>NC_089250.1:78171516-80665365 GCF_963930625.1 Muntiacus reevesi
CACTTAAAATCTAATGTTTGGAAGTTTGCTTCAAAAGAAATTTTTATAAAATTGTAATCAGGGTCATAAAGAGTGTATCAGTTGTGTTTCAAGACCAACCTACAGAATTCTAATTAACACAATGTAAAAATATATGAAAATTAATTATATCACTGTTGCAATAATAGTCATTAAACAGTTAAAAAAGTAGATTTTCTCCCACCCAAAAAACATGAAGAAGTATTCATGCCCCCAAAAACATAAAAAAACATAGATATGAATTTTTGTAGCCATTCTGAAAGACATCTCCATGCACTTCTGAAGAATTTGCAACGGGAGCACACATTCATGTGCCCATGTTTGCCAGGCACAGAGGCAAATGATGGAGACCGACTTAGAGCCAGGCAGTGGGGGTGGTGGGGAGTGTGGAGCACCACGAGCTCCAGCTCCTGTTTGATGCTTGCTTGCTTACTTATTTGAGTTCCAGCCCCTTCTAATGTGCACAGAGGCCACTCAGCTCCAGCCTGTAGTCACCACTAGGAATACATCATCTGAGTTGCTGCATCGTCCAGAAATCCACATTTCAAAGTAAGTGTTTTTAAAGCAGTACAGGTTAAACAAAACGCACGTGGTGCTTGATTTCAAGCTGGGAACTGCCATTTTGTGACCTCAAATTAGAGGTGTGTGCAGCCCTTTATGCTTCATCCTGATCATTTTCTCTGGCACAGATCTATAAATAGCATCATTCTAATACTAAGAAGTCACACTGGGAGGCAAAGAAAAGGTGTTTTGTTGTTGTTGTTGTTGTTGTTGTTTTGATTCCAGCACAGACCAAAAAGAAAAATAGGGTTTTTCTGAGTTACTTGAGTAGAGGTCAGGATAGTAAAAGGAGAAAATAAAAGAAAGAGCACCTCTGTGAACGGACTTGTTTCGGAGCTTAACTGTTCATTTATTCATCCAACAAACAGTTGAGCACCCACTAAGTGCCAGGTACTGGAAACACATCAGTGAACAAAGTTGACGGTGGCCTCACGGCGCCCACAAACACCCCCTTCAGTAGTTCTTTAATTTCCATTGTGATCGATGATGCAAAGGCTACCCTGAGCACGTCTAACAGACCACAGGGGGGTTGCAAAGGCTTCTCGGAGGAAATGGCATCGACCCTGATGTCTGGGGCTGAGGCGGAGCTGGCCAGACTGGAGGGCCTGCTGGGAGTGGGGCCGTCCGGCCCAGGGGCCCCGATGCTCAGGTCCTGGGGGGAGCGCGGGGCGCCGGGTGGGCTGGAGGGGGAGAGCGAGACCGGTCACAGGAGGAAAGTGCCGGGAGGGCGGAGGGCCTGGCGGGGCTCGAGGACACACGGGGCGGCTCGTCTCCTGCGGAAGGTCTCCTTTGGCGTGTGCTATTTGCAGCGCGGTGCCTGAGCTACGAAGAGTTACAAACAGAGGAGGGCATGGCGTGGGCAGAGGACTTCCAGAATGAAAGGCAGGAAGCCATAGAACATGTGTCAGATAAAATCTCTTCTCGGTGACACGCCACTGCGGAAGAGTTACTTACCACCCTGAGGAATGTGCTGGGAGAGAGAGGAAGATGGCAGTCCTCTAGGAGAACGAAAGGGAATGTGTGTGTGCTTACACACTCACATGGCGTGTCCTCACGCCGGACGTGAGTGTGACATGCTAAATGATGGATATCCAAATTAGGTTTGGAGAGGAAAATTAAGATAATTAAAAAGTAATCATGGAGTCCAACACAGCAAACTCACTGGCTGTGTTTCTATCTTCCTTATACTCACAGAACTGATACATGAAGTGCAAGTTGACTTTATCAAGCCTATTCGTGAAGAGAAAAAGCATCTTGTGTCTCACATTGAGGAACCAGTTCCAACGAATTGTGTGTAGGTTAATACTGATATTCCAGGCTAAATGATGAACTTAAATCAATACACAGTTAGCCCTGAGTATAGAATTGAGAATGAAATCACAGTTTATGGTTTTGAGCCTGGTCTCCTTATTGATGTAGATAGAGCGTGGAGTCTTTATGAAGAAGATGAGAGAGAAAGGGAGCGGGAGAAAGAGAAGACACGAGAGAGAGATGAGAGAAAGACATTAAAGGCATTTCAGGAGTGTTAGTTAACTGGGTCACTGGCGGCCGGGTGTCACCTGAACTTAAGCCTGTGGTTAATTCATGGCTTCTTCAGGGACGACATGGGCAAGGCAGGTCTTGAAGTCATGACTTGCTCCCTGTCCTGGGCAAATAGAGGATCCTCCCTGTTGAATAAAACTGTGGGAGGAGGCATTCGATAGGCTTATAATAGCCCAAGAGTCTGAGTGGGTACTCTGCCCCTGGCTGTCAGAAGGGAGAACTTTGGGGTATTACATATTTTCAGCAAAGGAGGGAAATTAAAAAAAAAAACAATTCTAATGAATGAGGCATTTTTTAAAAAGGGAATTGACATTCGCTACTTAAAGCATTTTCAAAACGGATGTCAGAAATAGAGCTTACTGTCACAATTTTAATTCAAAGTAGGGGCCGAAATGATACTAAGGAATTTGAAGAGTTTTAGAGAAAAAATAGCCAATATAAGGAGCACACCAAGCAAGGGCGACAGGGATCAATTATTTGTGTTTGAAAAATAAGGAGAGAGAAATAGATGCATAAGTTTTGAGTGATATTATTTTTAACTCAAAAGGTTAGGAGACTCAAAAGGAGAGAGACTTTCTGAGCCAGAAAAACACTTTTCTTCAAATTCAGACTTCTTGTGGAAGGCAAATTTCTACATTATTTCAATGACAAATGGTCAGGCCTTGGACCAGTCACCAAAAACAATACATTATTTCCATGCTTGTAGGAGTCCTTCGGCACAAAATTCTGGAATCCAGAGCACTGAGTGCTTTTTTCGTTTTGTTTTGTTTTTGCTGTTGTGAACCGTGGAACCTCAAGCCTTCGGGATGTGCGCGTTTTGCCATCATGACCTGCGCCCTCCTCGCCTGTTCTCTGGGTCTACCAGAGGCTCCTACGAGATGCTCTCACCCAGGAGGACACCCTCCCCCTCCCAGTCTCACCACATGTTTCTAAGCAGATGTTGACCATCTCCTCCTTCACCAACAAACCAGTCACTCAACGGCTAGTACCATAAGCCAGATGCCACAGTCCTTTGGGTGCAGCCAGAGAATTCGAGTTCCTAACCATCCGCCACGTTGCATGGCTCGGCAGAATGAGAAAAGGCTGAGCTCCGAACATTTCCCCATTTTGATTGACTCATCCAGTCCCCACCCCCACAATTCTTCGTGTCTAAGCACACATTGCTGAAGGACGCATAGCAGAGAAGAATCTGCCCGCCCACCACATTACTAACTCTGGGTGGAAAGTGTGACTTTACCGTCCAGTGGTCAAAACCAGCTGCAGTTCCTCTGGTCAGAGAACATGCGTGCCCAGCCTCCAACCTTTAGGAGGGAGGTCAGTGGTCTTCTTTTTCTTGGCCAGCAGGGTTGGAAACATAACATAATAAAATGCTGACGTGCTGAGTTATGACAAACCAAGACACATGTCACCAGGGGGAAAATGACAGCTTCACTGCTGCAGTGATTATAAAAACAATGCAAATTAACCACCAGTACGGTTATACAAGTAGAATGGAACAACTTTATGGCGCTGTGAATTGAAGACCATGAGCATATTTTAGGAGTGTCAAACCTAAGAAGCTATAGATTTCCCCCAAATTGCCACTAATTGATATCCTTCCAATTTTATTAGTCTTATTTTCCAACCAACTGAACACTTTACCCAGAGTTATTTTTCCCTCTAGAAAACTTTTATTTTGTAAAGTTGAACATTCTCCCTATTCATATTCTCTGTAAGATTTACTTACCATAACATAACAGTCACATTTATAACTTCATCAAATCTGGCTGTTTAGACAGAAATACTTATAAACAATGATACCAGTAAAATCAAAAAGAGAATGTCATGTTTGATAAGTTGTGTTCAAACAATTTTTTTATTAGTGTGTCTTAAATTTTCAGAGAAATACACTGATCCAGCTTGGCCTGAATTTTGCTGTGTAAAATTCTCTTTGGCTATATTTTAAGTTGTTGAACCGGGCAGAGCCGTCATGAATGGATGTATAGGCAGTGCATTGTGCGTCGCTGCCTCGTGTCTGAAGCTACAGTTTAACTCCTGAGCATCCTCTTTTGATCTCAGCCTCAAATATTGCAGCATTAGCTGAGAATCTCATTGCTAATACCAAAGACAAATGATTGAATCCTTTTATTTCCAATGAAACAACAGCTAAATAGATAAATTCAGAGTTTTAAATAAAATAGGATCAACAGTACTCATCCATTCAATGCAACATGATTATATTATTGATAAAAAGCTAGTACCGTCTTGTATGCTGTATAATCCCAGTAGTCCAGAAGTAGCAGAATGATATAATTTTGCACCAGGGCAAGGGTATTAACAAAAGACATTTGTGAAGATGAATATCATGCATATCAGAAGGCTCACAGGAGTGTGTGAGAACTCAGTGCAGGAGCATCGTAGGATCTCAAAGCTTTGTTTACGTTGATTCAATAAGCAAATGGCTGAATAGCTACATATTGTATTTGAGTACGGGAAACTGATCCGTAATCAATTTTCAAACACAGTCAGTGTTAAGACCAGTTTTCTTTATTTTTTTATTTTTCCCATTTATATTTAATAGTTGGAGGCTAATTACTTTACAATATTGTAGTGGCTTTTGCCATACGTTGACATGAATCAGCCATGGGTTTACATGTGTTCCCCATCCTGAACCCCCCTCCCACCTCCCTCCCCATCCCATCCCTCTGGGTCATCCCAGTGCACCAGCCCCGAGCACTTGTCTCATGCATCCAACCTGGGCTGGTGATCTGTTTCACCATTGATGGTATTACTTGTTTCAATGCTGTTCTCTCAGATCATCCCACCCTCGCCTTCTCCCATAGAGTCCAAAAGTCTGTTCTGTACATCTGTGTCTCTTTTTCTGTCAAATAGGGTTATCGTTACCATCTTTCTAAATTCCATATATATGTGTTAGTATGCTGTATTGGTCTTTATCTTTCTGGCTGACTTCACTCTGTATAATGGGCTACAGTTTCATCCATCTCATTAGAACTGATTCAAATGAATTCTTTTTAACGGCTGAGTAATATCCCATGGTGTATATGTACCACAGCTTCCTTATCCATTCGTCTGCTGATGGGCATCTAGGTTGCTTCCATGTCCTGGCTATTATAAACAGTGCTGCGATGAACACTGGGGTACACGTGTCTCTTTCAGATCTGGTTTCCTTTAAACAGGGAAAAGCAAACGACTCCAAGCTGCCTCCTGAAGCTGTGTCTTTTGGCCAGAGAGGGCATGGCCCCTTCTTTGTGAGTCAATCTACGGTCAGCTCGTCATCTGGTTTCCTGATAGGGTTATTTTACTCTGTGCCTGGCGTAACCTATACACTTGACAAAACAGTTATGAGCAGGTGCAAACATCACTACACCGCCACTGAGAAGACAGAGCGCAGAAAGGCTGAGAAGTCAGGCATCACAGTTGGTAGGTGGCGTGGCTGGGAGTCAGCCCGGAAGGTCTGGTCCTGAAGCTAGTGTCCTTGAGCGCTCCAGTGTGGTCCACCATTTTTCAGAGACCTGCTATAGACTTATATTTTAATGTAAGCTATTTTGGGGGTGAACAGCCCTCTCATGTATCAGGACTGACAAGTAGACCTGCATCCTAATTACCAGTGGGATCACCTCGATATTCCAAAACACCTCAAGGTGAATTTGTCCAACCCTTATCACCTCCCATCATTTTCCATTCTGACTTCTCTCTTTCCCTCTCTCCAGTTGGCCAATCAGTCCCCCTTCATCAACTCTTTGCGCGGAGATGGTGTCTAACTCCTTGCTACCCAGAATGTGGTCTGCAGACCATCATCACTGGTATCATCTGTGTGGGAAAGAAATGCAGACTCTCGGGCCATCCCCAAACTGAACACATCAGGGCCTTCATCTTAACAAGATCCCCATGTGATTCAAACCCACGTGAAATTTTAAGAAGCGTGGGTCTGGTACCTGTCTCCCAGACCCCAAAGAAGCTAGTCAATGTAGAATATTTCCTTGGTTTGGGATTATTCCCTTCTCCATCTCATTCTAAGTTCAGTTCAGTTCAGCTCAGTCGTGTCCAACTCTTTGTGGCCCCATGGACTGCAGCACGCCAGGCCTCCCTGTCCATCACCAACTCCCAGAGTCTACTCAAACTCATGTCCATTGAGTCAGTGATGCCATTTAACCATCTCATCCTCTGTCGTCCACTTCTCCTCCTGCCTTCAATATTTCCCAGCATCAGGGTCTTTTCAAATGAATTAGTTCACATCAAGTGGCCAAAGTATTGGAGTTTCAGCTCCAGCATCAGTCCTTCCAGTAAATATTCAGGACTGATTTCCTTCAGGATGGACTGGTTGGATCTCCTTGAGAGTCTCCAAGGGACTCTCAAGAGTCTTCTCCAACACCACAGTTCAAAAACATCAATTCTTTGGTGCTCAGCTTTCTTTATAGTCCAACTCTCACATCTATACATGACTACTGGCAAAACCATAGCTTTGACTAGACGGACCTTTGTTAGCAAAGTAATGTCTCTGCTTTTTAATATGCTGTTGGTTGGTCATAACTTTTCTTCCAAGGTGCAAGCATCTTTTAATTTCATGGCTACAGTCACCACATGCAGTGATTTTGGAGCCCCCAAAAATAAAGTCTGCCACTGTTTCCACTGTCTCCCCATCTATTTGCAATGAAGTAATGGGACCAGATGCCATGATCTTAGTTTTCTGAATGTTGAGCTTTAAGCCAATTTTTTCACTCTCCTCTATCACTTTCATCAAGAGGCTCTTTAGTTCTTCTTCGCTTTCTGCCATAAGGGTGGTGTCATCTGCATATCTGAGGTTATTGATATTTCTCCTGAAATCTTGATTCCAGCTTGTGCTTCATCCAGCCCAGTGTTTCTCATGATGTACTCTGCATATAAGTTAAATAAGCAAAAAAAAAAAGTTAAATAAGCAGGGTGACAATATACAGCCTTGGTGGACTCCTTTCCTGATTTGGAACCAGACTGTTGTTCCATGTCTGGTTCTAACTGTTGCTTCCTGACCTGCATACAGATTTCTCAGGAGGCAGGTTAGGTATTCTGGTATTCCCATCTCTTGAAGAATTTTCCAGTTTGTTGTGATCCACACAGTATTTGGTGTAGTCAATAAAGCAGAAATAGATGTTTTTCTGGAACCAAAAAAAGTAAGAGTCCATCTCACTCTAGGACTTCCTTGTTTTCTTAAAGGAGACTCATTTATGGCCCTACACACACACACACACACACACACACACACGTGCGCTTTTGGGAAGGAGGGGCTTTCTCCAGTTGCTCCCCTCTCTGTCCCACCCTGGCCCTTCCCAGTTCCTCCTTCTGCCCGTCCCACCTCCCAATTCCAGCTGAGATTGCCCTTCTCCAGTGTGTTCCACTCTTTTAGATTTCAAAGAACAGCAAAATATTTAGGAAATTAGCTCCAGGTTGCTTTCTTTATTATTTTGCCGTACCCAAAACTATCCCTTTATAATCTCAGAATAAAGCATAGGATATTTAATTGCATACTTGACAGAAATTCACATTTTTTTTGTTTTTTCTTGTTTCACAATATTTTTTTTCCTGTTTCACCTTGACCTAATTAGAAGATAAACAGTTATTGACTAATATTTATGGATCACTTCAGATTTTGTATCCGTTGTACTGAAAACTTTGGAGGCAGGGTCCAGACCTGTCTTTCTCTCTCTCCTTTGGACCACCTGTTCCCAGAAAGCTTTTATTGTCCAAACTGAGACAAGAGAAGTGACTTCCTAACAATTACTTCCCAACAGACTGTGCTCGTTAATGCAAGTTGGCCATTTCCTGTATGAAAATGTCACATTCATGTTTGCCCTTAGTAGTTTCTGAGATCAAGCATTTTTATCACATCGGTGAAAGATAGCCAGTTTTATGGAGAGGAGCTATGTAGGGAACAAGTGCTAAAGTGTGCACAAGAACCCGAGCCTGGAAATTCTGCTGTTTTCTGTAAGAACAGGAAGCAGTTCTTCGTTACATCAATGTAACAAATATTTATAAGACCGTTGACCATGACCTCCAGACTCAGTGACAGCCCATCATCACTTAGTAATCTCTCTCTCCTCACCTTAGAGTGCAGTAGGACTGCATCTGTTTTGTTCACTGTGAGAGATTGCCTCCAGAATATCACACAAAAATGGTGAGGATTAATTGTGGTAGTTCATAGTAAGAGGTGCTAAGCACAGACTAAGTATAAAAATAATTAAACTTATTTAATTATCAATGATAGCCTCCCATTACCTGTGTGATTAAAGAAAAACCTCCTTTGCTTTGCATTCAGGCCCATGGATTCATTCATTTAAATTTTTATGACATACCTACTATGTGCCAAGTAGTATCACGTGCATTGAAGATGCAGGAATGAAAATGAAAGATGACACTTTCTGTTGGCATGGAGGTTACCTTTCATGACCTGCCTAAGGGAGTGGGTGAGGATGAAAGAAGGACCTTGTGTGCGTTAGTTGGCTTGGGTGCTACAGCAAGGCACCATAGACTGAGTGGCTTAAACACAGACATTTATTTCTCACAGTTCTTGAAGCTGCAAGATCAGAGTGTCAGCATGGCAGGGATGCTAGTGAAGGCTCTCTCTCTCTGATTTCTTCAGGTAGTGAGGAAAGAGAAAGGAAGCTGTCTCTTCTTAAAAGGGCGATAATCCCATTCATGAGGCCTCCACTCTCGTAACCTGTTGCTGTTGTTCAGCTGCTAAGTCATGTCCAACTCTTTGTGACCCCATGGACTGCAGCCCACCAGGCTCCTCTGTCCTTCACCATCTCCCAGAGCTTACTCAAACTCATGTCCATAGAGTCAGTGATGCCATCCAGCCATCTCATCCTCTGCCGTCCCCTTCTCCTTTTGCCTTCAGTCTTTCCCTACATCAGGGTCTTTTCCGATGAGTTAGCCCTTCACACCGGGTGGTATTGGAGCTTTAACTTCAGCATCAGTCCCTTAGGACTGACTTGTTTGATCTCCTTGCAGTTCAAGGGACTCTCAAGAGTATTCTCCAGCACCACAGTTTGAAAGTTTCAATTCTCTGGCACTCAGCCCTTTTTATGGTCAAACTCTCATAACCTAATCATCTCCCAAAGCCCCATCTCCAAACCGTGTACCACTGAGGTTAGGGCTCCACCATATGAATTCAGAGGGACACAGTTCAGTTCGTTGCAGCATGTGGAGTCATTTGACAAGTACACTGCACATGGATGAGGCGCAAAAATTCATTCTCTTGTCATCTATTTATCAAGTATTAACTACTAACCAGGAAAGCTGTTGGAGTTTGGGGACGGTGGTGACCCGATGCCCCCAGATTCACGGACTTTTTAGGCAGAGCTCTCTCAAGTCTGGGCTCTCTCTCTTCTCCTCCTGATTAGAGCTCCATCTTTCCTTCCTCCACAAACCCCCCGCCCCCGCCACCTTCTTTTTTCCATTCTAGAAAATGTGCCCTCAGCATTTTGTATCATCTCTGTATCAGCATTTATAACTCTGTTTTTTGCATACAAGTTGGTGTCTTTCAATAGACTCAGGGGCCCTCAAGGTCAGGGACAAGAACATAATTGTCTCAGTATCTCACCAAATTCTGCACCCCTCCCCCAGCCCTCCCTAGAAATGGCCTTGCACAGAATGGATCCTCTTTGATACTATTAATACTAGGTGTAGAACGAATGGATACTTTATAATGGCTCTCCTGTGTTTAAAACCCCCAGTGGCTTCCCACTCTGCCCTTAAAGCCTGACTGTTTACCCTGCCCTCTCTTCTGCCCTCCCCCACGTCTGACAGCACCACAGGCTCCCTGACCACCGCCCCCCACGCCTGCCCACACAGGGACCTCTCTCTTCCTTTCCTTCTTCTTCTGCAAACAGCTCGTCTGTCTCACCCTCCCAGGCTTTGTGCTCGTCCTCACCTTCACTTGTGATGCTCACTCTTTGGTTCTTCGCTTTGCCTGGGCTTCTCCTCTGCATTTTCACTGTCACCTCCTCCAAGAAGCCCTCTCTGACTGTTTCACTGATATGGCCTGTGGTCATTCTCTTTCAACCTTTCCAGGCTGACTTTTCTTCATAGCCCTTATCGTGTGAAGTCATCTTGTAGATCTGATTTCTTGTTTCTGTAGGAATGGTGGACCTCTAAGTGCAGTGTGAGTTTTCCCTCCCGAGGGATATTTGGCAATGTCTGGAGATATGTTTTGGTTGTCATAACTGCACAGAGGGTGTTTCTGACTTCTAATGGATAGAGGCGAGGGATACTGCTAAACATTCTACCATGCACAGGACCCACCCCCCACCACCCCACGGCAAAATGTTGTCTGCTTTATGATCAATACCACCAGGATGGCGAGCCCTTGGGCTAGACTGTGTGCTGTGAGCGTGGGTGACTTGTCTTGTTTTTGCTCTGGGCTCTCATGTCTCAGATAGTGCCTGGTTCCGAGTACTCTTTAACTGTTTGCAGCGTGGATAAAGTGCTTTATGAGAAACATGAGGGGGAAATGTGACATGGGGGTCTCTACCTTATGATTTCTGAATAAAGGGAATCTGAACGCAACCACGTGCCATTAGACAATCTCCGGTGAAATGACTGTGTCCGTTCGTGAGTGGCCATGCTGCTGGGAGAGGAGCAGAGGGTGGGAACTGGGGAGGCGGACTGCTGCTCTCATCTCTACCCTTAGGGTGCTGTAAGCCACCCACTGCCCACCTGCGCCCCCATTCAGGGAACTCAATGTAAGGATAGAACTTGATGACACAAGCGTTTTTCTAAGGTTTTTCCAGGAAGGAAAGAGTTTTTTAAAAGTTACAAAAAGACTGATTTAATGATAAATAATCATGCTCTGCCTCTGACATTAAAGGGCATCATTGTCTCAGCTAAGCGATGTAAATCATCGTAATGGACGAATCCTTTAAAAGTAACATGGAATTTAAAAATGGAAAATATGAGGACCTCGCAGGATGACTGTGAAAATCATCCGTTTATTATCTAGGTGTGCCTAATAGTCTGCTGCCTGATGAAGAATCATTTGCTAACCCGGAGGAATGGCTCCTTTTCCAATTCAATCACTGAGGCGAGCACCGCCCGGGAGTTCTCATCCTTCCTCCCACCTCCTGTCGCCCCCCGCGTCCGGCCCCCACCCTGTGACTTCTTTTGTCACTGTCTAGAGAGAGTCTATCACAGCCATAACTCCCATTAAAGCATCCACTAAGCAGTTTCGGAGGAACAAGGTAGGTTCACCATGAGCCGGTGCAGTTAGCAACAAATCAGCCTTTAATTGGCAAGAATGACTCATTTGAAAGGGATTATTAGTCGAATGTTAATTGATTAGTGGAACTAAAGTAATTAAAGTGAGCAGAGCCTTACCCTTCCTCCATCCCAGACTCAGCCCAGAATCCTTCCGCCATGTGGCACACCCTGGTTGGAACTCCTGGTCCACAGAGAAACCATTTTCCTCTTTATGGTTTCCATGCTTTTGTGAGAGGCTTTGAAATCAAGAAATAGAAGTTAAACAAGTGACAAAAAAAAGCAACCTGCTATTTTATATGCCTCTATTTGACTGGATCAGCTATGTTATGCTGCTATAACAAACAACCCCCAAGAGACAATGACTTAGGACATCAAAATTTTACTTTTTGCTCTTGCTACATAGTGAGTTGAAGGTGGTGGGCTGCACAGGTTGAATGCTCATGAAGCTGACCCTGCATATAAGCAACTGCTGCCCCCCAAACACAATGACTTACAACAAAAACTTGCTGTTTACTCATTTTGTTTTCATTGTTTGGTCGCTAAGTTGCGTCCAACTCTTTGCGACCCCATGGACTATGGCCTGCCAGATTCCTCTGACCGTGGGATTTCCCAGGCAAGAATACTGGAGTGGGTTGCCATTTCCTTCTCCAGGGGATCGTCCTGCCCCAGGGATCAAACACATCCCTTTCATCTCCTTAACTGGCAGGTGGATTTGTTTCTACCCCCAGCCAAGTCTTCACTCACGCTATTTGTCAAATGTGAGTTGGGGGTAGTGAACTCTGCTCAACATTACTCTGAATTGTAATGAAAAAGGACGTTGCTTCCTACCATGAACGTGGAGGAGAAGAACACAAATGATGTCAACAACCTGGTTAATTACCCCCAGTGCCTGGCCCTAGTGTCATCATCATCACCCAATAATTGATGCCGTTATTGAGGTCTGACCACGGGCCAAGATGGGAACTTACCACTGTATGTGTGTTATCTCACTACACTTTCACAACAACTCTGTAAAGTGCAGGGCATTGTAAGTCCTCGTTTCTGAAACGAGACAGTTAGCAGGCAACTTGCCCAGTGTCCCAGCTAGTCAGTTGGAGAGCCGGGTCTGAACTTAAGTTTGCCTGACTCTGCTTCGCAGGCGTCCCCACTACACTTGATCAATCCTGTTTAGTAAGTTTCCTTCTGTCTTCCCACTCAGGAGCTCTGGAAATGGAATGGATATAACGCTGGTGGTTCTCAATTCTCAATGCTTAGGTAGCACATGAGCCAACATTTTACTTTAATTGCTATGTATTTTTTGTAATGTGTATTTGGAAAAGATATAACTAACATGGCCAAAGCATGATCTAATGGACATTATTGCTTAATGTGAGGCTTAACTAAATTTTTAAGTTTAAAAATAGTCAACTTTTAGAATTAGGTAGATCTAATAAAAATACTACACAAATGTAAGAAAAATGGGAAAATAGTACACAATTGATGGAGGTTTGAACATACTGATTTTTTTCATGTACTGAGTCAATGAAACAACTTAATGTTTGCTGAGTCCATTCATGGGCTGAGGAATCCTCACATATGACCTGCCCATCATCTTCCTTCTAACTCACCCCTACACCAGTGGTTGAGAACTCCCTCCTCTGGCTTCAGGAACATCTTGTATCGTTTGTTTTATTGTTGTTTGTTTGCTCAGTCATGTCCGACTCTGCGACCCCATGGACTGTAGCCCACCAGGCTCCTCTGTCCTTGTGATTCTCCAGGCAAGAGCGCTGGAGTGGGTTGCCATGTTCTCCAGGGAATCTTCCCCACCCAGGGATCGCACCCACTTCTCCTGCATTTCCTGGATTGTAGAGTGGATTGTTTACCACTAAGCCACGGGGGAAGCCCCTAGTGTAGTTTAGGACCAATCACATTGCTAGTAGTGTTTATATAACTTGTCTGTTTTTCCCATTAGACTATGTACCTCTCGTGGGGTTTTATTAGTTTTAATATTTCCAGTTCCTGGCCCAGGTAGATATCTTTAAATAAAATCACGGACCTTACTTTATTTGAATAGTCTGCAATCTAGTAAGTGATAAGCATTATATCAATAGTATTGTTCTGTAAGTAATAGGCAAACTACTCAATTGAAGCTGGCTTATAGGGAACTCACAAGCTCATTGATCTGAGCGTCCCAGAGGGAAAGCTTGATCTAGCAGTTCAGCAGTATCACCAAGAATACAGCTTCCTTCTGTCTCCCAAGGCTGCCTCTCGTGTGGCCCTAAGATGGTGTCTGGAGGGCCCTGGAGTTATAAACTTCCTTACTCATATCCAGCAGGAAAGTGCTTCATTTTCCTGTCTTTTCCGGAGATCCTGTGGGTAATCACTGTAATTGGAACACCTTCCATCTTATGCCAAGTTGTCAAGACGATCTCAGTTTTCAGGGACATGAAATGGGCTGATGGCTAAAGCCTAGGTCTCCTGCTCTGTGCCCAGACCTGGAAGCGGGGTCTTGGCTCCCAGAATCCCATGAGTCTCAATGGAAACCAGGGACTGGAGGAGGAGGGCTTAGGGAGGGTGCTGGAAGGCAGCCAGCAGAGAGTCACTGCAGGCAGATGGAGAGAAACCCGGGTCTGACTCCAGCGGACACGGAGCGTCTTGTAACATGTTTAACATCCCCACGTCACCTTGAAAGCGATTGCTTTGCGTTTGTCCCAACACAGGCTGCCCTGGCTTTAGATCTGGTCACCCAAGAGTGCGGAAGGGACTGTGCGGCCTCCTCCCTCACGCTGCGCGTCCCTTCCGTGCGGTTTTATGTCTGCGCTGCCCTCTCCAGCCCCCTTTCCTGGTTCCACTTTGCTGACAACAAAGATCATGGAAAAGCTTAATTCAGGACGCAGCTCTTATGTTCTCAACTCTACACTGAATCCTGTTTTGTTTCACCTTGTTAAAAACGTCTTCCCCAATTTATCTTTCAATTTATTTTTCTGGGTGTTCTTCCAGTTTAAAAATATGTTGGGATTATTTTTAGATCTTAGTCATTAGTGCTGAGAGACTGTTTTCAAACAGATTTGTTCTTTTCTCTCATTTGTTCAATATTTGATTCCTTATTTAAAGTGCTTTTCTTCTCTTGGGCTTTCTTTCTGCAAATCTAAACATTGGCAGAAAAATGGGGGGAATAGATCAGCTCCCCATACTTGCAGAATTTAGAGCAAAATATATGCTACTTTGGGGGGCAATTTGGCACATAGATTAGAGGTCACAAATGACGATGGCCTCGCTGTTCAAATGAGATCCAGCAGTTGGCGGGAGGTTTCATCATTTGGGTTTACAAGCCTCAGAGTGTCAAGACTCAAACTCAGCAGGGTCCTGGGCCTCAGAGTGGAGAGGGGAGCACCTCCAGGTCCTGACCGAGGGAGGGGAGTGCCATCCGAGGAAGGCATCGTCCAGGGGAGATGCCCGTGACATTGACCCCTATGGCAGCCCGCGTCATGTAGCGGTTAGGGCCCCAGCTGCAGGCGAATCCGCAGTCCACCACTGGGTGATTGTGTCACCGTGGGCGGGTTTCTTGCTTCCTCCAAGTGTCCGTCCTTGTTGGTAGAATCAGCATCTAGCAATAGGATTGTTTTGAGGAGTGAATGAATGCGGGAGTTGACAAAGCGTTTAGCACAGTGCTCGTCCAGCAGGAAAAGCCTCCTAAAGGTTGGGTTCCTCTCTGTCCATCATCATCATCGTTATCATTGTTCTCGTTGATTCTATAATTTAGGATCTATATGAACTTTTCACACTAGTTGTTTCCTTTCCCAGTCTCTGTGTTTCTTCGTCTCGTTTTACTTAGCATATTTCCCAGCACCCTTGCAGACTCAGTCAATATTTGCTGGCAAACAAAAGCCACGGAGGGCAAAAGTGCCGGATGGAGAAATACCATCGTGATTTCTGCTACCTGTGAGAAGACCAGAAGCCTCTGGTCTCTTTGACTGTTGTCAGCCCCCTGATAAAGATGCGTCTCCTCTTTCCATTATTTGCTTGTTTATTTATTTTTGGCCACACCATGCGGCAGGCAGGATCTTAGTTCCTCAGCCAGGGATCAAATCTGTGCCCCCTGCAGTGGGAGCCCAGAGTCATAACCACAAGCTCCTCAGGGAAGTCCTGACTTTCCATTTTTTAAAAGCCCAGTAAACCCGGGTTTGATCCCTGGGTCAGGAAGATCCCTTGGAGAAGGGTATGGCTACCCACTCCAGTATTCTTGCCTGGAGAACTCCGAGGACAGAGGAGCTGGACGGGCTATAGTCCATGGGGCTGCAAAGAGTCAGACACAACTGAGTGATTAACACTTGCACTTTTCAAGGTCTGAAGTGTGCGTAGCCTTTGGTAACTTCAGCAGGAATTCAACAGGAATGCAGGTAACATCCTGGTAGACTTGCCTTGATTTTTGACGCAGATTCATCTGTCTTGACACCTAAACTGAGAGTTAGGTGGCAAGATCAGACGCCTAGTCACAGTCAGGGACGCAGACATTTGGTGTTTCAGACAACTAAAAGTTGGAAACAAAGGTCCGTTGAGGATTTTGAAGGAGTCTTGGGACCTGAGTTTGTTTTCGGCTATTTCTCTTCTTTCTTCTTCCAAAGAGAATGGAACGGGACATTCAACAAAAGACAGAAATAAAATTATGAAAGTAAGGGGGGAAAAGAATAAGGGGCATGTGATGAAGGGACTGATCAGTTGTACCAGAAAACCTCAGCTCAGCAGAGCAGCTTCAGCTGAGCACAGAATGAGTCTCAGGCACTTGCTCCTTGGAAGAAAAGCCGTGACCAACCTAGACAGCATATTAAAAAGCGGAGACAGTACTTGGCTGACAAAGGTCCGTCTAGTCCAGGCTATGGTTTTTCCAGTAGTCACATATGGATGTGAGAGTTGGACCATAAAGAAGGCTGAGCACCAAGGAATTGACGCTTTTGAACTGTGGTGTTGGAGAAGACTCTTGAGAGTCCCTTGGACTGCAAGGAGATCCAACCAGTCCATCTTAAAGGAGATCAGTCCTGGGTGTTCATCAGAAGGACTGATGCTGAAGCTGAAACTCCAGTACTTTGGCCACCTCATGCGAAGAGTTGACTGATTGGAAAAGACCCTGATGCTGGGAGGGATTGGGGGTAGGAGAAGAAGGGGACGACAGAGGATGAGATGGTTGGATGGCATCACCGACTCGATGGACATGGGTTTGGGTGGACTCTGGGAGTTGGTGATGGACAGGGAGGCCTGGCGTGCTGCGGTCCATGGGGTCGCAAAGAGTCAGACACGACTGAGCGACTGAACTGAACTGAGCCGAGTCTCGGAGGCTCCTGGCTGCACAGGAAAAAAGAGAAACACGGTGGGCCCCAGGGCCCTCCTTCTCTAATAAGAAAGCGGGCACATTCGTCAGCAAAGACAAACTATTTTCTAGGACTTAAAGCCTTCGAGAAATTTATCATGGAGGACCTTACCTAAGGTACATGAGTATGTATATTTAACACAGATCTCCAGTGTTAGCCGTGGGATTTATCTGCCTTTTCGGGAAGTAAATTTCAGATCTCAGCAGGTTGACGGTGTCTCTTCAAATTTACAGTGTCAATGTGCAGTAAAGTAGCTGCTTCCCATACCTCGTTTTACTGGACCGTCTATCAATATTTGATCAAATTGGGCCAAAGTTTCAAACTGCCCTTAAATTATACCCAGAGAAAGTGCTTGTACATGCAGAATGCCTGAGTGGGCTTCAAAATTGAGTCCTTGTGAGCTGGAAGCATCTTTTAAAAATATATCTACACCATTTTCTCCAGTCCCCGTCCCTCCCCAGAATGCTTATGATGTAAATCTGTCTGCAAAATCCATAGCCAGTCATAAAAATGCCAACCACACTGGCTCCTTCCACACACAGGTTTTTGATGCAGAGTTGTGGACCTCGTTGTACATGCCTCTAATTGTACACACATCTAACACGATTAGTGTTGTTCACAGAATATGCATGTTTGACTAAAACAAGAGTTGCTTTGAGTGAGCCTAAAGGATCAATTGAAATGATGAGATGTCATCTGTGCTCTGCCTACATCTTCGATATTTGTGTGGAATAATTACATGAATAGGTCCAATGGTTTTATTACCATAGAGATGCATTATTTGTTATCATTTGCCTTCTTGTCTCCAACTGGGTTTCCAGGCTCTGTTGGAAATGTACTCCTCTGAATAACCCCAGTTCCTCCCATTCAATCCAAAAGTGAATTTTTACCACCTGGGAATATTTTTCCTCCATCCTAGAACAGTCTTCCCTATTCTTCAAGTCTCTGGAAGGACGCCTCGCTGCAATTACAAAACAGTCTCATCGATGGATGCGTTGCTTTCTGGGTGTGTCGTCTCTTGTGTCTAAGAACCTCTGAGTGCCCGACGTGAAACACTCATGCGTGGTGTTCATGACCACAGTCACCCAAATAAATGATAGAGCCTTAAAACAAATCAGAAATAATAGATAACTGCAGTTGGAGGCAGACTTCTATCCAAATATTTTTTCCTGCTAATTGTTAAGTATTATGATCTCAATATAAACCTCAGGGTTCAGAGCTATTTTCGTCTTTGGTATCTTGACTGTTAATCAAATGGTTTTTGTAATTTACATTTTAAGTCTGTACACAGTGGCGCATTATATTCAGAGAATTAGATGCTTTAAGTGTTGGAAGCTGTGACAGTGGCATTAACATAAAGCTATTCTGGTTCAAGTTGAGTATGATAGTTTGTCTCTCTCTCTCTCTTTTTTTTTTTTTTTTTTTACTAGTTATCAAGTTGTTATGGTTCAAATGTCATTTTTTTCCTTAGAGTTAAAAACAACAACAATAGCAAAAGCAGGTGAAGTGAATGTTTAGTATAGAACCAACCCTGTAGGAAACAGGAGTATCAAGGAAATTCCTTCTCTCTGGGGTTTACGGGTATTTTGGAAATTTTCTGCTGTTAATGAAGAGGCAGACTGTCCACTGAAAATAGCAATCTGTGCACATTCAACGTGGGGAATCTGAGGAGGGTATTTTTCTGTGCGCCCTGCGTTTGCACCATTAGTGTTTAATGTCTGTCAGCCTTTCCACTGTAGACTGTACTCACTGTTTTTCTGGGATTTATTACTCAGCTCTGAAAACTGGCTCTAGGCTACAAATTGCCACAAAGGGGAGAACATTTGTTTTTTTTTTTTTTCCTTACTGAAATAGTGTGGGTGGAAAGGAGAAAAAAATTCATCTCATTCTCTTATTTTTTGAGTGAAAAAAATATGGCTGTAGTTATAGCAAGAGCATATGGTTTGATATTTTACCAAAGTAAATAAATATATCAAAATTATCTTATCTTAGAACTGTTGGATGATGTAGAGGGGTGATCATCGCAGGTCAGGCAAAAACTTCATGTTTTTAGGGGAAGCCAAATCATACGCTCTCCTTTTAATCCGGCTTTTCTTGATTTGTGTTTTAAGGGAAGTTTCCTTCATTGGTTAAACTTTTATCTTGTGCCCCAGAAACAGGCGTATGTGATAACAGGATACATAAAATGTGGTAATTAGACTCTGACCTCAGACAGCTCGTGGTCTTGGTGGGGAAACGGACATTAAACCAGTATTTTCCTAACATTTTGTGCCTTGTAGGTAAACATAAAGCGTGCAACCCTAGAATATGTATATTATGCATTTATCATATGTGCATACCACAGGACAAGTGAAAAATGTGCTTCATTAAAATATGTACAAAATGGAAATTTTTAAAGATTGAGATAAAAGTAATATGTTTATTATATATAAATATATCTAATATATATTATATATATATGTGTGACCCCATAGTCTGTCCTTGGAATTCTCCAGGCAAGAATACTAGAGTGAGTAGCCATTCCCTTCTCCAGGGGATCTTCCTGACCCAGGAATCAAACCCAGGTCTTCTGCATCAGAAGGCAGATTCTTTACTGTCTGAGCTACCAGGGAAGCCGCAAATATATATGTATGCATAAATATATAATTTGAAAACAATTTTATAATTTGTGTTTTGTATTTATATTACATTTTATATATAGCCATGCTTTTCTGCTTAAAATATTTTTTTTAACTCTGAATTTTATTTTTAAAATTTTTATGGTGAGAGCAAACTGGTTGAATATGGTTAGTAATTTCTGAAGACTTTGTGTATCCCTTCATGATCGTTGATTCGAACATCTGGTTGTAAATTTTGTTGTTGTTGATACTTGGTTTAAATGACTGTCCGAGCTGAGGCACACAGAAATGCTTGGATCCAAGTGGATTAAGCTCGGGTGATGAAGTCTGCCTTCACAGGCACGCAGGAGCTGCCCCGCCTGGGGAGTGGCTAAGATCCCAGGAAGGAGTGAAGGGTCGTATCAACCCTCCAGCCCTGATCCTTCGTCCCCTGCAGAACAGGGTCATCACCTCACAGGTGACAACTTCACATCTAGGATGAAGCAAGGCTCCAACATCAGTGTACGTTTTCTTACTTTAGACAAAAATTACTATTTTTTTTACACACAAAAAATAGAAATAAATATAAATTCAGCTTCATGTCTGTTTTTCTGTATTAAAATGGATCCTCTTTTGTACCCATGGGGTAATGCCAAGGCCCTCCCCACCCCCAGAAAAAGGCTAATTTACGTGAACTGATGCCCGTCCGCGTGCCAGAAGCCGGGGCATGGGAGCCTTGCTGCCACGGGTCCCGAGGGCCTCGCTCCCGCGTCACTTCTTGTCTCTCTAAGCAGGAAGTCACGTCCAGCTCTGAGTCAGTGAGACCACGGCCTCCTCTCCCATGCTCACGAGGTGGCTTGAATTCACAGGCAGTGGCCCTGACCACGCTCACAGCTGGAGCCAGTTTGAGATGAAGTTTGCGAGGAGGCAAAACGGGTCTCCTCGGTGCCTATGCCCCCTTCACCTGTCTGCGGGTTCTCTCTGGAACATCGCCTCGTATCCCAGTGTAGCCCTGAGATTCCTGCAGAAATCAGGTCCCTTACGCATCTTCTCATATTCATTTTAAAAATAACGTTGTTCTGTTGTTTTTATGACATCGAAAAACTCATTTTTCTTGAGGCATATTTAGAAAATTCAGACAAACAAGAAAGTAAAAATTCCCTATCAGAGCCACACGTGTGTGCTGTTGGCGCTTGTTGTTTCGCCTTTCTGTACATTTTTAAGCTTTAAAAAAAAAAGAGAAATATTGCTATCCTTAAATTACATACCATTTTAACATCCTCCCCGAGTTAAATATATCCTTAAGATTTTTTCTTATTTTCAAATAGCACTATAGAACCTCATTTTGAATGACAAAATCATATTTCATTGAATAGATATATTCTAATTTACTAAATCAGTCATTATTGTTGGATTTTTAGGTTGTTTACACCCTGAAACCTTTTTTGATATCACAGCCAGTAATAAAAAATTATGATTCTAGTTTTTTAAATTATAGCTAAATATTTTAACACATTCTAAAACTATTTTCTGAAGGTTAGTTCTAAAAGGTAGAGTTATTGAACCAAAGGATATGTCTGGGGTTGGGATGTACTCTTCATACTTATTTTAAATTATATGCATGTATGTGTGTATGCATTCATGTGTGTGCACACAGACATAGCTATATACACATATGTATCATGTATACATGAAATGAATATTTATTAGCCTCATCTAATACACATAGTTCTTCCACATATACTGTTTTAGCATGGGTACCTTATGGGTGTGTGTGTGTGTGTGTGTGCGTGCGCACACACGCTCAGTTGTATCTGACTCTGTGACCCCATGGACTGTAGCCTGGCTATCTCCTCTGTCCATGGGATTTCTCAAGCAAGAATACTGGAGTGAGTTGCCATCTCCTTCTCCAGGGGATCTTCCTGACCCAGGGACTGGATCCATGTCTCCTGCATTGGCAGGCAGATTCTTTACCACTGAGCCACCAAGGAGTTGCTAGATCGCTCGACTTTTTTACTTCATGCAAAAATATTTTTTAAATTGAAATCTCACAAGAGACTAGTAAAAAGTACATGTGTGGCTTATTAAGCATACTGATAAAGGGAATACCTGTGAGCCCACCACGCCATCTAATAAAATATTACAAATACTGTTTCTCGTGTGACGCACCCCCCCAATCCAACGCACCCTACCATCTGCCATAGCCACTAACTTGAATTGGGTGTTTATAATTTCCTTGCTTTCCTTCATAGTTTTACCATATGGGTGTATCCCCCAAAACAGCATGTTATGTGCCTTGTTGCACATGTACAAGAAGGCAAACACAAAAATATTCATAGAAACATGACTTGTATTAGCCAAAAACCTAGAACAACCGAATATCTATTAATAGGAGAATGTAGAAATAAATGTTGTCATATTCATACAGTACTATACATGCAAGATGCCGAGTAAGCCTTGGTTACATGAACTGTATGAGTGTTTCTTAGTAACAAAGTAAGTTCCACACTCTAGAATGATAATATTTTCTTACAAAGTGAGATAAGCTTTCATTTTTCTTAAGGAGTTCTGGAGAGTAAGAGTGATTGTGACGCGGGCCAATTTTTTAAATGCTGGAAACTAATTTATTGCATTTAAAAACTATTGTGTATGCCAAACAAAATGTGTCTTTGGATGCAATTCTTCCTGGGAACCCTTTGCTTCTGACCTTTGCTCTGAGGCCTCAGATCAGCGCTTGTTTTTGTCATCCTTATGGGGTAAGAGGTCAGGGCTGTCTTGCTTTGGTATCTTTTCAGACCTTTGGGTCTAGAGGGGATTTAAACGAAAGGCTACAGAATATAATAATAAGAATGAGATAACTGTGTGAGCCAGGCCACTCAAAGTGAGGATTCTAACTCAGGAGGCCAACAAATCGAAATTAAACACATCAGGATTGAAGAAGCGGGCAACAGCAGGTCACACAACAGGTGAGCTGCGAGTCAGATTGGCAGCTGCTACGATATGTTAGGGACTTTGTCCAGCACCTGTTCTTCATGCCCTCAGGAGAGAGCTGATTGCCACAATGTTAGAAATCAACATTTGGAAAGCACTCACCGTGCTCCGGTTACCTGTAGTACCTCACCTAAATCTCATGGTCACTCTGGAAGGCAGATAGCACTGTCCATATTGATATTAGCCCCATCTTATGAATGAGGACAGGACATCACAGAGAGAGCAAACGGTTTCCCAAAACTACCCCACCACCAAGTGGTACTGTCAAGACGCGGACTCCAGCAGTCTGCCTCAAAGTTCTTCTTCTTAACCACGATGCTCACCCACCTCTCTATCCCCCCTCTGAAAGGTTGAGTTTTGGTGAAGATGCATCCGCAGTAAATTAACAGATGACATCATTCTTAAGGTTTTCAGTTTCACTAAAAGCAGAACACTGACTTAAGAAACAATCAACCCGGCTTTTGTCTAACAGGAAATTCACAGTTTCATCTTTCAAAGAGAAAATTCTAATTCAGGCAGCCAAGAAACTAAGATCAAACACAGCAGTGGTCAGCAAGAGATGACAGAAGGCTTTCTGGGCTCCTGGTCAATTTTTATTCTGGTGCCCTTTGCAATCAGCTCCATCAACTCTAATATGATAGAGATATTTTAAATGGGTCACAATATATGAAACACTTCTTTCTCACATCAATGGACACTGCTTTCCTAAAATAAAAATCTTTTTGTTTCTTCTGGCTGTAAAGAAAAAAAAAATACACATACATTGTGAAGCATAAAAAAGAGATTAAATTTCACCAACAGACACCACCACTGCTAATGTTTAGACTATGCCTTTTCCCTTGTAGTTCAGCTGGTAAACAATCTGCCTGCAATGCAGGAGACCTGGGTTTGATCCCTGGGTTGGGAAGATCCCCTGGAGAAGGGAAGGGCTACCCACTCCAGTATTCTGGCTTGGAGAATTCCATGGACCAGTCCATGGGGTCGCAGAGTTGGACATGACTGAATGACTTTCACTTTCACTTTCATGCCATTTCAAAAGCTTTTTCCAAATAACCATGTATAATACTGATAATACAGTTACACAGAAGATGGTATAATACAATAGAATTTTATAATCTAGCTTTCCCTTGGTATTTATGGTGAATATCTTTTTCTATCAGTAAGTTAAGATACACATAAATTTTAATGATATATGTATATAAATATTTCATTGTATGGATGTACCTTATTTTGCTTAACCTATTTGCTTAACCCTATTGCTGAACATGTAGTTTAAAAAACAAACTTTCCTATTCTAAATAACACTGAGGTGAACATCCTTGTATGCATCCTTGCACACTTTGCTTATTTCCTGGGACAGAATTCCAGAAGTGGAATTGCTACAGATCATGCCTGTTTAAGGCTTCTGATAGTCAGTGCCAAATCACCCTAAAAGGGCACATTTATTAACTAGCACATAAAGGGCTTGCCTACTGGGATTTAATATTCACTAGCTTTGAAGGAGCTATCGCAGCCTGTCACGTCTGGGGCCTAGAGGTCCCCTCTGATGTAAATCAAAACATTTGAGTTAACAGCGTTCAGCCTTGTCAGTCACCCACAAATTATAGGAGGCCTCCTCTGTCTTTGTCAATAACAAAAAAGGAACAAATTACCCCAAAATGGCATAAAAATTAGGAACCAGACAAGTAGTCACCAAAAGCAGACAAATGAGACAACAGTGAAAAAATTTCTGATCAGAGTGGAGTGCATCAGGTTAGCTTGAATTGTTCAGGTTTAGAGAGAAAGGCTTACAGCATCTGAATGCATGGGCAAGCACCCAGAGCTTGGCACAGAGAAGGTGCAGGGGAGATGATCAGCTATGTAAAGGGGAATCTTCAGTGGTGGCTAGATGATAAGTAATCTTACATCTTGCCCTGACACCATGTATATTTCTCTCTGTCAAAATTTGTAGTCTCCAGATGATGCCTTCTCTGGCACCCCATGGGAGCTGGGCAAGAGAATGTGTTATGCAAAAAAGCAAAGGTTTAGAACGGTGTATGCATCTTCTGCATTGCTGAGAACAGTCTCAGTTGTAGAAAGGCAAATGATCCATATGCAATGTGATTAGCAAAACATGCAGACACACACAGAAATTTAAAAATGTGTGACTTTAACCTTTATAGGTCTCTCGAAGAAAAGGATAGAGTTCCAGGTCTGATTATGCAAGCTGATATTTCCAGAAACTAGTGTGGCTTCCTTTTTCTGATCTATCCACTGTGTATCCTTCGACAAATTCCTCCAAGAGAAAAAAAAAAAAAAGCATCCCTAGCAGGCTAAAATCCAACAAATGTCAAATTCCGAAGAACATTACTTTGTGTCTCTATTTAACATGAGAGTGGATGGCTTTTTGACAGGTTTATGGCTGACGAGTTCTATAGCCAGTCATGCAGGACAATTATGTTGGAGCTAATTTGATGAATCAACTTGATGCTCTCCCATGGTCCCTGTGGCCTTCAGGAGTGCATGCGCTCAATGTTTTATGCTGGAGGTCAAAAATAAGCTTTGAAATTTGGCTAATCCCGTCACATCCGCAGGACCCGTCTGGTGGAATAATCTTTGAATGTAAACCCTTGACGGAGGCCCAAAACAGGAAGAACCACTTGGTAATGTCATTAGGACCGTCCTCGAGGCCCTCCTTGGGTTCTGAGATCGGGTTCCAGAGGCCAGTGATGGCCTCGTGAGCACTTGAATAATTTTGTGGTGAGGGAAGCGAAGAGTTCATCCTGGAAGCATTTGGGGGTCAGGCCCTGGGGACAAATTATTTCTCGTTGTTGGATTCCGTTTGATAGGGATTTGTGAGAACTGATGAGGAGGCGTAAAGATTTCCTGAGCTGCTTCTCCCCACGTCCTGCGTACTTTTTCCAGCTCCCCGCCTTCCCCGAGGCCTGCTAGCAGGGTCATCCAGTGCTGGGCTGGGGAACCAGGACGCTCGGGCGTAAATCCCGACTCTGCCACGTCTCATCATTGAGCAACACGGGTCCAGTCCTCAGTTCCTCTGTGCCTTCCCTGCTCCAGGAAACGCGGATAATAATTCATATTTGACAAACTTGTACATATAACAACATCTACACCGGCCACCCCCAGGGCCCAGCACATGGTAAATTTTCAGACACTGGAAGCTATTGACCGCAGACTGGAAAACTTCGAGACCGTCCTGTGCCCGGAAAGTTACCGAACTCCATCAATCCAAATGAATGAAGTAAATACTATGATTTGCATTGACAGCTGGCATTATTTCCTTCAAAATTATCAGCACAAAGGATAGTTTGTCATCAGACCGTAAAACTGATCTCCCCAATCAAGAATAGTCATTTCTATAGCTGGGAGTTACTTACACAGTAGCGGCTTACTGCGTCACAGACTGGGGTTGTGGTGGGACTTCTTTCATTCATTCCGCACGCATTTATTGAGCGCCTCCCTATGCGGGCAAACGTCAGTGTGTGATGTGAAAGGAGAGGACAGTTTGGAGACAGACGAGCTCCGTCATTACTGGCTGTGTGAGCAAGTCGCTTCACCTCTGAGCCTCAGTGCTGTTGTCATTAAACCGAGATAAGTGTAACCTGCCTTACAACAACGCCTGCGAGGATTAAATGAGACAATAGCTAGAAAGAGCCTAGGACAGCTCCTGGTGCAGGAAAAAAAGTGAAAGTGAAAGTGTTGAGGCGCTCAGTCTTGTCTGACTTTTGCGACCCCATGGACTGTAGCCCGCCAGGTTCCTCTGTCCATGGAATTCTCCAGGCCAGGATACTGGAGTGGGTAGCCCTTCCCTTCTCCAGGGGATCTTCCCAACCCAGGGATCAAATGTGGGTCTCCTGCATTGCAGGCAGATTCTTTGCCATCTTAGCCACCAGAGAAGCTCCTTGCAGAGAAGGTACTCAACAGATGGCATTTTTATTCCAAGAATTTCCTTTAGTTTCCCTGTCTAGGGATCAAAACCCACTTTTTGAAGAGTGAAAGCGTGACCGTGGTAACCTTGTGGACAAAGAGATCTGGAGTGCCTAGCGCAGGACATAATACATGTGGCATTCTTGAAAAATACTTCTTGAATGAGCTAATGGATAAATTGACTTTTCTGAGCTCAGTTCACAGTAATAAAGTGCTAAACCTGCACATGGCAGACCATGGACGGATGGAGGTGACTAAGAAGGTGGCCTTTGAAGCCAGATAGAACGAGACTCAAATCCAGGCTTGCCAACGCCAGCCAAGTGTCCTCAGACGGCTGACTTTCTGTCTCTAAGGCGCAGTTTCCTTCTTTGCAAATTATGTGTAAGGATAGCTATGTTAGAGGGTCATCAGCTTATAAGTGGCTGACAGATATTAGTTTTTGTTATAATTATTGCCAAACAGGGTGTGTACACCATGTTGACACTGAAAATCTATTTCCTGAGCATCTTTTTCTTCCTAGACACTGTACTGAGCTCTAGAAACTGGGGATAAAAATGAAGAAGAGAGACAAGACTCCAGGCCTGAGTGAGACAGACCATACCCCAGATGAACGTGATAATTTTAGACGGGGCGGGTTCCTGGGAACACAATAAAAGTGAAGGCCGTGTTTGGGAGCGGACAGGTTACGTCGGAGAAGTGGGTCACAAAAGGTATCTCTGAGGCGGGACGGGTAAGCAGCGTCTCCAGGGAGAAGGAGGAGGTGACCCTGTCAAGACTTGAGTCCCGAGACGCTGGCCCGCGGGGACAGCGCGTGCTGGGGTCCTGCCGGAGAACGCTGGTGCCCGAGTGCTCGGCCCCGACAGGTGCGCGTCGGGAGGAGCGCCGCCCGAGGTACTCAAAGCTCGCCCGCCCCTGCGGGACTCCAAGGGCTAGCGCGGAGCATGGGGGTCTGATTCCAAGACCATGGCGAGCCACTGGCAGGCGTTTCGCAGACGGAGGCCTAGGCTGGATTCTTTTTCAAGGCCATTACTCTGGGGTGGGGCGGGGGCAGGTGACAATGACAGGTGTCAGGAAGGGTTGCAGGAAGACAAGTCAGGAGGCTCCTGCCCAGAGGGATGCTCATGGTTGGGACGAGGTGGGTCGCAATGGAGAGGAAGATGGGGGGGATGTTGGATGGGATCGGAGACGGAAGCGCCGGATGGGGCAGCACGCTTGGCTCCTGTGAGCCCCTCCTCACGGCCTAGAGTGCTCACGCTGGCATTCCTCATTCCCCCGTGGTTCCCCTCTCTCCCCCGGGGTTTCCGTGGCCGCCCTGTTCTCTGGAGAGGCGAGTCCTCTGTTCCCCTGTGAGATTGAGCTGGGATGTCAGGGGCTTGGGCTCTGGCTCCTGGGAGATGCGAAACCAGCAGGGCTTCAAGCCAAGACGGAGAAGAGGTCACCTCAGCAGGGACAGCTTTCAGGCATCAGCTGCTGTTTGCCTTTGCTCTTGCTCTTTATTCAGTATTTCCATGGACCCCACTTGGTGTCATCAGAGCTTTTAAGGAGACTTGCTCTAAAAACTCAAGGGACAGTAAAATGCAAACCAGTGGACACAGGATACAAGAACCAAGAAACATAGCATTTCTTTGTTGTCGCTCAGTCGTGGCCGGCTCGTTTCTACCCCAAGGACTGTAGCCCACCAGGCTCCTCTGTCCCTGGGCTTTCACAGGCAAGAAGACTGGAGCACGTTGCCATTTCCTTCTCCGGGGGACCTTCCCGGCCCAGGGATCGAACCTGGGTCTCCTGCCTGGCAGGTGGTATCTCTACTGCTGAGCCGCCATAGTATTTCTAGTTGTTTTCTATTTCTATTTCTATTGCTGTATTAGTTGCAATATTTCCTTTTTGTAAGAATATGATGACAAGATCCATTGACTGGTTTATTCAATATATATTTACTGTGCTTGTTGCTCTGTATTGGGGTATGAGATTAGCAAGGCAGACAGTTGTCCTGGCCCTCCTGGAACTTATAATTTAATGAAGGAAGACAGGTTTTAAGAAACTCAGTAAAAATAAAGCAGAGTGCATTGGTTCCCTAACGCAAAGGTCGCTATTTGTGGACTAGCAAAGTGTGACTGACAGACACGTCAGGATCATTTTTACTTTTATTTGTATTAGTATCACTTTTAAACTACAAAGATTAAAGAGTATAGATCAAATCATTAGCATCAGATTACTTTAAGGCTGATTCATATGTATATGATAAGTGTATGATTCATAAGTATATGTTTTATACAGTAAGTACACTTTTAGTAAGTTATGTAAATTACTAAAAATCCTGGTGATTAATATGCATATACATAGTATTCACTTCAATATGAAATATTTGTATGGTTCATCAGTGCCATATTCCCAACTGAAACTTGCTTCCAAGTCTATTAAGAATTCTACTCCTTGAGCAGAGGAAAAGAGTGAGTTTCCTGTTTTGCCCAGGACAGCATATGAAGTCAAAATTTATGGCATTATGTCTACTTAATTTGACCCAAGTGTACCCAGGATTTCACACGAGGTGTGGGGATTGTTTCTTCTTTGTTGAAGTGATTATATTTTCTTATCTTGCTTTTTATTTTCTCAATATAATGAGTGTTAATTAAGCATCTGCTTGGCTCAAGATACTGTGATGGGAATAAGTACGCTGTGTTCTGTGACTATATCAGAGATGTTTAAAAGTCATCTTAAAATAACTTTTGTTTTTCATATTATGAAAGTAATATGTATCTGGATATCTACATTTTAAGTATACCTTTAATAATATTAATATATATGTGGGAATATGTATATATTTTTGTATATATATACATATATATGCATCCTCTTTATAAAATATATATGCATATATATAAAATTTAAAATATGTGTGTATGCATATGTATATTAGAAATAGAGACTATACATAAGATTTAAAATAAGTAACAATTCACTCTAATTTATATATATATGCACATCATATAATACAGGCACATTATGTTACTGTATTACATATTATGTTGTTCAGTTGCTCGTCATATCCAACTCTTTGTGACCCCATGGACTGCAGCATGCCAGGTTTCTCTGTCCTTCCCCATCTCCTGGAGTTTGCTCATCAAACTCATGTCCATTGAGTCAGTGATGCCCTCCAACCATCTCATCCTCTGTCATTCCCTGCTTCTCCTGCCTTCAATCATTCCCAGCATCAGGGTCTTTTCAAATGAGTCAGTTCTTCACATCAGGTGGCTAAAGTATTGGAGCTTCAGCTTCAGCGTCAGTCCTTCCAATGAATATTCAGGACTGACCTCCTTTAGGATGGACTGGTTTGATCTCCTTGCAGTCCAAGGGACTCTCAACAGTCTTCTCCAACACCACAGTTCAAAAGCATCAATTCTTCGGTGCTCAGCTTTCTTTATGGTCCAACTCTCACATCCATACATGACTACTGGAAAAATCATAGCTTTGACTAGATGGACCTTTGTTGGCAAAGTACTGTCTCTGCTTTTCAATATGCTGTCTAGGTTGGTCATAGCTTTTCTTCCAAGGAATCAGCATCTTTTAATTTCATGGCTACAGTCACCATCTGCAGTGATTATATATTATGTGATGTGTTTATAATATGCATATTATATAAGGATATATTACTAAATGTAATATATTGCATGTTATATATTTATGCAAACATAATACATGTTCATATACATTATATAAAAATATTAAATTATTATATCACATATACTTTATATTTGGATGTGTAGCTAAATAGACATATTTCTAAGGAAATCAGTTTCTTATATTTGTTTTATTTTTGCTTTTCACTTAAAATTTCATAGATACCATTTCAGTTATTAAATTACCTTTACATTGTAACGGCTGCTGAGTGTGCGGATGTCTGACGACATAGTGCTATAATTATTCAATTAGAGTATTAGTGTAGGATAGTTCTAACGTTGGACATTTGAATTGTCCATTTTTTCCTCCATTTTTTCCTCTGATAATTCCTGTTGTGCGGGACATCCCGTTAGTTGAATAAGGATTATTTCCTGAGGATAACCTCCCAGATGCAGCCTCCTAGGTTAAGCCTTCTCGAACAGATGTCATCATCCCTTTTGAAGTCACTCGGTGATGTTCTAAGGTGGACCCGTGCGAACTCAGTAGGCAGAGGCAGAAATGGCTTTACATTTTCTATCATTGTCAGATTCATCTGCAAAAACAGCATTCTTTTGTCAGAAGGTGCAATCTCCAAGTCAAATTGGTGCTTTAGAGCAGAGAGACAGGTTCGTGTTTCATGAATGCCCTCAGCATTTTCTCTTCTTTTAAGACAGTCACAGAGACCTCAGACTGGAAGGAATGGAGAGCACAGAAAATGGACTTGTGGACACAGTGGGAGGAGTAAAGAGTGGGAGGAACAGAGGAAGTAGCATCCACGTGTGTACACTACCACATGTACGGTAGAGAGCTGGTGGGACGATGCCGCGTGGCACGGGGAGCCCAGCCTGGTGCTCCGTGAGGGCCCAGAGGGGTGGGGAGGGGAGGGGACGGAGGCTCCAAGGGAGGGATATATGTGTGTGTATATATGTGTGTGTATACATGTGTGTATATGTGTGTATATATGTGTGTGTGTATATATGTGTGTATACATGTGTGTATATGTGTGTGTGAGTATACATGTGTGTATGTGTATGTGTGTATACATGTGTATATATGTGCATACGTGTGTGTGCATGTGTATATGCATGTGTGTGCATGTGTGTATACATGTGTGTATATATGTGTGTGTGTATGTGTGTGATTATGGCTGATTCGCCTTGTACAGCAGAAGCCAACACAAAGTTGTAAAGTAGTTTTCCTCCAATTAAAAAATAAATATGTACGTTATAAAGAAATTGTCATCACTAAAAATAAATAAATTTGCTTTGAAATTAAATAACCCTTACACCAGGGAAATTTCTTTAGATATTTCAATCATGTTCCAAGCAAGCTTTTTCCTAATTTAGTGTTTTCATGTTATCTGTCTTCTCCAAGGCCTGGAGCTGTTGGTCAGACCTGTTTCCAGGGGCTTGTCCTCTGAGTCTCCGCGGATGTGGATTTTGATCTTTTAAAGGCAGGAGGCTGCATGCAGGGCTGATGTGTCCAGTTGTCTGTTCTGTGAGTGAGGCATTTTGCTTGAACACCATGTGATTCCCCCGTCCCTCCTGTGTGTACAAACAGACTTCTCCTGGGCATGTGCCTGAGGCAGTGCCTGGGTCCAGGGTGGTCATCGGTCTGCAGGGCTCGCCTGAGGCAGTGCCCGGGTCTGCGGTGGTCAGTGGTCCATGGGGCTCACCTGGAGTGATGCGCAGGTCCGGGGTGGTCAGTGGTCTGCAGGGGTCACCTGAGGCAGTGCCAGGGTCCAGGGTGGTCAGCAGTCTGAGGGGCTCGTGTGGGGCAGTGCCCAGGTCCCGGGTGGTCAGCGGTCTGCAGGGCTCGCCTGGGGTGGTGCCCGGGTCTGCGGTGGTCAGTGGTCCATGGGACTCGCCTGGGGCGATGCCCGGGTCTGGGGTGGTCAACGATCCATGGGGCTTGCCTGGGGCGATGCCCAGGTCCAGGGTGGTCAGTGGTCTGCAGGGCTCGCCTGGGGCGGTGCCCGGGTCTGCGGTGGTCAGTGGTCCATGGGACTCGCCTGGGGCGATGCCCAGGTCCGGGGTGGTCAGCGGTCTGCAGGGCTCGCCTGGGGTGGTGCCTGGGTCTGCAGTGGTCAGTGGTCTATGGGGCTCGCCTGGGGCAATGCCCAGGTCCAGGGTGGTCAGTGGTCCGTGGGGCTGGCCTGGGGCTCCTGGCCCTCCCTGTCGCCACTCTGCTCCGTAAGATGCTACAGCCGCCCACAGGCAGACCAGGGACCTCTCTCAGGGCAGAATGCCTGGCGCCACTTCAGCGGTCTCTGCACACACCCTGCTAAACTCACCCCACCACTCGTCCTTCCACTCTGCTGAAGGCTCACCTGCCTTCCTCAGGCAGGGTATTTGCATAACACAGCACCACATTTGGGAAGATGGTGGCAGCCTCTCCTGCACAAAAGGAACTGATGAGAGTTCTGAAGTTGTCTTGAAACCTACTTGTTCCTCCAAATTCATTTCTAGCCATTCCCCTCAAGAAGCCTTTGGGCTTGAGAAGCAGAAACTGAATATGCCGGCCAACTTCTGTCTCATATCGAGTATGGTTTTCTCTCTAGGGACAAGCATCACTGACATTTATTAAGTGCCTACCGCCCGCCGAGCACCTTGCTAGGCATTGTCTGTGTCTTTTCCTGCTCCCCTTCTGTCCACCATGGGCATTTATCACCTCCATTTTACAAGAGATGAGACTGAGTCTGAAAATGGTGGGTTTCTTAGAGGAAAGTATGGGACACTTCCCTCTGCTTTAGGGGGTCCCCCAAGCCTGCTTCTCTGACACTGACCTTCATCCCGCTCTTTCTTAATCTAGTCCCGCTGATTGCTCTTAGGTATGTAACTTTTTCCTGCCTCAGGCCCCTTGCATATGCTGTTCCTTCTGCCTGGAACCCTTTGGCTCCTTCCTGGCCCACACCTCCCAGGATGTGGTTTTCTCACCGTTTCAGCGACTTCACCTCCACCTGGGGACCTACCTTGATCACCTGATTAAAAACATTTTCCGCTCTTCCATCACCTCTATCATCCTAGAGAACTGTCCAGATTCTGAAATAAGCCACTCCTCTTCTCCTTTCATTTGTCTACGGTAACATTTCTTAGCAAGAGTCGGTATCCTTATCTCTCTCCATTCTGTCTTAACAACACCTGTTACAGGTAGGTGCTCGGTAAATGTGTGTTAAACAGCTAAGAACAATTGAACAAACATTTTCAAAGCACCTGCTGTGTGTCTGACACTGTTCTGGGCACTAGTGACAGCAGCAAACTAAAATAAAAAGCCCCCCTCCAGGAGGGAAGGACAGATATTAACAAGAGCATCGGTAACATCTGCGGCAGTGATCACACAGCGTAGGTGATGCAGCAAAGAAGAGCTGCTCTCCAACAAGGCCTGTCTGGCAAAGTGACATCTCCAGAGAGACCCAAATGAAGTAAAGGAACCAGTCATACAGATGTCCAGAGGGTGGGGGGGGGGGGGCGGTGAAGTATTTCAGGAAGAAGAAACCGCCAGTGCAAGGGGCCTGGGGCAGAGACACGTGGGTGAGGGACGCAGCAGAGAGACAGCTTGACTGTCGCAGAGGCAGGACAGGGCTGAGTGGCAGGGGAGAGGGTCAGAGCAGGTGGCACAGGGCGGTAGGTGTGAAGGCTTATGGACCTCAGTAACAATTTCAGCTTCTACTCTGAACGCAGCAGGAAGCCACTTGGAGCCAAGAGGAGATGTGTATACTGAATAAAGTTGCACGGCTTGAACCCAGTGGGGCCAGTGCAGAAACTGGGCTCTGCATCCACGGCTTGCTTCCTCCTGCCGCATCCATCCCCGCCCGCGGGTCCTCCTCGCACGTTTCATCGTCAGAGCGGGGCCCACCCTCCTCTGGAGGCCGGTGGTGACGCTGCGCCCTGCTCTGGGGCAGGGTCCTCGTTGTCTTGGGTCCTGTTGGTGCGGGGCGTCAGTGTCCACCGCTGGAGTAAGGGACCCGCCCGGGGACCCGGGCGTCTTCCAGCCGAGCGCGGGGCGGCCCGGATCGCACCGGCGGCGCTGCCTTCCGGGGGCCGGGGGAGGCCCTGCAGCCTGAGGGTGCCAGGTGTGGGTGGGCCCAGGGTTCCCCTTGTTTTGCACGCACACAGCGGCTGCTTTCCTGGCTGCGCCGTGAACGCGGCCTCCCGGCCTTGTCTGTCAGCCCCCTCTTCTCAGAGGCCAGGGGGAAAGGAAATTGGTTTGTCTCTGCAATCAATGCAACTACCTGCTAAGTACCCACCCCGCTCCTTGGGAACTGATTACCAGACGGTGGACTAACAATGTTGCGTACTGTATTAGTGAGACCTCTCCGTTTCCAGGGATTGAAAAGCCAATTGGTTTACATCAAAAGGATGGGTTCTCTTATCTCCAAACGGCCAGGGGTATCTCGGCTTCGGCTAAGTTGGACGTAAGGGTTCAGATGGAGTCATCAGAATTAGGCCTTCGTCTCCCTTTCTCTTCTCTTCCAGATGCTTCTCCTCTCAGGTCGTAGCAAGATGCCAATCGAAGGTCCCACCTTAGCACCTCAGTGATGCCAGACAGCTGTTCCCATTTCTAGTAGACTTCTTGGAACAGAGTCTTTGGTTCATACCCAGACCTAAAACAGTCATTTTTCCAGGGCAGCGCAACACTGATTAGACATTTTTGTGTCATGTATTCAACCTGGCAGCAGTCTAGGAATTAGTTCATGTAACTCTTGAGAAGCAACAACAGAAAAAGGACAATTTCTCAAGGAAGATGGGGTCAAATGACCAGATGCTGGGTAGGAAAAACCAGCAGATGCTCATTTTCACATGCTCTTAGCTAGTCCTCAGAGAACTCTGTGCCACAGTTATTATCCCATTCTGCAGATGGAGAAGGTGAGCTTAAGCCGGCCAAAATGCACATCTGGTAAGCGGTAGAGACAGGATCTGATTATGGGCTTGTCTCTCTCCGAAGCTGATGCTAGGGTTCTCCCTCCACTTGAGACAGGAGGGAGAGATGCTGGAAAGAGGATCAAGATGACCCTGGAAACCCCCTGCACTAAAGCAGCCCTACAGGCAGTTTGTCCATTAAAAAAAAAAAAAAGTTCAGTGTCTTTCATGCTTTTCAGAGGAAGTTAGAAACCAGTTTTCCAGGTAATCTGACGATCATGGTGACTCACTCTTTAACAAGTACAGAGTGGAGTGTTCTGAAATTATCCTGCAAGGAAATAAGCGTCTCCTTCATCGTACCGTGTTACCTACATGTACAGACAATCCATATGTCTGCAACACTCTCTTATATAAACGTGTGGAGGCGTGTTTTAAAACCACGTATAGTCATATGCACTGTGTGTATGTAGATAAATATAGGTATTTACCCCCTGCTAGATTGATATGCGTCCAGGGAATCAAATATTAGTTACAATCTCCTTAGTGAGGAAAAACATGTTCCCTTCTCTCGTGTTCTTTCACCATCATCTGAAATTCATCTTTGTAGTGGCCACTAAATCACCTGGCAACATAGCATCCTCTAATTGCTCAATCGTGTACAAAGCGTGTCTTTACATTTCTGGCTACTACTCCGTGGCTTTTTACTATTAACAACAATAATTAATTGTGTGAGGTGTATGTTTATAATCTCAATAAATTCCCACAACAATGCTTTGTAGGAGGCACTAGGATAGCCATTATTTTTACAGATGAGGAAAGTGAGGCTTAAACAATTTGTCTGCTGCAACTTGCTGAACTTCTGATGGAGCTGGAACTCAAACTTGGCTTTCTTTTATTTTAAAGCAAAGTTTCTCAACCTTTCAGCTATTGACTTTTAGCTGACCCAGTAACTATCTACTATTATTTAAGTTGAGAAAGAGAGAAACAAAAATGGAACCCCAAGTCTCCAAGGTTAGTGAGGAGGCTCTGTTTTACGTGTGTGTTAAATCGCTCAGTCATGTCCAACTCTTTTCAACCCTTTGGACTGCAGCCCACCAGGCTCCTCTGTCCATGGGGTTCTTCAGGCAAGGATACTGGAGTGGGTTGCCATTTCCTCCTCCAGGGGATCTTCCCAACCCAGGGATCAAACCTGTGTCTCCCATGTCTTCTGCATTGCAAGTAGATTCTTTATAGTGAAAAACTCACAGAAATCTATCAAAATTATTTGATCCAACAATTCCAGTAGAAATATTGGTTAAAATGTGTTAGGATATAAGTATGAAATCATTCAATACAGTATTGCTTATAATAGAAAAAGTTGCAACTGCTTAAATGTTCATGAGTATGAAATCAGTTAAATAAATTAGAGTGCGTGAACCCCATGGACTATGGTGGCCCACGTTTCTTTAAAAGAATGCAGAAGCTCTACATGTAAACATGTGGGAAGGAAGATATATCTTAAATGAAAAAAAAATTAGGAAGAATATTATAATCCCAATTTTTTGGAGTGAAGAAATTCAGTCTATGGGTCTGCATAGAGGTGGAGTAATGGTGAGTATAAATATATTGGATTATATATAGCAAATTGCTGGAAAAATATAAACCAAGCTGATAACCATGATTACCTCTGAGAAACTTTTATGTTCAATAATTTTCTACACTGTAGACTGTGGCTCTCAGTGGGGGTAGTTTCGCTCCTTGGGGTGTACACACGGGCCTGTCTAGGTATATTTTAGGTACTGTACCGACCCACTTGGTGATGGCCCTGGCAGGGGTGCTCTGTTGGCCTCTGGTGTGAAGAGACCAGCGAGGCTGCTAAATGTTCTCTAATGCGCAGGACGGCCCTCATAGAAAGGGTCATCCTGCCTAAAATACCAGTAGAGCCAAGACTGGAAAAACCCTACTTTTTAACCATGATTTAGTGCTTCAGTTTGTTACCATAAGCATTCATTAATCTTATACTTTTAAAAAAATCTGCAAAACAAAGTTTCAATTCTGATATTTGAATAGAAGCATGGCTGCTCGTGACGTTAAAGATCAAGTCAAAGAAACAAGTTTAACATCAATCATTTTTCCATATGAACATAAACTAGTTTCTATTCCGTTAGCGGAACAAGTGTTCTTTCCTTAAAAACCTGAGGCCTGAGGGAGGCGCGTTGTGCGTGCTGTCTGTTGAGACCAGTGAGAATGTCGATTTGTGTGCGCTCAGTCACTCGGTCATCTCCAAATCTTTACAGCCGCGTGGACTGTAGCCCACCAGGGTCCTCTGTCCATGGGATTTCCCAGGCAAGAACACTGGAGTGGGTAGCTATTCCCTTCTCCAAGGGGTCTTCCTGACTCGGATCGAACCCACTGTAGGCAGATTCTTTACGGTCTGAGCCACCCCGGAAGTGGCTTAAATTGCTCCATCTCAAACATCTGTGCTATGCTTAAAACTAAAAATAGAAATCTCTATGTTGTATTTGTTTATTTCTTTAGTTGTAAAACGAAGCAAGTTTTCTAAGTAATCCTTCATTCTCTGTGAAGAGAGTAACTGGCCCATCATTTCCTTCTCCGGACAGAAATACTCCTTTGTCACAGGGCATTAACATTTCAACTTGGAAATAAAACATCTCTTCTCTCATTCCTGTGCTGTCGTGTGGCCACAGTGAGTATCTTTTTACACATTTAATTTCTGAGTACAGAAATGATTCTGAGTGTAACTAGGGGGAGGGGCAAGCCTTGAGTGAGAGTCCCAGTAAGGAAGGACTTGCAGTAGGGCCTTCCACTGTCTTCATGAAACGAATAGGTCTTGCTTAACTGGGGTGACTGTCAACAGTGACTCTGAGGCAGAAGGCTATTGCTGACCCTAGGGTCAGCACCTTGACATTGGCTTTGTCTTAACCTACCCCTGCCCAACCTGAAGGATGAGACTCAGAGCTCTTAGACCCACACAACCTTTAGGATTGCATGCGGGCCTGCTGACGTGTGTTTGGGGCTTCCCTGGCGGCTCCGTGGTAAAGAATCTGCCTGCCAATGCAGGAGACGTGGGCTTGATCCCTGGGTTGGGAAGGTCCCCTGGAGAAGGAAATGGTAAACCACTCCAGTACTCTTGCCTGGAATTAATTCCCATATTTGTCAGGTTGGGGTAGGTTTTGCTGCAGTAAAGGAGAACCCTCACGTTGCAAAGCTTAAAGCAACAGGGATGAATTTCTCATGCTCCTCGCACTTGTGGGTCAGTTTAGGACTCAGTGCCCTCATCTGGCCTTCAAACTGACCAGAGCAGCTGCTGCCGGGGAAGGACCTCACCTGCCTTGTGAGAGAGAGCAGAGGACACAGGGAATCACACCCTGACTCTCAAAGCGACGCGCACTGCTTCTGACCGCGTTTCTTGTGATCGTGGCTAGCTCCAGCAGGGTGGGGGAGAACAGACGTCGAACAGGGAAGAGACATGAAGTGTCTGTGAGTGACTCTAATGATTTCCAGTCACCAAGGTGTAAAAATCACGTGCAGATCTGAGTTTCTGGCTTCTTTTGAGAACTTGCGGAATCTTGCAGCGTTGCGGGCACACAGTCACGTGGCAGCAGTCAGGGGAGGGAGGGGATGGGAGTAGCTACCAGCAGCTCCTCTACTCATGGCCTGCGGACAGGCCACTGTTTACCAGCTCACCAGCCTACTGACTTGTTTCTCTTACCTGAGATGTCAGCTCGGTTCCTGTAGGAATTTACGTTGCATTTCTTGAACTAAAGTCCAGCCTAGTGGTAGCAGTCCCGTGATGGAGTTAGGCACCCCGGCTTGCTCCCCGTGAGAAGCCCCGATCTCTGTGCAGTCAGGGCGGGGTGACCTGATGCGCTGTGCCTCAGGTCTCGGGGGATGCGAAGTAATAGTAAGCAGGGGTAAGAGCAGTAACCTCGGAGGGTTGTGATGAGGCATGAATGAGAAAAGTCCGCACAAAGCACTTAGTTTGGTGCCGGGGGCAGAAAAGAAGCAACTGCTCCATCTTTGTCCCCATCAGCCTCATCACCACCGTCATCTTTCTGAAGCGCAACCCTGCCCGGACCGTTAACTGAGACAGAAACGGGGCCACGGGGTAAAAGGCTGTTGGTGGACGAAGCCCTCCCCCCTCTGTATCTGTTTCCTATCTCATAAATCAAGAGAGTCGGACCAGAAGCTTTCTGAGGTCCCTTCCAAACCTGACATTCTGTGATTCCAAGACACAGAGGGCCCCCGGATTCCTTCCTGAGCTTTCAAAGCATTCCCCATGTAAGCTTCAGCGGGGGTCTGGAGAGTGTATCTGTCACGGGGGCTGCAGGCAGGGGGGAGCCGCGAAGCCAGAGTATGAGGCAAGCATGGGAACAGCCTTAACCACAAGCTCTGGCCTTGAACCCATCCAGGGAACACTGACGTGCGCCAGCGATGCATTATCTGTTGATGAGCCTTCCCAGGAAATGGTGTTCTGGAACCCTGCACAGCCCTGTGACCCCGGCCACCCTCGTCAGTTCCGTCCAGCACTGGTGTCTTCTCTCAGGGCACGTGGGGGGCAGCAAGACCCCCCGGGCTTTGTTTGTGTGCTTCAGGCTGCCTCGCCTCTGAACAATGCAGTGTGATGACAGAGGCATTATCACCCTGAGCTGTAAAATACGCACCAACAAAGAAACAATGAAAACAGTTGCTGCAAGTTTGTGCGCTTGAGTGCAGAAGGAGCAAACTCTGCTAATTAGAAGACGAAATCTTAACTCCATTTAGATTTCTGCAAATGAATCAGTACTTGATTCAAAAAATGCGGAAGCTCAGCTTAAACAGTCAAGTAGGTATTGCTAGGAATTCAGGCTCTGGAGTCAGTCTCTGCCCTTGGGCTGTGGACCTGAAGCAAGTTCTGTGTCCTCTTAGAACTTCATCTCCCTTGTCTGCAATGCCAGGGTGGGAATACTGATCTTGTGTAGTTGGGAGGTTGACTAACAGAACCACCTTCTATATTTAATGACGTGTCTGGCAGCTGGGGCTTCCCTAGTGTCTCAGACCGTAAAGAATCCGCCTGCAATGCAAGAGACCTGGGTTTGATCCCTGGGGTGGGAAGATCCCCTGGAGGAGATGGCTACCCACTCCAGTATCCTCGCCTGGAGAATCCCACGGGCAGAGGAGCCTGGCGGGCTGCAGTCCACGGGGTCACACACAGTTGGAGGCGACTGAGCGACTCACTCTTTGGCTTTTACTTTTCACTGGCACCTGAGCCCTCGACACAAGTTGAGAACAAGGTAGGATTTCTCTGGCGGTCCGGTGGTTAAGAACCTGCCTGCCCATGTGGGGGACATGGGTTTGATCCCTGGTCTGGGAAGATCCCACAGCCCCCCGTGCTCCACGGCCAGAGGGGCCGCTGCAGTTAGGAGCCTGCACATCATAACGGAAGAGTCGGTCCCACTCGCCACAACGAGAGAGAAGACCCACGAGCATCAAAGAGGCCCAGTGCAGCCAAACACAGATAAATAAAAATGGATAAAATTATAAAAAGTAAAGAACAAGGCAGTTCAGTTGTTGCTCTCCCGTAACTCGTCTCCGTGGGACGCACTGATGAGGGGGTGGTCTCGAGAACAAGCGCCTGTGAGTGAAGACGCCAGGAGGGGCTGTGGCGGATCGGACGCCACGTGCTCCCCGTAAAGACCCATGCGGTCGTGCGAGCAAAACCCACTGTTCTGAGGACTGCTTATTCTTCAGGAAAATGTTAACAGTCTAAAGCTCTGTGTGAAACCTGATTTTTTTAAAATGCTGTCTAGTTGATTAAACCAGATGCCTGTTCAGCTCCAGTAAAACTAGATTCCCTCACACTTCATACCCTCCAGAATAGCAGTGGCTTTTTTAAGGCAGAGTTTTATCATATAAAAGTGCAGGCAGGTGGTTGAGAACTGGCAGTTCACTTCTTGTGGTCAGGGACCCAGGCATCTTGTAACTTGTTGCTCTGCTGCCTTAATAAGAGGCTGCCTTCTTGTGGTCCAAGATAGCTGCGGTAGCTGCTGCCATCACGTGTATAATCCAGGCAGCAGGGAAAGGGGTAGTAGAAGGATGCTCCTCTTTTAAAGGTATAACCTGGAAATTACACATATCATTTCCATACATATCTATGACTAGTACATTGTCATAAGGCCACATCTTTCTGACAGAGAGGCTAGGAAGTGTGGGTTTTACTCTGGGTGGCCAAATACTCAACCAAGAAAAAAGGAACAAAGCCACAGATAATGTGGATTTTTTTTTTTTTTTTTCATCATGAGCATGAAGCAAAACACATCAGTAGGTCATTTGGGAACACAGGAAGAGCCAGCCTACGTTGAGGATGTGGCAAGAACATTTCGTTTTAGTAGAAGTTTCTGTGAATTAAGATGAGGGTCAGCACCCACATCAAAGTAGTTCCCATTCACTGGGTGCCTGCTACGGGTTAGAGTCAAAGTTAGGTGCTCGGCGCTGACTTCTCCGGCCCTCGGAACAGCCCTGCGGAGGCGGTCAGCCTCCTTCTGCACACGCGGGGACAGCGGCGACCGACCGCTGCGCTCGGCTGGGAGTGGCGGGGCAGGGGCCTCGCCGCAGGCCCCACCGCACACCGGGCCTTGGCTTCCTCCTGCCGAGAGCAGCGGTCTCTCACCTCCCTCCGCTCCTCCGGGCTCCGCGCCGTTCTCCGTCTGGGTCGGGAGGAACCTCGTCACAGCAGCATCACAAGCTGGAACCCCGGTTACGGGAGGTCACAGACAGTCCAGGAACCACACATGCAGACGCTCGGCCCTTCCCGCTGTCCTTTGATCTTTCTCTTCATTAAGTTACACATTCCTCCACCTACTTACATTTTAAGAGGAGGAGAGAGAAAATGTGAAATAATGACTCTGAGCCCAACTGCTTTTCTTCAAAATCACGAGTAATTGTTTTCCCGGGGTGTCTAGGAAGGCGTTCCCCTCTCATCTCTTGCCCGCGGCTTGGCAGTCAACTTCAGATTGCCCCTTGCTTGCTTTTTTCCTAGCATAAGCGTTCCGTGTAATCCATCATCGTAGCCGTTATCCTGCTTCTGATCAAGGGCAGGATGGAAAAACTCCCTCTCCCTTCAACACCTACCACCAGCTCTTTGATTTGCCAGGCGTGGGCAGGCGGGAAGTTTCCGGCGAGGGACCTCAGACCTTCTCCATGCAGGGCCCCACGCAGCAGCTACGCCGTGGTCAGCCTGGGGAGCGAACCCTGAGCCAGCTCACCGTAAGCAGCAAGCGGCTGCCAATTCATTTCTTTCCCCTTGTTGCCGAAAGGCTCTTCTTCCCCCTCCTTCTTTGGGTACCCTGTGCGTGAAGGTTTCCGGGAGAGGCTCATCGCATGCACCTCCAACCAGCCTACCAAGCTTCGAGCGTTCCCGGGCAGCCCAGCCCTGCATGATCAGGTGGTTCGATGAGACAAACTCTGCACTCTTTTCATTAAGATAAGCAGGCCGCGATTCACCCAGCTGGCTGGGGAACTGGGGCGGGGTTTCTCTCATCCTCCCTGTGGATCTACCTCTGGGCCCAGATCACCTCCAGGGGGGCCCTCCTGAGCTCTCTAGGATCTTTGGGAGCTCTCTTGGCCTCACCCACTAGACGCCAGTGGCAATCCCCTCCCAGTTGCTACAACCTGAAAGGTCTCCAGACATCCTCACGTGGCCCCTGGGGTAAATCACTCCAGGTGGAGAACTCCTGCCTTAGGGAGGTTGGTCCAGGTTCAAACAGTGACGAGGGCTGTAGGTTCTGCCTCTTGGTCCTGAGGTTACTTCCTGGTCCTGTGACCTAGAAAGGGTCATCGCTTCTCTGCGTTCAGCTCCGTGTCTGTAAAATGGGCGGGATGACTGGATCTTCTCTGTGAGCTTATTGGTGGTGTCCGTTGACGACATGTTTGTAAAAGGTTTAGTGAGCCCCAGACCCCTGGGAAAGGAGAAAAGAAAGCCAGCTTGTATGAATGTTCGCTGCTGGTATCAAGCTGACACAGCAGCTCTGAGGATGGGCGAAGTCTGGGCCCTCGCGCCGTTCAGCCTCCACCCTTAACATGCCCTGGCTCAGATAGGCTCTGTAGACAAACTTTCTAGTTTTCTTCATGCAAATACTCTGTTTCAGGCGCTCATACTTTTGCTCAGGTGCTTCGTCCAGCTCTGATTGCCTCCCTCCTCCTCTTCATGGTTAACGCCTGCCTACTCACCCTGAAAGTGCAGCTTTGAGGTCACCTCCTCCAGGAAGCCATCCTTGCTTGCCTCCTCCCCCCCAAACTGGGGTGTGTCTCATCCTCAGGGACTGAGGAAGTCTCAGTCCCTTTTAATATTTTGCTGTCTTCACCAGCGGGTAGTGCCCTCCACAAAGACGGGGATTGTGTCTTGTGTATCTTTGAATATCTGGGCTTCAGCCTGGGACCCTACACTGACCCTGTTAGGACATCTGTCAGCGTGCATGAAGGAGGGAGAGGTGGAGGGAAGGAAGGAGAAAGGCCCGACTGAGGGAGGCACTAAGAAGGGAGAAGAGTATGTGGATCCATGAGTAGTTACTGTTACTTTCGGTATATCTTCTTGCTCTTGTAGTTGTCTTCACTGTCACTCTCACTAGTCCATGAGCAGACCTAAATCTACAAAGAAAGATGCCTTTCCTTCTCAGGAGTGAACTCCATGTCCTCGCAAATAAAACATCTGATACAGTATATAAAAATCACGACTGCCTCTTTTTTCCAAGTTTTCTCGTGATTGTGTTCATTAACTCAACAAATATTTACCGAGCTCCTGATTCAGGGGAGAAATGACCAAGGCCCTTGCTCTCAGGAAGCTCTCATTTATGACATAAATTATTATGTAATTATCATGCATAATGTAGCAGACATATTTATTACATAAATTGTATGTAATATTTACTTATGACATAAATATGTAAATATGCAGTGCCAGCAGAGAGATGTAATATGCAGAGTGATCAGGGAGGAGTTAGAGAGGGTTGGCTGAGTGGGTTGTTATTTAAAATGGGCTGTCATGGAAGGATCTTAGATAAAGTAACGTTTGAAAAGCGAGCTGAAGGGAGTGACGATGCAGATCTTCCTAGCTGATCCTTACACATCCCTTTAGATGATAACCCTTGGTGTGCCGCATGTGGAACTTCAAGTACAGTACCTCTGTATCCATGGTTTAGCGTCCCAGGGATTCGATCCACTGAGGAGGGAAAATATTTGAAAAAAATTCCAGAAAGTTCCAAAACGCAAAACTTGAATTTGCTGTCCACTAGAAACCATTAACATAGCATTTACATTTTATTTACAACTATTTACATAGTATTTACATTGCATCTACAGCTATTTACATAGAATTTACATTGTATTAGGTACTATGAGAACTCTGTGAAATGGAAAGGTCTTAGCGCTCAGCGCTCAGTCATGTGGATTCTTTGTGACCCCATGGACTGGAGGCCTCCCAACCCACACCCACCCCCCAAGCCCACTCCTCTGCCCATGGCATTCTCCAGGCAACAGTACTTGAGTGGGTAACCTTTTCCTTCAGGACATCTTCCCAACCCAGGGATGGAACCCGGGTCTCCTGCCTTGCAGGTGGGTGTGTTACCATCTGAGCCCCCAGGGAAGCTCTATGAGTATTCTGTGTGTGTGAGTCACTGAGTTATGTCCAACTCTTCGCAGTCCCATGGACTACAGCCTGCCAGGCTCCTCTGTCCATGGGATTCTCCAGGCACGAATACTGGAGCAGGTTGGGGAGCGAACCTGGGTCTCTCATTGCAGACAGATTCTTTACCATCTGAGACCCCAGGGACGCCCCTGTGAGTACTCTAGAGGTGATTTAAAGTGTATAGGAGGATGTATGTAGGTTATACAAAAATACTACCCAACTTCACACCATTTTACAGAAGGGGTTTGCGCATCCATGCATCTTGGTATCCTTGGGGATCCTGGAATTAATCTCCCCTGAGGATACCTAGGGATGATTGCGTTTGCAGAGAAGAGTTAATTATTTGAGAACTGCCTGTATCAGCATATTCTGGAATATCTCCAAAATTCATGCTTCTTGGGATGTTAGTAGAAACTCAACTCAAAAAATGAAGTCTGCAGAATTTGGAGAAACAGAAAAACGGTACTTACCATTTTCCCTTGTTGCAAGACTCTTTAGAGCCTTTAATAGGTCAATGACCATCATGAATGTCCAAGTAGGAATTAGGGAATTTGGTTCCCTAACTTGTTTCAGATTCAGACGGCCTTATTCAACAAGCATATTGTAGGACTTGTGGTCAGAGGAATGTATTTTGGTAAAAGCTCTCTTGGACAGGGTGTCAAACTTAAAGAAATATTTTTATCATATTACTATGTCTTGGGGAAAAAAATCCAGGTGTTTCTGAAGGATTTGCACTGGATCTTATTCAGGACCTTTCACTTTTGAGAACTAAAGGAAGCATCAAGTGGCCGAGTAGTTTTATTCCTTTGTTCCACGGTGATTGTGTGAGGATCGAGAGTGCACACCTGTTCATTTGACTGGCTTGGAAACGTGTTGGTCTCGCTCCAGGGCGAAACATTGGCACAAAAAGCTGCTTGTTACTGAGCCCAGCTTTACTTTAGCTGCCTGCGTGACAGCCCTTGAGCTTTGGAAATGCAAGATTTAGCTCAAAGAGCGTCTGAAGATCACCCTGGACCATTTGAGAAAGAGCCACAGAAGTGGCGAATCAAGAGCAGGGCCTCCGACTACACGAGGCTGGACTCGCTCAGAAAGCCTACCAAGTTCCAGCCGAGTCTCAGTTTGCTTCACCTCTAAAGTGGGATTCTACTCTGATGGCAGATGGGTGTCTTTATCAAAAGAAAGGTTGGGACGGTGTAGAAGGGACTTTGTAGAGGAGGGTGAAAACAAATTGCTGGTTTAGATAATATGTCCATATGTGTACATGTATAAGTTTATTACAGTAAAATACACATAAATTTACGTCTTAGCCACTTTTAAGTACACAGTTCAGTAATGTTAAGTATATTCACAGTGTTGCACAACCAATCTCCAGAGCTTCTTCATCTTGCAAAACTGAAATTCTGTTAACAGCGTCTCCTCACTCTCCCCCACTCCTTAGCCTCGTTCCACTCTCTGTTGTTGCTTAGTTGCTATGCTGTGCATGATTCTTTTAGTGTCCAACAGAGCCCGCCAGGCTCCTCTGTCCATGGGATTTTCCAGGCAAGAATACTGGAGTGGGTTGCCACTTCCTTCTCCAGGGGATCTTCTTGACCCAGGGATTGATCTCACACCTCCTGCATTGGCAGGCAGATTCTTTACCAGTGAGTCCCCAGGGACGCCCATTCTACTCTCTACCTCTCTGATTTTGACCACTCTAGTACTCTTGCCTGGAAAATCCCATGGACAGAGGAGCCTTGTAGGCTGCAGTCCATGGGGTCGCTATGAGTCGGACACAACTGAGCTACTTCACTTTCACTTTCAGGTACCTCATATAAGTGAAATAAAGGATTTGTATTTTTGTGACCTGGTTCATTTAACTCGGTATAATATCTATCCTCAAGGTTCATTCATGTTTAGCATATGCCTAGACTTCCTTCCTTTTTAGTATTAAATAATAGTCCATTGTATGGATATACTGTATTTTGTTTATCCATTCATTTGTTCTTTCTTCCACTTCTTGGCTATTGCACATAATGCTGCTGTGGATATGAATATATTTATCTTTGAGAACCCAATTTCAATTCTTTTGGGTAAACATCTAGAAGTGAAATTGTACCCATTAAATTTTTAAAATAACTCTATTGAGATATAATTCACACACCATAACATTACCTTTTAAAGTGCAAAATTCAGTGGATTGTAGTCCAGTTGACCTTTGAACAGCATGGGTTTGAATTGCTCAGGTCTATTTATGTGCAGATTTTTTTTCAATAAATATATAATACACAACTGCTTGATCCAGGGTTGGTTGAATCACTGGGTGTGGAACCAGGGATAGGGGTACTGACTGTAAAGTTACAGGCAGATTTTTGAGTACATGGAAGGTTGGTGCCCCAACCCTCAAGCTGTTCAAGGGTCAACTGTTTATTCAGATTCATGCAACTGTCATCACAATCGATTTTATAACATTTCCACCACACCCCCTACAAAGAAATCTTACGCCCTTAGCAGTCACACCCCATTCCTCCACGTCCCAGCCCTACGTGACCGCTAACTTACGTTCCGTCTCCATAGATGTGCCTCTTTCGGACCTTCATTTGTAAATGGAGTCCCACTGTATGTGGTCTTCTGTGTCTGGCTTTGTTCACGTAACAGAAGGTTTGCAAGGATCATCCATGGTATAGCCTGAATCTGTGCTTTGTTCTCTGTTTATCGACAAAGAGTATTCCACTGTAGGGATATGCCAATTTTGTTTACTCATCTGTCCATTAGTTAATGGACGTGTGTGTTGTACCCATCGTAGCATATTACTATCACCATACTTCCTGCCTCGTGACACTGCCAATATCTAGCCCTGTGGCATTCAGAATTTTCCTTTTCTCTACTGGGACAAATAAGGCCCTTTTGAAAATGTAGACCAGAGAACTTATCCAAGTAGTGAACTGCAGGTTCATCCCCCCTCTTCACAGTCTTATTCCCTCCAAATAAAAAAGGAAGAGAACTCCATCCACTCAGCCTAAAAGATATATATATATATATATATATATATATATTTTTTTTTTTTCCCTTCTCTATTTCTAATGGAATAGACTTGTGCTCTTTAGGGAAATCAATAGGAGGGGTAACAACCGATTATACTATGAGAAAGGAAATTTTAAAAGACTCTTTGGAAATAGTGCATACATAAAACATTTCTGAACTATCTGCAAATGCAGGAATTATCCCTCAATGCAGAGGATCTGTGCCAAAGTAAAAGTCTGCTCAGGCTTTCATGAATCTCCACGTTGGTGGCAACGCTCTCACTCCAGCGTCTGTGACGGCTGCTGCTCCCACCCTGTGTCGTCCAGTGTCCCCGTCGCAAACTCCACTCGAGGACGAGGCTACTCTGTCTAATTAATAATCGAGCCCTGAGTGAACTCAGAGTGTTTCAGGCATCACAGTTGTTAGCCATGTGTCCAACGGCATTTGGATTTTACTGAATACCAGGGCAAAAGACTCTTAGGGGTTTGGGCAAGATATTTCCTTGCTCTGGATGTTGAAAGGAGTGGAAGTCAGATTTGGAATGAACTGAGGGGAGACTTAGCCACAAGCTGCACCTGTTTGAAAGCTCAGCCGTGGGGGCAGTCTTCTCATTATTTGAGCAACCTGACAGGCTTCCCCCGTCTCACTCATATTTCACATTTACGCAACCACCGTCCAACTCTGTTACAAAGAAGGTAGAGAAACTTGTCATTTGTTTGATCATCATCGTGGTGTAAGAATTTGCCTGTCACTTGTTTAGGATAATGGCTGAATTCTTTCGTTTGTCAGTGGATGCTTGGCGGTTCGGATGTGTTAGACTGCTCGCAAACAGCTGAAAGAAATCCACACATCCTGTCCATTGTCAAGCTCATTTAGCAGATTATTCTAAGACTAAAGTAAGGGAAGATGGCTCAGGCTACGAGTCTTTTAAGAAAACATTACAGAGTGTGAACAAAAGCAAATCCACAGAACTTTAAAATGTCAGAGAACTCAGAAATCCTTCAGTTTGAAGGGTTTGAAAACTCATCTGCCCACAGAGTCCAGGCAGGTAGTAAAAGAAAAAGAAAGAAACAATTAAAAAAGGAAAAGTGGCCGAGAGAAGTTGATTGCCTTTTGCAAGTTCCTGGGAGGGGTTCTAGCCTTTGCTCAGTAATTGTATATTTTCATGAAATTTGCAAAAGTAAGATATTGAACTTTAATTCACTAATAGGGCAGTAGCTGCCGTCTCTGACATGCCCCCTCCTTCCCATTTTCCCTTATGTCGGGCAATCAATGATGTTGGAGTCATCCCAGGACCTTGGTACTGGTGGACCACAGGCAATTTTTATTTATAAATTTTCCTGCAGTATTAGACATGCTGCAAATACATTATATTCACCATTTTGTATTATTTTTCTTAAAAAAGAGCTCTTTCCAGGTTTTAAAAGCTTCAGACTTCACAAAACCAGCAGGCAAGGCAGGCTTTATGGAAATATGGACACTTCATACCTGTCTGGTAGAAGCTGTTTTACTGGCCTCAAGGCAGTTGCCAGGTGGGTGTTGAAAAATGCCTGGTGTGATCACTTCCCTTCAGTGAAGTCAGAAATCCAGATTTTCATGTCAGATGTGCTAATTTCCAAATATTTATAACTAACCAAACAAAACCAATTGGAAGGTCAAGTTTGATCTGTGGACTGTCAGTTTTCAACCTTTGCTATTTATGATAAAAAAGCTAAATGAACAGGTCTAAAAATATTGAGCCATCCATCCACACTGTTATTTTCCAAAGCTGTTACACTGAAAATGATCAACCTAGCTTTTTTGTTTTTTACTTTTAAAGCATTCAACTAGTAATCACTGAGTGCTAACCGTGCTTTTTACATAGATCTGAGTTTCTCCCAAGTTCAGCTCTTGATTAATCATGTCCTAAGAGCCTCCACCCAGGATCAGTGCTAGGAGACAGCCTGATATCCTCACTATGCCAGGATGCTGAAGACAACTGACTGAAATTTGCAATAATTCAGATAAAGCATTCTAGATCCTTATTAAAAGAAAAGCTTCCCCAAAATGGTATGAGGTTTTATATTTATGAGCTCATTAACGTAGTCCATGTGTTTAGTTCAGTTGCTCAGTCGTGTCCGACTCTTTTCAACCCCACGGCCTGCAGCACTCCAGGCCTCCCTGTCCATCATCAACTCTCAGAGTTTACTCAAATTCATGTCCATTGAGTCGGTGATGCCATCCAACCATCTCATCCTCTGTCGTCCCCTTCTCCTCCAGTCTTCAATCTTTCCCAGCATCAGGGTCTTTTCAAATAAGTCAGCTCTTCACACAAAATGGCCAAAGTATTGGAGTTTCAGCTTCAACATCAGTCCTTCCAGTGAATATTCAGGACTGATTTCCTTTAGGATGGACTGGTTTGATCTCCTTGCAGTCCAAGGGACTCTCAAGAGTCTTCTCCAACACCACAGCTCAAAAGCATCAACTCTTTGGCGCTCAGCTTTCTTTATAATCCAACTCTCACATCCATACATGACTACTGGGAAAACCATAGCCTTGACTAGATGGACCTTTGTTGACAAATAATGTCTCTGCTTTTTAACATGCTGTCTAGGTTGGTCATAACTTTCTTCTAAGGAGCAAGCATCTTTTAATTTCATGGCTGCAGTCACCATCTGCAGTGATTTTGGAGCCCCCCAGAATAAAGTCTGTCACTCTGTCCATCGCTTCCCCATCTATTTGCCATGAAGTGATGGGACCAGACGCCATGCTCTTAGTTTTCTGAATGTTGAGTTTTAAGCCAACTTTTTCACTCTCCTCTTTCACTTTCATCAAGAGGCTCTTTAGTTCTTTGCTTTCTGCCATAAGGGTGATGTCATCTGCCTATCTGAGGTTATTGATATTTCTCCCAGCAATCTTTTTCCAGCTTGTGCTTCCTCCAGCCCAGCATTTCTCATGACGTACTCGGCATAGAAGTTAAATAAGCAGGGTGACAATATACAGCCTTGACGTACTCCTTTCCTGATTTAGAACCAGTCTGTTGTTCCACGTCCAGTTCTAACTGTTGCTTCCTGACCTGCATACAGCTTTCTCAGGAGGCAGATCAGGTGTTCTGGTATTCCCATCTGTTGAAGAATTTTCCACAGTTTGTTGTGATCCACACAGTCAAAGGCTTTGGCATAGTCAATAAAGCAGAAGTAGATGTTTTTTTGGAACTCTCTTGCTTTTTCGATGATCAAACGGATGTTGGCAATTTGATCTCTGTTTCCTCTGCCTTTTCTAAAACCAGCTTGAACATCTGGAAGTTCATGGTTCATGTACCATTGAAGCCTGGCTTGGAGAATTTTGAGCATTACTTTGCTAGCGTGTGAGATGAGTGCAATTTGTGGTAGTTGGAGCATTCTTTGGCATCGCCTTTCTTTGGGATTGGAATGAAAATTGACCTTGTCCAGTCCTGTGGCCACTGATGAGTTTTCCAAATTTGCTGGCATATTGAGTGAAGCACTTTCACAGCATCATCTTTTAGGATTTGAAATAACTCAGCTGGAATTCCATCGCCTCTAGCTTTGTTCATAGTGATGCTTCCTAAGGCCCACTTGACTTGGCATTCCAGGATGTCAGGCTCTGAGTGAGTGATCATACCATCGTGATTATCTGGGTTGTGAAGATCTTTTTTGTAAAGTTCTTCTGTGTATTCTTGCCACCTCTTCTTAATATCTTCTGCTTCTGTTAGGTCCATATCATTTCTGTCCCTTATTGAGCCCATCTTTGCATGAAACATCCCCTTGGTATCTCTAATTTTCTTGAAGAGATAGATCTCTAGTCTTTCCCATTCTGTTGTTTTCCTCTATTTCTTTGCATTTATCACTGAGAGAGGCTTTCTCATCTCTCCTGGCTATTCTTTGGAACTCTGCATTCAAATGTGTTTACCTTTCCTTTTGTCCTTTGCTTTTTTGCTTCCCTTCTTTTCACAGCTATTTGTAAGGCCTCCTCAGACAACCATTTTGCCTTTTTGCATTTCTTTTTCTTGGGGATAGTCTTATCCCTGCCTCCTGTACAATGTCACAAACCTCTGTCCATAGTTCTTCAGGCACTCTGTCTATCAGATCTAATCCCTTGAATCTATTTGTCACTTCCACTGTATAATCGTAAGGTATTTGATTTAGGTCATACCTGAATGGTCTAGTTGTGTTCCCTACTTTCTTCAATTTAAGTTTGAATTTGGCAATAAGGAGTTCATGATCTGAGCAACAGTCAGCTCCTGGTCTTGTTTTTTCTGACTGTATAGAGCTTCTCCATCTTTGGCTACAAAGAATATAATCAATCTGATTTTGGTGTTGGCCATCTGGTGATGTCCATATGTAGAGTCTCCTCTTGTGTTGTTGGAAGAGGGTGTTTGCTATGACCCGTGTGTTCTCTTGGCAAAACTCTATTGGCCTTTGCCCTGCTTCATCCCGTACTCCAAGGCCAAATTTGCTTGTTACTCCAGGTGTTTCTTGACTTCCTACTTTTGCATTCCAGTCCCCTACAATGAAAAGGAGATCTTTTTTGGGTGTTAGTTCTAAAAGGTCTTGTAGGTCTTCATAGAACCGTTCAACTTCAGCTTCTTCAGCATTACTGGTCGGGGCCTAGACTTGGATTACTGTGCTATTGAATGGTTTGCCTTGGAAATGGACAGAGATCATTCTGAGACTGCATCCAAGTACTGCATTTTGGACTCTTTTTTTGACTGTGATGGCTACTGCATTTCTTCTAAGGGATTCTTGCCCACAGTAGTAGATATAATGGTCATCTGAGTTAAATTCAACCATTCCAGTCCATTTTATTTCACTGATTCCTAAAATATCAACATTCATTCTTGCCATCTCCTGTTTGACCACTTCTAGTTTGCCTTGATTCGTGGCCCTGACATTCCAGGTTCCTATGCAATATTGCTCTTTACAGCATCGGACTTTACTTCCATCACCAGTCACATCCACAACTGGGTGTTGTTTTTGCTTTGGTTCCATCTCTTCATTCTTTCTGGAATTATTTCTCCACTGATCTCCAGTGGCATGTTGGGCACCTCCCGACCTGGGGATTCCTCTCTCAGTGTCCTATCTTTTCACCTTGTTTTCATATTAGTGTAGTTTTTTTGTGTGAACTTTCAGTGACTTGGGGCTTTCCTGGTGGCTCAGATGGTAAAGAATCTGCCTCCGAGGCAGGAGACTCAGGTTCAATCCCTGGGTCAGGAAGATCCCCCAAAGAAGGAAATAGCAGCCCACTCCAGGGATCTCGTCTGGGAAATCTTATGGACAGAAGAGCCTGGCGGGCTGCAGTCCATGGGGTTGCAGAGTGGGACATGACTAAGCGACTTTTACTTGGATGATTTAAAGTACTTGGAGGTACTAGAGTGTACCTCTTTTCACTCCTCCTCACCTTGAATCTTTACATCCGTTTACTGCCTCCAAAACATTTTCTCTAGATATTTCCATGCCTGGACCTCTCTCAGCATTGAGATCTCGGCTGGCATGTTACCTTCTTAGAAAACCTCGCGGAACATGTTAGCTAGATTAACCAGCGCCCAGCTGTCTTCCTCAGGGGTTGGCATATGACAGCCTGTGGCTGAATCCAGCCTGCTGCCTGTTTTGCAAATAAAGTTTTATTGGCACACAGCCATGCTCGTTACACATTGTTACATGTTTGTGTTACAAGCTGAGACTTGGGTAGTTGCAACAGAGACCTTTCAGTCCACAGATCCCAAAACATCTACTATGTGGTCTTCTAATAGGAAATGTTTGCTGACCCCCGAGACTCCTATTGACTTGCTTTATTCCTTTCACAGTATTATTACCTGAAATTATTATTGCTTTGTTTGCTGGTTTGTTCCTCATTTCTGCTATTAGATTATAAGCTTGTCAAGGACTCATTTTCCCTTTTACCTGGAATATAGTAAGCATAGTATATTCGATGGAGAGACTTTATTTATTTATTTTTTGTTGTTGTTGTTGGCGAAGACTCTTTTTTTTTTTTTTTTTTTTTTCAGTGGGTTTTGCCATACATTGACATGAATCAGCCATAGAGTTACACGTATTCCCCATCCTGATCCCCCCTCCCACCTCCCTCTCCACCCGATTCCTCTGGGTCTTCCAAGCCCACCAGGCCCGAGCACTTGATTCATGCATCCCACCTGGGCTGGTGATCTGTTTCACCATAGATAATATACATGCTGTTCTCTCGAAACATCCCATCCTCACCTTCTCCCACAGAGTCCAAAAGTCTGTTCTGTACTTCTGTGTCTCTTTTTCTGTTTTGCATATAGGGTTATCGTTACCATCTTTCTAAATTCCATATATATGTGTTAGTATGCTGTATTGGTCTTTATCTTTCTGGCTTACTTCACTCTGTATAATGGGCTCCAGTTTCATCCATCTCATTAGAACTGATTCAAATTAATTCTTTTTAACAGCTGAGTAATATTCCATGGTGTATATGTACCACAACTTCTTTATCCATTCGTCTGCTGATGGGCATCTAGGTTGCTTCCATGTCCTGGCTATTATAAACAGTGCTGCGATGAACATTGGGGTGCACGTGTCTCTTTCAGATCTGGTTTCCTCAGTGTGTATGCCCAGGAGTGGGATTGCTGGGTCATATGGCAGTTCTATTTCCAGTTTTTTAAGAAATCTCCACACTGTTCAGATGGAGAGACTTTAATAAATCCCAGGCTGTAGCGTTTTTGTATGAATGCAGCAAGGGGCTCCCGAGCTTTGATGCACAAGCGAGTGCTGTCACGTTACATTTCAGCAAGAGGAAAACGTACATTTTTTGGTTTGGGTTGCACAAACTAGACCAACCAAATACACTGAGACAGATGAGGCCTAAGTAGTATATTCTACAGTGTCATCTCTTGAACTTGATGAGAAAAAGCCAAGATGTGAAGCCAGTGGGAATCACAGCGAGTGTGTCATTCATCCAGCACCGTCGTCCCTAACCGGAACTAGCTCTTCTTTGCCAGGCAATCAAAGCTGATTCACTCAACATCCTCCTGAGTTACCAACCATTTTGGTTTAACCCTGTCTAACCAAATAAGTGAGCTTCTTTAAAAAGCCTCCACCCATGTAAGGAAAGACGCCTTTATTTTCTCTGATTACTTGCATCACCTTGTCGCATACCATGTTCATAAACGCGAACGTGTGTGCGTGCGTGAGAGCTTTCCAGACCGCTGTCTTTATCTAAGTTCATCCAGCCATTGGTTCCCATCTCATATCCTGTCACCTGAGGATTTATTTACTGGTTCCTTGTCTATCAGTCTTTTTGTCCTCTGACTGCTGTCTTGAAAGCAGGTAGCCTTTCATACTTATCTGTATATTTCCCTCTATTACCCGATATGTGATTGGCCTGAATTGAGTCTGGAATCGGCACCAGGCCCCTGACACTGTGCTGGGGGTTATGTCAGATAAGACTGTTAAAGTTTCTCAAGACTCCTAAAATCTTATCCTGGGAAATCTCACACCTTCTAGAAATAAGCCTATTCCAATGCACCCATTTGCCATGTTAAGTGTATATTTTTTTCCTTTTAAAGAAAACAATAGCTATTCATTTGCTTTTGAAATTATTATTGATTACAGTTTTAAGTTTTATTTTACTGTGTCTCAACCAATGCATGTTCGGTCAGATCTCCAAGCATTTGAAGGCCCCTGAATTTTTTGGAGGCTCCTGAAAAGAGGTGCATACACTCCGTCCCCACAGCCCAAAGTCCTAATGTGTAAAGCAGCCCTGGACACTCGCAGATACAACAGTGAACACTGTAGATGTGGTTCTTGTCCTAAGGGAGCCCAGAGTCCAGCCAGTGTGAGATGCTAGTGAGCAGGTAGTTACAGAAAACCAAGAGAAGGCCTGCTCTGGAGGAAGGGCAGGGGTGAAACAAGACTTGAGAGGACCAGAGGAAAGTGGGGTGGGGGCAGGGCAGTGAGGAAGCCCTCCCTGGGGCTAAGTAATGTCTTAGATGAGCCTTGAAGGATGAAAAGCTTCAGACAGTTTTCCCAACTAGTCTTAGTAAGGGCTTCCCTGGGGGCACTAGTGGTAGAGAACCTGCCTGCCAATGCAGGAGACAGACGAGGGTTCAGTCCCCGGGCTGGGAAGATCCCCTGGAGGAGGAAATGGCAACCCGCTCCAGCATCCTTGCCTGGAGAATGTCATGGACAGAGGAGCCTGGGGGGCTACAGTCCATGGGGTTGCAAAGAGTCAGACACGACTGAAGTGACTTAGCACGTACACACGCAGCCTTGATAAATCTACTTAACCCATCAGCCAGTTCACCTGAAGTCATGAGAGGCTGTGTAATTTATGGAGCCCCTTCCAGTATTTCAAGAAGGCAACAGCAGATATTAAACCAACTCTGGGGTTCTTCTGAGCATGGGCCCCTGTCTGATGGCCCCAGTCTCATGCCCATGAAGCTGGTTGTGACAGTCGTCCTAGAAACGGATCCAGGCCCATTCAAATGAGAGTAGGAGAATTCTGCGCACTTAACGCAGCACCTCTCACAGTGTGGGTGCTCGAGGGAGGATGCTGAATGAGGATGGGCTTCATTAGCTGCGCCTGGGGACATGTGACCAGCATGGCTGTCTTTTGTCTTTGAGGTGGCTTTAATGGATGTTATTAGATTTAAGCAGTTTATTTGAAAAAAATACACATATATGACCTTTTGGAAGAGATCTTTCCCACATCGTATCCTGAGAGTAGATGATGATAAACTGATGCTAAACAAAAAGTGATTTTTATTCAGGTTCATTGACTGCATTTTCAGAAGCTGCCACGCAATGAAATGTACACATTCTCCCCCCTGTCTATAAATCTGAGTAGTCCTGAATTGCCAAGTCAGGTAAAGTGAGTCCATGGGTAGCTCTTAAATGCCTTAAACCCTTGGAAGTATTAGATCCTCCTTCAGCAGATGAGGTTTGGTGGTGCAGCTCATTAGCATTTGAACAAATTTGTGAGACTTTCAAGGCGTGTTGTTGGATTGAACTAAGTGGACTGATGCAGTGAATTCCAGACGGTAATGGCTCCATTTATCAAGGGAGCAGGTTTTAACATAATGCATAAACCTTTCTCACATGGCCATTTTACTATGCATTTAATTCTATTGCAACATGGTGCTTCAGGCAGAGGAAATGAAGAACTTAAACAAGGTTAACATTCCGAGAAAAGACTAGGGAAAAATCAATATCTCCCTCCTTCCCCAAATAAAAGATGATTTACAAAAATGGAGATCTATATTGATGACAGGGTCTTATAGATGACAAAATGTACCCGTGATGTTTTGTGACTGGGACATGAGCTGTCATTGCCTCTGAATTCATGTTGAGTTTCAGGGATCATGTTATTAAATTGTTTTAGTGGGATTAACTAAAGGTTATTAATTGAAAGGCTCTCCTACAGCTTTGAGATTTAAGGCCTTGAAGACTTTCGTGGCTTGTCTTTATTCTGTTTCACATTCTTTTTGACTTCAAAATATTGTCTTTCTTCCTGTTTATGTGCACTTAAAAAGTGGTGAAGTAAGTATCTTTCCTCCCACTTGGGAAGATTTGCCAGAGCTTAGCAATCAAACCGGATCCCTTTGGAATACCCAGCCATTCGAGTCTTTTGTTTTGTCTATTAGCGATTTAGCAACACCATAACTTCATGACATTTGCAGATGTAGCGTCATGGTTTTGTCTATCAGGGAGGTGACTGGGGGCTCAGGACGAGTAGCCTTTTGGCCATTTGCTGAGAGAGGAGTTTGTACTGTGTTGAGTGACACTTAGATGGAGGAGGATGCAGTTGTATTCGTGAGCAGCTCAGAGCGCCAGCACAATGTGAATTTCCAGTTTCCCTGTTGAGCTGCATCCTTTCTGCCTGCCAGTGTTGTTATAAAAGCATTGCACACCGAACAGGTGACTCTTTACAAATGACTGTGAGTTCTGTATTTATACAGCTATTAAGAACCTAAAGAAGTCACTTAAATTTTTCAGATATACCTCGCTGCATTTTATGAGGGGAAATATATGGTTTGGTGGCTTCATAAATTTAGGGGTTTTTGAAGGCTGTGGAATATATCCTTTACAAATGTCAAGGGTCCATGGTATATAACTTTTATTTTTCAGGAGATGCTACCCTGCTACTTTTAGATTGGAAATGCTTTGCTACTAATCCATAAAACAGCCCCACCGTTGCTCATTCCATCCAAACTACCTTCCGAAGTTATTTCTTTAAAAAGTCAAATCTTCCCAAATTCCCCATTTCCTTCCTGAAAATGCTTTTCTATACGATGCTTGGCAAGACTTGGGTATTAACAGCAAGAGTTATTCAGCTAAGCCAAATAGCCGAAAGTACACTGAATTTCCATCACTCAAAAAATGTAAAGCTGGAACTTAAGGCAGGAGTCTGGCAATTAATCTTCCATCTTTGGAAAATTCAAAATTATATTCTAGGTAGTAAAAACAAGTTAGTGAAATAATATCTTGAATAGTGGGAGGAAAGTTACTAAAGGTGGTATTTCATAAAAATGAGCAAGGAATATTTAAACACCCTTCATATACACAGAAGTCGGGAAGATCCTCTGGAGGAGGAAATGGCAACCCACTCCAGTATTCTTGCCTGGAAAGTTCCATGGACAGAGGAGCCTGGCAGGTTACAGTCCATGGGGTTACGAAGAGTCAGACACAATTGTGTGACTTTCACTTGGATGATTTAAAGTACTTGGAGGTACTAGAAGTATCCCTCTTTTCACTCCTCCTCACCTTGAATCTTTACATCTGTATACTGCCTCCAAGACATTTTCTCTAGATATTCCATGCCTGGACCTTTCTCAGCATTGAGATCTCGGCTGGCATGTTACCTCCTTAGAAAACCTTCCCGGAACATCTTAGCTAAATTAACCAGCGCCCAGCTCTCTTCCTCGGGGGTTGGCAAATGACAGCCTGTGCTGAATCCAGCCTGCTGCCTGTATAAGCAATAAAGCTCCTGTCAAAACCCCAAAGATAGGGAAATCAATGAGCAGGCTTTTCTCCACGCCAAGCGGCACTCAGGGCAGTTCGCTCTCCCTCTGAGGCTTTTCGTGGTCCTCCCGGTCCAGGCTGGGCACGGGCTGCTGTTTCCTCGGAGCCGCCCCCTGTGTTTCTGTCCATGTTGGAATAAACCATGACTTTGGTTGCTTCTGGTCTGACCCTCTTCCCAGCTCCACATCTGCACCTTATTGGCAAAGCCAAGGTCTTACTTTCCTTCCTTAATGCTTAACCCAAAATCATCACTGCAGAAACCCAAGGAACATTTGTGAATAAGTGACTGACTAAATGCAATCATGAACCTTTTTTGGAACTTTAGACCTTTTGATGAAAACAGAAAAACAAACAAAAAAACAGCGATATGGTTGGAGACCTTAAATCCGTATTCTTTCTTCCAGGATGTGGCAGCAGCCTCCCTTTCTCTGCAAGGCAGAGAGGGGTGGCCCGCACATCCGCAGAGTCCTAGTGTAGCCTCCAGTTACGCGGAACCAGCCTCTCTGACACTAACCTACGGGGGTAAAGAACCCACCTGCCAGTGCGGGAGACGTAAGAAACGAGGGTTCGACCCCTGGGTCAGGAAGAGGCCCTGGAGGAGGGCGTGGAAACCCAGCCCAGTGATCTGGCCTGGAAAATCTCATGGGCAGAGGAGCCTGGTGGTTTACAGCCCATGGGGTCGCAAGGAGTTGGACCCAACCAAAGAGACTTAACGCGCACACAGCCTCTTCTGAGCCTGGTGGCTTTTCAAAGGACACCCAGAATCTCTCCAGCAGAGGAGCCTCAGAAGTGTGAAGGAAAAGATACAGGATTATGGATACAACAGCACACTTCTCGTCTGGGCTTTGCTAATCTTCCATACGGTGAGTCCAGGACGCAGGTCACGGAAGTCTGGTAGATTTCCTTTGCAGAATTATTCAGCAAGATCAGCTCTGTGGACTGTTTTGGTTAAGGTATCACCAATCATAGAGCTGCTTCTATCTACATATTGTACTTATTTTCTATGCTCCTTTTGTGGATTCAGTTGAAAACACGATCTTAGAAGGTTCTAGAAAGACTCTAGGCATCTCAGTGAGAGTCTCTGAATGGCTTACATCTCTGTACTTAGCAATGAAAAGACACTTTTTTTTTGAGTAGAGCTTAAATTCCATTTTGAAATCAATAAATGTGCTTCCCTCACTTGCCTCAAAACTCGGAGAGAGGAGCTAGTTGAAATCAAGGTGATCGGTCTTAAGTTCAATTCCCAATTTTTGCTGAGGTCATTCTCCGAGTTATTGGTCACATCATTTTGTTTTAATCCCTACTTAAGGAGGTTATTTTGGTCTAAAATTTAAAACTCATAAGCAAAAATTAGCAAAGCTTTTTTTAAACAATGTGGACCATGTATCGTCTAAGAGATCTTTAAGGAGACAGGCATTTTAAAACTGCCCCAGAAGCTTCAAGGGAGAGTGAGAATGTGGGCTCTCAGAAGCTGCTTGCAACTGTCAACTGAGCCACACTGTCAGGCAACCTCCCTGATTTTGTCAGCTCATCTGTAAAATGGAAATTAACAAGTGTCTTCCCCACTGAGCTTTTATGAGGATAAAATAAGATAGTCTACAGGAAATTGCTTGGCAAATCATAGACTGCCACATAAACATAGACAATAATCACCCAGAACTGTAGTGGGTGAGTTTCTTGAGCACAAAACAGTAAGCTAGAGAAAATTCTGGGTTAACACAAATACAGAAAGGAAAAAAAATAAAACCGTGTAAATAATTATTTGGTGGCAATATTGTTTCAGAATATTGGCGAGTTAAAATATACACACATTTAACTTAGACATTTACAATGATATGCACTTGGTAAAACATTTTAAATGTTATAAGATACTCTAAAATTCTGTTCTGCATACATATTATATATGCACACTACAATAGACATTATATACATTTTAACAAATATCATTGATAGGGATATGCACATAAACCAAGCTTAATTTATGAACAATGTACAGACTTTAAGGGTAGAACTTTAAACTCTGAATGTTTCATTACTTTTCAAAGTCAACGCTTGTGGAAGATGAACTCTACAGTGTGGTTCTATTTACTGAAGGAGGGGTGTTCTACACTGGTGTGTTGTGTTAAGGCATATACTTCTTATTTTCTCTAAAACTCCTGCCAGCAATTGTAGGTAAATGGAAATTGTGTGTGTGTGTGTGTGTGTGTGTGTGTGTGTGTGTGTGTGTGCACGCATGCGCATGAATGGATATGTGTATGTAAACATCAAAACTGATTTGCCCAGGAACTCAATTTGAGCACAAAATCACAGGCATGAATATGCAAGGAAATTTGAATATGTTTGTCAGCAACTGAATATTTGGCAAGGGGGAAAATTAAAATAGATTGCACTTAGAGCTTGGGAAGGAAGAATAAACACAAATTTACAGGTGAGTGTTAGCAAACAGCATATATATTGAATAGTAGTCTGAAACACAGTCCTCTGAACTCGGTAGGAAATTGACATTCAGTTTGTGCTGGAACGTATTAGAACTGGAAGCCTCAAGTTATGTTTCTCAATAGGAATACAACAAATTACTATATCTACGTGGCAGGCACTTGGCTCTTCAGAGCTGGCAAGATTGAGGCATTTAAGCTAAAAATTTCAGAGAGGATCAAATCAGTGTTATTTTTGGTCAATCAGCAAAGATAGTCAACAGGTATTTGTGACACAACCATTTAGCTATTTACTTTTCAACTCTGTGCTCAGCTGGCTTAGGATGGGAGAAAACCCGAAAACATTAGAAGAGGGAACAGTAGATCTTCGACCCTGGCTTGGAAGGACAAATGGTAATAAACAGGGGCTCTGGAGTTGGACACACGTGTCGCCAAGTCTTAACACCTTTTATTCTCTAAAGTAGCTCCACTACTTTATGTGAAGCTTAGGTTCTAAAGTCAGCCCTTTAGGAAAGAGTCACAAAGAGTCAAAATTATCTTTGGAATTTCCTTAAATCTTATATACTTTTAAACCTTCTTCTTTATTTTGTGTTGCTAAGTTAAAAAAAAAATTTGGATTCTCTAAGCCATTTAGAAGATTGAAATTCCTTATTGATTAAGCCACACACCATAGAGACACACACACAGAACTGTGTCCAGTCTTCCCACACCCTTTCTATGCCCACTCAAGTTTGAGATTGTTCTGCCAAAGGAAGACCACAAGGAGAAGTCTCTATGCAAATGGCTGGACTTTTGAATCATCCTGCCTTTCGGATACTGTCCGTCCCTGGTGGGAAGGGCGTATGGAGAGACTCCTCAGGAGTTCCTATTGGCCTGCAGGGTTTACTCTGTGTGGTTGTAATAATAAGCCTCTCTAATCTTAAAACATGCTAACAGATTTATTTGATGTTTTGAGGATTAAATGAAACAGTGGATGGCATCTTTCTTGAGGGTTAGGTTCGATAAAGAGCCTGTAAGTTGCATGTGCTGCATGACACAGCTTCATTTATGTGATCTTCGTCAGGGCTGTTCACCTCTTTATGCCTCAGTCGTCTTATCTGCAGCATGGTGATCGAAATAAAACCTCCTTAGGGGAGCTGTTGACACATAACGATGATGCAGATGATGCAGGAAGAGCTGTTAGCAGACAAGTAGCAAAAAATTAAAAAGCAGTAACTCTGATTAGGATGATCACGAGGCGGTGGTGGTGTTGCGATGACTATTATTTCATGCTCTGTGACTTAAGACTTGTTACCAGATCTTTCTGGGCTTTAGTCATCTCATCTGTCAAAAGGGAGCAAGATCGTTCTCCTCACTACTTTGAAGAGTGGCAGAAGGGACAGAGATAAGGAGTCTGAAAAGCATCAAAGACCGTACGTGTAGAAGGCAAAAGCAGAATAACGAAACATTATATTCAAATTCCAAGGAATCTGTTTCAAAGATGTTGCAAAACAGTATGCTCTAACGAACAAGATGTGAGGATGAGCAGAGATACTGCTGGGCTGGTGACCTCAGAGGTGGTTGAACGTGGCCCGTCCCACCCCTGGGGAGATGGCTTCAAGTGCCTGCTCTTGGGAAGCGGGTGTGGAAGGCTCGCCACTGAACGCAGGGGCATGTGCGTTACTCCAGACGGATGCTACCGTTGTGTAATAGACATAAATGCAGTGGCCTTACGTCCAAATGGCGAGAAATCTAACTTTATTTCCTCCTACAACTGCATTAAATTCTTATTATGAACACCTGTGCTGTTGGATGACAGAACTTGGCTGGAGTCAGATCAGGGGATCTGGGTCCATTCAGCCTCCTGGGATGGTGTCCAAGGACTTGGAGGTCACATGTGGTCCTGAGTTATGACCTTCTGTCTATACCAACTCCCACAGAATGTGCAGTTCCCTGATGTCTGGCTGACAGCTCTTCTAGAACGTCTAGTATTTTTCTAGCGATGTCTCAGACTCCCTTTCTTGGTTATAGCACTTAAGTATTTCTTCTAGTCCTCTGCTCCTGCAACATGGACTGGTGGAAGGGGCGTCTCTTCACAAGGCATGGCAACAGAAGGTTCTTCTGCTTTCAGACTCACCGGAAGGATTAACTTGCATGCTGTCCCCCCTTCACCCTTCCGGGGGCCAAGGACTCAGCCCAGCAAATAGCCATTGGGAAGCAGAACACAGACCTCCTTCTCCAACAGGCCGATGCCCAAGTGTCTAGGACGGCTTCTCCTTTGCTAGCCCACAACACACACTCCTCTCAACACCCAGGAATCCTTATCTTTTGGGTAAAGGGAAGTGGAGAGCAGAGGTGAAATGTCTTTGGCCTATTGTTTTCAGGAGAGCTGAAGCTACTTTGTAAGAGGCTGGCATGTCTGCTTTAGAAATCCCCGAGGCAAGACTTGGGTTCCTTGGTCTGCTTTCAACTCCAGGCAGGACTAGGACTGCCTTCTCCAGAGTGGGGCTGGGAGACGCAGCAAAGGAAGATCCCTCCACAGAGCGAGGGACCACTGCTCATACTTCAAAGACTGTTTAAAAACAAACCCACCACGGGTGATGCCTGAAGGAGTGAGCCATGGTATTTTGCCAGTCTGCACGGCGGGGCAAGGGCCAGTGAGTTCCTCTCTAATGCCGATGGTTGCCTCCTGGAGGCCGGAGGGCACTGGTGGGTCCAGATTTGACTGTCACTCGAGTCACTGATTATTCCCAAAGAAACCAACTGATTTTTTTTCCAATCACATCCTATTCTGCTGCAGTCTTAAAGGGCGTGAGAAATAGTTCTTTATGCTTTGTCATTCTCGAGCAGGTTGTTCATTATGTAAAAAGCAATTATAATTCAGAGAAAAACAACTCCAAGTGTGAAATGGTGAAATACGTCATTGGAACGTCCCTGGAAGTCTCCAGTTGGAGTCTGCAGATGACATCTTTGTGCGGAACATAAATACATGTGCCCCAGTTGGAGGGGAGGTGTCAAAAAGCAGGCTCGCTCCTCCTCGCCCCCACGCCCCTTCCAAGAGTATGCATTTGGCGAACACCCACGCCGGCTCCCACGCGCAGACCCCACGCCGTTCCCTGGGCCGCCTCCGGGGGGTGACCCCTCTGCGTGGCCCCGCTCCACCTCTGACCCGCTCCACACGTGGTACGTTCACTGTGTGGCCGAGAGGATAGCTTGAAAACGTGACGCGTCACTCACCTCCTTCAGAACTCCTTCCATGACTTCAAATGAAGCGTTTTATTTTCATTTCATGTCATTATAGCGGCTTCCTGGTGGTCTCATAGGACTTCCCAAGCATACCATACTCTAAGTTTCTTTTTCGGAATTCTTTTATTTATTCCTTGATGATTATTTATTAAATATATACTCTGGCTGTAGATCCTCTTCTTCAGTCGCATGCAAGTAGGACCGATATTTAAATGATCACAGAGGTAAACTGCCAGCTATGGTAGAATGATACAGAAGGAAAGCTCTAAGGATGACAGGGGAACTAGACTTTATCAGGATGGCCCAGGCGCGCTTCGCTGGCTCTTAATATCTGGGAAACTTGTCATCGGCTTTTAGTACCTTGCTACTTAATTTTGACTTCTCAAAGAATTCGACTTTTAAAAATTCCGGATGTGGTTCTTCCCAGAAGAGCTGAGAGGCAACGGTTATCTCAACTTAATCTAGAGGAGGAACACCTAAGAACTCTCAATAAAAAAAATTAAAAAAAAAAAAGTAGAAGAATAAAAAAGAGGAAGAGAAGGGAAGGAAAAAGCCAAGTAAGCCTACGGAGCATCAGATTTACTGCTGAGGGAAGCATCAGGGGCCATTTTATCTCATTTTGTTATTATTTAACGGCTGCACAAAAGAGAAGAGGCCCGAGTCCTCTGAGGAATAATGCATTAATCCTCATTAGGCCTCGTTCAGTTGGGTATGCTTTCTCCGCACCACGTGAAACAGGAAGAGATCCCTTCCCGAGAAGGATAAATGCGTTATCTCATAGCTCACCTACTCTGGAATACCTAATGGGCTGCGCTGGGAGTGTGTGTTGTTTATCATCGCTGGAAAGGGCAAGACGGTTCCTATTGAGTCTGCTGGACCATGAGTGATTTATGGCGCGCTTTACCCTCAACTGTTGGGAGAGGCAGCCACATGGGTAGGGTTCCATCTGTGCCATATGCAGCCCCTTTAATTAATGATTTATCTTATTATCTTCCTTCCTGAAAGAGGGGGGGAAAGAAGGTTTTACTTCTATCAGTAAGACTACCACCAGCCAAAGAGGATCATTATCTGAATCCCAGTGACAAACAAGATGATGGGGAACGTTCTGGGGGCAGGGAAACCCAAGGGGAAAACAGGTTAGCAAAACCCCTTGCTTCCTGAAGGAAACATTAGAAGGTGTTTCCTAATCCTGCCTAGCACAGGTCAACGTTTCCACACACACAGCACACACATCTGCTCACGTGTCCACAGAACAAGAGGGGAAATGTAAAGAGACTCCTCTGGTTGAGGGAAGTCATTAATCCAATGGCTTGGCAGTTAGAAGCTTGAAAAAAGATGACTTCTTATTAACATGCAATTGTCACCACGTTAATAATGAAATATTGATCTGTTCCCACTTAATGAAAATCAACTTATTCTAATTTACCCCTGGAAAGAAGACCACTTAGGGTCTCATTCCGACACCTTTGCATTGTCCATCTGTGTATTTTTCAATGGCATTTATTTGTTTTTGTCCATACAGCTGAGAACCAGAGAGGGAGAAGGGAACAATTCATATCAGGTCAACCCAATTTATTTTTCTTTCCTTCCTTCTTCGAAATTCAATTATTTGATTGAGCAAGGGAAACCTTCATGGGGACCTTATAACATACTAAGTCTTAATGGTGATTTTTATGATTAAATGATTACAATCTTTGTCAGTAAAAATACTATTACATTAGAAACGCAGAATCTTAGATAATCATTAACAGTCCTAATCTATAGCTCGACATTTAGCTATTTACAGGCATATACACATTGCAGTCAAGACTGAATTCTCTTCGTAAGATTTAAAGTCTGAACTGTGGAGAACAATTTTACATGGAGAAACTCTGTCTAATAGCCTATCTTAATTAGCTGCCAATTTTGTGAATTATTTCAGTTTTACAGTCAAGTTTTTCTACTCATTTATTTACCTGTGATTTTGAAATTATCTGTGAAGCAATCTCCTTTGGATAATATGGAAATGAGCCAGCGACTATTGCCTTCTGAAAAGGTAGATCATTTTTACTTACAATTTAAAACGTAGATACTTTAAGGTCAGGCCTCTTTGGAAAGAATAATTCACAAGGGCTGCGCTGTTATTTCACACTTGTACATTTATTACCCAAAGGCACACACCGAGTTGTGTGTGTGCGTGCATTTACGGCTCTTATTACTTCTGTTAGCTGTTGTTGCAAGGAGGGTCACGTAAACATTTATATAGGTTTTAGAAAACAGTTGTTACTGAGGAAGAACCTTTTTGTGTTTACACAAATTCAGAACAAAGAAACATCGCTAAAGCTTCCCGTAATTGACATGTGGGCGTGTTTTTCAAGTCACTGACTGGAAGAAGTGAGTGTCTGAGATTTATTTTTGACAGGACTTAAATTACTGGTAGCCCGACACATTTTTGAACAATTACTAGACACGGAGGTGTTTAAAGTAATGGGTACTCTTTGTCTGAGGGATGGGGAAGTTTCAAAACCGTTAGAACAAAACAATTTTCCTTTTGATTAGTAAGATGCTAACACTTACATTTATATTACTAAATTCACATACACAGTTGACGCCTCAAATGATAGTTTTGTTTTGTTTTGTTTTCTCGGAATGAAAGTCGCATTTAAAGAGAAAAACCCCTCCGCGTGATGACCTGGCGATCCCCGGGGGTTCAGGAGAGGACTGGGCCTCTCTGCTCACCGTCGGGTCTCTCCCGCCTCTCGAGCTTGCAGACCAGTCCCCAAAGTGCGCAGAGCAGACAGCCTTGTTCTGCGTTGTTTCAAATGTCTCACAAACCGGGGCTTCGTGTTCATTAATTAGTGACTATCTTTCAGGAGCTCCTAGGCATTGTTGAGCCAGTCATCTGAACTCCAACTGGAAAATTAAAATTCACAATTCAGAAACTGCTCGCGTCCCCAGAAGATAAAGCATCTACAGCTGCCGTAATTGGCAATGCGTCGATGTTTCAAGTGATCCAAAAAAGTCAAAGCAGTCATTTCCTCCCTGCTTCTTTCCTGTTGGTGCCTCTGATGAAAGTAGAGGACTGCAGGGTTTCCAGTCCTCTTCTTTCCTTGTTATTGTGACTTCAAAAGGAGAGCAGGCTTCGGGGGTGGGGTCTGTCTCATGGACTTACCTGTGCTTGCAGTTCTTAAAGGTGCAGGTCAGGAAAACCTACAGCTTGCTTTTTGATCAGACAAACACTGGCGATGCATTTTATCACCCCTCCAAGATCTTTTTCCTCTCCCCTGGGTCCAGAGACATCCATGAAGTCATGTCCTCTGACGACTCCTAGAGAATGATTCAGTACTGAATGTATTTCTCTCTCAAAAACCAAACCAAAATAAATAATCCAAAAAAACCCAAACACACACACACACACACACACAAGAAAAACACCCTCAAAATCCCTTTTGTCTTTTTTTATGGGAGACACAAAGAACTTTGCATTTGCCAGGGTTTAGATCATTTGTTCTCAACCTGGGGGTTATTTAGGCCACTCCCCCGGGGTCATTTGGCAATTTCTAAAGATATTTGCAGTTTTCAGAACTGGGGACTTGCTACTGGCTTCGAGAGGGGAGAGGTTGGGGATGCTGCTAAACATCCCACAGGACAGTCCCCATGACAAAGAATTATCTGACTCCAAATATGCATGGTGTCCAAGCTGAGCAGCTCTGGTGGAGAGGCAGGAGGTAATGCGGATTCGGGAATGTTCTGTGCTTCCATGCTGCTCTGGGTGCTGGGAATTTTTCCCCCTGACCTACACATCCAGATCAAGAAGTATCAAGAATGCTAAATCGGGTGGAAACAGTAGTTTAGGACGTCATTATCCTTCCAGTAGATGGAGGACATGCCTTTAAAAGTTACACAGCCCATGTCCCCAGCTTCTTTAAAAGAACATAATGTGCAAATAAATAAGAGTAGAAAGAGAATGCTCAGTGCAGACAACCTAGTATACTGATGCAGCAGTATTAATGACCACCCTGGGGGAGGGGCGGGGCTCTGACTCTTCCCATCTCAGAAGTCAGCCCTTTACCAGTGCTGCTCTCCCCGAGGCTCACAGCCCTGGGAGGTGGGGTTACTGGGAGTAGACCTCACTCCCAGTGGACTTCTGTCCCCTCCTCATTTTGTAAGCTTGCACAATAAGATTTTCCTACTAGTCTCCTTAGTCCTCACTGCAACAGGAGAGAGTGAATCTAAATGATGTATTGTTCCTATCCTATTTCTAAGAACTCATGAAATCCATAAACTATCCATAGATTTTAATCGATATGATGAAAAATAACTGCTTTGGCTTCATTCCCCTCTTCTCAGATGGATATTTTGACATCATCCCTGGATGGTTTTCCAAAATTACATTGGAAAGTCAGCATTAGGCATTTGGAAAGTACAGGAATTGTGTGAGACTGGGACATTTCCTCTGGTTCATTGTGGGTCAAGCAGGTAAATTTTCTAGAAGGTGAGAGATTATCAACCTTGGGGAGGAAAGGAACATTTCTTCCATGCATCTTTCATCCACCCATCCTTCCGTGTATCCATTCATTCATCCAACTATCCATCCATACTTCCATCCATCCCTTCAGTCCAGCTTTTGTCTTCTTCCATCCACACAGATGGATAGAAACACATCTGAAATAAATTCAACAAAGATTAGGAATTATTTCTAGTTGCTGGAATGTTAGATGACTTTTGAATTTTCTTCTTTTTAATTTTTATTGCTTAAGCATAGTAAGTATGAGTCATTTTTAACAATGAGATTATTATTTTTTAAAAGGAAGATGGCGAAATGAGATGAGCTAATGGACACTTTTCAACAGTCCAGGAAAACTGTCTTAATAGTTAAAAAAGAGTGCTTCCCATCTTCTATTAACTCTGTTCTGCCAAGTTTAAAAAAAAATGGTCTATTTTCAGTTTGGGGTATAGGTTGATTGATGTAACTTTTCATTCTGAAATATGTATGTTTAATTATAGTTTTCCACTGACCTCAGTGTTTGTTACTTTCACTATACATTAGCTAAAAGTAGAGACCATTTATCACAAGGATTGGTTGCAGGATTTCTCTGGGCCATGATTTTGCTACAGACAATGAGATTTCCAAAGAAATGAAAGATGCGTTTCCAAATTTTAAGGAATCTGTGTGCAGTCTGACAGTAGAGACAAGAAATGAAGGAATGATCTTCGCCTTACCAATCTTGGTTTATAAGTGAGATGTGTATAACTTTTCGTACCTTGATAACTGTCTTGGTAAACTCTTTTGCATCTTTTTAAATTTCTGGCCAAATGTCACCTCTTCAATGGAACTCTCCTTGACTACTCCTTGTGAAGTTAAATGTTTCCTCCTCTGATTGAAAAGTTCAATGTTTCCCTTTTTTTCACTGTCTCTTAATATACCTAGTGTATGAAAAGTGTCACATTGCTGAAACTACGTCCTTACAAGTCTGTTCGTCCTACTGGATTTTGACTTCCCATAGGGCAGGAGACAGGATCCGTTGGTCTGTGTGTCCCCAAGACTTCTCGTAGGGCCTCAGTTACTCTCCAGGAAATGAGCTGGCCAGAAAGCCAGTCAGAAGGAGACGGGTGGTGTGAGTTGTAAAAATCAGAGAAATGTGTAGAAGGTCTAGGTAACAGTGAGCTTGGTAAAACTTCGGTTTTTTGGGAAGTTCAAATTTACACTGGCCAAACAGGGAGACAAAACTTGCAAAACAATCAACAAAGTAAACAGCAATTGCTGTTTTTATTGAGTTTCAGGGACTTATAATAAAGGAATATTCAAGTTTGGAAAAAGCTTCATGGGAAATATAGGTGTTAGTAATTTTGTAACCAAAAAATTAGGGCATACCGTCTCTGTGCCAGGGAGGGTGCTGAAGGGGTCAGCTCATGCATCACTCCTTTTTCAATGGAGGTAGATGTTACTAGGCCCATTGTACAGATGAAGCAGTTGAGATTCAGGGAAGTCACACAGCCCGTTGGCCAGAGCCCCAATCTCTCCCAAGGTATTTGGCCTTGAAGGTCAATGTTCCTCCCCCCCAACCACAGCTGTTTCATGTCCTCTCTGTCCCTGGCATTTCCTCTATGTGGAAAGCTTTGAAAAGGCTCCAGTCACATTTTGAAATTCCATGACAAAAAGTTGAATGTCGTCCAAAGCATAGTTTAGGATTTAAACATCCCTGTCAATCCTGGCTGTCATCACCAGGAGATTTTTATCCCAACAATAGATCACTGTGATGTGCTTGGCCTGAAGGGCCCTGGACTGTTAAGATAGGAATCTATTGAGTAATGCAAATAAATTTAAAAAAAGACAGGTAGTCTCAGACTTTCATTGTTGCCTTCTTTGCCGTCAGGCTCACAGTCAGCTCTGAGCAAAACATGTTCCTTTTTACCATTTGAATAATCTGTGCAATGGGGATGAGAGAGCGTGGGGTTTTCATCCAGCTGGTATTTTAATCACTTCAATGATTCATGTAGTTTTTGAACACGGACGTGACTGGAGTTGAAGGAATAAAATGCGGACACCAAGGAGTTTTGCAGTCAGATTATGGAAGTGCCAGTTGCTGAGCTGACAAAAGAGCCTGATGACAAGTCTGGAGTACTCGTCTTGGACATAAGTAACTGTGGGTAGATAGGGAGAAGGAGCATCGCAAGTGCAGAGGCCCCGGGGGAAGTGGGTTTAGGCAGAGTGTTCTAGAAACAGAAAGCAGTCTGATGTGTCTGGTGAGAACACAGCGAGTCAACACGCTGAGACCTGAGGCTGAGGACGGGCGCAGGGGTAGCGTGGTCAGTGGACCCAGATCACAGGGCACTGAGGGCGTCCTGGGATGTGGGACTTTCGGTGTTAAAATCGGGAGACCCCTGCATGAACTCGGACAGGGTAGTCACCCTCGGCAGCAACCAGGTTACCCCAGCCCGGGTAGACCATGCAAGGAGTTTGGACCGTCCTTTTTGGGCAGCGAGAGAGCATGGATGTGTTTCAAGCCGGCAAGCCCTCAAGGCTGTTCTGCGTGCAGACTGAATCTCCTGCTCTGTGTTTTAGGCAAGCCACCCACCCCTCCTGACCTTAGTCTCCTTATTGGGAGTAAGCGGCGGGTACCCCAGATGGCCCTCAAGGTCCCTGTCAGCTCGGAGACACTATGACGCTTTCCATTTCTTTCTGTGGATGGGACAGGACCATGAGGAGGTTCTGAGCAAAGGAATAACTCAATTATCTTTTCAAGGAAGGCTAATCTGGCAGTAATGTACAAGATTCTTTGCAGCAAAGAAACAGCTGAAGAGAACCATTGAGATATTGTAACAATCTAGTTAAGAGATGAGGGGAGTATGGACCAGGGCGTTAACAGAAAGGATGATGGAAACAGGAAGGAAGGATGCAGTGAGAGTAACAGGAAAAATGGCAGGACTTGGTGACCGATCGCATATAGCTGGTGATGGAGTTAGTGAATACGGTTTCACTCATTTATCCTCGTCTTCAACTTGCTGGGTACGTGTCCACATGTTGGACGCTGAGGATGTGGGGATGAGACAGACCTTCACTTCGTGGAGCTCACAGTCTTGTGGAGAAAACCAGTGTCAGGCTGCACATTCCAGATGTGCTCCGTGCTCTGAAATGAGTGAGAATGCTTCACAAGTGACGGGTGGAGGCCAGAGGGCAGGGAGACCCAGACTAGAAGCTGAGAAGGTCACTGAGATGAGCGATCTTAAAGCTCACAACTAAGATGTTAGCCGTGAATTAGGCTGATGGTGGGAGGAGGGCAGACCAGGAGAGAGCAAACCTCAGAGAAGAACATCTTAGACATTAGGACAGAACTTACCAAGGACAGGATGCCAAAAAAAGTTGGCACATTTGATGGACTTAGAAACGTCTGGTGTGGCTGAGGACTAGAGAAAGTGAGTGTTAGTCACTCAGTCGTGTCTGACTCTTTGCGACCCCATGGACTGTAGCCTGCTAGACTTCTCCGTCCATGGAGTTCTCCAGGCAAGAATACTGGAGTGGGTTGCCATTTCCTTCTCCAGGGGATCTTCCCGGCCCAGGGATGGAACCCAGGTCTCCTGCACTGCGGACAAATTCTTTATCATCTGAGTCACCAGAGGATCCTAAAAGGTTGGACAGGGTCAAAATATAAAAGAGACTGCCAGACACAAACCCATTTTGGACACAATTCTGAGAGCAATGGGGAATCATTAAAGAAAGGGTCATAAACAGGACTGCCTGTACTGAGTTTTGAATATTTGTACCAAGGAGATTCGTGGTATTCCTAAGGGATCTGGGACTCAGAGGTGAGTGTACAGATACATTTTGGTGGAAAAGCAGGAGAGAACAAAGGAATAATGTGACCAGTTGGAAATAGTCCCCAGGGTATTGAAGATATGGAACCATAAGCTTGGCAGAAAGATCAGTGGTAAAAATAATACCATCAGGGTCATGATGGAAAAGCCAATCAGAAGGGAGGAAGACTCAGGAGGTTTGGGTACATGGAAGCCAAAAATGAGTCACTCAGAAGGGGCAGTGGAGACATCAAATGCTGAACCAAAGTCAAAGAAAAACAAAGCCTGACTAAAGGCCAGTAAGTGTGGCAATTAATAGATCATTTGTTATCTCTGAAAAGGAGGTTAGTGACTAATGTTTGGATTACATCACTTTGGACAAAATTAATAATGAATTTCCTGATATTCACTTGCAAAAATGCAACGGAAACTGGCTACTCAGTCTCCCTGTCTTTTCTGAAACTTCTCAAATTTGCAACCACTTTAATCTTCTCTGAGTACTGCAGCAGAAAATTGAAGTGTGCTCTGTGTACAATGCGGGTATGTTTTTGTTACCCAACCCCTCACCTTTCAGGTGTTTGGAATGTCAGTGTCTTGGACTTCCTGAATGCCTGGGTTCCCCTGACGGCCTTAGGGGGCTGAGCCGTAAGAAGGAAAGGGGAACGAAGTGAGGGGCTTATATCATCACTAATCTAACGTTACACTAGCAATATGTGTGCAAATATTTACAAAGAGACGTTTCTATAAGCCAAAGATCTAAACCCCAGATCTAAAAACATGTGGGGACAGAGCTTTGCTATTAGGGAGATTACGCAAAATAGGGAATATAATGTGGATTTAAGCACTTCATTTCAATAGCATTGATTCCTAGGCATTTTTTAACACTTGAAATATCAAGTAATACTTGTTTGTTGTAAGAAGTTTGCCAAGTTCAGGAAACTGTAATTTGCCTGACATATACTAGACACTCTTTAAATGTTTCATGAATGAATGAATGAATGAACAGAAATGATTTAAAACAACAGTGGATTGGAGGATGTAGTCATATGGAGGACATAATCATATTCAGGGTTTTGCCGTGTTAACAACATTATCATTGGCCTTTGAGCCTTAGGAAGTTATAGGTTTTTAATCAGGGGATTATATAAACAGATTGTCTTTAAAACATTACTCCGCCTGCCTTGTATTGGATGGCTTGCAGTATAATGTGGCTGAACACAAAGATGCTGGTGAGGAAGCTAGTTCGGTAGGAGGTGGGGAAAATGATAGCTTGGATTGGCTATTGGCCATAGAGATAGAGCGCAGTGAGTGGATGGAGATACATTTAGCGGGTAAAGTCAACAAAACTTGGGTATTTTGTCGACAGAGGGGCTACTGGGAATGACAGAGGCGGGGAACCGCTAAGTGTGAGATCATTGTGAGATGCTGGAGAGCTATGAGGAACACCCTGAGTCCTCACTACGCTGAGTTCACACTCAGATATGTCAGCTTGAACATCCCAGCCAGTAGGATGTGATGATGCCCTGGCAGTGCGCCTGCTTGTCCAGAGAGAGAATATAAAAACCCAGAGGAGGGCCAGTCTTCAAAGGGGTCAGGGAGAAGGAACCCACCGAAACACGGGGAAGGAGCCTTCAGAAAGGTTAGAAGGAAATCAAGGCAGGTTGGCTTTGCAAGTAGGAGACAAAGAGAAGAGTATTTCAAGAGGGCAGGAGCTCAGGAGGTGCGAGCGGGCAAGGGCCCCCCTGGACGTGGCCACGTGGAGCCCTGGGATGAACGCAGCAGAAGCACCCTCAGCAGACCCCCGGGAGGAGAAGCCAGGTTGGGTGGGTGCAGGAAGGCGTGGCGCTAAGAAGGAAGCGCGGCGGTGCGGCCACCGTCCGTGGGCTGACAGATGGCAGCGCGGCTCAGTGCTGCGGTCACCCTGCGCACTCGGGACCCGCAGAGGAGATATCCGGGGTGCACGACCCCAAGTGCTCGGCTGCTGCGTTGGGTAGGTGCCAGGTACTCTTGTAGATAGCTGGAGCTCGTGCCGTGTAGCTAAGTACGTGGATATCAACCAGCCTGTGCCGTGAGGAAGTCATGATAAAGGTGTAAATAAAAAGAACCTCTTGCTGAGAGCTGACTCTGTGCCCCATGCCCTGCTAACCCCTACCTGCTGTCTCTCACTGAATTCTCACAGGAGCACCCCGAGACTTCTATTAACCCCTTGTTACAGAAGGGAGAACCGAGGCCCGCAGAGGTCACGTGCCCAGGAACACACAGCTGTGAGGAGGATCCTGACCCTGGTTGGTCTGGTTCCAAAGCCCAGGTCGACCCCTAGGTTATGCGGTCCTGTCTAGTTGGGGCTTCCCAGTGAAAATTTACTGCCTCCTTTCTGGAAATCCGACTGCCTTTCCAAACTTGTTCTGCTTGCCTAATTTGATAAGAAGTATCGAGACTTGAAAAGCAATTGCATAGAACGATTTTAGTCTTAAGCAAGTGAATACAGCCAGAGCTCTGAGAGTGCCAGACGTGCAGAGAACCTTGTGTGGGTGTTACCTGCTCTTACTAAAAGGCTCCGGAGAGAAACCGCCCTGCCCTTCTCCGGGGTTAATCAAACACTGTGAGTAGCCGCACCAATCTTTCCCCCCAAGGGCAGCTAAAATCTTACTTCTTATGGAATAGTTTTCAACTTCTACTGAAGGAAGAGGATGGCATTTCCTGACTTTGTTCTTAAACTCTTTACAGGAAATGGTATTGTTGTAGGCAAGGACAAAGGTACAATGTGAAAACATGTAACAGATGTTATCTATTGACCTTGTAGGAGAGCCCTTTAGCATCATATCATTTTTGCTGATCTAGAGCAGCAGAGATTGGCCACCTGGCTAAATATGCCTGCTGTGATTTGGGGATTGAACCTGACTCCAGTTTAATTGAGGTGGCCTTGGCCATCACGGACAGTGACACTTCATGAGTGCCCACTGTGTCTTTACCAACATCAGCTTCCGTAATCCTTATGATACAGTCTGTTCTGCTATAATGCTTCTGAAAATAGGAATCTGTTCCTACATGATTGATACACTTGAGCATCATAAGGATTTTGCATTTGTGTATGTTTGACTTCATCCGATTGACACCGAAAACTGCAGACTTCTGCATCAAGCCGTGTTGTTGCTATTTAGACACCCCCTGGACTGTAAGCCCCCGGGCTCCTCTGCCCACGGGATTTCCCAGGCAAGAATACTGGAGTGGGTTGCCATTTCCCTCTCCAGGGGATCTTCCTGACTCAGGGATGGAACCCGCGTCTCCTGCATTGGCAGGCGGATTCTTTACCGCTGAGCCACTGGGGAAGTATCTAGCCACATAGAGATGCGTAAAAGACACACATGGGCCCACCTTGAATATGTACTGCCTACCAACTAACCAGGCATGTTGCAAGCCACACCCATCAACGTCTGGTGATACAACTTTCTCCTCAATTTCAGATAACCCACCACCCACCACTTCACAATAACTCACAGCTGTAATGCTCCTAGCATGCACTTCTGTAAACCTTTTTCAAGATAAAATGTCACATTTATTATAGTGTTTACGCATTTTTTAACCATTTGATGTGCAAAGAAGTGCCATCATTCTTATTAGGTGCCTCTTTTTTTATTATTTGTTACTGACATAAGCATTGTGCTCCAAGGTCCGTTTTTCTTCCCCACAAGCTCTGTGGATTTATTGTGTGATTTGGAATAGCGTGGTTCCTCTTAAAAACATGCATATGCCTTGTAGCACACTGACCTTAAGTAAGAATGGGGCAGACACTGTGCTTATTCCTTATTCCACACAAAAGAAGAAAAAGAGAAGGTAAATATCTTACCTAAGGTCACCCATGGCTGACTCCACATTTGTCTAATTCCATCACCCCCTTACCTACTGTCTTCGTCACCTCCCTAACCACCTCTAAAAGGTCTCCAAGCACCTTGAAGTGGACAGTCATTGCAAACCAGCTTCAACATTATGAAAACAAAACTTTTCCAGGAAGATCTTATTTCAAGATGATCCATACACCGATTTGAATCCTCTGTGTATTTTTAAAATCGAGTAGGTAATCTCCTTTGTACATACTAAATACGTCCCATTCTGCTCTACCGTTAATAAATTTTTCTCATTTGTGAGAGCTGCTGAATAGAACAAGCGAATTGTTTTACCCAGTAGGTGGTAGCGCAGTAATGAAGCATCCTCGTGATTAAGTCGAGTTGGAGCTTCTTATCTTTCTCACTGAGTGGGAGGCACCATTAGTAGTAAAAGTAATTACCTGTGTAGAACACGCTGATTGCATCAAGTACCTACTATATGCCACTAAGATAGTCATCTCAATTTTAGAGCTTCTTAAGAGATCTTCATTTCATGTTAATTTTACACTTTTAGCAAAAGTACATTATTTTTGGAAAACACCCTGTTAGCTGGACTAACTCATTTTTCAGACCTCTTAAAGGACTTCTCCTCCCCTGGTTATTCCCTCCTAAAAGGGCTTTCCCCTAAAATAGCAGTTCCAAAGAGCGCACTGAACAAAGTTGGAAATGATAAGCTGTGTAAATGTTAAAGGGTCGATTTGGCAAGAGTTGACTTTATGTGGGGGTTGAAAAACCTGAGCTTTCATCTTGGAAGTCACCACGTCCATTTTGTAAACCTGATGGGAACTTAAGGCAATAATTCCTAAGAAATTGCCCATGCCAAATCTTGTTAAGTGTTGTATTGCATGGTTTCATTAGACTTCAAATTCTGCTCTGATAGAAATATTAGAAACGGTGTGCTTGGGTGGATTGAGGCAAGCCCAGAGATCCACACGTAGGGGTGGTAACTCAGGAGAAAACTCAGCAGAGGAATTTCAGAGGCCGGAGCTCCTTGCAGTTCCAGCTGACCGGCAAAATGACCACAGCCTGCTCCCTAGCCTCCATCTGTAAAACCAGCAGCTCAAACACGCTTCCCGTCCAAGTCCACATTCCTATATGGGCGCACAGCTGAATTCCTCATTGCATTTGCATTTACAGTGAGACATTTGACCAATAGTTTGGTAATTAACTGCACACTAAACCTTTGTGTTTGTCAGCCTGTCCCTAAATGCACTTGTCAACATTATATTTACCCCAAATATCACCTTCCCTAGGCAAGTAGACGTTAGTTGTAAGCCTGACACAGGGTATTTAGGCTTGTAATTTATTTTTTTTTTAGGCTTGTAATTTAAATACGCCTGCAAAAAATTATTATGAAGCCTCACGTGTGTACCAGTTTGGTCCATATGACCAAGGTTGGTGGCCCCTTATTCACTTTATCCACTTTCTTTTCATTGCTGCCCACGTCAGAAAACCCAAAGAGGACCGTCAGATGTGATTCAAGTACCTGAAAAGAACAAACAGCTTCCAGAGTCAGAAGTTCAGGCTCAAAGCCTGTTCCTGTCATTTTTCATTTGTGAGACATTGGGCAAATCACTTAACTGATTGAAGAATCAGTTTCCTCATCTGTAAACTGGGCACAGCGACAGTCCTTGCTTCATAAGATTGTTATGAAGATTAAACTCAAATGAGATAGTGTGGAGTTTGGTTTCTTTTTCATACTGGAGGGAATCATAAAAACCTCCAGAAAAAAAGAAAAAGCATCCAGTTTGCAGTTACCCTTTAGAAGAACAAATGGGGTGTTGTTTCAGTGCCTTTTTTTTAATAGCAACCTTTCTTGCCTACCTGAATTTTTTAACCATAAAGCATTTATTACCTTTTTTTTACTTTTGTTTTTTAATATCTTTTGATTTTTCTCAGGTGAAATCATAGCTTTCCTTACTTTTATTTGTTCTTTAGGCTTTCCCAATTTTAAAAAATGATTAATAAAATATTATTAAAAATTAAATAAGAAGATATAGTAAGGTGTTTCTCATAATGCCTGCCATGGAATAAACATTAATCAATGTGACTCTAAGTAACAATATCACCTACAACTATGAAAATCTGATAACGCAGGAGCAAGGAGCGGTGGGATGCAGAGCAGTTACTCTAAAGACATTCTGCTTAATTTTCAGCCCTTGAATCATGCAGTAGCACTTTTATATTGGTTAAATTGCTTTTTGAAGAATTGTACGAAACTAAGGATTATTTTTGTGTTGGAGTTATATTGTGTTAAAGAGTGTTTAAAGCAATTTGGACATTCAAGTGGACTTTTAGGGCTTTTTTTCTTTTCCACTGTGATTTTTACTATTTTGCATTAGTTATGCTGAGATGCAACCTAAAAATATGTCATTAGCTAAAAACTGAATGAGGTGGTGTCCACACAGAACCAATAATATCAAATTTGCTGACTAAACTCCCAGGTTGGTTAATAAGGGGCATCCTGCTTAAAGGTGAGCATTTATGATCAAGACTGACTCAATTTCATGTTTAAGATTTTAAAACTTATTGGTCCTTTTCTTTGTTCTTATTCATTTATTCCTTTGTTCTCACTGATTCCTTCCTTTGTCTCCTTCCTTCCAGTATCTAATAAGCATCTCTTGTGTGTTTTAAAATCAGAAATCAAACTCAGTTCAAACTCTTCTTAAGCAAATACCCTTAACTAAAACAAAAAGCAGGGCTTTTTGAACAAATGTTTAGCTTTTGCTAAAGCAATTTATTGAGAGTGTAAATTACTGATTTTCTCTACAATAAATAGTAATTACCATTTACTAGACTTTTAAGGCCAAATGAAAGCTGTGTCACCCCTCTGGGTCTCTGCTTGCTTCCCTGTAAAATGGGATAAACTTTCTACTTCATTCTATATATGAGGAATTTAGCTCTTTACCAGCTCCCGGTGGGTTGGCTGTGTGTATCGGTGTCAGTTGCTCAGTCGTGTCCAACTCTTTGCCACTCCATGCACCATAGTCCGCCAGGCTCCTCTGTCCATGGGATTCTCCAGGCAAGAATACTGGAGTGGGTTGCCATTTCCTTCTGCAGGGGGTCTTCCTGACTCAGGGATTGAACCTGGGTCTCTTGAATGGCAGGCAGACTCTCTACCATCTGAGGCACCCGGGAAGCCCTGGTAGGTCAGCTAAGCGGTGATAATAGACACTTCACCATCAGTGACAACTCTTGCTTCTCATAGAGAATCTGAAATAGGACTCAGGCTATTGGCAGAAGAATGAGGAAACAAACCCAGACTGACTGCCTAGGAGCAGGGTCTCGGTTCTTGAAGTAGGACAAGACCGGAGTGTTCAGCGCTGTCATCTGCTGAAAACTTACTTTATGTCCTAGGCCCCAGGTCAAGACATCACATGCATTATACTTTAGGTATCTCTGTGCTATTCCCATTTTATAGACAAGGAAGAAGCCTTCTGAAAGAAGGCAAGGACTCCTCTCAAAACACAAAGTTCAGATGTTCTTTCAAGTTAGCCAGTGGCTATTCCAAGAGATATTTCCACGGGATCTTTCAACTCCCCAGTGCAAACCCGCACGTGTCCTACTTGAGTGTAGAGCTTTCCAAATACAAATAATTGCTTACAGAGGTGGCTAGCTCACGCCGGTCCCTGGGCAGTCTCTGCAGCCATTTATCAATTACCCATCTTATATCCTTGAGTGTAAGTACTGCTTCTTTAGTTTGGACGTTTGGCTCACTAGAATGTGAGCTTCCTGATGAAGCCCTCAGTTCAGTTCAGTTCAGTCGCTCAGTCGTGTCTGACTCTTTGTGACCCCATGGATTGCAGCACACCAGGCCTCCCTGTCCATCACCAACTCCCAGAGTTTACTCAAACTCGTGTCCATCGAGTCGGTGATACCATCCAACCATCTCATCCTCTGTCGTCCCCTTCTCCTCCTGCCCTCAATCTTTCCCAGCATCAGGGTCTTTTCAAATGAGTCAGCTCTTCGCATCAGGTGGCCAAAGTACTAGAGTTTCAGCTTCAGCATCAGTCCTTCCAATGAATATTCAGGACTGATCTCCTTCAGGATGGACTGGTTGGATCTCCTTGCAGTTCAAGGGACTCTCAAGAGTCTTCTCCAACACCACAGCTCAGAAGCATGAATTCTTCTGTGCTCAGCTTTCTTTATAGTCCAACTCTCACATCCATACATGACCACTGGAAAAACCATAGCCTTGACTAGACGGACCTTTGTTGGCAAAGTAATGTCTCTGCTTTTTAATATGAAGCCCCCAGTCTCCAATTATTCACACACTTTTTAAAGTCATCGATTGAGGTTTTAATTACATCATAGGTCCCACTCCATCTGCTGAGTGTACAACCTAATTCATAACATGCTTCTGACTTGTGTCTCTTACAAATGAAGATTTTGTAACAAAACTTAAACGAGGACCTACAGTGCTCAATGAAGGTCTTGAAAGGGACATTCTCTTTTTCTTGTTTTCTTATGTGTAGTTTACTGGCTTCTGCTGGTTACTTAGAGGGAAATGTGTAATAATAGGTCTATTGATTCAGCGATTGGCAGACCTTAATGACCATAACATATTATCTTAGGATCGGCTGCATATCTCCATCTCTTCTGGCTAGATTAACCTGAGGACAGGTAAATCCCTTCGCCATTTGGCTTGGTGGAAGACTTTGTGCCTGCCATTTTAGAAATAGGCTATTTTTGTACGTTGTGGTAAATTAAGCTCCAAGAAAAGGAACAAAATGCCTCTCTCTCCAGTCTTTTTCTCAACCTGTTCCCTCTGTGTGGAACCACCTTTAAAGTTCATTTGGACTTCATCCCCGTTGGAGGCATTTCACAGCCCCACCGCGTCCCGCTGAATCTCGTCTTCGCCTCTTGTCTCGTGTGCTCCGGGAGCGGTTCTGCTTTAGGCCCCGTCCCCTGTTTCTCTTCCCTGTTTCCTCGGGCAGTGAGCTCCCCGAGGGCAGGCCCTGGGCCTCGTGTCTCCTCAGTCACTTAGTCGCGTCCTGCTCTTTGCGTCCCCATGGACTGGGTAGCCCGCCAGTCTCCGCTGCCCATGAGATTCTCCAGGCAAGAATACTGGGGTGGGATGCCATTTCCTTCTCCAAGGATCTTCCTGACCCAGGGATCAAACCCATGTTTCCTCCACTGGCAGGCAGATTCCTTACCACTGAGCCACCAGGAAAGGCTGCTGAGGCTTATGATTTGCCTCACGTTTTCGTTGGGAACTTACTATGTTCCAGGCTTTGGATTAGACTGGGAATTTAGAAGTGAACAGGCCACATTTCTCCTCTCGTGGCTTTACAGTCTGCTGGGGCTGGACAGAGCACAGGGAGGTGCAGTGACTAATTTTTCTGAGCCTGTGAAGGAGAAATCCAGGACCTTATAAGGCCTGTTTGTCTCTGTCCTTAAATCACTAGCACAGAATTGGCATTAAGTGAATGTCTGATTTGAACTGAATGAGGACACCAATTTTAACCCTTCATCTCACTGGTGTTCCTCCAGTTTTAAGTGGCTTTGTTCTGCTGGACTGACAACTTTGTCCCCAAAACACAAAATGAATAACTAAATAAAATTTTTGTAAACAATTGCCGTCTAAATGAAGATTTTATGGCTTTCAGATACCTTTAAAATTCCCTTTCCTCAGGTGAAGTCCCCTGTGCTTTGAGGCATGGCATTCTTTCAAAGTGTATTTATGCCCAGCAACATCTTAGCTTCCGTCATTAATTGAAGACCCTGTCCGAGGGAGAGAGTGTTCTGGGATTTCTGGGGCCTATGGATTCCATCCAAAATTCCACACACAACTCGAAGACGCCCCAGCTGCCACTCACCTAGATCAGAGTGTCCAGCTCTGCTTGTGAAATGCTGCGATTCAGCTTCCAGCCGAATCAGGAGTGCTGCGTCCCGAGGACAGCAGTGAGGCGGTTTTGCATCCCCCGCCTGGTTTGGGCACGGCTTCCTGAAGCTGCAGCTCGCAGCAAGAGGGCTTTGACTGCCAGGGAGGGAGCAGGAAGCTTCTGTGGCTCCACCGCCCGCGCCCCTCGGCCCTGGCACCCTGCAATCCGCTCAGCTCCTCCGTGATACCTTTTTAAACCTCCCCATTACGTTCAACAGCATGTCAGCTGAGAGTGCAGGCTTACAAGATCGTGTCCAACGGGTCAAGGTGTCTAAAATAAATGTTAGCTCGTAAAACATACGTGGCACATCCATGGGGCCCAAGCAAAGCCCATGCGGGGAAAAAATATTAAGTGAGCTTGTTTAACCCGGGAGTGACAGGTCTAGGAATGGGATTTAAAGGGGGAAAAAAGTTCTTTTAAATTGCAGGCAGGCAAGTAAGTTGAAAAGGAAATATAGGTTTTGCCCCATATTGGAAAGTGATGAATCCGGATTTTTTCCCAGGGCTTGGAAAGTCGGTCTTCATAAGTCGGTTCATTTATTCACCAGCCTTTATGGAATATCTGTTACATGCTAGCCACTATACCTGGCATGGCACATAAGTTTTTAACATTTTAACTATAAGTTTTATTTGAAATTTAAAGAAACATTGAAAATAAACTATTTTTTAACCAATCCTACAAAACACTTAAAACATAATTTGGAAATGTTAAATATTAATCCTTAATTCAAAAAAATGACATTCATAGACTACCTCTTGCTATTGGCCAATATGAAGTTTACTTACATCTAATAATTTTTATAAGCTTAACCCTTAATCCTTCCTAAAATTCAGTGACTATGACTTAACTTCATAAGGTCAAGCAAGTCTTTTATGTAATACCCCGGATAACTTTTCAGATACACAGCATTTATACCAGCAAGGAAATTATTAAAACATACATAAATTTTACGGAAGGGCTTGATTCAAAGGCTGTCTATAAAAAGATAGATGCATTTCCCCCTAGAAAGCACACATGCACACAAAAGCAATCGAATATAGATGCCATTGCATTCTTTTATGGTTATGTTACATGGGAAATTGCAAGTTTATAAATGTCATTCTATTATGAATGAACTGAAAAAATATATATATATATTTTAAAATGTCCTTGAAGACACAGGAGAGTGGGATGTGCCTACGTTAAGGGACTAAAAGGCTTTGCCTTTAAAGAATGCACAGCCCAGTTGAGGAACCTGAGATTAACCATTTAAGCAAATACATTTGATTTTTGGACAGAGATGAAAGCTATAAAGATATCACGCCAGATCGTAGGAAGAAGGGTCATCTGCAAACTCTGTCATAAGCTGACGCTTAGATGAGTCGCAGAGAGCGAGAATGAGCTGTCTAGATAAAGCGCAAGCAGGAAACCTCCTGGTCAGTAGGAACAGCAGGCGCCCAGGCCGTGCTGAGGAAGGTGGGCAGCCCTCAGGCCTCCCTGCCCTTGGTGGGATGGACGGAGGTGGGATGTGGTCCCTGGAGGCGGGTGCGCTGTTGTTTGATACCAGACAAGGATTTCCTTCTACTTGACAGAACTTAGCTGCCGAGTGCAGTCAAGAACCTGGCCTTGGGTTGGCATGGAGGGCACCTTGGTAAGACCAGGAATGCCACTTCCCCGGCTGCCCAAAGGCCCGGAACCACCTGGCTTCCCAGGGACCCCAAGCCCACACACACAGGTACGCTTCAGGAGGCTTCCTCAGCATCTTAACTTGCAGCAGTTATCCTGACATGGTTTGCAGAATAAACAAAGGCTTTGTCGAGCCTCTGTTCAAGGTAATGAGTCATGAATGGCGTGTGTACACTCCTCAGCCTCCACGCAGCTCGGGTCCCGCTGCAGCCTCACCCCGCTTTCTGTTGGCTGGTTCGTTTTAAACATGCCATGTTTTCATATAACAAAACACGTGTACACACTTCATACCATTTAATATTTAATTCAAATAAAATGCTTACTATATCAAAGAAAATGTTTACATGTGTGAATTTTTATATCCCCTTAGGGGAGTATTTTGGAAGACACGTGAATCCCTGATAGTACATAGTGGCATTTTAAATGGTAGATAAACTTCTTAACAATTTAATTGTAATGTGTTTATTTTAATGTGCAGTTTTCATATAAAATGAGGGCCAAATCAAACCGGCAATTTGGTAGCTATTATTGCCAGCTTTTCACTGTCAGTTCTGATATAAAATTTACTGTTCGAATACATTTATTTAAGAACTGAATTTATTTAAAGATAGAATAATAGTACAAGAGGTGTGTCTATCATGGCAGCATTGATGAAGGCAGGGCAGAGATGCTGAGGTTTGCTAGACCCAGACCCCTGCAAGAATGTGTGGCGTCATCTGGCATGTGTCTCAAGTTCATCTCCCTCCCAGGTTTTATCTGATGAGCAGAGCCATAGATTCAAGTTGCTTTGCTCAGAAGATGGCTTAAATAATTTTAAAACATTTGCCTACTTCTGAAATCATCCATATTCTCATTTTATCATTGTTTAAGCAAATCCATCCTTTGGATGATCTGTCCATTCCCTTAACTTGAATTTCCACAAAAGCAAAAACATCACAACTCCCTTTCCAGAAAGGAGATGAGGCACTCTTCATGAGATTTCCAGCTAGTGTGGATAAAACACTTCATTATCGTGTAGCTGACGTTCAGAGAGTATGCTAAAAAATGGTGCTTCTGTTGGTTCACCAGGGGAGGGCCTTTTGACGTCAATTCTAATTCTATGTGGAGGGACCTTAATAGAACTGGAGGCCATGCTAGTTACCATTGTTGTCGTGTTGATGTGTAAACTGAGTCAAGAAAACATCGCCTGAGATTTCAGCCGGAATTCAAACCCAGGACTCGCTCCCCACCTCAGCTCCCACTGCCAGATGGCATTCCGTCAGTCAGCGTGCATCTCTGTTCGTGGTTGATTCTGATCTGTTTGACAAAGAAAGTGTGCGGGTTGCTAGTCTAGTTCTCCCTCAAGACAGCCTAACACACGAGGCATCCCCAAGAGGATAAACGGTAACCATAGGGAAAAGGAAACTCTACTCCCTTGTAGGAACAGATGATCACATGCTTTGTCATTAGTTCCTTCTGAAAAACTTTAAAAAAATATTTCTCTCCTTGTTGTAATTTGTATATCACTGTATTTTTTAAAAATCACCTTTAACTCCTAAGGGCAAAATAAAAAAAATAAAATATCAAATGTTCAAAAAAATAAATAAAATAAAATGCTGCATGAGGACAGAATGGGAAAAGGATCTGAGAAGAAGGGGTAAAAATATTCTGGGAGAGTGAAGCTGATGAAAAAGTGTCTTAGACGCATCTTTTTCATTTTGGACAGTCTACTGGCAAGAGTGAACTTCATGCCCTTATAGCTTAGACCCGTGCTGTGCTTAGCCATTCAGCTGTGTCCAACTCTTTGCGACCCCGTGGTCTATAGCACCCAGACTCCTCTGTCCACGGGGATTCTCCAGGCAAGAACGCTGGAGTGGGTTGCCATGCCCTCCTCCAGGAGATCTTCCCAACCCAGGGATCGAACTCAGGTCTTCTACATTGCAGGCAGATTCTTTACCATCTGAGCCACGAGGGAAGCCCATAGCTTAGACCAGGGTTTGGCAAGCTTTTTCCTAGAGAGCTAGATAGTATCTAATTTTGGCTTTGCAGCTCTTAAGACCTTTGTAGCAGTTAGTCAACTGGAAAGCGGCTATAGACTATGTAAACAAATGGCTATGGCCGTTTTTCCATAAAACTTTATTTATAAAACAAGTAGAGGGCCAGATTTGGTCCTTGGGTCGTAGTTTGCCAACCCCTAAGATATTCCGGATAAGAGCTTGACCCTTGGAATCATGCAAACCTGGGCCACGTCAGGGCTCTGATTCTCCCCACCGATAGGAACCTGGTCGTCTTACTGCACCGCTCAGGTCTTCAGGTTCTACTTTTGTAAAAGGGAGATCAGCATAGCCTGCCTCCAGCAGGTTACCGGGAGGAGCCGGTGAGTGATGCTCAGAGCAGCGCGGACCTGGCACAGCAGATTCCCCTCCCGTGCCAGAGGCTCTTGTTGCCGCGCTCCCGGGGTTGTTGCGGGAAAGACTGCTGCCCGTTCTGCCCCCTGCAGTCTGCTGGCCCCGAGAAGCGGGAGCAGCCTTAACGCGGACCTGCCCCAGCCTGTCCTCTGCCGACGCCTCCTGGGCCCCCCGTGTCTTCCCCATCTCTGTCAGGGCTCCTCGCCCGGCAGGCGGGTCCCCCTGTCCTCTCTGTCCCCGGGGGGCTCCAGTCACCCCGAAGGAGCGCCTGGAGCCCTTTCACGCCTCAGAGCAGGGGCCCGAGCTGTCTCCTCCTCTCAAGAGCGCCAGTCGCCCAGCTTTTCTCCAGACTGGTTTCTTCCTCCAGTTGTTTATCTCTGTGTTACTTCCTCAGAGGCGCTTCCACTCTCTCCTGCCAATAACCTTTTCTTTCAAAGCTCACAGCAAAATCAGTCAGGGACAGCCCGTGCCTGTCGTGTTCACAATTGTATCATACAGTGTTCTGGCACATATAGACATTCCAAAAGCACATATAAATGAAGAATAAATGATTCAAAGATTATTATTATTATTATCATTTGTTATCACCATCGTGAATAGCACTGAAAGCTTAGGATTCCACACAGAGTTCACCAGTTTTCAGCTCTCTTCAACCTCCTGTATGACTTTAATCGGATCCATGCACCACCTGAATTAAATGGGTTTTTTTTTTTTTTTAATAAATTTTGATTGGAACACAGCCATGCCCATTCATTACTGTCTTCACTAAGGATGCCTTCACACTGCAAGGACAGAATTAAGTAGTTGAGTAGAGACTGGCTGGCTCACAGATCTAAAAATATTTACTATTTGGTTCTTTACAGAAAGCATTTGCTGACTCCTGTACTCAGCAGTAAAAGTCACTGAACTCCTCGTTTGATGTGCTAGTTATGTTTTTGTCTCCATTCTCTTTAAAAGCAATTTTATAACTATTCAGATACTTGCACGCTTCCTCAAGGGCCCCTAAGATCACCCAGCTTGTGACTCCAGCTGTGTGCTCGGGAGGCATTGCTGTGACCATCCTGAACATCGCTGGACTCTGCACCTGGGTGGAGGTCCTCTGCATGGGTTCCAGACTTGCCGCAGTACATTTTTCACCTAGGAGATCCTTTTAGTGCAATTCCCATTTTACACGAGCGTGTTCGTGTGCTTTCTCCCTCCAGTGCTGTGCGTCTGCCAGCATCCTCTTTCTAACACTGCACATGAGCCGGCTGAGAGCTTGACATGTACACCTGCATCATGGATGTCATTATAACAGGCGTCAGAAACGCTCCTGCTCTCCCAGCACACCTAGACTCTTGACAAGATAGATGAAACCTACAGCGCTCTGTACCTGACTTCCAGAAATCAGGGCTGCCAGCTTTTTCTCGTGTTATGAATAGCCAGTGGCTGTTCTGTTAGATATCCTTTGTCAGGAAAATTCTGCCTTCCAGAGTTTTCCCCAGATTTACATATTGCATTATGAAATCTCTTGTAGAGAATGCAAAGGAATTTGCAGACATCTCTTTATTTTTGTTTTTCAATGAAAGTCATTTGTGTTATCAAGACCTCAAAGGAGAAGATATCAGCTGGGCCTCTTCCAGTTGCAGGGGGGCAGAAAAATGCAACTCCAAATGGCTTAAATCACTGGACAGCTTACTGGCTTGTATGTCAAAAGTCCAGGATAGCTGACTTCAGGTATTGCTAGTTCAAGGCCTCAAATTATATCACAAATGCTTGGTTCCCTCTGGATATTTCCCTGGTCCGCCTCTGCAGTGTTGGCTCCATATTGGGGCGGTCCCTCTCCGCATGGTGACCAGGTGGCCTCCAGCAGCCCCACCTTCACTGGCCCCAGGAGTAAGTCTAGCTTCAAGGATCTGGCCTCCCTTAGAAGTTTCAGTCAACATCCTAGGCATCAGATTGGCGGTGCTGGTGTCAGACCCAGCCAACCACTTTTGCCAGATAAGTAGGCTGCTCCGATAAGTCAGGTCTGGAGCATGTCTTCCCTGGCGATGCAGGGGAGCTTCCAGCTCCTGCAGAATTCCATGGGCTCTGAGTGGGAGTCCTGAAGCAAGATCAGAAGCAGAATTAAGGGGTCACATAGAAAGCAGCAACAATGTTTTACCATGTAAAAAGCTAGCTTTCTCACCAACTCTTGATTTTCCACTTTGCTTCTACTTCAGGGTTTCTTGACCTGGGTGCTATTGACATTTGAGGCCAAAACCTATACTGTGGGGGTCTCTCCTGTGCAATGTAAAATCGTCAGCAACATCCCTGGCCTCTCTCTGCTGGCCTCCTCTGCTGTCTGAGTTATTAAGTAGCTTGCCCAAGATCGCATAGCAAGAATGCGCCAAAATTCCAGGGATTCAAACCTGGAAGTTCGGTAGTGTCTCCCTGTCCCCTCAGCTCAAGCTGTGACAATTAGAGATGTCCCCTGGGAGCCACAATCACCCAGGGTGAGAATCACCATGCATTGGTTATCATATGAGAGCAGGGTGATTACTTCATCCCCCAGGGAAAGACATGAAAGGGAGAAAGAACAGCTTCGAGGGCTCTGATGGACAGACTTTCAGCTTGTGCTCTCTCCAGATAAGCCTGGGGAAGGTTTTCAGAACTCAGTGATCTACCCAAACCTAGCCGCAAAAGAAACTCGGGCTGTGTGGTCCAGGGTTTAAGTGTGCTGGGTCATGTAATTCCAGGTTTGAATCCCAGTTTTGGCACATTCTTGGCCTGGACCTTAGGCAAGTTGCTTAATATCTCAAGAGCCTGGAGTTTTCTTCCCTCCGTAGAACAATTGGGAGTTAATTATTGTTCAGTTGCGAAGTTGTGTCTGACTCTTTGTGATTGCATGGACTGCAGCAAGCCAGGCTTCCCTGTCCTTCAATATCTCCTGGAGTTTGCTCTAATTCATGTCCATTGAATCGATGATGCCATCCAACCATCTCGTCCTCTGTCACCCCGTTCCTTCCTGCCCTTAATCTTTCCCAGCATCAGGGTGTTTTCCAGTGAATCCTCTCTTGGCATCAGGTGGCCAAAGTACTGGAGCTTCAGCTTCAACATCAGTCATTCCAAAAAGTATTCAGGGTTGATTTCCTTTAGGATTGACTGGTTTGATCTCCTTGCTGGAGAAGATTAGGAATGGCAAACCATTTTGGTATTCTTGCCTTGAGAACCTCATAAACAGTATGGGAGGTAGTATGAGACTTAAATAGTAATGGTAAGTTGAACAGTAAATAAATAGACAATGAAGTGAATAAGAGGCGGGCTTGAGGTGGTCATTCAATAAACAGGAGCTTTAATTATTTGTGTCATCATGATTATCAGCATCATCTTCGTCATTCAAGTCAGGTTTGCTTTGCTGACCTTGACCCTATGACATGGGGGCGGAGGAAGACATGTCCCTCTCTTCCATGGGCGGCTGTCCTGTGCTATATAGGGGATGCAGCGGCATTCTCGGGCTCAACATGCCAGATGCTAGCACAACCTCCCAGTTGTGTCAACTAAAAATGTTCCCAGACATTGCCCAGAGTGCCCTTGGCTGAGATCCATTGATTTAAGCCCCATCAGCCGACCATCTGGGGGCAGTAACAATTCTGTTGCTATGCTCGGTTTTCCCCAAACTGGTCCCATCCTTTTCCCAATAGAAATAAGGGGGTGCTGCCCAATCTGACCAGGAAAAAGGTTGAGGTGTCTGGACCAGGGCCTGGTATAGTACCCACATGACTGTGAGCAAATCCAGGTTCCTGAGCAAGCAGAAACTCAGAGCACCTTCGTCTCCTTTGGCCTTTATCTCTTGCAGAAATGCTGTCTCAAGCCTCCCAGTTCATTTGTGCTATTTCCAGTTTCCATTTGGCCCAAGGGATCCATGTGGCATGTCCAGTTAGTTGCTTAAAATGTGTCCTAATGTCTGGTTACCAGATGGAAAATCGTTGCTCTTAAGCTTGGCCTGTATGTTGCAATGAAAACGCTTGTTAGGTTTAATGAAAAACATAGACCAGACTATGCTTTGTAGGTGCACGTGCATGGACGTGCAGAAATAGGAGACTGCTGATGATGTGAAGCTGTACCGTGAGAATCCTTCGTAGTCCCGTGTTCGCCTGACATTGCTGTTCTTTGGAATCGGTGGGAAGTTACGTCAGATTTAGAGTCTGGTAAACTTGGCTTCCAGCATCGCCCATTCAGAACCAGCAGAACATTCTGGTTAGGAGCAGAGAATCTGGAGTCAGACAAGCTGGAATAGCTATTGACTAGCTATGTGCTCCTGGCACAAAGTCAGAGCTTAATAAATACTGGTTGACTGTCGAACATCACTCAGATTCAGCTCACTCATCTGCAAAATAGAGTAAAATCTACTTTTAAGGCAATAAATTAGATAATCTATGGCAAACATTTAACACAGGAAATGCTCAAAAAAACATAGCTACCACATATAATGAATTTACAGGATTCTAAGCCATTTTATCCATTCTCATTTATTCAACTAATATTTATTGAGTACTTGCTTTGTGCCTTGTGTTAGCAATTAGTAATTCAGGAACTAAAGAAGACAAAGATGAGCAGCTGTATACCACTTTTAAGTTAATAAAATTGTAAATGTGTCACATGCAGAAAAGAAAGTTCTTTTTATCCTATTTGAATCCAACATGTGACGGATCTCCACAAAACTCAATTGTCTCCAATTATTTAACCTCCTCAAAAATTAGGTAGACATTCTGGAGAGAATTTCCTTCTCAATTCCTGCCACATCACCACAGCATTCAATAATATTTTTTAATTTCCAAAAGAAGTGAAGTTTCCAGGCAAGGCACTGACAAGTAAGTTTAATGGAATTTATTGCAGGCTTATTCTCGATCTATCCCAAGAGGCTCTTGATTTATTTGGTTTATCCTATAGCATAAGAACATGAGTTAAGATATATGAGGAATGCAGTTTTGAGGCCAGGGTTGTGGTTTTTCTGTGTCCTTGGATGACTAAAACCCCCTTTTCGGGCATATTTACTTACTGTTATGTCTTAGCATGATTTAGCTGCCAGTGAGTCTCCGCCTGTGTGCCTGGACCGCCTCCAGTGCCATCTCGTACTTGTACAAATAGTTCTAGTCTTGGGGGGTAAATGGATGGCAAGCCCCTCTGCAAGGAGTCTGAGAAGGGATGAAATGCCGCCCCTGGATGCAGCACCAGCTGGAAGAGAGAGGACTCGAGGGCAACACGAAGCCCGCTGAGGGAGGGCAAGGTGTGAGTGGTGTAACTGCGTTCCTCAAATGCGAGTTTTCCGTCGGAGCTGGTCTTGAGCGTCTCAAGTCCTGATTGAACCATTTAAGAAATCATAATCGTTGTTAGTATCTTCATCATTGCTCAGCTGCTCCGTTTTGTCCGACTCTTTTGTGACCCCATGGACTATATGAGCCCGTCAGGCTCCTGTGTCCACGGGATTCCCCAGGCAAGAACACTGGAGTGGCTTGCCATTTCCACCTCCAGGGGATCTTCCTGACCCAGGGACCAAACCCACGTCTCTTGCTTGGCAGGCGAGTTCTTCACTGTTGAGGCCCCCAGGAAGCCTATGATCGTCATTGGCCACCATCTATGGAGAGCCTTGACTTTTGCAATTTCTCTTCCTGAATCGTCCACCCACTTCCTGGTTCCAGCTCTCCAAGTTCCAGCTCAGCCTTGATCTCTAGCAGGAAGCCTTTCCTCATCTTCCACATCTGAAGTAAAAGACGTTCCCCTTCAGATCACTTGCTGTCACAGCCTCATAGTTTCATCTTCTTCACAGTACTCTCTAATACCTGAAGATATCGTGTGTAGTTTTTGTCCACATATTTACTGTTATTTCCCCTGACGCGTCTGTAAAGGCCGTGACAGCAGACATCTCTCCGCAAGAACAGCGAAGGGGACGCTGAGGGAAGCCACTCAGTATTGGCCAAGTGAATGAACACTCAGTCCTGGCACGGAAACTTAGAGATTAAAATCCAGCCCACAGCCGCCTTTGGAAGCGCATGCTGTCACTCCCTCTGGAGATCAGGTACCTTGCAGGAGATCTCACAGACAGGAAAAGATGAAGCTCCAGTCCACACCCGACCCCGGCGCCAGGCCTCAGGCGCACCCCCCGCCTCATTTCGAACAGCCAGGCGCCCCTGCATCCCTGTGTCCCAGGTCACGGCCAGATCCTGACCCCCCTGCCCGGTCTTCGAAGGTCTGACCCCCGTGTCGGCTGTGACTTTCTCCGCCCGATTAGCATCAGGACTCTCACTGCACTAAATGGTTAAAAAAAGCCCATGCCCTTGAACTCTTCCGTCATGGAGTCACTTTCCTATGGGGAAATTCCACCACAGGCTAGTGCTTGTGGCGGGTTTCTCTTGAGCAGGAAGCCTGTGTGGAGAAGGCAGACACACAGACAGAGCGCGGGGCATCTCTCTGCCTTCAGCCTCGATCAGCCGGGCTCCGCCGTCTGTGTCCACGCTCCCAAGGGCGACAACGGTGATCTCCCAGAAAGGTCCAGCCCCCGGACTTGCTGTGGCTCGAGACCCTGTCCCCAACCCTCCTCTCTCGTCTCCTTGTACCTTCTAAATAAAATCACATCCCACTGCCTTTTCTTGTATAACCTCTGGACAAAAGACTCCACACACACACCTTGCTTAAGGCAGAGTATTTGGAACAGATAGCTCTACTGGCCAAGAGCCACTGACTAATTGCTTTATGCCCAACTCCCCTTGCCTGAGGCACACCCAGGATTGACAAATCCGTGGCTGTTTCCCAATTTTTTGAGGTTCCTGAAACAATTGGTGCAATGTTAGTTGGGGGCGGACAGGGAGGGCAATGCATCCCCTATAGCCATTGGCAGCTTTACCTCGTCTATTTAATCTCCCATTATTGTGACCCTGGATATCTGTTTTTTTAATTTCCTGTAATTCAGCAAGGAATGTTGTTGTTCTCTTCCTTAAGGACATCTGTGGTCTCTGCTTTTTCATGTTCCAAAAATCCTAACAGAGATGTTTTGTCAATGACTGGATATTTCATTAAAAATCCAGAGATCCCCATTAACTTGACTTATTTTCATCGCTCTGATCAACTTTTAGGTTAATAATTCATGATAGTTAATAACCTGTTCAGATCATTCCCAAAATTATTGATTTAATAATATTTGGTCATTAATAATGAAGAAAAAGGAGGGGGGTGATTTTTCTTATCACTTACCTCAATTTATTCCTTACTGCCTTGCAAATCTTGGGGAGATCCAATGCTCTTCAGGACTTTTAATACCTCATCATTCTCCTTGGTAGAAACCATGAAAATGTTCTGCATTTTAAATATCTGTATTCTTGATGTTCAAATTCTGCAATTAAGGCAGATCTTTCATTTAACCCAATCTCTCCATTCCTGAGTTTTAAACTTTCTGAGTTTGTAGAAAGCACAGCATCTCACCTCCGAGAGGTTCAATAGCTCAGTTCAGTTGACTTTCTTCCTCTTTTTTATTATCTTCTGCTGAATGATATTGTAATCATCTCTCTTTTTTCAGTTTGTTTTTGCTAATATACTTTGTAATTTGATATAAGAATTGAGCTTCAATTTGTTTTGGCAGTGTGGAGTTTCAAATAGTTTTCCCATTGAATTTCCTGTAGAGGTCATATCTGTGATGAGATTTAAGTATTTCATCTTACATGAAAAAGTAAAAGTCAAATGTGTAAACTAGATATATGAATATTGATTACTATTTTGAAGCTATTACCATTTTATTTTGTTTTAAAATGACCTCTTTCAGAACCTCATTAGAAAGTTGCCCTCATTGTTGGAATATCCCCATGAAGGCATCTTTTTGCAACAATAAATAAATCTTTTGGCTGCTTTCCAAGACAAATCTACTTTATCCCAAATTCTATTCAATACCTAATGGTGTTATGGCGACTTTCCAGAAGCTAACCTTCCAGGCAATGAGAAATTTCCCTCAAGAATTACATTTTGATGGGAAATGATTTCCTATATTAGATAAATAATGGACAATATGTGTTCAGCTTTAGCTCAAGAAACATCATCGGAATCCCCCTACCTGAGGCTCTCTGTGAAACTCGCCAAAACAGCTGCATGAGAGATGACTCAGGAGGGGAGGAGGGGACAGTCATTACGTCTGCTGCACGATGCCGATGCCGAAGCATCCGGATATTTGGAAACATTCAGACAATTAACGCTCCTTTTCACTTTTGTCATGGAGGCACAACTTGACTTAAAAAGAACCAAAAGAAAGAAATGAAGAAAGAAAGAAAGAAGACAGGAAGGGAGGGAGGTACTGAGGGAGGAAGGAAGGAATAAACGAAACCACTGTCCTGAAACCATGAATAGTGATTGGTATCCCTGACAGCAGAAACAGCCTGTATGAAACTAAAGGGATGTTTTACACTTTCTTAACTGAAACAGGTTTGGGCCTGCACTAGCGTTTTTAAATCTTGGTTCATGATAGTTAATAACCTGTTCAGATCATCCCCTTACTTCATAAGGGGGCCCCCCGCAACCCCGTCAGGGTTAATCAATCTGTTAAAAAGTCATTATGCTAGAATGAAGAGTACCTCTTGGGTTTTGCATTGAACAGCTCATATATTTTAGAGTAGAACATGGTTTTTCAAATTGTGGATCAAGATCAGTCAGTGGAATCAATATTGTGTGTTATGACCAGCACTTTAAAAAAAAAACAGAATACATCTGAGTACCTTTCGTATAGCAAGGGAAATGCGATTTTTTAAATAGCCATTTCTTTATACATATAAACATATGTGTACTGGCTCATAACATCAAATGTGCTTCTTATGGTGAATCAAATACAAAAGAAGTTCAAAGCCCTGGTGTAGAAGGTCTAATTTCCTGTATTTAAGAGTAGAAAAAGTAACCTAAAAACAAACTATTGTGCAAGAATTATCCCTCTCGAGTATATTGAAAAACATACTTCTTTTGTTGGTTTGATTTGTCTGTATCGCAGCAAAACAGGGTATCTTCTGGTTCTACCTCTTTATTTCTCAAATACTCAGCACGTAGGAGAGCACCAAGGCTGTGTCACTAAAAACAAAACAAAACAAAAAGAATCTCTGGCGGTGTGTTTAGGGGACAGTTCATAGATGCATCTTTCACAAAATTAAAATGTACCAAGGGCCTCATACATATCTGCGCACTGGTTGCTTTTATAGAGAAAAGACATAATGTCATACAGAAACAAAGAAGAAATTGTTTTGGGGAAAACATTTTGTTCAATTTGTAGAAAAAGCAGGGTGACTCACCCTGGTTTTTGAAACAGGGATGGAATTGTCAAATAACTTGAGTTACCAGTTCACCTCCTCACTTAGTTAAAAATCATCTCACTTCGTTCTGCTGCTGCTAATTCCAGGCTCACAGGGAGATCGACCTGACCTCCAGGAAGTGTGTGATGAAGCCTTGCCCCTTACCTCTTCACAGTCAGATTGAATATTTGCTGTTTGCATGAAGTAGCTGCTCTCAGTGGCACGGCCTTTTGGGTTCAGATTTTGATGTCCTGTGATGAGTCCCGCTCTTGCCACCTAGATTTTAATATTCATTGTTAACTTGAGGAGCTGACACGGATGGGACAAGATTTCATTATGAGCCTCTTTGAACTTACACCAGTTAGAGGAGTGGAGAAACGGATTTCACCCAAGAACATTTTTAATGTTGTGTCAGAGCCCAGTTGATCTGATGGACTTTTAATCACTTCGCTGATAATAAGGAAGACCATGACTTAGACCTGCTTCAGCCGGTCTGGAAAGGTTGATGGCAATTTGCATGGTCTGATAAGATCTGAAGTGGGAGGAAATGGACTTCTGAGTTCAAAGAGATCGCACCCTACAGAGGTGCCCTGATCCGCGGACCCACTGCGCACGTGTGGGGTTGCTTCTCCAGGTCTCAGCTCATCCGAACGCCTTGCTGAAGTTATGACCCCTCAGGGCGGCAGTGAGGGGCCGGGCGGCTGGACGCACATCCAGACACCGGAGGGCTGGGAGAAAGGACGATGGGGAGAGAGAGGAAGAGAGTTTCCCCACTGTTACAGACCACTTAGTCTGCAAAGAGCACGGCAGGCGATCTGCCAAAAGTCCTTTTCACTTGCGTTTTAAGCAAGTAGGAGGGTTAGTGGGGCATTGTCACCTGCAGTGCCCAGTAATGGGGAGCAGAGTCGGGAAGGGCTGTGCACTGCGGATTAATATTTACCAAAGTCTTGGTGTGGCTTTTTCCTCAAACGTTAACGACGCAGCAGATCGAGTTGAACAAAAAGGACACTGTGGATTGAAATATGGTATTGTGCCCATCAAATCCTGCCTTCTCTCTGCTTGGCTTATGATGAATACCATTCTTTAATAGCAGACTGGTGTTCGTGAAGAACTTATTACAGAGGCTAAGAGGAAGCCAAGAATGAAGAAATGCCCGACTGGCAGCGATCAATCACCTCCTTTTAAAGATGAACTGATCCTTCTTTTTTAAAGTAACAGTTCATACGAAGGTCTCAAACATAAATATGCAAAGCATCAGAGCAATTCCAGTTGCTGGGTCCCGTTAGCGTTTCCGTGCCTGTTTGGGGTGAAGTTGAATCCCACCCTTCCCAGCAGAGACTTCTTCAAGGAGAGGGAAGACCTGGCTCCTCCCCAGGGAAGGGCTCCTATTAAACAAAGGTTAATTCTTGGCTCCAGCAGAATAATAATGTTCTAATGCAGAAGGACGAAGTCACATTTAGTTAAAGATTTCTATGTCCTAAGATGCAATATTCAAAGTATAGTTGCCCCGGGAAGAGCAAGTTAATGAAGCAAGGCCCGAGAACCGAGGAATGATGCAGGGGCGCTCTTCAGGGCCAGGCCATTGCTGTGACCTCGCAAGATGCGCCGTGCCTTTCCTGTTCACCTCTGGCCCTGCCACTTCCTGCTCAAAAGCCTCTGACGCGGAGTTTCTCTGCCTTGACACCACTGACATACTGTCCTTTGGGGTGGGGAGGACGTTTAGCATCATCCCTGGGGCTCCCCTGGTGCTCAGCAGGAAAGAATCTGCCCACACTGCAGGAGACACAGGAGACAAGGGTTCGATTCCTGGGTCAGGAAGGTCCCCTGGAGGAGGACGTGGAAATCCATCCCGGTATTCTTGCCTGGAAAACCCCATGGACAGAGGAGCCTGGCGGGCTACAGTCCCTGGGGTCACGAGAGTTGGACAGGACTGAAGCGTCTGAGCAGGTGCTCATGCTGGTCTCCACTCAACAGATGCCAGTAACATCCCTCACCACCATTTTGGCCGAAAATGACTCCAGATATTCCCAAATGACCCCCGAGGGGCCTCTTGAGAGCCATGGCTTTAAAGATACTTTGATGCATACAGAAAAATTGTCTCCCTCAAGCACCCAAGGACCTTGATCTAATCTCCTCTATCCACACACTGTCCGCTGATTCCACCGCCATCTGCTCTTTCACACTTTCTGTGACATCCCAGGAGCAGTGTCTCCCTGGGTCTTCCATGTTCCTTCTGCCTTGGAGGTGCTGTCCTCTGTGATGTCCCTGAAGCCTCGAACAGGACCTGCACTGTAGATCCTCAAGTGACTTGACCCTCTTCCCATGGGTCGCCATCTGCCCAAATTCACCGTCTTCAAGATCCAGTCCCACTGCACTCCTTTTTAGAACCCTTCGATACATCATTGTGGTTGAGAACATGGACTTGGAACTCCTACTAGGTTCAGTTCCTTCTCCGCTATGTGCTAGCTGATGACCTCGGACAAGTCCCTTCAACCTGCGTGCGCCTCAGCTTCTTCACCTGTAAGGTGGACACAGGAGTGGGATCTACTGTCCCGGGGTCTCACTGGGATTCACGCTGGCTGTGAATCAAATCCAGATTTGGTTTGTACGTCCGTCTCACTTCCCTTTGTTAAATGCTTTCACTGGTTACAGTTTCTGGACAGTCACCTGACAGATCTGGACAGTAGGAGAGAGTTCTAAAATGCAATCAGCCGAAAAGCTGAGGCTGCGTTCACGTGTGTGTCTGTGTGTGTAAGAGTGTGTGTGTGTTCACGCATGAACCACACACACCCTCCCCGCAGATCATGGCTGGGTGCGCTGCCTCTTCATCACTGGTGTGTCGGGTACCCCCATCGATTATTTGTTGGTTTGAATTCTTCCGATTTCATGAAGGAAATACTCTTAAAAACTCTCCTCTCCTACTGACCCCTGAAGTCTCCGGAAAGCATGGCTTTTGCAAACGCTAATTTCTCAAAGCCTGGCTCTTCACCTCCTACCAGCACAATTTAGGATAAAAGTTCTTATTCCTCAGGACATGTGAAAGAGTGTTTTTAGAAACATAATTTAAGGTCCACCTGGGGAGCTTGATTAAAATGTAGATTTTTTAGGCATTGGCTCAGGCTTACTCAATCAAATTCTCGTGGTGGGACCTGAACATCTGAATTTCTAAAAGCCTCCCAACTTGTGTTTACACTTACTCATCTGAGAACCACAATGTCAGAATAAACCAGCAAACAGTCCAGCATCTCCCTGGTGTCGCTCGGAGCCTGAGAGTGCCCGGGCCGGAAAAAACGCTGCCATTTTATGAGGGGAGGAAGAGAATTCTTCTCCTCTGTGCTTTCTGTCTTGTTCTGGATAATGTAAATTATCCACATGGAGGGGTTTTCTTTTTTAAATGAGAGGATCATACTCTTACTCCACATTCCACAGCTCTTAAAAACAAGTCACCCTGAGGGGCGGACTGGGTGTTTACAACCCCAGCTGGACGGGGGCAGGGCTGTTCGCCAAGCAGAGGGCAGCGCAGACAGGCGGTGAGTCCTGAGAGCTACCTCCGGCATCAGCAGTGGAGACGATGACTTCAGAGCATCGCTTTCGGGAGGCTGTTGCCAGGTGCACCAGAAAGGGCTCCATATGGCTTCAGTGTTCTGGTGGAGTTGTATACATATTTGAGCATAACCCAAAGATGTGAAATAATCCATCCTTGGTTTATATCTAGATGATTAATCTCTCCCCAATATCCAAGACCTGTCTTATGATTAATTTAAGTTCTCCCACAACCCACAGTCTGTATCACATCCTCAAGAGTAACAGAGCCCCATGTCCAATGTGATTTATTTCAGAAACAAAAGCAAAGGGGCTGTGAAGTCTCTTCCTTCAACTTCCCTGTGTGCCAATAATTTCATACCGTTGATTTCCTTCTCTTTTTTCCCTGTAGTCTCTGAAGAAAATGCAGCTCTCCATTTCGACGCTCCCCCCCACCCCCAAAGGCTCATGATGTGAATTTGGAGCCTTGCATTATCTCTTTCCAACCGGAGGAGCTTGAAAGGCTGTCTGAATTCTCACCCTCTCTTTTCCCAACTTCTCCCCTCTCCTTTCACGCTTTATCAACTCTCTTTTTAATAAATAAGTAGGAATAAACACACCTCTGTGCCTCAGTTTCCACATCTTAAAGTGAAAGTGTTTGTCAACTCTTTGCGACCCATGGACTGCAGCCCGCCAGGCTCCTCTGTCCCTGGGATTTCCCAGGCAACAATACCGGAATGAGTTGCCATTCCCTTCTCCAGGAGATCTTCCTGAGCCAGGGATTGAACCCACATCTCCTGCATTGGCAGGCAGATTCTTTACTACTGAGCCACATCTGAAAGCGAGTGTAAATACAGTACCTTTCTCTTGGGGTTTCGTGAAGATTGAGTTAGAGAGAGAAAGCTCTTAGGCCGTCGGCCTGCAGGAGGCGCTCATTTACTGTCAGCTAAGGATTCCGCAGGGTCTGTGTCTGTTCAGTTGCATACCCTCTGTCTGTCTGTCTGTCTGTCTGTCTCTGTACATTCGAGTCTCTTGCCGGCCTCGGCGCTCTCCCGTCCTGCACCAGCAGGCTCTCTGAGAGCCCTCGCGTCTCTCCCCGCCGCCCACCCCTCGCCTCCACTGTCTTCAGCTCGCCGTGGCAGCCCAGCCGGCCCGATAGCTCTGTGACTGTGACCTCTGTCCGGTGACCTCTCTGCTGCGCTCGCCACCTGAGCGAGCTGCAGGAGTGGACCAAATCCTCTGATTCTAGCTCCCTTTATTTTCAAGTTTGCAATCGAGTTGCATTGACATCTCCCCTTTTCAGAGAATGGCTCTCTTGGCTGGTGATACGGCCGTCATTGCTGCTGTGTTCCTGAGGGTGATAGAGCCAGAAGCTCGGAGTCCTAGAGACGTGTCCCTGGTCCGTGCTGGGCCGCCGGGCGGCAGACCCCTCCCTCTCGGGGACCATGTTTTCCCCTGCGCTTCCGTGCATGTCACGGCTCCCGGGGACTCTGTCCTGGGTCCCCGTCTCTTCTTATCTCTTTAGATCCAGAGATTTCAAGATCTGAACAGCCCGCAAGCAGGATCTGGCCCACAGAAATGCTCTGATATAATGTCACTGTATTACCAAAAAAAAAAAGCTTCCACATTTTAATTTTGTAACTAAAATCTCTATTCGTGGCTTCTTTTGGAAAATTGGAGCATCTCACCATACCAGACCCATGTTCCCATGTGCCCATAGCTTGCTGGTGTTGACAGCATTCCCTCCTTAATCAGGGCACCTCCCAGTTCATCTTTACTTAAAAGCCACCTTCACTTGATCCCGTTAACTTCCTGATTCCTCCAGGCAGTTGGGGCTCCCACCCCTGTAGCGTTATCCCTGGATGAATTAGGACCCCATGAAAGAAGGACAGCCAGATGAACATTTCCCACCCCAGCCTCTGCTCACGCCCACGGCCACGCCTGTCCCAGTAAGTCCCGGACTGGCTCTCGTCCTAGTTTGCTGCCCGTACTCAACACAGTCCTGCCTTTGTGGCATAACCTTCAGAACTTAACATTTCACCTGAGAGAGTGTTTGAACCTAGAATTCTAAAAGGAATAAAAACAGGTTATGCATTAATCAATACTGGGTGGCATGCTAGTCGAGAATCATTGTTCTATAAGAAGGATCTAGTTACATAATAAAAAATATAAAACCCGATGCTCTAAGCAAGGAAGGCAGGTCGATACCTGTTTGAGCAGCTGGGACGTGAAGTACAGAGTCCTGGAAATGTGGTGGTGGGGAGATGGGAAAGCCGAGGCTTCAGTGAAGCTGAAAGATATTACAGAGAAGACTTTGGGGACCAATGAAACTAAAATTTAAAAAAAAAATCATTTTAAAGCTGATGTAAAACCTAAAGCAAAGCAGCAGAAAGAGCTTGAGGGTTAGTGACACCACCAATACAAGATGGAGGTGGGGACTTGGGGAAATGGTGATTCTGGAAGATGAAGTTGAGTCCCATTTTTGGCATATTGAGTCAGATGCCAGCAGACATCTAAACAGATCCCTGTCCTTCTAAAACAGATGCTGTACAGTTGAAGGGAAAGGAGGACATGGAGGAGACAAGAGTGGATCCAAGTTGCAATTTCAGAAGCCATCCACATTTGCGTGGGTTTCAAACAGCTCCCTATGAGAGGGAGAAGAAAGAGAAATAGGAACACAGGTGAGGGGAAGGAGAATGTGGGGGTCCACGCAGGGGACAAAGTCAAAGCAAAGCAGGAGGCCAAGCAGAGAAGGAATCAAGGTGATAGTCTGATAAAAGGGGGACCATCTAGCAGGGATCACTGAGCCGGGAGCGACAGATCTAGGTACTAAATTTACGTTGAACTATTGGGTTTGGTCAGGAGAAAGCCATCCATTCTTTCAACAAATATAAGAATGTACTAAATTTCTGTGAGTTTTCCAGAAAGCATGCTACGAAGAGCGGTTCAACCTGGAGAGTGTATCGATCAGTAACAGGCTCAGTATTGCTCAAACAATTCCCAAATCTCTGCAGCTTAAAGTAGCAGAGGTGTGTGTCATAATCCTGTCTCTGATCCCTGCCACTCTCTTCCTGGACCCAGGCTTGTAATGCAGGCATCCCTTGAAACGTGGTGACCGTCACGACAGAGAGGGAAAATGTACCTCAGCTGTTAAGGCTTTGTCAGGAATGTGAACGTGAGTCCAGTGGGCATGTCGTCCTTCCAGGGGCAGCAAAGTGCATTTCTAGCCCATGCCTGCAGGGAAGCAAGATGGAGCATGTGTGCTTAGCCCTGTGACTGCCCCAGAGAGGATTTAAAGGAAGAGGAGATGGCAGTCACACTTCCCAGGTGGCTCAGTGGTAGAGACTCCGTCTGCCAATGCAGGAGATGCAAGAGATGCAGGTTTGATCCCAAGGCTGGGAAGATGCTTCAGTTCAGTCCAGTTCAGTCGCTCAGTCATGTCCAACTCTTTGTGACCCCATGAACCACAGCACGCCAGGCCTCCCTGTCCATCACCAACTCTCAGAGTCCACCCGAACCCATGTCCATCAAGTCGGTGATGCCATCCAACCATCTCATCCTCTGTCGTCCCCTTCTCCTCCTGCCCCCAGTCCCTCCCAGCATCAAAGTCTTTTCCAATGAGTCAACTCTTCACATCAGGTGGCCAAAGTATGGGAGTTTCAGCTTCAGCATCAGTCCTTCCAATGAACACCCAGGACTGATCTCCTTTAGGATGGACTGGTTGGATCTCCTTGCAGTCCAAGGGACTCTCAAGAGTCTTCTCCAACACCATAATCCAAAAACATCAATTCTTTGGTGCTCAGCTTTCATTATAGTCCAACTCACATCCATACATGACCACTGGAAAAACCATAGCCTTGACTAGACGGACCTTTGTTGGCAAAGTAATGTCTCTGCTTTTTAATATGCTGTCTAGGTTGGTCATAACTTTCCTTTCAAGGAGTAAGCGTCTTTTAATTTCATGGCTGCAGTCACCATCTGCAGTGATTTTGGAGCCCAGAAAAATAAAGTCAGCCACTATTTCCATTGTTTACCCATCTATTTGTCATGAAGTGATGGGACCAGATGCCATCAGCTTAGTTTTCTGAATGTTGAGCTTTAAGCCAACTTTTTCACTCTCCTCTTTCACTTTCATGAAGAGGCTCTTTAGTTCTTCTTCACTTTCTGCCATAAGGGTGGTGTCATCTGCATATCTGAGGTTATTGATATTTCTCCTGGCAATCTTGATTCCAGCTTGTGCTTCCTCCAGCCCAGAGTTTCTCATGATGTACTCTGCATAGAAGTTAAATAAGCAGGGAGACAATATACAGCCTTGATGTACTCCTTTTCCTACTTGGAACCAGTCTGTTGTTCCATGTCCAGTTCTAACTGTTGCTTCCTGACCTGCATATCAGTTTCTCAAGAGGCAGGTCAGGTGGTCTGATATGCCCATCTCTTTCAGAATTTTCCACAGTTTATTGTGCCACAGTTATGGAGAAGGAAATGGCAACCCGCTCCAGTATTCTTGCCTGGAAATCCCATGGACAGAGAAGCCTGGCGGGCTACACCCTGTGGGATGGCACAGAGTCAGACACCACCTAGCCACTGCGCATGCATGCATTCAGACAAAAGTCACAACCCTAAATATTTACACTTTAGTTCCTTAAACCAAGGCTCAAGCACACAATTTTCAGGGCTCAGTGTAAATGCAAATGCCATTTCTAGGCCAGGGGCAGAGAAGTCACTCTCCCCTTCTCCCAGGCCCACCACCCCATCCCGTGGCAGAAGGGGCCACCCCCAGAAGATTATAACCTCTGCATGGGATAAACGTCTTTCCTGGATCAGGGACAGGCAAGAGACCCCAGCCAACCACACTGGATGCTTCCAGCTCAGAGAGGAGCGGCGCCCTTGGCCCCACCAAGAAGCTGCAGGGCCTGGGTCTGCCCCTGACTCCTCCGCTCCCTCGGCCTTAACCTGCAAAAGGCAGGCCTTACACAACTCCACCGCTGTGACCCAGGCACGCCCAAGGATAACGGGGTGAGGCTGGGAAGAGGGAGCCAGGTGTGACCTGATCCCAGGAGGAGGCAGTGAGCCGCTGAGACCTTCCCTGGGGGGGAGTGGGGAGGGAGGACCGTGCAAGAGCCGGGACTGCTGCCCCCAACGTGCTCCATCTCCGACTGCGTTCACAAAGCACAGATGCAAAGGCCAGGCACCGTGACCCACAGCTTCTTCTGAGCGCAGAGCCCACCGGGGCGGCACTGCCCCCAAAGGCCTTCCGAAGCCTTGGTTTCTCCTAAGGGACATTTCTCCCTTCCACCCCATCCGTTGTCTTCTCTACTTTTTCTGTTCTCCACTCTAGACGTTCTTGAGATCATGTTCAGATTAGAGATCATCCTACTGGCAAATTCATGTTTTTATATGACCTCGATCCCCATGAACCACATGAGGATACCTGACTCTTTTCCAATAGTCGTCTTCCAGGGTCTCGGATCCCTTGTAAGCCCCGTATTCGGGTCTGGGAAAAAGGACCGGCCTAGGGCCTGGAATGCAGGAGTAAACTTTGCAAGTTCCCTAGCTTGCGAGTTTGAGATTTATGCAAAGTCTAAGAACATTCGCCTTCGCTTGCAGTGAGATTGCATATTCGATAAGTCCGCAGATTCCCTCTTTGCCAGTGAGGCAGCCTGCAGAAGTCAGGTGTCAGGGAAATAGAAATAGGTGGTCTTACTGTTCTCTCTGGTTTTACATCTGTCTGCAGAGACTATGGCTTACAACAGATTAGCAGACTCGACATATACCAAGACGGTGGAAAGAGTGATGCTTGTTGACATTATCAGCAATTCCTGGAGGGGAATTTTCATCCTTTTTTTTTCCTTGTCTTCCTTTCCGGAGTTTGTTTCTTTGTTCCCTGTACACCGGGCTGTCCTTTATCCCCGCCGCTGTTTATCTCCCTGAAATAGTTCTGTGTATCTAGCCATATTAAATCCACTTATTTATTGTTCATTTATCTCTGTTTGGTGTATCGAATGTCTATTTACAAGCCACTCATGTATCTAAAATTTACCTGATTGTTGCCGGCCTGTTCTGTCTGCTGGCATGCGTCCGGCTGGGCTGCGCATGTATCTGCTACACTCAGATAATATAAGTCTCTTGGTAAATAGAACTATTTAGAAGTCCTGAAGAGAGGTTCAGGATAGCTAAGAGGCAAAGAAAACATTCCTCTGCCCCCAGAATATGGTCTAATACCCAGAAAAATTGTGTCCTCGCCTTGACTTTGAGTGTGTATTCGAAGAATTACACAACCTGGCAACCCCAAGAGTAGGTTAATCCTTCAATGCCTTACTCTCTTATCACAAAACGCTTAGTGTGAGTGTTTGCCTGAGGCTGCCTCCCTGCTCCCTTGGGCGTCCCAGGTGGCGCTAGAGGAAAGAACCCGCCTGCCAATGCAGGAGACCTAAGAAGTACAGTTCAGTCCCTGGGTCAAGATTGAGGAGGAGGGCATGCCAACCCACTCCAATATTCTTGCCTGGAGAATCCAATAGGAGAGGAGCCTGGAGGGCTACAGTCCACGGGGTTGCAAAGAGTCGGACATGCCTGAAGCGACTCAGCACGGGTCCCCCCATAACGTCTGCGTCCCACAAACTGCTCCAGGAGGGTCCGAATGACTGGTTCCCACTCAACACGAGCTCTCTGACAGCTAACACGATGTCTGGTGGACAAGAGTCCATCACATTTCTTCAGTGATGTGACTGGTTGGTCCCACTGAAACCAGGACTCTTGCTTTTCTAACCTCTTACGAAAGTATCTCTGTGACTATTCAAATTTACCTGGATACGGTCTGTGGAGTGCGTGCATCCATTAGTCGCTCAGTCATGTCTGACTCTTTGCAACCCCTGGGACTGTAGCCCACCAGGCTCCTCTGTCCATGGGATTCTCCAGGCAAGAAGACTGGAGTGGGTTGCCATGCCCTCCTCCAGGGGATCTTCCCCCCCAGGGATCGAATCTGAGTCTCCCACACTGCAGGTGGATTCTTAACTGTCTGAGCCCCCAGAGAAGCCCAAGAGTCCTGGAGTGGGCAGCCGTTCCCTTCTCCAGGGGATCTTCCTGATCCAGAGGTTGAACCTGGGTCTCCCTCCTTGCAGATGGATTCTTTACTACTGAGCCCCCAGGGGACCCCAAGGCTGGCACAGAGGATCAGATAAAGGGACAGTCCCAGAGCCAGAATGCACCTGTGTTTACACCTGGCCTTGAACTTTATTAGCTGTTGAACCGGAGACAGAGGACGTAATCTCATCTATAAAGCAGGACTCGTACCCCTCACGGGTGAGCGCGGAGATGCGATACGATGAACAGTGCAGCGTCCTGAGTAGACAGCAGAGGAGCTGCCCGTGCGCTTCCCACCGCCATCTGGTCAAGCTGTGCTTCTTGGACGCATCTGTCCGAGTGGCAGAAAATCTGGGTGCACGTTGGACCTGAACATGAATGCTTCTTGACTTGTTGGCTCTAGAAACCCATTCTAGGTCTCCCCCAAAAGACTGCTCTTGTCCAGACGGAGGCAGCCCCTGGAGTTTTCACAAACCCCATTCTCACTGAAGCCCCCCTGCCCCAGGGTGGAGGCAGTCAAAGAGAGGTGTCATTATTCTGGCCTTCTGCCTAAATTATTTTATGCCCGGGGTATGTATTTATTTGCCTGCAGCGATTTCAGAAGCATGAACAATGCACACGTTTCACTAAGAGTTTCAGGTGTTTTCAAATCATGACCAGCGATTTCTGAGTCTGGATCTGAGAGGCAGAAGAGGGTTTGGGTTGGCTCTCACACACGACGCTGTCTTCCTTGCAGAAGGAAGCATTAATCCTCAGCGGTTTGCTGAGGGTTTTCATGCCTTTCCTCCCGGGGTTGGCTTCCCCATTCACTCCTTCATTTACACATTCAACCAGTGCTTGTGGAAGTCCCGCTGTGTCCTGCCGTATCCTCTGTTTGGGGACACAAGGCTTTTGCCCATATGGACCTTACCTTCTAGAATAGAGAGCAAGGTCATAAGTATTAATATATATTCTAATTTTAGGAACTGTTTGGTGCCATGACAGGAAAAAAAATCATGCCAGGCAAAGAAATCGAGCATAATTAAGGGGGAAGAGATACAAGTGTTCTAATTAGGTCATCGGAGCTGAGCGAAGGGGAAGGACATTCCAGGGAAAAGAGCTGCAAGTGTAACGGCCGCTGGTGGGGCTGGAGGGGCGTCGGGGGGCGCGGGGGGGCTCGGGGGGCCTCGGGGGCACGGGGCGGGGCCTAAGGGGCCGTGAATCCCGCCTGGGAGGCGGGGCCACACGCGGGGGACCTTTGGGGTCAGCATAGAGAAGCACAGGTTCGCGGGAAGGAAAGGAGTAGACGGCTAACTGTGGGCTGGGTGGGGGCCTCCGTCTCGCCGTGGGAAACCCAAAGGGCGCCGCCGGTCAGATGAAGGGAGCGCGGCGCTGCAGGGACTCGGCCTGGGCCAGCTCTCCCTCCTCCCTCACAGGGCAGCCTTTCTGAGCCTCCGTCTTCTCACCCGCAGGATGGAGGCGGTGATACCGACCTTGAAAGGTTCCCCGCAGCACTGGAGATCCTCGAGGCTTCTTCCATGGCTCAGGGCCATTAAGAGAGCACATTACATACCATATTATTATTTTCATTTTTTTTTCCAAAATGATAAAGGAGGGGTGCGTGTGCAGCGCAGGAGCTGCCCTCGTGTTTGGCAGTGGGTTCACCTCGCCTCGATGGCGCTGCCAAGCCGTCCTTGTCTAGTAAAAACCTGCCTTGCGTAACCTGAAGTTTCCTTTTTGCAATGTAAACGTCTTTAAAAATGGCAGGGGCTTCCCATCGCCCGCCCCTTTGGAATGCTCGGGTCTCGTCTTCGCTGTCCTTGCTCCAGCCTCCCTCACTGTCTCCCAGTCCCTGAAGCGCCCCAGCCTTCCCCTACCCCCCCTCCACCACCAGGCTGCCCAACTAGACACAGATCATCACTGGCAATCTTGGGAGGATCTGACCACGAAAAGCACTGTGAGGGGTCTCCCTGTAGCTCCCGTCCCAGGGGTCCTACAGGCCACTTTCAGTAGCTTTAACACAGACCCCATCCCCTGATTTCTCCTGGCCGACTTCTGCTCCTTCGTAGGACCACGGAGAAAATTCCATGAGCTCAGGGAACCTCTGGAATGGGCCAGTACCCTTGCAATATGGTGGCTCAGATGGTGAACCATCTGCCTGCCATGCAGGAGACCCAGCTTCCATCCCTGGGTTGGGAAGATTCCCCTGGAGAAGGAAATGGCAACTCATTCCAGTCCTCTTGCCTGCAGAGTCCCCTGGATGGAGGACCTGGTGGGCTACAGTCTATGGGGTCGCAGAGTCGGACACGACTGGGTGACTAACACTTTCACTTTCATCTCACGATATGCCCACCCTGATCAAAAAGCTTTTCTCTGTTGCACTTGCCAGTTGCAGTTGTACCTTCTTCGTTTGATTACGTAGTGGAGGCCAGTCTGTCCCAGCTCAGTAGAAGCGCCATCCAACTAGATGCCAAGGCTGTCTGTTTATGTGTCATTTCCTTGCCATTATCTTTCCTCTGCAGGCAGTTTCTGGCTCAGAGAAATCATGGCATAAATGTTTGTTGAAGGAATCACTAACCTTCCAGGAAGCATCTATTCCTTATAGAGGGCCTTTAACACACACCGTTTTGTATTCCAAAGCCTAGCAGGAGAAGGCCAAAAATCAGTGTAAGACTTTCCCGTGATGGGAAAACAAGCAGATGGTCCATCGTGTTGGATGAATGGACTAATGGCTGAATGAGTGACTTTTTTTTTTTTGAATGAGTGACTTTGAAGCACAAGCTGATATCACTCTTGTCAAAATGGTGAGTGAGAAGGACACCCCCCCACACACAGTCGTGTATGTGCCCACTCCCTTCTCTGCTGTAGAGCAGACCAAAGGTAACTCAGAGCTGCCTCGTGGCGAGGGGTTTCAGGCTGTCAGTGCTCCTCTGTCTTCTGATTTCCCCACCCTCCGAGCTATGACTTGGTCCCTAGAAACCCCAGCGGTCCTCATCATCACCCTCCTCCTCTCTTGGGGCAGGAAGGAGAACGCTGAGCTCTTTCGTGTCATCAGCTGAGACGGCAGAGACACTGCGCATCTCACCTGTCTGTTCCCAGTGGAGAATGAACTGCCAGCGTCTCTGGCTCTGGCTGGAAAGCCAGGCAAGGTGGCCTGTGACTTCAGATCAAGGCTCCTGTCTGAAGGGCTCCAGCACCACAGGCCAGGCCCCTGGATCACAGCCTTAGAGATGCTAAACCACATTTTGTTTTAAGTGCTTTCCCAAGAACGCCAAGGAGGAGCCTGAAGACGCCACTGAATATGTGTGTGGGTGCTCAGTCGCTAAGTCGTGTCCGACTGTACATGGACTGTGGCCCGCCAGGCTCTTCTGTCCATGATATTTCCCAGGCGAGAATACTGGAGTGACTTGCCATTTCCTTCTCTAAGGGACCTTCCTGACCCAGGGATCAAACCCGTGTCTCCTACATTGGCAGACAGATCCTTTATCACTGAACTACCTGGGGAGGCCACCACTGAATATACTAGCGTCTGATTAGCTTGGACTGTGTAACAAGAACACCGTAGGCAGGGTGGGTTAAGCAACAAACACTTATTTTTTCCTGCCTGGTCTGGAGGCTGGAAGTTCAAGAACAAGACGTCAGCATGGTTGAACTCTTCTGAAACCAGAACTCTCTTCCTGGTTTCTTTATTTGTACGCACAGGGGGAAAGTTCTGCTGTCTCTTCTGTAAGGGCACTAATCCTGTCATGGGTGCTCCACCCTCATGACCTAATGTACCTCCCAAGGCACCATCTTCCACCATCCCATTGAGGGTTAGGGTTTCAACGTATGAATTTTGAGGGAACACAAACACACGGTCCAAAATACTCAGGAAGCTCCGTATTGAGATTTTTTGGCAACGTCATCAGTGCCTTCACGAGGTAACAGGAGGTATCTCCTTGTCCATAAGAAGGACTGGGAGGCAGACAAGATAATCTAGGTCATTTATGCATTTAACAAGAATGATTAGGCACACACAGGGTGTCAAGCTCTGTTCCAGGACCTGAGGGTTTAGGAATGAACAAGATGGAAGCACTTGTCCTCAGGATGCTTACTTACCAGTAAGGGGAGGCAGACAATAAGTAAGTAGGTGAGTAGCCACGATAATCAGCTAGTGCTAATTGCTATCAAGCATATCAAACGAGGTTACATGATAGAGGATAATTCAAGAACAAGGAAACAAGTTTACATTGAACTGAGGACCAAGTAATTCATGGGGCCAGCCGTGCAAGCATTTAAGAGAAAAGTGTTCCCAGAAGGCGGGGCAGTAAGTGCAGAGGTCCTGAAGTGGAGTGAATTGCCATTTTCGGCCATTTGGAAGCGTGAACCGACACACCTGTTCTGTGAAGTCAGCACGGGGAGCAAGCGCAGTCGGCGCGTCGCTCGCGTCCTCGGCCGCTCTTTGCTCGCACACGCTGGCCGAGCCGTGAGGCAGTTGACTGGTTTGCTCTGCTCATCCAGATGCCTTTCTAAGAGTTCCCCCCAGTCCTCCCGTCTATTTCCAAACAGCTGGAGCGGCAGCCAGAGCCTGAGAAGTGCGCATTTTCTGATGTCCTGTCACACACACGTGAAGGTTGGGCCACATGGAGAAATGACAGGATTCCCACTCCCCGTTACCGCCTGGGAGAACGCGGGGTTGTGCAGTCAGGGGTCTGGCTGTGAATCACTACTGTTTGCCTGGCACGCCCAGAGAATTTACTGGTGTGTTCATGAGGTGGAATGAATATCCACGCAGAAAAGCCCAACGCCTGTGGAGGCTTCTCCTGTGTGGGCAAATAGTTCTTAGGAAGTGGCGTATTGATAGTTTGAAGGCTAGTAAGGAAAGACATTTGGGAAAGATTTTGTAAGAAATGGTGGACTTAAAGGGGTGGGGGTAGGAGGAGCTAAAATGTGAGGACAGAAAATTGCAGCATCTCGTGTCCCGCTCGCCAGAAGCGGAGCCTGAGGCGAGGGTCTGGGTGCAGGAGATTTACCGGGGAATCCAGGGGGGGTGTGGCCCCGGGTGAAGGCTGAGCTGGTCTGAAGCTCAGGAAAGGGGCCTGGAGCGTGCCCCCAGGAGGGCCCCCCTCTGGTGAGGCGAGGCGCCCTGACCTCCCAGGGAAGGCGCATCTGTCCGCCTGAGGACAGCCCTCTGCGCGGGCGGCTGCGGGCCCGGCGGCCCCACTCGCCGCAGCTGGGGGACGGCTGCTCCGGGAGGGCGTCGTGACGGGCGGCGCAGCGTCTCCGCGCCCGGGTCCTCCTCAGAAACGGCTTCACTTTCCAGGGAAGGAAACGCAGCCGTTCTCTCATGCATTCCTAGCCCGTTTATTCAGTGCTTCCTGGGCACCGAGTGTGCTTCAGAAATCAGGGTTACAGTAGTGAGCCAAGTGGGTCTGCTGTCAGTAGTCACAGACCAGAGATGCAGTCCAACAAGCCATGGCAAGAAACGATGCTAAGTGCCATAGGGAGAGAGGCCACTGTCTTCGGGACCACTGTTTGGGAAACCTAGATCTGGTCCAGAGGATACAGTCTGGAGCTGAGCTGCCCCAAATGGTGGCCATGGACCACATATTCAGCACTTGAGATGCAGCTAATCCCAATCTAGATGCTCTATAAGCATAAGCTACACCTGTAATTTCAATGATTTAGTGTGGAGAAAAGAATGTGAATAACCTCTTTAATAGTTTGTTATATGGTATAATTGTATATACTGTGTGCTATGTAATTTATAAATATTTACATATAAAATTCAAACAGAGAAAAAATAATTTGTTATATGAATTACATGGTAAAATGACACCATTGTGAATATACTGGGTTACATAAAATACCTGATCAAACTTAATTTTACTTGTTACTATTTACTTGTTTAATGTGGCTGCTAGGAAATTTTAAATTACATAGTGGCTCGCTTTATATCTCTATTAAATAGCACAGGTCTGGGGCTTCGTGACTCATTCCTTCAGCATCACAGGGAATCTTACTGAACAATCCACTAGCACTATGACTGTCCGCTGATTATGACAAGGAAGGTACAGCCAAGCTTCTCCAAGTTCTCTAAGTTGAGCAGTTCCAGTGGTTTGAGACCACGGAGGTTTGTTTTGCTGTTTTTAGTAAGCCCCACTAATTGTGGATTCCTCTTTGTCTCCCTCTGGTATCCGAGGCTCACAAAGACACAACCTCCACCCACCCCACACCCCCGTTAGATAATTGAAGTTTGACTGAATAGTGTTTCTATCCATCACTGATACAATTCTCGTTTCATCGTTCCTTTTTTCCCTTCTCTGCATGCTGTGAGCGTGAATATAAATCTATATATTCAAAAGTGAAGAAGCAAAGAAATATAAATGGTTTGAAGTGATCTCTTTTCAAGTAATTTTCCCCCTAACCTAGTAAGATGTCACTCCGTGAGAGATTTCACAGCACAGCAACACTAGAAAGTATGATAATCGTTCAAAACATAATTGAAAGATTTCAAAAGTTGAACTGGAAGCATTTTTGTCAGAGTTTATTGCAAGTATTTTGTATCTTAAAAAAAAAAGTTTATGAAAGTTCTGTGACAAGAAGATAAATTATGGAACCATAAGAACAGGGAAATAAATGGATTCTGGAGACTGACAAACAGGGCAAATGATGAGAACATATAATTTTAGAACACAAAAAAAGGTAACTAAATTTGAAAAATTGCATTAGTGTATCATTTTCTGTATATGAGCCATTAGAGGGAAAAAGTGGAAATTACACCCTGTAACAAAGTAAAAATGTTTTCAGTGTTTAAAGGTAATTTTGTAATACTGCTACTATTACTTAAACTCTTACCTCTTATAAAAATCCAAAGACAGGACCCCTGGTGATATTACCTGTGTCTTAGGCAAAGAGCAACAATTTGAATTCCATTCAAATACATTTGTATTTTGCCAAGTGCTATCAAACCGTGAGTTGCATAATTTGAGGCGTAAGTGAAATAGATACTTTTCCTCTGCACATTTATCACTCTCCTGTGGGCCTCATTACTGACAATCAAATCATAGAAGATGTACAAAATTGTCATGATGCACTTATTTCCTCATGATATTCGATACAAATAGTACTTCTTTACAAATGGCCTTCCCCGCCCCCCCCCCCATTTGCCACAACATTTTTGCTGTCTTTTCGGAATCTGACTAAAGTTCCAGTAATAGACTTTATTTTTCCCCAGAATATATGTGGGCCTCTTTGGAAAACAAATATTTCTATTTGGGGGAAAATTAAAAATACTTTAGACAAACAAAAGCAAGATGGTTCACAAGTTGTTCTGTTACTCCCTAAATGTGTGTGTGTGAGCATGCACCGTATCCAGGTGCTTGTGAAAACAATAGATCCTAGCGCACGAAGCATACATACTCCACCCCTGAGTCATCTTAAGGATGAATTCAGAATTGCAACATTACATGCCCAAAATCTAGTCAGAAAAAATAAATGAGCTAGTGAGCAAGAAACCCATAGCTTACTTATTCGTGCCTTCATTTTTCCACTTTGAGAAATACCACGGGCACAGAGGAGTTTTAGTTTGCTCAGAGAGAGTCAGGACCACTGATGGCAGGCAGCCCAAGCTGCACCTTTAATCGGCGAGACTGCGGGCCGGGAAGCGCGGTGAGCTGCAGCCCGCGCTCCGCCCCTGGAGGGAGCTGCTGCCCCCCAGCCCCGGGGCGCTCCGGGTTAGTCGCTCAGTCGCCCGACTCTTGCAGCCCCGTGGGCTGGGCTCTGCCAGGCTCCTCCGTCCGTGGGATTTCCCAGGCAAGAACACTGGAGTGCGTTGCCATTTCCTTCTCCAGGGGATCTTCCTGACCCAGGGATCGAACCCCAGTCTCCTGTACTGACTGAGATACCAGTAGGTTTTTTTATTATTAATAATACTTTTAAAAAGAAGCCAGGGCTTCCCTGATAGCTCAGATGGTAAATATCTGATGGGAAAAAAAAAAAAAAAAAAATCAGATGGTAAAAGAGTCAGAAACGATTGAGCGACTTTCACTTTTTTTTATGGGCTTCCCAGGTGATGCTAGTGGTAAAGAATCTGCCTGCTGAAGCAGGAGACAAGAGACTCAGGTTCAATCCCTGGGTCGGGAAGATCCTGTGGAGGAGGAAATGGCAACCCACGGCAGTACTCTTGCCTGGAAAATTCCGTGGACAGAGGAGCCTGGTGGGCTACAGTCCGTGCGGCCGGAGAGTCAGACGCGACTGAGCGCACACGCACACACACACAGAAATCTGGATCTCTTTGTGTGTGTGTGTTTGGAAAGATATTTCTTGATTTTTACGGGTTGATAGCATTTTTTAAAAAATATCAAGCAAGCCAAAGAAAATACATCTCCTGGCCAGATACAGCCTGGAGACTGCCAGGGTGTGACTTCCGTGGAAGGATCTTTCTTCTCAAGGATGTGGGGCAGCCAGGGTCATCTTGCAAGGACAGTGGTGTCTCTCGTGAATGTCTTTACCCCTCTACTCTCCCTTCTAGGATCTGATCTATTGGAGATGAGGTCATCTATTGATAGATATTTCTTAAATGTCATCTACTCTAGCTACAAAAGCTTCTCTACTTTTCATACCAGTATAAGTGATTGCTGTCGTTTAGGCGCTAGGTCACGTCTGACTCTTTGCTTCTCCATGGACTTTAGCCTACCAGGCTTGTCTGTCCGTGGCGAGAATACCAGAGTGGGTTGCCACTTCCTTCTCCAGGGGATCTTCCTGACCCAGGAATGGAACCTGCGTCTTCTGCCTTGGCAGGTGGATTCTCTACCTCTGAGCCACCTGGGAAGCCCAAAATAATTGATGGACCTTAAAAATAACTATTCCCCCTATCAACAGTAGCCATCATATTATTGTCATCTAGTGAGTATGCATCTTACAGCAACAAACTAAAGATGGATGAAACAAGGAATATATTTTCATTTTCTAGACTATAAGGGAATTCTTATTTTCAGCAAAGCACACAGAACATTTTAACCCCAACCTGTTAACAGAGTCCTCTTCCTTTGAAGTTGAACTGGAAATCCAGATAATATGCCAGCCTAAGATGTTTGGGACAAAAAGCAGGGTCTTTGGGAAAGTGGAGAACCCCTTGGCGTTCTGTGGCACCTCCTCCTTCATGATGTCAGGGAGCTCTCTCTGGCACCTGGGCCGTGGCTGAAGCACAGATATCTTTCTGCAAGGCCACCCTGGTATCCTGGCTGTCTAACATACCAGAGCCATTTAATCCCCAAGGTGTTGGCCTCCACTTTTGAGCAGTTTTTTCTCTTCCCTCTTCTCTCCCCCTCCCAGCCCAACTGGAATCTCTTCTTAATCTGGGGGAGGGGGCGTGAAATAGGGGAGAGGAAGACCTACTCTCAACTCTCTGTTCTGGCCCAAATCCTTTCTCTTTTATTTCTGTTCCAAATCCTCTAAGTTTTCAAGAGGGTTAGGCTTTGGGAGAAGAAAGCTAAGGAGAGATGGAGGGCATCTCTGCTTTCTAGCTGCCACATCCCTTCCCTGAGGTAACAAACACACTGGTTACACAAAAGGCTAGAGACAGAAGGCAGGTTAATATCGACGAAAGCGTTTTGCTCCAGTAACAATTCTAGTATTTCCAGGCACCTCTGCTCACTGGGCACCAACTCTGCTAGGTATGATCTTATTTATTTTTCAAGGCAACTCTGTGAAGTAACTAGATCAGCTAATCTATTGACAGGGTTTCCCCAGTGGCTCAGCTGTAGAGAATCCACCTGCAATGCAGGAGACCCAAGAGGCGTGGGTTCGATCCCTGAGTAGGAAAGATCCCCTGGAGGGGGAAATGGCAACCCACTCCGGTATTCTTGCCTGGGAAATCCCAGGGACAGGGGAGCTTAGCGGGCTACAGTCCATGGGGTCGCAAAGGGTTGGACACGACTGAGCTACTGAGCATGCATGCAAGCAATCTACTGACTGGACAATGCTACATAGCAAAGGCAGCAACATAAACCTCTGGACCCGAACCTAAACCTCACTGATGTAAAACTGTAGACACTTATTGGCCCACTAGCATGTGGGTCCAGCTGATCTGGGATTAGCTGGCCCATCTATAAGTCTGCGGTCAGCGTCCAGGTCAGCTCAGAGGCTCTGCTGGTCCTGGCTGGGCTCTCTCACATCTTTGGGAACTGGCTACCCGTCCGCTGATAGGGGACGGCTTTGACTATGATGGCTGAGACGACCTGGCCCCATACCAGGCAGCTCTCTTCATCTAGCAGGCTAACCTACGCATTTTCTTTCTGCAGCAGTGGGACAGGAGGAAAGTGAGCAAGCTGGGTTATGTAAACACCTTTCAGTTTTCTGTTTTGCATTACATTTGCCAACATCCCAACAGACCACACAAGCCACATTGCCTAGCTGGGAGTCAGAAAGAGGGACACTCTAGTTAGCTGGGAAAGGCACAGAGAGATGGAAGGCTGAAGTACTGGGGCCCATAATACAAGTACTTACCCCATTTCCTGAATCAGAAAACTGAAGCGAGGAAAAATGAACCTGGGAATGGGGGGACTGGGCTTTGAACCCATGCGTGCTTAACTCCAAAGCTGTGTTTCCAACCACATCACTCTGCTGCTTTCACTTTTAAAAGGAGCTTATAAATAGGGCTCTCCATGTTAAGGCAGCATCTTCCAGGCCAAATGGAGTGTTGAGTAATTGCCTGCTTAATATGGTTGATAGAGAAAGCAAACTTGAAGCCAAGTTTGATTTGCTCTGATTTCCCCTAAACATATGTAATCATCTTAGTTTTCTCTTTGCCTCTGTGGACAGAGCATGGGGAAGACAACTTCTTAGCATCAGCCAGTGTTTGCCTGGGAAGCAGCATGCAAGGAAAAAAGGTTGGCATTCTTTCCTTCAATAAAATCCACTTTAGGTATTAATAATTCCAGTCTTCCCTGGGCTGGCCTTCCCCCATCCAGTCTCCTTTACTTGACGTTGTCCTTTACCCCATGGGGTTTGCACCCTTGTGCTCATTTGCCATCAGGCATCTGTGTCTTGGGTGATTTGTGACCCAGGTTCAGCTCCAATCACTTGAATCCATTTAGGGGCTGAATTTTGTACATAATGAAAGAGATGGTTGAGTGGTGCTGGAAACACAGGCTCATTGACTGGTAGTTGGTTTGTTTGACTGGACAGTGTTGTCCTAATCTAAGAGGCAGGTAACTTCTTCAGAGAATGGGATGGAAACTCAGCATCAGGGTCAGTTTCTTCCGGCGGCTGACATGCTCAGAAATTGCTAACTTGACTTTATGAACTGTTAAACTTTTTAGAGTATGACATGAGGTCTTAGTTACAGTTTCAAATGAAAATCATGGGAATAATAACAGCCACCAACATTTCCTGAACCTTTATCCTGTGCCAGGAACTGTGCTAAACTCTTTCCACACATTTGATGTCCACGAACATCCCAAGATATTAGCACCGCTATGACCCCATTTTACCATTCAGGGTACTGAAGGCAGAGGTGACTTCCTTTCCCAGGACCACATTGCAACAAGTCAGTGACAGGCAGACAGGGCGTAGCACACGATGGCTGACAACAGAATCTGCAAACTCAGTCTGTAAAGAACTTGATGGCAAACATCTTTGGCCTTTACAGACCTTTTGGTTTCTGCAGCACTACTCAGCTCTGCCATGTTGCAAGAAAGCAGTCATAAACAATGCATTTACAAAGGGGTGTGCCTGTATGCCAGTAAAACTTTATTCACAAAAACAGGCAATACACCGGGTTTGGCATTGCTGTACCTCTCTCTTCCAAGCTGTATGGTTTTGTGCCACCTATCTAACTTCTCTTTAATCCCATTTTTCTCATCTAAAAAGCTACAGTAATAACTACAGGAAGACGCTTACAGGGTCAGTTTACGGAGCAGTGATGTTGCATGCAGAGCACTGACTGGTTGGTTGCTTTGCTCTAATCACTAATGTGCGAGGGAGATGAAGAGCGGCTCCTCCGGGTGCGGACTTCATCTCTCCAGCTCACCAGCTGAGTGATTGCGGACATGCTGCCGACATCTCTGAGCTTCAGACTCCTCTTTTGTCAGGTGAAGGCAAGTGAAAGGACAGAGTTCACAGAGTAGAGATTCAACGCATTGAACACATGCAAAACATTTAGAACAATGCCTGGCCCGTGGAAAGCATGTTAGGGGTGCCTGTTGTGTTATTACTTTTATTGAAAAATCCAGATTTGAGCCCTTGTGTGCCTGACTTCCAACCATGTGCTCCTTCCTACCACATGTCCTGCAGAGAGCTAGTTCTTAACTATTTTATACTACTGGCTGAGTCCCCATCCCCAACCCCTTTCCAGAATACTGCTTTTAAATGCACATGATAAAAATATTGTTACTAAATATCAATAAAAGACTACCAAAAAGATCCAATTATATGGAAATGCAGCCATCAAAATATTTTTTAAGAAACAGACTTGGATATAGTTATGTACGTACTTCTTTATTAAGACATTCGATAGCACAATCTATGAGGAGGCCTAATAACTACTATAATTTTCAAATAGTAATAAATGTCAGTGATATTTCAATATCTCTGCAACACTGTAATATGATATGATGATACCTGTGATTTGTACCGGTGCTAAAGTCACAGGTCCCGTGACCAGGTGCCTGCTTTTGTAACTGAAGAAACCATCAATTTTAGGTAAAGTTTGGTGGAAATGATTTTTTTTTAAATACCTGAATTTAGGGAACCCTTGAGGACCATGGTTCCCAGGTCAAGAGCCCCATTGCCTACTGCCACCAAAGGGGACATTTTAAAAAAATAAATAAATGGAATGAACATGCGTTCTCAGAGAAGGGAATGTTCCTTGCCTCTCCATCTGAACTGCTGTCCACAGAGAGAGCAAATGCTTCCTGTGCCTGCATAATCATGGTGCATTCATGCACTGGTGTGTGAGCGAGAAATCAGAAACTATGCTGTCCCCTAATTTGACGCACTGCGTGGAAAAAGATGGTCATTGGGACTAAGCCAGTGAGCGGTAATGGAAACCTGATACCACTGACCTCATCCGAAAAAATAGCTATTGTCACAGGACAGAGATGCTGGATATTTGTAGGTTTGGGGAGAAATATATTTGTTAGTGAAATGGAGCTTACTGTGGAGTGAATAAAGGTGAATTATTTGTCAGACGACTGGAGGAGGTTTATGCAATATAGTATTATTGAGCGGGGCTATTAACAGAGTGAATTGCTATTGTGACATGCCATTAAATTGTTTTTAGTGTCCACAAAGGTATCATTCAGGAGCTGGCAGGGTTAGTAACAGAGTTGTATTTTTGGTGGACAGCAGCAGATCTCGAAACGAAATAGCATATTTTACAGGAAAGTAAAATATAGTCAAAGCCGGAAGTCTGCAGACAATAGAGTCTGGGGTAGTCATTCGCAGCTGTTTGACAAGAACCTAGAGGATCCAAACCAGGCTCCCTAGATCCCTGCTGCACATAGAGTCGGAGCTGAAATCCGAGAGGTCTATCAGGAAGAGAGAGAAGTGAGAAGGAGAAACGGAATCCTGGGCTCCTTCATGGATGTTCTGTCTCCGTGGCTGAATGTATGGCTGAACGGATGGCTGGAATGTATCCCCAGCACACAACAGAGAGGCTGATTCAATAAATATTTGCTGAAAGAAAAAGTAAGAAGGAGAGTTCGGGAGGGAGACGAGAGAAAGAGAGAGACCATCAGACAGACAGACGGACGGACAAGATTTAACCCCTGCTTGGCCTGATCCCAAGCCTCAAAGACGCACCAGGCTGCCAGGCTGAAGAGGAGGAGAAGCAACTTGCACTTGTTCATGCACATGAGGAAAGAAGAGGTTCTGCTCAGGCTTCTACTCTCTCATTTGCTAACGGGCGTCATTTTTCTGCCACAGTGTGACTTCGTCCTGACGAGTCACCTGGCTTCATTCCTGAAGCTTGCTGTTGGTAACCCAGACGGTGACTCTCAACTCCAGTCTGATTCACCGTGGCCCCGCAGAATATGTACACTTTCCTGGAAGGAGAAAGAACTAAGTCATCTTCCTAAATTAGATAGGGGAAGGGAAAAGAGATACAGATCCTAAGGAAAAGCAATTCTTCTGTTGAAGAAGTTGTCTCAACCCTGCTTAGGACACGTTTCTTCATAAGTAAGCTGTTAAGGGCGAGTCTACGTCAACTCTTAGAAAGACAACGTCCTTTTGGCGTTAACCAGATGCCTGCCACCCGCTTCTGCCTTGGGTTTCTTCTTGTTTTCTGGTCCAGGACTCGTTTTGTCCCCCAGGCCGTTGGAGTTCATGTTTGTGGTTACTGCTTTTTCTTTGCTTTTGTTTACATTTTAAGACAGTAGATTCCTGTAAAACGTTGGCGCGTGTATATTAATATATCTGATTAGTGGGGATTAGTTTAGTTGCTCAGTTGCGTCTGACTCTGCGATCGCATGGACTATAGCCCACCAGTCTCCTCTGACCATGGCGTTCTCCAGGCAAGAATACTGCAGTGGGTTGCCATTGTCTTCTCCAGGGGATCTTCTCGACTCAGGAATTGAACCCGGGTCTCCTGCCTTGTATAGGCAGATTCTTCACTATCTGCGCTACCAAGGAAGTGGCGTTAACATATCTGAATTGGTTACCAAAGAAATGCATTATAAACTACCAACTACCATTATTATTACATGCTATTACTATTATTATTTTGGCTATCAAATCATTACTGTACTTTTGATAGCCATATCTATTACTGGGGAGTTGGAAAGACATGAGAATGAGCCTTTTTACATATCTACAGGAGGCCCAAATTGGTAACACACTACCGAGAACATTTTGCTGATGTATCAAATGCTTCTGCAGTGAACATGGCCCAGGACACAATCATTACATTTCTAGGTAGTTAGTGGAAGGATATGCACACTAGGATATGTGCAAGATTATATCCAATGAAGGGTGTAGAATATTGGGAGGAATTAGAAAGAACTGTCATACCCGTTAATAATTCAGTTCAGTTCAGTCTCTCAGTCATGTCTGACTCTTTGCGACCCCATGGACTGCAGCACGCCAGGCCTCCCTGTCCATCACCAACTCCCAGAGTTTACTCAAACTCCTGTCCATTGAGTTGGTGACGCCATCCAGTCATTTCATCCTCTGTTGTCCCCTTCTCCTCCCACCTTCAATCTTTCCCAGCATCAGGGTCTTTTCAAATAAGTCAGCTTTGCATCAGGTGGCCAGTCTATTGGAGTTTCAGCTTCAGCACCAGTCCTTCCAATGAATATTCAGGACTGCTTTCCTTTGGGATGGGCTGGTTGGATCTCCTTGCAGTCCAAGGAACTCTCAAGAGCCTTCTCCAACCCACAGTTCCAAAGGATCAATTCTTCAGCACTCAGCTTTCTTTACAGTCCAACTCAAACATCCATACATGACCACTGAAAAAGCCCATTAATAAGGGGGTTATTATTTTAAAATAATTATAATACTTCACAATGGATTATCACCCACCATTAAAAAATATATGTTCCTAAAACCAAAAAGTTGCCATTATATTGAGGAGGGTGAACAAAGGGAGATTTTAAAATAGTACGTACGTTATGATCCTATAATACATTATATTTATTTATAGCTATAGTATATCTGAGATAAGCATAATGATAGATAGTGATAAAGGCGATTTTATATTATTAAGTAATATTGTTATATTTCCATCATGCAGTTTGTCATGGTTTTTATTTTTCTTTGTATGCGTCTATCACTTCCACATTTTGTACATGGAATGTGACTTACTGCTGTCATCAAGAAGCACAAACAGACGCGTCCACACAGTGACTGGAGGTCAGCGCTTCAGGCCCGTGTTTGGCCGTTTTTATACCCAGTGCAGCTTTGGCCTGCTCGCTCACCGTCGACCCCATCCCAGCTCAGGCTCCTGGCGTCTTTCTGTTTGCCTTTAACTTTTCAGCACGGATCCCGGACCTGAATGACTAGAGTCTCCTCGACACGTTGTATAACCAGCACCACTTCCACAGTCTGGGAAAAGCTCAGGGCTAACTTTATATTCATTTCCTTCCTGGAAGGGAAGCCAACAGAAAGTGTTCCTAGAGGTGCATGTTCCTTGTTAATTCCTAGCAAGAGCGAAAAAAAAAGACTGGTCCACACTGTATCATCATTGAGAGTGTCTCAGTAAGTTTACTTATTAATGACGGTTATTAACTTCTTAACACTAGATGCTGTGCATTGAAGTCCACATAAACCTCAAGAAATGGTTATGTGTATATCTTGACAGAACCAAAAGAAAAAAACGAAAAGAAAAAGTTACCGGCAAGGTAGAGGCAGACCCAAAGGTTGCTGTTTGTTTTCTTTTAAAAGGCTCGGTGTTGACTGATTTTGGAGGAACTTACATGCCTACGAGCAGTGTGGTTAGTGGAGAAGACCTCACGTTCTGGCTTCAGAGTAACCAGATTTGAGCTTAGGCTCTGCCCTCGCCAGCTTTTTGCTGTCTTGTGATTTACCAATTAAAACATGCTTTTAATGTCCAGACACCCAAGTTCTAATCCAGGCTCAGCGATCTGTAGCTGTGACTTCAGGCAAGTCACTTAAACTCTCTGAGCCTCCACTTTCCTGCATCAAAAGTGGGGGAGATGGTCTCTTCTGTGGGATCAGTGATATTATATAGTAAGCCCTCTGCATAGAGATGAAGCTTGCTAGGCAGTGACTAAGGGCTTCCCAGGTGGTGCTGGTGGTAAAGAACCCTCCTGCCTAAACAGGAGACGTAAGAGATGTGGGCTCAATCTCTGGGTCAGGAAGATCCCCTGAAGAGGGGCATGGCAACCCACTCCAGTACTCTTGCCTAGAAAATCTCACGGACAGAGGAGCCTGGCGGGCTACGGTCCGCAGGGTCGCAAAGAGTCGCACGCGACTGAAGCGACTTAACACAACACAGGCAGGGACTGATAGTATCACTTTCGATGATAAGGATTTTATTCTATTTATGCATCTTGCAAAAAAGAAAAGCAGAGAGATGAGAAAGATGAACAGATAAGCCACATCTAACTGGGACCTCCTGAACATTTGGGGTCGTTACGTGTTTTGTTTTTTGTGAAACATGAGGAGTACGCCGGGACATCTGTGCAGGCATGTGTGCGCCTCTCCATATTAGATTACATGTTTTAGGACAATAAATCAGTGAAAGAAAAGTAATAAATAATGCATGCTGAAAATGCGATCATGTTTATTAAGAAGCAACAGCCTTGTCATCTTCATTTTCTTCTTCAGTGAGTCTCCCCTCTGAGGGTTTGCTCTTCAGGGACTCCTTGCAATTTAGCTGGAGGCTATTCTCTAATTCTTATTTGCAAGAAAATACCTTCTTTGCAAAAATAAGTTAAAAGCTGAGCATCCGGGTCCTCTGATGAGTCTCCCTTCAAACCTGTCCCTTCATTAGAGATGGCTTCCCGGCAGTGGAAGTTGGGGAGAAATAAGCCTAGCTTCACATCTGTCTATACTGTGCTTTCCCATGCTCTGCGTTCTCACTCCGGTCTCTCTGTGATGAGTTTTTATGAAGTCTCTAGGTTTCTGAATTTTAGAAGAAAAAAAAAATGAAGGAAAAAAAGCACCCAGAGAGACACACAAAAAGCAACTTCCCTTCTAGTAATTTGCAGCTGCTAAAACAGCATGTTGACATTAGTGCGTTGTGGCATCCAAAGACTTTAACTGGAGTTGCATCTTAATCTGTTACTCTTCACCCATTTGCACTTGAATGACCCTGAAAAGATGAAAAAGAAAGGAACCACACGGGCAACTCTGTCTTCCAGGGACTGGGAGCAGAACTCTGCGTCTTGAAAACAAAGCAGAGTGTGTTCCATATTGAGAGAGAAAGAGAAGGCCTAAGTGAGGGGGGAGAAATGGGAAGAGATGGATGGAGACAGAATGGAAAGGGGAAAGGAGACAGAGGCGGAGAGAAGCCTAAGGAAGAAGCAGCCTGGCCGAGAGGAAGGCCCCTTGTCCGCTCCCGCCCCAGGCTTCGTCCGCAGTCCCGGGCAGCTCTGTGTCCCTGCTCTCACGGTTTCATGAAGGCGCCTGCCTGTCTTTGCGTGTCTCGCTGTCGGCGTCCTGTGTTCTGAGAGAGGCTGCCATCCTTTGAGAGTGCCGCTCCCTTAGGACTTAAGGCAAGGGTGGACTTCCGCATCTCCAAAATACCTGAGTCCTGTCCACCCCCAAAGGCTTTCGCCATCACTTTTACCCCTCGATAGCCTCTGTGACCCTCAAAGAAGGGAATTCTCCTCCCTCCACTTTCCATTGGAAAACCCGAGCCCGCTCCTGTCCTGCCCATCCTCGCTGTCTCACCCCATCCCTCTGTCTTCCTCCTCTCGCTCTAGTCCCTTTCCTCGTGCTGTGCCCACATCACGAGACCTGCCCTGTGGTTCTTCAGGTGTATGTGTTATGGACTTGGCTATCTTGTGCCAAGCCCAGCGGGATTTAAGCAAATGCACTAAACAGTAAATTGCTTGTGTTACAAAATTCGTGTTTAGTTAGCTTGTCCTGATATAAAATATGTATCAGGACTTGGTGTTCACTCCGGCTTACCTCTGAAATTCACTTTCATTGTATTTCTGATTCACTGTTTCTCTTCTCCGTCCCTTCTACCCTTCCTCCCTTCTCTTCCCACCTCTCAACTTCCACTCCTCATCCCTGGGTCTATCTCTTTCTCCCCTTCCTTTCCCTCCCCTGCATTTACTTATGCTACTGAAGCAAAACCTGTGGTGTTCATGTCATTCGCTGCATCACTTCCCTGGCCTTCTGCTTCCTCCAGGAGGTGAGCTGAGCCCCCGGGTTCCCTGGGCAGCCCCCACACAGGGGTCCCCGAGAGCCCACGCCCCTCACCTTGTCCAGCGGGGCTTCACGTCACTCTGCGTTAGCCTCCATCACTGTTGACTCGGACGTGACCTCCGTTTGTTTCTCGATTTAGTCCCTTCAGCCAGAAGCTCTGATCTGCCACTTCCTTGCCTTTGATGTGTCTCCACTTCCTGTAATTAATCTCATTTTTCCCATAACTCAGCGCAACATGGACAGCTGTAAGGATAACACCCCCAGTTTGAGCCAGTTCTGCTGTTTCCCCGACTTGGGTCTCTTCCTTGTGCTCTGCCACGCTGGTAGACATTCCACACAGAAAACACAAGCCTGGATTCTGCTCAAAGAAAGCCAGATTGCTGCAGAGCAAGCTGATACTAGTGGGCTGGGGGTCAGCCCGAGCGTGGACCTGGAATGAGGTGGGCTATTGACAAACGTGGATCTGAGCTCCTCACCTGTCTGCCCGCTCTCCCTCTGAGAGTCATTCTTGCTTAAACAAATCCTCATTTTACCTTCCTGGAAAAAAGTGTAATTTTACATTTTTATTTATGTTGAGGTCTGTGTGTATTCGATGTTCTGAGGGAAACCAATAAAAATCAACTGAACATCTAGACATTCCAACAAATCCTATCATATTGCCAAATATAGTATTGAGAAAATTGTCCTAACTTGCTGGACTCCACAGTTGCAGGGCCAGTAACACTCTGTGTTCTTGATTTATCCTTATCAACATTCCTGACATGGACTGTGGGGTGTACTCAGGACTGCAAGGTCAGTTTAGCCTAACCCTTTGTCTACTAGAACAAACAGATGTGAACAGCCTGTCCTCGAGGATCTTTTATAAGAATGTTGTCCTTGCATTCTTTGATAGATTTGTTTCCATTTCTCTAAGAATTTAGGCCATGTGTTTCATGGGCAAGTCCTTGATGCTATCTGGAGGCAAAGACACCCATGGAAACCCTTTTTGAAAAATGAAAGGCATTCTACTCATATAAAAGTCACCTCCTATGAGCCTCACTTTCCCCGTCTGTAAAGTGGGCGCGATTCACCAGGTAAAGTCAGTATGTGAGTACAGAGGGCGAGACATAGAAAAGGGCCCGGGAAACCCCAAACTCCCCAGTAATAAAGACATCATGCTGCCCTCTTCACCTCTATCCAGAAGATGGAGGAACTCATTATTTCTTTAAAACTGTCTGCAAAGGAGCATTTGAGTGGATTTGCCTTATTAACATTAACAAACCAGTTTGAGGTTTTAAATGGAAAGGTTTTGAACCAAAGAGGACTTTTTTCCCCCTCCTGACACTTCATTATTTCCCATGTTCATTCTTCCGGGAGTACTGCATGCCTCCATAAAGACTATCTGGCAGTTTGACACTCTGTTTTCCCTGCTTACAAACCCACGTAAGGGCAGCTGGGAGTTTTGAAAGGGAAGAGCTGATGTCCCTCAGGGTTTTAACTCACCTGTCTGAGTCTTCTGAATGAGATGCACTTCCTACAAACTTCTCCAAAGGTGCCTTCCTTGACGAAGTAACGCAGCCACACTCACTCAGAGCCCCACGGGCTCCTGTGTCGTCACCGTGTGCACACGTGCACAGTTTTACCAGAGCAGGATGGACTGCTCTGCTGCTTTTAGAGTTCGACTGGTCACCTATCCCTGTGGATGCTTCACTCCCCCATTCCTGGCCCCATTCCCAGCTCACTGCTCTTCTACCCCACCCGGGTCCATAATCCCAAGCAATAACCTAGAGGGAAACGTCACACTTACCCCCATGCTCATATAATTTATATGTGACATTTGCATTCTTTTTCTTGCTCAGGTTCACACCACACACACACACAGAGTTGTTGCCCTACTTCCTGTTTTGGATTATTTTTGTCTTGTGTGCTAAAATGGAATGCATCTTCCAAGAAGGAACACTTTGTGTTCGGAGGCTTTTAATGTTACTTTTTAAACTAGCGTATGGTAAAATGGACTTTTTCTGGTGGTGTTCAGTTATGTGAATTTTAACTCATGCATGACTTGTATTATGGTCACAACAGTCAGGGCAGGGAACAGCCCCACGGCTGCAGAAAACCCCTCCTCCCCTCTGTACTCACACCTCCCTCCAGCTCCACCCTGTCACCCACTCAGCCGCGCTCCTTCCCGATACTGAGTCTCTCTGATAATGTACACAGAAAACGTTCTACGGCAATTAACCTTTGGGGACTGGCTTCTTTCATACGTAATGTCTTTGTGATCCATGCCAGTTCTCACATGCATCAGATGGTTCCTTCTTGATGCTGAGGAGCGTTCCATCATATGGGGTGCTACAGTGCTGATCACTCTCCCAAGAGGGTAGACTTTGAAATGATCCTACCTAAGGATGCTTGCCTTATGATACCATTTCTAGTATTCAGGTTTGGATAGAGAGTTTATATGGGTGCTTGAGTTTACCAAATAAGTATTGAAAAAAATCAAGGGATGGGAGAGCTAGTCATTAGGGGAATTTAAATTCATTTGACTTTAAATGGCAGATGAACTGTTGATGTTGCTGAGTGGCTAATCTAGTCGCTATTCTCGCCAGGCTCCTCTGTCCATGGGATGATTTCCCAGATAAGAATACTGGAGTGCATTGCCATTTCTTCCTCCAGGGGATCTTCTCGACCCAGGGATCGAACCTGGGTCTGCTGCATATGGACTCTTTACCACTCAGCCACCTGGGAAGCCCAGGCAGATGAATGACCACGAGGGGAAAAAAAGGCCCACAGCTCTGCGCATTACTTGCTGGCTGCCTGCTACATGCCAGGCACCGAGCTGACATTCACATGCAATAGCTCATCAACTCACCTAAACTTTATTTTAGTAGCAGTAGACTACTATTAGACTACTAAATAGTAGACTACTATTAGTCTACTACTAATAGACTACTAAATAGCAGACTACTATTTTAGTAGCAGTAGACACTCATACCTTTATTTTATAGGAAAGAAACCTGAAGGACCTCTTCAGGTAACACCCAAAGCAGGTGGACCTACTATGTTCCCCAAAGCCATTGTCTCCCCAGCCTCTCTCCACCCCCCAACCACCCAGTAGTCTGTGCTTCTCTTGATTTTAATTAGCACTCCAAGTCCCTTCTCTTGCAGTAGCTTAGATAAACTTGGTATTAAAGTTCCCTTTCACTCCTTTAAGTGATGCAAATTGCTTTACCCAAAGGAAGGCCTCACATTACACCATTCTATGAAAAACTCTGCTGAGAGAGAAGAGGAGGGAAAAGAGGTTTGGAATTCTTTCCCTGCTGTTTCTTCTAACTGATTAAAAGGGCTGCTAGGATTGTTTTCCCCTTCTTTCTTGTTAAATGAAGACACACAGATCTCATGTACAGAAGCAAAATGAAGAAAAGGTGATCAGTTACCTGCTGAAATTGATTAATATAGTAGAGATTATTTGTGGGGGAGGGGGGTGTTGGGGGGCATTTCTGCCTTCATCTGCGCATCCCACAGTCCCAAATGTGTGGGGATGGGGCTTGGGGTTCTGAAAAATTAAAATTCGTGAAGTGAACTAATTTCCTACTTCAATTTCCCATGGTAGCTATGTTCTGCTGATTATTTGTTCGATTTTGCCATTGATAATAACCCTTCAGTAGTAAGAACCAAAGAATTAGACTTGCAAAATTCAGGGAAACCTGCTAGCAGAAAGCTTCCTTCCACGTCTCCGTCGCATCTGCAGCTGAGCACACACAGGTGGGTGCATGGCCCCGTTTCTTTCTTTCTTTCTTTCTTTTTCCATCTTAAACACTGTATATGGAGTAAATAGTTTCCTCAGAGAGGATCTTGCTGGCTCTGTCATCAAGAATTCAGCTCCTGGAGCTTACATGACTGTGTTTGATACCTTGAAGAGCTCTAGCTCCTGAGCTTCTGTGAATGACTCTGATGTAAATGGAATCGCCTTGTAAATGGCTGTCAGGAGCTGCCCCTCCATTAAGGGGCAGCCCGTCATCACTGCCGGCCCCTGCTCTTCCCCATCTAATCAGCACTAAATCCTGTTTGACCGACCTCTGAAACGACTCTCAAACTGTCTCTCTCTCCCCACACCACGCCACTCCATCCGAGGCTTCGTCGCCTTTCCGACCCGTTAGTATCATCACCTCCTAGCAGGTCTCTGCACCCAGCCCCTCAAGTCCATGCTTCTTATTGGCAACACAGGTATCAATGTAAAGCACAGCTCTGATCTGACCATGTGTACCGAATCCCACAGTTCCAACAATGTTTGTGAAAATGCAGTGTGTGTGAGATGATTTGGGGAAAATATACCAGTGAAAGTGAAAAAGTCACTCAGTTGTGTCCAACTTTCTGTGACCCCATGGACTATATATATAGCCCATGGAATTCTCCAGGCCAGAATACTGGAGTGGGTAGCCTTTCCCTTCTCCAGGGGATCTTGCCAACCCAGGGATCAAACCCAGCTCTCCTGCATTGCAGGCAATGAATACATTTTATTTAAATAGTTATGTATTAATTTTTACAGTTGTATCTTGTTTATGGTGAACCTTTCATTCATGATGTTGGCTTATAACATCCTCTTAGAGTAAGTTTAATAAAATGTGTATTTTTTTAAAGTAGGATGGTTAAAAACAAATCCCAAGTCAATAACTAGCTACGGCAAAAAAAATATGAAGATGACATACGAATGACTGAAGTTGAAAAACACTGGCAGAGACTCAAAGCCCAAACTCCTCAAGCCCTCATTAAAGATAATGTCCATGTTGGTTCCCCCAAAGTACCAAAAAGCAGCCTTCATGCCTGCCTGTCCCAGTCCTCTACAAAGTTCCTTCAACAAGAACTTCCTTCTCACTTTTATTAACATCTAGCACTTTACAGTTTTCCCAACATGTTAAGGCTTTCACATTTGTGCAGTTCCTCCTCTCACCCCTCAAAATACCAACCCCTTTGTCTAGGTTGTGGTTTTCTACCTGGTGAACCTCTATACATCCTTCAAAACCCAGTTCACACATTCCAGTTCCTGTGAACTCCTCTCTAAGTTCCTCAGATAGAATTCACCAGGTCTATGTTCCCGCAGTCTGCCATGTAGCTTTGCGCTCTCAATATTCTGGCTATCAGAGTATCTTTTTCCACCCCCAGAACTAATGAATCTCACAAGGCTGAATCAATCTGTGTCTCCCTTGGCCACTGGCAGGCATAGTGCATAGAAAAGGGCTCATCTGTTTACTGCCCAAATGAAGAAATGAATGACTGAGTGAATCAAGGCAGACTCTGTCTTCAATGGGAGGGTGTCTGTCGAGAGCGAGGTCTCACACACAACTCGTCTGCCAGAAGAAAGGAAGCTCAACACGCCATCCACCCTGCTAAGTGGGTCTCAGAAAGTTGTTCTGACGGTGTTTCTCAAGCTGCTTAGCTGCAATTACCTTTTCTTCTTGAAATTACTCTGAAACGTTTACCCTTTGCAAATGGGGACGCACTAGCCCAGGCCCTGTGTGCAGCCCTCGTGAGATGTGTTGTAACTGCTCGCTCTCCCGAACTCCTGGCTTCCCCAGGGCAGAGACTAGTCTGCTCTGCTCAGGGCAGCACCCACCTCTTGGACAGGGCCTGGCACATAGCAGTCCTTGGTGCTTCTTGAATACATGGCATCTGAATACTCCATCGATGGGGTCGTCAGACTATCTCAGTTTTTCTTTGCAGACAGAGGCTGTGCTTGGTGGGGTGAGAAAACCAGACTGCCCGCTTCCAGGGGAGGCGCCTTCAGAGCAAGGGCTTTTGCTTTAGGTCAAGTTTCACCACGCTGCTTGCCCTCCCTAACAGGCACTGTGTGCTTTCCCGGAAGGCTTTCCTTCATTCCCTGAATCCCTATTGTCCTTTTTCCACGCAAATCAATCTACTTCTGTGTACCTGGCCAGCAAGTACATAGTGATCAAAAATGCAATCTTTAGTGTCAGATAAAGGGCTTAGCAAGAGTGGCTAGTACATGGCCAAGCTTCAAAAGCGTTATTACAATTTACAATAATTTATCATTATGTTTACATTCCTAATGATAACACATGTCATGTGCAAAATTTGGTCCTCTCTTTTTTGTTCCTTTGATAACTTTAGGTCCAGTCCTTAATCCACTTGGCTGTTTTCTTGGGATCCACACTAGACATTACCTATTGACTATAGCTGTCTTCAGAAGCTTTTTTGCATGTTTTCCAGCATTTAAACATTTTGGGAAAAAGACAAAATTTATCCACTCTCATCTTCTTCATTTTTACTCAAGCATTTCCTTTTTCTCTGGCCGTATATTGACCTAGCTGGATCTCAGAGTTGCTAGCTGGTCCTTCATTCATGTATTCATTCATTCACAGAGTAAATATTTATTAAGTACTTACTCTACTATGCCAGGTACTCTTCCAAGCTCTGCGAGTACAACATTGAAGAAAGCAGAAACAGCTCTTGCCTTCATAAATAATTAATTCAAGTGAGGAGACAGACAAAAATAAGAAAACAGGAAATGTATATATATATACTATGTGTAACAGTATGTTCTGATAGTATTTTATATCGTAGTGTATTAATATAATACGACACTATAATATGAGTGTTATGAAGGAAACCACACGACAGAGTGCCTTTGACCTCAGTCGCAGACTGAGCAGCTTACTGGTTTAATTCCACATTCTGACCACTCCGCAGCAATATGTCCCTGTCTTACCTCATGACGCACAGTAGCTCCCCATTGACCTTTGTGGGTTTCTAGTCTAATCAATTCCCCTGACCTACTGGTGGTAGCTCTTACCTCTGCATCTCTATGGGTGTAGAGAGACCCATGGGGGCAAAGCTTGCTGGGAAGACTCCAGGAAGAGGGTGAGCTGGGGGAAGGTGTGGACCACCAGGACCTCCATCTCTCTCCAGCCCGTCTCTTGCCACATCCTTCATTGAAGAAGCTTTATCTCTGCCTGTCAAAGGCACGTTTCAGCCAGAGAGAAGTTTCCAGAGGTTCCCCTTTGCACTGTGAAAATGTTATGTAGCACTGCACCCTACCTGAAATCCACGGTATGGGTTTATTCGCTGCGTGCGCATGTTTGAGGCCATTTGAAGTTACCCATCATCAGGGTTCTGGGTAGGGTAGGTCAGCCAGCCATGCGGCACCTCCAGGGTCCGCAAGGTCGAGGGCCCCTGCAGGTCCCAAGCAGAAAGCAGAAGGAGCTGCTAGAAGCCATTGCCCAGCGCCCTACCTCCCCAGAGTCCTCTGACGCTGTGAAGCCTGCTTTCCCTGGCGAAGGCTGGGAGCCCAGGACGTCATTAGCGTCCTTCCATCACTTCCTCATTAGTTTTTAGACAGTGTTTTAATGACAGCTTGAGAGGCTCGCATCCTGGCCTCCTTCTATTTATGATCCCCACCGTGTTAATGTGCACTTAATGAGAAATTCTTGTCTTGCTTGTAAATCCTGTAGCCGGCATTCAATTTATTGACAGATGTTTGCTTGGATCTCTTTAAAATTACTTCATAAATCTTCCAGGATAAAAGGCCTCAAGTTGGGTTATTAAGACGGGGCCTTGTTGACAGTTTCATATTTAACTGTGTAGGACCGGGCTGGCAGGACGGCAGCGGGGTGCAGGCTGAGGGGCGCCCAGCCTGAGCGCCGTTTGCCGAGGTCTCCGCTCCCATCAGGGCCCTCCCTGCTGAAGTGAGTCTACTGTCCCTCGTAAGCCCTTCGGTTAACTTCTAGGCGACCCCGCCGAGCTTCGCACTTGTTCATCTAGCGCATCAGCGTGTCAGGGTGATGAAGAGCTTCTGCTGATAGGAGCTAAGGGCTCGCGCGCAGCGGGGCCTCCGTCACCAGGAAGGAGTGTTGACGCGGGCTGAACGCTGAGTGGCGCTTCCACGGCCGCTGGCCGCCGGCTGGGAGCCTGCGCGCTGCACCGCCCCCTCTGGAGGCGAGCCAGTGGGTGGGCGGGAAGGGGGTCCGCCTGCGAGTTTAAGACCAGGCTCATCTTCTGTAGCGGGGGCTCTTCAGGGCCATCCCTGTATCGGGCCTTTAGTTGTTGGTTTGTTTTTTCCTGTTGTCGGTGACTGAAAACTCACCTTCAGAGTTTTTAATCTGAAGAAACAAACAAACAAAAGAAGCGGAAAGACCGTCCACTGGCTCCTGTGATGAGACTGTAGCGGCGTGGCGGCCCTCGGGCCTGGTTCGGTCCACAGGGTGAAATGAAGTCCGCCCCACTCTCTGTGGAATGCGTGCCTCGCTCCGTCTTCGCTCCGCCCTCAGAATCCCCGTGGTGGCCCCAGGAGCCCCTCAGAGCTTCCAGACTGGGGTCCGGCAGAAAAGGACACCCCCAGCTTCCCCTCCAGAGGACCGCAGGAAAGACGCTTCTTAGCCTCGGGGGTCCTGATCGGGTCACACGGCGACTCTCTAGCCAATCGCTGTGGTCAGAGAGAAGCCGGCTTTTGATTGGCTGGTTCTGAGTCACATGATGAGCCCCACCTAAAGCCCTGGAATAAGACTGAGTGGGATATTCTGGGATTCCCACATGGCTCAGCTAACCCTAACCCTAACCCTAACCCTAAGAACCCACCTGCCAGTGCAGGAGATGCAGGGAGACGCTGGTTTCGATCCCTGGGTTGGGACGATCCCCTGGGGCTGGAAATGACAATCCACTCCAGTGTTCTTTCCGGGAATATCCCATGGATGGAGAAGCCTGGCAGGCTACAGTCTGTGAGGTCGCAAAGAGCCGGACCCAACTGCACACGCCCCCGCGGTGGGATATTCCAGAGTCAGTGTGGGGTCTTGTTACCCCAGGAAGGAGAAACAGCCAGGCCACAAGGAAACAAACGTTCAGATGTCTCCCTCACATTCAAAACATCATTCTGCCTTGTCTGTTTCTTTCATTTCCTTCTGAAGAGTTGTTCTACGTTGACAGTCTCTGTTCTAAAACAGTCATGAGGGTGACCTGCCCCCTTGGAGAATATTTTCAAAAGAGTAAAATTCAGAAAACCCTAGAGAGGCCACACCTAGGATTGAGAAGTTCCCCAAGCCCATCCACAAGCTCATAGCAGTAATAGGATGCAGAAGAGAATTGTTCCACGCTATCCTATCACAGATTAGCCTGTTTGCATGTAAAATGATAATGAGCCTTTGGAGCAAAAATAGAGTGTTTCTTGCTTACTTGCTGTTGTCTTGTCACACTGCATCGCTTGAACTGTGTCAGATCGCATTGGGTAACTGTTGCTCCCACCCAGTGCTGACGTGACTTCCCAACGTTTAAGACAAGTGTTTGGGGGTTTCTCCCCAATCCAATTTTTTGGACAAGTGCTGTTTACCAGATGAGGCATATGTGAATACGATTAGAATTGAAAACACATCTACCATTTAAGCCAGAATTTATTAGGGGGCCTGTGGGAAGGCAGACACATGACACATTTACTCACAGCCCCTAATAGGCCCCAAGGAGGGGCCGATTCCTCTCCCAGAACCTTCCATGTTTATGGAAATCTGAGAGTCACAGTTTCCTATGGGGAAACTTCTGAAAAGTTTCAGGCACCGTTTATAGCTGACAGCTGGATAGCAAGCTTGGTCTTAAAATTCTATGGGACCAACTGCCCATACCCCTGGCAAACATCATCTTCACTGAAATAATTGCAATAATCCTGATTTAGTTTTGCCTTGTAGTAGTAACAGCTAGCACTTGTATAATATCGGCTGCATGCCAGTTGCTGTTCTAATTCATCGCTGTATATGTTTTCATTCCTTTAACCTTCAGTGGCCCTGCATGTTATTATTATTCCCTGTTGTAACAGGGAGGAAACTGAGGCAGAGAGATGTTAAATAACTTGCCTCATGACTCATAATTCATGGAGCTGAGAGACTCACACAGTTTGACTGTTCATCTGTGTGCCAAATATAATGGTTCTAATGCCCGTATCATGAGGTTATACAGATAAACACATTGATTCAAGATCTATGGTACCAAATGGTATTAAATGTATAACAAATAAGCTAAATGTTGCATGTGTAAGTTTTATAATATTATATATTATATATACTTATACCTGTATGCTTTATATTATACTTATTATATTTATTATATATTATTGATGATCACTTATCATATGTTATATATATAAAATATCATAAATATTATAAAATTTTCTCCTTAAAGTATTCAGTCAAGATACCATAATTCAGACAGGTTACAATGGTTTAAAAAGGAAGATGAAAGAAAAAAAATAGCAAAATTAAATACTATTAAAACAATAAAATTAAATTAGGAGAAATGTAATTTCATAGAGATGTATGCAACTAAAATCAAAGCAAAAATTTAGGCCTGAGCATCCTGATAGATAAAGCCTGAGGGGTTAAGTGCCGAGGGGTAATATTTGTGCCAGTGACTCAGCTGGTATAGAACCCACCTGCCCCGGTCGGGAACACAGGTCCCATCTCTGGGTCGGCAAGGTCCCCTGGAGGAGGAAATGGCCCCCCACCCCCATATTCTTGCCTGGAGAACCCCATAGACAGAGGAGCCTGGCGGGCTACAGTCCATTGGGCTGCAAAGAGTTGGACACGGCTGAGGGTGCACACCCACCCAGACACACACACATCCGAGTTTCATGCTTGGGTCTCTCATGGTTCCTCAGAGCAGGACATGGTGCAAACAGTTAGTTATACGTAGCTTCACTATTTTTTGAAGGAAATGAGAGGGGCCCCAGGGTCCTGTATAAATTCCATGTATTGATGTGAAAACAACAGAACAATTCTATTTCCTGGGTAAGGCACTCAGTGCTTCTGCATTTGTTTTCTTCTCTGGACAAATGTGCTGTCCTGTTTGTGTTCCTCCAGAAGAAGACCTGGAGACAAGAATTTGAGTACAAACACTTTATTTGGTTGTTGATCCTAGGAGCCCCCAGAGGCGGGTGGGGAAGGGAGACGGGGGAAGATGGGTGCTGCTGAAGTGTGGGTGAGCCAGCCGTTCACCACCGCGGACGCCTGGAACCTGGGTGTGCATGTCAGGGCTGTCCCAGGTGAGGGTAACGGTGCTGGGGTAGTTCTCCACCAAAGCCCCGTCTTCCACCGCCTTGGGGCTTCTGCCTCGGGCATTCCTCTCCAGCATCTCCAGCTCGTTCTGTGTGCGAGCTGGAAACGCCCTCAGACCTGGACAGCTGCCCCTAGTCAGAGATGCACAGGCTTTCCGAGGAGTCAGGCCTGCTGGGAGGGGCTTTGCCTAAGAAACACAGACTGTGTGTTCGGCTGCTCAGTCATGTCTGATTCTTTGTGGTGGACTCTCGCTGGCTCAAGTACCCGTTAGGCTCCTCTGTCCATGCAGTTTTCCAGGCAAGAATGCTGGAGCGGGTTGCCATTTCCTTCTCCAGGGGATCTTCCAGACCCCGCGATGGAACCCACATCTCCTGTATTGGCAGGTGGGTTCTTTCCCACTAGCAGCACCCGGGAAGCCCGAGAGGCATGGGCAGGGCGCCGTCAACGTCTAACGTGGGCGGTAGTGACTCTACCTCCTGGCACCGTCGCAATGCTTGGGTGAGATCGTGCATGCCTATAAAGCACCTGGGGTACTGTCTAGCTTAAGCAGTCTTAAAAGCGGGGGAAAAGCATATTGCTCACAAAACTGAAAAGACTAGGAGGAGATCTTGAAGCTTCAGGAAAGGGTAGATCCAGGTGCTCAAGCGTGTTGGGCTGGGCAGGTGAACAAGTGTGGGTGGTGTGTGTGGTGTGGTGCGCAGGGAGACTGGCCTTGGAAAGGGGAGAGAGTGTGAGCCCCGCCGGATGGCAAAGGCCATGGCATCTCTGTGGTCCGTTTCCAATAAAACCTGATAAACAGATCCATTCCGAGACACTCAAAACGAGGTCAAATAGTCAGTGAATGCACTGAGGGCGTGGGGGGAGTGGACTCAGGGTGGGGCGGGGGTGCGGCGTCGGAGGGTGGGGGGGCGATGAGTCCATGGTGTTTGCATCATGCAGCTCAACCCGCCAGTTGTGTGATGGACGGTTTCATTTCTCTGCGGGCTGTTTTGGCATTGTGTAGACACAGCCTAAATTGGTGCTCGCACCGCCCACTAATCACGCTCAGAGAGAGGGACCGTGGAGTTATTGAAATCCCCAAGCAGCACTTTGGCGCACTCGCTCTCTAACGCTATCAAGAGATGAAGGAGCCCTTTGAAATGAGCTTTCGAGAGTGAGTAATGACCTTCAGGACGTGGCGCAAGGATTGTCTTTTGAAACTGGTGTATCTTGATGGATGATTGAAAAGCTGCTGTCTTTGGTATAGTTTTTGCGGTTTTATATTTGGGGATGTGTAATAAATAAATGTGTAATTGCCCTCAACATGATGCAAGACCAGGAGGTGAGCCTGAGACAGAAAAGTCCTGTAACGGCATAAAATTTTATTAGGAGCCCCACTGATAGGCAAGGCAGTGTTGTGTGAACAAAGAAGGTCTGTCTCAGGTTGGCCAAGACAGAATCCAATAGGATGAGCAACGCATGCCCCCAGCCGCTTTGGAGGGAGGCGGGGAGACTGGAATAGAGGAGAGGTACTCTCATGTTTAACATCCTTATGAAAGTAGTTTCAGTGTCCGTATTGATAACAGTAACGCCAACCAAAATCCTCTACCTTGTAATTCTGCAGATTAAATAGTACTTATCAAGCATTTGCGGTGCTTTTCTAACTAATGGAAATGGCTACAGTTTGCATTGGCCTCTAATTCTTCTTAATTCATTGAGATCTTTTCTTTTTCCATTTGTGTCTGAAGATGAGTTTTTGTGCCCAGTATATTAATCATATTGGTTTTGTTTTTATTCTTTTTGATCACAGTTTAGCTCTGTGTGTATGTGTGTGTGTGTGTGTGTGTGTGTATGTGTGTAGACTTCCCTGGTGGCTCAGACGGCAAAGCATCTGCCTACAATGCGGGAGACCCAGGTTCAATCCCTGGGTCAGGAAGATCTCCTGGAGGAGGGAATGGCAACCCACTCCAGTATTCTTGCCCCCCCCCCCCAAAAAGGAGCTCAAAGAAATATATATACACACACATGTATATATGTGTGTGGGTGTATATATACATACATATATATATATATGTATGCTCAGTTGCTGGATTGTGTCCAGCTCTTTGTGACCCCATTGACTGTAGCTGGCCAGGCTCCTCTGTCCATGGGATTTTCTAGGCAAGAATACTGGAGTCGGTTGCCATTTCCTTCTCCAGGGAGTTTTCCCAACCCAGAGATGGAACCTGGGTCTCCTGCCTTGGCAGGTGGATTCTTTACCACTGTACCACCTGGGAAGCCCAGTGTGTATATATATATGTGTGTGTATATATATGTCTTCCATTGTAATTCCCTTTATTGGCTTTCTACATGGATAAATATGTCTGCATCTTCCAAATTAACTTTGATCTCTGTTGGCAACAATTGATGGGTGAAAGCCTTAGATATTATATCTGGTGTCTAGAAATTGGGCTCAACTTCCTCTTCATCCCATGTTTTATTGGGTAGGTCAAAGAATGTTTTTAATATTGCTCAATAAACTCTACTAGAATTTAGAAGATCTGAACCTTAACATTTTTGTCATTATCATCTGTAAGGAAGGCATAGACTCAATAGTTTAATTTTAATCCTACCTTCTTCAATCAAATTTAGAACCTTAAATGTTCCCAAAGGTTTGATAATATTGTTGAATAAATGATAGTTTATTAATTACCAAAATTTTAATTATATAATTTTTGAATATCATTGGAAAAGAGATGTTGTTTGATTGTTGGTTATCATCTCCACTGTCTTAATATTTTAATATGATTTGCCTGCAACTAGGATTTCTCTTTTTTTCAAATCTGCTCTGGTTTTCCAATATCCGGTTCAGTCATATCTGTGCACAGGGCTTGCACAAAAGACGTGGAGGCTCAGCAAGATTTTACTTCTGTTATATGCAGCTTGAATCGAGGCATTTGCACAAACCTGGTAAATACAAATGTCCCTTTTGGCAACCCCCTAAATTTCTATAGCTTTTACATTCTATGTCACAGCACTTAGTATTTAATTACCTACCAACTTCAGTTCTTCCCCATAATCTCATGAGTCTCAATTTTCTTTGGAGTTTTGATTTCAAACTTCTAGAACAGTGGTTCTCAACAGGGGGACTTTTGTTTCCCAAGAGACATTTGGCGTTGTCTGGGGCACTTTTTATTGTCACAAATTAAGCGAAAGGCCGGGAGGAGTGTGCTGGGGGCAGATGACGCTGGCATCTAGTAGGAAGAGTCCAGGGGTGTTAGCAAGCATCCTGCTCAGGGGCCCCGAGGCAGAGACCTATCAGCCCCCAGTGTCAGCAGCGCTGAGGTTGAGATATCGTGCATAGGAAGAATTTAGACATCTATTTCTTAGCTTCCTGTCTGGGATTGAGTACAGACCTGACACCCAGTAGGTGTGCAGATTCAACTTGATGAGAGTCTGAGTTTGCCTTTTAAATCCGAGCTGCAACTGGACCTCAGTGCAGAGGTTTTCAATAGAAGGAAAAGTAAAGGTGTTTGCATTCAATACGTATGGATCATGGAGGTGGGGGAGGGGAGGAGTGTGATAGGAAATAGGAAAAAATACAGATAAAGCAGAAGAAGCCACCTCCTGCTCTTTCCTGTGATTGCCATCAACATAAAAAGGCAAGGTTGTTAATCTTCAGGGGACAATCTTTGTATGGAGGGAGTCCCTTGGGGACACTGAGAATTTTATTGCTTTTCGTTGGGGGCAGCGTCAAACGGGTAATTTAGGCTTGACAAACAAATCTTGACTCACTTTTTTCCGAGGCTCCAGAAGGAAAATAGAATTCTCACAGAGCAGGGGCCAACCCCTTCTTCCATAAATCACCAGCTGTAGGTGAAAATTTGGCTAATACCCAGGGCACTGCAAAGAAAGAACCAGTGGCAGAGCTAACTGCATGCCAGCTTCCTCACAGATGCCTGCTTCTCCTTCTTGCTTTGATCTCATCCTTTTTTTGTTTTTTTCCCTCCTAAACTAAAACTTTTTCGGTCTCTCTTGCAGACCGTCTCTTAGGCCAGGCCTTTGGAGCAGGACCCCGACGATGTCCCGGTCAGCCCTTTCAGGTTTTTTTGAGTTGATTTCCTGTTCTGCTGAGCCATACATCACTGCAGTCCCCGTCTGTGCTCCCTGCCTGTGACAGAATGAGAGGTGTCATTTATCACCGGGGCTTGCGGAAGCTGTGGGAAGAGGGATTGAAATTTTTTCTGGAAGGCCTCTCTGTGTCTAGCGGCTGCCAGATCATTAGAAAGGGGGCTTTCCAAAGAACCCTGTGTGCGATGTGATTGCACTTACTGTCAAGGAGAGGCTGAAAGACAGAGGAGACATCAAAAGGGAGCGGGAGAAAGGGGCGAGGGAAGGGAGAGATTTCTGCCAGGGGCGTTTCAGGCTCCGGAGCTGTGCGGGCGAGGTCCCGCCCGGGTTCCACTTTCGTGTGCGCGCGGAGCGAGGCTCCAGAGGCTTCCCCGCGGCTCCCGTGCCCGTGAGGAAGCTGAAACAGGAAACCTCTTTCACGGGACTTCTCCGCATCACATGTTATGTAGGGCACAGAGACAGACCGTGTGCTGTGCGGGGTACGGCTTGCAGCAGAAGTGTTGGAGCGCTGAGGCAGGAAAAACCTGTCTGAACAAAAGCAGAGGGTCCCAGTAAATCTCGGGCCAAAGTGAGACCTAGTGGCGGGTTCCTTCTCCGAAGAGACATTTATGGCACTCTGTTGGCATAAGCACCCTCGGAAGATGCCCAAGAATATCTTCTTCCAGCTTCGCTCCTTTTGGCATGAAGTTTGCCACCAAATGGATCTCCAGGGACGGGAGGATAGACTATCCTTATCTGGTTGTTTTTCTTCCCTAGAGGAGCGTCCCCCTTCCACTGCCTGTGCTCCCCAAGTATTCCAAACAAGCCGACATTCACGTAGTCCTGTCTCTGTGCCAGACACGACGCTGTGCCGGACACACTCGCTTCACTCTTCAGGGCAGTCCTGTGGGAAGGGTGCTTCTATTTTGGAGGTGGTGCTGTTGAAGCCCAGAGAGTTTAAGGAACTTGCCCAAGGCTGCAGGTTCCTGGGCAGAGCTGGGATTTTGATCTGGGTGGTTTGGTTCTGGAGTCTATGTGCTCTTTGCCTCTGGCTGGGAGCGTGAAGGATGAACATGGTGAGGAAGCCCGGTGATTTTTGAAGCTTCTGGCTTGCAAATGTAATCATGTTAATTTAGGAAATTAACAACTTACTGATGACCCAAATCAAAGGTCAGTGACTTACAGCCAGGGGGTTAAATCCAGCCACAGTTTGCTTTGTACAAGTGAACGAAGAATGATTTTTACATATTTTAAACAGTTGAAAAAATTTTACAGAAACTAGTTTCCTTGTTTGTTACGTAAGTACCTGCACCATAGCCTCGATTTTGCCTCTTCTCCTACAGACTCTGAAATATTTACTTGCTGGCTTTCTAAAGGAAAAATTTGCTGACCTTTGACCTGAGGTAGAATCAGCTACAGAAATTAAAAAAAAAAAAGAAAAATGGGGGGGAGAACAAAAAACAAAAGAGAGGGGGGCAGATAGGGAGGGAAGGAAGGAAAGAAGGAAAAAAGGAGGAGGAAAAGAAAATTTCAAAAAGGAAAAGGGGAAAAAGGATCTCCATTAAGAGCGATTAGGAGAACAAGGATGCTCATCTGTGGAGTCCTGAGGCCAGCAGAGACATAGAATCGGACTTATGCACACTCGTGTGGAAGGCTAGCCTTTCAGCATAAGTTTTCCTTGACTGATTTTCCACAAAGCCTGCTGCTGGGAGAGACAAATTAGCTATTAGGTAATCTGGTTAATTGACAAGTGACTTAACTAATTACCCTAACATGCTTATTAAATGTTACCTTTCCCATTCTCAACACATTGTTAGCGCATTAATTTATTTAAGGCCTTATCATATCACTCCCCCTTGACAGCACATTCCTATTAAAGCCGGGGAAGCATGGGGTGCGCTTCTTCTGTCATCATTTCTCTCCTCTGTTGTTGGAGTCGAGAGAATTAGGAGCTGGTGTGTGAGGAGCCCACCCGATCAGCGACAATGCCCAATTATACTGGCGCGGGGTCACTCAGACGGATCAGGAACGGACTGAATAAAGAGATGATGTGTGTTACCAAGCCTCACGGAAGCTGAGGGGAACCTAATTTGACTTTTGACTGCAGCCTTTCATAGCTAGGAGGGTTGGCATCTTTATTTACACCCATTCACAAACCCCCTTGTCCTTGAAACAGATGCATTTTGAAATTCATAATTTCTCAGATCTTAGAAAGAGAATGCAGTACATTTACCAGATATCAGGTAACACTCTCAGTAAGGTTGAGAAAGCCATCTTAAACTTACGCAGATCATTCCATGATAAAGCATTAACATTACTAGGTGAGACTTTTTTTTTTTTTAAGTTTTAAAATGACAAATCAGTTCAGGTCTGATTTTTCTGCTAAATGAATTATGATCAAAGGAAATTTGGTTTTAGAGCTCTGGGAAGTTTGGAATTGTAAATAAGGTATTGAGGACCACTGTGAAGATGTCTATATTCACATGGCTTTTCTAGCAATCATGTGTCTTTTCTAATAACTGCTGCCTTCTAGTTAGTTCCTAGCTTTGGTCATAGGTAATGTTATGGAAACAGTTGCTGATTCTTCCTCAGAATAAAGTGAAATGAAGCAGAAGACACACACATAGAAGCAGGGACAGACAGCTGATCTAGCACAACACAAACAGACTCATTTTGAAATTCATGTTTTCATAAAATAAGGTTTCATATCAGAAGATTGGAGCTAAACACAAACCTGACTTTCTGCTTAACTGGAGTTAGAGGACGGGGTGGCTGTAAAGATGTGAAGCACTGTCTGGCCCAAGGTTTCCAAACTCCAGTTTCTGACGTGAAGGCGCTGTGTTCCGAGAGCCCAGGAGGCGTCTTCTTACATCCAGCATACGTGACATCAGGGTGCGGCCTCCACTCGTTACTGTGCGTGATTGCATTGGCAACGTATTCTTTTTCTTTCTTGACAGTAATGAAGTATTAAAAGCATCTTAAATCAACTCACTATAGCAGCAAGGTGAGACAGAGGACCTAGGGTGAACTGGGAGGTCATACTCGAGCTCTAAGGGGCTCATGGGAGCTAACCCTAATCCTCAGCCTAAACCCTCACCTTAACCTCAACCCTGACCCCAAAGCCTGACTTTAACCCTCAACCCTGACCTTCAACCCGGACTTTAACCCTCAACTCTGGTCTTAACCCTCAACCCTCACCCTAAATCCTGAGCTTAACCGTCAACCTTGACCCTCAACGCTGACTTTAACCCTCAACCCTGACGCAGCCCCAAACCCAACAGGATGGCTGCTGCTCTGCAGACCCCAGGTGGCCAATCTTCTGATCTTTTGAGAGAAGCAGAAAAGCTAGAGATACAGATGTACAATCTCATAATATTTAAATGTTGGCATCACTCATTCGATGGGCATGAACTTGGGCAAACTCCGGGAGGTGGTGAGGGACAGGGAAGCCTGGCGTGCTGGAGTCCACAGGGTCGTGAAGAGTCGGGATGACTTGGCGACTGAACAACAATAAGTCACCATTTAATGCAGCCCAAACAAGTCAGGTCTCAGGGTGGACCAGGCCAATGGCCCACCAAAGCCTGGAACAGTCTCATGAGTTGATTGCTCAAGATCACTCAGCTTATGTGTGATGTTGTTGATGTCTGCATCCAGAAAATCTCCTCTTATGGTTTCACTTTTAGTCTGATTCATCCCAGTGGTGTTGGGAGAGGGATGGGTTGAAATGCTTTTTAAAAGCACAAGTCCTGAAGCTCGGGAAGCTCACAGGAGAGAGGGAGGTTATTCAAGGAAGCAGACGTTTAGGACATAATGAAATCATATATATAGTGGTGTTTACGGTTCGGAGCAATGCTCCTGGGGCCGTGAGGACCTGCAGAAGAACGGCCTCACTCAGCCCTGGGCAGCGAGGAAAGGCCACTCAGAGAAGGTGTCCGGGGCTGAGAGAGGAGCAGGTGGAGGGGCGTGGGGACGCGGAGGGTGGGGTGCCCCAGGTAACCAGAGCAGCGTGTGCGAGAGGGTCTGGGATGGATCATTTCAATAGCATTTTCCTCAGAACACTTTGCTTAAAAAAATGAGACTTCCCATAACATGGTCAGGACAATTGTGCAGCCGGATAATGCCCTGCAGAACTCAGCTGACGTGGGAGGAGGCTGCCAAGAGAGGGAAGAGCAGCTGCTCTGGATGCTCCCCGTAACAAGGCAGCTAGGCGAGCACTGGGTGTCTCCAGTCCGGGGTTTTCAGAGCTCGGAGAGTAAGGCCAGCTCTGCAGCAGAGCCGAAGCAGGCAGTGGCCTACGTGCAGCGCTGGGCAAGGGGCCCCTGTCCCCAGGAACCTCCTCCGACAGCTGCACGTGACTCTCCAGCTTGGACTCGGTCTTCGAGGACCGCATCCAATCGTGTATTGGGCTGTTGGGGTTCTTGGAAGCCAAAGTCACTCTCGGTCACTCAAACAAAAAGAAAACCCCCTGGAGGGTTTACTATTAATAGTAACTCACAGAACAGATGGAAAAACTGGACAACCAAGCTTGGAGACACGCCAGCCCCAGGACACGCTGAGTCTGGAGAGCAGAACTGTAGACCAGTCCGTGTAGGTGCCGTAACTGGACTGAATGTCCACAGATGTCTTTGCTTTCTTGCCTTCTCTGCACAATGGGCGGATACTACAGAGCATCCAGTGTGTTCAACTGGGTCACTTAGCTTCTTGTTGCTGTTCACTCACTAAGTCATGTCCGTCTCTTTGTGACCCCGTGGACTGTCACCCACCAGACCCCCCTGTCCTCCATCATCTCCCAGAGTTTGTGCAAACTCGTGCCCATTGAGTCGGTGACACTTTCTAATCATCTCATCCTCTGCCACCCCGTTCTCCTTTCTCTCCATCAATCCTGAGCATTCGTTGGTAGGACTGTTCCTTAATCTGAAGCTTCAGTACTTTGGTCACCTGATGAGAAGAACCAACTCCTTGGAAAAGATGCTGATGCTGGGAAAGACTGAGGGCAGGCGGAGGAGGGACCACTTAGTTACTGCCAGGCTGTGTTGTGCTCATACACGTGTGTGCGTATTCGTGCTCAGTCGCTCAGTCGTGTCCGACTCCTTGTGACCCCGTGGACTGTAACCCCCCAGGCTCCTCTGTCCAAGGGGATTCTCCAGGCAAGAATACTGGAGTGGGTTGCCATGCCCTCCTCTTAGCTATCACTACATTAAAAAAAAACAACAACAACAGCATAGAATTTAGTCACTTGAAACCAGTTATTTAGTTCATGATCCTACAGGTGAGCAATTTAAGCTGAGAGCTGGCAGCTCCTACATGGCTTCCAAAGAAGTGACCCTTCCCCACGTGGGCTTACATCCCCCACTGAGCTAGACAGGGCCCATGGTGGCATCAGGGTTCTGAGAGCAAAAACTCTAAAGGCCTCTATTGGTCGGAACTGCACTGTGATCACTTCCATCGCACAGGACAAAGTAAGCCCACCTCAAGTGATGGAGACGTAAATGTTGTATCTTGGTGGAAGGAGGTTCCAGGCCTCACATGGCAGAGGGTGTCTGTATAGATGGGCCACCTACCATGAGTGAAACCACCCCAGTTAGGGCTCCAGGCCCTACCTAAGCCTGGAGGGTATGAAACGTAAGAGGCTTATCACACTATATCTGAAAGTGAAGTCGCTCAGTTGTGTCCAAATCTTTGCGGCCCCATGGACTGTAACCAGGCTCCTCCACCATGGGATTCTCCAGGCAAGAACACTGGAGTGGGTAGCCATTCCCTTCTCCAGGAGATCTTCCCCACCCAGGGACTGAACCCGGGTCTCCCGCATTGTAGACAGATGTTTTACTGTCTGAGCCACCAGACTTATCAGACTATATCTAACGGGGATTAAATAATTCCCCAGGCTTCCCTGGTGACTCAGTGATGAAGAATCCACCTGCAATGCAGGAGACGCGGGTTTGATCCCTGGGTCAGGAAGGTCCCCTGGAGGAAGGATGGTAACCCACTCCAGTATTCTTACCTGGGAAACCCCATGGGCAGGAGTCTTGAGGGCTACAGTCCATGAGGTCGCAAAGTGTCAGACTTGGCTGAGCAACTAATGCAGACCAACAGTGCACGTTTGGTCAGATCTCCAAGTGTTTGAAGGCCCCTGAATTTTTCTGAGGATCCTGAAAAGAGGTACACTCCATACCCCACAGCCCAAAGTCCTAGTGTGTGAAACAGCAAAGAGCTGAACACGACTGAAGCGACTGAGCGCTCACATGGGGACAAATACGTCCCCAAAGGAAATGCCAGTTTTGTTTGGAAGTGAGACTGACTTAAGTAATCAAAAACAGTAAATGTTTTAAGGCATTGTTCCCAAGTATGATTTGGTGCAAGTAAATGTCTTTCCCCTTGAACAGTTTCTGTTTTAGTAGTAAAGTAGAGATAACAAATCATGAACTTAGGTCTTCTCTCCCTGAGGGTCAGGAAATGCCACCTTTCGTGTGCAGCCACAGTGGGTGATATCTCGTGCCTTGGGCAGAGATCCAGTGTGGTCCACCGCCTCTTCATACAGATACCAATTTCTAAAATCTATGATGAAGTTAATTAATACTCACCTTTTCTGGACTACTCCAGCTCTCACTAACCACTGCTTTCTTTGAAACTGATACTGAAATCTGGAGGACATTATGATTTCCTGGTCCAATCACTTACTTCATGTATGAACTTGCTTCATATCCTAAACCTCTGTTTTCTCACCTGCAGACCAGGCCTAGGAATATGCGTGCATGCTCAGTGGCTCCAGCTGCGTCAGGCTCCTCTGTCCATGGGGTTCTCCAGGCAGTGATGCTGGAGTGGGTTGCCATGCCCTCCTACGGGGGATCTTCCAGACCCAAGGATGGAGCCCTCATCTCCTGCATTGCAGGTAGATTCTTTACTGCTGAGCCCCCAGGGAAGCCCATGAAATAATTTAACATCGCTACACCCTTTCCTCATCTGCACACTGGGTATAGAAATGTGTTATTGTGAATAGTAAATGAGACGAAATGTATCAAGCCCACAGCATAGAACTTGGTGAATAATGTGTTCCGCACTTTCACTTGGATTATCATCATGATCATTATTGACATTCATTAAGCTCCTCCTCAACCCCCCCTTTATGGTATATAAACCTTACCTTCTATATAAAATGTGCCTGCTACCAAAATGCAAGTTATGGGGAAAAATTAATTAATATGTGTTAGATTTTTGTTTCTTCTAAGACAGGTGTTTGAAGCTGTATTGATTTTTTAAAGTTTGTCAGTGAATTAAATAAAGGTTAATGTCTTTTTCTGGCAAATATTTACTGAGTGCTTACAGGAGAAGTACTTGGTGAGCTCACCGTGGTTCCGATGCGAACCAGGCCCTCACTGTCTTGCTCGAAATGGTCCAGCAAACCAGGCCCTCACTGCCTTGCTCCAAGTCCATTTGGGTAATTAATGGTGTGCAGTATTATTGTAGCATTATGAGGCAGGAGACAGCTGACGTATTCCACTGAGTAATGGGAGGAGAATCAGAGGCGGGAGTGGTTTTTGCTAAACCAACAACAGACACTGCTGTGACCTGAGACCCTTGACAGAAAGGAGCCTTTGCTGAAGGGGAGTGGGGTGAGGGCAACTTCCGCAACCTGGCGAGGGTGTGGTGTGGCCGCATGTACAGGACCACCTCCCAGGAGCTGCCACCTTCGGTAGAGGGACCCAGAAATCATGGCAACCTGGCCCCCAGAAGTCAGGGAAACATGGATTCCCACCTCCATCTCCTCTACCAGCCCATCATCTCCTTTGGATGAACCCGAACGGGGAAGCCGGAAGACATGGGGTGTAAAGGGTGCAGAATCCTGTTGACCTGATCTCGGGTCAGCCTCCCAAGCTCCAGAGGAGGACAGAGAACAGAAGTGCAGGACGGGCAGACGGTGCCTGGGACAGAGCGCTGGAGACTGGGGGAAGCTGACGCTGAACTGCCTCCCCACTGAGAGGAGCTCTCCTTCTGAAAGTAACTTCACTTACTCAGGACCTGGGCCCAGGAAAACTCAAAGGGTGGGAAAGCCCCAGCTATCTGGGGGAATTTTGCACATTTCACTCCCTGAAATGGGTTAGCAGGATCTAAATGAGAGTCCAGTTAGATGCTGCATTAGCCCCAGAAGACAGTGACAACATGATCCATGGTTAACGGGAAAGCCGCAAACCGTAGATTGCCTGGGTCACAGACTGTAGCCCACAAGGCAACACTGACTCCAGACGTGTTTCCAGTGTTTCCCAAAACTTTAATCAGTAATTAACTTTGAGTCAAATATTAGAAGACTTACTACATTCGGCTCTAAATGCCCGGCTTCTCTTCACGGCAGGAAACCTGGCCCCAGGAATCCCATTTTCTCATGGGAACCAGTGGCCACAGGTGAGGGTGTGAGAACTCTGCTCACTGCTGTCTTCATCAGCCCTATTTTCCCCTGTGTTGTTTTTATGGTTCTTCTACTCGACATTGTTTAAATTAATTAAGTACTTGTTGATCTGCTTTGGGCTGCCCTGGGTCTAGTTGTGGCGAGCAGAGGCCACCCCTTGCTGCGGACACAGGCCTCCCACTGTGCTGGCATCTCTCCTTTCAGATCACGTGTCTGGTGTGCAGGCTCAGCAGGTGTAATGCATGCATCTTTAGCTGCCCCACGGCGTGAGGGATCTTCCTGGACCAGGGGTCGAACCCGGGTCCTCTGCATTGGCAGGTGGATTCTTAACCACTGGACCCCCAGGGAAGTCCGTATTCAAATTTTATATAATGTTTCTCTCTATCCACACCTGCATCGAGTCAACAAAAGCTAGTTCAAGAGGCCATGCACTCTAAGCAAAACGGAACAAAACCTGAGTGTCTGTGGAAGAAAAGAATCATCCTATACTTCCATATACCAAATGATGGTGTCCGCATGGAAATATTACAACCCCAATCCCGCAGGCTCCCGTATAACTGAAAGATTATATGGGTGGGGGAAAGATAGGGAAGGGTAATATTAAAGGAACCAAGGAGGAGAGAACGTCAAGAAACGTCTGATGAGAATACAGTTGTTGGACCGAATGCTAAACACGAGGCCTGCTTAGGTAACTAAGGTGCAGCTCCTAAGGAGTCAAATCTACTTAAAGTCTAGCAGGAGGAGAACGACACGTAAAGCAAATACCACCTTAGAAGCAGGTTCAGACCTAGTTGGGAACAGAGGAGATAAGGAGTAAAAAAAAAAAAATGCTTCATAGGGAGCTGATGCTTAGTGTGAGCATTGAAAGATGTTAGGTTTGCTTCAGATAAACCGGATTGAGGGGGAGTGTGGGTGGCATTTCACACAGAGAGGACAGAACAACCAAAGACAGTAAGACATTGAACAACATGATTTGTGCTTGAAAACAGAAGAGTTTTGCTAAGTGGGATGTGAAACGCAAAGGATGTGGTACGAGGGGGTGACCAGGAAATGATGCCACAGAAGGAGTCATGACGCTCCCTGCGTTCCCTAATGATGCGTTCTGTCCTTATCTTCTGGGCAGTGGATACCCAGTCAACGCCCCCTGAACGTTGTTAAGCGTGGGGAGGGGGTGATGAGAGGTGAGAGAGGGGGAGGGCATGTGACTTCATTAAATTCGTCTTGCTGAAAGATTCTTTTTAGGAGTATGACACGTGGCTTTACTGTGTCCTAGACTTGATTCCAGAAAGTCAGAAGACTCTTTGAATAGTCCAGCTGAGAAATTATGAGAGCTGAACTAGGAGAGTAGTAATAGGGGCTGGAATACTGGCGATGCTAAGAGCGTGACGTGGTGAGGGGCGGAAGAGTCTGAGCTGACCCGTTCTCGGCTGAGCGACCGAGCGGACGGTGATGCTAGTGACCCTGCGGGCGGACACGGGATGTCAGCAGTCAGCCGCGGGGCAGGTCGGGGGAGCGGAGCCGATGCTTGTCTATCCCGCGGGCCGCTGCTTGCAGGCGAGTCCCCACCGCGGAGCCCTGCGCCTCTGCATCTGAGCCACGCTTTCTGGGAGCAAAGCATTGTGTGGGTGTCGTCTCATTTAAACCTCATCAACAACCTTTAGAAACAGCAGAGCCAAGTTTATATCCCCTTTAATGGATAAAGAAGCGCAGATAAGGTCCATGATTTTCCCAGGGTCACCCAGCATTCAAATGTCAAAGCCAAAACCTAGTCTCGGGCTTGCATGGCGGCTCAGTGGTAAAGAATCCACCGGCTGACGCGGGAGACACGGGTTTGACTCCTGGTCCGGGAAGATCCCGCATGCCGCAGGGGCAACTAAGCCAGAGCTTCTGTGCACCACAGCTATCGGACCATGCCCTGGGAGCCTCAGCCACCGAGGCCCACGCTGTCTAGAGCCCGCACTCCGCAACAGGAGGAGCCCGCGCAATGAGAAGCCCGCACACCACGAGAGAGTGGCCCCCGCCCCCCGCCCAAACTAGAGAAAAAGCCCGCGCAGCAGCAGAGACCCAGCCCAGCCGAAAATAAATAAATATTATAAATCAAAAAACCTAGGTCTTGTGCAGCACAAAACCCCATGATTCAGGGAGAGAGTCCTAGCTCTTACAGCCCAGGAGGAAGACAATCGCTGAAGCATGTCCCACATTTCTGGATGAAAGAGCAAGGGCAGTGATTCCACACAATGCTGAATTAATACTTATTTCTTGAATTATTTAATTTTTTTTTACCTATTCCATTTCCCCAGTAGCTTGTATTCCAAAGGCGATCAAAGATCTTGAGATAACATTTCCATAGGCAGGAGGAAATCAAAGCGGTTGGAGTGATCTGAATGTCTTCCCTTCTTCCAGAGACAAATGCCCTCTTCTGTGGCCTGTCTCCCTGAGAAAAGGTAAACGTCCCAAAGCTTCATGAAGCAGAGAATGTAAGGCCTTTCCGTTGTTCGGCACCATCTGATTCCCTGTAACTCCTGGCATCACAAGCAAGCTGTGCCGAGCACTCTTGTAGCACGTGCCCTTTTAAACTCCTCCCCAAATCTGCCTGTATTCAGTCTTCAGTACAGCTGCTGTATAGCTGTATATACTGAAGCTACAGTACAGCTTCAGTATAATCCTACCTGCTCTGAGCAAAGAAGCTAATTGCTCGATTTACGCTCAGAATTCAGCGATTCTAGGAGCAAGTATTTTTTCAGAGCTTAGCTCCTTGTGGGTGTAAAACATTACAATTGTCATTGAGAATTCTACCTTTTATTCATGCCTCTGGTGAAAGAACTGAAAGAATTCTTCTTTTGCAGTTTTCTGGAACTCTCTACAGATGCACTTCACTAAGGTTCTGTCGAACAAACCTGCTCCACCCTCCCTCTCCCAACATTAAGTTGGTAATTTTTAAAGACATTATCCTTATCATGAAAATTTCATCTGTGCTATAGGAAGCACCAGTTAGAGGTTGATTGGTTTCTATCAGCTTAAACTAGAATTATATGTAATAATACATGTCAACATATTTATTCTATCTTTGATAATGAGTCTGATTTGCTTCTGCTTTTAGAGGGAGAAAGAAAGAGATGAATGGATGATTTCCAGGTGTTTTGCTTTCATTTATACACTCAGCATACCCTAGTACACGCCTACTAGACTTCTGGGTTGTAGCTGTGAAGAATAAGATGATTCTTGCCCCATGGAGCTCATATTCTAGTAGGAACGACGGGGCTGGAGGGGTCAGGCCATAAACAAGTGAATCCCAGGTAGTTGACACTGTGATGAGCAGAGGAGCTGAGAAAGTCGACTGAGGTTTACGGATTGCAACCGCGTTGGATGGGGCGGTCAGGGCCGAGGAGACGATGCCGGGGGAGCCTCTGAACGGAACCGGGCGTGAAGTGTCAGGGTGTTCGGAGGCTGTGTGAGGTCTCGGGCAGAGCAAGCCGCGGGAGTCCAGGCCGAAGCCGCTGTGGGCTTTGGGCGTCTCAACCAAAGAGGCCGGGGCGGCCAAGCGGAGCCAGGGTGGGGAGCATGGGCGAGGCCCCGGGAGTGCAGGGAGTCCGGAGCCCGGGGGCCTTTGCATGGTGCTCTAGGGCGATGGATGCTGCTAGGAGGTCTGCGGCAGGAGAGGACCCGTCTCTGAGCTGTGTGTGGGAAGATGCTAAGTGCCGTTGCTCAGACCATGTGAAGGGAGGCTGGAGTCTGTGGACGGGCCGCAGAGGCGGCTGTCCGAGGCAGACGCCAGGGGCTGGGACGTCTCCGGCAGCGGCGCACGTTGTGGGGAATGGCTGGAATATGGGTGAATTTTTGAAGTTCAGGCGCATCCGTGCGAGAACAAATGCTAAGGAGGATGTCGATAACAGCATGTCTTTTAAACAAGCTGTTCTAGATTCCCCGGGAAGTATTTGCTGTTTCATTCTATCAGCTTCCCCAGAACCTTCTCTGAGCGATGGGGAATCTGCAGGGATGCCAGGCCCTAGCCCTCCCGGAGCCTCTGCCCCCGAGGGGGTGATGCCTCCGGCGCCAGGCTGCCCACAGCACTCCTGGGCAGTAGGCGGCCACACGCTCACACACTGGGCTCCTCCGGCCCACCCTCCACACAGGAACCCGAGCGCTCCGTTTTATCCTAAGACGTTCTCATGTTGCCTCCCTCTTTTCTTCCTTCGTTACCTTTACTTTGGGGGAGGAAACACCTGTATATCACAGCCGTTGTTCAGTTGCTGAGTGGCGTCCGACTCTGACCCCGCGGCCTGCAGCCCGCCGGGTGTCCCTGTCCCTTACCGTCCCCTGGACTTTGCTCACGCTCTTGTCCCTTGGGTTGGTGATGCTGTGCAACCATCTCGTCCTCTGCTGCCTTCTAGCCCATAGAAAGAAAAGCAATGACTGGCTTTAGGTAGAACGTGAACATAAAAAGAAGTATGCATGTAAGGCACACCAAGCTTATTCAGTTCTGGCTTGTTGAGTAGCAGGCGTTTTATCTTCATGGGGTTTCCCGGGAGGCTCAGTGGTAAAGAGTCTGCCTGCCAGAGCAAGAGATACAAGAGACACAGATTCGATCTCTGGGTCTGGAAGCTCCCCTGGAGTAGCAAATGGCACCCACTCCAGTACTCTCGCCTGAAAATTCCCATGGACAGAGGAGCCTGGCGGGCTACAGTCCGTGGGGTTGCAAAGAGCCCGACACGACTGCCCAGCTGAGCATGCGTGCAGTTCTATCTTAGTAACCATGGTTTGCAGTGACCGTTGTTCCCATGTGATAACCAGTACACTGATGCCCGGGGAGGTCAACTAAAGTGCCAAGTCCTTGTACCAGGAGACTCTCCAGGATGAAATGCCAGGCTAACCCCATATTTTGCCTTTTTCTCCCCCATCCTACGTAACAAGGGTCAGCACAGCCTGTGGGCCGAGTCCAGTCCAACCCCTCTTTTTTGTAAATAAAGTTTTATTGGCACACAGTCATGCTCATTTGTTTTCACTTTGTCTCTGAAAACTTTTCTGTCACAAAGGAAGAGTCAAATAGTTGCTATAGTAACCGTATGGCCCTTGAAGCCTTAAATATTTATTCCCTGGCCCTTTAAAGAGAAAGTGTGCTGACCTTTGTTCTACATAGAAAACTATAAAGTAAATCAAAGTGAATCAGTTATAGTTCATGGAACACACATAACATCTACCCTTCCCATGACAGCAACAAAATGCCACTTAAGAAGAAATAAATGCTTTTTGAATGAATGATTTTAAGAATCAGGAATTAAAAAAACACAGGCTCAAGTGGCTAACATCAAGAACTCACTTTTTTTGTTCAAATATGAATTGCTATTATGGATTTATTCTTTTAGTCGGTGCTAAAAGTAAATTCATTGGTTGGTTTTTTTTAACTCATTTAACAAATATTTATTGAATACACCATACTAATCCAGTAACTGTGATAACAACAGCAAATTTCATGCTGAGCAAAATCTGACACACTTCCTGAGAGAATAGAGCTCACACTCCAGTGACAGAAGTAGCTGTTAATTAAATAATTATAAGACTCAGCCTAGAAGAGGGCTGTGAAACAGGGAAGTTGGAGAATGTTCTTCTGGGGACATGATGTTTGAGGCAAGGACCGAAGGTGAGTGGCTAAGAACAGAAGGAAGATGAGCGTCCTCCCAGGAGGAGGGGCCGGCATGTCCCACGGCCCAGGGATACGAGGGCACGTGGTGGGCCCCAGCAAATCCAGTCAGGTACTTGTGCATCTGGGAACGTAAACCAGAGCAGCACGTGGAGAGGGGCTGGGAGGCCAGGTCCCCTCTCTTCCAAGGAAGTGGGCAACGCTGAAAGCGTTTAAAAGGGCTGTACCTTTTTAGGAGATGGTCTTTCGTCTTCATGAGTTTGGGAGTTAGTATCAAATCCCTGATGGCCGCGCAGGGTCTAATCATTGCTTCTGCAAAATATCCCTGCTCTGTATTCGACAATCATCTCTGGTTTCAAATTCAGATATTCACAGTAATGCTGTGCTGGAGCCACATGAAACATGCTCAAGGACAGAGTTAAGAGCCCCTATCTAAATGAACTGTTTTGCAAATGACATCTCTGGAAATGCTTTTATCACAGTCGCCATAGACTCATCTTCTTTAAATTCATCTCTTTATCTATTTATTCCCTACCCTGAGTCTCTTCCTTTGTGAGGTGCTAACAAGCCAGGTGAAAATTTGCCGTAACCAAAAGGAGATCAGCAACAGGATCTAAGAATAAAGCCATGAAAACATTAACAAATACAGAGGGGTTTGTGGTGAAAGAGGGGAAAGAAAGAACAACATATTCTTTCAAGAAAATTGCTATTTGAATCCTTTATACTCCTCTGACTACAGGTTGGTTTCCTTGCTTATTTTCAAGGGGAAAAAAAAGTCATGGAAGTCCTTGTGATGAGGTGGTATTTGAGTCAAGAGCTCAATATTGAGAAAGAACCAACCAGACAAATGTCTGAGCAAAGAATGTTTGAGGAAGAAAGATTGTAAGTGCAAAGGCCCTGGGGTAAAAGCAAGAGAAGTGAACCACATGAATGGAGAGAAGACTAGTGGGCTGGACTAGGTGAATTTAGGGTAGAACAATAGAGACAGCTCACATAGGGCTTTGTCCTTACTGTGGGGAGTTTTGATTTAATTCTCTATAATAGGAAACAGTTATAGAATTTTAAGCAGATGAGTGATGCTATTTGAGTTATGGTAGAAAAAGATCACATTTTAATAAACAATCATTCTATTTCAGGCACTGTATGCCCACTTTGGGTCATCTCCTTTCATCTTCCCCACAACTCAGTGAAGAGGGACAATTATAGTCACTTCTCAGATGAGTAGGCTGAAGCTTAGGGGGAGCACGTGGCTTGTCCATGTGTTCTGGTGTCAGTAAATACACAGCTGAGTCAGACCTCAACCCTTCTCTAGCTCCTGGCTCTAAACACTCAATAAATAATAACCTCTGTTGCTGTTATTAATTGTGCTTATTTTTTAATACTTTCAAGAGTGTTTTGTCAACTGCAGTATTCTTTTCTGCTCAGTTTTTATAAAGAAAAGAGATATGCTTCAAAGTCGTCCCTGAAGGAAAAAATAATAAACGTGTAGCTTTCCCTGAAGAACTGCAGGGACACCCAGCTCAGAGAAATCTGGCTGGGAGGAGGAGGAGGAGGTCCGGCTGCAGCCATATTTTGGGTTCAGCCCGCCCACTTGTAAGAATCCGGAATGTTCTCTGGACAAGCGATCAAAGATGAGCTTATTCTGCTCTGTGTTGAGGCATGGCCCATTCGCGTCCTCTTTTTATCTTTCCTGGTAAGTCAGCTTCAGTTTCTCTGATGGTAAAAAGATGAGATCAGCCACTGGGGGATCGGTCGATAGAATCAGGTTTCAGTCATCAAAAAGTTACGTCAAGCGCTAAGCATGAGTTCCCCTGTGTTGCCAGTGTCAGCCTGGGACTTGACTGCAGCGCCATCAATCCTGCCCCTTCGCCCCTGTAGACAGTAAAATACAGGGGCCCTGGGAGTTTGGCAGGAGGGTGCCTGCGGGGGAGGCGCCAGGCTCCGGGAGGGAGGGGTGGGCAGGAGGAGATCTGCATTCTAAGGATCTTACCCGGCACATTCTGTCAACTGCAGGCACATCAACAGATCGCTTCTTTTAAAAAAAAGAAAAGGAAGGACTTCCCCACTGGTCCAGTGGTTAAGAATCCACTTCCAATGCATGGGGCACAGGTTCAATTCCTGATCAGGGAACTAAGATCCCATAAGCCAAGGGGCGACTCAGCCTGGGTCCCACAACTACTGAGCTCACTCACACTGCAACTAAGACCCGATGCAGCCAAGTAAATACATGAATATTTTTAAAGAGGAATGTGGGAAAGTTGATTTCAGAGTTGGAAGTGGGTTTAAAATGACCTTCATCAGTTACGAATATAGCACTTGTGTATTCTTAGCAGGGTTTCTCTTTTAATTACATAACACTTATTGTTTCCATTATGATAATTGTAAAAACAGTTCATGATTGGAAAGTAGTGAAAGAATATGGAAAAAATGTATTCCATAGTCCTACCCTTAGAGAAAGCTGAAGTGAAGACACAGTCTGTCCTGTGTGTGTCTCCTTCTATCTTCTTTTATTTCTTGAAGCCAACCTTTTTTGTTGTTTCAAATGGTAGGGCTATATTGTATGGCTGGTTTTTGTGATAAGCAGCCTCCAAGATGGTTCCAGTAATCCCTGCCTCCTGGGATCTGAACCCTTGTGTGATCACCTCCTCTTGAAGAGGGATGTACTTACTGATTCACCTTTGATAAACGGACCTTGGCGAACATGTTGGGACGGCACCCAGTCTTTATAATCAAGGTTAGGTTATGAAAAGTCTGTGCCTCCCATCTTCGTTTCTTGCACACACACTCTCACCCCTTGGGAACTGCTCACAGTTGTCATGTTGCTGTCAATCCCACACAAAAGCCCATGTGGTGTGGTCAGGAGCCAACGGAGACACCCAACGGCTTACTCACAATCACCTGCCAAAACTCACAGGAACCAGTTTCAAGGCAGAGTCTTCAGCCCAGTTTTGAGAGGGGTGCAGCCCTAGGCAACAGCCTGACTGCAAACTTGAGAGATGACCTGAGCTGGAGTCACTTACCTAAGCCACTTCCAGATTCCTGAACCACAGAAACTATGAGAAACCACAGAAACTATGTTGTTAGTTACTGAACTAATGGGCAATTTGTTTCACAGGAATAGATAACTGTTAAAATTTTATATTCTGATTATTTTCCCATTTAATTCTGTCTTCCATATCTTATCAAGTTGTTAACATTTTATTTGTAAGAATTGTGTTTATTCATCAATATCAAGTATATGCACCATTGTTTATTCAATCATTCCCCTGTTAAAAGGCATTTACTTTGTTCCAGTTTCTCTGCTGTTATAAACACCGCTGTGGTGAACATCTTTTTATGTAGAACCTCCTGTGTGTTTAGCTATTATATTAAAATAGGTTGGGATTAGTAAAGATTAGGAATCAGCTTGGATTACTTGATTGAAAGGTGAGAATAGTTGTATATCTCTAGATTCTTACTAACAATTGCTTCTCAGTAGGGGTAAATTTTTAAAAATTGATTTTTTTAATTAAAAAAGCATGCCACAAAAAAGTATGAAAACTTCCATATTAGCTCACCCTTGTCTTTTATTTGATGATTGGTAGTATGGCAACTGCAGCCTTGAAATTAGAAGACCCTTGCTTCCTAGCAGGAAGGCTATGATAAAACTAGACAAAGTGTTAATAAGCAAGGACAGCACTTTGTTGGCAAAGGCCCACGAAGTCAAGGCTGTGGTCCTTCCAGTCATCACGTTCAGTTGTGAGAGCTGGACCGTAAAGCAGGCAGAGCACTGAAGAATGCTTTCGAACTGTGGTGCTGGAGAAGACTCCTGAGAGTCCCTTGGACAGCAAGGAGACCAATCCAGTCAATCTTAAGGGAGATAAACCCTGAATTCTCATTGGATGGACTCATGCTAAAGCTGAAGCTCCAGTACTGTGATAACCTGATGAGAACAGGCCACTCACTGGGGAAAAAAAAACACAAAAACCTGATGCTGGGAAAGACTGAAGGCAGAAGGAGAAGAGGGCAACAGAGGATGAGGTAGCTGGATGGCATCTCTGATGAAGCTGACCTGAACTTGGACAAACTTCGGGAAGTGGTGAGGGATAGGGAGGCCTGGCGTGCTACAGTCCTTGGGGTAGCGGAGAGTCAGACACAATGGGGTGATTGGACAATGACGACAGTACAATAGGCAGTGTATTTTTATTGTTTTATAGATATTAAAAGGAAGAGATCATTTCCAAGATCAACTTCTCTTCTTAAGGAGCCAGAACTTACATAAGGTTCAAAATACTGAGATGAGCAACTGAATGTTCCTCTAAGAGGACTTTCTGTGATGATGACCATGCTCTTTATCTGCACTGTCTGCTTGAGGAATCACTAGCCACCTGTAGCTGTGGTTAAATTAAGGACTAGCCTTCTATTAGAAGGAAGAAGTTGAAGTTTCAGACACTAAAGTTTTCACCTACCCATCTTCCCTCATCATTGCCTTAAATGGAATTTCCTGTTTATGGGACAGACGCTGAAGTCCCAGTAACATCATCTCCGAGTGGCCATCAGTAAATATGTACATGTTGCCTGTCACAGGAGGACGAGGCTAAGGGGACCCGGCATCGCTGATGTTTGAGATGCAGCGGGCCCTTGTTTGATGGTTATGTAACCACGCCTCCTGTTTCACTCCTGCTTCTCCTCTCTGACATCCCTACCTACTCGGCTCTGAAACAGTAAGAACTGTTGCAGAGGCTGAAACGGATGCATGGTTGGGTGGGTGACTAGATAGATGGGTAGATGGATGGATAAAAGTAATAATAATAGATAACACTTAGAGTATACCTAACAAGTATCAGAATCTGGGTCCAAGGCTTTCCTTGTAACATTTCATTCTGATTCAATCCTCAGAATATCCCAAAGAGGAAGGTGTGATTAATTCTTCCAGTTTGAGAGATGAGGAAACTGAGAAAATAGCTAGCAAGTTGCCCAGCACATATTTGAACCGTGTCTGTCTGCCTTCAAGTCTTGTCCTTCACTGCTATCCTACACCACACCATGGAACTGTGAGATATTAACACCATGCATTATTTATACCTTGTCACATTGTTACAGAGGTGGTTGAAATTTTTCTCCCTCGGGTAGCTACAGATGCTAGGGAGGAAAATGCTGGAAAGTGACAGGTACCTCAGTTCTCTCCAAAAGTGGCTCTTTCACTTTTCATTGCTGACCAACCTCTAATGTGTCAATGGTATACTTATGTGGTTAACTGTTGCCTGGGGCAGAAAAATAAAGCTTCTGGCATGCAATTAAAACCTCGTCTTGCCCAATTGGGCAACTAATGGGATCAGCAAGAATGGAGGCTGCCTAGTTAAGGCATAGTTTGTATCTCAAATCCATTTCATGGCGCAAGTGACAGACTGGCAGAGTGGCGTCGCCTGACTGTTCAATTTGAGGCGTAATTGGGGAACCCACGAGGCCACCCTTGACTACTCCTGTGTGCTCACAGGCAGGCTCCCACGTGACTCTGATGGCGAACACGTGCAGAGGCACCAGGATGCTGCGCTGCCCTCTGATTGGTCCATATGCCTGCCTGTCATCCCACACTCTGGCCCAGAGTGGAGATGCCTCATGAACGTTCTAGTTTCAGATACTGGCTTGTGTGTAGTGGTCCCATCATCAAACCTGAGGACTTGTTCTGCCTGCAGTGATTAATAAGAAATTATTACAAAGTGAGGATGTAATAAAAACTAGACGTCTCTGCCCTTTGGGGATATTGTCGAGAGCTTAGATAGGGTCCTTGCTCATGGTCCCTATCCCTGGTTTTGTTACTGAAAGTGGTGTTGGGGCACTCTCAACTGCTTCTGTTAACCAAGTTAATTTGGGCTCATGTTATTCAAGAAATGTTCACTAAAAACCAATTGTGAGTGAAACACTCTAAGTGTGGGGTACACATCTATTGAGTAAGACACATTCCCTGGCTACATACAGCTTACATCAGGGGTGAGATAAAAACAATAGACAAGAAAAATAAATATGTGAACAAGATGACCATAACTATAAAGAAAATAAAACCAATAACCAATAGTGACTGCCTAAGAATGGGGGTAGGGAGCAACATCAGGGACAAAGCTCAGAGAGAGATGATATTTAGGCTGAGACCAGAAAGCTGAGAAGGAGCTGGTCCTTCAGAAAACCTGGAGGAAGAAGGAAGAGCATTCAGACAAAGGAGACAGCAAGTGCAAAGGTCCTGGGGTGAGAAAGAGTTGGGTTTGTTCTTGTTGGAGCAGAAAGGTGGTGGCCAGAATACAGTGAGTGCAGAACGAGGCAGAAAGATGAGGGCGGGCGGAGACCAGCAGGGCCAAGTCACACATGACCGTGCGTTCTGTGGGAGAGGTCCTCATCACATGTCAATGTATTTTCTTCATGTAGGTGAGAAAGCTCGCCCTCAGACCTGCTCGGTAACTTGCCTAAAGTCACACAGGTGCAAAGTGGGGAGATTTGTTTGTCTGACCCTAAAGCTCACTCTCCAAGTCATCAGACTGTACTGCTTCTTAGACTTTGAGACTGGACCTTGAGTTATGACCCAGAATGTTACGGAGCAGTGTGTATGTGTGTGTGTGTGTGTGTGTGTGTGTGTGTGTGTGTGTTTATGTGTGTGTGTGTGTGTGGTGTTTAATAAGGGACTTCTTGGCGTTTCTCAAACATATCAGTAGGCTGACATGTTCATCCGTAATCCCTTGCACACTGAGATCTTAAGTTGCTCTCTGTGGAGGGCATGGTGCTCGAGGGAGGGGCGCAGAGGGGAGAAGGCGGTGGAGGGTGGACTTCGCAACGTTCCGTCAGTCATGCTCTCACTAGATCGGGTGTCACGGCACCCGAAAGGATGAAGAGGAGGGTGCAAAGTTACGACATCACAAGTGTGACTTTGCCAGGTCTGGTGACAGCAACATCCCTTGTTGCACAAGGAAGGCACCGTTGAATGTGTGAATGACCGGGTCCTTCAAACTGCTTTTTTCATGCCCAGGTGACAAAAAGTCCTGGAACATCTCTGTTTGTCTTGCTGACAGACCAGCTGCCACCCTCTGGCAGACAGTGGCCCCACAATCCGCGTGCTGGCAATGGGCAGTCTTGTTTGACAGTAGGTCTCGCCTGGTACTAGTCGGCCACTGTCTTTTGGGGCATAATGGGTTTGTGGTTATGTCCAGAAGGCAAGCAAGCCCTAGTGCCCCAGTTCAAGTATACTTTCAATTTGATGAGCCCAGAGGTTCTCAGCCTTCACTATTGACCTTTTGGACTGGATAACGATCTGCCGTGGGGGCTATCTTATACATTGTGGGATATTTAGCCTTTTTCCTCTAGATGCTTTAGCACCCCAACTCAAAGTTGCAACAGCCAAAAATACCTCCAGATATTGCCAAGTGTACCCTAGAGACAAAATCCCCTCATCCCCATCTAAGAATCACTGGCTAATTCAAATAGTTCAGTTTACTGAGAATGGAAACTATTCTTGGTTTAACTCCAAATGAGTAAAAATTACATTCAAATATACCAGTCCTGACACTAAAAACAGCATCTATGGCTATTTAAACACTTTGCCTTAGAAAAAACTATGGTGATATTGGAAAAGTTGAATTTGTGCATATCCTGTGATACACTCTGAAAGATGTTTTTGTTTTTCTGTCTCCCTGTATTGGGTAGGATAATTAATGCTAGCCACTCTGACAAACAACCCCCACATCTCAGAGGTCCAACACAATAAATGTGTGTGTCTCATGCACACAATGTCTGAGGCTGATCTCCTCCAACTGGTGGAACTTCTTTACCATCTGGAGCATCTCATGTTGGCTTCCAGAGTCACTGAATAAGATGTGGACAAGTCCATCACTTCTGTCATGGTCAAGTGGTGTGGACACATCATCACTTCTGTTTCATTGGTCGGACCATCCACAGGACCGAAACTGAACTACAAAGGAAACTGGGAAGTGTAGAACGAGGAGAAGGAAACCGAGTTTGGCAAACACGAAACATCTGCTCTGCCACAGTCCTGGCTATCAGACTTTTAGCTTATTGAATAACGATCAGAATCAGATTTTGTGTTGTTTCTAATGGTCTGTGTTGCAGACAAACAATGTGGACCGCAGCACTGTCTTCCCTTCATAGGCCTAGCTTCAGAATTGCAGAGTCCCCACTCCCGCCATCCATTCTGATCGTGGGTAGCTTTGAATGGGTTGTAAGAATCTGTGTTTTACTTGCCCCAGGAAAGTATGATGGATTGGTATCTTGGACTCATCGGTCTCAAACCTAAATAGTCTTATATCTTCATTTCTGCTGACCTCCATTAGGGAAAGAGATTTAGAGCTGGTTGTCATGTCAAGCTTTCTTAAAAACAAAAACTATATTGTCATATCTGCTGGTTTCAGATTTTCCTTCAATTTCTGGTAAAAGCTACAAGCCCTAATTGTATCAGCTCTTGGTTTCTCCATATCTCCACTGCCCATCTCCAACCTGCCATGTTTTCTTGACCAGTGTTCCACCTTCCAAGGGAGTTTCTCATGAAATGCAAATCTATTAGTTTTAACTCTTTGCCTGAATCCACCAATGCCCTCCCATTGTCCTAGGATCAAGTCCAGATGTTTTATCATCTACCTAAAACATCCTTTTTCTGACTCTCTTTTCAGCTACATCCCCAAAGCTAACATGGTCCCTGGCACACAGTCAGCGTTTCAAAACTTCTGTTGAGTGAATGAATTTGTAGGACGCAGTGAGCTGTGGATGTATGTAAACATAAAATTACCAAAGGAATTAGCTCTGACTGCCCCTCCCCCTTTAAAACATAAATCAGTTTATATCAGTTCTCTGCAGTGTCAAAAACTTAAGAATAGTTTCTATTTTCTTGGGAACTGCATATCACTTAAATATTGACATGTACATACCCAGATATGTGCTTATATATACACTGTGTATTGTATGAAGGTACTTAGGTAGTTGTACATTCATTGTACAATACATGTGCTTATACATGTGTGTGCGTGTACGTGCTCAGTTGCTCAGTCATGTCCGACTCTCTGCGACCCTGTGGATTGTAGCCCGCCAGGCTCCTCTGTCCATGCGATTTTCTAGGCAAGAATACTGGAGCGGGTAGCCAGTTCCTACTCCAGGGGATCTTCCTGACCCAAAGATCAAACCCGTGTCTCTTACATCTCCTGCATTGATAGGCAGATTCTTTACCTGGGAAGCCCATGCATTTATATGTATACATACCTAAATATACTTGGTATATGTATGTGTGTATATCTACATATATTTCCCATTTTTTTCTGATCTTCGTACTACCATGGATGGCAAGAATGCTGTAACTACAGTTTGTATAACAGATGTGAAAACTGAAGCTTGCAAAGGAAAATTGACTTCAGCCAAGTCACACAGCTAGAGTGACTGCAAAGCCGGGTTTTAGAATTATTTTAATTTACTTTTTTGCCACACTGCATGGCATGTGGGATAGTCCCCTGACCAGGTATCAAACTTATGCTTGCTGCAGTAGAAGCACAGATTCTTAACCACTGGACCACCAGGGAAGTCCTGCAAAGCCAGGTTTTGAAAGGAGGATTAGCTAGCCTCCAAGTCTAGAGCTTTGCCTTTCTATTATACTGCTTTTCTAGAGCTACGCCACTTCTAATTTCACGCTAACATTTATACTGTAAACAGAGTCACTGTTTCTCATAAATCAACAAATGAAATTGACATCTAGGCTAAAAAGCCAAAGACTGCAGTCTGTATCTACCGGAATGCAATTCTGAAAGGTTTGTGATCGTCTTCTCTTAGGATAGGGTTTTATATTTCCTTACAGGCATGTACCAAAATTTGATCGCTCTTTATTAAAAGCTTGGCATCATTTTTTCCATTTGAATGGAACAAAGCATGGCCAGTCCAGCGACTTTGCTCAAGATCTGCACTCACACAGTGGGAGAAGGTGTCTCTTTTCCTTCTCTGCATGATTGCCTGACCATTCTCTGTCTCTCTTCCCTTTATATGGCCCGAGATTTCTCACCCTTGCCACTACTGGGCTAGATCACTCACTGCTGTGGGGAGCTATTCTATGCACCTTAAGATATTTAGCAGCATCCCTGGCTTCAAGGTGAGACGATCGCAAAATGTCTCCAGACGTTGTCAAATGCACACCAATTACAAACACTGGTACATATGGTGCTTAAAAGCTTTCTGATCAAACAATGGTGAGATTCATACTATGAAATAGGGAATCTCTGTATCATTAAAGAGCACTGGCTTGGCTTCCTCAAGGTGAAGGATACTGGGCTTCGGAATATCTGGGGGCAGGGGCTGGGGGCGTCATGGCCTGGTGCTTACCCTGCCATGTCTCTCTGGCTTTTCTTTCTCTAGTGTCCAATCTTTACGCCCTTCATGGTGATCCTCTCAGAGAAGAAAATTATTAAAAAAAAAAAAAAAAGTTTTAAAAAAACATGTAGTTTCAAAATTATATGGCCTTACAGCCTGTCCAGCTAATAAAATTATGCACCGCAGCTTAAATTTAGACATCGAGCTTCATCTCTTACTTAAATGTATCTGTGTGTTTTAATAGGAACATTCAGCTTTGCTTTTATTAATGCAAAAACATTAAGGCACCAGCCCTCGATCCGAAAGCCTTAAAGGGCTGTTTCTAACAGAACCTGTCATAAAATGTGCTCTCAAGCGTGTCCCCTTTAAGAGACTCCAGAATTAAATGTTCCCGTATGTGAATTTTATTTGGTACAGCACATTTGCTTTATGGCTACAATTAAGTTAGATGTGCCGATAACAATGTCTGTTTTCCATTTTAAATCGCACATTTCAGACAGTGTGCATTGTTTTATTATCTAATCCACATGCTTTTAATTGCAATTATGGTCCCTTATGAGTCCCCTGGGAGGGCATGATTGCAATTAAAAATGTAATTTAAATGTTAATTAATTACATTCATTTTCTAAACTGGGAAAATTTCATTTATTATTTTCATGTGTTGTGCACTTATCCTAAATGCATTACCTTCTAAATGTTTTTTTTTCCTAAATTAAGTGTTGTGTTTATAAAACAGGGTGTTTAATATCCTTTAAAATTTTTGTGAGAGTATTTGTACAAATTATTACTTTAAATTAATTGATTCTGAGCTATATGCATGAGATATATATTCTATATATAATGAAAATAATTTTGTCGACTTTTCTCAGACTGAAATATGGCATCAAAATATATGTTTCCCCTATTTACTTTCTGATAGACTTTGATATGGAGAGGAAAGTCTGTAATTTTTATTACTATCATTATTTTTTTTAAACAAAGGGAGAAAGGTATTGTTACTAGAAATGATACAGACCATTAATATGAAAAGGGTTTTCCCTCTAGATGAAAATTGCAATCTAAGGAAGAAATTTATAGTTAGATTAATAAGTCATCCTGCCTCCTATGAATAAATAAGGGAGAGCAAAAAAGAACCATGAAGATATGAAGCCATAAAAATTATTGTAACTTTCCAGAAAAAAAAATTGTTCTTTGCACATCTCAGTTTATCTGGTTAGATCTATCAATTTTCTGACAGAAAAAAAAAAATCAGAAAATCTTACTTTACCTAGAATAAGAGGGTCATTTTACATATGAAGAATTACAAAGAGACATCTCTGTACTTTAAACTCTGAACCATATCAATTTTGTTAGTTTTAGTGAATTAAAGTGTAAGTCCCAAGACGACAAGAATTTAAGTGTTTCTCTTAGTTCAATTCCAAGTATACGCTACATGCAATTAATTAATACAAGCCTTTTGAGGATTTTTTTTCCTTGTGAATTCTTCTCCAATTTGCCAAACCTTTCTTTAGCTTTTTCATTTTAAAAGTGCTTGCTATGTCTGAATTCTGGCTATTTTTTTTTTTTTTTTTTTTTTTTTGGTTCAACACATTCAAAAGATATCTTAGGAAGATTCTAGTCTATCAACTTTTTATCTAGTGCCCACTAAATTATTATGTGTGATATTGAGGAAGACAGAGGAAAGAATAAATTCAGGTCTTAACATGCTCAGCACATATTATGGGGTCTTTCCTCTGAGGTCTAAATGTGTAAAATTTACTTTGGCCCGGATGGTGTTGCTAAACCCTCACAGCAGCGCTGGGAAGCGAGCATCACCATTATCTCTGTTTAATGGGTGCGTGAGGGGCGTGGAACTGAGGCATGGACCATCCTGGTAACGCGCACAGCCTAGAAAGAGTCAGGCTGGGATGAGTGCCCCCAAGGCTGACTCCAGCCCTTCCCCTCCATTCCACACCGTGAACCGGAGCACGACCAAACAGCGGCACACCTGCGGGAGTGACGCGGGTGGGCCCCGCAGAGCAAGCAGGCGGCTTGAGCACCAGGCCCTGCAGTCAGGCTCCACGGGCTTGCATCCACTCAGCTGTCGTGCGTCTCGGGTGAGCCACCCTGGCCAGTCAGCCTCAGCCTCCTCTTCTGTGCGATGGGCGGATGTGGTCGCTGTCTCTGTGTGTGCTGAAGACTCACTGAACACGGTGGAGGTGTGTGAGCAGGCAGCTGCGGCCGTGTCTGCCATGAACCTGGCCTCTGCCTTTGAGCAGCTCACAGTCCAGTCGCACATGAGGAAGGCAGCAGTGAATGGTTTGAACACAATCAGATAGAGCCAAATAAAACAGTCACTGAAACGTCCATCGGTGAAGGGCTGCTCAAGTCAGTCATGGCGTGTCCGCGTGATAGAATGCTGGGCAGGTTTTAAAACAATAATAAATTGATCCATATGTTCTGATATGAGTCAAGATGCTGAGCTTATTGTTAAGTGGGGAAAGCAACATGCTGAATGTTTGTGTGATGGAGAAAGAGATGGATGGAGCTGAGTAAGTAGGTAGAGATCATTTTTATAAATACACAAACATGTTCTGGAAAGATACACAATAGACTGTAAACACTGACTGTTTGAGGATTGGAACTGCAAGGAGCAAGGTGTGGAAGGCACAGTCAAGATTTTTTTTCTTATTTTTTACTTCATACTCTGCTGTATAGTGTGGTTTTTTTCCTATGTAGTACTTGAACCTTAAATAAAACTTTGAATTCACACACATACAGATACACACAGACACATCTGTGAGAACTGGGTTCTGACCACGAGAAAATTCAGAAAAGAAAAGGGAGAGACATCATGGGATGCTGAAACCAGGAGTGGCTTTATCCGTGTGTTGTATTAATAATAGCTTCCATGGCTTTAGAATGAGGAAGGCAAGGCGTCGATAGAACCAGAGCAAAAGCAGAGCATCAGGGCTGGAGAGGAAGCTTCCAAGGCCTGTCCAGCAGCAAGGGGGTGGCCGGCTGGACTGAAGGGAAAAGAAGAGGATGCAGAAGAAGGAGGAGGCCAACCCTTTTGCTAAAATGTATCCATAAAATAATAAAATCAGGCCAAAAGAGGAAAAAAAGAAAAAAGAAAGAGATTTCTTCCAACCTGAGAGAGCGTCACAAACCCCAGCAGCACTGGGGCGGCCAGGAGTCAAGTCAACTGTTCTTGAAAGCAACCCCCAAGGCTGTATCATAAGCACTCCAGCATCTTCTAATATGACTTTATTCATTTGCTAATGTTTGGCTGTGCTGGGTCTCTGTTGCATTCCAGCTGCGGCAGGTGGGGTGCCAAGCTTCTCACTGCGGGGGCTGCTCTCGTGAGGGCATGGGCTCTGGGCACTCGGGCCCCAGGAGTTGGGGCTTCTGGGCTCCAGAGCACAGGCTCAGTAGCTCTGGCCCACGGGCTTAGCTGCTCCAGGGCATGTGGGATCTTCCTGGCCCAGGGACAAACTCTGAGTTTTTCTCTCTCCATCTCTCCTCCCAAATGTCTTCCCATTCTCTCTCCCTCTCCTTCCCCCCTTCCCCTGCTCCTGCCTTCAGCTTGCTCCTGAGGGGCCCCAGAGAACACCTTAGACTAGCACACTTCCTTCCTCAACCGTGAAAGCCATCGGCCCCCTGTGGCCAGCAGGTGTCAGAGAGAGACACCGGGAAACCTCCTGGGAGGAGGAGGCTTCTGGGCTCAGCTCCCCGCAGCCCCCAGGCGCAGGGACCCAGCGAGCAGGTTTCTCAAAGCCCTCCTAACTGCGCGTTACCAGGGGCGTGCGGAGGATGGCACAGCAAGCAAGGCCTGGACTCGACTGCCAGCTCCTTCCAACCCAAGGACCTTTCGTGCAAGCTCTGCATACTGTCTGTGCCCCGAAGCAGGCCAAAGTTCCCTAAGTATTTCCAGGGCTTAAGTTCAAGTAACAGAATATTCACAATGGAATCGACATTGTTATCTCAAAATTATATTTTTATATGGGAGTGTAGGGCTTCCCAGGTGGCTCAGTGGTAAAGAATCCGCCTGCCAAGCAGGAGATGTGAATTCAGTCTCTGGGTCAGGAAGATCCCTTGAAGAAGGAAATGGCAACCCACTCCAGTATTCTTGCCTGGGAAATCCCATGGACAGAGGAGTCTGGTAGGGACAGTCCACGGGGTAGCAAAAGAGTTGGTCACGACTTAGCGACGAATTAATAAATAGGAGTGCATTGCGTTATGTATTTTTGTAGCTTACCTGCCTTGCCTGGGAAAGAGGATACCCAAACATTCCAAGGAATAACTCTTGCTGTAATGCAACGTAGCTTCAAGTTTTGGTACAGAAAAGACTTTGGTGGCTTCTGTGAGGATGGAGGAAACATATCACCTATCGGTTAAGGCTTAGTCATGTTCGTCTCAGATGTTCTTGTGCCGAGCGATCTGCTGGGGATCTCACTGAAATGTGGATTCTGATTCTGAAGCCTGGGGGTGGCCTGGGACACTAACAATCCAAGAGCTTCCAGAGGTACCAACGCTTCTGGTCCCTCAGACCACACTCTGAGAAGCAGGAATTTAGACTTGATGCCTCTTTTCTCGTCTGTCCCTTGGGGCTGCAGTATGACTTCCCTGGACTTATGGTCCTTTTGCCTGGGGAACCTCTCCTTCATGAAAAGAAATTTAAAATTATTTTTTTGGTTACATCGGTGCATAGACAAGTGTATTAATATTCTCTGCTGAAACACTGGGCATCCCCGGTGACTCAGACAGTAAAGAATTTGCCCACAATGCAGGAGACCCGGGTTCAGTCCCGGGTTTCGGGAAGATTCCCTGGAGAAAGGAATGGCAACCCACTCCAGTGTTCTTCCCTGGAGAATCTCATGGACAGAGGAGCCTGGTGGGCTGCAGTCCGTGGGGTCACAGAGAGTCAGACACGACTGGGCGACTAACACTACTGCTACTACTGAAACACATTCTTTCATCTCAAAGTTCATTTTTTCTTCCAATTTCCAGGAAATGAAAATATTTTCATGCAGACCTCATATTGTGGTTCCCAGGAACTGTCTCTCTGGTGCCCAAAATAGAAGCTGGTCCCACTGACCCTTACTGACTGTGTGCTGAGACTCTCCGAGTCTCTATTTCCTCATCTGCAAAATGGGGATCCTAGGGGCTGCCCCATTGTTTTCTGTCTTTGCACAGGGCCTGGTGTGTAGCAAATACCCTGGAAATGTTAGCTTTGGTTGCTTAAAGTTGCCCGACTCCTGGTAACTGTCATTGTCTCATGACCTATTGAAAGTCAGATTCTACATACATTACTGCTCCTCTCTTAAAGCTCTGCTTGATATGTCCTACTGGTTACATGACCTGGATAATTTCCATAAATTAACCTCCTTTACCTTCCATTTCTGTGCTACCCTGCTGTTTCCCTTCGGCAAGGCCCCCATCATCTCTTGGATGATGCCGACAGCAATGCCACAGTAACTTCTGCCGTGACACTCAACCTCCCTCAAACGCCCCGCCATTCATTTGCAGCTCGCTCTCTAAGCTCATCATTTCAATAGAAAGGCGATACAGCCCTGATGGATCTTGAATTAGCTGTCGATTTCCCTGCCTGTCGCTCAGGGATGGGGAGGGAACCACGGGGCTAATTGCGCCAGGTCCTGCCGTCACTGTTCGCGTGTTCCTTGTTGCTTTTAGCTCTTGACTCCTCTTGTTTTCAGTTCCAAGACTCCATCCACTATAAGGCATAACAGAGATTGAGCAAAAGCTTTATTTGGTGGTGAGGGTGGGTGAGAACAGAGGAGGAACCCTACGTATTAAATATACACACAAATTGCATATTGCACCCCAATTTCATGTGAAAATTGATAGCTGCAGAGTGAAGAAGAAGTGATCATATTTTACGAGGGTTAATAAAAGCCCCCAGTCCCATTAAGAAAACAGTCATCACTAGGTCCTCAGCCTCACTTTATAGGAAGATAGACCAAAACTGCATTTAATTTTCCTTTGTAATATTTTTTGAGCCATCCACATAATCATAGCATCCAGGCCCCACCTGATAAATGCAGAATTTGCTATAGATTTGCATTTTCAAGGCGTAGCCTTTTTTTTTTTTTTAATTATTTCCTCCTACAGGAATTCCTATCACACATACTCTTTGCACTAATAATTTCAGTTCATAAGTTTTCTTAGGCACTGTAATTACATCGCAAGTCAAAGTATTCATTCATTAAAAGCAGAGCCTGAGCTTTAGCGTGATTTCTAGAAAGGAGAGGCAAGTCAACATCCTGCCAGTTGGTCGGCCTGTTTTCTGTTCAGTATCTTCATCACAAATCTTTCCCTTTGATACAGTTTTAGATCTCACTGCCTTTATTGATGGAAATACTGATGCTTCTATTACAAAAGTCTCTCTTTCCTCCAAAGGGATTTCCATCTGAGTGTCTTTTCCTTGTTCATTCTTCCAAGTAATTCTTCCAAGTTTACTCATACCATTTCCAGCCCTGGTCTCCTCTGCCAACCTCAATTCTAAAACGGAAACTGGGTGGAGGGATTATCAAATCTCTCGACGGGAAATGTGGAAAATATTTAGAAATATTCACCCAGCTTCACTTCTAGTCGTCATTACTTAGTCACAGGTGCTACATTAGTAATTTTCGCCTCGCAGAAAATGCACAAGCGTTTGGGAGCTTTATCGGGAGCGCTGTGATGACGGAGGCTCTGGACAGGTCAGAGGTGGGACGTCAGAAGGACAGGCTGACCAGACAGTTGACAAGGTTTCTGAGCCCCTGGAGCCCCGGCCCGAGTGGGCCTCCTACGGGAGGGCACAGGACAGACACCTGGTAAGAAACATCCAGCCATCTACTCTCCCCTCCGGTTTCGGGGACCCAGCCGCCACCATGCTGGCTGCCTCTCTCTGCCAATCCCTCCTTGGCAGCATTGCTTCACATGGACCTAAAGAGCCTTGGGCACTTCCACACCAGTCCCTTATACATTTTAAGTGTTCAAATCAAATCATACCGGGGCCAGAGAAGATAAATGCCAGCTTTTTTTGTTGTTGTTTTTTTTCCCCATCGTCAAGGTAACGATAACAGATTCACTAGAATTTACATAGCACCAAAGTCGATTTACATGCTTATTTACTCTGTTGTTCTCTTTTAAAAAAATGGAGTTACCCTAGCAACTGTAATATCACATGACATTCAGACTAACCGTAATAGAAACACCTTCTGAAAAGAAAATACACATTTCACTAGATACATCGTATAGATGCATAAACTGTCGTTTATAGAATTTCGATCCGTTTAGAAATGATTGGGTGTGGTGCATGCAGCATTGAGTCCTTCCTCCCATTAATTACCTTGCTGGCTTCAGAGATGCTAGAGTGAGGTTAGAGGCTGGTGGGGGGGGGGGGGCACCCCGGGAGAGCACTGGAGCCTCTGTGGAGCTTGTTGATTGAACCGTCAGCTGTGTGTCATGAGTCCATCAGCAGAAGGAGCCCATTACCCAGTTCCATCTTTTGTTACCCTTTTGCATATGGGTAGAATTTATTACTTCATTCAAACTTTGTTCTAATTTTAAGACGGATGGTATTTTCCCTGGAGGGACGGTTGGCTTTGTCTAAAGCAGAACACTCTGATGAACTACTTTAAAGTAGAAGAAACCACCAAGAAATTGCACAGCCTTGGTCACTGTCAGCCAATTTGGATTTCAGTCAAGTTTTGCAAATTAATTTGCGTAAGCACAGGGTGAAATATAGCTTTTCTCAGGGGTCACACCAGGGCAGCTGTTCCTGGTTTTGGTTGAGTCTGGCCCACTCAGGAATACATCAAGGAGTTCTCAAAGGAGAACTCTATCATTCCAGAAATTCGTGTAGGAAGGTCCACAGTTGCCAGGGTCCTCCTACAGTCTGCTTATGTCTGTTTGATTAGGAACAAGGAGTGGGCTTGCTGGGTCGGACGTGTGGCTTCTAGGAATCAGAGTTTTGAGCTTGCAGAAAACACAAATCAGAGTCCACACTTTGTATTCAAACCCTCTCCAAAGGTGGCTGCTATGTGCAGGTGGTCTAGTCGCTCGATAGTGTCCGACTCTTTGTGACCCCAGGGACTGGAGCCCGCCAGGCTCCTCCATCCACGGGATTTCCCCAGGCAAGAATGCTGGAGTGGGTTGCCATGCCCTTTTCCAGGGGATCTTCCTGACCCAGGAATTAAAAATAGTGTCTCCTGCACTGCAGGCAGATCCTTTACCACTGAGCCACCCATACTTCCCAATGGTGGTCATGCCCTTTGCTACACCCCCAGCTGTGTGAGGTGACCTCTGACCCCACTTCCGTTTTCCTGGCCTCCCCCCTTCCCAATACCGCCCAGCTCTTCTCCCTTCTTCTCAAGAGCCTCCATCCTCTGCCGCCTCGTGTCTTTGAACTTCCATTTATCCCGACTTGCCCTCCAGTATGTTCACAGGGCTCGATGGTCATCTGTTCAGAGAGGCTTTGCCTGGCCACTCTTGCCAAAGAGCTCTCTGCCCACCTGCTTTTTTCCTCACAGCTGCCGTCCCTCTCTGAAATGCTGTTGTTTGTTTAAGTGTTTGCCTGCTTCTTGTCTGTTTTCCCCAACAAGACAGTAGGTGCCACAGGGCAGGGACGGTGCTGTTCCTCGCCCGGCTCCCGCGCCTGGGACGTGATCGCTGCTCTGCACAATATTGACTCTAAAAATGAAGGACTGAGAGAAAGTCTGGATGACTTCTCTTTCTAACAGATCAAGGGAAGTAAACAGAAACTCAGCGCCTCTTGAAAACAAATAACTCTGGAAAGAAAGAGAGGTCTGGCAAGGTGGACTGAATTTACAGACGCAGGAGCAGCCTGTGACAAATTGGAATCGGCGGAGAGTGAGGAATGCAGGTCGTTACTTCGCTCAGACAGCCGTCCTGAGACGGTACTGCTGACCATAGACGGCAGATGCAGCAGTACATGGTTTAAAAAAAAAAAACCTAAATGGATGAGGCCGATAAAGAAGGGGCGGTCACAGCACCGGGCCCAGTTCTCTGCCGCTGAGCCCGGGGCGTTAGGAAGTCGTGCCCGTCAGCCCGCGTGGCCGCCATGACGCCGGCTCTGTGCCTCAGTGGTCCGGGCGTTCCTTCCTGCCGCCCTCCGCGCTCGCTCCTTCCTCCCTCCACCTCTCTCCCTCCGATTCAGGGCTCAGAGCTGTGTGCGAGCAGGTTCCTCACACACCCGTGTGTGTGTGTGTGTGTGTGTGCGCACGTCCCCACGCGGCTCGCTCACGTTTCTCACAGGAAACAAAATGGCCACACACGCGCTGTCAGCAGTTTCGTGGCCGCACAGACGAGGCCCTGACCGGCGCCCCAGCCCCGATCCCCTGGCGTGAAGGCCGCGGTCACTGCCGCGGGTCTTGAGGCCGCCAGAGTGTCGTCTTCCGGAAGGTCTGTGGTCACAGGCGGGGCTGAGAGGAGCCGCTTGAGGGGAATGGCGGGGAAGACGAGGACGCGCTCGCTGGTGAGCCCGGCGCCCCGGGGTGCGGGGACACGCAGCCGGCGCCCCTCCTCACGGCGCCGGGCATCGTCTGCGTGTCTGTCTCGCCGTCTGTCTCGCGGCCGTGTCTCCTCCCCGCCCCTCGCCTCCCCCAGCACCGAGGCCTGTCGTCCCCTAAGGAACCCGAAATGTCTCGTGGATCGGATTCCATCCCCAGAATTCACTGGGCACCCACCCTGTGCATGCCTCTGTTAGCAGAAACAGAACCTTCAGATGCCTGAGAGAAGTTTTAAGGTATCTTTCTGAATTCTAAGGTAGCTTTTCCTGAATGTTTTTGAGAGATCAAAACTTGTTTTTCACAAGCATTATTTTCCCTTTTAAAAAATAACCTTTTTTAAAAGTGATAGAAGCAAAGCATGTGAATTGTAGAATGTTAGAAAATAGAGAGCGACAAAAACAAGCAAATAAAAACATCTTATTTTCAGTCACTCAGATTTTACCACTATTGTGGGTGAACTTCTAGAACATTCTCTGCGTATATGTATATTTAAGTAAGATGAGATTGTAATATGTAGCCTATTTTACAGACTACCATTTTTGATTAGTAATGTCTATTTTCCATTTTAATCGTATTAGTCTTTTTAATACCCAGACCATTTTCATATCTTTCCAGTTGCACAGAAATGTTTCCAGCTAAATTGATCAAACTACTACAAAATCTAGGATCTCATGTTGTATCCAACTGTTTAGCCCCATAATTTTTTTAACCTAATATGATTACTTTATTATGACCCAGAATTGATCAAGCCAATAGTCCTAAGGAATATCTTCCTTCTGAATTTGTCAGAGCTTCTCTTTGCCATCTACTTGCTCCTCCATCCCTTATAGAAGTGATATATAAACTCTTGGGTTCAAAACAAACTTGTTTTTACTAGAACACATCAGAAGTATAGGTTCCATTGAAATACATCTGAAAACATATAATCTGCCCCAAAATTAGAGGTGCTGAAAATAGCCTCTGCACTAAAATGGTGGCAGTTTGATTGCTCCAGACACTTACCCCCTTGCAACTAGAAAGTAATCTGTGTGACTTTATGGACTTTCTAAATGGATGTCCAGTTCCCCATCAACCATTCGCTTAATGGTTTCAATACTAATTAGTAATCCTTTGCCTGAACTGATAATTAAGGAGTTTGAAATGATGCATTTCTACATCTATTTTCAGAGTACGGTCTTTTATTTCTCAGATTTTCTTCTTTTATCGTGACTTCTGTAACTTGTGGTGGAGGATGGTGCAAGTTGAACGTTACAGCAAATGGTGTCGTAGAGCCTGGCCGTCAGATGGGTTTCCCACCGACGTGGGCTCCCCCCACTGTTCTCTCTCAGTGCTCCTCCACGTCTCGCCCAGGGACCCTCGTTGACTGGATTTCCCCCTGCCACATGTGCCTGCCATTGTGGTTCTTGTTGTTCAGTCACTAAGTTGTGTCCAACTCTTTGTGACCCCATGGACTGCAGCACGCCAGGCTTCCTGTCCTTCACTATCTCCAGGAGTTTGCTCAAATTCATGTCCATGGAGTCGATGATACTGTCTAATCATCTCATCCTCTGCCACCCCCTTCTCCTCCTGCCCTCAATCTTTCCCAGCATCGGGGTCTTTTCCAATGAGTCTGCTTTTTGCATCAGGTGGCCAAAGTATTGGAGCTTCAGCTTCAGCATCACCCTTTTCGGTGAATACTCAGGGTTGATTTCCTTTAGGATGGACTGGTGTGATCTCCTTGCCGTCCAAGGGACTCTCAAGAGTCTTCTCTAGCACCCAAATTCAAAAGCATCAATTCTTTGGTGCTCAGCCTTCTTTAGGGTCCAAACCTTACATCCATACCTGACCACTGGAAAAACCATAGCCTTTAACCATGGCCTTTGTCAGCAACGTGACGCCTCTGCTTTTTAGTATGCTGTCTAGGTTTGTCATAGCTTTTCTTCCAAGGAGCAGTGGCTTTTAATTTCATAGCTGCAGTCACTATCCACAGTGATTTTGAAACCCACGCTTTATTTAGTTATTTGCTTATTATCTTTATTCATATTGTCCTCTGATTTAAGCTAGTGGTGTGCTCGAGTCAGCTTGCACTGTTTAGCTAGAGCTGACTGTGTATATCTCTAACTCCTTTAGTGGTTTCTTGACAGTGTCCGTGGCAAGCATATTTACACCATGAAAACTGGCAAATGATACGGCTTAGGACTTTTAAAAAAAAAGCTTTTTCAAAAGCTAGGTTTTAAACATTTACCAGTCCACTGTTTCTTTCAGCCATCAATTTTTAAATCTGACTCAAAAGCAGAATTCCCTGAAGAATTTTCCATAATACACATTTCAAACCCCCACCCCCACCCCCGGCAAACCTGCTAAGTCAGAAACTCCAGACTGGAAGCTCTGCAAGTCTGTGTCTTTGATAAAACTCTGCAGGAAATTGAGACTTCAAGGACCCCTAGTCAAGTGGTCAGCTCTAGAAAGAAAGCCCTGTCTTTGTGCTCGAGCCCTTCTCACTTTTTCCGAGCGGTTCTCGGTTTCCATTCTTGCCACCTGTGCTGTTTGAGGGGCAAGACCTCAAACAAAGGTCGCCCAGATATTGAGGATGGTTTCTTTCCACCTGCTTGCAGGCATTCACCCCACTACTCTCGTCAACTGTCACCCACCTTTGTTCAGAGTCCTTTATCCCATTTCCGAGTCATTCTGTGTCTGCCGCCCACCACGTGGAGAGGGAGACGGCAGCTCATTGGCAGTCTTTCCTCATCAATCACTTCCGGATGGGTCACTTCTTTGCAATCTAAACATGAAAGCCTGCCCCCTCAGGGGTGGAGTGTGGGCAGGGGCATGAGGGTTTTAAAAAAACATTTTGGGGCCAGACCTACAGAAACCCCTGAGGCATCGTCTCCCTAATTGCACCTTCGCGATTTATCACCGAGCCGGTAGTTCCAGGGGCCCCTGCCTCTGCGCGTGTGTAACCAAAGTGAGTTTTAAGCTGCAGAGGGAGCTGCCTAATCAATTCCTTGGCCTGAGCCTCTTAGAATCCAATACAGCACAGATACAGGATGGTGATGATAATCTGACACTCCCCACATGACTGGGGGCTAGACAGCGCCCGCTGGATAAAACAATGTCACACCCAAATGACTATCACTGGCCTCCAGTTCCAACACAACACCAAGAAAACAGTGCAGCATTATGAGAATTCCTGTTCCCTCTGTCGATATTTTCAAGATGGTTCTTACCTCTGAGCAGGCATCGATTGCATATAGGTTAGGACCCCCAGTGTCATTTGTCATTTCTGATATAATATCGTGTTATCGTTTAAAGCCGTAATGGGAGAGGTGTCTGTGCTTAAAGCAAACCCGTGTCTCGGGCTTTGATAAATGGTTCGATGAGCTTGGTTTCTGCAGCGGTGAGTAGCTGGCTGGCTATTTGCTTTACCTTTTATCCAAGAATAACTGTGTGATGGGTTCTGGAAGCGAGCAGTATCATTTTGTCAGATGTGGTTCATGGTGAGCCGGGTGGTCCTAGCAAAACAGCTGTGGGATTTTAGCACCCGACAGGATGTTAGCGGAGGGCCTGTGTAAATCTGAAACAACTCAAGCTCCACATGGCTGCTTTCGGTTGAAAAGTTCTCAGCACTGCTGGGTGTTTTTTTTTAAGGTGAGAGGACAGGAAATACTGATGGGAAGAGGGGGGGAAATGTGCTTTAGATAGTAATAATTTTTTTCAGACAGAGCCTTTCTGAGAAGGAGCGCTTTGAAGGGAAAGGTAGAGCCATAAGCAAGGAAAATATGAAACCAGTAATGAGTGACTGCCCTTAGCCCAGGCCAGCGGTGCAATCCGATTCCCGGCGGCCTGACTCACACAGCTCCAGCTGCCCTCGGACAAGTGACCCGCCTCCTGGTAGCGTGACTCTTCATCCATCATTGGAACCCTCGAAAATGTGGCCTGAAGCAGGTCTGGAAGGCTGTCTGTGCCAGCACCCGAAGATATTCGTGGGTTGCAACCACGGTACTTAATCCATCAGAGCAGGCAGTTTGTCAGAACAAATAGCAATGGTTTTGTGCCCATAGTTCCCTTCTCAAAATTCATGAAAACCCAAATGCTCGCACGATTTCAATGCAGCTTTGCATGGCGGCAAAGGCTGTCATTTCTCTCTGCCTTCTTTAAGGGGGAGAAGGGCCAGTCATGGATCATTACATAAATGGCACAACGGTCATATTCCCCCAGCTCTAAATCTGGAAGGAGGTTTGGAGAAGTACCTGACATGAATTTTTGCTCCTACTAGCAGGAGTGTCCACCCATCCTTGGCTTTCAGAAAGGTTCTCAAAGTTTTCAATGTTCAGTGTCAAATGTACACTCAGCCAGGGATACAAGGCTGGGATGCTAAGAAACTGTAGTTTTGAGAGTCTCCCCTTAACCTTGCTATCCTGGGGAACAGCAAAGTTTTTTGCCTGTGAGTCCATACTTTCTCAACAGCATTATTTTTAATTAATAAAATATACTTGCTAGGCAAGAGAGAGGGTTTGCAGAATCAACAATGACTATACGGCAAAGAATGGGTTTTCCAAGTGACGCAGTGATAAAGACTCTGCCTGCCAATACAGGAGATATAAGAGACACAAGTTTGATCCCTGGGTCGGGAAGACCTCCTGGAGAAGGAAATGGCAACCCACTCCAGTATTCTTGCCTGGAAAATCCCATGGACAGAGGAGCCTGGAGGGCTACAGTGCATGGGGTCACAAAGACTCAGACACGACTGAGCATGCACATACGTATGCATGAGGCAAAAAAAAAAAAAATGTCTACAAGCGTCATTAGGATCTGGTGCCAATCAGCAGAAGAAATAGGTCCAAATACGTATATAATTAAATACATGTTTCTAGGTTTATCATATACACACTCAATATGCAAATATGTATTCATAAGCATTCATATTTTTGTAAATGTAGTATGTGTCTGTACTGGTTACCTAACCTGATCAGTACCATGCCCTGTACTTGTATTAGTATTTTAAAATTGTGTGCCTACTGTATGTCAGACATTTATGTACCTTGGTGCATTTTTTCCTCAGAGTATCTTTTAAGGAAATGGGATTATCCCATTTTTCAGATGCAGAGGATAAGTTTAGAAAGTGCTGCCTATCATTTGCCCAAAAGCAGGTTCTTAGCTCAGGCCATTTTTAATAGGTCACACAAGGATTTGCATGTCATTTATTGTGCAAGCTGGAAATTGTGATGAGATGTGCCAATATAAAGAAAGAATTCACTCTCAGATTTTATAAAACCAAGGACTAGCAGAATACCAGACAAAAGTACTTCTGTCTCTTTTTATGAGATTCCCAGAGTAAAGATAGTTGAACCTAAGGTTCTTGTTACATTACACCCAGCAGGAACAGGGCTCAGTATTACCAGATCACTTGGTTTTTCCATGTTTGTTTGTTTGTTTTCAGAAAAAACTGTCTGTATGAACTTTTATAAATTTTTCTGTATCTTTATGACTTGTGTCTCTGTGTGTGTGCTAAGTCACTTCAGTCGTTTCCGACTCTGTGCGACTCTATGGGCTGTAGCCGACCAGGCTCCTCCATTCATGGGATTCTCCAGGCAAGAGTATTGGGCTACCATCTCCTCCTCCAGGGATCTTCCCGATCCAGGAAATGAACCTGTGTCTCCTGCGGCTCCTGCATTGCAGGTGGATTCTGTGCTGCTGAGTCACTAGGGAAACCCATGATTTGTAAATATTGGCAACTAATTCACCTCTTTTCAAAATACTAACAGTTCAAGCAAAACACATTTGTGGGCACATATCGCCTGGAGGAGGGCATGGCAGCCCACTCCAGTCTTCTTGCCTGAGAATCCCCGTGGACAGAGGAGCCCGGGGGGCTGCAGTCCTCGGGGTTGGGCACAACTGAGCACGCGGCCCACGGTCTCGGTGACCCACTGACTCCTATTGCCTCATCCTGCTGGCCTTGCTTCAGTTCTGGGGCGTGCCGGGGCAGGGGGGCGGCTCATGGAATATGCCTCACTGCGCACTCTGGCATAAAACAGCCGTGGGCAGTTCCTCCCTGAAACGGACAGATTCAGGCTGTGCCAGGAAGGGCATCGCCTACCCCGCCCCGTGAGTTGGGAGCACTCCCCTGGTCCAGGTTGGGCTGGATTGTTTCTCTGCTTCCTTCTTGCTCTAAAGCTCTAGGGCTGCTTTCTTTTTTAAAGACTCAGGTATGGCAGGACCTGCACGCGTGTCCCCCTTCTCATCAGATGCCCCCCCGGAGCAGACCTTGCTGAACCCTACGAAACTCTAGCTGACCCAGCCTCTGCCGCCCTTGGTCATGTCTCCCCGGCCATTTCGCGCATGCACTTCCCTTCAGCTCCTTGGGGTTCCTTTCTTTCTCTTCTTCAAAGATCTCCCTCAAACTCGTTTCCTCCTTTGAGTCTTGACACTGTCATTTTTCCTGCCTGGATTGACCTTCCATCCTGTCTTTCTTTGACTGATTCCTTCTTATACGTCATGTCTCGCCTTCCCAGAGTGACCCTCCCTGACCCCTGAGCTGCAGGGATGTGGCCCCCCAACACCCTGCCAGTCCCGTGCAGTCCTACCCTGCACTCCATCCATATCAGTTGTCAGCATCCCAGGGTATCTCATTTATTTCTTCCTTTATCTTTTTATAGAACCTGCCGTTATCATGATTAAAAGGGGTAGATTCTCCAGCCAAACCACCTTGATTCAAACCGTAGATCTGCTGCTTCTTCAGTCTGTGACAGTGGGCAGGTCACCTCTCCTCTCCATGCCTCAGTCTGCAAAGTGGGGAAATTGGAAATAGTCATCATAATAGTGGGCTTCCGTGGTGGCTCAAACAGGGAAGAATCTGCCTGCAATGCAGGAGACCCAGCGTTTGATCCTTGGGTCGGGAAAATAAGAATAATAATAGTACCTTACAGGGGTGCTACAAGAATTAAATATATTACTGTTGATAAACTGTTTAAGACAAATGTTTATGAAATGTTTGGAATAATGGCTGGAACATAGCATGCATTATATCTGGACCAGCAGTGACTATTGGGCCTTCCGGATGGCTCAGTGGGTAAAGAATCACTTGCAGTGCTGAAGATACAGGAGACGTGGGTTCAGTCTCTGGGTTGGGAAGATCCCCTGGAGAAGGAAATGGCAACCCACTCCAATATTCTTGACTGGAGAATCCCATGGACAGGGGCGCCCGGTGGGCTGCACTCCAAAGGTTGCAGAGAGTCAGACACGACTGAGCGACTATGCACACAGTGACCGTTGTTATCGTTATTAATGTCACCCTCATCACATCATCATCTCCTACATCTAGAATGTAATTTCTTCATGAGAATAGATGCCAGCTCTCTTCTTAATCTCTGCATTCTTCTTGCACAGCACAGAGTAACTGCTCAGGAAATATTTATAGAACAAATGAATGATGGAAAGGAAACTTTGAAGAGCCAGTACAATAGAATACACTTATCATTGCATGGTTAATTGCTTAAATGTCTCTCTCTCTCTTTGTGTACCCCTATCTCTGTATGTCTTTCTGTATAGGTCTCTCTCTCTCTCTTTCATTAAATTAAAATAAAGATGACGATAAAGTGCCAGGAAAGCTGGGAAAACGGTTCACGAGGTTGCCCAGTCAGGGGCTTCCTCGCGAGCTGATATCTGAATAATAATGCCCCACTTGAACCAGCGGCCCCCCATTAACGACTTTCACCAACAAGGTTCAAACACGAGGAAGTGGCAGCGGCAACAGCAGGGCCACTCTAGTCATCCTAACGATGCGGGGTGGTACTGCCGCGTGCTCCTGGGCAGAATGGAGAATGGAGGAGAAAGCCCCCACTCGGCGTGCCGAGGTGCCGCGTTCAACAAAGGAATCCTGCCATTCCAGACTGCCGGGACCTTTAAAAATAAAAGATGTGCTGTATTTCCAGTACTATTCAGTATTCATGAGGCTTCGCAGCTTGTTGTAAGGCAAGATGAAAACAATACTCAGTAGATTTTCATAAGTGACATGTAACTGTAAGATTGATAGATGATGCAGTTTTAATGTATGTGAAGTTCAAAACCAACATAAAAGCTGCAAGCCACCTGGACACTGCATTCCAAGCCCACATTTCTCCCGGTGAGGAACCCCAGCTCCCCCCCCCAACCCTCCTGCATCAATAAAACAAAAAGTGGGCATCGTCTTAAGTAAGGGTGAATGTCTCCCGAACCCCCACGCGAACAGAGTGTTGGTATGTTTTCATTGATGTAACAGGGGTCCTTGTGTACACTTTCTTGTTCAAATTAATATGATGGATCATGAATGGTTAAAGATCTCTACTTCTGCTAATCGATGGCAAAGATGGTGGTTAATGCTCCTGGGGGCTCAGGAAGCACAGTGGTTGGGTGAACACTAGGCATTCCCTAGAAGACCCTTGCTTTGTAAGTTCATAGTTTATTGGCCACTGTGGATTTGTTGTGTGTTATACACACACACCTGCACACACATACCCGCACACACACACACACGTGGTTATACATTACATGTGAAACATTACCTATCATAAATGTATATGTATTTTTCCATCCGTCTGTCCTAAGTTGCTTCAGTCGTGCCCAACTCTTCATGACCCCATGGACGGGAGCCCAGCAGGCTCCTCTGTCCATAGAATTCTCCAGGCAAGAATACTGGAGTGGGCTGCCACTTCCTACTCCAGGGGATCTTCCTGACCCAGGGATCTACCCGAGTCTCTTACATCTCCTGCACTGGCAGGCGGGTTCTTTACCACGAGCGCCACCTGGGAAGTCCCGATGTGTGTTAAAAGATGCAGCTAATTAACCATGTACATTATCTCTAACTATGTAATATGGAGCAAATGCAGAGTTTTAAGAATGTTCATGGTCAGCCTCAATCAAGCACCATTTGCCTCTATACTTGTCCTGTAAATGACTCTTAAAGGAATGTTGTAAACCTTGTATCTTCGTTTTTGAACCCTTCTTTCCTTTGTCTTATCACTTGTTGCTAACGTTGATTGAACACTGGGACCTGCCAAGGTCTGAAGAGGAAGTACTGTGGAGAGGCTCGACGTGGACACAAGCGATGACGCAGACTAGAGGGAAACATACATACACGCCAGCAGGCACGCTTACACACGCAACTGTTTCTACATTGACGAGTCTTGGCTTTTTTTCATCATCCCTTCTCATTTGAGAGGACGAGACTTGGGCTTCTGTTTTTATTTTGCTTAGTTCCAGTCTGGTTAACTCAAAATGGATAAGATTTGAAAAGTAAGCATTAAAATGTCACAGTATTAGCGGTGATTTTGTGAGGTCTTTCTGTGGATGAGCCAGTGCTTAAAGAGCTTTATGCGTAAAGCAACCCTAAAAGTCAATATTGTTATTAGCCTAGTTTTAAGAAGGGAGGAGCTGAAGTTCAGAGTGGTTGATCAACTTACTGAAATTCACACAGCTCAGAAGCAGGAAAGGTTGCCTTTCACTGTCTGTGTCGGACAGACGTGAGCAAGAAGCAAATGTCAGGGCAGCATCATGGGCCATTTAGGCACTGATGTTGTTCTAACCCTTCCCTGGTTAGAAAACGTGATTTGTGTATGTCAGACAAGAAGGCTCCCCAAGGGCAGGGGCCTTCTCCTTTGTGCATTATACTGTCTGCTCGGGCGCGAGGTCTGGCACGGGGCTGCGGCTGGGTGAGTGACGCTGAGGACAAGGGAGAAAGGTGTCTGGACAGGAGTTCCCAGTGGGTGTTTGGGAGCTGAGAAGTCAGTGAGGTTTTTCCACTTTTAAGGTAAACAGAATCAGAGACAAGTTGCAGACTGAAGAAATGAGACAGCCATTCCATGAGGGGGGCAGGCCAGACTGTCAAAACCAGGAACCCTCCTCTGTAGAGGGTCCTGGTGGAGAGGAGAAAACGGAAGTGTCGGAGGTGACGGGACTCACCGGGAGGCACCCAGCTCGATGCTGACAAAGCTCAGAATGGACGAAAGTCTGGGTTCTTTTCCCACAACTGAAGCTTGAGAACTTTCTGAATTTCAGAGCTGGTAAGATTTTTCCAGTCTTTCCATCATTTTGGCTGGATTCCGCTGAGAAGGACGATTGGTCTTGTGAGGCGAGCAGAAGTAATGCAACTTAGATTAGGAGTAGGCCTTCCTACTATCAGGTAGCTTTCGCTTAACAATGACCACTGTTTGCCAATTAGGACCAATTAGCTTTCACTGATGTTTGCCAATTAGGAAATTAGGAACGGGGCGGAAACCCCCAGGAAAGTCCCGCCCGCGCGAAAGTATTGACCGATGAAATTGTTTTGCAAACGTGTAACCAATCCGCTTCTCACTCTATAAATTTGTGTAACAGGTTGGGCTCGGGGCTCTCTGACTCGCACCACTGCGTTGGTTGCGGCAGGGAGTCCTGACTCGAGTCAGTAATAAACTTCCCTTCCTGCGAGTTGCATTGTCTTGGAAGCCTTCTCTCTTCCCGCTCAGGGATTCGGACATCGGGCATAACAGTCTGAGTTGGAGGAAAGACTGCGAAGCTTGAGATACTGTCTAAACCATCGATGCTATGGTGCCATCATAAAGTTCAGAGTAGGAATCTCCTCAAATCTGAACCTGCAGGCAGAGATGCTGGGCCAGCTGGCAGACAATGATGAGAACACGCAGAGCTCACCTGTGTGCTCCACGTGTCCACAGGATCATGCAAAAGCTGCGCGCCAGAGTAAGGTATTGCATGGTCTGTACAGAATTGTGAAGAACATTCTTCTTTGGGGCCAAGGGTTTTTTAAAGAGATTTTAAAAAATACTGCACCTGGTTCTCATAGTTCAGCAAAGAACCTCATATCAGCTCCCAGAGATGTAGAGAGCAAGAGAACACATTCCAATCTCCTCCTTCCTACTTTCGCTGTCTTGTCTGCTTTCTCTGGGCTCACAACTGCCCCAGACACAGTGCCATTCACAGTACTGTTGTGCACCCGTGGTGCACCCCGTCCCAGGCATCAATGCCTTGTGCACGTCCTCACCCTTCAGTACACCCCCTTTTATAACACTCATCATATTTGTTATTGTTTTCTGTCTCCGTATGACGCTAGAATCTAGTTGAGGACTTGGCCCAGATCTGCCTCGTTCATCACCATATTCTAACCGATAGCAAAGCATGAAAGCATGGTTGATGTTAAGTAAATATTTTTAGTGGCTAAATTAATATAGGCACCTGCCCTTTCTTTCCCAGTGCTCATGACTTTGGAATATTCTAGAACCTCATGGGTGCACTTGTTGAAGGATTGAGGAAGCACATCCCACGTTTCTTGGTGCCCCCACTGCAGGAAAGGAGGTCTCTTCTTCAGCTAAAGGAAACCCATGTTGAATAGAGTAGAAGGAAGGCTCACCTTCCTCTGTGACCCTCAAGAAGGGGCCCTTGGGATCTCTTGTGAAAAGAAGGGAAAAGACGACACAGGTGAGCTGGCAGGCATCTCCTCTGCCTCCCGCTCAGGGCCCTGACTTCAGGACACAAGTTCTGTTTCTTGACCTATCTGTGCCTTCTGGCCACCAGTGGTGATTCATTGATCTGATCTGGGTGTTTTCTAGAAAAACAGTCGGTCGGCTTGTGTTCCATCGATGTCCTCTCGGTATTCTCCACTTCCGGTGACCATCTTCCAGAAGCGCAGGTGCCTTAAACTCCTATTTCATTTCCTTTCTGGGATGTTTGTTTTGTTTTTTGGGAAGCTTAGTGTTATTCCCATTGAAAGCCAGTGGCAGTGACCTTCTTGAAAGAGGCTCGCACCCTGATTTGTAATCTCAGAGAGCAGCCTCCCAAGAGGTAAGCTCTCCCCACCGAGGTGAATACCTCGAGTTGGCTTTTTTTAATTAAGGCTCCGCATTGTAACTAGTCAATGTACATTATTGGGAGAGTGAATGTCAATGCCACTGCTTTTTCTTTCTCTCCTTTATCTTTGTCAGTGATTCAAAGACATGATTTATGGTTAGTCTCCGACTTTCAGCATCATCCATCAAGTCCTGGTTTCACTACAGGGCTCCACGTTGTAAATCATGCCGAAGGGTTGTCACTCACTCTCCTTAACCCTTTGGAGGTGTGCTCCAGGGTCACTCTTCAAGAAGGAAACTTTGTGAGATGGCAGTTGAGGGGGGTACACCTGGGCAATAGATGGGGGTGTGTGGAGCTACTGGCGTTAATTGTTTGGCCTGAGACGATCATTATTAAGACCTGGGTAAAACCTGGCCCGTGGCAATGCAGCCCATGCAGGCTGAGACACACACGGTGACTTGAGAGACGCCCTGATTCCTGAGCCAGCTGTAGTCCCTTCTGCAACGCCTCTTATGGATGTAAAGTGCTGAGTTTCCCTTTGGAATCAATCACGGGCTAGTTCTGACTGTGACCTTGCAAAGATTATAGAATGAGTGCAAAGACCCATTAGCAGCTGCTGTTTCAGGCTTTGTAAATTAACAGCCCTCTCCTCCTCCTCCTCCCTTTTTCCAGGCTCTATGGCTCCCTAGCTCCCTGTCCCTTTTTGGGGAGCAATAGTGAAGGGTGAGGGGGAAGACTGGAATTTGTAGACAGAGAAGAGGACTTTCTGTGGAATCAGATAACCCCTTCCTGCCAGTCCCTGGCAGTGACCAAATTCAGTCCCCCAAGCCTTTGAGACATGGAACACTGGATATGGGCAAGAATCCAGATAAGGGGCACGGAACAAATAGGGGTGCTGCCCTGTTGGGAGCCTGCAGCTAGTGATCAAGGGTCATTAATGAAAAATATATGTTTGGGATCCATTCGTTCAGAGCCCACAGCCAGTTGATAGCAATTTTATTCCTGAATTATGCATCGCTCTGTTTTGCCTGGGTAAGCTGATGAAAACAACAAATAAATTGGCGAAAGATATATAGGTAAATAAAGTGAAAGGTTGTAAAATATGAACGTTCATTATCCAAACAGTACTATCCTCCTCCCTTCTAATATACACCCTTCCTTAAAGGGTGTTTGAGGGGCTCAGGGCCTGGATATTTTTAAACACGGAGCATTAACTATGCTTATCATCTTCATTTTGGCAAAGACTTGGCCTCATTGAACCCAAGGGGTTAATGCCCCTCAGTTCACTAGGGTGGTGGTCCTCAGGAGCCCCTTCTCTACCGCCGGTCTCACTTTCCAGCATACAAAATGGCTAGTCTTATTATTTTATCTTTCTTGGAAAGAGCACAAGGATCTTTTCAAACTTTAAATGACCCAGAAGCTATTAATCCTCCTAACAGCCTTGGAAGGCAGGTAAACCCTTGCCGAACCAGTATTTCACTGAGAAAGCCTTCTCCCCCTGCCCACCTCCCTGCTCAGATATCAGATTTATGCGGTATACACAGTGTCTGCAGACCTAACTACAGGTGACTTAGAAATGGGGCGGCTGCAGATTAATGTGCCCATTCAGAATGATGTATTTTATTTTTTTGTGCTGAGAGCGGCCCGGATGGCCTGCTGGTAAGGCGTAACAAGGAGGCCGAGCTCGTCTCCTGCTTGCAGCCGATTACAGAAAGGGCTTCTGTGGGGCCTCCCTCTGTCGTGAAACCAGCTTCTGCTCTTTCAACCCCATCACTAGGACGTCTTCTGTTGATGCTGCGTGGATTTCGTTACGCCTCCGATCCAAAGAGCCAGGCACCAACCATGAGGAAGAGCGCTGTTGTGCTCCTGGGATTATCGGACAACTTGAAGGGAATCCTTCTCCTCTCAGTGAGTGAGGGGTCCTCCTGTCCTTGTGCTGCTTGTCCCTGGGACCATCATCAGTTTCTCCAGATCTTATCAAGACCCAGAGGCAGCATCCCAGAGGCAGGGGGAATTTGTGGCTAAAATATGCTTTTAACAAATTTGAATACGCCACCTAGTGAAGTTCTTAATTAGAAGGCCACCTCGACTATAACGCTAGGAGGACTAATGACACTCAGCCTACCTTGACCTCTGATTTGAAGGGACCCTGAATTATACGTAAGATTTTAGAAAGGGGGAAAAAAAACACATTTAAATTGAAATAGTTTGGCTAGTTCTGCCTGAACGTAGCCCAGTGGCATGATAGCTGACTTCAGGATGTCTGGCTTTGAGGTGTTCAAAATGCCAAACGCCCCACCTTTTAGAAACAGACAAAAGAAAGGCAATCCCCTTTGCCCAACACGGGCATCACTGTACTCTGGTTAAATCCCAGACGATCCTCAGTATTCAGCTGAGTGACTCAAACCTTTGCTGAACCAGATTTGGTGATACATTCCTGCTAGATGGTAGCGGCAAATTTAAATAAATTGTCTAAACTCATACGCAGCAGCCCACTGGCGGGAAGCCAGGAGCAGACAGCTCAGCTCCTGCTCTCCCATGTCCTGTGTCCCAGGCCTTCTTTTTACACAGAGAATTCTGAGCTGTGTGTGTTTAAACACAGGAGTTACATTCCTTCCTACTACCTTCTCCCTCTGAATCGGTATTTTATTTCCCTCCCCTCAGCCCCACCCCCGTTTTCACTTCTGTTTTGTCAAATAACAGTGTGACTTTGTCTTTGACATTAAGCAGTTGTATATACTTTTAGCAGAGTTTGTTTATTCCATCTGTATTTCCAATCAGTGCGGGAGGTTTACCAAAGCGGTTCATTACTGATTTATTTATGATGTATTTAGATAGCAAATATGGAACTGTCAGCAGTTGCTGGCTAAACAGTGTTGACAGACATTAATAACATATGGTATAGCAATGGAATTATGATCTTTAATTTAAAAAAAAATTTTTTTTTTGATCCTCAACATGCCTTTTGGGGTTTTGTGTTTCTTAGGTAGTTGAGTACAGTGGAGTCTTTTAAAGAAAGCTATGTTTTCTTTTTATTTGTAACCTTTGGGGTTTCCTGGTGGTGACATTAACATCTTCTGTGTCTGTTTAGCTGTTCAATTTAATGGAAGACAAATCCTCCCAAAGGTTTAATTTACTCTTGCAAACTGAAATCACTATATTCACACCGTGGGAAATGGCCCTAATTTTCCCAACCTTCAGTCGCCATCAAGCATATAATTTATTTCTCCCCCTTCAATACATTCCTCATTAGAAAACAAAGTTTTTGATATTTAAATGTTACCGATTTCAGATGGAGGAGTCTAGTCTCCGGTTTCTGCAGAATGCTTTTGCAGGCACGGCTGCTTCGCCTTGACAGCCGCCCGTTTACACGGGGTCGGAGCAGACAAACCTGTGGGTGTCTCACCTTTGAGTGGCTGTTCCTTTGAGCGTACACGATCCTCTCCAGCAGCGAGGGGAGAGATTGTTTGACTGGGCTCAGAGGCAAAGCAACTGGTGTAGCAGGGTTACAACAGAAGCTAGCCATCTTCATGGAGGCAGGTAAGCTCACTGTAGCTAGGCTGTGATCCAGCAGGCATCACAATGTCTCCCTGGCCAAAAATTGTTCAATGCTCCTGCAAAATGATCCCATTTTCCAGCATGGAATTCTTTCTCTTGAAAAATGATATCCAAAGGACACTGTAGGTCACAAGAGACAGCAAGGAGATCAAACCAATCAATCCTAAAGAAAATCAACCCTGAATATTCACTGGGAGGATTGATGCTAAAGCTCTAGTACTTTGGCCACCTGATGCGAAGAGCTGACTTATTGGAAAAGGTCCTGATGCTGGGAAAGATTGAAGGCAGGAGGAGAAGGCAATGACAGAGGATGAGATGGTTGGATGGCATCACTGACCCAATGGACCTGAGTCCAACTCCGGGAGTTGGTGATGGACAGGGAGACCTGGCGTGCTGCAGTCCATGGGGTTGCAAAGAGTCCGACACGACTGAGCAGCTGAGCAACAACAAGAGAAAACCAGAAGTTCTCCACAGTAGCCAACACCGGCGATGACACCCTTTGAGAAATACACAAGTATTGTCTACAGTTTCAGGGCTCTGGCGTCCCTGTGAAGCCCAGCAAGTGTCTGTGGACACTATTAAGAAACAAGCTACGATTCAGTTCATGACATTTTTGTGTGTGTAGATGGATGCCCTGAAATGTAGCTCTTGGTCCCTAGAAGGAAAAATGAAGTGTGGACATGGAATAATTTGCCAGACTAAGGGAGTTTAGAGGTCAACCCTGGGAAGAACAGGTCAGTCAATCAGCAGGAATATTTTGTTGAACACCGAGATTCTTTACTAGGCCTTGGGTGACAGTTGCCAGAAGATGCAGTGGAGAGAAAGGCAGTGCTGCTTCCTGTCAGAGGGCGGGAGAGGACGGGTTCAGAGCACGAGTGCTCTCCTGAATCCGCTCTTGCTTCTGCACCGCGGAGCAGTGGCCTGTGGGGGTGAGCGCCGTGAGACCCATCTGGAGATGTGTGCAAGCAAGTGCAAAGGCCCTGCGGTGGAAGCACATCAGAAATGCCAGGAAATACCTAAGAGGTTAATGAGCCAGGTGCAGAAAACAGAGGCGAGGAGAGGAAATTGAGACAAGTTTTTGAGACAACTGGAAGTGTGAGCTTTGAATGACAGTGTGTGTTAGTCACTGAGTTCGTCACTCACTCACTTTGTGACCCCATGAACTTGTAGCCTGCCAGGCTCCTCTGTCCACCATGGACTTCTCCAGGCAAGGATACCGGAGTGGATAGCTATTCCCCTCTCCAGGGGATCTTCCCAATCCAGTGATTAAACCCAGGTCTCCTGAATTACAGGCAGGTTCTTTACCGTCTGAGCCAGAATAATTGATGCCACTAAGGGATAATCATTATTAATATTGTTTGAGTGTGAGAATGATTATGTTTCCAATAAGGAGAGTACTTTTCTTTTAGAGATACATACTAAAATATTTATGGATGAAATGATATGAATTCTGAGATTTGCTTCAAAATAATACTGGTGGGGACAACGGTTGATGGGATTGAGTGAAACAAGTTGATAAATATTGAGTTGATAAATATTGAGGCTGGTTGATGGTATACAGAGGTGTATTATTCAATTGTGTCTGTATTTGGATATGTCTGAAATCTTCCATTGAAGAATAGGTTTTACAGTAAAAGAAATCAAATCAAAAGAAATGGCAACTCATTCCATAAAGGGCCATGGAGCCCATTTGGGTTTTTTTCCTAAAAATAATGGGAAAAACATCAAGTGATTTTGAGCAGAAAAGTAGCCTGATTTAATGTGCGTTTTACAAAGCTCACTGAACCACTGTTTGGACTGTAGATGCTCTGCTAATTTTCTATTGCAGCTGTGGCAAATTATTACAGATCTAGTGGTTAAAACAACATAAATTTATAGCATTACAGTTCTGGGGACCAGAAGTCTGAAGTCAGTTCCTCTGAGCTAAAATCTAGGTGTTGGCCGGCTTCATTCTTTTTGAAACGCTGGGAGACAGTCTTTCCTTGCCACGATCCAGACTCTCACGACTCCCACGGTCCTTGGCTCGTGGTCCTTCCTCCCTGCCAGTCAGCGCCAGCATCATTCGACTTCTGCTTCTGTTGCCACGTCTCCTTCTCTGTCTCTGACCTCTTTTGCCTTCTTCTCATGAAGCCCGTTTGAGGTCTACCCATTGGATTCATCCAGATAACCCAAGACAATCTCATCCCAAAGCCCTTAATCACATAAGGTAACAGTGACCCTTAAGGATGGTCACATCCTAATTCCCAGAACCCGTGGCTGCTACTTTAGGTGATTAAATTAGTGAAGGAGCGGTCACCTTGCCCTCTCTGGCTCCCGAGGTGCTCGATGGTAAGGAACCCACTTACCAATGCAGGAGACGTGGGTTGAATCCCTGGATTGGGAAGATCCCCTGGAGACGGAAATGGCAACCCACTCCAGGATTCTTTCCTGGGAAATCCCATGGATGGAGGAGCCTGGTGGGCTACAGTCCACGGGGTGGCAAAGAGTCAGGCGTGACTTAGTGACTAAACAATCACAACAACAGCCTGCCTGGTCTGGGGGGAAGAGTGGAACAGAACACCCAGGAGGGAGGCTTTTGCAGGCATCCTTGTAGGAAGGGCTGTGGCCAGATGCTTTGTCGTTGCAGAGGGCTCCGCCACGCACCGTACAGTGTTGAGCAGCGCCCTTGACCTTGACGCTCTTAATGCCAGGAGCTCTCCTTCTCCTCCCGAGCTGTGACGCGGGCTGAGAGCCACTGGGGTGGGGAAGTGACTGGACCCTGGCTGTACAACGAAGGCAGCCTCGCAGGTTTCGTGAGCCTCCTTCTCCTCCCACTGCCGAGCACCGCCAGGGATGGTCTGTGTCTCATGCGGATGGTGCAGCAGCAGAAAAATGGTCACAGGCTGCTGTCGGCATGTGTCTGCTTAATCTTTTCCCCGACTAGTTACTTTTGTTGCTCGAGGACAAAGGCAGTGCTGTTATTCCTTTCCCCACCACCCATCCCGGTGATTGGAGCATTGTAAGGCCTCAGTGAATACCTATTGCCTCTGATTTCATGATTATAGTCTCACTACACCTTTGCTCCGCCATTGTGGGAAAGGAGCTTAATATCCTGCACATCGTGTGTTCTTGTCTAAACGAAACTTAAGGCTCCGCGTTAGCTAAGTGCTTTGGAATAAGCACAAAAGGAATAAATCCAGACGAAGACTCTGCACGCTGGTGTGTGGTTCTCTATAGTGTAGCTATGTTGATGCTCATTATTAATCATTTTATATGCCTTCTTAATCATCACTAACACTTACTGAACTTGTACTGTGTATTGGGCACTGGACTTGCTGCTTTACATGTATCGCCCCCATCTTCAAAGCAACCTGAAGAACTAACATTAAACCTACTCTATAGCATGACTGACTCAATGGACATGAGCCTGAGCAAACCCTGGGAGATAGCGAAGGACAGGGAACCCTGGCGTGCTGCAGTCCATGCAGTCACAAGGAGTCAGACACGACTTGGCAACTGAACAACAGCATAGATGAAGAATGTAAGACTGCCCACGGCCTCCTCTTTGACACAGAAGGAGACGTGATAAAGAAGGTTAAACCACTTACCCAAATTCCCAAAGATGGGCCAGTCATGGGCTGTCAGAATTCTGAACCTTGGCTCTTAAATTTTTTTTATCATATTGCCTCAATTCTAGACAGTCCAGGGTGCTTTGATCCGCTGAAAGGAAGTCAACTTTTAGCATTAGAAGCAAGCAAGACTTAACTGTTTTCTCAATGGCTTTAGGCTTGGCATTCTGAGGTGTGATACGCCTTCTAATCTGTCCAGCCTTGCAGAGAGAGGAGGTGGGGGCTGCTTTTTTATTTCAGGAGAGGAACCAGCCACTCCCTCTGTTCTCTCTGCCTCTCTCCTGTGCCATGTAAAAGTCATCACGGATGAATCATCCACACGCAGATCAAGGGACACGATATGAGCTGTTTGGTCTTTTCCATCCTTTTCGATATGAATCATTGTCATGTTCTCAGCTGTGGCTGTCCTTACATAACTCTAGCTGCTCCCTTGGATGAGTCCATGGACACAACTGGCCTTGAAGTTAATGGAGAGAGGACAGATGAGGTTCCCGGGTCCCAGGTAGGGGACTGGGTCTGAGTAGAATCAACGTTTAGTTTCTAGTTTGGGGGCTCACTTGTCTGGGGGCAAGGAGTCTCAAAGTCACGGGTCTACAGGGGCCAGGTAGGTATGGTAAATTAGCAATGTGAGTCACATGCAAGATGCTCTGAGGTCAGAGAGACGCAGATGGGGTAGTCTGGCTTCCCACCGCACCCCGCCCCACCCTGCCACACCAGGGCAGCGCCAGAGAAGATGCCACCTAGAATGTGGCCCTGTTGCCAGATGTAGGCTTTGCTGAGGGAATCCAGAAGACTGATACTTTATGTGAAATCTCCTGACTTTTAGATCTTGATACTTCACTTGTTTTCACAGCATGCCCCAAACCTATCCCATCTAGAGGCTGAATCCAGTTTATTAACTCTGCCTTGAGGTTTAAATCTGACTTCTGAGGCCACATGTGGCTGACACAGGGCTGGTTCAAACTGAAATGTGCTATGAGTAAAGCACGCATCGGATTCCAAAGGCTTAGTCCAAAAACATAGAATGTAAAATATTTCTGATTTTTTATTTACTGCATGCTGATATGAGAATATTTTGGATAGATTAGGTTAAATAAAATATATTCTTAAAATTAATTTCACCCAAATTTTTTTCATTTTTAATGTGGCTACTGGAAGTTTGAAACTGTATCTATAGTTCACATTCTGCATCAACTGGACAATGGTATTTGAAGTCCTTACTTACTCGCTACAACAGACAGTAATAGTCACAGTTTCCATTTACTAGGCCCTTACCATGTACCACTCCAGGCAGCCCTTTTTTAACTTTCTTTCATTTAATCCTCAAAATTGTCCATTTAGCTTATTTGTATCATCACCATTTTACAGATGAGAAAATTGAGGCCAGTTAAACAGTGGAGTAACTTGCTGACAGTCACACGCAGTTAGTACATGACAGATTTGATTCTGGATTTACCTATGGGTCTTTCAGGTAGTAACACCCAAGCAATTAACCACCATGCTAGCAAACAATCAGAATAAAACAACGAATTTGGACAAATCTTAGGAGTATTGGTTGTTGGCTTCAGGCGCGTGTCTGAGCACCCATTATAGTCCATAAATTAATGTCTCTCTCCAACTTAGAACCTGTGGGCAATGATTCATGTAAATTCAGAAGGCAGAATATATTTCCATACAGGTGTATTTGCTTTGTGAAAAATGTGCATATTCTATGTTGAGAGTAGACCAACTATCGGTGACTTGAAACACTCCTGAAATGCACAATAGGTGTTCCAAATGTCAGGAGACCTATCCCGAGTCCTTCTAACGCTCACATAACTGGATGTACATCTTCATTCTTTTGTAAACATGTGGCCACACTGTTGGTTTGTCGAGGTCAGGCCTTTACCTACTGGATTTTCCTGAGACATGAGACCAAAGCCTATTCATCCAACCCTGATGGTTCTCCACAGTTTTATGCAGTAGATTCACAGGTGTGAGTGAAGGAGCTGCGGATGGAGACCCATCCATCCCTCTGTGTCCCAAGGCCTTCACCTGCTTCCAAAAATATTGAAGACCGTTGTGAAAGGTGAGATGGAGTTTAGGGTTCAGACAGTCCTGGGCACCAAGCCTGATGATGCAGTTTGTGAGCTTCGACCCTGGTCAAGGCACTTACATGCTCGGAGGCTTAAGTTTCCTCACGGGAAAAATAAAGGCAATAATAGTCACCACACCTGATTACCGTCAGGATTCCAAGAGATCAGGTCTGAAAGCAGTCAGCATAGAAGCTGGCAGGGAGCAGGTACTCAGAAAAAGCAGTTGTCATTATTATTAAATAATAATAATCATGATAATGATAATGATGATGGGACTTTTTTTCCCCTAATTTTTTTCCTCGCCTTTTCTTCCCTGACCTTAACACTCAGGACTAAACTTTATCAAAGAGTTAAGACAGATGGAGAGGGGAAAATATTTCATCGCCGAGCCCCCAAGGTCATGGGTATTTGGATGAAACACTTATCTCTTCAAGGCTTTGCAGCTGGGTCCTTTGTCTCCTGGCTTTTCTGAAGAGTTTGTGTGAATGTGCAAACATTTGCGGAGTATCAAACTCGCGGCGGGTAGCGGCAGTCTCAAGAAGCCGGGTCCATTTTTCTACCTTTCACCCTGTCAGTGCGTGAGACCTTGGGATTTTTATAATCCAAATTGATACTCTCGAGGAAATCTCTTCCATTCTAGCTCCCTGCCCTGGAAAGATTCATTTTCCTGTGGGCACTTCTCCAGCCCTGGGTGATAAGGGCGACTGGAGGCGCATTCCTAACCTCGCCTTGACAAGGTTCGGGTCTCGCTAATTTGAATCTCTCCTATTTTGCTCCCATCCACCTGGCACTGTTTGATTTATCTGCACCTGTTTGTGGATTCACTGATCACTTTCTTATTACTCTTCCTCCTCCATCCATTTCAGTTTGCAGGCGCCTTTCGGGTGATTTCTTACGCCACCCCTTACCACCTGCTCCAACCTGACAAATTATCGACTCCAACTGTTGCTCCCGACCTGGCGTGGTCTGTTCCCAGGGATATAAATGATGCGGTTCAGAGGGATAATGATGCCCTGTAAACATACAGTTGTTCCTCGTGCAGCCTGCCCTGTTTGAAATTCAAGCACGCCCTGCCTGCTCACTGCTGCCTCAGCTAAGGAAGTGAGGAGGAAAAAAAGAGGAACATCGGAAGGTAGCTGGAGTGGTCGAGAAATTCATGCGCACCAGTTATGAGATCAGAGAACTCTCAGAGAGCAGTCCTTTCAGGGGGACCAGCATCTGATTCGCCGGTGGTTAAACGTCGAGAGGGAGTGGCCGGTCCCTTCTCAAATCGGCATGTTTTGAAGCCCTGATGCTGGGAGGCAGGGACCTGTGGGCCGGATCGCAGGAGCATGTGGTCAGTAGAAGTGAGATGCCCTCAGCTCTTTGCCCTCCCCACCTCATGGTCCTCACCTGTAGGGCCAGTAGACGCCCATGTTTGCCCACTGCCTCGTGTGGATATCAGTATCCTAAGCCCCATTTGTAGAAGTTAAACTCTTGAAACCTCCCAGATCCCAGATTCTCGGCCAGGACTGTTCTATTGGTGCTGGCACTCTTTGCTGGAGGATCAAGTCCAAAAGTCAGTGAAACAACACAGTTGCAAACCGGCCTGACCTTTGAAGAATATACTTTGCTGTACCACCAAAGTTCCCCTTTAGCTCGCAGTGAATGGTATTACCCTAAGATCAATTCCTTTAGAAAAGTGTAAAAGCTTAGTTAAAAAAGGAAAAAAAAAAAAATGCAACCTTGAGCCAAAATGATGGCCAACCGCTGCCTCGTCCATCACAGACTCCCCAGCGCTGCTGATAAGTGGGGTGTTCACTGCCTGGGTGCCATCTCCTGCTGTGAACGTTCTCTCCCTTTGGTTGATGTGGGAAGGAGAAGATGGGAACTCCCATGACTCACCTCCTCTGTGCCAGGCACTTGCCCCTGTTTCTCATTTACTCTTCGGGCCAGTGCTCTGAGGCTGGAATTATCAATGACCTGTGAATGAGGAAGCTGAGATTTGGAGAAGTAAAGAATTTCCCAAGTGTGGGATCTTGGGCCAAAGCCTTTGATTGCGTGCTGCCCTCCCCTGGGTTACTGGAGAATGACACCCAGGATCAGGTGCTTACCAGGTGCAAGGCGGGCTGCGTGCGGAGGCGTGCGGTTACCAGTGTTAGAGGGTGCGTGGTGGAAAGTGACAACCGGGTGGCTTCGTATCACTGTTATCCCTGTTGCTTAGGTGAAATTAGCACAGAGCAGTGAACCAACACCCCAAAGTCACTCGGCGAGAGGGTGGGAAACCATAGAGCTGTCTCCCCCACTCCCTTAGCCACGGTCTATGCTACCTCGACTGTTAAAGTGTCAGTGTGAACTCACTTGCTTTTGTGGGTAATGTCTTTGTCTCAGCGGGCACAGCAGGTGACCCTGAAGGGCTCTGTGACACCTCGGGGACTCGTCTGCAGCCCTGAAACTGAGCCAGGGGCTCCCCTAGACTTCTGACTTCGCCTCCCTTTCTTTTCCCCGAGAGCACCATCCCGACGAGGACACACCTGTCATTTGTTCTACCTACCATTTTGGTTTGGCATGAAGTCAACTTCTCCGAGCCATAAGAGAGACATGCGAGAACCAACAGTGGCAGAGTGACGACACTCTTACACACGTGTAACGTGCACATGGGCTCTGACACTCTTACACACGTTTAAATGCACATGGGCTCTGACACTCTTACACACATTTAACATGCACACGGACTCTGACACTCTTACACACGTTTAAATGCACACGGGCTCTGACACTCTTACACACATTTAACATGCACACGGACTCTGACGCTCTTACACACGTTTAAATGCACACGGGCTCTGACGCTCTTACACACGTTTAAATGCACACGGGCTCTGACACTCTTACACACATTTAACATGCACACGGACTCTGACGCTCTTACACACGTTTAAATGCACACGGACTCTGACACTCTTACACACGTTTAAATGCACACGGGCTCTGACACTCTTACACACATTTAACATGCACACGGGCTCTGATACTCTTACACACGTTTAACATGCGCACGGGCTCTGACACTCTTACACACGTTTAAGAGTGTGTCCAACTCTTTGCAACCCCGTGGACTATACAGTCCATGCAATTCTCCAGGCCAGAGTACTGGAGTGGGTAGCCATTCCCTTCTCCAGCAGATCTTCCCAACCCAGGGATCAAACCCGGGTCTCCTGCATTGTAGGTGGATTCTTTACCATCTGAACCACCAGGGAAGCCCTAAATAAACAAATGTGTGAATCCAAATGGAATCACAGGCCAGTGCTGCTTGGGAAAGGCTGGCCTGAAGCTGAGCCAAAGTGGGCTTCAGAATCCCTCCCTCCCCCCCCCCCCCCCACCACATGCTTCTGGGTAATATTTAAAACAGAAAAGGACATGCGTGGAGAGCATGAGATGAAACAGCGGGGCAATGGCCTTGAACTCACGGAGCCTGTGCGGGGAACGGAGACCTCTCCCCGGGGGGATGACAGATCCTTCCCCATCCTTCCCTATCATCTGAGAGAGCGGAAGGGCCTTTTCCTGGGCAGAAGTGGCCGCCTGGAGAAAGGTGGACGATCCACTCTTCACGTGTGCGCTGACTCAGGAACAAGGCCGGGGTGTAGCGCTAAGTATAAGAGAAGCAAGTTTATAGGACATAGCCACAGTCTCCGTCAGACTGTGTATATGTGTGTGTGAGGGTGTGAAAGTGTGTGTGTGTTCACACCAAAACTCTTAGCAGCGATTACTTCGGGACAACGAAAGGGTGTGTGAAATTGACTTTCTATTTTAAATATGTCTGCACTGTTTGCGTTTTTTATAAGAAATATTTCTTTGGTAATTAAAGAAAGGGCTTACTCCCGCGGCTCAGCAGGAAAGAATCCGCCTGCAATGCAGGAGACGTAGGTGTGATCCCTGGGTGGGGAAGATCCCCTGGAGAAGGGAATGGCCACCCGCTCCAGGATTCTTGCCTGGAGATCCCATGGAGAGGAGCCTGGCGGGCTGCAGTCCATGGGGTCGCAAGCGTAGGGCACGATTGAAGTGACTGAGCATGCTGTTAAGGAAAACGAGAGAAAGATAGAAAGGAAGACAAGAGAGAAAAGGAGGAGAAAACAAACATAATTACATTCCCACCGACTCGTCTGGAAATAGGAAGAGCAGCAGCGGCTGCAGCAGGAGAATCAGTCGCTGGTGTTTATTAAGTGCTTTTCTCTGTGTGCCAGGCCCTCCCAAGCATGTTACTTGAATTGAGCTGTTTCATTCTCACAGTAACCTGGGACAGAGGGCTAATCATCATGCCCTGTTTGCATATGAGGAACCAGGCCTTGAGAGTTTAAGTAACTTGCCTGAGGTCACGAAACAGTGATCCGGGACCTCCATTTAAAATTAAACCTCTCCGTTTACAATTAAACCTCTAATGATCGAAGGTAAAAACTCTTTTTTGTGTGAAACAAAGCAAAGCAAAACAGGAACTCTGTGACAGCCCCAACCCGGGGCCCCTGGCTGCACCTGGCAGGAGCCTGCCTGCCCACTCCCCCATCCCACCCCCAAGCTCCTAGGGGCCTGTAAAAATGTTTTAATTTCTCTTAAAATCAGGAAACAAATGAACTTTTTAAGGTCAAAGAAAATGTTGTTGCTGTTGTTGTTTATTCCCACATCAGAAAAAAGAAAAAATTCTTAGAAAATAAAAATAAATTTTCATAAAAATTTATTAAAGTTTGCTTAAGGTAGGAAAGTTTTAAGTGTGGAAACAGTTAAAGTAATATTCAGAGCAGGCTTGTTTTTTGCTTTTGTGATTTAGCTGGAGTATAGTTGATTTACAATGTTGTGTTGTTGTCAGCCGCTCTGTCGTGTCCGACGCATTGTGACCCCAAGGCCTGCAGCACGCCAGGCTTCCCTACCCTTCACCACCTCCCGGAGTTTGCTCAGACTCGTGTCAGTATTGATATTATTATGGGGGGAAGAGTCCCTGAAAGCAAATGTGCTGAGGGTTCCCGCAAAGTCTGCAACCAGCCTGCCCCCATGTGTACCACCCACCTACGTGTAAACCGCATCAAAGGCACATCAGTCAGCAAATTCAGAGTCATCCCGAGCTCTCCCCGTGGTCAGAAAAGGCCTGTTTGCCGAGGACTGGGTGCCCATGGAAAGCCACCCCGTCCACTCCTCCTGGAACCCCCCACTCAGAGCCGAGAAAGAGATAGAGCTGCAATGATTTAAAGTGTTACATAAGCAGTGACAAGATGCTGGCAGACACTCGAGCTGCTTTTTTAGCAGAAAAAATGTGTGGAGAAACCTGATTCTTATCATCTGATTTCTTTATTTTTTTAAAGCGCCAATGACCTGTCTTTTAATTTATTTATTTTTAAGCTTTTCACATTGTGCTGGAGCATAGCCGATGACCAAGGTTGTAGAGTGTCAGGTGAGCGGTGAAGGGACTCCACCATATGTCCATCCGTTCCCCCCCCAAGTTCCGCTCGCATCCAGGCTGCCACAGAGCACTGAACAGCGTTCTCTGTGCTCTCCCGTCAGACCTTGTTGGTTATCCATCTTAAAAATAGCAGTGTGAGCCTGCCGACCCCAGACTCCCTACCCCCATCCTTCCCGCCGGCAACCAGGAGTTCAGTCTCTGAGTCTGTTTCTATGTTAAATAAGTTCATTTGTATCACTTGTTTTTACAGTCTGCACATAAGGGATGTCATACGATCTATCTCCTTCTCTGTCCAGCCTTCTCAGTATGACAACCTCTAGGTCTATCCATGTTGCTGCAAATGGCATTACTTCATCCTTTTTCATGGCTGAGTAATATTCCACTGTGTATACAAGCATCTTCTTTATCCAGCCCTCTGCTGGTGGACATTTAGGTTGCTTCCACGTCTTGGCTGTTGTAAATAGTGCTACAGTGAACACTGGGGTGCATGAATCCTTGTGGACCATGTTTTCTTTAAATAATGATAGTAGTTTAGGGTAGATTCCTGTTCATGTAAAGCTATATAGCAAAGGATATTAAGGGACCTCTTCTGGAAAACTCTGTCTTGCCATCCTTCACCAGAACACAGGATAACTTTCAAATAAAGGTATGATGGGCACTGATCAGTGAATTTTTAACTCCCTAACTCCCCAAGTAGAACTCTGAAGCATTAGTTCACATTTTGGGGGGAAGTAATTTATATAATTTTCAGGAATGTTTTCATTTCAAAGGACAGAAAGCCCAACTCAAATTGGCATCAACCGAGACTTCACTGGGTCTTTTAACAGAGTGATATGGAGGTAAATTTGGTCCAATGTGGCTGGATTCAGGAGTCAAATTGCCCTCCTCTCTGCTGGCTTCATTCTTAAAAAGTTCTCTCTTCTTGGAGGTGGTCTCCTTGGCTCAGGAGAGGAATGACTGCTTTTGCAAAGACGCCAATGAAATCCTTCATCTATTATTTGTCATATTTGGCTGAGAAGCCCGTTTCTGGACCACTCCCTGCGGGCAGGAGAATGGCACACTCTGAAGTTCAGGCAGACGTGGGTCACGCGCCCCTCAGGTGGCCAGGGGTGGGTTAACTTTCTCCGAGTCACAGAACAGAAAGCAGGAGTGGAGTGGGTTCTCCACCACAGGAAAAATCCAAACCGAGGTGTTGTCAGTCAAAGCAAGAGCAGAGGACAATGGGAAAAGCGAGAAAGGTGACTAGTGCAGTATGTAATTGGTAGGAAGGAGCACAAAACTTCAGCTTCCATTTAGCTATAGGGCTTTGCAGCATCTGGCAAACAGCCCAAAAAGCAAAAGAAAAACTCTTAAAATATGTTTTTGAATGGCTGCACATTTAGCCAGCAGAGAATACTGGCTTAAGATTTGTCATCATTTCCTTGCCCATGCCTTGAAAATGTATGCAGAATTCTATCTCTTGGCTCTCTCTGAAGAAACATGACAATTGGGAGTCTGGATCAGTCCTTGAAGAAAGCTGGTCGCTGAATTCCTTCTGTTGCTGCACCTGGATGCGTGGTAACAACCAGAGCAAATAGGGGCATCCAGCACACTTCACTGCCTGAACTGAGCTGACTGCATCGCTGATACAATCCACAGCAAAAGTGCTTAAATTTTAATTAACCAGTCAATGAGAAAAACCGGGCCGTACACCATGAGTAAAACATGGTACTAGGCTTCACACACACACAGATAAATTTGATACAGAGATATTTCCTGTAGCCTTCATTTCTTTTGAAAGCCACCAGATTTGGGATACCACTAAGAATTTAAACAACTAACTAATTGGACTTTTTTCAATTTCATGCCAATGAACGCTGCTAACCTCGGTGATTGGACTTCACACTTGAGATCTGAAAAGTACCTGGAATAAAGCGTGTCAGAACAAAACTGCTGTTATTTTGACATCTAAAGGGAAACACTGGGTGTCCTAAGAGTGAGTCCAGCCTGGCTTTATAATATCCTGTGGTCCCCTTGTCTGAAAGGATGATTTAACTCAACAAGGATTTCTTGAATGCCTGTTATAGGTAGGACATTGTGCAAAGTTGGACACTAGCAAAAGCTGGTGCAGAGGGAGTTGTAGGCACAGATCAGGCCTGAGTCTTGGCCTTACATTGCTTCCAGTCTACTCTGAGGACCCGAAACTTACAGTAATGTACAGTGCCAAGTAAAATACAGCAAGGAGCCCAAATCGTGAAACGATTCACACTGATATCATTAAATGCTCATTTCAATATGCATGCGATGTGACAGGCTTGGTCCAGGGTACTGAGAAAATAACAAAGAATAAAACACACAGGATCCCTACTCTCATGGAGTTTATATTCTAGTGGAGGGAAGCAGACAACAGACAATTAATTAAGTTATGAACTATGTCAAATTATTAAATGCTGTGCAAGAAAAAGAAGCAGAGTCAGGGCATTGTTGGGGTGAAGGAGAGTACGTTGTCATGAAGAATATTCAGGGAAAGTCTCTTTATTTTTTAAATTATGAAAGTATGATAACACATGTCTGGGAGACTTGGAAAATATAGAACAAAGTTACATGTAGTTCTAGTCTATATTACAACTAGTTTTCTTAGAGTACATAAATTAAAATTTTTAGCTGGAGTTTCAACATCAAACTCTCAAAAATTAATAGAATGAATAGACAGAAAAGTATTAATAGAAGGATATAGTAGACCTGAAAAGCACTCTGAGACAATTCAACATAATTAAGATTTACATAATTTTCACACAACAGTAGGATATAACCTCTATTCAAATTCTCAGGGAAGGTCTCTTTAAACAGCTAGCATCTGAGCAGAGAAAAGAGTGAATCAGGAAAAATGTGTAAAGTGATTTCAAATCCCACTCTCCTCCTATTTCACCCCATCCCACCCCCGTGATTAGTAAACACTCAATAAATGCTCTTGTTATTGTTATCATTAATATAATAAGGAGCCCTGAATCTGAGATGAGAGTAGAACTGCAATTAGCTTGATTGTAGAAGCTTGTGAAGGAAGGATGTGGCCTTTGAATGAGAAAGGGGGATGAGAAGTCTCCGTGGACACCCTCCATGGACCAGGAGACACTCAGGGGCAGACCCGTGGGTTTCTGCCCCCGCAGAAGTGTGCTCCTTGCTCGGCGCTTTGTTTGAGCTTAGCTTATCGCAGCCTGCACTGGGGGCCACGGTGAACAAAATGATAAAATCTAACAGCACGGAAGCCGCCCGGCAAACGCTCGTCGGGCTGTCCCCCCGGAGCCCGCCCACCTCAGCCCCGACCGCAGCACCAGCGTGCAGCTCTGCAGCCCACTGTGCCAGCTCGGGGACCAAAACAGCAGCGTTTTGGATCGTTATAGGCCATACTGAAAGCGCTCTCGCCACACCCCTCCACTGGTCAAACCATTCCAGGGTGTCTTGTTGCCGTTTTAGTCCTCATTTCCTGGTACACAAGGGAGGCCCAGCGGCTTTCATTAGATGTGTATGCCTGCTTCCCAGAACTACCCTGGCTCCGGCCTGCGACCAGATTCCCATCATGGGGGCATTCTGGCAAGTTTCTTTAAGTTTTTCCTGAGGAGGGGAGAAGTGGGGGAGGAGATAATTTGAGAAAATGTGAGACTATGGTGTCATGGAGATGGGAAGAAGGGGCCATAAGCGGGCCTAGACCTAAGAGCCTCTCTCTGCCCTGGGGTTGAGCGCCTCCCCGCATCGGGGGCTGGACCCCCTCCTGTCCCCGCTCCTTCCCGGGACGAGGTGCCCGTCTCTGAGGCCTGGTTCTTCGTCTCCCAGGATTCTTCTTTTCAGGCAAAACCTGCTTCACCAGTCAGCTTCCCAGAGCTGGTGTTTAGGCGTTCAGTCGTATCCAACTCTGTGCGACCCCATGGACTGTAGCCCACTAGACTCTTCTGTCCCTGGGATTCTCCAGGAAAGAATACTGGAGTGGGCTGCCGTTCCCTTCTCCAGGGGATCTTCCTGACCGCCGACTGCTAAGCCCTGCAATTTCTGATGAGGGAACAAGCCTGGGTCATGGAGGCTGGGACCAGGAGTACAAATGGGGTGGAGGCTGGGAAAAGGGATTCCTGGCAAGGAGGAGAAGGTGCAGAAGTAGAAGGAAACGGAGGCCAGGGCCAGGTTACAGAAGGCCACGATTCCTCGCTAGAAAATGTCATTTGCTGCCAGGTTCAATCAGGACAATAAATGGTTCTCCAGCCCAGGTGTGACCCCACCAGCTCTTACTGGCCATCAACATTTGCCTGGTGTCAACCTCATCCCAGAAAATGCTGTTAAAAGCAACTCACGCTGCGCTCATCCCTCCCGTGTGCTGTTTACACCTCGGAGAGGTGCGTGAATTCCCCACGTGTCACTCCCAGATTCGTCACCCGCAGAAGACAGCCCAGACGTGTTGGGCCGCTTTCATCTCTCCCTATAAATCAGTCCTCTCTCCCCTTAATCATTCGGCGTGCTCTCCTCTGAACTTGCTCCAATTTGTCTACATCTTGCTGGGACCAACGTGTCTTGAGAGTGAACACGCCGTTCACACGCGGCGAGCGCTCCTCCAGACTCCCTCCGCCGCCCAGGGCAACCTCTGCAGGACCCTGGCGGCGAGCAGGTTGGCGACGGCCCGTCTCCAGGTTCCAGCGGGGCCATCTCTCTCTGCGGCAGAGCAGACCGATCCTTATCTTTAGCGTCTTGATGGTTCAGGCTGCGCCACCCGAAAGGTTGTGGTCGCATCACGTATTCCAGGAGTCACATGGCTGGCGAGGTTCGGCCCGTTGATGGAGGAGCAGTCGCCCCGGCCCGAGCCCTCGATGAAGGCGCGTCCTCCCGCGTCCTGGAAGGCAGGGCGAGACCCCGCCCGGCGCCCCTCCTGTCGGCGCCGCGGCCCAGGCGCAGCCTCCGCGCCAGCGCCCTCTGCTGCCGGTACCCCGGGGCGCTCGGGACGGTCCCCAGCGCAGCCGAGCCTCCGGCTCCAGGCCAGGGACGTGTTACGCCTCCCATTTTATTATTTTTTTTCCCACTTATTTTTATTAGTTGGAGGCTAATGACTTTACAGTATTGTAGTGGCTTTTGCCAAACATTGACCTGAATCAGCCATGGATTTACATGCGTTCCACATCCTGATCCCCCCTCCTGCCTCCCTCCCCATCCCATCCCTCTGGGTCTTCCCAGTGCACCAGCCCCGAGCACTTGTCTCATGCATCCAACCTGGACTGGCGATCGGTTTCACACTTGATAGTATACTTGTTTCGATGCTGTTCTCTCAGATCATCCCACCCTCACCTTCTCCCACAGAGTCCAAAAGTCTGTTCTGTACATCTGTGTCTCTTTTTCTGTTTTGCATATAGGGTTATCGTTACCATCTTTCTAAAGTCCATATATATGCGTTAGTATACTGTATTGGTCTTCATCTTTCTGGCTTATTTCACTCTGTATAATGGGCTCCAGTTTCATCCACCTCATTAGAACTGATTCAAATGAATTCTTTTTAATGGCTGAGTAATATTCCATGGTGTATATGTACCACAGCTTCCTTATCCATTCATCTGCTGATGGGCATCTAGGTTGCTTCCATGTCCTGGCTATTATAAACAGCGCTGCGATGAACATTGGGGTGCACGTGTCTCATTCAGATCTGGTTTCCTCGGTGTGTATGCCCAGAAGTGGGATTGCTGGGTCATATGGCAGTTCTATTTTCAGTTTTTTAAGGAATCTCCACACTGTTCTCCATAGTGGCTGCACTAGTTTGCATTCCCACCAACAGTGTAAGAGGGTTCCCTTTTCTCCACACCCTCTCCAGCATTTATTGCTTGTAGACTTTTGGATAGCAGCCATCCTGACTGGCGTGTAATGATACCTCACTGTGGTTTTGATTTGCATTTCTCTGATAATGAGTGATGTTGAACATCTATATTGGAAATAAAAGCAAAAATAAACAAATGGTACCTAATGAAACTTAAAAGCTTTTGCACAACAAAGGAAACTATAAGCAAGGTGAAAAGACAGCCTTCAGAATGGGAGAAAATAATAGCAAACGAAGCAACAGACAAAGGATTAATCTCAAAAATATACAAGCAACTCCTGCAGCTCAATTCTAGAAAAATAAATGACCCAATTAAAAAATGGGCCAAAGAACTAAACAGACATTTCTCTAAAGAAGACATACAGATGGCTACCCTTCCCATTTTAAAGACGGGAGAACTGAGTGCCAGAGAAGCGAATACGTGGCTCACAGAAATCATGGGTGGGAAAGAACTACAGTCATCAGGATAGCACTCTGAATGGACGTGAGCATCACGCCTGAATTTGCGGCCCCGGGACTGCAATTATGAATGGCAGACAGGTAATTATGAATGGCAGGGGGAGCAGAGAGCTGGAGTGACATAGGGGTGCATGGGGGCCTTGGCTGACCCCTGCTGCTCAGTCCGGAGCGGAGAGCAGAGGTCCAGCTCTGCCCGGCAACCGTGCAGGGCGGGTATTGTCAGAACTTCTGTGTTCAGGAGACAGACCACATTTACACTTAGGCACATGAGTTGTTTCTAATTTCAAAACAAATTGTGTGTCAAGTGCAGCAGGTTTGAGGGCTAGATGTCAGGCCCACCTCCACGACTTATGAGCCCTGATTTCCACAGAGCGCCCCTGTCTGTTGTCTGTCAGAGAGCCCTGAGACACCGCTGCTGGCTGTGTCCTCTCTTGGCCGAGAGACCACTGGGATGGAGGGAAGTTTGCAAATCTAATAAACGTTGGAAAGACAATTCAGATGCAGAATCACAATTTCTCTCCCCTCAACAACACAGCCTTGTTTTCACTTTGGGAGAAACCTGTCCTTCTTAAGAATCAGAAAGCTGAGGCTCAGCTGAGGGCTGGGCTAATCGCTGATTGCGGGAGCTCAGCTGTCTCAGTCTGGTTCTTTCAAGGCACGGCCCTGTCTCTTCTCCAGCCCTCAGCTGGTTTCCTAAAGACTCTGTCTGTAGGCTGAAGGCCTCTGACTTATCATTGGAACACATGCTTTGAGCAGCTTTCTAGTTACAGAACTGTGTGTGTGCTCAGCCATCCACGAGATCTCACCTGGCACCTACTACGATTCAAACTGAGAAATGGGAAACACTGAGATGCATGAAGCAAGATCAGACTAAAATAGTTGGCAAGGAGGAACCTGAATTTGGCCAGCAGACTTATTTTGTTTGGCCCCCACAAAATGCTACACATTAATAACAATAGTGTTAATAATAAGAAACACCATTGCCAACATTTAATGATCAGGAGATCCTACATAAAAGTCTAAATTCCCACTTTTTTTTCGCAAAATCCAAAAATCTGCCACCTTGGTTCTTTATTGATGCCTGTTAGGATCATCTGGAGCTGGGTTGTGGCCACCCCCTTCCCATGGGGCAGCACTCCGCAAGACTTCCCAGTTCCCACCTATTTCTGTTGTCTCCCTGAGGCCAAATATCAGTAGCTATTTATCATTGTGATTTTTGTCATGCTTTTCATAAAGAAAATGAGATGTCTCCCATAGCGATGTTTCGTAAAAGTGAGAAAACAGACTGAGAGGGCTTGCAAGAAAAATGAGTCTCTTTCTTTACGGAGGTGAAGAACATTCTAACATGTATATTAAATGATGCGGTGTTACTTTCTTGCTCCCTGTTCCACGTTTGAATTTGCCAGCCTGTTTACAGACTTCCTAATATAGCCTCAGCAGGTAAAATATCTGCCTGCCATACAGGAGATGCGAGAGATGCGGGTTTGACCCCTGGGCGGGGAAGATGCCCTGGAGGAGGAAATGGCAAGCCACTCCAGTATTCTTGCCTGGAGAATCCCATAGACAGAGGAGCCTGACAGGCTACAGTCCATGGGGCGGCAAAGAGTCAGACACGACTGAGCATGCGGCACCTGAAACAGTCTAATGCAGGTTAGTCTAGTAGGCGGACCACGTGATGTAGCCTGAATCCCCACCGTATGATGAATCAGCTGATTCATCGCAAGCCGGACCAGAATGAGAGCTGCAGCCTGTGGGGCCGCTGGCTCCTTGGCAAGTGGGCCCATTTTCAACAGAGAAACACTGATGGTCAAAGGAGATCTGCTTTGTCCCTCCCTTCAGGGCCTTTTTTCTCAGGATTTTCATAGAACGCCAATTTCTCCCTTCTCCATTGGCCCAAGACTGCCAGATAAACACAGAGTCTATTTGAAATGCTGTGAATTCCCCCATAAAACCTGGTGTCTTCACCCATCCATTTCAGTCCCTCCCTGTGGCTTTTTAAACACAAGAACAATCTTGAGCAGTTTAGCCAGTAACGAGAAATAAAATTTGTGACGCTTAAATCCCTAAAAAAGAAAGCGAGTGTTGCCGTTTCTTTTTCTTCCTGCAGTTACAGAGGGCTGAAAATGGGATGCTCATCCCTGTTTCTGCTTCGTTTTGTATTAGATTTGTAACTGAACCGTAATCAGTAAATGTAACTCCCTACTATACTGATCAGATCATTGTTCCTCATCCTTGAATTGACAAAGTTTGGGATATGCTATTGGCTGACAACTTGTGACTCTTGCTTTACAGAGAGGGGCCAGAATCCTAGAAATTTCTAAAGAACACCTTACAAATGAGCTGGTACTTAAGTTACAAACTCAAGGCTTCTCAGGACAAATTGCTTATGTGGGTGAAGCAAGCCTAGTGAAGACTCTTAATGATCAAAGAAGGTACCTACACCCATCCTCAGCTCACTATAGACTTGGAGGAATGTATGTCCATTATTAGCAGATTTGCAAATGTTCAAAAGATGCCAACAAGCTGATATTTTGGTGAAATCTTCTGATTTCCGTGGGCCAATAACTAATTCATATTTTGTTTTTAAATACTCTGGACCAAATAAATATGACTACAGACTAGATTTGGCTCAAAGTCACCAGTTCAATACCTCCAATCCTGGTTCCAAGTCTTCATTTTTGAGAAAGGAAACAGAGGATCTGCTAAATGACACTCAAAGGACAGCTGAGGAAAGAGAGCTGGCATTCCCACCGCGCTGTTTAGGAAGCTGGTCTCAGACAAAACAAGGAGACTATTTCCCTCTCAGATAAAGAACAATGAGGTCTCCCAGCTTTTGCCCCTCCATGATTCCTTCTCAGGGGAATAATAACCCGTCAGTCAAAATAATCCAGCTTAGCTCATTTTCCATGAAGGAACGGAGTTTAAACTTTTTCCATTTTTGTGGGAAGGAAAGTCTTTTGTGATGATACTAGGAGCATGTAATTACTAAGGGTCAGTAAATATTTTTAGAATAAACAATAAGAGGAATGAGTTAAGTACCCACAGCCACACAGGCTTGAAGATGGTAGTTTCAAGGTTTGAGCACTGCCTTTGGAGGAATTACTCTCACGTCTATTTCAAGTTCTGCAGTGATGAAAAATGCCCCTATAGAGTTACTGTTTAAGAGCCAGTTGTTTGATTTTATTTTGTTTTCTTCTATGTCAGGGCTTGGCAAACTGTAGCTCATGGACCAAACTGTTTCAACAAATAAAGTTTAATTGGGACACAGACAAACCTGTTCACTTACATACGACCGATGGTCGTGCTGCAACGGCAGAGCTGAGTCATTGCAACAGAAACGTCATGACCCACAAAGTCCAAAGTGTTCGCTAACTGGTCCTTTATGGAAAAAGTTTGCCAGCGACTGCCAGAGATCATAGACCCATAATGCACCCCCGACTCCTCTTAAGACACGCTTAATGTTTGCATAAGAAAGCCTAAGAGAGTGCTACTGGGTCTCCAGAATCAGAAGCTCAGATGGTTATAGAGGAGACATTCGATCCAGACTAGGAGAAAGCCGCTGTGAACCGGAAGGCCTTCGTTTTCTTCCCGAGGCGACTGCATCTGCTCAGCCCCAGGGATCGTCACCCAGTGGGAAAGCAGGTCCAGTCTTGCCAATCCTTGGACTTTCTAGGAACATCCGTAAAACTAGATTTTTCACGTGAAATCTCCATTTTTAAAATAGTGGCGATTACATTTAAAAAATGAACTGACACTCTATAGGTAACTGTGGAGGACCCCTCTTTGTAACATCTGTTGTGGTCATCCGGCTCCCCTGGAGGCTCAGACGGTAAAGAATCCACCTGCACTGCAGGAGTCCCTGGTTTGTTCCCTGGGTGGGAAAGATCCCCTGGAGAAGGAAATGGCTACCCACGCCAGTATTCTTGCCTGGGAAATCACACGGACAGAGGAGCCTGGAGGGCTCGAGTCCATGTGGTTGCAAAGAATCAGACATGCCTGAGTGACTCACACACACACACACACACACACACACACACACACACACACACACACACACACACACACGGTGGTCATCAGGGAATGATCTTATCTTTCTCACTTCTGACCAGTCCACAGAAAAACAGACTGATGGGAAAGAGATTTTTGTGACAAAGTAGTGATTAGAAGGAGGCTGCCAAGGGCTCATTACGGGTCTCTTTTAAATGCCAGCACCTTTTGTGTTTGCCTTCAAACAGCACCAAACACCTAAATCACCGTAGTAAACACAGATAAAAAGAGACAGAAAGGTTAAAAGTATACTCGTCATCTTGTGTTTTTTTTTTCCTCCTAAACGTGTTTGAGAGCAATATTGTTTCGTAAAAACAATATGACCCCATTTCTAAAGCAATATTCATGCTAAGCTAGTCAGCTGTTAAATATACCCAGCAGTTTGCATTATGATGAAGCTAAGCCAGAATTTCAATTATTTTCTGGACACATTTAAAATTATAATACTTTACTGGGTTAGTGTTATAGTTCATCCAAATTACTCACAAACTATCATATCAATCTCTTGCAACAGCTAACGCCTTACAGATCCGTGAAGTTAGGCAAAATAAGAGTCCAGCCAGGGTAACGACCTTCATGCTGACGGCGTGTTTTAACAGGTCCATGCCGCTGGCTAATGGTCAAAAGCGAGTTTTTGCTGCCTGTGATACTTTGGCTAAACGAAATTAGAAGGGAGCATCGACCACTCTTTTTCCTCTTTCCAGGCAAATACTTCGGTTAGTACCAACATTCCCAGCAGCTGCTGCTCCCCGCTTCCTTTCAAATGTTACCTCTTCTGACAAGTGGCTTTAGAAGCTCACCCCCAAGTACCCAGTGTTGTCGTTGCTATTTTTTCCCTTCGCCAAGACCCTGCTGCCTGCACCCTCTGAAGTCTCAACATTTGCACTCCAGTGATGCACCTTGTTCTAGACCAGGGGTGCAAGCTCAGTTCATCCAGGGCAGGTCCCGTTAATCAGCAAATATTTTTAAATAGTACTACCAGCAGTTGCTTAAAATTTACATCTTCCTAAAGATGGCTGGCTGCTCTGAGCCCCTCATAATCAACAGGACTCTTCTGTGACCTTTGAAAAGTCCAGAACACCACGTGCTCGCTGTGTCTGAGTTAAAGTATAACTGGGCATCCAAAGGCACCATCAGTGGCCCTGTGTTCTGAGGGATGCAGGACACAGGGTCGCTTTCAAAGCAGGAACATGGACCAGGGTCTCTTAGGCTCACTCTGAATGCTAACTGGTGAGGTGATAGGTTCTCCAGACACCCACAGTCAGCCAGCGTGTCTGGAGAGCTAATACAAGACAAACACAAGCAAATTTATAGAACAAGGTCAGATCCCAACAAGTAAATCCATTAGATTGGATCTTCCCAGGTGGTGCAGTGGTAAAGAGTCCGCCTGCCAAAGCAGGAAGTGCAAAAAAGTTCAATCCCTTGGTTGGGAAGATCCCCTGCATGACGGCATGGCCACCCACTCCAGTGTTCTGGCCTGGAAAACCCCACTGACAGAGGAGCCTGGCTGGCGATATAGCCCGTGGGGTGGCAAAGAGTCAGACACGACTGAGCGCTCACACCTACGAAGGTTTCTTGCTTTTCCTGGTTGTCATTATATTGACAAAATGAAGTATAGGAAAACAGAAATGATCTATTTCTATTCAACAATCTGCCCTTAATATCTAGAGGTATGCTATCCAGCAGAGAAGCCACCCATAGTGATTTAAATGTAAACTCAAATCAATTAAAATGAAATAAAATGAAGAGTGCCTTTCTTCATTGGAACACTCTGCACTTTGACTGCTCAGGAGCTATTTGAGCCTAGTGGCTACCATATCGGCCAGATCAGGCACTTCACGTTTCTGTCATTGCAGAAAGTGTTGCTGAACAGCACTGATGTAGAGATTTTTGTTATTCAAAATCTTTATGCTTTATGCTTGCATTATCTGTTTGTCTATCAGGTGTTATGATGGCTTCTGGCAGGGCTCCCTGGAGGATGATATGGGTACCACTTGTGGCACGAAAGATAGCTTTAACATCAGTGAACTTCCTTTTCTCTTTACTTCTAAAAATTAGGTGCTTATTTTAAGGTGAATTTAAAAATATAAGAGAAGAGTTGTGCTGAGTGAAAAAAGTAAGTCTCAAAAGCTTGCTGGTTCTCACGTTCGGTTGCTTGGCTGTGTCTGACTCTTTGTGGCCCCATGGACTGCAGCTCACCAGGCTCCCCTATGCTTGGGATTCTCCAGGCAAGAGTACTGGAGTGGGTTGCCATTTCCTCCTCCAGAGGATCTTCCCCACCCAGGGATCGACCCCCCCATCTCCTGCATCTCCTGCACTGGCAGGCGAATTCTTTACCACCGCGCCACCTGGGAAGCCCACTCAGAATCTTACCCGCTCCACTTACGTCACACTCCGGTAGTGACGAAGCTGCAGAGATGGGAAGCAGACTAGGAGTTGACGGGATGTGGGTGGCTGTCGCTCTAAGAGGGTAGCACAAGATGTCCTTGCGACGGAACACTCCTCTGTTTTGGTTGTAGTGGCGGTCACATGAATCTACAGCTGCACATGCGATAAAACTGCATGCACATGAGTATAGGTGAAACCGGTGAAGTGCGAATCGGTCAGCGAATTTTGTCAGGGTCAGTTTCCTGGCATTGCACTCTAGTCTGGCACAACGTTATCACTGGGGACACCGGGTGAAGAGTGCGTGGGATCTCTGCGTATTAATTCTTACAACTGCGTGTGAATCTACAGTCACATCAAAAAAAAGGTTAAAATGTGTAAATATATATGACCAGTACATCAAATCCAAGCCATTTGAGTATAATTTCCTAGGATCACGCTACAGGAACAAATACAGTGACAATTCAAAGCGGAAAAAAACAGCAAAGAATAGTAAAGAGGATGCGAGTCGTGAGGATGGCACACGAGAGACTGAGGTTTGAAAAGCTGACGACGTTGTAATTAAGGAACTCGGCTCTGGAATGAGATAACGCGGGGATGAGGTCACACAGGCTGGCTCTGCGACCTGGAGCGAGTTCCTTTTCTGAGGCTCAGTCTCCTCATCTACAAAATCGGGATAAGAGCAGGACTGTTCTCTTGGTGCTGTTTGGAAACTGCCAAGTGAAAATGTATGCAAAATACTCTCAAGTCACACTAAGAACTCAGGACATGGCTGATAGCACGCACATGTGCGTAAGAGCTGGCGATGGTTCATTATTCCTGAGGTTACTTCAGTCAGGGCTGGCAAACTATGTAAAGGGCCAGAGAGTATTTTTGCCTTTGCAGGCCATATGGTTTCCGTTGCAACTACTCAGCTCTGTCGACATAGCATGAAAGCATCCTTAAGGAAATGAATGGGTGTGGCTTTGTTCCAATATAATTTTATTTACAAAATCAGGTGGTAAGTCAGACATGGCCTGCAGGGCATAGATCGCCAATCCCTGGTTGAAATAACCTTCTTCCCTTGAACGCTGAGGGGAGTGTGAGGTCACTGCAGACAGACTCACTCTCTTTTCCTTTCTCTTCTCTCTCACCACCGCCTACGCTTAGGGACCCTTCTATTACTATGCCAACCTGAGGTCAAGTCAGAGTGGGCTTGCTAATTGTCCTGCAGTGTGTCGTTCTATTGATGGGCGCCCATCACAGGTCTCCTGGGTCTTGTACATAGTAGGCTCTCAATAAATATCGAGAGATTGATCGATTGACCCATTAACGAGGAGAGCTGAGTTCTGACGAAAGTTAGCAGAGATGGGAAGGCCAGGCCCCAGGTGCCCTGGGCCCAGAGGGGTTGCTAACATCCACACAACCCTCACATTGATTTTACACCGTGCGAACTGCAGAGCATTTTATTAGAGATTACGTCGTTTAATCATTCAGCTCCTCACAGCACTGCTATGGCAACTGTTTGCAGCTGTGCTTGATAGCTAAGGAGACTGAAACTCAGAAACACCCAGGAGTTTTCCAAAAGTTATACGGTTTATTAATTGGCAGAAAGGACCCGCTTGTCCCAATTCCAAACTCAGGTCTCTTTCTGCGACACCACAACTGCTGCTAAAGAAACATTTAACAAATAAAAAAGTGGCCTGGTTGCTATCTCAGTAATATTACAGTGCAAACTTTGAGGAAGAGGGATTGCGTTAAAATTCTTTCAACCTGAACGTTATTTGGAACGTAAATGAAAAATTCCATTACAGCAGTATTTGTGATATTATTTCATTTGTATCAGATTACATGCAAAAGTACAAAATTATAATATATAATAGAGAGTATACACATATAGAATAAATATACATAGATAATAAAGTGTACGTACACATTAGTGCACATGTAACCTCAAAGAAGATGCAAGCAGGAGTTTGAAATATATGGCTCCCCGAATGGATTTAACCTCTCAATTTACCTGGTCAACCTGCAAAGCATTCATAAATGTGAATGAGTAGCCTTCAGATAGGCAGATACTCTTGATTTATTACAGTTTCCATTCGTCCTGAATGGCTTTCCAGATCTACCCATCTCAGAGGCAAACAACCCACCTGTTCTTCCTCAAACTGGGAATGGCCCTCCTGGCGATGTTCAGGGAAGGGGCTCCCAGCGCTGCACGCGGCTGAAGAAGGCAGCCCAGCGGCCGGGTCCACGCAGACGCAGCTGGGCCCACCTGGACTCTTCTTTGTCCTTCTCCCTGCCTCCGCCCAGCCCCCTGAATTCCCATCCCCTGACCACGGCAGGGGAGCCATCTCCCCACTTCACCCTGAGTCGAGACTTCCCAGCTTGTTCCTTCAGCCCAGTTTCTCTGCCTCTTCCCCCAGCCTTCCCCCATTTCTCCTAACTTGCTGGCTCAGAAGAAAAACACATCTTGGCAGATGAGCTGACACCCCCAGCTGCTTCCGCGTGCTCCTCTGTCCCTCTCCTTTGACTTCACTTTCGTCGGCCTGCAGCAGCTCCCCACCTCTCTCTGCATTTCGGCCCACACGCCCTCCCTCTACAAGGAAATCAAACAAACGCGCAGGGCCGCCCTGCCCAAGCCTCCCCTTTGGCAGCTACCTGCTCCAGCTGCCTTTTTCTTCTCTTTAACCTGCAAACTTCTCTAAAGTGAGCGTGTTCGCCTCCCTTCTCCTTGCAAGTCATCTTTTACTTCTTCCTTGCAGATGAGGTGGGAGAGGTGTTTGCATGCTGGCACTACAGGTGCACGTGCACACGCGCACACACACACGCACACATACACGCACGCACACACACACACGCACGCACAGGCTCCCAGCTTAGCCACAAAGGAGCCCAGCGGCCACGGGAGGTTTAGTGACAGGACCAAAGTTTGGGTCTCAGACTCTCCAGAGCCATATTCTGACAGTGATTACAGGCGATATCCCCTTATCTGTAAAAAGATACAATGTTTCCCCTCCAGAATGTCTGTAAAGGGTAAAATGAGATCCTGTAGGCAAAGCACCTTGTATACGCTCTGTGCTCAGAAAATACAGCTATTACTGTGTACATCTATATAGATGTGCCCGTATATATGTGAATGTATGTGTGTGTGTATGTATGTATTGTATACAGATGGATATGAAGTCTCTTCTTTAATTAGAATAGTCTGTGGTCAGTAAGCGTGTCAAATCCTCTCTGCCTTTCCCAGAGGACATAATGTTGTAAGTTTCACTTAGAGGCTCTCTAATACATGTGTGTAAAAAAACCAGTGAACGGTTGAGAAGTTAAGACACCATATTAACAAGGCCATTGTTATTATTTTAATAAAGCTCAGGTGGTTGAATGACTTTGCTAGAATAGCGTTTCTCAGCCTCAGCAGTACTGCCGATGGGGCCAGCTGTGGGGCCCACAGGACGGAACGGTTAGCATCCTAGGTGGACCCCACCGGGTGCCGGTAGCATGTCCATCACTCCCGCCCCATCCAGAGGGAGATGGAGCTGCCCCCAGGTGCTGCCAAGTGCCTCCTGGGAGGCAAAGTTGCCCCTGTTGAGAACCTCTGATCCAGAGTTGTCTGGAAACTCCTTCTCCTATGAAATGTGAATAAATAGCCAGGCCATTGTTTGGAGAGCTGAAGCTCCAAGGGTGAGAAAAGGCAGGTGAGGTTTTGTAGTCACAGAAGGATCAGTTTCGAAAACACAGTTTGCTTTCATATGCAGAATTTTTTACTCCCGCAACGGACTTTAGGGGAGAAAACGCTGATCTTCCCCCAACTTATTGAAGAGAATTTTGCAAGCTCCAGGTCTACTGTAAATCTTCCAAAAGAAAAAGCCGGTCATCCTGAGACTCATCAGATAATAATATATCTATGAGATCCAGGGAAGCCCACATGTTCCTAGGAAAACCTTCAAAGTTCTTTTTTTTTTTTTTTTAACCATCAAAACAAACAAGAGGTCAGTGGGTCTCCCTTGCAACCTCTGTCTATTTATGTTTCATATAAACATATTTTGTGACTGTGGAAAAGACTTCATTGGCATACAATGGCAAGCGTTCTTCAAAACTGTCTTTAATTATTCATTTGGCTGTGCTATATTTTATGTTTCTTTTCATAAATGTTAATCTTTATTATTGCCTTATGGGGGGAGGGGAAGAAAACACGCACACACAGTAATACCTATTATTAAATGACCTATCAGAGTGACATGGATAAATGTTGGGAGCGATTTAATTGTTTCCTATCTGCAGTTTTATACAGTTTCTATCAAACTGAAAGGTAATTTTTTTTTAGTAGCTGCTTATTTTAAATGTACAAAACCCTTGTGTGTAATTCCATTAGCTGCCCTACAGCATTGCAATCTACAGTTTCCCTGAGGCTGTTGTGAAATATTGATGAAACCCTTGCTTTTGTGGCTTCCTCTGATACACTAAACATTTGTCTGATGTTAGTTGAACTTGAATGGATCTGTTCAGAGCTATATCAGTAGTGACTTCAAAGGAAGTAAGGCTGTTACAGTATTTTTTCCTCATTTTTCTTTCTTTCCTTCTTCCATTTTTTTCTTTCCTTTTTTTTTTAAAAAAACAAACTGAAGTTTCAAAGCTTTACCATGGTGTACTTTATAGAAACAAAGTTTGTATCAAATGGTTCCAGTTACCTAGCAGATTACTCATCTTTATATTCTAAATGATGGGGCTTTTTTTTTCCTTTTGGTTCTAATCAGTTGCTTGTATCACTGTAGATATTTTGAAGTAGAGATGGACGCTCCCCCCTCAGCACACACTCACATCCTTACAAGGAGAGAAAGGAAGGAGGATGTAAAACAATAAACCTTGTCTTGGGAGCTTTAGTTCAGACACTTCCTGTGCTTTTGGGACTCTCCTAACCTCCTAGGAGTCTCCACCCCAGTATCAATGAAAGGTTGCCATGCATGAGAAAAAAATCCTCTGTAATTGACTTACTCCAGCTAAAGCTGTTTGCATTGAACTTTACAAAATTCAGGACTAGAGCTCATATCTATTCCCGTGTTTTCTGGTGAGGTTGTGAATTATAACTGCTGAGGTTTATTATTTTTTGAAATGATAAAATAGTCTTTTAGGACCTATAAGCAGTAAAATCTCTCAAGCAGGATTTCTCAGCCTCAGCACTATTGGTATTTGGGGTCTGGATTCCTCTGTCGTGGGCCTGGAGGGATGTTTAGCGGCATCTCTGGCAATCCCTCAGCCGCTGTGACAACTAGAGAGTCTCCAGACATCACCTCATGTCCCCGGGGGACAGGACAGCCCCTCACTCCTTCTGATGAAGATCAGGGCTCTAATGATGCAGGAGTTTGGCCCCACTAGGATAGAAAACGTGATGGTCCTTCTGGTTCAACAAACAGCGCAACAGTGAGGAATCTCCAGACAGAGATCTCACAATGTAGCTCTTCAGATTGATATTGTAGAACAGTTTTCACCCACACTCGGGAGTGCGGGCATTATCTGCACCTTTGCTTTTTTCTCCAGTGTGGTTTTTTAATTTTTATTGGTGTGTAGTTGACTTACAATGTTGCATTAGTTCCAGATGTATAGCAGTCTGTCAGTCACACATACATACATCCTCTCTTTCTTTAGATTCTTCCCGCACACAGACCACTGCAGGGTATTGAGAAGCCGTCCCTGTGTTATACGGAAGGTTCTTGTTGGTTATCTGTTGCTTTCAGGCCAGCGGGGGGTGGGACTTCCCAGGAGGCGCTAGTGGTAAAGAACCCGCCTGCCTCTGCTGGAGGCATAAGAGACTTGGGTTCGATCCCTGGGTCTGGAAGATCCGCTGGAGGAGGGCATGGCAACCCACTCCAGTGTTCTTGCCTGGAGAACCCCATGGACGGAGGAGCCTGGCGGGCTCTGGTCCATAGGGTCGAAGAGAGCTGGACACGACTGAAGTGTCTGAGCACACACGTGCCCTGCAGACAAAAAGTAGACAGCAACTTTCTGTCTTGAAACTCAAGCCTTCAGGATCCAACCAGAGGGCTGGGTGGCCTGGGTTGGCGAGGCATTGTCTGTCTGCAGAAGCTCGGCACGTCCTAATGAGTGGCCTGCAGAGTGACTTCACCACTGGTCCCTCCCGTATCTTCCCCCCGAGACGCACCACTGACCCAACACCTCACCTCTGCTCTGGATCACCGAGCATGACTCCTCAGACAGAGACTCCGCTGAGTAAAAACAGCAGCATGCGTTTACACCCGCAACCTACCCTTTGTAAGAACTCATCCAAAGACAGAGGATTCCACGTACACCTAAATCATACATTGTGATACTATATTTAATTAATTCAAGGTTCGTCTCACTTGCAAATTTCTGGTCTCGATGAGGTTAGAACAAGTACAGCGTCTTCAAAGCCATGTCTCTTGGGCACCCAGCCCAGGGCACACAGTATGTGCTCAGCTTTTCAAATTAAATAGTTAATATTTTCTTAGAGGGCTGGAAGAATCTTCACCCTCCATCAACCTACATCCTTAGGAGCAGCACTCTCTTTTCCACCTTTCAACCTGGAAGAAATGAAAGTGGAACCAGCAGACTAGGAGCATTAAGACAGACCTGAAGTTCCAGTCTCTTGTTCCATCCTGCTACCTGTCCCAAGGCCAGTCCTAAAAGATTCTTTGTTCATTCATTCACTTTTTTATATATTTGTTTATTGCTGATACCTCCCTCCACTGTGCTGGAAGTGGATGCAAGCAAACCCCACATTCAGTACAACCAGAGGAATAGAAATAAGTTAACAGTATATGAAATTCAGAATTGTGACTGCATCACCTCCCCAGAAGCAGATTCCTTAATTGGCTGTTTAAAGGATTGTGGTTTTCTTTTTCCTCCTTTTCCTTCTGCTTTTTCCAAAATGTCCGTTCACATCAGCCCAGCAGCTGCCCCGGGTGGCGCATCCATCGAGGCACAGGGCTGACGGTCCCACAGTCATGGCAGAAGGAAGCCCGTCTTCTCTGTGGGCGGCACAGAGCCGCGAGCGAGGTGCCCACGTGCCCGCGGAGCCCAGCAGCATGGAGACGCGGTGCCCTGTCTTCTGCCAACAGGCAGATGGAAGGGCAAAACAGATGTTGGCTTAATGAAAAAGAACAAAATCGATAAAAGAAAAGAAAAAATCTTTTCCAGTTCCTCCAAAGAGTCATGGAGATTAAAATTAAGTTAACCATAGAGATTTAAAGTACAAGGTGGTTTTACAAAGTCCTTAGCTGCATGGAGATCCTGGACGTTCCGTCTGCTTTGCTTTCTTGAGAGAAGGAGGGTATTTGTCAAAGCAGCAGCAACTTCACTTTGTCTCCGTTGTCAGTGTATCTCGAGTTGAAGAAGCTTATTTTCTGCAAGTGCCTTCAGCCCCAGACATGTCTGCAGTCTATTTATGTTTGGCTAAAACAAACAGAATAAACAGTAGAGAGGGTATCATTCATATCATGACAGGAGGGAGAATATAGGACATTCTTGACATCCCGCATATACAAATCACGGAATGTCTTTCTAACTAGCCGCGCTTGTAAATCAATCCATGCACCCCTTCAGAAAGAATCTGCAGGAAAGTGATTTGACTTCAGCTGGCAACAGAGGAATCGGATTATTGAAGGGCCGTTCTTCTTGGCTTATCCACAAAATCAGCCTTCAATGTACATTGAGCTGGTCACACAAATAGATGACCCAGAAGCCCTCAGACCAGGCCTTGAAGAGTGTTTAAGCGCTGGGGTGGGTGGGCAGTGCAGTCTCAAGGGACTGGAAGCAAAACAGAAGGCAGAACATGTGGTAGAGAGTCATCAATGGACTAGTCGTGATCTTGCCAACGATCTTGACTCCACCTTAGTTATTGAGTTCCTGCTATGTGCCTGGGATAAGTCCACTTTCCCGGTCTTCAGTAAATTCCCCAGCCCATCAGGGATGGGAACCTCAGCAGATAGCACACTTCCTTGCTACTGTGATCACCAACTTCTACAGGAAAATGTAGAGAAATACAGTGTGTGCGTGCGCGCACTCAGTCATGTCCGACTCTTGTGACCCCATGGACTGCAGCCCGCCAGGCTCTTCTATCCATGGGATTTTTCAGGCAGGAATACTTGAGTGGGTTGTCATTTCCTCCTCCAGGGGGTCTTCCTGACCCAGGGATTGAACCCACCTCTCCTGCATCTCCTGCATCGGCAGGCAGATTCTTCACCACTGAGCCACCTGGGAAGGCCAGAGAAATGCACGCTCACTGCGTCTCACTCCCCAGTGAAGGCAGGGCAAGCTTCGCAATTTGAAAGTTCAGTCAAATGCGCTTGAATACTTTAATCGTGTGCGGTGCGGCCCTGGAACCGGGGCTAGAGGGTAAGCGTACGGAACGAGGTGGAGCCCGTGCGGGTGCGGAGCAACGCTTCTGACTCTCTCCCTGCAAAATAAGGCAGGGCTGGGAGTCTCGCTCTGCAGTCGCCCTCAGGACCCTCATCTCCAGTAATCCACGCTCTTGGGTTGTTGTTTTAAATTAGTCATCTAACGTTTATTCAGTCCACCACGCTCCAGGCTTTGTGGAAACAAGGACACCCAGACTGTTTAGATTGGGCTCTGAGGAGCCTATAGTCAAGAGAAAAAGACAAATGGTAGTTGCAACAAGGACCACAGTTCCAGTTGAGGCTGAATTTACCTAACCATAAGATTCCATTGTTGGACATTTCTGCCAAAACTGAGATATAAAGCCAAGACATCCCAACCAACCACTAAGTAAAAATATTACCTACCTACTCTCGCTTCAGTCCTGTCTGACTGTTTGCAGCCCCGTGGACTGCAGCCCACCAGGCTCCTCTCTCCGTGGGATTTTCCAGGCAAGAATACTGGAGTGTGTTGCCGTTTCCTCCTCCAGGGGATCTTCCCAAGCCAGGGATCAAACCTCCATCTCTTGATGTCTCCTGCATTGACAGGCAGGTTCTTTACTACTAGCGCCACCTGGGAAGCCCAAGTGATCATAATAGCACAATAAGTTATTGAGCAATTTCCATGTGCCAAGACCTGTGCGAAGCTCTTTTATCTTTTTCATTCATTCAACAATCACTGTTTATAATCTGAGGCCATTCACTAAACTGTACTGTTTATGTCTGTACCACTAAGAAAGAAAAATGCTTATAATTAAACCATGACCCGCTGCTCTCTTCCTAGCACTTAGAATTTCTGTTTTATATTTACTGAGAGACTCTTTGAGATTTATTTTTTAAAGATTTTTATAATTTGACGCTCCTGTGTTTATATGAAAAAGGAAAAGATAAGCAACATAAATTGGTTAAGGCATTCCTGAAATATCTTCTGACTGCCCCCTGGCAGCCATTTTAAGATAGCATTGACTTAAGATTCACCCTAATTTATAAGATGTTAAAATATAAAGAAAGGTCTTAGAATCAATTAAATGCTATTTGTAAGGTATGTCCTATGCTCCAGGTCCCCTGAAAAAATGCTGAAGATACAGCAATGTATGAGACACAACATCCCAATCCTAAAGGAGTCTAAATGGCAGAGTCCAGAATTTAACAATTACATGTATAATTGTTTGGTTGCAAGTTTGATGGGAATCGCAAGAGAAGAACCCCATAAGGCTGTCTACAAGGTGATCCTTACTCACCAGGGGGTCAGGGAAGATCCTCCAAGTATCTTTATATGGAAACCGGAAAGATGAGTTGGAGACAGAAATAGTATTAACGAAAAAGTAGCATTTTTACATAAAAGCCTTTCAACAGCCATATTTGGATGGTACTCTAATTATCCCCATTTTACAGACGAGGAAACGGAGAGTTGGAATGCCTCAGTAAATTGCCTAAGAACACACAGCTAGTAAGTGTTCGAGCTGGTATCTTTTTCCTCTCAACCAGTGAACTGTTCTACTTGTTTAGATGGGCAAACTCAGTTCTTGCTGCTTTAGAGAGGGTGAAGAGGCACCTCCGGCCAGAGAGAGACCCTTCAGTGTAAATCCTGATGTTATTAAATAGTTTCAGTGCTAACAAAGAAAAAAGAGTTTCTTTACATCACAGACTCCAGGTATCCTGGAACCAGGGACTTGGTTCGATCCCTGGGTTGGGAAGATCCCCTGGAGAAGGGAAAGGCTACCCACCGCAGTGTTCTGGCCTGGAGAAGTCCATGGACTGTCTAGACCGTGGGGTCTCAAAGAGTGGGACCCGACTGAGTGACTTTCACATTCATGTCACTTTCAGTGTCATAGGACCAGAAATGTGGGTGCAATAAAAGAACATGTTTTGGAACCTCCTTCCAAACAATTAGGTTTTTAAATCTCTGGCTTGGGTAACTTTTGAAAACATATTCAGAAGCCCACAGTCCATGTGGTTGTAGGTCCAACCCACCTGAAAGAATGGACCTATTAAGAATTTTTCCAATTAAGAGGCATGTCTAACTTTGCAGCAGGGATTTTTGTGTTTCTGCTGTTGAATTTACTCCTAGATATAGAACCTGACTAGATTTTTTAAAGGCTATTATACTGAGCAAATGTTGAAAATCTGGGACTCAAGGCTAGTTCCTGGGGCCACTGTTTACCGGAAGATGGAATGTAGGAGGAACACACAGCAGCCAGAAAGGGTGTGGTGAGTGGGTGAGTCGTGCTCACTTTGTAAAGCTAAAAATGCACATGCCTGCATGCTCAATCGCTCAGTTGCGACCCCATGGACCGTAGCCCACCAGGCTCCTCTGTCCTTGGGATTTTCCAGGCAAGAGTATTGTCATGGGTTACCAATTCCTCCCCCAGGGGATCTTCCTGACCCAGGGATTGAACCCAAGTCACCTGCATCTCCTGCAATGGCAGGAGGATTCTTTACCACTGAGCCACCTGGGACGCCCCAAGTTAAACATGCACAGGCTTCTGTACATCGCCATCGATTCCTTCAGTGAATGTTTGCTGAGCACCTACCACGTGCCAGGCACCACCTCTAGGCGCTCACACTACAGCATCGAGTCACCCAGACCAAGATCCCTGCTCTAAGGGAGCCTACAAACAATGAGGAAAGCTTACAACGAACAACAGAGAGAATAGAGGCATCAGCTCTGCAGCGCCGGGTGGGAAGGGCTATGGAAAGAGATCGCAGTGGGGGAGCTGGAACTTGAGAGAGCAGGAGGCCGGTTGCAAGTTCAACAGAGCCAGCAGAGTAAGCTTCAGGAGGAGACTGCTTTTAAGCACAGACTTCCAGCAACTTGGGGCTCCCCAGGTAGCTCAGATGTAAAGAACTTACGTGGGTTCGATTCCTGAGTCAAGAAGCTCCCCTGGAGGAGTAAATGGCAACCCACTCCAGTATTCTTGCCTGAAAAATCCCATGGACAGAGGAGCCTGGCGGGCTACAGTCTATGGGGTCACAGAGTCAGACATAACTTAGCAACGAAACAATAACAACAGCAACAAACAGCAGGCAGAGGAAAGGACAGAGGGAAAAGCCAGCGCGAAGGCCGCAGACGCGAGGTTCCTGGTTTGGCTGGGAAACAGCGAGGAGGCCGGCAAGACCGGAGCAGAAAATCCAGAAAGGAGGAAAGGGAGAAGGGGGAGAGGTGGAATGGAAGCTAAACAGGCCCATAAATCTGAGGGCCGCAGTGAGAAGGTTGACTTTCTCCGTGAGTAAGATGAATTTCCCTTGGGGGGTTTGAGCAGGGAAGTGACGTGATCTGATGTATCTTTCATTCTGACTGCTGAGAGTGTTGAGAACTGACTGTAGGTAGCCAAGATTGAGACCATTTTTCACTTTCCATCCTCTAGGGGTGTCCTTTGTAACTTGCTGCCTTTTTCCAGAGCAGGCTTCCCAGGAGGTGCTGGTGGTAAAAAAAAACCCGCCTGCCAATGCAGGAGACAGGAAGAGACACGGGTTCAGTCCCTGGGTCGGGAAGATCCCCTGGAGGAGGAAATGGCAGTCCACACCAGTATTCTTGCCTGGAGAATCCCATGGACAGAGGAGCCTGGCGGGCTATGGTCCATAAGGTTGCAAAGAGTCAGACACTACAGAAGCGACTTAGCACGCAGCTCATTGCAGAATGGTGAAGGGGAAGACGCCGAGGTCTGGGGGTCTGCAGGCTTGGTTTCCTATCTGTCTTGTTAGTTTCTCCCAGAGACCCATCTGTATCTCTCCTGTTAGCCTCAAATCCCCCCAGTTTAAGACAGATGTAGAGATGCCTACCTAACATGATTATTTCCAAAATAAAACGCACACAGTAGATGCTTGAAGATATACAATGGAAGTTCTTTCTTCATATCTCCCCAAGAAACAAGAGGTTTCATAAGCTGCTAATTCTGTAGTCCAGAAGATATTCAGATTTATCATCTTTACTTTAGGTTGGTTTGCTTGAGTAATTAATGCAATGCTAAGATTTTATTGGTGAGGTGCCCAGGACTTTAGTAACTGAGTTAGTTGAACATGAAAGGTCTTTAAGGATGAAAGATATAATAAAGTCTGCTCTGTTACAACTCATATTTCCTGAGCCAATTAGCTCACTCCTGATTGGTAAATCGGTCAGTGATGTGTATATAATGAGGACGTCACATCCATTCACGTGTAAGTTTTTCTAACACTTTATTGTTTAGCAGCACTAAGTAACATCAGCCAGATGTGAAGCTCACTAGTCACTGAACGCAGAAAGTCTCAGAGAACACGCTAGGTTCATAGAGGTCCCATCGACTTCCTTTTGGCTCAGATGCTCAGCCTTCGAAGTCCGAATTGTCACAAGGCGCAGGAGACATGGGTTTGATCTGTGGGTTGAGAAGATCCCCTGGAGAAGAAAATGGCAACCCACTCCAGCCTTCTTGCCTGGAGAATCCCACGGACAGAGGAACCTGGCAGGCTACAGTCCATGCGGTCACAAAGAGTCAGACACGACTGAGCATCATGCATGCCCTGCAGTCTTTTAAAATTTCAACCTTCTATAACCCCACAATCTTACTGCTTCCATAAACTTATTTCTAGTCAACTACAATCACTTCATTATTTACAAAGTAAAGTCCTTTATTTGCTGTTCAGTTCAGTTCAATTGCTCAGTCGTGTCTGACTCTCTGTGACCCCATGGACTGCAGCACGCCAGGCCTCCCTGTCCATCACCAACTCCTGGAGCTTGCTCAAACTCACCTCCATTGAGTCAGTGAAGTCATCCAACAATGTCGTCCTCTGTCATCCCCTTCTCTTCCTGCCTTCAGTGTTTCCCAGCATCAGGGTCTTTTCCAGTGAGTCAGTTCTTCACATCAGGTTCCCAAAGTATTGAAGCTTCAGCTTCAGCATCAGTCCTTCCAATGAATATTAAGGATTTATTTCCTTGAGGATGGACTGGATGGATCTCCTTGCAGTCCAAGGGACTCCCAAGAGTCTTCTCCAACACCACAGTTCAAAGGCATCAATTCTTCAGTGCTCAGCTTTCTCTATGGTCCAACTCTCACATCCATACATGACCACTGGAAGAACCATAGCCTTGACTAGATGAACCTTTATTGGCAAAGTAATGTCTCTGCTCTTTAATATGCTGTCCAGGTTGGTCATAGCTTCTCTTCGAAGGAGCAGTCATCTTTTAATTTCATGGCTGCAATCACCATCTGCAGTGATTTTGGAGCCTAGAAAAATAAAGTCTGTCATTGTTTCCACTGTTTCTCCATCTATTTGCCATGAAGTGATGGGACCCGATGCTATGATCTTTGTTTTTTGAATGTTGAGTGTTAAGCCAGCTTTTTCACTCTCCTCTTTCACTTTTACCAACAGGCTCTTTAGTTTCTCTTCACTTTCTGCCATAAAGTGAAAGTGACAGTTGCTCAGTGGTATCTGACTCTTTGCAATCCCTGCGGACTATATGATGGGATAGTATAGTCGATGGGATTGACTTTGTGATCCCATGGTCCATGGAATTCTCTAGGCCAGAGTACTGGAGTGGATAGCCTTTCCCTTCTCCAGGGGATCTTCCCAAACCAGGGATCAAAACCAGGACTCCTGCATTGCAGGCAGATTCTTTACTAACTGATCTGTATTCTTTACTGACTAAACTATCTGGGAAGCCCAAAGGGTGGTGCCATCTGCATATTTGAGATTATTGATATTTCTCTCTCAATCTTGATTCCACATCAAGATTTTCTCTCGCATCTTGAGCCTTGATGAAGCTTGTGCTTCATCCAGCCCAGATTGTTTGCTGTGGTGTTGCTTTATTTGTCATGAATTTAACAAACGTTTGTAATTGGGCTGGTATTTTCAATATGGTTTTATTGGATTACATTCTGGATACCTACTTGCTTAGTTCTGAACTAGTCTACCCTAATATTATTTTTGCTTTAAGCGCTATCATTTTAATGAAAGGTTTTACAGAATGTAAGATTCATCAAGGAATGTCTATCTTTTTAGCAGAGACACACACCTGGGCCATACACACCAGAAAAAAAGCAGGACACAGTTGAAAACAGGCATGGATGTGCGTTTGAGCTGCAACTAACAGCCACAAGAGGGCGATGGCTCTGGAGACTCACGTGCTCAGTCCAAAGTCGGAGTCTACCAACATCTGTTATGTGACCTCAAGAAAGTCGTTTCATTTCTTGGAGCCTAAGTTTCCTCTGTCTTTGAAAATGGGACTGATAACATACCTGTAAAGCACCTACTAACTGGGAGCTATTAGAATTCGGTAACGGGCTTCCCTGATGGCTCAGCCAGTCAAGAATTCCCCAGGCAACACGGGAGACACGGGTTCGATCCCTGGGTTGGGACGATCCCCTGGAGGAGGGAACAGCTGCCCACTCCAGTATTCTGGCCTGGAGAATCCCATGGACGGCATAGTCCACGGGGTCGCAAAGAGTCGGACACAACTGAGCAACTTTCACTTTCATTAGAATACGGTACACACAGAAGCATTTTATAAGCAAACAGGTTTCTAATGAAGTGGTATAGGAAAAGTCATCTTCCCAACAAAATGAGGTCAGACGGAGGTCTCAAAATCAATGCTTCTGTTTGATTTAAGCACAACTGTTTTTGTACATTTGGAGCCCAGCTTAACTCTCAATCACCCACAGCTGAGGGCTGGGTGAACTCTCCAAACCCGAGGAGGAGGAACCTTGCACTCTGGCCTTCACTCCCTGACCGCCTACATCTGGACCACTGGTCCAGACCCAGTTTATTTGTGAAGATGATGTTGAGGATGCATATAGGCCTCTGTGTGTATGTGTATGTGTGTGTGTGTGTCTGGGTTCCTTTTCTCTACATATGAAAAAAATAGCCAAGGCAGAGACAATGCTCCGCAGCTGGAAAAGATGAGATCATTTGTAAGTGGCTTGTTAAATCGCACATCATTTTCCTGATCAGCAGTAGCAAGCCTGCATTTTCAGGAGCTGATGCGATTTATCATGTTATTATATATTTAGGGGCTTTTTGAAAATGCTGTTATTTACTCAACCGACTGTGTATATAGACTATTTAAAGCAGATTTTTGACCCAGTAGACTGTACCAGCCCCATCTATCGTCTCAATGAGCATGTAGGGACTCTTAAATATGCAGATTATTGATACAATAGACTGTGAGCGCTGGAAACATACCCTAGACGGGTACATTCCAGTCACTGGGGGATGATATGTTTCTAAAAAGCACTTTCAAAGCAGACCCATACAAAAAGCCAGGCTCTGTGGAAAAATGTACATCTGGGTGGAGGGGCCTCTGGTTTTGGAGGGAAATTCTCAGTTTCTAGAAATAGGATGCTGTCATTTTTATCTCTTTGTGGACTGCCCAAGTCTGTGAACATTGAAACTACCCTCTACTGAATGCCAGGCAATGCCACCAACAGTCTGAGCTTCTTTTAGTCTACGTGCAAAGAAACCATTCTGTTAGAGTTAACTCAAATTCATCCTTTGATTCTGGAGAAGGAAATGGCAACCCACTCCAGTGTTCTTGCCTGGAGAATCCCAGGGACGGAGGAGCCTGGTGGGCTGCCATCTATGGGGTCACCCAGGGTCGGACATGACTGAAGCGACTTAGCAGCAGCAGCAGCATCCTTTGTTTCAAGGTATGTGTTGCGCACCATCCATTAGACAGTAAGGACTTGATTTGCAAGCCACAGATATTCTCTCTGGCTAACTCAAGTCAAAATAAGGAATTTACTGGGAGACATATGGAGCATCTCAGTGAAAGGGGAGGAGCCAGTGGGCTTCTGAAGATCATGGGGAGATAGTCAAAGGGCGATCTCTGCTTGATGCCATTGTCAAGAGGGATCCACTCCAACCACTTGCCATTCTTGCGTCGTGGGGTCAGAGTTCATATTCAATGGATTCTGATTGGCCTAGCTGGGGTCATCTGCTCATACTAAACAAAAACAAACAAACAAACATGAAATGCCAAAAAGGGAAAGAAAAAAGATTGCATGTTTTTGTCTTACCTCTCTGCTCTTTAGATAAAATGTCAGATATTTAAACACATACGCACATGCTATCTGGATTATTCTTGTTGGAAAGCAGTCTGCATGTGCTGGAGTCTCAGTTAATTAATCTCCCAAAGACTAGACTCTGTGTCCTGCTGGCTTCTCCCCAATGTGCCTGGGAGACAACAGATTGATTCCTCCTGGACCTGATGATGTTATCCTTACATGAGTTCCAAACTAATCATATGCCTTAAAAAATAAAATCAGCCATGCTACCTACTCTAACGTGAAGGGGGAGATGATTTCAGCAAATAACTCACCCAAATTGCGAAAGCAGAGGGGGCAATCAAAGGACAAGGCACCCCCGCCGGTGGGAAAGGCACGACACTCTGACAACAGCCTAAAAGAACTTTTTAAAATTAATTAATCGATTGATTGATCATTGATTTTCTTGGCTGCACTGGATTTTTGCTGTTGCATGCAGACTTTCTCCGGCTTCGGAAAGCAGGGGCTACTCTTTATTGCAGTGCTTGGGACTCCCATTGCAGTGGCTTCTTCTGTTGAAGAGCACGGGCTCCAGAGCACAGACTCGGGAGCTGCGGCACGCGACTTTTGTTGCTGCGAGGCACATCTTCCAGGACCAGTGATGGAACCCGTGCCCCTGCACTGGCAAAAGTGAAAGTGAAAGTTAGCCGCACAGATGTGTCCAGCTGTTCGTGAGCCCATGGACTGTAACCTGCCCGGCTCCTCTGTTCATGGAATTCTCCAGGCAAGGATACTGGAGAGGGTTGTCATTCCCTTCTCCAGGGGATCTTCCTCACCCAGGGATCGAACCTGGGTCTCCTGCACTGCAGGCAGATTCTTTACCAGCTGAGCCCCCAGGGAAGCCCAGGTGGATTCTTAAACCACTGGACCACAGGGAAGTCACTGTTGACAAGAACTTTTAACAATAGTTACCTCAAGAAGTGTTCTAGGCACTAAACCTGCAGCAATGAACAAGGCAAATAAGCTCCTGCATTTAGGAGCTTCATGTTCAAATTGGGGAGAAAGATTTCTCACGCTAGGTCTTCCAATACTTGGCACTATTGCCATTTAAGCCAGATCATTCTTTGTTGTGGAAGCTTTTCTGTGCACTCTGAGTTCAGCAGCAGCCCTGCCAACGTCCCCAGGGCGCAAAATCAGCCCGGCTGAGTCATCGAGAAGTCGGGTACCACTGATGAGAAGTGATACGTGGCTGCGTGTGTCTCTAATTCAGGGCGTATTTGGGGGCGGGGCCCTTCCTCGGGGAAGCGTTGTCTCTGCTGTTCTGTATGAGGAGGGCGTGGCAACCACTCCAGTGTTCTTGCCTGGAGAATCCCCACGGACAGAGGAGCCTGGCGGGCTACAGTCTGTGGGGTCAAAGGGTCAGACACGACTGAGTGACTAGGCACACCGCTGCTCTATATAAGCAAGATTCTGAGACTGCCTGTTGCCTACTGGCTTACTTTAGGCCTGAATTACCGAAATAATCCAATACTTGGACATGATTGACTTAGGCAAATCAGGCCCCCTCACAGTCCTGGTGATGCCAATTCCATCCATACTTGATAGGTTAGGAGACAACCGCACTGTCTACAGTGATATATCCTGGAACACTGATGATCTTTCCAGCAATGCCCAAGAAAACTTCATTTTTAAACGCTTATAAGTAACACTGGCTTCCCCAGTGGGACTAGTGGTAAAGAACCCACCTGCCAATGCAGGCGTCACAAGAGAGGCAGGTTCGATCCCTGGAGCAGGAAATGGCACCCCAAGTATTCTCGCCTGGAAAATTCCAGGGCAGAGAAGCCTGGCAGGCTACAGTCCTCAGGGTCACAAAGAGTCGGATATAGCTGAGCAACTGAACACACACACAAAGGTAACAGAAAATTCGCAAGGCCTGGACAGGCAGCCAGTGAACTCTGAAACTCTAGAGACGATGGCTAACTCCCTTTATCGTCTCTGAATAGTCACTCAAAAGTCTTAGAGGCTGCATATACGAAGATTCTTTGCTAATAATTCACCCTCCTCCAGGTCACAAAGCTCTGATTCTTTCTGTTTGTTTGTTGTTCTTCAGGAAAAGAAGAATGATCCTTTACACTGAAAAACAAGTTAACTAACCAATTAGCCAAATACTGCCTATTTGTTGTTGTTAAGAAAAAAATATGCATATATTATTATTTTTAAGAGAATTCTGATTTTATAGAAGCGATTTGGGCACTGCAGAAAACTAGCATTAGAAGACTTTAAAAGCAGAGGAAAATACATAAAACAGAAAAAAAAAAAAAAAGGCCAGACAGAGTGTCAAGGACAAGACAGTGGATGTATCGCGAGCCACGTGTCTATGCTCCCCTTTGGAGAACATTAGATCCCAGACTCTTCTGTCCTCAGTCCCTCTCCTCTCCTGGTGCAATGACCAGCGTGGTTCCGTTGTCCAGGCAGGAAGAGTGCTGACACAGTGACCTTGCGCCTTTTCCATTTACCCGTCTCCTTTGTAACGGTGGAGAGAGGGGAGAGATGCCAAGCCTTGACAAAGCAGCCCTAACCTTCAACCAAAGGGTCAAATATCGCATATTGACGCATACCTATGGAATCTAGAAAGACAGCACTAACAGTCCTACATGAAGGGCAGCAAAGGACAGAGGCACATAAAGAACGGGCTTCTGGACACAGTGGGAGAGGGAGAGGGTGGATGGCTTGAGAGAATGGCCTTGAAACATACGCATTGTCACGTGTGGAATAGACAGCCAGCGGGAGTGTGGCGTCTGGTAAAAGGAACCCAGAGCCGCGCTCTGACATTGGGGGAGGGGTGGGGTGGGGAGGGGGGAGGGGCTCGGGAGGGAGGGGCCACGGGTCTGCCTCTGGCTGATTCACGCTGATGTACGGCAGAGACCATCATAGTATTGTCATTATCCTCCAATTAATATAAATAAGTAATTTTTTTAAAGGGTCAGAAAACCTTGGAGAATTTTCCATTAGATTATTCAAACTGTTGATTCAAAAAGATCAACTGCCTCTGTATCTCCCGGCATTTGGGCCATTTCCAAGAACTGCTCCATCCAAGTGTCCGGCGGGGTTTGGCCTCAGATCAGACTCGCTGTTTTATATAAGTTGCCTCCTGTAAAAGCTAACCTAGTTAATTAAGAACCGAAATAGGTCAGGATTTATTTGACAGAGTTACCGGACTTATTTAGAAATGCTAATCCTTTTCGTCATTAACTTTTTTGCTTGTTTGTCTCTTGTGCTATAAAAATGCTCAGTCTGATAAGGGGGTTTAAGTGAACCCAGAGGGGTGGACTGAGAATAATGCTGGGAGTCTGATGGATTGTTGTTTGCTGTGTTTTCTGCAGTCACCACTTGAAAGAGTAAATACTAAAAACCCTGAGAACTCCAGCTTCGAAACGTGGCCCTGCACGATGACACCTTTGCTCTTGAAATACTAGTAGGGGGCCCGCACACCCAGTGCTGTTACCAGGCGTTCCGAGCGCCTGTCGGTTATCTGGGCTCTCACGATCGGCTTTGAGGCTGGCCCCGTTATTTTCTCCGGTTTACAGGAGAGATAGGAGACCCGCAGAGCCTGTGGGTCTGCCGCAGACACTACACCGTCGCCGAGGCAGGACTTGACCGCGGGCGGGCTTGCCCCAGACGTCTGTGCCCTCGGCCCTGTGCCATGACGGCTGGGAGGGCACTGAACGCACCTTCTGCCGCCGCTCTCCCCACTGTCCACCCTCCCAGAGTGTTCTCCAAAGAGCCCCTCGCTTCACTGCCCACCCTGACCTCACGGCGTTCGCGACTGTTGACATCTGGGACTGAGTATTTCTTTGCGGGGAGAGGCTGGCCTGTGGGGAGGGGCCGGGGTGGCTTAGCAGCATCCCTGGCCTCCCCGCCCTCTAACCGCCCGCTGTAACAACCAAAGATGTCTCCAGACCTTGTCTAAAGGCACAGATGTTCCCCCAGCTGAGAGCCCTTGGGTTAAAGTGTGATGGTGACCCAGCTGGCTCTCGGGGCCACAGGTTCTTCTGTTTTTGCTGTTGCTCAGTCAGTCGCTCAGCTGTGTCCAGCTCTTTGAAATCCCGTGGACTACAGCCCGCCAGGCTTCCCTGTCCTTCGCTAACTCCCGAAGTTTACTCAGATTCGTGTCCATAGAGTCGGTGATGCCATCCAACCATCTCACCCTCTGCCGCCCCCTTCTCCTCCTGCCCTCAATCTTTCCCAGCATCAGGGTCTTTTCCAGTGAGTCGGCTCTTCTCATCAGGTGCCCAAAGTACTGGAGCTTCAGCTGGTTTCTTCTATAGAGACCAGCTAATAAACTCATTCACCTTGAAGTGCAATGATGAGATAAGAGAATGTCTATATTTTTACGGGGAATGTGTTCTTCATCTGCCTCATGTCAAATGAAGAAAAGTCAAATGGAGGGGTTTGAGGCAAGGAGAAGCAGTGTGGAAACCCTGCTCCACACCCAGGAATGAGAGAAATGGGAGGAAATTCAAAACACTGTGGTCCTCCTAGCCAGGCTGGTCACAGTGATCATACTGGCGGAGAATCCAACAGGAAAGGAAACAGTTGGTAGGTCCCGTATCTGAGCCATCAATCACAGAACTGAAGAATACCAGGGCTAGGAACTCCTTGACTTAATCACTGCTCATAGACATGAAAGGTTTTTCCACCTTGGACTCCTGTGATTCTAGAGATAGCAAAGACTTTTCACCAGAGAAGCAAAGGCCAGATCGCTCTCTGACATTGCCAATTTAGCTTCTCTGAAGGGACAGCGAGCCTTCTTCTCTCTTTCTTAACGGGAAGTGGTCACAGCCACGAACTTAGCAAAAGAAGCAGGTTAAAATTTGTCCGTTCTTGGCTAATGCAGTTAGACGTTTTCGAGAAAAGGCAATGAGAAGTGGTCATTATCCATTATCTGCATGAAATATTTCAGAGAAAGGAACAGCATTTGCCAAAAAAAAGAAAAGATGTTTGACTTGAAGCCAGCAAGAGGGAAACAGGATCACCTTCGTGCTCCGTGGGAAGGCTGCGCTAATGGTGTTATTTCAAGTAAAATGGCAATGCACATCTGAAAACATACAGATGGCGCATCGGCTCCATATACTTCCTGAAGGTCGTTCTGGACAATGATTTACTGTCCCTTTTCTTGGCAATAAAGCCACAAAACCCCTCCAAACTCTCCAATCTTGGAAAAACTATGTATGTGTTGTTGTTGTCAGTCGGGTCCGACTCTGCAGCCCCATGGATTGCAGCCCACCAGGCTCCTGGGTCCACAGGATTTCCCAGGCAAGAATACTGGAATGGGTTTCCACTTCCTACTCCAGAGGATCTTCCTGACCCAGGGATCGAACCCACATCTCCTGCAAGCCTCCTGCATGGCAGGCAGATTCCTTACAACTGAGCCAGCAGGGATACCCATTTATAAAGCCCTCTGTGGGGAAAATGGATAATCAGTATGCACATTGGGCTGAAAATACTCAATATCACTTGAGAAGTCGAAGCCTAAAACTCTTAATTTGAAAGGAAAGTCTCAGTCCTATTGTATAGTTTCCTTGTCTCTATTTCATTTCCCTTTCCTCTGTCCCCTGCTCCTGATTTATGCTCTCTTAGTGTGGGGATAATATAAGGATAATGATTTCTAAGCTGGAACTATCAGAAATCTTATGAAATGGCCCCCTTCTCACCCTTCTCCATGAATATTTTCTCACTCTGCTTTTTAAAACTGTCACCAGAACATTTCCCAATAATAACACATGCCAAACTGAAATTCTAGGTAGCTGGATATAAAGTATTTTTTTAGGAGACCTTCTACTTTGAGCATTAGTCATCTCTCTCACTGCAAAGCCCAAGGCCTCCAACAAAGATCTTTTTGCTCAAATGGTGGGTTGCTTTATTTCTTGAAGATTGCAGACATTATCGTTACGGGTAATGACCTAATAACTTGCCATTTGATGTTCGCACATCAGTTCTATGGAAGTTCCCAGCATACACACCACTGGGTCCTTATTTGAATGATTTAATATTAAGTCACACACCCAAACTGGAGTAAGCTCTTTTCTTATGTATGAAACATGTAAGATCGGTTCATATCTATTGCAGATATCATCGAAAAGCTGTTGGTTTGGAACAGGATTTAGGGGCACCTGATGCAAAGAGCTAACTCATTGGAAAAGACCCTGATGCTGGGAAAGATTGAAGGCAAAAAGAGAAGAGGGCGCAGAGGATGAGATGGTTGGATGGCATCACCAGTGGACACAAATTTGAGCAAACTCTGGGAGATAGTGAAGGACAGCATGGCGTACTACTGTCCATGGGGTCACAAGAGTCAGACTCGACTTAGTGACTGAACACCACCACCAACAACAAAGAATGCCAAAGTCAGCTGAATTCAGCTGCTTGTGGGTTTGGATTGGTGATTAGGATGCACAGTGTTTATCAAGTGCCTACAACAGGCCTGGGAGTGAGAAGGTATTCCTGTAGCTTTGCTGTGTTGCATACTTTGCCGTATTTGATATTCCTAACTAGCCTCGGAGGTAAACACTCTGTATGTGCTGTCAAGTATTTATGACCCTGTGGACTGTAGCCCGCCAGGCTCCTCTGTCCTTGGGATTTCCCAGGCAAGAATACACTTCCTCCTCCAGGGGATCTTCCCAACCCAGGGGCCAAACCCTCATCTCTTGGCATCTACTGCACTGGCAGGTGGATTCCTTACCACTGAGCCACCGGGAAGCCCCGTAAATACTATTATTGTTCTTATTTTATGGATGAGGAAGCTGAGCCTCTGAAAGTTTCAGTAACTTTCCTGTGGCCACATTTAAACAGTAACTGGCAGATTTGAACTGAGCCCAGCCTCATCCCACAACCAGTGGGCCATTCTATCTCCTCATTAACTGATCAGTCTTTGAATCAGTGAATTTTTTTTTTCTTGCTGAGTTTTTCCCTGTATTACTGGAAGCAGTTGTCTAAGCCACAGATATTTCCTCTTTTGGTCCCTAGAAAGAATAAGGAGTTGGAACTTTCAAAACTGTATTCTCTTTCTGAAACTGGTACCCCCATACACATAGGAACATAGGCAAAGAGATATAGCTTGCCAATTATCTGGCTCCTAATCAACAGTTTCACAATTTACAGTAAGACTTCTCAAACTTTCTTGAGCCTATGGATCCCCCAGGGATCTTGTTAAATGATTCTTATTCGATAGGTCTGAGAGTCTGCATTTCTAGCAAGTTCCCAAGTGATGCTGCAGCTCATCCCAGCACCATCCTTTTGAGTAGCAGAGGTTTATGATACACTGTTTCTTCCATTTCCTCCCTTGTCCTGACAGAATGCTGAGGTAGGCGGGCTTAGGACGGTTACTTCTATTTGGAATTGACAGAGAATCAAGGTCAAAGAGATGGTACAAGAAAGTACTGGAAGAGCATGCTACATCTTCGAACACTTTGCTTCCCCTGATTCCTTTGGTTTAGAGCTTGCAGATGGATGGGTCCCACACATATTTGGTTTCTTCCACATGGTTTGGCCAAACAAAGTTCCAGACAACCCCGGATCGCGTGGCCGTTCCTTGAGTAGCAGCTGTAATCTTTCAATGTGGCATGGACTTTCCAGTGACTCGCAAAGTCTCCATGTTGATCCAACTGAGGGCCAGCGCTACTGACCTTTGCATCTCAGAACTGTTCTTCTCCCATCTGGTCTACTCTGCCCATCTAAGTTCCCTACCTCCCTCCAGTAATGCATGACTTTCTCATGACCTTTTCCTCCCCAAACCCATACCCAGCTTCTCTCCGTAACTCAGCTATCTACTCTCCGGGGCCACTGGAGAACCAATGTGATGGAAGTCCCCATGCAGTTTTACTAAAGTATGTTACATGTGTTAACAGCAAAATAAATATTTCTTGATAAAATGAGTAAACAGATGAACCACAGAAGGATGACAGAGTATCCACTTTCTCTGATTTAAACAAGCTTAGTCCTTTTTTGCTAATGACCAAGAAGTGGAGAAAGTCACAGAGCATGATTTGGAAACAGCTTTACAGTCCAAAGAGCTGTGACGACGGCCCCAGAAAGTGCCTGTGACAGCAGTCCAGTGAGTGCGCGGACTGTTTCCTCATAGAGGCCCCACCTGGTACACATCCATTGTGCATATAGAAGATTCCAACTAGCTGAACCTCTGCAGGAAATAATAAGAGAGATGCTCTTGTTTTGATGACCTTCAGAAAGCTCTCCACCCGCCTCTATAAAGAACTGCTGGGCCCAGGAGAAGCCTCCTGTCATCAAACCGCTCCATCCTCAACATCCCTTTAAAGGAGGAGCTCTGTGTGTTCAGTCCTGACGATCAGACGGAGGAAAGAGCCAGCCCTGCCGTCTCAACCTGTGCACGGAAGTCACGCTTATGCTAGCGAGTTCTGTGCGGTATGGCAGGAATGAAAATCTATATGAAAATTGAATTGAAAATGTCTCTGTTTAGAAATATGCCTGTGCTCAGATTCCTCTGGGTGGGAGGTAGGCTGAGCCTTGCGCTATCTGGTTCTCTGTGAAGTCAGGTCTCTGTTCAGAAATGGTGTCGAGGGTCCCGTAGCCCTGAGCCGCCCGCCTCCTGGGACACAGAGCAGGCCGAGCCGCCCAGCACGGCCCTCACTCCGGGCCAAGTCCCCGCTGCAGGGAGCTCAGCCTCCCTGGACAGTAACTCCTCCATCTCCTTCACCCAGCCTGCCAACGCGAGTGCCAATTAGTGCCAATAATCACATACACGCTAACAGATTTCTGGACCACAGTCGCCAAAACACTAGAGGCTCGTGACAGGCACGCCTGCCTCCGTGTCATCATCCCGGGCACTGGCTGGGTCCACAGCCAGAAGTTCCTGCGGTCCCCTCATTCATGTCTGCCCTGCACACGGCGGAATCTTCTTGTGGTTTTAAACTGTCATTTAATGGGGTGGATTGGCGAAAACGATCCTGTCACCACGGGGTATGTTTTTAAATGAGGTCTTGCTTGAATCCTGGTTTCATTTGTGAAAATCAACCTTCTTGAGTTTTATAATCCTCTCAAGTTATAACTCTCCCACCTCTTCGGCCACTTTAAAAACTGTCGATGCTTTGCCTGTAAACACTCTATTGCGGATTTTCAAGGCAACTGCAAAAATGGATGCCTAGCAAAAGTCTGGTGTCTCACATCCTGCCACCCATGAATTATTTTGCACAATTTTATTTAAACCATTCTGACTACAGGTTTTGGGGACAACTGAGGTGGTATTTTTTTTAATTGTTTCCCTTTTGTTTTTCTAATGTTTGATTTAAAAGGAAATGTCTAAAATTTAAGGATTAGTTTCCAAATTTTACCCATCTATTGATAGAATAAAAAGTTTGCAGCTTGTATAGCGTATTTTTCTAATGACATCTCTCCCCTTTTTCAATCAAGAATTTGGGAGAAGACCAGCCTAATATTTGTGTAATATACATCATAGAACAGATAGTGAGTTTTATCTATGACAAAAACTACCCATACTTTCAAAGTTGTGTGACTTTTTTTTGAACCAAAATCTGTTGTCGATAAATGTCTTTTCTGGTGTTCTGCAGTCTTGATGCGTGTTTGCAGTCTTCATACTTAAAATGTTGAAATCCACAGGTCAGGGATTTCTGGAAACGAGAATGTAGGTGGTTGGGATGCTCTGAAAAGAGGATTTGTGGGGTCTTTCTGGTTTTACCATTGAGGAAAGTTGATCAGAATGGTTGTAATTCACATCTGATCTAGATCGGGGCGGGGGTGGGGAGATTTACCCATCACAGGCGCCGACTGCATTGCTGAGAAGTAGAGACAAAGATTGTGACCGGACTAATCCCCTTTCATTGTATGATCTATTTGTTCATTCACTTAGATAACTTGTGGACATCTTTCGGTGCCAGGATGTGATCTGAGTGCGGGGAGAAGCAAGGTCTCTGTCTTCAAGGAGACAGACATTCTATCTTTACATTTAGGGAGAAAACATAATCAATCAATAAACAAGCCCGCGAGATGATTTCAGAGTGTGGTCGGTGGCATGGTGCTTTCAGTAAATAGGCTGATATGCTCTAGAATTACACAGAGAGGGGAGACTGGCCAGGGAGGACCTCTCCCAGAAGGGGCCATTTGAGCTGAATTCTAAAGCATGAAAAGCAACCACCTTCCATAGAGGAAGAGCTTTCTAAGCAGAGAAACCTGCAATTGCAAAGAGTCACAGTCGAGGAGAGATTGGCAGATGCAAGAAGCAGCAAGTGGATTGTTGTCAAGTGGGCAGAGAGGGTGAGGCAAGAGTCCTGGGCGATACAGCAAAAAGGTAGCCACCAAATCCTGCAAGCGCTCAGACTCCAGGCGAAGGGTTTGAATTTTATTAAAATCTATTTACATGTGTGCAATGCAACAGAAAGACTTGCAGGAGTTAAAACAGCCAGTTGCTTACTAATATCTTTAATAAGGAATATTCTAACAGTTGTGTGTGTGCGTGTGAGATAGGGCGTGTCCAACTCCTTTGCAGCCCCATGGACTGTCACCCACAAGGCTCCTCCGTCCATGGGACTTCCCAGGCAAGAATACTGGAGTGGGGAGCCATTTCCTTCTCCGGAGGAATCTTCCTGACCCAGGGATCAAAACTGTGTCTCTTGAGTCTCATGTTTTGGTGTGCTAAGTCGCTTCCATCGTGTCTGACTCTGTGCGACTCTCTGGACTGTAGTCCGCCAGGCTCCTCTGTCCATGGGATTCTCCAGGCAAGAATACTAGAGTAGGAAGCCTTCCCTTCTCCATGGGATCTTCCCAGCCCAGGGAAAGAACCCAGGTCTCCTGCATTGCAGGCGGATTCTTTACCCTCTGAGCCCCCAGGGAAGCCCCATGCATTGGCAGGTGGGTTCTTTACACTAGCGCCACCTGGGAAGCCCATTCTAGCAGTTCTCTGGAAAACAGACTGGGAGAAGTGGGAGCAGGAAACCCATTTAGTCACCAGAAAGGACAGGAATGGCAGAGCAGTCAGAGCAGTGACCGAGCAGGTGGAAGAGAATTCTCTTGATCAGGGAATTTCTAGACACAGAACTGAGTGTGCGCATGAATTAGCTGTCCTGGCAATATGTATGCTTCGAGTGGCCACTGTCAGGCGGTGGGAAGGGATGAAATTAGACATTTAGGCTGGAAAGGAGATGTTTGCCACCAGAACATTTGACCTTCAGCCCAGAATCCACAAGGAGGCCCTGCAGAGGACACTCCCTTCTCTTCGGGCCTCGGCATCATTGTGATCATCATCTTAGCTAAATAAGTATTCACAGGAATAAACTTGCCAGGAATAAAGTCAACTAATCCACTTTACCAAGATTTACACATGATGCAATCTTATTAAACAAATCTCATCAATATAGAGAGAGACAGACACTCATTATGCACCCCAATCACCCACACTCTGCCTGTCTCCCCTCTCTCCTCTCAGCTGCCGATGGCAAACAAACCCACTTAAGTGAACAGTCTTCAGTGTGTAATATTAAAATGTGTTTTGTAAAACTCCGTGGAACCCCCAGCCATTGTTCAAACACACTTGCTCTGATAGATGCTTTGGCATTTTTTTTTATGAGGCTTTTCAATGTGTTACTTTATCGGGTGCATGAGATTGAGTCTGTTCTGCAGAAGAAAACAGACAAAAAGGGTCTCTCAGCACGAGTTACTCTTCTGTAAAGGTTATAGTAAACATGTCAATGCCTAATTAAGCAGAAAATTTTATCTGTATTGTGGGGGAGGCATTTGCTGTCTTCGACTTTTCTTCTGGGGAATCCATTTAGAAGGACATAGTAGTCTGTGAAGTTGAGCTGGGCTGGAAAACTCAGCTTCCAAATGTCAGCATTAAAAAAGAACACTCCTAAAAAAAAAAAACCACACACACACTCCTTTTCTCCTTGTGTGAAAGTGGCTATATTGGCCAGGCAGATTGTCTGTGGGGTGTGTCTGTGTGTGTGTGTGTGTGTGTGCATGCAGACGCCTGTCCCTGATTGCATGTATTTTTTCAGCACACACACAACATAATATGAATTATTTCCCAACTTCCCAGCAAGTGTCAGGCTTCCCTGGTGGCTCAGATGGTAAGGAATCCACCTGCAGTGCAGGAGATCCTGGTTCGATCCCTGGGCTGGGAAAATCCCCTGGAGAAGGGAATGGCGACCCCCTTCAGTATTCTTGCCTGGAGAATTCCACGTAGCCTGGCAGGCTACAGTCCACGGGGCTGCGAAGAGTGAGACACAACAGAGCGACTGACACCCACTAAGTGTCAGGCCCTGGGCTGGGCGCTGACGATCGTGAGGCGAATAAAGCCCGGCAGTCGCTGACCAACAGTAACGAGCAGCAGCCGTCCTGCCCCTCGCGGCGTCTTCCCAGCTCTCTGTGTGGGTGCGGACGCTTTCGCTTGGCCGTCGTTTCACGCGCAGGTAAAGCGACTATGTCTTAACCTGGAACAGTCCTGGCCAACCTGTGTCCTCCCAAAGTATGAGTAGCAAAGCCCTCTTAGTTTTCAAAAGTGACTCTGCATTATGGGCAATATTTGCCTGATTCTTTGGAGTATTTTGCTTGGCTCTGTAACAAGTCACTTATTGATTTTGTGAACAGACCTTCTCCTTCAGCTTAATGGTATGACTGTTTTTACAAACATACAAGCCAGTCCAGAAAAAGAAAAAAAAATGCAGTGAGAATGGGATGGAGCTATCTCATTCAGTTGTTCTAAGCTAGAGTTTTCTTGGGGCTTTACGAGCGATAAAGAACCCGCTTGCCAATGCAGGAGGCACAAGGGACTGGGGTTCAATCCCTGGGTCGGGAGGATGCCCTGGAGAAGGGCATAGCAACGCGCCAGTGTCCTTGCCTGGAGAGCCCCGTGGACAGAGGAGCCGGGCGGGCTGCAGTCCACGGGGCCACACAGAGTCAGACACGACTGAGCGACTCAGCACACATGCATAGCACAGCTTCTCTTGCAGGTGGGGACCCCCAATAATGACTATTTGTCCAGATTGAGAAGCTTTTTTTCCTTCAAACCAATTTATGGAACTATAGACCAGCAATACCAGTTGAATGAAAACTCCACTTGCTGGGCAAGAAAAGCACAAGACCAATAGCAACGAAGACAAGTGAACACAGCCGTAACCCCAGTGGTGAGGCTGAGTTCTTACATTTCCTTTCGTCTCATGATAAACCCTTAAAATCACGGGCTCTCGTCTCCATTATTCCCACAATTCTCCCCTCGGAGGTGGTTCTCTATTCAGAGACATCTCAAGGAAATCTCACTGCTTAACCTTTAACCTCTGGCTCTCTGCAAAGTTTTCTTGTTCATTAGATTGGTCATAAAAAGAGAGTGCAGCCTGGTGGTTAGGACCACGGATTCTCTCATCACACAGGCTGGGTTCAGGCATGATCTTGCAAGGTTAACTTTGTGGCCTTGGAAAAATTTCTTAACTTCAGAGCCTCAGTTTCTACATCTGTGAAATGAAAATAACAATAGTTCCTACTTCATATGGATATTGATAAAAATGAAAGAATGCATTTGGAGAGAATATTTACTCAACCAATAGTCTTCATCTTCAGTGTGGTCCATATACATACATGGAATACACACACCATGAAATACTAGTAAACCATAAAAAAGAATGAAATATGGCCATTTGCAGCAACATGGATGGGCCCAGGGTTTATCACACCAAGTGAAGTGAATCAGACAGAGAGAAATAGACGGTAAATGATCTCATTTATAGGTGGAATCTAAAAAGCAATACAAATGAACTTATTCACAAACAGAAACAGACTCACAGACATAGAAAACACACTTACGGTTCCCAAACGGAAATCGAGGAAGGATAAATTAGAGGCACAGGATTAACACGCACACACTCGTGCATATAAAACAGGCGGCCAACAAGGACCTACTGCACAGCACAGGGAATTATATTCAGTATCTTGTAATAACCCACGACGGAAAATAATCTAAAAAGATGTGTGTGTGTGTGTGTGTGTGTGTGTGTGTATATATATATATATATATGGATGTAACGTATATAATGTACTCCAGAAACTAACACAGGATTGTAAATCAACTACAGTTCGATTAAAAAAAAACTAATTTTGGAAAATAAATAAATAAAAGTCTGGAAAAGAACAATCCTCCCCGTTCAGTCTCTGGAACCCTTGGAGTCCCTGACTGCTGGCACTGTGCTTCTAATAATATTCTGTCTCTCCTCTCTCCCTGCCTCACAGGAGAGACCTCCCACGCTTGCGCGCCCCTTTTGCAAGTATTATCACTGGTGAATGAAAACAGAACCGTCACACTGGGGAATTCCCCCAGGCACCCAGCCACAGTGAGAGGGGAGATAGAACCTCACTGATATTGTGCAGCCCACGCAAATCTGAGCCCAAGCGTCCCTCGCTTTGGTTCCGCTCTGGCTGCATTTTATCCACGTGGCTCTGAAAAGGCCAGGTGAAGAAAATGAGGACATGGGCATAAATAGTCACATTCCTCATCTCACTGATGGATATTTGCCTATCAATTCCCTTTGCACCGGCTCTCTCATGCCTTCATTTTCCCTATGCAATTACTGGTCCTAAATCCTTTCTGAGAAAGGGAAGCATGCATCCCCAATAGCATTTTGCATCCACAAATCAAAGGTATAATTGGCATCTCGTGACGGGAGCCCACAAATCACAGTGCATTTGAAATTACAGGCACAAGATCAAGAGGGCGCTTTCAGCCTTGTCTGAAAAGGTCTTCATAAACCTGTTTGAGAATAACAGAATAGTTCCCAAATCTCCCATTCTAACACCATTTGCTATTATTTCAAAATCATTATATGTGCTGAGCTTACATAATTTTTGAGCTATCAGTGGAAGACTTTATTTGATACTCCATATCTCTCTTCCTGCCATGTGACTCTCTACAAATAAAGCCGTTGTACCCAAAGAGACACTGGCTCTCAAAAATATGACTGTGCATCCAAATTACTTCTGGGCACTCAAAAATGATTTATTAAGATGATTGTGAGGGTGAAGTGTCACAGTAAACGTTACCATGAAGATGCCAAGGGTTGTCTTAGTTTAACTTGCAAGCCAATGTCCTTCTTGTAGAGATATGTCTTTGATAGGATTTGAATTTCAGTCCAGCTTTCCTGAAAGGCATGCACGTGAATTTAGAGACTGTCCCATTACAGGAGTATTAGAATGATAGCCCTTAAACATTAAAATGATTAACTTGGGATTCTAAGCATTTATAAAGAATGATTGTTGTTGTTCAGTCGCTAAGTCTTTGCGACCCCATGGACTGTAGCACCCCAGGCTTCTCTCTCCTTCACTATCTCCCGGAGTTTACTCAAACTCATGTCCATTGAGTCGGTGATGCCATCCAACCATTTCATCCTCTGTTGCTCTCTTCTCCTTCTTCCTTCAATCTTCCCCAGCATCGGGGTCTTTTCAAATGAGTCAGCTGTTCACATTGATGGCCGAAGTATTGGAGGTTCAGCTTCAGCATCAGTCCCTCCAATGAATATTCAGGGTTGATTTCCTTTATGATGGACTGGTTGGATCTCCTTGCAGTCCAAGGGACCCTCAAGAGTCTTCTCCAGCACCACAGTTCAAAAGAAGACTCCTGCCAGTTTTCCTTTAAGAAGGCATTAGATGGCACAAAAGACATCATTTGGCTTTTTCCTTTACTCACTGCTCATTGTTCATAAAAGCGTCAATTCAATTGTTCATTCCGTGTGGGAGGCACTTGGTCTGAGTGGGGAAATGGGGGTGGAATCTGTCACCTGCTATTGTTATTTCATGTCTTCTTCCTGTCCTCTCACAGGCTATGCCCAGGAGGAACAGCTGAAGGAAGAGGAGGAAATCAAAGAGGAAGATGAGGAAGAGGAAGACAGTGGTTCGGGAGCTCAGCCTCAGGGCAGCAATGACGCAGGGACCGACGAGGAGCTGGAAACGGGCACGGAGCCACAGGGCTGCTTCAGCTACCAGAACTCTCCGGGAAGCCACCTGTCCAACCAGGACGCCGAGAGTGAGTCCCTGCTGAGCGACGCCAGCGATCAGGTGTCAGACGTCAAGAGCGTGTGCGGGCGAGACGCCTCGGACAAGAAAGGCAGCGTGCACCCCAAGCTTCCAGACGAAGCCCACAGCTGCATGGATAAGATGACCGCCGTCTACGCCAACATCTTGTCCGATTCCTACTGGTCGGGGCTGGGTCTCGGCTTCAAGCTGTCCCACAGCGAGAGGCGGAGTTGTGACACCCGAAACGGCGGCAACAAGACGGATTTCGATTGGCACCAGGACGCTCTGTCCAAAAGCCTGCAGCAGAATTTGCCCTCGCGGCCCCTGTCGAAGCCCAGCCTCTTCAGCTCCGTCCAGCTGTACCGGCAGAGCAGCAAAATGTGCGGGACCGTTTTCACCGGGGCCAGCAGGTTCCGCTGCCGGCAGTGCAGCGCCGCCTACGACACCCTGGTCGAGCTGACCGTCCACATGAACGAGACCGGCCACTACCAAGACGACAACCGCAAAAAGGACAAGCTCAGACCCACGAGCTACTCCAAGCCCCGGAAAAGGGCTTTCCAGGATATGGACAAGGAGGATGCTCAAAAGGTCCTGAAATGCATGTTTTGCGGTGACTCCTTCGATTCCCTCCAAGATTTGAGTGTCCACATGATCAAAACAAAACATTACCAAAAAGTGCCTTTGAAGGAGCCAGTCCCAACCCTTTCATCAAAAATGGTCACTCCCGCCAAGAAACGCGTCTTCGACGTCAATCGCCCGTGCTCCCCAGATTCAACCACTGGGTCCTTTGCAGATTCGTTTCCGCCCCAGAAGAACGCCAGCCTCCAACTCTCCTGCAACAACCGCTACGGCTACCAAAACGGCGCCAGCTACACCTGGCAGTTCGAGGCCTGCAAGTCCCAGATCCTGAAGTGCATGGAGTGTGGGAGCTCCCACGACACTCTGCAGCAGCTCACCACCCACATGATGGTCACCGGTCACTTTCTCAAGGTCACCAGCTCCGCCTCCAAGAAAGGCAAGCAGCTGGTGCTGGACCCACTGGCCGTGGAGAAGATGCAGTCATTGTCAGATGCCCCAAACAGTGATACCCTGGCACCCAAGCCGTCAAGTAACTCCGCCTCTGACAGCACAGCCTCCTCGACGGAGCTGAAGAAAGACAGCAAAAAGGAAAAGCCAGAGGAGATCAACAAGGATGAGAAAGTCATGAAAAGCGAGGACTATGAAGACCCTCTCCAAAAGCCTTTAGACCCTACGATGAAATACCAGTATCTGAGGGAGGAGGACTTGGAAGATGGCTCGAAGGGCGGAGGGGACATTTTGAAGTCTTTGGAAAATACTGTCACCACCGCCATCAACAAAGCCCAGAATGGGGCTCCCAGCTGGAGCGCATACCCCAGCATCCACGCAGCCTACCAGCTGTCAGAGGGCACCAAGCCTTCCTTGCCTATGGGCTCCCAGGTCCTGCAGATCCGACCCAACCTCAGCAATAAGCTGAGGCCAATCGCACCCAAGTGGAAAGTGATGCCGCTGGTGTCCGTGCCCACACACCTGGCCCCCTACACGCAGGTGAAGAAGGAGCCGGAGGAGAAAGAGGACGCGGTGAGGGAGTGTGGGAAAGAAAGTCCCCGCGAAGAGGCGTCCTCTTTCAGCCACAGCGAGGGGCATGCTTTCTCCAAAAGCGAACCCCCTGCGGAGCCCAAAAAGGCTGAGCTGCGTCCCCCGAAGGAGGAGGACAAGCTGGTGAGAGAGGGCGGTGAGAAAGAGAAAGCCCAGGCTTTGGAGCCGGCGTCTCCGCTCAGCAACGGCTGCGCCCTCGCCAACCCCGTGGCGGCCCTGCCGGGCATCAATCCACTCAGCGCCCTGCAGTCCGTCCTGAACAATCACCTGGGCAAAGCCACGGAACCCTTGCGCGCGCCCTCCTGCTCCAGCCCAAGCTCAAGCACAATGTCCATGTTTCAGAAGCCGAGCCTCGGCGTCATGGACAAGCCGGTGCTGAGTCCCCCCTCCACGAGGCCGGCCAGCATGTCCAGACGCTACCTGTTCGAGAACAACGACCAGCCCATTGACCTGACCAAGTCCAAGAGCAAGAAGACCGAGTCCTCGCAAGCGCAGGCCTGCACGTCCCCGCCCCAGAAGCACGCCCTGTCCGACATCGCCGACATGGTCAAGGTCCTGCCCAAGGCCACCACCCCGAAGCCCGCCGCCTCCCCCAGGGCGCCCCCCGTGAAGCTGGAGGTGGATGTCAGGCGCTTCGAGGACGTGTCCAGTGAGGTCTCCACCTTGCATAAGAGGAAAGGCCGGCAGTCCAACTGGAACCCCCAGCATCTCCTGATCCTGCAGGCGCAGTTTGCCTCCAGCCTCTTCCAGACCTCCGAGGGCAAATACCTGCTGTCCGACCTGGGTCCGCAAGAGCGGATGCAGATCTCGAAGTTCACGGGGCTCTCCATGACCACCATCAGCCACTGGCTCGCCAACGTCAAGTACCAGCTTAGGAAGACGGGCGGGACCAAGTTTCTGAAAAACATGGACAAAGGGCACCCCATCTTTTACTGCAGTGACTGTGCCTCCCAGTTCAGAACCCCGTCCACCTACATCGGTCACTTAGAGTCCCACCTGGGCTTCCAAATGAAGGACATGACCCGCCTGGCCGTGGAGCAGCAAGGCAAACCGGAGCAGGAGATCTCCCGGGTGTCGTCGGCCCAGCGGTCCCCGGAAACCATAGCTGGCGAAGAGGACACGGACTCTAAATTCAAGTGTAAGTTGTGCTGTCGGACATTTGTGAGCAAACATGCGGTAAAACTCCACCTAAGCAAAACTCACAGCAAGTCACCAGAACACCATTCACAGTTTGTAACAGACGTGGACGAAGAATAGCTCTGCAGGTACGGGTTTGCTCCCAGCTGGTTGTGCCGCTGACTTTGTGAGGCGCTTCTAGAAGGGAGACGGTTCCGTTTAGAGGCAGCTGACCTCTCCCTACCGCGAGAGGACTGTAGCCTACTGGAATAGACCAGAGCATAAATAAGTCCTAACCATTCTCTCAGTGTCTGCAGTTTAGCGTTGGGGAGTAGAACAAAACAGATTTAGAGAGTCGGAGCTCACAGGTTACTGCTTCTGGATTCGTGATCTCCTTAGGGACCCAGGGCCCAAGCCTCAAGGTCCAGTTAAGGCTCTGCTTCCTTGTAATTAATAAGTACCGACTTCTCTTGCTATCCCATTTCCCTACCTCCCCTTCCTATAGTCATGCTAATGACTTATAAAGTGATGAAAATTTTAAAAAAGAAATAGTGAGCAAGAGAATAAAGATTGTAGAGTTCCTGGAGGCAGCCACTCGACAGAGATTTCTTAACCAACTCGTGAATAGTTTAAAGCTGGTTTTATCATTATTAGTCATAATTAATGCTTTTGGCAGCTTATTTGCAGCAATTGCTGCCTTCCACTGCCCACCCCCCCCCCCCAATTTGTTTATTGCCTGTGCATTCGGTTTCCTGTGAGAGGGCAGGTGACCTGTAGTCGGATGGCAGGAAAATACTCTTCTCTGCAGGACACTCAGATGAAAAGAGAGGAAGCTTATTTCCTTCCCGGGTCTTTTGGTTGCTCTTAAGTTAAAGCTAATATCAGAGTCCACCTTTAGCAAAGGTAGATGCAATGCATGGCTTGAAACTTTGTTTTATGTAAAGAAACAAATGGCACACTCATTGCCAATGCACGTGGGGTCCCCCAGCCTCGAGATAATTTGCATCACGTGTTGTCGAAGTTCCACGCCTGGCAGAGTCAGCAGGGCCCAGCCGATCTCTGTCACCTGCAGCAAAGCAGACAGATTCCAAGGGCAAATACCTTGGCAGACTAGTCACACCAGCCGCTTTCAAACACTGGGCATAAGCAAGGCGGAAATTACTTCCGCCGCCCTTGTGTTTCCTCTCCTGCCTTGTCTCTCCCCTCCAGCATGATACCGCCCCCGTGTGCTAGAAAGCCCCACACGTGCATCAGCTGTCCTGCGCTCTGGGCCGCAAGCCAGAATGAGACCCCGCCTGACTTAAAACTCTGCCCCTTGCCAGCCCAGGTTATGTCATGCTAGGTTACATACTAGTCCTTGTAGTTACATATGCGATAAGATACGCACAGCTAACAATAGCATGCAGCTGGCCCTTGAATAACGCAGGGGCTAGGGGCACCAACCTCTGCACAGCAGAAAATCCAGGTGTGACTTCTCGTCAGCCCTCCCCGTGACGGTTCCTCCGTATTCCCGCTTCTCCCGTATTCGAGGTTCCACACCTGTGGATTCTGCCAGCCCAGACTGTGGAGTACTGTGGTATTTATCGCTGCTTTTGGAAAGACTCCACGTGCAGGTGGCCTCATTAGGTTCACACACACGCCGCCCAGGGTGAGCTGTGCAGGCCCCCCGCCCCTGCTGTCAGGGCGCTTGTTAAACAGGAGGTTTCAGGGCAAGCCGCCGGGCGGCGAGCAGGAGCGGAGCTGCAGGTGGGACGGGTGTGACTGTGCTGTGGGTGTGGGCTCACGTCACATCGGGAGGGCTTACCGAACGTGAGGACGGTCAGGATGAAACTAGGGGTTGAAATCTGAAACTATCCCCTCAGTGAGATGATCTAAGAGCCTCTGATGGCAGGGGAACCCGTCCCATCACGCAGATGGCTATCTGGGCCCAGATGATGACTTTGGTTTTGTTTGCATGTTTTTATCATGATAATTAAAATGTGCTACTGGCAGATTCCTCTCTTGCTTTCTAAGCATGGTCTGTTCAGCTCACACTATATTGAAAGAAAGCTGAAACACATCTATTGAATCTACATGTGAGCTTGGGGTTCCATGACACCTGTTTATTTGCTATACAATATTTTAAATTGTATGTAACTTGCTATTATGCTTTCCTGGTCCTTCAAAAAAGAAAAAAAAAAAAAAAAAGGTGGATACACACAGAACACACACAGAATACTGTTTCCAGTCTCAGAGCTGTAGGTCCAAACCATGATGAAAATGACAAATAGCTTACTTGTGCTACAATAAAGACCAATTTTCCACCTTTTCCATGTTAGGTCTGTAATCATTTTTTTAAATTAATATCATAGTCAAAACATTACACTATGTAGATATAGAATAAGGAGAAACAGAAAGCCTCAGTCAAAATCTGAAACGCACATACCTGTTCTAGGGAAGCCAAGAAAAAGCGGTAATTGGGAAAAACCTATACAAAGGGACATGATGCTCTTTAGTTGCTCAGCCGTGGCCAACTCAAGGGTACTTAAGAGTCTATTAAATACATAGATAGGTTAGCTCTTGTCTCATCCTTCTGCGTCTGTACAGAATAAATATTTCTGATTTGGACCTTCAAAGCGTCATATTACAGAATTATCATTATATGAAAACAAAGCTCCCTTCTTATATAAACACTGGCGTGCTGTGATTCTGACAGAGGATTGCAGAAAAACAGGTTTGAGTGCTCAGGAATCATTCAGGATGTATGTGCCGTGTGCACATAAAAAACGGTGTGGGTGCCGGTGTTGACGTCGATGCTAAGGAAGCCCCTGCCTGCCCCACAGCCCCCACACCTGCACGGAGGCAGCTTTCTGGCGCTCTGGTCAGCTGCAAACGAACCGCCCCACCTTATAGCCCTCTTTGACAACATGCATGCAAAACCTTGCCCACTGCTCAGAATGGTGCTTATATGATACTAAATGATCACAAAATGAGATCACTGCTATCTGGAACACTAATTTCAGTTAGGATGCCTGATCGCATGAATTGTACAAAAATGACATGTCATTTTGGGAGGGATGGTCGTGGTTTTATGGAAATTTTGAGAGTTTTACAGTATCTATGTTCTATGCAAGATGTGAATTTTGACCTGAATTTTCTTTCATTTCTTAGATAGGTCTTTAAAAAAAAAAAAGATAAGTCTTAAATTTTATCAAATTCTCTACCAAATATTAAATGCAACTTTTCATGAGAAATTAATTAGAATATGTTTAATGTGCATCCCTAACTTAGGACATAAGTAATCTGAGACAATTTCAGTAGATATTTGTATATATCTTTGGAAGCCACATGCTCTTGAAAAACAGATTAAACAAAGAGCAAATCAATGAGTGTAAGATGCATAAGGACTTGAGATTATAGTCATTATCGCAGTGCACAAGAGTGTACAAGTTTAGCATCATACCTAGCCTTGAAATTGATAGACGGAATGAATTCTAGTCCAATAAGCTGCCACCTTTGCTGTGGGTGATTTGATAAAACCCATGTTCAGGGTGAACAGCATGTGAGGTTCTCAGATAAAATACAGGGTGTCCAGCTAAACTAGCATTTCAGGTAAATGACAAATACGTTTTTAGAATAAGCATGTCCCCGATATCACATGGGCCATATTTACACTAAAAAGTGTTCATTGCTTATCTGAGGTTCAGAAGTACCTGGGCCTTCTGCGTTTTTATTTGCTAGACCTGGCGACCCTAACAGCAGGGGTTCTGCGGCAGCCTGGGACGATGAGCTGGGCTAACCCACGGCCGGGCTTCCCTGGTGTCTCAGCAGTAAAGAACCTGCTTGCAAACGCAGGAGGCGTGGGTTCCAACTTGGGTCGGGAAGATCCCCTGGAGAAGGAAATGGCAACCCACTCCAGTATTCTTGCCTGGGAAACCCCATGGACAGAGGAGCCTAGTGGGCTACAGACCATGGGGTTGAGAAATAGTCATGCACAACTTAGCGACTAGACAACAGCAGCTCGCGGCTGTTACAGGCATCAACCTTGCCTTCTTCTAGCAAACAGTAGTCCTTCTGTCCTGACTCTTCCTTTTTCCTCCCTCCCTTTCTCCCTCCCTTCCTTCCTCTGTTTCATCTGCCATCAAATATTGGCTGGGCTTTTACTGTGCACCAGGCCCTATTAGCAAAGCAGTGCAGAGACAACCAACAGCCGTGCTGATTAGATGCGCCAGGCCTGCAGCATGCAACCACTCGTCCTCTTTCACTTGATTCTCCCAAACGGTCGTCTGAGGCAGGGGCTGATTCAACCACTTTCCAGGGGAAGGAACGGAAGCAGAGAGGGTCCGCAAGAATCTCTCAGAGCCCCACCGTCTCTGAGCCTCCCTCACTCAGCACCGCCCATTGAGAAAGCCACCACTCCATGCCAGACACTGTGCTAATCCCAGGGAGTCAGCCGGTGACCGACTGGGACAAGAGTGCGCCTGGGCGGCTGCCCGTGCAGACAGCTCTGGGGCAGACGCTGAACGGCCGGTCCCGGGGGAGCGCAGGAGGGGATGGTGGTACAGGCCAGCGTGGGCCCCCACTGTCTCTAAGATGTGCCCCACTTCTGTGTCTTTGAAACGTGGACAGAATTCTCCTCTAGAGGAAAGTCATGAGAATCAAGTAGAAGTATGAATTTCTTTCCCATAAAGCCTGGTGCATAGTAGGTTCACAAGAAGAGTTAGTTCTAGGCAACATCTTAAGGACCCTATCACGTTCTTCAGCCTTACCCAAAGTGTATAGAACTTACAGAGTATTCCCGGGTTGAGCTATTTAACACCCAGGCAGGTGCCCCAAGGAAACGTTGTTGTTGCTTAGTCCCTAAGTCATGTCTGACTCTTTACAACCCCGTGGACCGTAGCCCACCAGGCTCCTCTGTCCATGGAATTCTCCAGGCAACAATACTGGAGTGGGCTGCCATTTCCTTCTCCAGGGGATCTTCCCGACCCAGGGATCGAATCTGTGTCTCCTGCTTGGCAGGTGAATTCTTTACCACTGAGCCACCTGCGAAGCCCAAGGAAACGCTGACCTACTATTTAATGACAATGACAGCAATGACAGCTGAGACCTTTGGCCTCTTTCTATGAGCCGGGTATGGATATTCACGTCATCCTGATTTTGCCAAAAGCTCAGGGGCGTCTGTGATTTGACTAAGGACGCACAGTGAGTGTGGGATTTGAACCTAGGACTCCCCAGCACTCATCAAGTTTCTCCTGCATCTTGGCTTCCCCTCCATCTTGCTTGATGGGTTCCAGGTGCTCCCCAAGCCCAGGAATCCATCCCGCAGCTTAGAGAAAAGTCTGTGAAGTGTGGCTTACGTGTGCAGAGATGACAAGAGCTTGCCTCAGCCCCTGGGAGCCTCCAGCTACAAACCAAGTACCACAGTTTCAGGAGCCAGGGACCAACCTGGGGAAGAACCCAGACAATCCTCACTCTCTTTAATGTAATTTCCTTGTTCAGTCACGTAATGATACATTCCCCATGGAGTATCTCACTAAGAAATGATCCAAATCCCAGGGAAAATCACTCTGTGAGAATTACTATTATTTTTAATCCTCATCCTGACTCTCATTTTGGGGAAGCTAGATATGAAATCGGAAACAGGGCTAGCCTTGAGACCGCAGCATTTCTAACGCAGCAAGAAAAAAGCGCGTCCCCTCCGTTCACATTTTCATTTCCTCCACGCTCTGGCTTAACCCCTCTTTTGCATCGATGCATCTCCACCTTCATTGCACTTTCCCCCTCATTTGGACTTCTGAATGCTCTGTCCTGACGGGTATAATTTGGTGCTTTAATATAGAGTAACATTATTTTTCATTTACTCCAATCTGCCATCAGTATCATCTTTTCATTTAACCAGATGCAATTCTTTTTTCTTTCGCTAAATTGAAAATCCATGAGCGACAGGGAGTGCAATGTTTTAATTAGCTCATATTTTTTATATGGATTTATGTCTTTAAAATACATTTGTGTAATTCTTCAGCTAAATTAAAAACGTCTTTCTGCAAAAGTGAGGAGGGGAAAATAAGGAGCTAAATTGTGTCATTAGCTTAGGTAGCTATAGATAGAGGGCCAGATCTAGCAGAGGGACATACACACCATCACCGGTGCCTCTGCCTGGGCGGATCTTGAACTTGCCCTTCATTGAAAGAAGTCTTTCTCTGTAAAGCTTTTTCAAAAATGGCTTGAGGTGGGATTTTTTTAAGGTCCCTAGTAAGTAAACAAGCAGTTACCTTTAACGAACTAATTTGAAACTGAACCTGCCGCCAAGCAAAACCGAAGGAAAAAAAAAAAAACAGAAGTCATCACGATAAACAGTTTTCTCCTGCATTTCTCTCTTTGTCTTTTTTTTTTTAACGATCAAGTTTAAAGCGTTCCACGGTGCTTTTTTTCTACTTTATAGGAGACAAGTGACATTCCGTGGTAAATGAGAGAAAAAGCCATGCAGAACTGAAATCTTTCTAATGCATTGACACCAACTTGCCCTCTATTGTTGGAAATGAGCAGGCGCTCATGATTGTTCATCAAACAGCTCCTAATGCAGTTAAAGCATTCAGCTATAATTTCTCCTTGCATTTATAATTACTGTCATAGACTGCACACCTCGGTGAGCAGATTAAAGCTATAAACTATTTAGCCGCAGCTCTAAGACGAGGAACTTGATTTGTCTGGCAGGAGTTATTTGTTAGGGAGCTTGACACTTCACATAAAAATGACTCAACTTGATGAAGAACAATGCAGTTTTAGCAATGCAGGGATTTTAAATCAGTCACGCCGCCACGCCCTGCAAGAATCGCAGGGCAGTTTGTTAAGAGATACGGAGGCCACAGAGATAACAGAGTGCGCCAAGGGTACCGAAGTAGAAGAGGGTTTGGCGCGCTGGGTTGTCTTGCCTGTCCCCTCCTCCGAAAGAGCAGGAGTTTGTGGGAAATCGCTGCATGTCGTGTTCTCCTGTTAAAGCCAGGCTCACCCGGCAGGAGACGGGGAGGCCGCGACCCCGGGGCGCGTGTCACACGCTGGGGTTTTGGAGGACTTGGTCCTGCTGTTATGAACACTCACTTCCCAAAGCCCAGGCGACCAGGGCGCTGCAGAAAGTGCTGGTGGATGTTCTGTCTGGAGTGTTCTTTCTCTCTTTGTCTCTTGCTGGTAGGAAGCGTCTGATACATTTAGGCACAGAGGGCCCTTCTCTTGCGCCCATTCTCCAGCGGTGCTGTGAAGACTTGTGAAAAGAAGGAGGGCGGATTGATCCCGGAGGCCGGCCCGGATGCGGTGGTCAGTGCGGCTCCCCTCCCGCTCAGCTTGAGTCCGGATCGGGTAGAATAGCGCGCATTCCGGGCGGCGCTCAGCACCAGGTCTGGCCCACCGAACAAGGGCGCGACTCGTGTTCCCCTCCTCTCGTGATCACCTACCTAAAAAAAAAAAAAATCCTCTTCTCTTTACCAAACTGCTACTGCTAAGTCACTTCAGTGTGTCCGATTCTGTGCGACCCCATAGACAGCAGCCCACCAGGCTCCGCCGTCCCTGGGATTCTCCAGGCAAGAACACTGGAGTGGGTTGCCATTTCCTTCTCCAACGCATCAAAGTGAAAACAGAAAGTGAAGTCGCTCAGTCGTGCCGACTCTTAGCGACCCCATGGACTGCAGCTTACCAGGCTCCTCTGGCCATGGGATTCTCCAGGCAAGAGTACCTGAGTGGGGTGCCATTGCCTTCTCCGTTGTTTACCTAAAGCTGAAATCAAAATGGGGTGGATTGTGCCGTTTGACTTAAAGATATAAGGAGAGACCACTAGGACAGATGGAACTAAAGCAGCTTTGAGGGGGAGATGACAGTGCTGGCTGGTGTTCGGGGCCCTGGAGGGAAGGCAGTGTAGCACTGACCTGAATTTCCTCCCCTCTGACTCTCCCTTCCTCTCCCTGCCACCAGCTCCCTGGAACATCTCCATTCCCAGCAGTCCAACCTCCCCAGTGGCTGCCTCATGCGTGGGAAGGTCCGCCTTGGTCCATCATTTCAGTGCAAATGCCGTGTTGATGATGAGGGTGTTGATTTGTGAGGTTAAGAGGAGAGCTAAAAACAGTGCCTGCCATCGTGTGTCCACTCACTATCGTCCTTGGTGTCGTCAATAGGCAGTGACAGAGGATTAACACTTATGGGGCATTTACAGCCATGTATGTGACCTCAATTCATCTTAACCCTAAACTCTCTAAAGAAAGGACGGTGACTGCGCCCAGCTTAAAGGGAGGAAACCCGCTCTCAGAGAGGGCAAGTGATCGGTGGTCTCATACGGCCAGGATGGGGCAGAGCTAGAGATTAGGTGTGGACAAAGGACCAGCTCCCTCAAGCTGGTATCTTGGACAAAAACTCTCCCCTCACCTTTCAGGGATCCTCTGGGTTAAATTCTGCCAGGTGCTACACCAAAGTGTGAGATGTGAATCCCATCGTAACTTATTTGTATGGGAGAGAAGATGAATGGGCAAAAAGAAAAAAAAGTTTAAATATCTCGAAAGCTCACATCTTTGACATAGACAACTCCCTACCACTTGGGCCCTCCAGAAAATTGGCACTTTCAACGTGCATGGTTTTATCTGGTACTTTTTTCATCTATAGGGGAAAAAAATGGTGTTTCAGGTTGTGTTATTTTCAATGCTACATTACTCGATTTCACAGTCAAATAATTCTATTTTTGTTCACCAGCGGATTTGGTCATGTTTAATTGTTTATGACTCCCCCCACACTTTGCTGTAGCCCCCACTTCCCCCTTTGCTGCCTTCCTGTGGATCCTCCGGTGTGTAGTAACCATGGAGACGGGCCCCTCCTGGATGGTGTTTGCTCTGGCTTAGAAGTCCAAGACCAAACAGGATCTCGTCATCCCAGAGATGCCGGAGGATGCAAAGGGAGGGGGCTTTGGAAGCCGAGGGAAGGACCGTCAGAAAATCTCGAGTTTTGGAGGCTTCCTGATGTCTAGAAGTCCTGTGAAGGAGCCCAAGGCAGAGCTCAGCGGGGAGGAACGTGGGCCCTGAACTGCTGAGACCGGGCCTTGGGATCGGGTCTCCACTCTTCAGCTGAGAGGCCAGCGGCGGGTCACGTCGCTTCTCTGACCCTCGGCAGCATCTTCTGTCCAGCAGCTGCACGTAGGCTGGCCTGGGAGCGCATCACCAGGGTGTGTGCGGAAATGTCAGGCGCTCAGTCGTGTCCAACCCTGTGTCTTTGCGACCCATGGATTGTAGCCTGCCCGGCTCCTCGTCCATGGGATTCCCCAGGCAGGAATACTGAAGTGGCTCCTTCTCCAGGACCCAGGGTCAAACCCACATCTTCCGCATTGCAGGCAGATTCTTTCCCTTCTGAGCCACCTGGGAAACCCCATAATAAAGTTAGCCTCTTTTAAAACCTGCTAAGAATCCTCCTGGTGCAGTATCAGGCACATAGAATTAAAGAGGGTAGCTTTCATCCATGTTAAAACCCAGCGTCCCTGGAATTAAAGTCACATAAAGGTGTCTAACACTGGAATCATAACGGCAACCACGACAGGTAGAGTGTGCTGGAACCGAGTCACAAGTCCTGTCTCCGGAGCAGGAAAGACAAAGACGGAGACGGCCACTGGAGAGCAAAGGCCTGTCGCGTGCTGGGGCCGTGGCTGGGCTGGGCTGGGGCAGCCTGGTGAGCAGCGCGGGGGCCAGAGCTGCGGTCCCAGGGGAGACACGGAGGCCTCCCGGCGCTCGGCGCCGCCCCGGGAGCGCGCTGGGCCGGCGGGACCCAGGGCTGGGGGAGTCTGGCCAGAGCGGAGAGCAGGCCGAGCTGGGGGACGAGGGGGCGCCTGCCAGGCCGAGGAGACCGGGGGCAGTCCTGGGGGGAGAAGCAACAGCGAGCGGGAAGCCTTGCAGGAGAGAGGGTGCACCGGCCCCGAAAACGCACCTCCCTCCGCGCGTGGGGGCCGGCCCAGGAGTGAGGTGGGGAGGCAAGCCGAGCAGGCAGGGGGCCTGGAGGACGTGCGGCCTCGGCCCGATGCGGACGCCTCAGCTTAGTCTAGAGAGCCGCCGCCGACAGCCAGGTGCCCCGGGCAGTTCGCTTCCTTGACGTGCTTCGCGCTCGCGGAGTCTGTGTGTGATGCGTTCAGCCGCAGCGGGCCCGCCCTGCAGGGCTTCAGAGGCGGGCGTCCGCTCTGCGTGCGCAGTAATGCGGCTCAGGCGAGGCCAGGGCTCCGCCTCTGTCAGTGAGTCCTGTCCGAGTCTTTGCGACCCCCGGACTGGGGCCCGCCAGGCTCCTCTGTCCGTGGCGTTTTCCAGGCTAGGATGCTGGAGAGGGTAACCATTCCCTCCTCCAGGGGACCTTCTCAGCCCGGAGATGGAACCTGGGTCTCCTGCAGTGCAGGCAGATTCTCCACCATCTGAGCCACCAGGGGACCCTGACCTAGAAGACTCGGGTAGAGAAGGTCCTAATGGCTAACACGTATTGAGCACAAAACTAGAAGGCAACGATTTCTTAGAACGAGGGGCCGCCGAGAAACCCGGGCAGGCCTAGGACAGGCCACGGGCTTAAACGGGGCGGAGGGCCAGGGGACGGAGACCGCAGGCCGAGGAGAGCCGACCCCTGACGGACAGAAGGCGGCACATCCCCGCGGGGACGCAGGAAGAGGCGCTGGGGGTCGGTCCGAGGAAGGGCGGGCGCTGACAGCGGGCCTGGGGGCTGCACGTGCGCCAGGGGACCCCCGGGGCACGGAGTCAGGGGGCGCTTTGCAGAAAATCCCCAGAACTGTGGGCTGTTTTTCTCCCCTCTTGAGCCCAGCAGAAAGCCTCTCAAGGGAGTTAAACCAGCAAGTGGCATGGTCTACTTTCTCTTTAGAAAGATCGCTCCGGCTACAGCGTGGAAGGGACGAGAGGGACCCAGAGAGATGGAGACCAGCGATCTGCCTGCAGTGAGGACGCGGGGACTCGAGAGGGGCTGGCAGGGCCGGGGGGTCCGGGCCCTCAGGGGCCTGCTTATTTAGGAGGGAGAAAGGAATCCGGCAAAGAAGACCCGGAGGGCCTCAGGACAGACCCCACAGGCGTCCTACCGTGAGACCCCCAGTGGGCCTCCGAGGACCTGCGTGTCTCCCCCAGACCGCCCTCAGCCCCCAAGCTTGCCATGGCCTCCTGTTTGCCGAGATGAGTCCATTGTGATAAAAGTAAACCCCTATCTTGATGCTTCTCTAGGAATTATGAAACACAAAAAGAAAGGTCCCTGCTGTGCTTGCCTTCCTATTTTTCAATCCTAATTTAATTCCTCTCCCCATTCTGTATTTCGGCGCCCCCCCCCCCTCCTTGGCACATCAACGCTAGGTGGTCCCGACTTCGACGGAAGATTTACTGGCGAGATGAAATGGAGGAACACATTGTTTTTTCAAGATGATTTAATGACCTTTTTGGCATCCCCGTGACTGCTGAAATCTTCTGTAATTATTCAGTTTGGCGGCAAAGAGTTCTGTTGATCAGAGGACGGCTGATGTAGATGTCAAATGTCAATAAATTTGCAATCCATAATTGTAACCACTTGATGCTGGAGCAGACTGGGAGATGATTTGGTCACAAAGGCCATGAATGGTCGAACCAAATTAAGCACCAAAGTATTTCAAGCGTTACACATGCAGAAGCATTGTGTCTTTTCTTGTACCAACTCACTTTCCCTTCTGACATTTTTCCTTCCCTACCTCTGTCCTTGTTACTGTCCCCTGCCCTGGAAATGGGCCTTCTGCGTATTCTACTTTCTAGAGTCTTCTGGGTCGGTCTCAACGCAGAGTCGATGATAACTGTCAAGGCAGCCACGGGTTTTCCCCAGAGAATTGCCATAAGCTCTTGTCAGTCTTGCCATTCAGGATTCTCTGGCCCCTACTGGCTATTCAGCATTGATTTTATTTTTCTTTTTCCTGCTTTGCTTGCTTTCCGACAGCATAGTTTATATCAGAAAGGTCTGTGTCAGAAATTAGAGAATGTTCCTAACAATGGGGAAAAAATAATATAAATACACCATCTATAGGCTTGCACTTTGACAAGTTCAAGTGAACTGAAAGATGCTAGGAAAACCTCTGAAGTCAGGAACTAAAGCATTTGCTGTAATAACGCATCTAATTCCTTGAGCTCACCTTATCAAATTTTAACCTCTGAATCTCTAAGTTCCCAGTTCAAAACTACAGAGTCTCCTCTGTCCTTGTGTTAATTTTTAAATTATATATCATGGTAGAGAGGCCCTTGTGGTGAATGCGATGAGCCATTTTCGCATCTGAAATGGGAAATTACAACTGAACATTAGCGATTGCTTATAAATCACTGCAAGCAAAGTGGCATCTATAACCACACAATATTAACTAGGAAGAAATGCAGGGCACAGAAAATGGGGACTTGGAAGGGGGAGGTGATTTTCCAGAGTGGAGGTTGTAAGCTGATGCTCAGATTCTTCCGTGTACTGAGCCGTCTCTAGGATCTCAGTGGACCTGAGCTGGGGATTAGTTGGAATTCGGTTCTGTGGCTACCTTTCTTTTTTTTTTTTGCGTGGAAAGTTCTGGAGGTTGAGAAATGTGTCCTGAGGTTCACTAGGAGTCAGCAAAAAGGAGACAGGAGGCGTGAATCAGAGGCAGCATTTCTGCCAGTCGCTGGAGGGTGAGCCAGGCGCTCTGCTCAGGAATACAGATGCTGGGGGGCTCCGTCCACCTTTGCTGGGGGGCGTGGAAGAGGTTTGTGGGCCCGGCCCGGGATGGGATTGGCCCCACCACTTACCAGCAGTAAGAGCAAATATCCCAATCTCTCTGAGTCTCTTCATCTACAAAATGGGTGTAGCTGTCCTACCTTGGGGGTCAAGAAAATGGTTGAAAAAGGTAATCTAAATGATGCTTTAAGCCAGTGGTTCTCAAACTTGAGTGTGTATCCGAATCATGGGCAGACGGAGGATTGTTAAAAAACCCAGAATGGTTGAGTTCCTTCCCCAGAGAGTCAGACTCGGTAGTTCTTAGGTTGAGCCAGATAATTTGAATTTCTGACAAGCTCCAGAAAAGGAGATGCTTAGATGGCATCACCGATTCAATAGACATGGGTTTGAACAAAATTCAGGAGATGGTGAAGGACAGGGAAGCCTGGCGTGCTGCAGTCCATGTGGTCACAAGGAGCTTGACACTATTTAGTGACTGAACAAGTTCCCAGCTGATACAGTGAGGCTGGTCCCAGGGCCACACTTTGAGAACCCCTGCTTTATGCACAGTACCCGGCATGTTGTAAGTGCTCTAAAAAATGTTTGCTCTTGTTCATTTTAACTGGGTCTCTGAGCCTGCCTTCTGCTCTGTCCTGGGTGAGGAAGCGGCATGACCCGCTAGGGAGATCCTGGCGTGGCGTGCACACCATGGCCACGCCGAGTGCTCCGTCATGTCCGACTCTTGGTGACCCCATGGACTGTCGCCTACCAGGCTTCTCTGTCCCTGGGATTCTTCAGGCAAGAATACTGGAGTGGGTTGCCATTTTCTACTCCAGGGGATCTTCCCAACCCAGGGATCAAACCCATGTCTCCTGCATTGCAACCCACGTGTCCTGCATTGCAGGTGGATTCTTTACCACTGAGGCACCTGGAAAGTCTGCTTGATGTACAAAATCAAGTCAAACCAAGATGGCAAGACTGTGGATCACCCGTTTGAGGGGCTGAAGAAGGAACAGAGGCTAAAGGACAGGGGCAACAGGAGGAGAGGACAGGAATCGAGGGAAAGCAGGTGGCCTGGAAGTTTGCGTGACTCCACGGAGATCACTTTTTAAGGGGTAGACAGTATCAACTCAGCTGTTTCTAATATATCAGGAAGAATTTCCTGTCTGAAGAGCCTTGGCTGGCAGTCAGGGGACGGGTCTTCCCCTTGACTTAGCTTAACACCTTCCTTGACTTTGAAAAGATGGGCCATATAATCACTTGGGAAGCAATAGTTAAAACTGTCCAGCATGTTACCTCCAAATTGTGTTTATCAGAATCTCTTGTTTATAATTGACTGCAAACCAGGTCAAACTTAATTAAGTGAAACAAGGGATTTACTGGCTCATTCAAGGACAGAGTTGGTTTTGTGCACCAAACCAACTAAATGAATGAAAACCAGTGAATCCTAGGGTCAGCAGAGATATGTCATCAGAACTTGGTCTTTCAGCTTCGAGTTCCTCTATGTTGTCTTCACTTTCAGGCAAATGACAAGATTGTCTGGACCAGCTCTAGAGTTATTTATTTTAAAAAAAAGTAAGGGGTCTCAGTGGAAAGAGTGCCTGTTTCCCAAGAGTGCCAATCAACGGTAGAGGTTGCATTGAACTGGCCTGTGGGCTCAGGTCCTCTTGAAGAGATGCCCATGACAGGGAGAAGGGGATGCTCCCTTCGGTCCAGGTCAGATGCAAGCTCCTAGAAGCATAGGTGGACTCCGCACACTTCATTTTGGGCTGAGATTGGTCAGCCCCAAGGGCTTGTGATCAGTGTCAGGGACATGGCGGGATGACCCTGAATCCATCTGGTCTTATTCAAGCTTGACCCAGGCCAGCTTTTCACTGTCCCGACATCTGCTCATCTTTCCGATCGGAAGTGACCGTGAGCAGCCCTGCAGTTCTCGCAGTGCCTCAGCTCAGGACCTGCGACCCCTCCCCTTCCCCCTGCCGCCACCCCCTGCGTCTCGTCCCCGTTGGTCTCTGCAGGGCCTCTCCAGGGCTTTGCCCACCTCACCCCTCCCAGCTCGGCCTCCCCAGCAGTTGGGTTAGTGGAAGGACAGCCAATCTTTTGCTAGGACTGTAGCAGCGGACACCTGCCAATCTTCTCAGCTCTGCTCACCACTTGATGCCAGCTTTCCCAGCACCCCTCTGCCAGGTTGAAAGTCCTCATTCAAAGCTTATATCGTAATAAGAAGGCTGACCGTTTTGTGAGTGCTTCTTCTCTTTTGGGATGTCAAACATCGTCTTCCTGAACCTTATGTTCAGCATTCTTGTCACTTAAATTCAGGTTGAACATCATCTTCTTTCAGGACTCTTTCCTGAATGTCTATCTGAATCAGGAGTCAGCAAACTTTTTCTACAGGCCCAGAGAGAAGGTATTTTCAGTGTTGTGGCCACAGAGTCTCTGTCACAACGCAACCTGCTGTTGCGGCGTGAAAGTAGCAACAGATTTTCAGGTGTTAGGTATGTGCGTCTGTGCGGCTACATTCCAGCACAACTTTATCAATGGACATTGAGATTTGAATTTAACATAACTTTTATGGGTCATGAAATAACATTCTTCTTTGGACTTTTTACTACCGTGCATAAAATAGACAGCTAGCAGGAAGCTGCTATGTAACTCAGGGAGCTCAGCTCAGCCTCTGTGTGACCTCGGGGCTGGGGGTGGTGGGAGGGAGCCCTAGAGGGAGGGCACGTGTGTGACCTCGAGGTGGGGGGGGTGGGAGGGAGCCTTAGAGGGAGGGGCCTTAAAAGGAAGTTACGTGTGTGACCTGGGGGTGGGAGGGAGCCTTAGAGGGAGGGTACGTGTGTGACCTGGGGGGAGGGAGCCTTAGAGGGAGGGCATGTGTGTGCCTCGAGCCGGCTCACGTTGCTGCACAACAGCAACCAACACAACATTGTAAAGCAAGTATCCTTCAATTTAAAAGTAATTTTTAAAAGCTACAGTGAGGTCCTTCTTCACACTTCAGAACGGCCATTATCAGAAAGTCTACAAATAACAAACGCTGGAGAGGGTGTGGAGCCAGGGGAGTCTACAACACTGCTGGCGGGAATGCACATCTGTGCGGCCACCATGGAGCACGGTATGAGGTTATTTTAAAAATGGATAAACAAAGATTTTAAAAAGTAAAAAATGTAAAATCCATTCTTAGTTTCTGGGACCCACAAAAACAGGTGGCTAGCTTTGCCGCACAGGCCACGGTTCTCCAAGTCTGAAGCCACCAGCCCTCTCACATGTCCGGTTCTCTTCACCCTGTTTGTTTCCTTTATTACATTGGCGACTCTCTGGTCTCCTGTGTCTATGCCTTTCTTTGTGTCTGGCACTGTGCTGGACCCCAAGGATACAGCAGTGAATAGACAGCATTTTCCTTCCCCTGGCACATATTATAGGAGGAGAAAGATAAAATCCAGAAAACAAATTAATAAACAAGATCGTGTCAGATCCAGAGGAAAATAAAGCGCGGAGCACCTGGGAAGCAATGGGGCTAGTTTACTCCGGGCGCTGCTGTGGGAAGGCCTCTTGGAGAGGTTAGAACTGGGACACGAAAGACGGGGGCAGCCAGCCCCGAAATGAAGAAGAAGAGGTCTTAGACAGGGACAGCAAGGGCAAAGGCCCTGAGGCCAGTGAGAGTCGGAATGCTGGCAGAAACTGGAAGAAGGATCGTGTTGCTGGAACTCCGTGATCTCAGGGTCAAACAAGTTTGAGTGTTTAGCACAGACCCAGTTGTGCAGGCTGTGGTGATGAGTTTAGATTATTCTGAGTTCATTGTGGGTGGGCGTGTGGTTATACAAGGGAATGGCATGACCCAGCTGGCACTTCTTAAAATCACTCTGGCTGCTACCCATAGAGAGTGGATCACAGATGAATATGTGTGGGAATGTGCATTTCTTTCCTTACCAGGAAGCTCCTTGAAGACCACAGACATAGAGCCTGCACATATTAAACCCTCAACAAAAGCTTTATGAAATTAATGCACTAATTAAACCATTAACAGAGTAAAACTTGATCCCTTGACAGCAAGGCTTTTTATATCCAGGTTCTAGAAGCAGGTCAATTTATATCATAAAATTCAAAAATTACAGCTTATCACATAAAGTGACCTCCCATTATATAATGTGGCAAAACAAGCAAATTAATACCAGAGGTTATAAATGTCCAGGCACTAATACAGCTTAAGCATAAAATATGTTCCCATCACTTTGGGAGTAAGGGTTGAAAACGAAGTTGGAATTACTCAGCACCATCTAAACGGAGCACTTGATTTCTAAATCCAACTGGAATAGGTACAGCGCATTGGAATATTTTCCATTCGTCCTCCTCATTCAATCAGCACATTTTTTTCTTTCATTATTCATTTTTATCGGGGTATAGTTGATTTACAATGCTGTGTTCGTTTCTACTGTAACCAGAGTGAATCAGCTACATGTACACACGTATCTCCTCCTTGGGATTTCTTTCCCACTTAGGTCCCTGCCGAGCATCCGCAGTGAATCAGCTACATGTACACACGTGTCTCCTCCTTGGGATTTCCTTCCCACTTAGGTCCCTGCCGAGCATCTGCAGTGAATCAGCTACATGTACACACGTGTCTCCTCCTTGGGATTTCCTTCCCACTTAGGTCCCTGCCGAGCATCAGTAGAGTTCCTGGTGCTCTGCAGTAGGCTCCATTAGTCGCCTACCTCGTACGCGGCAGTGAGTGTGGTCAGTCCCCATCTCCCGATTCACCTCAGCCCTCCTTCCCCCCGGGTGTCCACATACTTGGTCTCTGTATGTCTTCTGCTTTGCAAATAAGCCAGCTCTGCCACGTTCTAGATTTCACAGACATGTGTCAAGATACAACATTTGTTTCTCTGACTTACTTCACTCTGTGTGACAGTCTCCAGGCCCGTCCACATCTCTACAAATGGCCCAGTTTGGTTCCTTTTAATAGCTGAGTGATACCCCACTGTGTGTGTGGACCACATCTCTGTAAGCAGGCACATTGGAGTGCATGGGATCCAGAGATGAGCAAAACAGAGAAGATTTCTGTCCCTCATGGCGCCTATGGGCCAGTGGGTGATGCTGGCGGGAGCAGGAGTCCTTAAACAGAGGCAAGAATCTCCTAGTTGAAGTGTTCAGAATAGAGGGGCTGGGGGGAGGCTACCTTCGGTGAATGGGCAGGGAAGACCTTTCTGAGGAGGTGATGTTTCTACTGAGATCTAAGAAATGAGAAGCAGCCCGTCATCCATTAATCAGGGAGTGAGAGTGACAGGCCAAAGGAAGAGCTCACACAAAGCTCCTGAGGTGAGAGAAAGCCTGGTATAATAATAATCATTATTAATTATCATAACTCATTATAATGGATAATGTGTCCAAGGCACGATCTGGTAGGAGAGCGGGCGCGCTGCGTCCCAGGATTAGATGGTAAACATCGAAGGCTTTGTGGGCTCTGCGGGGCTTATTGCAGCGACTAAACTCTGCCACCCCAAAGCAAAAGCAGCGCGTACAAGAGCGGGTGTGGCTGCGTTCTGTTAAAACTTTATTTATGGTAACAGGCAGCGGGCCGGATTAGGCCCACAGGCTGAACTTTGCCAGCCCCTGGTCTAGTAGGATAAGGTTTTAGGTGGGGGGGTCCCAGGAGCAGACCCCAACCTCAGGATCCCCAGACAAAGTGAATTTTTTAGGAACAGGCTCTCGGGAGAAACGAGTGAGGGAGCGGACAAGCGCGACACAGAAGGAGGGCAGCCAGACGCCGCAAGCCCGGGGCTCAGCCTGAACCACGGGGGGCGCTAGGGCGCTTATCCTGCCCCCGAGTTTAGGCCCCTGGAGGAAGGGCTGGGCCCCGGGACCCGGGCCTGGGTCAGTCACTGGGGACGGACCGTCCCGGCCACGTGGGCTCGGCAGGCGCCGGGGCTGCAAAGAACATGCCGGAAAGCAGCTTCGGAAGCTCCAGGCTCTGCGCACAGGGCGGCCGCGCGTGCGTCTGTTAGAAGGAAAACCCCGCGCAGAAGCCAGGCGTGGGGCACAGGATCCCGTGTTCAGGGCATCGCGGCATCGCCCTCTGCAGGCGGTTCTCCCTGCGGCCCGAGCAAGGGTGAGGCCCCTGTCGCTGTGCAGGCGTGAGCCGAATCCGCGCGCCTCGGAACCGGAACCACAGCGACTCCCCCTACTCCCGGCGCAGTGCATGCCGGCAACTAATACAGGCAGACTAGCCATGCGTATTTATTCCTTCTGAGTTCCAGCCTGAAGGAGGCAACTAGAAAACGCACCGCCTTAGGCATCATGTGTGCCTGCGGCCCAGCCGCTTCAGTTGGGTCCCGCTCTTCGCCCACCAGGCTCCCGTGTCCATGGGATTCTCCAGGCAAGAGTACTGCAGTGGGTCTCCATTGCCTTCTCCAGGGGATCTTCCTGACCAGGGACCGAACCTGCGTGTCCTGCGTCAGCAGGCGGATTTTTATCACTGAGCCACCTGGGAAGAACGAGTAGCTGTAACGCTCAGGCTGAAGCACAGGGCACCTGCGTGCAGAGTTGGGATGCGTTAGGGGTGAAAGGAAAGCAAACGAGTCTGGCCACCTCCTGGCCTCCGGTTGCGTTTCTAACCGAATGCCCAGGGCAGGGACCTTCTCTTTCCTCTTCTTCCACCTCCTTCATTCCCAAGAGCTCTGCCAGCTCTGACGACAGGAAATGTGTAGCCTGGACTTGCTGAGGATGGAGTGTGTCTGTTAAGCGTTGCTTCTTGGATGTTGGTCTGCCCCCTCCATCTCAGTCATGCATGCCCATCTTTTTCAATCTAATGAACTCCAACCATCAGTGCAACTTAAGTTCGGCTGTCTGTTCGTGCATAGTTAATATTAAAAATGTACTAACAGTGTGGCTGAGAAATCAAATTATGCACATAAATATGCTGGCATAGCAGAGGCGGCGGCAGAAGCTGAAGTTAGCAACACTGATGCCAGTTCACATTTGCAAATCTCCCGTCAATCTGTCATTAAACATGTTATCAAATGATGATAAGTGTATGCTTCTTGCTTGCATTGGTGAGCCGAGGCCCGATGTTGATGCACATTAATGGGATAATACGCATTAACATAGTTGTGCTTGGATGAACGCAAAACATTTTTTATCTGTCTCAGTTTGTTTCCCCCTGTGGCCCCCAAGTAAGTGTTTTGTGTTATCAAATTGCCAAAAAAATGGGAAAACATATTACTTTTAATTAGCAAACCTTGTGGTTGGTGGGGTGTTTTTTCCCCCCAACACCCGCACCCCCCCCCCTTAATTCCCATGAGTTGGCAATAAAAGAGAGCCAGAGAGAGAGAGAGAGAGAAAGACAGAGAAGGAGAGAGAGAGCCAGAGAGAGAAAGAGAGAGACAGAGAGGGAGAGAGAGAGCCAGAGAGGGAGAGAGGACCTGCACTGTCTTCTTTCAGTAAAACGATTAATGTCAGAAATTCAGAAGCTGGCAATTATGCTCTGTCTTAATGCACTGGCCTTTCATCCGGGGCCCTCGCTCTTGACAGGCCTGATCGTTTCAGTTCAGTGATATGAAAGGCAGCAGAGGAAATGATCGGAGACAGCCCGGGTCCATCAGGAGGGCCGGCGCTGACACACGGGCCTGGCTCTGTCTCCTGACGCTGCTCCACGGAGTTGCGGGCGAGGCAGACGGATGGTGGCCCCGGGCGCTGCGCCGGACTTTGAGGCGCAGCGGAGATGAGCTACAGCCATTCTTCCAAACTTGGGAACCGAGAAAGCGTGCAGGCCCCGAGTTAGTGGGGAACGTTCTATGAAGAAAGCCGAACCGTGTGCTTTTTCCTGATTACTCGGCATCTTCTCAATCACAAGAACAAAGCAAGCGTAGACATTTATTTCGTGCAGCAGTGTTCAGTGAGAAGTCCGTTTTCCTGATGACCCAAGATACAGTTGGATTAATTTTATATTGAAGTAGAAGTAAAATTTAGGAATCCTTGAGTGAACACTTCAACCTTCGTAGCCCCACTGCTGGGCTTGTTTTGTATTTGAGAAATACTGCTGGTGCCCAGCCTCTGACGGTCTGAAGCACTCAGGTTCTGTTCCTTTGAAGGAGATCTGTTAGCACACCTCTGAGGTGTGATTCATTCATTCATTCATCTTTGGTGTATTGAATACCTACTGCGTGCACAGTCTGCAGACCCGGAGCCGCATGGACAGGAGCCCTGACCTCACGAAGCCCGTGGTGCTTGGACGAAACATGTCCTTAAAGAAATCATTGTTGCTACTGCTGAGCTGCTACGTCATGTTCAACTCTTTGCAACCCCATGAACTGTAGCCCCCAGGCTCCTCTGTCCCTGGGATTTCCCAGGCAAGACTACTGAGTGGGTTGCCATTTCCCACTCCAGGAGATCTTCGAAGACCAGGGATCGAACCCGCATCTCCTCCATTGGCAGTTGGAATCTTTACCACTGAGCCACCAGAGAATCAATTTCCCTTATGAAAAGTGCAAGCGGAGGAATACAGGGTACGGTTATTGCAGCCTTTACTTCTCAAGCCTAGCGGAAACCGTTCTTTGCCATTGATAATGCCAAAAGGTTATTGTGTTTGGCCTTTCCTGGATTCTTGTTTACATGTGTTTTAAAATTAACATTGACTTCTTGCCATTTGGTTTGTTCCTAAACGGGCTGAGCGGCTTATTAATGATTAGAATTATTGTTGCTGTTATGAATGTGCTAATTAAAAGAAAACTCTGTAATGCGGCTTTGTGAGGCCAGCACGACCCTTTTCAGTTGTAGACGTCAGGGCTGGGAGTGCAGAGAAGAAAGTGTGGAAGGGTCGGAGAGACAGGGTTTAGGATGAGGGAGAGAGCTCCCAAGATTCCGCCCGCCACCCCATTGTAGATTACCTTTCAGGGCACTTTCCCTGCTCAGGACAGGAAGAAAACTCACTTGTGTTTTTTTGAATGCAGGTGTCCCTTCTTATCGTCTTTGTCTTAGGGGAGAAATAGCCAGCTTTTCTCAGGCTTTCGCCCTGAGGTCATCTTGTTTTCCACAAGTTCACGCAGATATGTAACACTTCTGAATTGATGACCGGGCGCCAGACGCTAGGCTAGAAGTTGAGGGTGTAATGTGACCACACACCGTCCCGCCCTTGAGGGGAGCATGACAGGGGCTAAGGAGAAGACAAGTACACGATCTCAGTGCTGGACATGAGCGTCATGACGGAGTCGCAGGCTCTCGTGAGAAGGACGCTCGCCGACAGTGGGAACAAACTGCTTCTTCCTGTCACTGTTGTTGTTACTGTTTAGTCGCTCAGTCCTGTCTGACTCTTTGTGACCCCATGCACTGCAGCCCACCAGGCTCCTCTGTCCATGGGATTCTCCAGGCAAGGATACTGGAGTGGGCTGCCATTTCCTTCTCCAGGGTATCTTCCCAACCCAGGGATCGAACCCACATCTTCTGCTTGCCAGATTCTTTATCACTGAGCCACAGGGGAAGCCTCTTTATGGCATTAATAAGCGTTTATCCAGCATTCTCAATATACTGAACTTTGTCGAAGAGACAAACTAGGCACAATAATAATGAGCTTCCTTATATATTGAGAAATTATGTGGTACTTTTCCAGTTGTCCATTCGTACTGTTTTGGATTGTCTAAAATCTTTCTGATCTTTTTCCACTCGACTCTGAGCTCCCTCCAACAGACACTGTGTTCACCAAACACAACTCAGGGTCTGGCCCACAGGGTGGGCGTTCCTTGTGTGTTGACGTACTTTCCAAGGATTCTAGTTCAGGTGTTGATTACAGCAATACAGGAGTAATGCACATAGCGTGCGTACCCTCAGAATTGTCGTGGATTCAGAAGAATGCACCTGGGCCCACGCCTCTCACAGAAAGAGCAGCTGTTACTGATCTGTAGGATATGCTCAGAAGATCAGATGTTCTTTGATTGCCTGAAAGGTTAGTAAACTTGCTTTGAGACCAAGATTGGCAAGAAACTTGGGAAATACCAGTCACTCTGCCAACGTGGTGGTATTTTGGATTTTTTTTTCCCTTCTAAAATTATTTCTGTGTGCTAATGTCACTTTGACAACAAAGAAAATTCAAAGGAGATGAAAGTAGAAGTCATTTTTTTAAGTCAATATTTTTCTTATTTTACCTGAATTACTCACACCTTTAAAACTTTTAATGACTTCCAGCTTTTTTTTTTCCTCCAAGACTATTTCAAAATGGAAAATCTTTATGTTCTATAACAAACTCTTCAAATCTCCTCCTGTCCTTTGTTAGAGCAGTTTGCAATCTTTTATCCTCAAGCTTCTTTCTGGCCACTGTAAAATTCTCCTCAACCACTACCAGGAAACTGCCTATTGGAAATTATCAGTGCTTAAAGATGTCGAGGACGGCTGACTTTAGGCAAATTTATAAATTTTTCGCAATGTCAAAACAAGTCATTGGTCAATAGGTTTTGTGGTTTAGATGCTAAGCCGTGTCTGACTCTTTTGTGACCCCATGGACTGTAGGCCACCAGGCTCCTCTGTTCATGGAGTTTTCCAGGCAAGTATGCTAACGTGAGTTGCAGTTTCCTTCTCCAGGGAATCTTCCCGACCTAAGGACTGAACCCGCGTCTCCTGCATTGGCAGTCAGCTTCTTTACCACTGAGCCACCAGGGAAGCCCCAGTAAGTTTTAGATTGTCATTAAGAGTGCTGCTAATAGGAACCTGCTTTCCTCACATGCCTTTTTTTCCCCCCGGTGTCTTGGAGAACGAAAAGTCTTGGTAACTCATCAGCAGTGATCAACAGGATCACTCCTTCATTTATTGGACAGATTTACTAGGTGCCTCTGCTGCCAGAAGTGGTAACATGTTCTGGAATTGTGTCGAACAAGACAACATCCCTACTTTCAAGAAACTGACATTCTGGAGGAGGCAGACAGATCATAACAAAAAATATGATATGTCAGAGGCTGATAAGCAGTCAGAAAAGGAAAAGCAGACCAGTGGGTGCTCTTTCAGACAGGCTGCTTGGGAAAGGCCTATCTGAGTAGGGGACATCTGAGCTGAGGGCTGAATAAATTGAAGGGGGAAGCCTGGGGATATCTTGGGAGTTGTACAAAGCCAGTTTCTAACAATCATGGCAACTGCATAAGTCATCAGAGAAATAATGCCACGATCGAAGCATCATTGAAAATTGAAAAGACCAAAAATATTGCAATGGTTGATAAGGACCATTCATTACAACCAGGGAATCGAAAGGCAATGAAAGCTAAGAATTTCCTACATTGCTATGCTTCGATTATAATTGTCATCTAGATCTTCTAGAAATTACACAAGAGTTACAAAATTGCCTGAGAGAGAGGTGCAGTATTTTTTAACCTTGAGTATTCATTGCTGAGGTTTAAAAAATGAGAGACATTTGCTTTAAAAATCTGTATTTTCAGCTTCTCTTGAAAAAAATGGGAAAACTGTCAATGGTGACTCCATATTCCCATGTGGAGTCATTTGGAGCAGAGGAACAAGATCCTCCTTAGACTGGGTGTGCTCTCCAGGTTATTCCAGGTCCCACCACTTCCCAGTACCGCACACCGATTCATTTATGTTTTGGCATCGATTTATTTATTTTTTTGCTTAGTGTCTATAAGCATTGAAGTTTTGGGCCACAATTTTACAGCTTTATACTCTTCACACTTACCTGTTCATTTTGGTGCATCTGTGATTATTCAAACATTAACTCACATCTATGTGTATGTGTGTGCTTAGTCAGGCAGTCCTGTCCGCCTCTGCGACCCCACAAACTGTAGCCTCCAGGCGCCTCTGTCCATGGGATTCTCCGGGCAAGAATACTGGAGTGGGTAGCCATTCCCTTCTCCAAGGGATCTTCCCGATCCAGAGATTAGATCCAGGTCTCCTACATTGCAGGCCGATTCTTTACCATCTGAGCCACCAGGCTATGATAAAAAAATCCTCTAAACCAGGAGCTAAACTATTTGTTTATTTAACAAGCATTTATAAAAGGTGAACTTGTGAAATGTAATATGCCAGAAAACAGAAGAGTTAAAAGATACAGACCTTCTTCTCATGGACTGCTTTGTTTCACAGGGAGTAAAAATATAAGTATACTTTATTGTGTAAATTTTTTATACTTTATAATTATATTTTTACTCCCCATAAAACAAAGAACTCCATGAGAAGAAGGAACACACACAAAAATATAAATATAAGCATATACTCCATAATTTTAAAGTTAAGCTTTTAATAAAGGGCTCTGAGATCCGTTACTTCATTTGGTCTGTCCAGCAATCTGGGAGAGAGGAGACACGAGTACGACTTGTTTCATCATCGGCATATGTGGAAAGCCAGGTGCAGTGAGGGAATGGACGAGTTCCAGATGACTCGGACACCAGCGTCAAAGCTGACTAAAACTAGAGTCAATGTCCGTTCTCAGGAGGTTTTATTTTGCTCCTCGTAATCTCCAAAGGGCTACCTGGCTCGTTGCTAGTTTTTGTAAGTTAGTTTTATTAAAACACAGCCGTGCCGTTTGATGGATATTGTCTGTGGCTCCTTCCCGGTTACAATGGCAGAGCTGAGCAGCTGTGAGACAGGCTGAACGGCCCACAGAGCCTGGAATGTTTACTGTTGGTCAGTCGCTCAGGCCTGTCCGACTCTCTGCGACCCCACGGACTGCAGCACGCCAGGCCTCCCTGTCCTTCACCATCTCCTGGAACTTGCTCAAACCCATGTCCACTGAGTCTGTGATGCCATCCAACCACCTCATCCTCTGTTGTCCCCTTCTCCTCCCGCCCTCAGTCTTTCCCAGCATCAGGGTCTTTTCCAATGAGTCAGCTCTTCCCATCTGGTGGCCAAAGTATTGGAGCTTCAGCCTCAGCTTCAGTCCCTCCAATGAATATTCAAGATTGATTTCCTTTAGAAAAATATTTATTATCTGGCCCTTAATGGAGAAAGTTTGCCGATTCTTGCCCTGTGTGAAAGTGTCAGTCGCTCAGTCGTGTCCAACTCTCTGCAACCCCAGGGACGGTAGCCTGCCAGGCTCCTCTATCCATAGAATGCTCCAGGCGGTGGGTAGCCATTCCCTTCTCCAGGGAATCTGCCTTGCCTAGGGATCGAGTTGAACCTAGGTCTCCCATATTGCAGGCAGATTCTTTACCGTCTGAGTCACCAGGGAAGGCCTTGCCCTGTGTGGTAGATCTTACTGGAGGCGAGGTGGGGGGATGGAGAGGAACGACGTGGCCATGCCCCGGAGAACTTGCAAACTGAAGGAAAGCTCAGTAGTTCACGGGGGGAAAGCTGGCCACCCTAAACACACCGGTAAGAAAACTGAGGTTTCCAGCAGGATTCTCAGTTGTGTTTCACAGAATCTACACCAGTTAACAGAAAAGAAATTAGTTAAATATTGTTATATGGCTCATGGGTACCCAGAGGTCTACAGAATCAGATTTGAAGACCATGCATCAATCACTCACACCCCGATTAAAGCCAGGACTGTGGCGTGGAACCACTCATGTACCAGCAAGTGCACAGACCCCCATCTCACACCAGCTTCCCCTTTAGAAGCTCTGAGACACCTTTCACCTCTGACATTCAGGTGGCCTTTAGCTTGCCAGCCTAGAAGCTGCCCTGTACCTACTTCCCCATGATGTTCCTTCCACCTCAGCGTCTTACACCGCATGTCTGATGGGCGATGTGAGCCCTGTGGCTGCACTCGTCTGCAAGAAAGGCAGGGCCGGCCCATTTCTGATTTCTGCCATGAGGAATCTCCTTCCTTCCAACCATGTCATGGATGTATTGACATTGTGGCCCAGACTTTATTATTAATTTTTTAAGAGAAAAATATATGTCACAGAAAAATGGTCAATAGAGCATTTTTTTAAAGGGAAAAGCACTTCATAATTTTGTCAGGATGCATCCAAATTTGCCCACAGGAAAGAACTTGGCTACTGTGCATTGAATGTCTGGCCTCAAGTGGAAAAAGTCTCGTATGTAACAATGTTACTAGTAATAAATACTACCACTAGTGCATTAGTCTATGAGGTAAGCACGATTATGGCCCACAGTTTACAGACAAGAAAACGGAAGCACCGTAGGCTGCTCTGTCTGTTCTTGTAGGTGAGGAAGGAAGACAGTCTGGAGTGGTCTGTGCCTTAAACCTCTGCACTGGCAGTGGTGGGGATGGAGGCTGACCGTTAATTTGGAGGGGTTCTGAATCCAGTTGCCAAGCACTCTGACCGGCTTCTCTAGCCTCTCAGGAACTCTTCCTGAAGTCCATCTGAATTCCATCCCCTGGCCAGTAAAAGCCACTTTCTGGCTGTAATTTGCTTTCCCGCCCTGTGTGTGTTTGAACAGTATCTACAGTGCCCAGAATAGTAGCTGACAACTTACCGAGGGTTTCCCGTCTATCAGCTTCTCCTGCGTCCGCTCCTTTAACTCTCCAGCGGCACTGCTGTCATCACCCTCAGTTGCAGACTGAGTCTTAGAGAGCGAAAGTAACGTGGCCAAGGTCACACACCCAGTAGGTAGCAATGTGTGTGTGTTAGCCACTCAGCTGAGTCCGACTCTTTGCGGCCACATGGACCGCAGCCCACCAGGCTCCTCTGTCCATGGGATTCTCCAGGCAAGAGGACTGGAGTGGGTTGTCACCCCATTCTCCAGTAGGCAGCAGAGTTGGAATCAAACCACATGCATCTATCACTACATCCTTCACCTACATCTTCACATGCATCTACCACCACATCACTACATCCTTCTTATCTGTCCTCTCATGGATGCGGAATCAGGCACAACTTTGGTTCAGGATGCATTCTCATCACTGGTCCATTTACAGCCAATATTTTAATTACACAGGTGGGTAGTTCCAATGAATTAAGATCCACCATTAAAAACGAGAGCAGGGGGGACTTTCCTGGTGGTCCAGTGGTTAAGACTCCATGCTCCCAACGCAGCAAGAGTGGGTTCAGGCTCTGGTTGGAGAACTAACATCCCACATGCTGTGTGGCATGGCAAAAAAACCCACAAGAACAAGGACTTGAAGCTCACATCCATTAGCCAAACTCATATTCTTCAATGCTAATTGTATGAGTATTTTTCACCTCTGTGCATTTCTAGAAATATAATTTTTCCCTATAGATTAATATATGAGAATTCAAAGGTAGGTTTCAGTCTCCTGCACCTTGCAGGAAACAGGGGCTATTGTTCGGAGTGAATGGGCGCTGTTGAGAAGTACGAGGGGGCCGGGGTCCTGAACCTGCTCCTCCACGTATCAGCTGCGCACCCAGGGGGCGCTTGTGAGTGTTCACACACTGGCTCTCCAAGGACAGCCAATCCCTCCCTGGTCGCATTTACCCATCTCTGTGAAACAGCAGCCCACCCTTGCCTGGGAAACCCCACGGACAGACCCTCGGGGCTGGTGGGCTACGGTCCACAGGGCCGCAAAGAGCCAGACGCGACTTGGTGACCGAACCATCACCACCGATGTCCGCGGTATGAGCTGTCCCACTGTGGGAAGAAGCGCACGCACGGGGCTTTCACGAGCTCCTGCAGGCTGAGATGTGCTGGGCCTTGCCCACCTCGCGTGCCACGAATCGCTGAGTCTCTCCAGCCTCCAGAGACTGGGCAGAGGGAAGCACCAACCTCAAAGGTTGTTAGAAGGATTCACGACTAATCGACAAAATCCGATAAAGCAGTTTGCGCTGCGTCCAGCACTGATGCAGGCTTTCACTGAATGTCGTTTATTACGAGCTGAGCCTCTGTTAGGGAGAATCTGATGTGTAGTGCCTCGATTCCATTATCTTAGGAATAGTAATAAGATGCTTTCCCAGCCTCTCTTTCACAGGATCGTTGTAAAGATCAAGTGAAATAATCTACATCAACTGCCTTGGAGAGCTGCAAGCTTAAACAAAGATGTATTTTATTAGAGTCAAGTCAAAACCCAGAAAATGAATTTTTGAGCAAAACTTACCCAACTGAGTCATAATTTTTAGTTCTTCTGTCACTTTTTCCCCCCATACTTTCAAGATCCCCTCAGTTCCTGGTACTAATTCCCACTTAGAAGCTGTTTAATGAGAGGGGTCGGGAAACTCAGCAGCTCAGTAGCAGATTCAGTCCATCAAGAGGTTCTGAGAGTCTTTTCAGTTTAAGTCTTTTTGATCTTTTACCCCTCAATCCTCTAATCCTTTTTGTGAGGAATCTTCAATTATCCTTGCTTTTGGTTCTTATTTCTCAACTTTCCTTTTGAAAAGTGGGATTTCCGTCATGTCTTAAAGGTGAAGGCAGTATAAGACCTTCCCTCGACAACGCTGCTGCTTCGGTTGATAAAGACACCAGTCATCCCTCTCGCTTGAGGCTCCACTGGGCCATTCTCTTAGATACTCATTCTTTGCTCAGCCCTCCCTGTGATCTGGGAGAATGCAGCATTTAAGAACATCATCCTGGTGTTGTTCATTTAACACATTTCTGCTTAGTCATGAGTTTTGTCCCCAACCCTCTATTTATAAATAAAAATGCTCAACAAATGCTTCTCCCACTCAAATCCATAGTCATTGGTCATTGGAGTGACCATTCCCACCAATGATCACAGGTCATTTCCGTTCACGAACACTGCTAGGCCTCCGGATTGCAAGAGAGCGTGGGATTTATGAACGTGTGTCCTATGGCCCAGATCCTGCAGTCCAGAGCTGCACTGAACTTCCTACATGTGAATTCTGGGTAAATGACTTAAACTCTTTATGTTCCAGTTTTTCCTATAAAGACATGGATAATAAGAAGCTCTACCTCAAAGGGTAGCAAAGAAAGCTCAGTGAATTGGTCCATATACAAAGGGTTTGGAATATGTCCTGACACCAAAACACAGTGCGTTACCTACTGTCATCAGAAAGCAGTGCTTCTTCAGTTTCACTGAGGTGAAATTCATACTTTTAGCCATATCTGCAGGCCTCTTGGGATGTTATTTATTTAACAAAAACATTTTTATTAAAGAGGAAATTTCATTAATCTTTGACCTAAATGGAAAACCAGTATCATTTACCCAAAAAAAAAAAAAAGGAAAATAATGGTAAAAAAAAAAAAAAAAAAAAAATAGATGATGATAGATAGATAGACCGGTGAACAGAGAGTAGGGAGACAGATCAAGTCCCAGTTAAACAGTGTGTTTACATCTGGCCAGACCCTGATGCCTGCCTAAGTCTTGGAGCTGAAATCTTCTCTCTCTTTGTTGAGATAGAGGTTAGGAAGTATTTTAGTGACAGCTGAAGTCCTTGAACTTGAGCCTTGAACTGAGGCTTTTTTTCAGTTCAGTTCAGTTGCTCAGTCTTGTCTGACTCTCTTCAACCCCATGGACTGCAACACGCCAGGCCTCCCTGTCCATCACCAACTCCTGGAGCTTGCTCAAACTCAAGTCCATTGAGTCAGTGATGCCATCCAACCAACTCATCCTCTGTCATCCCCCTCTCCTCCTGCCATCAATCTTTCCCAGCATCAGGGTCTTTTTCAATGAGTCAGTCCTTCCCATCAGGTGGCCAAAGTATTGGAGTTTCAGCATCAGTCCTTCCAACAAATATTCAGGACTGATTTCCTTTAGGATGGACTGGTTTGATCTCCTTACAGTCCAAGGGACTCTCAAGAGTCTTCTCCAACACCACAGTTCAAAAGCATCAATTCTTCAGTGCTCAGCTTCCTTTATAGTCCAACTCTCACATCCGTACGCGACTACTGGAAAAACCATAGCCTTGACTAGATGAACTTTTGTCGGCAAAGTAGTGTCTCTGCTTTTTAATATGCTGTCTAGGTTGGTCATAACTTTTCTTCCAAGGAGCAAGTGTCTTTTCATTTCATGGCTGCGGTCACCATCTGCAGTGATTTTAGAGTCCAAGAAAATAAATTCTGACACTGTTTCCACTGTTTCCCGATATATTTGCCATGAAGTGATGGGACTGGATGCCATGATCTTTGTGTTTTGAACATTGCTTTAAGCCAATTTTTTCACTCTCCTCTTTAACTTTCATCAAGAGGCTCTTCAGTTCCTCTTCGCTTTCTGCCATAAGGGTGGTATCATCTGCATGTCTGAGATTATTGATATTTCTCCCTCCAATCCTAATTCCAGTTTGTGCTTCATCCAGCCTGGCATTTCACATGATGTACTTTTCATAGAAGTTAAATAAACAGGCTGACAATATACAGCCTTGATGTACTCCTTTCCCTTTTTGGAACCAGTCTGTTGTTCCATGTCCAGTTCTAACTGTGGCTTCCTGACCTGCATACAGATTTCTCAGGAGGCAGGTAGGGTGGTCTAGTATTCCCATCTCTTTAAGCATTTTCCACAGTTTGTTGTGATCCACATAGTCAAAGGCTTTGGCATAGTCAATAAAACAGAAGTAGATGTTTTTCTGGAACTCTCTTGCTCTTTTTATCATCCAATGGATGTTGGCAATTTGATCTCTGGTTCCTCTGCCTTTTCTAAATCCAGCTTGAACATCTGGAAGTTCTCAATTCATGTATGCACCAGGCTCCTCTGTCCATGGAATTCTCCAGGCAAGAATACTGGAGTGGATTGCCATTCCCTCCACCAGGGGACCTTTCCAACCCAGGAATAGAGAACCCAGGGATAGAACCCAGCTCTCCTGCATTGCAGGCAGATTCTTTACCATCTGAGCCACCACGGAAGCCCCAAGGCTTTCTTATAGAAGGTTAGAAAAACTCCCAAGCAGAGCCATCATTCACTCTGCAGTCCTATTTTTTTTTTTTTTTTTTGCAGTCCTATTTTTTATTGCTGAGCTGATGGATCCCCTGAAAGCATCTCACAGACACCCACAATGTGTATCCTGAACTCTGGCTAAGATGGAGCCACCCAGTTCTGTGATGGCTACAAAAAACGTCACGTAGTTTGATGGATATTATTACTGAGGACTGTTTCTCCTCGTGAGCTTAAGTTCTCATTACCCAGATGTTTCATCTCCAATTTTTCTTCATGAGCTTTTCAAATCTAGGTCTGGGTTCATGTCTCCTCTGAAGTTCAGAGATTGATGTCTTTTTGAGGGATTTGACATTTTCTCTAAGCCTCACCATGCTGAGCAGTCCACCTCCTGGCTCGGAAGAAAAGGAGATTAGACATCAATGTAGATGAGCAGAATAGTGTGATTCTGTAATGTAGTTGCTGTGAATTTTTATTATTAAAATACTATAATCTATATTCCATGGACTGTATAGTCCATGGCGTCTCAAAGAGTCAGACGTGACTGAGCAACTTTCACTTCACTTCACCATCTGTCTTATAGCATAGCCCCCGAACATGCCCATGCTTCCCAGTCCTTAAGAAGTAAGCTCCCTCTCGTTAAGCAGTGTATTGCCATCTCCCCTACCGATCAGTACAAGGACGAGTGACTTGCTTCGGAACAGCTGAGCCAGCTGGGCCAGCCTTCTGCCTCCCACGTGCTGTACCTTCCTCTGAAAACTAAGGCGCTGAAATATCTCTGGCCCTTATCGTAACTTGAGTTTGTTCTGTTCTTGCTTGGTCTGAGGTCAAAGCCATCGTCCTAGAAACTCCTTTATGTTCTTGGCCCAAGGCTAAGGTTAGAGTGATACAAACCCAGAAATACGGCTCTTCTCTTTTTCCTACTCCAGACAGCAGAACGTTTTTGCATAGCCATTGAACTTTCTCAGGCAGGCTTTGGGTATTTTCCCCAAGCAAAGGAACTGAGATGAAGCCAAGTGCGGGAATCTCTGCAGGTCCAGGGATCCCATCCCAAAATGGACTTCAGAGTCTGTTTATTACACCGATGAATAAAACACAAAGAGGAAAATTGTTTTCTCCAAGTGAATCCAGGGCCTTTGATCCGCTCTTCATTTCTCCCAGACAACTCCAAGACAGAGAAAGGCACATGCCGTTTACGCCCTGTATACTACCCGGTCCAAGGACCCCTGAAGACGGCCACACTGGCAGTTTTTTACATCACCTTTCTCTAGAGTTACCGTGTTCTCTATACTCTCCTCTCACTGCAGTAGATTTCAGTATATTTTAAGAAATAGAAAGAGGAATGATGTCAGGATGTATATGCACACCCCAAATTCAGAAACACGTGGGAAAATTAACCCAGTGAGAGAAGCTGTAGCGTCCTGATACAATTTCTAATCTATCAAACCATGATGTGACTTGGGCGACTCATTGCCAAGAGACAGGGGTCTCAATAAGTTAGTGTGACCCTGGGCTTCGTCACTTATGAACCGTGTGACCTTGAGTGAGACGTGGCTGGTCCAAGCCCCAGTTTACTCGCCTGAGCAATCCAGTGGAGACAGTAACAGCATCTACTTCCCAAGGCTGTTTTGTGGATTAAATGTTACAGTTACATCCATGCCTGACACTCTGAAAACACTAAATAATTTGTAATTATCACATGACCTATATGAACAGCCCTCCACCCATCCACCAGAGAATTTAATGGCTTTTTACATATATCAAAGGATTGCTTATGAAATTATACAAAATGTGGGACTGTTGTTCTCTTCTTACCAAGCAGGGGAGCAAGAGAAATGATGTAGCTGTAAAAAGGCCTCTTAGATGGATGGGGCTAGAATTCTGTTTCTCCACCCTATTTCCACCACAGTCCCATCATGAGTGGTCCTCTTCCTTAGAGGTCTCATTCACACAAAATCTATAACCTCACCCTTTTTCTTCCAGGTAGACAAGCACCCATAATACATTCATTTAGGCAAATGTTTATTGAAAACCCACCAAACGCCGGGTACTCTGCTAGCCCAATTATCCCTGGTGAACAAGATAAGCGCTCGTGGCCCTTACAGTCTAGAGGAAAAGGGCAGACAATCAACAAGTAAAGAAAAACACACAGGCCATTTCTAGAGCAGCAGGCAGGGCCCCAGCATGGAGAATGATTAGGTGGCGGGTGTTGGAGGGTGAGTCGCATGGGTGGGCTATTTAGAGAGCCCGCCCTGGAGAGGTGATCTGCTTGCTGAGACAGAAGCAATTAAAAAGAACTGGCTTTGCAAATCTGGAGAAGAGTATTCTAAGCAAAGGCAGAAAGAAGTCTGTGATACGAGGAAGGGCTTGGCCTCCTTGACAAACAGAAAACGGGATGAGGTTCAGGGGAGGAAATGAGGTTGGAGGGCTGAGCAGAGACTCTCGCTGGCTGCTGGAAGGCAGGCTCGGGAAGTCGCTGGGGAAATGTGAGCCCAGGCGTCGTGGCATCTGGTCCACCCTTTCCAGGAACCCAGGGAAACGCCGCTGAGCCAGGAGAACAATGCTAGGGGAAGTAGCATCTAGTCCCTTCTTTTCCAAAGCCAGGTAAATAAATTGCCTTTAGTCCTTAAAATGTCAGGTCACAAATCACGTGCAACACACCTGATAACCATCCGAAGTTTATTTTTGTCTCATTCTTCTTTTTTTTCTCTTTTTAAATTTATTTTTTAATTGGAGTATAATTGCCTTACAATTATACTCCAGGTCTTAGAAAAGACCCTGATGCTGGGAAAGATTGACGGCAAAAGGAGAAGAGGGTGGCAGAGGATGAGATGGTTAGACAACATCACTGACTCAATGGGCATGAATTTGAGCGAACTCTGGGAGATAGAGAAGGGCTGAGAAGCCCGGCCCACTGCAGTCCACGGGGCCACAAAGAGTTGGACATGACTTAGCAACTGAACAATTGCTTTGCAACGCTGTTAGTCTCACTGCACAACGTGAGCCCACTGTATGAATACGGAGGTCCCCACCCTCTTGGGCCTCCCTTCCACCTCAGTCTCATCCTTGAGAAGTGCTCGTATGAGCCTGCCTATCCCAAAGGAATTTGTGCCAGTCACCTGGGGGCTTACAGATAGACTCTAAGTCTCCTGTTACCTGTGAGTTAACAGCCCCACACGGCGGTGGTGACAGGGCCCTGGGATTGGCAGGGAAGCTTGGAGCCTGGGAATCGTCTTATTCCTGGACAGTCCCCCAACCCAGGAGATGATGGGCGGCTGACTAGACCCCATCTGCTCCACAGTAAAGACAAGCTGCACCCTGTTTTATGACAAAACTGTAGTGTTTGAACACAATTTGAAATCATCACACTAACAAGGTCAAGAAAAAACTGAGGCAGCTGGTTGAATAATTAATCAGATAAGTCAAATCCCACCCCCAAAGACTTTATGTAAAATAACTTGAGCAACTATTTTTCCCTTAAATTATAATAACTTATCAGCTCACCACATAATGTGATGAGTCCTGCATAAGTGTAATAAATGAGCCCCCCATAAAAACATATCCACATAAATATTATGGATCTGATTCCTTTAAAGATATATTATAAGATTTCTGCATTTCCCTTTATTCCACTTTAAAAAAATGCATACTATTTTTATTTTTTGATCCTGCACACAACCGTTCTATTTCTTTTGTCATTTTGTTGTTGAAGTTGTCTTTCTTGTTTGTTTTTAATACGAAGGCTAACAGATTATTCTCCAGCACCCCCCCCCAACAACCCAATTCTGCTTTCTTGATCCTCTTAATTGGTAAATAATTAGTCAATATGGTGTCACTCTATGTGCGGAGCCCAACAGAGAAGCAGTCATTGGCCTTTGGCACAACTCAGCAAGTGAGCTCTTGATGCTGAAGTTTGAATTTTGGCTGCATGTCCTTATTTGCTAGTAAACATCTAAGAATCTAATTAGGTGACTATAGTTTGGGAGTTTGTACTTGGACCATTTATTTTGCACCAGCATACCCAGGTTCCAGAGGCCACCAACGTCCCAACATTACACAGAGCTCATCAGAGGATGGCATATTACCTGACGTCATTGCACACTTTTGGTCTTAAAAGCCTTAATCTTAAAGAGGTAAAATAAATCAAAATGCAACATAAAATAAGACTCAAGCACGTTTTTCTCTCCTGGGTTTTATTTTCTTTTCTCTCCCCCGTGCTGTTCAGCTAATTCTCTGCCAGGGAAGTATTGCTGTAGCCAAGCCATCACACAAAGACATGCCAAAGACACTTTCGAATAAAGTGTTTATTTCTCTCAACAACAGAGCCAGCAATTTTCAAATTTTCGCTAGGTGCAGCCCCCCTCGAACCCTCACTGCCTGTTTTAGTAACTTCGCACAGGCTTTCGCATTTCGGTGGATTTTGTGCATCGTTTCGTAATAATCCTTAGGAGAGGGAGGTGGGGAAAGCAAAGCAAATGTCAAACCTCAGGATGTATTCAAGAGGCCTTCAAGTCACTACCAATTCAGGATCTGCAAAATCACTACAACACTTACATCCCAAGGTATGCCTTCTAAGGTCAGAAGGATCATAAAATCACTGAGAACATCTTGTTCTATGCAAACTCCTTTCCATTTTCCCACCCTACTGGCAGTTGTTCAAACTTCTTGAGAAAGACAGCTTTTGATGTTCACCTGGAGGAGATTTTCTTGACAAAAGATTTGAAATGTTCTTGTTTTCTTTCTTTTCTTTGTCTTTTTTTTCAATCTGAAACTTAATCTTTTTGATCTCTAATACACAAGATACAATAAATGCTGTCCCTTCCCCCATCTTCTTTTTCTTTTAAAAATGAATGGCATCTGCCTGTACTGGTCTGATTTTGGTGAGTGAATATCATTAGCCTCGGATCAAGTCATCAGTCATTAGCTGGTAAAACAATCTAATTTCAAGTTCACATGCCAGGGTCTAAGTGCTGAAACCTTAGATCTTCAGGCAATTCTCTTCTGGGATTTGGAGAGAAAGCAGGGAGGAAAGAAGGCATCGGGATTGGTCACTGGAGCCCCTTTAGTCCCAGGAGAAGCAGTTATGTATTTGTTTCTGTGAATTAAATAATGTAAGGGTCGGAGGAACTGTAGACAGTGACTTCTAAAAGCAAAAACGCATTAAGTATTAGGAACCATGTGATGTAGCAGAAAGAATTAGAACTTGAGAACCAACAAGACTGAAGTTCAAAGTCCGTCTTCCTCACTGACTGTGCGGCTTCAGGCAGACCACCTACCCTCTCCGAGTCTTATATTTCCCTTGACTACAAAATCAATGTTTAAAAATACCTTCCCTACTGATTTACTAGGAAATTTTAAAATTTGGCAACAAAATACTCAGGAAGCTGTAAATTCTCAATAAATGTTAGTCTTTGTCCATCCTCGAAGTCAAACAAAGCTTTGATTATTTACACATGTAGACCACCTCAACCAAATCCCACAGAAAGAAGATAGCAGATAAGCTTTTGCAAAAAGCAACATTCTCTTCAATGGGTGCCCCTTCCCTTTTATAGTTTCTTCCTTACTTTTTTTTAACCTTAAAAATTCTGTTTAATGCCCCTTTTGTAGCCCTTTCTTAAAAAAAATTGTATTAGAATATAGTCATTTAACAATGTTGTGACAGTTTCGCGTGAACTGAGAAGGAACTCAGCCATACATTAACACGTATCCATTCTCCCCCAAACTCCCCTCCCATCCAGATGCTCCTGGCAACTTTAATCCCATCATCCTTAAAAGCACAGTGCCACCTTCAACCCCCAGCTTTCCAGTTTTTTGAAAAGGAATCTCCTACTAAGAGACAATTCACCTTTGTGGCAGTACCATTTGATAAAAGAAAAGGATACATTTTTAAGAAGCACCCCAGCCAACATGAATTCATCTCCACTTAGCACTCGGAGATGCGAATATCATAATATTTAAATCAGCTTTGAGAACTTTCTTTGAAAAAGAAGAATCCACTAGTTGAATACCCAGGAGGCCGGGGAGTTCAGTTACCATAGAGATTCAGTGCTGGCAAACGGTGCTGGGGAGCAGATTGGTGTCTGTTAATTTTTTTATTTGTAACTTATGTGTGTTGGCTCATGCTCCGAGCCAGGCCAGATTTTCCTGTTTACCTGCCATGCTGCCTGATATGAGTGAGGAATGACAACGGCAGGTTTCAGCCATTCCTTCAATTTGTAAACATTATCCAGGGTCAGAGGGACAGCTCAGAACACATGGAGAAGTTCATGTACTGAGTTTTCAGAAAAGCATTGGGAAAATTGTGTGAGGGCTGCTGGGTGGAGAGAGAGGTTTGCAAAACTCTTTACAATAATCCAGAAGAGTTCTGAGACCCATTTTAGTCATAAGTTCTGGTTTCAGAGAACCTTTTTACAACTCATTATTATTCCTTGGCGAACACAAAGAGATAAGGTGAAACTCTTTCTGTCTTATCCATCCTAACAACCTGTGGCAAACAGGATCCTTGCAAATCAGTTGTCCTTGTGATCTAAACTTCTAAGTAACTGTCTTTCCAACAGTGCATGAATGCCAAGTGGGAAAGTGGACATTAGCAGGATTTCTCGAACCCTCGTCTCCCTTCCCTGGGATTAGGCTAGGCGAAAATGTCCGTCCCTCTGACAGTTAAGTGGAGCCGGTTCCGCAGTCTCAAGAAAGAGCAAGATTAATGCTTTACAAACGCCATCCTTTCGTCTCAGTGAGCTGTGGACTGAGAGGCAAGCCTTAGAGATGGGCTTCAGTAGATGACAACGAATAAATACTCATTTCCATAAAATTTAAATGAACCCAGTAAAATCTACCTCTTGCTGTGCAAGAACCCCATCTCATTACTCAAAATAGCAGCAATGTAATTATTGGAAGCCACGCCCTCCGCATCGAGGTTTCCACGCACACGGCCACCACAGTAGTAAAAATAAGTGCCTCGGCCTCTTCACGTTCTTTCTGCTGTAGGCCATATCTCCTTCCAACCACATGTACCTTATAAAATAATAATTCTCAAATGCAGGGCTGCATTTTGATTAGCAAAAAAAAACATACCGAAGATTTCTTTTTCAGCACGCATAGGCAACAGGCCCAATGCGTCAATACTTAAAAAACGGCATATGCCGTTTAAGAAAATTTCAAAACTTTAGACACCCACAGAGATGGACTGATTTAGCCCCCTCCCGGCTGAGTTGTGCATCCTCTTTGCATTTTAAATGACCTTTAAGCAATGATGAGATCTGTCTTGTTGAGACTTAATTGCTTAATTAGAGAAGCCGTTTTCAGTAGACAAATATTTCCTTTAAAACTCATCTTTTAATTTTACAAAGCCTTCATTGGATTTCAGGCAAAATTGGAAGCTGTTTCATAGCTTCACCTTCAACTGAAACTGGAAAATGGTTTAAACAATACGGAGACAAAGTGCGTTTACCTGAGGAGATTGTCATATCTAAGACAGCTGTTAGAGAAAATTTTCAATCGATTGACATATTTTTCAGTCAACTGAGATACACCTAAACTTTCACATCGCCCTGAAATCCAGAGCCCCCTTTAAAGTTCAGTGAGTTCCCAGAAACTTCGTCCTTCTTCATCCCTTCTGGCCGTGATAGGGAGGCAACATGGGATTCTGGAAAAGAACACAGGCGCTGAGGTCAGACTACCTAGAATTAACTGCTGTGTGGCCCTGGACAAGACAAGCACCTGCTTGTTCCTCAGTGCCTCCATCTGAGAAAGAAAGAAAAGTAATAGGTCCTACTTCATCTGGTTGTTTTGGGGATTAAATAAGTGAAACTTTCAAGTCCTTCAAACAGGGCTTGCCATGTAGTAAGCGTTCCAAATAACATGTGGGGTTTTTACTTTTTGCTTTTGCAGGATTCCTTTTTTCCCACTCGCTGCTTTGCAATGATGTTTTTATCACTTCCCTGAGCTGGTCCAAGGTGGGCAGAGTCCTTTCTCCTTAATTAGTGACCACACTCAACACCTTTGTATTACCAGGTTGGCCCAAAATTTCATTTTTGTTTTTTCTGTAAGATATTATGGAAAAAACCCAGACAACCTTTTGAGCCAATCCAATATAATTCAAACAACATATCTTGTCGTGAGGTTTCATACCCGGTGGGGGTGACTGGGGTAAAAAATTTAATATTTGGGTTTCGAGTTCTGCATAATTATATTTGTTGTGCTAAACATTACCCTACCTGCGGCATGTGTAATATTATACTGCAATTGAAAAGGCCCCTCGCTCACCATGTTGTTTGTTTCTTCTCCTCACCATCTCTCTGTACCTTGAAAGAGCAACAACAAGACAAAAATCAAAAAACTCGCCTCTTAATTATGCAGCCCTATCAAATTCTTTGCCCCAAATCTAAAATCAGCCCTTGCCTGAGTTTACACAGCAAAGATCTGTTAATGAACTTTTGAAAATGCTGATGATGCCTCTTGGATCCTAATTCTGTCTGTCCTCCATCAATCTGGGTACAAAAAAGGGGGTGCGTGGGGCTATGTGAACGATGCTATCCCAGTAGAAGGCCAGTGTCTGTTCCGGTTTTAAAGAGCTCAGTTTCCTCTTTCTTTTTCCTTCCTTCCTTCTTTTCTTTCTCTTTCTTTCCTTCCTGCTGCAATGGTCATCTGTCCCTACAGACAATGAGAGGTCTGAGATTTACAGACTCTAAGTCCCTGACTTCCTTACCGTGTTTATTTTGCTGCATCAGGTCTTAGCTGTGGCGTGCCAAATCTTTCGCCACGGGCTCTTTGTTGCGATGCGCTGACTTCTCTCTGGTTGCGACACTTGGGCTCAGTAGCTGTCGCGTTGCCTGGGGCTTATGGAATCTTAGTTCCCGGACCAGGGATCAAACACATATCCCTGGCACTGGAAGGCGGATTCTTAACCACTGGACCCGCAGTGGAGTCCTTGAAGTGGCTGATTGCTTAGATGAGACCCTCTACTCATCAGCTCCCCAAGCCAGCAGCGTCTGCCCCACGGCTCCCCAAGCTCACCCAGACCAAAGACCACGGCGGGACTCGTGGGAGAAACGCTCCTCTACAAGTGTCAGGCAACCCCCGCTTCTCCTGGTTCCCTGCTCTCTTGCTTTCTGCTCTGACTTTCTTTGGCAACAGGCGATGCCTTGAAGATCTCACCTGGAACAGGTTTCAATCTCAGTATCTGGCTCCTCATTGGGCATCACACATGGACCATGTGAAAACGTGTCTGGTTGCAGTAACAGAGGACTGAGGCTTCCTGGGTCTTAGGCAGCACGGTCTGCTCGGCCTCACCTGGCAGCAGACCGCTGCTCCAGGGTATCTGCTACTCAAGCGTCTCAGGGTCTCTGTGGGTCTATTGTGCTGGTCGCTACGGTCACAGTGCTGGGAGCAGCACAGCCGCCCGCAAGGCCTGGAGCCTGGGGAGGAGGACCATGAAGCTCGTTTGCTCTTCTGGCCAGAAAAGCAGTCCCCCGCTTTTTTTAAAGTTTTAGATGTCTTAAAATTTATTTTCAATATCACATGCCAGAATAAACATTCGTCAGTAGTCAAGGAAAAGAAATGAATATTTAGGAAAGTGTATAATTGAGAAGTGCATAAGAAAATACACTTATAGATATATTAGTAATTGTACATTTTCATAGAATATTATATCAACTTCAAAGGTCAAATATTATATCAACTTCAAGGTCAAAATGTGTGTTAAATATTTTTTGTTTGAGGGAATTCTATGTAGTGGAATATCCCTTGTTTATTTTGATGCCTTGTATTTAATTATTTATATTTGAAAAGATTCACATTCCTCATTGGTATACTTAGTTGACCCTTACTATGAAAAAGTGAAAATATTCTCAATTATTATTTGGTAAATGCAATAATTGTACTTGAATAGTCCAATTAGCTCATCACCAATAATCATCCTACAAAGATTTATTTAAATTAAGCAGCTCCTTTCTTAGACCATCCCTCCCCACCTTTAAAAAATCCCATTAGCAACTTATTTGCCAGGAAAGTATGCTTGGCCATACCTAGATGAAAGTGAGGCTGAGAAATGAGGATTTTGTTCCTACAGTAAACAAGGGGCTGGGAGGAGTGAGAGGGTGAAGATCTGGGTGGGGGTGGTAAAGACTCTAGAACCATCTATCCAGCAGGATTAGTCACACCAGAGAAAGAGAGGTCTGAGATGGAGAGATTTGAAGTGCCTGACTTCCTACTGCTGACTCCCTCTGCTTATCAGCCACACAATGCCAAGAGTCTGCGTGAAACCTTGAGGAGAAAAAAAAATCAGCTAAATATTTAGATGATTTGCCGACATGGGGAACTTGCCGTTGGCAGCAAAGATTTATTAAACAGGCTACAAAACAAGATGTCATTAAACAGTTTGAAAGCATGCCCTCGTAATTAAGAAAGGAGAAGATTTCTAATTTGGGTAATGAAATCCGTGGCTCAGACGAGCGTTCATTTTTTTAATATTTATTGCACGCCTACTGTGTGCCAGGTACGGCCTGGGCTGACCCTGAGCCACGAAACAAAACGCCTCCCTCTGCCAAACCTCCTGGCAATAATAGCTGTCGTGTTCTGGACACCGAGGCTGTGCCAAGCAAGCGCTAAGCATTTTCCAAAACAAAGGTTTATCCTTGTGACAACCCCAAGAGGTAGGAATCGTTGCTTTCAACTCAGACATGGGCTGAGCAAAACATCTCTGTCTCCCTGGGGCCAGGAGGTCTCCCAGGACACAGTGCTGAACCAAGAAGTCTCAGGCCCGACTGCTTAGACTTGAGGAAAGTGAGACCAAGGGCAGATGAATGACCTCCCAATAGGGATGCAATTGCACGTGGGATTCTAGACCCCCCCAGGCCCCACCCTCCTGGGAAGCAGCCTGATCCCGGTTTCTTTTCCTTTTGGGGTCTGTGCTGGGTTCTTGTCGCAGCAGGCAGGCTCTCTGCGGTTGCCGTGTGTAAAGGTTCCGCTGGTCCTCCTTGCAGTGGCTTCGCCTGCTATGGGATGCCTCAAGAGGACAGGCTCCGTAGTCGTGGTTCACGGGCTTGGTGGCCCCGGGGCGTGTGGCACCTTAGTTCCCAGGCCAGAGACTGAACGCGCATCTCCGCATGGCAAGGCGGATTCTAACCGCCGGGCCACCAGGGGAGCCCCCAGAGTCCTTCCTGGCCCCACGAACCCCTCCACGTCCCTTAGCCAGCCTCCTCCCTCTCCCCTTCTTCCGCTCACCTCGGCTCAAACACGAAAGAGCGGGGGACCCTCTCCCCTTGGAAGCTCTGGATCTTTCAAGAAAAACCCCCCACACCGGTGGATGAGCTTGGGTGGTCTTTCCAGGGCCAACACCAGTGCGTAACAGCAGGTCTGCTCTGACCCACAGCGCAGAGGACTGCGTGGTCTCGGGGCCCCTTCTCCAGGCCATTAGTTTTTAATTGCCTACAGACTGTTTCTCAGCCCTGGTTGCACATTAATGTCACCTGGGGAGCTTTTACAGCATACTGAAGCCAGGACCATTCAAATCAGAATCTCTAAGAGCAGGCCTGCATGTAGGAAAATTTTTTTTAACCTTTGTAAAAATTGAGTTTATCATATCTACAGGAGAGCCCATAACTGTTGAGTGTAAAGTTCAGTGGATTTTACATATATTCATACCCAGGTAACCACCCCCCAGATCAAAATATGGACCATTTCCAGCTCCCTATGAGACTCTTACAGCCCTAGATAGATTTTTTAAACCCTCCTAGGTTATTCTAAGGACTTCCCTGGTGGCTCAGATGGTAAAGAATCTATCTGCAATGCCAGAGGCATGGATTCAATCTCTGGGTGGAGAAGATCCCCTGGAGAAGGAAATGGCCACGCACTCCAGTGTTCTTGCCTGGGAAATCCCATGGACAGAGGAGCCTGGTGGGTTATAGTCCATGGGGTTGCAGAGTCGGACACGACTGAGCAACTAAACGGTAACAATGACAAAGGTTATTCTAACGTGCAATCAGAGCAATCAGATCAGACGGCTGTGGGTTTAGAGTTCAAACCCTCTATGGCCAAAGGCAGTCCTTATTTCCAAAGACGGCAGTGGCTACATGTTCCCTCTCTCAGTGGACAGAGGAGAGAAAAGCATCCTTAACTGTATTGGTTTGGACTGTATTTATATCCCAGGGCGTGGTGCGCACCTTGAAAGCAGAAGCTGCATCTTGCCAAAAGCCTAACATGGTGCATGATCCACGGTAAAGATTTATCAGATGGAGGGAAAAAGGAGTAAATAGACCCATGGAGCGGGGAGCCCTGTCTGGTCTCCATTGAGAAGGCTCTAGAGGGTCTCTGAGAAGACAGGGCAGCCCCGAGTCCTTTTCATCAGTGCCTGCCTTTTTGTCTGACCTGAGAAGGACGAGACCGCAAAGTGTTGACTTGGGGCCTTGTTCTCTGGCAGAGCTCACGCTCGGCCTGCACGCAGGTGACACCGGCGATGGGCGATGTGGCGCTGAAAGCCGACGTCAGCCGCTAAATGGGGGAGAGCGGGCGGCTTGGCTGCGATGTGTGTGTGCGTGCGTGTACACGTGTGCGCATGTGTGCGTGTGCATGTGTGCATGTGTGTGTGTGCGTGTGTGCACGCGTGCAGCTGGGAAAGAAGCTGAAGCCTCGGGGAAATTGATGTTGTACCAGAGAAAGGCCAGCAACGCTTAGGAATGATCTGTGTCTGGCTGCCCGGGGTCACCGGGGAGGGCTTGTCCTAATGTATAGAATAGAAGAAAAATATGTGTTTTGCCTGGAGAGCCGTTACAAAGGGCTTATTGTGTCAATATCCCCCAATCACTTATATACTTTTAAGCCCTCGGACTCTATTCATAATGTCTTTTTTACTCTCTTTCATTTTGTCAAGTTAGGGTCCCCTATTACCGCTTCTGTCTTAGAAAACGACCCATTGTCAGAGCAAGGCCACGTGGCTGTGGTTAAACCAAGTGCATTGTTGGGCAAGTTTAAAAATCAGGAACGGAATAAAATATCTATATTAAGAAAAGATAAAAATCAGGAACCGTTTGAAGCAGCTGGGAAGACTTCCAGGTCTGAGCTCGGGGCTGATGACGATGCTGCTCCCTTTGCATTAGGAAGGAGGGAGCGGGTGTGGCTTGAAGGCGACAGAGAATTCCAGCACGAGGCTGAAGCAGAGTGCAGTTCTGGACAAAAAGGGAGGACCAGTCTCGCTCACCAGCGGGAGAGACAGACCGGTCGCATCACACGGCCCCAAAAAACAGCAAAGAGAGAAAGCACAAACCACTTGCTTCTCACAGATTCTCCAGGCGGCTCAGAAAGTCTCGGGAAGTGACTGCTCTGAGTCATGGGCTCAAAACCCTGCACTGATTCAAAAATAAAAATGAGTGTCCTGTGCCTGTTAGGCTACTCCAAGAAGTGTTTCGACTCTGCATTGGGTTCTGGACTCCAGATGTGAGACTCTGAGGATATTACGCTCTTCCTAGAGAGGGCTCATTGGAAAAGACCTTCATGCTGGGGAAGGGTGAAGGCAAAAGGAGAAGGGGATGGCAGTAGATGAGACGGTTGGATGGCATCACCAACTCAATGGACATGAATCTGACCAAACTCCAGGAGATTGTGAAGGACAGAGGAGCCTAGCAGGCTACAGCCCTTGAGGTTGCAAAGAGTCGGACACGACTTAACAGCTGAAGGACAAAAATAGTATCAACAACCTGCCCTCCACCCACTCCCTTCCCAGAAAAGACATGTCAAAATGTGAAAGCCACAGGAGTCCCACACATACATGGGAGGCCCGTACATAAATGAAAAGAGCAGGCGGGGGACCAGAAAGAGTGAAGTGGGTCAGGATGAAACGGCAAGCAATAGCCGGATCTCTGTAAAGATGCTTCAACTCGGAGACTTCTCCAGGCTCGGCATGGATGAAACGTCACAGGCCTGCAGCTGGATCCCTCCAGCGAGCACACCGTTCCACGTAAGAGCTCTTAAGGGCCTGCAGGTGGCGAAGGCTGTTTATGTTGTCCCTCAGACACTCGGGTTCTAAAAGGAAGACGCTATTACCCGGGATGGAAGCAAGGCAGGAGATTTTATGTGGGCCTGAGCACCCTGAGTCATCTCGCCTTGGCGTCATCCGCTGCTCGCCCTAGAACTTGTAGCCACAAGCCTCCAGGCGAGGTTAGGGAGAGGTTAGGTTCTGTTTCCATTATTTCTCCGTGAAGGACTCTCTCTCAGGTCTCTCACTACTGTGATCCCATCTGGTTATAAGTGAAATATGGATTTGGAATATCATTTTTATCTGCACATATTTAAAATGTAATGTCCAAATATTATGCTGTTTGAGAAGAGACACCTGTCCAGAAAATTCCCAGGAAGGTTTTAGAGAGTGCACTTAAGCTCAGATTTAGACACAAGTGAAGCTCATTTTTCATCGAGCAGAAGCCCCAGACCAGCCAAGATTTGGAATACATGCCGAACGTTTTGCAAATACAGCAATGCCTCATTAGTCTGACGTGGACGGTGCCGTGTAAATGCCATTTTCACATAACTGAAGCTTATCCCTTCACATCAAATCGTGTATTTATTTTCACCATTTTGCATAGGAATATTCCTGAGAGTACATTACACACTTCCCGGCCTCCTCCAGTAGAATATGAGAAACGTTATTCAGCCTTGGCGCTCTGACTCAGGGTCACAGCCGTGCACATCAAGTACTGGCCTGTTCTCGGCTCAAGTGAAGGGATGCTCTGGGTCCCTGTAGCTGTGTTGGGGCTGCTTGACTTGTCTGCAGGACCTGGGCTTTGTCAAGCTTTTGAGACTGTGCCTGCCTGCTTTCTCTCTGATCATCGGTGTTCTCATCAGACCTAAAGCCATTTCTGTTCCCTACTCATTTAAATCTGTCTCTTCTGTGAAATAAAAAGGACAAGTGAAGAGATTCGGTTACTTGGATGACCTGAGATCCTGGATTCCTTGCCTGTTTTTAATACGTTCTGCAACTTTGTTAACCAAACGAGTTACTCAACCCCTCTTGGCCTCTGTTCCACCATCTAAAAGTGTGAGGATCAAACACAATGTTCTTATGTTTGAAATCCACTAGGCCTGTTCCAATTTGCATAATTTTGTACTGTTTTCAACTCTGATATAAGATGAACAAACACGTTAAAATTGTACATAAACAGATTGTAGGTCCTGAGGAATCAGACCTCAAGCCTCCCTTCTGGGAGTCAAGTACATGAGATACATTTTGCCTTATTTATTTGTAGGTTGTCTTCTACGTGATTGAGGCTGCCAGAGAAGTACCTGCTCATTCGCAGGCATATCCTATTGTATCAGTTATCTATTGCTGTGTAACAAACCACCTTCAAATTTAGCAGCATGAAGCAACCTTGACTTGTTATTTCTCATGACTCTGTGATGCAGGAGTTCAAGCAGTGGCTGGTAGGCAGTTGTGCTGGATGTGGTATAAACCCAGGCACTCCCCTGACTGCCTTCACTTGCAGCTCAGCTGGATGGGCGGGTGACGGAGTCCTTACTTGCGTGTCTGACACCTTGACGCTCCCCCTCTGGCTTCTGTCGAACCACCTGTTCTCATCCTTCCGTAGTTTAGCCGCAGCTTTTTTACAGCTTGGTGACTGGCTTCCCCGGGGCAAAGCGAAAGCTGCCGAGCCTTTTAAAGGGAAAGCCAAGCATTGACACTACATCACTTCTACCACATTTTATTGGTTGAAACAAGTCACGATTCAAAGAGATTCAAGGAAAGGAGGCATAGATTGCACCTCCCAATGGGCAGAACTACTCACATGAACAGGAAGGGAAGGGAAGGGGTGGTGACCATGTTTGGAAACCCTCTGCCACCCACCTGGAAACATCTTCACATTATACTTTACAAGTCTAAAGGTTCCCGCTCAACATCTGAAGTATCCATTAGTGTTGACGTACCTAATTATTCTCTTAAGTGGTGTTGGTTTGGTAAATAGCACTTTTCCTCTGGGAAAGGGATGAAAAGCAAGCCCATGTTTTTAGTAGAGTGCTTCTTCTGGAAACAGATTCCAAATTTGTCCTTTTCTCTTGCAAACACACAGTCACCTCTCTGAGTTCTGAGTCAGTATTTGACGACGAATCAAAGTCAATCCTCTGAAAGACGACATTACCTCTTTCTGAACTTTCTATATTCCTGTGCTTGCCTTTAGTTGTTGTCAAAATTCTATGCAAGTATTTGCCCAACAAATCAAATTATCCAACTGCAATATTCTATTTGCTTTCTTATCAGAGGAAAATAGGTTTCTTTCTCCTTCTGGTTTTTGTGCATTTCCTTTTGTCTGTCCTGATGCTCAGCTCATTTATTCATTTATTTATGCAGATTTCCTGAGCACGTTCTATGTGCCCAGCTTAAATAAACAACAAACATGGCAGACATCACCCTGCTCTCATGGAGCTAATATTTGGACTTGGAAAATGGATAACAGAGAGATCACCGATCAATTGCAATGGCAGTGTATGCTACAACGGAAAAGCCTAAAATGTGGGTACTATGGCACAGGGGCCTAACTTAGTATGAGAAATTGGCAGAGGCCTTGCAGAGGAGGGGACAGCTAAGCTGAACTCTGGAAGAGGGTAGGCATCTGCGGGATGAAAAGACCATGGAGGAAGGAGTCGAGGAAGGGGCACTGCAGGCAGAGGGAAAAGCACGTGAGTAGACCCTTCCGGAGACAACGGGATGTGGTGGGTCCGGTGTGGAATGACAAGACCAGTGGACACGTGTAGAAAATTGAAACTTAAATGGCCTCTTAAGATCTGTGACACCTTGGGTGTGATGTTCTTGGAGCCTTAGGGAGAAGAGTGAAACAAAAGTCATGAGTCTTCTTTCTGAAACATCCCCACCCACCAAAGGGCAAAGAAATCTCACTGCCATCCAGCTAATCACATTGCTATTGAGGGTTTATGTGCACCAATAACATCTTCTCAGTGCCAGACACCATGCTACACGCTGGAAGTAGAAACGTGAATAACGACAGGTGCACAATAAAGATGAGCTTATGAGAGAAAAAGACAGTACCCTCCAGGAACCCCCAGCCTATTGGGTAGGGAGCGGGGGTAAAAGGATGGATTATTGCCCTGAAACTCGATCAGAGCTAGGATGAAATAATTTGAGGGATACGATCTTTAGCAGGCCTGAGGACTAAAGATGTTACTGTACCTCCCCTTCCATCCAAATGCATTTCAAAATAATATTTTGTCTTTAAAAATGACCCCAAAAAGCAAGCACTAAAAATGAAAGAAATTCTTGTTAGATTTTTGATTATGTAATTTTGGCTAAGTCCATCAAAGCTGAATTGCACTCATTTTATTTATGTAGTTACATACACCTTTGGGCTTCTCAGTTGGTTTGATGGTAAAGAATCCACCTATCAATGCAGGAGATGCAGGAGATTTGGGTTCGATCCCTGGGTCAGGAAGATCCCCTGGAGGAGGAAATGGTACCCACTCCAGTATTGCCTGAAAAACACCGTGGACGGAAGAGCCTAGTGGGTCACGGAGTCAGACACAACTCGGCAACTGCGTATACATGCATTTTGGTGTCCTCGCTTCTCCAATCGCCTAAGCGCGCGTCTGCCCTCTGCCCTTTCTCTTGAGTAGTTTTGCCGTGACTCACAGTGTCGGGTAATTGGGCTTTTGGGATGGGATGGGAGAATAGGAGGAGAGGTGTCCATTAAACCTCGGTCTAAAAAGTAATGTGTTAGGAAACAGATTCTGGTTGCTATTTTTTCATTCCCTAATGTAACAGAGGCATAAATGAGAGCGTTTTCTTCTCTCTCACCCTGACCACACAGTCATAGCTGTTTTGGCCCCAGGACCAACATGCTGGGTTCAGTGTCTCAGTCCCTGGTTCCTTTTCGTGTTATTGCTCTGCCAACCTCAACATGAGGTTTCTATCCTATGACCCAAAATGGCTCGTGGCTCTTACCATGACATCTGCATGCAGTCTGCAAAAAGGAGGGAAGGAAATAAAGAGGAAGCCTGTGCACTCCTTCACAGGGTGCCACCCACTTTTGCTCACAGCCCGCCGGCCAGACCTAGCTGCAAGGGAGACTGGGTGCTGTAGTCTCTAGCTGGGTGGCCCTGTGTCCCGCTAAAACTCAGGGATCCCTGTTACTAAAGGAAGAAAAAAGAGCAAATACTGGAGAGCAGCCAGCAGCCTCACCACAGATGACGGTGTGCATGGCCAGGATGGGTATCCAAAGACAGAAACTTGGGAAAATCACCTGTGAGGTTTTATGGTGTCCATTTAATAGAAGCGGAACACAGAGACACACAGTGGTTAGGGTAGTTCAGATCAGTTCAGTTCAGATGCTCAGTCGTGTCCCACTCTGTGACCCCGTGAACTGCAGCACGCCAGGCCTCCCTGTCCATCACCAACTCCCGGAGTCCACCCAAACCCATGTCCATTGAGTCGGTGATGCCATCCAATCACCTCATTCTCTGGCGTGCCCTTCTCCTCCTGCCTTCGATCTTTCCCAGCATCAGGGTCTTTTCCAATGAGTCAGCTCTTTGCATCAGGTGACCAAAGTACTGGAGCTTCAACTTCAGCATCAGTCCTTCCAAGGAATATTCAGGGTCATAAAAGATCTTATTGGAATGGGAAGTTATGGGAGTTTTAACTATTTTTGAAAACAGAAAATGCATATAGTAACAACACATGACATTACCTACTGACTTATAACTTTTCTTTCACAAAGTCCAAGAATTATTAATAATAACAATAGCTAACAGTCGTTATCAGGCTCACTAGAGTTTAAGTTCAATGATACAAATTAATGTTAAAAATGCACCAGTAACTAAGAAATTACTCAGAAAATATTTGTTGAACACACAAACTTTATTGAGTTCTTTGTAAGTTCCAGACACAATGCTCTGCCTTTTACGGGTGTTATTTCCGTTAATCCTCAGGATAACTAGAAAGTAGCTCCTATCACTCCTTCTTTATAGTTGGGAGTTCACGACGTTAAGCATCTTGTTGAGGGTCATTTATGAAGAAATGACCGAGCCAGGCCTTGACCTCAGTTCTACTCGACCCCAAGCCCTGCTCTTAATCATAAGCCTCTAATGCAGGGGTCGGCACACTTGGCCTGCAGGTCTTGCTTGCCACCCATTTCTGCAGGACCTATGAGTTTAAAATGGCTTTACATTTTTAAATGGTTGGGGGAAAAAAAGAATCCAAATAAAATAACAATATTTTATGACATATGAAAATCGACACTGAAATTTCCATGTCCCTCAGTGAAGTTTTTCAGGATCCAGCCACACCCTTTTGTTGACATATTTCCTGTGGCTGCCTCCTGGGCTGAGATTACAGAGCTGAGTATTTGCAACAGAGCCTGTTCAGTTCACAAAGCCCAACAGTTCACTACTGCCCTTGACAGAAAAGTTGTGTCAATCTCTGCTCGTTTGATTCCTATTATCCTTTTCATAATGTTACATTCGAATATTTCCAGGTGAAAGTCATCACAATCAATCTTTTTTCCCCCTAATTTTTAAAAATAACACCTTGTTTCATGAACTGCCCACAATCCCCATCATTAAAGCGTCTGTGTTTCGGCTTAATGCTGGCTGCAAGGAGCGCCTTTCCAGAGGCAAACACCCTTGAGAGCAGTAGCTCATTATTTGGTTAATAACAGTGAAAGAAAGCAGTGTGATGTTTAGCAAAAGGCAGTGGTCCAAGGAAAAGGTCACCCGTATTCCCAAACGTTGCAATGTCTAGTTTTCCAGTCCAATTTCCCAGAGTGAAACAAATTTACATAGCCTAGGCTATAGTACGGAGAAGTTCCAGCCAGACTGAATTCCCTGGTCTGGGGCAAGATCCACTGGAGATTTAACCTGTTTCCTGGATCCCAAAGAATCAAAGATAAGGATTACAGTGGTCAAGTTCATACAGGGAATTGTTGATTGCGTTTTATCCTTTTAAATATGTGTAAGTCATAGAAAGCTCTGCAGTCAAAAATATTGACTGCATTGATCTCTGCCAGCAACAGAAGCAGCCAAGGTGGGCTGCGGCGGAAAGGCTGAGAAATACTTAGAATAAAGATGTGAATGCCATGGAAGAGGCCGCGCCTGGCCGCCTCCCCTCCCCCACCCGGAAGATGTGCGTTCCAGCGGAAGAGGCGCATGCCATTCACAAAGGGAAAAAGCACTTTTGCAGCCTGACTCTGACATCAGCATGCAGGCCTTGAGTCCAGCGCCACGTTTCCGGGCAGCGGGACACAGATCTCTGCAGCATGCACAGATTTTACAAGGAGCACGTCAGACGGGATCGTACCACCCAGCCTGAGGAGCCATGTTGGTTTCCTATCCTCATCATTCGGGAGGGAAAAAGGACATTGCCAGCCAAGGGCCTCCCTTGTGCAAACCCGCAGTCCGCGTTCCAGAGCACAGCTTTATGCATCACTCCCTTGTTTGGAGAATCAGGCTTCTTGCCCCCCTGCAGGGCCAAGCACCTGCTCAGGGCCGGCCCCTCTGCTGAACGTAGGGGAATGTGGCTCTGCCCTGGAGAAGCTGATGGGGAGACACATCCATCTCAAGGCTCCTGGTGGCGGAGAGTTTCATCTTTTTTCTAACCTTTTTATTTTGTATCGGGGTACAGCCGATTAACAATGCTATGATAGTTGCGGAAAAATAGCGGAGGGTCTCAGCCGCACATACGCCTGCATCCATCCTCCCCCAAAGCCCTCCCATCAGGGCTGCCGCACAACGCTGAGCAGAGTTCCCCGTGCTGTAGAGGGGGTCCTTGTTGGTCATCCAGGCTAAACGCAGCAGTGGGCCTCTGCTGGTCATCCAGGCTAAATGCAGCAGTGGGTCCCTACTGGTCATCCAGGCTAAATGCAGCAGTGGGTCCCTGCTGGTCATCCAGGCTAAATGCAGCAGTGGGTCTCTGCTGGTCATCCAGGCTAAATGCAGCAGTGGGTCCCTGTTGGTCATCCAGGCTAAATGCAGCAGTGGGTCTCTGCTGGTCATCCAGGCTAAATGCAGCAGTGGGTCCCTGTTGGTCATCCAGGCTAAATGCAGCAGTGGGTCCCTGTTGGTCATCCAGACTAAATGCAGCAGTGGGTCTCTGCTGGTCATCCAGGCTAAATGCAGCAGTGGGTCCCTGTTGGTCATCCAGGCTAAATGCAGCAGTGGGTCCCTGTTGGTCATCCAGGCTAAATGCAGCAGTGGGTCCCTGTTGGTTATCCAGGCTAAATGCAGCAGTGGGTCCCTGCTGGTCATCCAGGCTAAATGCAGCAGTGGGTCCCTGTTGGTTATCCAGGCTAAATGCAGCAGTGGGTCCCTGCTGGTCATCCAGGCTAAATGCAGCAGTGGGTCCCTGCTGGTCATCCAGGCTAAATGCAGCAGTGGGTCCCTGCTGGTCATCCAGGCTAAATGCAGCAGTGGGTCCTTGTTGGTTATCCAGGGTAAATGCAGCAGTGGGTCCCTGTCCATCCCAGACTTCCTGACTATCCCCTTCCAGCAGCAACCACAGTTCGTTCTCTGAGTCTGAGAGTCAGATTCTCGTCTTGTTTGTCTTTCCAAGCGCAGGGCATAGCACAGAGTAGGCCCTCAGCCAGTCTTTGTCAAACCCCCGATGAGGCGAACAAGCGGACTGTGACCCTGGGAGCAGAGGGTGAGCTGGGATCGCAGGAGAAGGGCCGTTTCAGCCAGGCTCCAGAGAAGAGCTGAGCTTCCATCTGGGCCTTGAAGGCAGCATGAGCGTTCGGGAGGTGGAGAGAGTGGAAGGGGCATCAGAACGAGTCTTCTGACCAAAGGGAGCAGAGGGTAGGTCTCTCTTCCTCAGAGCCTTCTAGAAATAGGCACTGAATAAATAAATATAACTAAGCCTCTCCATAAATGCACCCAAACCTTCTAGAATTCAACATATTGCAGCATCCATATTCAGAATGCACTAGAGCTGCCTTCTGCTGCCAGCACTGCTCAGGGCCTGGCAAATAGGACCATAGTTGGTCCTGACTGATTTAAAGACAGAAGCTGTGTCCTGTCTCCCGGGACAGGGCCGGAGACCCGTCCATGACACAGGAACTGCAGGCGGAAGGCTGGGGATGGCAGGGTTGGCAAGAATGCTCCGTGGCTTTCCAGGGCACGCAAGCAGGAAGAGCAACTGGGCCCAGCTCTGCTTCCTTCACGGAGCCGCCCGCAGGGCTGGGCCCCCGGCTGGGCAGAAGCGTGAGCAGGAGGGGCGGCCTGGCACAGCGGGTGAAGACACTGGTTTTGCAGGTAAACATTCATTCATTCATTCACTCAACATTCATTCATCCAATATTTATTGAGCACCAACGCTGTTCCAGACTCTGGATATCATCACAAAAGACCAAATAAAGTGCCGCCCTTGTAGAATTTTTGTTCTAGTAAAGAGCATAAATAAACGTTAATGTTTATTGACTGCTCACTACATGTGTTATTTTAAGTACTTTAGGTATACATTAAACGCAACATTTCAAACTCGCAAAGAGCCTGTAAGTTACAATGACATTCCCATTTCACAGATGATGACACAAGTCCCAGTTTAAACCGGATGAAGAGCTGGGGTCCGAGGGGCAGGTATCTGACTCCAGAGTCTGCTCATGACACCAGTGGTGCCGTAGGACAGAGGTTGACTGAGTCTGGGGACAGACACAGCTGTCTGTGACCCAGGAAGGCCCCTCTGAGCAGTGACATTGGGCCGTGACCTGAATGAGCACGTTAGCCGTGCTGAGATCTGGGGAAATCGTTGCAAGAAGGAAAATGAGGGGCCCAGGCCCCAAGGAGGAAACAAGGTTAGTTTGTTATAGAAAACAGACAGGGGCCAGAGTGTCACAAGCAGGGCAGTGAGCTGCAGGAAAAAACCAGAGGGTTCGAGGGTGGCTGAGTTTGGTCTTGAAGAAGAGAAAGAAAGTGCAAGAATTAACCATGTGCAGGATGTCAGGGTTTCCAGAAAATGGAAACATTTCATGTTCAGATCACATCTGGACCCTGTCACTTACGGCTTGGGAATCATGCACTTAAGCTCTCTACTTTCTTGAAGCCTCAGTTTTCTCATCTGAAGCATGGGAACAAATTGTTTTTAAGAGAATACATGTAATGTGCTCACCCAAACTCTGAAGCTGAGCAAGCACTCAATAACTGTGGCCATTATTCCTGTTAACAAGACAAATGCCTGTTTTCAAGAATGTCACTCCTGAGAGCAGTACAGACAATGATGATACAGCAGGATTTGGGTGGGTCTTCCCTGCTTTCTCAGAGGCAAAGAATCTGCCTGCAGTGCAGGAGACACGGGTTCGATCCCTGGGTGGGGAAGATCCCCTGGGGAAGGAAATGGCAACCCACTCCAGTATTCTTGCTGGGAAATCCCATGGACAGAGGAGCCTGATGGGCCACAGTCCAGGGGTCACAAAGAGTCGGATGTGACCTAGTAAGTAAACCACCAGGACCTGGATATGAAATGTTTCTCATTCCCTGGAAACTTTGACTTCCTGGATATAGTTAATCCTTGAATCTTCTTTCCCTTCTTCAAGACACAGCTCAGCTACCCTTTCTGGGCCATCAGCCTTGATTTCAATGGCCAAGGGCCCTCCTGAGGATCCCTCCCCCCAGCTCATCCCAGGCCCACAGAGCAACCGTCACCGCAGCATCACCACCCAGCCCAGCCCTGGTGGATGGGAACTGTCCTGGGGACGATCAGTATGGCAGCCACACCCCCCACTTGGCTGTGGTTACTGATCCCTAGAGCTGCAACCGTCACAGTACAGAGCTGGGGTTACCAGCGATCAGGACAGTAGGTGTCATGCGGAACAATCCAAAGAGGAACCCAGGAGAGGTGGTGAGTGAGTGCCATTTTCTCCACAAGGAGAGCCTGGTGCACACACCACCTGGAGAACCAGGCAGATGCAAGCATGCTCACAGCAGGGAGGAAGGAGAGAGAGAGGGTCAGTGTCCTGAGCAGCAGTGCCGCGGGCTTCCCCAGGAGTGGAGGCTAGGCGCGTTTGCCACCACCAGCAACCCACCACCCCCATTCCTAACCCTTAAAAAGCGCCCGCGATGCTCCAGGCTTGTTCCAAAAGCTTTAGACGTGTCACCTCGCTCAGTCATCATAGCAGCCTCTAAGGCTGTTTCATTATTTTCTGAATTCTCCAAGTGACGAAGCTAAGGATCAGAGAGGTTGAGTGACTTGCCCACAGTCGCCCAGCTAGGCGGTGGATCTGAACCCATCCAGTCCAGATCTGCAGTCCTCGCCTGGAACCTAGTGCATGCCGCCATCATGACGCTTTGTTTTTTGGCACTATTTTCCTGCCAGTATTTACATCAAACTTTTTCTTGGCATCCCCTCACACTTCTTTATCTAGATCAAATGAACGCTTTGTGAAACCACCACCATTCAGGAAACCAGTTTTGCTTGTCATAAATAGCCAATCACTCTACCAAGAAAATGCAGTAACAACAAAACTATGTCATTAAAATCCTTGCCACACATTGTCTATTGAAGCCTCTGAGCCCAAGGCCTGCTATTTCTTTCCAGAAAGGAGAGATCACAAGTGTTAGAGGGGTGTTAAAAACACGTCAGCACAAAACTCACTGACTTCAAAAGAAAAAGTAAAAGGATTGAAAAGAAAATGTCTTATTCGACCACCATATAAAAGATACCGCTCCCTCAAGCTTTTCATTCCTTTTCATGGACAGATGGAAGTGGGGGGGCAGGGGTTCATAGGTCAGAAGACCAATTTGTAGTGAGCTGTGTGTCTTGGGGCAAGTCAATGCCCCTCTCTGGGCCTCTGAGTGAGCGATGAAAAGTGGTTCCAGGTCAGGGTCCTCGAGAAGTCATTGGTAGATAAATTCTATACCATGATAAATTTTTCTCTAGAAAAATAAGTCCCAAGATAAGTGAGATTTCCATAAAGAAAGTTTCTTTCACTTGAAGTACTCTTTCTCGGTCTGAAATTCATCCAATAGCCTACATTCAGTAATATTTGTGGAGACACCACTACATGCCATCATTCTGTGGGGTCAGTTCAGTTCAGTCGCTCAGTCGTGTCTGACTCTTTGCAACCTCATGGACTGTAGCACGCCAGGCCTCCCTGTCCATCACCAACTCCTGAAGTTTACTCAAACTCATGTCCATTGAGACAGTGATGCCATCCAATCATCTCATCCTCTGTCACCCTCTTCTCCTCCTGCCCTCAATCATTCCCAGCATCAGGGTCTTTTCCAATGAGTCAGTTCTTCGTATCAGGTGGCCAAAGTATTGGAATTTCAGCTTCAGCATCAGTCATTCCAATGAATATTCAGGACTGATTTCCTTTAGGATGGACTGGTTGGATCACCTTGCAGTCCTAGGGACTCTCAAGAGTCTTCTCCAACACCACAGTTCAAAAGCATCAATTCTTTGGCACTCAGTTTTCTTTATAGTCCAACTCTCACATCCATACATGACTACTTGAAAAATCATAGATTTGACTAGACGGGTCTTTGTTGACAAAGTAATGTCTCTGTTTTTTAATATGCTGTCTAGGTAGTTAGACAAGTTTTCTTTCAAGTATTCTGTGGGTAGCAAGTTTTCAATAGTGAGATTTGCTCCCTGTTACTTTCAGTTCAGTTCAGTCGCTCAATCGTGTCCGACTCTTTGCGACCCCATGAACTGCAGCATGCCAGGCCTCCCTGTCCATCATCAACTCCCGGAGTCCACCCAAACCCATGTCCATTGAGTCAGTGATGCCATCGAACCATCTCATCCTTTGTCGTCCCCTTCTCCTTCTGCCCTCAGTCTTTCCCAGCATCAGGGTCTTTTCCAAGGAGTCAACTCTTCACATCAGGTGGCCAAAGTATTGGAGTTTCAGCTTCAACGTCAATCCTTTCAATGAACACCCAGGACTGATCTCCCTTAGGATGGACTGGTTGGATCTCCTTGCAGTCCAAGGGACTCTCAAGAGTCTTCTCCAACACCATAGTTCAAAAGCATCAATTCTTTGGTGCTCAGCTTTCTTTATAGTCCAACTCTCACATCAATACACAACCACTGGAAAAACCATAGCCTTGACTAGATGGACCTTTATTGGCAAAATGATGTCTCTGCTTTTTAATATGCTGTCTAGGTTGGTCATAACTTTCCTTCCAAGGAGTAAGCATTTTTTAATTTTATGGCTGCAATCACCATCTGCAGTGATTTTGGAGCCCAAAAAAATAAAAGTCTGACACTGTTTCCACTGTTTCCCCATCTATTTGCCATGAATTTATAGGAACAGATGCCATGATCTTTGTTTTCTGAATGTTGAGCTTTAAGCCAACTTTTTCACTCTCCTCCTTCACTTTCATCAAGAGGCTTTTTAGTTCCTCTTCACTTTCTGCTATAAGGGTGGTGTCATCTGCATATCTGAGGTTATTGATATTTCTTCCCTGCAATCTTGATTCCAGCTTGTGCTTCTTTCAGTCCAGCATTTCTTATGAAGTACTCTGCATATAAGTTAAATAAGCAGGGTGACAATATACAGCCTTGACATACTCCTTTTCTTATTTGGAACCAGTCTGTTGTTCCATGTCCAGTTCTAACTGTTGCTTCCTGACTTGCATACAGATTTCTCAAGAGGCAGATCAGGTGGTCCGGTATTCCCATCTCTTTAAGAATTTTCCACATTTATTGTGATCCACACAATCAAAGGCTTGGGCATAGTCAATAAAGCAGAAATAGATGTTTTTCTGGAACTCTCTTGCTTTTTGGATGATCCAGCGCATGTTGGCAATTTGATCTCTGGTTCCTCTGCCTTTTCTAAAACCAGCTTGAACATCTGGAAGTTCACAATTCACTGTTACTTTAGAAAAACTTAAATGTCTTCTTTTTTCATAATATGATGGTCATAGTAATTCATCTTGTTTTGTGTGCCCAGACACAGCAAATACAGTTTTCTTTCCTTTTTTCCCCTCCTTGAACATTTCACTGGTCTGTGCGTTATATCCCTGAATCTGGGAACTCCTATTCTAGCGGTTACTAGAATCCCGCATTCGTTACTAGAATGCGCAAGAATCCCGGCATCCGTTGGTGAGATTCTTTGCCGGAATTCCTACAAATGGAAACGCCAAGGAATCCGTGCGTGCATGCGTGTGTGCTCAGTCAGGTCCAACCCTGTGGGACCCCACGGGCTGCAGCCGCCAGGTTGGTCTGACTGTGGAATTTCACAGGCAAGACTACTGGAGTGTGTTGCCATTGTCTACCCCAGGGGGTCTTCCCAGCCCAGGGATCGAAGCTGCATCTCTTGGGTCCCCTGAACTGCAGGCGATTCTTTACCACTGAGCCACCTGGGAAGCCAAAGAAGCCAGCAGGTGACAAAGTGAGTGAGGGGTTGAGTACGGACTGAGCAAGCTGGCCCGCTGACGCTTCCTCTAAAGGGGTCACTGCTCCTCAGTTCCAGGGAATCGCTGCCACGGGAGAATGGGACCAGAGATGCTCGATCTCATGATATGAAGGGAAGGCAAAAGGCAAAAGGACTTTCACATCAAGTCCTTGTAGGCAGGCCACAAGTGGTGACTTCTGATCACAATTCCCGAAGCCCTTTCACTTCGGTGCAGGTAGAGGAGCTAAATAAGAGGGCTGCCATTCCCGCCTTGTTCTCATTAACCAGTTTGCCGTCGGCTGTGATACAAAGGCAGGCAGGAAAGGACAGAGTCAGACGCATCAAAGGCCTGGGCTTTGGGTCCGTGGAGCCGAGCTCTTGTTGCTCTTAGCTGGGTAAACTTGGGCAGAAGACAACCTCTCTGGGACACGGTTTCCTCATCTGTAAATCAAAGGCTTTTAATCCTACTTTGCCAATTTTGTGGAAGATTAGAAATAACATGTAACGTCACAGAGACAGTGATTTTATTTTATTTAAAATTAAAATTTTAAAATAAGCCTTTTACTTATAAAATAAGTAAAAGACTTGAACACTGCTCTTCTGGTCTCATGTTTTAGCTGCTCCCCAGGAAGCCACTGGCCAATCTTTGCTGCCTTTCTGCCTCCCCTGGTCCCGTGGGTGTCCCCTCGCCACCCAAGGCTGGGCTCTTCTGTTACACGAACCGCTGGGGAGACCCTATGGAGGAATGCGAGGTGCCAAGCCAGTATATCTGGGCCTGACCCTTCATGGGCCCAGAATCCAGTAAAAGGTAGTTTTATTGGCAGGAACGCTAACATCCACTTACACTGTAGCCTGAGGAATCATGAGCGGCCCACAGAAGTGAAACATCGCCCTTCCCTTCTCACTGAACCCGGGTGTTTGGAGTCCATGGAGATGAGTCTCAGGTCTGCCCAGCTCTTAGCAGATTTGCCTAAAGGATGGGTAACCAACCTCCCCAGGTGGCTTAGGACAAAGTGGGTTATAAGATCACAGACTTTCAGTTTAAAACTAGGAAAGTCCCAGGCAAGCCAGGACAAGCTGATCCTCACGCCAGAGCTTGACCCGGGACTCTCTCTCCTTTCTAGCTGTACAACGTCAGGGCAGTGTCCCCGGTACGCTCTTGGACCTCAAGCAACTTCCTGGGGTCAGGACACTCCCCTGAGCCTCTGAGTCATGCTTGAGATGCAGAGCTGGGCAGACATCAGCCAACCTGTGTGTGTGTGAGCTCAGTCCTGTCTGACTCTTTGAGACCCCGTGGACTGTAGCCCACCAGGCTCCTCCGTCCATGGCATTCTCCAGGCAAGAAGACTGGAGTGGCTTGCCATTTCCTCCTCCAGGGGATCTTCCCGACCCAGGGATCAAACCCACGTCTTTTCTATCTCCTGCACTGGCAAGTGGATTCTTCACCACTCTGCCGCCTGGGAATTCGTAACACCAGCCAGGGCAGTATGACAAACCAATGCATCTTCCCCGCTGAGTGTCAGGTCTCTTCCATCACAGGAGTCCAGGTGACTCTTACAAATCGAGCTTCCTTGGCTCACCAAGTGACGTTGATGGGCCGTGGCACTTTGATATCATGCATTTCGCCATATGTCCTAGAAGCGTTTTTCTAATGAGTAAAGAAATAACTGAATAAATGGATGAGTGAGTGAATAAATGACATAGTTAAAGTGTAAAGGCTTAAATGGATAAATACATACATACATACATACCATTACATTTAAGAATTCCTTCCTTCCTAGTCACCCTTTTATTTTTTAATTTCTTCTGGGGCTTAATTACATCCTTTTGATTGGATCCTTTAAAACCGACGAACTCGGGTAACTCCTGGCTACAGGGGCATAAGGACTGGGGCTGTGGAGCAGGCTGACTCTCAGCTCCTGCTCACCTCCCCCGACCTCCACTTACTCATCTGAACACGGGAGTCCCGGCCAGACTTTCTGTTCCCTTCTCCAGCAGTATAGGGCCAGCTCTCCACCTTGCTCATGGCATGAAACATTTTCCTTGTAAACTCTTTCTTGAGACGATGCTTTCACCCGCACAAACGGTTCCCGTGGTGGGAAGTTCGGGCTCTAGGCAGACGGCTGCGCGTGAAGGAGCGTTTGTCGCCGTGGAGCGTATCAGAGAGCAGGCAGCCCCGCTGCACCCAGCACTCGCGGCTCCGACGCGGCGGGACCCGCGGGGAAGCGCTGGGCGCGGCGGGGCAGAGTCCTCGCCGCCCCCGAACGTCTGGTCGAGGTACTGCTCCTGGAAGCCTGCGCTGAGCTTCTCCCGCAGAGAGAGCACGCCCGTGGGCCCCGGGACCGTCTGAGGCTCCCGCTGCTGTGGTCTTGATTTCCAAGCATCACAAGATGCATTTGTTTACATTGTCCTCCACTGATTCAGAGCACCCAGGCTCACGGGCCCAGGGCTCAGCCTGCTTCAGGCAGCCGTTTCGTGCTCATCGAAAGTTAGCCGCTTGAATTCATGAAACAAGTGATTAAACTAATAAGCGCAGTCCATGCAGTCCATGTAGGTCCAACCACAACAGGACGCATGCATCCGCCGGAGTTTCTGAGGCCTCATTCTCGTGGAAAAGACTTGCCGAGGGGTACGGAATAATCCAGAAGCAAAGTTTGGTCCTGGTTTAACTGCATTGTGAACACAATGGCTGTGGGAATGGAGATGTGGATTTCTCCGCCCGAAGCATTTTACGTCTCGTGGTTTGTTTGGGGTTTTGTTCACACTTACGTGCATTATCACGCACCTGAGTTGAGATCTCAAGCAGTTCATTCATTGTCTTGGAGCACCGGTCGGTGCAACTTCACCTGGCCTACTTAGATCCCCGAGGTGAGAATTTTGATGTAACTTCAGTGTTTTTAATGACTTTCCCTGGAAACCTATCTAACACACACAAACACGCTGGCACAGAGGAAGTTGAGGATGACGCCGCGTTGAGTGGGTGCCTGGAGAGGAAGCTGCGTCTGGACGCGCACGCAGCCGGAGGGAAGCCCCTGGCGAGTGTAGACACCACCGCCCGCCAGTGGAAGGAAGCCGGCTCGGCAGGGCGCCTGTCTGCCTGGAGGACTGGTTCGCGGGGGGCTGGGGCGGTGGTCCTGGGGCCCCCACACCTGCACTGATTATTGACAAATCACTGATAGTTGGCCATTCTCCATGTGGAACCTGCGACGAGGCGTCTTCTTTTCCAGTTTAGTGAGGAAGTGGCATCTTTCTATTCTAATCACACGAAGACTGAGGTTGCCTTGTTCCTTCTTTGCACTGGTCGCCAGGACGCTCATGTACAAATGGGTGATGAGTCACAGGACCTATTTTACTTCTTACCGTTAAGATATTTGCTTCCTCCTCTTTTCCCTTGTTTTATTATTTATTCCCTTTATAAGTCACCTTAAATCTTTTTGTGGCTAGAGTTGGAATATCAATAAAGAAAATGACATATTTCAAAGCCATAAACCTAGTCAGCTTGATAAATACCTTAGAAATGTTACATCCATCAGAGGCAGGGTAAGAATAGTTAGCTGAATTAGCGATTAAGTACACAACTATTGATAATTTCTATAAAATGGTAAGCCTCGGGACTTCAGCCAAGAATCAGCACCCAGGAAAGCCTCATCTCTATGGAAAATCAGGTTTTACCGTAAATTCAAGGTCTGACTATTGCCATCAGAAGGATTTTTAAGCTTAATTTAAAACAGGAATGTTTCTCATCACTGGAATGTATTTGCCAAAGAACTTCAACTTCTGTCTCCTTTCCTGTTGAACTTTAAAAACCGGAGAGACAACTGTCTGTCGAGCCTGTTTTGTCTCCAGCCAGGCTTTGGGCAGCCATCCAGCACGCCGAGTCTGAATCCCTGCTCTCCGGCTCAGAATGCCAGGAAGCACCTCAGTTGCACCTTGTTAATTGCAAAACGAACTTCAAGTAAAAATAAAAGAATAAAAGAGCCCTTCTTCTCTTCTGCTCCCTGCCAGGCAGGAAATGTGGGGGCGGTGGTTACTCACAGACCCAAGGTCTGCGTCTCTGTGACCTAGTGCTGAAAACCATTTATGGCCAAATTTAACTCCAGAAGGCTCTGCGCCTCTCTCTGTCCCGCTCTGATCGTCCGTATCAGTTTCATCTCAGGGCTGGCGTTTGGGCACAGCTGACCAGTAAAACCACACCGGAAGTATTAACCAGATAACCCACACGTGGGGCCGGTCATAAACGCAGCCAGCATCTGGACTAATTACAGAGAGAATGGTTCCGGGGAGAAAAGAGGAAAAGGTGCCATAAGATGATCAAGGTGGTTTTCCAAATCTTTTCTGAAAAGAAGCCAGCAAGTCATCAAAACCATCAAGAGCCTTACTTTTTAGCAACTCAAGTAATAAATGTTCACTGAAGGGAAATTAAAGCATACAAGTAGGAAGGAAAGAAGGAAAAAGGAGGGAGAAGAGAAGGAAGGGAGGGAAGGAGGGAGAAAGGAGGAAGCTGCGAGTGAGTATGGTTAACATTTTATTAGTGGTTAGTGTTTAGGACCCAAATTCTAGATCAGGGGCTGACAAACTGCGGCCCCCAGGCCAAATCCAGTCCACTTCCTGTCTTTATTATTATTATTTATTAATTAAATTATTTTTAAATTATAGATTAAATTGTTTATTAATTAAATAATATTTAATAATAATTATTATTAAAGTTTTGTTGGACAGAAATGTTCAGTCACTCAGTCGTGTCTGACTCTTTGTGACCCCATGGACTGTAGCCTACCAGGCTCCTCTGTCCATGGGATTTTCCAGGCAAGAACACTGGAGTGGGTTGCCATTTCCTTCTCCATTTACATATTATCTTTGGCTAATTTTATGATACAAAGGCAGAGGGCTGAGCAGTAGGAACGGAGCTCATATGGTCTGTGAAACCTAAACTATTATTTACATTCTGGCCCTTTAAAGAAAAAATTTGTCAGCCCCGACCTACACTTTTTGTCTCTAGATATTTAGGGTTTCCCAGGAGGCTCAGTGACAAAGAATCCGCCTGCCAATGCAGGAGAGGCGGGTTTGATCCCCGGGTCGGGAAGATACCCTGGAGGGGGAATCGGCAGCTCACCCCAGTGTTCTTGCCTGGAGAAGCCCATGGACAGAGGAGCCTGGCGGGCTAGAGTCCACAGGGTTGAAAAGAGTCGGACACGACTGCACAACTGAGAGACTAGATAACAGCAGTTTATATTTAGAGTTGCGTGCACTTTTTTTTTTTGGCTTTGAAATAATGCTAAGTCCCACAGGAAGTGGAAAGGAATGTCGAGAGAAGCCGTGTGTGCCCGTCACCCAGCTCCCCCGGCGCTTCAGCTTGCATAACCACCACACAGTATCAAACTCAAATCGAATTCAGATTTCACCAGCTCACACGCAATCGTGTGTGGTGATACACACACCTTTTATATATAAAAGTGATAGAACACATCACTTTTAGGTGAGTGCCAACAATGAAAACTCCTCAACTGCCAGAGTGAGGGAAAGAACAAGAACATAGTTAGTGAGTCCTGAGATTCCCCTAAGAGTCTGATACGATCCAGCTGTCGGGAAAGCCAGGACTGTTTCTTCTGTACCAATAGTCACTCCTAAGTCATACTGACCAAGATGCCTGGTGGAGGTTGTATATTTTATTTTCACTTGAACATATAATCCTTTCTATTTTCTCTCTTTTGCACTCCCATCCTCTTGACACTCTTTTTTTTAAGAAGTGCATGAAATATGACGGCAATCAAAGGTGACAGCACATTGATGAGGTCCAGAAAGTTTCAGCCCCTCCGAAACCAGAGATTAAAGAGAAAAGTGACATTCGGTTTATTTAAATATGTTTATCTGACATCTGTCTGGGATTCATCTGTAGAACGTAGGGCTCCTTCTCAATCCTTTCCCACACTGTGCCTGGCTTCACTTTACAAGGGATGACATTCTCAAGCCTCAACAGCTCAGAAGAAAAGATGCCAGAGTTTCTGGCAAACCATGTGAGAGGGAGCAATGTCTCTGCCCAGCTTCTCATGAGTTGCATCATAACTCATTTCCCCGTGGACAGAATTTACCAAGCGTCCACAGAGATTCCAGATATATTACCATTTATGCCTAGTGAGGCTGGGTTCACGGGCCTCGGAAATGTAAGAAGACAGCAGGTAGAGAAGAACTTCCCTACTCTTAGGGAAGTTGTTAAAAGTATTTTGATTGTTTTTTTAACAAAGTCTGTTTGGGGACCTAATGATAAAGCCGTATGATGGGGAAAAGTTAATGGAGCAGCTGGAACAGAAGATAGTAACTGACCAGGGAGAGGCCGACCAAAGACGCACGTCACTGCGTGGACACCAGGGAGGGTGACGCCAGGAAAGCAGGCGGGGCGGGGCTCCTGCATCTCCTCCTGGGGCCGCAGAGACAGGAGGTGTGGGCAGCACGGCTGGGCCATGGAGACCCAGGATTCCCCCGGGAGGATAACGTCCAAGCAGGGGGCCGGTAGGCGGCTTTGCACAGCCCAGGCGAGCGATGGCAGTGCTTGGGGCTTGTGGTTCTCAGAGTGGTCCTCACACGAGCAGCATCAATGTCACCTGGAAACTTGTTCAAAAGCAAACTCTTGGCCTCACCAGAGACTGAGTCAGAAACCCTGAGGATGGGGCCCAGTGACTTATGTTCTACCAAGCCCTTGATGTGATTCTGATGGTGCTTCCTAAGTGGCCTGGGGGTGAAGAATCCGCCTGCCAATACAGGAGACACAGAGATTCAGGCTCCATCCCTGGGTGGGGAAGACCCCCTGGAGAAGGAACTGGCAGCCCACTCCAGTGTTCTTGCCTGGGAAATTCCATGGACGGGAGAGCCTGGCAGGCTGCAGTCCGTGGGGTCACAAAGAGTCAGACATGGCTGAGAGAGCGAGCACGCACACACATGGTTCTGATATCCTAGAGTCCCCGGGGCGAGTCCCTAGTCCCTTGGGCCCTAGAGTCCGAGATCTACCACTGTCTCAGACTAGGATGTCAGCCGTGGAGGTGATGAGCGTCTAGATACACTTTAAATACAGAGCTCAGGCAGGAGGCCAAGGCTCCTTCTCTCTTAACACAGGATCAGGGTTTGGGGCTTTCTTGGTGCCTCAGTGGTAAACAATCCTCCTGCCAAAGCAGGAGCCACGGGTTCCATCCCTGATCCGGGAGGACCCCGCACGCTGCAGGGCAGCTAAGCCCGGGCACCACTACTATCAAGGCTGTGCTCTCGAGCCCGGGGGTGCCGACTGAAGCCTGTGCTCCGCAATCAGAGGCCACAGCGAGGAGAAGCCTGCACTGCGCCTGGAGCCGCCTGCCACTGCCGGAAAAAACGCCCGTGCAGCCGCGAAGACCCCGCACAGCCAAAATTAAGGAAATAAAAACTGTTAAAAGTGGAAGAAGAAAACAGAACCAGGCCTCATTTGCCACAGTCCCCACTCAGCCTCTCCCTCCGTGGACCTTGTAGGTATCTGATTTTGTCTCTGGCCCGAGACCCATGATGGAGGTAGAGATTCAGTGATGGAAATCCCACAAACGTCTCCTGTTAGAAAAATTTCCTGGAGTCATTTCCTTGCATGTGGCAGAATAAACTCAATCATCCTTTCTTGGAAGCGTCAGGAGGAAAAGAGGGGAGTCTGTACCAAGTTTTCAAGGAAGCGTGTTTAAAAAGGAAAAAAAATAAATAAATGGGCCCCAAGGTTCCCTTCCTCCAATCTGGCTTCCCCCCCGAGAGGCAGCACTCGGCACCTGCTGTTCCTCCTTGCAGGCTGAGACAGGAAAGTCACTCCCCAGCCTCGCTTGGCAGGCAGGAAAAGTTTCAGCCACAAGCGGCAGTTCCTCGAGGCAGCTCTTATGAAACTGCTATCGCAGGAAGCCCAGACGGTGACCTGTTCTGTCGCCTGAAAGAATCTGCAGTTAACATGGGGTGTCTAATCAGGATATTAATGAGTTTGGTTTTAAATTCCTATAATGTTTTCATCAGTTTAAAAAGAAAAAGCTCATTTCAGCCTGCATTGGGCTTGGGGAGTGGATTCTGCAGGGTGAGAAGGGACAGGATTTGAGAAAGCTTTGATTTTCTCATCAGGTAAAATGCAAGCATGTGGACGATTTGGTTTGTTTTAAAAGAAACCTTCGTGAAGAAATGAAAGGTTGAGTCTGCGACCGCCTTGTTACACGGTGGCTGAACTGCAGGAGAAAAAGACGCTGGAGGCCCCTGCCGTGTGTGACATAGACAGCTGGTGGGGAGAGGCTGGTAGAACAAGGAGGTCAGTCGGGTGACCCGTGATGTCCAGGGTTGGGGGTCAAAAGGGAGGGGTATATATGCATGTAGACGTAGGTGTATGGATGTACATGCTTCTCGCTAATTCACGTTGTACGGCAGGAACCAACACGACTTTGTAAAGCAATTATTCTCCAACTAAAAATTAATTAAAGAATAAAAAAAGTAAAGACATCAGAGGAGAAAGGTGTTCTTTCTCCTCCAACGTCTTTATTGGAAGGTCTTGCTCGATGCCTTCCAAGACTGGTTATCTCAAGAGGGTCCAGCTCAGGGAAATACCACACTCACATACTGGACACTCCAAAATACATAAAACCTTAAATCAAGTCAGCACTGGGTTTGCAGTTACTCTAGTTTATTAAACCTAAGACACCACCGGTGATAAGCTGCGCCGTTAGTGAGTTGCCTCCAAGAGGAAAAAGACACAATGTAACGCAAGCCCAACAACCCTGCGATGAATCGTAAGATGTGATCATTGAGAAGATGCGCTCCGAGTTCAGTGATAGGAAGATGCCCAGAGGCAGGCTGTCTCGGCGGACAGGTGAACGCGGTCAGGCCACCCAGACCCGGGTCCTCCCCATCCCCGCTGCCCCATCCGGCCTGACCTCAGGGCCCCGTGCCAGGCTCGTCACTTAGGCAGCAGCAAGATGCCGGTACATCTCCACAGCTCACGCTTCCTTTGCAAAAAAGGAGGACAGTGTATCTGTCAGGATTCTACCACAGAAGCAAAGCCAGTGAGGTGTGAGAGAGACACAGAGACATCCGGAGGATTTTTCTTCAGGGAACTGGCTTACATAGCTGTGGGCCTGGCTGACCGAGTCTGAAATTTGTAGGCTGAGGCAGTAGGCTGGAAACTCTCCGGCAGCAGCCAAGGCTTCCAGTCCCCAGCGGAATGTCTTGGTCCTCAGGGAAGTCTGGGTTTTACTCTTAAGATCTTCCAGTGATTGGATGAGACTCAACCACATTATAGAGGATACTGTCCTTTCAGTTCAGTTCAGTTCAGTTCAGTCACTCAGTCGTGTCCAACTCTTGGCGACCCCATGAACCGCACCACACCAGGCCTCCCTGTCATCACCAACTCCCGGAGTTTACTCAGACTCATGTCCATCGAGTCGGTGATGCCATCCAGCCATCTCATCCTCTGTCGTCCCCTTCTCCTCCTGCCCCCAATACCTCCCAGCATCAAGGTCTTTTCCAATGAGTCAACTCTTCACATCAGGTGGCCAAAGTACTGGAGTTTCAGCTTCAGCATCAGTCCTTCCAATGAACACCCAGGACTGATCTGCATTAGGATGGACTGGTTGGATCTCCTTGCAGTCCAAGGGACTCTCAAGAGTCTTGTCCAACACACAGTTCAAAAGCATCAGTTCTTCAGACCTCAGTTTTCTTTATAGTCCAACTCTCACATCCATACATGACCACTGGAAAAACCATAACCTTGACTAGACAGACCTTTGTTAGCAAAGTAATGTCTCTGCTTTTTAATATGCTGTCTAGGCTGGTCATAACTTTCCTTCCAAGGAGTAAGCGTCTTTTAATTTCATGGCTGCAATCACCATCTGCAGTGATTTTGGAGCCCAAAAAAATAAAGTCTGACACTGTTTCCACTGTTTCCCCATCTATTTTCCATGAAGTGATGGGACTGGATGCCATGATCTTAGTTTTCTGAATGTTGAACTTTAAGCCAACTTTTTCACTCTCCTCTTTCACTTTCATCAGGAGACTTTTTAGTTCCTCTTCACTTTCTGCATAAGGGTGGTGTTATCTGCATATCTGAGGTTATTAATATTTCTCCCGGCAATCTTGATTCCAGCTTGTGCTTCCTCCAGCCCAGCATTTCTCATGATGTACTCTGCATAAGTTAAATAATCAGGGTGACAATATACAGCTTTGATGTACTCCTTTTCCTATTTGGAACCAGTCTGTTGTTCCATGTCCAGTTCCAACTGTTGCTTCCTGACCTGCATATAGGTTTCTCAAGAGGCAGATCAGATGGTCTGGTATTCCCATCTCTTTCAGAACTTTCCACAGTTTATTGTGATCCACATAGTCAAAGGCTTTGGCATAGTCAATAAAGCAGAAATAGATGTTTTTCTGGAGCTCTCTTGCTTTTTTGATGATCCAGCAGATGTTGGCAATTTGATCTCTGGTTCCTCTGCCTTTTCTAAAGCCAGCTTGAACATCTGGAAGTTCATGGTTCACATATTGCTGAAGCCTGGCTTGGAGAATGTTGAGCATTACTTTGCTAGCGTGTGAGATGAGTGCAGTTGTGTGGTAGTTTGAGCATTCTTTGGGATTGCCTTTCTTAGGGATTGGAATGAAAACTGATCTTTTGCTTTACTTAAAATCAACTGGCTGTGGATGTCAATCACATCTACAAAATACCTAGGGAAGTGTTATTGAAGGCTTCCCCAGAAGCTCGACTGGTAAAGCGTCTGCCTGCAATGCAGGAGACCCCAGCTCAACCCCTGGGTCGGGAAGTCCTCTGGAGATGGGTAGGCTGCCCACTCCAGTGTTCTTGGGCTTCCCTGGTGGCTCCGTCAGTAAAGAATCCGCCTGCAGTGCGGGAGACCTGGATCAACCCCTGGGTCGGGAAGATCCCCTGGAGGAAGGCATGGCAAGCCCCTCCAGTGTTCTTGCCGGGACAATCCCCTGGACAGAGGGGCCTGGCGGGCTGCCGTCCACGGAGCTGCAAAGTCAGCCATGACTGAGCGACCGGGCCACAGAGAGCTTAGCCAAGTTGACACGTGAAACTCGCCATCACAGCGACGTGATGGGAGACCATCTGGCAGCTTTCACCCTTTCAATCAGGGACAGACTCCATGCGCTCATGCTCCTCGCTGGCGGAGCAGCAGCACACGACCCCACCGCGAAGCGAAGGACATCGCAAGCGTGCAGCGCGTCAGCCTCCGCAGACGGGGACACACAGGGACAGTGGCTGTGAGCGCACACTGAGCGAGCCAGCCTGATGGATCTCCCACGGCCTGCTTGTCGAACGTTTAGTGAATACAAGAGGCTGGACGACCACGCCCTGCCCACATCCGAATCTTGTTTGGATTACCAAAGATCATTAACAACATCGACTCCCGGTGTGAAAAACCCATTTCTCTCTTCCGTGCATGGCTGCTAAAGCTGCTTTTCAGTTTGGAGAAGTGCTGTCAAACGCCTCTTGAAACATTTAAGCCAAAAAAGCATATCCACTAAAAGAGAAATATTAAATAAGTACAGGACTGTGCAGAAGCAGACATGGGGCGGGTAATGCATGGCTCCAGCACAAGCCACTGCGCTTTTTAAAATTTTTGTTTTATTTTGGAGCGGAGTTGATTTACAATGTTGTGTTAGTTTCACAGTGTAGAGCAAAGTCATTCAGTTACACAAGCACAAACATCTGCTCTTTCTCAGATCCTTTTCCCACTGGACTGATTACATAATATCGAGTAGACTTCCCTGAACTATACAGTGTATCCTTGCTGATTATCTATTTCATATTTAAGCGTGTGTATATGTTAACCCCCCAAACCCTAATTTATCCCTCCCCCACCGCCTTTCCCCTCTGGTAACCGGAGGTTTGTTTTCAAAGTCTGTGGGTCTGCTTCTGTTTTCTAGATTAAGGTCATTAGTATCACTTTTTAAAATTCCCCACATCAGTCATACCATATGACGTTTGTCTGTCTCTGTCCGACTTCACTTAGAATGACAATCTCTCGGCCCACCCACGTTACAGCAAATGACATCATTTCCTTCTTTTTTACAGCTGAGTAATATTCCATTGAGTGTACGCACCACAACTTCTTGGGCTTCCCAGGGGGCTCCAATTGTTATGAACACACTTGCCAATATAGGAGCTGCAGGAGATGCAGGTTCGATCCCTGGGTTGGGAGGATCCCCTGGAGGACGGCATGGCAACCCTCCAGTATTCTTACCTGGAGAACCCCATGGACAGAGGAGCCTGGCGGGCTACCATCCATGGGGTCACAAAGAGTCGGACATGGCAGAAGTGACGGAGCATGCTGTGCGCACACACACACGTCTTCCACGTTTGGATGCGCTCCCCCAGTGCTGCAAGTGCTAGGTCACAGGCGCTCGGGTCCGCTCACGTAGCTTCAAAGCCAGCCAGCCTCCCTGGAGCCCTGTTTCCGCACCTGTAAAGCAAGGATGCACTCCACGTGACTCCACGTCACCCTGCACCACTCTCCCCACGGGGTCTGGCCCATAACCAGCTTCCCCAGTCATGGAGGTGTTGTTAGGACATTCATAATTTCCGAGTGCAGGGGCCATTTTTGTAGTTGTTTACATACTGTGGAAAGGGCATCGGCCCTGGGTTGGTGGAGAGCCGTCATCCCCCGCAGCCTCAGTGGTCCTCATCTGTGACCTGGGCAGAGGCCAAGAGAGACCCCTGTGAGGCACACAGGCCTTCACCAGGAGCCTCCCCTGGGGCAGCTCCTTGAATCCTCGCCACAAGGAGGACAAGTCAACACAATCATGGTCTCCTTTTCCAAAAGGCCTCATTCGGGCCCTTTATGGTTGGAGAACCCGTCCCAGGTCACCTTGCAGTAACTGGCCACAGTGGATTGAAACCACAGGGGTGGTTTTGCCCCCGAGGAAGCCTGGAAGAGCCTCTTGATTGTCCAGAATGGAGGGGGTGCTCCTGGCATCTAGGGGGGGTGGAGGCCAGGAATGCTCCCCTATCCAACAGACAGGCCCCCCACAAAGACCCATCCAGCGCCAAACGGCCCCGTGCTAGGGGTGAGAAGTCCTGCCCCAGATCCTCTGCCATGCCTGCCTCCGGTTCGCGCCAGGGTCCGTGAGGTCAGGGCTGTGTCGTGCCCATCAAGGTGGGCAAGAGCCGGGCGAGCTCTGGTGGTGGACGTGCTGACCGAGCCCCGCGGGCAAGTGCAAGCAGGAAGCCCAGCGCCCGGGCGTCCGGGATCGGCCTCCCAGCTCAGCTCTCATCGCCAGCAGGGGACAGCAGGAAATGGAACTAAGCTCGAGCCAGGCACCGAACACGCCAGGGGAAAACTGTAGCAGGCAAAACCTCAACCAGTGCACACACGCGGGTGTGGAGGAGATGCCACCTTCTACCACAGCACACACACGCGTGTGGAAGAGATGCCACCTTCTACCACAGCACACACACGCGTGTGGAAGAGATGCCACCTTCAACCATGGCACACACACGGGTGTGGAAGAGATGCCACCTTCAACCACAGCACACACGCGTGTGGAAGATATGCCACCTTCAACCACGGCACACACGCGGATGTGGAAGAGATGCCACCTTCAACCACAGCACACACACGCGTGTGGAAGAGATGCCACCTTCAACCACGGCACACACGCGGATGTGGAAGAGATGCCACCTTCAACCACAGCACACACACGCGTGTGGAAGAGATGCCACCTTCAACCACAGCACACACGCGTGTGGAAGAGATGCCACCTTCAACCACGGCACACATGCGTGTGGAAGAGATGCCACCTTCAACCACGGCACACACGCGGGTGTGGAAGAGATGCCACCTTCAACCACAGCACACACACGCGTGTGGAAGAGATGCCACCTTCAACCACGGCACACACGCGGGTGTGGAAGAGATGCCACCTTCAACCACGGCACACACACGCGTGTGGAAGAGATGCCACCTTCAACCAGTGCACACACGCGGGTGTGGAAGAGATGCCACCTTCTACCACGGCACACATGCGGGTGTGGAAGAGATGCCACCTTCAACCACGGCACATACACGGGTGTGGAAGAGATGCCACCTTCAACCACGGCACACACACGCGTGTGGAAGAGATGCCACCTTCAACCAGTGCACACACGCGGGTGTGGAAGAGATGCCACCTTCTACCACGGCACACACGCGTGTGTGGAAGAGATGCCACCTTCAACCAGTGCACACACGCGGGTGTGGAGGAGATGCCACCTTCAACCACGGCACACACACGTGGGTGTGGAAGAGATGCCACCTTTAACTATGGCACACAGGCGGGTGTGGAAGAGATGCCACCTTCAACCATGGCACACATGTGGGTGTGGAAGAGATGCCACCTTTAACTATGGCACACAGGCAGGCATGGAGGAGATGCCACCTTCAACCAGTGCACACACGCGGGTGTGGAGGAGATACCACCTGCTCTTCTGCTTTTTACCGGAGCTCAGCGTCTGCTTCAAGCCCCTGTGCTTTGGGCGGAAACTTCAGGGCTAGTCGATTCAGGGCTCCCCCTGCTCGCCAGAGGACACGCACCTAATCCGAGGGAGCAGGGGGTGCTTCGTCCTTCCCAGAGGAGGCGGTGGTGGCCTCAGCTCTCTGAGTGCCTTCCGGTCCCCCTGAGCCGCCCGGAGCTCCATGAGGCCTGGAGCTCACGTGTGACCCCGTCACGCTGGGACTCGGGGACTCTTACGAAGTGGCCACGACCGGCCATGTGGTCTGCAGGGCCCAGTGCAAGATGAAGACACAGGCTCCTTGTTCAAAATCATTAGGGATTTCAAGGCAGCAACAGCCGAGCGTTCAACCAGGCGCCGGGCCCCATGTGAGTGCGCAGGTCCAATGCCCACAGGGCCGGCCCTGGGGCGCCCCTCACCCCTCGACTAGAGGCCCTCTCAGTCACCTTGCTGCCCTCCCCCCCAAGCTAGTGCGGAGCCCAGGGCATGTACGGGGGACTGCGGCCTCCCAGGTGCTGCTGGGAAGAGGGTCACGTGACTGCTTCTCCTGCGTCTGTTCAAGACCCTCGGGATTGCTATCACCCACCCCTTTCTCGGGGACCCCGAGCAGCCTTGGACTCCCCAGCACTGCCTCAGCTCTCCCTGCCCCCCACCCCGCCCACCAGCTCCGCTCCGCATGTTTGTGTAGTCAAGTCCAGCGGGGAAGACTTGCTCTTTAATCACGTCTTATCTTTTCGCTGAGTTGTCTCTGGAATCATGCTTTTTGCAAACCCTACATTTGTTAAACTCAAATTTCTTTCCCTGTATTTTTGGTGCAATCATCTCTCCCCCGAGGCAGTGAATACTGACGACTGGTGAGGGGAAAGCAGCCGCACAGGAAGGCTAGGAAAAATCAAGCTGACTTTTCAGATTTTTCCACCTCGTGCAGTGAATGGGCCACCCATGACTGTCCCCCACTGCGTTAGTTGTTTATGGAGACCAGCAGACTCCCCGGGGAGGGTGTGGGAGACACGGTGCTGGTGGGCTCCTGGGAACCCCCCCAAGTAGCTACTAAGTCCTTGCTTAGATCCCACCTCTTCCGAGAAGTCCTCTCTGATTTCAGCCAGCTTGAGTGTCCTCTGTCTGTGAAGTCCACGTTGCGGATAGTCACGCTATCCCTGTGTTATGGGGACTAAACTTACATGCATTTTTACAGATGAGGAAACTGAGGCTCAAGGAGGTTAAATCCCTAGCCCGTCACACAACCGGCAAATAGTAGAAGGGGAGCCCCGACCCTCACCTCTGGAGTCCTTTATGCTCAGCTGTTTAGTTACTCAGTCCGACTCCTTGTGACCCCGCGGACTGTAGCCCACCGGGCTCCTCTGTCCATGGGGTTTCCCAGGCAAGAACACTGGAGTGGGTTGCCATTTCCTGCTCCAGGGGATCTGCCAGACCCAGGGATCCAGCGCGCGTCTCCTGCATTGGCAGGTGGGTTCCTTACTGCTCAACCACCTGGAAGCCCCTTATGCACTGTACTGCTAGGAAATGTTTGTATCTGTTGGAGGTTGCAGTGTTGAGGAACACAGCACGAAGAAAATCCGTACCAGTGTCTCCCAAACTCCACGGTACACACGCCGCACACGAGGATCTTGCTTAAAATGCCAACTCTGATTCCGCAGGTCTAGGGTGAGGCCCGGGAGCCCATATTTATAACAGGAAGGTCAGTGAGCCCATCGTTGGAGGACAAGACTGAGGCTCACCTCCGAACCGCAGCCCCCCTTTCTTTCCAGGACAGTCAGGATCACTGCCAGGCAACCACAAGCAGCCAGACCTCCCCAGCTCACTTTCTGGCCCTCGGGGGCTCCAACTGCCAGAGACAGAAATCGCAGGGCTCAGAAATCCCAGACGCTATCGTTCTGGACGACCAATTGGCAACTCTCACCTCTGCAGCGGGGTTTGTAAAAAATGTAATTAGCCCAGGTGAGGCTCATTAGAGCCGGCCTGGAATTCTGCCAATGCTACCAGGCGCTGTATGCCAACCCCTTGATTTTAATATCAATGGCAGTGCTGACAAGGAAGCTAGAAGGCATGGGAGGAAGCTCTGCACCCAGGCGGCCCCCTCCCCAGCCCTCCCTCTCCGGGAGCTCTCGCCATGAGCAAAGGTGGTTGGCTCCATCAAATCGGAGCCAGCTCATGAGTGATTTCCACTATCCTTCCTCTTCTAACAGGCTGGGCCCCGGGTGATCCTAAAAATTAAATGAAGCTCAGAAAATGAGACAGTTTGGAGTGTCAGGCATTAACAGCCCAACCCGGACGCCCGCACGCTCCTCACTTCCCTTGTCAGGTTCCTTGGAATCCCCTCAGGACTCGGGCACGTGGCAAGCTTCCCTCCAGAACCTCGCAGCTTTGGAGTGTTTCTGCCAGAGGGACCCAGTCCCCCGTGTGCTTCGTTGTTCTCATGCAAAGTTTAGAATGGGCGCTGGTAGCCAGGGCTGTCTCTTCTCCCTGTAAATTGAGATATTTATGCTGATGCAATATTTTCAAAATAGGACTCTAGGCTGCCTCCCACGCTTCTGGGTACTGCATGAAACCAATTCACAATTCCTATTATCATCATCATCAATGCCCTACCCGTCATCACCACCTCATTTATTGGGGATTTGTTATGTGCTAGACACCAGGGTTGGTTTTTTCCCCCTGTATTCTCTCAATTACTGCATGCAATAAGGAAGGTTGTTCTCACACTACTGAGGAGAAAACGGGCTTACCTCAAGCCAACTTACCAGTTAGTGGATTATCCCATTTACTCTGTCATTATAGCTGCGACTAAGGTTATTTTCCACTGTGCAAATCCCTGAAAGAATTTGGATAAAAAGTGATTGCCCTTTGGGTTCCATCAAAAATCCAGGAGTTAATCATTGATTTTTTTAAATAGAGAGTGAAAGAATGAGAAAGAGAGAGAAGAAATGAAGAAAAGGAAAAAGAGAAAATCAAGTAAATTCACAGAATAACACCCTAGAAGTGTGTGCCTGAGGAAAATGGCAGCGGTGCTGTGTGTATCATGTTTACACTCAGCATTAGAGAAAAGAAATTCCAACTGCCTGTGTCAGATATGCGTTAACGTGTACCATTCATTTAATACAAGGAAAAGCAACCCTACTGAGAAAGGCTGGAAGCAAAGTCATAAACCTTCACTTTCGCACGTCTGACTCTTGCAACCTCAAGGTCTGTAGGCCGCCAGACTCCTCTGTCCATGGAATTTTCTAGGCAAGAACACTGGACTGGGTTGCCAGTTGCTACTCCAAGGGATCCTCCCAACCCAGGGATTGAACTCACATTTCTTTCATCTCTTGCACTGGCAGGCAAGTTCTTTACCACTGACCCACCTGTGCTTTCTCTCCCACTGCAAAAAAAACAGAACTTAAATCATGGTAAAATTCTATAATCAGGGATTAGAATAATACAGGGAACTCTTCTCAATACTCTGTAATGAACTATACAGGAAAAGAATCTGAAAGAGTGGATATATGTCTATTTGCTGTATAGCAGAAGCTAACACATGTACATTGTAAATCAACTATACTCCAAGAAAAATTTTTTTAAAACTTCCATAATCTGGTAGTTTCTTTTTTTCTTTATAAATGTATAGTTGATTTATAACATTATATTAGTTTCAGTACGACACAGTCATTCAATGCTTTTGTAGATTATACTCCAATTATATATAAGATATATTTGTTAATATATGTACGAAGAAATAGAGAGATTTTTAAAAAGCAAAATAGTAGAACTTACCACCTTGGGGGGCAGGTGTTGATGGACAGTTTGGTGATTGTAATGCACTGTAAGAAGTACAACCATTTGAGTGTGTTAGTTATCTGCAATGGGGGAGACCTGGGTTTGATCCCTGGGTTGGGAAGATCCCCTGGATGAGGCAAAGGCTACCCACTCCAGCATTCTTGCCTGGGAAATCCCATGGACAGAGGAGCCTGGCGGGCTGCAGTCCGTGGGGTTGCAAAGAGTGGGACATGACCGAGTGACTTTCACTCTCACTTTAGTTACTGGGCACAAGCTGCAGGAACTGGAGAATCCAAGGAGGCACAGAGCACTCAGGACAGAGAGAACTGACCTCATACGGATCCAAGGGAGACGGCCGGGGAACATCTGCGCCTCAGTTTTCTCGTCTATACTGGAAGTGACAGAGTGAAGTCTCTCAGTTGTGTCCGGCTCTCTGCAACCCGGTGGACCGTAGCCCGCCAGGCTCCTCCGTCCATGGCATTCTCCAAGCAAGAATACTGGAGTGGGTTGCCATTTCCTCCTCCAGAGGAACTTCCCGACCCAGGTATCAAGCCCAGGTCTCCAGCATTACAGGCAGACCCTTTACCCTCTGAGCCACCTGGGAAGCACCCTTCTTATCTATAAAATGGTCATAATTTTAGTCCCGATAACATAGGGCAGTCATGAGGATGAAGTGATATGATATGTATGGGCTTCCTAGCAGGGTACTTGGAACACAGCAAGCACCAAAGATATTATTGTTACTGATGTGATTAAGAAACCATTGGTCCCCAGTGGAAACACCTTCTCCTACATCCCTTGACTGATTATCATCTTGGTCCTAAGATTCAACAACCCCATCTGTGAAATGGGACAGTAGTTTCTGCCCCTTAGATCTGCATGAGGATTAAACGAGATCGTAAGGGACACCCAGCTTGGACTCTTGGGTGTCAAGTCATCGAGCGGAAGGAAAGTCTGAGAAACAGCCGCAGCCAAGAAGAGCGTCCGGCGCCGTGAGGACCACACGTGACACGGGGCCTGGGCGGAGCGGGAGAAGGACGTCAGGGGCGCACAAAGGAAATGCGAACTCAAATGCCGTTGTTCAGTCATTCCGTCGCGTCCAGCTCTCTGCGACCCCATGGACTGCAGCCCGCCAGGCTCCTCTGTCCATGGGATTTCCCAGGCGAGAATGCTGGAGCGGGTTGCCATGTCCTCCTCCAGGGCATCTTCCCGACCCAGAGATCGAAACACGTCTCCTGCATTGGCGGGTGAATTCATTACCGCCGAGCCACCCAGTGAAGCCCAGTTAGGAATCAAAGATGGGTTTTAGTTGATAATAATGTGTCCATACTGGTTCATGAGTTGTGACCGATGTACTGAGTGATAAGAGATTACAAACAGCATAAACTGGGGGCAGGGCATATGGGAACCCTCTGGATTAGGGTCTCTGAAGTTTTCTTAAATCTAAAACTGTTATGCAAAACAAAATACATTTAAAAATAAGTGAGATAATCCGTGGCGGCCTTAACTAAGGTGCCCAGCTTGGCCTGTCCATCTGGAAGACCGCAGATTTAGGGGCGAGGGTGCCATGACGTCCCACGCGAGCCCCGCGTCTGAGGCGGCCTGGGACGGCGGGTCACCCCCAGCCAGCACAGAGCCGGGACGGCCAGGCGCCCAGAAGTGAGAGCGGCCGCTTTCCGCCCCTGGCGGAGGGCTGGGCGAATGCTCCGGAAGCCTGGTGACCCGGCGTCGAGTGAGGGGACCTGTGCGGAGCCTCGAGTCCCCCCCAGAGGTGTGAGGCCGCAAGGAGGGTGTGTGTTTGCGGGTGGTCAGGCGCGGCACAGGGCAGACAGGTGGAAGGTGAGCGTTCCCAGCGGAGGAGCAGCGGGCGAGGTGGGGGGCGGTGATGCGGGAGGCGGGCGGGCATCCTCAGGGAGGATGGGGAACTCCCGTGGCTGGCGGGACCCAGAGACAGCCCTCGGAGGTGAGGGGGGGCTGCCGGGGAAAATAGCACCAGAGGAGCAAGGCAGGCAGAGGTCGCGCCTCCAGCCGAGAAGCTCCGGGAAGCCTGCGCCGTAGGGAGGCTCCACGCGTGGGAACCCCTGCTCCTGGGAGCGCTTCCCCAGAGTCCATGAAGTTGCCTCACCAGGGGCGGCTCGGCTCCAGGAAAAAGCCCCCTGGTTCCCGCGACTCGGAGACTGATCTGCAACATAACTCACCAAACCAGAGCGCGCGGAGCGCACGTGCCTAAGGCCGAAGCCCCTTCCCTCCCGGCGCTGCCCCGGTGAGGCGGGCTGGCCGCCTCCGCCACCCTCGGCCCTCTTCCCTCCTGTCCCCCTTCTCGGCGCCCTGCCGCCCCTAGGGCGGTGGCTGATCCCCGCCAGCTCCCAGGCAGTTCCCTAAAACCCGCCTCCCTCGCCAGCGCCCAGCGGGCACAGCCGGCAGCCCCTGGGGCCGTGGTGGGCTGGAGCCAGGCTCTGAGGGTGCGGCGGGGGGCCCTCCCTCCCGGGACAGGAACCGCGAGCTCCGGAGAGGAGCCAGCAAACAGTTAACGGTTTCCTCCTTTGCAGAAAAAGTCAAGGCGGACTCGCGCCTCTTGACGTTAATGAAGGTGTCACACATTGTCTAGAGAAAGCTGTGCCTGGCGATCTTCCCTTTTTCGGATGCCTACCCCAGTGACATTTCAGCTCACATCCACCTTAATGAAATGCATAATTAACATATTCTAATTGTGCCGAGCGCTGCGATGATTTTGACAGAACTCACTTTCCATGTCTAATTTGATGCTAATTTAATCTGTTCCTCTCCCGCTGACATGACCTTTCTTGATTGAGTTTCACTGAGGAAATTTCTTGATGGATTGATTTATCAGCATTGCAGAGACAACAAAGGCTCAGGGTGCACGACAGAAAATAGGAAGGGAACGGCCCTGGAAGCCAGGCGCTCTGAACTTGCCGGCTGGAATGTCCTCTTTCCAGAGATGGCTTGTCTGATCTACTGACGGAATTTGAGAAATGTGACATCTGTGTGTGGGTTTGATCTCGCCGATAAAGACAGTAAATATCTCATTGTGGTGCTGAAGCTTTGCATGGAAGGCTCCTCCAGGGTTAGTCCAAGAAAGCTTAGGCTCCTCCTGTTGACAAAAAGTCAGGCCTGCGAGGCTCCTCCAGCGGCTGATGGCCACTTCCTGCTGGGATTCTGGGGTAGAATGTCTGGGCAGTTGGCGTCACCCAAGAGAAAGCATGGAGGCCAGAAAGAGTTCCATCTCAAGTTAAGAGGGACAAGCATTGCATTTATGGAGGTCACCGGGTGTGCATTTCATAGGCTTGCAGCTAGCTAAAGGAAAAGTGAGGCTTCCCAGGTGGCTCAGTGGTAAAGAATACAGCTGTCAGTGCAGGAGACACAAGAGATGTGGGTTTGATCCCTGGGTTGGGAAGATCCCTTGGAGAAGGAACTAGCAACCCATTCCAGTATTCTTGCCTGGAGAATCCCATGGACGGAGGAGCCTGGTGGGCCACAGTCCATGGGGTTGCAAAGAGTGGGACACGACTGAAGCGACTTACACACACAAGCGACTTTTGTGCTGTAGGTGGGCAGGTTAAAACCAGGATCACAGCTAGAAAGCTGTGAGACAGCAGCGCCTCGCCTTGTGTTCCATGAAAGCGGCTTCTTAAGGCTTGGGTTTGAAGGGGTTAGGCCGAGCCTTCTCAGCTTGGGCACTGTTGGCATCTGTTGGCATCTGGGGCAGACCATCCGGGGGCGGTGCTGTGCATTGCAGGGTGATTAGCAACTTCCTTTCTCTACTCACCAGAAGTCAGTAGCACCTCCTTCCTGAGTGGTGGCAACTAAAGATGCCCCTGGACTTTGCCAAATGCCCGCTGTGAGCAGAATCACCCGCAGCTGAGAACCACAGAGACAGATGTGATGCTTGTGACCCCAGCCTGTCTACACTGCCCGGCCCTCCTTCACTTCTTCCCAGGCTCCCCCCACCCCCTTGCCTGACACCCTCTCCAGGAGCCAGCCTCCATCCACCTGCGTGTTCTTACTCAACCACTCTTTTTTAATTGTGGTAAAAGACACATAACATAAAATTTACCACTTTCACCATTGTAAAGTGGCAGTTCTGTGGCTTTTAGTAACTCGACAATGTGCCACCATCACCATCATCTAGTTCCAGAACAGTCTTAGCACCCCAAGAGGACGTTCTGTACTCATTAAGTGATCATTTCCCATTTTCTCCCTCCCAGTCCCTGACAATCAATAATCTGCTTTTTGCATCTTTGGAATTTGCCTACTCTGGACATTTCCTAAAAATGGAATCATACAGTAGGTGGCTTTTTGTGTCTGGCAGTTCCTCGATATGGTAAATATGGAGTTACTAGAGGACCTGGCAATTCCACTCAGGTATGTATTCCCAAAAGAATAGAAAACAGGTGTTCAAACGAAAACTTGTCCATGAATATTTGTACTAGAAGGCACAATTCACAGCAGCCGGACGATGAAACAACCCTAGCATCCAACAGTTAATGAAGGAATAAGTAAAACATGGTCCATCCATGAACCTGGCGTTGCAGTGTTAATGCCAGCCACAGCATCCATAAACCTCACCTGTATTTTCATTACTGCATCTTTAACACCCACAATAGTGCCTGGCTCTTAGCAGGCGCTCAATAAACACACACTGGATAAATAAAAGACACAGAAAACTAAATAGAGATAGTTAAGAGCTATGAATAAATAGAAGTAGCAAGAGCTACTGATATTAACCATTTCTTTCAACTCAGAGGTGGAGGTGGGAAGGAAGTAGATTCCCAAAACTGTAGACAAGGAAACAAAAATTAACTTGATACTGAATTTTTTCTGTTGTTGTTAAAAGTTTGTGGAAAATAGTTGAATCACAGAGATGGGCCTTGTGATCAGTGTCTAGATAGAATCTTAAAATTTCTAAAATCTCCTTGCCTTTTTTTTTCAGTATAAGACTCCATCTCATCTGTCCAAATGTTTCTTTTAGAAGAGGATGTACTTAGGATGTCCATAGTAAATAGATGTTTTCTTCAAAATCGCCCCCCCCACCCTGCCCAGCTCGGGGAAGATGAGACATTTATTCCCACATAGTTTCTGCGACCGCAAAGATTTTTGCAAAATTTCTTCAGGAGTTGCCTGATGAGCCCCACAAGGATAGGAAGCTAACGAGATTATAATCATTATAATTACACTTCATCATAGATCAAAAGCCGTTTAACTCAGCTAAATGACCTGGTCGGCTACACTCGCCTTTATTTTCAGCGACTTCTGGCTTTGCTCAAAGATTTCCAAGTCCAGCTGAGCCAGGGTGCCAGGTGCCTTCCCAGGGCTCTGCCACAGCCTGGGAAGCGGTGCCTCGGTTTCCTTGTTGGTAAGTTGCAGAATACTAATCCTACCTTATGGCATTCTCCTGAGGATTAAATTAGTTAACAATACAACTGCCAAGCATTCAGAACAGTGTCCGACACCTAATGTAAGGCTTGGAGGTATAAGCTCTTCTCGTAAGAAATGTGTCTGAGCCTTTCCATTAATCGTGTGGCTTTCCCAGAGGACTTTTGGAAGGGGCTACGCTTCCTGTTTTCTGAAAGAATTAAGAAATCAGGCACACAGTTCTAAGGCATATTCTAATGATGTGTCCATGTCTACTGCTGTTGAAACAAGTCGCTGCAGATTTAGGAGTTTAAACAACACAAAGTTTTTTTTAACTTTTTATTTTATATTGGAGTATAGTTGATTACTGATATTGTGTTGTTTGCAGTTAGTACAGACAAGTGATTCTGTTATACGTATACATGTATCTATTCTTTTTCAAATTCTTTTCCCATTTAATTTTAAAATGACACAAATTTGTTATCTTCTAGTTCTGGAGGTCTGAAGTCTAAATCAGTCTCACCCGAGTTAAAATCAAGGTGTCAGCAAGGCTGGCACATTCCTGAGGCTCCAGGGAGAATCTCTTTTCTTGCCTTTTTAACTTCTAGAGATCGCCTACATTTTTTGGCTCATAGCTCCTTCCTTGAATTACTCCAGCCTCCTCTGTTCTTATAATCTCTTAATGACCCAACCTTCTTGCCTTCCTCTTATAAGGACCCTTGTGATAAAGGACCCTTGGACCTACTGCATACTCAAGCTAAGCTCCCCTAGTCTCCAGATCCTTAATTTATTCCCATCCGCAGAGTCCCTTTTTCCTTGTAAGGGGAGATGTTCACAGGTTCTGGAGACCAGGACGTGGGCATTTAAGGGGCCATTATTCAGCCTACCACAAATGATTTTCTTTTCAGTGGCAAGTGGTTCTCAGTGGAGGGTATTGAGTCCTTCCCACCTCGCAGTGTCCTTCTGCAGTGCCATTTTGAGGAAAGAAAATTAGTTTGGAGAAAGAAACTGGAATCCAAGATTGGAAGGGATATGTAGGATGGTGCTATCTTTTGCAAGTCTCCGCTTCAGAGGCTTTGTGAGAATTGTGTTCATTTGGACCATCAACCTTAGGTGGATGTGCTCAGTTGCTCAGCCGTGTCTGACTCTTTTGTGACCCTTTGGACTGTAGCCCACCAGGCTCCTCTGTCCATGAGACGTCCCAGGCAAGAAAACTGGAGTGGGTTGCCCTTTCCTCCTCTAGGGCATCTTCCCGACTCGGGGGTCAAACCCGCATCTCCCACGCCTCCTCATCTCCGTGTCACAGACAGATGCTTTACCACTGAGCCATTGGGAAAGCCATCAGCCCTAGACTTGAAGCTGTTTGAGGCTTCTGACCCCGATTATGTCACACTGGGGACTGTCAGCTTGGCTGGGAGTTTGATCATGACCCTGCATTCTGCGTGATACACTGAGGACATCACAGTCCCCTCACGTGCCTGGCCAAAGCCTTTCTTATTCCTCACAGAGGAGTAGCTTCCATCAAGTGGTGAATTGTGCTGTTGATCTGTTCTCTGCTGGCTCTGCAGTGCCTAGAACCATGCCCGACACCTTGCAGACAACGAATAAATAAATACTCACCACAACAGCCTTCCCAGGCGTCACTGGTGGTAAAGAACCCGCCTGCCAATGCAGGAGACGCGAGAGACGCAGGTTTCATCCCTCAGTCGGGAAGATCCCCTGGAGGAAGTGTGCCTGGAGGCAGGGCAGCCCACCCCCGGATTCGTGCCTGGAGAACCCCGTGGACAGAGGAGCCTGGCGGGCTGCAGGCCACGGGGATCGCACAGATTCGGACACAGCTGAAGCGGCTTAGCACGTACACATACACGCTATCTCAATGAACGGGTGATTGACATTGAGAGGTTTTACACTATTTGCAAACTATAACTGTTTTTCATAAAGATGAAGCACATTTTATCTATTCTGCCAATATTGCACCTGGAAAATCCTGGATTTCTCTGAGTATTATCTTAACCTGTGGTTACCTTGAAACTTCGTGTTTTCCCATATGAAACCAGAGGACAGACTGGGAAAGCCATGCTTATTAGAGCAATGCCGGCTCATCGCATCTTATTTTTCATTAGGATAGTTCACTTCAACAAGATCCTGGGCATTTTTTTATAAGCCAGCATCTGGAGAACAAAGATGTTATGAAATGACTTACTTAGAGGTTCTAGCCATAACTTTTGGCCTCAGAATATTACTGAGTGTTTTTTCCTCTGTCAGTCTAAAAGGAAAATGTAACATTTCAATTGCCATCCTTTAGAAAGAAGCAAAGAAGGGGCTATTTGCATTTGATCCAGAATAATTGTACCAGAATAATTTTTGTCAATGTCTAACCTGCCAATACTGGTTTTTAGAAAATTAAACTAAATACTCATTAATTCACTGTTTTCTCTTATTGAGTGAAAAGTTTTTTTTCTATCAACTGTGTTTTTATCCAGAATCAGTTATAGAATATTTTGCATTATTAAAAATCTGAGAGGTGAGAGTGACATTTCCTTTGAACTCCAAACAAATTGCAAACTTCAAAAAATGTTTGATGGAACAACATAGCATTATAGCCCAAAAAATCTGATGGAGGGAAAAAAATGAAGAAAACAAAGAGGGTTTTTTTGTTTTTGTTTTTGCAAATAGGATATTAATGATACTTTATGATGTTAATTTTAGTGTTTACAAGTATTCATTGATTCTCTGTCAAAAAGAGTATCATTCCAGGTCCCATAAAAAATTAACTCAATTATAAATCCAAAATTTTGGAAGACTATACGCAGTAGGCAAAATTCTAAAGATGGTCTCCCAAGATTCCCATCTCATATTTATTCAGTCAAACAATAAGCTAGGTACTTCAGAGAAAGGATCTTGCAGAGGTAATCAACATCTCAGATCAACTGAATTTAAGATATCGAGATTATCTGTCTCACGTGGGCCTGATCCAAGTATGCTGCTGCTGCTGCCTCAGTCATGTCCGACTCTGCGCGACCCCGTAGACGCAGCCCTCCAGGCTCCACCGTCCCTGGGATTTTCCAGGCAAGAGTACTGGAGTGGGTTGCCATTGCCTTCTCCAATCCAAGTATATGACGCCTTTAAAAGCAGAGTGCTTTTGCTGGTAGGAAAAAAAGTCAGACATATACATGCCTACTGACCTCGAGGAAGAAAATTAAGGTCAAACAGATTTGAGTTCAGATTCTTCATTTATGGTTTTGTGAACTTTAGCAAAATCCTAACGTCAAATTCTTTCATTTCCTAACCTATAATATTAGCAACTGCATAAATTTATTGTGGAGCATTAAGAGACAGAATACACACAAAGTACTTAGTACCGTGCCTGACACATACTATGTGCACAATAAAAAATAACTGCTATTTTCTTTTAATGTCCTCTTGATAAGATCATCATTCACAAACTCCTCTGCAATCTGGGTTTTGATTCTAAAGGCACGTGAGTCCACATGAAATGACACAGAAAAGCATAATTCAAGTAGGGAGCGTTGCATTGTGTTGAGAGCTTGCTTAGAGTCAGTTCATCTGTCCGTGTTCCATTCTGACTCCCTGCCTAAGCTCAACTCTTCTTCAGTTTAAGGCATAACTGACCAACCCTGCACCTTTTCAGAAGTCCGAACTTCTATGACCACAGCTTTCTCAGCAAAACTTAGCTAGCCTGTGTCCTCCTCTCACAGGTCTCACGGGCTAGCTGAAGACAGACCACGCGTTTCTCTTCGGGGGCTGCTCTGGGGCCTCTCTGCTGCACAGACTCTCTGTAGTCACAGCGAGTAGCGGCTGCTCTCTCCGCAGCGCACGGGCTTCTCATTGCAGTGGCGTCTCCTGTTGCAGGTCGGGCTCCAGAGAAGGGACTCGGTAGTCCTGGGCCCCAGTCACCCCACCGCCTGGGGGATTGTCCCCGACCAGGAGCCAAATCCACGTCCCCTGCATTGGCAGGAAGGTTCTTAACCCCTGGACCACCAGAGCAGTCCTGGTCTTATAGACTAATCTGCACCAAGTTGATAGCAACCAATGAATGGTGACTTAACTTTCCATACGCGTTCCATTAGAGACTTTTAATGCCTTAACTCTAAGAAATAAAATGAGAATTCTAGGCCTCAGCTTCAGAACTGATGCAAAGACAGTTGTGTGCATGTGTGCTCAATCGTTTAGTCGTGTCTGGCTCTTTATGACCCCCTGGACTGTAGCCCGCCAGGCTCCTCTGTCCATGGAATTTTCCAGGCAAGAATACTGGAATGAGTTGCCATGTCCTACTCCAAAGGATCTTCCTGACCTAAGGATGGAACCAAAAGGACAGTGGGGAGCTACAAATCTTTTGGGTATTACTAAAAATTACCCTACGTGGGCAACCATCAATACCATGTCCAGTAAAGGACATCAATTCCCAGCCCTCTTCTTAAACACATTTGCCTAATTTCTCCACTTAACACCATGAAGAGATCTCCCCAAGTACTTCTGTTCACATTTAAATAACTCATATTACTTAGAAAAAAAGTAAAAGTTTTAATGTTATCATTAGCTTATTCAGTAATTTATTATCATCATCCTGTAGGCTGAACTTATATATAACTAGAAGAGGACTAAATTTTAAGAGCAAGTTTTCAATTCCATTTAAGATGACCACTGGACTTCCCTGGTGGCACCCTGGTGACGAATTGGCCTGCAATGAGGGAGACCCAGGTTCGACCCCTGGGTTGGGAAGATCCGCTGGAGAAGAAAATGGCAACCCAGTCCAATATCCCTGCCTGGAGAATCCCATGGACAGAGGAGCCTGGCGGGCTACAGTCCACGGGGTCAGAAGGCATCCGACAGGACTGAAGTGACTTAGCGCATACCCGTGCGGGAGTGAAAATAGGCCCTTGAATTTAAAGAGAAAGGCTGCTTGCTCCTGGCTGTTGAGGTACTGCTTTCTCTGCATGCCTCGCCGTGGTTGTGTGAAGTCCCCACCTCTCTGAGCTCTCAGACAAGTGATGTCTGTGTCTCCGGGGCTCTCCCTGGGCAGCTCCTCGTGGGGACCTCCTGACTATTGATTCTTAGAGTGAGCAGCTGCATACACATGGGAGATGTTATGATGCAGACCACCAGAACAGAATACAGAGACAAGAAGACCTCTCTATGAAAACAAAATATTAATTCTACTGCAAACCCAGTCTGAATTTTTCACAGTGGAAAATTCTTCCTAGAGAGAACCAGAGGTGGCTGTTTTAATTTCATTTTCACATTTACCACCACAAACCCCTGTCTCTTTAAAGGGCCATAAGGCACGCAAGACACCAAGACTGTTGCCGTGAGACCAAAGCAGCGTTTTCTCATTCGCCACCTGATACCTTTTTCATAGGACTTTTCAGGTGGCGCCTGCCAATGCAGGAGACATAAAAAACGCAGGTTTGATCCTTGGGTTGGGAAGATCCCCTGGAGAAGGAAATCACAACCCACTCCAGCATTCCTGCCTGGAGAATCCCATGGACAAAGGAGCCTGGTGGGCTAGGGTCCACAGGGTCGCAGAGTCAAACACGGCTGAAGTGACTTAGCACACACCCTTTTCAGGTTTTCTTTTCTGTCTTTATGGGAAAAAACATGCAAAACCAGCTGTGGACTGTTTCCATGTAGCCATTGAACCTGGTAAACTGGAACAGAGCCGTAGCAACCAAAACAGAGAGAGGAAAAGTTCTGTTCATCGTTTCATTTTTTCATTTCCAGCTCATTTTCATTCCCATTAGACGGGAAAATTCACCAAACTTATACATAAATTAAAATGGTAAAATAAACTTCTTTGGAAAAATAAATTGTGTAAACCATTCATCCATTCAAGATTTTTTTTTAATAGTCTTTTGCCACTTGATGAAGCAAAAGTAAAACTGGACTCAGCTGGCAAATAATCCAGGAGAGAAAATCTTTCCTTTCCTTATGAGATAAATTCTTTGGATGTCTTTGTTTTAAAAACCAAAAACCTGTGAATTTTTTTTTTATTTTAAAAACCAAATACGTATTGTGAACATATGTCTAGCAACTAGAAATGTGAATCTGTCCACGATGGCATGCTTTTGCTGGTTAAAAATATTCTAATACTTTTCCCGGGTTGCCCTCTTAGTCCATATCCATAGGACTGTTTATTGGAGGCCTATGTGTACCAGGATTTTGTACATTTATTTCATTTGATCCTACCAGCAGTTCCATGAAGGAGTTGCAACCCTGCCTTGTAGACAAAGCAGCTGAGCATCAGAGACCGTCGTCCACAGAAAAGCACCCAGCGGTGGCCGGGGTCAGAACCCGCCTCTGCCCTCTTCTCGCTATAAGATTTCAGCCAGGCTGTTTAACCCCTCTGTGCCTCAGTTTCCTATCTGTAAATTAGGGGAAATAACTCAGGCCACAATCACTTACCTGTAATTCTAAAATCTCTGAAAATTAAAATGCTTTTGTAAATAGGGCTACAAGAGACACTGTGATGGTTTAGTCACTAAGTCGTGTCTGACTCCTTGTGAACCTTTGGACTGTAGCGCGCCAGGCCCCTCTGACCATGGGATTTCCCAGGCAAGGATACTGGAGTAGGTTACCATTTCCTTCTCCAGGGGATCTCCGTGACCCAGGCACTGCACCCATGTCTCCTGCATTGCAGGCAAATTCTTTACCAACTGACTCACTAGGAAAACCCAAGACAAGAGATACACAAAAAATATTATTTGCTGTTTATCTGAAATTCAAATTTAACTGAGCATGTCATATTTTTATTTGCTCTGCCTAGCAACACTAGCTTTGTACCAACCCTAATTTGGCAAAAAAACGGCTGGGCTGTGCTGGCATGAGGGTATTGCAATCTTTATAATTTGCCTGATGGGGCAACGGTCTGAGCTGAGGGGCCAGCACGCACAGCCCCGCACGTTTGGTGCATTGGACAGAAAGAAACCCACTGGGGACGGAACAGAAAGATGGGGAAGGGGCAGGGAGAAGGGCAGGAGGCAGAGTCAGAGGAGGCCAGAGCGGGCCCCATGCTAACCATCTGGTGCTCACGATGGGACACGGCATCCCAAGGTCACACGTCAGAGGAGCAGCAAAGCCGGGGTTCAACCCTTGGTCAGTTCTACCTGTCAGTACTCAGCCGGTCCCTTATCATGCAAGAAAATTGATCTTTAAGTCCTCATTGTAGAGATATCTTCACGGGACTTCTCTGGGGGTCCAGTGGTTAAGACCACCTTCCAATGCAAGGGATGTGGGTTTGATCTCTGGTTGGGGAGTTAGGATCCCGTATCCTTGGGGACCAAACAACCAGAACACACAACAGAAGCAACTGTGACAAATTCAGCACAGATTTTAAAAATCAAAAAAAGAGAAAAAGAAAATGATATCTTCAGGCTCCGGGACTAATGAAAAAATTAGTAAGTATGGCAATCTCTCAACTCCTCCACTGACTCTGCCACCATTAAAGGGTTGCAACTTCAATAGATTTTCCTTTGAGGTGGTGGTGTTGATGCCCACACGAAAGCTCTTGCAGTTTCCCTGTGATAGGAAAGCATCTTAGTGAAAAACCAAGACTTCAGAATGAGGAGAGAAAGTTTGTAAACAGAGTATGAACCTATATTATAAACACAATATGATAATGACAGAATAATTGAGTAATGGTATGAGACTAGCCTCATTTTATCCCTAATCGTATACACTGCTTGTTACACACATCACCTTCTTGTATGGTCTAAGATGTCATTTCCTTGGGGCTAGAATTGGTGGAATGTGGTCTTCTGGCCAACCCACTCTGTGGACTGACTGGAATTTTCTACCTGCTTTGCCCAAAATCCATAAATTTTTCTTGAACTTCTACTTACCATCAAGCACAGGGTTGGCCACTAAAGTCCTAGAAGTACTTAAGATACTGTCCTGAATTCACCAAGCTTTTAGTAACCACAATTTGTTTTATTCCCAACATGCCAAGCAAGCGATACTTCATCGTGCCAAGAGGTGGTGATTTTGTCCTGATTTGGTAATACCAACACTGAGCACATGCTCAGAGTGTACCAGTCACTGTGCTCAGCTTTTATGTGGATTTTCTCACATAATTGTTGTGTTCGTGTGCACAGCCGCTCAGTCGTGTCTGACTCTTTGAGACCCTGTGGACTGTAGCCCACCAGATCCTATCCATGGGATTTCCCAGGCAAGAATACTGGAGTGGGTTGCCATTCCCTTCTCCAGGGGATCTTCCTGACCGTGTCTTACATCTCCTGCGGGCAGGTTCTTTACCACTAGTGCCACCTGGGAAAGAAAGTGAACTTTCTGAATCGTTTCCGACTCTTTGGGACCCCATGGACTGTGTGTAGCCCACCAGGCTCCTCCATCCACCCATGGGATTTTCCAGACAAGAGTACCGGGGTGGGTTGCCATTTCCTTCTCCAGGGGGATCTTCCCGACCCAGGGATCGAACCCAGGTCTCCTGGGTTTTAGGCAGACACTTTTACCGTCTGAGCCACCAGGGAAACCCCACCTAATTCTTATGTAGCCCCAAATGTAGCGTTATCCCCATTTTCCAGATAGGGTAACTAAGGGCTGAAATTATCTCACTGAAGACCCAGAGCTTGTTAACAATCGACTTGAGGTACCAAACCTTGGCAAGTCTTATCTGTTGTGCTGTGATAAAACATATTAGAAACTTGTTTTCCAAGTTTAACACTAATTGCCAATCTCCCTTCCACTTTAGCTAATATGGACTTTTGCACACAGAGGCTGCTTCAAGCCTCTCCTTTGTCTCAGCCTTGAGGGCTGGTTCAGGCTTTGCTTTTGCATCAGTGAAGCTGAGAATGCAGTCACCACGTGCTCACACGGGCTCTGCAGCTCCTCCGGCCCAGCCCCCAGGACTGGCCCCGAGTGGCTGTGCTCACCGGCCCCTTCTGCATGTCACTACTGAAGGACTGATAAACAGAGGACACGCCCCACAACCTGTCAGACTCTTCCGCACTGATGCACACACCCATCAATGAGCCAGCTCCTCTGTCATTGGCCCAGGATCTTTGAATTTAGATGCTGGGTTGGGAAAGAATGACACTCTTGCAGGAAACTGTCGTTCAGGAGAAATGATATTTTTGAGCATCTTCCCCAGGCCTGCAACATAATAGGCAGGTATTGCCCTGATGATAAATGATAGTTCCTCCAGGAAACAGTGACAGGGCCATAAAGCTGAGGATTCTCCAGCATTCTGCTTGCTTCTAGAGTGAGTAGGAATCCGGCCACAAAATCAGAGATACCTACAAAATCAAAACTCTGCTGCAACTCAACCTGATTTTTCATTTCAGATTCCCATTGATCTCGGTTAATGGGAAATCATGTCTCAGTCATTCTTGGAGTTTTCCATCCACCCTTTATTTATTTTTATTTTTTTAACTTTTTATTTTGTATTGGGGTATAGCTGATGAACAGTATTGGGATAGTTTCAGGTGAAGAGCAAAGGGACTCAGCCATACACATACATGTATCCATTCTCCCCCAATTCCCCTCCCATCCATGCTTCTACACGACCTTGAGCAGAGTTTCACGTGCTATACAGTAGGTCCTTGTTGGTTATTTATTTCAAACATAGCAGTGTGTATGAGCAACCATGTTTGTTCTCTAAGTCTGTGAGTCTCTCTGTTTTGTAAGTAAGTTCATTTGTATCATTTCTCTTTAGATTCCACTTATAAGGGATAAGATATTTCTCCTTCTCTGCCCAACTTACTTCTTTAAATTTTTTTTAATTATTATTATTATTGGCTGTGTTGGCTCTTTGCTGTGGCAATCAGCTTTTCTCCAGTTGTGGCACACGGACTGAGTCGCCCCGAGGCGTATGGAATCTCAACTCCTCAACCAGGAATCGAACACCCATCCCCAGCATTGCAAGGGGGATTCTTAACCCCTGGACCACCAGGGCAATTCCTCCACCCTTTCTTTAAATCAACAGTTCATGAGTGGGTGAGATACTGCCCCTAGTGGAAATTTCCAGAGATTATCTCGGGGAGTCAGCAGTCACAAAGAATTGGAGGTGACATTCGCCCTTAGTGGTCAGAGACCAGAGGTGCCAGATGTCCCGCAATGAGCGAGACAGCCGCGTGCCATGCAGAACTGCCGGGGACCTGACTGAATGTCCATGAGACACTCCTAAAGGTGGAGAAGCCTGGATAATTCTCTGAGCCTAGACCCTAAGTTCACTGGGCAGAGGTTACGAAGCACTCTTCACATGGTTTTAACGCTGAACTTTACCAGAATGTGACTATCCTCTGGGCTTCTCTGGTGGCTCAGACAGTACAGAGCCTGCCTGCAATGCAGGAGACCCAGGTTCCATCCCTGAGTCGGGAAGATCCCCTGGAGAAGGGAATGGCTACCCACTCCACCATTCTTGCCTGGAGAATACCCACAGTCCATGCAGTCGCAAAGAGTCAAACATGACTGAGTGATTAACACCACTACTACTATCATACAAATTGGAGGAAAACAGCAAATCTATACCTTGTTCTAACCAAACCAAGACTGGCTCCACGTATCAGAAGATCTCACTGTAAGGGCAATATTGTGAACGGCGTTCAAGTCTTTGATGTAACACCTAAGTCTTGTTCTGTGTTTGAAACTGTTGAGCTCGATCCTGCATATGAGGGCAGCCATCTGACTGCTTTACATGTATTCTATCATGTCAAGCCCGAGTATCTCAAGGTTGACAACCATATTTCATTATAAACAGTGTCCTCTTATTTGTCCTTTAAAGAATCATGATTGTAGTTCACTGCAGCACTGTTGACAGTATCTCGGACATGAAAGTAATCTAGATGTCCATCGGTAGATGAATGGATAAGGAAGTTGTGGTACATATACACAACGGAATATTACTCAGCTGTAAAAAAAAAAAAAAGAACACATTTGAGTCAGTTCTAATGAGGTGGATGAAACTGGAATCTGTTATACCGAGTGAAGTAAGTCAGAAAGAGAAACACCAATACAGTATATTAATGCATCTATGTGGAATTTAGAAAGATGGTAATGATGACCCTATATGCAAGGCAACAAACGAGACACAGATGTAAAGAACAGACTTGTGGACTCTGTGGGAGAAGGCGAGGGTGGGATGGTTTGAGAGAATAGCACTGAAACGTGTATATTACCATATTTTAAGCAGATGACCAGTGCAAGCTCAGTGTATGAAGCAGGGCAGTCAAAGCTGGTGCTCTGGGATAACCCAGAGGGAGGGTTCGGGAGGGCGGCGGGAGGGGGGTCAGGACGGGGGACACACGAGCACCCGTGGGCGACTCGCGTCGAGGAATGGCAAAAACCACCACAATATTGTCAAGTAATTAGCCTCTGATTAAAATAGATACATTTAAAAAAAATACTAGCTAGAACATACATTTCTGCCTCAACAATATTCATTCTAAAACTTGTAATTTAAATAAAACATTTTAATTAAAAAAAAAAAAGAGTCATGATTGTAGATAACGGATTTTAGGTTTGTAAAGGAGTGTTTAACAGACTCTGCTGATGTCAGAGGCATCCCCAGAGCACTTATCCCCACAGAAAGTTGCCCTCCGCCCCCAGCAGCCGCCCTGGGCCTCAGGCCTCCCCCCTGACCAGCGGCGCGGGCCGAGCCGACGGTGAGACCCCGGGAGGCCCGCTGCTGTGATGGAGACCCTCTCCATCAGGCATCCGGAGCTGGCTCCCGGCCACTCATGCCCCCGGCGGCCTCTGGGGATCATCTCCCGTCTACACGTAAACTCGTGTCTTTGTCTCAGGGTCTTCTGGGGAACCTCAAGCCACACAGGCTGTCCCAACGCCCTTGTCTAAAGGGGGGATTGCGTGTGCCAGCGCTGGGCGCCCCCGCTCCAGGGTCTGCGAGCGTGCGATGCCGAGGGGAGGCCGCGGGCCTCGATCGCCCCTCCTCGGGCGGCTCTCTCAGGACTGCGGGTCTCCCCTGATTCTGGGCCAGTCTTTCTTCTTTTTTTCTTTGTAGTATAATCCGTGTACAATGTTATATAAGTTACAGGTTACAAAATGGAAATTCACAATGTTTAAAAGTGATACTTCTTTTTTAGTTACTATGAAATACTGGCCATGTTCCCTGTTTGTGCAATAGACCCTCCTAGCTTATTTACACCCAATACTTGTACCTCTTAATCCCCGTCCCCAACCTGCCCCCCGCCTCCCTCTCCTCAGCGGTCACCGCTTGTTCCTTCTCTGTGTTTGGGTCTGTTTCTTTTGTGGTATGTTCACGAGTTCATTGTATTTTTTTAGATTCTACTTATAAGTGATACCATGCCATATTTGAGTTTCTCTATCTGACTTACTTTCCTTAGCGTAATACCCTCCAAGTCCATCCACGTTGCTGCAAATGGCAGATTTTCCTTCTTTTTTAAGGCTGAATAATATTCCGTGGTATATGTATACACCAAGTCTTTATCCGTTCATCTGTCATTGGACACTTAGGCCACGTCCACATCTTGGGCTTTTGTAAATAATGCTGCTCTGAAGACTGGAGTGCGTGCAGGCTTCCAAGGTCGGGTTTTTGTGTTTGGGGCCAGACACCCAGGAGAGGGGCTGCTGAGTCACGCAGCAGTTCTACTCTCAGTGCTTTGCGGACCCTCTGGATTGTTCTCCGCAGTAGCGGCACCAGTTTGCATTCCCCGGCACTGAAAACCCAGCCCTGTAAGCCAGCCTCTGGCCTCCAGGAGTTGCTGTCAGATCCACAGCGTTAAGGCCCACCACACGAGTGAGCAGAGCCGTCTAGGTGCAGGAAAGTCACACAGATGGAAACAGCTTTTGTTTCCCACTTAGAACAGAAACATGGATTCACAGCATCCATCCTTTCATTCAGCAATATTTATTGAGCACCTGCTCTGGACCAGGCACTGGATACCCAGCGGTGCACAACACTCACGAAATCATCTCCCTTATCACCTTAGGAGAGGGTGATGATAAATAAACCTGTCAACAAGTGGCTTACATTAAATGAAAAAAATAGACAAAAGTAAAACAGGACAGGGAAAGAAGGGGAGGCTAGAGGTGACAGCGTGGACTTTTTCAAAGGCAGGTCAGAGAAGACCTTACATGAGAGTGATGAACCACAAAGACACTCAGCCTTAAGGTCCAGGATTTGCCTCCTCACTAAAGCAGCAGCGAGCACGGTGTAGGCTGCAGAGGGTCCAACCCCTAGGAGGTACTTGCGCTCAGCACGGCAAAGATCGCCGAGTCCGACAGCAGAGCCCAGACTTGCAAGATCGTCTGACTTTCCAAGGAAAACTGAGGGACGTTTCACCTCCATAGAGGGCTGCCCACCAGCAGGGCAAAGTTCCTGGCAACTTTAGGATGTTCAAACCTTCTCCATACTATTTTTAAAACAAAAGCCGGAAAGTTGTGCAGGTGGCCCGTCTTGAACATCCTGCCCAACCTCCCCTGAGTAGGCATGCCCTGCGTGCAGGATGGGGAGGGGAGGGGAAGGCAGAGAGAAGACGAATCCCAGACTAGGATTATCTGCGCTCACTGGTTCTCTTCACAACACACCCAGAACTTTGGAAGCGTCGCCTTGCTGTGTCCCTGTTTGACAGGGAAGTTTGTGCCTGTTTTTATTTTTTTGGCTCCAACACTTCAGGATGGCGTGTTGCTGGAGATCCCAGTGGGAAAGCCCCAAATAGAAAAGCCATCTTTGCTCCTGGGCTCCAGGCTTGGCAGAGGGGCACCTCCTTGGCAGAGCTGCACTAACATTTCCAGGGCACAACTGCCAACTCCAGCAGAACTTCCAGCAGGAGCTTTACAACCAAACCGCTTTCATCCAAACCGCTATCTGGGCAGAGGCCTGATTACTCCTAATGACTCTCGCTATAGCGATGGCCAAGTCCTCCGTCATCCTGCCGTGGCCTGGAAGGCCTTGCCTTTTAGGGACGACGTGCTCCTTGTAAAGCCTGGAGGTGCTAACGGCCTCTCTGCAGGATGTTGGCCTGGTGAGCGGAGAGGCAAGGCCGCCAAGAACAACCATGCCAGTGTGCAGACTGCCCCTGAAACCAGGGGAGGATCTGGCCCATTACCAAGGATGCCCCAACTCCAGAAAATCTTTGTCCTCGAACATTTGTGGATTCCTCTGGCTCCTGAAGAAGCCAAGGCCGGAGAATAAAGGGTGTTTTTGTAATGAAGAGTGATGCTTGGGCAAACTGACTGTCCTGTTTCCTGGTTCTAGAGCCTTCTCCCAAGCGGTCAGCTGACTTAACCGTAGGCTCCAGTGTGCTGCATGCACGTGTAACTGGGGTGTTGCCAACAGCTCACCCAGGTTGCAGGTCTGTGACCGGTTCGTTTGGTGTGTAATCCTCACACACACACACACAGGGGTTCTACACCACCCCCTCACCCGGCCACCACACCAGCTGTTTCGGAGGTCTCCCAGTGTCCGCAGCTTTGCAAGCAGGGATTTCTGCGTAGAGTAAGTCAAATAGAAACAGTGATGTCTTGGGATATGGATGAATGCCCCTTCAGCCCGGGAGTGACCGCCTAGATGCTGCATTCTGACAAACGGGCGGTGTGGTGACAAGCGGTGGTCCACGGTGACGGTACGTCCTGCCTGCTGGCCCTGGCTGCCCAGTTCCATGACATCCACCTCTCCACCGATGGCCTCGCTGCTGGGACGCCTCGTCAAAGCCACTCGTCCCCATCTCACTCCTTCCGAGCACCAGTCGGTCTCTCTTCTCTAAAGGCCTCTCCAGCTCAGAGCGCAGGGACCCCTTAGAAGCCACGTCTTCTCCATCAGCTGGATCCCGTGCGAGTCTGACAACTCTGAGGACAGTCGCTTTGCCAAGAGCAGGGCTCCCCGTTGCCTCCACCACCAAAGCCTTCCTCCTTCTTTGTTCTTTCTCGGCTCTAAATCTCGAAGATTCTTTTGCTCCATTTCTCTCACAGGAAGGGAAGGCTTAGCAATCGCATCTTCTGATAGAGCAGAGACAGGGAAAGGGAATAAAAACTTCTAGGTGTCTGCATTAGGAGAATGTGAACTCCTAATTCACGGGAGGAGAAGACAGTTCCCAGGGCCGTTCTCCCAGAGGGTTGTCTTAGAGCAAGTCACAAAGGGCAGAGGGTCTTCTGTCTACTGCAGAGGCCAAGGTTCCTGAGTTCTAGCCAATCACACCATCCCACACATTCCCTGAGGATTTTCCTGTAGAGTTGATGCGCTATTGTCTGTCTGTCTGCACGTCTGTCCATCTGTCAGGAAAGTTAAGAAGCAAAACATTTAGCCAGTTTAAGGAAATAAATCCTCTAAAAAGAGTTTTGCCCATGTTTTGCATGCAAGCACATGGGTTGATTCCAAACATGATAATAAACATTTTGGTGCTAAATTTCCAACTGCCTGGGACCTAACGCAAGCCTCACCTCTAATTACCTTTGTGGAAAACGGCTCAACCTCCGCCAGTCTGGTTTCTCAGTGCAGGTCACAACAGGCTTGCCCTCGTTGAGCGGCTGTTACTGTGAAATGAGAGGCCATGTCAAGGGCTTAGCAGACAGGAAGGACCTGGCAGGGTGATGCTGTTCCGTCACCACATCATGTCCGACTCCTCGCGACCCCGCGGGCTGCAGCACGCCAGGCTTCCCTGTCCTTCACCAACTCCCGGAGCGTGCTCAAACTCGTGTCCTTTAAGTCGGTGATGCCACCCAACCATCGCATCCTCTGTCGTCCCCTTCTCCTCTTGCCCTCCGTCTTTCCCAGCGTCGGGGTCTTTCCCAGCGAGTCAGCTCTCGGCATCAGGCGTAGCTGCTGTCGTTATGAAGATGAAGCTGGCAGCCCGGACTGTGCTCTGCTCTGTCCCCGCTTTGTCAGCAGCTTATGTTATAGCACGTTGTTTTTTTAACTTTGACACTACTATTTTCATTCTAAACTTTTCCTCTCTCTTTAAAAAATTTATTTATTTTCACTGGAGAATAATTACAGTATTGTGATGGTTTCTGCCGTCCATCAGTGTGAATCCGTCACAGGCATACCTGTGTCCCCTCCGTCCCAAACCTCCCTCCCACCTCCCTTCCCCCATCCCGTCGCGTGGCACCCAAAGCTGGTGCTCAGTGACAACTTTTTATTTTATACTAAAGTATGACCAATTAACAGCATCATGATAGTTTCAGGAAGACGGCAGAGGAACTCAGCCATCCATATACAGGTATCCCTTCTCTCCCAAACCCCCCTCCCATCCAGAATGGCACATCCTTGAAAGTAACAGAACCACATGTCTTTTCAAACAATAATAACCTCACTGTTGCTGTCGTTTGGTCACTAACTCTTATCCTACTCTTTGTGACCCCATGGATGGTAGCCCGCCAGGCTCCTCTGTCCATGGGATTTCCCAGGCAAGGATACAGGGGTTGGTTGCCATTTCCTCCTCCAGGGGATCTTCCCAACCCATGGAATGAACCCACATCTCTTGCATTGGCAGGCAGATTCTTTACCACTGAGCCATCAAAAATAACCTTAGGTGTCAGTATTCAATTCTAACTCTCAGTCAGGCAACTTGCATACGTAATTTCACTCAGGCCCGGCAAGGCTTCCGTGACGTGCCGTGAGTGTCATCTCGGCTTTGCAGATGAAGGGCCCCGGCAGCAGGGCTGGGTCAGGAACTTAGAGCTTTAAGTGTCAACACCAGGATCCAAACTCTATCTGATTCCACAGCCCGTACCCTTAACTAGCACTTGAGAGTGCCTTGCTTTTCAAACGCCAACCCGCTCAGAATTGGGCTCCTTCTGCAAGTGCTTTCCTCTAACTAATCCAAGTTAGCCCGCCTCTCTGTACGTTTCTGTGACAACGCTGAGACTGTGAGCACTCCCGAGAAAAGAGCTACAGTTTTCCTCTCTTCTTTTTTCTCTGACAAGCTGATGACTAGAAATGAAAACCAAAGACAGATCTATTTATTGTTATAGTTTCATGAACTTCAGATATTAAAAGTGATGAACACAGACGCAGTGTAAATTTTGCGCACTTTACATGTGATGCATGTGTTTGGACTCATGCATTATTTCCTGCCTGTCCTGGGACAGAAGGTCATTACAGAAGCTGGTAGAAGCCCCCCCAAAGGATTACTGTCTGGTGGGTTTTTGGTGAGAGTTTTTTCACTCACATAGCTTTTGATTGGATGTAGGGTTCTTTGGGGCTTCGCAGGTTGTGCAGTGGTAAAGAATCTGCCTGCCACTGCAGAAGATGCCAGAGATGGGGGTTCGATCCTTGGATGGGGAAGATCCCCTGGAGGAGGAAATAGCAACCCGCTCCAGTATTCCTGCCTGGAGAATCCCATGGACGGAGGAGCCTGGGGGTCTACAGTCCATGGGGTCGCAGAGAGTCAGACACGACTGAGCGACTGAGTCCGCACACACAGGCTTCTTTTAGGGGAGGGTGAGCAGTCAAAAGCTACCGGATCTTTCCACAAAATGACTGCTGCTATCCCAAACCAAAATCCCAGCAGGGGTTCAAATCCCAGGGGAACCCTACCCCCAACAGTGTGGTTCAAGAGTCAAACCACAAACGGACAGGCCACAATATAAGATAAGCATTCTCACCTGTCCCGAGCAACATGAGCAGAAATAAAGGTGATGCTGGAGGCTTTACAGTAAGTGAAATTTAGTCAGTATAGTGTAGTATACTTTACTTGATCCAGTTCAATACAATTGATTAGGCATCTTCTTGTGCCAGGCACTCTTCTGGGCATCGCAGAAGACAGAATCTTTTTTCCTGTGTAGTCCTCATCAGAGTGTGAACAAGTAAACAGTAAATAAATATATATGGACAACGTGGTAGGAGTGAGAATCCAAAGGAGCCCAGAGAATCCAAAGGAGCCCAGAGAATGTTGCCAAGTGAGGATGGACCCTAAGAGACATTCTAGTCGAGACCCCCGTGATTTGAGGAAGTGAGTCTTGAAGACCTCGGGGAGAGGTGTAGCGGAGATAAGGAACAGTGGACGTACAGACTCTGAGGCAGCGATGGCCTCGTGCCTTCAGAGAACAGCAGGAAGCCGGGGTGGGGGGCGGCAGGGGCGGGAGATGAGGAGGGAAGGAGGTGAGATTCGAGGGACACCCAGGAGCGGCGGACATGGGTGAGGTTTCACTCTGAGCTTGTGTGTTTCCTGCTTTGTTGGTGATAAAATCACCTTTTGTAAAAGGAAAAGATGGTATGGCAGTGTTGTTTTTTTCTTTAAACATTCTTGGCAAAATAAAATGTGGGAAACTCTTTGTCGATTCCTTGAAATTTTTGGAAGCTGGTCTGTGAAATCTAGAAGTCTGCGCCGCCTGCTCCGGGAACATCTTGTGGCATTCTGGAGGTGGGAGCGCCCGGGCGGGTGCCTGGACCTGGAGCCCGCCGTCAGACTCGCGGTGGGCACGCGGCGGGGGTGCTATTTCTGGGCTTCACGTTTCTACTCCCTAAAACGAGGAGTGTTTAGAAGAATCCTGAGTCAATAAAGACACAAAGAACAGAGAAAGCGGGCAGGTGGGTAAACCAGCCAAGCGGACCCGGCCCCGGGGAGTAACGGGACTCCGCGCTGGACCACACGGGTGTTTACAAGGGGCCAGCTCTGTGGAGCCCCGAGGTCAGCACGTAGGGGGCAATCCCGGGGTTACTCTCACCTCCCTGGATGTTTCAAGACAACACAGAAATCAGGGTTTTATGTGAAATCTCCCTGTTTGTAAATATTAGCAACTATTTCAATTAAAAATAAAACCAAGGCACTTCCCTGGCAGTCCAGTAGTTAAGAGTCTGCCTTGCGATGCAGGGATCGTGGGCTCGATTCCTGGTTAGGGAACGAAGATCCCATGTGTGGAGAAGCAGCTCAGCCCATGCGCTGCAACTTCCGAGCAAACGTGCTGCAGCTGAGACCCACACAATAAACATTTAAAAATGCACACACACACACAATGCACGTCCACAAAACGCCCATGAGAGACGGGGCTGGCTGCTGCGCAGCCTCTCGGGCCCTAGGGCCCTGTGATAGATTACCGCCCACCGGGTGGCTTGATGCGCAGAACGCACCCTCTCAGGTCTTGGAGGCCCAGAGGTGCGGGCTCACGGTGCGCACATGGCCCCGCTCCTCCGGGGGCTCCCGGGCAGGGCGGCCCGGCCTCCTCCAGCTCCCGGCCCTGGGGGGGACTGTCCAGCTGCAGTACGCCAACCTCGGCCTGCTCCCTAACGTGGCCTTCTCCTCTGTGTTTCGGGGTCTCCTCATCAAGGCCGCCAGGCATGAGTGTCGCCCACCCTGACCCAGGAGGACCTCTTGGGAACCTGATGACAGCTGCACGGGCCCCACTTCCAAGCAAGGGCACAGTCCCAGGTCCCGCCCGTCAGGGCTCGAACGCAACCTCAGGGGGGACGCAATCGAACAGATGAACATGGCTCTATTATGAATTCTTAAAATGGAGATTCTGAGCTAGAAATCTGAGAACTGTAATAGGATTCAAACCTGCTTCTGTACGTATATATGCGAGCTAGACAAACAGTACTGATGGACCTACGTGCAAGGCGGCAACAGAGACTCAGACAGAGATCAGACCTGGGGGCACAGCAGGGGAAGCAGGGGTGGGGCGGGCCGAGAGAAGGCGACAGGCGTGCACCCCGCGTGCGCAGCGGGCGGCGGGTGGGGAGCTCCACTCGGCGCCGTGATGACCCAGAGGCGGGATCGCGGGGGCCTGGGAGGGAGGCCCCAGAGGGAGGGGACATGTGGATATGTGTGCATATGGTATACACGGTTATATGTATATATATATGGTTTACACAGTTATATGTATACATATGGTATACACGGGCATGTGTATGCATGTGGTATACACGGTCATATGTATACACATGGTATACACGGTTATATGTATACATATGGTATACACAGTCATATGTATATGTATGCATACGGTATACATGGTTATATGTATACATATGGTATACACAGTTATATGTATGTGTATATGTATGGTATAGATGGTTGCATGTATGTGTATACATATGGTATGCACAGTTATATGTATGTGTATATGTATGGTATACACAGTCACATGTATGTGTATACATATGGCATGCACGGTTATATGTGTGTATATGTATGGTGTACATGGTTGCATGTATGTGTATACATGTGGTATGCACGGTTATATGTGTGTATATATATGGTATACACGGTCACATGTATGTGTATACATATTATATGCACGGTTATATGTATGTGTATATGTATGGTATACATGGCTGCATGTATGTGTATACATGTGGTATGCACGGTTATATGTATGTGTATATGTATGGTATACACGGTCACATGTATGTGTATACGTATGGTATGCACGGTTATATGTATGTGTATATGTGTGGTGTACATGGTTGCATGTATGTGTATACATATGGTATGCACAGTTATATGTGTGTGTATATGTATGGTGTACATGGTTGCATGTATGTGTATACATATGGTATGCACAGTTATATGTGTGTGTATATGTATGGTATACACGGTCACATGTATGTGTATACATATGGCATACACAGTTATATGTATGTGTATATGTATGGTATACATGGTCGCATGTATGTGTATACATATGGCATGCACGGTTATATGTATGTGTATATGTGTGGTGTACATGGTTGCATGTATGTGTATACGTATGGTATGCACAGTTATATGTGTGTGTATATGTATGGTATACACGGTCACATGTATGTGTATACATATGGTATGCACGGTTATATGTATGTGTATATGTATGGTATACACGGTCACATGTATGTGTATACATACGGTATACACGGTTTTATGTATGTGTATATGTATGGTATACATGGTTGCATGTATGTGTATACATATGGCATGCACGGTTATATGTATGTGTATATGTGTGGTGTACATGGTTGCATGTATGTGTGTGCACATGGTGTACACGGTTATATGCGTGTCTATACATACAGTGTACACGGGTATATGTCTATGTATACATATAACTGGTCCACATTGTTGTGCAGCAGAAACCAATACAGCATTGTAAGGCAATTATCCTCCAATCAAAAGAAAATTCAGCTCTGCCAAGTTGAGGCTGTCTGTCTCTCCAAGAAGTGAACATAAGTTGAAGAGACTTGTTGTAGATTTCTAGTGTCTTCTCCTGGCCCTGAGACCCAGATCAAGTCAGGCACACTCAGTTCTCTGAACTGTGTTGCGTGATTTTTCAGATTTCAGAGCTGCCGTACAAAGTATCACATGCTGGGTGGCAGAACCACAGAAATGTATTCTTTCACAGTTCCGGAAGCTAAAAGTCTGAAGTCAAGGTGTCAGCAGGGCACGCTCCCCTGGCAGGTTCTAGAGGAGGAAGCTTCCTTGCCTCTTCCTCGCTTTCGGGGGGTTCCCATCTACCTTGGGGGTCGCTTGGCTTGTAACTGCATCCCTCGGCATCTCCTCCTTCTGCTGGGTGGGTGCCTATGTTTTCTCCGCTTCTCTTAAGGACATCCACTCTCATCCAATCCTCTTGAATTTGACAGCAACTCTACTCAGCCTGATACAGATTCTATCACCAATTCTATCCAACTGCCTGACTCTGTGAATAAAACTTTCCTGGCTTTTTTTGAGAATCATTGTTAAAATTTCTACCCAGGTACTTCCTCAAGACGCTTGTATCAACTTCCAAACATCTACACCAATTTAAAATCCAGTGTCAACTTGAAAATGCCATTAGTGGTAAAATATTTCAAGAGAAAAAAGGGCCTTGTTTCCTCTGCCATTTTTAAACTTGATAGCTCCTGACTTGTAGACTTCAAGCTCCCGTAGACCCTTCTGAAAAACTACCTATAGAAATCCTGAAATAGAGTGTTCAGGGGAAGAAAACCAAACCACTTTTTCACTTTCTTTGTCCCAGTGAATAAAGAACCTGGAAGAAAAGTGTTCCAGGTCTTTCCCAATCATAGTCCTTTATGACCTTTTCTAACTCCAGATCTGTGTGAGTTTCCTTTCCATCGTGTTTCTGATGAGTCCTTTCACTGTTTTGCACGACAAAACACAGCAAGCCCTAAAATATGGATGTCTTGTTCTTGGGGGAAAATGGAAAAGTTCTCAAGAAAAGAAAATGACATAAGATGAGTGAGTCCATTCTTAGCATTGGTATTCAAAAGTACGGAGATTAGATAATGATGCAATTAGAGCCCATTTCTTTGGTTTTCTATAATTCCGAGCATTTGCTGACTTCTTTGACTGCTTTGGTATTTATTCTTATATCATATCAATTTAAAATCACCCTGTATGCTATGTCCAAGAGGAATGACAAATTATGAAGAAAATACGTTCAGTGAAATTTTAAAAAAGACTCTCTGATTTTGACCTGAGATGTTATTATGAGGCCAACCCAATAATTCCGGTCTTTTTTCTTCCATCATTTGTGTTCCAAGTGTTTTAGATATTCAAATTGTCTTTCTTCTTATTTCCCTAATGAGGGTTTATCTGCATCCAGTACATAACGGCCTAGAAATGGCTTTCTTCTTACGCTTTCCGAGGAGAGGGAATGAGCCCAGTTAGGAGGGTGATGCCGTCAACTCCAGGAGAGACGATGAGGACTTAGAGCTGGGTGGAGGTCATGAGAGATAGTGGGAAATTCAGGACACATTTTCAGTTGAATCCACAGGCCTCGCTAATGGTTCTGCTGATAGTGGAATCCTAAAGAAAGCAAGGACTTGAGGATGTCTCTAAGATTCTGAGTGAGGTTTTCATAAAGTCAGAGCCACAGATCGCAGCATCAGGCTCCTGGAACCAGGATCTGGGTGGGGTTCAGGTGAAATGTAAGTTAGCAGTCTTCCTGGGCCAGCAGTTACCTTCACAGCAGCAATTTCAAACTGGCTTCCTATTAAAAGGAATAGATCACCTTGGGTTTTATAACTGTTTTCCAAACTGCGTATATACCACACAAACTAGTGCTGTTGCTCTTTGCTAAGTTGCGTCTCTTTGCAACCCAATGGACTGCAGCACACCAGAGTCCCCAGTCCTTCACGCTCTCCCGAAGTTTGCTCAAATTCACGTCCATTGAGTCGGCGATGCTATCTAACCCATCTCATCCTCTGCCACCCTCTTCTTTTGCCTTCAATCTTCCCCAGCATCAGGGTCTTTTCCATTGAGTCGGCTTGTTGAATCAGGTGGCCAAAGTAATGGACTTTCAGTTTCAGCATCAGTCCTTCCAATGAACATTCAGGGTTGATTGCCTTTAGGATTGACTGGTTTGATCTCCTTGCTGTCCAAAGGATTCCCAAGAGTCTTCTCCAGCACCACAATCTGAAAGCATCATTTCTCCAGTGCTCACCCTTCTCTACTGTCCAACTCTTAGATCCGTGCATGACTACTGGAAAAACCACAGCTTTGACGATATAGACTTTTGTCAGCAATGTGATGGATGTCTCTGATTTTTCGTATGCTGTCTAGGTTTGTCATAGTTTTCCTTCCAAGGAGCAAGTGTCTTTTAATTTCATGGATTATTTTAAGTTGAAATAGAACTCCTACTTTTTAACATAGCTTTAGCCCAAGTCATAATTCATGAAAATATTGCTTTGATGGGCATGTTTTTAACTATAATTTAGGGGCACTTATTTCACTGATAGTTGTATAGGTACACGCACACATGTGCATGCATGCACATACACACACATACATACATGAACCAATAAAACCCATGATTGCAAGAATTACAACGTAAGGTTGATACCAACGTTTTAAAAACTGGTCAGTCTTTTAAGTATTAAGAGAATAATAATAAAATGAGTTCTGGAATACAGCAAAAACACTATGAAGGTGACCCACAAATGGTCACAGTTTGAAAAGCAGAGAATCATTCCGTACCTTACCTTCATGCATAAGAAAATGACAGGAGAATAAAACTCAAATTCAGTTAGTGAGAAATTGTTCCGATCCACAGTCTACCTACGTCTACAAATCAAGGCGACAAACTAGCGTAAAGCTCAGAGATGAAATGACAGAATCCGAGGGGTGGTATGAGCGGTACTTATTCCCCAAATGAAATAATGACTTACTAAAGGAGAGCTGAGTGAGGAAAAACATTGATAATCGTCCAATAAATCTTTCTATAACCTCCCATTAGTCATCGTAGCATTTCTGTCTCTTGAACCTACTAAGGAAGAGAAGTAAGACACAGAGCATAGGAAGCTGTTGCTGGAAACTCGCAGTGGAGCCACAGAACTGCCTTTTCCATCTCTCCATCCTCGTGGCATCAAGACCGTGAGATAAGATATTAGCCAACTGCCGACTGTCCCCTGTCCCCATGAGGACAGTGTGAGAGTCCCTTTCACTGAAATCATGTTTTCTGCCCCGGCCGCAGGACCTGTCTCAATGCAAGCCATCTCCTAATTACTAACGGATCTGAGAAGCTCTGAATCTTTCCGCCTCTTCCCTCCATCTAAGACATAAACTGTGGGACCGAGTGTGAACCCGTGTTGCCCCTCTGCCTTCATTTGTTCATTTATTCTTTCACTTATCGGGCGCCTCTTATGCCAAATACTGACATGACACCGCAGCAAAAGCAGAACCCTCACAGGCGTGGGTCTCACCATCCAGCAAGGGAGAAGGTGTTCATCAGTTAAATGTACGAGTCTGGTGTTATTCTGAAAGCACAAAGTGTTGGAAGAGTCTTTACTCCCTAGTCTTGGGAGTCAGAGAAGAGTCTCCTGGAAAAGGCAGTAGGGAGGGGAGAAGTCAGCCCAGTGGGGAAGGGCGTCAGTATGACTGAGCTTCCGGGCATGAAGCATGGATATGTTTAAAGATTGGGAATAGGACCTCCCTGGCAGTCCAGTGGTGAGGACACTGTGCTTCCACTGCCGGGGCGTCAGTCCCATCCCTGGTGAGGGAACTAAGATCCTTGAAGCTGCACCGTATGGCCAAAAGAAAAAAAATAAAGATGAGAAAGAAAATCGCTATGGCTAATGGGTGCTCGGGGGATCAACTGTCCTGGGATGGTTGGCCCAACCGGGAGCTAGCTAGGTCTCACTCCCTCCCTTTCTCTCTTCCTCCCTCCTCAGCCGCCCCACATGGCTGCTTTACCTTCCTCACACCGTGGACGTGTATCAGGCTTCTTACTTGATACTGACTTTCCATTAGACCTGCAGAAGTTGGAAAGCTTTTTATGACCTAGCTTGGAAGTCACTTCTGTTGCCTTCTGTGGGTCAAAGTGAGTCACAGGCCTAGAGCAGATTCAAAAACAGTGGAAACAGACTCTTTTTGATGGGAAGAGTAGCAAAGAAGTGTGTGACCATCTTTACTCTTCCAAAGATGCTGCAGGGTAGTTTGCTCCATCTTATCAGGATAGACTTGATTGACAAGACACACATGGCCCTATGAAATCAGGCAAGGCGTCATTGCAAGTCTAGTTCACAAGTACATATTTTGACCAAGGCTTGTGGAAGTCAGGGTTTGGTTCTCACGGTACAACATTTTCTAATCCCTTTCGAGAGCATTACCTTGCTCTCTTTACATGAGGAAAACACCTCACGTGACAGTGTAAAGAAGGAACAAACCTGTGAATGAAACCCCAGCTCTAGATTTTTTTTATTTGATTTATAGATTCACTGCAAGTATAATACAAATATCTAAACAGGAAAAAAAAAAAAAAAAAGATTTTTTTGCCCTGAGTGTCTCCTGCAGTGATTTTGCCCTCTTTTTGCAGAAGGTAGCATTTAGGAAAGACTTACATCCTCCCCTCCCAAACAGCTCTCTCATCCTCCTAGAAGGTCCCAGACAAATCAGAGCTCTCTCAGCTCTTCCTTGTAGAGCTGAGGGTAGATAGTAAATGTTTTAGGCTTTACAGATCTCACAGCCTCCGTTCCCACTACTCAACTCTGCTGTTACAGCCACAGGTGACACGTAAACAAGTGAGTGTGCTTGTGTGTTGGTAAAACTTTATTTACAAAACCAGGCTGTTGGCCATAGTTTGCCCACTTGTGGGTTATATGACAGCCTCACTGACATACAAGGAGAAGTGAAGACAGAATATCCTAAGATGAAAGGAAAGCTAGCTTCTGCGAGGTGATTAAAGGGTTAAAATCATATGGCACAATGCAGAGAACTAAGATAAAATACAAGCCAAGGAAAGTTTCAGTCTCCCAAGCCTGAAGCAGGAAGCCAGAAGGAAAAACATCTCTTCCAATCCGTGCTGAATTTGCACTCTTAAGTCCCCCCAGGCTTGCTCCTGTTTTAACGTAGACTCTGAGCATTCCCGGGCTTCCCTGTTGGCTCAGCTGGTAAAGAATCTGCCTGCAATGTGGGAGGCCTAGGTTCGATCCCTGGGTCAGAAAGATGTCCTGGAGGAGGAAATGGCAACCCACTCCAGTGTCCTTGCCTGGGAAAGCCCGTGGACAGAGGAGCCTGGTGGATTAGAGTTCACGGGGTCGCAAAGTCGGACACGACTGAGCACCCAAGCAGCAGCAGGAGCTGAACCCCCAGAGCAAAAGTGAAACCCCAGATTGCGGTTTTCTCACGACAGGAGTTCAATTAATGCATCTGAAAATTAACTCAGCGCTTCCCAAAATGTCAATCGTACACCTCTGGTAATAACTGAAAATACCTGAGGTAATAAGATTAATGAACTCTTTTATTTGAACTGTCCATTTATTCATTATAAAATTTAATATGTATTTTAAAATATACAAAAATGTAACTGCCACACGGAAGCTGTTACTTCACAGATGCTGCTTAGGACAAGCTAAATATTCTAATTGCATTTTTTAAGTGAGTTGATATAAAGTTGCTAAAGAAAAATAATTTAGAGAGGATCAAAATATGGAAAAATTGTGAAAAAGTATTCTTTTTTGGGAAACACTGAATTCGATATTTCCTATCCTACCTTGCTTACTCAAACACCAGAATAACCACCTGGTGAAGACAGGTACCACAGAATTCTTTTTTTTTTTTTTGCTTAATGTCTGTTTTGCCTTTTTCATCTCTTTTACCTAACACAGTTCTTGCTACATAAAAGGCCATCAATACACAGAGTGAGCAAGCAAATTAATAAAGTTGTCGTTCAAATTATTAGGTTAATTTTGAGTCATGGAAAGTAATGTGACACAGACTCAAGGATATAGAATTTCAGAGGCTCCTCAGCAGTCAGAAGTTCACGGAGCGGAAGAGATGAGCCAGTTTAAAATCAGTCAATTACCAGTGGACAGTCTCTTGGGATGCCTTTGCCAAGAGAAGTCCAAGGGTGCCATAAATCAGTCTGTCTAATTGAAGCAATGTTTTAGGAATCAAACAGCAATTAAATGAAATGGGAAAGTTTCTAAGGGACACCTTTGACACCATGGGGGAAAAGTCAAAACAACCCCAAGAGTCTATGGGGGAAGATGGCTTTCTTCCAAGGGGCTTTCTGGTTAATAATCATCAAAGACATCTGTGATTAAAAGCCTCTTCCTTCCAGAAGCTTTATGATCGTGCCATAGATTTCCCTCATGTAAGATCATATGCCAAAGTGGAAAAATCACTGAGGTGTCAAACATGTAGCGAACCATGGAAAAAGGCCTTGGAAAGCGAACATGTAGCAAAAAGTTTTGGCCTGTTCAAAACTAGTCTTGAGAAACTAGTTCCCAAAAATAGCCACTATAATCTGTGTCTGTTTACCCAGTGAAAGTAATTCAGGTCATTTCAACGTCAATGTCACCAGCTTCAAGGAAAGGCAAACTTGAAGGCTGATCGTGTGTGTGTGTGTGTGTCTGTGTGTGTGTCTGTGTGTGTGTGTGTGTCTGTGTGTGTGTGTATGCTATGAAAGGTTTATCTAAAACCTAGTAAATTCTTCTATACCAGTGTTTCCAAACATGCAGGCCTCTTCCTGCTATTTTCAGTAGAGGTGATTTTAGGTAACATGTGGACAGTGGGAAACTTTCTTTAGAAGTTACGTACTATCTTATATGTGCATGTGACCGACTCTGCGACCCTACAGACTGTAGCCCCCCAGGCTCCTCTGTCCATGGGATTCTCCAGGCAAGAATACTGGAGTGGGTTGTCATTTCCTCCTCCAGGGGATCTTCCCGACCCAGGGATCCAACCTGTCTCCTACGTCTCCTGCATTGGCAGGCGGGTTCTTTACCCCTAGCTCCATAAATAAAAACACATCTCATGCCCCCATGATATTATGAACTGTTCCTTAGAACAAGGTGAAGCTTCTTAAAGGTATGTTAATTTTTCTGAAAGGAATTTTAAGGAAACAATTGAACACAGGGATAGTTCTCAGACATGGTAAAATTCAAGAAAGTTTTTTCCCAGATTGTTGAGAGTTGTGAAGCCCTAGTCTATACAGAGCTTAGACTGTTTCTATTAATAACAGACAAGGCAAAAGAGAAGTCCACATCCTTCATTTAATAAAATATAATGAAAATATTAATAGGCAGAGAGGGTGGGTATGCAGAATTCACTTTTCAAGCTTAGATCAATCCAGATTAATTATCAATTGATTGGTTTAATTGAAAAATAACCTTCATTGCTAACATTTAACTGAGCAAGCAGGTAACCTCTTTTTTGGAGATTTTAAAGAGATTATTTATGTGAAGCCTCCAGAGAGTGCCAGTTGTATGCATTTCTATTTTTTAATAATAATGACTATTATTATTATTATATTAGTTTTATTAGGAAATCCTCTCCGTCCCAAGGAAGGAGGAGATGTTTGTAATAAAAGAGTGATGACTATGCTGGTTTCATCAATTCTGATTGTATTTCAAGCCCATCCTATGCAGACTCTTATGTTCCCCTCTAACGCCGAGGTTGGGGATGACTGAAGATAAAGATCAGCTGAGAAAGTCTTTCACCAAATCAACTGTTTATGCCAGGCCCCTTCGGCTTCTCTGTAACCACCTTCCAAACAAAAGGAAACAGTCATGGGGTTAAAGGAACCGGAGAAAAAGGCGAAACAGATCAAAGAGTCATCCCAATGTCATCCCACCACCTAAGCCAGGGCAGCAGACGCAAGAGATGCAAGTTTCATCCCTCGGTCCGGACGATCCCCTGGAGGAGGGCATGGCAACCCACTCCAGTATTCTCGCCTGGAGAATCCCCATGGACAGAGGAGCCTGGAGGGCTACAGACAGTCCACAGGGCTGCAAAGAGTCAGACAGGACTTAGCAACTGAAACAAGAACAATCCCTACTTTACCGGGCTCTCGAAAGACTGTCTGTGTAAATGCTTCGTACCAGAAAGACTACCCGGATGCCGGGCATGGTGTCACTTACAGTTTGCAATCAACCTGAGTACAGCCCTAATGCTGCTATGTGCCCTAGTCCAGTGGAGCCGGATGAATCTACATGATTTTATTTTATAACTGCCTGACTGTTCCTTACAAAAAAAAAACAAGCACTATTCCCATTTCCTCCTAAATACCTCATTTATTTAAGCTTGCTGGTTATTTCAGTTCTGGAAGTTTACCATGATAAATGATTAGCTGTTCCCTTAATATAATTTCAGGAGGTAACTAAAAAGCTTAGGCTTCCTGAAGAAGCCAGATCTGATATGTGCAATTTGAAGCGTTCCCAGAACGCTCTCGGGATGACGTGGGAATCCACCCAAGACTCTGCTCAGCCTTTTCGCCGCGTTGGAAGCCTGCAGCGGTCAGCGCGGTGCCCCTGGGAAAGCGCCTGTGACCTTGGCCAAGGGGAGGTGTGAGCGTCAACCAGGTTCCCGGAGGAGCTGTGAGACGGAGGGTTTCCTTCCAGAAATACAGGGAAATTTATGTCAGGGGCTCACTGTTGGGAGCTGTGAGTTGGTTCTTGCTTACAGACAAATAGCAGGAAGGGACGGAAGCGGGAGAGAGGAAGACATTCATTACAGTTGGCGAGAGGCTTGATCCGTGCTGGAAACCCCGGGGAAGAAGGAAAGCGAAAGCAAGCCCCAGATGGATTCGTGAACAGAGCCGCCCGCTTCTAGCCACCAGCGGCCGTGTTTATCCGAATCAAACTAAGAGGAGAATATAGCATCTTTAACAATTGTATTTTTTTGATGGAGAGGGCGTTACACTGTCCATATCCTTTCTCTCTTTTTTTTTCCAATTTGTTTTTAATTCAAGGATAATTGCTTGACAATACTGTGTTGGTTTCCGCCATACATCACCATGAATCAGCCACAGGCGTGTATATGTCCCTCCCTCTTGAAGCTCCCTCCCCATCCCACCCCTCTAGGCTGTCAGAGAGCACCACACACCATCTTTCTTTGCAGCCTCACTTTTTAACACCCCTGAAGCGCTGCCAGAGTAGCGGCTGTGAGCTGTGTGCTGACTTTGCCATCTCCAGTCCTGACAACCAGTCCCAGCCTTACCGCTTCCCAGCTGTGTGGCTTCAGCAAAGGAGCCTGACCCCTCTGGGCTCGTGTTCAATATTGCAAAACGATTGCACGGTGCCTGTCTCAGCCGGCTGTAAGTCAAACACTCCCTGCGCAGAACACAGACACGGTGACGGGCCAGGTCGCCTCTGCTTTGCTCAGCATCCTCAAACCAACTTTTTAACCATAAACAGAGGTTATTATAAAACTGCAGTGAAATGGCATTTGTTACAGTTGTTTGTTTACTAAGCTGAGTCCAACTCTTTTTAGTATCTAGGGACTGTAGCCCGCCAGGCTCCGCTGTCCATGGGATTCTCCAGGCAAGAATACTGGAGTAGGTTGCCATTTCCTTCTCCAGGGGATCTTCCCCACCCAGGGATCGAACCCACCTCTCCTGCATTGGTAGGCAGATTTTCTTTTTTTTAATGCTGAGCCAGCAGGAAAGTCTCCAAATGACATTATATTTGCTCATATTGAAAAATAAAAAGAATCAACCCCGATCTCATTATCCAGGAAAAGTATTCCATGTGCAGTAGGAATAATGTGGAAACAGCAGGCAGGAAGGAGATAACTCTTTCTGAAAAGGGATTTTCATTTTTTTGGAATGTCACGTTACTACTTCCGAGAGTTCAGCTTCTCAAAAGTAAGAAAGAAAGGAAAACTCAGAACCTAGTATTGCACACCCAGCCTGGCTACGTAGATGGGTTCACCGTCACAAGCAGAAAAAAGCGAATTAACGTGCGGTGGAGAGGCACCCCGAGGACGGGCCGTGCTCTTCCTGGGGGAAAGCAGGTCACAGCCCCAGCCCGGGAAGGAGGCGCCGCGCTGCGCAGTGGGGAGGCTGCCGACACTCCCCGTGGCCGGGCTGCAGACACTCCCCGTGGCCGGGCTGCCGCATCCTTAGCGGCGCCCTCGTCCCCGCTCCCCACGGAGGACTCTAAGGGCGCCAGGGGAACCGGAGCTTCTATCCGGGGTCCCCAGAGCCAGGCGATACCTGGTCCAGGGGCGCGTCCTTCACGCATCCCACCAGCGTGATTTCCCTCCTCCTCGGGCGCTGGGCTGGGTGCTGGGAAATGAGGAGGAACAGCGCCCGGTCTCTGCCTGAGGCAGGGAGGACTCGGGGCTTCTGAAACTGCAGGCTCCGGAGGCTGGGAGCTGGCGCGCAGAGCAGGAGAGGGGTCCAGACAAGCAGGCGAGGCAAGCCGGAAGCACGCCAGGGGACCCACGCGGCCGCCCGCGTCCCAGGGGCAGCCTCGCCCGCGCCCCGTCCGTCCCGGGCCCAGCGGCCCCTACGGAGCCCGGCCTCCCCGGAACCCTCAGCCGGGCTCAGACTCGGGTGCAGTGACAAGGTGCCGCATTGACACAAGCCTTGCTCCCGTATTTCCAGGCCCACTCTTTAGAAACGCGCGGAGAGGGGAGAGAGAAGGAGATAGATATGGAAATCAAATGTGAAAACTCCGGGCTCTTGCAACCGGCTTCCTGGGGGAATTTTCCTGTGTTCTCTCCACTTCTCCCACTCAGCGGAATGACTGCTAGTCATTAAGGAAATCTGTGAGGAGCTCACGGTACAGAAACCGTGCGCCGAGGCTCCGTCCGCATTTGCATATCCCATTTTTTGATTGGCAGCTGTTCATGAAACGCCATATCAGTTGAAAGTATGTTGTGAGCTGGCACTAATGATCCCGTAGCTCCAGGGAAACCTGCCATATTGTAATTTGGCTATCAGGCATGAAAGAAATAATTCTAAGTGCCAGCAATGCAAGACTGAATAAATGTTTCACTGCTGCAGGTTGCCAAGGGTGACACTTATGATTTAGTATAAACGAATGCCCCGTTGCCTTTGGGGTACCGAGAGTTTGCATTGTAGCTGAGCTGTGTGTATAAAACATTAGTCTAAGAAAATGGCTTCGGTGTGAGGTGGGGAACAGAGGCCTGCTCCCAGAAGGCGGCGGAATGTTTACAACTAATCACTGGATGAAAGGGTTTTGCTGCCTTCCATAATGACAGGCAAACAGGATTTGCTTTTCCTGAGATGGGGAATAATGGCTATGTTAACTCTGCCTCGCCTTGCCTTTTTTTTTTTTTTTTCTTTTTTTAATGAAATGCTCTTTTGTAAAGAAAATCACATCTGTTTCCTTTTATATATGAAAGGGATATAAATTCTTTTCTTCCTCCCTCTGTGTGAATAGCCCACTGGTGCACCTTGGAATTAAATAACCCTTTCTGATGTCATCTGGATTTCAGAGGTCGGGAAACGTGGCTGTCACCTCCTTCTTCCTGGCTTCTGACTTCACACACCCGCCTGAGCAGAGAGGGACTTTAGAAGTGAGGCACGACCACGTTCACTTGCATTTTCATTAAGATCCCGATGCAAATGTCCAGCATATCTAGCTCCACAGGATCTCACTTTCCGTTACAAACACCCCACACATCCCCTGTATGCAATGCAGAAAGCTGTTGTCTAAGAACACTGCCTTCCTGGAAGAAACGACCCAGGAAGTTGGCCCCTTCCCAGGGTCTCAGTTAACCATCCGGGTCCTGGCTTTAGAATCCCATTAAGATCTGGTTCTCTTTCCCTTGATTCTGCGTGGGGATATTCTTCAGAGATGGTTTCTAGTTTGGGACTTCTTTCCTTGGACATCCTTAAAGTACAGATTCAGATACCTGTTAGAACAGAACAGTGATCATGGAAAACACCATGATCATTTTGCAGTAAAGGCAAAAGTCATTGCGGGTGTAAATTAAATCAGGTTTGGGGGATGTTCAGACCTCTTATTCTAGATTCTCCACTTAAGAAAAAAACAGCCTGACTCTGCGCCTCTCTTGTTCAAAACATTATTGCACCTCGCCAGTGTCGGTGGATTTGGCAAAAGTGATAGTGAAAAGCTAAGAGCAGGTGAAAAGGTAAAATTAAGAGTATGCAGATAACCCATCTCTACCAAACCACGTGAAAAGACTCGCTTCTTAGTCCTGTGGGCAGTGCCGCTGTTGCCGTCTTGCCACTTCTAGAACGTTGTAAAGACTCGATAATAACACACAACTGCTTGGTGGGCATGTCCTATGTGTTGAAGAAGAAGGTACATGCTTTTAACACACTACACAGATCCCATCAGATACAACACCTTACAGTGTTCCTGTTCAGTAGGAGAAGAACTTTAAAACTGGAAATAGGACACAGGAGACGGTAATTAAAACTCATATTTTTCAATGCCTTATTTGACATGCAAATTATTGGGCATTTGCTCTGCAGCAGACTTTCAGGAGACAAAAATAAATGCGGCAGGGCCTGTGTCTTGAAGTTGCCCATAGTCCAGTGGGAAATGGCATTCACCAAAACACACACACAACAAAATCTACCGTCATGACACAGGCACTTAAAGGGTTGTGAGAAAAATGGGTCATGAGCCCAACAACTGTGGCCACACACAAAAAAAATGCTGGTTTAGAAATACACACAGCAAATGACCCTGCTCTTCTCCAGAACTTTCAAAGAACAGTGTAGGAAAAAAAAAACAAAAAAACAGTTTTTCTTTTCTTTAATTTTGTATCTACATGAGGTGATGGATGTTCACTAAACTTACTGTGATAATCGTGTGTGTGAGTCAAACCAAGGTGCTGCCCGCCTTCAACGTATGCAGTTGTGGTTGTCTAGTCACTCAGTCGTGTCTAACTCTTTGTGACCCCATGCACTGTAGCCCACCAGGCTACTCTGTCCATGGGATTCTCCAGGTAAGAATACTGGAGTAGGTTGCCATTCCTTTCTCCAGGGGATCTTTCTGACCCAGGGGTCAAACCTACATCTCTTGTATCTCCTGCGTGGTTAGGCAGATTCTTTACCACTGAGCCACCAGAGAAGCCCCAACTTACACAGTGTGAATATGTCATTATATCTCCATAAAACTGGAAGGAGGGAAAAAAGGAACCTTAGATTTAGATTTAAATTCAGACAGCCTCAGTGTGCACCTTTGTGCCTGGATCTATGTTTAGGTAATCTTCACATATATTATCTAGTTTAATTCTTTCAATGGTTAAATTAGTCAGTGATACTAAAATTATGGAGGTTCAGTGTTAAAACAAAATGAAGTAAACTCTGCAGGCAAGTAGGGACATACTGTTCCCCACCTGTGTTCAGAGATTTTCTAAATATACAAATGTTTGAAGGCCCAGACATTGCATATAGAGTTTCCTAGTATTCCTTCCTTCAGTGTAACTCAATACTTCTTAAACATTAGTGGTTATAAAAAGTGACTAAACAGAGCTGACTCAACAAAACCACTCATACTATATTTAAGACAAATTAATTTCCCAAGGGTAAGTTTGTTCTATGTACTTTTTGCTATAAAGTGACTTAACGACCAACTCCTCTGTGATAATCTCCCTACTGCCTGAGGAAAGGGCCATGAGAGCCCAGAGGAAACTGAATCTAATGCCATGTTAGGTCTAGAGTAGGGATAGTCATGGAAGACTTCATGGAGGAGGTGACTTTCCAGAATGGATAAATTAGGAGAGAGAATTCCAGGCAGAGGGGCCAGGACAAGCAAATGCAAGGAGGTGGCAGAGCAGGCATGCTTTGGATTGAAAGGCTGGAGGCAAAGTAGTGAGAGAGAGGGAGCTGGAAAGGTAGACAGATGGCCGTGCTCTGCCATTTGGTACATTATGGGGTTGGCTCCTCGCTTGCTTTTTTTTAAAAATTAATTTCTCTATTTTTGGTTGCACTGGGTCTTCACTGCTGCCCAAGGGCTTTCTCCAGTTGCCGTGAGCAAGGGCCACTCACTGAGGGGGCTTCTCTTGTTGCAGAGCATCCAGGCACGCAGGCTTCAGTAGTGCCCCACATGGAGTTAGCAGCTTCAGTGTGGACTCCAGGGGGTGTGGGCTCTGGCAGCTCTGGCGTGCGGGCTTCGTGGCCGACGCCACGTGGGACCTTCCCAGACCAGGGAGCGAAGCCGTGTCCTCTGCACTCGCGGGAGGATTGCTATCCACTGCAACACCAGGGAAGTCCTCTACTGGCTAGTTTCAAAATCTCTAGACCTGTGGGTTTTCATGGGGTGAGCTGACCCCCAGAGGAGACTCGACAATGTCAAGAGATACTTTATTGTCATAATCAAGACAGGCAGTATTGGTACTAGTGATTAGAGATCAGGGATGCTACTAAACATCCAATGAAGCACAGGATGGGCCCCCACGACCAAGAATTATCTGACCTCAAATGTCACAGTGCTAAGGCCTCCGCGGTGACTCAGTGGTAAAGAACTCACCTGCCAATGCAGGAGACCCGGGTTCAATCCCTGGGTCAGGAAGATTCCCTGGAGAAGGAAGTGGCAACCCACTCCAGTACTCCTGCCTGGGAAGTCCCGTGGACAGAGGAGTCTGGTGGGCTACAGTCCAAGAACCGGACACAACTGAGCAACTAAACAGCAAAGACTGGAAAAGGCTCTGGTGGACCACTTGCTGCTGGCGTTCAGATTGTTCTGGAGTCTTGGAGGTAGATGAAAAGCTGATTTAAACTTTGTAGCTTGGAACAAGGATTTCTCAGGATAAATATTTATTTGGAATTCCTGTTTCCTTTTGAGCTGGGTATGGGGGTAGGCAGGGGAGAGAGTGACTTTAGAGAGAAATATTAACCTTGCAAATGTGCACATTTTCAATTCACATCCTAGTGACAGGCTACAACTTGTAATCAGTATAAAATGATTTTCCGGGAGACTAAATGCTTATTTTCACTGTCTTGATGTTGGCACTGGATTACTTGGTATTAATCCCAGGGTGACACCGTCACATTTGGAAGCCGCAAGATTTATTTGGATGTCTTGAGGGGCCAGGGGCAGCCTTCAGTTTCCATCCTTGATTTTAGAGAATTTAAATAATAGAGCTGTTTTTCTCTATACACCAGTGGTGTGAAAAGGAAGTTATCCACCCAGGACAAATTCCAAGAGCCGGGCAAAGATGAGAGAAGGGAGGGTGGGGGTGTCAGGGCCGTATTTGTTAACCACCCCGTGCTCAGCAGCCAACAACAGGCACTTATTAAATGCCAACTGTGTGCTTCTCACTTGGCACAAGAGAGCAAGAACTCTGAGAGCTGTCCCATAGGCTTTGGTGAACACAATTCCAGCATTTTCTTCCAAGTGGACCCACACTATGAGGCTAGGCTTGGTATAACTGTGTTGACTGAATTTTCCATTGTTAGCTCTTATCCATAGCTTTTATCTAGAGCAGAGGCCAGCAAACTTTTCCTTTAAGGGCCAAATAGTAAATATTTTTAGTTTGCTAGCCATATGGCTTCTTTTGCAACTAGTCAGCTCTGACATAGTGTGAAAGCAGCCGTAGATGATGTGTAAACAAATGAGCATATTTGTTTCCAATCAATATGCTGTGTGCCAATAAAACTTTATTTACAAATTAGGCAGCAGGGCCGGATTTGTCCCGGAGACTATAATTTACCAGCCTCTGATGGAAAGTACCCAGTATCATATTTTTAAAGAAGTTGCCTTTCAAATATTTAAGCGATCCTATTAAAAATCATACACATTTTCTTATGTTTCAACTCAATAATTTCACATCTCAGAATCCAGTCCTAAGAATATTTTTGGATTTTTACATATAAGTTTTTGTACAAAGATGTTCATGCTGGTCTTACTTGAATTAATAAAAACAAGGAAGCCACTTTGTTGATCAACAAGAGGGCATCAGAGAAATCTTGTTCCATCGTAGAACAATGGAATTTGGGGCAGTCTTTGAAAATGATCATTCTGAAAAGTCTTAAGGATGTGTAAGATATGAAGTCGAGAAAAACTGAGATAGAAACTGTACACAGAGTTTCATCCCAATTAAGTTTAAATCTGCATATTCATAGAAAAAGATTAGAAGGAAAAACACCAAATTGTTAAGTACAGTTATCTCTGAACGGTGAGATTATGGGGCGATTTTTCTTAAAATTAATCCCAGCATGGAGTTAATAAGAGGGCGTGTACTTCCATCCAACAGATTTAGCGTTGCTATTTCACTGCCTTGGGCAGATGACCTTTACAAGGTTACTTCAGTGCTCTGAGTCTCATTTTACTTCTTTTTAAAACACATGTAGCTTCTAACTTGCCAGATTGTTGTGAAGCTAAATAATGTTATATATATAAAATGCCCAGCAGAGTGCTTGTAACATAGTACATACCCAACAAATGGTAGCTGTTAATATCACTATTCTTTGTTCTGAGCAGTTCTGTATTTGCTTGTGGTGATATTACACTAATCTACACAAGGGGTCAAATTTCCCAGAACTACACACGCACACACAATTCTAAAACCATCAGAACTAAGGTGTGTAGCCTATTTCACAATATTGCACCCATTTTGATATCCTGGCTTTGACTTAGCACTACAGCTATAAGATTGATGACACCATTAGGGGAAACTGGGGGATGAATAAAGGGAACTCCATCTTTGCAACTTACTGTGAATCTATAATTGTTTTAAATTTAAAAACTTTACAAGTTCCAGCTGCTCCCATAATTCACATTTGTTCTCCTTTATAAGAGGTAAGCCTGAGGTTCTCAAAGACTGCTCTTCTTTGGGTCAATCAGAAAGTGAGTGGAGGGGATCCCCCTGGTAGTCCAGTGGTTAGGGCTCAATGTGCCTCTGCAGGGGCCAGGAAGCAGATCCTTGGTCTGAGAACTAAGCCATATGATACAGCCAAAAAAAAAAAAACCAACACACAGAAAATCAGCAGGGAAAAAAAATCAACTCGCCAAACACCCAGGACTCTTCCGAGGTGTTGGCCAGGCCTCACAAGTTGTCCAGTGTTTCATGGGTTAATGTTCCCTCAACAAGGAACATGCCCTCTGAGGTTTACAGGAAAACTGCTGTCCTTCATATTCTTATTAGTTTTATTACTTTCACATGAACTATTAAAACTGAAAGTAAGTTTTATATAAATAGAGACAACTGGCTTAGAGTTGGTAGTTAGAGCTAGCCTTGCCAAAAACTCAAATCATTGATTCAGTAAGCATTTGTTGAACGTCCACTGTGTGTGGGCGGCATTCTAGGTGCTGGAGATGTGCTAGTGAACTAGACTGAACCAGTTTCCGTTCTTGAGGGACGTGGTTTGGGTCAAAAAGCAATTGGTTACAACCTGTCTCCCACTTGCTTGCCATGTGCCTTAAAAAGCTACGTAGGGGACTTCCCTGGTGGTCCAGTGGTTAAGAATCACCCTTCCAATGCAAGGAATGTTGATTCAGTCCTGGTTGTAGAACTAAGATCCTACATGCCATGGGGCATCTAAGCCTTCCTGCACGGAACTACAGAAAGACTGAACACTGCAATGAAAACCCAGTTCAGCAAAAACTTTAAATTAAAAAAAAAAAAAAAACTACTTAGGTGTTACCTCCTCTCTGAAATAGGCTTTTGGCCTTGTATCATGATGACCAACACATACTCCATAACTCCACCTCTTGTGTCCAAGGCAGACATCACTAATCAATCACACTATTCTTTCCCTCTGAGCTTCAGGGAAGACAGACTTTGGAACCCTTCCAAACAAACTGGCGCTGTGGGCATTTGAAGGTTGTACTGCACATTGTAGGATGTTTAGCAGCACCTCAGGCTCCTCCACCTGGATGCCTGTGGCACACGTGGCCCCCAAACCTGGTGTGGGGCCTCCCAGGTGACGCAGCAGTAAAGATTCTGCCTGCCAATGCAGGAGACACGGGTCCCACCCCTGGGTCGGGAAGAGCCCCTGGAGAAGGGAATGGCAAGCCACTCCAGTATCCTTGCCTGGGAAATGCCAAGGACAGAGGCACCTGGAGGGCGACAGTCCGTGGGGTTGCGAAAGAGTCAGACACGACTTAGGGACTAAACAGCAATGCCTGTTGTGGCAGCCGTAACTGTCTCCAGGCACTGCCTAAATAGAAAATCACCCTGGCTGAAAATGACTCTCTGAACACGACCACTGATTAGAGCTAACAGAAGTTGTTTGCCATCTCAGGACCAGTTCATTTCTTCAGACTTCTTCTGATCCTTACCTGCAATGCAGGAGACCCAGGTTCAGTCCCTGGGTCAGGAAGATCCCCTGGAGAAGGGAATGGCAACCCACTCCAGTATTCTTGCCTGGAAAATTCCATGGACAGAAGAGCCTGGTGGGTTACAGTTCATGGTATCGCAAAGAGTTGGACACAACTCAGGGATTACACTTACCTTACCTTTGTATTCTACGATTCCATCAGTTTAGAAAACGTGAACCACATTGTTCTTTTTCAATAATCTAGAGGAAACAAAATTTTCTGATAAGGAAACTGAGGCACAGAGAGGTTAAGTAACTCACTTAGGCAAAGTTGAGATGCAGACCGACAGCCTGAGCCCACACGGCCTGCCCAGTGAGGGTCTATCGCAGACGACTTGACCTGAAAATGCAGACAATCCATAGGGCATTCAGGAGCGTGCACGCGCCGGGAAGGATTTGCCTCCAAGACATGGACAAATGAGCACTTCTCGCTAAAGAAACCAATCAGAAGTAGAGCCTCACAGATAACATGAATAAAACCCAAATTCTGCATTCAGGAAGCTTCCTAGAGTATGTGTGTGTTGAGAGATTGGGGCGAATACATACATAAATTCTAGTGCAGACATCAGCTCATTAAGGTCAGGCCAGCTTTGACCCGGGCGTTGTACTCGGGAGAAATGCCCATCCATCACATAAAGATATTTGTAGAACAAAATAAATCCTACTGCAGCCTTTCCCCAAATGCCAAAGGCATGAGAACATCCATTCATTACAAACTACTTTTTGATTCTTTCTATTCATCCACTTCCCCCAGAGCTCCACTTTGCATGAAATACCAATGGTCCCTAGCAGTTCACCAAAAAAGTGCTCCAAAACGCCTCCATCTCCAGCCTCCTGGGGTCTGTTTCTTTTTACCTCTTCCTCACCTTCAGGTCGCCTTTCCACATGTAACTTCTCTGCTTTTTTATTGTAAGTGAATCAATATAGCATTGGCTTCTTCTACTTTTCCCTTCACCCGTTTTCCAGACTTCCCTGGAGGTCCAGTGGCTAAGACTCCACACTCCCCAGACAGGGGGCGCAGGTTCGATCCCTGGTCAGGGAACTAAGATCCCACATGCCACAGGGCACAGCCAAAAAAAAAAAAAATAGGCTTAGTAAATGACAAGACCGAGGAGCCTGCAAGTAGAACAAAGTTCTCTTAACACAGAGAAGGTAAGCGGCTTTAACTCCTGTTGTGGGGAAAGAGAGTTCAGTCCTGTATGATAGAAAGTGAATGGATATAAAGAATACACCCAGACAGCATTCAGCCAGATTTAGTGAAATAATATCTGCCAAAGCACTTCAAAAAGTGCAAAGCACAATATTAATATACGGCATTGGAGAAGTCGTTCCTAGAACAAGAAAAATGTGATTTTTCAATGAATCTTGAAGAATTGATGGACTCTGGACCTGTCGAAGGAGAGGTGATGAGTGTGTAAAAGAGAAGCAGGTCCAGCTGGCAGCAGCAGCAATGATTCTGTGCAAGAAATGGTTGGGTGTGTTCAGAGAGCCCGGATCAGTCTTTAAACTCAAGCTTCTTAAGTTTATTTCCTGTCTGGGGCATTCTGTGACACGTTTCCAAATGGAAAACTCATTCCCAGTTGAGCTGGCCAAATATCTTGAATAAATAATGCAGAAATGATTAAGACATTTTCCAGAGGACCCCAACATTTCCTGCCTTGACAACGGGGCTGGATTTGACATCAGCTAACTCAGGAGGTTAAAAATAAAATCTGTGGCCGATTCAAGCTTCCCTTCCAACGGTTTTTCAATAATCTAAGGCTGAGAGACGATACTTGGAGTCAGCTCCTTCCGACCATCTTCACATCATTCATTCGGTTGTGAGCATGGCCAAGGGGATCTGCCATCGGCAGCTCACTGTCCTGGGCAGTGGGAATAGGGAGGAATGTGGAGACAAAGGATGACGTCATTGGTCCAGCTGCGGATGTTAACAGAGAGGGTGCTTTTACTTTCTTTGTTTTCTTTTGTGGCCGCGCCACACGGCATACAGGATCCTGCGTCCCCGACCAGGGATCGATCCTGTGCCCCCGCAGTGGAGGTGCAGAGTCTGAACCACTGGACCTCCAAGGAAGTCCCAGAGAGGAGGCTTTTAAAAAAGGAAAGGTGCCAATAACATGCTAGATGACTCTGGGTTCATCAGAGGGACACGTGTTAAGCAGTGTTAAGAATCTTAAAGGGGAAAAAAAGCAAAAATATCAGCTCACATGTAAACAGGGTTTCCTGTACCCCAGCTACCCTCCTGTTTCTCCTGCTCATTTACTCCTGACAACGACCCTAAACGACGCGGGCATCTAACTCCACAGCACAGACGAAGGGACTGAAGTGCAGGAAGTCAGGTCATCCGCCCGAGGTCACACAGCAAGAGAAGCAGTGTGTGTGCTAAGAAGCCTCCAGAGACAGTGATCAGGAGAGGATACTAGGGAAACCCCTGTGCCCCCAAGACCCTAAAAACGCAGAAACTGGAGCAAAACCACCACATCCCACCCAGGAAGACTGGTTGTCTCATAACAAAAGATGGAAAACCAGGGCCTGAAAAGGCGCTCTCACTCCCAGGAATCAATCCGTTTTCTGGGCACAAGTTTTCTCGTTTGTACAATGGGTGTCACATTCTCTACTTCCCAAATTTCAGGTGATCTGGGGAAGCTCTTCCGAAAGTAATTGCATGGTTAGTCCATAAATACACATATATGAAAGTGTTAGTCGCTCAGTCGTGTCTGACTCTTGGAGACCCCATAGACTGTTCCCCGCCAGGCTCCTCTGTCCATGGGGTCCTCCAGGCAAGAATGCTGGAGTGGGCTGCCATTTCCTCCTCCAGGGGATCTTCCTGATCTGGATCAAACCCAGGACTCCTGCATTGTGGACAGATTCTTTACAGTCTGAGTCACCAGGGAAGCCCATACACACACACACACACACACACACACACTTATATATATGTGTGTGTGCGCGCTCGTGTGTGTGTGCGCATGTCTGTGTGCATGTGTGTGCGCGCGCGTGTGTGTGCATGTGCGCGCATGTGTGTATGTGTGTGTGTGCGTGCGTGTGTGTGTGTGTGTGTGTGTGTTACAATTAGGAGTATCTGAAGTCAGACAAATTGACTTGAATCACCACTACCAATTTTTTTTAATCTCTCCATATACCTTTTTATTTTTTTTTTCATTTATTTTTATTAGTTGGAGGCTAATTACTTTACAATATTGTAGTGGGTTTTGTCATACATTGACATGAATCAGCCATGGAGTTACATGTATTCCCCATCCCGATCCCCCCTCCCACATCCCTCTCTACCCAATCCCTCTGGGTCTTCCCAGTGCACCAGGCCCGAGCACTTGTCTCATGCCTCCAGCCTGGACTGGCGATCTGTTTCACCCTAGATAATATACATGTTTTGATCCACTATCAGTTATTATGAGTCTTCCTGTTGTTCAGTTGCTAAGTCATGTAGGACTCTTTTCGACACTATGGACCGTAGCCCGCCAGGCTCTTCTATCCATGGGATTTCCCGGGCAAGAATACTAGAGTGTCTTGCTATATCCTTCTCCAGGGGATCTTTCCAACCCAGGGACTGAACCCACATCTCCTGCCTGGGCAGGCAGATTCTTCACCACTGAGCAACCAGGGAAACTCATTACGAGTCTCATCCACGGACAATGTAGATCCCTCCCTAGTTGTCAGTTTTTTTACCTGTAAAATGAGAAAAAGAATCCAAACTATCTCGTGGGCTTCTGGTGAAGATTAAATAATATTAATGCATACAAGTGTAACATCCTTTGCACTATGCTTCACACATAATAAATGCTCAATAAGTGTTAAATAATAATAATAACAGTAAAGAAATCATAGCTACAGCATGTATTTAGCTGTGTTTAATTACAAGATTGCAGTAGCTCTTCTGATGAAGCGGAGCATGATAACTTGGGTAAGGAATAAAATAAATATGCAAACGACAGAACTTTAACCTAATAACGTGACCACTCCCAAAGTTTAGCATATTACTGGAAATCGCTAATGGAGCACTGCCCATTATTCATGATCCGAGCAGTGAGGAATCATGCATAATGGAACAGAGCCCCTGCTAACAGCAGAGTCACGCACGATAATTTAAACTTGTTTGTATGGAAATACAGGACAATCTTTGAAGTGAGCCTTAATGAGATTCTGCTTGATCTGCGGTGTATCCTGGGAGAAGGAGTTCAGTTTTTCCTCCAGCATCCGGCTCTTGGTGGTGGCGTGCAGGAAAGAAAGGGCGGGCTTGAATTATGAATGGCCCTTCACGTCTTTGTGGTAGCAGGTGGGAAGCGGGGGCGCTTATCCGGGGCACAGGGTGCGGGGGGAGATGGGGAGAGAGGCCCCGGTTCTCGTCCAAGGTGGCTTCTGAGCCAGAGACGTTCAGAAGGGCTTGGTGGACTGGAGTCTCAGCCGGCATCCATCCTGGGGAGGAGCGCGTTACAGGCCCCGGGAGATCAAAATGCGCCCGGCTCCTGGCGGGAGATGCTGCCGTGTTAACGCGGCCACTACCCCTTGGCAGCCCCGCCGCTGTGCCGGAGGAGACGGCTGACCGTGGGCACCGCCCAGGGGCTGCTGAGCGGGGCGCCTCCAGGGTCTGAGGCGGCCCAGTGTTCGGTCAGCTGGGCCTGACCGTCAGAGGCTCCCAGGAAGCGCATCTGTGTTTGCTGGCTGTCAGCTGAAAAGTTCCTGAAATGGGTGATTTAGGAAAAGTGCGATTCATCCGGGGTGGGGTCTGCCTTCTGGGGGCGCGGGGACCCTGGAGGGCCGCGGGCAGGTCGGCCGCACCTGCACACGGCAGCTGGCCTGTCCCCTGTTCCTCCAGCACCAACTTAGAACCTGGTCGTGTCTGCAGCCCTTCAGGCCGCACTTACTGTGGCCCACGCCTCTGAGGCCAGGAGAGCTTGTGGAATCCCTTCTGTGGCCTCCACACAGTCACTGCGTAACTGTCTCTGCACCGTGGTCCTCTCTTGAGATCTCAACCGATCCTCAGTCCAGCCCCATAAGGAAAAAAAGGCATTTTTTAGTCCGATTTTGCAGATGAGAAAACGGAGGCCCGTGAGTTTTTCACCCAGGAGCACAAAGCCAGGAAGCAGTGGGAACTGGGACGTTGGGGGTTTGATTTATTATTGGAACACAGCTGCTTGACAACGTCGTCCTGATTTCTGCTGCACCACACAGGGGACCGCCTGGACTTGCACGCGTCTCCCCTCCCTCGGGCGCCTCCCCGCCCTCCCCACCACCCCTCCCGGTCATCCCGAGCCCCGGCCGGGCTCCCGGTGCTGCAGACACCCCTCAGCAGCTGGCGTCTCACACCTGGCGGCGTGCGTGCCGATGCTACTCTCTCCGTTCATCCCCCCCGCCCCCACCGTGTCCACAAGTCCGTCCCCTACACCTGCATCTCCACTCCTTCCCTGCAGTAGGTCCATCAGGACCATTTCTCTAGATCCCATACATTTATAAATGTGTTAATGTCCAATATTTGTTTTTCTCTTCCTGACTTCCCTTAACAGGCTCTAAGTTCATCCGCCTCCCTGGGACTCTGACTTCCCTCGGTATAACAGGCTCTAGGTCATCCGCCTCCCTGGGACTCAAATTCATTCCTTTCTATGACTGAGTAATATTCCATTGTCTATATGTACCACATCTTCTTTATTAATTCTTAAAACTCTTATTCCCATTTTGCCAGTGAAGCTACTGAGCTACCTATGAACTGAGTCATCAGAGCCAAAGCAGGCGTCTGGTGACCGCGTGCCGGGACACAGCCCTGTGTCACTCACATGATGTGAGCAAGTTTCCCTCCGCGCGTCTGATGCTGCACTCTGCTCGGGAACCCAGCAGGGAGCAAGACACATCCGGTGTCCTCCCTTGGGGAGCCGACATTCTAGAGGGGTGCGTGTGCGCTAAGTCACTTCAGTCACGTCTGACTCTCTGCAACCCTATGGACTGTAGCCCACCAGGCTCCTCTGTCTATAGGATTCTGCAGGCAAGAATACTGGAGTGGGTTACCAAGCCCTCCTCCAGGGGATCTTCCCAACCCAGAGATTGAACTCATGTCTCATGTTTCCTGCATTGGCAGGTGGGTTCTTTACCACAGTGCCACCTGGGAAGCCCCTCTTCCGGGGAGAGATTGGCAGTGAATAAATAAACATCTGCCACAATATATGAAGAAGAAAATCAGGCAGAAGAGGAGCTAGAAAGTCAAAGATATGGGAGTTTGGTGGCTGTTTTAAATGGGACCACTAATGAAGGCTGCCAGAGGATCCCTGAACTGATATTTGAACTGAGACCTGATAAACCAGGGAAATGAGAGGAATTCATTTCAGAGAGTGGGATTGTCACATGCAAAGGCCCTGGGGCAGGAATGTGTTAGGGTCATTAACATCAAGAAAACCCTTCTGCCCTGAGTGCATTAGAGGAAGTGAGTGAGTTAGGAGGGTGAATCACGCAGGGGATTCTGTATCCTGTTCCTCTGCCCACCACCCTGTTCTTCCCTCCAAAGCTGCGAAATATCAAACCCCTTCCTGATATCCACTTTGCCTGAGGCTCCTCCCCTCTCCCAGTTTCCGCAATTCCTCCTTCCTTCATGTTTAGATGATTCCCAATGTAGAGGCTCTGGGATTCATTTTCTCTTTCTCTTTTTTGACATTTTTGTTTATACTTTACCCATCACTTTTTTTTTTTTTTAGCTATCCTGGGTCTTGGTTGCAGCACACAAGCTTCTCTACTTGTGGCATGTGGGCTTAGTTGAGGCCTGTGGGATCCTAGCTCCCCAGCCAGGGGTCAAACACGGGCCCCTGCATTGGAGGCACAGAGTTATAAGGCTCTGGACCACCAAGAAAGTCCCCCTGGAGTCCATTCTCTTTTTAAATGTCCACCAAGAGATGAGGAACAGAGAGGACCTCTCTGAGAAGCATCTGTGAGAGGTACATTTTCATATCCACTGAGGTCTTCACTGACAGAGGTGCCAATCTGGGTGTGCATGGGGTGAGACTATCACATAAAAGTGGCATCATGTGCCTGAGCCCACCGAAGCTTCCATCTCTAGGGATGTAGAGTTAAAGGATGCATTTGCACTTTTTTGTTTTTAGTTTTATCAGAGTACAGTCAATCCCTGGGTTGGGAAGACCCTCCCACCCCAGAAGAGACTGGCAAACCATTCCAGTACTCTTGGGGCTTCCCTGGTGGCTCAGATGGTAAAGAATCTGCCTGCAATGTGGGAGACCCAGGTCCTATCCCTGGGTTGGGAAGATCCCCTGGAGAAGAAATGGTAACCCACTCCAGTATTCTTGCCTGGGAAATCCCATGGAGAGAGGAGCCTGGTGGGCTGCAGTCCATGGGGTCACAAAAGAGTCAGACATGACTTGGCAACTAAACCACCACCACCACCACCACCAGTTTTTAAAAGATGGGTTGGTACTTTTACTATTGAAGCAAACCGGTAGCAAAGTTGCTACAGGGGATGCTCAATCAGGCTTGAGTCCAGGATTTCCAGCCGAAGGTCTGAGACTCTGAGGTTCCTTGGGGCACTCTGCCCCCTCTGAGAACAGTCACCCCGGTCTAAGTCCACTATTTCCTTCTGCTGAGTAGATGCATTCATTTCACATTTGATTACTAACCACGGCCATGAGCCAAAAAATTATAATTAAATAAAATAAACAGGTCATGGGATGAGTCTTGGAGGAAAAGCTTGTCTTTTAATACTCAGAATCTTTATTCATTTCATCTCATCTTTATGCTAAGATGCTGAGTGAACCAGATTTTTAGAACAAGTCTTCTCTTTGAGCTCAGAAAAAAAACACATTCCTCCATTTAATCTGGCCCTGGCTCCATGTCTTCTCAATGACAAATTTAAGCTAACTACCCCAGTATCATGGGGATAGCCTTTTTTTTTCTTTCCTTTTTTAAAGAGCAGTACTGGAATTTCATCATATTGAATATAAACGGGAAAAAGTACATGGTAGAATAAAACTTAAAATGCTTTTATGGAATTTTCATTATAAGGCTGTCTGTAATGGAGTTGACCTCATATTCACCTAAGATTTCTCTGGCTCCGAGTTCAGATTTCATGCCAATTAACATGTTAATGACATATATCATTTAAAGAGCCCATCATAACTTTTATCACATCATGTTACATCTATTTCCTTGTAATTAAATCAGAATTACAGGGTGTAATTACTTTTCTTTTCCTGAATACCCATTCCTTTTCAGACATTTAAATGCAAGTACAAGTACTAAAAGACACTTGGAAGTAACAACCTCGTGAAAATATTATCAATTAATGAAAGTGTTGGGTTTCTCCTCCTATCCGGTTTCTTTTTGACAAATTCCTTTCTCCCCCTGTGCTTTGGCTGACATGGAATGATTGGTCGTATCCAGTCAAATGCTTCGCAAGTTTTTTAAATCCTCAAGGCCCTAGTCTTCATTAATATGCAACGTTCTCACACATAAATATAATTACATACAATTATTAGCGGAAAAGGATCAGATAAGGTTTATTAAGGAAATATCCTATAATTACCCAAGTCCAAGACTTCCCTTTACATGTTAATTCAACCAAGGGTTGGAATCTGCAATCACTTCACCTGCAAAACAACTACGGACTTTGATTTTACTTTAGGAAGCTGAGATTTCAGGGCAGGACTGGAAAAGGGATACACCTTTGTTTAAAAGACCTAACCAGGATAATTCTAGAAAGACAAAAGACAATGGCCCAGATTTGGCCACTTCTGGTCTTTCAAACCCTTCCAAACATCAAACAGAAAATTTAAATTTACATCATACTCACATTGTCATACACCAAAAACTCACACAACTTGTAAAGCGATTCTCCTCCAATTTAAAAAATAAAATTTTTAAATGACATCATACTTAATTTTTAGGTCTCATAACTTCAAAGGATAGGTAAGAAATGCACGTAATTTACAGGCATGTGGTCTTCTATAAGGATCTGTGAGAATCTGTGGGTAGAGCTTCCAAGGGCTAACATATACAATTTGAGGAACTGGGCAATGAAAGACGAGTGGAAAATGATTCCTTTGTGGTCAGAGTGTTCTACGTGTGTAGATCCATCATTCACTTGACAAGTACTAATTGAGCATCTATAGTGTGCTAGGTTCTATTCTAGGCATAATCAATGAATAAGACGGTCAAGGTCACAGCTACCCAGGTGCCAACATCCTAGGGAAGGAGAACAGACCATAAACTAGAAAACAACACAATGAATAATAGAATTACAGCTAGTGATGGGAGCCAAAAGGAAAAAATTCAGAACAAGGGGATGTGATAAAAAGTGATGGTCATTGGGGTGGATGATTTTATTTTTTAATATCTATTTATTTATTATTTGGGCTTCCCTAGTGGCCCAGACAGGAAAGAGTCTATCTGCAATGCAGGAGACCCAGCTTTGACCCCTGGGTTCAGAAGATCCCCTGGAAAAGGAGATAGCAACCCACTCCAGTATTCTTGCCGAGACAGTCCGGGAGGGTCACGGGGAGTTGGACGAGCCTGGGTGAGGATGCACGCCGCGCAGAGACTCAGCCCTGCATTTGGCAGGCGGGCCAGCAGGAGCTACTCCACAGGCTGTGGCAGTGCGTCGGGTCCCCTGCAGCTCATGCCCATTTTCTGAACAACTGTGTTCTCTCTGCCACATGCCGGAGATCGTTCCCAGCCCCAGAGGTGCCAAAGGGAACAAACCAGATACTATCCCTACTCTCTCTCACGGACCTTAAATAGGGGAGAAAAAAGCATCCAACACAAAACCAAATAACTGCATGATTCTGTGTCAGGGGATGACAGATGTCCTAAAGAAAACTAAGACAGGGCACGGGGACTGGGATGATAAGAGTGAAGGGCAGGGCAGCTCCTTAAGATCAGAGGCCGGGGGAAGGCCCCAGGGAGGGCAGGGTATCTGCTCAGACCTCAATGAGCGCCATCCAGATGGGAACCAGAGGTTCCATCCAGATGGGAACCAGAAGTCACCCTGTGCCTCCCTAACCCCAACACATCACTGCTCTTTTGATGCCAACCCCCAGCAGAACACAGTCCCACTCCAGCTTTCCTCGAAAGGCTCCTCCCTCACCAAAGTGCCAAAGGATGAGTACCAGAGAGGGAGGGGGATTTTCACAAGGGGAGCCCAGAAGTGGGGTGACCTTGCCCCGCACCAGCAGGAACGTGTGATTTATCAGCATGTGGTAAGGCCGCTCACGCATTCCTCTAAAACCTCAAAGGTTTCTTTTCTCCGGTCTCTGCAGGGGCCACAGCTTTCTTCTTGGTTCCTTTTGTCCGCACCAACGCCCAGTCCTGATTTCTCTCTACTAAACGAAGCAATTCAGCTCAGCCCCAATTTCTCCCACAAACACTCCCGCACACTCAGCAAAACAGGGCTTTCTTTGGAAAGGCGAGTGCTGACCATCGCTGCCCGCAGGAGACCTCATGCTCCCCACTCCTATCCCAAGTGGCTCAACGCAGTATCTCTCCTTAGAACACCTGCTGAGGGAAATGCTGGTGAACACAGCTGTCCCCTTGCAGATGGGCTGTGGAACACTCACCCCTGCAAGCTCCCTCACACTCAGCCCAGGACGGGAAATTCCTGTCCATGGTGTCTCTTCCTGCCTGTGGCTTCCTGTGTTTACCCTTTCTTGACTTATAATCAGGCCAAGATGAGAAAGTAGCTGAATTCTTGCCTTGCACCTATAGACTCTGGTTCAGGCAGACGTTGGTGAACTGTGAAGATCCAAGAAGTTGTGCTGAAATAGCCCCACCGCCTTCTCAGAAGGTCGCCTGTGGTGATTTGGGCTGAAATGCAGAACGTCACGCCCCAGCACGAAAGCAGCCACATGCGTGAGACTGGGCACGCCTATGTTCCAACACCACTTCATTCCTAGACACTGAGATCTGAGTCTCATTGATTCTCGCAAGTCACAACATATTGCTACATTTCTATTTTATTTTTTTTTTACCATTGATGTATGCGTGCGTGCATGCTCAGTCATGTCCCCCTCTTTGCAACCCCATAGACTATAGCACCCCAGGCTCCTCTGTCCATGGGATTTCCCAGGCAAGAATACTGGGTTGGGGTGTCATTTCCTTCTCCAAGGGAATCTTCCCAACCCAGGGATCAAACCCTCATCTCGTGTCTCCTGCTTTGGCAGGTGGATTCTTTACCAACTGCGCCACCTGGAAAACCAGTTAAAAAGGTGAAAACCGTTCTCACCTTTCAGGCCTCACAGAACCAAGCAGCATCCTGGATTTGGCCCAGGGGTCCTGGGTTGCCACCCTGATGTTCGATGACAAACATCAGGCTCTCTGGGTTCTTGCCTCCATCTGGGGAAGGCAAGGCATCAGCACCCTCCAGGGGGAGGAGGCAGCCTGGCCCCGCCCCTGCCCCCTGACGGCCAGGGCCTGGAGTAGCTCCTTCCAACGAACCCTCCCTGACCATCCCATGGTAGGAGCCCGAGCCTCCGGGGCAGGGCTGCTTGCTCACCCCAGGATCTCCAGCTTTGAGCCCCGGCCAGCGCCCAGCAGACACTAAACCATATTAGAGAGAAGAAACCAAGCAATGTTTGAAAGACATAGCATCTTTGAGCGGTTCTCAAGCCCGTCTCCAGTATCACTCATGCTTATGATAAGATAGAGCCATTACTTACTAGCAAAATGAATAATTAACCATTTCTCAAAGCCTGGCGGAATGGACAACAAGGAAGATTGCTGTGAGTGATATGTCTAAATGCCTTCTTGAAACACAGCCCAGAGCCCCCACTCTGCGATATTTCCATCGATCGCCAAAGGAGTTGAGGCTACTTCCTCGAGTTTGGGGAGGAGGAGGAGGGCCAAACCGCTCGGCTCCGGTTCTGTCTTCAGCATTTTGCAATTAAGACCTGGCCTTGTCCAAAGCGCAATCTGTCATTACCTTTAATATCGAGACAGCATGCTCTGGTCCAAATGGAATCTGACCGCCCGGGACACCCCGAAGGTAAACCGCGTCCCATCACACCTTTCACTTTGTGCATCGTCCGGGCCAGCTGATGTCTGTTTCAGCTGAGCAGTGGGCTGTTCCCACGACAGTGCGAGGAAAGCTGATGTTCCATGAACTTCTCTGCTGGTGCCTCTTTTCCGACTGACAGCTTCACCCTGCACCCTCTGCCTGCCTGTTCATCCCAGAGATGGGGTTCCTGCTCTTCTGATTAGCTTGGGCAACGATTGGGATAATTTAGGACTTGCCCCATGTGATCATCTGTACAGTTACGACAAATAAAAGACGTTAAACGAGCAGTCGCTGCATGTTTACTGTATCGTATTGCTGAGAGCTGAATGCATGCCAAATGCTATAATGCAAGGGGGGATATGAACTCTAGAATGATGACACTAATAAGGAAATTACAAAAGGCCCAACAAATGGCATTTGTGTTAAATCAATAATGCTCTGTTTGTTTCTTTTTTAATTCTAATCTTTCTTCGAAAAAAAAATTATCTTTCTAAACAGTTGGCGATTCCTATTCTTGTTCGTCTTCCCGAACATAATTAAAAACATGTTGTGGCGTCTACTTAAGACATCAACTTTCCCAAGTCTGTCTTGTCCACTGTGTTTTAAACAAAGACACTTGTTTTGGCATTGTGCCCTTAATTAATCATTGGAGGCTTTATTGCTGCATCAAAAAAAAAAAGTGTCTCTGTTTAATGATTCATCAGAAGTCCAGTTTCTGCAAAACTTAATCAAATACAGAACCAACTTTCTAATCATCTTAAATACTGAGAAAAAAAAATCATGCAGGCCTTGTTTTTAGGATGGTATTGAATATCTGATTAAAATGTTGGAATGTGATGCCTTGCTAATATAGTGTGCGCATGCTAAGTTGCTTTGTGGGCCTGCGTGCTGTCGCTTCAGTCGGGTCTGACTTCATGGCCCTACGGACCGTAGCCCACCAAGCTCCTCTATCCAAGGGCTCTCTAGGCAAGAATATTGGAGTGGGCCGTCATGCCCTCCCCCAGAGAACTCCTCAACCCAGGGACTGAACCTGCGTCTCACACCTCCTGCATCATCAGCGGGGTTCTTCACCAGTAGAGCCACCGGGGAAGCCCTGTTAATAGAAGTTTTTTCGGAATCCTTTCACGGGAAAGATGGAATTCTTTCAAGAGGATGGAAGCTCTTTATTTTTTGAGAAAAAAGAACCTTTGGTAGCTCAGTGAATGTCATTTAGCACTGGGTCTTGCTGAGAAAGAGAGGAAGCCTTGAGAGGCCCATGTGAAAAGCGCCTGAAGAATGCTTGTCCTCGTGGGCAAATTTTACGGTTCACTCTGAGAATCATCGCTGGTTAAGGCTGACTCCAGAAATGCTAAACCCGCCCTTGCTAACTCTGATCAGTCCGCGGACCCTTCCTCAGTTTCACTCTGCCTTGAAATCCTAGAATGCTTGTCCGTCAAACTTCCGTTCTCTGGGCACATCCCTCAACAGAATCCACGCAGAAGTCTGAGGCAAGACGAAGCAAATGGGGGCTCCCCTGGTGGTCCAGGGGTAAAGCTTCTGCCTGACAATGCAGGGGACACTGGTTGGATCCCTCGTCCGGGAAGATGCCACGGAGCAACTCTGCGCCTGCGCATGACTACTGGCCCTGCACACTAGCGCTCAGGCGGCCAGCTTCCGGGGCCCGCGCGCCTGGGGCCCGCGCGCCTGGGGCCCGCGCGCCTGGGGCCCGCGCGCCTGGGGCCCGCGCGCCTGGGGCCCGCGCGCCTGGGGCCCGCGCGCCTGGGGCCCTGCTCTGCAACAAGACGCCCCCGCGGCGAGGAGCCCGCTGGGCGGGCGGAGAGGGGCCGCTCCCGCAGCCAGAGCGGAGCCCCGTCTCTCCTAAGGACGGAGCGCGCCACGCACAGCACGGGAGGCCCAGTGCAGCCAACGAGTACATGATAAATAACATACTAAAAAGAAAAAGCGAAGCAAACGGAGCCAGCTCTCTAAATCCCACCAAATCAGGTCGAGGATTTTAAAGACAGTCTCAGTGGAAAAGCAAAATACCTGGAGAAGAAGAATCTCATTTGAATTCGGTCAGCTTAACAAAATGTAACCCTTTCTGGGCTTGCGATTTGTGACCTCCTGAAGAAGTTTTGAGAGGCTGAGCTTTTGTTATTCTAATAATAATAACAATAACATTCCATTATTAGTAGCAGTAGTAATACGTCTGCTGTATTTGTGAGAATTTACAATGTGATGATCACTGGTATAGTTTTGAAACTACACTAACATGAGCTGTAATTCAATGTGCCTCAATTCAGTCGGTATGTCAGGTATTACTGCAATTGTCCTTTATGGAGCCCTCACTTTACACCAGGCAGACATACACACACACTTGGACGCTGTGTGTCACGAACCTAACACCGGCACTCTGAAGTCGTGTGCCTCTAGGAGCCAGGCAGAAGCAAGCATGGCAAATTGCTGGGCACTAGCTCAGTCCAAAGCGGGTAGGAGCTAGTCATTTCCATGTAGAAATTTGAACCCAGAGTTTCCCATTGCCAGACCTATTTTTTTTTTCAATTTAAAAATATATATATCTTTATTTATTTGACTGCTCCAGGTCTTAGCTGCACCACGCAGGATCTTCAGTCTGAGTTGCAGCATACTGGGTCTAGTTCCCTGACCAGGGATCGAACCCGGGGACCCTGCATTGGGCATGCAGAGTCTTAGCCACTGAAATACCAGGGAAGTCCCTCAATTTTTTTCAGAAGAAGCTATTATGTGAAAGTGTTGGCATTCCCTCCAGATTTTTCAAATGCCTGGGTAGCTCAGCTGGTAAAGAATACCCCCTAAAAAAAGTATCTTCTGGCCAAACGTAGCTCTCCAGCCAACAGTTTAAGGCCTCTGCTATCAAGCAACACTTGAGATAAAGGATATTTCTCTTCCCCTAAACTGAAAGTAAAATCATCTTTTACTTTGTCTCCACTAATAAGAGCCAGTGCTCCATATTAACTGCACAAGTAGGTTTGGCCACCTAGAGGCAGGGGGAGGAACTCGATGACCTCAGGGACCTTCACACACCTAGGTTCTATTCACCCAGGCACGTGTGGGCCGTCCACAGCACTCCTCGCCTCCCCATCAGCTGATTAACCCGACTCAATGGTCGTAAGAGGCCCAGGTGTCCCGCAGGTGCTAAGCACTGTCTGAGTAGTTCTGAGTGGGCTGGTATGGTTGCTAGGCAGCCAGAAAATGTGACTTTTCCACTGGGGTAACGCAGGAGAGAGGCTTGTGCGTCAGAGAATGATGAAATCTAGACAGCAGAGCCACTCATGAACCCAGGTGGCTTCTGTTCTGTCCAAAGGAGATACACACTTGTTGAGACGGCGGAAGTTCACTCCATCTACCCCCCGCCAGAATGAGGAAACTGACATTCCAGAGGTGGACCCCTGTACTCTAGATGGGAGAAGAAATGGCTTTGCTTTTTTCAGGAGGTATTTGGCAAGAGCTGACAAAATTTTAAGCCTTTATTCTCTTCAACCTGCAAGTTTATGGCTGGAAATTTATCTTTTACCTCTATTTGTTGTTGCTGTTGTTCAGCCGCTCATGTGTCCGACTCTCTGCGACCCCATGGACTGCAGCACGCCAGGCTCCCCTGTCCTGCACTATCTCCCGGAGTTTGTGCAAATTCAAGTCCATTGCATCAGTGACGCTATCTAACCATCTCATCCTCTGTCATCCCCTTCTCCTCCCACCTTCAGTCTTTGCCAGTATCAGGGTCTTTTCCAATGAGTTGGCTCTTCACATAGGCTGGCCAAAGTACTGGCGCTTCAGCTTCAGCATCAGTCCTTCCAATGAACATTCATGGTTGCTTTCCTTTGGGATGGACTGGTTGGATCTCCGTGCAGTCCAAGGGTCTTCTCCAACACCACAGCTCAAAAGCATCAGTTCTTCAGTGCTCACCCTTCTTTCTGCTCCAACTCTCACATCTGTACATGACCACTGGAAAAATCAGTGTTTTGACTACCTGAACCTTTGTCGGCAAAAGCAGCTTTTGAATATGCTATTTAGATTTGTCATACCTTTTATTTCAAAGAACAAGAGTTCAATTTCAAGGCTGGGCATGTATTAATATAGCAAGGTGTGTTCATAATGATGTTGCCTCCACATGGAAGGCAGTGGTTCAAACCACAGCCTCTGGTGCCAGACCCACTAGCTTGAATCTTAGCCCTCCTGGATACAAGCTGTGTGGTCTTAGGCAAGCTGCTTCACCTCCCTGTGCCTCAGTCTTCTCTTCTAAAAATTGGGACTGTTAAAATATCTATTTCATATGGTCACTAGGAGAGTAAATGAATTAATACAGGTGCAGCCCTATTTAAATGTGGGATATTTTCACCCATTGAAATTGCACAAGCATTTTTCAGTTTTCCACACCAGAAGATTCAATAAAGTCCTTCAAAACAATGAAACAACCTCTATGTGTTGGCAGAAAACAATCATAAGATTTATTATTTAACAGAAATATCAAGTGGCTACAGCATTCACCTTTGTGTTAAAAATAACATATAAATCATATTCAACAAAGAACCTGCTATTAGCCACTGGGGTAATCCTGATTTTCCCTTTTATATAAAATTTTTATTTAAAATCTTATTTAAGTAATATTTAATGTGTGAGTAAACACACACTATCTTAAACGTAAATACTATGTTTATCTTGTTGTTTAGTCACTAAGTCATGTCTGACTTTTTTGCAACCCCATGGGCTATAGAACACCAGACTCCTCTGTCTGTGGAATTCTCAGGCAAGGGTACTGGAGTGAGTTGCCATTTCATACTCCAGGGGATTTTCCCGACCCAGGGATCAAACCCACGTCTCCTGCATTGGCAGACTGTTTACCACAGAGCAACCAGGGAAACCTGTGTTTATCTGTGGAGAACATTTCTGCACTGACCAGAAAGAAGCACATGGGTTGGATAGAGCAGTTTTAATTTTTGTAGTGTTTCAAATTTCTGCCAAGTTCTTATGCTACTTTTTTTTTTTTTTATCCAAGAAGAATCTAATTTGAAAGGAAAAGCCAGGACTAAGCTCAGTGTCTGACAGCACTGGACTTTACCCCAGGGCTCAGGAGCCCGCGTTTCCATGTGGACCTTTCGGCTTTACCCTACTGATGACGCCCTGCGCCCAGGTGGGGCGGGTCCAAGGGAAGCCCCGATTCCACCCCTTCTGGCTGGTGACCTGACGCGGAAAGGTCACCTCCCTGAGCCTCCTCCCCTTTTTGTTCAGTAAGCACCCACGGCTCCTCCAGGACTTTTAGAGGACTAAGTGAGCAAAGGTTTGCCAGGGCGAGGACAGGGCCTGTCATATATAAAAACGGGGTTATTACTGCCTATGGTGGCTGATTTCCAACTACCAGCTTTACAAAGGTGGCACAAATCAAGATGTTCACTATTGTCATTTATGCAAATTAAGGAGACAACACCTAGGGAGGAAAATATCTTGCCTGTCTCTCTTCTTGTTTTTCTTCTGTCTTTAACATACCCCATTACCAAAAGCCCTTAAGGTTTCTGTTGATTACTTCCACAATAAACACATTAAAATCAGCAAAGCACCAGGTTGGCTATTGTCTAAGCTTCATCTTCTTAGTCCAGTGCACAGCTTGAGAAATGCCTGTGGGGGGGAAATTAAAATATGCCATGATAAAATTGTCGATATTGTTGATTCTAGAGATGTAAGAGCCACAGTTCAGACAGGCGTGCCCTCCACCCTGGCCCAGGACCCATGGCCCCTTCTGATCCCCACCCACACCCTCCCCCTCGTACCCCACACATGTACAACTTTCTCCACACTTGCCTCCTGGATAATACCATCTTTATTACCCTAAAACTGTTTTTCAGATAATCTACCTATCTCTAGCTGCTTGTACAGTTGCCCCCAAATCCATATAATGTCTTAACTCCGTAATACAAACAATAAGCAAAGAGAAAGTACATCATTGGAAAATAGCATGATACATATGCATGTGTGTACATATTATATATGTGTGTATATATTCTATATGTGGACATGTATGTGCTCATATGCTCAGTTACTCAGTCACGTCTGACTCTTTGTGACCCCATGGACTGTAGCCTGTCAGGCTTCTGTCCATGGGATTTCTCAGGCAAGAATACTGGAGTGGTTGCCACTTCAAGCAGTGTCCACACTGAGGAATTTGCGATTTGCAGTGGAGGAGGGCTACCCTGGTGCTCACATAAAAGGCGCGTGGGTGGAGACAGGAGGGGGCAGGAGACCGTATAAAGACCGCCACCATCGCCGTCAGCGGCAAGGGCTCAGAAGGAGAGGAGCGAGTGAAGACTCTTGGCGGCCCCGCCCCGCTGGTGCTCTGGACGCTTGCCGGAAGTCTCGGCAGTCGTCAGGGTGATGCGGCGCGTAGCACAGCCTTCAAATAGGGAAAGAACACAGGCTTCACTGACAGTATCAGGGGAACTGGACCTAATAACAGTATCCAGAAAACTCTGTTAATCAGGCCGTTTCTTCCCACAGTAGTGGGGTTTGATTCACCTGTCAACTTCCCCTGGACTCTGAGCTCCCTGAGAGCCCAGCCTTCGCTCTTTCAATCTCTGTGGCATCAGGGATTAGGATATCGAGTTTGGCGACCTGACCAAATCCTGCCCATCACCTATCTGTATAAATAAAGCGTCAGGGATGCAGCCACGCCTGTTCATGGTACGTTACCCGTGGAGCCTTAGCCCTATGATGTCAAGGTTGAGGACTCGATACAGACACCCTCTGATGTGTGAATTCTAAAGTATTTACTATCTGGCTCTTTAAGAAAAGTTTACCAGGCTCTGAGCTAGCATCATGCAAAGAACATACAAATAGTTATTCAACGCACAAGTGTGAATGTCAGTCATCACAGGACTTCCATTGATTGCTTTTCGGCTGACGCACCCCTTGAACAGTACCCCCAAAGGTGAAACTTTTTTTCTGGGTCACACTCCTTGTCCTGATTTGTCCAGTTCGTTGGGGAATCCCTGAGCAGAGTCGGGTTAGAGAGGCAGGGTGGGGAGGGCTTGAAGCCAGCGAGCTGAGCCATCATGAGCGGAGCCTGTGGCAGGCTTGGTCGGGGCGCCATCTTGGGCGGCGCAGTTCCCTGGGGCGTCCTACACGGCGTCACAGGACTTCACAAGGCGGCGCAAGACGTCACGTCCCGAGAGTTGCATCTCCAGCCTCCAGCCCCTAGATGGCAGTGGTGCGCCCTCTCCTCCAGGGCGTGACATTCAGAAATGGCTCCCAGGAGGCAGACGTCTCCCAGTTGAGAACCCTGGCTCGAGAGAGAGAGAGAGATTGCAGATAAAAACTAAGTACTGGAGTCTTCTTATAAATGCCCCTGAGGAGAGTCCCCACATTAAAAAAAAATACTTGACAGGCGTTTACACAGCCTCCCTCTGTAGTGCAATCTAATAACCCACCTCGGGAAATTTCTGATGTCCAGCCTAAACCCCTTCAACTGCATTTGCCCCTCTTTTTTCTTATTCCATCATTAATGAAAAATAAAAACTAGAACCAGTACATAAGCTCTCCATATTAACCCTTCTCCCATGACAGTCCCTTCACAGAGGAAACCGGGGAATACACAGTACAGTCAGTCAGTCATTCAACTGCTGAGGAGCCCCCTGCCAGCGCTGCCTTAGGGGCTGAAATAGAAAAGGAACAAGCCTGACCCAGTTTCTGATCTCACAGAGCTACAATTTAGTGAATAGAACAAATTAGTAAGTAAATAATCAAAACAATATCAGTGATTGTTGAGTGTTTGATGCTATAAGAGTGAGTCATAGCAGCAAAAGAGACACAGATGTAAAGAACAGACTTTTGGACTCTGTGGGAGAAGGCGAGGGTGGGAGGATTTGAGAGAATAGCATTGAAACATGTATATTACCATATGTGAGACGGATCATCAGTCCAGGTTCGACTCATGAGACAGGGTGCTCAAGGCTGGTGCCCTGGGATGACCCTGAGGGATGGGGTGGGGAGGGAGGTTCGACAGGGTTCAGGATGGGGGACACATGTACACCCGTGGCTGATACGTGTCGATGTATGGCAAAAACCACCACAATATTGTAAAGTAATTAGCCTCCAATTAAAATAATTTTTTTTTAAAGGGTGAGTCATAGGGGGCTTCCCCTATGGTCCAGTGGTTAAGAATCTGCCTTGCAATGCAGGGGATGAGGGTTCGATCCCTGGTCAGGGAACAAAGATCTCTCATGCTGCAGGGCAACTAAGTCCTTGTGCCACAACTAAGACCCAATGCAGCCAAATAAATAAATAAATCTTTAAAAAAGTGAGTCATAGGTCAATTACCTCTCAATAAACCTGGAAGAGAAAAGAGTAAGTGTACCCTTAGCTAGGATGGTAAGAGGCCTAACTACCACTAAGGAGCAGAACCGCTGAGAGAGACGTGGGCAGAAAGGTGTGGTTTCACTGTGTTAACACTTCGGCGTTTGTGTTCTGGGATGGGTGTGTCGAGTCCTCTCCCCTGATGTCCCGTCCAAGTTTCCATCCTTCTGACGTGAGGGGGGGGAGCCTCCCAGTGGTCCTCTGTTCTCTGAGCAGCTTCATGAAACAGCCTTGTTGGGACTTCCCCATTGGTCCAGTGGTTAAGACTCCATGCTTCCAGTGGAGGGGCACAGGTTCAATTCCCAGTCAGGGAACTAAGATTCCTCATGCTGTGCAGTGCAGCCAATAAATTTTAAAAAAGAAAAGAAAGAACCCTGTCAATCAGCCTGACTCTGCCTCAGGCTCTCAGGTGGATTTCCTGTGACTAGTCAGTGCCAGACCTAAGGGATCCCCAGGTTCTCCAGGAGGTTAACTGGAACCTGAGGTCTTCTCCCCACCCTCAGTGAGGCTAGGATGGCTCAGAGGATTTTGAGTGGGGAGGCCTCTGATCACTTCCACTGGCCGAGAATACAGACGTCTGGGGTCTCCTTCCACTCTTCTCCAGCACCTCCAGTCACTTCCTTTCTTTGTCCCAAAGGTTGAGCTACTTCCTACAATAAACCAGATCCTAGGGGTTACTTATAAAATGAGAAAAATCCAGACAGGTGGAAAAGTTGTACCTAGTTGCTAGTGGAAGCCAGAAGGGAAAAATCGATGGCCTGGGGCTTCTGGCAGCTTTATGAACCAGGCTGTTTTGTTCTACTTGTGATCCATCTTCCTGAGATACATGGAAGGTGAGAGGGTGGACTCTTGGGTCCTATAGATGTGAGTGCAAATCTGGGCTGCCCTAACAGGCTGCCAGACCTTGAGAAAACCAGGTAAACTCTTTGAGCCTTTGTTTTTTTCTCTGAGAAATGAAAAGTTCTACTTTGGACAGTTGTTATGATGATGAGAGAGAGGTATATGCTAATAATAACAATAACATCCATCATGCATTGAGTTTCTACTGTGTACTCGGCACTGTGCTAAATTCTTTTCATAAATATTCAATTTCACAGTGGCCCTAAGGGCAGGACCCATTTTATGGGTGAGAAGAGTGAGGCTTAGAGATGCTAACCAGCATGCCCACATCTACCCACTTTGTAAGGAGCAAAACTAGTTGTCGTTGTCGCCAAGTCGTGTCCGACTCTGAGACCCCATGGACTGCAGCACGCCAGGCCTCCCTATCCTTCACCACCTCCCAGAGTTTGCCCAAGTTTATGTCCATTGAATTGGTGATGCCATCCAGCCATCTCATCCTCTGTCGTCCCCTTCTCCTCCTGCCTTCAATCCCTCCCAGCATCAGGGTCTCTCCCAATGAGTCAGTTTTCCACATCAGGTGGCCAAAGTATTGGAGCTTCAGCATCAGTCTTGCAACGAGATTTCAGGGTTGATTTCCTCTAGGATGGACTAGTTTGGTCTCCTTGCAGTCCCAGGGTCTCTCAAGAGTCTTGTCTAGCACCACAGATCGAAAGCATCAGTTCTTCAGCACTCAGCCTTTTGAGCCCAAATGCTGGGCTCTTACCACTGGTCCCGTCTGCTGGGCTATCCATAAAAAATGCTGTGTTACGTGTTGTGGTTTTCATCCCAGGGGGAATAAGTGTGTGAGCGGATGGACAGAAACCTGCCCTCAAACGAGAGCAACATGAGTAGCTGCTGGGGCAGGAGGAGCGTTTCAGAGAGAGCAGCTGTCGCTTGCTGGAGGCGCCCTGTCCCAGCGCCCGAGGGCCGCGCTCGGGGCGTCCTGATGCCGCAACTGAGCCCGAGGGCTGACGCAGCCCAGCGCCCGAGGGCCGCGCTCGGGGCGTCCTGACGCCGCGGCTGAGCCCGAGGGCTGACGCGGTCACGCTGGGACCATGTGCACTCCACCCTCTCTGTGTCTGCGCCCCGCCTGTAAAGCAGGGATTCGCAAATTCATTCATGCGGTTCGCAGCATTTATGTATTAAGTGCCCCCTTCCCCAGTGCTGGCACTGCCCTGTAGAGAGGTGCATAAGATGGACATTAAAAGTTAAAAAGTTAGTCACTTAGTTGTGTCTGACTCTTTGTGACCCCAAGGACTGTAGCCCACCCAGGCTCATCCATTCCCCAGGCAAGAATATGGAGTGGGTTGCCATTCCCTTCTCCAGGGGATCTTCCCCACCCAGGAATCAAACCCAGGTCTCTCGAATTGCAGACAGACTCTTTACCAACTGAGCCACCAGGAAAACCAAGATGGACATAAATTCTGCCCTCAAATAGCTCACCCTCTGCAACGGAAGGCAATCCAGAGAGTCAAACGCGTAACAGGACCACACAGGAAGAATCAAGGGTCTGTGTCTGCAGGAAGGGCGGAGGGAAGTGTCGGTGCAGGAAGACACTCAGAATGACGGGGTCAGAGAAAGCCTGGCTGAGAAGGGGGTGGGTGAAGCTGGGCTGGGCAGGAAGCTGAGTGAGAAGGTTCCAGGCGGGGGAAAGAGGGAGAGAAACCGACGGCCCAGAGTCAAGCCGGCCCATCGGGAAAATTTCACTGACTGTTCCTCAGAACACCAACCCCACAAGAGCTCCTCAGGAAAAGCTTGTGGGGTCGAATAGGCTGTGCAAATCCCGCATATTCTGTGTTTGGAGTCTGTGTTGCCCGTTAGCATAAAGACGGACAGACTGACCGAGGTGCTAAGTGGAGCCTTGTTCAGCCCACCACCATCTCTTCATGCACCACCTGTTGGCATTCTGCAGAGCTTTGTCTCCATGGGAACCAACCTCCAGATGTGGTTTAAACTTAGGCCCCTTTCTCTACAATGTGCAGGTTTCTTGACTCTCGGTCCCTCATCGGGGCCATTCAACCAACATTCACGGAGTGCCTCTTGCTAAATGCCAGACACTGAGCCAGACCCAGCGGGACACAGAGCGGGGCAAGGCTGCCGCCTCCTTTTCAAGAGTCACATGGTCAGCCCAAGCAGAGGTGGGCAGAGAACACAGCGGCCAGATGCTGAGGCTCCCCTGGGGGTTCAGTGATCCAGACTTTCCAGCGGACAGCTTTGGGGACCTAACGGAACAGACGTGTCCCAAAGCGCTGCTCTTCTCTCTTGTGACGTTTTCTGGACTGACCCATGGCAGGAGCGCTAACCCCTAGCAAATCCGAGTGCTTTTAAAAGCAAGAAGCGGGTGGCTGCTTAGAGGTCAGATGAAAGGCAAACCCGCCCAGCAGTTTGTACCCCCTCAACACCTTCCCAAGAAGGGGATTGCAAGCTTCAGGACAACCCCCGGCAGATCCAATTGCAAATGAACACGTTCGTACAGCTGCCCAGCCCCACGCAGCCCCTGAGTTAGAACAAACTGGCTTCCACCGCCATGTACACACCGTCCGCACCAACCACATCAGGCCTCCTCACTTACCACCTGCATAGGAGTAGTTTTCAAAGGCTAGGCTTTCCTCTCAATATCTAGCGTCTAAGAACAGGATGCACTGCTGGGTAAAGGGGAAGAACAAACCTTCTTTACTGACATGTAAAACATACTTATTTTTCAGTTCAGTTCAGCATTCAGTCGCTCAGGTGTGTCCAACTCTTGGCGATCCCATGGACTGTAGCCCGCCAGGCTCCTCTGTCCATGAGATTTCCCAGGCAAGAATACGGAAGTGGGTTGCCATTTCCTTCTCCAGGGGATCTTCCTGACCCAAGGATTGAACCTGGTCTCCTGCACTGGCAAGCAGATTGTTTTGCCACTGAGCCACCTGGGAAGCCCGTAGTTATTTTAATCACCCCTGAATATACTCACGTTTAGTTCAAAATCTTGTCTCCTTCGGTTTACAGTCAGGACTTGAGGAGCAATGTAACATGGTGTTAAGAGCACAGAACCCAAATAACGATGCCTACGCGTACCAGCAGGAATGTAAGTCCCTGATTTGAACCAGCTACTCTGAAGGGCATTACCTATTAACCCCTCGCTGCATTCTTAGCCCCATTTTACAGATCAGAAAACAGAGTCTTAAAAAAAGGTGCAACGGTTTACCCAAGGGCACACAGGAAGACACACAACCAGATTAGACATCTGCCTTGAGTCGCCTCCTTACGAGAGGTGTGTGGACCTTGGCGTGCTGGAATTTCAGCCCCGGAGCTTTCCTGCAGGGGAGGCTTCGGGAAAACCTGCCAAAACCTGCAGTCGCCCTGAAAACTCCCGTCTATCACCTCATTCCTCCGCTTCATCCACACTCCAGTGTTAAAAGGTCCATTAGGTCTTCCTCATTTGACCAGTTAGACAGCTGATGCTTTGAGACCATCCAAAAACTGGTCCAATAAACCAAGCTGCCAAGTAACCAACTCATGTCCTAAGCCAGCGATCCTCAGCCAGGGCAAGTTTGCGCACCAGAGGACGTTTGCATTACCTGGAGACCTGCTGGGTGGGCGTGACTGGGGCTGGTGGTACTGCTGGCATCTGGGAAGAGGCTGGGGTGGCGCTCCACCCTACACGGTACACAGGACAGCCCCCATCCTCCTGTGAACAGTTATCCAACCCAGACGGCAGGACGGGCAAGGCTGAGCCCCCTCGGCTTAATCCAGGTTTATCCAGCACCAGAGTCAATAATTATCTTGCACCATTTTACTTCCTTAGGGTTCATAAGAGCTGACTCATTGGAAGAAAAGCCCTGATGCTGGGAAAGACTGAAGGCAAAAGGAGAAGGGGGCAGCAGAGGATGAGGTGGTTAGACAGCATCACCAACTCCATGGGCATGAGTCTGAGCAAACCCCAGGAGATAGTGAAGGACAAGGGAGCCTGGTGTGCTGTAGTCCATGGGGTCACAGAGAACTGGACATGACTTAGCGACGGAACAACACAAGGGTTCATAAACCTCAACAGTGTGGACATTTGGGGCCAAACGTGTCTCTGATGTGGAGGCTGTCCTGGCGCACGTGTGCGGGATTTTCACAGCATCCCTGGCGTTTACCCCTTAGATACCAGTAGCCCTGAACCCTCCCCGCGTCCTGACAACCAAAAACGTCTCCAGGGATCACCAAGTGTCCCCAGCACCCAGCTCTCGGGATTCCACCACCCCAAGATTCCCTCTCCTTCCCCTAGTGGGAGGCACATCACCCCCAGTGGAGAACCATCACTCTAACAAAAGGAAAATCAGTTTAGCTTTGCAATGAGAATTAAAAGCTCCCCTGGGAAATATTAAGAGAACGTTCTGGATAACCATTATTTAAATATGTAAAAAAAAATGTAGGTCAGGGTATGTGTGAAGATATATTAAATACCTGGGCATGTCTGTCAGAAAGGAATATCCCCTTTTATGATCTCCTGCCCAAGTATTGCTGGGGCAACAAATTAACCAACCCCTTTAATTCCCAGCTCTGCGTTATCCATCACATTGAGCTTCAGAGACTATCCAGCAGAATAGAAATATAGAGCAGTATTCCCTTTTTGTTGTTAACAGTGTTCTATTTTGGGAGCCCCGTTTTTATTCCAAAATGAACTAGATCTTAACTTGCAGCAGTGTTACTAGGAGAGGAGCCGTGAGCGGCCCGTGACTGACCCCACAATGGGTGGCCTCCAGCCCCTCTCCCTTCAGGAAGCGGCCTGTGCTCAGACCCCAGGCAGCAGGAGGGGCCCGTGAACGCCGGACAAGCGCCTGGTCTGGTTCCAGGTGAATGAAGCGGTCGTTTCACTGGAAGAGCGCTTGTCCTCCAGCAAGCTAAGCATGGACATCTGCAAAGCCGGAGCGTCTTCACCAGGGACCATCTATTCCAAATGTCCACACGACAAAATATCATTCCACGAGAAAGAAGGCGGTTCTGCTGTTTGCAGCAACATGGATGCGCCTGAAGGACAGTCTGCTGAGTGGAGGGAGCCAGAGGAGAAAGACAAATACTGCGGGATCTCACTTCTGTGTGCAATCTAAAAAAACGAAAGCCCAGCCGAGAGGAGAGGGGTGGCTCGCAGGGGCTGAGGGAGCGGGAAGCGAGGCGATGCTGGTCACAGCGGACCAGCGCTTAGTGATAGCGTGATCACGTTCTGGGGAGCCAGTACAGCCCCGTGATCTGTCGGTGATGGTACCGAATGGCATTCTTGCAGTTTGCTGGAAGAACAGAGCATCAACACTCTTGCTACACACACATAGACACACACACCTCTGTGAGGGGTGTGTCAATTGACCTGACTGCGGTGATCATTTCACAGTGAATACACACGTGAAATCACCACACTGCACATTTAAAATACACACAGGGTTTTAAATAGTCTTTGATTGGCTTCCCTGGGTCTTCACTGTGGCGTACCGCATTTTAACTTTGGCGTGCAGGGTCTTTGGCTGTGACATGTGGGCTCGAGTTCCCTGATGGGGGACTGAACCCCAGGATTAGGAGTGCAGAATCTTAGCTACTGGACCACCAGGGAGGTCCCACAAGCTGCAAAGAGAACCTGGCAGAGACAAATAGTAAATATATAATATGTATCTTATATATATATATGTAATATTTATACACAGTTTTTTTGTCCATAAAAAAGAATTTCCATGGCTTGGGAACTGAGGCACAGCTAAGATCCAGCAAACTTCCATGATGATATAAATCAGAGGTCAGCAAATGTTTTCGATAATGAGCCAGACAGTAAATATTTTCAACTCTGCAGGTCATACAACCTCTGGTGCAGCTGTTCAATTCTGCAGCATGTAATATGGCCATAGACAGGATGTAAACGATGGGCTGTGTTTCCACTAAAACCTTATTTATGGAATCTGAAATCTGAATTTCATGTAATTCTTAAATCATGAAATATTCTTTTCATTCATCCTCAACCATTTAAAAAAATGGAAAGAAAAAAAAAATTATTTGCTCCTGAGCCACAGGTGAACAGGCAGCAGCCAGGTTTGGCCTGTCCACCTCTTACAAGGAACACGACAAAAGAGGGACATCTCATCATCTCCCCCCAAAAGCCCATAAATTCCCACTTCTCTGTCTTTGAGATGAAGGAGAACATCCTGGACATTTGGGACTCGGTTTAGTGGCACTAGAGGAAACAATCTTGCTAGCACTTGGGTTTCTGGAGTATTCCGTCTTTCGAGGGTTGAATAAACATTGCAGGACAAACGGAGTAACTCAGTGCTGGCCTTTTTCTTTTCCTGCTATGATTCCATAAAACAGGAGTTTATAGTAGAAAGTAGGGCTTCCCAGGGGGCTCAGTGGTCGTGAATGCACCTGCCAATGCAGGAGAAGCAGACCTGGGTTAGAGCCCTGGGTTGGGGAGAGCCCCTGGAGACGGAAATGGCAATCACTCCAGTATTCTCGCCTGGAGAGTCCCGTGGACAGAGGAGCCTGGCGGGCTGCAGTCCACGGGGTCGCACGGAGTCGGACACGACTGAGCGACTGAGCACACACAGTGGAAAGTAACCGATGAGCTGGATACTTTAAGGACCTCCTGGTTAAAAACTAGAGAAGAAGAAAGAAAAAATCCTTGGTTTCTAAACTGGATAAAATACAAAGATCTCAGTTCCCATGTGAAAGGAAGGTCTCAAAAACTGTGCCCCCAACCCCTGTCTCCCTCAGCACAGAGAAGCATCAGAACTGAGAGGAGAGAGGCTTATCTGAGAACTTCTTGGAGGTTATAAATTCTTCAGCAACTCCAGATTAAGTTTGTAACAGGGATTTTTTTTTTCTACTTCTTTTTTTTAAGTCACCGTGATCACAATTTTCAGATTTTCAGCTACGTACAAAACTTTTCTCCCTCCTTCTCTAACAGAGAAGGTCAATCACTTTTTAGATATAAGAGAATTTGAGAAGAGATTAATGACAAAGACAAATGATGATTTTTATTTTAGCAGAAGTTTCAGTGCGTTTTCTGCCCGGCCCAGGGACTGATAATAAAGTATACTTGACATATAACTGCGTAAGTTCTTTGCTTTCAAGTTCCACGATGGATCAAAAGAGCCAATTCTCTCTTTAGAAAGAAATGTCCTGGAAGGAAAAATAAAAGGAAGGTTGGGGGGAACCTCATCCACCTCTTTTGTCTTTTTCTCTTTTCTTTGTGGCCCAGAGACAGAGCCTTGAGTGACTTCTTCAGAAAAGAGATCAGTGAAATTGTCAGTTGATTACTTCTCCTTGATTAGCATTTATAAGAGCCCTGTGATACAGTATTTGCATTCCTATTTAGCCGTGATTTTTGTGGGGCACCAATGATTAAACTTGTCACAGGGCTTGATTGACGGGGTCAGATCTTCACTTTCTACTCTTTTGAAATTAAAAACAAATGTGTCAGCTGCCTTCATGGGCCGGAGCGCCGTGAAGCTCGCCTGCCTTGTCATTGCAGATAGGTCAGGAATGTTTTAATTTTAGGGATGGATTCTGCTTGTCAAGTAGAGTGTGATGGCGTGTGGTTCTGGAGATGAGATGTGAAGGGTGTAAAACAAAGAAGGGGAAGAACAAAGACAAAGACACTCACATTATTAGACAGATTTAATTAGTCTGAATGGATATTATGCTAGATGAAGCAGTGAGCTGTGAAATTAACCCTTGATTACAGACTGGCGGATCATCCTTGGGAAGAGAATCAAACCTTTGTGAAGAGATGCGAGGTGTGATTGCAGTTCCTCCTGCCCTCCTGGGTTGCCTGCCAGATCCGCACCCCCTCCCGGTCTACTGAAACACCAGGGGAAGCTGGTCTGGAGCGTGTGCGAGCGGTGTGCATAGAGGAGGAGTCCCCTTCCACTTCGGAGAAAGTGACAAGCCAACGGTGGTTGGGTACGAAAGCTAAGGTGCTCCCGATGATGATGCAGCTTTCCGAGTCCACAATCGGGTCGACGAACAGCCAAGTTTGAATGAGTGTTGCTTATTCTGCATGTCTGCATTGAACAGCTCTAGCAGTCACCCTAGAGGGTCACCTCCCAGCCATGCCCCTGAAACAACCTTCCCCTACCTGTCCCTAACGCAGCCACGGTCTTCTCCAGGGAATCCCAGCTACCGTGTGACTCCCAAGAATTCCACCCATATTAACAGAGAGATGGAAGGCCGAGACACCTGAAGCACAGATGCCCAATTAAGCAAAAATTGCTTATACCGAGGACCTCAACAAAGAGGGGACGGCTGTGAGAGACTTGTACATATGAGGGTCCCCGGGTCTGAGGCGCTGTGGCCGTCCAGAAATCCTTTCATTTGTACAAGGTATCAAGGCTGTATAAGCCTCTGTACAAGCCTTGTATAAGCTGCACCAATTAATGTCTCTACTTCCGAGTGACCCCGTCTCCATCACTCCCAGCACCAGTCTCGGGAACGGGAAGCCTCCGGGAGCATCACACAGGGAAGGCGGGTCTGTTGGGCTGGCCCAGGGTCAAGTGGAAAGTCAGCAAACTGGGAGGAAGCAGAGTGCTAGAATTTGCTTTAGGCTCCTTCCCCAAAGCAGTCTTCTCATCGGTTAAAGCGGAGTACGGCTCCTTCCCGAAGGGTCTCTCCCCGTCACGCGGAGAGTGAGGTCTGAGTTGTGCGCAAAAAGTGCGGGAAAGGCATCCTGGGCCATGACTGCGGTCAGCGTCACAACACAGGGCACTAATTCTCAGCCACGTTCCTGGCTCTGGTTGCTGTCTCCCTCATCACAGCTTCGCGCCTTCATGTCTAGATGGCTCCCGTTTAGGAAAGTCCTGGTTGAGGAACTCCCCGGGCAGTTTTTAGGTGTGGTCTTCGGACTCCGGATGAGCTGCAGGCGATTGCGCATCACCCACTCCCCGTTGCTGGTGAAGGCTGAGGGCGGCCAGTGAACTCACTGGCATTGCACTGGAATTTCCGCTTTGGAATCTTTTCTAGTTTGGCCGCGTTGGGTCTCCGCCGCTGCGCGGCCCGTCTCTGGTTGCCGCGCGCAGGCGCCTCACTGCGGTGGGTGGCGTGCCCTGGTGCGGACCACGTGCGCTGGCGCGGAGCACGTGCCCTGGTGCGGACCACGTGCGCTGGCGCGGAGCCCAGCCTGGAGAACTCGCAGCCTTGGGTGGCCGTGGCGCTCGGGCGTCGTTGCTCCGCGGCCTGTGGAATCTTCCCAGACCAGGGATCAAACCCACACGCCCGCCCTGGCGAGCAGGTTCTCGACCGCTGGACCCCCAGGGAAGGCCCACCCTGAAATTTTCTGAATGTTAGAGACGGAAGGGAAATTGGGATCTTCACCCTGCGGTGCTTCTGGGAGCCAGGCCTGTGTGTGTGAACACGTTCACAGGTCCGGGTGGGGGAGCGTGGAGAATCACTGCTCTGCCGGGAAAGCAGGTCTCTTTATCAGTGGGTGCTTCCGGTGACCAGCCAGTGGGGGCCACAGGGCTCCAGGCAGATGCATCTCAAAGTTTCTGGAAAGTCAGACTTTCTACAGGTAAACACAGCTCCTTGGAAATAAGGATTGTTTTCTTTCCAGAGGTGAGGTAGTGTTTTGAAGAAATTCCTTCCTTAGCTCTAAGAGAGCTAAGAGAACCCACCTCCCGTCTCCACTTTGCGGAGGAAGGGACTTAAGCTCATCAGGACTGGAGCTCAGTTCATTAGCACACTTAGCCCTGAACACACACGGTGGTCACACAGTGATTTACACAGAACTTTGGGGGCTTCCCTGATAGCTCAGATGGTAAAGAATCCGCCTGCAACGCAAGAGACTCCAGTTCGACTCCAGTTCAGTTGGGAAGCTCCCCTGGAGAGAGGAAAGGCTACCCACTCCAGTATTCTGGCCTGGAGAATTCCATGGACTGTATAGACAGTGGTGTCACAAAGAGTCGGACACGACTGAGGGACTTTCACTTTTTCACTTTGCAGGGGGCGGGGAGGGGGACAGCTCTGTATTTGTTTTAAAGCACATTCAAATGCATGTCGGTGTCGGCCTTCTCAGCTTCATCACCATGGACTTCTAACCCACATCACCCTCTGCTGTGAGGCCTGGTCTGTGCATTGTAGGACATTAAGCAGCTTCCCTGGCTTCTTTCTACCTACTAGACATTAGTCCCCTCACTCCCCAACACGTCTCCAGACATTTCCAAAGGCCTCTGGGGGTCAAAGGCATCCCCAGTTGAGGATTGACATGTATCTATGACAAACCTAGACAGTGTATTAAAAAACAGAAGCATCATTTTGCCGACAAATGTCCATCTAGTCAAAGCTATGGTTTTTCCAGTAGTCATGTACTGATGTGAGAGTTGGACCATAAAGAAGGCTGAGCACCAGAGAATTGATGCTTTCAAACTGTGGTGTTGGAGAAGACTCTTGAGAGCCCCTTGGACAGCAAGGAGATCAAACCGGTCAGTTCTCAAGGAAATCAACCCTGAAGACTGATGCCAAACTGGAAGCTCCAATCCTTTGGCCACCTGATCCGAAGAGCCGCCTCATTGGAAAAGACTCTGATGCTGGGAAAGATTGGGGACAAGAGGGGAAGGGGGTGACAGAGGTTGAGATGGTCAGATGGCGTCACCAACTCAGTAGACATGAGTTTGAAGAAACTCTGGGAGATAGTGAGGGACAGGGAAGCCTGGCATGCTGCAGTCCATGGGGTTTCAAAGAGTCAGACACAACTGAGCAACTAAACAACAAAAATATATCTGTAATCCCATAGACACTATTGCCTAGGATAAAAGCTAAGAAAGAAAAACGTGAGCCAAATTAAAGAAAAAATTAGGTTAAAACAAACAATAGAGAGAATACAGGTGATCAAGATGTTGCAAAAAAAAAAAAAAAAAAATTTAGGAGATGCTAGTTTGGCATCAAATTCACATTTTACAAATGAGGATAACTGACACCCAGAACATGGACTAGGTTGGAGCAGAACCACCCAGGTTTTGTCCCTGTGTTAATCTCATGAAAATAATGCAGGAAAGCACAGCACACGGCAATAATGATGATCCGTAACCTGCTGTGTGACAGCTTTTTACATGTCGTAACTCGTTTAATATTTATGCCAATGCTGTGACGTAGGAATTATCATCATTCCCATTTACAAAAAAAGATAAGAAAATTTGTTAAACAAATCTATGTTGGGAAAGGAAGATAATAAGTAATTTGGTGGAGCTGTGGATAGAGTATGCAATTTATCACTTATGCTTTCATGCCATGGTGGTGGTGGTTTAGTCGCCACGTCATGTCTGACCCTTGCAACCCCATGGACTGTAGCCCCCAGGCTCATCTGTCCATGGGATTCCCCAGGCAAGAATACTGGAGTGGGTTGCCACTTCCTTCTCCAGAGGATCTTCCCGACCCAGGAATTGAACCCAGTTCTCCTGCATTGCAGGCAGATTCTTTACGGACTGAGCTAAGAGGGAAACCCCCTTTCATGACATGACTTAAAATATTTTTCTTGGAAATTCCCTGGTGGTCCAGTGGTGAGGACTCTGCTTTCACTGCCGAGGACCCGGGTTCAATCCCTGGGTCTAAGGGGAACTAAGATCTGCAAGCTGGGCAGCTCAGCCAAAAAACGTAAAACAATAAAATAATCCTCTTAGCACCTCCTATGTTCCAAGCTGCTGTTCAGTCACTCAGTCATACCCACCTCTTTGCGACCCCATGGACTGCAGCTAGCCAGGCTCCCCTGTCCTTGACTATCTCCCAGGGTTTGCTCAAACTCTTGTCCACTGAGTCGGGGATGCCATCCAACCATCTTATCATGAGATGCCTGCTTCTTCTTCTGCTCTCAGTCTTTCCCAGCACCAGGGTATTTTCCAACAAGGAGACTCTTTGAATCAGGTGGCCAAAGTATTGGAGCTTCAGCATCAGTCCTTCCAATGAATATTCAGGGCTGACTTCCTTTAGGATGGACTGGTTGGATCTCCTTGCTTTCCAAGGGACTCTCAAGAGTGTTCCAAGTGACATGCCACATCTGAGCCAGCATCACTACTTAAGTCATATCACTATTATCATTCATCATTATTGCCATGGGTTTGTGTGCAGACTCTGGTTCGTTCCTGGTTGGGAAGATCCCCTGGAGAAGGGATAGGCTACCCACTCCAGTATCCTTGGGCTTCCCTTGTGGCCCAGCTGGTAAAGAATCCACCTGCAATGTGGGAGACCTGGGTTTGATCCCTGGGTTGGGAAGATCCCTTGGAGAAGGGAACGGCTACCCACTCCAGCATGCTGGCCTGAAAAATTCCATGGACAGTCCATGGGGTCACAAAGAGTCAGACACGACTGAGAGACTTTCACTTCACTCACTGCATTAGCAGAGGCAGGCTATAGCTGCTACTTCTGAATATTATTCACACCAAACTAGAGAATTCGTTTTTTCTATTGGGCTTCTAGAGGTTTTTCGCTGTCAAAAAAAAAGCAGGAAGGTTATAAGTTAGAAATGCTTTAGGCAGCAAGTAAAACCCAACTTTATGTAGCTTGATGTAAATAAATCGAGGCTTTCTCTTCTCACCATCATGGCGCCCAGAAGCAGGTGCCTGTGGCGTTGTGTCGATGGGTAACGGCGTTAGAAGGTGTCTCTGTGAGTCACTTGGTGGTTGTCTCAGAGCTGCAGGGTGGCTGCTGGCATGAGACAGGATGTCTGCATTCAAGGTGGGGAAAGAAGTGAATGACTATTCCGCTCACCCGGGTCCCCTTTTCTCTGGGGTGGCAAGTCTTTCCCAGAGACCCAGCAGAATTCCACTTAAGCTTCCTCGGCCAGAGCTGTGTGTCTTTCTGTCACTCACGGAAGCACAGTTCTGCCACGTGAGTGTTAGTTGAGCACATGGCCACAGAGAACAAAGCCGAAATTTTACCAGCAGGAAGAAGAGGGAGATGGATAGAGAGTAGATGACCAACAGCATCTCTCCTGAGGACCATTCTGGGGGCAAAGGTGCTCTGTCTAGGCTCTTCTCCTTTCCTTCCCTGTCCCTTCTTAACCAGCATTTGGCTGGAGATCTTTTTTCCATTCTGAGTTAACGTTAATTAATCACCAAATGTGGACTGAGGAAATACTGTTGACCAAAAATGTCCTGAGTTCAGTGGAATATTTAAACAATGTTATAGGGACTTCCCTGGGGGTTCACTAGCTAAGACTCCATGCTTCCAATAGAGGAGGCCTGGGTTCGATCCCTGGTCAGGGAACTAGCTCCCACATGCCTTAGCTAAGAGTTTACATGCCGCAACTAAAGATTCTGAGGGCCACAGCTAAGACCCAGTGCGGCCAAAGGAATATAAACAAGCAGGCCTGCCTGCTGTCATCAGGACCACCACCATGACCAGTGCCGCGCAGACCTGAACTCGGACTATTTCACATACACCATCTCGTGGAACCGGCACAGTGACGTAAGTGTTATCATTCACATTTAACCAAAGAGGAAATCAAATTTCAAGAGGCAAAATGGCTCACTGAAGCTCGCTGAGTTGCGAAGTGGCAGGTCTGGGTTTGAACCCTAGCCTGAGGAGCCCCAAAGCCCACCGCCTTCCCTTCAAAGCGCTGACAGTACAGCAGGGGAGTCAGGTGTAACTCGCTCCCACGGGAGGTGGTTTCCAGCATTGCAGGGCAAAGCAGAGCACATGCTCAGATGCGTGGTCCTGGAAATAGGTTTCGGAAGCATAACAAGGAAGACGGGTTTCATGAGGGCCAGACGCAGTCAAGAGAGACGCTTGAGTTGCCCCTTAAGACTTGGTTTCCATAAATAGTGGTTATTAAGATCAGTGCTGGGCTCCCAGCTAAGAGAAGCAGAGACGCAAACAGAACTCGGAAATGTGGACCTCCGCAAAGCAAGCGGAGACCGTTACACCCAGTGAGACCTACTTGGGGGTTGCGGGCATTCTGGAGGTTTCTTAGTGCTCCCCGCGGGTCCTGGGACCACGTGCCTGCCCTCGGGCTTCAGCTGCTGCCGCGCTTCGGCCGGGCTGAGAGCAGGCCGCCCACAGCCGCCGCGCGGAGGGCGTGCCGGGGCCTCTCGCTCCTGGAGCGTATTTGTGCAGGCTCGTTTTCCGAAACTAAACGCAGCAGCCCGCCAAGCTGAAAAAGGAGGCTGTGTTCTTTCTCGTCACACAGCGTTTCTGAATGCCCATGGATGTAAAAGAAAGCAGAACCCAGAAAGTCTAGGATATGTGATATTCCCAAACCACACAACAGACAGGAAGCTTTCTGAATGAGAAATCCACTGCTTTCTTAAGGGGCTTCCTTGTTGGTTTGGAGACTACTCTGGCGCATTAAAAACTCTGATAAGGAACAATTTTAATTCGATACAGCTCAGTTTGACCAACTATTTCTGAATACTTCCTTTGTGCCAGGCTCTGTGCGAGATTCTCTCGCAAGATACTGGTGGATGCAAAGATAAGTATGGCCAAGAGGGACCCTTATGGCAGAGAAAGCGGTGAGGATCTCACAGAGAGGCCAAGGAGGTGGTAAGGAGCATGCAATGATGGCCCTTTTTCCCCCATCTTCCTCCGTTCCAGAGCAATGGAAAAATAATGCATGTGGTGACTTCCCTTGTGGTCCAGTGGCTAAGAATCCACCTCCCAATGCAGGGGACACCAGTTCAACCCCTGGTCTGGGAAGATGCCACATGCCTCGGAGCAACTAAGCCTGTGTGCCATGACTACTGAGCCTGCTCCCTCTAAAGCCCGAGCCCCAAAACAAGAGCAGCCACTGCAGTGAGAAGCCCACTCACCATAACTAGAGAGCAGACCTGGCTTGCCCCAACTAGAGAAAGCGTTCACAGGCCCAGTGCAGCTAGAAAATGTCAATAGTTTTTTTAAAGGATGCATATGGAAAAACAGAACAAGGGAAGGCATTGTACCAAGGTACCAAAGAGCATTTATTTGAGAATCATATTCTTCCAAGATCTGAGCCTGCTCCCCTGCTTGTCCTCTTGTCTGGATGCGTCACTGTAGCTCTCAGGGGCTTCTCAGATCGCTCAGTTGGTAAAGAATCCACCTGCAATGCAGAAGACATTGCTGCAATGCTCAGTTCCTGGGTCGGGAAGATCCGCTGGAGAAGGGATAGGCTATCCACTCCGGTATTCTTGGGCTTTCCTTGTGACTCAGCTGGTAAAGAATCCACCTGCAATGCCAGAGACCTGGGTCCGATCCCTGAGTTGGGAAGATGCCCTGAAGAAAGGAGCAGCCACCTACTCCAGTATTCTGCTCTGTACAGTTCACGGGAGGCAAAGAGTCAGACACGACTGAACGACTTTCACTTTCACCTCTCAGAGACTCAGTTTTCTCGTCTGTAAAATGGGTGTGGTAAAACTCCCTACCTCACAGGGCTGCTGTGAAAACTCATCGAGATCATGCAAGAAAAGCACTTAGCAGAGTACCTGGCACACACTGAACTCTCTGATAATTTTTGTTTTCAGTCATAACAATTGCTGACAATGTGTTGTTATTTTCATTTAACTTAGTGCCATATCTGGAATTTAGTAAGCATTCAACTATGTTTTGCTAGTTATTATTGTTGCAGTTGCTGTTGAAGTATTTAACACTGGTGTCTGGCAAAACAGAACCACACGACGGGCACAGCTAGGATCCTTCTAGAGCCCTGATGAGTAAGCGTGGCACTCTCCCTGTGGGAGAATCTCTGGGAGACCGAGCCTATGGAACCCTTACCCATGATTCACTTTGGGAGGCAATATGGTTTTTCTCTTTCACCTCTGCGAAAGCACCCTAGTCCCCTCGATCCTTCCAAAGCCATCATAAACGTAAAATTCACCAAACTGAAGCCAGAAACTTCCAGACTGCCCTGGCTAGGCCACACACTAGCCAGTGGTGTATCTGTGCTTCTATGCCTGACACCGAGTGTGACTCCCCTAGATACAAGATGCAAAGGGTCTGGCGCCACATTTTATTTCAATTGGGTTTCCCTTCCTTCAGGCAGTATGTCCTAGAAACTGCGAGCCTCCTGCAAGCCTTACACTTACCTAGAATTTCAGCTTCTTGCTTCCTTTCTCTTGTCTCCTATGGTAGAAAGTCTTGCTTTATTTCAAAGGGTTACTGAAATACCACCTCCTCCAGAAAGTCTCCCTGGATCCTCTTTCTTTGCCCAAGCTAGAAAAGAAATCGTCCCTGCCTCCGGGTATCCTCAGAGTGTTCTCTGAGCTGTGTCAAACCAAGATATGGTTTTTAACCATGCATATGTTAGTCATGGCTATGGATTGCCCGTGACAGAAAAACCACTCAAACTGGTTTAGGTCCAGAGGGGATTTATCAGCTCCTCTGGAGGTCAGTGGTGTAGCTAGATTCAGAGGAAGCTGAAACCAGCGTTTAAACGGCTTCATTGAAAATCTGGCCTTAAGCTCTTAAATCTACTGGCTCTTCAGCAGCGCGGGTCTCTGACACTATTTCCACCACGTGGGGGCTCCAAAGCTCCAGCTGAGCCCCTCGGCAGTGAAGGGTTCCAGCAGACGTCGCTCATTGGACGGAACTGGGTCAGGTGTCCACGCCTGGACCAATCACTGTGGCCAGGAGAGCAGAAGACAGGGATTGGCCAGATTGGAGTCACGTGCCGGCTGGTAGCTGGAAGCAGGGTGAGCCCCAGCCAAGCCACTGGCCTTAGTGTGAGTGGTGGTTCCCTAAAGCAAGGTCGGGGTTGGTACCCAGAAGCAGCAACGACTGTGTATGTCAGGCAGAAAAGCTCTGCGGGTTCGTCTCTTGGTACCTCACGGGGCCTCGGCTTTTTTCCTCGTAAAGTAGATGCTCCATAAAATCACAGAATGAATGAAAAAAAAGAAGGGATGAAACAAAGTACTTACCTATTGGAGTTGCATGCTTCCTCCTGGCTCAGTTACATTGGCCAAGCAGAGGTCACACATCCATCTGAGTATTTCTCCAACAATCTCTCTTAGGGAAAATCTTTGTAAAGCAGGCATCACAGACCTTCCATCTAGAGTTGCAAATGATGTAGAAGATCCTAACCTTTAATAATCCAAAGTGCCTCACAGCCTATTTTTTAAAATGTCGTTAACCAAATATGTGAGAATTCACCATGACCTAGTCCTTGACTCATCTATTTGAATCTTTTCTTTCTAGCCATTTCTGGTCATGAAAAAAGGGCAGGATTTCTGGCATCCTTCCTGCTTCTTTGTTATTAAAAGCAGGATCAGTTAATAAATAATTATGATGCTCAGTTTCTAGGGAACAAGGAGATAAGGGCAGGAACACTTGAGTCTCACAAATTACATGCTATAGGATAGATTTTCACCCAGAGTGGAGAACAGCCTAGCGTTCTTTTTCTTTCCTGTGGCATAAATTGTTCTAATTATATGTGCAAGATCCTCTATCCCCAAAGATATGAGTTGGAGGCACTGTGTCTGTTCTTTTAATTCCAAGCAGCATTTGCGGTTACGTGTTCCCAGCCCCCCTTGTTTTCAAACTGAATTGTTTCAGTGGTAGCTTGGTGTGTCAGCTTGTAAGTCTATAAAACAGTTTTATACCAGCTGGAGATTCAACATGCTACATGAATACATAACAGTGCCTAACCAAGAAGGTTTGTAATTCAGTAATTAGCTGTAATTAATGAACACAAAGTGAAGACTCATTTACAGTTTAAATTATCACATTAGCTCCTGTCACCCTCTATGTACACAAAACAGCAGGAATTCAATTATTTTTATTCTTCAAAGCTAATTTAAAATTTAAGGGATGCCATTACATGAAATAATAGGTAGGAAATGTAATCGAAATCACTGGGAACAGTTGGCCGTCCTTAGAATAAAAAAAAAAAATGCGATCGCTGACGATTTGGAAATGTTTTTTCATCTGTGAACAGATGAAGGATTGAAATCTCTGCTCTTTTCAGTGTATTTAATTTAAAAGAGGAAGCGAGTTTGGTGGTTGCTGAATCTTTGTGCAAGAGAGAATCATTGTGCATAATTGTAACAGCAGTTGATAACGGATAATGCTGTTGATAGTAATGAGATGACAGCCTGGCAGACTCACGTTCCATTACCCTTAACCGGGGCTGAGCCTCCCACCACTGCACGGGGCTCCTGGACCTGTCACCCATTTTTGAGGCATGATTTCAGCTCGGGAGGCCTTGCGTCACTGTCACATTGCTGCAGCCCTCAGTTCCTTGCATGTATATATGATGAATATTGTTTAATTCATTCATCGAACATTGACCCGGCACTTCCTCTCCCTCGACTACATCCTTGATCTCATGGAGCCAGCATTCCATGGGAAGAGACAGACAGTGGTTCTCAAGTTCGTCTGTTCACAGAATCATGCGAGAAGCTTTAAAAATATGTCTATCAGTGTCTCGTTCCCAGTCCCAGTGAACCAAACCCAATTTTCTGGGAATCAGGTATGGGCATCAGGATTTTTTAATAGATTTCCAGGTGATTCTAATATGCATCAGAGTTGCGAACTACTGTGATCAACTAATAAATGCAACCAGTAAATTAGCATTCCTTGATGATGGATGCTGTGATAAAAACAAAGCAAGGGAATGCAGAAGGTGACTGAGGGCTGCTCTGGAGTGAATATTAGGGGAAAACATCTCTGGGTGGCTCCTTGGGAGGAGACCTGAATGATAAAACAAAGGAGCCAGTCCTGAGAAGATCTGGGAGGATCTGTTGTTAGAACTCAGGCGTCAGCCACTCTACCCCCTCTTCCTTCCTTTCCTTCTACTTCTCCTTCTTCTCTTTTATTTACTTACTATTTATTTATTGCCATTTTAGCCCTTTAAAAATGTGAAAGCTTCCTTAGTTCAAGCATCATCCAAAATCAAGCTGCAAAGCAAATTTGGCTCACTCAAACCATGTTCCAGAAAACAAACAAGCAAACAAAAAGACCCACACATGCAAAGGCCCTGAGGCAGATTTGAGTTGAATGCATTAGACCAGCAGAAAGAAGGCTTGAGGAGGTGGGGCTTAACAGTTTGTAGCAGAGATGGCTAGAATTTTTAAATGTGGGTGGATGGTTAGGTGTTATTTTATGTATGATGAAAGGCATTGATGTATTTCAAGCAGGGGATGAATGAATGTGTGTGTGTGTGTGTGTGTGTGTGTGTGTGTGTGTGTGTGTAAAAGAGACACTTGTGTTCCCACACTCACCACAGTGTATCTCCCGGCAGCTTCCACTTATCTCCTCTCATGGCAGTTCCAGGAAGGGGAGGAAAAACAAGTCTGAGTGAAATGAGAGCAGTGTCTGTTGCTTTCGACTCTGGTACCGCGCTTTCCCCTCCTCTTCCTATGATCATTTGTCTTTTCCTTTAAATAGGCCACTCGGAGCGCACTGTCTAATTTTTCATAGGTGATCGACTGCTGAGTGGGGGTTTAGGTAGACAGAGGGAAGGCGCTGATAAGCCGGAGCACGAATTCTATTAGGGAAATGCGGAGGTAATTAATGAATGCTGCCAGTAATTGGGAAGGTGTGAGTCCCTGTAATATCGTAATGATAGTCATCCGTCTGGGCGCCCCCGTCACTCCGAGCCATCTCTCATCACTCTCTGATCTCAGACCCTTAGCCATGCAAATCTCCCTGACAGGTCGCTGTGTCTCTGTCTCCCTAATTGGCCGGTATAGAGTTGTTTATGAATATTGTCGGCATTTAGGCCTCAGTTGGAGCTTGTTCAAAAATCGTTAGCAAAGTTGCCTTAACAGCATTGTCAAGAATGTATTCCCCTGTTTCGATATCTGTTTTTAAGCCGGCAGAGGTTCGGGATGAAATTAAGTGATGCATTGTGTGGACTGGAGCTCTGTGTGTGTCATGGTTATTAAACTATTTTTGAAGTAAAAACCAATTTACAGTAATTTCTCATCCCGCTTAGGGTAAAACTTCCGTTTGTGTGCGGGAACGGGATGTCTTTTTAAGAGCACGTCCTCCGTTCTGAATAGCGCATTGAGTATATTGATGCCATCTTCAGACAAAACCATTTGCAAAAATTACAGTTTTGCATCAAGACTGGTTTCTAAACATCCGTCACCATTTCATTCCAAATGGGCACCTTTACGGGAACCATTTGCCATGTTTTCTTGCCAACAATTTTTCCTGCACTCAAGTGGCTATCCTTTCATCTCCCCCAACCAAATTAGGTGATGGATTGTTTGAAATGCTACCAAAAAAATTGTCTTAAGCCCTTATGAATCTGGTAAGTGAGTTTAATGTGTCATGATGTTTGAGAGGGATCTTTTAAATATTTAGAAAATATGGGAAATAGTGTTTTAATATATAATCAACACACTTTCCCATATTCAGATATGAAATAGTCCAGTTCAGAGTGCATCTTTATCAATTCCAAACAGAAGAGAAATTTAGCAAGCTCTGGTCTCCATTTTGCCCCCGTGGAGGAAGAGAGAGGCTTGGTTGCAAAGGACAGCCCAAATTCAGAAGTCTTCAGGCTCATCTTCTGCTCGCCAGCTCTGAGTGGCCTTGATTCAACTTCCCAGCCTCACAAAGCTTCAAGTTTCCCATCTGTCTTCCCATCCCCGCATCTCAAATGTAGTTTACAGCACATTCATGGATATGTATGTACTTCATATATGTATGCACATATATACGTAGGTTTACTCGGGTAAAGAACCTGCCGGTGCAGGAGACCTGGGTTTGATCCCTGGATCCAGAAGATCCCCTGAAGAAGGAAGTGGCAACCCACTCCAGTGTTCTTGCCTGGAGAATCCCATGGACAGAGGAGCCTGGCGGGCCACAGTCCCTGGGGTCGCAGAGTCGGACACGACTGAGCGCGCAGGCGCATGCCAGCAGCAGCGTAAGGACCAGGCAGGCTGGAGTGAGGAAGCATCTCTGGGAATGTGCTTTCCCGAGCCTCGGTGAGGGGGTCAACCGTCCCCGTTTGCCTGGGACTGAGGGGCTTCCCAGCGTGGGGATCCAAAACCAGGACGGCGCAGGCAAACGGGGCTGGGAGGCCCCTGGAGCGTAAGCAGGACTCCTTTTTCAGCCTCCCGTGCAGGCCCTCCGCGGGCCGTGGCTTGCTAAAGCCCCCAACTCACGGAAAATCTTCGCTCCCGTCTCTAGCTCTGCAGATGAGCTGCGTTTCTCTGCAGAACCATCTGGAATGTTCCAAGTCCTCGCGAGGGATATAAATGGCTGCTCGAGGGACTTGCCTGGCGGTCCAGTGGGTCAGACTCTGCTTCCATCGCAGGAGGCTCGGGCTCCATCCCTGGTCAGGGAACTATTAGTAAGATCCCGCGGGCCCCGCGGCGAGGCCAGAAGAGAAAGCCGCAGAAAAGGAGCGGCCGCTCGAGCCGCGCTGGCGCTCCGCAGAGGGCTCCGCCTCGGCCCCCGCAGAAGTTTCGGTGGGTTCGGGTGACGGGGCCGCTGACGGCTGCGGGGACAGGCAGGGTGAGTCCTTGGGGCGCGTCCCGGCAGCCGGGAATCGCCGGGAAGCGGCTGAGAGCGGTGCCAGCGCCTGGAGCGGGGTCTGAGGCCGTCAGCCTGGCAGGCCTTGCCCGGGGAGCCCCAGCAGCATCTCAGGGACGGGCTCGGGGCCTCCTGGCCGTCCGTGAGCAGACATGGGGAGCCCACAGCCGTCCCAACCTGCTGATCTCCCCTCTGAGGACAGTCCTAGCCGAGGAAGCGCCTAGAATGCCAAGGGTCCCCAAGCCCCATAGCCTTTGGGGTCTTTATCACAAACCTCCCAGGGTGGTCTGCTCTGACAGCCAGGACTTTCCCGTGAAAGTCTTCGTTCATCCCAACAGCACACCAGCTGCATCATCTCTAAATGAAAGGCTTTATTTTGCAATCCCCGACTCCACCCCGCCCAGCCCCGAGCACTTTTTTCTCATCACTCTTCCTTAGATCTGAATGAATCGCTGTAACAGACACAGCTGCTGGTGGGCCGCTGTCGTGAGCAAGGAGACTGACACGGTTCCGAAGCTAAACCTCAAACCGGAATGCCACAGGAGCCCCAAGACTCCGTTCTTGAAATAAAATACAAGGCGGGGCGCCGCAGAGAGGGAGGCAGGTGAAGTGCAGGGAACGTCTCTGAAGGCAGCAGCGGCCAAGGCTGGAGGCAAACTGCAGCGCGGAGTAATTGTCAGAGGCTCGCGTAAACACATAAATAAGATAAATTTATTTTCATTATTCATATTTGGTGCTCTTCCCTTCCACTTATTTATGCTTTAAACAAGGGCTACAGTAAATATAACGATAAAAAAGTGCCTGCAGCGGACGGGAAGATGATCCAGAAACCCTGATATGCAGCAATACCTGTTTCTCCTTTCCAACCACTAACGAATCTTAACTGGAGCCCTGTTATGTTCCCATGTGAGTGATAAGCCATGATTTATTATGAAGTGTCATGAAACCGGATTGCCATCCAGTGAGACATGAGCTAGTGGAAAATATTTTCCCTGTTTCCCCACCTCATTACTCAAAGACGCAGTGTCCCTTCACCAAGCCTAATTTAACCGACTTTTTTGAGTCCTCCACTCATGGGTGATGGAAATTAGCCAAGGAGAGGCTGTCTGGTAAAGTCTGGTGCCTGAAGCCAGCCCCCTGGTCGAGCTGGTGCCAGGGCTGGTGACGAATTGCAAATTGGCCAGCCTCCAGAGAAGCCTGATCCCAAGAATCAGCCCAACCCTCTGCCAGAGCAGCAAGAATATGAATGTGCTCAGGAAATGAACCCAAAGAGCAACACCGATGACTGCACCTCGTGTTAACCACATGTCCTGCCGTCACACTTGGAACTCATGCCTCCGTCCTCAAGACTTAACCCAGTGGTGCAGATGAGCCAGCTGAGCCTAAAGGGCAGGCTTTTCCCAGATATGCTGGTGGTACATGGGAAAATGGTGACTGCCAGTCTGTTCTTCTGTCACTTAATAAATCTCATGGGAATGTGTCTAACAGCCCCCTCCCGCTTTTTTACATTTTATTTTTAAATATTTTTAGACTTAGTTGCAAAAATGGTGACAGAGATGCTTCACCCAGCTTTTCATAATGTTAACATCTTACCCAACCCTGATAGTTATCAAAGCCAGGAAATCAACTTTGGTTCAACTCTGTTCACTCAACTGTAGACCTTATTTGAACATTACCTAAATTTCCTTTTGCTGCTCCAAGATTTAATTTAAGGTTTCACATGGGATTTAGTTGTTACGTATCTTTTCCCCCCATCTGTGAGGATCCTTCCATCTTTCCTTGTCTTTGATGACATTAACGCTTTTGTCAAGTACTGGTTAGGTGTTTTGTAGATTCCTCTCGATTCGGGTTTGTCTGCTGTCGTCTTGCGGTTAGATGGGGGTTCTGCGTTTTTGGCAAGAATTCCATGGAAAGGGGGTTCCCTCGTCAGTGCGTCATAGCAGGGCTGCATGAATTAATGCGTGCTGCTCCTGGGGGTGTCCACATTAATTAACGGGCAAGCCAGTATGTGGCCATTCCCTTTACAATATGACGTGTGCAGCTCCTATAGGCCGCAACTTTGTGGCGCTGGCCAAAATATCATGAAGTGAAAACTTTCCATTCGGTATCCTGTTAACACTAGCTATGTGACTTTGGACACAGAATTTAATGTTTCTCTGAATCATACTTTTCCCACCTGGATAAAGAAAATAACAGTCACCCTTTAAGATCAATGGGAAGATTAGTGATCAGATATGCAAAGTCGATGTGCCAGGAGGCTCTCAAAAGTAGGCCTCTCTAGAAATTATCTGGGCCAACTTGCACCCTGTATTGGCAGCCCTCAAAAAATATGATGCACGCAGCCATCACCCTTTGCAGAGGAGAAGCCTGGAGCTCGGGGATGTGGAGGGCCTGTCGTGTCCTTCCCCTCTGCCGGCCTCCGATGACACTTTCTCGTGGTCTTCCCCAGACTGCCTTTTTCATTTTTTTGGCTGTACTGGGTCTTGGTGGCACGGAGGCTCTTCAAACCTGCATTGCAGCATGTGGGATCTTAGTTACCGCATGAAGGATCTGACCAGGGATGGAACCCGGGCCCCTGTGTTGAGAGCTCAGAGTCTTAGCCACTGGACCAGCAGGGAAGGCCCCAGACTGCCTTTTTGGTATTAGTTACAGCCCCCAGCCATTGGGCCATACCAGAAGGCAAGACGTCACCACCTGGCAGTTAAATATATGGGTCCCCAGAGTTAGGAAGATCTCAGTCCAAATCCTCGCTGGGGCCCTTCAGACAAGCCGACCCCAGTCTCTGCCTCTGTCCTCCTCTCCAGAGGACCTAACTCACGGCACTGTTGTCAGGGCTAAATAAAGAAATAGGTGAAAGCACATAGCAAGCATGCAGTCATTACCTAATTAGCTATAATTCCCCGTTACTCATTCACCAACTATTTCCGAGGCACCCGCTAGGTGTCGGGCGCTGTTGCAAGCTCTGACAGCAGTCACTGAAGGAGGCCAGAAACGCCCCGGGCCTCGAGCGAGAGGCAGGACGGCCAGAAACAAGGAGATCAGAGGTGCCGTATCGCGACTCTCAAGCAAGGTGTCCGTTAGGTGAACGCTCCAGCTCTTCACCCAGACAAACTTCTGTCCTTAGCCGAGCTGATCTCGCAACTTGAAATATTCATCTTCGCATAGTACAGTCTTACTCCCGTCTCCTGACCTGACCCAGCTTTCCTCTATTTCGTTGTTTCCTGACACTTCCTCTTTCTTTTTACTTTTACAGTCCTCAGAGCTCCACCAGATCTTTTTTGAAGTATTTTTTACTTTATTAATGCTGACTGCTAATTTATCTGCTGTGGCTGCCTGGGCTGTCACGGCTGCCTGTGTGGGAGGCGGCGTGAGGGCCCTGGCCGCGGTGGCCTCTCCTGGCCCCCCAGGCTCCAGACACACAGGCTCAGTCGCTCAGCGGTGTGGGGATCGCAGTTCCCTGACCAGGTGGGGATCGAACCCGTGTCCCCTGCATTGGCAGCCAGACTCTTAACCACTGGAAGACCCTTGACTCTTTTTCATTTAGATGGAATGACTTCCTTGTGCTCCCTCCCATTAAGAAGGTCCCAGGGTCTGCTCCGTGATGCTGTTACCTATGGGCACATTCGTCACCACCCCCAGAAGCCTCCAGAGCAGCTTTCACTGCCCTTCGGTGACCCCGATTTACTGTTTGGTTACACGGTCTACCATCTCCACCAGCTTATAAACATGTTCCCCGCAAACCAAAGCCAATCTCCCTCACACGCTTGCTGAGACCCTCTTCTTGACTCAGGGCCTGACACGAGTAGATATTCAAATGTTCATTGACCAAATACGTCAATAAACAGCCCTGTCTCTCTTGACGAATCGTGATTCTTAGAAGGCGGTGACTGCGTCTCACTCCTTTGGTATTGGTTGCCATGAACTGAGACTTCACAATACTGGACGTGTTTGCTCTACCAATGATTTTGCTTGAGTTTCTGATCTGGTCTCTCTTTCAGGGCTTCCATCTCACCCTCTTTAAGATACATTCCTCTACCCTTGGAGACCTTCTCACTATATTGCAAGAGTTATGTGAAGATAAAGAGGAAGAACAAGAACACACATGAGGCACTTGGTTGCCTTGACAATGAAGTGCTTCCGACATCACAGAGATGGCTTCTTGTTGCCAGCGGCTACTCCCTGACTTTCCCTGAACTTGGGCAAAACCCATCTGCCCTTCTCCTCTTATTGCTGATGACTTCGCAAGAAATTATTACTAATTTTACTGGAAAGGAGACTCTGAAGACCACATTTTTCTCTCTAGTACTCATCTGGGCTGCCCAGAAAAGAAAGCAAAAACCGTCACGTTGTGGCTTCAAGTATTTATCCCTTCCCTACAGTGTTCTTTTCTTTCCCCTTTAACATTATCTCCAGTCTGAGAAGCAAAAAAAAAAAAAAAAGAAGAAGAAGAAGAAGAAAACAATGAATCTTTCTTCACCAACCTTAAGTACACATCTTGGGAAACAGATTGGAAAATCTTTCTAGAAAAAATTGACTGAAATTCCAAACCAATACACTGTATTGTTTATGTCACTCATGAAAAATTTTATGATGCTCTTCTAGATAAAGAACAGTCTCAGGTTTTTACATAGCATACTCAGAGAATGCGAGTTCGCTGGAAATGGTTCTTCTTGGGATGGAATGTAATTTTCTGAATTTCTGGTGCATAGCCATCTAGATCTAAAAGTTGACCAATTAAAACACCAAAAATGTGCAATAGAGAAGAAAGCATTCATGTTTTTATAAGCCATACGTTCCAGACGTGTTTTGGAAATTGTGTCTATTTCATACTCCATATACTAGATCAAAGTAAGAATTATTTTAATGAAAATGTCTGTAATAACCTCAGGGTGTTGGTGTATCTTAGCTCTGTGCCCCAACCACAGTGGCTTTCTTTCAGTTCCTTGGCAAGTTAAACTTTCTGCCTGAGGGCCAGATATTTGGGGGTTTCTCTAAGAATTCTCTTTTCTCAGTTCTTTATCTGGCTGGCTTAGTTTTAACCAATTCTTCAGATCCTGGCATAAAAGACCCTCCTTACAGAAGTCTGTTGTAGGCCTTCCCCGGTGGCTCAGTGGTAAAGAATCTGCCTGCCAATGCGGGAGACGCGGGTTCCATCCCTGATCCGGGAAGATCCCACATGCCTCGGGGCACCTAAGCCCGTGGGCCATGACTCCTGAGCCCGCGCTCTGGAGCCCAAGCTCCGCAAGAGAGGCCCCTGCAGCGAGAAACCCAAGCGGCACAAGGAAGAGCAGGCCCGCCTGACAGAAATACAGACGTTAATTAACTGTCTAACTTTTTAAAAATAGAAACAAATCCTATCGTAGTATCCTCTGTCTTCTCCAAGCTACGCTACATGCAGACTAAATTCTAGATCCATATGCTTTGCCCTGCACGGAGTTTGCCTCCACCGTAGTGTTCTCATCACTTGCATGAGAGCCTTGCCGAGACGTTTTCTTTCCCAGACCATGGAGATGGGGATCCTCCCAGTCTTGATCACCACATAGGTCTGTGAGCACACAGTAGCGACCCCATAATTAATTGAGTAGATTCATTACAGGGTTGAATGAATGACTAAATGATTGGGCTTGCTAGTAGAGTCTGGGGAAACCGAGATGAGGAGAGCTTAGGAAGCAGGTCAGGCCTGATGATGGATAGACTTAGGTTTGCTCGAGGGAGTGTAGTCTGAAAAATAAAGATCCAAATTATGGCCAAGAAGAATAGCCAGGGTCATGACCAAAGCAAGCGCGGCTCATCAAGTGTGAAGAACAAAGGGAAGTTAATAGCCCCAGAGGAGTCATGCAGCGGGGAGGAGCAGCTTCAGATGCAGCTTGGCAGGGGGTCACGGGAAGCGGTTTAGGGCTTAAACTGCGCCAAGTCTGAGGGACTCTGAGTCCCTGCTTTATGTGACTCAGGGGCCAGACTGACACCCCAACCGACAGTCTGAGCTCTCACGTCAAACTTGACTAGTTTTGTGACCTTGAGCCACTTACTCATCTCTCTGAGCCTCAATAGCTTCACCTGTAAGATGGGAGTGTTAACCGCTGCTTCTTCAACAGTCCCCCGTCTGTATAAGAGAATGGTATGTATGTGAAGGTTCTTGAAAGTTCTTCTACTCAGGTCTTCCAAGAAGCTTCCACTCAGCCTTGCGTCCTGTCTTTCCTTTGTGTTTTGCTCAAGGCGTGGGTTGTGTTAGCATGCGTCTCATCCATCCTCTACAGACCAGAAGCTTCTTGGAGGAGGAAACGAGTTACTCACATAATTCTGTCAGGCTCCTGGTGGCATGCAGGTAGAATGAGGGACAGAAAGCTAACTCTTTGGAGGTCCCAGGCAAGAATGAAGACTGTGGAATTATCACTCAGTTCCAGGGCAACATATGATCTTTCCCCAGGAGGTTAGCTGACGTCACAAAGAAACATTTGCTGTGTGTTGAATGAATAGATGAATGAGTGAATGAATGAATTTGCCATTCGTTATGCGTGGCAATAAAGAAAAAGAAATTTAACTTTGTCTTCGAGATTTCTGAATGCCTCTGCCAACAACTAAATCTCTTCCAGGGAGGGCAGATGGCGGCCTGTACAATGAACAATTTAATCTTTAGAAAATGGAACAACTTTGCCAGCAAACTCCATTTTTCTCCACGAACACATTGTCAATAACATGTGCTCTCAAATATGTGGTGAAATTGATGACTGGGCCCTGATTTATGGAAACAACAGCAAATTAAATGATTTCTTAGCTCGGGGTCCTCTGGACCAGCCGTGAGTATTTTTCCCCTGCGCTCTAGTAATAGAAGAGAGCTAATTAAAATGGCTTGCTGGCCAATTGTGTGTGTGAAGTGAAGAAAGGAGACTGTCCGGCGCATCTTAATTTAAAACCAGGAGGGGAGAAGCCACTTATGTGATAATGAAGATTAACTTGGGCTGGCACTGGGGCTCCCTCCTCACATAAAGGCAGATATTGAGGGAATCCTGCATACAAACACGTTGGGGACCACTTATTTAGCGCCTTTTAAGAAATTCTCTTGGTCCTGGGTAGACTTGAGGCTTTGGAGGTGGATGAGAAGAGACCAGGGTTGGAGGAGGGAAGCTCAGAGAAATGAAACTCTCTAGACAGAGAGCACGTTGGATGGCCCAGACTATTTCTGAATCGCAGCCTGGTTCAGAAGGAGTCCCTGTCCTAAAACTCCTCCTTCTCGAAGGATGATTCTAAACTCATATTTGGATCAAGAAGTTTTTTGAGAATCTGATGAGAGCTACAGATCCTCTCTCCAGAAAAAATAAACAAGTGTGTGTTTACAAATGCATACACACACATACACAGAAATTCAAAATTTGCTTATGGTATCATGTCTCTTCTTTGCCATAAACTTGAACAACTTGTGTAACAATTTCTATGCAAAATTCTAGGCATCTCCAGCCTTCCTATAATGCTCATCCAAGGTTAAGAATCTCTTGATTTAAAAAGCCTGTGGTTTCTTTGTTGTTGTTTAGTTGCTCAGTCATGTGTGACTCTTTTGTAACCCCACAGACTGTAGCCCTCCAGGCTCCTCTGTATGTGGGATTTTCCAGGCAAGAGTACTGGAGTGGGTTGCTATTCCCTTCTCCAGGGGATCTTCCTGACCCAGGGGTGGGATCCCGATCTCCTATGCTACAGGCAGATTCTTTACCACTGAGCCACCAGGGAAGCCCTAACTTTGGTTTTTGCCCATCTGGGCTGCCTTTATTCTGTTCCCTTCCACGGCCCAAGCCCCTTCCCAAGCTTGGGGATTTTTACTACGGATGCTTCACGGGACAGGTCAGTCTCCAGGTCCCTGTGGCTCGCCCTCTCTCATCTTTCAGGTCTTAAGTCAAAGGTCAGCTCTCAAGCGACCTCCCGGGCCCTTCTTAACAACAGTCGCACCTACACCACTCACTTTTCCATCACCTGCTTACCTTCTCCACAGCACCGACCTGCTGAAGTCTCCCACCTGTGGCAACAAAATGCCACAGACCTGCTGTGACAGCAGAAGTGTGTCTCCTCACCGTTCCTAGACGAGATGTCCAAACCTACCTGCGGCAAGCGGCTCTCCCCGAGGCGTCTCTCCTTGGCTTGCAGACGACCGCCCCCCCTGCCTCCTCCCTCGATCTTACCTCCAAGTGCGCACCCAGGACCTCGTTACCTCCTAAGAACACCAGTCAGCTTGCATAGGGCCCGCCCTGATGGCCTCAGCTTACCTGAATACCCACTTTCCAGACCCCAGCTCCGAATCTAGCCACATCCCACCTACCAGGGGTAGGTCATCACCATGAATTTTGAGGACACACGGTACCATCCGTCAGACTGGCTTCCACGTTGCTTGTCAGTAAAGCTTTTGTGATTCCTGTAACACCAGCGTCATTATCTGACCACTGCCCTGCCCCTGGCTCAGAGGAAGCAGCTGGTCGCTATGGAAACCCTCCACACGAGCTTCTCATCAACATGCCTTCCACAGAAGAGGAGAGGTCCATGCCACACTTTGTTTATAGCTCTGCTTGGAAGGAGTGAAAGTTTTCTAGTAACTTTTGTAAGGGAGACATTTAAAATACATAGCATTGCTCCTCAACAGCTGATCCGGGGGCGGAGGAAAGCCTTGAATTCCTCTGAGAAAGCAAGCCTGGTTCGGTGTGTTCTCAGCGCACAAACTGGATTCAAGAAGAGAGGGTCCCCTGGCAGGCCTGACCAGTAGGAAATGAAGGGACGCGAAGCCTGGCGCCTCTTACACCGCCGTGACCAGCCACTGCACGTTCCTCTGGGTCCGCTGACCCTCTGTGAGGGGTACCATTCATCCTATGGCTTCGTTCTCCGGTGGGGGCGGTGGGGGGGGCTCTCTGAACACCCCCCAACCTCAGAGCACCTGGCCAAAGGTGAATCCTCATTACCCGATCATAGCGACTGTTGGTAATACTGAGGAGCGAAGTAATGAACAAACCCCAGGAAATTGACGGTCTCATGAATTCTTCCCTCCTAAGGAAGTTTGGTTGCTCGGTCTTGTAACTGGACCATTTGAGTGGGGACTGGTCAATAAGGGTCATCGACTTTAGGAACACTGATGCTTCCCGTTGTTTGGAGTTTGCTTTGCTTCATATCTGCGCGTGTTGTGAGGGATTTAATCTAAGTAGAAATGCAGGTTTCCGAGTGGGCGAGGGGAGAGGGGGAGGAGGGAGAGAGAAGACAGTGAGGACGGTTGTAGTAGAATTCTACAGTCAGGTGTTATATCCCGCCCCTGCAGGAACAGTTCGTTGATAAACGGCAGTAATCGACCGATCAATCAGTCATACATTAGAGCAGAAGTTCTCAGCCGCAGCGGCATATTAGAATCCCCTGGGGAACTTTTTAAAGCCCCAGCTCCCAGCCCATACCCCAGGCCCGCGGAGGCAGAATCTGGCAGATTCTGGGGATCCATGGGGCCCGAGCACTGGTGTTGACAGGCTCCCAGGCAGGCCCCGTGGCTCGGGGCCAGTGCGGAGAACTCACTCAGAGGCCTGGGTGCAGCCAGATAACTCGAGGGGGGCCACTTGTTGGCTGGCTATGAACCAGGATGACCTGCTGAACCTAGACCGCCTGTCTTGAGGACTGACTTGGAACAGATGTCACTGGTTAAACACTTGGGTTCCAGATCGGGAACATACGGAGTTGGAACTTCCCTGGTGGTCCAGGAGCTAAGCCCCCATGCTTACTTAGCTCAAGGGTCCCGGGTTCAATCCCGGGTCGGGGAACGAGATCCCACATGCCGCAACGGAAAGTTCGCATGCTGCAACTAAGACCAAATAAAGAAATATGAATTTAAAAAAAAGAAAGAACATGCTGGGCTGATAAATCCCAGGTGTTTCTCACCATCACCCGCCCAGCGGACATGAAAGTGGGACCTCCGTGTCACCGTCTGGCGGAGGCAGGGAGGCCCCCGGGGTCGTTCAGCCTCACGTCTGTGACTCCACAGAGGCTCAAGCAGCGGACAGGTCTGAAGAGGCGCCCCCGTTTCCTTATGGAGCAAAACCCCAGGGGCCAGACCTGGGCTGGCGCTTCGGAGGCTCGTGAATAAGGTAGCCCTACCCTGGCCTTCCTAGACCCTCAGGGCTGGTGGGCGAGGCCAGCGTGAAACCGCATTCAAGAGAGGAAGTCTGGGGACCTAGTCTAGCTTCTGGGCGAAGGAAAGGCCCTTCTCAGGATGGGATATTTAAGCCCGTAGGTGAGTGCGCCCCAGGAATTACCCAGGCAGAGGCATGAGAGGCGGCCTCCCGCCCAGGGGACTGCGGGGCTGTTGGGGGGCAAAGCCTGTGAGGAGGGATGGAGCCTGACATATCTGAGCGGGCTCCATCTAAACCGTAAATAACTGAATAAAAGAGCATCCTTTTTGTTGTTGCTCTTAGAGCATCTCCAGGCACTCAGATGAACTTTGCAGGACACGGGTGGAGTCAGATGAGAGACTAGATTTGAAGTCCAGACAAATCTTAATTTTGGTCCAGATTCACTAGGAAATATTTGCGTGGGCGGGGGGGTAGGTGTTCAATTTAACCTCCTGAAGTACTGCTTCTTCATTTGTAAACAGGAAATAATCACTCCTATCTTCCCAATCTGTTGTGAGGATTGGTAACTGTTGGTTGCAATCAAAGCAGTAAAGGGTAACGGGTTATCATTATGAAGCAGTGTGGCCTTTTGGTGACAGAAAAACCTGGTTCAAATCCCAGGTCTGCCATTTCCCAGGCCTGTGGTCTTGATCCTGTTACTTAAATCTCTGTCCCCCAGTTTTCTGACCTCTGAAAAGGAGGTTCATAAGAGCTACCTTTGGAGATTATTTTAAGAATTAAAGAAAACAATTGAAGTCAAGCTTCAGACAAAGGGCTTCCTAGGTGGTAATAAAGAATCCATCTGCTAATGCAGGAGAAGCAAGAGGCCTGGGTTCCATCCCTGGGTCGGGAAGATCCCCTGGAGGAGGAAAGGGCAACCCACTCCAGCCTTCTTGCCTGGAGAATCCCACGGACAGAGGAGCCTGGTGGGCTACAGTCCACGGGGTCGCAGAGAGTCAGACAGGACTGAGCACACGAGGTTTAGACCAAGAGTGGGCCTGAATGAAATAATCCTTCCAGGAGGGGAGACCTCTTCAAATGTGGGAGAGTTTGCCTGAATTTTTATCTACACATGGTTTCCAACCCACTCACCTCCTTGCCCAGTATAGACTCATCACAAACAGTGCTGCCATGGGCTTAGATAACACCTAATCACTGCGGTAGAAACTATTCCAACGTTCATTTTCCTTCCTTGGAGGGCAAACCGGTCTTCCTAACATGCAGACAACGCACATTTAGGCAGCAGTGAAGTCCCCTAGTGTGTCCACGCGGTGACTGTCGTCTGGCTGTAAGTTAGTTGTAGTAATCACGTTCGGCTCTGCGCTCCCACTTAGAGAAGATGGGTTCCGTTGTGAATCATGTCTCCGGCGGCGTGGACTTTAAGCTCTCCAGGTTGTTGATGGTGGTGTTTGCCAGCATCTAGACCTCTTTCAAACAATTTAAGTACCCTTTTGGAGTATATGAATGTGGCTCAATAAAAATGGGTACAGAAAAATTGCTTCCTTTCTCTCCTGTATGACCGTGCACCAAAAGCAGCCATACGTGAGAATTATCGAATGTTAAATACATAATTGCCAAACATGAAATTATAATTAACACTGAAACCACCAGGGGTATTTTCCCTTTCCATTGTCAGGATTTTCTCCTGATCTTTGCCACCCTCTTAATTTATCTCTTGTGAGGATGATAACCGTCAGATGGGTTTTCGGTCCTTTATCATTTTTCAGGATATAGCTTTACTGAGCAATGTGTCTTTAGAAGAGTCTAGTTAGTTCCACTGACAGCAGTAAATACTGGCTGGAGAGCAGGCTTTGAAGTCATACAGACCTAAGTCCAAATGCTGCTCTGCTACTTACTAACTGACCTTGATGTTCTTAACCAGTCCAAGCCTCTGTTTTCTCATTAATAAACAGGGACAATGAGATCCATAGTCAGGGATTAATGTAAAAGGGCGTCCCTGGAGGCTCGGTGGTAAAGAATCCACCTACCAACGCGGGAGATGCAGGTTTGATCCCTGGGTTGGGAGAACTCCCTGGAGCAGGAAATGGCACCCACTCAAGTATCCTTGTCTGGGAGATCCCATGGAGAGAGGGGCCTGGCGGGCTACAGTCCACGGGGTCGCGAAGAGTCAGACACGATTGAGCGACTAAACAACATCGTTGTTAAGTGCACAACTTATAATGAGCACTTAGTAAAATGGGAGGTGTTATGCCTGCTTTCTGCTCTCAGCTTCTTAATATCCACATCAAGTGTTTTCAAATGCTATGTTATCCTTTTTTTATAAAAGGGGGAAACTTTTCTTCGCTTCACACCTGAATTGACAACTGATTTCTTTTCAACATATGTTTAAAGCCTGAACTAAAGAGCCTCTCTCTCTCTACTTAGTTTTTGAAGTTTCCAGTAGAAAGGAATAATCCATTTTCCAAGATCCAATGATTACTTACTTTCAACACATAAGCAGAATTTTACACACGTATTTTTTTATTTATTCTACACATTATTCAATAGCACTTTGAAGATACCATACATATTGTATGCAATGCAATAAAGTCATAAAAGAAAATCATTTTTTAAGTCTACATTTTACTGAGCACTTACTGTAAGCCAGGAACCATTTGTAAAAGATACTCTTTTCATCCTGATTTTGCAGATATGGAAACTTAAGTAGAAAAAGAGTAAGTCATTTCCCCTAATGTCACCCAAATAATAAACGGAAATGTCAAACAATTAACAAAAATGGCAAAGGAAAATGGAGAGACATTATGAAGAGAAGTTAATGGATATAGACTGGTCCCTTCAGAGGCTGTCCAAATGGTTGGCTGGGCCACAAAACTGACTGAGCTCCCTAGCAGTGAAAGCAAAACCGAAAGCTTGATCCACTCTGAGACTGGCCTTTTCCATAAAGAAAATTTATACCAGGATTTAAGAATAAGCCACACCTTTCCTGATACCTACTGTCTAGAATAAATTCCTTACATGATTTTGTGATACACTGCAAAAAAGATAATAGGAGGTTCCCATAATTTTGTTATTGTTGTCCAGTCACTAAGCTGTGTCTGACTTTTTGCGGCCCCATGGACTGAGCACACCAGGCTTCCCTGTCCTTCACTATCTTTCGGATTTGCTTAGACTCATGTCCATTCAGTTGGTGCTGCCATCCAATCATCTCATAATGAACCAAATATTTAAAACTGAAACCATTTCTTTCTGTTAAAAAAAAAAATTCAACCATTCCTTTCTGCAAAAAAATGTGTTTTGCTTAACACTGGGCTCCATCTCTTTTTAATAATTATTCAATCCAAGCTTTGTCAAAGCATCATACTGTGAAGAAATTCATGTTAAAAAGCATGCTGGGTGGAGGGAGAGGAGCCCGCCTCTCTCTGCCTTATCATTTTTATTTAGACTGACGTACCTTTGGTTATAATTAGGGATAACTGTACAGCAGTTAAGACTTCATAATCCCATCATTAGTTGTCAAGAGATTTTCAGAGGGCAAACCCTCATGCCATTTCTTTCATTTCTGCTTCTTAACTACTTGGGTAGCCTGAAGTTGAGGCGTGTGCTTTAAGGAAAAGCTTTTCTGCTGCCGTGGAAATCTCCCAAGCTGACACACAGCCAAGGGCCAGATGACGCCGGTGACAGGGCCCCCACCACCCCGGAGGGCCCCACGTCCCCTCGCCTGATGCCTCTGCCGTTGTTGGTCCCCTAGATGTCCCCTTGTTTCTGCCAATTTCCTTAACAGCCATCTTGCACACCAAGGTGGAGATATTTCAAACCATTCCAAGGGCTGCCCATTAAGTAGACCAAAAGGGAACTTGTTTTTAAAAATTATTTCTAATTTTCCCATTCCATTAGACACTGGAGGTTGGCAATACAGGATAGAGGTCGGTCAACTTAGATGTTTGCTCTGGCACTGATTTAAAAAAAAAAAAAACATGGAAATGTCTCCCCCAGCTTTAAGGCTATAGACAGTTGACAGCCAGGTTTGTGTCATGAAGCACACATCATCCATTCTAGACACACGGTTGATTTATCACACGTTGTGCTTTATAAGAGGAAGTTCAAAAGTTGAGATTTTCTAGTGTGTCAATTATGACCTGCATGTTGTCTGCATTGAGATGTCCCACGGGGGAGACTATCATGATCAGTAATAGTATCATGATCAATAATAGTATCGCCTCCTCTTCTTCAAGGATCTAATCAAGCCCCTTAAACAAATTTTTTCAAAAAGTGTTGTCTCATGGGCACAGATTCAACATCAGGAATGGTTAGTTTCTTGGTTAAAGATAAAGGCTCTGAGATACAAAACATACATATTTCTATTGAATATTGGAATAGCCAATTCCACTGATTACCATGTCACCTTGCAAAAAGTGACGGCGATGATTTAAACCAGTCTTTTTCCTCTGTAATACTGGATACCCCATTGGGTAATTAAAATAGTTAATGAAAATAATACATAAGTGGTGGGCGTAAAATTAACAGTCACAACCAACTCAGCAGTAAAGAATCTGCCTGCCAATGAGAGAGATGGGGGAGAACGTGGGTTCAACCCCTGGGTCGGGAAGGTCCCTGGAGAAGGAAATGGCAACCACTCCAGATTTCCCTTGCCTGGGAAATCCCATGGACCACAGAGCCTGGCAAGATACAGTTCATGGGGTCGCAAAAGGGTCAGACACGACTAATGACTAAATAACATAGAAAGTCATTCTCACCATTCAGAAACTCAGACACTTCCTGGTATCTCTAGTTTCTTTTGTGACCTCCCTTTCCCAGCAACCACTCCGGGTCTCTGTTTTCCATGGCTGGAAAACTTCATGGAAGAAAGAAATTAACTAAAGGCAAGACTACATCAAGATGGTATTTAAAAAATATTACCCACCTACTCACATGAAGCTGTGTATAAAATGTCTTCAATACATTTGAGCAATTATTTTATTCATTCAAAGTCTTGAAATTGGTCCACCAAAGTTTAAGGGTTTCTGCGCACAGTTTTCTCTTAGGAAAAATGAGGTGAAGCATTAATGATGAAATTCATCAATGTAGGTAAGCCAATTTGGATTTTCAAATTGTAAAATCAATTTGAAAAAAAAATATTAACTGCAGATTTCTCCCTGGATTACACAGTTAAAATCACTTGTCTCCATTTCTACCTGGCCTCCTTGTCAGTGTTTTTTAATAAAACATTTCACATATCTTCAGCATTTATATCTCAGTCTCTTCTTTTTCATTTTCAACCAAATAGTTTCAAGAAGCCCTGAGTTAGGAGTCAGGTGTCCTAACCCCATCATTTAATCCCCATGGGAGCAAACTATTTAAACTCTTTATCTTTGTGGCTACTAATATTTAGCCTATATATTTCAGCGGAGAATATATATATACGACTGTGCTTTGAAAAATGTAAATTGCTTCAAAATGGGTCTTCCCAGGTGGTGCAATGGTAAAAGAATTTGCCTGCAATGCAGGAGACCCAAGAGACAAGGGTTTGATCCCTAGGTCAGGAAGACCCCGTAGAGAAAGAAATGGCAAGCCACTCCAGTATTTTTGCCTGGAAAATCCCATGGACAAAGGAGCCTGTTGGGCTACAGTCCACAGGATGCCAAAGAGTCAGACACAGCTAAGCAACTAAGCACACACACAAACTGCTTTAAAATAGCAGAATAAATTATGCTTTGACATTGAAAGCACCAAACAGGTGGCAAATCCTCTTGATGTCCACTTATGTTTTCTTAAAAACTAATTTTTAAGTCGGTTCTCTTTTTTTTCTTTACATGGTCCCTTTCATAGAATTCAAGAAGAAGGGTTCCACGTAAATCTGTATTTTTTTCTTTCGTATTGTTTTAGTATAAATATTTTAAAATTTCTTTTTCATGTTTGAAGAGATAGACTTCAAATTATTAACTCTCAAAATTCATTCACTCAATAAGCCAGAAAGATAAAGACCATTACAGCATACTAACACATATATATGGAATTTAGAAAGATGGTAATGATAACCCTATATGCAAGACAGAAAAAGAGACACAGAAGTACAGAACAGACTTTTGAACTCTGTGGGAGAAGGTGAGGGTGGGATGTTTTGAAAGAACAGCATGTGTATTATCTAGGGTGAAACAGATCACCAGCCCAGGTGAGATGCATGAGAGGAGTGCTCGGGCCTGGTGCACTGGGAGGACCCAGAGGAGTCGGGTGGAGAGGGAGGTGGGAGGGGGGATCGGGATGGGGAATGCGTGTAACTTCATGGCTGATTCATGTCAATGTATGACAAAACCCACTGCAATGTTGTGAAGTAATTAGCCTCCAACTAATAAAATAAAATTAAAAAAAAAAAAAAGAAGAACCACGTTAAAAAAAAAATTCATTCACTCAACAAATATTATCAAGTACTTACCATGTGCGGGACATCAGCTAACATGCTTGAGACACCGACGTATGCAATGCACACAGCCCCACCTTCCTAGGGTTTATAAGGCAGACTGGGAGGTGGACACACATATGCAAACTAAAACTTACATATATGACGATGTCGGTAGTCGACATGGTCCCAGGAGGACAACATAAAAGGTACAATATTATAACAAAGGAACCGCACCAAGTTCAGTGGGGAGGGGGAAACCTCTCTGAGGAAATGACATTTAAACGAAGACTTCAAGGATGAGAAGGTGCTAGCCAAACAAAGAATAAGAAGACCGCATTCTCGGTGGAGGGAAGGAGGCGCGGAAAGACAGGGAGGTTCGTTTCGTACACCGTCAGAAGGCCCGAGTTGCGGCTTCCCTGGTGATTCAGAGCTACAGAATCCGCCTGCCAATTCAGGAGACACAGATTCCATCCCTGATCCGGGAAGACCCCACAGGCCTCGGAGCAACCCAGCTCCCGCACCGCGCCGCAGAGCCGGACGCAGCCGCTGAGCCCACGTCCCGCAGCCGCTGCAGCCGAGCGAGCGCCCTGGAGCCCGGACCCCCGGCGGGAAGACGCGGCAGGGAGAGCCCGCGCCCGCCGGGTCAGAGCAGAGGGCGGCCGGGCTCAGAGCAGAGGGCGGCCGACTCAGAGCAGAGGGCGGCCGGGCTCAGAGCAGAGGGCGGCCGACTCAGAGCAGAGGGCGGCCGGGCTCAGAGCAGAGGGCGGCCGGGCTCAGAGCAGAGGGCGGCCGACTCAGAGCAGAGGGCGGCCGGGCTCAGAGCAGAGGGCGGCCGCGCTCGCCGCAGCTGCAGAAAGCCCACGCAGCAGCGAGGACCAGCACAGCCGAAAACAAACGCGCAGACAGGGAAATCGCTGCCAAATGACAGGCCGGTGCTCTCGGGACTCCGTGAGGCGTGCAGACCCAGGTGAGGCTGCAGAGGCGGCAGGACGGACCAGGCCCGAAGCCTCAGACAAAGCGGGCTTTTCTCCTGCACGCGCCGAGGCCGGGAAGGCCCGCGGCTGGGAGGGTGGGCAGCGACCGCCTCGTCCGCGGCCAGTTTTCACGAGCTCGCCGTGCCTGCTCGTGGGAGAGGAGCCACGGGGCACAGTGGACAGAAGCCAGCGCGGGCCCGCCACCGGGGGACGCGCGGTGGAGACGGACGTCGACTCTGGGAGGGAGGTGAAGACGAGGTGCCAAGGACGACCCCGCTTTCCAGCAGGAGCAGCTGAGCCGTCTGGGGTTCCATTTCCCGCGAAGCGAGAGGTGGGCGAGGAAGCGCGAGCGCGGTGGGACAGGGGGCCTTTCGGGCTCCTCTGAGTTATTCTCGCAGAGCCGTCCGGACGCCAGCCTGCCACGGGTTGAGGTTCTAAGCTCAGGGGACAGAACTGTTCTGCACGGGTCAGAGGTTCTGAGTCGGTGATAATGTTGTCCCCCTCCAAAGGGACATTCGGCAAAGTCCAGAGGTGTCTGGGGTTATCACAACTCGAGGGTGAGCGGGAACGAGGCCGAAACCTGGCGGGCAGGGGCCAGCGACGCTGCTGAAAGGCCTGCCGTGCCCAGGACAGCCCCCCACAAGCTGTCTGGCCCCGAACGTAAGCAGCAGCAAAGAGGAGCGATGCCAGCCCACAGAGGCTTCAAAAGTGGTGAAGACGAAGGCCACTGCTCCCTTGGGGATCTGTCCCACCCACTGCAAGAGGCCTGGCGTTCCTGGTCCCGAACCGCGAGCGCTAGTGGCGCCCCAGCGAGGGCAGGGATGCCCAAACACCCTCTTCGGACAAGAACGCAGCTCCGAGGACAGGGGGCTTCCCTGGGGGCTCTGATGGGAAAGCGTCCGCCTGCAAGGCGGCAGACCTGGGTGCAGTCCCCTGGTCGGGAAGATCCCCTGGAGGAGGCCATGGCAACCCACTCCAGTGTTCTTGTTTGGAGAATCCCCATGGACAAAGGAACCTGGTGGGCTGCAGTTGGACGCGACTGATCGACTGAGCAGAGTCCAGAGTAGAGAAACAGAAGGCAGGAGGCCCCCAGCAAGGGCGCAGAGAGAAGGAGAGCCAGCCAGAGCGCCTTCCGGGGGCAGGCAGGATTCCAGCATGGCCAAATTAAAGTACAGGGTATGTGACTCTACACATCTGCTGATGGTTCTGTATTAATACAAAAATAATTGCATCTTTTCGCCTGGCTCTCCCTCACAAACTCTACTTAATGAACACTGCCAATGACTTTCTTGATATGTAATTACAATTTTTATTTATTTATGGTTTATTTTTATAGTATTAGCTGAACATATTAAGGGGAAAAACTCATGCAGCAGCAAAACTTGGCCTCAACTACCATTTGAAATGGAGGAGGAAATGGCAACCCACTCCAGGGTTCTTGCCCGGAGAACTCCATGGGCAAAGGAGCCTGGCGGGCTACAGTCCATGGGGTCGCAAAGAGCCAGACACAACTGAGGCGACTTAGCACACAAGCATCCTTTGAAATGCAACCAAGAGTATATGCTTCTTTGTTCTTCACTCATTCTACACAATCTTTTCTGAACAGCAAAAAAAAGTAACAACACACATTCTCATCCCCTTTCTCTTCGTTTTCTAGTTTTAATTTTCTGCCAGGTCTCATCTTTAGACCTAGAGGGAAAAAGAGGTTTCTCTTCTTTTAAGATAGGAAATTCTTTTTAAAAGAAAAAGAGTATCTTGTTCCAAAGCGGCCCACGATTCAGGCCTCCTTTTTGTCATTCTCTTACAGTATAAAAAACTGACCTCCTGAAAGAATTCACCTCTTCCATCAGTTGTGGTGGGATATGAGATCTCTCAGATAGAAATAGCATCATAGTCAGGTTTTAATAGAAGACAGTCATATCTGGAATTTAACTGAATAACTGTACAGACACTCTTGGGGAAATGGCTGTAAATTATTAAAAACGCTAGTGTTTCACATTTTAAGACATTACCAACCGATCACAGGCAAGATAAGAGGCAGGGTTTAAGAGACCAGAAAAATCTGAATCTGGATACCCTTTCTCCTACGATCAACTAGGTAGCTGCAGGTCAGCGGTTTCACCTCTCTAAATCCCCGTTTCCTAGGCTGGAAAGCGTAGACATTAGTATCTCCTGCATTGCAGCATCATGAAGTTGACACGAGGTAAGGCATAGACCAGACATGCAGAAAAATGTCAAGTTATCGTGACGGCAGGATCCTTTCATGCCGAGGCCCCCAAAGTCAAGAAACCTGAGCAAAGAGTTACAGAAAGTCAATAATGAGGTCAGGACTGAGATCTTAGAAACTAAACGCCTTCATTTGTTTCCACACAAGAGTCTGTCATGAAAGTGTTTTCCAGAAAATGACACTAACGTACACTTATGACTGTTTTACAGGGAAGAGAAGGGTTATCAGACAAATATGGGAAGCCCTAGGTTAAAGAAAGGTATATTACGTTGGATTGGGTTGAGCTTTAATTGCAGGACTTCTCAGAGCCTTTTAATACGTTAATGTGTACTGTGAGTTCCCAAGAAGGCGACTGTAGAAAAATCTTTTTTTTTTTTTTCCTTTCTCTCTGCTCCCCTTCCCAGAACAAATTTTGACCTAAGAGAAATCCAACCAGAGAAGTTTGGGGGTTGATCAAATCTGGAGCTGCTTCAAGGAAGTGATAGTTGAAATAAGGTTCTCTAAGACTGGTATCACAGTACCATCAAGGTCAGGGAGGAAAAACCGCAGACCACAGACAGACTGTGTGTGAAACCTCCTCCTCGCCCAGACGTCCTGTCTCCAATGTAAGGCGTTCCCTCTTTAGGAAAGCCAGGTTTAACTCTTTCTCCCTCTTTCTCCCCCTGCCTTCTCCTCACCGTACCTACTGTAGAGCGCGTGGTGTTCCCAGGAGTTCAGTCGTGTTTGACTCTTTGAGACCCCATGGACTCAGGTTTCTCTGTCCATAGAATTTTCCAGGCAAGACTACTGGAGTGGGCTGCCACTTCCTACTCCAAGGGATCTTCCTGACCCAGGGATTGAAGCTGTGTCTCTTATGTCTCCTGCATTGGCAGGCGGATTCTTCACCACTAGCACCGCCTGGGAAGCCCCATGCCGTTGCAGTTTCTAGCCTCTACTTTCTTTTTCTTTGACTCATCTCTCCTCCTTCAACCATGTGACCATCCTCCTTCACGTTTCCAGACCTGCCAGGGAGCGGGTGGGTTCCAGACCAAAGACTGCTGGGACCCTTCGTATCTGCAATGCAAACAGTGACAGAGGGAAATGATTCCTTCCCCTGACAGTGGTGCCTGAGTGAGCATGGAAGCTTCTGAGTGGGACTGCCTCAGTTTAAAGCCGCCCACTACTTTTTATTAGTTGTGGGACTTCAGACAAGTCACTAACCTCTTTGAGGCTTTTCCTCTCTCATTTTTAAAGCAAAGTTGTTTGAAGGGTTAGTGGTAGTGGATGTAGCATCTGGCATCTGGTAGGTATATGATACTGGTCGCTAGTATTGCAGTCCTATGATTTCTTACCGAGGAATCTTTGATAAAGTCTATTATGATTATTTCTCACTCAGTTTCTCTGCACACATCAAATGCCATTCAATTTTCAACTTGTCTTTGTTGTTCTACTACGAACTTGGACATTTTCCTTTTCCAAAAGACAAATTAAATATAGGTCCTCGGTGTTTTTTCCTCATTAAAATGAGCACAACCACTAAATAACATGCAACCAAGGAATGCTGCCCAAATTGAATTGATGGAAATTATATGCACTCCCACAGCCATCCAAATAGCACATATCTGGAAAAAAATTCAGCCCATTAAGTACTTTGAAGCACTTTCCCACCACGAAAAATGTTGCTGTCTTTTGACTCGGTAACTTAAGTCTATTAAGGTATCTGAACATATTGAATGGTTTTAAACACAAAGATGTTCATCACAGTTAATATTATTGAATAAAACTGGAAGCGAATTAAATGTCCAACATCACAAGAATGGTTTAGTAAACTTTGATGATATAGGTGACAGAATTCATCCCACTGTTCACAATGATGTTTCCTAGTGAAAGGATAGAGAGGAAAACATTACACCGTGGGCACCGACAACCATGTAAACCTAACAAAAGTGTATGGGGAAAGGAGACACTACAGGCGGCACTGCAGAAAGTAAACAGGAGCTCTGTCCTGATGGTGAGGCCACAGGCTAATTGTTTAATTTTTTAAAATGCTTCACAATAGAAAAACCATATTTTTTTTCTTTTAATTGTGGTAAAAAAAAAATAACATTTACCATCTTAACAATTTTTAAGAGTAAAGTTTAGTGGCTTTGAGTACATTCCATTCACGTTATTATGCAATCATCACCATCATCCATCTCCAGGACTTTCCCCTCTTGCAAAGGTTGCACCTGACAACCACGATTCTGCTTTGTTTCCTTGAGTTTGACTTTTCTAGGTACCTTATACAAGTGAAGTATTTTATCATTTAATGACTGATTTATTTTCACTTGGCATAATGTCTTCAAGGCTCATCCATATTGGAGAATGTGCCAGAATTTCCTTCCTTTTGAAGGCTGAATAACATTCCATTGTGTGGATGTACCATTTTGCTTATCCATTCATCCTATGATGGACATTTGGGTTGCTTCCCCCTTTTGGCTGTGATGAAGAATGCTGCTACAAACAGAGGTGTTCAAATATGTCTTCCATACATCATATTTTTAAAAAAATTTTTCCCCTAAGTTAGTTCTTCCTTTCTATGTCTCATTCACTGATCATATCATACTAGACTTAACTAAGCCCCTATGCAGAACATTAATACCAATGAAAGAGGTGAGCGATTTGACTACCCAGGCTGCTCCTCAGAAAATAATGCATCTTTTCTGTTGTCTGGTTCCCATTACAGGACAAATGCCTTAGTTCCAACTCTCCAGCCTGGATTCCCTTCGCACCGGGCCCTATCCCTGCACCTGCCCGCTCTCCTGACAGTGATTCCTCTCGACACCCTGCTCTAAGAAGACTGCCAAAAAAAAAAAAAATCACCCCGGCCATTTCTCTTCATCCGCACTAACAATTTGGTAATGAAGTATTGATTTCCACTTCTCTGCTTATGGACAATATTAGATTTTCATTGATACACTGCAACGGGGCTGCCTCGTCTGCACGGCCCCCTTTCCGCTGCCACGAGAAAACAAAGTGCCGCTGAAGGAGAAGGCCTGAGAACACGGGCGTTCCCATCCTGTCAGCCCGCACCGCTCGACAGGAAAGGGCGGGGGCCAAGTCCTGGAGTTTAGGGTCCGAGTGGGCTGCCCTCCGTGCAGACGCTTGGAAGCCGGCCTGCCACGGTAATGTCCGTTTCCTATTTATAACCCCTCTGGGAACCCTTGTCTAAAGGAAATGTTTCTGTTCAGTGCGGCAATTACAGTTGCACCTGGATTGCCCAGTCCTGCCCTTGCACTTGGGAGCCATTAATCACCACAAAGTGGAAGAATTATTAAGTTAAACCAGAGTTTGAGCCAAGAAAACCTCTGAACAATGTTCATCTTCTGGGAAAGTTGCTCACAGTCAGGCTTAACCGTGTTGCTGCCAGTGACTCTTCCCCATGCCGTCGTGCGCGTCTTTATTATCATCATCTTTATTGGTTAAAAAATGCATAGTTTTGAGCATGCACCACTTCATGTTAGACCTGCAAATCGGGACAATTGGGGGGATTGGGGAGATGTAGAATCAGAAAAAAATAAGAAGATGAGATCACTGCAGGGTAGAAAGTTCAGCAGCAGCCTCGTGTGGTAATTTCTTTCTCCAGGATCTGTTGTTTATGGGCTTGGAAACACAGCTCGGCTGTAGAAGCAACAGAAAGCATGAAATAGGGTGTCCATCTTAAATGTGTTCCTGCAACTTTTTTCATTAAAACTTTGAGGGCCCAACTTTAATTTGTGGAATATTCCCGTTAATAATGAGATCTAATTAAGACATCCATTAAAAGCCCGTTAAAGTTAATTTAACGTAAAAATTCCAATAGAACTGTATTAGATTTTCTCCATTAAATTAACGTTATGGATTTTTAACGGATGTCTTAATTATACGTTATTATTAACGGGAATACTGTATTACACAGATTAAAATCAGGTCCTAAGTCAACTTGGAAAAGCTAAGCGCATGCTTTACTATTAAAACCTTTGTATATCTAGTGCACTGTTTGGAAATGCAGAGATAGATCTGTCTAGTTGTGCATTTTTTGATACAACTGAAAGTAACCTATAATAGATAAATCTGTTATTGCATTTAAACAATGAATTTCCTCATTCTCAAAGGACAAATAAGTCTAGATTGTGTTGTAAACTGCTACTCAGCTATAGGTGAAATATTTAAACTATTCTAGGCACAACACTAGGAACTAGATGATTCTGAAACAAAAGAGTCACTTTTGTTGTTGCTTTAATTACCAACGTAATCTCTGTCAAATCTTAACAACAACATAATGAAGCCAAATATCTCCAGATATATCCTCTGCACCATTTCTCATGGAGCTTGCCTGTTGGAATTGTTTTGGGAATTTTGACATGATCCCTAAATTCAACATTGGGATTTAAAAAAAAAAAAAACCTTCTTATTTACCTCCTAGAGAAAGTGTTGCCCTTATGCCACATATAATAGCAAATTGCTTTTTTTATGGCATGCATAACCTAGATGGGAAAAAATATGGCGCTTCGGGGAAGGAGGGAAAAAGTAAATGAAGTTCCAGGAATGTCATTCTGAAGTAATGAGGCATGGACAGAAAATATACCCCTCACATCATCGGATTGAGATGGCAGTCGAAATAGCTTCATTGAAGTGTCAGCACTCATCCATCAATCAATCACCCACAAGGAAAAATAGCAACAGTACAACGGGGCGGCTTTTATGGGATTTACTCATGGGCATAGGGAAGAGCGGCTCAAATGCAGTTCTGACATGAAAAGCAAGGTGCCGATATTATTTTTTATGATGGGAGGATCATAAAGTGAATTGAGAACAGCGAGGTCTGTCTTTGCTTAACCTATTCAACCAGAAATGAATGGCGCTCAACTGGAAAGGAACAGTCTTCGGATGGGTTAAGATTGAAGGGTGGACTCTACTGAGCACTGTCCTTCGACAACGAAATTCTATTAAAGGGAAATCAATGCATTAGCACTGGGGTTCGTGAAGCTGTTAAAAATTGCCTGCTCCAACCCAGGGTTATTAGATAAACTGATATAATTCAGGTTCTGTCCAAACCGTCCCAAAGCAGATTCTTGAGCTCTTTCTCCAACTTGGGGAAAACAATGCGATTCTCAACTCCATGGAAATTGTTTCCCTTCTAAGAAAGAAATAAATCATCTGCTTCAACACATCATCTATACAGTTTTGTTAGCGCAATTTCTGTGGAGGGGTGGGTGGGAGGCAAGAGACAAAAATATTTATAAATTTGGTAAGCCTCATGAGTCGTTGCTTAGTAACCGTGAATGTCACAGCAGAGGGCCAGCTGCCAGTGCTGTCCCTAGGAAACAAGATCTGGGCTCTTTCTGTGAAATGCACACAGAGCTCAGTATACTCCCAGAGACCAGACCTGTCTTCATTTGGCAAGCCCTGGAAAGCCTCTAGAAACTTCCTCCTGGAGGGAAAAAACAACAGGAACTCAGGAGAGTGTTTTTATCTGCTTTCATACCATTCTCTTCCTCTCTCTGTAAATAAATAAAGTGCTGATGAACTGGAACATTAGATGGACAGGAAAATGACGTGCAAATATCATGCAAACGACACCCAAGGATCTCCATTCTGCCCCCAACCCTTGGCATCAGTGAAGGCGGGAGACTGCTTTTCCGTCCCTTCCCTCCTTCTAGCTAAGACCACCCACAGGCTGCAAGCTGAAATGTCTATTGAAAAAGTCATATATGACTGCTTCAGATTTAGGCACTTGGCCCCATTTTGTAGTTCAACAAATTCACCAAATGTACAGCATGTGACAAGACACCGGGAGCACGAGACAGAAGAGGAAACGCAATTTTTTCAGCAAATTGACTAACAAATATTAGCGGGCGTCTGCGGGGACTTCCCTGACAGTCCAGGAGTTAAGACTCTGTGCTCCCAACGCGGGATTGATCCCTAATCAGGGAATTAAGAACTTGTATGTCGGATGGTGCAGCCAAAAAAATTTTTAATGATGTTATCAGGCATTTATTGTATGCACACACTCTCCTAGGTGCTACGGGATACAGGTGGACAATTCACACACCGTTCTGGTCCTCAGGTGTTTACAGCAGCGCCTAAAGGCGGTTGACACCAGACGCCTGGATGAGAAGCTGAATTAGGGTCCAACTCCCCTCATGCGATTTGCATCTTATACCTGTTTTTCCAAATAATAATCTTTCCGAATAGGAAATTCGCCTTCTGAGAAGTATACAGAGAGGAAATAGTTTAAAAATAGGTCATGGCCTAAAAGCAGACTATAATCATAGAATAAATTGAATAGTCCAGACAGTCCCCACAGAATTTAAGGTCATAAATAGATTTCTTAAACCTCACCCCCAAAATGTGCCTGCTCGGTTGTTGGAGTCTTTCATAATTAATGTCACAGACACAAGCCACTGCACTGAGTGGAAATGCTGAAAACAACAAATAAAATGACATTTGGGGGAAGCATTTAGATAACTCTGACTAAACAGTGAGGAGGTGTGTGTGAGTGTGCATGCTCATGTGTGTGTGTGTCCATGAACATATTTTACTTTCACTGTAATTTTCCAGGGCCTATGGACAGTGCCACAGTAAGACTACAATCTTCTGAAACTTTTCACAGTAAATCCAAAGATTATAAGGCCTTAAAAGGTGCTTGCATTCTGTGTCTTTCCCATCTGTTATTCCCTAGGTTATGTGACTGCTTTCAAATCTTTTTCACTGGGTTTCATTTTTCAAGTTTGTTAAATATTTTTTGTTAAAAAAAAAAAACACATAAAAAATGTCACTTTCACATTATGTTCTATTCTCTGCAGTAAGAATCGAAGAGTGCTGATGAATGCTAAAATAATAATGATAAGGAAATATATTGAAGGCTTTAAACACACAAATATACACATGTAGTTCTAAAGAGCAAAAAAGTGGTATCTATTTTGAACGTGCATTCGGCAAAAAAAAAAAAAAATCACAAGTGAACTTTCCGTTTATTTTTTTCCCCTGTGAGATGTTAAAATGCTAATTTCATTTTCTCCCTTCCTATATGTGGCACTTTCTCAAAATATCCACAAAACACTTTTAGACAAAGATTGAGCAGGAGAAAGAGACCCATATCTCCATCCCCACAGACAGAGAGACATGTTTCCATTGTAGGGAAGCATTAAACATTTTGAAACTTGTGAATCATCTTTAGAATTTCTATGGGGGAATTTTACCTCTTCATCCAAAGTAAAAGCCACTTATCTCCTTTAGTTTCCTGTGACAGATTCAGAAGTAGACGCAGATACACAATTTCCAGGCTCTAGTTAATCTTCTTCCAATACTTCACGAACAATGGGCTAACAGGCGTGGGTGTTTCTCCAAAATTATTCATGCGCAAGGCAGCCCAAAGCTTCAGGGAAAACTAGAAATGTTTTATGGATTAGAAGAGGACTGTTTTAAAATGCTAGTACCAGGTGGAACGTTATTTTTGCAACAGAACTTTGTCCATTTCCATTGGAAAAATATATTCCAAGTAAAATGACTCCTGCAAGTAAAGGCACCCTGATCTGACAACTCTCAGCATACAAATGATTTTACTAATAGCCATATGATGATCATTAAGGCCTTTTAAAAAAAGCAACCTGATTATAAAAAAAAATTAAATACTCACAGCCCTTCTACAATGTTTATTTGCTTAAGACTGCTTTTGGAAGTACAAATAATAACCCTTCTGTGAGAACCCCAGGAGAAGTTGAAAAATTCTAACAAATGCATTACTTGAAAAAAATTTTTTCTAAATAGAAAACCCTACCACTCCCTTCAACCCCTCCAGAAAATGAATTTCAATGCGTTTACTAAATTATCTTGGACCTGAAACCTACATTTGGATCTCAGTCCCCAGGCAAAGGCTTATATTTACAGAACTTGAGCAATCATACAATTATATCTCAAATATGAAGACTTTGTACAGCAATGTATTCACTTTCTAAATGACCCAGATAACATTCAGGAATTATAAATGTGTATATATATTTTGTTTTAAATACACTAGGCTCAACCAATCTGCGGGGAAGATGTAAAAACTATTTTCATTCTGCATGGAGATCAACGCAACAGAAATATTCCAGCTTTGTAGTATAATGTTTTGGCTTATAATACATCAGATGCTAGAGTGTGCATGCAAGTCAGAAAAAGCTGACATACGCAACCATTCTTGTTTGGCTCAGGGTTCTTAAATGTCATAATATCTGGGGATACAATCTACTTTTTGGTCTCTGATACACTGGTATCTTTTTAATCCCTTCTGACTTTGACTCCTAATAGCCAGGCACCATCGGCGTAAATCAGAAACTTCCAAACACCTTAAAAATCAAGAGGGTTAAAAAAAAAAAAAAAAAAATCAAGAGAGTAGTTGGTTATACACAACCTTCGTACTGGTCAACCAGTTCTTACTCTGCAGAGCATGTGTAGGTTTTTAAGAAATTTGGCATCAACCATGTTTGTGTTATATATTTATCCCCTCATGTTACTTCTAGACATGTTTTTTTTCCTTTTGGAATTGGCAGTAGGGGAGGTAGGGCATAGTGAGTTGGGAGAATTACATAGTGAGTTGGGAGAATTCAACCTTGCTCTGAAGGAAAGTGTTTGCCCGTGAAGAAAGGCAAACACGTTTTTATATTAGGAAAGCAGACTCGTCATTTTCAAAGAAAAATGACTGCAAGTGTACCTGTAGAATGTTCCCATGCAAGCGCACTAATTTTCTATAACCTGCATGCTGTATATACTACATTTGCCTGTATACTAGGAGGAAAATCCAGGCTGTTTTCCTTGTGTAAAATGCAGCTTGGATGGCTGAGAACATCAGCCTTCCGTACATTTTTATACTGTACATATTTGTATATACTAACTATATCGCCATGTATGAACACAGATTTTGTTATATTTGCTTGTTTCTGTTTCCTACCAAACTGGCCCACAATGGGGATTCTTTTGTATAGAAAAAAAAAATTATGCTTGTAATTTTTTTTCCTGATCATTCTCTTTCAATAGCTTACGAAAGAATTAGATCTGAGTTTACAAAGAAACGATTAAGAACCAAGTTTGTCTGTCTGCATGAGTCCATCCAATTGCTGGATTTAAGGAGGAATCAATGTCCTAATTCAGGGTTTTCCTTTAAAGGCATGCTTTACCCCTTGGGAAAACTGCAAACTCATCCATGTAAGAATTATCCTCTTTGTATTTTATCTAATAGTGCCTGAACATTTTTTTAATGTCTTCTTAGAGGAAGAATTCATAATTGTCAAAATTTGAAACATTAGCTTAATTTTGTTTTTATGACCTCGCAATTCTTTTCCTTATTTATTCGGTTGCTGTTGTAATGGGGCCCCAGGCCATTCCTGACATCGGCGTGTTCTTCTTCTGCATTAAGGATGTTTTTAAAATTACAGAAATTATTGAGCCAACAGGCTGTTTTAATCAAAACCATGTTTCACTTGTTTTTGATGATTATAAATTGTCCTTGCAATGAAAAAAAAATTTTTTTCTGCTAGGAAAATTATACCACCCTGTGGCCAAACAGATTCATCACAGAGAGGCATTCGAGCCTCCATCTCTGGGATCTGGAAAGTTCTTTCCCTGGCTGACCACGCTTCCCTTTGCTCCTGATCATCCCGAATACTAGTGCTCAATGCAGTCACTATTTGCAATTTTTCAAAGGCTCAGCTGCATTGTCACTGCCTAAAGACACACGGTCCCCCCGGAAATGACGGCTTTTCAGCTTGGAAAAAAAAAAAAAAAACACAGGGGTTTTCAGAAAAGGTGCTCCTCCTTTTGTCCCCGGGTGCCAGCCTCCTGTCCTTCCTCTTAATTCTAAACAATTTGGTCTTGCCATTCCATGTAACTTAGATCAGGCCAGGAGAAAACCCCGGAGCAGCCCCTGGCTGCATAAAAATGACTTGGTTTGGGCACACTCGAGATGTGTGTGTCTGATGCTGCAGCTATGAAATAATCTCTCAAAGGAGGAGGGTTTTTTTAAAAAAGTACAATTTTACCACTAGAAATAACTTCTGATGGTAGAGGTGAAAATTACATCAAAAAAGCCATTATTTTTTACCTCTAAAGAGTTTTTTTTAAAGGAAAAATCATTCTACTTTGAGAACTGTAATTAAAGCCCTAAATAATAGATACTACTTCTTCTACCTATTGTGAAAAAATAACAACCCCCTCACCAACGTTTATACGGAGCCCCTCATTTCCATCAAAAAGGTTTCTATACGTGTGTTATTTACATTCTTAAGCATGATAACTCTTTCCTTTGTGTCAAAAAAAAAAAAGTCTTTTTCACACCCACTCAGGAGTTATTGGAAATAGACTGTCCCCATCTGAAACCTTACCATAATTTGCATCAGGAAATTCAACTGCTGACATTAAAGACCTGGGTGTGTTCAATTATGATTTTGCTGGAGGCTGTCCCTCATTTGAATGCTGCAGACACTGAACCACCTTTTGGAAATCGGGCTGATACAGTATAACTCAGACAGGCCTCCCAACACCATTAGCTTTGCAAATGGCTTCATTTCCGTCAACCACGACTTCCGCTTTGGCTAATTGAAAAACGCAAATTAAAGGAGAGAAGAAGAAGAAAAAAAAACACAGATGCACTTAAAACATGAAAAGAATTATTTATATGATAAAAATATATTTAGATTTTCAAAGCACAAGACTGAATAGAAGTGCTCTTTTTATGCTTTCTGAAGATGTTACTGTTAAATGTCTTTCTACATCAGGCTTAATAAATCTGTAATGACATTTGATGGATTGATTTCTGCCTATGTGTGTTTTTTTAAGGTGGCAAGAGAGGAGAGGGGAAGGAGGGCGTGGGGAACTGCGCTGACCCTCAGGGAGGCCACGCCAGGAGATTATTGGTGGGCTTCTCTGTTGCTCAGACCCACTGACCCACTTCTAGCATCTCCCCTTGTCTCCAGCAGATTCTTTTTTTCATCTTTTTTTTTTTTTTTTTTTTTTTTAACCAATGCCAGCCGCCTTGCTTAGTTCCTAGGCTGCCTTTGCAGACTCTCAGATCCAGTCAGCTTGTACCTGAGTAATTTATGATGGAATCTCAGCAGAGGCAGTGGGCAGCTGTCTCACAAATTCAAGGACGCAGCAGAGAGGACAGACATGATGGAGAGACCCAGACCCTTCCATCTTGGAGCCTCGGCCCTGCTGTGCAGTTTCCCTATCTGCTCCCCTCCCTTTCCCTTAATGTCCCAGGATGATGAGACCATGTTTCCCACCCACGCTGCCCAGGCAGAGGCCGAGCCCCACCAACAGTGACGGCCGCACAGCCCGCTCTCGTCTGCCACGTGGCCGGGCTGCAGGAGACCCATGCTTGTCCAGTGACGACACTACGGCGGCACCTGCTAGCTCCACCTCACTGTCGTGGTCCCACGTCTGAGCCAAGAAACACGAGAGGCCAGGCTAGGCTGCAGGAAGGGGAGGCAGTGAAGGCAGAGGGTTGGGCTCAAGGAGTCCCTGCCCTCCAGGACCTAATGCCTTATGAGCCGAGGTGGAGCTGATGTAATAATAACAGAAACATGCACGGTAAGTGTGATGTGCTTGAATCATCCCGAAACCATTCACCCTCTCCCAGTCCATGGAAAAACTGTCTTCCACAAAACCAGTCCCTAGTGCAAAAAAGGTTGGAGAGCGCAGGGAGAAGCCATTTGGACCAAACCATAACGTTCTTGGTCTTAGAGCACCCACTCTAAGTGAGGAGGGTTCCACCGATGGGCCAGTTCAGCGATGGTGCCAAGAACGGGGCCGAGACCCAAATTCTGTTGAAAATATGGGCTCTGTCCTGCGTTATCTCTGGGACCTAAAGGTGAGGTTAAAAGAAGCACAGAACGTTACAGGAGGAAGAGTAAAGAGAGTGTGGGGACACAGGGGCCCCCAGCCGCCCTGAGAAGTCACGGAAGCAGTCCTGAAGGAAGCGAGGGTCAAGATTAAGCTCATCTCTGAGACTTGCCTGGCTGTCGGCTAGTACTCTGAACTTCCACTGCTGGGGCCCAGGTTCAACCCCTGGTTGGAGAACAAAGATCCCACGAGCCGGGCGGCAAGGCCAAAAAAAGACAAAGTTAACTTCTCCGAGGAGGATTAGAAGATCCAAATGTACACAAGAACACACCCCTTAACCACTCCCTTCCCTCCAGTCCAATCCATCAACAAGCCCTGCTGTTTCTAGGTTTAAGATACAGCTCATATCTGTTCACCGTCTCTCCTAAACATCCATGCTTGCTAAGTCACTTCAGTGTCCAACTCTTTCCAACCCTACAGACCATATCCCGCCAGGCTCCTCTGTCAATGGGATTCTCCAGGCAAGAAGACTGGAGTGGGCTGCCATGCTCCTCTCCAGGGGATCTTCCTGACCCAGGGATTGAACCTGCATCTCCTGCGTCTCCTGCATTAGCAAGCGGGTTATGGAAGGTTTCTAACTGGCCCCAGAGCGCCTCCACCTCACATCCATTCTCCACACAGCTATGGGAGTGAAATGTTAACAAAGTAAATCAGATCATGCCATTTTGCTCCTCAAGACCAGAGCTACCAAGGTACTTATCCCAGCGGTTGGAGACCACTGAAGAATCAGATAGTGAATATGTTTGGCTCTATGGGCCATCTGGCCTCTAACCCAACAACCCCACTCTGCCATTGTAGTGAAAAGAAGCCATAGACGGTAGTGAACAAATGGTCAGGACTGTGTACTGATAAAACTTTATTTATAAAAACAAGCAACGGCCCAGATTTGGCCCTTGGGCTATAGTTTTCTGACTTCTGCTCAGGATCTTCCAACACTCAGGTTTCCATTTGTCCTAGACTGGTTTCCTGTGGAAACAGGTCTGGAGATGACAATATGAGGACAAATGGTTTAAATGGGAGCTGACGCCAAGAAACACAAATGGGGGATGGGGGAGGGAAATGGGAGACAGAGGATGCCAAAAGGGGGCTTTAAGGAGAATGCCCACCATGGATGACGGGGCCCAGTCCCCCTGGGCACCTGGGAGAAGGTGCAGGACAGCCTTCAGGTCTCTTGCCTACTGAGTAGGGAGCTGGGATATTCATACACCACCTCCTCTCAGTTATTAGCGGACAGCTACTGTAGGGTGTTGGGGGGTCAGGGGGAGATGGCTGAACTCCCAGCACTTCCAAGCAGCCCAAGGGTTGGAAGAGGCAGGCTCCCTTCCTCACTCCTGCCTACCCACTGTCTGAGTCTTCCCGGATACACTTCTTCCATCCGGCCCACAATGCAGCAATGCGTCTCTTAAGGCGAAAGATTTATACGATCTGAAGAGAAACCAGAGTAATGCGTCTCTTAAGAATTTCATGAGATCAAAGACCACTACCAACGAGCTTGAGGAGTACACTGGTGAGCCATCTTAACTTTCTGAGCAGCCAGGGGCTTTGGTGAGGTTCACCTGAGTTCCTGGGAGCAGTCTCAGTGAGGAATAAGATAGGAAGGGGTCAAGAGCATGAGACCTGCCCCCGGCAGCGGGCTGAACCAAGAGCCCAAGACAGTGTTTCCTCCAAAGCCTGTCGACTCAAGGTGGAACCTCAGAAGCTCAAGTGCAGAAGCTAGACAAAGACAAGCCCCGAGGAGACCAAGACACAGCTCCCAACACCAGAGGGTCAGGCAGGACAAACAGAGGTCCATCAGCAAGCTCCAAATGTATCTAATTTATTATGCATCTTACACATTTTAAATAGCACTCAATAAGTTGAACATTTAAAAACACTGTAGTCATATTGAATGTTTTAGTAAGTGTATGTATTGACTTTTCAAACTTAAAAAATAAACAAAGATGATAAATAGTGTATCTTTATATGCGTGTGTGTGTGTGTATATATATATATGGCTTCCCTGACGGCTCACAGGTAGACAATCAGCCTGCCAATGCAGGAGACGTGGATTCGATCACCGGGTCGAAAAGATTCTCTGTGTCCGGGGAAGCACGCCGCTGAGACCGCCCATCCTGGCCAGGCACCATGGCAACCATCCGCACGAGTTGTTTCACGACAGGAGGTCCTGGTGAGGAACACGGAACTAATAAGACACCACCACCCGGAAGAGTTCGGGAAAGGTCACACGGTGACCCCACATGTCCTACTGCCTCCCAGAACCCTCTCTGGCCTCCATCTTGGCTGAGCGACGCGTGCACCACCAGGAAGGACTCTGAGTCAGCATGCCTGGTCAGAGACCACCCGGAAACCATCCCCTCACCGTAAACCCCGAGGCTGCGAGCCACGTGGCAGAGCCGTCTTCCTGGGCTCCCTCACCTCCCGCTCTCCGCCCGGGCGCCCTTTCCCCATGAAATCTTCTGCTTTCTCAGCACATGTGTCTCCTTGGACGACTCATTTCTGAGTGTTAGATAAGAGCCCACCCTTGGGCCTGGAAGGGGTCCCCCTTCCTGCAACACGAAGAAGAAGAAAATGGCAACCCACTCCAGTATTCTTGCCTGGGAAATCCCATGGTCAGAGGAGTCTGGCGGGCTACAGTCCATGGGGTTGCAAAGAGTCAGACACTACTGAGCGACTCACACACACGCACTGTGTATATATATAGTAAAGAAATGTCCCTATTACGTATGAAAATATACTATAAAGTTAAGATTTTTAATACTGAACTGGCACAACAGTAAAGCAATTCAATGTAAAACAAAATAATGCCCAGGAATATGTTAAACATTTAAAGAATTTAGTATATTATAAAAGTAGAATTTTAAATTTGTAGAGAAAAAGTACATTAATAAACAATAAGATAGTGCTCAGATGATTGGTAAATTTTTCAGGGGGAAAAAAAGTTAAATATCTCATGCTATATGTATTTCAGATGAATCAAAATTAAATCTAGAAATGAAAACACAAAACAACTAGAGGAAAATGTAAGTCAGCAGTTACCTGATATCAGTCAAGGAAGTTATTTCCAGGTATAAATACTAAGAAAGAATCATAGAAACTAAAATGCCAGGAGTCAAAAAAAAAACAACACTATAAGGGACTTCCGTTGTGACTCAATGGTAAAAAAAGAAAAATCCACCTGCCAATGCAGAAGACATGGGTTCAATCCCTGATTTGGAAAGATCCCACATGCCACAGAGCAACTAAGCCAGTGCAGAACTATCGAGCCCGAAACAAGAGAAGCCACAGCAATGAAAAGCGAGAGCATCGCAACTGGAGAAAAGTCCAAGCAGCAGGCAAGACCCAGTACGACCAAAAATAAATAAAATTTGAAAAAGAAAACTCACCATAAGTATCATGAGAAGTCATACACAAGAGGAAATTACATTACTATATGATTAATGGTGACTAGCATAATGATGTAGTATTTATATATATATATATATATATATATATAAGAAAAATAGATAAAAAGCTGAATAGAAAAATTTTGGCAAACCTCATGAACTGACAACATGCATGTAAAGAAATGCTTAGTGAATATTTAAGACAATATCAAGTGACAGTAATAACCAAAGAGACATATATTAAAACAGGGAGAAATCATTCCCGCTTATCAAACTGACAAAAACAAAACATAATATTTCCATTATTGGAGAGGGGTCAAGGAAGAAATGTCCACACTCATTGCTACTGGATGCTAAAATAGGCAGGAACTCCTAGAAAAAGATTAAGCCATATTTATCACTTTCTTTAAAATGTGCATGCCCTTTGATTAATTACTCTTCTGAAGGGTCTTCCTCAGAAAATAACCAAAGATGTTCACTGAGATGTATTTGATAAGAATGTCCAATCATTCATTGTTGTAATCGTGAAAAGTTGGGAAGAACCAAAATGTTCTAAAATAGGTGACTGATGAAATAAACTACCTCACACCTACGTGGTAGAACAATACACAGTCACAAAACGTGTGTCCTTAAAAGCAGCTACACTTGGCTTAGCAAGTAAGTTTGGGAGTCACCACTCTATCCTAATACTGATCAAAGAGCTTGAACAGACTGAAAAATCAACAATTCTGAGATCCAGAAGAGAGGGTAGGACTCTGCCCCCAAGATCAACGAGGCAGACAGGCAAGAACAGGGAGGGACTTTCCTGGTGGTCCAGTGGTTAAGACTCCAAGCTCCCAATGCAGGGGGTCTGGGTTCAATTCTTGGTGGGGGAACTAAGATTCCACATGCTGTCCCTATGGCCCGGGAGGGAAAAAACAAAGGCAAACCACAGATTTCCACGGAGCCTGGCAGGCTACAGGCCACGGGGTTGCAAAGAGTTGGACATGAACTGAGCAACAAACACGCTTCCATTGATCTGGGGGAGGGAAACACCCAACTCCATGCAACTTGTTCCAGACTCTTATCTCACCTAAGTGGGGAGGGAGAAACCAGGAAACTCTGGCGCCATTCACAGTCCAAAGCACAGTCTCACTGAAAAACCAAGACTGAATCAAAGGACTCCAGAACACCTCCCCCCGCCCACTCCTCACCTCCACCTTGCTGAAGCCCTATTTGCAGCAGTTTCTTTTACCTGTACGTCATTGTTGTTGTTCAGTCACCGAGTCATGTCCGACTCTGCGACCCCTTGGACTGCAGCATGCCAGGCTTCCCTGTCCTTCACGATCTCAGAGAGCTTGCTCAAACTGATGTCCATCGAGTCGGTGATGCCATCCAACCATCTCACCCTCTGTCCCCCTTCTCCTCCTGCCGTCAATCTTTCCCAGCATCAGAGTTTTTCCCAACGAGTGTCGGCTCGTTGCATCAGGTGGTCAAAGCATTGGAGCTTCAGCTTCAGCATCCATCCTTCCGATGAACACTTAGGCTTGATTTCCTTCAGGATGGACTGGTTGGATCTCCCTCTAGTCCGAGGGACTCTCAGGAGTCTTCTCCCGCACCATCCAGTTGTTAAAGGCCGTGCGTGTGTGCTAAGCTGCTTCATTATGTCCAACCCTTTGCGACCCTATGAGCTGTAGCCCGCCAGGCTCCTCTGTGGTCTTCTCCATGAAAGAACACTGGAGGGGTTTCCATTTCCTCCTCCAGGGGATCTTCCTGACCCAGGGATCAAGCCTGTGTCTCCTGTGACTCCCGCATTGCAGGTGAATTCTTTAGCGCTGAGCCATGGGGGAAGCTCTATTAAGGAATACCAAAGGGCAAAAAATATAATTTGAAATGACCGAGTTAGCATCAGAACCAGATGTGGAATCTAAAACAACTACAGTTAACATGCTAAGGGCTCTAATGGATGAAGTAGACAAGAACACATGGGCAATGTAAGCGAAAAGATAAAAATCTTAAGAAAGAACCAAAAAGATAATGCCAGAGATTTTAAAAAGATGACGACAACAACAAAAAAAGCCCAGTAACAGAAATGGAGGACCGTGGGCTTTTCAGTAGACTAGATGTGGCTGAAGAGAGCACGTCTGAGCTCGAGAATCCTCCAAAACTGGAAGGCAAAGAGAACAAAGGCCGAAGCAAAGAACGGAAGGACCGAGGACCGCAGGGCCGCAGCCAGAGGCGAGACGCACGCGTCAAGGGTGCGGGCGCGCGCTGAGCCGCCGCGGTCCCCTCGGACCGGGACGCCGTGGCCTGCGCCCGCCCGGCTCCTCCGCCCAGGGGCTCTCCAGGCAGGGAGGCCGGAGGGGCTTCCCTGGGGGCTCAGGGGTAAAGCATCCGCCTTGCCAAAGCAGGAGGCCCGCGCTGGAGCCCGGATTTCGGGCAGATCCCGCACGCCTCGGAGCAGCTCAGCCCGGGGGCCGAACGAGTCCTGAAGCCCTGCAGCCTAGAGCTCGTGCCGCCGGCAAGGGCCGCCGCTGGCGAGGAGCCTCCGCCGCCGCCAGCCCGCCTCCCCGCCCGCCGCAGCCGGAGGGAGCCCGCGCAGCCCCGAGGCCGCGCGGCCGAGGAGAAGCACCCCGAAGCCCGGGCGTGGGCTGCCGCGCTCCCCGGGGACCGGCCCGGCCCAGCGACGGCGCTCGCGCCTCCTGCGTGGCAGGCGGCTCCTCGCCAGCAGCGCCGCCGGCTCGGGTAGCACAGTAAGAGGGTACAGCCGGCATAGGAATCCGTGCGGAGGCTGGTCAGAAAATCAAAGCTAAGAGCTGCCTTACCACCCCGCAGTCCAGAGGAAGCGAAACTGGCTCCTCAGAAAGGCCTCTGTCCCCCGGTGTGTTCATGCCGCCTCGCTTCACAAGATCCGGAAACAAGCCAGAGGCCCGTTGACAGGTGAACGGACACAAAATGTGGTTTACAGAGACAACAGCAGATTGTTCAGCCGTCAAAAGGAGGGAGATCGTGCCATTTGTGCAACATGGACGCGCCTAGAGAATATTAGCTAGGATAAGTAAGTCAGAAAGGGAACTCTGCAGGACCTCACTTATAAGGGCTGAGCTTTTATTTTCTTCATTTTTAAAGCAGCATCATAATGTAGCATGATGACAATGTGCAAAAGAAACCAAAAAGTGATTTTAAAAAATCATTTCAGTGCAGTAGCCACGGTACGTGTTCAACCCAGGAAACTGGGAGAATTTCTCAGGATATAACTCAGAGATTGTCCCCAGTTATCCGAAGTCCCCCAGGACCTGGTCAAGCAACACATATGACTGTGGTAATTTGACTCATCACTAATCAATGATCATAAGTGATTAACGCCTACCTTCTCACTTATATAAAAAGGAAGAGCTAGCATTCATCATGGCAGGCACCACACTTCAAATGCTGTATTAAGCACTCTACATATATTATTTCATGTAATCCCAACAAACAACCCTAGGAGGCAAGCCCAATTGTCACCCCCATTTTACAGAGGAAGAAGCGGAAAACAGAGGGGGAAAGTAAGTTGCTCAAGATTGGGATCAAGCTAAGCTAAGCTAAGCTAAGCTCAAACTAAGAACTGGGATCTCTGAGATTCAGCCAGGCAGACTGGCTCCAACATGTGTTCCTGGACGTTCTCTAGCAGCAGCCAGCAGATTGCAGCCCACGGAACAAGCCCACCGCTCACCTGTTCTTTTCTTTTTTTAATAAAGTTTTATTGGAACACAGCCACAATCATGTACGTACTTACGGTGTGGCTGCTCTCGTGATAAAACAGCCAAGTTCAGAAGCTACATCAGAGACGTCTGTGGAGCCTCTTCATTCCACAGGGCTGTCCATACCCTTCAAGTCGGAATGACATGGTTATAACTCAATGTCTTCTTGGCACGGACCCCCCACCCCCACCCAAAACCAAAAATATGTGCTATCTGGTCTTTTACCAAAAACCTTTGCGGGCCCCTGTCACCCTGTCACTGGACAGCTGACCCCGTGAGGGCTGGACCAGAGCCTGCTGGACTCACCGTCGTGCCCCCAGGTTCTAGGACGGCCCATCTCGCCTCACACAGCACACTTGTTCTAGACAGTGTTTGTGAAAAGAACCAGTGAGTGCGTGAACCAGCCCTCACTGGTACCTCAACATGCATGTACGGATGCCCATCTGGTAGCCAGACATGACGCGAGGACACGTCCTGATCCTCCCAGCAACCCCACACTGCGCTCAACACAGCGGGCCTGGGATTCAGACCTGAGCTGTGATACGGGAAAGCCACATGCCTGCTTCCCGCGCCAGGCTTGACAAACAGCAGGCCCTTTAAAGTTGACGGTTTACACCCTTGTTGACTGGGCTTTGTGTGACAGCGTGCCACAACTGGCTCCCCCTCACCTAAGGTCCTTCTTTCGTTTTTGGCTAAAGATGGTACTTAAGGGGATGGCTTGGGCGTTACTTTGCCAACAAAGGTCCATCTAGTCGAGACTATGGTTTTTCCAGTGGTCATGTATGGATGTGAGAGTTGGACTATAAAGAAAGCTGAGCACTGAAGAATTGATGCTTTTGAACTGTGATGTTGAAGAAGACTCTTGAGAGTCCCTTGGACTGCAAGGAGATCCAACCAGTTCATCCTGAAGGAGATCAGTCCTGGGTGTTCACTGGAAGGACTGATGCTGAAGCTGAAACTCCAATACTTTGGCCACCTCATGCGAAGAGCTGACTCATTTGAAAAGACCCTGAAGCTGGGAAAGATTGAAGGCAGGGGAGAAGGGGATGACAGAGGATGAGATGGTTGGATGGCATCACGGACTCAATGGGCATGAGTTTGAGCAAGCTCCAGCAGTTGGTGATGGACAGGGAGGCCTGGCGTGCTGCAATCCATGGGGTCACAAAGAGTCAGATACGACTGAGCAACTGAGCTGAACTGAACTGGTCCACTTCAGGGAGTGACTCAGTTTTCCCGGTTAGGTCCCACATATTCAGGAGGTATGGTGGTGGTGGTTTAGCCTCTAAGTCATGTCTGAATCTCGCAACAGCCCCATGGACTGTAGCCAGCCAGGCTCCTCTGTCCATGGAATTTTCCAGGCAAGAATACTGGAGTGGGTTCATTTCCTTCTTCATCAGGCAGTAAATATGCTACTAAAATTCTGTTTGTTTAAAAAAAGGAAAAAAAGCTGATGGTTTGGTCACCAAGTAATGGTCACTGGGCCCAGGTCCTGAGTCTGAGCAGTTTGCGACTCTGGGCTTCCTGGCCCAGCCAGCGGCCTGGAAGCTGCAGGCTGAGGAACAGAAAAGGCACTTTGCCACCAACGCAAATGTGACAGCAGAGATATTTGAATATGAGCTGGTGTCGCACTAGCCCCCTAGGTTATCCGGCCCACTGGGTCTGTTTCCCAGACTCCAGAACTAAGCTCCTCCCATGCCAAGGGAAGTGGGAGGAATCTGGGAACACATAAAGAATCCAGAGCGTAAAAGCAAGTTGAGCCCCCGCCCCTCTGCCGTCCGCGTCTCTGGACTGATTCTTGTCCTTGGTCCCTGCGGCCCTGGAGCCTGTTCCCTGCCTCAGCCCCCGGAGACCAGGCCCGGCCTGGCCACTAGCCCAGGGCTCCTGGGTCCTCCAGCGCTTTCCGCCCTCCAACCAAGCCCCCCGCGTCGGCCTCTGCACGGCGGTAACCGGCCTTCCCCTCTGGCCCTCCGGGAGGGATGAGCCCACCTGCCCTGCAGTCACCACTGGACGGCCCTTCTGCCCTCGAGGGGACCGACGCTGCCCGCCAGGCCGCCCAGCCCCAGGCCCTCGCCCTGTGAGAGCCCCGGAGGCCGAATCCACACAGCCAACCACGTGGTGGGCACCCTCCATGCCCCCTCAGTGACCCGTCCCTGCGTCCGAGGGGAGAAGAGGGTCGTGTCCAGGGAGGGATGAGGACGCAGAGACCCAGGCGCTAGCCAGCACATCGGGGACTGAGACCCCCGCCTGGGCTCAGGTCCCAGGCGGCTGTGATGTTTTGCAGAAACCTCAGCTCCCTTCTGCTTCTCCGCCTTCTTCTCCCTTGACCTTTCATTCCCACCCGATCTGCAGGCACTAGACTGAGGGATAAAACAGGATGAAATAATGAGCTTCCCTGGTGGCCCCATGGTAAAGAATCCGCCTGCCAACACAGGAGACTTGCCCTGGGTCAGGAAGAGCCCCTGGAGATGGAAATGGCAACCCACTCCACTTCCTTGCCTGGGAAATGCCATGGACAGAGGAGCCTGGTGGGCTACAGTCCATGGGGTCTCAAAAGAGCTGGACACGACTCAGTAACTAAGCAACAGCAATAACATACCAATAATACAACATAACAATAAATAGTGAACAGTTGACCTTGAATAGCCCAGGGCTTCAGGGCGCTGGCTGTCTATATTCGAGGTTCTAGACATTTGTGTCTTCAAGTGACCATAGACCACGTTGTCCTGTTGTATTCACTGTTGAAAAAGAATCTGTGTATAAGTGGACCCACGCAGTAAATCTGTGTTGTTCAAGGGTCAACGGTATATTGTATTAATAATAGTATATGATCTCTAACATAGTTTATATAATGCACACAAATACATAACCATTATTGAGCGCTTACTTTGTATAGGGGGGCTTGGCAGAAAGGATCTTCTCTTAGCCTTTACTCTTGCCCTAAAGTAAGCCTTCTCAACAGAGTGACATCACTCCCAACTGGGGAAGTCATCAGCTCTTGCGGGGTGAGTGATCTTAGGCTGTTAAAGCTTTGTGGTCCTCCGCCAAGTACAAAAACAGATGTGCTCTGGGTCTGTGGCATTAAAGTTTCAACACGGGGAGGGAGGCGATGGGGAGGGGCGCGTCTAAAAACATTGCTCAAAGAGGCAGCTCTTTTTTCAAGGTTGAGTCACACGGCCCTAAAAGGGAAGGTCCCCATGAATGTGGTGCCGGCTCAGAGGTGAGTTAACTCACCCATGGGCACACGGCTCCTGCTCTGTGCAGCAGGAACGCAAGGCCAAGCCTACTCACGGAAGCCAGGCCCTAAGTGACGTCTGAACAGTCTCCAAACACTAAGTTCCAGGTAGCACCGGGAAGGGGCTGCGAACCCCGCTGCTCAGCGAAGTGTGGGCCTTAAACCGGCTGCAGCAGCATCACCTGGGAGCTTGCTAAAAATGCGGGAAGGCAGAGTCCCAGGCCCTGCCCCAGACCTGCCTGCGGAGAACCCACAGCTCGCCCAGAGGACAGCCTGCCCGTCCAGAAGCCAAGGGAGCCGGGGTTCCCGCACGCCAGGTGAGCGGCCTCAAACAGCAGAGAGATGAGGACATCCACACTTTGTTCCCGCAGGCCCTGGTCCTCAGCCCCGATCGGGAGCTCCCTTGTCAGACTGATTATACTTAAAGGTGTTCTCCGACTTGCTGTATTCCCCGGAAAAGAAAGAAAAATGAAGTTCTCTTTCAGGTTTGCAGGGTGGATAATGTCAAATATTTACAGAGCAAACATCATTCTAGAGGCACGCCGTTCTCTTCCCTCTGATTAGGGGGCTGTCAATCACGCCCCGGGGAGAGGGCCCGTCTGCTCCTCTCGGGAGAAGCCACCTGTCATCACGGCTGAATTCTGCGTGCCTGTCGAGTGGGGGGCGCGGGGAGAGGGTTCTGAACACGGGTCGTGGAAGCGGGGGCTCCAGCGCCGTAAAGACCCATCTTTGTGGGACAGGGCGGCTTGAGCCTGGCGGTCCGGTGAAGTGGCTGACGGCAGGCGGGAGATGAGACCGGCACACTCGCAGACCAGGGGTTTTCAAACCCAGGCATGCATCTGACTGCCTGCAGAGCCCGATAAAACATAGATGGCTGCCTGCCCTGGGCTCAGAAATCTGGGGCCAGGGGCCGGAGAAGGTACATGTCTTCCCAACCTCCACGTGATGCTTCTGTCCTGAGGACCACACCTGGAGAAGCACGGCCAAAAAAAGCCACACATAAAATAAGTAAAGGGCTTCCCTGGTGGCTCTGTGGTAACAAATCCACCTGCCAGTGCAAGAGACACAGGTTCGACCCCTGGTCCTGGAAGACCCCAGGTGCCGCGGGGCCACTAAGCCCTGAGCCACAGCCACGCAGCCCGTGCTCTGGACCCCGGGAGCCGCCAGAAATGCCGCTGCCTGAGAAGCCTGCACACCCCGGCTGGAGGGCCGCCGAGGTCCCGCAATGTGGCAGAGACCCGACACAGCCACAGGCAAATAAATAGATCATTTGTTTAAAGAGATGTTATTTTTTCAAAAAAAGTTCAAGTGTCGCAGGATCCATTTCCAGGTGAAATCCGTGGCTGCAGGCAGGATCAGCTCCTCGTGGGCGGTGGAACTGAGGACTTCAGCTCTTCGCAGGTTGCTGGCTGGAGGTCTCAGTCAGCTCATTGCCACGGGGGACCCTCTTTACCTGGTCCACGTGCGGCAGCTACTCCATCACGGGAAGCGAGCAAGCAAGACACGGAAGCAGGCAGAAGCCAGACTGCTTTGCGTCCTAGTCACTGACGTCATGTCTCCGCATTCCTGCCTCACTCTATCCATCAGAAGCAAGCCATCCGCTCCAGCCAAGCTTACAGTGAAGGGGTCACACAAGGTCATGGGTACCACGGGGAGGGTATCGGTGGGGTCATCTCAGAGGCTGCCTGCCACCCTCTCCCAGACCCAGGGGTGGGCAGGTGGGCAGGCCTTCAGCTTTTTTTCTCATCCAGGAGAGACAGAACTCACTTCTGACCCCTGGGGCCCCAGGCCCCTCAAGCCCAGTCCTTCAGCTGGTGGTTCGTCAGCTCTCCCGCACCGTTTCAGAAGAGTCGTTTCTGCTTCTTGCATCATCAAATTATAATGGATAGGGCTTCCCTGGTGGCTCAGTGGCTAAGAACCCATCTGCCAATGCAGGAGACAGCGGTTCGATCCCTGGGCCGCGAAGATCCAACTTGCCGTGGAGCAACTAACCCCGTGTGCCTCTGCTACTGAGCCCGTGAGCCACAACTCCCAAAGCGTGAGTGCCCCAGAGCCCACGCTCCCCAGCAGGAGACGCCCCACAACGGGAAGCCACGCATCATCAGCACGAGGAAGACCCGGCACAATCAAGATAAAATACATACACATGAATTAGTCCTTACAAAAGGCAGACCCGACCTTTACAAAGAGGTCAAACGTTCTGTTTCTTTTATTTCTAATGGATAGAGTAGGAAATGATTTTTCCATAATTTGGAAAAAATAATGAATTATAAACCTTGAGCCCAACTGTTTTTTAAAGATTTTTTTGGTGTGGACCATTTTTAAAGTCTTTATTGGATTTGTTACAATATAGCTTCTGCTCTATGTTTTGGTTGGCCATTTGGTTTTTTTTTTTTTTTGCCCGAGCGACATGTGAGATCTTACTCCTTGACCCCGGATGGAACCTCCGCCCCCTGCACTGGAAGGCGGGGTCTTGACCACCAGACACCAGAGAGGCCCCTGAACCCAACTATTGCCTACCTGCCAAAGGGAGGGATGACGGATGGATGCATGGATTTGGATCTTTGAGTAATGGCCCATCAGTCTTAACCTCCTTTATCTGCCTAACAACTTTTAATAGCAAGGTCATGATAACATCAAGTCTCCTGTTTCGGTTACATTTCTGGGCTTTTATCTACTTGAAGCAGAGGGGCCACAGTGGATGCGTGTACACACATCCTCGTTTGTCCACATTTATTGACTTTCTGAGGTATTCTGAAATTAACCAGGGCTGCTAAGGGACATTAGTAAATATTTGGTCACACAGTATCTTCAGAGAACCGTTTTCTGAGCTAACCACACCCAATAAAATCCTCCCGCATCACTGACAGCCTGTCTGACTGTCAGGCAATGAGATCGTTTTATTGAAAAGACTCATGATGTAGTGAACAAAAGCTTAGGAAATAAACTCTAATCCCCAAAGGAACACTCGATACAACTCTACTCACACTAAAATATTCAATTTATGGCTTATATTGAATCCTATGCCTATAATTTACTGCCCTAACTACAAAGGAGTTTTTTTTTTTTAATACAAACCAATTTCAATATATTTTACTATTTTCCTTGCCTCTGTTAAAGCAGAAATAACAAATTTTGCTGAAAGATTAGGAGACAAATGCAATAGACGTTTCCAGGGATGCATCTCCAATCACCTGGTTTTCATCAGATTCTGAGTACCCAGGATTGCACTGGATCCCTGGGGGCCCAGTGGGCATTTTTATTTTTCACTGGCTTCCCAGGTGGTTCTGATACACACACCAAGGTCAATGGTTCTTAGGAAAACAACAGTGTGTTGATTCAGTAAATATTTTAGGGCACCCACTGTGTACAAGAATCATTCTAGATGCTGGGAACACAACAGTCAACAAACTAGACAAAAAAGACTCTTTAAGGAGCTGTCTTTTGAGAACAGAGAGAGAAAGCAAATAGACATATAAATATAAACACTATAGAGACTGCTCAGAAGTCAGAAAATTCCTCATTAAGAGAGAAGGTACTTTTTTGGCAAAGATCTAAAAAAAGTGGTGGGAGGGAGCTATTCACAGGTCTAGAGGGAGAGTAATCATGATGGGTCCGGAGCAGAGGAATTGTCCAGCTTGCATTTTTTAAAGCATCCTTCTGGCTATTGTATACTGAACTGACTCTAGGAAAATGAGGGATAAAGAGAATTTAGGCAGATCCAACTGCAGCCAAGCTAGTGCGAGAGGGTGGGGGGGACCAGGATGCTAACTGAGGCTCTGAGAAGACTTGATGGGATGTGGTTACAGGTCACAGTGAGAACGATGGAAACTGTTCTCAGATTAGATTTGGAATGTGACATGGAGACGGGTTCTGAGGATGTTTTGAGGAGGACATATCTGAGGAGAGCTTAGTAACGAGAATCATAACATGGCCATTTCCTGAACCAAGAAGACAGAGGGAAAATTATGTTTGCAGGATGAAGAGTGGGAGTTCCGCTCTTCACACATCATGTTTGGGATGCCGTACTGGGTATCTATTGTTGCATAATGAATTTTCCCCAAACTTAGCATCTTAAAATGGCAAGTATTTATTACCTCACAGTTGCTGTGAGTCGGGAACTCAGGAGAACTTAGCGGGGGAGTTCTGACTCAGGGTCTCCCACGAGGTGGCAGGCAGGATGTCGGTCAGGGCTGCTGCCTTTGAAGGCTTGACGAGGGGTGGGGGATCCAGTTTCAAGATGGCGCACTCAGCATGGCTGTTGGCAAGAGGTTCCAATTTCTTAGTGATCGTTGCAGGGGTCCTCACTTCCTCACCACACAGAACTTTTCTTGGGACTTATCGAGTGTTCACCCATCACGGTATCTGGCTGCCCCCAGAATGAACAACTCAAAAGACTAAGGCAGAAGTCACAATGCCTTTTATGACCTAGCCTTGAAAATCACACACTGTCATTTCCATAGCATTCAGTTCAAAGGAAGTCATCAATTCAACTCACACTCAAGGAGACAGAAATCAAACTTCACTCCCAGAGGGCATTGTATCAAAGATTTCACGAGCATTTTTCTTAAACCATCATAAATGCCTATTAGATATTCAAATGCAGCTATTGCATATGCAGCTGGTTATACAAATCTGGAGCTCAGTAGAGAGGTCTTAAATGGAGATACAGTCTGGGAATTGATAGTCCATGGTTATTATAATTATTATTATATTCTTATAGCAGTTGTGAGCACAAGCTTTGGTGTTAGATCTGAGTTCAAATTCCAAACCATGCACTCACTAGCTATTTGACCTTGACTGCCACATGCAAACCTCTTGTCATCTCACTCTCCTTCTTCATAAAATGGGAATAAGAATATCCACTCCATCTTCTCCCCAGGGGGCTTTGGTCCATAATGAATTTTGGTCCATAATGAATTTCATGTTCAAAAACATGAAAGTGAGGTAGGGGGGTCTCCCAAAGAAAATACAAATTGTGGCCCCAGGGTAAAGAGGAAGGGAACTAGACGAAACCAACAGATGCCCCTCCAGACATTTCAAATAGAGCAATGCCAACCCTTAAAAGACGATTACATGTTGGGATGTCAAACCCTTCTTTGTCCTAAGAAATGGCCAAGAGAGCCTTTGAAATGATCGGTCCGAGTGGATATTTATAGCTTTGAACAAAGAAAAGACTGAGTTTCAGGGAAGCAGGAGGAGAAAGGGAGCACACTCAGGATCCAGAGAGAGCCGCCCTCACCCCTTGCCCCACAGGAAGCAGCAGGCGTCTGAGGGGAGTGAGGGTCTCGCACTCAGGATCCAGAGAGAGCCGCCCTCACCCCTTACACCCACAGGAAGCAGCAGGCGTCTGCGGGGAGTGAGGGTCTCGCACTCAGGATCCAGAGAGAGCCGCCCTCACCCCTTGCCCCACAGGAAGCAGCAGGCGTCTGAGGGGAGTGAGGGTCTCACACTCAGGATCCAGAGAGAGCCGCCCTCACCCCTTACACCCACAGGAAGCAGCAGGCGTCTGCGGGGAGTGAGGGTCTCGCACTCAGGATCCAGAGAGAGCCGCCCTCACCCCTTACCCCACAGGAAGCAGCAGGCGTCTGAGGGGAGTGAGGGTCTCACACTCAGGATCCAGAGAGAGCCGCCCTCACCCCTTGCCCCACAGGAAGCAGCAGACATCTGCGGGGAGTGAGGGTCTCACACTCAGGATCCAGAGAGAGCCGCCCTCACCCCTTACACCCACAGGAAGCAGCAGGCGTCTGCGGGGAGTGAGGGTCTCGAGGCGTTTTTACTCAGATAGCAAGGGGCAAGGAGTTCTCCAGCTGTCATCCAAGCTGCCATTATAGTACTGATCATGATTTTCAAACTGTTTCCACCACCATAGCTAACAGAGGTTAGGAAAATTCACGAGGGTACTCAGATCCAGTGGGTGGGAAAGGGGCAAGAAGTCAGGATGATAAGTGACTCCAAGAAAACAAACAAACTGGGACTTCCCTTGGTGGTCCCGTGGTTAAGACTCTACTTCCAATGCAAGGGGCGCGGTTTCGATTCCTGGTTGGGGAAGTAAGACCCTATGTACCTCTAGGTGTGGCCAAAAAGAAAGCCAAGAAACTAGTGGGATAAGAGAAGCACAAATCCCACTTTCAGAGAAGTTTAGTAAGATCACCAAATTTGTACGCAGAGGTATTCTGAATCATTTTTATAATGATTTTATGAATGCCTTGGTACATTTTAATGACATGTTTCAGATTTATAAAAAGGTGTTGCAAAGTAATAAGGCAAACACCTTTGTTCCTACCATGCAACTTTAACAAAAAAAAAGCTTTCTATAATTAACAAACCAGGTAGAATGACAGGAGTCTTTAAACTCTGGCCATGATAAACATAAAAAATGAAAACAAGTTATTAAAAAATGAAACAAACAGTAGACAGAGCAATAGAAGAAAATTTAAGAATAAAATTACAGAGGCAGCATCCTACGTGCTGACAATGGACTGTGTCTTTAAGTAGCTGTTTTTCTTTAATGAATAAATAATCTCATCCATTTTTTTATAACAGACCTCTGTGAACATCTTGTCTCTCTGATCATATTTCCCTCCTTCTCCCCTAAGATAACCATTATCCTGAATTGTATGTCTTCCTTTGATGTTTCATGTTTTTATATGTTCATCCCTGTGTTACATACAGCTTTCTGCATGTTTTTTAAGCTTCATTCCGAGGGTGTCCGTCTGTACTTATCCTGCAGCTTGCTTTTCCCAGGCTCTGTCCCTGTTGACAGGCAGCCTCTGGCTGTGGAGCCCTTGCTCCTTCCTTCCAGGGAAACGTGGCTCCCGGCTTCGGAGCACAGTCCGTTCACTCCATCTCCTAATGTGACCCTCGCACTTGTCTCAAGCGTTTGGAAACGCAGACACTTCTGCGGCCGACGCCTCATCCACACGCGTGCTGTCCTGGGCGCCCACCTAGGGGTGAGATTGCTGGGTCTTGGAGTGCGTCCGTGAAAACTCCCTTTGCTCCCATCGCAACTAACTCTTGCTAATAAAAATTAACATTTTTGACAGTTTTTTTTCAGACCTGGAACAAGAATCTCATCAAACTGCTTAGCAGGAAGCCTTCCCCTCACCTCCCCCAGCCTCACTCACTCACTCCCGGCAGGGACTGTTCCTCTCCTGCATCGTGAGCGTGTGGCTATTTCCAGAAAACCCCAGCACCCACGTCTCTGCGCAGCCTTCCTCCTCCTTGCTCCTCTGCCCTGTCGGACCTCGCTGGCCTGCGGTCTGCTGGGGAGAAAAACCTCAGCAACTGGAGACTTATTTCCTTGTCCGCGGGGAGCCCACACTTGAGACCAGTTTTGTCCAAGAAAAATGTGTGAACCACACACACACTTTATTTTATTTTATTTTATTTTTATTTTATTTTATTAGTTGGAGGCCAATTACTTCACAACATTTCAGTGGGTTTTGTCATACATTAACACGAATCAGCCATAGAGTTACACGTATTCCCCATCCCGATCACCCCTCCCACCCCCCCCTCCACCCAACTCCTCTGGGTCCTCCCAGTGCACCAGGCCCGAGCACTTGTCTCATGCATCTCACCTGGGCTGGTGATCTGTTTCACTATAGATAATATACATGCTGTTCTTTTGAAACCTCCCCCCCTCACCTTCTCCCACAGAGTTCAAAAGTCTGTTCTGTACTTCTGTGTCTCTTTTTCTGTTTTGCATATTGGGTTATAATTACCATCTTTCTAAATCCCATATATATGTGTTAGTATGCTGTAATGTTCTTTATCTTTCTGGCTTACTTCACTCTGTATAATGGGCTCCAGTTTCATCCATCTCATTAGAACTGATTCAAATGAATTCTTTTCAACGGCTGAGTAATATTCCATGGTGTATATGTACCACAGCTTCCTCATCCATTCATCTGCTGATGGGCATCTAGGTTGCTTCCATGTCCTGGCTATTATAAACAGTGCTGCGATGAACATTGGGGTGCACGTGTCTCTTTCAGATCTGGTTTCTTCGGTGTGTATGCCCAGCAGTGGTATTGCTGGGTCATATGGCAGTTCTATTTCCAGTTTTTAAAGGAATCTCCACACTGTTCTCCATAGTGGCTGTACTAGTTTGCATTCCCACTAACAGTGTAAAAGGGTTCCCTTTTCTCCACACCCTCTCCAGCATTTATTGCTTGTAGACTTTTGGATAGCAGCCATCCTGACTGGTGTGTAATGGTACCTCATTGTGGTTTTGATTTGCATTTCTCTAATAACGAGTGATGTTGAGCATCTTTTCATGTGTTTGTTAGCCATCTGTATGTCTTCTTTGGAGAAATGTCTGTTCAGTTCTTTGGCCCATTTTTTGATTGGGTCATTTATTTTTCTGGAATTGAGCTTCAGGAGTTGCTTGTATATTTTTGAGATTAATCCTTTGTCTGTTTCTTCATTTGCTATTATTTTCTCCCAATCTGAGGGCTGCCTTTTCACCTTACTTATAGTTTCCTTTGTAGTGCAGAAGCTTTTAATTTTCATTAGGTCCCATTTGTTTAGTTTTGTTTTTATATCCAATATTCTGGGAGGTGGGTCATAGAGGGCCCCGCTGAGATTTATGTCGGAGAGTGTTTTGCCTATGTTCTCCTCTAGGAGTTTTATAGTTTCTGGTCTTACATTTAGATCTTTAATCCATTTTGAGTTTATTTTTGTGTATGGTGTTAGAAAGTGTTCTAGTTTCATTCTTTTACAAGTGGTTGACCAGTTTTCCCAGCACCACTTGTTAAAGAGGTTGTCTTTTTTCCATTGTATATCCTTGCCTCCTTTGTCAAAGATAAGGTGTCCATAGGTTTGTGGATTTATCTCTGGGCTTTCTATTCCGTTCCATTGATCTATATTTCTGTCTTTGTGCCAGTACCATACTGTCTTGATGACTGTGGCTTTGTAGTAGAGTTTGAAGTCAGGCAGGTTGATTCCTCCAGTTCCATTCTTCTTTCTCAAGATTACTTTGGCTATTCGTGGTTTTCTGTATTTCCATACAAATTGTGAAATTATTTGTTCTAGTTCTGTGAAAAATACCGTTGGTAGCTTGATAGGGATTGCATTGAATCTATAGATTGCTTTGGGTAGAATAGCCATTTTGACAATATTGATTCTTCCAATCCATGAACACGGTATGTTTCTCCATCTGTTTGTGTCCTCTTTGATTTCTTTCATCAGTGTTTTATAGTTTTCTATGTACAGGTCTTTTGTTTCTTTAGGTAGGTATACTCCTAAGTATTTTATTCTTTTTGTTGCAATGGTGAATGGTATTGTTTCCTTAATTTCTCTTTCTGTTTTTTCATTGTTAGTATATAGGAATGCAAGGGATTTCTGTGTGTTAATTTTATATCCTGCAACTTTACTATATTCATTAATTAGCTCTAGTAATTTTCTGGAAGAGTCTTTAGGGTTTTCTATGTAGAGGATCATGTCATCTGCAAACAGTGAGAGTTTCACTTCTTCTTTTCCTATCTGGATTCCTTTTACTTCTTTTTCTGCTCTGATTGCTGTGGCCAAAACTTCCAAGACAATGTTGAATAGTAGTGGTGAGAGTGGGCACCCTTGTCTTGTTCCTGATTTCGGGGGAAATGCTTTCAATTTTTCACCATTGAGGGTGATGTTTGCTGTGGGTTTGTCATATATAGCTTTTATTATGTTGAGGTATGTTCCCTCTATTCCTGCTTTCTGGAGAGTTTTAATCATAAATGAGTGTTGAATTTTGTCAAAGGCTTTCTCTGCATCTATTGAGATAATCATATGGTTTTTATCTTTCAATTTGTTAATGTGGTGTATTACATTGATTGACTTGCAGATATTAAAGAATCCTTGCATTCCTGGGATAAAGCCCACTTGGTCATGGTGTATGATTTTTTTAATATGTTGTTGGATTCTGTTTGCTAGAATTTTGTTAAGGATTTTTGCATCTATGTTCATCAGTGATATTGGCCTGTAGTTTTCTTTTTTTGTGGCATCTTTGTCTGGTTTTGGAATTAGGGTGATGGTGGCCTCATAGAATGAGTTTGGAAGTTTACCTTCTTCTGCAATTTTCTGGAAGAGTTTGAGTAAGATAGGTGTTAGCTCTTCTCTAAATTTTTGGTAGAATTCAGCTGTGAAGCCATCTGGTCCTGGGCTTTTGTTTCCTGGAAGATTTTTGATTACAGTTTCGATTTCCTTGCTTGTGATGGTTCTGTTAAGATCTTCTGTTTCTTCCTGGTTCAGTTTTGGAAAGTTATACTTTTCTAAGAATTTGTCCATTTCATCCAAGTTGTCCATTTTATTGGCATAGAGCTGCTGGTAGTAGTCTCTTATGATCCTTTGTATTTCAGTGTTGTCTGTTGTGATCTCACCCTTTTCATTTCTTATTTTGTTAATTTGGTTCTTCTCTCTTTGTTTCTTAATGAGTCTTGCTAATGGTTTGTCAATTTTGTTTATTTTTTCAAAAAACCAGCTTTTAGCTTTGTTGATTTTTGCTATGGTCTCTTTAGTTTCTTTTGCATTTATTTCTGCCCTAATTTTTAAGATTTCTTTTCTTCTGCTGACCCTGGGATTCTTCATTTCTTCCTTCTCTAATTGCTTTAGGTGTAGAGTTAGGTTATTTATTTGGCTTTTTTCTTGTTTCTTGATGTAAGCCTGTAATGCTATGAACCTTCCCCTTAACACTGCTTTTACAGTGTCCCATAAGTTTTGGGTTGTTGTGTTTTCATTTTCATTCATTTCTATACATATTTTGATTTCTTTTTTGATTTCTTCTATGATTTGTTGATTATTCAGAAGCTCACACACACACTTTAAAATCTCTAGACACCCTGGGACTTCCCTGGAGGTCCAGTGGGTAAGACTCTGCCTTCCAGGGCTCGGGAGGTGGTTTGATCCCTGGTGGGAGAACCTGAGACCCTGCACGCTATGAGGCCAAAAATAAACAGGTTTTTAAATAAAATAAAATTTAAAATTTCCAGTAGCCCTATTTCAAACAAGAAGAACCAGGTGAAAATGAGTTTTAATAACATATTTATTGTAGTATTATTACTTAATAATATAGTGTAAATGCGTGCGTGCTAGATCACTTCAGTCATGTCCAATTCTTTGTGACCGCGTGGACTGCAGCCCGCCAGGCTCCTCTGTCTATGAGACTCTCCAGGCAACAAGACTGCAGTGGATGCCTTCCTCCAGGGGACCTTCCCAACCCAGGGATCGAACCTGCATCTCTTAAATCTCCTACGTTGGCCGGCAGATTCCTTACCACGAGCTGCAACTGGGAAGCCCCATAGAGTCCACGTAACTATATTATTGAGGTACTAATATAAAAATAATGTATTACTGTCATTTCAACCCATAATAAATTTAAAAATTGTCAAAGATGTTTTTTGAGATTGTTTAAAAATAAATCTTCCAAATCTGGCGCGCGTTTTACACTTGCAGCGTGCCTCCATTCAGCTGAGTCGCGTTTCAGACGCTCCGTGGCCACGCGGGCCTGGTCATCACAGGAGGACGCAGCCACCCAGACTGCTTCTCAAAGGGTGGTCCCGGAACCCTGCAGGAACGCCGGAATCTCAGGCCACCCCTGGAGCCGCTGAACTTGAACCTGTGTTTCCACAAGATTAGCGGGTGGTTTGTGTGCGCACCAGAGTCTGAGAAGCTGCTCTGGGATTCCTCGGGGGCCTAAAGATCACTAGGATCTCCAAGGCATTCTCGGTTCACTCTCTCTTCCACTCATCAAATAGTTGTCTGTCAGGCTCTGTGCCAAGCCCCGGCTGGGTCACGAGGATAAACTGAAGAGTGGTCCTTCCGTGCTTCATGCCTCCGTGGAGATTCCTCTTTGTTGAAAATGATAGAAAAACCCAACTCAAACAGGAGGAGAAGGGGGCGACAGAGGGTGAGATGCTTGGATGGCATCACCGACTCAATGGACATGAGTGTGAGCAAGCTCCGGGAGTTGGTGATGGACAGGGAGGCCTGGCGTGCTGCAGTCCGTGGGGTCGCAAAGAGCCGGACACGACTGAACAACAGCAAACTGCTTCCAGCAAAACTGCAAATGACTGGGTTCTGGTCACAAACATGTGTCTGGCGTTAGCCGGCTGTTCTTGGGCACGTCTCCTCCTCTCTCTGCTCCTCAGACCCTCAGGCTCTGAAAACGGGCAGAGCATGGTGCTGGACCTCGTTTGTGATCAGCCCAGCACCCATCGCCCTGGCTCTTTCACCCACAGAACCCTGATCCTGGTGCAGGGCTCATTCACCTCCCAGGTGGTAAGGTGACCTGGAGACATCTGAGATTAACCCCAGGTGCTCAGGGCACGGCATTCCCTGACCATTGTCCCCATGATGTCACGTGCTTGTCCCCAAACCAGGAACGGCGGCCAGCGGGACACAAGGTTCCGATCGCCAAACCCTGCATCCCAGACTCCTGCCCGGATCAGAGATGGAGTGGATTCTGTCCAATGGAGGGAGCGCCTACTGGGCGCCAGGCACCATGCTTCACATACATTCACCATCAGATAAAACAATTCACACACTGAAAACAACAGAATAAGTCCAGGGTACTGACATGAACAATCTCCTCTCCATAATCTTGAGTGAAAAATAAGCAAATTACAGAAAAAATACAAGGAGAACGAGGCTATCTGCATTTTTAAAAACCTTCCACGTCCACGTTACGCACGGGAAAACCCCATGAAGAATGCTCATCAAAGTGCTGGTGGGGATTATCTCCAAGGAGGGGAGTAAGGTGGGGAGGGCAGAGAACTCAAGAGTGACTAGTTTTTTCTGCATTATTCGAATAGCTTACAAGACTGTGCATGTTTGCTTGGGAAATCATCGCAGAGCACTGGGATTAGATAAACTTTGGTAAGAAGGAAGACCACCATGCATTGATTCATAATCTGCCTGACAGCTAATCTCGCTGGAAAAAAAAAAAAATGCACATTTTGCACACCTGTAAAAAACTGCATTCATGGGGTTTCAGTGAAAAGTGTCCATGAGACCGGGTGACACCTGGTTTAAGGACCTGGGATGGAGGGACAGCTTATGGTGGATGAACCTGCCAACAGGCCCTTGCTGCGTCTCCCTGGAGATGCGGGGTCTGATTCTACCCTGCCTGGAATCCGAGAAGCCTCAGTGATTTCTGTGACCAGTAGGAGGCAACAGAAGCAGTGCCTGGGACTTCTGAGGCTGCTCTTACGAAGCCTGGCTTGCAGCTCTGGCCGTGGACACTGGTTTGGGGGGAATCCAGCCTCCAGTAAGGACTCTGGCTCCCTGATATCACCCGGAGGCAGAGGCCGTGTAGAGCAGATAGTGTCGGGGGGTGCGCCTTGCAGCCCGCTTTGGCAGGATATCAGACACGGAGTGAAGCCGTTTTCACCTCCAGACCATCCATCCTTCGAAGGACGACATTCAACCCCATGAGGAAAACTGCCCGGTGAGCCTGGCCCAAATCCTGACCCACAAAACCAAGAGACATAACACTGCTTGTGGCATGAAGCCACTACGTTTGGGGGTGTTCGCTACTTGGCAAAAACAGAAAGGGGATGGACTGCTATGATCTGGGGTGAAAGTGGAGACCTCACCTATCCAGGTACCCCGAGAAGGGACCCCCTTTCAGACCTGATAGCTTAAGGTGCATCCTAACTTTCCACTGAGAAAAATCTTTCCTCTTCCCTCCCATCTTCCCCTCCTGTTTCTCTCCAAACATTAACTGATCACCTACTAAATAGGCATAAAGCCAGACTCTGGGGAAACGAGAGTTTGGTTTAGATCGGATCCCCTTTCTTACGGGACCATTTCAGTGTGAAATGGATAAACTTGCAAATAAACAGTGACAATACATTTCAAAACCATAGAAACCACAATGCTACTGCTTAATATAGAATTGACTGTATATGGATGAACCTATTTAATCCCCTAAGATGGTTCTGGGTCCCATTACTATTTCCATCTACCCCATGAGGAGACTGAGACTCACAGACATGAAGAGGCGTCCAAAATCACATGAGGAGTCGCAGAGTCCAAAAGTGAACCCAGGCTGCCTGGCTCCAAACCAGCATTGCTGGGGAAAAGACCGGCTGTGGGCCCCGGGGGCGGGGGGCAGGGAGACCCTGAAGGAGGTGACGGGGATGCCACTGGTCCAGGTGCTGTTCACTGATTAGGACTGAAGGGGCCAAGGAGGCAGGAACCAGCAGGTGGAGGTGCTGGTGGAAGGTTGCTCTGAGGGGTGAGCTGCTGGCTGCAATCCTGCGAGACCCTTCCACATGCCTCATGGAAGCACCTGAGGTTTGGGGTGAGAGAGAGAGGTCAAAGATGGAGTGAGATCTGGTGGGGAAACTGAGAGTTCACTTTGGTGAAATACGTGGGAAACCCACAGATGCCTTCCAGTGGTGGTGGTGGGTTAGTTGCTCAGTCCTGTCTGACCCTTTGCGACCCCAAGGACTGTAGCCCACCAGGCTCCTCTGTCCATGGGATTCTCCAGGCAAGGATACTGGAGTGGGGAGCCTTTCCCTTCTCCAGGGGATCTTCCCGACCCAGGAGTCAAACTGGGGTCTCCTGAATTGCAGGCAGATTCTTTACCCAGCAGGGAAGCCCGCCCCTGCCCCCATTCATGCCTCCATTCACAGGCGCCCAGGCCCACTCACGTCTGAGTCTCTTGACGGGCATGAGAGCCTCAGTGTCTGCCATCTCTGCTCTCGCCCCACCCCTCCACTTCCCCAGGAATGTTCAGAGAAGTCGGGTGGTCCGCCCGAAGCCACACAGCAAGGTGCAATGTGGCTGGGGCCGGAACCCAGGCCTCTGGGCTTCCAGCCTGCTTGTTGTCACTAATATATTTATAAATGTGGGACTTCCAGCCTCCAGGACTGTGGGAAAATAAATACTTGTTGTCTCATCCCCTTGATCTATAGTATTTTTGTTATAGCAGCCATACAGGCTAAGACAGTCCCTGCCTCTGCATGCTGGAGAGATAAGCCTCCTCTCTACCTTCAGAATTTCTTGCCAAAAATGAAACAAAATTAAAAAAAAAACATTCCTAATTAAACAGACTGTAGAAACTACTAAATAGAGATTCTTTCTCTTCCTTCATAAGAAAATTTATAGATGATATTTCTATGTATATTAGATTAAATCATATGGCCTTTTATTGTGACATTTAAAAATTTCTGTTCTGCCTCATTTCACAAAGGAGTTAAAACAGAAACTTGGACATATTTTATGGAAATAATTATTTAACTCAGACTCTGCTTTGTTAATATTCAGAAAGTTTCCATGAGAATTATACTTTTAGGGGAATTCACAGGCTATCTAAAGAGATACTAGATATATCTGAAGGAAAGAAAAAGAGTAATTTGGAAATCTACATGCACCCCAATGTTCATAGCAGCATTATTTACGATTGCCAAGATTGGGAAGCAACCCAAGTGTCCATCAGCAGATGAACGGATAAAGATATATGTGTACATACAATGGAATACTACTCAGCCATAAAAAAGAGAGATTTTTGCCGTTTGCAACAGTGATGATGGGGCTGCACAGAGTCGGACACGACAGAAGTGACTTAGCAGCAGCAGCAGATGGACCTGGAGGGTACTATACTTAGTAAAATAAGTCCAATGACAAATACTTTATGTGTGCTATCATTTACAAAACAAGTGGAATCTAAAAAATAAAACAAACGAATGACTATAACAAAACAGAAACAGCCTCACAGATACAGGAACGAACTAGCGGCCGCCGGTGGGGAGAGAGAAGGGGAGGGGAGAGGCCAGGCAGAGGTGAGGGACCAAGAGATGCGAACTAGTGTGTATAAAATAAATAAGCTATGAGAATATATTGTATGCCACAGGGAATATAGCTAGTATTGCATAATAACTATAGAGTAAAATTTATAAAAATGTCAACTCATTATGCTATACACCTGAACTAACATAATATCATAAATGAACTGTACATCAGTAAAAATTAATTAATGTTAACTAAAGAGCTGCGAGATCAGGATTAAGCCTTTCTGTGAAGAGCCAGATAGTAAATGTGTTGCTGGGGGCAGGGGAGGGGGTTTGGGGGTGCAGTTGGTGGGGTTAATACACGTCCGTGTCGCCGCTGCTCAGCCCTGCTATTGTAACACAAAAGCCACAGACAGCATGCAAAGCAGAGTACTGTGTTCTCAGGAAACTTCACTGCATCTACAAGAGAAGACGGATGTGACTGGAACCTACTGTGTAATCACCTTATAATATATGCAGATCGAACCATCACGCTGTAGCCCTTAAACTTATACAGTGACGTATGTCAATTATTTCTCAACAAAATTAGGGAGAAACTTTAATAAACAGTCTAACATTCGAGCAAATAATCTCATTCCGAAAAATCTAACCAGAAGTAAATCTGAAATATGAAAAAAAAGTTTAATGCACAAAGATGTCCAGTGCAATATTTTCTGTAAACAATGAACACTTGGAACAACTCAAAGTGCTGTATGTTTGTGTTCTCCCAAAATTCATATGTGGCAATCCTGCCCAGTGTGATGATTTGGGAAGGTGGGGTCCGTGGGAGGCGGTTTGTCCCGTGGGGAGAGCCTTCCTGAGTGGGAGGGCGCATTATCAAGGAGACCCTAGGCCCTCCCACCCTATGGGAGCACAGTGAGCAGTTTGCCCCCCAGGAGAGGGCCCTCACCCCACCACGCTGATCCTGGATCCCCGGCCTCCGACTCCAGAACCACGGGAAATAAAGCTCTGTCGTCTCCAGGGCACGCAGGCGGCGGCGTCCATCACGTCAGCGCACTGGAGCGGGCGGGCAGACGAGGGCGCGGCGTGCAGATGCCCGGCCTCGAGTAACGCGGGCTGCGGTCGGTGCTCCGTCGCTGAGGCGGGTCCGACTCTTCGCAACCGCGTGGACTGCAGCCCGCCAGGCTCCTCCGTCCATGGGATTTCCCCGGCAGGAATACCGGCGTGGGTTGCCGTTTCCTGCTGCAGGGCATCTTCCCAACCCAGGGATGGAGCCCGCATCTCCTGCTGCCAGTCCGGTGCTCTCGCACCTCGGAAGCCTAAGCAGATAACCAGCGGGAAGCGCCTCTGTAACACAGGAGCTCATTCCGGGCTCTGTGATGCCCTAGAGGGCTGGGCTGCGGGGCACGAGGGAGGCCCAAGACGCAGGGGACAGACGTACACGTTCGGCCGATCCGTGGCGGTGTGCAGAAAGCAACCCCCACTGTAAAGCAAGCATCCGCCAATTAAAAACAAATTTATAAACAACCCTTTTAAAAAAATAATGAAGACAGCCATGCTCACACATTGAAGTGAAGTCGCTCAGCCGTGTCCGCCTCTCCGCGACCCCATGGTCGCCTGCCAGGATCCTCCGTCCATGGGATTTTCCAGGCAAGAACATGGAGTGGGTTGCCATTAGCTGCCTCGAAGACGGGGACGTATGGATGATTTTCCTTTCTGATGGTCTACTGGGGTGGTAGTTGTTTTTAATTTAATTAGGAAACCCTCATCTTCTCTGTGCAGAGCCACCGGGAACAACCAGAGAACAGCAAAGCCAGCGGCCCGGGGTTGCGGGGCGGGGGCCGTCCGCTGAGACCTCATCAAGGTCCCGTTTCCTTTCCCGTAAAACAGGAGCGATGTCAAGGGCCTCTCTCAAAGGGGAGGCCTGAGAATTACTGAGTCAGGGCGTAGAAAAAAATGAAAATATGGAATGACCGTGTCGTACACCTGAAACTGATGCTCTACGGTAAGTCAGCCACACTGCCATTTTAAAAAGAGAAAGAAAAGGAAAATGAGCATGCTGTTCCAAGCGCTCAGGAAAGGCGGGCTCTCCTCCCGTCTGCTGCGAACGGGAAGGCACTTCGGGAAATGCAGGTGCCTTACTCGCTCTGCGAATCTTGATTTCCCTAACAGGTTCTTCCAAACCAAAGGAATCAGACCTTTAGAATAATGCCTCCTGGAGTCTTAGTGAAGCTTTCACACGCTGCGTGCTCAGTTCAGTCGTGTCAGACTCTTGCGACCCCACGGATGTAACCCCAGGCTCCTCTGTCCACGGGGTTCTCCAGGCAGGAAGACTGGAGGGGCTGCCATGCCGTCCTCCAGGGGGTCTTCCCGAGCCAGGGATGGAGCCCGGGTCTCCTGCGGCGCCTGCATTGCAGGCCGGGTCTCTACCGCCGAGCTGCTGAGGATGCCAGTGAGGTTTTCATAGATTTGTTTTTTACGGAAGCTTTTCTTTGGTCAGTTTAAGCGATTACCCTTTAGTTTTCAATTCTATTTTTCTCTTTCCCTCTCTTATATGAAGGTGATAGTAAAGGCCAACTGAATTTTTTTTTTAATTCCCTTAACTGGCAAGATCAAACTTGGATATCCACCGCTGTGATGTCACCAGCTTATGTCAGTCTTATTGACGACTGAGATTCAAAAACTCTGAGCACCCTGCCCCCGCCCGGCGGGTCTCCTGGGACGAGCCGCTGTCCCGCACCCGGCTGCCCTGGGCAGCAGGTTCTTCCTCGCACCGGCGGCCTGTCCTTGGGTCCCGTCCGTCCGTCCGCGGCCAGCCGCGCGGGGGCCGCGCTCGGGCGCGTTCGGGAGCCGGTGCTGCGCGCCCTTCGCCTTCCGCGGACGAGGGGCGCGCCCGGGTGCCGTCCGAGCGGCTGGCTGCCCCAGCCTCTCCAGCTGCTGGTTAAGCCCCTAAAGTTGGCCGCCAGCGCCGCGCGGGGGACTGCGGCCTTTGTTCCCCGCCAGGTGTGATTCCGGGAGAAGCCTGCCGCCCCGTGGACCGAAGCTGGAGCATCACCGCCTGGAAGAAACCGCCTGGAGCCACCGCTTAAGGAGGAACGGAACTCAGGTTCTGTCTCCACGGGGGCCGGGGGCCGCGGGCCCCAGAGAGCTGCAGAGAAAGCAGTCCAATGGCCTAGAGACTGCTCTAAGATGTGGGTACGATGTAGGCTCCACCGCTAAGAGGACCCCCCTTCCAGGCTCAATTTTCTCTTCCATACAATGGGCCGCAGGCCCCACACCCGGGAGACGGAGATACAAAACTAAAAATAGAGCCTGTGCTCCTTGGCATGAATAAGAGGTCAGCAAACATTCACTAGAATCCGTTCTTGTAGAGAACGATGTACCCAGAATATGTATTACATAAAAACAATTTTTCAAATCTTATCATTAATAGAGTACTAGTTCACAACTAGCCCGATAGAAGTCTTGGACTGTTGCACCATGAAGAGTTGCTTCAAGGACTATTATTCATTCATTTTCTGTCTCTCTATATATATATTCAGTTCAGTTCAGTCACACAGTTGTGTCCGACTCTTTGTGACCCCATGGACTATACCACGCCAGGCCTCCCTGTCCTTCACCAACTCCTGGAGTTTACTCAAACCCAAGTCCATTGAGTTGGCAATTCCATCCAACCATCTCATCCTCTGTCGTCCCCTTCTCCTCCCGCCTTCAATCTTTGCCCGCATCAGGGTCTTTTCCAAGGAGTCAGTTCTTCACATCAGGTGGCCAAAATAGTGGAGTTTCAGCTTCAGCATCAGTCCTTCCAATGAACACCCAGGACCGATTTCCTTTAGGATATATATAGATATGGATATGTTTTTGCTTTTTTTCCACTGGGAGTCTAATGGTTGGGACTCCAAGTTCCCAATGCAGGGGTTCAAAGCCCAGTTTGGGAACTAAGATCCCGCATGCCTCAAGGTGCATTCAAAAAGTTAAAAAAAAAAAAATGTTTGGCTTGCGGGCTGTTAGTTCCCCCTCGAGGGGTTGAACCCCTGGGCCACTGCAATGAAAGTGTCAAGTCCTAACCACTGGACCACCAGGGAATTCCCATCAAAATATACTTATCGCCTCCTATTTACCACTGTTCCAAACATTTGCGACTCAATCATAAAGTTCAATTACTCTAATTTAGACCTAAAGTCGGGGAAAGCAGCACAGTAAAAATGGGTTTTCCTTCTGAAAAATAAAAGAAAAAATAAGTGCGAGAGATAGTGACTCGCATGACTAAACAATTCCACTTACTATTACAGACACACTCAGAAGAACTGGAAACAGACATTCAAAGAGAAACACGTACATGGAAGTTCCCGGCAACACCATCCTCAACTGCCGAAAGGGGGAAACACCCCAGACACCTATCCGCGGGCGGGAGATAAAGAGTGTGCTCTGCCCTGCCAACGGAATAGTGTCAGCTGTAAAAGGGAAGGAAGCACTGCTTCCTGCTGCCACATGGGCAAACCTTCCAAACATGATGCTGAGGCTTCCCTGGTGGTCCCGTGGCTAAGACTCCACGCTCCCTATGCAGAGGGCCCAGGTTCAATCCCTGATCAGGGGACTTGATCCCACACGCTGCCTTAAGACTTGGTGCAGTCAAATAAATAAAATAATTACTTTTTTAAAAACAAGTAATGCTGAGTGAAAGAAGTCAGACAAGAAGGTCTCATATCATATGATTCCACTTATGTGAAATATCCAGGAGAGGAAAATGCATAGAGACATTTGTATAGTTATTAGTACTGATCTTCAGCATTTAAAATAAAGCTAAATAAGGATGGGGGACTTTCAGGTGGCTCAGTGGTAAAACTCTGCCTGCCAACGCAGGAGACCCAGGTTCGACCCCTGGGTCAGGAAGATTTCCCTGGAGTAGGAAGTGGCAACCCACTCCAGTATTCTTGCCTGGAGAATCCCATGGACAGAGGAACCTGCTGGGCTCCAGTCCACGGGGTCACAAAGAGACACGACAACAACAAGAAATAAAGATGGACAATGTTCTCACGGTTCCAGAGCCCAGATTAAGTGCCGCCAGTTTTGAACATGGAACAGAAACAATGCAAATGGCATAACCTGAGAAGCGGAAGTGAGAGAGGGGATGAGGCGGACGGGGAAGCACCATCATTCCGTCATTTTACAAAGGAGGCAAGGAAAACCACGTGTGAGGAAATAAAAATGAGGCCTCATCGCCACTCAGGGCTCTGAAGGTCCAAGTAGAGCCGCTGTTCTCAACGGAAGCAGGTGCCGCCCGCCGCGAGGACACTCGGAGACGCAGACCCTCCACCTTCGGGCGGGACTGGGGGCAGGAGCGCTCGTGTGCCGTCCACACGGGACATCACGGTCCCACCCAAGACGCCACTGGTGCCGCCACGGAGAAGCATCGCCACGGGCGACGCAAACATCCCGGAGTAACAGAGCGCAGAGGATTCTACAGCTAGGAGCCATTCGCTGGTAAGGCAGGCAGAAACGTAAATGCTCTTGCATCACCAGGACAGGATTGGTGGGCGGCTGGGGCGGAAGCGGCGCAGACCCTCGTTTTACATTATAGACACGACTTGGTTGTGTTCACCGTTTGCATAGATTATGTTGCTCATTTTTATGCAAGTGGCCATGTGAGAAGTGGGGAACCGGCCATGAGCTGCTATCATAAGGGCATGCTATCAGCTACTGTCTTTCACTTGGGTTTTTAACGTTTTCTAATGCCACATGGCCTTCAGTTTCAAAGGCAAATTCAGCCTGGAACGACAGAGCAGCTGCCTGCTTTTTGTGGGAAGAAAACGCATCATCTGAAACCACATAACTCACATCTCATCCCAACAAAGGAGCGCCCACGTTTCTGTTTACCTGAGGGCGGGCGCCACCTTGTGGCAATGATGTTTCCTGGCTGTCCACCCACGCCGCCCTAAGTGAGATTCTAGGAGAATTCCTGCTTTTGCAGGATTCACACTGTTGGAAATTTGGTGCGGACAAGGGAACTCTTAACATGTATCCAGTTCACAGTGTTAGATTTACATAATTCAAATCTGCATAAAACAAGACCTCGCTGTGTCGGCTGGGGTCCAGCCAGGAGGATGCTACTTCAGAAAATCTGTAAACTTCTCAAGCCCTGGCGTCGTTTATATTGCAGATGGAAGGAGGCCAATGAACTGGCCGTGATTTATGATTATTTGTTTTATATTAAGGATCAGCAAAAAGCAATAAAAAGAGTCATTAAAGGATTCCATTTTCCAAATCGCTACACTTGCCTGCTCACCTTCAAAATCTAACCGATGATAGTGAGAGAGAGTTAACACAAGTTCAGCCCAAAGTTCCAGTCTTGCTGTCAGCTCCTGACATCGCCTTTCTGCTTCTGGCTGGTAAAACCATGGATCCTGCCGTTCTGCAGCTTTGCGCCCTGCATCTGTCAGTCACATGATGATGGAAACTCCTTAACTAGCTGAGCAGCACCTCTGCAGCCTCTTCAGTCCCTACCCTGGCAGAAAGTTCTCCTACTCAAGTGGATCCCACCTACTGATGAAGCCTGAAATGGGTCCTGCTGCCTTCAACCTCCAGAGGGTAGCTGGAAGGTAACAGCAGATGCAAACCCTCTGAGCTCCACGGGAGTCTCGGATTGGATGACACTTCTTCCAGGAAGCCCTCCCCACCCTCCTCATGGGGCTCAGATGTGCCAACAAGTGAGGTCTTCCAGGAATTGGGACTCAAGCTCAACACGGCGGCATGAGCCGCCCCACAGTCTTAACCTCACGTGGAGGCATGTAGGTGTGTGCTCAGTCGCATCTGACCCTTTGTGACCTTCTTCAGGACTGTAGCCCACCAGGCTCCTCTGTCCATGGGAATTTCCAGGCAAGAATCCTTGAGTGGGTCATTTCCTCCTCCAGGAGATCTTCCCCACCCTGGGATCGAACCCGAGTCTCCTGCATGGGCAGGAGGATTCTTTACCACTGAGCCACCTGGGAAGACCCACTAGGAGGTCCCATCAGTGACCCAGTGACCAAGCACAGGATGGCCAGACGCCGCGTGAGGAGCTGAGGCTGTGGCGCGAACATCAGTCCAAGCAGGCCCATCCTGGGCTCGGGGCCCCCAGTGACTCCCCGTGGCGCTCAGAGCAGAAGCCCGATCCAGCCGCAGGGCCCTGTCCCCTCTGCTCAGCCGCCCGCACCTCCTCCCTGTTCTGGAGGGACCCAGGGCCTTTGTACAGACCGCACTAGGCCAGATCTACCTCCAAGGTTGTGGGCGGAGTCCCCTGGGGGGTGGGGTGGGAAGGAGGAGGAGTGGGGAGCTGGGCGGGCAGCAGAGGGGGTCTAGAGAGAGCGAGCAGGCAGGAGACGGAGCCTCCCTGCATAGAAGACTGACCCCCCACCCCTTGCCGAGATGACCGACGACCCTGGGCCTTCCTACCCCCATCCTCGCGGTAACCCAGGAGGCAGAGGCCCACCTGTGCCCGTTCTCAGAAGCCAGCTCTAAGGCAAAGTGGAGGAGACGATGCAGACCCATCTCTTTCTTACTTTTTAAAAAATTAAACTGAGTTTGGGGCATTTCCTGGGGGAAAAAAAAAACACATCAAAACAGAAGCACTGCCTTCTGCTCCAGGGTTGCAGTCAATAACTAATGAACATAAAGTCTAGCTCATGGGGTGTTGGACTACAGAATTGTTAAGTATTTCAATTAAATCCTATTAATAGAGTCTCATAGTTGCTACAGCATTTGCTATAACACAGATCATTATTGTTCTGTCTTAGAAATTTTGTTCCCAATGGTTGAATAGCAAAGCTGCTTGGACGAGTAAATGAAGTTTGTTTACAAGAGTGCCACCTGGTGGCGTGGTTTATTTTACACTTTCCAGTGTCCTCTGGGGGCTCAGGTAAAGAACCCACCAAGTGGGAGACGCGGGTTCAATCCCTGGGTCGGGAAGATCCCCTGGAGGAGGAAATGGCAACCCGCTCCAATATCCCTGCCTGAAAAATTCCATGGACAGAGGAGCCTGGCAGGCTGCAGCTCATGGGGTCGCAAAGAGTCGGACATGACTGAGCGACTTTCGCTTCACTTCAGGGTTAAGATGTCTGGGGTTTGGTCAGCGCCACTGGGAAAACAACCTGTAATCATTCAAAGTGTTCAGTCACTGACTGTCTTTAAGAACGCACCTGTCACAATTTGGTGAGAATGTGCTGAAATCACCTTCCTCATGACTAGAGGCTGGTTTAGCTCCACATATACTCAAATTCCAGGAATGGCAGTAGCTTAATTCACAGAAATATTGGCATTTCACAAAACTTGTGTATAAAGGCAGCCAGCGACTCAGCTCTCTGGTAGCAGCACAGAGCTGGCTCAGCCCCGCTGCCAGCCGAGAGCAACTCACTGACTTCTCTGCACCTCAGCCTCCTCATCGGTAACAGTGAGAATAAACTCTCCATGTTAAGATAATGCATGTAAAGTCCCTTATTTTTTTTTCTTTTTAAATGGTTTTTGACTCAGCGATTCCACTCCTAGATAAACACTCAAGGAATACTCATATATTAACATATGTGTTTTTTAATATTTATTTGATTGTTTGGGCTCTTAACTTCCGGCATGCGGGATCTTCCCTGCAGCACACGACTTTCGCTTTCTACACTAATGTAGATGGAGAGGTGCCGTGATCAATCACCCAGCCACGTCTGACGCTGTGGCCCCACGGACTGCAGCCCGCCAGGCTCCTCTGTTCCTAGAATGTCCCAGGCCAGAATACTGGAGTGGGCGGCCATCCCCTACTCCAGGGACTCTCCCCAACCCAGGGGTCAAGCCCCGTCTCTTGCATTGGCAGACGGGCCCTTTACCATCTGAAAGTGAAGGTCGCTCAGTCATGTCCGATTCTTTGCGACCCCATGAATTCTCCAGGCCAGAATTGCCCATGGAATTCTCCAGGCCAGAACACTGGAGTGGGCAGCCTTTCCCTTCTGCTGGGGATCTTCCCAACCCAGGGATAGAACCCAGATCTCTCACACTGCAGGTGGATTCCGTACCATAGAAATGACCATTTGATGTCAACCTTTGCTACAATGAAGGATGCTTGGATTGGCAGCTTTTCCTGCATATGTTATCAGTGACTTGTGAATCGCTAAGCCTCTCAGATATGAATATCCTTTTCCAAGCATATTCTTTTCTCTACCTCCTACAATCTGCTTATCAAATTCTCGCCCTCCAACTATCTCCACGCCCTCCACCCCCACCCACATGCACACCCAGTAAAAACAATCATTTAAGTACTCCATACCAAAGCTCTCTCAATCCTATCTTCCTTTCATTCCTCTAAAGTACCTCTACCACCCAGTTACCCTCCATGTAAAACTCCTCTCACTCAATATACCGTGTATAAGGAAAATAAGGGGGGAGGGGGTTCCCTGGTGCTCAGATGGTAGATAATCCACCTGCAATGCGGGATAGCCGGGTTCAAATCCTGGGTCAGGAAGATCTCCTGGAGAAGGGAAAGGCAACCCACTCCAGTATTCCGGCCTGGAGAATTCCATGGACAGAGGAGCCTGATGGGCTACGGTCCACCGGGTCACAAAGAGTTGGACAAGACTGAGCGAAACTAACCAGCGGTGAGTGCACATTACATTTGTTGCCATGGAAATGCTTATGTCGAGAAACTCCAAATAATTTCAAAAGTATGAAGTTATTGAGATAATTCCAAGCACCCACCTGTCTTTCATGACTTGCTGGGTTAGAATAAACCATATATATTATCCATCCATCCATCCATCCATCCATCAATCCTACCAACAAATATCCCAAGCTCTGAGGAAGCCCAGGGGATACACTGATGACAAATCTCTGCCCTCCGGGGGGTCACCTTCAGATGGGGAAGACCAAACAAACAAATGCACATTGTGATGGCAGACAGTGCTGAGTGCTGCGAAGAAAAATACCACCAGGTCCAGAGACGGAGGAGTCCTGGGAGTCAGGGACGTGTGAGCACCTGAGTGTGGATTACCTGGACGACGGCGGAAAGGCGTCTGGGAGGCTCCAGGAGGAAACCCGAGTCCCCGTGGCTGCCGTAACCAACGGGAAGGGCTGGGGGACCCCGCTCAGGAAGAGAGCAGAGCCGCGGGCAGGCTTGGGTTTCAGTCTGAGTCATGTGAGGTCACCGGTGGTTCGAGCAAGGACAGAGGAAGAACTGTCTGTCTGCGGGGAAGACAGGTGTGGCCGCACATGGAAGCGAGGCTGAAGGGGACGAGCTTAAAGAGGGGAGAGGGGAGGCTGGAAGGATGGCTTCATCTGGGGACAGTTGGTGGCCTGGCTCACGGTGATGGCGATGGTGATGGCGATGGGGGTGCCTGGAGACAGCCCCGCATCCGGGCGTGTTTTGAAGGGAACAGAAGGAGCAGGTTTGCTCTTGGATTGGACAGGAAATGAAAGAGGGGCACGGGGGACTGAAAGGGCTTGGTCCATCCCTGGGCGGGCAGGGGGCGGGGGAACACGGGCCTTGACGGGCTGCCATCAGGGGGCGCGTGCTGAGCTCAGATGCCAGCTGGGGGCTCCGGGGCAGACCTGGAGAGCCAGTGGTGAGGGACACACCAGGCTCAGGGCGGGACCAGTGTGGACAGAGACCTGAACCCTGGGATTCTGCTGCTGCCTGCCAGGTCAGAGGCGTGGAACTAAAAGATCCAACTGCTACTGTTGGGGGCACGAGTGAAAAGCCCTGAGGCGCTGAGAATGCAATCAGTCCACTGGGCATCCGCCTGTGAGGCAGGGAGCGCAGAGGCTTTCTAACAGTCGTCTGATGAGATTAAGTCAGTTAGCGACAAGGTCAAGGGTTCGATCCCCATGTGGGCCACTATGGGTCACCTCTGCAAGGAGGCTGCCCTCTGTTTTAGGGCTTCCCGTGTGGCTCTGCAGTAAAGAATCCGCCTGTCAATGCAGGAGCCGTGGGTTCCACACCTGGGTCGTAAGATTCCCTGGAGTAGGAAACGGCAATCCACTCTAGTATTCCTGCTTGGAAAATCCCACAGACAGAGGAGCATGGTGGGCTGCAGTCCATGGGGTCGCAGAGTCAGACACGACTGAGCGACTTCACTGGTGTGCTCGGGAGGCACTCAGCCTTCTCCCTCCTACTCCAGACTGCCCGCCAAGCCTGCCGGAGAGGGGCCGGAGCCGTGGCCAGGTGGTTCTGCCCGCTACAGCCTGTGGGGGCCACAGACATGCGGGAGTTTGACGTGTGCACAAAGGTCATGATGAAAGTTCCATGACAGATAAGGCTAAATGGCAGAAAAGAAATGTGATTTTCTTTTTCCTTCTTTGGTATGACTTTTCACAAACTCAAGAGGTTGGAAATCTTCTGTCACATGAGTATGTCCCACTCATTCTAACAAGTAGGGACCTTCCCTGGCGGTCCAGTAGTTAAGACTTTGCCTTTCAATGCCATCACTTCATAGCAAATAGATGGGGAAACAGTGGAAACAGTGACAGATTTTATTTGGGGTGGGGGGCTCCAGAATCACTGCAGATGGTGACTGCAGCCATGAAATTAAGACTCTTGCTCCTTCGAAGAAAAGCTATGACCAACCTAGACAGCAGATTAAAAAATAGAGATGTTACTTTGCGAACTAAGGTCCGTCCAGTCAAAGCTATGGCTTTTCCACTAGTCATGTATGAATGTAAGAGTTGGAGTATAAAGAAAGCTGAACATCAAAGAATTGATGCTTTTTGAACTGTGGTGCTGGAGAAGACTCTTGAGAGTCCCTTGGACTGCAAGGAGATCCACCCAGTCCATCCTAAAGGAAATCAGTCCTGAATATTCATTGGAAAGACTGATGCTGAAGCTGAAGGTCCAATACTTTGGCCACCTGATGCGAAGAACTGACTCATTGGAAAAGACCCTGATGCTGGGAAAGATTGAAGGCAGGAGGAGAAGGGGACAACAGAGGATGAGATGGCTGGATGGCATCACCAACTCAATGGACACTAAGTTTGAGTAAACTCCAGGAGTTGGTGATGGACAGGGAGGCCTGGCGTGCTGCAGTCCATGGGGTCGCAAAGAGTCAGACACGACTGAGCGACTGAACTGAACTGAATGAACTTCAATGCAGGGAGTGTGGATTCAAACCCTGGTCAGGGAGCCAAGATCCAACATGCCTCAAGGCCAAAAAATCAAAACATAAAATAGAAACGGTATTGCAACAAATTCAAAAAACAAGAATAAATTCAACAAGCCCACATCCATATTAAAAACAAAAATCTAAGTGTGTATATATATAAAAGCGCTGCTTAGCAGTCTCACTGAAGGGCCAGACGATTGGCTCGCCCCCGGGTGCCCGTCCCAGACACGGGCACCGACAGCAAACCCCGGGCATGCCAGCCTGCCCAGGGCTGAGGGAGCAGACTCCGGTCTCAGCAAGCCTGAAAATGCACCCGAGATGCCACGCTTCTCTCTGGACATGAGACGGAGCGCACCCTGGGACAGGAGACCCAGCCGCTCCCACCAACGCCCCGCAGAGCTGTCTGGCCTTGGGGACGCACATGGCCTTCTGGGGACCTCGGGCTCTTCTTCTGTCCAAGGAGACGGTTCAGTCACTGGCAAGTTCAGCTCTCTCACTCACCCTCTTGACATTTCACAGCCATGGGGTGGGAAGGGCCCTTGCCTTATTTCTTCTTCAGCACTTGTCTGAGCCGGGCTAAAATATGGTCAGTCTACCCACGCAAAAAATTTTGAACCCTAGATAACTGATAAACCGTACAGAATAAAAGGCTTGAGTACACGCAAGTGACTAACAGTCACACACTGTACATGTCCAGGAGTGATGGGGTAGAACTGGAATTGGGGGAGGAAGACCCCATCTCCCCAAAACTGAGATCAAAACTAAACCTCCAGACTATTCACCCGCTTATAGGATCACATACAGAGGCTGGAGAGACAGGTTAGATGAAACCACAAGATCCAATAAACCCAAACATGGAAATGAGAATTTCTACAGGACAAATGACCCAGTTTCTTCAATAAATAAAATGTCCTCAAGCGTGCATGTGGGTGTCGAGGGGGAGGAGGTTAACATTAAAATAGGGTTAAGCAGATGCCCATCAACAGATGAATGGATAAGGAAGCTGTGGTACATATACACCATGGAATATTACTCAGCCGTTAAAAAGAATTCATTTGAATCAGTTCTAATGAGATGGATGAAACTGGAGCCCATTATACAGAGTGAAGTAAGCCAGAAAGATAAAGAACATTACAGTATACTAACACATATATACGGAATTTAGATAGATGGTAGCGATAACCCTATATGCAAAACACAAAAAGAGACACAGAAGTACAGAACAGACTTTTGAACTCTGGGGGAGAACGTGAGGGTGGGATGTTTTGAAAGAACAGCATGTATACTATCTATGGTGAAACGGACCACCAGCCCAGGTGGGATACATGAGTCAGGTGCTCGGGCCTGGTGCACTGGGAGGACCCTGAGGAGTCGGGTGGGGAGGGAGGTGGGAGGGGGAATCGGGATGGGGAATACGTGTAACTATATGGCTGATTCATGTCAATGTATGACAAAACCCACTGAAATGTTGTAAAGTGATTGGCCTCCAACTAATAAAATAATATTTAAAAAAAAATAAATAAATAAAATGATTATAGACACACACACACACAAAAAAAATAAAATAGGGTTAAGAAACCTCTCAACTAAACTGAGTAAGTGGATCTTGTTTGGATCCTGACTGCAATTTCCTAGTTGTTAGAAGGTGTTTCTGACACAACTGGAAATGCAGCAGTGGAGATCGGTTATGAGAAATCATTGTCCGTTTAGTTAGATGTCATCGGGAAAAGCCCTTATCTGTTACAGATACTCACGGAGCCATTTGAGGAATGAAATGAAAGCATGTTGAAGATTTGCTTTAACAAGGAAGGGGAGCTGGGGACTCACTCAGAGACTAAGGGTTGCAGGCTAGCCCACGGGGGTTCAGTGCCTGCGTCTTTCTATCACTGTGTGTTCAGGGAAAGTTAAAAGTCAGACACCGGGGACTCAATAAAGACCAAAGCCCGAGATTGCAAAACACCAAATCTATATTTACATCCACATATAATAACATAACTTTAAGCTGAAATATATCATAAATAAAACAAGTAATGTCTACTGTTTGACAACTTAAGTATCAACAATTAAAATAAATCAAACTGGAATGAAATAAATACATAAACAAAAATCCAACAGATTGTACCTCTAGTATATGTACTGTTGTCTCAAAGGGAAAAAAACATACAAAACCAGTAGTATCCCAATAGTTAATACTGATGGACAAAAAAAGGAAAAAAAAAATTTTTGGAGTACAAGGGCTGTGGAAAGAAAAACAAAACTGTATTTTTAAGGATTCAGAAATGTGGCTAAAAAGGATAAATCTGAAAGGTACCCAGATTTCAGCATAACATGAATTGACTTGTTTTCAAATAGATTTGGTGATTTTTTTTTTTAAATACAGATTTAAATTTCAGCCCTCTATCATCATGTTTATCCCCTTTTAAGATTTATATTTATCGTCACAGCAAGCTTTCTGTAACACTTATTGGATTAGGTAAGGATCATGTCAATCATCTTTCTCAATGTGTTAATCTTCAAAAATAGGCTATAAAAGTGCAAAACTAGGAAAACAAAAATCTAGATTATGTACATATGGCTCAGCTTGTGAACAGAAAGAAAGGTCAATAGTGTACACTTTCCTGATACAAAGCACTTCATCACGATGCCAGCAGAGTCAGCTCATATTAGGTCTCCCTTCTCACCTGGGAGTTAAGACTTTTCTATCAAGTGAGCGTCGTGTTGCATAATGAGAACAAACAAAAAATCAGGATTCTTTTGAGGACATTACCCTTGTTCTAATGGAGAAGGGCAAGGCAAGAAAGATTAACAGTGCAAATTTATTTTTGAAACAGTTTTCTTAATAAAGTATGTCGTGGTCACTAAACCCAGGTGCTGCCACAGTCAGCCACGGACAGTGGATTAAGGAACAGAAGTGTAATAAAACATCTAGTAAGCCAGCAGGCGGCTAGTCTCTCTTTAAAACCCAAACTGTCCTGTACACTGAGAAAATGGTGCTGCCTCCAAACCACCAAAAATGGGAAGATGCCGAGGTCTCCAGACCAGGGAACTCCCCGGAGTACCAGGAGCCTCAGTCAGCACCCCTGCACAATCCATGTGTCTGTAACTAACCTGAGCGTGTCCACAGGCAACCCAAGCGCCAGACACACCGAGACTACCAGGTGCAAACCTAAAATTTACCCCTCAGCTTTCACTTCTTTTAAAACTGCTTCCAATATATGTAATCCACATGTATAATTTAGCCTTTATATTTTTATATAACTAATTCAGGCAAACGCCAGAATTTCCCAACAAAAATGATTCATTTGATAGAAAACTAAGTAACTCCACATACAATTTGGTATGTTTACTGAGTGTGTGGCTGGCCTAGAGGAAATGCTTCTCTATAGATACACACACTTAAAACTCCCCCCGCCAATCCCGAGAAGAGGATTATGGGTCTGGGTCTTCCTCAGACGACCTACTGAAACTTGCAATCAAAGGGTACCAACTAGAGAAAGGCTGATCTTGGTTTGAGCAGCACATGTTCATGGGGAGTCGATGTTTCCATTAAGACAAGAGACTGTGGAAGATTTGACATAATACAAATCACTGAGATTAAAAAAAAACAAAAACCGTACATTTTAGATGAAAGAGGACAAATAGCAGGAATGTGCTCAAAGTGATGAGCAACATTAGAGGAAAAGAATACACACAGTATTTAAACAAGCAGGTTTACAACATATATTTACAAAATTTTTTACCTGAGGTGCAAGCGTTATATACTTTCTCCCCACCCCACCCCCCAACCCAAATGATTTCTTTTCAGCAGCGCTCAAGTATGCAAAAAAAAAAAAAAAACAAAAACCTCCATTTCTTATTTGGTCAATTCTAAAAAACATATTATTCGGGGCAAAATAGAGATGATGTCCAGTCTCCATTCGTGTACAACCCAAACCTTCCAACTAGTCTTTATTGCTATTTGGTACAAAAGTTAACAGAACAACTTTACAAAACCGTAGTGTTCCTCGATGTGTTACACACACAGTACAATCACAGCTTATCTCAGTAGCTTTCAACATTTGCTTTTTCAAAGGATGAACTAGTTTAATTTCATGGAGAGTAGACATTTATATCCATCAAGACCTAAAGGGGGGAAAAAAGGTTTAAAACATGATTAGGCTAAAACTAAATACAGTTTACAAAATTTTTTAAAAAGTGTAATAAATACACAGAACTAAAAGGGTCTAGAAATGCAATGGATTCCATTTAAGCTTAAATTTTTAACCAAGTCTCAGGAGTCTGAATAAATAAGCTGCACTATTTAGGAGATGCTTATAATGAACAGTGATTTAATGAAGATGATTTAACCAACAACCAGAATTTACATCAGATACGTGTCAAGTCAACTGCCACCTATAGGAGACTCTGGAAATTTATACCTAATGAAAGGAAAATATATGGCACAAGACCACAAGTATTTAAGATAAGACTCAGAATAGAATAACCTCCTCCATGAGAAGAACAGGGCATAAAACGCGTGTAACACTGTTTGGCCAATGTCTATGGAGTTTTACAGCTGAAATTCCCAGCTCTGGGCCAGGCACCACCGCAGCACCGCCCAGGATGGAAGTCGGGGGCATAGAGGTATGAACCACAGCAGCACAGAAGAACACCAACGGAAGCCCCAGGTCCTCGCAAACATGCTGCAGAAGTAAGTACCAGAACAAGGTCGTTTGGCCAGGAGGGTGTGGAAAGGACGTTCCAGAGAGAAAGGCAAGCAGAGAAGCCCAGAGGGTGCAGGAAGAGGCGGGAGCTGGACAGACACGCGACGGTCCCCACCTGCCGCTACACACAGTGCAAATAACCAGCCAGAAATCGTTTTTATGTTTCAAGGCAGAGAGGATCCAATCCCATTTCTGCGATGCCGCCAGCCTCATACCACTAGCATCACCTGAGCGGGAGAGGATGCAGACGAACAGGCCCGTATGCCCCGGAGTCCCAGGGAAAACAGGAAGCAGAAACGCTGCCCCGGTCCACGGGGCTCTATCTCTGAATCCAGATCTAGCAGGCACTGGGTCAAGAGTCTGCTCCACAAGGATATGGGAGCGGTTTAGCAGAACAAGAGCTATCTGGGAGGGAATGAAATCTGTCCATGAGCCTCAGTCTTTCCATTCACTTTATTGTTAACTCTCACATAGAGGTCATGCCCTCTGCCCACACTTGGAAGTAACTAAATTAACATGTGCACAACTCCAAGAGTGCCACCTGAAGCTTTTGGGTAGTTACCACTAGATACATCTGCCGTGTGAACCAGAAAGTCAAAATAAGCCTCCTTGCTCTGGCCTACTCCTGCTCCTACTCTGATAAGGATTTATAAAGGTTCTGAACAAACACTTAAACTGGAGGGTTGGGGCACAGGCCTTGGACTTTGCAGACCTAGGGCCAAAAGCAGGCAGAGGAAGGCACTGAGCAAGTTACATAAGCCAAGTCCCAGTCTCCACATCTGCAAAGTGGGCACAGAGCCTCCTAACTTGGGGATGGCAAACCTTTCCTGTAACTGGCTAGACAGTTCTCGGCTCTGCAGACCGTGAAGTCCCTGCCACAACTGCCCACTTCTGCTTTTGTGGCCCCAGGCAGCCATAGACAATGTGTAAAGGAAAGGAAGTGGTTCTGTGCCAATAAAACTTTATTAACAAAAACTGATGGCCAGCAGCTGGCCTAAGCTCTAAGGATTAAACTAGTTCATGATGATAAACAATTCATTCAACCCCTGGCATGAAATAAGCCCTCAGTAACTTTTAGTAGCTTTTGCTACTTTACCATGATCATCACCACTGATATCCAGAAACTCTGAGGGCTCTGTTTTAAAAACACTTCAAAATTCAAGTTAAAAGCAATTTTACTTTGTAATATTATACTGGATAAGTTAGATGGTTTGTTTTCAATTAGGTAAAATCAATACAGTGTATGTGCTCACCTTTCATCCCCAAAATAAGAAATCAAGTTTTTTTGTCATTTGGTCGATAATGTGCGTTCCCAATAAAATTCTCATAGTTCCTCTTTTGCAGCATGCTGCTAGATAAGTGTTGATAGGATACAGGCCTTTTTCCTGGTTGGGGAAAAAAAAAAGCGTAAACGGGCATTTAAAATTAAGCTCAACAATTAGGTAAGATGTATGTGGGTTGTCAGAAGTCAATTTTCAAAATTCCTAACTGATAATGTGAGCAGAACACATAAGATGCATATGTATTATAAAGTTAGTTACAAGGTAAAATGTTTTTAATTACCAGGAAGACATTTCTTAGCTTAGAATTTTAAGTCACTAAATGGTAAAATCATCTAAGTGCTAGTAAAATTTAAAAGCCAAAATGGCAGTATAAAGACTTTAAGCCTTTGTGGATCATGAACCAAAACTGTGTGGAGGAAAAAAAGACCGATTCACTTGCAGCCATCTTTTCTCTTCAAGTAAAAGACACAGTTATGACACTGTCCATTTTAAGTGCTGGGGGGGTGGGGGGGGAACACTTCTGATCATATGGCTGCAGAAATTATTTTTTTCGCCAAAATTTTTATAAAAGTCACTGGACTGCGATTGTTTTCTAATTAGCTATCCCCAGATCAACTGGCATCAAGCCACTGATACAGAACTGTCACCACCCAGAACCTTCCATTTCAAAGGTTCAGAGGTCTTTAAAATGGATTTGTCCCTTTGGGCGGAGAAACCTGCAGAGCTTCCGACCACAGAAGGCACTGCGGTTTCACCGAGTCGGCCGAGCGGGACAGTCCCCGCGCCAGCCTCACCGCCTCTCACGGGCGCCGGTGTGTGCCGGACACCCGCTAGGGAGGGCCCCGGGGCAGCGGGGGCTTTAGAGCCGCCTCCCGGGGACCGGGGCCTTCAAGGGACCTGCGGGCAGCGAGGGGAACACGGAGAAGGCTGCGCTCTGAGATTCACTTAAGGCTGAGCCCCGGCAGAAGGTGGCAGGGCAGCTCCCCAGCTCTGGACACCAAAGGGGCCCAGCAGCCCGGGAGGGGCCCGGGGGTCCCGCGCCTGCAGAGCGCTCCCGAGGGCCCCCGGGCGCCCTGTGCGGGGCTGACCCGCGCTGGTCACGAGGGCGGGCGGGCAGGGCGGGCCGCCCCCAGCCCAGGAGGAGCTGGCAAAGGGGCCGCTGCGCCCGGCATGCCCCCTCCCCCCCTAGGGCCCCGCGGGCCCCCCGAAGATGCCCACCTTCTAGCGCAGCGGCGGCGGCGGGCGTGCAGGGCAGCAAGGCGGCGAAGGCGGGCGCGGGCCGCGGGCGCGCGGGGGGCGCGCAGGCACACTCGGGCGGCAGCAGGGACGCCAGCCCGCGCACCACGCGGTACTGTGGCAGCTCGGGCGGCCGGCGGCACGGCGCGCAGGGCGGCTCCGGCGCGGCTCGCGGCCGCTTGGGCAGCGGCTCCCCCGGCTCAGCGCCGCTGCGACCGCACGCGTAGTCCCGCGCGGGCGCCCAAGGGCCGTCACTCCTGGCAGCGTGGTCGCTCCTGGCAGCGTCTGCGGGGGGCTGCGGCTCGGGCCGACGCGTCTTCTCCGGGCCCGCCTTGCAGGGCTGCGCCTCGGGCGGGGTGCGGGCGGGCCCGGGCCCCGGGCCCCCGAGGCCTGGCGGTGGCCGGGCGTTCAGCGCCTTGAGGTTGCTGGGGGCTAAAGTGCTGGCGTCGGCGCCCGCAGGCGGCGGAGCTCTGCCGGAGCCCTGGGCGCCGCACGCAGGTCGCTCAGCCGGCGAGGGCTTGGGCTGTGCCGGGGCGGGCGGCCGCGGCTTGGGCCTGAAGGCGCCGGGCAGCGGGGGCACGTCCTTGCCCAGCAGGCACGGCGGGCAGCCGGTCCGCCGGCCGCGCAGCGCAGCCCTGCCCCGGCAGCCCTTGTGCGCGTCGGGGTGGTACTTGTGCTCCAGCTTCTGGTGCATCGCGAGCACCTCCGGGTAGAAGGTCTTGAAGGTGCAGAACGGGCAGGTGCTGCTGGCGGTCACGCTCCTGCCCAGAGGCACCCCCGCGCCCCCATGCGGGGCGCCAAGGGACAGGTTCAGGGGCTTCTCCTGGCAGCCCACGTCCGCTCGCACCTCCCAGGGCCCGGGCTGCGCGTGGCGGGCTGCCGCGGCCGCCTCTGTCCTGCACACCACGGGGCTGGCCTGAGGGTCCGCGGGCGGCCTCTTCTTCAAGGCGTCCAAGCAAGTGGGGCCGGGGACCTTGCTGGGCTTCTCGGCACTGTCATCCGCTGCGTCCTTGCTGAAATCCTGAGTTTCCCTGTGCACTGGAGCGAGCACCGCGCCGCCCAGGACGCTCTGAGAGGCGGGGGCCATCCCCTTCAGTTGCTTTGCGGGTGGGCTGCCTTTAACATCTTTGGCACCGTCGAAACATCTTTTCAGATTTTTGGCTGGCGCGCCGTCGGCGGCTGGGAGTGCGTCCTCGGCCTCCTGGGCCCTCCCGTCGCTCCTGCCGTCCGCGGCGGCGTCCGGCTGCTTCTCCTTGTGGTGTCTCTCCAGGTGATACCGCAAGGAGGTCTTCTGCGCGGCAGCATAGTCACAGAATTCACATTTGTATGGTTTCTCACCTGAAACGAGAAGTGTCACTTTACTACACAGGCTTATGAAGAGCATCAACACAGGACAGAGAGAACCGAGTCCGTCCCCCTTCCCTTCTTGTCTGTGAATCTTCTCATCCAGAAGCTGTCATGAGTTGTGGCTTTATCACTCTTTCCACCCCAAATATTTGAAAATGTGAACATGTGTCTTCAAAATTAAAAAGCACACCTTAAAATGATCTTTATAACAGCCCTACGGGAGTGAATATTATCCCACTTTTACAGCTAAGAAAATGAGAGCGCAGAAAAGTTAATCTGCCTATGGGTGCACAGCCAGTGAGTAGAAGAGATGCAAATTCAAATCCACACGGCCTCCCAAACCATCATGTCACAGCTGCTTCCACAATCTAAAGAAAAGAGGAGAGAATTCTCTGGGGGTCCAGTGGTTAGGGCTTCAAGCTCCCAGTGCCAAGATCATGGGATTAATCACCTGCTGGGGGAACGAAGATCGCCCCCACCAAGCCAAGCAGCGTGGCCAAAAAGTGATAGTAATAAACATAAGCCAAAGATGATTAAATATTATTAATTTCATTCTAAATCATAAAAATTAATAAAGCTGTGACATTTTAAAATATTAGAGATTTTAATAAGATGAGAGTAAGGATAAAGGAATCAGACATTAAACAAGAGATCAACTTCACATGAAAACAGATCAAGTTACAATACTACTAAAGGAATCAAATCAACAGCTACAAATCAACAGACTACACACATATTCTTAAGATGTCCCAAAGATCTAGAAGAGGACCTGAACCACAACAACCAGACACAGAATTACATCACAATCCTTAGAGCTAATACACGCAGTAAACAAATCTAAGGAGTTCCTTACCTGTATGCGTTCTGAGATGAATATTGAGGTAATAATTTGAACGGAAAAACTTTCCACAATAACTACATTCTCTTGAGGATGTAAGATGCTTCATTTTCCCTCCATCATCATTTTTATCTTAAAACAGAAACAAAAATATTCATGTAAGAAAACAGCTCAAGGATGTGAACAGGGCAAGCTGACTTAAAGATTCTTGGTAGAAGATTTTTAGAAAGTCTAAAATAATTTTTATGTTAGGTATTGGCTAAAACAGCCAACTGCTGCTTTGAGGCTGTGTGCAGCATTAAAGCCTGTGTGCACACAGTTTTGTTTTCTGAGCACAGCAGAATTCACTGTTGAAGATTCCCTTCTTCATGGCCTCGGTCACAAGACCATTTAATAGACTGAAATGAACAGGCAGCTTTCTGCACTCCCCGGCCTGAGACACACAGAATCTGGCAAACTTGAGCTGGACCTGCACTCGAGCTGGAATAACCAGCTTCTTCAGAATAAGTAATTTAGGAAACCCAGCCAACACAAATGCCAACTTTCCCAACCACCAGAGAAAAAGACTAACTTCCTTAAGATTAAGCCAGCTACCACTAGAGGGCAGCAGGCACAACTTAAATCTTTAAAAGTTTGGCCCCGGGCAAACGCCTAGGAAAGTTTGTCAGAATTTAGCAAAGCAGATTTTGGAAAGCAGATCATATGATTCACAAGTGCTCACACGGGCAACCTTGACGAATCCCAATCTGTCCCCAAGAAACAGTGGCTTAGACTTTAAGCTCCACTCTGTCCATGATCAGGACGGTGGAGTGGACACAGGCCCAGAGGCGCTCCCAGGCCCGGAGGCCGCGGTCACGGCCCAGCTCGTCCCGCGGGGCAGTGGGCTCCGCGTGAACCGCCTGTCATCGCCGGTCACATCACACAGGAGACGGGGCATCTGTACAGTCAGCATAACTCATCCTTTTGCCTGGAAACCCTGTAACTTCCAACTGAAGGGCCTCTGCCTGGCCCTGTCCACACTCCAAGTCTAGATTGATAGACTTCACTGATTTTAAAAAACAGCTTATAAGAAACCTTGGTGAGTCTCCAGGTACCATAAAGACGGAAGTAAACAGAGAATTCCCCAGTGGTCTCGTGGTCGGGACTCCACACTAGCACAGCCCAGGGCCCAGGTTCAACCCCTGATGGGGAAACTGAACTCCCACAAGCCTTGGGGCACGACTTAAAAACAAGAGAGACAGGACCATGTAATTTCTGTCACCCCTGAACTTCCGTGAAGACAGTACAGCCCCCTCCAAACACTGCGGCAGAAGACAGCAGACACAACCTTTGGCCTAAAAAGGTGTCACAAGGACTTAAAAAATCACTGCTATTAATCCAGTTTATAAAAGTTGAAAATGATAAATCATTTACTTTGCTTTTTGATCATGAAAGTAAATCTAAAGAAAGCCAGGCTGATAGTAGATGACAGTAAGTCAAGTCTAGACCAGAAGGCCACATCACAGTGTGGATTCAGGAGGATCCAACCCCTCACAGAGCGCCCGGCGCTCCCTCTGACACTCACACCCAGCTCGCCAAGCCTGTAGCTGAGCCTGCATGTCACAGCAGTTTACTGCTTCCAGCTGTGTGTCGGGATTTATGGCATGCTGCGTCACATCCAGAGTTACGAAATGCCTTTACTCCAACACAAAGGACGTGAAGCGTCCGGTCTGCCCGGTTCCTGCTCCTTTAGCTTCACCCCTGATTCTGTTGTGCTGTCCTTTAAAGGATTTTTTTTAATAAATAGGCAGCTGAAATCATCCTTGGGAGGTGGAAGACAAGGGTCGATGAACCAATTGTGTAAACAGGGAAATCAGGGCAAAGAAAGGTTAAGCAAGACGTAACCAGACCCAACCAAGTCTGGGCGCTCCCAGCTATTACGGGCCATCCTAGCCGCCCGCCAACGGGGCCCGAGTTTTCCACTCAGTCTGGCAACGCCACCTACAGGCAGACTGTGACCGTCCACCGGGTCCTGCCCACGCCACCTACAGGCAGACTGTGAATGACCGTCCACTGAGTCCTGCCCACGCCACCTACAGGCAGACTGTGAATGACCGTCCACTGAGTCCTGCCCACGCCACCTACAGGCAGACTGTGAATGACCGTCCACTGGGTCCTGCCCACGCCACCTACAGGCAGACTGTGACTGACCGTCCACCGGGTCCTGCCCACGCCACCTATGGGCAGGATGTGACCGTCCACCGGGTCCTGCCCACGCCACCTACAGGCAGACTGTGAATGACCGTCCACTGGGTCCTGCCCACGCACCTACGGGCAGACTGTGACCGCCCACCGGGTCCTGCCCACGCCACCTACGGGCAGACTGTGACTGACCCTCCACCGGGTCCTGCCCACGCCACCTACGGGCAGGATGTGACCGTCTGCTGGGTCCTGCCCACGCCACCTACAGGCAGACTGTGACCCTCCACCGGGTCCTGCCCACGCCACCTACGGGCAGACTGTGACCGCCCACCGGGTCCTGCCCACGCCACCTACGGGCAGACTGTGACTGACCCTCCACCGGGTCCTGCCCACGCCACCTACGGGCAGGATGTGACCGTCCGCTGGGTCCTGCCCACGCCACCTACAGGCAGACTGTGACCCTCCACCGGGTCCTGCCCACGCCACCTACGGGCAGACTGTGACTGACCCTCCACTGGGTCCTGCCCACGCCACCTACGGGCAGACTGTGACTGACCGCCCACTGGGTCCTGCCCACACCACCTACGGGCAGACTGTGACTGTCCACTGGGTCCTGCCCACGCCACCTACGGGCAGACTGTGAATGACCGCCCACCGGGTCCTGCCCACGCCACCTACAGGCAGACTGTGACTGACCCTCCACCGGGTCCTGCCCACGCCACCTACGGGCAGGATGTGACCGTCCACTGGGTCCTGCCCACGCCACCTACAGGCAGACTGTGACTGTCCGCCCACTCACGTCTCGGGCACTGGGGCATCTCTCACTACAAACAGCACAGCACTGCCACTGTTTCTGAGGAGTCACTTAGAAGACTAGAAGGCTATGTTTAAAGTCATTTTCATGATGTCATTAAGACACCTAATGCATTTTCTAGATTTCTAAAACCTGAAGTTTGTATGCATGCCAAATGCTATGTTTCCTGCCTCCAAGGAAACTCAAAACACGCTAAACGTTTGCTATGAAAACGACCGCTCTCACACCCATCATGTAATCAGAAAAGAAACTGGGCACCGGCTTGAGAAAAGATGTATTACCCGGTCACAGTCCCCCTGGGTCTCATATAGGGGGCTCTTAAGAGACGTGAACGCATGAACACACAGCCAACTTACACCACCAGACGCCAGTGTATGTTTAAACGCACAGCCACCTCTATCAACGACAGTATTTTTCTGAGACCAACTCATGTTCTCATCATTCCCCGGCTGCTTTTGCAGGGGTTTATCAACCGACCTCCAGTAGCAGAGTTCCCTAGGCAAATAAAAGATTACTAAACAGAGAGAAAAACTGTGAAGAGGGTTGTGACCTGAACCACAGGTGAGACGCTCTGCCCTGGATGGTGCCCCCTGGACCCAAAAGACCCACCAACAGGCCCTCAGCGACGGCCTCTGTTCCCTGTAAGCGCCGCCAGAACACCAGAATTGGGACTGAGCGGGTGAGAGCTTTCACTAGCTTTGATGTGTTCACTCTCTGTACTTTACCAAGTGCTGGAGTGACTCAGTCACAAGCCCCTGCCCCCAGACACGGTCGGCCCAGGCAGCGCCCAGTGGCCCACGCGTCACTCCCGTCCTGATCTGTGCCCGCAGACACGCACGTGGAGTGTGTGTGAGAGCTGGCTCTTGGCAGAAAAGCAAATGGACTGCCTTTCAGGGCACCCTGCTTCAACAGACCAGGACTGGGGCGCTGGGGTGTGAGCGGAAGCCCCCATCAGCCCCTTGCGGACATCGGGGGCCGGGGCACCCTCCGCTGCGGGCCGCCCGGGGACATGCGGCACCCCAGGCCTCCGCCCCCATGATGCAGCACATGTACCAGGTGAGCTAACGTGAGGCCTGTTAGCAAAACATGACATGGCATCCCTCTTAGAGCAGGAAGCAACCTCGACAGGCCTTTTAAGGCCACCCTACTGTCCCAGAGAGGAGATGAAGGCCCTGAGAGCTTAGGGACTCTTACAACAGGAGACCAGAGCCAGGACCCAGACCCGCCCTCGGTGGGCCCTGTCCTCCCTGCAGGACAGGGTGGGGGTCGGGGGTCGGGGGGCAGCTCACCCAGGTGGAGCCCGTCCGGGAGCCCGTCTTCGGAGCCGTCCTCAGAGCCAGCCTCCCGGTCCAGGGCCCCGCTGTCCTCCAGGGCAGGTGGCAGCTCCGGGGAGCACGTCCTGGGCTGCCTGCCGTCCGCGGCCGCGGGGGGCGAGCTGGCGTCGGCCCTGCGCTCCTTCTTGTGCACGCGCGAGTGCAGCACCAGCTGGTGGTAGGTCCGGAAGGCTTTGCCGCACTCGGCGCAGTGCGTCGGCTTCTCCTTGCTGCTGGCCAACTTGGGGTCCGCGTCCACAGAAGGCACTTCGCCGTGGGGGTGTCTGGACTTCTCCTTGTCTTGGGAGAGGCCGGGGCAACCGCCCTTACTCGTCCTGGGCTTCCCGGAGCCTTCGGACTGGCTCTTGCGGGCGCTCCAGATCTCCCCCGGCTCCTCCTTGTCGGAGCACGACTCGTCGTTGTCCGTGCTGCCCTCCTGGCCCGGCTGCTGCTCCTTCACCTCTCGGCACACGGCCACCTTGCCCTTGGTAGCCAGCTGCCAGGCCTGGTAGGTGGTGAACGGGTCCAGCTGCGGTATCCACTTGGCTGGCTGCTTGGCGGTCTCGGCGGGGCACGCGGGTCTCAGGTTCAGGAACTGCAGCAGCTCCGCCCCCGGCGACGGCCTGCCTTCCGGCGGGGCTTCGGTCTGCGGGCCACGGGGCCCAGAAGCACCTTCTTTGGTGTGCATCTTCCGGTGATCGATGAGACTTTCTTTATTTGGAAAGAGAAAGCCGCAGACCATGCAGATCTTGTACGGCGAGGAGACGCCCTCGGCCGCGGGCTCCTGCACCACCTCGTTGATGGTGGCCGGGCTCTCCAGGCCGGGCTGCGGCCTGCTCTTCGCCCCCGCCTTGCCCGTGTGCGTCCGCATGTGATTCTTCAGAAACCAGGGCTCCTTGAAGCGCCGGCCGCACATGTGGCACCCGTACGTGAACGAGTCCTTGTGTTTCTTCATGTGGATCTCGACGTCGAAAGCCACGCGGAAGGTCTGCCCGCACACTTCACAGCTCAGCTCTTCGTTCTCCTTGCAGCTCTTGTCCTTGGGAGGCTCGCCGCGCACCTGAACTTTATCCAGAGGGCTGAGGTACTCGGCTTCCACGCGCAGGACGGCGGGCTCACAGAGGGTGGGCCGGTGCTGCAGGAGGACGTGTTTGCTGAGGTCCTCGGAGCGCGTGAAGGTCTGACTGCAGAACATGCAGTCCAGGGGCATGCACCCCTCCATCTGGATGATGCTCTTCTCCGGCGTGGCTCGGAAGGGGACCGCAGCGGCCCCCTTGATCGTCATGGCGTCATCGAGCTCCATCTGGGTGCCAAGGGAATTGCCGATAACTTCCGGTCCATCCATATACACCAAGAGGGATTGGGTTGGCATGTTTCCTGTCTCCTGAGGATTGTATATAAAATTAGAATCTGCTTGAGGAATCTCTGGAGTTGGAATAAGGCCACTTGTAAAAGACTTGTCACACACCCAGCAGCCCGAGGCTTCAAAACTAGAGCAAATATTTGTTGTAAAAATTCAAAAGAAAGTGTGTATTCCTCTACCGTCTTCTCTTCCCAAGTCCAGGAAGCTCAGTCACAAAGCCGATCGCGGGATCTCTCTCCGACCAGGCAGCGACTCCCCGGTGCGTGGATGCAGGGCCCAGTCAACACAAAGCATGAGTTCTCTGTCTTCAGAGTGAGCGAGTCAGCTGAGCAAGAAGTCGATTCCAGCAACCTGGAGACAAGGGATTTCCAAAACCTAGAGGAGGAAAAAAAAAAAGGTGAGCTCCAGTCAGAGAGGAGAGAAGGCAGGCGATGACTCAGTGGTCTTCCCCACGAAGCAGAGAAGGTACCCAATTCGGTAGCTTCCCTTTTAGCTAATATCGCTGTGTACAGAGCGTCCTGCTACACGTGCTCATTAATTAAACCACTGGCGTTTTATCCAATAACCCTTATCAAACTGCGAGAAATTCACAGTTAAACTGAAAACCTGGTGCTTCAATGATTTAAATCAAAAATGTCAAGTTTCAGAACAGAAATGATCATATTGAGCTTAATGTGTTTTAACTGCCACTAAAGTGCATGTGTATCCTTACAAACAATCTCTACAAGTCTAGAGACTTTAAGAATTGTTTAAAAAAAATAACAATGAAAGCACCTGAGGCAAAATTTTAAAAGTCAGAGTTTCACATTGTCTTATAGACAAACACACAAGAAATGCAGACGCCTAAAAGCACACTGGAGGATACACATAACCTAAATCACCAACAGAAGCACTGAAAAATAGGAACCTTCCCTGAAATCCCCACTCAAGAAACACATTTTGGAATAGTTTCTCATCCTGGCCACGCAGAACCTTGAACACCATGCTCCTCATTCCACTGCCCAAACCTGTTTGCTTTTAACAACTTTCTGCCTTCAACGGGCACCGGGGTAAGACTTCCTTGCCCAAACTACAAATAAGGAAATAAAGACACAAAGCTACTTTGTGAACGCACACATTTTAAATAAGATCCTCAACACGGCTGGTTCAACATGGCTTAGACTTCCATCAGAAAACAGACCCTCTCATTTCTAATCCACCTTTCACGTATGCGTTGGCCAGGTGCAAAATGGATGACCTGACTGAACCGCAGGCTCTGAGCTGGGAGCACATTTTCACACTTGCAGAAGGATTAGCCTGTGAAGCCAACACCCTCCACCTTCAAGGTGAGCACAGGAACTGTTTCCACACAGTCCCAGCTACTGTACCTGAGGTCAGTCAAGTCCACCCAGGAAAACAGAGACACATGCAAACTGCTCCCACCACAGTCAACAGTGAAAACACACACACACAACTTTCCTTTCCTTCTCTCCACTTCCTCAAAGAGCAGGAGCCAGTGGGCTCAGAACAGGAGGAAACATTTCTTCCCCTTCTTCACACCCAGAAAAAGAAAATCCTCTACTCCCTGTTATCTTTTAGTTCAGAGTAAACGAAATCTTTAACATTAAGCTTTAAGGAAGCCTGCAGATCAAAGTTTAGGGTAAAAAAGAATGGACTGAAGTGTTTTATCTTCAGTTTCTTGGCCTTTTGTTGCAGTCACAATGGAGGAGAAACACACAGACTGGGCTGCCAGCTGCTGGGCAGCACAGAACACTCCAGAGGCCCGAGTTCCAGTCCTGGCTGAGTTACAGCCTTGACGCTGTCACCCCCGTGGACCTGTCTTCCTCCGTCTCCTCAATGTAGGTGGTTAGATCACAGGACCACTTGCAGAGTTCAAAATATCCATGGTCCTGGGGTTAGACGCACTTCATGGGTAGACGTAACTCCTTGATCATGCTGATCAAGATATGAGATGATATTTGGATTTGCTGAGTGATACTTTAGGTTTCCGTGTGCTCATTTACTCGTTCAGCAAACACTTACTGAGCGTGAGTGTCCCAGGTAATACTGTAACTGAAGAAGGAACAGCACACCCTCTGGAAAAGCAGCTCTCCAGCCCTGACGACACTTTTCACCAGCCGACAGCTGAGTGAGAAGAAAGGTGACTCTGAGCACCACACACAGTTCATCTCAATCTGAATAAAGCCTGCCCTTTATTTAAGACCCTTTCTACTTCTTGGGTGCCAAAACACCCTTCTTATAAAATCAAACAGTGGCAATAGGAAAAGAGTTTTTTTTTTAATGTCCTGATTTGACAAAAATCAAAGTCCTGCATGTCAGACTTCAGCTTTTTTTTTTTTTTTAAAGAAATCTGACAACAATCTGACATTTGTAAGCATTGGGAAACTCCACTTTTCTGTAAATAACCTTTCCCCAAAGACAGCAATCCTAAACTCCAACAACTCTGGATGAAAAGCATGATGTGGGTACACTTCCCACAGTGCGTAACGGCATAGACTGGACATTCCCGTCTTCTGATAGTTAGTTTCAACTTATATCTTTGAAACGTTCAAATATCTGGGTTAAGTAAGCCGTCATCAGCTTCCAACACAAGGCCCAAAGGGGTGGTACAGGAGGACGCTGGAGAAAACCTTCGGAGAAAGAAGAGCCTCAGTGCTGCCCGAGAGGGTGAACAGGATGGGGTGGGAGCTGGGGGACGAAAGTCCCAGCCAGGGAGTCTTCTGCGGGCAAAAGCTCCAGTGAAAGGACACAGCCATCCTTCCTGTTCTCTCAAGATGCCGGGAACAGGCCGTGCCTTCAGCCCCAGCGGCAGGCCTGCAGTCTGCTGGCTCACTGCTGCCCCCGCCTGCCCAGACAGGAGGCTCAGGCTCCCAGGAAACACCGGCTCAGCAGTACAGGGGTGCAGAGTGAGTGCGTGTCTCTGGCCACACTCAGCAGCCGCAACTGACTTGATACTAAAATTAATTTGAATGTTCATCAAGACTTCTACATGGCTGTCTGTGGCTACCATCTAATGACCATTTTCTACATTGTTAAGAGGATAATAAAAAATGAATCATATACAATCATACCATAAAGCTGACCAGTAGAAGCAAAAGTGCATCATTTGGATTTATAACCACTTTTCTTATTGACCCACCAAACCCAAAATGCAAGGCCTACTAGGGTAGTCTCCCACAGCAAAGCCTTTAACTCTTCTCCATTTTATTTATTTATTTACTTTTGGCTCAGCTGTGCGGCGGCGTTTAGGACCTCAGCTCCCTGACCAGGGATGGAACCCGGACCCCTCGCCTCGGGAGTCTGGGGTCTAAACCCCTGGACCGCAGGGAAGTCCCTGCCCTCAGCTCTTGACAGACACTCAAAGAAGACTTAAGCTACAAATCAGTAACTACCGAGACGAGACTGCTCACCAAGAAGTCAAGTCTTTCTAGAGCGCCTGGAATACCAAAGACTTGAATGACGACGCATGGAACACAGAGGTCCTCACCGCCCTCCTGCTCACGGTGACAGACCACCCCCAGCGGAGGGCCGCGTGGGCGCGCAGGCCCCAGAGCCGACAGTAAGGACGGGCTGAAGGGGCCTGCCTGCCTTGACAAGGAACTGGAGGTGGGCAGACGTCACAAACCAACACACTCGCTCTAAACGCTGTTAGTCTGCACAAGAGGGAGCCTTCTGAACACACCGAGCTGACCGAAAGGTGCGCAGCAAGGAAGTTTTTCAGTATCTAAATTAACAATGTTTTAACTTTTCCTCAGGTTAACGACCGCACTCAACCGTCAGCCATTTACTCCTCAGGCACCTAAAGCAACAGGTTATTCAGGAGAACCTTCTATTTGGAGAGAAACTAGCTAAGTTATGTTGTGATCACTTCAGTAGATACTTTTTTTTAATTTACCACAACATAGGCTTTGAAAAGAAAGAACCATACTGCTGTAACCACCTAAAATAAAATGCAAGTCTGGTGTTCTTTAAGCCGTTTATTTTTTTAAAAAGCAGATACTCATTTGTGAACAAAGTTACTATGAATTCTGCCAATACCTACAGACCTGGAAATTAGCAAATACTACCCATTCTATAATACTTAATGAAAGGCACCATAATTGTGCTTACGCACAATAAATTACAGGTGAACGCCACCTTGCTGACCAAGTGACTTGGAAATACCTTTCTTTATGTACAGTTGTTCTCAAACCGGTGACCTCAAAGAAAGCACACCCCAACTGAACAGGTTATCTGACATGGAATATCTGCTACCATGGTGTACAGCAATAAGGTATTCAAAGTCCTCACAACCTGTTAAAAACACAGAAAACTCTATTTATAGCCAAGTAATTTGCAGTATTCCAGCAAGTCATCCAAGCTACCAAGGTATCCAAATAAATGATCATTGAAACATTCAATCTAAACAAACTGCTAGTCTCTGGCCGATTCATTTGTATCCTTTAAACTTCAAAATTATCTCCAAGATCTGGTTAGGAAACTGACAGTTTTTCTACAGGTTTCCCTTCTCTCTTTTACACATACTATTTTTTTCCTTAATCTGACAAGTGAAGAGAACTCTGCATAGCAACCTACAGTGGTGATCAAAACCCACTGACTAAATCCTTCAACACTATTTCAAGGAAATCACCAAGGTCACACCCATTGAGCAGATGGTCAACCTGACTTTCCTAATATAGCTGTGGAAGGATGTTTAAAAGCTAAAGAGAAAGATTAAAATATTCAGCTTATATTCAACACCACAACCTATTCGAAAGTGAGTGATTATTCAAAGGCAAAGCCTGAGAATCTGTGACAAGACAGTCTCACTTTCTTGAAATTCAGTGTAGGTGCTCAGTTCTACATGGGAGACCAAGATAGGATAAAAATATAATCCTACTAGCACATTTGCAGGTTATGATGATGAAATCCAGCCTGATTCCTCCTAAATCAATTAAGGTCCATAAAGGATCTTACTATGAACTTAAAGCACCACGTATTAGCTTTAGTTTCAGTAATATCAGCATTAACAGATATTATGGCCTGTAAACTGGCTTTTAAAAATTCCATCTTGACGTGAAAGAGAACTATAAGGGAAATTAATTTTTTTTAATTTTTAATTAAGCAAGAAGCACTGCTATCAGTGAGTTTCTATTATTACCACTTACCCAGTACTACCTTAAGTATTTTGAAAAGATTTTGAACAGGACTAACTAAAGACAATTTCAACGAACCAAAAAAAAAGTGTATTTTTTAACCCTACAGAGAAAATGCTGCACACACACACAGATAACTGAGTGTGTGTGTATATATATATATATATTTCTGTATGTGCATATATACAGATATACAAATCACCATAACCATTATATTACCCATTACCCCACACACCCACACCTCTTTTTCCACAGAGCCAAATGGTGAGTGTTCTTAATTATACCCAATTTAACCCAACTTCAGATTATATATAAACAAGGGCAATGCCTTTTAAGGCATGAGATCTTTCTTTAGCCACATTTAAATATTCCCCTCCCTATCTCTGTTGAGTAAAATACTAAAGCTGTAAGTCTGGCTCTTTCAAATCACCTATTTGCTTTCAAAAAGAAGAAGAAAAAAAGTCTCCCTTCAGTTAATACAATCACTGCTCAGTGGACCTATATACTGAACTTACCCGCCAATCTAAAAACTACACAAAAATACTTCTGGTGTAACTGAACTCTTCTGAGGTTATCCTGACTTGTCACAGGCAGGAAATAGAGCAAGAAACAGCGTTTCTCCTAAATGCTGACTGGGGAACAAACATACCTGGACTCCCCACGTTAGCCCAGGGAACCGTCTCTCCCCACGTTAGCCCAGGGAACCGTCTGCTGAACTCGGAGGTTCCCTGATCTAGAAACCAGAGCCAGGGGCTGGCGGCAGCAGCCTCAGGGGACTGGCAGCTGACCGCAGGCCAGCGCTCCTGCGGCAGGGGACCCCGCGGCCGAAGGGGGCAGAGCTCAACGCACTCTCTCTACACAGCCTATTCAGCTGTCTTTTCGGGTTTAGTAATTTTATTTCTCAACTTTATCATCAAATTACCAAACCGGCCCCAGATTTCCAGTAACTCAGTTACGCTGTGACCCGGGCAGGAAGTAATGGGGCCGTTCGGCAGAGCCCGCCAACAAGCCTCCAACTCTGCGGGCCGTGGGCGCGGGGTGAGCTCGACGGAGGGGCGCGCGGTGCCACCTGGCCGCCAGGCTGCCCTCGAGGGCTGGGGAGACTTCTGTGGGAACTGAGCTTACTCACCATGAGCTGCAGATTTTAGGAAAGGATGCTTCTCTACCCACCCCCCCACGTCCCTCCCACTTCCTCAAAGTCAGATTTCTATCTGCCCTCACGGTCTCCATTCCAAATCCTCCGCCCTACATACCGTTGCAAATTTGCCTAACTATAGTAAAAAAAAAGCTGGAGGAAAAAAATCCACATCACCTTCCTCCCCAAAGTCACCATTTCATCAACACGTCGGAAGGATTAACACTGCCCCCTCAAAATGAGGCTACTCAGCTCTAGAGATCAAGCTTCCCTCCCCCAAATTTAAGAAATTTCCTGCTGTCTTTGTGTAACTCATCCTTTCTTCCACGTGCATTTAAACCAGTCAGCACCCCTCCCCCAAAGACCTGGAGAGGAGGCAACGAATCAGGACTCTTCTGGGCACCACTTTCATTTACATGCAACTAAATCCTTCACTATTTAGAATATTTAATATGACTGGGATTCCTTCAATGCCACTTCGGTGGCTGTTCTGTAAATATCTTCCAGGCTGTTTTTTTTTTTTTAATTTTGTAACACATCTCAGTAATTTGAAAACTACTCAGTGTATTCCACATGAAGTCATTTAACTTAAAGTCTCCTTACATTTATTTTATTCTAGTGGAACAAATACTCATCAGTTGATAAGACTGTCTGCTGTGTTTCATTCTTACTGTGTAATTCTTAAGCTTGAAAATATATAGCCATTGTTCAGTTCTTTGACAGCACCTTTCCAATTCCCCTATTAAACACACTGCTAGACAAGTCAGCTAAAATAAGAAATTAGAAGTGAGCAATTTAAAACACAGGCAATAGTGGCATCTGTGAGCTGGAACAACCTGAATTTTCTTTTTTTTCAACCAAGTGGAAACAAAGCTTCATGTAAAACATTAAAAAAAAAAAAAAAGATACAATCATTTACAGTCCTGAGGTCTTTTTTTTTAAGTAGTAGATTTTAAGCAGTCAAGAGTCATTAAAACTACTCAAAAGTTCTTATCAACCAATATCGTGTTTGGAACAACTGTGAGAAGAGAATTTTACAAAGTGGGAAAACAGCACATCTTTTGGGACCCCCAAGGCTCTAATCAAGCGTATCAGAATTAAGAGTGCTCCAGGGTTGGGCAGGCAACCCTGCTGTGGCAAAAACAGGCCATTTCATCATAAATGTTGTTGTTAAAAGACAGAGAAGTGATTAGCATTTATCTGAAATGAAGAGACAGAGGGACCCTGTCCTTGCCAGGCCATTATATTCCTTAATTATTTCATCAGTTTGAAAGTGACTTGATGACTGAGTTCTATTTTCAGATTTCCTCTGAAAAGGACCACTGGAAGGGGCTTTTATTAAAACAGGCCAAAAATGGAGGATTAGGAAGAGAACTCAGACCAGCCTCTGTTTAAACCTTTACTGGCAAAGGCTAACCCTAACCCTCCATCTTCCTCCCTTACCTGGGAGGGGGGAGATCAAGCTGTTATCTAAATCAATTCTCCAGGGTGACCGGGGGAATATTTTCTACAAGCTTTATCTGAATGGTGTATTAGTTCCTTTTTTTGATTAACAAGTGAAAGGGAATAATATGAACCCAAGACAAGCACTAAACTTAGGTCTCACAAATTTAAAAAAAAAAACCAGCAAAGGTCAAACAGCAGTGTTTGATGGTGTTGTGAAGAGAAAATGACTGAAAGAAGTTGGACATGAAAGAAAAAAGTATGTGTCCTTTACCTAGAAAAGCCATGCTTTTCCCCCCACTTCCTCCTGCAGCATGCAAATCACTGGGCAATTCTAAAGGAGCAGCCTCCTCCCCCTCACCAAGTAATTAAAATCCCAGACAGTGAGATTATAAACCCTATTCTACCAAACAAGCCAAACAAATGATCAATCTGGCTTGTAACTAACCAACCACTGAATTTTTAAATAAGTCACTGCCTCTTGAATTTAGCACTATTTATATAACTGATTCAAGATGGCAGCAATTTGGGGTGGGGGTCAACTTCCACTAAAACAGGGGTATTAAACACACACACACCACTGCAGTCTTTAGAATACCAAACAAAACAGTATCTAAAATAAATAGGGCTTCTCAGAAAACGTCATCTGCCATTAAGGACACACCTTACAAAGTCCTCAGCACACATTAACTAAGCAAGCACAAACTGGTGGTTTGACTGTTATATTTTTCAGACAAAAAGCAATTAGGTGACCACTCTGCACTTGTCACTAGGGCTCTAAAGGCTGCATGGAAAATCTAGGTCTATTACTCATTCTCAAAGTTATTACCAAAGTCACTATTTTAAATCTTGTTTGATATCAATCAATCAAGGCAGTCCATCGATCCCAGGAGGGGGGAAAAAAGTACAGTGTGGAAAATTTTAAATGTACCTCCTGACACACACAAAGGAGAAGGTGAAAGGCTTCCTTCAAGACCCCTACCTGGTGGCCGGGCCTGGCGGCAGCTGCTGTTACCCTGCCTTTTCTTTTGTTGAGCTTAATCTCATGTCAACTCATTCAACCAACTCGAAAGCGATGAAGACATAATTGAATCAACCTGAAGTAAATCAGACCTCGGGTTCTGAAAACATACAGCTCAACGTTTCCAAACGATCCGGAAAACTAGGAAGCCAGCTAGCTTGCACAGGGCAAGTAACACAGGCCCCCAGACCTGCCAAGGCGGCACTGGAGCCGCCATGCCTTCAACACACGTTAAGGAATGTTCAAGCTCAACACTCCAAGGCCTATAGGCTGATCCAGAAAGATAAACTGAGGCTCAAGGAATTTCACAGTGGAACCAGCGCACCAAAGCCTCACACTCTGCAGTGACTATTCTTTTCTTGGAAAACACAACAAAAAGAGAAGGAAAGTTTACACTGCTCCAAGTGTGAACAGGCTGCTTGGGGGCCCAGAAGTGGCCAGTGATGGCCCTTTCCTGCTCTCGTTACTAAGCCTCGCTCGAAAACTTCCCCTCCCCAACCCCGGCCCTCCCCACCCCCACCCACCCGCCCAAGAATGCGGCTTCCCGTCCTCGGCGGCCCTACCCTGAATCCTAAAACGTAGATTCCAACCCCGGACCTGGACATCTATTCCGACCCCGGGTCGCCGGTCCCGGCCTGTGCACCCCGCAGGCCAGGTCTGGCCCCCTCCGAGCAAGCCCGCCCGGGCCGCCCCAAATCCAGCCTCCCGGGGCCCCCAGCAGCGCCCTCCCCTCTCGCCCCCTGCCCACCCCCTGGGGCTCGCCTTTTGGGACCAAATCAAGAGTGAAGAGGGCTCTACATCTGAAACTGAGCGGTTTCGCCACTCAGCGCCTCCTGGCAGAAACTTCCCTTTTAAAAAAAAGAAACAAACACTTTTAGGCTAACATTTCAATCCCTCCTGCCCTTTATAGAGTTCCTAGTTCTGCTTCCAGCTGGCTTTTCGCGTCCCACTAGAATTGAGTGATACAGTCTTAAAGCTTTTAAGGGTTACTTTTTTGAAGTTGCTTTTTTAAAAAAATCTTTCAAAATTAAAGGGAAAAAAAAAATTAAAAAGCATATCACAGACATCCAGGAAACGCGGCCCGGTGCACCGCCTGCTCTGGGATGGGCAGAAGCCCGGGATGCCCGGGGACGGGCCTGGGGGCGCCCGGGGGCCTGGCCGGGGTGGGCGCCCCGGTCTGCGGCGCGGCCAAGCCCCTCCCTCGGCCCGGTAGACGCGCCCTCCGCCGGCCCGTGCGCTCGGTCCCGGCCATTGTCTACGGGGGACGCCTGTTAGGACGCATTGTTTTGCCCGTTCCCAACTTGCGCCGGCCCCTCCCGGGCCATCGTCGGGGACCCCGCGCCGGCCCGTCGCCCCCCGCCCGCCCGGCCCCCACGGCCCGGCCGACCAGCGTGGGGACGCGCCGGGCGGAGCCACCCAACTTTTCACAGGAGCCCCCCGCCCAGCCCCCCGCGGGGCCCCGGGCTTCCCCGCGCCCCTGGCCGTCCTGAGGGCCCCCGGAGTGAGCGCGACGGCCACACCGCCGGTGCACACCCGGGGCTCCCCGGCATCGCGCCGGCAGGATCTCGCGCAGCCGGGCGGGGAGGGGGCGCCCGAGAGGGGCGGGGTGGAGGGCAGGGGTGGGGGGCGGGCTCGGGGGCGCAGCGCCCCTTTACCTGCGGCGGCCGGGGTCCGCGGGAGCAGGGGCGGGGAGGCCGGGGCGGGGGCCACGGCGAGCCCCCTCGGCCTTTTGTGCCGGCACCTCCGGGCCCCGCGCCCGCACCGGGCCCCCCGCCGGGCCGGAGCCCGCGGGCGAGACCGCCTGAGGACCCGGCGCCAGGGAGGGCCCCCCGAAGGTGGCGGCCCCCACCCCAGCCCACCCCCCGCCCGGAGAATCTGGGGGCCGGGCTCACCTCGGGCGCGGGGCTAAGGTGAGCGGGGCGGGGGTGCTCTCGGGGGCCGAGGCGCGGGCGCCCCCTACTCGTCCGCGCGGGGACAGTGCAGGCGCGGGGGTCCCCAGGGCCGCAGGGCCGCGGCGCGTCCGGCGCACGGGGACTGTTGGGTCAGAAAGTGCTCGCGGAGCAGCTGTTGCGCCCGCCCTCGGCCCCGCGGCTCCGCGACGCCCCGCCCCGCCCCGCCGGCCGCCGGCCCCGCCCCCGGCCCCGCCCCCGAGCCACGTGACGCGCACGGCGCGCCCCCGCCCCGCCCCCAGCGCGGGCCCCGCCCCCGTGCGCGGGCGTGCGCGGGCGCGCGCGGGCGGGCCCCGCGCCGCTGGCGCACGCGCGCGCCCTTCGCCGCCCCGCCCCCCCGCTCCCGCCATCCGGCCTCACGCGGCCCGCGCGCCGGCGGTCCAGTGACAGGTACGCGGGGCGGGGGCCGCCAGGGCCGCGCGCAGGCGCAGTGCCGCCGCCCCGCCGCCGCAAGGTGTGCCCGGACGCCGGGTCGGCGGCTGCCCCGGGCCCGGACGGGCCTGACGCCCATCGCGGGGTTAGGAGGCGCTGTGCACGTTTTGTTCAGGTTTTCCCCAGGCATGAGGAAGGTCCGTGAGACGAGATGATTAAAATGTCTCTCAAATGTGCATCTGCAAAAACTACCTTTTAACTGTCACTGTTTTTCTGAAAGGGCTTGAGCTTGCGCTGCTCCAACTTGAAATGTCTAAGCTTGGCCTAGGTTCCAAGAATCATCTTGGCTTTGATAGAAATCCACATGGGTGAAACCAGACGTAAAGCTGGGGATCAAAAAAACAAAATAAGCCTCCTCCCTCTCCTTAACTGAAAGAGTTTCCCAACTATTCTTTTTATTTGTTCACACAGACGCACAAAGGTTATGATTCCGAAGGCCAGGAATATTCCCCCCCCCAGTTTACGTAAATCCCAAGGAGGAACCACAGAAGCAATAATCACATCCACCAAGTTCTCTGCCTCAAGATGCAAACGAATGCAAAAGTAAAAGCTATGCAAGTCGCCACAAACGAATAGCTATGTTTTTTTTTTTTAATTTTTATTGGCCTTCAATGTATCCAAAATGGAAAAACTTAAAAAGTATCAAGAAAGGCCCTTCAAATATATATTTAATAAAGCAGTACCCCCAAAAGCCCTACCTAAATACTCCATTGCTGAGCAATGCAATCCTTAATAAAATAGGAAATGGAATTTGAGAGACAGTTTCTTAGCAAAGGGGAAGAATTTGCCCAAGTGTGATGTTTTGCTGTCATTTTATATATAACTACTAACCCCACATATGGTCTGGTTAGTCTTTTTTAAAAAGGAAGTGAACCAATTACTTACTCACACTTAATTAATTAGCAGTGCCAGAAGTAGAGTTTTAAGCCAGAACTTTTTTTTTCACTCAAGTACACTGATACTGATCACTTCATCACTTCTAGTACTGAAGTTCCTTTTCTCAGGGAAGATGAATATCATTCTTTAAAATATTTTTTAAAGTCTTTAGAGTCACATCCCAAACACAGTCCAAAGACACACACTCCTCCTAAACAAGAAACTTCATTTAACTTATCAAAATAAATGACTCTGGGCAAAACTACAAAACAAAGAAACGATGAACAAGTGAAACCAAATTGAGTCTTCACCTAAGTGTAGCCTCACTCTACATGTTAATGGATAACCTTTGAACTCTGAAACCTTGAATGCTGTAAACACAATAGAACTGATAGTTTAAACTCCTAGTGTCAAAATGGAGCAAAAAGAAAAGTCCAAACTTTTCAGTAGGAATAGGGAAACAATAAAAATGTTTGACAAATAATCGTTTCACTAAGAACAGTGAGGCTCCCGGCTCTCAGACCTTGTTGCTGCTGAATTATTTTCTGAGACAAAAAAAAAAAAAAGGAGCTTTTCCCTATGCCCTCACAAAGTTACTACTTTGTGAGCCTAATAGCATCATATGGTTTGTTAGTTACTGTTTCTTTCTCCTCCGCCCCCCCACTCCAGCCTGGCCAAAACAGCAACAACAACAAAAAACAACCTTATTATGTTGTGGCTTTTAAAACTGAAAGATAATTGTATTGACTAAACTGTCCGCTAAGAGTTTTATAGGCGACCCTTATGTTTGAGCAAAGAATTACAAAGAACCTTGATCCTGGAGACGTGCCAACAAAACTGGGAAGTCGTTGCAAAATTCTGCCAGAGTCTGAGAGCTGGGTTGCAAACACGTACTGTGTTTTTAAATGGACAGAGTGAGCTGAATGCGCCGTAAGGGCGTCTGGTGAGCCACATTCGTCCCTTAGAGATGGTGGGGACCCACACTTCAGATTTCCTTAGAAAGCATGTATGGTTTAAACAATTAAGAATGAAAACTCCAGAAGCAACAGGAGGGCACTGGGAATACTCGGTTTTGTAGTAAAGCTAAGAACTCATTATTATCTTATGAAATGAAAATCGAAAATCGAACGTTGGGCTCCATATACTTAGCTCCGCCCACGCGTAATCCTGTTTTGCCATCGCCACCCCCAGCTAGACTCTCTCTAAGCGAGTCAGGTGCTGCAGAGACGCAGGCGACACAAACAATGGAGCAGAAATGCCCCTTCCAACGTGAGCTGATGCTCCTGCTCACACGTTATTCGGGGAGAGAGGGGAAGACCCCACTTCACCCCTTCCTAACGCCGCACACATCAGCTACACCTCATTTTTCACAGTTATCCAAACAGACCAGCCTTCCTTAAGATCTATTTCCCAGTGTATGCTTATAAAATCGCACCATTATCTCCGATCTAATCCTCGTGATAGGAGCCCTCTGCCTTTAGCTAACTTCTGATTTTCTCTCCAGCTCCTCCTGCCTGCCACCGCATTCTCAGCTTTCTAACAAAACAAAACCAAACCCCTTCTGATTTGCTATGTTTAACATCCATTGGAATCACCATTTGAGAGTTAGCCTTAATGAGAAGAAGAGAATGCCGGTACTATCTTCTTACTTTCGCAAGTATTTGTTTTACTGTGGAACTATTATAGAGAAGCGATTTGGAAACTCTATGTAAATCCAAGGGCTGAAACGGTGCCAAGACAGACTTAAAAGAATTCAGTGTTCAGAGCAGGAAAACCTGAAAAACTGCAGTGAGGAGTTAGCAGGAAAAGAAAATGAAAAAGTTAGGCAAACCCTTGCCAGCTCTGCAAACTACAAGGGACATTTGAGAAGGAAGCCGGGGCAGCTCTTTTAACAAGATTGAATGCACCAAAGGAAGTAGGGATCACCAACCGCTCCAGGGAACACGAAACTTCTCTTTTCTATGAAGTTTCTTGATCCCCTGCAGTCATCTCACAATTTTAACTGCCCTGTAAAACTTCACAACAGTACATGAGAGAAAACAAATAGCAGAAATTACCTCTGAGAAGGGTAGACAGGGTCTGGAACCAGGGGGCCTCTTTCTCCCTGAGTTGGCCGGTCCACCTGACTCTGAACAATACTGGAAGAGATGTGATTGCTGGTTTTTATAAGCAAACCAAAAAAGGGAGGGGCCAAGAATAAGGCTCAATATAAATAGAGGTTTAGATGCAATCCCGACTTGACTAACCAATCATGACTGGTAACTCGACCGAGGACCCTCCCCCACCCTACAAGCAGAATTATTCACACCCCCTCCACCATCCTGCACGACTGGCCCAAGGGGGTCTCCACTCAGAATGCCAGTTAAACGTTCTTGACAATTACACGGGCCACAAATAAAACAAACTAGAGGATATGGCAAAAAAAAAAAAAAAAAAGAAACACTCAGATATAGACAACAAACGCGGTTATCAGTGCGGGACGGGGAGGGGGAGGGGCAAGACGGGGGAGGAAGATGAGGGCTGCAAACTACTCCGCAGGGAAGTAAACAAGCTAGCAGGATGTATGTGCAAGTCAGGGGGCAGAGCCGTGTTCTCCAGCCACCAGAAATGGACCCTTACAGGTTCTGAGTCACTCTGTATACCTGAAACGTAATACTATACATCAACGATACCTCAAACATATATATATATATACACATAAAAACAAGTACTAGGGATGTAGTATGCACCATGATTGATCTAATTAACACGATTGATATAATTAACATGATTGATGTAGTTAATGTTATCTATGAAAGCGAAACAGTAAATCCTGAGTACTCATCACAAGAGAAAATTTGTGTGTGTGTGTCGGTATGAGATGATGGGTGTTCACTCAAGTTACTATGATCACTTCATGATTGTTTTTTAAGTCAACCATTACGCTATACACCTTAACCTTACGCAATACCGTGCATTGAATATATCACAATAAAACTAGAAGAAAAATAAATTAAATGGGTCATATAACTTTTGGAGCACCTCTTTAAAGCATTTGTCCTCATCGAATATTCTAGATGGGGACCCAAGGGGTGAGGAGGGTGTGACGATAGGAGAGGAAAGTAACTGGCATGTCCTGAAATCCAGTTTTCATCATTTCAAAACAGGGAACCATCTTCCATCCACCCACTTATGCCAAAATCTAGAAATCAAACTGGTATTTCATCTCCATCCCCCACCACACACAGGCACCCCCACCCCCTTTATCCATCAGCAGGGCCTGTAGCTTCTATCTTAAGATATCTCAAACCTGCCCATGGACCTTCATCTCCAACACAAGGGTAGCCTTCACCCCACAGCTCCGTGAGCTCTCACTCCTGCCAACATACCGCGGTGTCTGCAAACTTCTTCCTTTCTAGGTTTGCCTTAATATGTTCTCCACCCATAGCCCAGGAGATCTTTTTACAGTGTAAATCAGACGGTGTCACCACCCTGCTTAATGGCTTCCTATTGCCTCAGGAAAAAAGAACAAGCTCCAGGGCCTGCCTGCCTGCCTGCCAGCCCTGCCGATCTGGGCCCTGCCTGACTCTCCCGCCTCAAGTCTTGGCAAGCCCGTCACTCAGAGCTCTAAGCCGCAGCCTTCTCTCTGACCCAGAGGCTCCAGCCCTGGGTTCCCTTCGCCTAGTTCTCTCTTGTGAGCCTTTCAAAAAATCAGGCAAGATATTGGAATGTCTCCTCTCCAGTAATCCAGTCTTGGGCTCAAATATTCCCATTTCAACCTCTAGACAGTTGAATTAATCCTAGAATACTATTTCATCTCCATGGGTTTCCATTCCTGATCCATAAAATGGTGTGATGGAGGGAGAAAGAGGGAAGTGAATCTTTAAAAAAAACTTTTTAATTGAAGTAGAGTTAAGGAATTCCCTGGCAGTGCAGTGGTTAGGAGGCAGAGCTTTCACTATAGTGGCCCCAGGGTTCAATCCCTGCTTGGGGAACTAAGACCTTCCCCCAAAAAGCATAACTGATTTACAACAGTATGTGAGTTTCAGGTACACGGCACAGCGATTCAACATTTTTATAGGTTATGTGTGTGCCTAGTCAGTCATGTCTACTTCATTTAAAGTTTTGAAACGTTGGCTATATTCTCTGTATATTCTTGTAGAAGCAGACCTTTCTCATCACAAGGAAAAAATATTTGTAACTCTGTTCATTAAACTTATTGTGGTCATCATTTCTGAAATATGTACATATATCAAATTACTATATTGTACAATTTAGGCTTATACAATGCTATAATGGTAATAATTTGGGCTTTCCGGGTGGTTCAGGGGTTAAAAAAAAAAACCCTCCTGCCAATGCAAGAGGCATGGGTTCGATCCCTGGGTCAGGAAGATCCTCTGGAGAAGGAAATGGCATCCCACTCCAGTACTCTTGCCTGGAGAATCCCATGGACAGAGGAGCCCGGCGGGCTAAGGTCCATGGGGTTGCAAAGTGTCAGAAACGACTGCTCCTGAGCACATACCGTAATCACAGCTCAATAAAACTGGAAGAACTATATAATAAAATAATAATTTATATAAATATTTCTGTTTATATAAGACTTGAGAGTCTGAGACACTGCATGAAGCCTGTAAGCCCACAGTCTGGCGGGCCTGCACTGCTGCAGGCGCTGGAGCCACAGCTCACAGTCAACAAAGCAAGTGAAGCTCGTGCCCCTTTTGGAGCTTGCTTTCTCGAGGGAGGCTGACAACACAGGCTCCGTGGAGACGGGAAGAGCCTGCTGTGTTTTGGACTGGGGCTCCTTGAGGAGCAGACCCGGCCAGGAAAGCTTTCTAAGATGAGGCGCAGAAGGTGAAGAGGCTCAGGGCGGAGGACAGGCTGCCCTGCGGAGGCCACTGCAAGGGGCCCAGCGATTGAGAACTGGGAAGCAAGGAAACAAGGAGACAGAGGCAAGGACTGGCTTTTTCTGGGTTTTTTGGTGGCACTGGGTGGCAGGCAGGATCTTAGTTCCTGGACCAGGGATGGAACTCGTGCCCCCTGCAGTGGAAATGCAGAGTCCTAACCACGGGACCACCAGGGAAGTCGCAAGGCCTGGTTGTGAAACTGGTAGCAAGAGACCAAAGATGGTCAGTTCTCTGCTCTCGCTTTATTTTATCTCATCTGCAGCCCTTGACAGAGTCAACCCCTTCCTCAAAACACTTTCTCTCCTGATTCGGGACACCGCCTCTCCTCCTGATTCCCACCAGTCCTCACTGGCGGTCCCTTCTCCATGCCTTCGCTAGCTCTGTTCCCCTGACTCCAGATTCTGACGTGCTCCAGGGTCCAACGCGGGAGCCTGGTCTTTTTCCTACGCATTCTCCAAGTATTTCATCCTGTCCAATGGCTCAAAATACCATTTACAAGGCGCCTAAATTTGTATATTTCCCACCCAGACTTCTCCCCTCAAAGCCCAAAATATATTTCCAGCTGTCCACTCCAGCTCCATTTAGATGTCCAGAAATTATTTCTGGATTTCAACTCTCAGACCTTCTCCCACAATCCCCCACCACTAACAGATCCGTAAGACCATAGAATCACATAAGGCTCTCCGGGAAGGGAATTCGGATGGAGAAGAAAGATCTGGTAGAGAGATGGGTCAGCCACTGACACCGACTCTGGGTCACGCATCCCTGCCAGGTACCCCCCAGCTCAAACCAATGCCCTCATACTCACCATTATAGCAATTATTCCTTCCTCGCCCCTTCCCACTAAAGCTTAAACTCCATAAAAATACATGACACTATGATTTGTTCTCTGCTGACATCTAAGTCTTAGTATGATGTCTGTCTACAGCGGAAATCAATAAATGCGTTCCAGACAAATGAATATAGAAATAACATTAATGTACAGAACTCACATGATTCAAAGAGATGACTCATTGGAAAAGACCCTGATGATGAGAAAGATTGAAGGCAGGAGGGGAAGGGGGTGACAGAGGATGAGATGGCTGGATGGCATCACCGACTCAGTGGACGTGAGTTTGAACAAAACTCCAGGAGACAGTGAAAGACGGGGAGCCTGGCGTGCTGCGGTCCACGGGGCCGCAGAGTGGGACAGGACTTGGCCACCGAACTGCAGAACTCAGCCGCAGTGAGATCCAGCCAAAAGGGACCTGAAGTTTGAGCGTTTAGGCCACTCACAGGGGTCTGGGCTGATTCCTCATATGTACAAGGGGGCTTCTAACCTCTATTCGACCTGCCTAGTTGGATGGTTGGGTTGCCCTGTGTCATACCAGAGGGAACCTGTAACAGCAAAGGATTGCTACCGTAACTCTTGTCTTGACTACTGAGTATCAACCTGGCAGGGGGCTCCACTTTTGCCTGGACTCAACTCTGAATATTCTTGGAACTCGGCCCCCTTGATGAGCTTTTGTTGTTCGGTCGCTAAGTCCTGTCCTACTCTTTGCGACCCCATGGACTGCAGCGCATCAGGTTCCTCCGGCCTCCACTGTCTCCAGGAGTTTGCTCAAATTCATGTCCATTTGACCTGAAACCCAACAGGTCCTATACTTTGCTAGAAGAGTATTCAGAGGCTCTGAACTCACTTTTCTCTGGTTTGGATGAGATGATCGGTGTAGGAATGGCTTAAATAGTTGGTTGGTTATGAATTTTGTTTTATTTTTTTGGTCTGAATCAGACTGTTAACTCCATCAAAATGGGGACTTGCCCAAGCTCACTGCCAGCAGAGCCTCCTGCATGTCTCTGCCTTGGGATGGGCTGTGTGGACTAAAGCACCAAGACTTAAAAAGCTTCCGTGCAGAAACGGGCCAAGCTGCCGAGAAGCAGGGACGCTACCTGGGTCCACGTGCGCGTTTCACTCGGTAACGCAGTTAATCCACCTAAGAGTCCTGCAAGGCGCGGCCTGTGCTGTCCCATTTTTATAGACAAGGAACCCGGGCACCAAGAGATTAAACGGCTGGTAACAAGCGGCAGAGCCGGGGTGTAAATTCAGCAGCTGCCTCTAGGGCCTCTGTCCTCGTCCACATTCACAGAGCCTCCCTCACAGTGGGGTCCGCTGCCCAGGTCTCCCCTCAGCGCCTCTCTCCCCCCCCTCACCCCAGCGCCCCGTGGGGTCTCCCCGGGCCCTGCGGATGTACTGCCAGCACACAGAAGATGCTCACTAAACACTCGGTGCAGGCTGAGGATGAACGCTGGGCGCCAGGCACGGGCCACCTACTGTCTCGGGACGCTCTCCCGGTAACACGACCAAACGGCTGATTTCAGCGCAGACGTTTAACATCCAGCCAATGGCACGCACACCTACTGTGAGCCGGGCGTGCTCCCCACGTGCTGGGGAAACAACTGTGAGGGAAGTGGGTGCCGACAAGCACATCTCTGCCACGCCCCAAGCTCCTTACGATTCAGAAGTCCAATCTGGGGACTCCCCTGGTGGTCCAGTGGCTAAGACGCCGTGCTCCCAGTGCAGGGGGCCCAGCTTCAATCCCTGGTCAGGGAACTAAACCCCGCATACTGCAACGAAGAGTTGGCACACCACAACGAGACCCAGCACAGCCAAATAAATAAATAAATATTATTTTTTAAAAAAAAGTCAAGTCTGATCATATCAGGGCCCTGCCCCGAAATTCTAGTGTCTCTGAGAAGACAGACAGAATTTCTGGTAAGGCCTAGCGGGCCTTCTGAAGACTTTGGACTTTGTTCTAGAGCACTAGTCTGCCACCAAAAAAAAAAAAAGTAAGATTGGAAGAACTATAGAACTTCAAGTGTTTCTTCCTCGAGAGATTATCTCCTAAAGGATTTCATCCCACTTAAAGAAGCATGGCAAAAAGCGAAGTTACAGTCCTCTTACTTCAAGACCACATTCTCCTCCCCTTGAGGGTAGGATCTCAGAATCAGCCCTGCCTCCCTGATCACCACACCTGGCACCAGCTGTAATCTGATCAATCTTCACCCCTTGAGTTATTACTGCCTTTCCTTTTTTCTACCCCCCCCCCCGCCTTGTTTTTTTTTTTACTATCAGATAGATGCTATATTTATAAAAATAAAATTTTATTTTTACATAACTCTGAGCAGAGTTCCCTGTATGACACAGTAAGTCCTTATTACTTAACCATCTTATGCCTCTCTTTTAAAAAAGAGGAAATCAAGGCTCAGGAGCCTTGAGCAGGCTGCCTGAGGTCACACAGCTAACAGTCTGATTCCCCATCTTCCAGATGAAGGTCAGTGGACCATTTGAACCCAACGTCAAATCCCAGCTCTGTCACCAACCTAAAGCTCTTCTAAAAATGAACCCTGAATGCACACTGTTGACACTTATTTCCTGAACGTTCAGTCCTGCGCGGCTCTGGGGCAAGGTTGAAACCTCCTCGCCCAGCCGGCCTCCCCTCCCCCGTTCTGGAACGGCCTTCTTTCGCCGGCTGCCCCTGGCTGCCCCGGGGCTGCTCCCCTCCCACCGCAGTCACTCCCCGGCGTTCCGGCCTCCCAGCCAGCTTCCCTAGCAATCTGCTAGTCTCCTGTGAAGGTACTGAAGGTAAGGAGAAAAGGTTATGCAAATTATGTCCCAACAGCAATTAGCAGAGTGCTTTTCGCAGAGCTGGGAGGCAGTATATGTTTGTAAGATGAAGTCTCAAAAACTTCCATGCCTCCCTTTTACCCTGCCTGTCAGAGCTGATCAGTTCACAAGTCTTACAGCTCCTGCCATCTCAGAATCTCTCAAATGCACCCTTTTTCATTTCCAGAGCCCTTGGTTCTTGTTTCATTCTGATCTGTGTAACAATCTCATAACCGATCCTCTTGTCCCTGTCTTCTTAAGCCAGAACACTTTTTCCTGAGCCCCGCAAATAACCCCCTGCCACTGCCCTGTGCAGTGGAGACTCGGTGAAATCTCCAGTTTTACCAAAATAAACCATAGTTCCCTCTCTCAGGGAACAACACTACACATGGCCCAGCCGACCTTTCGGCCAGATGCATTCCACAAGTATTTATGTGGGCACACTCGTCTGTCCCAGGCACTCAGCTAGATAGTACTTAAGCGGTGAGACACAAAACGGACTGGATTCCTACCCTGGTGGAGCTTATATTTTAACAGGAGAAATCGTAAACAAATTAAGACATAAGCAGAAAAGCAGGTAATTAGAATACCTACTCTAGAGAAATAATCGCTCAGTTACATAAAGAAGCATGTACAAGGATGTTCACTGCAGTATTGTTTATAAGAGTGAGAAATTGGAAACAACCTGGGTCTTCATCAAAAGGAAATGGCCGCATACACTGTGCTATATCCAAAGTGAAGAATGCAGACAGCAGCTGGGAAGAATGAAGTCGTATGGCTAGATCATGGAGACATGGTGGAACAAGAGAACAAAGCTGCTGCCTAGGGCTGAGTTACGCTGATGTCCGAGAAAACAACAACATTCTGTACAGCAACTATTCTTCAATTAAAAAGTGAATTTGTTTAAAAACCTGCAAAAAGTAATGCCATGCTTTTGTTTAAAAACATGTACACATTAATGTATTTTCCAAAGGAAATACATGTATATTGATATTTATGTGTGATATTTATATTTACACATATATTTACATATACATAAATATATTTACATATACAGTATATATTCAATAATGTATTTATATGTATTACATTGTGTATCTGTACACATGTGTATACGTATACACGTATATTTGTATGTATGTGTAATGTAAATATATTTATGAACACACACATCATAAAATATATCCATGCTGATCACTTCTCAACATACATAACCAAATCATTATCCTGTACCACTTGAAACTAATATAATGTTACACGTCATTATATCTCAATAAACAAATAAATTTGGCTAATTCTCAAAAATGGGCAAGGATCCAGGGCATTTTGGTGATAGCTAAAATTTTAATCTCTTTACATGTAAAGCATACACATATGCCTACTAACAAGAAATTCCAAACTGTGTGGAATAACCTCAGAAATTAAAAAAAAAAAAAACAGGCAATAAAATGTTTAGTACCCCCACCTACTGCCTTTTTATGAACAGCAGATGCAGCACTCTCTGCTTACCCGCCTCCCTGCTCCGGCCGCCTGCCTGTCCCGCCGCCAGCCTGAACGTCTCCAGACGCAGGTGCCATCCGCGTGCACAAGGCCCTCCAGAGCCACCCTGCCTGCCCCCCGAGGCCGCTGCCGAGGCCGCCGCCCCTCCTTTGTGACACCGGCTAGACCAGGCTGAGCCCACCTGTGTAAACTGCAGGCCCCTCGGAGGGCAGGCCGCTCTCCTCCATGTCGAAGCTGCTGGCACACAGGAAGTGGCTCGATATTTAGCTGTTCTATGTAATTAAACACTGGAAAAGGAAATGGCAACCCACTGCAGTCTTCTTGCCTGGAAAACCCCGTGGAGAGAGGAGCCGGACTCCACAGGGAGGCAAAGAGTCAGACACGACTGAAGCGCCTTAGCACATCGCACATTTAATTAAAACAATGTGCTCTTAGCTGTACCATTTAACTAAATAAACATGCTCCCTAGGTTCTTTCAATCACTCATGCATTGTCTTTCCTCCGCAACATTTATTAAGCACCTACTGTGTACTGGGCACTGTTCCAGGCACTAGGAATGCAGTTGGACAGCGAACCAACCAAAATGCCTATCGTCCCAGAGTTAACATTTAATATTCTAATGTGTTCCATCAAGTGCCGGGTCTCCCCTGGCGGTCCAGAGGTTCAGGCTCTTCACTCCCAATGCAGGGATACAGGTTTGATTCCTGGGCAGGGAACTAAGCCCCAAGTGCCTCGTGGCATTGAGAAAAATAAGGGGAGAAGCGGTCAGGAAGTGAAGGGGGAGAGGGGGTGTTAAATAAGATAGTCTGGGATGACTTCATAGTGGCAGGCATCTGAGTAAAGATCTGAACAGGGTGACAGCGGGAGCCATGCGGACTCCTGAGGAAAGAGTCTAAAAGGCTGGCCCTGCAAAGACCTTGAAGGGTATGCCCAGTGATTCAAGGAGCAACCGAGGAGGCCAGAATGGTGGCCGAGTGGCTGGTGTGGAGTAGAAAGAGACAAATTAAAAAATGAGAGTGCTGGCGGTGACATCAGTTGCCTGGGGCCTTTGGGGTTTTGAGAAGATAGGATTTTTTTTGTTTGTTTGTTTGTTTGTTTTTGAGAAGATAGGATTTTATCTGAATGTGCCTGAGAGCTATTGAGTGGTTTGAGCAGAGGAATGATGACCGGGTATTAAGAAGCTTATTAAAGAGATGGTAAAAATTAAGAACACTCCTAAAATAGTGAAGCAGATAATCTCCTTTGCCAAAAGCACTCAGATATTTGTGTGTTCATATTTTCAGGCAACTTTGATAACAACAATAATACTAATAGAAGAAATAAAAAGGATAAGAAGACAGGAAAAACAATTTATTGAGTCCCTGCTAATGTGCCAGTCTTAACTCCACACCTAATGTACCCAAGGCTTTGCTGAGTTCTCCTGATAACCTATCTATATTTATGTAATTATACATGAATTTATATTTATGTATAAATTAAGAATATTTAAATTTATTTGCCAGATGAGGAAACTGGAGCCAGCAGAGGTTTGCTTTCTGACTTACTAGCTTCTTTAACTTCCTTGAGGTTCGACAAAAATAAAATGAACTTCTAGCCCAGTTTAATTCCAAAGTCCGCGCTGCCACATGCCAGTTCTTTTTCATCCTAAATTGTTGACCCTGGCCTTAGGAGAACAGAGGATAATAATAAGGATCACTGATGGAGCACTTACTATAGTCCCAGTACACTGTATCCGCCACTTCTGGATACCCAGGGCGAGTTAGTACCCCCTTCACCCAGACTGAAAGTGAAAGCGAAAGTGAAGTCGCTCAGTCGTGTCGGACTCTTTGTGACCCCATGGACTGTAGCCTACCAGGCTCCTCTGTCCATGGAATTTTCCAGGCAAGAGTACTGGAGTGGGTTGCCATTTCCCTCTCCAGGGGATCTTCCCGACCCGGGGATTGAACCCAGGCCGCCCGCATTGCAGACGGACGCTTTACCCTCTGAGCCACCAGGGCAGCCGGATTGGAAACCTGCGACTCTGAGCGGCCACGTGGCTGGTGGTTAAGAGGCTGAGCCCACGAAGCTGGTCACACCGAGGCTCGCACGACAGGCTCTGCAGCCGGTCCCCGCGTTTGAGCTTTCTTTGCCTCTTCTCCCCCTTTTACGGATGGAGGTAAGAACCCTCACTGACACGTGCATTTAAGAGAAATGAATAAATCCGCTTCTGTAAAAAGCTCTGGAGACAATTTGCCGCACGGCGGGCTTCCCCGCGGGGTCCGCGGTGAAGAGCCCACCAGGCCCTGCAGGAGACGCGGGGCTGGACCCCTGGGTCGGGAAGGCCCCCTGGAGGACGGAACGGCCACCCACTCCAGTGTTCTTGCCTGGAGAATCCCGTGGATGGAGCGACCTGGCGGGCCGCAGTCCCTGGGGTCGCAAAGAAGCGGACACGACTGAGCCGCTGAACTGGCCTGAACAACATTATGAAGATTCCTGCCTGCGGCCACGGGAGCTGGGCCACCGCAGGGCGCGGCCACGGGAGCTGGGCCACCGCAGGGCCCTGCCACGGGGCTCGTCCGCGGGCCAGCGGGGAGACGCGGCTGTGCTCACAGCAGGTGAGGGGGAGAAGGGTCTGGCCCGCATCGCGCTCCCCAGGACTGAGTCGCTCTCAGGCCTCTTCTAGGCCACCCAACATGGACTAAGCAAGCGAAATCCTCTGAAAAATCGGGATACCTTACTCTGGGCGGTCTCTCAGAGGTTCGCAGACAGCCTGCCTCTCAGCGCCCCCCGGGCATCTTCTCCCGGCGGAAGGTCAAGGAGGCCCCCTGAAGGTCGAGGTGGGAGGTGGGGGCGGCGAAGGATGGGACAGCGGCCTTCCGACGGTAGGTGCGCCCTCGGGGCCACGCCCGCCAGCACGCCGGGCCGGGGGAATGCTGGAGAGCAGATTAGGGCCAGAGCCACACCCCAGAGAGGCACTGAGCGACCGGAAAAATCCGAGTCCAGACGAGAGGTCAGACGGCCGCCCTGCACCTCTGGAGCTGGGCGAGCCCGCCCCGGCGCCTTCGCAGCCCACTCTCGGCAGCTGCCGGCACTAACAGCCCGTTTCCCCAGAAACCGGAACTGAACCAAACGCAGGGCCCAGAGCCTTCCTGGATCCACATCCTGAGCGCGCCGCCCGGAGGCCTCGCCCCATGCTTGGCCTCCCTGTCTCATCTGTGAAATGGGAATGACGAGTCCCCAGCGCACCGGACACCTTTAAGGCTTAAAGAAGCTGATGGCAACGGGACCTAAAAACCTTAAAAGTGACTCCGTGAACGTCAGCCAGAATGACATTAGCCATCCTTCTCCCTGTCCTAATCAGCCCTTCAACTGAACTAATCCCCTTGGCCTCGTTGACAACTTTTTTTTTTCAAATGTGGTTAGCACATTTTGTTGACATATTTTTACAAATACCAAGCCTGCGTGTCCTCTTAAAAATATTTTAGAAGATTATGTTTTGTTCCCACTTGCTTTGAGGAACGGCTTCAGCGAGTGGGATGAAAACAGTGTAAAAAGCAAGTCAGGAAAATAGGACCATCTTTCCTGAACTTTTAGAAAAAGAAAGAAAAGAAAAGAAAAAGCAAAGAATAAAGATTCAGATGCTCTTAAAGACTATCTTGTTAAGTATTTTCTTATCAAGTTCCTTTTCTCTTTTTTTTTTTCTCCCCAATAAACACAACAGTAATGATATAGCCTTTCTTCTTCCCTGTTTAAATTAAAAAATCTGACACATAAATTTCTCCAAACTTAATACAATTGAATTTTCTGTAATGATTTCTAATAACTATGCTATGTCCTTTAAATAATGCTACAAACAGAAATAAACAAGTTTCTCGAGCACTTGTGTCTGAAGTCAAGGAATAAGAACAACGTGTCCCCAAGGAAACAAAGTAGAATTTGGACTCCAAGCTAAGATGGCTCTGCCTTAATCCTCTGTTACCCGGTACCACGGGGCTGCGTTTACAGGAAGCGCCTGCCACCAGAAGTTTTCTGCTAGTTTCCAACCCGATTTCAATCGTATTTTTGCATCACCCCCTCAGCCATATGGAAACAAATAAAAACACTCAGCTTAAAAAAAAAAAAAGAACCGTAAAGATCGCTGACCTGTTCTTTTCTGCCTTCTCCAGGATGGGTAGAGGCAGGAAGAAATGCAGGGCGCCCCTCCCCCTCCACGACGGGCTTCCCGGCCGGGCAGAGACTATCTCATTACCACATTTTCAACAAGCAGCCCGGCTTCCTCGTTTAATCAAAGTTAGTTTGTGGTTGTTTGGCAGTCTGCGCATGCCAGCTTTTTATGGCTATAGAAAATGTGTATTTATTTATTTTGAGATGGCTCTGACCATATGACACACGAGTCAGCCCGAGCCAGTGATTTATAAGAGCTCTGAAAAGCATTGCCTTTAAACATTTTAATAGAGACTGTCTCATCCTTTGTAAGTGGAAGTGTAAATTGGTACAGTCCTTTTGTAAACAACTCAGTGGCACAAGTCAAGGGTCTTACAAATGTTCATACATCTGGGTGCAGTAATAACACTCCCGAAATCTACCCAAAGGAAATAGCCTGATCGAGGAAAAGGTGTCATGAACAAAGACATTCAAGGCAACAAGATTTACTATAAGGAGAGGAACAATACACGCACACTCTCTCCACGCCCACGTGGAAACACACAGGAACAGCTAATCATCCCAATTATGCCTCACTTGTGCACATAGCCATTTTGAAATCAGAAAGTTTTGAAAAAGAATGCCGTTGGGAAATAGTTAAAAGAGCAAATGGAAAAAAATCAAGATGCAAAATCATATTTTTCATAAACTATGTCTTTTTCTTAGTAAGCAAGCAGCACATAAGAATACATAAAACTGTTAAAATTGGTTTTCTTATCAGGGAAACTTGAGCATGGACTGTACATTATGTGATAGCGAGGACTTATTGTTCATTTATTCACTGTGATAATGGCATTTTGAGTTACTAGGAAAAAAAAGTACACTTTTTAAAGAGACATATTAAAGAGTATAGGAGGAGAATGGCGTGATATCTTGAAATTTATAATGCTTTAGCAAATTTCAAATAGGAGAGAATTGAAGCAAATGTGGTTCACATCTTGAAACTGCAGAACTGATTCTCTCTATTGTTACGTTCATTTCAAAATTTATTGGTATTTCCCTGGCAGTCCAGTGGTTGGGACTTTGCCTTGCAATGCGGGGGGTACGCGTTCAGTCCCTGGTCGGGGAACTAAGATCCCACGTGCTTTGTGGCCAAAAGAACAAAACATAAAAGAGGAGCACTGCTGCAATAAATTAAAGGCTTTTGAAATGGCCCACATCAAAAAATTTTTTGGAAAATTTTTCTAGTAAACATTTTTTAATGGTTATTTTTTGATCACGGGCTATGCATGACCTTTTCTACCTCCTCTTTTTCTCAAATTATTTTTCTCTTATATGCCTGTATTACCTTTGAAAGAAAACAAATTAACATTTATTTTACCAAAAAGAAATTACAAAGAATTGACAGCCCCACAGAGATGTTTTTATTGCTGTGCAGTAGTCGTGAATCGTCAGAATACTCTGATAAGCCTAGGCACCTTAAAATGCGACCCCATAAATGGTCCAATTCCTCTCTGTGGGTTGCACCACTGTCTGAGACGATGCTGTAAATATGATCAGCTGATAACAAGGCCAGCTGCAGCGAACCATTTTTAAGATTAGGAACCCTTTAAACACACAGACACATAACCACCTCCTGCCTCTTAAGTGTTAAGTGGCAAGATATTCTGGTTTTATTTCCAAAGTTTCATGCAATAGTCATGTAAGCAGCAAGCAGCCCAGAGTTCCACATACCGCCAAGCTGACTCAGAAGGAAGGGTTCCACATTCCTTAATTAGCAGCATCAGAAAAGCGCCACTTCCTGCAGTGGAGTTTCCCATGTCACCAAGCTACTCACGGCTCAACACAACCCACCATTTCACAGGGAGGATTTCCATAAAGTCTGGAAACATAGATAGTGTTATTTCTTTTACTTTATTTAATTTACTTACTCTTTTTTGTTTTGTTATTTGATTGTACCATTCTGTCAGCCTTATTCTGTTGTATTCTTATTTTTTTGCAGATTGAAGAGGATTCAAGATGGTATTACGCATTTCCTTCTTTGTTTCCAGACTTCACAGACACTCTGTAAATACTGAGATCAAAGTTGGGAGCAGAATAGATGAACAACACACCAGCTTGAAAATTCAGTTCTCTTGGTTATTAATACTCCAAAGATTCAAAGCACTGAGCCAAAAGTTTCTCTTTTAGCACCATTTACTTAAATTAAGTTTCTGATTTGTATTAAAGTTCTCTAGCAGATCTCTTACTGGGGGCAAGAGCATGAGAGAAGGTTCCAAACAAGATTACACGGTTTTCCAATGTGATATATTTGATCATCTTTGAAAAGGCAGGGGTAACACTATTGCAATCTTAATTGAAATGTCAAAATCTCAGGAAATAGTCTCCTTGTAAATACTGGATTTAACTGTTGTAACAATTATTTACTTTGAACTTCAGAGATTTTGAAGAAGTGGGAAGTAACCTTAAGCAGGTAATTGACAGATTTGACAGACACTTAAAAAACTATTTGGAAAACATTATTTTGCACTTTGAAGGATCCTAAATCTGCTCTATGACCTCGTATTCCGTTTTTCTCTTTCAGACATCTCTTTCCTAAACTGTATCTTTTCAAACACTTCTTGCCCACCACTTTGATAGATTTATATTTCATTTTTAATTAAGTACCTTAGCTGTAAATAAGAAGGCACAGAAGAAAAGCTCACAGTCAGACTCCAAAATAAAGCAGGTGATTGCCTTCATAGCAAACCTGCCTTCTCAGGGGTCTAAAAGGGAGCAAAGAAGGCCTGCTTAGGAATTTTATTTCTTCTGAAGGCATCTTCCAGCATTTGAGAATGTCTGAGGCTATCGAGTGGGTAAACTAACCTTTGATTGGGTCTCTTAAGAATGAAAGCCTTTGTTTCTGGCCTCGGAGACTGATGAATTACTTCTAACACTATATGATAATCATGATAAAAACTATTTTTTAAAATTCATGTGCTTCAAATAACCATGATGTCAAGTTGAGTTGAGAGTTAAGGGCACAGGCTTCAATTAAATAAGACTTTGGGCTTTTGGTTCTTGGATTATGTAAGAGCTGCAGTTTGACTCCATCCCTGACCGAGTTCTCCTCCTTATATCACAAGACACTGGAGGGGTGCAGGAAAAATGCCCCAAGACTATCATATTATCTTTTTTTTTTTTTTGGCCACGCCACATGGCTTGCATGGTTTTGATCTTAGTTTCCTGACCAGGGATCGAACCCCTGCCCCCTGCAGTGGAATTATAGAACCTTAACCACTGGACTGCCAGAGAAGTCCCATATTGTCTTTTTGAAGACATCAAGGTGTCGTTGATTTTTTTTGTCTTGAAAATAATGTTTATAAACACAGTACTTTGTAAGAGAATCCTAAACCCAAGAAGCTGTCTCACCTTTATGGAAATCAAGATTGATATAAAACTGTTCTTATAAACATTTTAGGGAATTTATTTTTATCTGAGAGTTTTGCTTGTGAAAAAAGATGATGTCCGAATTCACACTCAAGTTTTGTCTCCTTCCATCTCTCTGTGTTAAAAAGCAATTTCTGCCCATCTCTGCACTTTTCCAAGTTATTACAGATCTTATGTCTTTCTGAGTTTTCAAGTATGCAGCCCAACACTGTAAATTCATCAGAGGAACCCTGGAAACCGGTAATGGTTCAAAGCTGCTACTCGGAACACAGGGCACCCACCACTCGCCCATATTCTGTTGTGTTCAGGTCACGGAGAATCGTGTGAATGGTCTCTACCTGAAGTTGCTCAATGCACTGACATAATCTTTGCAAACTTGCAATGGTTTCCGTACAACCACTGCTCCGCACCAGCCAGCTGGGCCGCCTGCCGGTGCCACCAACTGTCAGATAGTGACTTAGGAGGCCTCCTGGCCTGGCCGATATTTCTTTGCCTATCAGCGGATCATAAGTCAGAGTATTCCCTTAGTCATACAGACTGGCCGTTTATTGGGATGTTTGCAGTGGGAACTACAGTTGAAGATAACAAAATTAAACATGAATGTGAAAAAATATATATTCTTTTTTCCTTGGGGACTTAAGATTGGTTTTGCTATTTTCTGATTCTTAAACTGTTGGTTGTTCTTAGGAGTAGAGATCTGATTATTTTTTTTAACTCTTTCCTATGACATTGAGTGTTTAAGTTTTTTGAAAATATTTACATTTTCTGACCCAGCTTGCACAATATCCTCTATGGTTCCTAAGATGAAGAAAATAAGAGAAAACTAAAGAGATGTGGCAAGTAAGTATGTAATAATCTGGCAAAAAATTCTTGAGCAAAAGTACATGGGTTTGAGTTTATTGGAACATTTGAAACCAATTAAAATTATCCCCCCCCCCAAAAAAAAATTGTTTTTGTCCTTTTTACTTTAAACACACACAGGCATACAACTGAAAAATAACATTACAATGTAAATGAAACATTAAGCTGATCAAGTCAAGATGCTATACCTGCATCTAGAACATTAGATGGGATGTCTGTAATCCATTCTCAGGTGTAAAAAAACCAACTCTTTAAGAAAAGCTGACCAGATCTTCAGTATTGAAGTTTAATTTCTATTTATTGATCTGATACAGACTATCTTGAATAGTGTTAAAAATACCAGCTTTCAAACTGCAGGGATAGCTGCTGAAATGCCATCTATCTGGTGAGAGTCTGTGTAACTTAATGTCAAACAAAGGTAAATAGGAGACAGCAGAGCCCACAGGAGATGAATCAGAATTATTCAGGATAACCCACAAGAAGCTAGAAGAATACTGTTACTAAGTCTATGCACCTGCCATACTTTAAATATAGATGTTCTCAAATTCTACAATGTCACTGAGAAAATACTAGCGGATACATTCTAGGCACAATATAGAATATATAAAAGATACTTTTGAATGTTCATGATTAGAAAGACTTACTGTTCATGATAGAAAATTTGAAAACGGAAGAAAACACCCAAAAACCCAACACATGACCCTCAGAAACAACCATGGTTCCTAAATTGGTGGGTTTCCTGGCAGCTTCTAAAAAACGGCATAGTACTTGATTTTCTTTGGTTTTTCTTACCCGATCCTTTACAATGATGATTTTTCTCATATGTCCAAAATGTCAACTTTTTATCATGCCTTGTTTTCTATCTCTTATAAAGATTTATAAAATGCAAATGCTGTACAGAGCACCTCCCTCCCCGCGCCCCGCTTCCAACTCCTTTTGGCCTATAGAATGGGGCAGAATATCAAGGGAAATGGAAAAAGGGCTTCACTGATAGTTGAATTAAAACTCTAATAGGTAGAGCCTATCGTACCATGGAAACTCTTTTATTTCCCTTCGTATGTTAAGATATTTCAGAGCAAATTAGCCAGGAATAAATACCACAAAAGAGGTATTTACATTGTAAAGCAAAACCAAATTGTCAGGGTAATTATCTCCTTGGAAAAATCTTCACTCTGGTCAGAGTGGTGACCTCCAGGGAGGGGACATGGTAATGGTGGGGGGGTGCGGGGGGCAGCCGGGACAGGCTTCTTCTCTGTCCGTCCCTGTGCTTCCTGAATTTGACATCAGAGGCAGGTATTAGACTGGGACAAAATGCAAACTGTGGGTTTTTAAAGTCCAGGAATATATATGTCTGCATTACAATCTGCAGGCACCAGGCTCTGCAAACAGGCACACCACCTCTGCGTCTCGGGACCCAAGATTCTTACCACTGCTCCTGTTTCTCGCTTTCCACTTCTGAATCACACTTTGGGGGTGTGGTGTGGGAGGGGTGGACAGCAGCTAAAACTACTGACACCTGCTTCATCTCGTCCACGAGTAAACCGTCAGAGCAGCCTCGACAACGCCCCTAAAGCCGGATTGTCTAATTGTATAAAACAGAAATACCTAAAGGCGATTATGAAGTGAACCTTCACAGCATTTGTGTTTGTTTCTACTTGGGGGCGTTTTTCTCGTGTCTCACCCGCCCCTGGGGGTGAAGATGTGTGGGGCCCGGGCGGTGCGCGCCGTCGGGATGCTTGTCTGCCGTGGGCGCCGCACGCCGTCCAGGCGTCTACCTGTGATGCGCTCCACCGTGGGTGTGAGTCACTTAGCCACGGTCCGCAGCTTGAAATCCATTCTCTTCCTGAGTCAGTATGAACTTTGCCCAGTCTGTTTCCTTGCAGTATTTCCACCGGCACATGGAAGAGGAATTGCATGCGAGCGCGTTTCTTCCGGGGCACGAAGCGGCTCACGTGTGCTGGCACAGATGGACAAAGACGGACAGGTTGAGCTTTTCTTGCAGAATGAGGACGAGTGATTCTGGCTAGGATGCACAGCCTTGAACGTGGTGATTTGTGGCTTGCTGCACAGCCTGAGGCTCTGCCATGGAGCCCCTGTTGGCTCTTCTGGAATGGAGCCTCCCTCTGGCCTGGGGAACTAGCCAGGGGCCCAGGCAATGATGAGTCCACAGGCTGCGCAGGGCACAGAGTAGTCACAGAATCAGCCCCAGTCTAACGCACCAGACATGAGTGACAAAAAAAGTTTGGTTGTGGAGTTTTCTCTGTAAGCTGTCCTGAGGCTGGTGCCCTGTTTGCCTTCTACATTCTAGAAAATGTTTCTAATCAGTAGGATTCTTCTACATTAAGTATTTTTTCCTTTTTTTTTTTTTTGCTTGTTAATGGGGCCTGAGTCGTGGTGCTTTATTATAAGATTACATTTTGAAAACATGTGGTGAAAGTTAGGATTTTTCCTCTCCCTCTTTTTTTTTCTTCTTACTGCTTTAAAAACAAGATAAGCCTGTATGCAAATAGAGTCCACGGTAACCACAGTAACATTCTCAGCCTTATTTATTGAATTGCAGAGTCTTCCTTCGCCGATTAAGCTCTATTTGCATACCTTTAACATTAGAAACATTTATTCCAGTAATGAGTCATCGGAGACATCTTCTGGGTTTATAACTCTGAAGCTGGATTCTACAGTACTAATGCCAGAAAAATGAGTGTCTTCTGTGTTAAACTTCAGGATTTTTTCTGAGTTGAGACAGAAAGAGAGGTTTTTGTTGTTTGGGGTTTTTTTATTCTAAAAGTGAAATGTGCCCAAATGAATTAAACATAATATCTGAAACATATTTTGTTATTTATTTTATACTCTATGGGAATATACTGTATGACTTTCTCATTCTGTGAAGAGATAAAGAACTTGCTATTCTCTTCTTGCCTGAATAGAATTACTCTTATAAAGAAGGGTAATAGCTTTATATTTTGAAATTTTTTTCCCAGTCCATCGAGGTATAACTGACAAACGATATAATGTAAATTTAAATTGTACAACGTGTTAATTGATACTTCATATTTTGCATTTTTAAATGGAAAAAGAAAGGAAAGAAAGAAAGAAAAAGACAACCTCAATGCTTTTCTCAGAAAGAACAGGAAGCCTGAAGGAGGAAGTATGTGACAGTTTATTTTTCAACAAGTACACGTTATCAAGTCAATGAAATTCCTCTGGAAGCTATAAAAATGAAGATTGGAGGATGGTTGTGTTCAGATAGCACAAAGGGCTCCTGGATATTTAGAACCCTTTTTTTTTTTTTTTTGGTTTTAGCTAAGTTATTAATGAATGTCAATTATTGCACTTTTCCAAAAGGAAACACTGAGTCATTCATGAAATGATCTAAGATTTCGAAACTTGCTTACAGCATTTTTTTCTCTCCTTTCCTACCTTGCCAAAAGCAGACTCAGAAAAGCCAACCAGTAACCATGGCCTCCATCCCAGGAGCCGGCACCAAATTCGCACAACACTGCAGAAATTTCACAAAGGCTCCTGCTGCCCCCAAGGGTTACTGCCCGTGAGGACGGCCTCCGCAGCCTGCCCGGGGCCAGGCTGGAGGGGCTCCGGCCCCCCTGCTCTGCAGGGCCTGTGATTAACTCCTTCTGGCACAGTCATTATTTGGCCATAGCTGGCCTGCCTCCAAGTTTCGTGTGGAACAGCAGATGGGTGTGGGCCCGCAGATAGGCAGGCCCGTGTTCCTAGGAGGCATTACATGTTTATGGCCGGAGCCCTACGGAATTTGGCCAGAGATGGGGCGCAGATGAGGATGTGTTTGGCGAGGAAATACTGCCTTCTCGATCCATTTATCAAGAGCGCTTCAGCTTAGGCCATTAGCCGGTGTCCAAAAACAGTCAACAAATGTTCAGTCTGGAATAAACTGTGAGTGAGGTGGTTTTAACCCCGGGACAGCTGAGGAAGCATATTTCTAGATACTTATTTTTAAAAACATGACTTTAGATAAATGTGCAAAGAATTAAACCACCCGAGTTTCTGAACAGGCCCTGGGGAGCCTACTCATTTCATCTTTAGGAACAACTGGAAGTCCATGTAGGTAAATAATGTAGACAAGGAAATAATGCTTTGATCCAAACAATACAAAACAGCTTGGAATTGTGCCTCTTAACAGTCTGTTTGCATTGTACTACTGAAAGAATTCTTCAGATACTTTATCTTAATATGACTCTGCAGGGGAGAAAGAGGAAGTGTATGGGCCCATTTCACAGATTAGGAAACCGTGCCTCAGAGAGACTTTGACCTTTCTAAGGTCACAAACTTAGTTAATTGCAGAGATCAAACTTAAATCCAGGACTTCTGGCAAAGAGCACTGGCCTTCCCCTGACACACCCTGCCCCTTGTAACTTGGCTCTGCACGTCCAGTTCTGTACAGAGTCTGTTAGCTCCCATGCCTGCTGCTGTGACATTAAACCTGTGCTTTTCAGCTCCTAGCATTCCCAAGGAATTTTCTTGTTTCTGCTCCCTGCCTTGAAGAGCCTGGTCCCACTTCACAACCTGTTTGTTGTGAGGATGCACCGATTTGAAAAGGAAGTGGTCTCCCATTCTGGCATTTGTGTAGAATAGCTTCCTCTTTTTCTCCCTAAATTTATTTTGGTCTTATTTTATCCTGACACCTAAAAAAAAAAATCCCACATACAAGGGATTTTTTAAAAAACCCTTTCTCATCCACTAAGATGTTATTAATAATCACTCGTAATTTTTAATTTCCTCTGTGTATGTGTCTTTATTTTTCACATTTTTTAAAACAGTGATACTTTTTTGGTTATTTAGAGAAAAATCATTTTTAAAAACTCTCTTATCATTTTTGTGTAACTCACGTGGCGTAATTCACATAATGGATATTTACTGCTAATACCGGGAGAAAAACAAGTACAGAGCTTGGTGACAAACCATTAAACAGTTGTTTGGGTATCACTTATTTAGAATATGCCCAGTAAGCACTGGTTAGAAATTGATGATTAGGGGCAACCTTTCCCAAGTGATTTTTGTAAAACACCTAGGAGACCTTGAACGTTCTGTTTTACGATCACGGGGAGGTTGGAGGGTGGTGTTCGTGAGGAATATCACCTTATTACTCAGCTAAAAGTCCCTGTGGCTCTAAAAGTCCCCCTTCCTGATGCCACAGGCTGGAAGAAGTCCGTTTTCTCTTCTTTACAGTCTCCTGTGAAGGATCCCATTTTCAAAATACAAAAAAAAAATTTGTTCTTGTAGTCGATGACTTCCCCCCCAGTGAGTACAGACCACCCCTCCTGAGCAGACTCCTATCTGCTAAGCTGTAGCCTTTGGGCAGGGAGGGGGTCATCACCAACTCACACCACGGTAACGCAAACACTTTTATACAGCTCACCCCCACGTCTCAAAGTGCTGTTCCAAGCATTTTATGTCTGGGCTCCGTGGATCCTCACCACTGCCCCATGGGGCAGATACCATCTTGTACAGGAGGAAAAAGGCACAGAAATGTCAGTTCACAGACGCCCTAGAGCACACAGCGAGGTGCCAGGCTCAGACTCAGTACTCCCAGCTGCCTGCCTTCAGGCATTAAAGCAGCCTGCAGACCTTCAGTGAAGTTAGCTCATTGACCTTTGTCCCAGAGACAGATTTTTTTTTCCCTAAAGTCAAAGGAGTGTAGGTGAAAGGTGGGGAGCTCTTCCTCCAGATTCTGGGATTCGGCAGGGCTGTGGCATGGATCCGCAGCAACACTTTATTTCTACCCGTTAATATTCCCTGTAAAGGCTTGAGTCAGTCATTTTGTTGCAACGTCGGTCAACTGTGGTTCCCTAGCAGAGTCAGATAGGCTAGCAAATAAGATGGACCTTCCTAGTGAGTGCTAGATACCTTAGCTTTGAACAAGCAGATGCATTTAAATTCATCTTAAATGCCTATGAAGCAAACTGTAGAATGTCAAAACGTAGAGGATCTTATTCACTAGCTGAAGGACTCAGAGTTAACTATCTTAAAACAGAAAAAAAGCAATCAACAAGCAAACCAGAAAGAAACCAGAAGGGAACAGATTCAGCCAAGCAAACAGCCAGTTTGATCTTGCCGTAATGCTTGAGAAAACGCAGAACTTGTTTAATTATATTTTCCAGGTACTCAGATGTCCACAAATAAAAGTTTTGTTTCAACTTTTATATATTCTAAATACGTACTAAAATATATTTATATATATGTAAATAAATATTTCTTATACATTTTTAAATGTACAGGAAATATTTTCCAATCTTTAAACATGTGTTATACAGGAAATACGACACCTTTTATGAAACAAGTTTGGATATCAATAAAATAAAGCACAGTAGAAAAAAAGAATTATGGATAATCCATCATTCTTCAGTAATTCTTCAATACTTTCATTCTGAATTGACTAATCATTCATGATGAAATAGAGGTGGCTTAACTTTTACCTACATGGACTTCACAGCATTCCCTGGAAACTTCTTTTTTTGGACTAAATTCCTAATATGAGTTCTGTTCTCATGATTTATCTCTTCCTCCTTCTAAGAGGGAAGTGAAAAAAAAAAGGTCTCCATTTTTACACAGACACACACATACACACACACTTTAAATGCAGTACCCACTTTACGGATATTGCAGTGAAATTTTAACAACAGGAAGAAACGCTATCTCTGGGACTCAATTGAAATATACAAAATTTATACGGGTCATTAAAACTTATTATTATCAAGTAGCTAACCAGTAAAGAACACACACAAAAGCTATGACAAGTGTAACTTAATGAAGCTCTCCAATCTGTGGTTAATGAAAAGACCTGAAGATTCTCATCTTAAAGTGAACTCAATGTAAATCCCACAGAGGAAAGTTGAAATGATTTTATTGCATGAAAGAGCTCAGTGAACTTTTAAATTCTTATTCACGTGAGAGAGTTATACTGCTAAAGCCAAACATCGTGAACGCAAAAGGCTATGTCAATCCCTTCTCTATGAGAAGGAGCCTTCTTTCTCTCTACCATATGTAGGATGTTTTTCATTCACCCAAACCTCAACTAAAAGAAAATACAGTAAGAAGTTCAGCCAAGTGAATCACCTACGTGAAACCCATGGATTTCCTATGTCTCTGGCATTACAGACCTCAAACTCAAATAGATGAAGAAGACACTTGTGGGGCTTCCATGGAGGTCCCGTGGTTAAGACTCCACACTCTCAATGCAGAGCGCACGAGTTAAGTCCCTGGGCCCCTGAGATGGCACACAGTGAGGCCAAAGAAGAAAAAGGAGAGAGAGACTGATGAAATGACTGACCTGTAATCTGGGTGAAATCGTGGAAGTGCGCTGTGTGAAACTGCCACACCCCTGGACTACCATTCAGCAGGTCGTCACTGCAGACATCTGCTGTCGTCCCCTGGAGACTGCCAGGCAGTATTCTAGGGGAAGGAGGCGCGCTGATAGGTTAGACTCACAGGCCCTTGAAAACAGAGTTACCTTCCCACAACCAAGGCAAAGTGGGAGCCTTGTGAGAATGTCCAGGTACATTTTTTTCCTTAGTCACTGAAAACTCACTGAACACCTGCTATGTACCGGGACCTCTGCTGGGACACAACTGCTCACACACAAAAGGGTCCTAACTGGATTCGAAACTTTAGCCGGGTTAACAGATGTAAGGGCTCTGCTGGTGGCTCAGATGTAACGAATCTGCCTGCAACGCGCAAGACCTGCGTTCCATCCCTGGGTTTGACCTCTGGGGTCAGGAAGATCCCCTGGAGGAGGGCATGGCAACCCACTCCAGCACTCTTGCCTGGAGAATCCCAGGGACAGAGGAGCCTGGAGGGGTACGGTCCACGGGGTCACCCAGAGTCAGACACGACTGAGCGACTCAGCAGCAAGCAGCAAGCAGCCTCACACAGTGAGTTAGGCGGAGCCCAGCCGTTTGTCACATCAGCGTGACCACAGCCCTGATTAAAAAGGCCCCCGAGAAGGTCCTTCCCTGGGACCCGAGAGGTCTCACACTCTGAATTCGACCGCCCGGGATTCAGATGTAGGTGTTCTGTGTTTTGTTTTTTTGGCCCCAAGGCTTGGGGCTCTGAGTTCCCTGACAAGGGATCAGCCCGGGGCCTCAGCAATGGAAGTGCAGCGTTCTAACCACTGGACCGCCAGGCAAGTCAGAGATGGAAGCTTCTTAGTCTGCACCTCACAGAAGCAGCTAGTGACAGCTGGGATACACGCTCAACAGAAAAATCACGTTTGCTGTGAAGGCCAGGTTCTCTGTGTGGAATGGGGGTACGGTACCCGGGATCTATGATACTTTTAGGAGCCCACAAACATGTTTCTATTTTCACTTCTTTTAAAGTCAGAAAAGAAAGTGAATATAATAATCATGAATATATCATAATAAGTCCAGCCTGGATGATCTTCAACTTTATTCATTTATGTATCCACAGTTGCAAAATACAATTTTTAACATCCTTTTATGGAAGAAGTGACCCACACAGGCAAAAATACATTGGACCCACAACAGTCATGATTCAGTTCAGCCCCAGCAGTCTGGGAATATATATATGTGTGTGTGTGTGTGTGTGTGTGTATGGATGTGAGAGGTGGACCATAAAGAAGGCTGAGTGCCGAAGAATTGATGCTTCTAACTGTGATGTTGGAGAAGACTCTTGAGAATCCCTTGGACTGCAAGGAGATCCAATCAGTCCATCCTAAAGGAAATCAACCCTGAATACTCTTGGAAGGACTGATGCTGAAGCTAAAGCTCCAATACTTTGGCCACCTGATGTAAAGAAGTGACTCACTGGAAAAGACCCTGATGCTGGGAAAGAGTGAGGGCAAGAGGAGAAGGGGACGACAGAGGATGAGATGGCTGGATGGCATCATCGACTCAGTGGACATGCGTTTGAGCAAACTCCGGGAGATGGTGAAGGAGAGGGAAGCCTGCTGTGCTGCAGTCCTTGGGGTTGCAAAGAGTCTGACATGGCTGAGCGACTGAACAACTATATACACACATAGATACACAAACATGAGGGATGCAGCCCTGGAGGGGGCAGAAGTTGGAAGCTGGTTAAGGCTTCCAGGTAGGAGGAACAGTTGAGCTGAGACCTGCAGGGTGAATAGAAATCCTCTATATTAAAGTCAGCATAGGGAGGAATACACAGGGCGGCATTAGAAAAAGGAAGGGAGTCCAAGAAAAGGGACATGGTGGTGCAAAGACCCTGGGGTAGGGAAGAGCATGGAAATAGGAGGAGCCAATGACAGTGGGGTCAGGGGGACTCCGGCGTGGGGAGGAGGGGGAGCACTATGGTGGGGCCAGTAAATGCCAGGCATAGACAGCAAAGAAGACACGGCCCTGTTTCTCATCCACCCACCCCCCTTCGCCTAATTCCTAGTTTGCATCAAGAGAATGTAAACCTTTCACATGTATTGATTTTCATCTTACTGATTTGCAAAATGTGCGTGAGTATCTAGTTTTAGTTATTACCTCTTTCTTTGAATTCTATTTGTCTACTTTTCGCTGTGCTGGGTCTCCCTTGCCGCTCCGGCTTCTCTCCAGTTGCAGTAAGCGGGGCCTGCTCTCTGGTTGCGAGGCTTGGACTTCTCTTGGTGAGGAGCAAGAAGCTCTGAGGTGCAGGCGCTTCAGCAGCTGCGGTTTCCGGGCCCCTGAGCATAAGCGCAGTAGTTGTGGGACATTGGGCTTAGATGCTCTGCAGCATGTGAGATCTTCCCGGGTCGGGGATCGAACCTGTGTCTCCCGAATTCTTTACCACTGAGTCACCAGAGAAGCCCCTAATTATTATTTTTCAATGCCAAATAAGCTTCTAGATTTTTGTTTGTTAGGGGTTGGGGGTTCCTTTGAAAAAAGAAGAAAATAGTCCTCTTTTCTGTGCATAGAATGAAGCAGCTTCTTTGTCTTCTAGAAGTCTCCTTGGCATTTTGATAGCTAGGCACGACAGCCAGGTCGTCATTACCAGTGCTACAGTTTGGAAAACTCTCAAAAGCTTTCTGTCAGATTCTAAGAATATTCCAGAAGATTTGGGCTTCAAAACACCAGCTGCTCTGGTCACTGGGAGGAGAGAGAGAAGTAAGCGCGAGCACTGTGACGTTCGCTCCGCGCCTGCAGCACGGGGTGCGGGGCGGTCACCGTCATCCCCCAGCCCGCAGGGGCCGCCGTAACCATCCTCCCCTCTAACGGGGGCTCCGAGGGGGCAGCCACGTGCAGCATCTGCCGGCTGCCAAAGGGTGGACATGCTGCTCTAATATTGATGAATGAACCGCTTTTCCGAAAGGAACCAGGTATCTGAGGTTTCACTTGATCTTTGTGAAGTCTCTCAACTTTCTAAACACCACACACCGACCAATATGCATCTGTGGCCACATTCAGCCTGTGAGCCTCGAGTTCAGGGTCACGGCAGTGGCTCTGCACAACTCCAGGGGGCGCCGTTCGTAGGGCTGAGCCTTGGAGCTGTGCGACTTGGCACCGTGCCTCCCAATCACAGCGACTCTCTCCACGTCCTCTAGGATTTAGGCCCCATTCTCACCCTGAACGGCATCCCACCCACAGCAAGCGTCGACAAAGATTTGTTGAATGAATCGAGATCTTGTCTTCTTTACAGATTTGCCAACTAACCCTAGCTTCTTCTCTCCTTCTGAAACCTTCCTAATCAATGCCATCTGTCTGTCCTCTCTCCCAGTTTATAAGCCGTCTGACCTTGGACAAGTTACTTAGCGTCTCTGGGCTTCTGTTTTCTCAGTTGCAAATGGGAATGATAATAACTCTCAGTCTTGTTTTGAGGACTAAATATGTGTAAAGTGCTTAGGACAATATCTGGTACACAAGAAGTAATCGACATGTGCTAACTAGTAATAACTATTTAATCATCTCTTAACTGGAACTTCCCAGGCGGTGCAGTGGTAAAGAATCCACCTGCCAGTGCAGGAGATGCAAGAGACATGCGTTCAGTCCTTGGGTTGGGAAGCTCCCCTGGAGAAGGGAATGGCTACCTGCTCCAGTATGCTGGCCTGGGGAGTCCCGTGGACAGAAGAACCTGGTGGGCTATAGTCCACAGGGTCACAAAGGGTCAGACATGACTGAGCAACTGAGCATGCATGCACATCTTGATTAATCATCTTATATTTTGTGTATCTTTCTCTCAGTTAAATTGAATTTACAACTTTTACCTTGTTTCTCTCATAGCAATGAACTTGATACAACTTATAAAGTAAGTAGCAAATATTAGGGACTTGAAAAAATAAAGTTTAACAACTATATTAATTCGGATCAGAACTAGTTCTGAACAACAGAAAACACAGGATAAGAGTTTTGTTCTCCTTCATGAAAAGTAAACTTGGAAGTAGTCTAGGGCTGTGTGGCACTCCATCATGTCAGGAAATCGACTCTTTCCATCTTATTCTTCCACCATTCTTTCATGTAGCTTCTGACTCAAGATCCAACGTGGCTGCTCAGGCTCCAGCCATCAGAACACATCCCAACATGCAGGAAATGGCGGGGAGATCAGAAAAGGAGACATACCTCTTTAAAGATACTTCCAGGAAGTCATGTATACACCACTTCCCTTTAAAAACCAGTGGTCAGAATATAGTCACACAACTATCCTCAGATGTAAAGGAAGCTAGGAAAATGCTCTTTTATCTGGATGGCCATGTGCCAACTAAAAGTTGGACATTTTACTGCTGACAGAGAAAGGGATACAGATATTGAGGCAAGTAGGGTCTCCATCCTAGCCTGTCAGTTTGACATGTGAATATCACAAAGAATACAAGTGATCTCAGTCCCCTTGAAGGAGGCTGGTAACTTGGGCTTAACTGCGAACTTTATAAAAAGCCTGACCCTATCTTCTACTTAAAACTCTAATAATAATTTTAGAATGAATGGCTTTTCATTTATAAATGTCAGTGTTCACTTATAATGGAGCTCCCTAAGGAAGAAAGACATACACGTAAAACCAATTGATTAAGTGGTTTTTATGACTTTTCTTTACTATGGACAATGTCAAGCAAATACTAGGTCGAGAAAAGAGAATAGTGGATCTCCGCCTTCCCGTTACACAGCTTCCACAGCAACCAGGCTTCTGTTGAAGGACCACTTACATCATCTGCACACCACTCCCTCCACCACGTTACGATAAAAATTCTAGATATCATGTAACTTCACCTATTGATATTTTAGTATCTGTAAAAGATAAAGACTTCCTTAGAAAGCTTAACCACAGCGTCATTATCACAATTAGCAATGTCTCTAACATCACCACAGTTTTTATCCGTGTTTAAGTTGTCTCATAGATTTCTATTCTTGAAGATTCATTTGTTTGACTAAGAATCCAACCAGAGTGTTTGCAGTGCAGTTGCTAATATGTCTCTCGGTGCCTTTTATTTTTATTTATTTATTTATTTTTATGTTTAAAGAGAACTTTATTATGACAGTTGAGTTTTGACTTGAAAATCATTCCGTGAAGTGAAAGTGGCTCAGACGTGTCTGATTCTTTAAGACCCCTTGGACTGTAGCCTTCCTGGCTCCTCTGCCCATGGGATTCTCCAGGCAAGAATAATGGAGTGGGTTGCCATTTCTTTCTCCATATTTTTATTTATTTTTAGATGTGTATTGGAGTATGGTTGATTGATGGTGTTGTGTTAGTTTGTGTTGTATAGTAAAGCAGCTCAGTTCTATGCATACACATTCCCCACTTTTTAGAGCCTATTCCCATCGAGCCTTTTCCCACACAGAGTATTGAGTAGAGTTCCTTGCGTCACACAGCAAGTTCTTATGAGCTATCTATTTTACACATAGCAACATGTGTACATCAATCCAGTCTCCCAATTTACCCCCCACCAGGCCCTTTTATCTATAGCTGCACGGCTCCGCATAGTAGCCACCAGCCTCACGAGGCTATTTAAATTAAAAATTCAGTCCTTCGGCTGCCTCGCAAGTGTGAAATAGCCACAGGTACAGAACGCTGCCATCAACCCAGAAAGTTCTGCCGGCGAGCTCTGCTCCGTGGATGCTCCTGACCTTTTTGCCCCAGCAACGCATTTATGGAAGAAATCGGGGTGTTTGTCCTGCAGACATGCCCACAGTTCAGACTCTGCTGATTCCAACCCCCATGTCATTTAACATGCTTCTTTGTTCTCTGGACTCGCTGTAAGCCAGGAGTCAGACTTAGAACCTTGATCAGAGTCAGAGTTGATTCCTCGGTGCTGTTGAAGACAGGCAAGGCAGTTCTCCCTACTGTGTTAAACAGCACACAGGGAGATCAGAATCTAGAAGGACGTACACCAGAAAAAAAAAAAAGAAAAATCTTATCGGTAGTTATTTTGGGGAAGTAGAATGACCTTATTTTCTGTCTTATTTTTGCTCATCCATATCTCATTATTTATTCCCCCCCATGAGGATGCCTTTCTGCGTAAAGTAAGTAAGAGCTGCTATTGATTGCAAGCCATGTGCCAGGCGCCGTGCGAACAGATTCGCTCGCGACAGTTCCATGAGGTGATTACGGTCCCCACGCTGCAGAAACACTCAGGACGATTAAGTAACGCGCCCAAGGTCATTTGGTCGGTATTTGGTGGACTCTGGGTTTATCTCCCAACTGCCTGCCTCTCAAGGGATTCAGATTTTGGTGAGCGTAGCCTGCGGCCAGAGAGACCCCATTTCTGGAGAACTCTGTCGGGGAGGCAGAGCCGGGTCTGGGAACCGAAGGCCACCCCTGCCACCGCGCGTCATGGTCCCGGCGCCAAGCGCTCCTCGCGGCTGGAAGGGGCTCCGCGAGCATCTGGAGGAAGCCTGCGCGGAGCGTGCGCTCACCCGGGCCGGCCTCCGCGCCGCTGCCCCGGGCCGGGGGGAGGCCGCTGGCCTCCGGTCTCGGCCGCTGGCCTCCGGTCTCGGCCTCGCCCCGAGCCCCCGTGCAGGCCCGGACCTCCGGGCTGTCCGGACACATCGGCGCCCAGGACAAGCAAAAACCCCTGCCCTCATGGAGCTTGTCCGTGGAGATCTGGGAGGAGAGATTACAAAATATAATCATAAACAAGATAGTAAGTTAAATATAGAGAAAACCAGATGGTGATCAGCTAGTAAGAGAGAAGGCTGTGAAGAAAAGAGTGTGGGTGTGTGTGTGAGAGAGAGAGAGGCGGGCCCACTCCTAGCATTTTCGGGAGGACGGGCAGGGAAGTCATCTCTGAGGCAGGTGGATGCACCAGCAACCGAGGGCCAGTCCAGCCCACTGCCTGTTTTTATATACAGCTGTGAGCAAAGAACCGCTCTTCCATTTTTAACTTGTTGGAATAAAACTCAAAAGAAGAGCAACATTTGGGAACACATGAAAATCATATGAAGTTCCATCTCACTGTCCATAAAGTTTCATTGCATCACAGCTCTGCTTGTCTGCTTACTGTCCATGTCCCCTCTGCACAGCAATGGCCGAGTATTGTCACCAAGAGCCCATGTGTCCCACAGGGCCTAAATACTGACCGCATTTCTCTGAGGAGTAGCCAAGTAGCTGTCACAGCGCGTGCAAAGGCCCTGAGGTAGGACCACGGCAGGACGAGGGACGCGTTGAGACTGAGCTAAGCGGATGAGCTCAGAAAGCAGGGGTCCACGGCGTGAGGTCTCCCCCAAGGACCTTCGCCCCCAGCCTGAGCGAGATGGTAGCCAGCGCTGCTTGGTGGTGAGGGGTGATGTGGTCTGTTCTAACAGAGTTTCCTATTTTAAGAGTAAAGTGCAGTGGGGTAGGGCAAGAATGGAAACAGTGAAAGCAGCTATGAGGTCATGGTAACACTCTGGGTGAGGGATGGTGAGGTGATGAACCAAGGAAGAGAGAGTGGCTGAGGTTTAGCTAGTAGATCCTGAGTAAACGTTGAAGGCGGAGTCGACAGGATTTGCTCAGGAGTAGAAACAGGAGTTGAGTGAAGGGAGCAGTCAGGGCTGACTCCCAGGTTTTGGCCAGAGCCAACAGAAGCCTGGAATTTTCTTTAGCAGAGCTGTGATAGACTTCCAGAGCAGTAGAGTGAGTGGAGAGAAGATGAAGCGCTCAGCTTGGGTTTTGCTAAATTTGAGGTAGTTTCACTTTTATTTATTTTTTGGCCGTACTGCAGGGCGTGGAGGACCTTAGCGCCCTGGTCAGGGATGGAAAGTGGGCCCTCAGGAGTGGGAGTGCGGAGTTCTAACCACTGGACCACCAGGGGATTCCCAAAAGCAATGCTGTCTTTTTTCCCTCTTTCCTTGTTTCTTTCTCTCTCTCTTTTTAATTTTTTTTTTTTTTGGCTTACAGGAAAGTGCAGACTCCTAACCACGATGCCACCAGGGAGTTCCTTGAGATGGTTTTAAACACTTAAGGGGAGATGTCAAGTGAGGAGCTGGATCAGGGAGGCAGGAGCCAGGGGTAAAGTTGGGGTTCGGGACACCTGTTGGGAGTCAGCAGACTGTGGTTGCCCAGAAGTTTGGATGAGACAGAAGAGTCTAACAGGACTCATGGGATGCTCCCCTCCTCCCCACTCCATCCAACGACAGCCTCCTCAGCGGCTCTCATCTTTTTTCATAATAAAATCCTAAATTCTTAGATAGTCAACCCTTTCTGACTGATACTCCCATCGGCTTTCTCCTCTCCCAATTCCATCACCTCTAATTGAATCGTTCTTACCTTTGCTCCAGAAGATTCAGCCTATGCAGTCTAGTGGAGGTGATGGAATTCCAGTTGAGCTATTTCAAATCCTGAAAGATGATGCTGTGAAAGTGCTGCACTCAATATACCAGCAAATTTGGAAAACTCAGCAGTGGTCACAGGACTGGAAAAGGTCAGTTTTCATTCCAATCCCAAAGAAAGGCAATGCCAAAGAATGCTCAAACTACCGCACAATTGCACTTATCTCACATGCTAGCAGAGTAACACTCAAAATTCTCCAAGCCAGGCTTCAACAATACTTGAACAATGAGCTTCCAGATGTTCAAGCTGGTTTTAGAAAAGACAGAGGAACCAGAGATCAAATTGCCAACATCCGCCGGATCATCGAAAAAGCAAGAGTTCCAGAAAAACATCTATTTCTGCTTTATTGACTATGCCAAAGCCTTTGACTGTGTGGATCACAATAAACTGTGGAAAATTCTGAAAGAGATGGGAATACCAGACCACCTGACCTGCCTCCTGAGAAATCTGTATGCAGGTCAGGAAGCAGCAGTTAGAACTGGACATGGAACAACAGACTGGTTCCAAATAGGAAAAGGAGTACGTCAAGGCTGTATATTGTCACCCTGCTTATTTAACTTATATATGCAGAGTACATCATGAGAAACGCTGGGCTGGAGGAAGCACAAGCTGGAATCAAGATTGCTGGGAGAAATATCAATAACCTCAGATATGCAGATGACACCACCCTTTTGGCAGAAAGTGAAGAGGAACTGAAGAGCCTCTTGATGAAAGTGAAGGAGGAGAGTGAAAAAGTTGGCTTAAAGCTCAACATTCAGAAAACAAAGATCATGGTATCTGGTCCTATCACTTCATGGTAAATAGATGGAGAAACAGTGGCAGACTTTATTTTTTTGGGTTCCAAAATCACTGTAGATGGTGACTACAGCCATGAAATTAAAAGATGGAAGAAAAGCTATGACCAACCTAGACAGCATATTAAAAAGCAGAGACATTACTTTGCCAACAAAGGTCCATCTAGTCAAGGCTATGGTTTTTCCAGTGGTCATATATGGATGTGAGAGCTGGACTATAAAGAAAGCTGAGCGCCAAAGCATTGATGCTTTTGAACTGTAGTGTTGGAGAAGACTCTTGAGAGTCCCTTGGACTGCAAGGAAATCCAACCAGTACATCCTAAAGGAAATCAGTCCTGAACATTCATTGGAAGGACTGATGTTGAAGCTGAAAGAAACTCCAACACTTTGGCCACCTGATGCGAAGAGCTGACTTATTGGAAAAGACCCTGATGCTGGGAAAGATTGAAGGCAGGAGGAGAAGGGGATGACAGAGGATGAGATGGTTGGATGGCATCACCGACTCAACGGACATGAGTTTGAGTAAACTCCAGGAGTTGGTGATGGACAGGGAGGCCTGGTGTGCTGCAGTCCACGGGGTTGCAAAGTGTTGGACACGACTGAGCGACTGACTGATGCAGTCCTCGGCCCCGTCTACTCCCCCTTCTGCCTGGAACGCTCCATTTGCAGACTTTTACACGCCTGCTGGCCCACGTCATTCACAGCTCCACAAAGCACCAGCTCTGTAGGAACTGTCCCTGACTCACCTAACCTAATAACTCCGTGCTCACCATGCCCCTGCTTTGTCTGTCAATTCCTAGGTTCGGTATTTCTCTTCTCCTATGAGACTCCAGCTGCTGGTGCCTCAGACGAAACTGTAAAGTGTCTGCCGGCAATGCAGGAGACCTGGGTCTGATCCCTGGGTCAGGAAGATCCCCTGGAGAAGCAAATGGCAACCCATTCCAGTATTCTTGCCTGGAGAATTCCATGGACAGAGGAGCCTGGCAGTCCATGGTCCATAAGGTCAAAAAGAGTCAACATGACTGAAGTGATTTTGCGCAACGAGACTCTAAGCTCCCCGAGGGCAGGAACTTTGTCTCGGGCAGAGCCTGACACACGGTAGGCACTCAAATATTTCTTGAATATTAAATAAAGCTTTTGAACTGTGGTGCTGGAGAAGGCTCTTAAGAGTCCCTTGGACTGTAAGGAGATTAAATCAGTTGATCCTAAAGTAAATCAACCCTAACTATTCATAGGAAGGACTGAAGCTCCACTACTTTGGCCATGGGATGCGAAGAGCTGACTCATTGGAAAAGACCCTGATGCTGGGAGAGATTGAGGGCAGGAGGAGAAGGGGACGACAGAGGATGAGATGGCTGGATGGCATCACTGGCTCGATGGACATGGGTTTGAGAGTGGAGGACAGGGAAGCCTGGTGGGCTACGGTCCATGGGGCGGGAAAGAGTCAGACACGACTTAGTGACTGAACAACAAAACAGGAGCAACAACCAAGTAGAGGTGAGGATGAAGAAAGATGATTTTCTACTTTATGTATTCTGCGTGCTCTACCCTTGCTGCTCACTAGCTTTGTCTGCCCTAGATCCCAGCAACATGCTTCTCGATCTTTCGGTTTAGAAGTCAAGCTTAACACCAGCCAGGCACCTCACAGAGGAGACTGGGAGCAAGATATCACATCTTCAAGAGATGCGCAGGAATGAATAGCTATTTAAATAATAATAATCATAAAATAAAATCAGGTGAGTGCAGGGCAGGGCAGGACACCCCTGCCAGTTATTTGCGTGTCTGCTCTACTATTTCGGGGAAAGGGGCTTCCTCTTGGATACTTGGCAAAGCAAGTTTTGGTATTTTCCAGCACAGGCAAAAACACCAACACCAGGAGAGGAGAGTTTCCAGGGATATGTAAGTCGCAGCCAAACAAAGTGACTTTCCGTGGGTCTCTGCCAAAGAGGAGAATCAGCTCTCTTCTGTTCCTAAAATAAAAGCCCCTTGGAGAGGGGGGGGAAAAAAAGGAAAAAATAGCAGTTATGTTGAAAGTACAGAATTTAGAAGGGCTTCTTGCTAGAATAGGAAGGGGGATTTGGGGGGAAGTGAAACTCTTCTATATGACGCTGTGGTCGTGGATAGAGGTTACTATGCATAAAATGCATAGAACTGCACCACATAAAGAATAAATCTTAATGCAAATGATGGACTTTAGTTAATAATCAATTAGTTGTACCAAATGTAGCACAATAACGCAAGATGTTAATAATAGGGAAATTGCATGGGAGGTGGGAGGAGAATATATGGCAACATTCTGTAATGTTTCAGTTTTTCTGTAACTTGTAATACCACTCTGAAAAATAGTCTATTAATTAAAAAATAACAATAAAAGTGGAAAAGGTGCACACTTTTTAATGAGCACAAAACTTGTGAAGACAACCCTTCATTTCACTATAGTATCAATGAGAAAGGGACACAGTGCTAAGCACACATATCTCTTAAGAAAGTGAAGTGGAAACAGTGCCAGCCACCACTTCTTGACTTGGAACCTGTCCACTCTTCTTGAGTTTGAACAGTGTGTGTGTGTGTGTGTGTGTGTGTGTGTGTGTGTGTGTGTGTGTGTGATTTTGCCGTTGTTGCCCTTGCTTTTAAATGTCAGAATTTTGTCATCCAAACAAACCCTTAGAGCTCTGTGACTCTTAAAAGACAGTATCAAATGTTTCAACAACTGGCAAACCTCAGACTTCCTGTATTTCTGCAACTTGCCTTCCCCTCCTTTGAATCTGTTAATGATCTCTCTGGCCACAGGCTCTCCCTGCCACACATCCCTAACTAGATCACTAGATCAAAGGTGAAGCTTTGCTAAGTAATCAGTGTAATTTCACCCGTGTAGCCAGCTATTGAAAACAGACCTGCAGGGGTTGTCAAGGACAACCAAGGTATGGATTTGGCAACTAAAACCTCCTGTAGTACAAGCAGTGATAGACAAGAGCCAGTGTTTCCACACCATTCCCAGTCCTGACTCACTCGTCCTCAGCGAAATCCTGCAAGCTCAGCAGAGGAAAATGAACCCAGCTCCTTTCCCCCGCCCCCCTCTCCCTTCTCCCCGCCCCAGTTCCTGACTTCAGAAAGGAATGTCACTATTATAAATTAGAAGAGCAAAGAGCTTGTCCATTTCTTGGACAAGCCTTTTTTTTTTTTTTTTGAGATTTGTTTTCCCATACATAATTTCTCCTTCCAGTCATTAGACTTTTATGTGGATTTGTTTTTTTTAAGAACATATTTATTACTATATTTAAAATAGATAACCCACAAGGATGTCCTGCGTAGCACAGGGAACTCTGCTCCATATTCTGTAATAAGCTAAACGGGAAAAGAATCTAAGAACAGATACGCATATACGCGTGACTGAGTCACTTCATATACCAGAAACTAATACAACTGTACTATGCTAACTATACTAACACAACTACTGTGCATCCACTAGACTCCAATATGAAAGAAAAATTAAAAAAAAAGAGAGAAAAAGAACATATTTCTTATGCAACTTGTTTTGCATTGCTGGAATGAGGAACCTTTTCTGTTCATACGTGTTAAAATCTAGTGAAGGTGCCGATGTGAGAGATCACCCCGAGCCTTGGAAGGAAATGATTCACCACAATACTGTAACCGAAAGTGTTCAGACTCACCCAGGGAAGGAGGCCGGCCGCCAAGCGAGTTACCTGCACGGGGCGGTTCCTCGGCCCAGCCCTGCCTTCAGAGGCCCCACGCCCAGCCTCCTCCCAGCGGCCCTGTTCTGGCTCTCTTTTTCCTCTGTCCAGCTGCAAATGATTGACGCTGGGAACTCAGCCTCCAAATTTAATCTTTAAAAGAAACCCGCAAATTTATGAGTTTTCAGCATCCACATCTGACCCTCTGCTTCCAGATGGGCCCCGCCAGGCTGTCTTCTTGTTTTGCACTGAAACTTTTTGCGATTAAAACATGGTTGCACTTAAATGCGTTGGATGAGTGAATAAATAAAATCCCAAAATGTTCAGGATAAATCCAAAATTGTAAAAATAAAATATACCTTGATTTTTTCTAATGAAATACATTTTTATTTAAACAAAAAACATCGCATTAAAGCAATGTCTGGGTGGGGTAAACAAAGAACATACCAATTAGCTACAAAATAGATGCCAAACAATAAGAATAAAACAAACGGGAATCTAAAAAATGAAAAACGTGTATTTTATTTCCTTTTTAAGGTTTTGGTGAAGGCCAATGGCAGACCGACCCTGAGGTTCATCATTTTTCACAAAAAAGTGATGTGAAACATTTCCCATCTTACTTTATATAGTTACATTTCAGAATTGAAAATCGGTCATTATTAATGAAAAACTATCTGAACATTCTACACACTGAGATACAAGTTGCTACTTTTATTCCATATGTTCTATATGGAAGCAACCAGATTTGATCCATATGGTTTTGGATTTTTTATTTTTTTAACTTTTTAATTGAAATATAGTTGATTTATAGTATTTCAGGTGTACGGGGTGTGTGTGTGTGTGTGTGTGTGTGTGTACGGGGTGTGTGTGTGTGTGTGTGTGTGTGTGTGTGTGTGTGTGTGTACGGGGTGTGTGTGTGTGTGTGTGTGTGTGTGTGTGTGTGTGTGTGTGTGTGTGTGTGTGTGTGTGTTTTCAGTCATTTTGACTTTGGGACCCCGCGAACTGTAGCCCACCAGGCTCCTCTGTCCACGGAATTTTCCAGGCAAGAATCCTGGAGTGGGTTGCCGCGTCCTCCTCCAGGATACAGTAAAGTGATTCAGACTCTTTTCCGTTACAGATTTAGTACAAGATACTGAATCTAGTTCCCTGCTACACAGTATGTCCTTGTCACTTATCTATTTTATTTATAGTAGTGTGTATCTGTTGATTCCAAATACCTAATTTATCCCTCCTTTCCCCTTTCTCGTTTGCTAAACCTATTTTCTAGGGGTGTGAGTCTATTTCTGTTTTGGAAATAAGTTCATTTGTATCATTTTTTTTCTTTAGATTCCACATATTCCACATAAATGACATTGTGTGATATCTGTCTTTGATTTAGTTCAGTTAGTATGATATTTACTAGGTCCAACCAGGTTGCTGCAAATGTCACAGCCTCATTCTTTTTGATCCATGGTGGTGCAGTGGTAAAGAATCCATCTCGGTAAAGAAGCCGATGCAGGAGATACAAGAGATACGAGTTCCATCCCTGGGTTAGGGAGAGCCCCTGGAGAAGGAAATGGCAACCCACTCCAGTATTCTTGCCTGGAAAATTTTGTGGACGGTGGATCCCAACAGGCTACAGTCCATGGACTCGCAGAGTCGGACATGATGCGCACGCACACAAACACACACATACACTCACTCACTCAAGCTAAAGCTATGCAGACTTTCATGAGTCCTTTCCTCCATAAAAGATAAAATAAATTTTACTTGATGGCTGCATTGATATAAAAATAAATACATTAACATTAAATAGTAAAACTTTTTCTTCAACCTAAAAGGTCACTTGTTTCTTCTGGTTTTAAAAGACATTGAAACTTTTTTCATGGGCCTAGTGTCTAGTTAAGAAGTCTGTTCTGGAGGAAGGCCACTTTATAGAAACACTGATTAAATAATCACAAATCCAATGTAAAGATGACAAATATTTTTTTTTTTTTTTTTTTTTTTTTTTTTAATATTATTTTATTAGTTGGAGGCCAATCACTTTACAACATTTCAGTGGGTTTTGTCATACATTGACATGAATCAGCCATATAGTTACATGTATTCCCCATCCCGATCCCCCCTCCCACCTCCCTCCCCACCCGACTCCTCAGGGTAAAAATCTGTCAGTGGCTTGTCACAATTATGAAAACCATTTGTACTTGCTTTTTTAAAGAAGAAAAAAAAACCCCTTCAGTTCAAAATAAAAATCAACTGAGTACTCAAATCTGAAGAAAATAAATAAATTGTGCCTCTATTCAATGGCACATTATTCTATCACTGAGAAAATGAGTTTTCAACAAACATATAACCGTTTTTTAATGTGTTTGAAGTACAAAACATATTTTTTAATGGATGGTCTCCCTAGAGTTAATGGAGTTCTATGGAAATGGACACATACATTTAGTGGGTAAACTAACCTTGACTTTTTGGAGCTTTCTGGAAGGCATATGGGTGAAATCTATTGAAATGTAAACTGTTTGTACTCTTTAATTCACAAATTCCACTTCTAGGCATTTAATCTGTAAATTCATCCCTACGTGTGTACAAATATATAAAGGCAAAGATATTCATGGTAACATTTTAACGGCAGAAAATTGAAAACAAAATTAATATTCATCATTAGTGAACTGGTTATATAAATGTTATATAGTGTCTCATAATGGAAGACTATACAGTCAATAAGGGGAGGAAAAGCCAGACAGAGACAAATAGTATATGGCACTACCTACATGCAGAATTAAAAAATAAAAAGTTGAGCTCATAGAAATAGAGAGTAGAATGGTGGTTGTCAGGGGCTGGAGGAAGTGGGAAAATGTCAGCCAAAGGGTACAAACTTTCAGTTGTAAGATGAATAAGTTCTGATGATCTGTACAGCATGATGACTATAGTAATAACACTGTATTATATACTTGAACTTTGCTAAGAGTAAATCTTAAAGTTCACACACACACACACACACACACACACCCCTACAGAAGGTAACCATCATGTGACGGACATGTCAATTAATTTATTTTGGGATTCTGGGTCTCCCCTGACTGTCCAGCTGTTAAGACTTCAGGCTTCCATTGCAGGGGCTCAGGTTCGAACCCTGGTAGGGGAACTAAGATCCCACATGCTGTTTAGTGAGGTAAAAAAAATTTTTTTAATTAAAAATGGAAAAAAAAAATTGATTATGGGACTCATTTGATGATGTATACAGTATCAAATCATCACTGTACATTTTAAATACACTACAGTTTTGTCAATTATACCTCAGTAAAGCTGGGGGAAAATAACAGCAAACATAAACAGAACTTACTATGCACTAGGCCCAGTTCTTTGTATTTTAGGGCCGTTAACTCACTGCGAGCTCACAGGTGCTTACAAAATGCACATTTAGTGCACATGAGATAATAAAAGAGTATTTCTAAAAAAATAAATGAAATAACCTGGAGAGTTTGCATGATAAAATCCAGATTTTTGGCTTAACATGAAAAACTGCAAGATGATCCTAGATTCCCTCTGAGCTCAAGCAGGGGGAACCTAGTATGAAGTACCCACTTTGGATGGGACGTGGACTCTAGCTCAGAACCACCCCACTTGGCCTGCTGGCTTGTTCATTCATTCCTTCACTCATTCATCAGGTATTTTTCGAAGACTTCCCCTGTGCTTGTCACCATTATGGACACAGTGAATAGAAATAAATCTCCACCTTCGGGTAACAGATTGTCACCACGGCGAGCAAATAACAAGCGAATGATGATTTAGGGCACGTTTCAGGTGGAAATACAAATCTGAAGAAATATAGAGGCCGGGTGAGGGGAGTGGTTTTGTCTAAGGAGGCAGATGGATAGAGAAGAGCAGATCAGAGGACTGAACTTGGGGAGGGGGAGGGAGGAGGAGGGGGGAGGGAGGAGGGGGGAGGGGGGAGTGAGGAGGGGGGAGGGGGGAGTGAGGAGGGGGGAGTGAGGAGGGAGAGGGGCGGCGGGGCAGGGGGAGGGGGAGCGGGAGGTCCGCCTGCAGCCTCGCGGGCAGCGAGGGGCGGGCCGGCTCCGAACCGACGGCCGCGGCCCCAGGCCTGCACGGTTCCGGGAAGGGCCTCAAACCCCAGCGCCCAGAGGCCCTGGCGGTGTGTCCGCTCTGAAGGACTCGGGGAGCGGTGGCGCGCTGCCCCGGGTGCGCGGAGCCCCCGCGTGGGTGAGCACCGCGGGCGCGCGCTCGGCGGCCTGCTGCCCACGGCAGTCCCGGCCGCCGCTTGCCTCGTAGGTCAGGTCTCCCTAGGCGCCGCTGGGCCCCTCCCGTAGGGACCGTCCGAGGCCGTCTTCCCGCGCAGGTCGGAGGTGGAGACAGACTGTGTGGCTCTCAGAGCCTAAAACGTGCGCCGGCCTCTTCCAGGAACCGTGACGCTTCCCGGCCTGCGCATCCCGCCCCGTACCCCAGAGAGCGACCCCAGCGTTGATGTGTGACGTGGTTCAGGAGCAGACACCGGTTCGCGTTGATCATTCTTTCTGTTCCCAGATCCAGCCAGGACCCTGCACGTATTAGGTGCTTTATAAAAAATAAAGTTAGCTATTATTAGTGATAAAACATGATCGTTACGACAGCATTCAGAGAAAACTGGTTAATAATAAAACTTCAGGCACACTTCCAATTTAAAAGGATCCCAATTTCCTTTTATGGTATCCTACCACTTTTGTTAGTACACAAGAAATTATATAATATTTGAATGCTTTTTTTTTTTTCAACCACATCATGCAGCTTCTGGGCTGTTAGTTCCCAGGCCGGGGATTGAACCCCGGTCCTGATCAGTGAACGCACGGAGTTCTAACCACTGAACCGCCAGGGAATTCTCCATCTCTGCAATCTTTTATTATTTTCGAGTAGTGATTATAAGATAAAATGTAAATACAAGTTGCAAACTTCGAATAATGTGTTTTTAAAGTTTGCTTTTTTTAGAGGAGACACAAACTAGACTAAAATACTGGATCCAATTTGATAGAGCCCTGTTAGGGTGGAGGAAGGTGGGAAGCAAGACAGAAAAAGAATGGCAAGAAGTGTCATTAGCTCATCATCCCAGCTGAAAATCGCAGTTGCAAGTAGGCTGCTGTCCCAGCATCGCTTTTAAGTACACTCAATGGATATTTTGTTTTTAAGGGAGGAATGTTACTCCCCACACAGAACTTCACCAGGGATTCCCAAGAGACTTACCAGCCTTGTGGCTTCCCCACCTCACCTTTGTAAAAGCAAGCTGATTTCCCCAGTCTGCAGACTGATTGTGGGCTGCCCTGACTTGCTGCCAGTCACTGGGTCTTTCCACTCATTTTTACCATTAATAGAGGACAAAAAGGAACGAAGACAACCAAGGCTTTTAGCCCAGAGTACTTTATATATATATATATAAAATCAGTTTAGTTCGCCCTCACTTTTCGACCACAGGGTGAAGCACTATGATTGTAGCACCCCCCAACCACAGATCGGCCTGCGGCCCCCTGCACTAGAAGGGTGGAGCCTTACCCACTGGACCACCAGGGAAGCCCCTGGCCTGAAGTAGTCACACTTTTTAAAGCCAAATATAAAGTGATTTGGGAACTAGCCGGTTGTTTTGCATTAGTCACTTATTCTTCAATTGGTGCAGGAAACAGTGTTAATAGTGTTCATCCAACCAATGTCATCTTGCTTTATTTAATTTTTTACTTGTTTATGCAAAGGCTATAACCCATGAAGACAGAAACTGGTTCACAGCTCCATTCCCAGTATCTGACACCACTTGACAGGTCGCCTGAACTCAGCAATATGCTGAAAGGGGGTATAAGCTGGGCCTGTTCCAGCTGATGGCGATACAGCGGTCAGTGAGCTAACCAGCTCCCTGCCTTCCTGGAGCTTGTAATATTTCACTAGGGAGAGGCTGACAAGCGAACAAACAAGTTCATTATTACTAATCCTGACAAATGTTATGAAGGAAACAGGGAGCCATGAAGAATTCAGAGTCTAATGTAAAATAATCACCAAGGACCTACCGTAACCACAGGGACTCTGCTCAGTATTCTGTGATAATCTCTATGGGAAAAGATTCTTTTAAAAAATGGATATATTTATATGTATAACTGAATCACTTTGTTGTACACCTCAAACTAACACAACACTGTAAATCAACTATATGCCAATATAAAATAAAAATTTAAAAATCCGGGGAGTACATCAAACTTCCTGGGTCTGAATTTTGGTTCTTGATCCAGAGTCAGACTAGGGTGAGGCAAGGCAGGCACTTGCCTCAGGCTCCAGAAAAACTCAGTGATTGCGATATATATTATTTAACACAATATTTTTAAAAAAATCAAATTAATGTCAAAAAATGCCATGCTGAACCAGTTATCAAACTTCTAAATAAAGACAGGACTGAGATTAGGGTGGGGCAAGGGAGGGGCGAGATGTCCTGTCTTTGCTTCTGCCTCTGCAGAATGAAGTGTCAGCAGTACTGACTCTTACATCAATTAAAAGTGAGAGAAGCAATCTTCTCTTCTCCCCAAATAAAAACTCATGAACAGAGCAATTTCAGAAGAAGAAACAAACTGCCCCCCAAAACATAGAAAAAGCTCTTCAGCCAGATTAGTAACCAAAGAAACCTAAATTAAAATAACAATGAAACATCATCTTCCACTCTAAGATTTGCAAAAGTTGGGGAAGGCCCAAATACTGCAAAGTGTAAATTAGTTAACTTTTTGGAGGTAAAAAATGAGACAATATACATTCACATTTTACATAAATATTCCTTTTGACCTAACTGTTAAGCTTATAGAATCTGCCCAAAGGAAACAAACAAATGAACAAAAAAACAAAAGCAAAACCACCAAACAATAACCTTTTAGAGCTTTGTGAAGATTAACTGTGAAGGGAATTCATGTCAGTTGCTGACACCTAGGAAGCACTCAGTAAATAGTACTTATTATTATTTTATTGTTTTCAACAGTGTTATCTGTCCTATGGAAGTCCATTGTAGAAGAACTACTCAAGCAATAACACCAAAATAATTCAGAAAACTGAAAGAGATAGTTACAGCCTTTTGTCAGACCTGAAGCTTCATCACTTGAAGATGTTCCATTATTATTTCATGGACTATAAAGAAAGAAAGGCTTCCTAGTGTAATTGCAAAATGCAGGCTAATTTCAGTTATGTTAAAATGTAAAAACTACTCTGGGTCACCCCAAACCCTGACAATGAAGCATAAAGGAGTGTACTGTAGATTGTCTGTGTCCAAACAATTGAGTATTTAAATAATCATTTTCTTGGAAATTTTGACGAACTCGAAAAATCTTAAACTCTAGTAAAATCCAAACTCTAGGATCCCTGAGCACCTAGAATTCAGTTTGTTAGTGATCACCAAATGAAAAAAAATAATGAATGAATGAGACATGGAAGAATTAAGGCTACAATTGAAAAGAGTCTCTGCTCATAAATAGCACTGGAAATTATGTAAAACAACACAAATGTCCTAGAGAAAGGCAGATGGAAAGCTATAATGATACAAAAATAAGAAAGACTTGGGTGGACATTTTCTTTAATAAAATAGCAGTGCCCATGTAATCCCACCGCGGATAACCTGGAATATTTTTAGAAGAATCTGACATCGTTTTGGTGCAATGAAGCTATATTAAAATACACTCATGTACTGAGTACCTGTCCTGTGTCTATCCTGGATAGATAAATCAATAGTCACCATTTTTAGGAGGTGGATCTTAATTCATCTTGACTGAATTAATGATTTCTGTACAGATGGATGCCTGATCCTAACCCACTAATTTATTAAGTCCAATTTTCAACATCAGAAAAATTTTTGGATGATTCCCACAGAGAGAATGTTCATTCTTTCAAAGGCATTGAGCTTGTTGTATTCAACTGAGGTTTATGACATTTATCTTAAAAAAAAAAGACTTCATTTTTTAAACTATTACTATTTTCATACATTTTATGAGAAAGGAGTCACATACATTTCTGTAACTAATCAATTATTATCCTGCTTAGAGTTAATTTTTCAGTCACTTTGCATAATTACATGAGCTAGTTTTTCCCGAGATGATTATTATTATTTTAGGGAGAGTGGATGGGAATATTTTCATTTAAATTTCTTTGGAATATCACATTCCACATCGTTGCTTTGTTCAGTTAAGTACCTACGTTAGCACTGATAAAATTTGGTAAATATTACCACTGTGCCTTTCTATTTATGTTCTTTGGAAGAAAGGAGGGGAAAAAATTATACCTCCCATGTTGAATTAAGAGTATATAGACTTCTTTTTCCCCTTCAAAAAAAAGTACGTACGTTGGCAGTTGAAAACAGGTGCTTATTCAGTTCATTCACGATATGAAAAAAATCAATGTACGTTTGAAACTCCTCTTTCTTCAGAGCAGAAAATTGTAAAGGTTGAGCAAAACAGAAAACGAGTCCTTTTCTAAATATAGCAACGTCACATGACCACACTTGTCTTTGTACCCGGAACACTGAGGTATCAGACACGTCGCTTCATGGATGTGGCACATAATCACTTTAGGAACGAGGGGACAAGACCAGCCAGCACGGACACGAACGCTGGGCTTCTGTCTGTCCTTTTTCATCAAAGCGAACAGACTTAAGAGTGCTTTGGGGACATCCCCATGTGACAGTCTGTCATTTGGGTAGACTTTCCCTCTGCACTAGGAGAGCAATTCTTCCATTTCTTTGGTTTTATTTTCATACCCCCTTTCACAGCGACTGATGTTTAAACACTTCTCACAGTAGATTTTTTTTGTTTCCGTTTGCTTCTTTAACTGTGAGTTTTCAAACTGAGGCTAATTCAATTTTGCTGGTTATCAAGCTCATTCATGCCAGCATTATATAGTTCTCAATATCAATCCCCTGTAATTCATCTCTGAAGGTGGTGTTTTGCTTGTTTTATTTTCAAAGTCTTCTTTATAGAGTGATTTGGGCAGGGATCCTTCAAGTTTTTAGGGCTTGCAATGTTCTGTTTTTATATTTTTATTGTTAAAGGGCATGTGGCAGGTTCACTGCATTTCTGGGAAAGCTCCATGAAAGATTAAATTGGGAAGAAGAAATTCAAGAGCTATTGTGGCATTTAGAGGTGTTCATCACCAAACAAGCATTCTTAAAATGCCATTTCTGTTTTGCAGCAGGTAGATCTTTCCAGCCAGGCAAGGGTTTGCAAAGCTATAGTTGGAAAGGAACTAATACTGTCTTTTAGGGGAGTGAGGTGGGGAACTGATACATATTAACATTGAGAGAAGGTCTGCCCAAGCCTGGGGGAAAGCGGTGGACCTTCCACTGCTGACAGTGCCGAGGGGAAACATTTCTGCCTTTGGCCTCCAGGCTCACACGGGGAAGGAGCAGGAGGAAGTCACTCGGATTGTCTCATACTTGAAGGAAACAGAGGCCTCAACTGGCTGCTAAAAATTCAATTAAAAAAAAAAAAAAGTAGCTCAAACATACTAGCACGTGTGGGCCAGAACTGAGAATCTGGTTTTAGAAATCCGGGGTTTCTCCTTGGAAAGTTACCACTGCTCCCTTGACCTCGCTTTAAACATGTTCCATGGTGATATGCTTCGGTTTGTTTTGGATGCCCCTTATGAAATCCACTTTTTCATAAACCTTTCACTATATAGTGATTTTTATTTAAACAACTGCAGTGCATTTAGGTATTATTATATAGTTAAAATTATTTTTTCAAACCACGTATTCTCAACAGATATATCAAAAGATTCCAAATTTCTTTAAACACTCCTCTTTTCAAAACAACCCTCCAGAAGCTAGATTAAAAGCTGTGTTGGTCTCCATGACCTTTACTTGTCTTAAAAAAATTAAACAAACTGCTTTTTTGGAATGTCCCTTACAAAACGATAAATCATAACTTTATCAACTTCCCCAGAGGCTTTCAGAACCAAAGAAAAAAGTTCAGTGAAGATCAACTGCTCTTCAGTTGAAGAGCTCCTAAGAGGTAGCGCTCCCCGCTATGTGTTTTGTTCAGGGCTCTACTGCATTTAAACAAGGGACCCAGAAAACCGGTTCTCCTTTTTGATGCTGAGTGAGGATCCCGGGTCAGAAAGGAAAGGCAGAGCCCAAGCAGAGCTCAGGGATTACCCAGCTTTGGGTTTTATTTCCTTAATTGCTGAACTGAGGCCTGCTATGTGGGGAGTGCTCAAGAGTTAAAGAGTTTCAAAGTTAAGGAAGCAGTAAGCTCATTTGCAAGGGTTGTCATTCCAATTTTCTCCTGCTTCTAAATATGGAAGCTTCCTCTGTTTTCCAGTGCCTGTGCAGTCTACAGGGCAGGGCTGTCTCTCCCACCCCCTTCTCTCTTTCAGTACCCAAACTCCTGCGGAGGGCCTTAATACTCAAGAGTATGTCCTCCTTTACTTTGTAAAATGTCAAACACGTCAGAAGGGAAGGGCTTCCTCCAGTAACATTATCTCTGGACATTGTCTGCCTCTTCTTAAAACCTCCCTGAATTCTATTCATGACTTCATTTCTTTCTTCTTTTTATTAAATTTTTGACCTCACCATGTGGCATCTTAGTTCCCTGACCGAGAATCGAACGCGTTCCACTGGCATCAGGAGCAGAGGCTTAGCCACTGGACTGTGTGGGAAGTCCCTTCATTTCTGATTAATCACTTGGCGCTCAAGATTATTGAGGAACCACACTCCACCAGCAGTGAACTATCTTTAGGAAGTGCAGTCACTAAAATTCACCGTTTTGTTACTTGATTTGCCCAAGCTGCTACATTTTTCTTTTCTAATAAAATCTAGAGAGATTTCAATCTTTGCAAAAAAAGTAGGGGGATTAAAAACACTCCACTATTTCCCCATATCTCTAATCAATTTCACTGTATCACAAAAGTAGAGAGTTTTAAATCTCCAGCATATCTGGCTTCCCCTTTTTTTTTCTTATATAGTCAGTAGGTCAAAAAACCCACATGCAATAATAGGAAGTGAACATATTAGACATTTGTTTTTAAAATTCTGTCATATATAAGTTGTTTTAAATCTGAATCTTCAAAACTTTGTCCCTATTTCTTTGAAGTATATACTTTCACATACACATATATATTTATGTATGTTTATACACTCACAAATACTTAGGCTCAGGGAGACTGTTGAGAAAGTAGATCAGGATTCAAGATACCAAAACCATAGCACTTGAGAATCAGAAATTACACAGTTTTGTTTATTCCACCTCTGATTATTAAAGGGAAATTCAGACTGAGAAAGGCTGATTAGCATGCTCTGGTGTCTTTGGATGCAGGCTCTGGTTTTACCATATGATTCTGTTCTGCACCTAAAGGGGCTCCATTTTCTCATCTGTAAAGTGGGTCGGTCCACTGGGAAACATGATTTTAAGTTATTTTACTGTATCTGATTTTGAGAGCTAGGGTTTGGATCTTGCAAAACAGGACATCCAGGTCTCCGGGTGACTCGACAGCTCCACTTTTCCACCAATGAATCAGTTTATTTATTATTATTATTCTTAATATTTATTTATTTGGCTGCACTGGGTCTTAATTGCTGCATGTAAGATCCAGTTCCCTGACTAGGGCTTGAACCCAGGCCCCCTGCACTGGGAGCACAGGGTCCTAGCCACCGGACCCTGAATCAGTTTGGTTCTGCCCTGGACAGGCATTAGCCAGCTTTCACCAAAAGGCTGGGTTCTGGCAGCTGGGGTTTCCTGCCCATTTTCTATACAGTTTCACCAGCTTTTGACTCAGAAGAATCCAATTAGAGTCGATCCCTTTAGTGCAAGTGGCAGCAGATACTAGAATATCCAGAATTGTCAGAATCTCATTTCCGGCTTCACCCCACCTCCCTGTCTGTTTTGCATAGTTTTCATCTTTGCCAGAATGGGTCCCTTGTACTTTTGGGAATTTCCTCAACCACTCATCATTTTAGGCTGAACATGAGTGATTTATCCAGCAAGAGTTATTAAAATTGACTGTGGTCTCTGAAGAAGGGATAGTTTGTCAAACTTCTGTCCTCAGAATAATTGAATATATTTTGCATGAACTGTGATTAATGCAAGGTAATTTCAGAGGATGGCTTTTACTAATTTATAAATCAATCACATTGACTCATCTTGGTAGACCAAACTTTAAAAGTTCATCACTGACTCGTTCAAAACCAGGATCTCATACATACATAGTTCAGTGGTTCAGTGTAATTCTTCTTAAGAAAGCAAGCAGATTGAGCAACACTTTAATTCAGAAACAAGTTGCTCAATGTGCGTCTTCTGAACACAACAAGCCTGAGAGAGGGGAACGACAGAACACAGGCGGGACACACCTGACCGACCAACCACGCTCCTGCTTCTCGACTGATCTCACCTTTACGACCAAACTCGCAGTATTATTAAGAATTTGGAAAGGTCAGATGGAATTATCTCACTACCCAGAGAGGGATTTCTGAAGCATCTGAAAGCACCTGATTCACTTAAAGCAGCAAAGTAAAACCTGAGCTGTTATAACATGTCTAAAACTCCACAGAGCTCGTGAAATAAATGCAGGTGGATTGTTTTTCCCTTTCTTCTGCCCACAGAGAAGTTCAGCTATTTAAAAAGCCACTGGAGTTATGGTTTCAAGAAAAGAAAATGGTTTGTGTTTTTCTTATCATGTCGGAAGGGAGACACACGGCTTAACAGTTAACAGCAAGGAGCCTTTCAAAGACTTCCCCTCCTCCCCCAGCGAATTTCAGGGGCCTCGTTCCAGGTAAATACACACACACCTAGAAACTCAGTAACCAGAACCCAAACCAAACCCAAACAAAACAGTAACTCCACTCTTGTCTAAATTAAACCCAAGACGGCTTTCTCACAGTGCATTTTCTCTTTTCTGTTACTAGAGTATTTGAACAATTTCTCCACGGAGGAACAGGTATTTATTGAATGTTGTACAAACGGAGGCAGCCCGGTCGGGCCCTGGAGGGGTTCAGGCCCCAGGGAGCACCGCCGTCCTGCCCTTGCAGAGCACTCAGTGAAGGGATGCAGGGACTCGGGCCTGGGTCCCACAGGCTCCTCCCGAGCCGGTTTCTCTCGATGGGGAGTGGGGGGACAGAGGAAAGACGGTGAAAATAGCTCCCCGAGGGGCAGGGGGTGGAGGGGAGGGAGGAGATGAATTTAGAAGGATCCGGAGCCTCAAGAGCATTTCTCTACGCCTACCCCTTAATAGCTGTGGCACATATAATTTTTCTCCTTTGGAATGCAGATATGGTATTCACAGCCAGTCAGGCCTTCTGAGTGGATTGACACATAGTCAGTCAGAGGATTTTTTTCTTTTTTTTTGGGAGGGGTGAGGGCAGAGAAAAGAGGGAGAGAGAAGAAAAGGCATTGTTTTTTTCAATCAAGGAGGGATACATGGAGTAATAATAACAATAATGGTAAGGATGACAATTGTTCATTAGTATGGATGTTTGTGAAGTGCAGGTCCGGGCTAAGAAGAGCTTTCTAGTCTTACTGCCTGAACTATCTAGTTAGGGAAACCTCACCCTTGCTGCCACTCCCTGTTTCCTGAAATCCTTTAGTCATCTTTCCTGAGGGCATGTGATGTTTTTCCTTCTTTAAACTCCTCTCCTTGCTAAGGGCCTTAGGTAAGACAGGTGCACCGTCCAGGGTGAAACTGTGAGGTTTCCAGTTCAGATGTGATAAGGAGAGAGAGAGAGAGCTGGGTTTTCTTATGGCAGGAGGTACAGTCTGTGACATCCAAAGCAGTCATAGCCATTACCCACAGGAATCCCCATTCTGCCACTCAAAGCTGTGTGACCTTGGGACAACCTCTACACCTCAGTCTTGCCATCTATAAAATGGGTATAATGATAGCATCCAGCCTTAGCATCATTATGAGAACCAAATATCTTCATGTGCATGTCTGGCATAGAGTAACCTCTAAATAAAGGGTGGCCACGGTTTCTGTGGTTGTTTTGGGGTTGTCTGTTAAGAAACTACCCAGTCATGGTGATTTTCTTCAGCCTGGAACTGGATTAACTAAATGTCTAAGAAAGCATTTAAAGTCAGTGATTCTTGAGAAAATTTCTCTCTCTATCATGGTTTATCCACTACAGAAGCTTCTAAAAGCTAAATTAATTTCTAAAAGAGCTCATTGTTAGATTAGAAGTTCTATACACTTGAACCCGTCTCGTCTCCTAAGAACAGTAATTCCATGAGAAGAGGAACTGAGTCCCCCCACAATTTTCTACGGTGGGCATTGAACGTACACCACATCCAGCAAACAGGCAAAGAAAAATAATACTTTTGGGTGTAAATAGAATATCTGGAGTAATTTTGGCAATTCATTTTTTTCCCTTAGAAGTAGATTTTCAAGCCAAATGATGAATAACAGTACCTAAATTTTTTAAAAGTCTGCTCTCTACCTGTAATTAGTGTTTTTATTCTTTTTAAAATTTCTTTTCTTGACATATAGTTAACTTATAACACTGTATAAATTTCTGTGAGTTATACATATATATTCTCTTTCATATTCCTTTCCAGAGTGGTCTATCATAGGGTATTGGATACAGTTGCCTGGTTTCATTCTTGGTGTTGTTTATGTGTGGGTTCCCTCTTATTTCTCTTACTCACGCTTGATGAACTGTCTTAATTTTATTGAACTTTGCAAAGAACCAGTGATTGATCTTTTTTTTTTTGTCACAGGTTCCTGCTTTCAGGTTCACTAACTCCTTCCTCCTATGTAGATTCATAGGTAATATCCATATCTATAAGATCTGGAAAGTTCAGAGCAAATTGAGAATAGTACTTGGTAGAATGGAGACCAGGAAGCTAAAACCGGAAAATGCCCCTCGCAGATGATTCCTAACAGAATCAAGCTAACAGAAAGGTGGGTTTTTTGTTTGCTTGTTTTGCTTGGAGATTTTACTTTTTTACAAGAATGTATTCAGACTTTACTTGAATAATTAAAAATACAAATAAGAAAACTGCACAGAGAACGCCCCAGGTTTCCTTGACCACCTGCCGCCCGCGGGCTGACCCTCCAGGTCCCAGGAGCAGAGCAGAGGGGTGAGTGGGGGGGGTCTGCGGGGCGCCGGGCAGGAGGAAACGGGGGGGCGGTGCAGGGAGGGGGGCCACTCCCGCTGCTTTCTGAGGGCGCCTCGCTCTCCTTTCTGCCTCCCCCACCCACGGATTTCCCCAAAGTGTGCAGAGACGGCAGGTCTTTTAAAGCCGGTGAGAGAGAGAGAGAGAAAGGGAGGGACCACGTGACTTTCTGGAACGCAGACTCACTTCTTGATTTTGATCCTCACTGGCGCGCGGTCTCCAAAACGTCTTGCCCGAAATCGGAAAAGGTCCTGCCCCCCGGAGAGGCTCCCGTCTTCAGCTCACGCGAACCGACTCGTTTTGCTCTTAAGATTTGCTTCTCTTTCCAATCAAATAACCTGCCTCTCTCTCCTTCTGAGAAAAGCTTTCCAGATGCGATTTCCCTTTGGAAGGGAAGACTCTGAAGTCCTCCTCGGGCGCATCCCTTCTGAAAGGGAGAGGGTGGAAGGAGGCAGGCCCTGGGCCGAGGGCGCCTTCGGAGCCCCTCCGCCAGCACCCGGCCTCCCCTCGGGAGCCTCGGCTTGAACCCCGGCCTCCGGGAGGCATCGCGGCGCGGCGGCTCGGGGCACCCCTGCCCCCGGCCGCGCCCGGACTTCTGTCCTTGGACCCCGGGGCCCCCGAGAAGGTGGAGGTGGGCAAGGCAGAAAGCAAGCCCGTTTGCGTCTGAATAAAGCCGGCCTCCGTGGGAGAGAGACAGGCTCTGAGTTAGCAAGAATTCTGTAATTTGTCTCGTCCTCGTCGCCTGGGATTTCAAGGCAGGAACTGCCCAAATCCAGGTGCTCACTTCCCGGGGCTCGGCTGCAGACTTCCGGGGTTTGTGGACCGGCCCCTGGCTCTCCTCCGCGGCATCTCATCTCGCGACGCGGCCAGGTGGCGGCACCTGCCCCTCCGTGGCCAAAAGAACAGTTCAGGCTTCTGCATGAGAAATGAGATGTTTGTGCATGAAGTGACCTTGAATTGTGTCTGAGGAACTCATGTCAGATCCACATGTGGTCTCAGTTATTCTGCAGAGGTTATTACATTTCAGGCTGTTTTGTGTTCCTTTTCAGGGTTTAAGTGAAGTATTTTCTCTTTGATATATTTGATGTGGCTCAAAGACGCTTGTTTTTTTTTCCCCCCTTTTTCCTCATAGATTGTATTGTTTGATTAGATCTTTTTGTTAAGTCAGATCAAAGGTGGCTTTTCTCTCTTTAGGAGGGATCTTTTCTTAAATCAATAGGACAGATTCCACAGGAAAGACTCATTTTATTTGAATGGTTTTGAAGAGGGAAAAGATTTCAATGGGTGTGAAGAAATGTTTTTGCTTCTGTATTATATTTATCCATCAAACAGTTTGAAGAAAGTAAATACTTGGAAAGGGGGCTTCCCAGGTGGCGCTAGTGGTAAAGAACACGCTCACCAATGCAGGAGACGCAAGAGATGCAGGTTGGATCTCTGGTTGGGAAGATCCCCCGGAGGAGGAAATGGCAACCCACTTCAGTATTCTGAGAATGCAAACTTGCGATTTGCTGTGGAAAGGCTTTGGTCTCGGCTGGAGAGACACACCGTTATAGAAGACAATCCACTTCACGTGTGACCTGGGAGCTCCAAGAGCTGGCGGTTTTGTCCCGCCTCTCCGTATTCCTGCCCGTCTTGTGGAAATGCTGGCCTTAGCTTGTGCTCTTCCTCCGGGAGCAGCCTTTCCATGCCTCTTATTTTTAAAGTTTTAAAATATTATTTATTTGGCTGCACTGTGTCTTGGTTATGGCATGCAGATCTTCGATCTTTGTTGTGGTGTGTGGGATCTCGCTCTGCGACCGGGGATCGAACCCTGGCTTCCTGCATTGGGAGTGTGGAGTGTCAGCCACCAGGGAAGTCCCAAATAGCACCTATTGTTCTTATTTACTGTCAGTTAATCCGTCTCTTCAGCTTACAATGTCCACTCCATGAGGGCAGGGTTTTCATCTAGTTTTCTTCACTGTCTTGTCCCCAGCGTTCAGAACAATGCCCGAGACAGCAATAGCTCAAAATTATTTTGCTGATTGAACAAGCAGTCTATACACCATTCCCACTCCCAAGCTTTCAGTCATGATGATGGGGGAAAGTGGAGATAGTCATCCAAATAATTCAAATCAAAGATGACTAAATAAGCCCAGGGGTTATAATGTGACTATAGTTAATGACACCGTCTTTGAAAGATGCTAAGAGAGCATATCTTAAAAGTTCTCATTACAAGAAGAAAAACTGTGTAACTATCTGGTGATGGATGTTAACTAGACTTACTGTGCTGATCATTTTGCAATGTATGCAGATATACACCTGAAACTAATATAATATTATATATCAATTATAACTCAATTTAAAAAAAAAGAGAGATGACTTTCTTTTGAGCTGTCAGCACTCCAGGACCTCACTTATGTGGGTGAGTTTTTACAATTCACCAGTTGTAGCAATTGTGAAGTTTAGCCTTAGGCATCCAAGCAGTGCGTCACGTGGTAGATGCCACTCCGAAGCTCAAAACAATATATTCTTTATTCTTTCACACACACACACACACCAAAAAAAAAAAAAAAAAAAAACCCGAAAATTCTGTAAAAAATTTTCCAGAAAATGCATCATTTGGTGTTGTGAAGAATTGCGTCAAAGAGTAGGTGCTTAATAGAACTTTCTTGACTTGGCCCTCACCAAGGAAATGTAAAAAGTCAAAGCATTTTGTGTATAGAACACCAGCTCCATAATGGCAGGACCAACCAAGTTATGTTCTCTGCTGTATCCCGCACTCCTGGCAGGGTGCCTGGCACATAACAGGGGATGGGAGCTATGTTAATGAACAGATGGATGAATGAATGAATGGTGTCCATCCGTCTCAGCTACTGCGATATAGACTGAACTTTAGACACCAGTTGAGATCATGAAACGTTGTGGGAGAAATTTCCCTTGTGTGTGCAGTGTAGTGGATGGATAGGTAGCCGTTTAATCTGAAGACCAGGCGGCCGTTTGCACGCCCAATTAAGAGTTTCCAACCACAGTTCTGCTTGTGTGCACACTGCCCCTGTAACTAGCCATGTGTATAAAATGCATTAGGCTTTTGTAACAGGAGAAACAATAAGGAAATACATACCTGTGGAAGACAGGTGAGCATCCAAGGAATTCTAGACCTGAACAGAAAATATGAAAGCAATTAGGTAATGCTGTTTACGTCTTCAGAGCAGAAGGCGTCTGAGAGCAGATCCAAGCTTTACCCAAAAAACAAACAAACAAAAAAGTAAAAGTAAGAAAACAGTTTTAAGGCCAATGCTAGGTCTGGCCAGCTAAATATCTTTACTCAGTGTAACAATTATCAAATTATTAAACAATTTTTCTAACGAACCACTCCAAAATGTAGTGGCGTAAATCAACTAACTAAAACAAAATTATAAGACTTGTTTTTTTAAAGCAATTTTAGATTCACAGCAAAATTGAGAGAAAGGTAGAGATTTCCCCAAAACCCCTTGCTTTCATATGTGCACAAACTCTTCCAACCATTTTTTTTCTAGGTCATGTTCTTTCCAGTGAAACTCTATCCAGGTGCGCTGCCGGGTGCACTTGCGGTCAGCGGCCAGGCTGGATGGCGCAGGGCAGCCCCCCTCGCGTGTCTGCGGGCCGTCTCGCTGCACAGTGGAGGAGTGCTCAGCCTGGACGGCTTGTCTGTTCCGGGAGGTCTTTCATCCCCCAGCAGGACAGCCTGAACTCCTTCACCTGACGGCCTCGAAGAGTGAAATACATAAAGCACTGGGCTCCCCTGGCGATCCAGTGGCTAAGACTGCATTCCCAAAGCAGGGCGCCTGGGTTCCATCCCTGGTCGGGCAGCTAGATCCCACCCGCCGCAGCGAAGAGTTTGAAGGCCTCAACTAAAGATCCCGCATGCTGCAGCTAAGACCTGCTGCAGCCAAATAAACACACAAAATACATTAAAAAAAAAAAAAAGAAATATATAATACAAGGTGCCTTGAGTCTCATCTGAGGCCCTGTGCCACAGCTCTGAGACTTGAAGATAACAATAATAGAGTGTCACCATGGGGGAATACTGGTCTAGCCAAACCTAAGGAGTATAATCAATAAATCGACTTAATATGGCAGATATAAGCGACTGAATAAAAACATAGGAGAGGTGATATCACTGCTCGGATTGTCAGAGTTAGCCAAGCAGTGTTATTAATAGCATGCAACAGTTGGGGCTATACTTACACTAAAAACTTATTTGTTGTTTGTCTGCAAGTCAGGTTTCACGGGGCATCTGTGCGTTTTCTGGCATCCACTGTTAACCCCTATGCTATGGATCTCCAGTTTTCCACCAGGAAAGTGGCCAAGTGAGAGAGTGGGGAGTCGACTGTATGTTAGGTGATAGTAAGGCTTAAATTCTTTCTTTTTCTTTCTTCAATATAAGAAGCAGATAGAAATGAAAGTGTTGACATTTCCTTCTGCCCCCCAATGGGTCACCAGCCACCAGCCACCCTCTCCTCTTTGGAGACCTGCTACCCGTGACGCTCCTCACACTGGGGATCACTGCTTACTGGGTTTAATAGTCTCCAGGGCTAACTCACAGATCACACGACCTTGAGCAAATGTTTTAAATCTCTCAGTCTCCTCATCTGTGAAATGGAGCTAATAATAGCACCCACCTCGTCGAGCCTTATGAGGATCATAGGTAGAGCATGCGTGAAGGGCTGGACGCAGCATCAGAGACGGAGGATGTCTCCTCCCCCAGGAGGCCGGTTACACGTTAGCTGTTACTATCGTTGCTCTCATTGTTTTTGGTGGTCATGGTTGGTCTGATTCCAGTACGAAAAAAACTGTTATAGCATTAAAAAAAGAAGAAGAATCTTAAAGCCTTTTTCAAACTCCATATCTGTTTTTAAAAATTACATCTAATGCAAAGTCCCCAGAATTGGTATTCTCAAATAGTGGGACTTTACTTACATTTCGAACTTAGCGTTAAAGTGGAGCTCTTAGAGCGAATTTATGTATATACACTTCTGCATACGCAGCCCACAGCCTTGTGACTGTACATCAGATCCTTGAAGCCTGCCAGGAAGAGTCTCCGCTAACTGGAGATGTGCGGGGTTTGGCATACAGCAATAAAAACGCCACACCGACACCTAACCACTAACTGTGTGACCTGGTGCAAAGCACTTACCCTCCTGAAGGTTGGTTTTTACATCTCAGCTTTTCCTAAGATTTAAGAGAGCCATAGGAGCACAGCTTCCACGTATAAAAGAAATTAGCTACAAGGATATACTGTGTAGCACAGGGAATGTGGCCAATATTTTATAATAACTATAAATGGAGTGTAACTTTTAAAAGTTGTGAATCACTATATTGTGCAACTAAAACTTACGTAATAATTGTAAACCAACTATATCTTCATTAAATAAATAAAAATATAAAAAGATATTATGTATAAAAAGACTTGTATGAACACTGTCTGTACAAGCACGTTATTTTAAAGTCCAGTGTGCCACTCACACATCATCAGTTGTTATGTCCAAGAAACACTTGCTTCTTTTGTGACTGGATGGTGTAAGTCCATTTTCAGGCCCCAAAAGCATACAATGAAATTATTACAAAGTTTATGGTTGAAAATCAAACACCTTACTTAACCTTCAATCCTGACCTTTTTAATTCACGAAGTTTTGAAGATAGTCACTCTGAGGGTTGTGGGAACGTTGCTTTTGTGGGCTGAGTATAGCATTCACAGTGTTGGACGTAATACTAGCTTCTAATAGGTGCTCACGATACAGCTGTAAATGAAAGGAAGACTAAAAGGAATGGGGTGTCCTGAGGAAACAGATCTACTTCATGCTGAGATGCATACTAGGGTTGTTTCACTCTCGAGGGTTGATGCAAACCTGTTTCCTACTCAGGTCCGGTTCTTCAGTGGATGGGAGTCCAGTCTAGCCCAGAGAACTACTCCCTTAAATCAAGCATTTAGCACAAGTATAATCATAGTTACCAAGGGAGATTTTGCTTTCTGTCTGGCCCATTAAAATATTTTCTGGTTAAGAGTTTGCACTGTTGGGGCAGATGACCTGGGTTTTCCTGCTTGACCCCTGTTCACGACTGCGTGACTTTGTGCAACTTTCTTAAGTGTTCTGAGCCTCCATTTCCTCATCTCTAAATTGAGGGAGCCAAGAGGATTTAGCTGGCTGAATTATTGTAATTACAAGGATAGTGACATTTGCATAATATTTATTTGTGCTTATTCTATGTCATAAGGCTTCCCAAGTGGCTCAGTGGTAAAGAATCTGCCTGCCAATGCAGGAGACACAGGTTCAATCCCCAGATCGGGAAGATCCCCTGGAGAAGGAAATGACAACCCACTCTAGTATTCTTGCCTGGGAAATCGCATGGACAGAGGAGCCTGGCGGGCTACAGTCTATGGGGTCGCAAAGAGTCAGACACGACTGAGAGATGGAGCGCACACACACTCACTGTGTCAGGCATTCTCTAATCATCAGCCCTAGACTCCATCAAGGAAGGTAGATTAAGTCATGAAAATAAATCACACCCAACCCGACAAAGTTTTTCCCCCTTGAGTAACAGATTTATACATATATGTGTGTGTGTGTATATATATATATCATTCTTTCTGAATTTTTGCATACTACTGATCTAAGGGCAGTGGGATGAAAGACTCAAAGAACAGTAGTAAGAAATAGTAGTGGAAAATCAAAGAAAAAAACTTTTTTTATAGCAAGGATATTGTTGTTTAGTCGCTAAATCATGTCTCTTTGTGAGCCCATGGATTGTATGTAGCCTGCCAGGTTCCTCCATCCATGGGCTTGCCCAGGCAAGAATACTGGAGTGGGTTCCTAATTCCTTCACCCCCACTCTTGAATCTCCTGCATTGGCAGGCGGGTTCTTTACCTCTGAGCCACCAGGGAAGCCCCAAGCCAGGATGACTAACACATCATTATCTTTTCGGTTCAGTTCAGTCACTCAGTCGTGTCCAACTGTTTGCAACCCCATGGACTTCAGCACGCCAGACCTCCCTGTCCATCACCAACTCCTGGAGTTCACTCAAACTCATGTCCATTGCGTCAGGGATGCCATCCAACCATCTCATCCTCTCCCGGCAATCTTGATTCCAGCTTGTGCTTCTTCCAGCCCAGCGTTTCTCATGATGTACTCTGCATGTAATTTAAATAAGCAGGGTGACAATATACAGCCTTGAGGTACTCCTTTTCTTATTTGGAACCAGTCTGTTGTTCCATGTCCAGTTCTAACTGCTGCTTCCTGACCTGCATACAGATTTCTCAAGAGACAGGTCAGGTGGTCTGGTATTCCCATCTCTTTCAGAATTTTCCACAGTTTATTGTGATCCACACAGTCAAAGGCTTTGGCATAGTCAATAAAGCAGAAATAGATATTTTTCTGGAACTCTCTTCCTTTTTCGATGATCCGGCAGATGTTGGCAGTTTGATCTCTGGTTCCTCTGCCTTTAGAAGAACTAAAAAAGATTATTATCTTTTAGAAGAACTTAATTGTTCTTTGGGGGAGGGATGAGTTCCATAGTCAATAAATTCAGGAAACCCAATCTCCTCCCTTTGAAAATCCACAGCATGTTTACATAGTAAAGGCGCTAAGAAGTTCTGTAGGAAAGAAAACAATTTGGTGTTCTGTAACCCAGCATTTCCTACGCTGACTGACCACAGACATTTCTGCTGTTGTTTTATGTCTTCTATCACTTATTAACACTGCGGAACACAGTCTGGAAAGCTCTGGCCTATTGCTGTGTCTACAGGAAATCCCAGCAAACATGAGGCTTGCTCACGAGGATGGGAACATAACTCCAAGAGCACTGCTGGAAAAAGCCACACGACCAGCTCGAACGTTTTTCAACCGATTCTTGTGCTTGTGGGCAGATGCGGCTTCAGAAGCTGAACTGCGAACGGCAGAAGACCTGGTGAATGACAGCCACAGTAAGGAAGCAGGAAAGGGGCCGTCTGCTGCTCGCACAGCGCGACAGAAGCACGAACAGGCTTGGTTCTCTCGGCCGCAGCCCCGTGCGGGGTACGGCCCTGTGGCACCGTGCTCGGGGCAAAGGGCAAGCCTGTGTCGTGCCAAGCGGCGCCTATTTATAGGCAGTGAGGGCTGTTCTCACTTCAGGATGTCGCCAAGAGGGCTGCTACTCAATTTTGAGTCAACACTGTTATTTCTTCCTTCCAGTTTTATTGAGATATAATTGGCTTACGTACTGTGTAAGTTGAAGGTGGACAGCATGATCTGACTTACATACATCATGAAATGATGACCACCACAAGATGAGTGAACATACAAACTAAAGAGACAACATTCAAGAGAGAGAACAAAAATTGTGATGAGAACACTTAGAATTTTCTCTTTTAACAACTTGTGTGTATAACATGCGGCTTCCCAGGGAGCTCAGCAGGTAAAGAACCCGCCTGCCAATGCAGGGAACCCAAGAGATGCGGGTTCGATCCCTGGGTGGGGAAGATCCCCTGGAGAAGGCAATGGCAACTCACTCCAGTATTCTTGCCTGGGAAATTCCATGAACAGAGGAGCCTGGCAGGCTACAGTCTAGGGTTGAAAAGCACTGGACGTGACTGGGCATGCACACACCTATACAAGATAGAGCAGTGCTAATTATATTTATCATGCTATATAGCACATCCCTGATGCTTATCATGTAACTGGAAGCTTGTACCTTTTGACTACCTTCATCCAATTCTCCCTCCTTCACTCCCCACCTCTGCTGACCAAGAGCCCAATCCGTTTTTCTATGAGTCTGTTCATTTTTGAAATATAATTGACCAATTACACTATGTTAGTTTATGGTACACAACACAGTGATTTGGTATTTCTATATATTTCAAAATGATCACCACCATATTACTTAAAGTTATTTATTCATTTTGCTTATTTATACTTTTTCATTTTCATTTCTCTGCTTAATAGCTTAATACAGTCCTAATTTTTTGGAGAGGAGATTTTGTTGTTGTTGTTTAAACCACCTGTGTTCAGCTTTAAATAAAGTACAAAGAATAAAAGTTATAAGATTTTACCACGTAGTAAAGGGTACTCAATGGTTTGATGAACTTCATTCTTTTTTTAAAAAAAATTTTATTAAAGTATAGTTAATTTACAATGTTGTATTAGTTTCTGGTGTACAACAGTGATTTATTTATATATTCTTTTTCATATCATTTTCCATTATTTGTTGTTCAGTGGCTCAGTCAGGTGCGACTCTTTGTGACCCCACGGACTGCAGCACGCCAGGCTTCCCTGTCCTTCACCATCTTCTGGAGTTTGCTCAGACTCATGTCCATTGAGATGGTTTATTACAAGTTATTGAATATAGTTCCCTGTACTATACAGCAGGATCTTGTCATTTATCTACTATTTGTGTAATAGTTTATATCTGCTAACCCCACACTCCAGTTCATCCTTTCCCATCCCTTTTGATACTCATGTTTGTTTTCTGTGTCTGCGAGTTTGTTTTGCAAACAAGTCCATTTGTGTCACATTTTGGATTTCACATATCGGTGACATCACATGATGTTCGTCTTTTTGACTTCCTTCACTTAGCCTGACAGTCTCCGGGTCTGTCCACATTGCCGCAGATGGCGTGGTGTCATTCTTTGAGGCCGAGTAGCACAGCATCGCGTGTGTGCTCCGCGTCTTCTTCATCCGTTCATCTGTGGACGCACACGCAGGCTGCGTCCGTGTCTTGGCTGCTGCGAACCGTGCTGCTGTGAGCGCCGGGGCGCGTGTATCTTTGGTGCCCGTCCTTCTTGACTTCTCTCCCACACAGTAACTTTACAGTACACACACCCTCTGCTGTGTGTCAAAGCCTTTTTCTGCAGTAAAAAACATCGTTCAACGTCATTAACAGCTGAAAATATTCCATGGTGTCACTGTGCCATACATTATGTAACCCCTCGTCTACCTTTGAGGGACATTATGGTTTTTTGCAATTTGTGATTATTAACAATTCTGGTGGGAACACCCTTGTGTGTCTAGCTTTTCACACTTAAAAGATGTTCTCCTTAAGGTAAATCTCTAATAATATCTGTGACAAAGTGTACCTCTGTCTTATGTTTGGTACCATGTTGCCAAATTTTTTTCCAGAAAGGTTATATGAAATTGCATGCATGCTAAGTCAGTTCCGACTCTGCAACTCTATGTACTATAGCCCACCAGGCTCCTCTGTCCATGGGATTCTCCAGGCTGGAGTTGGTTGCCATATTCTTCTCCAGGGGATCTTCCCGACCCAGAGGCTGAACCCAGGTCTCATGTCTCCTGTATCAGCAGGCGGGTTCTTTATCACTAGTACCACCCTCATTCTAAATGTGCAAGAAATTGCTTCTTTTATACTTGCAATTCTTATACATTTATAAGACCACTCTTGATCTACGCTTTAAAGTATTACTATTCCCTAGGAGAAAAGATCAGTTCTGTTGTGAAGTGGGTCACTTTTGAAGAAAAAAAAAAAGCCTACAATATGGAATCCAGTTAATTTTCCATTTTGTCCACATAATAAGGAGAGAATTGGTAGTTCTTTAAGCAGGATAGAGATAAAATTTGGACTCAATACTGTAACGCAGATGTGTGTGTTAGTTGCTCAGTCGTGTCTGGCTCTTTGCAACCCCATGGGCTGTGGCCCACCAGGCTCTTCCGTCCATGGAATTCTCCAGGCAAGAATGCTGGAGTGGGTTGCCATTTCCTTCTCCAGGGGATCACCCTGACCCAGGGATGGAATCCCTGTCTCCTGAATTTCCGGCAGATTGTTTACTATCTGAGATGACACAGATACAAAAGAGAAAAAGTTTCATCTCTTCCAATGTTTGGAAAATGCCTAAGGATTCTCTTTAAGTAGATAAGAATCTATGCAAATCCAAGATTTAGTTACTTAATGTACAATAGACAACCTGATCATTTAAGGGAGGATACTGCCTTTGAAAGTGAAAGTGAAGTCCCTCAGTCGTGTCCTTTGCGACCCCATGGACTGTAGCCTGCATCAGGCTTCTCCCTCCACGGGATTTTCCAGGCAAGAGTACTGGAGTGGGTTGCCATTACCTTCTCCAGGGGATCTTCCTGACCCAGGGATCGAACCCAGGTCTTCCACCTTGCAGGCAGACGCTTTACCCTCTGAGCCATTTGGAACTTGCTTTATGAAACATTCTTGGAATTATTGACCGAATAAGTCTTGAAGAATGAGCAGGTTTTATTTATTTATTTATTTTTTGGCTTCACCTAAAGGCATGTGGACTCTCAGTCCCCCCCCAGGAAGTGAACCTCGGCCTGTGCAGTGGAATCTTAACCACTGGGTCACAGGGAAGTTCCTGAATGGGTTTCTAAAGATGGATTTCCCTTCAGTCAAGGGCACTTCAAACAACGCCTACTTCCTGGAATGCAGTAAATGCCCAATTTAAAACCATAGCTGAATGAATACATGTCATAGGCAAAGTTACAAAGTCGTGTCCTTCCTATCCGTCAGAATCTATCTGATCAGCTCGAGTCGCTCAGCAGCTGTTCACAGGTAACCGATGGGTGTTACGCACAAGCTCCGAGCAAATCTCCGGAACTTGCACGTTCTCCATAAACAGAGGCAGCGAACGGGTGCGCAAGCACCACACGCATGGCTTTTCAAAAATACTTTCGGTTCAGGTGGTATTTAAATATTTTGACATGACGGCCACCGTTTCTACAGTAAGCGTTTACAGAGAAGCCTGGCGGTCGGGCCTTCCTGGACGGCAGGCCGCTCCGGCACCCCGGGCGCAGCTCGGGCGCAGAGGCACCGCCGCCCCAGGGCCGGGCCCACCCCGGGCCCCACCTGCTTGGCCCGCAGGCGTCTGGGTTTTGCCACACCTTTCTTTTTTAAGTTTGGACTGTGTACCTTGGAGATCTCCTTATCTGAGACTATTCTTGAAACTGGCTAGTTCTCCCTCCCCCAGTTTTTGAGGACTTGCTTCGCGAGCCTCCCGCGGTAGCCTGTGTTCTGCTCCTTGTCTGCCCAGACTGGCAGGGACAGCTCTCCGGAGGGACCCGTCCCCGCGCGACCTCTCCCCGCAGGCTGATGGCCGTCAGAGCCCGGGGCGCTCTCCCCGCACGCGGGGCGCCGGGGCGCAGGACCCACGGGGGGGACCCGGGGGCCGCGGGGCGCTGCCGGCCTTGGCTTCCCGGCCAGTCCTGGCTGTTCCTCTGACCCCAGCGGGACACTTACTCCACACATGTTTTGAGGATGGGGAAAAACCCTCGATTCTACTCTGCTTTGAGCAAAAAACTAGCTTCTTCCTATTATATAATGAGACATAAAAATAGAGAAACATTCTTAACACTTTGCTATCAGAAAAGCAGACGTTTTCTACATAGCCCATTACATACAACATAAACACATCGCCCATTCCCCCCTCCTCCGAATAACTAAGAATAAATGCCAAACTTCTATAACCAATTCGTAGGTACTGTAAATCTGCTTATTTTCTCCAACAGTAGGTGTTTGGTGTCAATGTACATTTTTTTTTCCTACCATAATGCTTCCTTTACCCAAACTACTAATTTTGTTTTTATGAATAATACAGTATGTCTCGGTTATTATTTAGTTTGATTGTATGCTGGCCTCATGCTCTGCATTTTAATTTAAGTGTAACTGCTCCGGAAAAATGCAAATCTCTCCTATTCAAATTCAAAAGAAAATAAATGGATTTTTTATGGCCTAAAGGATCTATTCATTACCAAATCATTTATCTTTTCAGAAAGAGCAGTTTATATATCCAATATGCTCCAGCGCTGTCTTTATTTTCTTCATTTTTTTCTCCTTTGATAAATATGCTTGCTCTTTCAAATCTTCCTTGAATCTCTGCTGACAGGGCCAGCTTATAGCAGACTGAACAAGAATATAATTAATAGCATTAAATAAAAGCAAAGGTGGCATAGAAAGCGCAAACATATTGGATATTAACAAAATAATAATAACTCTAAAGCTTGGATTGCAATATTAAAAGGAAAAAGAAAGCTACACTTGAGTTTTATCAAAGCAGAAAGACATCAAGTGAAGAAGAGACAAGAATGTCTTTAACATTTAGCGTTTTTTTCCTAGTTCCTGATTCCTTTAAGAGCCAGGAACACAGATACTCTAATCACGCTCTTTGATTTAATTCTAACATTACCTGCTATTAGAAGTTTGGCATTTTGGATGCCAGGCTGTATTTTTATGAACACCGGTTTATATTTCTATCTTGATGAAAGAAACCAGTTTGGAGGACCTTGCTTCTGGGAGGGTGTTGGAATACACAAACAGCTGTGATGTAGAAAGCAATTTCCGATGAATACCTTCCAGCGCAAGCTCGCCTGCCGCTTCCTCCTGAGTTAGGACGGCCCCTGAGTGAGAAATAGTGGTAGCAAGTGGGAGTCTGTGGCCTTTGTAATGGTACAGACATTTACCTTCCTCTGGCATATTGTACTTTAAAAATCATACGATTACAGTAAAGTCACCCAGGATGTTGACTTTGCCCATTCATGTTTATGTATCAAGTCGGATTTCAGGGCAAACTGAATGGATTTCTTTGTTCTCACTAGATTAAATCCAGGTAGATAATCTGGTTTAGTTATGGCTACATTGTTTAAATAGTGCTCATTATAGTACTTACAGTACAACTGGCAGAGGAGCGATTTAAATGTTCGTTTTGAAGAAGGAAACAGAAAAATCACATGCCAAGCTCAAAAAATGTACAGTCGGTTCTGAGTCCCTCCCTGACTGCAGGCCGTTTTCAGAGAATTGTTTACCTGGAAATCCTCAGACAGCAGCCTTGCTCCTAAACCCAAAGCCCGTGTACACGACTGCTGGTGGCCTGGGGCCGGTTTTAGTCTGGTTAGGGCGGACGTGTGAGTTCACAGCAGCCTGTGCGGTTGTTGCTTCTCATTTGCTATCAGGAAGGCGAAGAGCTGGTTGAGAGCTCCCGGGCCATGGACTCAAGGGCCCTTTTTGACTTAAGGCTTCCCCAAGTGAAAGGCAGGGGGCTGGCTCTGAAAGAGGTGAATGAACGCTCTTGGAAGGACTAATTGGCTAGTGCTGGCAGGCCAGAGACAGCAATCCTGAGAACATCTGATAGCTAACTCCTTAAGAGACAAAAATAAATCAGGATTTCACCAGGTGCTTTTATTAAGTACAGTGTGTTTTTTATAAAGAGCAATGATAGGACTAGGACAGGGAGGGAAAACAGGGGACGTAGAAGCTGATGTTTATCGAGGCCACTTCTTTCTAGATTCCAGGGGTTGGTGCTTAACTTCAATTGTCCTCCGTTTCATGATTTATTTGGGAAATTCCTGAGGTGAGAGCAAAGGCATATATCAAGGTCTTGGCACCAGGAACTAAAACAAGTAACACGCTGGAATATTTTTAGCAGATGATAATGCAGAACACAGGAAAATAGATGGAAGACGGTTAAAAAGAAACAAGCCGAGATGTTCTAACCTGAAAGTGATGGGATACTGATTATTTAGGGAATGTGTGTGGCACTTTTCTCTATAAATCACCTCTGGCTCCGGGTCTAGAGGACAGTATGCAGAGGCCAGACAAACAGCACCTCTTAAGGAAGGGAAGACATGACATTCACAATGCCAACCACAGCTTTTCTGTTTTACGTGTCACATAAATAATACAGATTGTGCTTTTAAAGAAAAATTGGGCACAACACGAGGATAGGATCCTGGATCAGATTGTAACATTTTTCTTATAAAAGACATACCTTGGACGATAGGTCCGATCTGAGTAAGGTTTGTAGATTAAATCACAGGTACTGTGTCCATGGTGATTTCATGATTTTGATAATCATCCTGGGATTATTATGTTGATGTAGAATATTTCTTTTGCAAATCTTTTCTGGGCAGGGCATGTGGACCAGGGATCGAAACTAAAAGCCCTTTGCGCTGGTTAGGGAGTCTTAACCACTGGACCACCTGGGAAGTTCCAAAAGAATATTATTTTTAAACCAGAAATATACATAAGGTAGGGGGCAAAAAAAAACAAAACAAAACAAAAGAAATCAGGAATACGGGGAGAGAGTTAACTTTTGTCAACACATTTCCAGGAATTGTTCATGACTCGAAGCTACTGTGATTTCATGCAAGATAATAATTTTGGAAGGAAAAGTGAAGTGCTCAGTTGCTGGGCTGATCTGTCTACTGTTTAAGGTCCTGGACAAATTAATTAAGCACTTGCCTTGTACCTTCATCCTCTCACCTGTAAAATGGGTGTGATAATAATTTATTCCATTTAGTCGTCGCCACAATTAAAGCAGATGGCGTATACGGAGCGACACTCAGCGCTGGTTCCTGGCCGGTGTCAGAAGCTGCTTAGTACGTGGTCACGGATTTGCTTAAAGTCATTTCTATAGCTTCTGTTTTAATGAACTGGCTTTTGTGTGATTGGTCATAACTTAAAACAGAATGGTTTGCCTCTAAATCCATGTACTTGGAAAATGTTCATACACTTTAGAAAACACAGTGTTTGGAAGCTGGACTCAATCCCTACCAAGGTAAACACTTATACACTTACAAGAAGGTTGTGTTCTGCCCTTGTGGAAAAAATATTTTCTGAAAAGTATAATAAACTTGAGCTTCGAGGAATAAAGCTCTATTGGTTACAGGGAGTAGCTGTTGGTTTTGTGCAAAAAAGAAAAGGAAAATTTATCCAAAAATAGACAGTCAGTAGTAGTAATAGCAACATCAGCTCGTGTGGGTCTAGTGCAGCCTGGATCCCTAACTCTTCTGCCATGGTGCTTCTTCAGAGGTAAGCCTTGCAGGTTCTGTAAGTTGTAATAGTTCCAATTTTTTACAATCTAATTTTTGGGAGCCTGGAGAAGGGGAACACAGCGTTGTGAGGTAAGGACCATACCCCGTGTCTGATCTCAGCCACTACCCCTTCCCTCCGGCCCTTCCTCCTCTCCCATCCTTTTCTCTCGTGAAGACCGTCTCTCCCGGCCCTACGCTGCGGGCAGCCGGCGGGCGCGGGCTGGACTCGGCTCCTTGGCGCTCCTGGGCTCCGACCCCGTCTGCTGCAGGTGGAAGGCGCCTCGCACAGACTGAGCCTTCACCTGGAATGGGGGTGTCTGCAGTGTTTCTGCATCTCCTGGGGCTCAGCCGGGAGGCGCTGAGGACCCCCGGTGGCCCCCGGAGGCTGCGGCCCTGCTGCAGGCAGCCTGGTGCGCGCGGTCCCTGGTGAAGGCCCAGTCGCCCCGAGCCGGGCACCGCTGCCCGCGCCCTGCTGCCCGCGCCCCGCTCCGCCGGGCCAGGCTCCAGCCTCCTGCCCGGGGCCCCTTGCCGCCTTTTTTGGGATTAGAAATGGGCTGCACCTTCAGAGTAGACAATTGGGCAGGTGCCTAAAACCGGTGGCAACAAATGGAACCGGAAAAGGCCTTCCTCACCCTCCAGCCGGCGGCGACAACAGTCTGGATTGACGGTTGTAACCAACCAACGGCAAGTGCCCTGGCGGCTCCTGGCCTGGTTGCCGGCGCACGGCCTGTCACTTGAGGACAGAGGGCATCGTGACTCTGCCCCCGGCACGCGCACAGCTTGGGAGAGGCAGCCGACCACACTCAACCACGCAAGCTCCAGGTGATAAGGGAAGGTGCTTTGCTGAGATGGACAGAGGAGACCTAGAAAGGGCTGTCGAGTAGGCCTAGAGCTGATTGTGAAAGCAGATTTAAAAGGCCCCAGTTGTTAGGAGGACTAACCGATGCTATTGCCGGGTAGTGTGGCAGTGAAGAACCTGGACTTCAGATTCACCCGTCCTAAGGAAGAGTCCTGACTGTCATCATATACGGGCTGTGTGACCTCGGGCAGACTAGTCAGAGCTTGGAAGCCTCAGTTTTCTGATCTGTAAAATGGGAGGATAATGGTATCTGTCAGAGAGTTGACAGCAGGGTTGAAGGGGAGAGTGGATGTACGAGCTCATGGAGGAAGGAGCATCATGCCACGTTTGCCATGTAACAGTTTTGGATTGAGCAGAGCAGGAAGGACAGCAGCGTCCCTGTCCTAGAATTTAAGGCTGCAGAGTGGTGACCCGAGGCCAGACGGCACTTGCAGACATGTTGTTTTGGTTCGTGGAGTATTTAAAGATTTTCAGAAGGAGGCAGATTGCTGGCACACTCACATATTCCCAGGAATTCTTGGTGGTCCAGTGGTTAAGACAATGCTTTCACTGTAGGCCTTGCGGGTTTGATCTGTGATCGGGGAACTAAGATCCCACACACTGCGAGGTGCGGCCAAAAATTAACAAATAAATAAATAAAATAAAGATGTCCCCTAGAAAAATGGGAACCGGCAGTTTCCCCACATGACAACAATGGCTGAGTAACAGTGAGTTCAGGTTGCTGGTGTGAACTTTGCTAAAATCTCTTATCCTTTAGGACCTCCCTCACGGCATTTGAGTTTGTTCTTTGTAAAATACTTGCATTAAAGGTGATGCTGCTGGTCTGGGAACCACACTTTGAGATCCATGGACCTAGAAAATATGTATCTTTATTTGGCTTTATTTGCAGAAGTAATATTTGCTGACCTTAAAATAAAATGCAGACAATGCAGAAAGGTATAAAATAGAAAGTGAAAATCAATAGCTAATTTCTATCCTTCTGGAAGAATTAAGGAAAAAAAAGTTAATTTTAAAAATTGCTTGTTTCTTTATAAACTGATGTGCTACAGGCCATACCATATAATTTAAGAGCTGGGAAGGTTAATCTTTCTTTTCCAGATTGGCTTGAAGTTACAACACATTGAACAGAAGAAGAACGTGAGGCACAGTGATCAGATGGAGACTCAGTGACGAGCTCACTTAACCCCCAGAGCAGCTTGGGGGGGAGGTACTGGTTAATACTCTCCTTTTACAGATGAAGAAGCAGAGGCTTAACTCTGTAAGTGACTCACACATGTAAGGTCACACAGCCAGTGACAGTGATGTTGGGGTATGAACAGGAGCCACCTTCATATTCATGCTCCTTGTTCCTGGACCGACTCACTCATTCCTTCTCCCCAGCTCTGCCACTTGGCATTTACTGATTGTCCCTTAAACACCAGACACTATGCCGAGAGCTGGGAATACGAGGATTTCAGGGCTGTGAAGCCCGGGAGAGTGGTTCCCACCCTTTGTTCTCCTGGGTTGGACTCATGGGTCCTCTGTGGCTGGTGTCCCCGGAAAGGACACACAGACCCGCATTTGGTGCCCAGTGTTGGGGGTCACCCTAAAACACCAGTGCCTCCGCTCAGTCTCAGACCCGCGCCCCAAGCGTGTTTGTAAATTTCGAAGCCGCCCGAGCTAAGGATACTTGATCCTGCAGCATAATCCCCAAGTTTTATCCCCATGGGCACAGAGAATGTGGCTTGTGCCTGGGGCTGGGCAGAGGCGTTGATGTTTTCGCGTCGTGCAAGATATGAGCGAACACCTTGGCCTTGGTGTTCTCATTATTAGACACGGGGTGGGCTTGACAGGCCTGCGTCTGGGCCCCAAGTTCGGATGGGTCCTGCGCTCGCCTTAATGCTCTGCTGTCACCAGCTCGAAATTCTTAGTAATTTTTGAAAAAGGAGCTCACATTTTCATTTTGCACTGGTCCTTATTAGACGCTGTGGCACCCTCAGAAAGACCCTGGAAGACTGAGCATTAGATGATGATAATTATTGGGCAAGTATTCATTCATTTCACCCTCACAATGTCCCAGTGTGACCAGTTCTAGTTTTACCCCCATTTAACAGAGAAGTGTTTTGTAAAGGCAGTCAGTCCTTGAAATGTCTAATGTTACTTAGTAATGAGTGACCCTTATTAGTGCAATGAGCCTAGAATCTTGCCTATTTGTATAAATTCCCCATCTATTTTAAACACACAGAAAGTTGCCTCTCTGGGGAACGGACCCAGCTGAGCAGATATTTTCTTTCTGTAAACACCAAGTCTTTATCTTCAGTGTTCTAGGGCGAGTTCAGGAAGTTCTGACTGATCTTAATTCATCTCCTGAGCTTATCGGAATCCAACTCTCCATCATAATGGGACTGGACCGCGCTGAATTGCAGGCTGGGGTGAGCCTGCAGTTCGCCGCTGCCCCAGCTGCTGGGGGTGAGTGTGGGGAGACGGGACGAGGCAGAGCAGAGGAGGCCGCCTGCGGTCCTCATAGCTGGAAGCAGGTGGCCGGGGGAGGAAGCCGCTGTGTCTGGGGCCTGATTCACGGCCGGTCTGGGAGGGGGCGGGCGGATGAGCAGAGATTCGGGAACTCGAATTTCACCTTTGCCTTCCTCCCCCGCCGGTGCACTGCCTGGAGACCTGGGCCTTGTTCAACTGTGATTCTTTGAGCACAATATGGATCGCTAACTCAAAAGAGAACTGAAAGTTTTCTATTTTTGACTAAAAAAAAAAAGAAAGTCTCTGGTACGTTGAAATGCTAAGAGAAATGTGTACTACATTTCTTAATTAGTTTTCTCTAATAAAACACTTTTTATGGTTTTCTGTGCCAACGGTATACTGTTCCCGTAACTATTTGATTAAAAAGGAAAGAGTTCTTTGAAAACCATATTATTGTAATATTAGAACTGAAATGATACCTGTTATTCCATACGATTGCCTATGGCATTTTGGACCTTTCTCATTACACTGATTTGTGAGATGTTTTATCTTCTGTGGGGAAACTTTGTGGCCTGCCTTTTTTTTTTCTTTTCCTTCCTCCCTCACTCTCTCTTTCACCCTTCTTTCTTTCTTTTAAAAGAAATCAACTGCTTTCTCATTGTTGTAAGATATGTATGTGCTGTTTACTACATAATTTCGAGTATGAGATGGCCTCCTCTCATGAGAAATTAATTAATAGCAGTAACACAAGGCATTTAAAAAACGTACTTCTAAATACTACAGTTGAGTTTGATTGCATGAAATACAACTTGCAGACTGGAAATTGAAATAAATTCCAAAGTATGTTTTTAAACACCCAGGTACTGGGCTCTGTGACAGGCAGCTGTGAACGCTGAGTCGGTGAAAACCCAGTTTGGAAAATATCGCTTTATTTTTACATTTACAGAGGTCCTGTGCTAAGAGCATTAAAGGGGTAATTTCATTTAATCCTCACAACTACTCGAAGAAATAATACCATGATCCTTGTATCATCCATGAGAAATGCCCAGAGAGGTTAAACAGCTTGCTCAAGGATGCAGAGCCACTAAATGGTACTGCTGGATATAAAACCAAACCTGTCTGACTGCAAAGCAAGACCACTCACAACCTACATACATTCTAGGAACCCTGTCTGGTTGAGTTGAGAAGAAAAACTACTAAGTCATTCACAGGGCCTAGAGCCTTACTTGACTTGTATATCTTCCCTCCTCTGAAAAGGAAACTGAAAGCGTGATGTCTTTTGGTTTGATTCTGTTTAGGCTCTGAGGTTCGGAGAAGGCAATGGCAACCCACTCCAGTACGCTTGCGTGGAAAATCCCATGGATGGAGGAGCCTGGTAGGCTACAGTCCATGGGGTCGCTAACAGTCAGACACAGCTGAGTGTCTTCACTTTCACTTTTCACTTTCATGCATTGGAGAAGGAAATGGCAACCCACTCCAGTGTTCTTGCCTGGAGAATCCCAGGGACAGAGGAAACTGGTGGGCTGCCATCTATGGGGTCAGACAGAGTCGGACACGACTGAAGCGACTTAGCAGCAGCAGCAGCAGCAGGCTCTGAGGTTAGACTGTCTTTGGATTTTGCTCCACCTGTAACGAGTCACATGGCTGTGTAGAGCATACTTGGCTTTGCCATGGCTCAGTTTTTCATTCCTGAAAATGGAGATAATAGTGACCTCTCTAACGACATTAAACCGGGCTTCCCTTGTGGCTCAGCTGGTAAAGAATCTGCCCGCAATGCAGAAGACCTGGGTTCCATCCTGAGCTGGGAAGGTGCCCTAGAGAAGGGAACAGTTACCCACTCCAGTATTCTGACCTGGAGAACTCCGTGGACTGTATAGTCCATGGGGTCACAAAATCGGACACAAGTGAGCGACTTTCACTTCACTAATGACATTATGGGATTAAATGAGAAGATCCGTTAAAATACAATCAGAAACAGGTGGCTGACTTATTAAGCTCATGTGTTCTGCTCGATGATTGAAATTATTCTTAAAAGTTGACAAATTCATTATGAAGAAATATGTTTTGTTTTTAGTTTTGAGCTTAGCTTTAGGTTCATTGCGAAACTGAGCAGAAGATACAAAGTCTTCCTAAATATTGGTGCCCTCTCCCTCCCCCGGCCCGGTGCATCTCACACCCGAGGGGGCACTTGTTGTGACCGATGAACCTACACTGACGATCATCGCCCAAAGCCCAGAGTTCACATCAAGGTTCTCTTGGCACTGGACGTTCTATGGGTTTGGACAAATATATAAAGACGTATATTGACCATTACAGGGTCATGCAGAGTGTTTTCATGCCCCTAAGAATCCCCCACCGGTTTTTATGATGGTGGTGAGTGCTCCACCAATTCCTCTCTCTCCAGCCCCCCATAACACATGCATACATTTATCTTTTTTCACAATTATTGAAATTGACATACAGCGTTGTATAAGGTTGAGGTGACTTGACTTACATATTAATATGTTGTGAAATGATCACCACAGCAAGCTCTGTTGCTGTTTAGTTGATAAGTTATGTCCCAGTCTTTTGCACGCCATAGACTGTAGCCCGCCAGGCTCCTCTGTCCATGGGGATTCTCCAGGCAAGAACACTGGAGTGGGTTGCCATGCCCTCTTCCAGGGGATTTTCCTGACCCCAGGGATCAAACCCCAGCCTCTTGTATCTCCTGCATTGGCAGGCGGGCTCTTTACCACTGGCGCCACTTTCGAAGCCCTATTGATGCCTTTAGATAGTGGCAAGTAGTTTCTGAAATAAAAGGTAGTTTATAAGAGGATTATGAAGGATCAAAATTCTATAATTTGGGAAGCAGAAGTCCACTGAAGGTTTTTGAACGCAGATGTGGCATGATTCAGTTGGCGTTTTAGGTAGAATCACTTAGGGGTTTACTATGGACTATTTACCTATTTACTAAGCACCAGCCACATGGTCAAATAACTTGGGGAAATAATGGTGAGTCAAAGCAGAGCTAGACTCCAGGGTAGGCGACCTCTGAGACGGCTCCAGCGGCCCCCACCCCTGGTGTTCACACCCTCGGGTGTGGGCTGAAGCCAGTGACTCAGTTCTAATGAACAGAATGTGACAGAAGTAAGGGGGTGTCATTTCAAAGCTTGCTTACATGAAGGCTGTGACTTCTGTCCATTCGCCCGCCGTTGCTCTGTCTCACAGCTCACTTGCCCTGAGAGGGTCGGTTTCCGTGTTGTGAGCTGCCCTGTGAAGGGGCCCGCTTGGCGGCAGCTCAGCAAGGCGTCCGGTCAACAGCCAGAGACCCACGCAGTCCACAGTCCAGCAGCCACCAGGAGCCGTCCTGCCGCCAACCTCACACCCTCCCGGGTGAACACCTACGTCAGGGCACAGCCCCGGCCTGCGCTTGGTTGCTGTTTTCCCTGATTAGCATGGTTGCATTGTGGGCGTCCCACGTGGCACCTGTGGCAAGGAGTCTGCCTGCCAAAGCAGCAGATGCAGGAGACGCAGGTTCCAGCCCTGAGCCGGGAAGATCCCCTGGAGGAGGACATGGCGATCAACTCTCGTATTCTTGCCTGGGAAATCCCATGGACAGAGGGGCCTGGAGGGCTATGGTCCATGGGGTCACAGAGAGTCGGACACAACTGACTTGACTAAACCAGCTCCATATGCCTTCTACGTAACTTAAAAATGATTCGTTTGGCAGCGCAGGTCGTGGTTGCAGTAGTCGAGGTCTTCAGTTTTTGCTACGGCCTGTGGGAGCCTTAGCTGGGGCATACAGACTCTTCATTGCGGCGTGATGGGATCTAGTTCCCTGACCAGGCATCAAACTCACGCCCCTGCATTGGGAGTGCAGAGTCCTAGCCACTGGGCCAACAGGGAAGTCCCCCAGCCTACACGTTAATTGTACCTGGAACTAGAGGCATCCATTGAACCACACCCAGATTGAGCCACATGATACTAACTGCAGAAATCACCGCTGCTTTCAGTGGCTTCGTCTGGGGATAATTTGTTTCTCAGAAATGGATAACCTGACTTCCCTGGTGGCTCAGTGGTTAAAGATCCACCTGCCGATGCAGGGGACCCCGGTTCGGTCTCTGCTCCAGGAAGATCCCACGTGCTGTGGAGCAGCGAAGCCCGAGACGCACAGTTACTGTCTGTGCTCCAGGGCCCGGGGCCTGCACCCTGGGTGCCTGCGCCGCAGCTTCTGAAACCCGCGTGCCTGCAGCCTGTGCTCCGCGGCGAGAGAAGTCCTGCCCCTCGAGCCGCAACTAGGGGAAGCCCGAGGGGAGCAACCCAGACCCAGCCAGCCAAAATAAACACACAATTAAATAAGACCAAAAAACAGACAAGTGATGTGGTCTCTGTCCTCATGGAACTTACGGGGGAGGAGAGTGAAAGTGTGTGCGTGCATGCTCAGCGTCAGTCCGACTCTCTGACCCCGTGGACTGTAGCCCGCCAGGCTCCTCTGCTCATGGGATTTTCCCGACAAGAATACGGGAGCGGGTTGCCACGTCCTCCTCCGGGGGATCTTCCCAGGCCCGGGATTGAGCCCGCGTCTACTGAGTCTCCGGCTTCGGCAGGCAGATTCTTTACCCTTGAGCCACCCGCCAGGGAAGCCTGGGAGTGAAAGGTGTCATTTAAACAGGACACCAGTTAGTGCGGCCTTCCAGCTCTGCCAAGCCTAGTGCGTGAGCAGGATGCGTGGTTCGAGGATAAGAGCGGACGCAGGGGCCGGTTCGGAGGTGCCTCCGACGGCCCAGTTCAGGCGGATGGGCTGGACGGGGGTCAGTGGGCGACACGCAGACGTGTGAGAGATTTCTGGGCAGCAAAACTGGTAGGGCCGGGACTTCCCTGGTGGTCCAGTGGTGAAGACGCCATACGCCCAGTGTAGGGGGCCCAGGTTTGATTCCTGGTCAGGGAAGTAGATCCCACATGACATAGCTTTAAAAAAAAAAAAGATCTAGAATGCCTCCACTAAAGATTCTGCATGGCGCAAGGAAGAGTGAACGTCCCATGTGCCACAGCTAAGACCCGGCACAGCCAAATAAGCAAACATTTTAAAAATTGGTCGGACTTGTTGATGGTTTGGACAAGGAGGATGAGGAGAAAAGAGGTGTCAAGACTGACTCATGAATGCTTCTAGCTGGGGAAGCAGAAGACTCTGGAGACAAGATGCTGTCCAGTTGTTACATAAAGAGGCCGTGAAGAAGCAGTCAGAGACGGTAGGACGGGCAGAAGCATCCCCAGGGTGCCATAGAGAGAATTCAGGATTCGGCAGCTGACTGGCCGTGGGGTAAAGCCTTAGGGGAAAAGGAACCATCTAGAAGGACACCAGCCCCTGGCTCTTTGCTGTCTCTACCTTTAACATGCAGAATACATATCCCAGAAAACACTGTCAAATCTGTCCATTTACACAGAATTAAGCTGGTCTGTGAATGCCTAGAGGGAAGAAGAGAATAATAGAGCTTTTCAATATCCAGAAAGTATTATTAACCCCAAAGGGGGAAAAGTACTGTTTTAATGAACCCATTAGATACACGTTGAGATGTACTGCAGCCGTAGAATGACCTGAAAGAGCTGGATGATAGAAGAGGGTTATGCTGATGGTTAAGTTTGAATTGTTAGCCTGAATGAGTTTGAATGGAAATAAGTGATTTTGATTCGGGAAGACCCATGTGTGGCGATTGCACACTGATACATTTCTATATATGTGGTATGAGAGAATATGCATATAGACGTAACACACATACACTTCATATTATTAGTATTTAATATACAATGACTATATTATAGATAAATACACAATATATAAATTATGATTATAATTTATTAAATTTTAATTTATTAGTATCTCATCCTTCATTACTTACACTGAATAACCATCATCTTTCACTCACTTATAAACACACAAATAGATTAAAAAACATTATATGTACACATGATCTCCGTCAAGCTAACCTCTACTCTTCAGTCGTCACCCAGCCCAGCGGGCGCCTGGGCTCGCCCAGAAGGAGACCACCCCGCGGTGCCAGCGCCACCTGCGGCCGCTGCAGCCTGGCGAGCAAGGCCGTCCGTCCACGCAGGCGTGCAGGCCGGTCGAGATTAAGACTCTGTGTATGTGAGCAGATAAGCATTGGAGCCCTCTGCGCTTCAACCCACCCCTCTAATTTTTGTTCAAACGAATTGGGCCTGTAAATACTTGCGCAATGTTAACGACACGTGCAGGCCCTCCGTCTTGTGTTTGAGACGAGGCAGCACGAGACAGGCCAGACGGCGGCCCCGGCCCTGCGCGAGCCGCCCCGCGTCCGTTCTCTGCAGGAGGCCGGGTGGCTGGAAAGCGGGTCGGAACCTGCCCCTGTGTGTTCACACCGCTCCAGCAGCTCCCCCCAGGGCCCGGAACCCTGTGGCCGGCCGCCTGCCCCTGCGGCCGCTCCGCTCTGCACGTTGCTCCCGACGACAGCACGGGGCACCGCGTGATGCTGATGCGCCAGCCCCGCTCCCGGCCTCTGCCTGCCGGGGCCGCAGCCGCCGCCGCTCTCCGCCGGGGACACACTGCCGGCGTGCTCCCCAGGGCTGGCTGCTCCTCCGCACGCAATGGACGCGCGGGAAGGCTGCCCTCCGCGGGCCCTTCTCCCGTCGCGCAGTTTCATCCCGCGGGCGCACGCGCGTCTTCCTGGCAGGACCCCCCCCCTGACCGCCGCGGGAGCTGGTTTTTGGGGTCTCTCTCCCCGGCGCCTCCTCCGTCAGGGCCGTGTCCTTTTCAGTCGCCTTCAGCGCCGTCCCTCCAGATCCTCGGGCACTGCTTGGCACTTAGTAGGTGCTCAAAAAACCAGTCTTTTATTTAAATGGGTTTATTAAATGGGTTGGCCCCGGCCACTCTGATTGATAAAGACTAATCAAAACTCAGCGTCACGGTGACCATTCTCCTGGATAAAGACTTTAATGGATTCAAATGCGTTGCTACAGGCAGATCCTTGTCTTAGAATCGTGTGGTGATGGGCAACCTGGCCCATGAGTCAGCGCAATGGGCAGGGCAATTAGCTACACGTTCTGTGAGGTGCAGTATTGGTCATCCAACTCCTCCCCGGCCTTGTCAGCTATTTCTAAAATAGCTTTCTTGAGATATAATTCGCATACCATACAGCTCACCTATTCAAATACACGGTTCAGTGGCATTTAGTTTATTCACAGAATTGTGCAACCATCACCACTAAATCCAGAACATTTTCATTATCTCAGAAAGAAACCCCTTCCTCATTAGTACTCATTCCCCAGTTCCCCCCAGTCCTACCTCCCTCTAGTAGACGGCTGTCTTGTCTCTATGGACTTGACTATTCTGCATTTTTAAAGGGCTTCCCAGGGGCTCAGTGGTAAAGAACTCCACCTGTCAATGCAGGAGACACAGGATATGTGGGTTCAATCCCTGGTTCAAGAAGATCCCCTGGAGAAGGAAATGGCAACTAACTCCAGCATTCTTGCCTGAAAAATCCCATGAACAGGGGAGCCTGGCGGGCTACAGCCCATAGGGTCTCAAAGCGACTGAGCGTGCACGCACCTCTCAAACACGTGACCCATCGGGACTGGCTTCTTTTACTTGACTTCATGTTTTCAAGATCCATCTGTGTGGTAATATGTGTCCGTATTTTGTTATTTTTTCAAAATCGCTCAGCCATGTCCATGGACTACTGTAGCCTGCCGGCTCCTCTGTCCGTGGAATTCTCCAGGCCAGAGTACTGATGTGGGTAGCTTCTCCCTTCTCCAGGGATCTTCTCGACCCAGGGATGGAACCCAGGCCTCCAGAGGTGGATTCTTTACCGTCTGAGCCACCAGGGAAGCCAAAGAATACTGCTAGCCCTTCTCCAGGAGAGCTTCCTGACCCAGGAATCAAACCGGGGTCTCCTGCATTGCAGGCAGACTCTTTACCAGCTGAGCTACCAGGGAAGCCCAATGTGTGTCCATACCTCATCCCTTTTCGTTGCCAAATATTCCATTTCATTTATCCACTCATCTGTTAACGGACAGTAGGCTTATTTCCATTTCTGGGCTGTTATGCATATACGCTTTCAGTCATCTTGGGCATCTGCTCAGGAGTGAAGTAACTCTAGGTTTATCCTTTAGAGGAACTAGCAGCGGCTTTCCAAAGTGACTGCCCGAGTTTACAACGGTGCGTTAGTTCTTGAGAACCTGTAGACTCAGCCAATACACAGCATGTCGGAGAGCCCGCCACCGGGCCGGTGGAGATGCTGGGAGGGCTGGTGAAGGAAGCGGCGATCCCTGCTAAACAAAAACCTGATTGTTATAATGTGAATGGAGATTTGAGGATACAACAGTGTTTCCCTGTCTGTGGTCTGGGAGGGGGTTTCAGTGGCACAGGGACAAGGCGTTAATCACAGAGAATCCCGACGTGAGAACACAATGCTCTTTCCATTGTCTGGTCCATCCTTATGACTACTCAAAGAAGACAATCTCAGTGTGACGCTAATATGTCTTTAACACCTCTCTAATACTTGCAAATCTCCCTTTGGAACCAAGAAAGAGCAGGTCATCAGCTCTTAAGCGCCTTCAGCAGGCAACACGATATGGCTAGAATTTAGCATTATATTTTTGTACATTTTCTAAAATAATTACTTTCTTTTTATGGAATATGGTATTGATTTCCATTTATAGCAGTGACAAAGTGTTTTCTCTTAGACATTATATTTAAAGCAGAACACTATTTTAAAAATAAGCAGTGGTAATAATCTTCTGTGGTCCATGAGGGAAATTTAAAAACAATAAAGGCTCTTGGTATAATGGCTAAGTATTCTTTGACGTCCTTACTATGTGACAATCAGAGTTTTTTCTTTTTAATATTTATTTATTTGGCTGATCAGGGTCTTTATTGCGACATGTGGGACCTAGTTCCCTGACCAGGGATTGAACCTGGGTGCCTGCATTGGGGTCGTGCAGTCTTAGCCGCTGGACCACCAACCAGGGAAGTCCTGTGACAATCAGGGCTTTAAGAATTTTAGGCCAGTCAACTTAGGGCAACATTCACAACGCTCACCGCACAGATGAGGAAACTGAGGCTTGGTGACCTGCTCCGAGTCACACGGCAAGGAAGCGGCAGAGCTGTGGTGGGCACCCAGGCAGCTGGCACTGTCTTCTTCTGACGGTGGCACGTGGAAGAGTGAGGCTGGGAAAGCTCAAGATCAGTGATGAGTCGCGGTGTGGCCAGCTCACAGCGGCTCCTTCACTGCCTTCCCTCCACCCTCTGCCACGGGGTCGGGTCCCAGCCACCTGGACTGAACTAAAAGGCCATGCTCTTCCAACTACTGTTTAAATCAGGGGCAACACTTGACCGAGGCTGGGCAAATCCAGCTCTTCCCTGAGAATCTGGAGTTGTTTTCAAAGAGATGGGCTTCCCAGGTGGTAAAAGATTCACCTGCCGATGCAGGAGATGCAAGAGACCCGGGCTCAATCCCTGGGTCGGGAGATCTCCTAGAGCAAGAAATGGCACCTACTCCAGTATTCTTACTGGAAAATTCTATGGACAGAGGAACCTGGTGGGCTGCAATCCATGGGGTCTCAGAGTCGGACATGACTGAGCGCGCACACACACGCACACACGCTGAACAGACGCCGTCTCCACAGTGACAATGAAACATGTCAAACAGCGAGCCCTGGGCACCTGTATTTCATGCAGATGCAGCCAGTCTACTCGGAAGAGGAGGAAGAAGACGGGCAGAGAGAGGCAGAGTGGAGACACAGTATCTCCCCGGCTCCCAGTGCTTCCACTTCCTAGTCCTGGTCCTTCCTGATGCCAAATCAGACCTGTAGTTCTGGACTGCCTGTCTGTATCCTTCCAGAAATCTGTCCTTTCAACTTAAGCTAGCTAGAGTGGGTTACTGTTTCTTTTAATAAATACAGATTTTAGTAAGAAAATGCAAGCAATACGTAGATGCAAAAAAAGGGAGGTAAAGAATTCAAAATCTATAGGAAGAGCTTTCAAGAAATGAAATGAGTATCCTCTGGAGTAGACTACGGGACTTCCCCGGTGGTCTGGTGGTTAAGGATTCGCTTGCCAATGCAGGGGACACAGGTTCAGTCCCTGGTCTGGGGAAGATCCCACACAACCCATGTGCTGCGACTACGGAAGCCCAAGTTCTACAGCCTGTGCTCTGAGACAGGAGAAGCCACTGCAATGAGAAGCCTGAGCATCGCTCCTGGAGAGTAGCCCCCTCTCTGAAACTGGAGAACGCCCTCACCGTAAGGAAGACCAGTCTGACCGAAAAAAGATCCCAAGGCCTGAGTTCACAGGGGTATAAGGACTCTCAGATGCCGATCACTCTTCTCTTACGAGTGTGATAGAAAATGTACTTTATTTGGTTCTAGATGGTCCATTCAGCCAGCTCTGAAACATGAGACATCAATGCTCTAGTGACACTCCTAGGGGAATTTCTCTGCTCAGCCACACTAGCCTGGAGAAGTGACCGGATTGTGGCTGAACTAGCAACATTTCTGCACACCAGGGAGCAAGCCTGCTCTGTGAGTAGCCTCTTGAACCCACAGGGTGCCAGGTGGTTCTGACTAGTCTGGGATTTTCCTAGCTTTTGCACTGAAATTTCCACATCTGGGGAAACTCCTCAATCCTGAGCAAACTGGGATAGTTGGTCACCTTAGCAGACTGCCCTCAATACTTAGGAACTGCAGAATTTTCTGATGGCAGAGTCCTGAGAGTCTGGCCAGTGGTCCTCCAGGGCAGACTGAGAGTGGGCCAACCCCGCATCCCTGAGAGCACCTATTACAAATGAGGATATCTGTCCCCTCTTCAACTAGTGAGGGATGGAATCTGATGTGGTCCAAGAATTTGTATCTTCCCCCAGGGTTTTTAATGCACACTGAAGTTTGCAGAATCAAGCTTCTTGAGTTATAGAATTCCAGGCCCCAGATGGAGGTGATGACAAGAGTCACTGTGGTCAGGAATGTGGGTGAAAACAAGGGAATAAAGAGAAGTTGGGTTTCAAAGTTGAGCAGGCACCTCCTTCGCATTTGTCCCCGCAGTGGAAGCACAGGGTCTTAACCACTGGTTCGCCAGGGAAGCCCTTGTCTCTGGATAATTAACCAGCTCCCCAAATCTCAGTTTTCTTGGGTTTCAAATGGGGGTAATAAAGGATATAATATATGCAAAACCCCTGGCACCTGTTGACACCACTCAGTCGTGTCCAACTCTTTCCGACTCCGTGGGCTGTACCCGCCAGGCTCCTCTGTCCGTGGGATTTCCCAGGCGAAACACTGGAGTGGGTTGTCATTTCCTTCTCCAGGGGATCTTCCCAGCCCAGGGATCAAACCCGGGTCTCCTGCATTGTGGGCAGATTCTTTACCATCTGAGCCCCCAGGGAAGCCCCCGGCATCTGTAAATGCCTGATAAATTTTAGTTCCTTTTCCTTAGATTCAGATTGAGAATCACTACAAGAAAGGGGCATAAAAAGTAACCTGCACATGGAGAAACTGCTCTTCAGAGTATGTCCCCATTAGGAACTTAAGTAAACAAGCAAACAGAACAAACAAAAAAACTCCCATGGAGTATCACAGAATTTAGCATCTGAAAAGTAAAATCTCACCAGCCTGCCAAGAATTTGTCCTGTTTTCTTCCAGTTTCCTCCTCGTTATGGTTTGACTCTTAGGAAACTCAAACACTGAAAATATAATCGTTTTAAAATTAAGTTTAGAGCAGCATATTTGTTTAGTCCTTTTGTTTATTTAGCTGAGCCGGGTCTCAGTTGTGGTCTGCAGGATCCTCAGCTATGGCGTGCAAACTCTTGGCATGTGGGATCTAGTTCCCCGACCAGGGATCGAACCCGAGCCCCACGCACTGGAAGCATGGAGTTTCAGCCACTGGACCGCCAGGGAAGTCCCCTAGTCCTCCTCTTATGGGGTCAGTGTCTACTGAATTGTTCTTACTTCGCACATATATTTTTTTAAACTTTTATTTTGAAGTAACTAGTTTCATAGGAAGTTGCAAAAACAGCAGAGAGAGGCCCTTGTTCCAGTTTCCCCTTTGGTTCCCATCCATAACGAGAGGACGGTGTCAACGTCAGGCAAACAACAGCGGGGCAGTGTGTGCACGCGGAGTTCTCGGCCCCTTTGGCACGTCTGTGACCACCGCTGCCAGCGAGACACGGCGCTGCTCCATCACTGCAAGAGCTCCCCTGCAGGACTCCTTTTAGGAATCCTCACTCCGTTCCTGCTCAGCCATCCTAACTCCTAGCAACCGTTAACCTGTCTGCCATCTTCAAGGCTTTGTTATTCTTAGAATATCGCGTAAATGGAAGCATACAGTATGACCTTTGAGAACTGACTTTTCACTCAACAAAACATGATTCAGAATGTGGTTCTTGAGATCCATCCAAGTTGGTGGTGGTGCAGTCCCTTTTCACTGCTGAGTAGTATTCTAGCAAGGACACAATATTACATGTATATTCCAGCAGTAATGTGACACTCATATCATATGCATCCCAGCAATAATATAACATACACATATTATTTAAATGACTAAAGAGCATGTCTTTGGAAAGAATGCCAGACAGTAAAGAACAAAATCTTACAGTCCGAGATTCACAGAACCAAAAAAGGAATGGAAGCCAGATGAAGTATGTCCCTCTTATGGGTAGCACCTGTGTTTTTACAAAGAATTATGTCAATTTTTACATAGAATCATGTCAATCTTTTATAGTGTCTTTTAAAAAAATGTGTTCATGCATTTACTATTGGCTGAGCTGGGTCTTGGCTGCTGTGCGGGCTTTCTCTAGTCCAGAGGGCGAGGACCACTCTGTGGCCGTGGCTTCTCCTGCTTTGGTGCGCAGTCTCTGAGGCTCTTGGGCTTCAGTAGTCACAGCACGCACGCTTAGCTGCTCCCAGGCGTGCGGGAGCTTCCCGGACCAGGGATCAAACCCACGTCCCTCATTGGCAGGTGGGTTCTTTACCACTGGACCACCTGGGAAGCCCTTATAGTGCCTTTGTAAAAAGCATTTTTAATTATGGTTATATAAATATAATATCATCAAGGTAGCTATTTTAACCACTTTTAAGTGCACAGTTCAGTTATATTAACCACTTTGATAACATTGTGCAACCGTCATCACTATCTAGTCCCAAAATCACTCCAGACAGAAACACCGTCCCATTAAGTAATAAATTCCTGTTCCCGTAGCACCTTGTACGTTCTGCTATGAATTTGACTGTTCTAGTGTTTCCTGTAAATGGACTCAGACCATATTTGCTTTTTTGCCTGCTCTCTTTCACTTAATGCTTTCAAGGTTCATCCATACTGTGGCATGTATCAGATCTTCGTTCTTTCTTAATGCTGAATAACATTTCACTGCACGTTTACACCACGTTGATTTGCTCGTCTGCTGGTTGCTTCCACCTTTTGGCTCTTGTGAATAGTATTGCAGTGAACTCGGGGGCACACATTCCTGACCGAGTTCCTGTTTTCAACTCTTTGGGGTTCCATCTGGGAGGAGAATTGCTGGGTCATACAGTAATTCTATGTTTAACTTTTTGAGGAACTGCCCGATTCAATTTTTAGGCAGAATGTTTCCAAAAAGGAGGAGGAGAAGTAGACAACGAAAAAGAAACCACACCCAAACCTCACCGCCCAGCTCGGAATAGGTGTTTTGCACTGATTACGTTTTTTCCCCCTTCCTATCAAGCATTCCATCTGTAATTCTGCTGGTTAATCTTCAGAAAGAGACACTTAGAAAAACAGAGTTTGGGGTTTTCTTTTTTAAGGCCAGTCTTTTCTTCAGAAGTCCTGATAAAGTAAGGTTTCTCTAGAACTTCAAACTGTATTTTAAAACCATGCTTGATACCAAAGCCAAAATAAGTCCCTTCCTCTGAGTGTGTCTTTGTTTTAATGTTTGAGGATACACATGAATAATCGCACACCACTGCACACTAGAACAATTTTAGGCAAACTGCATTGATACATCCCTGTCCTCAAAGATACGCTTCCTTGGCTTTTCAAACTTCCTGGCTAGGGCACAAGTAGTCAGTTAGTTTTCTTCATGAGGCCTCACTTTATAAGTAGTCAAAGTACTATCCAGGTGGCTCAGTGGCAGAGAATCTGCCTGCCATACAGGAGCTGCAGGAGACACGGGTTTGATCCCTGGGTCGGGAAGATCCCCTGGAGGAGGAAATGGCCACCCACTCCAGTAATCTTGCTAGGATAATCCCATGGACAGAGGAGCCTGGCAGGCTGCAGTCCATGGGGCTGAAAAAGAGTCGGACGTGACTGAAGTGACTGAGCGAGGTACTGTCTATCTTAAAAATACAACGTTGGATTTTACCACACGTGTGACTTTTCTAAGGTTGAAAGTCAGTCCCCGAGGCATAATCAATTGAGGGTAAAATTCTGTAGGAAGCTCAAAAGTATTTCAGGAATCTTAAATACTCTATTTACAGATAGGGGAAAATATGCTTTCAATCCATGGGGCCAGCGCATGTGGTAAACATAATTCCCTGAAGAAGCAGGGGGAAAAAAAATTTTTCACCCTGCCTCTCCACTCTGTGTACTTTGCCATATGTGTGTTCTTGACTACAAGCTCCTCCTCACCAGTTCTGAGAAGCAATTTGTTATTTTCCTCTAAACCCCTCAGTTGTGGCAAGACTTTCTTCCCCGTTGAATCAATCTGCTTCAAGAATGCGTTTGCGTGATACTTAATCCCTTACTGGGAGCCCAGATAGGGTTTCTTGCCAGAACTAGAAATGGCCTCTTTTACAAATTCCCCTTCCTAAGCAAGCCATGATAACCCACATTTGGGGCCAGTAACGCCCTATCAGTGTATCTTTAAGCGAGAGAAAAGGCTCCACCTTGATCGTCAACTACAGCAGCATCGCCTCTGACCACGGGGCGCCCTCACCGGAGCAGACGCGGCCTGTCTCGGGCCTCAGGGACGCAGCAGACACTCAGCACAGAGGCGGACGGCCGTCCCGTCAGCGGCGTGCGGACAGGCTGGCTCTCGGGGGCTCGTGCTGTCTGCCAGTTTCAGTGGCCTAACTACTCCCACCGTGGTGATATCATCAGAGGCAGAGTCGAGAAGATACTTACAGATCAGCTCCCCAGAGCCAGCCCACGGGTCTCCAGGACAACACACTCTCAAAGCCTTCCGCTCAAGACATAACTTAAACCCACATCTACTGAAACAGCACCATCCCACTCTTCCCGGAGAAAGTTAAAAATGAGGTTTTGCTACAAAACGACTATCTCCATCACCAAATCCCGGGGGCTTTGCTAATTCTTTCCGAGGACCAGAATTCACTTAAATTATTCCAAAGTTAATATTAAGCCTCAACCTCTGTTCTGATCCAAAGGACACGCATCCTGAGAAACAAAATATCTTTTTGTATTAAAAAAAATAGCATCTCGTTAGTGCCTCCCTGCTGTGGAATTAATCCCATTTAAAAATAATTGTCACATGTACTTTAGGACTTGTAGTTATTTTAACAAAATGTTCTTGTCATGTTGATGTCATTCTAATGACATGTTACTGGTATTTTTGTTCTCAAAATGTGAATGTTTCCCAGGAAACTGACCAGTGAGAAGGAAGTGGGGTGGGGAAGTGAGAATGTGTCAGAAATTGCAGGTTAACATTTTTGCTTAGCTCTTCTGGTTGAAGTCCTAGGGTAACTAAAATTTTCTAGGAAAGAAGAGCTTTCAGATTTCCTTGCCTTGACCAAAAAAAAAAAAAAAAAAAAAAAAAATCCTTCTTTGGGATCATTTAATCTTCTTTAGCATCCTAGGCAAGTCTCTGTGTAACATTTATGTAGCATTTTCCATGCAGAATTGGTGTTATTGATTTTCTCTTCTTATTCAGTTAGGCCAGGCTCTTCATCAAATAGCCAATTTGTGTGTGTGTGTGTGTGTGTGTGTTTTAATCTCTTTGACTCTCTCCTGTGCCCAGGAAACACTAGATTTGCTTGTGGAATGAGTGCCGTGAACTATTTTCAAAATGAAAAGATACTATCAAGATGCTAGGGGACTCCTCTTTTTCATGAATTCACCCTCCACAATTGAGCCCCCTTTAAGCCTCCTCCCATTTTGGATTTATTTAGCAACCAACTCTATAAGAGGTGGTGGTTTCTACAAACGGCTTAAGCAAATAATGAGGTGCTCCGTGTGGGTGAAGGTGGTAGGTTAACAGTGCGGGCAGGGAGCCAGGAGCGCGGGGCTGAATCACAGCCTGTCACTCCCCGCTGAGGAAGGCCCTGCGTGCTTCTGAATGCTGGCTTGTTCATCTGTAAGTTGGGCTCATATCTATCATTTCCGTGTGCTGTAAAGCTTCAATGAGATAACGAGTTAGATCTGGCAGGCTGACTGACCCGGAGTCCCTCATTCAGTAAGCGTTCCTGCCCCCTGCCTCCTCCCGACACCTACTTCCCGACACATACCCTTTTCTTCTCCCAGCTATTAGAAAAAAATTGCGGTAAAATGTATGTAACATAAAACATAGCATTTTGGCCATTCTGAGTGTTTAGTTCAGTGGTGTGAAGTACCTTCACACTGTTGGGCAACCACGGTCATCATCCACCTGCCAAACCTCAGCATCCCGGGCTGGAACTCCGGACCCACCCGACAGTACCGCCCAACCCTCCACCCCACCCGGGCCCTGATGATCTCTGTTCGACTTCCTGCCTCTGTGAATTTAACTACTTCAGGTCCCTCACATAAGTGGAATCTTGCATTATTCCTCCTTTTGCGTCTGGCTTATTTCCTTTAACACACAATGTCTTCAAGGTTAATGCATTTGTATTCTATGTCTGAATTAAATTCTTCTCTCTCTCTCTTTTTTTTTTTGGCCTTGCTGTGTGGCTTGCAGGATCTTAGTTCCCTGACCTGGGACTGAACCCAAGCCCCAGCAGTGAAAGCGCCATGTCCTAGCCACTGAACCACCAGGGAACTCCTGTGAATTTCATTTTTAAGGCTGAATACTACTCCATTGAACTTTACACCGTATTAGGTTTATCCATTCAGCACTGGGCTGCATCTGCGTTTTGGCTACTGTGACGGGCGCCGCGATGAACACTGGTGTCCACGAGTCTGTTTCAGCCTTCCCCCACCCTTCAAAAGTGTGTTTCCGTTTCACCCAAAACACAGCTGAACAACTGCAGTCCTCCTTCCTGCGGGGGTCTCCCCGTCTCCTCTGTCACTCTCCGCCATCCCCTCCGCTGTGCTGGTCTCGTGAAGTATCGTTCCCCGTATACCTCAGTACTGATCTCTTTGTTGCCTGTCCCCAGGCCTTACATGGGAATTCCAGGAGGGTGAGGACCGGCCCTGACTGTGTTCCGGCTCTTAGATGGCTCAATAGTAGACGCTCAATAACGTAGTGACTGGCCAAGCGGGGCCTGGCCGCCGGCCCTGCAGCCGCGGGCGTCTCGCGTCTCAGCGGTGCCCGGGCGCCCGCCGCCCCGCCCGGCCCTCCGGGGCCCCTCTGGCCCGCAGCCGGATCCCGCCGCCCGGGCCAGCTCGGACGCACCTCCGGGCGAGCGAGGCCTCGGTGAGGGCCGCAGGCGGCGCGGGGCGGCCTGATGTAGAAACAAACGCAGCTGTCACTCGCGCCAGACCGTTTGGTGCAAACACTGCCTCGCGGCGTCGGCTCAGCGGCCTGCTCGCCCCCCGCGCTTCGCTGCTCTCCCTCGTCCGTCCGCCTTTTCTGCCCCGACCTCGCAGAGGCGCTCAGCGCGCGCCGGGGCAAACACAGGGGCCGCCTCGGGCCGGGGCGGGGCAGCGCGCCGGGAGCAGGCGGGACGGGGCGCGGGCCGCGGGCCACTCACTCTGCTTGAGGCCAGGGGGGAACGAACGCCCTCTGTCCACTCAAAAACGCATTTTTTGCCGGATTCCTACAGTTAGCTCGGGTTAGAAATAACCACCGCCTCCCTCCCCAGCTAGCCGCTGTATACTTGGGCTAGTCACCGAGCCCCGGGCCTTGGCATCCTCGTTTCCAGAATAACGCAGCTGGATTAAGGACAGGAGCCCCGCAAATGCGTGTTGTGCGCGCGTGTGACACCCACCCACGAGCTCCAGGTCCACGCAGACCACGCCCGGGAAAGGGGCTCCGCAGGGAAGCGCCGGGGGTCTCAGGGCGGATGTTGCGGGACGTCCCAGAGGCTTTCAGAGATGCGGGAAGCAGGACCCCCGGGTCTCAGGCCCGGACGTGAGAGGGGCAGCTTCCAGAAGCGGGTTTCTGCCCCGGGGATCCTTGGCGAAGTCAGCGCCGGCAGGGATGCTTCTGGCATCCGCCGGGTAGAGACCGCGGTGCCGCTGGCCCTCCCACGAGGCACAGGCCGGCCCCCAGCAGACAGCGGTCCAGCGCCCAGGTCAGCGCACCGAGCCGGGTCCGCACGGGCCGACGGTGGGCCCGGGGAAGCCGGCCGCGGGCAGCGCCTGGGGGACCGAAGTCGGGCCAGGACCCCCGCCCTGACGGGCCCAAACCAGGATGCGCTCGCGGCCCCCCACCTTCCCGGGCCCTGCTCCTTCACCCACTCAGTCTACAAGGTTCGCTGGTTCAGGCGATGACATTTACCGAGCACGTGGCTTCCTCCGTACCCGCCGCCGTCTGCACCCCTGGCCTGCAGGGTCTGTGGGCCGGACCTTCTCTTCCAACGCCCACGAGCGCCTGTCTGCAGGACTGACCCAGCACAGACCCACGCGCAGAGCTTCAGCCTCTCCCGAGGCCCCGGACGGCTTGCCGGGTGGCTGGACCGCGGACCGGGCCGTCTGTTGGCTGTTAGCTGTTCTTGAGGCGGAAAGTACAGAAATCAAGTTAGTCCTGTGAAACTTTTATGGAATTTGATTCACTTTATGGTTACTGAATCCAATGAGAAGCGGAGTTAGTGCTTTATCTGCCTTTGCTTTATTGGGTCATCTCTCTAGCACTTAGCTCCTACTGCATTTTAAGTGTCTGGGACAGAATGGTTCTGTCACAGCTAATGACAAAAAAACAGCTCAGCTAGAATTATTTTTTTGCATTTTAATGCATTAATTCACTTACAACGCTGTGTCAATCTCTGCTTACAGCCAAGTGACTCAGTTTTAGACACACTGTTTTTATTTATTTGTTTATTTTTTACATTTTTTTTTTTTTTAATCTTTCTTTCCATTATGGTTTATCCCAGGAGCTTGGGTAGAGTTCCCATGCACCTCAGCTAGTTTAACTCTGAGTCTTTTCTGCATCATGCTCCTGACTTTCCACCTAGTAGCTACCTTCCCCTTTTCTAGCCACAGGTGAGAACAGGTTTACACAACAAACAAAAAACCTCCCATAGACTGAAGCCTTCTAGAGTCCACGACCTCAGGCAAGCGTTTCAAAGCTCGGGGTAGGTGAAGTTACTCCAATTTAGTGGATGAGGATTACAAGCCTGAGGGAGACTCAGTTCAGTTCAGCCGCTCGGTTGTGTTTGACTCTTTGCGACCCCATGAACCGCAGCACACCAGGCCTCCCTGTCCATCACCAACTCCCGGAGTCCACTCAAACTCATGTCCATCGAGTCAGTGATGCCATCCAGCCCTCTCATCCTCTGTCGTCCCCTTCTCCTCCTGCCCCCAATCCCTCCCAGCATCAGGATCTTTTCCAATGAGTCAACTCTTCACATGAGGTGGCCAAAGTATTGGAGTTTCAGCTTCAGTATCAGTCCTTCCAATGAGCACCCAGGACTGATCTATTTAGGATGGACTGGTTGGATCTCCTTGCAGTTCAAGGGACTCTCAAGAGTCTTCTCCAACACCAGAGTTCAAAAGCAGGAGACTAAGTAACTTGCCTAATTTACAAAACAGACTCTTGTGAGTAGACAGTGAAGCAGGAGCCGGAAACCCAAGTTCCAGCATCTTTGCGGGAGGGAAGGACTGGGAGTTTGGGGTCAGCACATGTAGTCTATTACATACAGGGTGGAAAAGCAAGCAGTCCTCCTCTTCAGTACAGTGAGGAAGCATATTCAATATCCTGTGATAAACCAGGATGGAAAAGAACATATAAAGACAGGAATGTGGGAGTTCCCCGCTGATGTGGTAGGTAAGAATCTGCCTGCAATGCAGGGGACACGGGTTCAATCCCTGGCCTGGGAAGATTCCAGGCCGCAAAGCAACTAAGCCTGTGAGCTCCAAGTACCCAGACGGCACTCGAGAGCCTGCGAGCCCCAACCACGGAGCCTGTGCGCCCGACTTCTAGAGCCTGTCTGCGGCAACGGGAGCCCCACACCGCAAAGAGAAGCCCCGCCCGCCACGAGGGTAGCCCCTGCTCGCCGCAACTAGAGAAAGGCCCCGCACACAGCAACAAAGACCAGCGTGGCCGAAAATAAATAAAAATTATAGAGAAAAAAAGAATGTCTGTGCATGTGTAACTGAGTCAGTTAGCTGTCCAGCAGACATTGGCACAACCTTGTAAATCAACTAAACTTTAATTTAAAAAACGTTGGAAGGATGCATTAATATGATAATCACATTTTATTTTGGGGGGATATTATTTAACCTTTTGAATACCCTATTTATTTAAAGAAATCAATACTTGCCATGATATGTAAGGTACAAAAGGGTGTTGAATCTCCTTCTAACCCTGTTTCAAGTGACCTAGTTCTTAGGATAAAAACGTATCTTACAAATTTCTCCTGTGTATTTTCAGTTATTCTGTGAATATGCAATTTCTGTGCTGTGTGCTGTACTTTTGTCTGTTTTTATTTCACAGTGTATTTTGGAGATGGCGTCATATCAGTGAAGTAAGTACTTCCTCATTCTTTTTTTATTGCAGCATAGTATTCCATTCGACTCATGTAACCTGTCTCCCGTGGATGAGAATTTAAATCACTTCCGCCCCTTTGCTCTGACAAGCAGTGCTTCAATAAGCAGCCTTGTGCACTATTCCGAGTGTGTGGGAGTAGATCTGAAGAATAGCTTCCAGGAGTTATGCGCACATTTCAGAGAAAACAAACAGCAAAGCTCGGCAGGGCGCTCCCATTCAACACCTGAGAGGGCTAGCACCTACTCTCAAGCTCCGGCGTTTTTGGGGGAGGGCCACATTCAAGAAGAGGCTTCATTCTCCCGGACAACAGAGGCAAGAGGGCAGGCTCCAAATAGCTAATCTGGCAATAACGGTCTCCCGAGACCAGAGAGGCAGGCAATTGTACCAACACGGTTTACGTAGTTGAGAAGTGACTTGAAAGCAATTGGGGTTGGCAGGCATCTGCCTGACTACACTTACTCTTTACATGTATGGTCGTTTCTATATCGTCTTTCTCTTAAGAGCCAACACTTCATTCCTCCCAGGCTTCGGGAGAGTGCAGCGGGCAGCATACCTCACGCTCACTCGAGGGGCTTTCGCAGAAGCTTGGGCCTTTCCCTTAAAGCTCTCACGTTCGTCTCCAGGTCCATCTGGCCTTGAGGAAAGATGTCTCCTTGCCTTTTCCTCTGTCCACCAATAGAAGGAGAGACCTTGTTCTGCTTGATAGTTTTTTAAAATGTTCTTTAAGACATTTTGATGGCTTGTGAAATCCAATTTTTCATTTCACTTGGAAAGAAAGACTTCATTTCATTAGCTCACAAGCTTTTTTACATCAGTCCCACCTTGGAGTAATTGTCTATGCTGTTCACAAGTCTATTCTTCAAAGCCCAGAGCAAGGACTCTGCCGCCAGTGGATATATTGATAATTAGTAATGATAATGAAACTAGAATACCTACCGTGTCTTGAGAATTTATTGCTTTATGTGCATTGGCGTTGCATTCTGCAGTCCTTTTCTTCCCCCCAGTGTTTATTTACTTTGGCTGCATCGGGTCTTGGCTGTGGCATGCAGGGTCTTTGTGGCAACGTGCTGGCCTCTCTCCGGATGGCCCCGGGGGCTCCCGAGCACATGAGCTCGGTCGCTGAGGCCCGTGGGCTTCTCTGTTGCGGAGCGCGGGCTCTAGGGTGCTCGGGCTTCGTTGCCTATTGGCATGTGGGATCTTAGTTCTCTGACCTGGCATCAAACCTGTGTCCCCTATGTTGGAAGGCAGATTCTTAACCACTAGACCACTAGGGAACTCTCTCATTCTTCAATCTTACGAAGTCAAACTCCTACTATGTATATGTTGCCGAGAAAAAACTGAGGCCTGATTTAACAGGGGGTTAAATTATGCTTAAACCCCACAGCCAGTAAATAGTAGAGAATCTGGATGTGGGTCAAAAACAAATGCTCTGGAATAGACGATAGCTCTGATTCTCTGCCGGGGGTGATGCTGCCTCCTAGGCAATTGGACAGTGTCTGCTAACATCCTGGGTTGTCCTGACGGGCGGAGGGGGATCCGGTGCTGGCAGCCGCGGTGTAGGAGGCAGGGGTGCTGCTGACACTGTTCAATGCACAGGTCAGCCCCACTACAGAGACTTTTCCAGCCCCAAATGTCAGAAGTGCCATGTTTGAGAAATTGTGTGATATACCAGCAAGTCATTCAAACCAAAGCATTTCAGACTGGTATTCTTATCCTCTACTTTTCTGGGAGCCATAAATTCAAATTGAATACAGTGTGATCAGCATGATAAAAATTTGAATGGTATGAATGTAAGATAATGTGACATAAAATATTAAAAATATCTGATCACAAATTTGATATATTGTGCATTTCCTGTCAAACTAAAAATTGGTCAAGAAACACAATTTCAGAGCCATCACATTGAGGGTCTACAGTATAGTGGTATATGGTATAGCCACATGACAATACCAGTGAGCTGTCAAACAGAAATGTTTTGGTCTGTGAGTTATTCAGGTGCAAATCCGTTGTCCCTGTATTGAGGACTGAATGAAAGAGTGGCGTGCAGATTTTTATGTGCCTATTGGTAAATAAATATTTTTGATTTGTCTCAACCTATAGAGATTTGCTATAAAATATCCTTTCACCAATACTCTAGGACTTGCGCATAATTCTTCTCGGAAATTATTCCTCAGATAATTTGCACTTATCAAACTTGTAATTATTCCAACAAATACGAAGTTGCCTTTGAATGAGACTATTTCCAGAGCATACAAAGCTGGGTGATTTTAGATTGTTCCCGTGTCTCGGTCCCCGGCAGCGCCTGTGAGCATCTGGAGGCGGAAAGTGTTTGCTCTTTAGTGCCCGTGATTGCCATTGTCATGAGAGATGCTGGCGGGCATCGGATCGCCTAGCCCTCAGAGCAGATGCCCGCGGAGATGCCTGCGCGTCTCAGACGCTCCGTGACTGTGGCAGGAGTGACGACTCCGAAGCCGTGGTGGAGGACCACTTGCCGGCTCACCTGTCACTTCCCATTTCAGCACAGGGGTCACTGCGGTGTTTCTCTGAAAATAAAAAGGGAGCTTGTAAAGCAGGGGTTGGCAGACTTTTTCTGTGAAAGGCCAGCGATTCACCGTTTTAGGTTTTGTGGGCCAGATGGTCTCCGTTGCAATGACTAAACTCTGCCCTGGTGGTGTAAAGCACCCATCGTAGACAACAGACAAGTGAGCGTGGCTGTCTACCAATAAAGCTTTATTTACAAAAGCGGGCAGGGGGCCTTGTTTGTCAACTCCTGGAGGAGGAAATGACAACCCACTCCAGTACTCTTGCCTGGGAAACCCCATGGACAGAGGAACCTGGCGGGCTACAGTCCATGGCGTTGCAAAGAGTCGTACACGACTGAAGTGACTCAATATGGAGTAAAGTGTAAGTGTTTAAAGACACAGATATGAACAGATAGGTATAGAGAGATACTTGAAGTATAGCGGAGAATGCTAGCTTCCTCTCCACCACCCATTCCTGTCTCTTCTTTAAGATCAGACCTTTACACTGTTGAGGCCAGCAAGGTCTCCTGTTCAGTGTATCTATATCCCCGTCTCTCTTGCTGAAAGGAGTCATTCTTAAAGTGAGAGCAGGAAATATAAATGAGGCATCTGGGAATGCTCGGTAAAGAGGACTCATCTAACTAGCAGAAGCTATTTTGCATTTGACCTTTCTTTTCGTCCTGGAACATGGGAACGATGACTGGAGCTAATGTGTCCATTTTGTGATTAAGAGGGTAAGTCCAAGGACATGTCAGAAACCTTAGCCTCTACGTCTGTAAGCCAATGAAACAAAGCCTGCAGCAGCTGACCGCTGAACCTGTTATATGAAAGAAACAACCTTTATATAGACTTGAGCCGATGTTGAAATTGAGTCTCTATTTCCTGCATAACTAAAATTCTGATACATGTTGATAACAGACGTATAGTGCAACTTACAAATACTAGATGTGACGCAGAGAGTTATGACTATTTTAACCATGAACAGGCAGTATTTCTGATCTAAGACTTTGTCCATCCAGATCTGATGGCCAGTCGTGAGTCTAATACTGAGCTTAGATAATTCCTCTCTCTATACTTCAGTTTCCCCCCCTTCAAAATTGGGATAAAAATATTACATGGCTTAATGGTATTGTTGAAAGACTTCAATATGACAACGGATGTATAAAGTAACTGGCAGATGGTAAGTACTCAAAAATATTCATTATTAATGCTATTACTGTTCTTCTTATTATTTTGTTGATCTGGTGAATGATTGTTCACTTCTTTGAAACAAGGATGTACATGAGAATAGCTGGTGAAGACATTTTTCCCACCCTCACTTTTCAGGTGTCCCCTTTTATTACTAGAACAATACATGGAAATCCACCCACCATCTTGGGGTTTTTAATAGTTATTATATGTCTGACAGAGTGCGAGGTGTGGGGTTCTCAAGATAAGTAAGATAGTTCCTGTCTTCTGTGGGCAGTGGCAACCTGGGCAACAGTTCGATGTAATGATCAGGTGGGTGATGGAAATATGAATGGAGTTCAGCGGGAGAAACAAAGGCGGAAAACGCAGAGGAACTGCGTGTGAAATATGAGTAATGAAGAGGGGGAGTTGATGCAGGGTTATTAATAACCAAGGATAATAATAAGACAAATTTAAGCCTCAAAGAAAATATGCTGAATAGTTTTCCTCTCGTTCCTGCATTTACCCTCCGGCCGGCCCTCCGGCTCTGCCCGCCTTTCTCGGCCGCATGAACACTCTGCGGCTCTCGGGCTTCTGCTCGGGTGTAGCCGGTGGGAGGCGGCTGTGGAAGACCGGGAGGAGGAAACTGAGGCTGGGGGCGTTTCTTTCCCCAGTTTCCTCTCTGCTCCAGGTCGGCGGCCTCCTCCTGCTGCGGGACGAAGCTCCGATGGGGGTTCGCCCCGCCGCCGCCGCCTCCGCCTCTTCCGGGCTTGGGCCGCAGCGCTCCGTGCTCACACGGCCGGCCTCAGGGTGTCACCTTCTCGGGTGCTCTCCTCTTAACCCTGCTTGCATCTTTGAAGCCCTCCCTTTGTGCGGCTCTCCGTGGACACCCACTCTATGTCAGGGTGGTAGCTGTTTCCAGCTGGGATGCTGAAAACGCGGCTGCCAGCAAGGGTGAGATCCGAGGGATCCGGGCCAAGTGTGATGCGATAGGGAGGGCTGGTGACTGCGGAAAACAGGGGATGCTGAAGCGGCAGCTGCTCCTGGGCGCTGCCTGCTTATGCCATTTGAAGATATTATTCCAGTTTCGTCAGATCTGATGTATCAGTGGAAACCGAAAATACACATTTTAAAGGTTGTTTGTCTGTTTTTTGTTTTTGGCTGCCCCAGGCAGCAGGCAGGATCTTAGTTCCCCAAGCAAGGATTGAACTCATGTCCCTGCATTGGGAGAGCAGAGTTCTAACCTCTGGACAGCCAAGGAAGCCCCAAAATACACATTTTAAAAGAAGAGATGTTCCTATTTACAAAAATGCTCTGTGGGCCAAAGAAAAGATATGTTGAAATTTGACCCGTGGCTGTTACCGCTATAAACCAACAGCCCTGGTCATCAGGGGAACAGACTGCACTATGCTAGTATGAATGATTGTCACCTCATGCCAACACAGCACACGTTATTTTGTTTAATCCTTTCAGCAATACCAACTTGGGAGAGGTTCTGTTTTCCTCCTTCTGTGGAGGAGGGCGTGTGTGTGTGCGCGCTCAGTCACTCAGTTGGGTCCAACTCTTGCGACCCCAGGGACTATAGCCCTTTAGGCTCCTCTGTCCATGGGATTCTCCAGGCAAGAATACTGGAGTGGGTGGCCATGCCCTTCTCCAGGGGATCTTCCCGACCCAGGGATCGAGCTTGCGTCTCTTACGTCTCCTGCATTGACAGCCGGGCTCTTTACCACTAGTGCTACCTGGGAAGCCCCACTAGCTAATAAATACATGATTTCTGGAGAGGTCTACGGGGCTTCCCTGGTGGCTTACACGGTAAAGAATCCGCCTGCAACGCAAGAGACCTCGGTTCTGTCCCTTGGTCGGGTCGGGAAGATCCTCTGGAGAAGGGAGTGGCAACCCTCTTGTCTTCTTGCCTGGAGAATCCCATGGACAGAGGAACCTGACAGGCTACAGTCCGGAGAGAGGTCTAGGAAATGTTTGAAATTATAGGCACTTTTTAAATATGTACATGTACATTTTTCTGAGGACCTATACTGTAGCTTTCATGAGTATCTCAGATGGAGAATCACAGAAAATGAAGCCCATCTGTCAGGGTGTTAGACAGAAAATTAAAAAAAAAAAAAGCCAGACCCGCTAGAATGGCTATGATAAAAGAAGATGGAAATAACAAGTGTTGGTGAGGATGTGGAGAAATTGGAAATGAACTCTTATATGTTGCTAGTGGGAATATAAAATGGTGCAACTATTTTGAAATACAGTTTGGAAACTTTTCAAAAATTTAATATAGACTTACCATGTGACCCACCCATTCCACTTCTAGATATATGCCGAAGAGAGGTGAAAACATACATCCACACAAACACCTGCACCCAAATGTTCATAGAAGCACTGTTCACAGAGGCACGAAGTGAAAACAAGCCAAACGTCCGCCAACTGATGGATGGACAAATAAAATGTGGAGTAGGCACATAACGGAGTGTTATTTGGAAACAGAAGAAGCAAGTACCGTAATCCTACAATACGGAAGAGCCTTGAAATAGATGCCGGGGGCTGCCCTGCTGGCTCAGTGCTCAAGAATTCGCCTGCCAACGCGGGGACACGGGTTTGATCCGTGATCCGGGGGATCCCACGTGCCTGGGAGCAAGCAAGCCGCCGCGCCGCAGCTGTCCTCTGCGCTCCCGGCCGGGAGCCGCAACAAGAGGGGGAGAGCTGCTCAGACGGAGGCGGCGCCCGGCCAGGACGGGTCTCTGAGGCTCTAAGGTTATTGGTTAGAATGTGTTCCTTCAAAAAGATAGATTGAGGACTTCCCTGGAGGTCCAACGGTTAAGACGTCACCTTCCAACGCAGGGGGCGTGGTTCGGCTCCTGGTCTGGGAGCCGGGATCCCACACGGCTCAGGACCAGAAAACCCAAAAAACATAAAAGAGAAGCAATATTGTAACAAACTCAACAAAGACTTTAAAATGTTCCACACAAAAGATTCTTTAAAAAAAGATTATTGGTCTCCTGTGTGTGCTCACTCAGGTGTGTCCGCCGCTTTGCGGCCCAGTGGCCTGTGGCCTGCCAGGCTCCTCTGTCCCTGGGATTTTACAGGCGAGGAGTACGGGCGTGGGTTGCTGTATCCTCCTCCAGGGGACGCGTGAGACCCCGTGGACCGCAGCACGCCAGGCCTCCCTGTCCTTCATCGTCTCCCTGAGTTTGCTCAAACACCACTGAGTCGGTGATGCCGTCCAACCATCCCATCCTCTGTCGTCCCCTTCTCCTCCTGCCCCCAATCCCTCCCAGCATCAGGGTCCTTTCCAGTGAGTCGGCTCTTCGCATCAGGTGGCCAAATTACTGGAGTTTCAGCTTCAGCGCAGTCCTTCCAATGAGCACTGAGTTAATTTCCTTCAGGATGGACTGGCCTGACCTGCTTGCCGTCCAAGGGCTCTCCAGAGCCTTGTCCAGCACCAGGGTTCTGCAGCGCTCAGCCTGCTTTATGGTCTTTCCCACTCGCGCCGCCGCATCTCAGAATCTGACTGTATTTGGAAGCACCGCTGTTGCAGGTGTAATTAGTTAGGATGACGTGGTCCTGGGGCAGCGTGGAGGGGCGCCTAAGGCAGACACAAGGAGGCCAGACCGTGCGGTGACGCAGGCGGAGCCTGGCGTGGTGCGGCTGCGGGCCAGGGTCTGCCAGCAGGGGAGGCCAGCTGGGGAGAGGCGAGGAGGGCCTCCGCACAGCGCTCAGAGCGGCCCTGCCCTGCCGCCGCCCGCTCTGGACTTCTAGGCTCCGGAACTGTGTGCCGAGAGCTTTCTGTTGCTCTGAGCTGCCTAGTTTCTTACACTCTGTTACAGCATCTGCAAGAAAGCAGGTCACTATATCGGACAGAATTTGGGGTTTTCGTCCCAAGAGCATGGGGAAGACTTCCATGGCAAGAATTGAAGCCAGGTGCGGAGGGGAGTGGTCTGGCTACACTGGGAAGATGGGGAGATGGAGGCAAGAGTGCGTGGGCTGAGACTAGTTAGGTGACTGAAGGGGACTAGTTAGGGGCCTACAGGGAGACTAGTTAAGAGTTTGGTTGCCCAGGAGAGAGACGACAGTAGTTTGGAACAGGGATCGAGGCTTCACGAGGAAGCTGAAAGGATGGACTTGGGTCCCTAGTGTGAGCGAGACACACAGGCATGTCAGCGAGAGGTGGATTCAAGACTTCTGGCTGCTCGGTTGGAGGGAGAGTGGTCCCCATCTGTGAGCTCCGGGAAGACGGGCTCCACAGGGTCTGACAGCGGACTGAGACCTCATAACAGTGAAACACGCATGCACAGCAAAGCCCTTTTTCTTTACATATATAGGATTGTAACAAATACACCCTGCAATGCCTTTTATCTTCACTGAATAATGTTTCTGGGTGTCTGTTATATAAATCAGCACAGGGAAATTGACCTCTTTCTTATGAATGACTGCCTGATAATCCATTGTAAGGGTGTAGCTTAATTAACTAATTGTAAATATTTATTATTTACTTGGCTGTGCCACATTTTGGTTGTGGCACGGGGGATCTAGTTCCCTGAGCAGGGATCGAACCTGGGCCCCCAACACTGGGCACAGAGTCTTAGCCACTGGACCATCAGGGAAGCCCTGGCTTACTTTATTGAACCAATCTCCTATTGACGCATTCAGGTTGTCTTCAGATTTTAGATCGTTTGATGGCAGGATTTTCACATTTTCAAAAAACTTGACCCCCTAAAAGAAATGTTTTTACACTGACAGCCGGCATGCACATAGCTAACACAAGCACACACACGCACACAGAGCACATACATAGTTATCAGGACTTCTGTAAACGGTGCTCGCCCTTCCCGTGTGCTGTGGCTCCGCTCCACGAAGGAAGTACTAGTTGCGACCTGCTGCTGGCTCTCTACCTCCTGGTCGGCTGCAGCCAGCAGTCTGAAGAACACCTTCAGCGCATGTTTATTAAAGGAAAAGTAAAAGTGCTTACGAGTTATTTAAACCTTACAAAGTGCCAGTGGGCCGGGAACGATTGTTCTTCCCATTTTTCAGATCTCAAAAGTGAGGCGCGGGGAGCAGTTGGACAAGTTGTCCAAGCTAGCACGCGGAGGCGCCATGCTTCCAATCCCGGCCGCCTGACAGCAGTTTGTTTTCTTAACCATCAGCTGCAGTACTTCCTGTAACCTTAGGACTTGACAGGAGCCTAGCCCCGTATTCAGACATGCACGGCGCTAAATAGCCCAACTCAGGGTTTTACTGTCTCACTCGGGGTGCATCTGCTCCTTTACAAGACAGGCAAAGAGCACGAGGTGAGCGCACACTGCTGTTCACACCTGATGGCTACAGAAACTCGTCAGAAAGTCCCCTACTTTACGAATCTCCTCCAGCAGCTCAGCATCAGCAAGACACACCCCGAGTCCCGAACCCCCAAACCCTCAAACGATCAGTGACGACCCCTGGCAGCACGGAAGTCACGGTAAGATTACAGAAGCACTTCTGACTCAGACGGAGTGTGGAGCTTCCCTATTATTTATTGATTTCCCCCCAAAGTTATCAAGTTCTAAAACCTAATTATTGGTGTAATAGCGGAGACGTTTGGAGAATCATAAGCCCGTTTAGCTAATGCACGGCATATGTCGGAGGGATCCGGCTAATTCACATATCTGTCTGCACTGTTAATAGAGAAGGTTACATGCCAATTATCCAGGCTTCAATCAGCTCGTGTGGATACAATAGAGGCAGTGTTCACACACTCGACTGCCGCATTCCTGCTCCAGCAGAAGCAGCTGGGCCAGATGAAGACCACTGGGGTTTGGATATTTAGGAATCTCCTCCACAGAACGCTGGGATGGGGACTAGATTGCTACATCAACGGCAGGTATCTTTAACCCGGCAACGGCAGGTATCTTTAACCCGGTTTCTTTTGAAAAATGGCTCAGGGTTTGTACTTCACCCGTCTTTAAACATTTCCTGTTCAGGCTTGTTGGGTGGGTGGGTGGAGGTGCTGAGGAAGAAGACAAAGACACAAATAGCGTAACCGACAAAGGAGAGAATAAGAGGAAGGGGTGAATGGATTCCTATAAAATCACCCACATGCACTTTGTCCTGCCCAGTGTTAGCACCGAGGAGACTGGGGATTTCAGCGATATATACGTATGTGTGTGTGCATGTGCAGATCTATATATTTCAGCTCAATTTTTTCCTTTTTCTTTTCTTTCATTTTCCTTTATTTCCCCCTCTGCTTCAGAAACTGGACTAGAAATGCTGTAATCTCATCAGAAAATGCTGCTTCCGGTGGTGTTTGCAACCCAGGAACAGAAGCAGAAGTGTCTGGAATCTCTGGAGAAAGCCCCAGGGCTCCCGAGAGAGCCGTTCTGGACTTCTTGGCGCGGAGCTCGGATCAGGGATCAGGCAGTGGACGCGGCAGATGCTGAGTGTGTTGGGGGAGGGGAGGCAGATACCTGAGACTCCGCAGCAGTGCTGCCCGCCCTTCCCGCCGCCTCCGTGTCTCAGATCGCCGAGTTACAACAGCGCTGCTCCCCACCTGCCTGAGGTCACACGGCCCGACGGAGGCCTGCCTGCAGACAATCCAAGCCAGTCAGGGCCAGGCGCTGCCTCCCAGGCTGCTTCCTTATTCCACTGACATTACCCAAATACTAGGGCAGGCTGCGATACCTTAAAAAAAAAATCACCAGCAGCTGAGAGACACCAGGCAGATACCATTCGCCAGCCCTGGTTTTTGCGCTGTTTCAGCCCAGCGTGTATTTTTTCCCACCCTCCCAGATGAAAATACAGCAATTAACTCCATGCAGTGGGGGATGGGGGAGGGATTTCTTTTTTTTTTTTTCCCCCTCCCTAGACTTGAAAAGAAATTCTGGCAGATAATTTGGCTGAACATGAAAAGCGAGAGGCTGCTTACAGCCATCCAAATGAAGTGCTAGGTTAGTGAAGCTCCACAGGCGGAGCTGGTTATTTCTCCGTGAAAAGCAGACGTGTATCTGTTCCCATGGAGATGTGTTTTCTACTAGTCAATCAGGCACTGAGGACAATCGCCAGTAGATCTTTTTTTTTTTCCACCTTGAGAGACAGTCCTGCTCTGTTTTAACGTTTCACCTCCATTTAAAGGAATCTAAATGGAGTCTCAGAAATACCTGCAAGCATAGCCATTATCATTTCAAGAGATCCAAATTAACAAGAAACTTCAGCAGCCAAAAAAGAAGACTGGGTTGTGACCACTCCTCCAATTTCACGTCCTTATTTGTATTTCTCTCCTTATTTGTATAAATTTGGCTTCTCGACTTGACCCCTCCCTCCCGAGTAAAATAATAAGGTCATGACTTACATGTTGAAAATTTCCAAACAACTGTTGGGAAGCAAGAAGGGATCTTTCAAACAGAACACCACAGAAGCAAGAAAAAGCTGGCCCAGAAAAGAGAAAAAAACCAAAACCTAAAGTGCTGGAAGTTGGAAAAGTTGTAAACTTGCCTGAAAACCGCTCATGCAGAAATGATTAGGGCTGCTATTTGACCTTCCGTGCTTGTTATCAGTCCCCAGAAAAGAGATCATGTCCCTTTGCAAAATATGTTTATTTCAGTAGGTGAACTGCCGAGTAAGCACCTGGAAACTGGGACCCACATAGAGACTTTTAAAACTCTTCTTTCCAGTGTGCCTTCCCCCACTCCATCTTCACACACGCCGAGCACAGAAGAAAGTGTAGGAGGTCTTCCTGGAGCCTACTGAGAGGGGAGAGTGTGTTTCCAAGGGAAACACTCCGAGGCCAACTCTCAAATATGACTCCAGCAGAAGCCCCTTTGCGGGATGGCTGTGTCACAGAAAACAGCAGACAGCCAGTCAGGATTTTATCGTGAAGTCACTTCTTTCTTTTTAATGGAGTCATTCAAGTGCCGCTCAACAGCGCAAGACAGGAATGGGGATACAAGAAGGCCTCCTGCGCAGGCCTGGGCTCTTCTGGGCTCTGCGCCCCCAGCTCCCTGAGGGCAGAGGCTGCTAGGCCCCCAGGTGGCCCCTGGGGCAGAGGCCCCACGGGACACCCAGGCAAGCCCCGCGGAGCAGTCCCAGCAAGTAGCCCAGGGGAAGGGGAGGCCAGCCGCACTGATAATGGACAACAGCCCGTTGCCAAGGAGGCCGAAAGCAGAAACCTATCACAAGGGCTCGTGGGAGTTTGATTTCCCCAGGAAGACAGGGCCCACATTTCTCCTGTATTGTGGGTATTTGACTCTTTCCTTCTCTTTTTTTGTCATGATAGATTTTTTTTTTTAATTTAAAAATAGAAGCAATATGTCATCTCTCTAAAAGATTCAAGCAGTATAAATTTCAGGTGAAAGACTCGAAGCGCCTCATTCCCTTTGCTCTCGCCTATAGCTCATGATCTCGATCGCGACAGCTAACAACTGCTTCTAATAGATCCTCCCAGATGTGTTTCATAAATATGCACACGTGTTTGTGAGTGTGTGTGTGTGTGTGTACACCCGGGCACATGCTCTTTGTTTTAAATATACCACTGGAATCATATTTATAGACACTACTATACAACTTGGTTTTGTTTATTTAAACTTAAATTATCTATCAGCCTTTTTCCAGGTCTACATGCATTTTTTAAAAAATTAGCTATTCGTTTTTGAGAAAAATGAGGTCATAGGTGCTCCTAGGATGGGGGTGGAGAGGATTCGAATCAAAGGGCTTGTGGGGAAGCGCAGACAATCGCTGGAGGTTTTCGTGCGGGACGTCTCGGCACAGAACAGCACACGTTTATCAGACGCTCACACGCTTCAGTCTTCACCCCTTATCTTTCACCTTCCAGTTTTTACTTAGATCTCCTGGAGAGTGGTCCCTGTTGGAAAAAACTGACGTTTTATGTAATTGTCATTTAAAGGAGCTTCACTGGGGCGCAGTTGCCTTGCAGCGCTGCTCCTTTACTGTGCATCACGGTGGGCCGGCGGCAGGCACCTCTCCCGTCCTTTTGGGTTTCTCTCCAGGTCGTGTCAGCCCGGGACGCCGATTCGGGTCCCAGAGCCGTGCGGGAGGTTCTCCTCAGTCACCCACAGTACACAGAGCATCACTGGGGCAGACAGGAAAACCGGGGCGCGGCATCTCTTTGAAAGGCTGTGGCTTGTGTCCCCCCGTTGCCCTTGGGACGGGCCGCGGTGGATCTCAGGCACCCGCTAGGCTCCGGGCCGCTCTGCGTCTCTGCTAAACACTCACCTGCTGAAAGCAGTTCCTTTGCTCCACACCTGTCCTCCAGCTGCCTTCAGCCGAAGAACTGCCTGAATCAACTTTTAAAAGAGGTTTAATGCAGAGTGTTATCAACCCATTAAAAATCCATTATTTTTTAATGTGCCCCCTCCCCCGTAGTTTTTAATCTTTCCTCCAGCTTGAGAGGGAGAGGCTCAGGAAAAAGAAAAAAAAGTCCTGTTTCTCCCCCGCCCCTGCCCCTACCAATCCAGAAGGCAGCCAAGCCAAGCTCGAGCTTACGCATCGTGTACCTATTATAAATGCATGCTTCATATTGGGTAATTCCTCCTGTTTACTCCTTTTATCTTGGGCTCAGAGAAAGATCGCAGTCACTCTTATAACTTAGGTGCAGCTCCCTGCTCTTTTTTGGGGGGGCAAGAGTGACGGCATCAGGGATTTAGGACAAAGTGTGTCCTTGGAAAGAAGTGGGTGGGATTTTCCGCTGTAAAATTGGTAGCTCGGTAAGGGCCCCCAACCCGCCCCGTCTCGGGGGAGGAGTCGGCTTTCATTATCCAGTCAGAAACCTGGTGAAATCACGGATACGACTGAAGCTTTTCGTTCAGCTACTGAGGTCTTTTTGTTCTTTGTGTTTGCGATGTGTACTGCAAATTTCTGTGACGCCTGGGAAGAAGGAAATTTGAGTTAAAGAGCCGGGCAGCTCCACATGACTTGTAACAAGCCAGCTAATTGAAAAATTTAATTCAGGAAGAGATGCAACGAGGCCAGAGTGAAAGAGGAACCGGGCCTGTTGACGTTCAGAGCAGTAAAACCGAAGAAGCTGTCATCCCTGAGTTATACAATTATGTGGAGCTTGGAAAATATATCACCTGCTGTATTTGTCATTGAAAGTCACAATCTTGTTTGTTGTTTATCTTGAGGCTTGGGGAGCTCGCCTGCTGGTTAGGAAAAAAGAGGCGAGTTTCTAGAGGAAAAATGCTAGTAATAAGAAAGGGAGGATTAGAAGCCCCAGAAAGAATGGGAGGTGTAAATAACATGTGGGCCTTTGGCAATCAGCACAGAGGAATGAGAGACACAGCCCACGCCTGATGCCAGAAATCCTAAAAACTTAAATGGGGAATCTGGACAGGAGCAAAACACTCGAAAGGAAAAAAGAAAACAAAGCCCCCCCGAGATCGTTTTCCTCTGTGATGATGCAGGTTCCTGGGGTAAAGAAAGCTTGCTTTTGCCACGGTGCTCGTGGGAGCAGCTCTGCAGTCAGAGGAACCAGCTTCATGACATGCCTTCAAGGGCTCATCAGGCCAGCTCCTGCTTTTGGAGCAGGAGCAAAATGGGTAAACTTGGGGAACAGAGCTTTCCTCCAAAAAAGAGTTGAGATTTGAGGGCAGGAGGAGTGTTTGGTGGGGGGAGAATTATTCCTCTCCCCAAAGAGACTGATCTGTTTGGGTCACCTACCCACCTCTGTTCCTCTTTTTTTTTTCCCTCCTAGGACTTACCTTGAATGGAATTGCCTAAAGACAGGAAAGGCAGTTTTAGCCAGAAGCTAAGTTAGGACAAGTTAAACTCACTGGGCAAGGGGACGCTCTTCCAGACACTAAATGCATGCCTTGGGCAGACTGTTCTGAGAGGAAGCAACAGCAGAAGAGGTAGTAGTTATAGAAACCTTACGTGGAATAATTTACACCGGGATCCACTTTGTCCTCTGAACCTAGTGAGTGGTATAGTTATGTCTGTTTGATAAATGCAGACTGAGAGTCAGACTATCTCCAGGAGATGGTGAAGGACAGGGAAGCCTGGCGTGCTGCAATCCATGGGGTCACAGAGAGTCAGACACAACTGAATGACAGCAGCAGATCACAGCTAGAAAACCGTAGAGATGAAACGGAACTACAGCTCAACGGTTGTTAATTACAGCCTGATGGACAGATCCAGCTCGAGATCTGTTCTTGTAAATAAAGTTTTATTGGAACACAGCCATGGTCACTTGGTTATGTATTGTCTGTGACTATTTTTGAATTACAATGGCAGAGACACTATGGCTTGCGAAGTCTACAATATTTATTATTAACACTTATTTATTCACAGAAAGAATTTGCAGATCCTTGCTCTAGATCACCTAAGCCCATGCTCTTAAACCCATATATTTGCTTCTGCTCCAAAAATGCCTCTTTTTTTTTTAATGTGCTGCTTAACAGAAACAATGATTATGAAACATCAGAAATAGTAATAATTGGAGAAAAAAGAAAGAAAAGAAAAACAATTATTGGAAAACTGAATCTGTTAGGATACGAGGAAGGTGTAAAACAAGTGAAAACAAACTTTTCTCCTTTTTCCCTTTTCTGAAGCTCAAAATTTGAAAGCACTTTTATCCTAAATTTAGAACAACTAAAAGCCTTCATTGCTTTATCAACTTTATCAAAACTGCATACAAATACTTTTCTAAAAAGCCAAACTTCTAGAGTAACTTCCAAAAAAAAAAAAAAAAAAAAAGAAAAAAACAAAAGTGTTTTCCACGAGACTTAAAAATTCTTGTTTTTTTATGTTATTTTCAAAACTGCAAGAAAAATAAGTTGTTGAAGTGAGAAGCTACCAGATTTGAATCTGATGTTTATCCCATGATAGTTATATACAAACTCATCATTTGGAGCTTTGTTTATAAATGTGAAAATTCTGTAACCAAAGAAGAATGAAAACCAAGGACAGTTGGAGTTTCTTACCCAACAGTTATTTTTTTCTATTATTGCCTACTAACGGAAGCTGGAGATCTTGGAAACTGATCTGTGTTACCATGTGACTGAGTGTTTCGATGTTGTAACAGTGGCTTTGTTTTTCTTAGGTTTCCAGGATTGATGAGTATAACTGTACACCCAGGTTTTAAAAACATGTTAATGAACAACATTAATAATAGTGTCTTCTGTGCGGGGCCGTGGGCTGTTAGTCCTTTCTCTAGGGCGAGTGGGATTCAGCAGTTGTGGCCCATAGCTTAGCTGCCCCGTGGCGCATGGGCTCTTCCAGGACCAGAGATGGACTGGCGTCTGCTGTATGGCAAGGCGGATTCTTAGCCAGTGGGCCGCCAGGGAAGCCCGGGCTGTCAGCTCTGAATACACAGCGTTGTCCTCCTGATAACTCTACAAAGAAGCCCTTGCTGTTTTCATTTACTAGAGAAGAACAATGAGGAGCGTGCTGTGCCTCAGCTGGCATATGACTGAGTCACCCCCAGAGCCTGACCTCACGCTCCATCATCTTTTTGAGTGTCTGCCTTCTCGCTCAGCCAGTTTTTACCTACTTGAGTACCTGCCATCTGTCAGGCACACATGTGGTTCTGGGGATTCAGCAGTGAACAAAGCAGGGAGCTCAGTCAACAAGGTCAAGAACAGGATGTTTTCAGCCGCCGAGGAGGGCTGGGGAGGGGATGCAGCAGGACAGACAGGATGGAGGGGTCAGGTCAGGTGCGGCGATCGGGGTCGGGGCTGAGGAGGAGGCGATCCGTGAGAGAGGCAGAGGCCAGGCAGAGGCAGAGTGAAGATCCAGACTCAGAGGAGAGGGCAGAGGCGGGCCCCTCTCTGCGCTGAGGAGTCCTGTCGGTCTCCCGCTCTCTCCTGTGTGGCCATCCCAGGGCCGCCCGGGCTTGACGGTCTCGGGCGCTGCTCATCAGGCGCAGGGTTATCAGACGGCTCGTGCTCAGATCTAAGAGGACCCTCTGACCTCCCACTGCTGAACCTCCTGCCCCTTGTCGGACAACTTATTTCTAACTGGAAACAATCGTAATAGCTACCAACTACTGAATACATGCCATGTATCCAATGCATCATCCTAACTGCTTGATTGTATTATCTCATTTAATCTGCAAAGCAACCCAGTGGCTGTAGTCTCAAAACAAGAGGATGTAACAGGGAGCGTGTTCAGGGGATTCCCTTCTAGAATCTACATGTTTATACTTACGTGGACTTCTTCCTAAACTTGTTTGGGAACGCTCCTGCATGCCTAAATTCACAGTAACCCTTTTTCTACGTTACAAAGAATTCTGGTGCGGGGAGTACGCCAGCAGCTGTACGCAGCACTGAGGGGTAGGTGGTGCAGTCATCTTCAAGGTAAAAAACAAACCGACTAATTCAAATGTTGTTTCGGAAACCCGCCTTTGATGATTAATCAAGGCACTCAAATGTGGGCAGTCTATATTACTCTATCTTAAATTCATTGCTTTCTTTAAAAAAATTTTTTTTTCTATTTTTAATTTTTATTTACTTATTTATTTTTTTTTTGAGGGGCTGTGCCATGCAGCATATGGGATCTTAGTTCTTAGACCAGGGATTGAACCCACATTCCCTGCATTGAAAGCATGGAGTCTTAACCACTGGACAGCCAGGGAAGTCCCTTATATGTATTTCTTTCTAGGTAGGATTCCAAACAATGACAGAAGTTTAATAATATTATTTATTCTTATAAATGTAACTGAAAAGTTTGCTCGAACCTTTAAACATTTCAGAATACACTGGATATGTCTCAGGATAAAATATATTTTTTTAATTGTTTATTTTTTTTCCATTTATTTTTATTAGTTGGAGGCTAATTACTTTACAATATTGTAGTGGTTTTTCTCATACACTGACATGAATCAGCCATGGATTTACATGTATTCCCTATCCCGATCCCCCCCTCCCACCTCCCTCTCCACCCGATTCCTCTGGGTCTTCCCAGTGAGGATAAAATATTTATATATATTTTTCAGATTTAGTGCATGCTGTTTAATACATTAGTTAAAACGTACTTTGTCAAGTCGTATAATGAATTATGGATTCCAATTACAGTCATTCATTGCATTATTATTTTAAAATATGTATTATTGTAGTTTAGTTGAGTTACAATGTTTCAGGCAAGATTATTCAGTTACACAAATACACATATATTATTTTTGAAATTATTTTCCACCATAGGTTATTCTAAGATATTGACTATAGTTCCCTAAACCTTTGTTTCTTGTTGCACATCTATTTTTTAATTAGAAATCTAACATTCTATTTATACTAAGTCAAACAAGTTTAATCAAAATGTCATGATTTTTAGTTAGGCAAAAATTAATGTTTCCTAAAATATACATAGTATACATATTTATATGTAGGTATACAAAAGTTTTTTTACTACACTTGATAAAGGCTTGAGAAAGAACATAAAAAAAAAAGAGAGATGGGAGAGATTGGAGAACGTAAACTAAATGATAAGGAGGCACTGAATAGGAAAGAGACAAAGTGAAACTAACCAGATAAAAGTAAAAGATCATCATATACTCCAGCCTTCTTAAACATGACTGCTCGTTAGAAACACACGTGGAGTTCTGCAGAAAGAAAGCGATACCTGAGCATTTGTATTTTTCAAAAAATTTCAAGGTAACTCTGATAGGCATCTGGATTTTAAAAAGTGATTGCAGGCTTTTCTATTAGATCCTAGTTTTGGTGATACAGGCTTCCCTGGTGGCTCTGATGGGAAAGAATCCTCCTGCAACGCAGGAGACTGGGGTTAGATCCCTGGGTTGGGAAGACCCCCCTGGAGGAGGGCATGGCAACCCACTCCAGTGTTCTTGCCTGGAGAATCCCATGGACAGAGGAGCCTGGCGGGCTCCAGTCCATGGGGTCGCAAGGAGTCAGTAGACCGAGTGACTAGCACAGCCCAGCACACAGAGCTCTATTATTTTTCTATTGACCGATCATGACACAATGGTATTAAGTGAGAAACAGTTACATAATCACAAGAGTAAAACATGCTTATCAGTTTTCACAATCAATACCCAGACAAAAAATAACAGATAAAATTGCAAGCCATAATGGGAACATGATTAACACAAAATAATTGTATAAAATTGTATAAAAATTGTAAAAATAACTGTAAAAAATTGTATAAAATATACAATGGGGGGGGGGGGGGCGGGATCGAGCAGAGTGAGGTGGTGTGTGGGAGTGCATGCATGCACATGTTTTCATCCACCAGCCAGTCTGTATCTTTGGGTTGGTGCATCTAAACCACTCACTTTTAAGGTAATTATCGATATATATGATCCTATTACCATTTTCTTGACTGTTTTGGGTTTACTTTCTGTAGGGCTTCCCTAATAGCTCAGCTGGTAAAGAATCTGCCTGCAGTGCAGGAGACCTGGGTTCAATCCCTGGGTTGGGAAGATCCTCTGGAGATGGGAAAGGCTATCCACTCCAGTATTCTGACCTGGAGAATTCCATGAACTGTGTAGTTCATGGGGTTGAAAAGAGTCAGACACGACTGAGCTACTTTCACTTCACTTTACTTTCTGTTAGTCTTTTCCTTCTTTTGTGTTTCCTGCCTTTGCTGCTGCTAAGTTGCTTCAGTCGTGTCTGACTCTGTGCGACCCCATAGACACCAGGCTCCCCCGTCCCTGGGATTCTCCAGGCAAGAACACTGGAGTGGGTTGCCATTTCCTTCTCCAGTGCGTGAAAGTGAAAAGTGAAAGTGAAGTTGCTCAGTCGTGTCCGACTCTTCAGGACCCCATGGACTATAGCCTACCAGGCTCCTCCATCCATGGGATTTTCCAGGCAAGAGTACTGGAGTGGGGTGCCATTTAGCATTTGTTATAAAGCTGGTTTGTGGTGCTAAATTCTCTTAACTTTTGCTTGTCTGGAAAGCTTTTGATTTCTGCATCAAATCTGAAGGAGAGTCTTGCTGAGTAGAGTATTCTTGGTTGTAGGCTCTTCCTCTTTCTTCACTTTAAATATATCATGCCATTCCCTTCTGGCTTGTAGAGTTTCTGTTGAGAAATCAGCTGAGAGCCTGATAGGAGTTCCCTTGTATGTTATTTTTCATTTATACATGTTGCTTTTAATATTTTATCTCTGTCTTATTTTTTGTCATTTGGATTACTTTGCGTCTCAGTGCGCTCCTCCTTGGGTTTATCCTGCCTGGGACTCTGTGCTTCCGGGACGTGGTTGACTGATTCCTCTCCCACGTTCAGGAAGTTTTCAGCTGTCAGCTCTTCACCCCTTTTCTCAGACACTTCCTCTCCCTTCTCCTTCTGGGGCCCCTATAACGGGAGTGTTGGTGCGTCTACTGCTGTCCCGGAGGCCTCTGAGGCCGTCTGCATTCCTTTGCATTGTTTTCTATATTCAGTTCTGTGGAGTGATTTCCACCCTTCTGTCCTCCAGCTCAATTGTCCCTTCTTCTGCCTCAGATATCCTGCTATGGATTCCTTCCAGTGGTTTATTCATCTGTTTGTTTGTTCTTTAGTTCTTCTAGTTCTTCGGCAAACATTTCCTGCATCTTCTCAATCTTTGCCTCCATTCTTTTCCCGAGATCCTGGATCATCTTCACTATCATTATTCTGAATTCTTTTTCTGAAAGGTTGCCTATCTCTACTTCATTTAGTTGTTTTTCTGGGGTTTTATCTTGTCCCTTCCTCTGGGACGTATCTTTCTGCTTTTCATTGTGATTAACTTTCCATAATACAGTTTTTGTTTTAGCCACTGTGAGACTGTGTTTCTTCTTGCTTCTTCTGTCTGCCCTCTGATGGATGAGGCTAACAGGCTTGTGTAAGCTTCTTGATGGGAGGGACTAGTGATGGGAAAAACTGGGTCTTGCTCTGATGGGCAGGGCCTTGCTTTGTAAAACTTTAATCCAATTATTTGCTGATGGGTGGGGTTGAACGCCCTCCCTGATAGCTGTTTGGCCTGAGGTGACCCAGCCCTGGCTCTACAGGAGGGATAACAGCGAACTGCAAAGAGGACTTATGCCAGGGGGACCATCCAGTGCTCCCGAGCCTGCTGACCTGGGCCCCCCCAGGAGACCCTCCCACACTAGCAGGTGGTTCTGGTTCAGTCCCCTGTGGGGTCACTGCTCCTCTCCCCTGGGTCTTGGTGCACGCAGTTTGGAGTGTGTGCCTCCAAGTCTGCAGTCTCTGCTTCCCCCAGTCCTCTGGAAGTCCTGTAATCAAATCCTGCTGATCTTCAAGGTCAGATTTCCTGGGGATTCCCAGCCCCTCTGTCAGATCCCCAGGCTGGGAAGCCTGACGTGGAGTTCAGAACCTTCACAACAGTGCAAGAACTTCTTTGGTATTACTGTTCTCTGGTTTGTGGGTCACCCACCCAGTGGGTATGGGACTTGATTTTTGCGTGATTGTGCCCCTCTTGCCATCTTGCTGTGGCTTCTTCTTTGCCTGTGGATGTGGGCTGTCTTTTTTTGGTGGGTTCCAGCATCCTCCTGTGGATGGCCGTGCAGCAGCTAGTTGTGATCTTGGTGCTCTCGGAGACGGAAATGAATGCACGTCCTTCTACTCCCCCATCTTGAACCAAAACACTGTATTTTTTTTTTCATACAAAATGTTTACTATTTTCTTGTTAGGAAAAATGGGCATATTTGAATTATGGTAAAGAATTTAAGATATCAACTCAAAAATATTCAAGGGACAACATATTATTTTTTTCCAAATTATGCTGAGCATAGCCTGGCTGTTTCATGCATGCATGCATGCATGCTAAGTCACTTCAGTTGTGTCCGACTCTGCAACTCTATGGATTGCAGCCCACCAAGCTCCTCTGTCCATGGGATTCTCAAGGCAAGAATACTGGTGTGGGTTGCCATGCCCTCCTATAGGGAAGCTTCCCAACCCAGGGACAGAACCCGCATATTTTACATTTCCTGCATTGCCAGGCATGCTCTTTACCACTAATACCACCTGGGAAGCCCAGCTGTAGTCTAATAGTAATCACTAATTATTTTCTTTGCTAATAAAACACAGTTTACGTGTACACACATACATACACTTTTAGTTTTATTTATCTTGACTGCTACCTGCTACAGGGAAAGCTAGGACCTCAACAGTCCCAAGGGATGAAGTATTGATTGGTATCAGCGGTTCTCAACCTCAGCCACAGGTCAGATCATCTTCAGAGCTTTAACAAATTGTCAGTGCTTAGACCCCACTCCCAGCTAGTGTGGCTAAATTAGTCTAAGCAGTTAAAGTAATTTTATTTCTCTTGGGAATAACTGATTAAGGAATGGCCATGTGACAAAATTCTGACCAATGAGATGTGAAGTAAGTGGGATGGTATGTGTCTCTCAGATGATTATTCTTGCTCATGAAAAGCTAAGCAAGGGAAGAAATACTCTCTCTTCCAAGTTTCAGGCATTTTGTAGGTGAATAAATGCCAGCAGGAGGTGTGGCAGCCATTCTGTGACTATGAGACGTGAACCTGAGATTCAGAGCAAATATACCCAGGCGGGCAGAGCAAGACCCGGAGAACCTGGGGCCAGAATAATGGAATTAACCAACCCTGGAGCTGCCCTAATAGGAGGACATTCATCCCTAGTTTTGATGGTTTCTCTGTTTCCTGGAGGTCTAAGCATCTTCAGTTTTACACAACAAGGAGGGTGGAACAGAGAGCTTACTCACTCTCTCTGCAGCCACACAGCTGGTAAGCGAGAAAACCAGGGTCTGAGTCTATCTGGATCTAGTTCTGTGCTCTGAATGACTGAGGTATAGAACAGAGATCGGCAAAGTATGGCTTGTTGGCCAAACCCCCTCACCTGTTCTTATAAATAAGGTTTCACTGGAACACAGCCAGACCCAGGGATTTTATGCATTGTCTGTGGGTGCTTTTTACATTACTCCATCAGCGCAGTTGTGACAGATACCCAGTGGCACATAAAGCCTAAAACATTCAGTGTCTGGATCTTACGGGAAAAATTTCGAAGACTCTGGCCGGGGTAGACCAATCACGGTAACCTTGTCTTTACCAGGGGTTGTGTGTGCCTGTGCTCAGGCGTGTCCCGCTCTTCGTGACCTCACGCACTGCAGCCCACCAGGCTCCTCTGTCCATGGGATTATCCCGGCAAGCACACTGCAGTGGGTTGCCATTTCCTACTCCAGGGGGTCTAGTCAACCCATGGATCAAATCCATGATAGTAATATATAAACTCTTAGTGTCTGGGGCTTTGTTTAAATATGTAAAAAATCCATAAAAATAAAAGTCGCTCAGTTGTGTCTGACTCTTTGTGACCTCATGGACTATAATCCATGGAATTCTCCAGGCCAGAATGCTAGAGTGGGTAGCCTTTCCCTTCTCCAGGGGATCTTCCAACCCAGGGATCAAACTACCTGACAGTTATTTCCTCTTCTCCCCTACTAACAGAAGCTGAATTTAGTTTGGCCATCAATATACCCAGATGAAGGATATTTGATCTAAGCCAGTCATGACATTCTTTTTCCCCCTTATGGGAAGTTTTACTCCCTAAATATTCTGATTCCAGGATGGGCCTGAGTGAGGCAGGACAGCCTGCACTTCCTACAAGCTCCCAGGTGAGGCCAACGCTTTTGTTCTGTAGAATGCTTTGACCATACTCAGGGCTTCCCGGAGGGCACTAGTGATAAAGAACTCGCTTACCAATGCAGGTAGAACCAGGTTCGATCCCTGGGTTGGGAAGATCCCCTGGAGGAGGGCATGGCAACCCACTCCAGTATTCTTGCCTGGAGAATCCCATGGACAGAGGAGCCTGGCAGGCTGCAGTCCAGAGGGCCACATACAGTCAAACACAACTGAAGTGACTTAGCACACGTGCAGATACTACACGAGACATAGAAAACTTTCTTGTAAAGGGCCAGATAGTAAATACTTTAGTTTTTTTGGGCCAGATAATCTCTGTCACAACTACTCAACTCTGCTATTACAACACCAACTATAAATGAATGGGTGTGGCTATGTTTCAATAAAACCTTATTTACACAGACAGGTGGAGGGCTGGACTTTGCCTGCAGGCCACAGTTGGCTGATGCCTGGCTTATACTAATCACAGGTCATGTCTTGTCTTCTCTGACTAAATTTCTGACTAGAAGCCGGACCAGCAGCAATTCTCTTAGGAAGGACAACATGGGTGATGGCTGTTGGATTCCAGGTAAACGGTTGTGATCTAAGTCAAGCTGCATGAAACGGTTCTTGGGCTGTTTTTGGGCAGAGAAGACGGTTCACTGTTGGTCCACGGTCTAAATACACGGTGTCATAAAATTAAGTCTCTGTCCCAGTTCTGCTACTCCTACAGCCAAATGCTCTCAGCAAAGCAGACAGAGAACAGCTCTCCGTTCTCCCAGGCACTCTGGTTACACCCTGAATGCAAGGTTCTCCCGGGCAGGCATGACAACATTCCAAACGCAGGATTCTGTGCTCCCTGGTCGGTGACATAATCACAGCTCCTCCTAAGCCAGTGGTTGGGCACAGAATTAATTAGGGAGCGGGGTGAAGGGTATAGGTGAAGGATTGATTGTTATATCCCATAATGCACTCTAGTTAACTCACAAGACTCCAACAGGTTTACTTTCACCAATGCAAATTCATTTCTAATACTATCATGCTAATTGACTAGTTTTACCAGTGAAAAACCTATTTTTGAATTGCAAGAGAAAGAACTGTACTATTTAGCTGGGGCCAAACTATGGTGGAGGCAATGAAGATAATGGCAACCTGCTTCAAAAGATTTCATGCATGCACTGCTACGCTCAGTGCCCCCAGCCCTGCAGCTGGTCCCCGCCGACCCACGCCTAAGCTGGAGACTCCTGGACACTCACAGGCAAGTCTGGGTCAGCCTCTTGTGGGGTCACTATTCCTTTCTCCTGGAGCTGAATTGTACTCTGCATATTTAACTTATATGCAGAGTACATCATGAGAAATGCTAGGCTGGATGAAGCACAAGCTGGAATCAAGATTACCGGGAGAAATATCAATAACCTCAGATATGCAGATGACACCACACTTATAGCAGAAAGTGAAGAAGAACTAAAGAGCCCTGAAAGGGGAGAGTGAAAAAGTTGGCTTAAAGCTCAACATTCAGAAAACTAAGATCATGGCATCTGGTCCTATCACTTCATGGCAAATAGACGGGGAAACAGTGGAAACAGTGGCTGACTTTATTTTTGGGCTCCAAGATCATAGCAGATGGTGACTGCAGCCATGAAAGTAAAAGACACTTACTCCTTGGAAGAAAAGTTATGACCAACCTAGACAGCATATTAAAAAACAGAGACATTACTTTGCCGACAAAGGTCCATCTAGTCAAGGTTATGGTTTTTCCAGTAGTCGTGTATGGATGTGAGAGTTGGATTATAAAGAAAGCTGAGTGCCGAAGAATTGATGCTTTTGAACTGTGGTGTTGGAGAAGACTCTTGAGAGTCCCTTGGACTGCAAGGAGATTCAACCAGTTCATCCTAAAGAAAATCAGTCCTGAACATTCACTGGAAGGACTGATGTTGAAGCTAAAACTCCAATACTTTGGCCAGCTGATAAGAAGAACTGACTCATTTGACAATCCCTGATGCTGAGAAAGATTGAAGGTAGGAGGAGAAGGGAATGACAGAAGACGAGATTATTGATGGCATCACTGACTCAATGGACATGAATTTGAGCAAACTCAGGGAGACAGTGAAGGACAGGGAAGCCTGACGTGTTGCAGTCCGTGGGGTCAGACACAACTGAGCACTGAACAGCAACTTGTAAACATAACAGGAGGGAAAGGGGCAGGGCGCAACTTTTTAAAGAATGACTTAGGCCAAGGACACAACATAAACTGATTAGAATCAAATGGGTCCAAGACAGCAGACAGGTAGACTTTGATTAGACCTTGATCCTCAGTCAGCAAGCTAAACGACATAGAGAGAGGTGCCATGACAGTTCCAAGGCACCGTCGAAAGAGCAAGCAGTGGGCACTGGCCCAATTCCTGCAGATCTCTGCCCCTTCCCAAGAGCTGGCATGCCCCTCCCACTCATTAGCACACGCAATCACCCAGTCTATAGACCAGCCGCGCCACAGTACTTGGCCGCACTCGCCCTCTGCAGTGGCGCGTGTTTCTCTGAACCTGAATCAATCCGCTTCTTACCTATCACTTTGTCTCTCACTGAATTCTTTCTGCGATGAGACATCAAGAACCTGAGCTTCATTAGGTCCTGGAACCAGGTACTGTGGGTTTTGGCTGGGTTTGAGTCCCAAGCACATGGTTCACGTCTCAATCTGAGGTACAGTTTCCAAACCACTGCTGGAGGGTGGTCCTTTCTGCCAAGGGTGTTTGCTAGCTCTCTCTAAATAATTCCTTCTCTAGTGTCAGTTAGCTGACCATACTCCTACAGCTGAATTTGGACTAACATCATGAAGACCCCCTGGAGGAGGGCATGGCAACCCATTCCAGGATTCTTGCCTGGAGAATCCTTCAGGCAGAGTCGCCCTGCAGTCCATGGGGTCACAAAGAGTTGGACACACATGGACTGTTTATCACACTAGTTGTACTGCAGTATTTTAAAGTGTAGACTTTGTAACTGAGAAGTAACCACCTCTCAGAATCTAAGAGGATTTGTTGCACGATTAGAGATGGTCTATTTCAAATTCTGACTGAGAGTACACACTCAAAAAAACAAAACAAAACACGTCATTGTTACTGTTCAGAGAACTGGTAAGAAAATAATATCAGCTTTTGTTTTATGAGCTTACTCTCAGCCCTACTGGCTTCCTGTGCCTTACGCAACTTTCTAACTCTACAAGGCAGAGGCACAGATAAGGAAAACAAAGCACAGATGAGTGAACACACTTGTCCTTGGCTCTGCTATCTGTGAAGCTGGATTCAAATCTAATCTCTTGCTTACTATCTTACTAGTTCAATTCAGTTCAGTTCAGTTGCTCAGTCGTGTCCAACTCTTCGCGACCCCATGGACTGCAGCATGCCAGGCCTCCCTGTCCATCACCAACTCCTAGAGTTTACTCACACTCATGTCCACTGAGTTGGTGATGTTATCCAACCATCTCATCCTCTGTCATCCCCTTCTCTTCCCGCCTTCAATCTCCCAGCATCAGGATCTTTTCAAATGAGTCAGTTCTTTGCATCAGGTGGCCAAAATGTTGAAGCTTCCGCTTCAGCATCAGTCCTTCCAATGAATATTCAGGACTGATTTCCTTTAGGATGAACTGGTTGGATCTCCTTGCAGTCAAGGGACTCTCAAGAGTCTTCTCCAACACCACAGTTCAAAAGCATCAATTCTTTGGCACTCAGCTTTCTTTATAATCCAACTCTCACATCCATACACGACTACTGGAAAAACCATAGCTTTGACTAGATGGACCTTTGTCGGCAAAGTAATGTCTCTGTTTTTTAATATGCTGTCTAGGTTGGTCATAACTTTCCTTCCAAGGAGTAAGTGTCTTTTACTTTCATGGCTGCAGTCACCATCTGCTATGATCTTGGAGTCTGCCAAAATAAAGTCTGCCACTGTTTCCACTGTTTCCCCATCTATTTGCCATGAAGTGATAGGACTAGATGCCATGATCTTAGTTTTCTGAATGTTGAGCTTTAAGCCAACTTTTTCACTCTCCTCTTTCACTTTCATCAAGAGGCTCTTTAGTTCTTCTTCACTTTCTGCTATAAGTGTGGTGTCATCTGCATATCTGAGGTTATTGATATTTCTCCTGGCAATCTTGATTCTAGTTTGTGCTTCATTCAACCTAGCATTTCTCATGATGTACTCTGCATATAAGTTAAATAAGCAGGGTGACAATATACAGCCTTGACGTACTCTTTTCCCAATTTGGAACTAGTCTGTTGTTCCATGTCCAGTTCTAACAGTTGCTTCTTGACCTGCATACAGATATTTCAGGAGGCATAATAGCTATGAAAAGAAGATAAGCAAAAGGCAAAGGAGAAAAGGAAAGATATTCCCATTTGAATGCAAAATTCCAAAGGATAGCAAGGAGAGATAAGAAAGCTTTTCTCAGTGATCAATGCAAAGAAATAGAGGAAAACAATAGAATGGGAAAGACTAGAGATCTCTTCAAGAAAATTAGAGATGCCAAGGGAATATTTCAAGCAAAGACGAGCACAATAAAGGACAGAAATGGTATGGACCTAACAGAAGCAGAAGATATTAAGAAGAGGTGGCAAGAACACACAGAAGAACTATACAAAAAAGATCTTCACGACCCAGATAATCACAGTGGTGTGATCATTCACCTAGAGCCAGACATCCTGGAATGTGAAGTCAAATGGGCCTTAGGAAGCATCACTACGAACAAAGCTAGTGGAGGTGATGGAATTCCAGCTGAGCTATTTCAAATCCTAAAAGATGATGCTGTGAAAGTGGTGCACTCAATATGCCAGCAAATTTGGAAAACTCAACAGTGACCACAGGGCTGGAAAAGGTCAGTTTTCATTCCAATCTCAAAGAAAGGCAATCCCAAAGAATGCTCAAACTACCGCACAATTGCACTCATCTCACACGCTGGTAAAGTAATGCTCAAAATTCTCCAAGCCAGGCTTCAGCAATACGTGAACCATGAACTTCCAAATGTTCAAGCTGGATTTAGAAAAGGCAGAGGGACCAGAGATCAAATTGCCAACATCTGCTGGATCATCGAAAAAGCAAGAGAGTTCCAGAAAAACATCTACTTCTGCTTTATTGAGTACACCAAAGCCTTTGACTGTGTGGATCACTAGCTTACTAGGTAAGCGTCTGATGATCCTTACAGGCTCACGGCGGCCCCCTGGGTAGAACACAGCGCTGTTGGCTGTGCTTCTTGCAGTTGTCAAGAAGTGGCCTCACGTGCAATAATGGAGACAGTAATGCTCATGATGATCAAGGAAGCCCAGCACGTGAATCAGCCCGGCATGAACACATGATGAGTGCTCAGTAAATCCTGTCTGTTGTTATCATTCGCCTGACTTTCAGATAAGACTCAGGCTCACAGAATTAAAGTAATTTCCCCCAAGACGGAGGTAGAGCTTGTGAAAACAATAACAAAAAACAATAGTACCACCCACCCTAAAAGAATATATTCCAGTGAGTGCATGCTAAGTCACTTCAGTTGTGTCCGACTCTTTATGACCCCATTGAGGGTAGACTGACAGGCTCCTCAGTCCATGGACTTCTCCAAGCAAGAATACTGGAGTGGATTGCCATTTCCTCCTCCAGGGCATCCTCCTGACCCAGGGCTTGAAACTGCGTCTCTTCATTCTTTACCACTAGCATCGCCTGGGAAGGTAATAGGGGTTGGGCAAATCTTTTTGTCTTAGGCTCTCCCTGGTGGTTCAGGTGATAAAGAGTCTGCTTGCAATGCAGGAGACCCAGGTTTGATCCCAGGGTCAGGAAGATCCCCCTGGAGAAGGAAGTGGCACCTCACTCCAGTATTCTTGCCTAGAGAATCCCATGAACCAAGGAGCCTGGTGGGCTACAGTCCCCAGGGTCACAAAGTCAGACATGACAGAATAGCTAACACTTTTTGGAAAGTTAAGGACAGCTAACAGAGGCTAAGCTTTGCATTTATGAGGAAGGTGGAAAAACAGTTTTGGCCGGTGTAGACTGATTTAGGTTCCGAAGCTAGAGTTCTTGTTTTCTTGTGTCCCGCAGAGAAAGTTCTGAGTTTATGTGTCCTCATCAACTACAGTTGGTGTTTATCCCCTTTCCTAATCACTTACCATCTGAACCCCCCCTTTTTTTTTACTGATTAAATAGTGAACCCACTTACTCCGAGTGGTTTCTGGTGGGAACCAGAGCCCACTTTACTATAGAAACTGAAAATGTTGAAAACTGATTCCCAGCTTGCCCTGCAGGTCACTTAGCGCAATGTCACACCTCCTTTTCTGGAGTTTTTATAGGAGGGAGACTATTTCCTGTTATTTCCTGCAAAGCAAAAAAAGATTTGTGGTTAAGAGTGTGGGAATGGAATTCTGAAGGCTTGACTCTAAAACTTTACTGTAGAAATTACAAAGCGGGTGACATGGGGCCAGAGAGCCTCAGTTTCCTCACCTGTGAAATGGGCATAAGATGACTCACCTCTTAAAGGATTAATCAAGATTTAAACAGTGTTGGCAGCTCTTGGCAATGTAAAGTCTCGTTCTGTGGGAGACAGGCAGGGACCAGGGCGACACCTCAGCGAGTAGGAAGGTGCACGTGCATCGCTGGGACAGCTTGCTGCAGGCATGCTCTGACGCTGCAGGTCTGGAGAGGGCTGGGACTCTGTATTTCTGATCAGCTCCCAGGGGATGCTGATGCTGCTGGCCTCCGACCACACTGGAGAAACCCTCCCCTCAAGACTATCCTCTGAGAGCTCTTCAGTTCTCCTTTTCCATTTTCAATGGCCATAGATTTAAATTCCAGATCCTTTCTCTCCCTTCTCTGTTTCTCGCTTTGCATTTTGAGTGAGGACTTTTCCTGGCCTGGGTTCCTCTCACACTGACTGTTTTCCCCAACTTTTCTCTTTTCTTGCTGTGTCAGGCTCTCAGCTGTGGCACGCACGATCTTCGCGATGGCACGTGGGATCTCCCTTGGGGCACAGGGACCCCAGCTGTGGCGCCTGGGCTCAGGAGCTGGTGATCCAGGGTTTCAGTTGCTCCAGGCCATGTGGGATCTGAGTTCCCCCACCAGGGGTGAAACACCAACACTCTGCATCCAAGGTGGATTCTTAACCGCTGAACCACCAGGGAAGTCCCACTCCCCCACCTTACTCTTCATTTAATAAAGACGACCTGAGCTCCGGTCCCTGTCCGGCTGGTTACGCTCAACGAGGCAGCCTGCTTGTATCTGTCATCTCCAGATTAGAAGCTATTTTCTTAGCTGACTAGTTGGTAAGTCTCCTGCACTCAAATCGTGGCACCTTGATGAGCTAGCGTCATGTCCATCTTGATTGGTGGTTTGTAAACTACAGTTCATGGGCCAAATCTGGCCCTTTGTCTTATTTTGTGAATAAAGTTTTCTTGGAACCCACATCCATTCTATCATGTATTGTGCATAGTAGCTTTTGCTCTACAATAGCAAAGCCGAGCAGTTGTTGATAGAGAATGGATAACCCACAAAGTGAAGATGTTCACCCTTTCCAGAAAATGTGTGCCAACTCTGGTTGGGTTATGGGTTGACTGCTCTAGGGCACCCAGAAAATACTTTTTAAATATATTAATTAATATATTAAGGATGAGATGGTTGAATGGCATCCCCAACTCAAGTTTGAGCAAACTCTGGGAGCCAGTGAAGGACAGGGAAGCCTGGGGTGCTGCAGCCTATGCAGTCACAGAGTTGGACACTACTGAGCGGCTGAACACCACTAATTATCTCATTTAATCCTCCTTACCACTCAGTGAGCTAGATCCTATTAAGAGGCCACAGAACTGAAACTCCAAAGTCACGCTTTAAAAAAAAAATGAACCTGCCGCTGAAAACTGATTAGATTTGACCTGACTCATTTGGCCGCAAAATAGGACCTGAACTAATGCAAGGTTTTTGATGGCCTATATTTATCTAATTCAACCTTTCTCGTTTCCCAGCAAACATAACAGTGAGGTGGATTAGGAGTGCCGCCCGAGGCCCTGCTGAGAAGCTCTGTAACATAACGACACAGCGTCACTTTTCACTTCTGAAGTCCCCAATTCCCGAATTCCAGAAGCATATTCAGCCATAAGGGCTTGCAGAAGAGATACAGATGTATGTTCTTCCTCATTTCAAAGCTGAGGAATAGAGAGAGTAAACTAAGTAACCATGTTTATTCAGTGGAGATTGTTGCTGGTTAGTCACTAAGTCACGTCCAACCATCTCTCTGCAACCCTGCGGACTGCAGCCTGCCGGGCCCCTCTGTCTAGGGGCTCTTCCAGGCAAGAACAGTGCGGTGGGTTGCCACTTCCTCCTCCAGGGGATCTTCCTGACCCAGGGGTCTCCTGCCTTGGCAGGTGGATTCCTCACCACTGAGCCATCGGGGAAGCCCAAGGAACAGACAGATGAGGCTAAGTAACAATGCAGGTTTGAATGCAGGACTCTGACCGCTGAGCTGCCTCTGGACCCACTCGGCTCTCTCGGGAGAGGGGCTGGAGCTGGTCAGCTGGCTGAATTAAGGGCCGGTGAAGCTGCCTGGGGCGTGTCCCCACCCCTGCGCTGGTTCGCCTGCTGCTGGGGCCTCCTGCCTCTACTCTGTCAGAACATCCCTCCAGGCCAAGTGTCGAAGTGACAAATGTGCATGTAAAACACGCGATGCACGCGCACACACGAACCCCTCAGAAGGGAGCCTCACACAACTCCGCTTCCTGGAGCTTTGTGTCCTCCTCCTGTTTGCAGTAAGCTCATCTGTATGGATCAGGTGACAAAACCCACTAGTCCGCGGGCAGGGGAAAGAAAGCAGATGCCTTCCCGGCCGGGTAGGATTGAGCTGGGCAGTTTGTCATCGTGGTTAAACTCTTGCCTCTCTCGAGGCACATCCCCTTGTTTAAAAAAAAGAAAAGAAAAATCATGACTGTTCTCTCTCTGGCTTTGGGAGCTGCTCTGGTCTGGGCGCTCAAAGCCTCAGCTCTCAGGAAAAGTGTCATTTTTCTGTTGCGGACGGAGAGGAGAACAGGGCGAGGGGGCGTGGTAACGCTGCTTCTGTCCGGAAGCTTGAAGGCATAGCCTTCCTTCAGTCAGGAGGGGAAGTGAGCCGCCCCTCGCGTGCTTCAAAGCTTCCTTAAGAAGTTGCCTCCAGAAGGCAGTGGAAAGTTAACATGGTTTCAGCATGCAAGGTTATCTTTGAAAAAGCTCAGAGCAGTGAGACGGGCTGTAGCTTCGCCAGGAGGAGACACTGTTGATTAAACACAGTTGTAGACTGTGAATACTATATGGCTTCCTCTTTGGGTAAAAGACAATAGCACGTGTGTGTGTGTGTGTGTGTGTGTGTGTGTGTGTGACAATACAGAAGACGGATAAGAAGAATACAGCCTCAGTGTTAACACAGGAAGTAAACGAGAAACAGGCGGGGGTGGAGGAAGGCGTGTGTGTCGGAGAGAGAGGGAGCAATTTTCTATTTTCAATCAAATACACGCCAGTATTCTTTCATTGTTTGTATAATCAATCAATCAATAAACAAATAAATCCAATAAAATTGACTGGCAAAAACAGACAAGCAAACAAAAAAGTCCCTCAAGGCATCACTTCAAAATAAACAGAAATCCCTTGACTTCTAAGAACGAGGAGGCTCCAGATGCTAAAGGTCTTCCTGGTGTGGGGCATTCCTAGTTCATTCACTTTCGGAAGCTGACCTCAAATGCTACCCCCCCCTCCCCCGGAACAAGGTGGACTCCTTAAGGTAGTTATGGACGCTTGCCTGCCGAACAAAAAGGAAGTGTTTCAATCCCTGCTCTCTCGCATACTCTCCTTAAAGTTTTGAAGATTAAAAAAAAAAAAAAAAGAATCATCCAAATGACTGATGTTCTTTGTAAGTTATCCTTTAAAGCCACATCCTACTAGATTAAGGCATCAAACCCTACCTTGGAATGCTAAACAGCAAAATCACATCTAAAAACCAACCTTTTAAATAACCTATAAGGGAAAAGAATCTAAAAAAAAGAATATGTATACATATATACATACATACACGTGTGTGTGTGTGTGTGTGTAACTGAAGCACTTTGCCCTATACCTGAAACTAATACAACACTGTATATCCAAGTATACTTCACTAAAAATAAATGAATAAACAATAACCTTTTTCAGAGACTAAGAGTGTGGTGTGTGTAAAGCTGCTTCAGTCCTGTCCAACTCTGTGCGACCCCCTGGACTGTTCCCCACCAGGCTCCTCTGTCCATGGGATTATCCAGGCAAGAACACTGGAGTGGGCTGCTATGACCTCCTCCAGGGGATCTTCCCGACCCAGGGATCGAGCCCAGGTCTCCCGCATTGCAGGCGGATTATTTATCATCAGAGCCACTACTGAAAAGCAATCTGTTAGCCTTTTTACTTTCAGGTTACTTTTTGGTTGAAGTTTCACTGCACTGTTACTTTTTTCACTTTGTTTTTTAAAACTCAGGTTAAATAGAAAACAGAAGCTGAAGGCAGGTGGGGCAGGTGGAGATGGTGAAACTGAGGAAGGGGCTCCCTCTTCCTGCATCCCCTCCATCTACACAGACAACAGGAACTCAGCTAAATGGTGGCTACTGGCCAGGCACAAATTGAGAAGCTTTTTCAGCTTTGAATCTGAAACTGGCTTCTGTTAGGAGAATAGTATGCTTAATTACAGGGTTTCCCAGATGGCTCAGTGATAAAGAATCTGCCTGTTAATGCAGGAGATGCAAAAGATATGGGTTCGATCCCTGGGTTGAGAAGATCCGATCCCCTGGAGAAGGAAATGGCAACCACGTTTAGTATTCTTGCCTGGAGAATCCCATGAACAGAGAAGCCTGGCAGGCTACAGTCCATGGGGTCGCAGAGAGTCAGACCTGGCTGAGCACACACGGTTAATTACTGGAGCTTCAGCAATATGTGCTGAAAGAACAAACTCCCAGCATGGGAAGATTTAAAGATTTGTGAAGCAGCAAACTATTCTCTGAAGACTGAGACTTTTAGCTTTACAGGATACTTCTCTGGTTGGCAAAAGTTTGTCAAAATCCCTCAGGTTTGCAGACTTAGGAAAGTGTGTTAGAAAAAGTATTTGCACCCACATTTTAGAATATGTTTTTTTTTTAAATAAGGATCATGTAAGAAATTTTGTTTTCATTGATCAAATGAGATGGAAAAAAAAAATCTTTGAAAGCTTGGTCCAAATGTTAGGTTTTGTTCCTATCCTTTTCAAAGCACCTCTTGTCATATTATTTCTTCTTTGATCCTCGTAGCAACATGAAGGCTGTCAGAGTGAGTAACTTCTATGTTACGGAGGAGAGAGAGGCATAAAAGGTTAATTCATGCATGTAAATAACTGGCCAGAGAGCGTTTAGGATTCCCAGTCTTTTTTGCTTAACCTTTTGAGCAGAGACAGGTGTAATCTCTATCAGATTTTATTCAGGTGCAATTCAGTCAATTCCTGGCTTCATCTTGTGCTAAAGGTTCTGGAAAAATTTCCAAGAGTACAATAAAATTCAAAGAAGAGGTTTATTTAACCATGATTCACCCCACCGAATACCTACTTCAGACTTTGGGGAAAGGACTGATTTCACCTTTGTCATCAGATACACACCACAAGCATTTGCAAGTCCTGCCAGGAGCTTGTCTATTTTTACTTTATTACCTGAGGTGACTGTACAGCTGTTGGTCTTCTAGGACCACACTAGGTCTCCGGGAGTGGACAGCAATGTGATTCTGTGGACGTAGATAATTCTCGACAATCCCAGGCTCGCTTTTACTCCGGGGTGTGCCCCTTTATTTACAGAAAGGAAGACTGAGTCATGGAATGGAAAACAGCTATGACACAGCAGGTCAATGGCAGAGCAGGAAACAAAAGAATGGGCTGACTCTTATTCCCCAGTTTAACTTTTAGACTAAATTGTCTCGAAGGCAGCCTTTGATCCCAAACTTGAGTCCTTTTTCACTGCAGCAGAAACTCAAATGTCTTGATCCACTTAGACTTGATGTCTAAGTGGGTGATCATCTAGGTTTTACTCAAGGAAAGATAAAACTAACCTGATTGTTGTTTAGCCACTAAGTCTTGTCTGACTTATAGCCTACCAGGCTCCTCTGTCCATGAGATTCCCCAGGCGGGAATACTGGAGTGGGTTGCCATTTCCTCCTGCAGGGCATCTTTCTGACCTAGGAATCGAACCTAGGAATCTCTTGCACTGGCAGGCAGATTCTTTACCATTGAATCACCTGGGAAGCCCAAAATTAACCTTGTTCAAGTACAGAACATTGAAGTCAGGAATTTAGTGGTGGTGAGGAGCAAGTAATAGTTTTCAAGCATGTACAAAAGTGATGTAAAATTAGCAACAATAATAAAGCTAATCATAAATAATAGTAACAGCTCACTCACAGCTATATATCAGACACTGCTTTAGGTGCTTTGCAAATATTGATTCATTTAATGCTCACATCAACTCTATAAGGTGGATGTTATTCTTATTCCCACTGCAGACCTGAGAACACCAGGGTGCAGTGAAGTTAAGACCCCTGTTCAAGGCTGGTAGTGAGGAGACATTACGGTTGTCATCCTTGCCCTGGTGATGCTTGCTGTTGTTTAGTCAAGTCTGACTCTTTGTGACCTCGTGGACTGTAGGCTCCAGGCTCCTCTGTCCACGGGATTCCCCAGGCAGGAATACTGGAGTGGGTGGCCATTCCCTTCTCCAGGGGATCTTCCAGACCCAGGGATCGAACCTGCGTCTCCTGCAAGGGCAGGCGGACTCTCAGCTGCTGAGCCTCCAGGGAAGCCCCTGGGGATGACTGCAGACGCGGTTTCAGTTGCTCTCGACCTCTTCCTCCTAACTCACCGCTGTTCTTTCACCAGGACACGGGCTCTCCTGCCTCCGGGTCACCTCACTTCTGCTGCTCCCTCTGCCTGGAATGCTTTTCTCCCAAAGAGTCTGTGGACAGCCATTCACCCAACACTTTTTTCTGTCTCTACTCCAACGTCGCCTCACCAGGAAGTCTTCTCCAAACGCCCCCCGAACCCCAGCTCGGAGCCCTTTCGCCCTGCCAGCCCCTCCCTCGGCTCCACCCTCCTTCGTGTCTAGCACGGAACGGAAGGTTCCCGAGAGCAAGGGCTCCTGCTTGTCAACCGCCGGGTCCAGATGCTGCCTGAGACCACGAGGCGACCGATATTGAAGGCAGTTGCTCTGAACCCAGGAGCTGGTGTCTTCACTCTTCCCCAGGTGAGAGCTTCGAAATGAGTCTTGAACTATTTCATCAGAAAGAACGTGGGGGAGTGGTGATAAATGCAAAGCTAAACAAACGTAGAGAAACTGCTGTCCGCCCAGGTCAGGAAGAAAAGGAGAACGTTCTGCGTGCACAGATGTTTTTAAAGATGCTGTTTGCCAGAGCACGATCTCGAGCCATCTGCCGCTACAGGTCCGCCCGCGTTCCTCTGAAGAACAGCGGCTGTCCTCTTCTGTGCCTCCTAAGGCCGACCAGGATAAATACTGCTGATGGCGAGGGGGTGAAAGAAGAATCCCACTCAGCTACTTTTAGTTTCCCCTTGAAGTCTTACATTTCACGTTTTCAGTTTGTTTTCAGAGTTCTCTTCCAACCCAAATAAACCCAGGCTCAGAAATGAAAGGACTTGGGTTATTACTTTCTGAGTCTCCTGGGAGCAGGCAAGGAAGCCGACTTCCCTTGGGCTCCCCGACGAGCGAGGCTGTCTGGACGAGGACCCGGGCCGGCTGGGGCTCGCTGCGCAGCCACAGAGCTGCTCCTCTCGAGGGGGCGAGCGGCTTCCTCTGCCCTTTGGGATAGCCCATTGAGATCTACTCTCCAGGACTTTCTGTCTGCATTCTGTAAAGTCTTTCTGGTTGAATTTCTCCATCCCTTGCTGATTTCACTCATTCATTCATTCAACATTCATTCACTCATTCATTCCACACATTATGGGCCGCCTACTGTATGCCTGGTACTGTGCTCAAGAGTCCCCTCTCTCAGGTTACTTCTTTCCTACTAGTGAAAGTGAAGTCGTTCAGTCGTGTCTGACTCTTTGCAACCCCATGGACTGCAGCCTCCCAGGCTCCTCCGTCCATGGGATTTTCCAGGCAAGAGTGGGTTGCCATTTCCGTCTCCTTTTCTACTAGGGGAGCTAGTAAAACACAAAGTAACAAATGAATGAACTTATAAATCAATACGGAGTTGACTAGATTGCCTGCTATATTTACAATAACTACAATGAGTAAAAGAACTGTATTAACACGTGAAGAATCTTGACAGAGTACTTATTACATGTTGAGTGGTCATGAATCTGAGCAAACTCGAGATAGTGGGGAAAGAGGAGCCTGGTGGGCTACAGTCGATGGGGTTGCAAAGAGTTGAACATGACAGAAAAATTTTACAAATGGGGAATCTAAGAAACCGAAAGGTTAAGTATCTTTTTGAAAGCCAGCTGCATGGTCAGTGTGATTTGGAGGTCAATCATATGGATTTAGGGTCTTATAACCATATGACTGGCCTAAGTCTGATTATTTTTTAAATGAATTAGGTAATTATATTTTGGCTGCTCTGGGTCCTTGCGGCAGGCGGGGGCCACTCTCTGTGGCAGCGCGTCGGCCTCTCACTGCGGTGGCCTCTCGGGCAGAGCACGGGCTTGAGGCGCAACGACTTCGGGAGCTGACACGTGGGCTGGGTGGCCTTGGAGCACAGGCTCCATGGTTGTGGCCCCGGGCTTGGTTGCCCCCAGGCACGTGGCGGTGTCCCGGGTCGGGGATCTAATGCACGTCCCCCGAGTTGGCAGGTGGATTCTTTAACCACTGGGCCACCAGGGAAGCCCCTCAGTCTCATCGTTAAGACAGCAGATTAACAAGTAGATGGGACGGGGGCAGGAAGTGACAAGCACCACGGGGGGGGGTGGCCTGGGGGGCGAGGAGTATGACTGGTGGGTCGGCGGGCAAGCGCCCTGAGGAGCCAGAGGGCTGCATGCGTGCCCAGGGTGTGCGCTGGGGCAGAGCTGGCTAGCGGGGAGCCACGGGGGCACGAGCAGGCCGGGCGGAGGGGGCAGATCCTGATGGGTTTTCACCTCCGCTGCTCTCCAAACCAGGAAGCTCCTTCATGGCTCACCTTGCTGGGGTTCTGTGGGGCCTGTGGGGGCTGGCATCTTCGGGGCTCGGGGTGTGCAGGAAGCCCGTCTCACAGCGCCCCTCGGGGCTGAACCCTGGGAGCGTTTTCGGATCTGTCCTTCCACAGTGCGTCTCTGAGCGTAACCGAGTCGCCTGAGCGATCGGGGGTCTGACCTGGCTCACAGTCAGGACCTGGTGACCCTGGGCAACGCCAGGGAACCTGTAACCATTCGAGTGGTGACCACACTCACACAAAAACCCAGTGTCTCCTTGCTGTGGTTTAAAAATAAATTTTGAAGATTAGGTTATCTTCCTATGATGTTTAAAAGTGGGCACCGGACTGAAAAGGCAGGAAAAAAGGAGGAGGGCTTTATGCGAAATCCACTTCCAGTGCATCAGGGCGTCTCTGTCCTCTGTGTGTGCCTCCACGGTGGTGACTCTTTACAGGCCTGTGGCTTGGTGGGGAAATAAAAGGTCTGAGTTAAGGGAAAATGAATAGCCTAGCCAACGACCAGATACTTTGGCCAAAAATACCTGCACTGGCCCCACCTGGGATGGATTAATAGTCTGAGCAGAACAATCGAAACCTGCTGGCAGCCCTTAAAGCAGCTCACCACAGACAGATCCCGTGAAGGACAAGGCAAACCTGCTGCAACTGCTCTTCAGAGGGCGACGCTCGGAGGCTTCACAGAATGTTCGTCAGGAAGGAGTAAGGGGTTCGGCCAGCCTCAGTGAGAATTCCCAAATTATTGATTCCGTGATGTGTGACATCACCTCCCTGGCCTCAACCTCCTTATCTGCAAAACGGGTATAACAGTGGCATCCACTTCCCAGGGCTGTCCTGAGGATCATCGACACCCTGGTTCACAGTAGGGTGAACCCACGTGAAGCAGCGAGCCAGAACCTTGTGTGAGTGCGGCCTCGACACGCCTTCCCCGTGCTGCTGCTTCCATCGCCCCTTTCCAGCCCGCAGCCTGTGGCCCTGGCAAAGTGCACAGAACATTTCAAATTTGCTGTTTTTAGGGGACGTCCCCGCTGCTCTGGTGGCTGAGGCTCCGTGCTCCCAACACAGGGACCGCAGGCTCCATCCCTGGGCGGGAAACCAAGATCCCACATGCCGATCCCAAGTGCAGCAACTAAGAACCAGGCAGCCGAGTGAATAAATAAAAAGATATTAAAAAAGGGGCGGGTGGGAGGGAGGCTCATAGGGGAGGTGTATGTGTATGCAGATGGCTGAGTCACTTCACTGTATGGCAGAAACTAGTACAGATTGTAAAGCAGCTAAAATATAAATTAAAATTAAAAAAAAAACCTGTTTTTAAAAAATTCTTTAACTAAATTACATGCCCCTATTGGGGTTCTCAGGTGGCACTAGTGGTAAAGAGCCCGCCAGCCAGTGCAGGTTCCATCCCTGGGGCGGGAAGACTCTCTGGAGGAGGGCATGGCCACCCACTCCAGTGGTCTTGCCTGCAGAATCCCACGGACAGAGGAGCCTGGAGGGCTACAGTCTATGGGGTCACGCAGAGTCAGACAGGACCGAAGCCACACGTATACCCTTACTGCTGGGGGAAGGATGAAAAGGAAGGCAGGAAGGGACGGGGGGAGGGGGAAGGAAGCGGGGTGAGGAACTGTGTCCAGAGCAAAACCGAAACAAATCAGACACACACTCCTACACATCACTACAGAAGTTTGATAAAATATCCTCGAAAACCACTGTTTCTATGTGTGAATCTATATATCAAAATGTCTCTGGGCCTGACTCTCACGCAGGTGTTCAGAGCAAAGGCTCCTAGGTGGGAAACCCAGGGCTTGGATCTCAGCTCCAGTCCTCTTGAACATGTGCTAGTGGCCAAGCTGCTTCACTTGCCCAAGCCTCAGTTTGTTCGTCTGTGAATGGGAGCGATCGCGATGCCTCACTCGGCACAGTGCCTGAAACACTCACTCATCGTGGCCTCTTCATATTTGCAAACATATGTATGGCATATGCCATGTGCCAAACACAGAGCTAAGCGCTTCCCACAAATCGGCTCGTATGTTGAATGATGACCTGATGAAACAGGTATTTATTTCATTCCCAGGTTATAGGTAAGGAGCCCCCAGCCAGGAGGGGGACGAGCAGACAAAAGCTTAGCAGCTGGCTCTCTCAGTGACTCTGCTGTCTGCTACCATTCAGAATTCTGAAGTCTTCCCTAAACACAGCAGAAAGAGGCTCTGTCTCTCTCCACCTCAGGACCTCTTGCCTTGGAATAATCCAGGAATCTTAAGGTACTTCCTAAGATTTTTTTATTAGGATCAGTTATTTCCTGCTCTCACTTGCCATTCAGGAAATCCGCGGAAATATCCCCAATTCAAAAAGGCCACAGGAACCTTGGAGACGCCTGAGCTCTGGGGTTTGCTGCAGTTTCTGGAGAACCTAATCAGGGCAGCGACATTCCGTCACTTCTGCGTGTTCTACGGTCACATGGACCAATCCTGATACAAGAGGGAGGGAATTTCAGAAGAATGGGGACAGGAGACACCATCTCAGAGGCTGGCCAACACACCAACCACACGCTGGTGTATAGAAAATTTTTAAAAGAAAATAGGCTTTGGCTGGAAAACTGACTTTTATGAAAGATTTAGCCTCACATTAGAGGTGATTACTTCACTTGAAAAGTTACTCTTGGGAAATATTATAAACTCCCTTCATGTAAAAGATAAAAAAGAAATATGGTATATTAGGTTGGTCTCTATTTGAGTTTAGATCTGGAAAAGCGAATTAGATAGAAACCTCTACTTTGATGAACAGATAGTGAAGCTAATGTATGTAGTTTTAAAACTGATATCTCTATAAGAATACAGTAAGTGTTGTCTGAAATGAAAATGACTCATGGTACAACAACTTGTATAGACTAATGTTAGTGACACTAACATGAAATCATAGTTCAATAAAAATGTACAGCAATTTAAAAAAAATAGTAAATTAGTATGAGTAAACCCAAATCCTTTAGAAACATATGCTTGGTCAGCCTTTGAGATTCTATTTGTACATCCAGGGTTAAAGATTAGCTAGGTACAATTCTGGGCCCAGTGGTAAAGAAACCGCCTGCCAATGCAGGAGACACAAAATACACAGGTTCGATCCCTGGGTCAGGAAGATCCCCTGGAGGAGGAAACGGCAAGCTGCTCCAGTATTCCTGCCTGGAAAATTTCAGGGACAGAGGAGCCTGGCAGTCCATGAGGTCGTGAAGAGTTGGACATGACTGAGCATGTACACACACACATACACATCCTTTGATAAACCATAATGGAAAAGAATTTATGTATGCATAACTGAATCACTTTACTATACAGCAGAAATTAACACAGCATGGTAAATCAACTATACTTCGATAAAATTAGATATGTGACAGGAAGAAATAATTTTTTTGACTATCACGTTTACTTTTGCATGAAGTATTATTAGCTGCAGGCCCAGCAATGGACATGAGCTTGAGCAAACCCCGAGAGGCAGTGCAGAGCAGGGAGGCCTGGTGTGCTGCAGCCCACGGGCCGAGTCGGACGCGACCGAGCGCCGGAAGCCGTGTGACCGAGTCCTGCTCGGCGGCGAGACGGAGCTCACCCCCCGCACTCTCGCTGCGACGGACCACTTTCTTTCTAACCTCTGGTCACACCACACAGCACGTGGGAATCTTAGCTCCCCGACCAGGGGTCAAAACGGTGCCCCCCCAACCCTTCACCACTGAAGCGCCATACCTCCTCCACAGTGGGCGACTTCTGGCGTCAAACACGAGCCAGCGACCTTCCTCGGGGCCTTCCCCCTTTCCATGGGCTTTGTTCCTCTAGGCGCTCACCACAACCTCACTAACCTTTAAACTGTTTGTTGTCCATCTGCCCCTAAACATATAAGCTGCATCTCAAACACGTTTGTCTCTCCCCAGTACCCTAGAACAATATCTTGCCTACAACAGGTGCTAAGTAAATCTCTGAATTTGTTTTTGACTTTCTGAATTTACACATAGGTGGCCAACATCTGGCTGCAACCACTTTGGATTGGTTGTTGTTCGGCCACTAAGTCGTGTCTGCCTCTTTGCAGCCTCATAGACTGTATTTCCAGTTGCTAAAGGTTTGCCTCGTTTGGGGATGACAACCCCAAAACACTTGCAGTCTTACGTACCATGATCGTGAAGCTGAAATGTCAGGTGACACCAGAGAGAATCAGTCATGGCAGCTCTTTAAACATGTTATGCACATCAAACGTTCAGTGTCTCAGTATGGGGCTCAGGGAGAATTCCAGCCTTCCCTTAGCACAAGTTGGGGTTTACAGTCAAAGTCCACTCATAGCAAATGTTTATTCTACGAGTGCTTTCCTTTTGTTTCCTGTAAGTATAGCTTCACACCCTGCCAGGATCTGAGGTCATAGAAACACGAGAAAGCTATTAACATATCAATGGAGAGATCTCTCTGGAATCCAGAATTTGGAATAATATTTGCATCTCAAGCTCAGAAGCCGCCCAGGCAAGCCTGCTTATTGATTGCCTTTAATTTCCCCTTAAAACAGTGTCTGCTTCTGAATAAAAGATTAATAGAGGAGGGTTCAGTTTGTCGAGTGATTTATACTCAAGTTCTGCCTCCTTTTCATTCAGGAGTGCGGTGCACACACCTCTCCACCCCGAGACGTTCCTTCTCCAAGAAAAATAGCTCCTGGCCACTGAAGCCTGCAGCTTAATTGAATTTGTCTTTGTCCACTTAATCTTCACGCTTACAAAAAGTGGGGTAGATGGGATTCATGCAGGAAAAACATACCTGAAAAATACAGATGATCACTAGAAGGATGGGCAGAGGTAAGGGGTAAAATGCCTGTAAAACATGAAAATCAAGGATGCCACTTGAAAGGTCTGGGCTACACTTCCTTTTGCTTTAGTATTAACAGATTCACCAGCATTGTCCCAGTATAAACATGGTGACCTGAAAAAGTAAACTATTGCGCCAGCTTAGAGAAGTGTTATCATTTTTGTACTGGCCGCAAGTTTCTGTTTCCTTTTGAGGAAGAAAAAAATGAGAGGAAAGTGAAGATTTCTGTTTCGTGTGAAGAATGGAGACCTCTTTTTATAAATGAAGGATTGTTAATAATATTAATAATAGCAATCATTTATCAAGCACTTTTCCCCCCTAACCATTGTATTAAATGATTTATAGTCTATCTCATTTAATCTTGGCTCCAAAACTCTAAGGAGGTCCTATTAATAATCTCATATAGACAAGACTTGGAGAAGTATAGGAAGCCCACTTTGTAAAGTGGCATATGCTGGGTGTATTGACTTGAAAAGCCAAGACTCTGATCCTACCAAGACAAGTGCAGCCCTACGGGCTGGACTCACCTACATTTATTTCTTCAATGTGGCAGATGAAGGACAAACCTTCCAGGTGGGCAGCTGGTTAGGACGCAACAAGCCTCTGAGTCCCAAATCTGCTTCCTACTACCTACTCTTCCCTCATGGCTCAGTCAATAAAGACTCTGCCTGCAATGTGGGAGACCCAGGCTCAATCCCTGGATCGGGAAGATTCCCTGCAGGAGGCATGGCCACCCACTCCAGTATTCTTGCCTGGAGAACTCCTTGGACAGAGGAGCCTGGTGGGTTACAGTCCATGGGGGTCGCAAAGAGTCAAACATGACCGAGCAACTCACACACACACACCGTCTCCCATGGCCAAGCAGGGTCCCTGGAGCCAGCTTTCTTGCAATCTGTCTACTTTACCAACTACAAAGTCACTTTCCATGCAAGTAACTTATGTACTGTAAAGATGCAGGAAACAGAGAGTAAAGCTGGATCAGTAAGAACTAGAATATCCAACGGAACGCATTCCACCCCAGCCAAAGAGAACCACATCCTAGGCACGGATAGAGGGAATGACACCCCTGAGATGTCGCTCACTAGAAAAGCAACAGTTTTGCCCTAAATACTCCTAATGATGTTCCAGGTTGGATCTTTGAACTCCAGAGCTGCCCCTTTTGAAGTTTTTTAAGTTTCCCTTCTTTGATTGGACACGTGGAGGATAATTCTTGACCTAGGGATCAACATGGAGCTAGAGTTAAGGTTCTGGGGGGAAGAATGAGACCGGATTTTGGAACGCAAGAAGCAAACGTGCCTGCTTTCTAGGTTAGGCGCTAACTAATGACTCCCTCATTCTGTGACTCTCCGCACATCCCCTTCCCCGCTCCAGTGACTGCTTCTGTGACTCAAACCGAAAAACTCAAGAGAAACAGAGGGCACTGGCGGAGCACAGACCACGTGCCTGGCTCTCACGGCACTGTGTCTGAGACGTCAAGCAAGACAAGTTTCTTGCAGCTGATACATGGAGACATACACTGAACAAATACATCCTCACAGGATAACATAATTACCATTTAATATTTGCTATGAAAACGTCTGTATCGTCAAAGCTATGGCGTTTCCGGTAGTCATGTCCAGATGTGAGAGTTGGACCATAAAGAAGGCCGAGTGCCGAAGAATTAATGCTTTCGAACTGTGGTGCTGGAGAAGACTCTTGAGCATCTTTTGGACAGCAAGGAGATGAAACCAGTCAATCCTAAAGGAAATCAACCCTGAATATTCACTGGAAGGACTCATGCTAAAGCTGAAGCTCTGATATTTTGGCCACTTGATTCAAAGAGCCCACCCAGTCACTGGAAAAGACCCTGATGCTGGGAAAGATTGAAGGCAGGAGGAGATGGGGACAACAGAGGATGAGATGGTTGGATGGCATCACCGACTCAATGGACATGAGTTTGAGCAAGCTCTGGGAGATAATGAAGGGCAGGGAAGCCTGGTGTGCTGCAGTCCGTGGGGTCACAAAGAGTCGGACACGACTGAGTGACTGAAAAACAACAACGAGAAGTAACGAACTTAGGATGAGATGATGGTCTATCTGAGCTGCGTTCGCGCTTCCATCACACCTCCTGCCTCCTTGTGCTTCCTTTCCTATTTGTTTCGATGCAGGGGACTGGCTAAGCATGTAGATCCCTAAGTGCCTCCCTCCAGAGGGTTTCAAATCCTGTTACCAATCAGTGGTGGTGTGACCTCAAGAGAAGTTACTGAACCTACACGAGCCTAGGTCCCTCAGCTATAGAATGGGAATAGCCGAAGTCCACACTCCTAGGTTTATCATTAGAATCAGAGGAGATACTCTTAGGTGAAACCTTGAGCTGAAGAAATGAGCACCCTGAGAGTGCTCGATTAAGGCGGGCTGCTAGTCTCTGAAGGTGGTGTCTCTTCTCTTCCGTCCCCTATGCCCAGAGACACTGGACTGCTTGCTCGGGATGTGACAGGGGCATGACTTGGAGAATGCCTCGCCAAGTCAGAAGCCTGGAAACCCTGCAACAGCTGTGTGTCTCTGGGCAAGTCAGGTAGCCTCTCTGGACCCCACTTCCTTCATCTACAAAGGGAAGACCTCAAGTTCTTTGGAGAATTAGAGCTGATGCACATAGAACACGTAGTAAACAGCAGCTGCTATTAATATTACCTTCTTCTTATTTTTAGACTTTATATAAAACAGAACAAAGCCTAATGATGCCTTTTAATCCCACAGGGTTAGTGGTGTTTATATCCCACTTTCAAAGTGGAATTCTGAAAGTCTCTCTCCCTAGAGTGGATTGTCTCTATCCCTCAACATTTTTCCTGAAAGCTTTTATTTGGTGAGCAAAATTTACAGCAGGGATGGGAGATAAGGGATTCATGTGGAGTTTGTCCTTAAAACACTTCTTTAATCTCCACAGTTGCCGTGGAATTCATGTCATTCTTGCTTGGGTGATTAGATTACGTTTCATAAACAATATCCCCTATGTTTAAAAATCTTTAAACAGCCACTTGTAAGTGGCTTGACATGGACTCCAGTTAATGCCGTGTTTGACGTGGCTTTTCCACCGTCAACCGTGCTGACAATCCACTGTTTATGTGAGCATCAGACTCCGAAGTAGAGACCTGTATATTTCAGAATCCTCTTTTTTAATCTGAAATATTTCCTGAGTCTTCTAATAACCTCCTATTGAAGAACTGGAGCACACCGACTATCTCTTGTAACCTTCCCCAAATTGGAATTATTGTTGCATCTTTAAATTTCTTATTTTCCCCAGTGTTCATCTTTGTTTTTCTCACTCCAGAACTTTCAAACATCAAAACTGCCAACTCACCCTCCATCAGCATGCTGGGGCAGTGGAACAAGCTGAAAATCTTAAAGTGCATTCTCAAGTTGGGTCTTAACTAAATTACAACTTTCAAATTGCAAGATTTAAGCTCTTTTTGTTTATAGACTGCTCTGCAGGTGACTCATTTGACTGGGGCTATTCAATTAATTCTCTTCTCCAGCGTCCTAGCAGGTTTTCATCTCCACAAATGGGTCACAGATCCCTTCCCTGGTGCTCCCCCCTTTTTACTTGGATGGTGCATCTACCTGCTTTTCTTCCTTTGCATTTATTTATTTATGAGGCTGCTCTGGTCTTCACTGCTGCTCATGGGCTTTCTCCAGTTGCAGCGAGCAGGGGGCTACTCTCTAGTGGCGGTGCTTGCCACTGCGGTGGTTTTCCTTGTTGCAGAGCACGGGCTCCAGACATGCAGACTTCAGTAGCTGTGGTGCAGGGGCTCAGCGGCTCCAAGGCTTCTGGGATCTTCCCTGACTAGGGATCGAACCCGTGCCCACTGTATTGACAGGTGGATTCTTACCCACTGGACCAGCAGGAAGTGCCATCTACCTGCTTTTCTTGTTTCATTCTTGCCCTGCTTCAACAGATTGTTCACAGAGCAGCCAGAATGGCTTTCTAAAATGCACAGTTGACCAGGCCAGCCCCCTGTGTAAACCTTCCCACTGGGCTCCCACACTTCGAATCAGAAAAAACATTTTCAGCAGGTGTCTGGCCCCTGCTCCTCCCTGAATCACCTCCAGGTACCTCCGCTCACTGGACTGCAGCCACATGCTGGCAACCTCCTCTTTCTTGAACAAGTCAGGCGTGGCTGGGCCTGAAAGCTTTGCTCTCTCTTTCTCTTGGGCCTCCAGGGCTTGTCTCCTAGACACCAGGTTGCCCAGCTCCTTCCTGTCAGTATTCAGCGGAAACGTCCTGTCCTCAAGGAGCCCCGTGGCTTCTGGTGGTGACTCAGTGGTGAAGAAGCCACCTGCAACGCAGGAGATGTGAGTTTGATCCTGGAGCTGGGAAGATCCCCTGGAGGAGGAAATGGCAACCCACTCCAGTGTCCTTGCCTGGAGAATCCCATGGACAGAGGAGCCTGGCGGGCTGCAGTCCACGGGGTCGCAGAGCCGGACAGGACTGGGTGAGCACGCGTGCACACACGGGCCCGCCCTGATGCCCCCTCGGTCCCAGGCAAGAGCCATCCCGGCCACTCTGTGCATTCCTGGATTCACTGACTTCATGGCACGGAGCGGTATCAGGACTTCCTTTTACTTGTTTATTCTAACTTTGTTTTCTCTTTTCCAGGACAGGGTGGGGCAGGAGTGGTCAGCCTCGGCACTCCCGACAGTGGGGCCAGACAACGTTGCGCCTGGGGCCGCGGGCTGTCCGTGCATCGCAGGGTCTTCAGTTGCATCTCTGGTCTCTACCCACCACGTGCATCTTCCTCTGCACCCCGAGTCGTGACAACAAAAAAGATCTCCAGCGCTGACACAGAGAATGCACCTGTGGACGCAGCCGGGGGAGAGGGCGGGCTGAACCGAGAGAGCAGCAGTGAAATATATACATGACTGCGTGTGGAATAGTGAGCTAGAGGGAAGCGGCTGTGTAACAGAGGGAGCTCAGCTCAGTGCTCTATGAGGGCCTGGGCGGCAGGAGGGGTGGAAGCGAGCGAGAGGGAGACCCAGGAGAGAGGAAATACACTCAACTTACGGCTGACTCACACCGATGCACGGCAGAAACCAACACAATACTGTAAAGCAGTTATCCTCCAATTAAAAAAAATTTTAAAAAGAAGAAAAATGTCTCCAGATGTTGCCAGTGTTCTTTAAAAGGCAAAAATGCTCTTCATGGGGAAGTTCTGGTCTAGATTTTAAGGTCTTGTCTCAGCCTAAAACAGTGCCTGGCACGTTACTGGTAAGGAGTTAAGAGTTCACGTGTTGAAGAAACGCACACCACTCACTCATGCTGCGTGGTGAGCCCCACCGCACGCAGCCGCCGAGGGTCTGGGGCCGACCTGAGCTGCTCAGGGTGACGCAGCGGGCGTGGAGCTGGCTTCCACCCAGGTTGGTATGAAGTCCAAATTCAGTCTCTTTACACCACATTAATATACAGATAATACAAGGATACCACTACCTAGGTGTTTCCCATAGTGATCGTTTCTACATGCTACCTTGAATAACCTCAATTTTCACTACATTCTATGCAGGCGGTACCATTCCAAGCACATGATTTAGCTAATTTCATCTATTTTTTTACATAGTGCAGAGAACAAAAACATTTTAACATCAAGCAGTAACATCCTCTTAGAAAATTATTGGTGTCCTATACACCTTGATAGCTTTTTTAAAAAAATTCAAGCTTTTGAGTATTAATGCACTCACACGGTTTGAAAAGATAACACATAAAAGGAACGGCATGAGGAGGCCTACGCCTGCTCACACCTGACCCACTCCTACCTCCTCTGGCCCCTTTCTGTTAGTTTCCTAGGTGTCCTCTGAGCGTCTTCTTTTGTATGCGAAGCACGCACCAACATTTTCTTGTTCAATGTTTTACTTTCTCAAGGCAAACTCTGGTGTAACATACATCTTCTTAGATATCTTGCTTGTTTCACTTATCTTGGTGTCTTTCCACATTAGTGCAAAGAGAGCTTCTTGCCTTTTTTTTACAACTGCAAAAGATCCTCCTTTATGACCACATGCAGGTTTGTTTGACTGGTTCTTGGTTGCTGAATATTTGGATGGCTGCTTTCTTGTCTGCTATAAACAGCGCTGACACGAACAGTCTCAACGGGCAGTATTTTCCTGAGCTTACCAGAGAGAGAAATCTTCATATTATATAGAACTGCTTGGTCAAAAGGACAGGGCTTTTCACAGATACTGCGATGGTCTCTTTGAGTAGAAGAGTCCAGCTATCTAAGTATGGTTATCAGAAGGGTTAAGGGATAGATATGAAAAATTGATGAGGATCAGTTAGAACAATGGAATGGGGAAAAGGTGGAATTTCAAGGTAGGCAGAAGTGTCAAGAACCTAGAGGAGATATAGTCAGAAAAGGTCAAAGATGGGAGGGTAGGGTGGTGGGAGGCAGGATAATGAAGACCACACATTTCTAGTGAAAAATCTCCAGTGGTCAAGATGGGGGAGGGGCTTCAGAAAACACCTCCATTTCCTCCCGCTGTTCAGTGAATTTCCGCTACATTGGGGGGAAAAAAATCTAGAGTGGCCCTAAGACTGGAGAAATGGAGGACACCTGGTGGTATGTGAGGTCAGTTCCACTCATATTCCCATTTTACAGATGATGAAGGTGAGGTTTGAAGAAGTTGGCCTGACTCCATAATTGAGATTTGCACTGTGGGTCAGATGATAGCTCCTGTTTTGTTAAGCACTCTGTTAAAGGCCATTATGTAACAACAACAAAAAAAGTCTTTTTTTTTTCTTATGTGGATAACTTTTAAAAAAAGTCTTTGTTGAGTTGGTTACAATTGTCTCTGCTTCACGTTTCAGTTTTTTGGCCACAAGGCATGTGGGATCCTAACTCCCCGACCAGGAACCCAAGCTACAGCCCCTGCACTGGAAGGCGAAGTCCTAACCACTGGCCCGCCAGGGAAGTCCCAACAAATGAACAAGTCTTATTTAAGCATTAAAAACGCAAATAAACCTGATGAAAAGTCCAGGACTTCTGTTATTGTTACCTGTGTCTTCTTGTGTCATTAAAACCAACCAATTGTTACCGTTTATGTCTTCTGTGTTTCTAAAGGCTAAAGGGACCCATCAGACAGTTTGCCTGAAAACTGTTAACACTGAGAAACATAAAGTTAAGCTAGCCAGAGGCTCATAGGACAGGTTTGCCTGCAGAATGCCCAGTGAGTGTCGCTGTGATGTGAATTTCCTGTTCCTGGGAGGGTGCGTCTCTGGAAATGGGAGCCTCCTCTGAATCCGCATTAAACGCCTGCTTTGCCCTGTCAAACTTGGTCACGTTCCCATCAGGACTCTGGTCCCATTTCTCTCACCGGTCTTCAAGGTCGCCCGTGACATCTCCTCTGGCCTCCATGATGGCTGCGGCCCTTCATCCTGCCCCATCTCTCTTCTGCTTCCTGGGCCTTTTACCCTTGCCTGCATTCAAACTTCCAGTAGTACATTTCCTTTTTTTTTTTTTTTAATGCATGCAGAGACTTCTTGGTGGTCCAGTGGTTAAGAATCCTCCTTGCAATGCAGGGAACCTCGGTTTGACACTTGGTTGGGGGAACCGAGATTCCGCACGCCTCAGGGCAACCGAGCCCGTCCCACCCTACAGCGATCTGTGTGCTGCAACTGCGACCTCAGGCCGCCAAGGGACGGGCTTCCCAGGAGGCGCCAGTGGTAAAGAACCGGCCTGTGCCCGAGAGGCAAGAGACCTGGGTTTGATCCCCGGGTCAGGAAGATCCCCTGGAGGAGGGCATGGCAACCCACTCCAGTCTTCTTGCCTGGAGAATCCCATGGATAGAGGAGCCTTGAGGGCTACAGTCCATGGGGTTGCAAAGAGTCGGACACGACTGAAGCAACTTAGTAGGCATGCAGCCAAATATGTCAATAAATATTTGTTTCTAAAAACGCATGCAGGAGATCATGCAGGACTCAGAATCAGCTCTGCGCTCAAGTCTGAACCACGGAGTGCTACAATGCCCTGGTCAGAGGGAAAAGGCACGGCCACCAGGAAACTGTGATCACATGACAGGACTCAGAGCAAGGGGAGGCGTGTGTGTGCATGCGTGTGTGTGTGTGCATGCATGCACTGGTGTGCGTGTATGTATTAGATTGTCATGAATTTATTTCGGGGATTTGCACAAAAAGGTATCAAAACAAGTAGCCTCACGAGGAATCCCTGACACTCAGTGCAGCATTAAACAGGAGATGAATCAAAGTGCAAAAGCTCAAAGGGTTACTTGCTCAGTCGTGTCTGACTCTTTGCGACCCCAAGAACTGTAGCCCACCAGACTCCTCTGTCCATGGGATTTCCCCAGCAAGAATACTGGAGTGGGAGCCATTCCTTTCGCCAGGGGATCTTCCCAATACAGGAATCAAACCCAGGTCTCCGGCACTGCAGGTGGGTTCTTTACCAGCTGAGCCACCAGGAAGCCCTGGAGGAGACGAAAAGCATCAAACTTGCTGGCTCCGGCTCTGGTCTCCATTCAGCCAGCAACACCAAGTTTTTCAGTGAGATACATTAGCCCACAAAATTAGAAGGCATGATGGTTGAGGATGGATTGGCAAGTGATGATCCAGGGACGAAATTCAGTTTATGTCTAGTTTTGTAACTTAAAGGTCATATTTGAGCTGCATTCTTAAGTAGAGTTTTGCCATGCAGATTTGGAAGGAAGAACATTCTAGGGTGGGTTGGCAGACCTCAGTCTGTGAGCCAAACGGGGTGCATCTGCTTGCTTTTATGAAGTTTCGTTTGAGGACAGCCATGTCCATTTATTGACGTATAGTCTACTGCTGCCTTCCCTCTGCAAAGACAGAAACTAGATGGTCCCTGAAACCTAAAATATTTACTGTCTGATCTTTTACAGAAAATAATTTGCTCACCTCTTGTGTTTGGGTTAAGCACTTAGGTGGTCAACAACCTTTATTCAAATCTCAGGAAAAAAACTTCCTTCTGTGTAATTTGGTTACAAACCTATAAAACTGGAATACAAATACCTCAGGGTTGATGTGAGAAGTAAGTTCAATAATCCTAGTGCTGTTGACTCTGTGAGAGTTATTCAGATTCATCTAAATTAAAGGTTTCCAGAGCTTTCTCCATATTCTTGGGTCTTTTCTATCCTTATAAAAATGAAACATCAAAAACATTTGAGGAATTTGTGCAGCTACCCTTCCTGTTCCAGGAATATAAAACCATAAAATACTTGCAGTGTATTTTTAGTATATTTAATGTTGATTAATACAGGCATGGCAACTTAGGAAGTATCCATTGGTGTGCCTTTGAGCACTGAGTTTTGGTCTATTCTGGGTATCACCGCACTTCAGGACTGAAAAATTAAGGCATACAGGTGAAATTTCTAGGAGACCAAAACTTGACATAATAGGATCAGGATTCACAATGACCCTCCATAGCACCAGACGAAGCCCTGGAAGAAATAAGAACTATTTACCAGGTATTGCTGTGGATTCTGGCATCAATTATTCAAGTCTGGGAATGGGGAGACATGGCCAGACAGCAGCTCCTGGGAAGCAGATCTGGAGCTTCTAGTTGGCCACAAGCTCAATTTGAGCCAGATGTATGCAGCTGCCAAGGAAATGATCGTAGGCTGCGTGAGCAGGGGCAGGAGAGGGTGGGTCCAGGGAAGGTACGAGGCTCCAAGGCAGGCAGGGGAAGAACACAGTTTAAAGGAGCGAGGCAGCCCGCATCCGGACCAGGGAGGTGAGCCGTGGAGACACAGGTAAATCTGAGCAGGGATGCTGCAAGTCGCGCAGACTGAAGGGGCGGTGGGGCAACAGTCAGGCTGGTGAGTCAGTCAGCGGCATCTGTCAGAGTGAGGGGTGGCCCAAGGACCTAGGGATGTTTCCCAGGGAAGGAGATGACCACAAGGCAAGACGGAGCTCCTTTTTTTTTCCCAATAATTTTTATTTGTGTGCGTGCTCAGTTGGCCCCATGGACTGTAGCCTGAGAGGCTCTTCTGTCCCTGGAATTTTCCAGGCAAGAATACTGGAGTAGGGTGCCATTCTCTACTCCAGGGGATCTTCCCGACCCAGGGATGGAACCCGGGTCTCCTGCATCGGCGGGTGGATTCTTTACCACTGCACCACCTGGGCAGCCCCAGTGCTTGTTTATTAGCTCACTTACGGCTGTGCCTGGCCTTAGCTGCGGTTCAGGCTTTTCTCTAGCTGTGGTTATCGGGGGCTGCTCTTCACTGTGGGGGTGGGCTTCTCCCTGCAGCGGCTTCTCTTGTTGTGGAGCACGGGTTCCAGGGCACACGGGCTTGGTAGTTGCAGAGTATGGGCTCAGTTGCGCCGAGGCATGTGGGATCTTCCTAGTCCCAGGATCGAACCTGGGTCTCCTGCATTGGCAGGCGGATTCTTTACCACTGAACCACCAGGGGAGCCCAAGAGGGAGCTTTTTGAAAGCCCCAAAGTTCTTCCACTTAGAGGAAGCTGGCTTACTATCTGTATAGTTTTTTGGCAAACTTTGAGGGGGGGATAAGTGTGATACCTATTGGGGTATCAGTTCAGCTCACAACAGCTCCTCCATCACTCCTGTGTGTACCCCGAGTCCACGATCTCAAGTGAGGTGAGTCCCTGGAGGACGCACTTGTCCTTCACAACCCTGCCCTCCTGTGACAGCTGATGCGACAAGGCGTGGATGCTTGCCAGAAGCCAGATCAATCCATCCTTGCTCTGGGGAATGTGGAATTGCCTTGGGGATGGACTGCCAGGCTGCTTCTCCATGATAGCATCTGATATGTGTAAACACGGGACAGCCATTTGCCGCCATAATAAGAGAGTAATAGAGAAAGCAATCTATAGAAGAAAAGAATGTAGAATGTAGACAGGCGGAGGTGGAAGATGGAGGGTCTTGTCTGGCTGGATTCTCTCATCCTCACTTTTTCCTTTAGTATTGACTTTGGGTGTGCTGGGTCTTGTTTTGGGGCACAGGGTCTTCACCACGGCACACAGGCTCCAGATCATCCGGGCTCAGCAGCTGCGTTAACTGGGATCTAGTTCCCAGTGTGTGCGTGCATGCTCAGTTGCTCAGTCCTGTCTGACTCTGCGACCCCACGGGCTGTAGCCCAAAGCAGGGCCCGGGCCCGGACCCAGACCCCCTGCACTGGGAACACAGCGTCTTACCCAGTGACCACCTGGCAAGTCCACGAGCTTCCCAGTTCCTGGCGCTCTTCCTTCCGAAAGCCTAACTGCCTTCCTGGACACAGGACTCCTTTGTGCCCTTGTTATAAATCCCCTCCCTTCTTTATTTCCACTAGTCCAGCTGGGCTGCTTCACTAGTAGCCGAGCGTCTTAAGTACTGCAGAGTGCAGAAGAAGCTGGCTCAGTGTACGGACGACACAATAGTAAATCCAATTCAGCCACTGGAAGAGTGACCTCAGGAAGCCAGTATATTTATGTTTCTGGGATCATTTAAGTAAGAGCTGAATGACCCTAGGTAATTGGGAATCATAAGGAGATGGTTGGATGGCATCACCAACTCAACGGACATGAGTCTGAGCAAACTCCGGGAGATGGCAATGGACAGGGAAGCCTGGCATGCTGCAGTCCATGGGGTCACAGAGAGTCGGACACGACTTAGCAACTAAACAACAAGGAGAATCTTGCACTTGAATTTCAGAGTTTTGAAACTGACTGTGGGTTTTGCCACTGCCTTGCTTTGGGCTCTTGAACAATGTTCTTAAGCTTCAGTGATTCTGTTTTTTTTCCTGCAGAAAGGGGGAGAATAGGCAACCTCATAGAACTATTGTGAGGATAAGATAACCTAATATGCTAGTTTCTTACTCCTGTTTCAGTTCCAGTTCAGTGGCTCAGTCGTGTCTGACTCTTTGCAACCCCAAGAACCGTAGCATGCTAGGCCTCCCTGTCCATCACCAACTCCCGGAGTACACTCAAACCTATGTCCATTGTGTCAGTGATGTCATCCAACCATCTCATCCTCTGGTGTCCCCTTCTCCTCCTGCCCCCAATCCCTCCCAGGATCAGGGTCTTTTCAAATCAGTCAGCTCTCTGTATCAGGTGGCCAAGGTACTGGAATTTCAGCTTCAGCATCAGTCCTTCCAATCAACACCCAGGACTGATCTCCTTCAGGATGGACTGGTTGGATCTCCCTGCAACCCAAGGGACTCTCAAGAGTCGTCTCCACACCACAGTTCAAAAGCATCAATTCTTTGGCGCTCAGCTTTCTTTATCGTCCAACTCTCACGTCCGGACATGACCACGGGAAAAACCATGGCCAGAAACAGCAACAAACTTAGTGGCTTGAAAAAGAACAAATTTATTATTTTCCAGTTCTGGAGGTCAGACATCCCCTCTGGAGGTTCTAGGGGAGAACCCACTTCCTTGGCTTTTCCAGCTTCTGGAGGCTATGTGCCTTCCTTGACTCACGGTCCCTTCCTGCATCTTCAAAGAGCATCTCTTCAGCCTCCGCCTCCATCGTCACAGCTTCTCTGATGCTAAGCTTCCCGCCTCCATCATTCACTTACAGAGACCCTGTGATTATACTGGACCCTCTGGGTGATCAAAGATACTCTCTTAGACCCACTTGCAGGGAAGCAGTGGAGACGCAGACATAGAGAACAGACCTGTGGACACGGGGGGCGGGGGTGGGAGGGAGAGTGGGACGAACGGAGAGAGTGGCAGGAAAGACAGACATCATCTACGTCAGACAGCCCGGGAGAACCTGCCGTGTCCCTCAGGGAGCTCCGCCCGGTGCTCTGTGACAACCCAGAGGGGCAGGACGGGGCGGGAGGCGGAGGGACGTTCGAGGGGGAGGGGACATATGGCACCTAAGGCTGAGTCATGTTGATGTATGGCAGAAAGCAACACAATATTGTAATAAAAAAATTGTCCTCCAATTGAAAAAAAATTTTTTTAAAAAGACACTCTCTCATGTAAATCCTTAACTTCATCACACCAGCAGCATCTCTTTTGCCACAGGAGGTACTATACTCACAGATTCCAGGATCGGGATGCAGGCATCTTCGGGGGGGTGCTATTCTGCCTCCATACCTAACAATAGGAAGAGCTAACTTTACTGAAAGCTGTCTAAGAGGCACTGCGCTAAATTCTCTCATGCCAGATTGCTTTATTGAAGCATCACCACAGTTCCTGGCAGAGAGACTCAGGAAGGTGAAATGATTGGCCTCAGAACACCCAGTTGGGCAGCGGCAAAGCCGAGACCCGAGACTCACCATTTTACCTCGGGGTCCTCTCTGAACCACCCGCGAGGGCCGCAAGGCCGCAGGCCTAACTTCAGGCTGTAGCGTCTGTGGGAACCAGAAAGGACTCAGGCCGTCTTCCGAGCTCAGGGGCTGCAGAGCTGCAGCCCACAGGTGCCACTGTTCCTGCAGAATCCCTATGTCAGCAGCATTCACGCGACACGGCCCAATTGTGACATGCTGGAAATCAACTCAAATGCTTAAAAAACTTTGTGCAGCTAAATAATATAGACTGATGGGTGTACCTCACCCCTACACTATCAATTTAAGATATCTTCAGTAATAAACTATATATATATTGGTATTTGAAGATCTCTGGCTCATCGTAATGACTAACAGGTGGTTAGCAGTTACTATATGCCTGGCATGATGCTACATGCTTTACTGTCTTATTTCATTCACTAGTCTGGGTTCTTAATTAAGAATTTAATTCCTTAGTTGGAGAGTTATTTTTATTTTTAATGGGATTCTTACTGGCAAGTGTAAGATGTTGACGAAGGCTCTTCTAGAGCAAAGGTTTAACCTTGGGCTTTCCTGGAGGCTCAGATGGTAAAGAATCTGCCTGTAATGCGGGAGACAGGGTTTGATCCCTGGGTCAGGAAGATCCCCTGGAGAAGGGAATGGCCACCAACTCCAGTATTCTTGCCTGGAGAATCCCATGGACAGAGAAGCCTGGTGGGTCCATGGGGTCGCAAAGAGTTGGACACAACTGAGCGCCTAACACTTCTCAGTTGATCTTGGTTCCAAACTTGGCTACCCCATTTCACTAACTGTGATGGTGAGCAAGTTAATGTACCTCTCTGAAGGTATTTTCTCATCTATAAAGTTTGTTCATAACTTTCTGAAAGGATCTCTATGACAACATGATCGTAGGTGGAAGCACTTTCTGAAGCACCATACAGATATTACTTATCATTCACACATAATTTACCAGAAGAACTGACTCAGGAGGTAAACAGCACAGAGACTGTGGTTCCTGTTATAAACAGATGATGGAGATTAAATGTTTCCAGCTAGAACTCATCACATATTGAGTCTCAGAGCTGGAGGGAGCCTCCACTGAACAACTTCAACTGCCCTGGAGCAAAGACGGACATTTGCTGGCTGGGAAACAGGAGTTACAAGTATCACCTTCTTGAGTTTCTAACTCACTGGAAAGATCTGTTTTCTACAGTGGAGACGCACAGACCCAAACTGGCAGCAAAGACTGGGTCTCAGGGAATTCGGGTGCCGCTTGCAAACTGGTTACAAATAAGATGGCTTTAGGACTTTTCTGTTTTCTTTTATTTATTTATTTATTTATTTTTTATTTTTCAGTGGGTTTTGTCATACATTGATATGAAGTTTTTTTTTAAAATTAATTAATTTATTTTTTTATTTTTTATTTTTCAGTGGGTTTTGTCATACATTGATATGAATTTTCTGTTTTCTTGACTCAGTTTTCCCACCTGGTAAATGGGGCAAATTGGAAAAAAATTATGTAATCTCTAATAAGATCTAGCCTGTTACTTTAAAAAAAAAAAAAAAAACCACCAAAAATAGATATATAAATTCCTTGCCAAGCAGCTTTAGAACTTTTTGTATTTTCCAAAGCCATTCTGTCTTGGAGAGTCGAATGGTGGTTACTAGAAGCTGGGATGGGGACAGGTGATGGAATAGGAGAGACATTTAAGGTACCAACTTGTAACTGGTAGAAAAAGAAGTCCTGGATCTAGCACACGGCATCATGACTGCCGCAAACAATACCGTACTAGAAACAACACATTTGCTAACAGACTAGATCCTAATTACTTCCGCCACAAACAAAAAAGTAATTATGAGACTCGATGGACACATTAGCTAACACGACAGTGGCAATCACATTGCAATTATAAATTAATCAACCCAATGTGTAGATCGTAAACTTACACAATGTTATATGTCAAACACATTTTAATTTAAAAAATGCTTTCTGTTTTAAAGGCATCTGGATTAAAGAAAATTTAAGAGAGAGAAATAATGAAAGAACCATTCAGTAATATCCCAACAACCTAAAGACAACCAATAATTGATTTTTATTCTTTTTTTCTATCTGTAAACTCTTGGTTGCTGGGGGATGGGGTGGGCTGGGGGTGGCGGGGGTGGAGGAAGGGATTGTTAAGGACTTTGGGAAGGTCACGTACACACGCTTTATTTACAATGGAGAACCAACAAGAACCTACTGAATGGCACAGGGAACTCTGCCCGATGCCTGTGGCAACCTGGGCGGGAGGAGCTGTGGGAGGACGGACCCATGTGTACGTGTGGCTGAGCCCCTCCGCTGCCCACCTCACACTGCCACAGTGCTGTTAATCGGCTATACCCCAGTACTTAATGCTTCTGCTGTTAAATAAATAAAAAATAATTGTACTCACGAATAAAAAAAAAAGGCATCTGGACATCAGAAAAAATGTAAATGAAGCTTTTATAATATTCACGTTGTCAAAACTAAATGTTCAGACAAGACCTTCCTCTCTTGGTCATGACCTTCCAGCTGTCACCTTCAGAGGCAGCCACAGTCACAGGGCTCTGCCATGTTCTCCAGAGACGGTCTGTGCTAGTGGCTCTCCGCTGGGGGTGATCTGACCCTCGGGGACGGCGGGCAACGTCTGGAGACAGCTTCGGCTGTGACTGCTGAACGAGCTGCACAATGGGCACCCAGCGGGCAGAAGCCAGGGGTCTCAGCGACGCCCCGGCCCACCCCAGAGCACAGAACCATCTGGCTCCGAATGTCAACAGTGCCGAGGCTGACAGCCCTTGCGGTGTGCACATATTAGCACATACAAGTGTGCACGCACACGCAAACACACGTACACACCTGCTCTCTTATATACGAGCAGTAGACACACCACCCACTTCACTTCGCCTTTTCCTTTCCACTGAGCCGCGGAGCTTGCTCTGTATTTGCACAGAGAGACTCCTTCAAGCTGCAGAGTATGCTGCTGCATAAATGATCGTTTATTTGCTCAGCCTCCTGTTGAGAGACATTTAGATAGTTCCCAGCTTCCACAAATAATACTGTGGCGATTATTTTACTGCACTTATTTATTTCTGGCTGCCCTGCGTTTGGGGGCTTTGCCTGAGCGTTCTCTGCTTGAGGCGAGTGGGACGACCCCTCGCTGCCGTGTGCGCCTCGCATGGAGGCGGCTCGTCTCGCTGCGCAGCCCGGCTCCAGGGTGTGCGGGCTCCGTGGTCTCAGCAGTGGCGGCCGTTGGCTCTTCAACATGGGCTTGGTGGGTGTGCGGCATGGGCTTAGCTGCCCCCCTACTTGTAGGCTCTTCCGGGGCCCGGGATCCAACCCACGTCCCCGGCGTTGGCAGGTGGATTCTCATCTGCTGCGCCACCAGGGAAGTCCAACAGTGCTCTGATTCGTGTTCACAAATGCCCACGTGCTAGCGCTGTCTGCCTGACAGCTCCTGTAAGCGGGGTAACCAGATCAAACAGCACGCGGCTTTAAAATGTCGATATATGTTGTTCTGTTTGTGTGTGCTCAGTAGCGTGGTCATGTCCAACTCTTTGTGGCCTCATGGACTGTAGCCTGTCAGGCTCCTCTGTCCATGGAATTTTTTAGGCAGGAATACTGGAGTGGGTTGCCATTTCCTTCTTTAGAGGATCTTCCCGACTCAGGGATCGAACAGACCTGAGCCTCCTGCATCTCCTGGCAGGTGGATTGTTTACCACTGTCCCAGGTTACCACCTGGGAAACCTACAATGTCGACAGGTGATACCAAAGGTCCTGAAAAGACAACTGGTTTTACCTTCTCCTGAGGATGGAGAGAGCGAATCTTGTTGGCCCCTCACCAACAGGATACTGCCTTTCTGTCTTTCAGTGGATTCAGTTTCAATTAATTGCACACCTCAAACCAACTGCAATTTCCAACCGTTCATTTTTCAACAAATATTTAATTCTCTGTGTCAGGTCCTGGGGTGGGGTGGGAGGGGAAGAATAGATTTAAAAAAAATTTTTTTACTTTATATTGGGATATAACCAATTAGCAATGTTGCGATGGTTTCTGGTGGACAGCGAAGGGACTCAGGCACACGGACACATGTGTCCACTCTCCCCCACACTCCCCTCCCACTCAGGCTGCCGAAAAACCCTGAGCAGAGTTCCCTGCGTGTGAACGCAGCAGGTTCTTGCTGGTTATCCACTTTAAATAGAGCAGTGTGTACATGTCCATCCCAAACTCCCTATCTCTTTCCCCCACTGGAAGAATAAGTCTTGGTGTCTACCCTCAGAGGTACTCCCAGTAGACAGAAGGACACACAGTTTGTACTAGCGAGTGATAAACTCTATACATTTGGCCCAGCATAGCAGGGTGCCAGGGGGCTTCCCCGGGGGTTCAGCAGTAAAGAACTGACCTGCAATGCAGAAGATGCGGGTTTGATCCCTGGGTCAAAAAGATCCCCTGCAGGAGGGCATGGCAACCCACCTCAGTATTTTTGCCAGGAAAGTGCCGTGGACAGAGGAGCCTGGTGGACTACGGTTAATGCAGTTGCAAAGAACCATATGTGACTGAAGTAACTGAACATGCGACTAAGCACACACGCACAGAAGGACGCCGCATTCTCCTTTTTGCTTCCGTGTGGGCCCACTGTGTGTCTAATCTTTTAATTTTTCAAGACATGTTCAGAAAGTAGAGCTTTATATGACAGCTCCTTATTTTGAAATGTGGGCAAAAAATTCAAATGACTAAAAAACACGGTGAGAGTCACAGAAACCAGGTTTGAAGGGAGGCGCTGGCTTGGGGACCGTAAACTGTAAACCTCTAATGCTCAGCTTTTATTGCTTCTCGAGGAGACTAATGGATGCAAAACCTCCCTCCACAGGGTCCAGGGCTGTGCTGCATATCTTTGCAGGCATCCTTATTTCTTCAGGATAAATTCTCACAAGTGGAGCTGTTCAATAAAACAAGGATCCAAGGCATGTGATAGATATTGCCAAGGCTTTCCCAGGTTCCCTTGCCAATGCTGGGAATTAACAGTAAAAGCACCCTTCTGCTAGTTTTATAGTTAAAATATTGTCATTGTTATATTATTTTATTATTTATGATATTCTTGGCTAAAAATTTTGGTGATTACATAGATCTGGAACACTCACATAGCACTGGTAGGAATGTAGAATGGTACAGCTGCTTGGCAAAATAGTTGCCAGTTTCTCAAAATGTTAAACATATACCTAATCTATGACTCAGCCATTCCATAATTAGGTGTTTTCCCAAGAGAAGAGGAAATAGATATGAAGACTTGTGCACAAATGCTTATAAAGGCTCTAATAGCAATAGCCCCAAATTGAAAATAACCCACATACATGTCCATCAACAGATGCATGGGTAAACAAATTACTGTTTGGCCATTCAATGGCATATTATTTGCAATCAAAAGGAATGAATTGTTGACACATGTGATAATATGAATGAATCTTAAGATCATTATGCTCAAAGATGCCAGACAAAAAAGATTTACATGTTGTATGATTCCGCTTACTCTAAAATCTCTAGAAAATACACATTAATCTATAACGACAAAAAGCAGTTTTGGTTGCCTGGTGATGGTATTGGGGACAGAAAAGAAAGATTACAAAGGAAATTTGAGAATAAAGGACACACTCACTGGTAGTGGTGGTTTTACAGGGATACACGCAGGACCGAGCATAATACCAAACTGAACTCATTAAAAATGTGCAGTTTATCAAGTGCTAATTACATGTCAATAAAACCACTTTTTAAAACCTCCCCAAATACTACATTCTGCTTGTTGTCTTGTTACTGTTATAGCTGTCATCTGCTAAACAAGGACACTGACTTGACGAGGCTGCCTGTGAACTGCACAGCTTCGGGAATTCACTCCAAATAGGCCAGGATGTGAGCGCGCCCCCTGGAGGTGTGTAGTGAAGGCAACAGCCTCGCTAATAGGTTGGATAAACACCCCAGGGTTCACTGACAGCTTTTTCTATTTCTTCTTGTGGGAGCTGTCTTTTGGAAACCGTTCACAAGCCCTCTCTGCACATTAAGTCAGGTTCTCAAACGAGTGCCTGTCGTGTGGGTGGCAAAGCTGTTGTCCAGCTTTGCATTTTGGAGCTGACTTTGCGGCTGAAGAACCGGTGACATTTACTTCTGATCTGATAACTTATTTCTTGGCAAAGCACTGCCTTGTGAACGCCTTTCCTGGCACCGAGGACCAGGGCTTCAGCACTTGTTACTTTAGAAAACAGGTCTGTCCAGCAACGTGTATTCGTAATCTTCTGTGTGATTTGTCTGATCGAGTCCATTGTCCCTGAGGTTGGTACCACTGGCTTACAGGTCACGTGCATTTCTCTGATGGGCACCCTGAGGTGCTTGCCAAAAACGCCACTCAACAAAGTGACCGTCAAGAGTGCTTCTCTTCTCTTCTTGGTATTTTTAGTGATCACCATCACTTATCTAGGTACTGCTAGCTCTATTTTTTCATATAAGGATGCTAACTTTAAGAGAAGTGAAAAATCTCATCCAGGGTCACTTGGGGAGCAGGTGAAGAAGCTACTGAGCTCATATTGGTCAGACTCCAAACCTCAAACTGTCTCCCAGTTACAATTCTGGGTTTCAGTCTGTTCTTAGGGGGTCTGTCTGTCTTTATTTTAAAAGAGAAAGACAGAAACAGGCTTAATCTTTTAACCCTGATAACAAACCTACGATCCTGTGCACAATAGACCTTTAGGTCTGGTGGGTTTTCAGAGAAAAAGTAACAGTTCTGTGCGGGGTTAGATGGAGGAAGGGGTTTCTAAAATGTTTTCATTTCAGTCCCACAAACAAACATATAATGGATCCACAGGCAGTAAGGCAACAGGCTCGCGTTGTCACACACTCCTCCGGTGGTCAGATTGTGTGTGATAACACCAGGAGTGAAGTTTCTCAACTTTGGCAGCACTGCAGCTAGGGGCAGGTAGTGAGTTCACAGCGGTGGGTGCAGTCCACGCACTGTCGGATGTTCACAGCATCCCTGGCCTCTCCTCACTAGATGCTCTGTGCGTGTACGTGTGCTAAGCTGCCACAGTCGTGTCTGACTCTCTGCGACCCCATGTCCGTGGGATTCTCCAGGAAAGAATACTGAAGTGGGTTGCCATTTCCTCCTCCAGGGGATCTTCCCGATCCAGGGATCAAACCCGCATCTCTTATGTCTCCTGCATTAGTAGGCGGGTTCTTTACCACTAGCACCACCTGGGAAGCTGAGATGCTCTGTGGTGATGGGCACAATTGTTTCCAGACATTGCCAAATGTCCTCAGGGGCAGGGGTTGTGGATAGAATTGCCCCTGTGAATGAATCACTAGTCTGTGATTAAAAAAGGCTGAACAAGGACTTTCAGAGCCCCAAAGAAAGATCCTTAGACTATAGGGTACACGGGGCATTTCTCTCTCTCTCTCACCCTGACTCACAGAAATTCCTAGTGGAAGCTAAATGTTTGATTAGCACACTTAGAAGCCTCAAAAACATTTAAACATATGGTTGATTCAAAGAAAACATTTATCATCCTTTTCTCATCACAGATGACACTCATTGAATTCATACTATTTGTCAGTCTCAGGGCTAAGTTCCTTTATGCATTTTATCTCATTTAATACTCAGAGCTTTAAAAAATAGGAATAAACATTATCCCTGGGTTACTGATGAAGAAACAGATATTGAGGGAGATGAAATAACTTCTTCAAACTCACTCAGAACTGATGCATCTGGGACCTTCACCCAAATTTGTTTCATGTTAGGTTCACTCACCATACTGATTTCCAAAATTATATTCACTCACAGTGGGGAATTAAAAAACCCCAAAACAAAACAAAACAAAACAAAGAGATAAAAAATCACTGCTAATCTCACCATCTAGCAATCACCAGTGCTGACATTTTGTTACAAATCCATCTAGTCTTTTTTCTCTGTGTTTAAAAACATATGTACTGCAGGAAAGTTAGGACATGTTTAATATTCTATTTTTTTCTCTTGACATCTGGGACTGCTTTTCCATCACAATGTTAAATATTCTTCACTAGCATCATTTAAAAGGGCTGTGGTGTGCCAGTAGGGAACATTTAAGCAAATCTCTCATTCCGGTTTGCGTTTTTTTCTCCCTCCTTTTTCCCTTCCTTCCTCTTCCACGTTATCTACTCAGGATGAATTCCTGGCTATTGAATCCTCAAGTAGTGGTTGTCATAGTTTTAAAGCTCTTGATGCATGCTGTATAATTATATTCTCCCAAAGGTTGTACTGATTTACAGTTTACCTGCACAGTGTGGATGGATATATTTGTTTCTTCCAAGAAACTCAAGACTTTAAACTTAACACACACACACACACTTGCAGATGTTACAAAGGAAATCGTATTTGGTTTTTATTTGCATTTTTTGACTCCTAGTAAGTTTGAAATTTCTTTATGAAATGTATGAGAAATGTATGTTCTTAAAAAAAAGTTCTGGGGCAACAGTGGTGAAATATAGATTCTCTGAAATGTGAGTAATATTCAGATCCCTTTCAAAGAAAAGATAGCCTTGTAAATGCTCTGTTAACATTTACACTGAATCACACAACACAAGCGCAGAGCAATGTAAGAGGAGGCCTCCGTTTCTTACCCTCACAGCTCTTCAGGAACCCTAAGGTCAAAGCAAACTCACAGATTAACACAAAACAAAGCTGTGAAAACTGCCAAACCCAAATTAGCCACAATAATTTAATATGGTGGTTGAAACAACTGCACAGAAGTGAAATCTGGAAATCTGTGCAGGCAGCGTGGACCCCAGTCACACGCGCTTTCTGACTCAGCCCGCCCACCACTTTTCGTCTCTGGGACCAAAGGGAGAGAAACAAAGCCTTCCCGGGGCGCAGATGCACCCTCTACATGTTCAGCCTGCCTCTTGTTCCTTCCCAGTCATTCCACAAAGAAAGTGATGTAACTCGGGCCAGTGACTGTCAACCCGAGCACAGGAGCCAGAGGGATGCTCAGTTAGAATACAGAAAGATTTATTTCCAGATGACTTGTAAAAAAGGAACAGAACATGTAAATTATTTTCTTTTCCTTTTAAACTTTTAAAAATTGGAATATGATCACTTTACAATGCTGTGTTAGTTTCTGCTATACAATGACATCCTCCTCTTAAGACAACTCGAAAAGCTGACTTTGCTGGATTCTGAAAGCACAGAGCAAGGATAAGACAAACTCAAAGCAAGTCAGAGCCACAACTTTCTCATCTGTAAAATGGAACAATAATAACTACCTCATGGGATTGGAGTGGGTTGAGTAAGAATAATGCAGATAGGCTGCTCAAAACACGCCAACATGTTCTCAGTTCCTCAATTGGTTTCTGTGGGATTTTAAAATGACTCTAACTATGTTGTCTTTACAGGAGAAATGCTGCATTCCAAATTGGGACCACGAGTGATTTTCTAAAAAGTCCCCAAAATACATGCTCCAGGGTTCCCACAGTTGCTCCCCTTAGCTAGGGGTAGCTGGAGGGCTCTACAAGAGGATTTGCCTTCATTTCTATTGGTATGATTCAATTTGATTAGTCTCCCTGATCAAACAGTGGGCTGTATTTGAAGGGATTCTTCTAAGTGAGAGAATTACTGGCTTCTATGCTGCATAAACAGCTTCCCTGGTGGCTCAGATGGTAAAGAATCTGTCTGCAAAGGAGGAGATGTGGGTTCGATCCCTGGGCCAAGAAGATTCCCTGGAGAAGGCAGCTCACCCACTCCAGTATTCTTGCCTGGAGAATCCCATGGACAGAGGAGCCTGGTGGGCTACAGTCCACGGGCTCGCAAAGAGTCAGACACGACTGAGTGAATGAAGAACAACGCCAACACGCTGCCTCAAGAGCAGGACGCCGACTCCCAGCTTTCTGCTTGGGGCCTGACTCCTGTGGAAGGCTCCCCAGAGATCTCTGCTCTCCTTCCTGCCACGCCCTCCAGGAAGACAGCGTTCCAGCCCTTCCTGCCAGTAAGCTCCTGGGAAAATAAAGCCGGCCTCACTGGAGACAAACCCCTGTCACGCCAGCTGGCAGGAACAGAATTACATGCATGTTCTGTTGATGTTTCCTGCGTGTCTCCTGAAGATGTAAATGTACCACCCTCCTTTCTGTAGTAGCAGGAGCGAGTGAGGACACATTTAATGCTTACATTAAGGCCCTGTGGGTCCTCAGCCCCCTAGCCCAAACCTCCCTAAAGATGAGACTCACGGAGCCGCACGCTCACAGTGAAAGCCTGCCAGCTCCTCCAAACCTTTCTGAGAAAGCCTTTGGAAGCCTGCCTTGATGATGACGAACTGGGGTCCAAATTTACATATGATAAATTGCAAAAACTTCCAGGAGTTTCACCATTTTGACAAATGTCTACATTTGTAGCCCCGGCCCTCACTGACACAGAACCTACCGTCACTCCCCCTCCCATAAATTCCCTCGGGTCTCCTCCCAGTAATAACTGCCCACCCCCAGCAGCTCTCACAGCTCAGAACAGGCTTGCCAGCTCTAGAGCTTCACGTAAACAGAACCAGGCAAAACGTACGCAGATGTTTGTGTCTGGCTTCTTTCATAATTCTGATGTGTTCTGTTTGTTATGGTTTATTTGCTTGTCTCTGGCTGCACTGGGTCTTCTCTGCCACACACGGGGCTCCTCTGCTTGGGGCAGGGGCCCCTCTTTGTCCGAGCGTGCGCTCCAGGTGTGCGGGCTTCACTAGCTGTGGCGCGGGGCTTCGCGGCTCTGAGGCAGCGGGGATCTCCCCCCGACCAGTAACTGCACAAGGCCCCACCAGAGGCAGGAGACTCCCGACCACGGAACCACCAGGGAAGCCCCTGCGGTGCTCCTGAGCCTCATTCACGTTGGCGTGGGCATCGCAGTTCGTTCCCGTCGATTTCTTTCTGCTTGCTTTGTTGCCCATGCCACTGGACCTGCAGACTCTCAGTTCCCCGCCAGGGGTCCTGACTTCCCCTTGTTGCTGTCGTTTAGTTGCTGAGTTGTGTCTGGCTCTGTGTGACCCCATGGACTGTAGCCGGCCAGGCTCCTCTGTCCATGGGATTTCCCAGGCAAGAATACTGGAGTGGGTTGCCATTTCCTTCTTTAAGGGACCTTCCCAACCCAGGAATCAAACCAGTAATCTCTGGGTCTCCTGCACTGGCAGGCAGATTCTTTACAGCTGAGCCACTGGGGAAGCTTGATCACTGAGTAATAAACCATGTCAAAATTTTGTAACTTGAAAGAGTCATCCCCACCCCCTCCACACACACAATTCTGAGGTTGACGGGGCTCAGATGGACAGTTTTCCTGATCCACCATGTCAGCTGGAGCTTCAGCCACTGGACACAGAGGTGGCAAAAGATGTGCAATAATGCCATGTACCATTTCCACCATACAAGTTAAGTAATCTCAAGAGCAAAAGTAAAATGTAGGAAAACCATTAGAAAGTTATGAGTTTTGAATATTTGTTTCAAGTTATATATGTGTTGTAAAATATACATCAAACTGACCACTTGAGCCATTAAGTGTCCAATTCAGGGGCATTAACTATATTTACAATGTTGCATAACCATCACCACTATTTCCAGGATGTTTTCATCATCCCAGTCAGCAGTTCTGTCCCCATCAATCAATAGCTCCTATTCCCTTCTCCCTCCCCAAGTCCCTGGGAATCTCTATCCTTTCTGTCTCTATGAATGTCCCTATTCCAGGTACCTCATAAAAGTAGAATCTCACAATATTTGTCCTTTTATGTCTAGCTTCTTTAACTTAGCTTATCCTTTGTATTTAACATCCTTTATTTAATTGTACATTTGTAGAATTTTAAATTTTTCATAAACTATATTTAATAGGGGATAATAATATGAAGTATGTGTGTGTGTATATTAGTATATACACGTATGTATAACTGGGTCACTCTTGTGCAGCAGAAATTAACCCAACACTGTAAATCACCCTACTTCAATAGAAGTTTTTTTAAAAGCCGTGTTTAACATCCGGCTTGCGAGCTTCCTGCAGATTTAACCGCCAGCTCCCACATGCCCATGGAGTGGCCTCTGGCACCGTCCTGAGCCCACCTGTGGTCCAGCCATTCATGGGTCCAGAATCCCAGCTTGAAACCCGCATCCCCACAGCCCTGCTCTTTGTCTGGGTCCCAGTGGACTTGCCAACCTCATTCTGTCTCATCACCAGCAACCCATCACAAACCACGGCAGAAGCCAGGCATCCTAACCACCCATCTAGAGATGTAGCTGACGAACACCTGGGAACACAGATGGTGTTTCTGTAGCAAGGCCAACCCTTACTGACTCACGTTACACCAAATCCATGCTACACGGACCCTCCCCTTAGAAAGCAGAGGTATCACTTTGCTGACCAAGTTTCCTATAGTCAAAGCTATGGTTTTCCCAGTAGTCACGTACAGATGTGAGACTTGGACCATAAAGAAGGTTGAGCATCGAAGGATTGATGCTTTTGAACTGTGGTGTTGGAGAAGACTCTTGAGAGTCCTTTGGACAGCAAGAAGATCAAACGAGTCAATCTTAAAGGAAATCAACCCTGAATATTCATTGGAAGGACTGACGCTAAAGCTGAAGCTCCAATACTTTGGGCACCTGATGCAAAGAGCCAGTACACTGGAAAAATCCCTGATGCTGGGAAAGATTGAAGGCAAAAGGAGGAGGGGGTAGCAGAAGATGAGATGGTTAGATAGCACTGATGACTCAATGGACATGAATTTGGGCAAACTCTGGGAGACAGCAGAGCACAGGGCAACCTGGCATGCTGCAGTCCATGGGGTTGTAAAGAGCTGGACATGACTTAGAGACTGAACGACGACAAAGTCATTCTGCATTTTGTTAAGAGAAGAAAACTGAGAAAACAACTTGCTCTTGAAATAGCAGTGTCATGCAAATTTTCTTCACAGCTTAGAAATGAAAGTCTCTCACCAGGATTACATGTTCACATCCCTCAATCACTTGAACCTAACTAGTCTGGGCAGAAGTCTTTTAATATACACGGACTGTGCATGCACCCTAATTTTATAAATTTTTGGACAGAAGGTGAGGATATGAGTTACATATTACAGTTTAACCTTTCCCCCTATTTTCTTTGCAAGGGTTTAGCCACTTCCCTCCTAGGAACATAAGCTCACAGTGAAATGACTCAGTTAGTGCATCTGACAATGAGATTAGAAGGGCTGAATATCCAGTAAGGCAGCAAAGGCCGGAAGTCAGCTCCCATGGGGACTAGAGCTGGGGCTGGGCGCCCGCACACAGATCTTCAGGTCTGCTGGGGGCTTCACCTCTGGGCCTCCAGGCAGGCTGCTCAGTTCCTCTGCGCCTCCCTCGGTCATCAACCCGAGGCCGGCTGGGATGGACGGCTGCCATGCCAGCCTCTCACCCATTTTCCGTGTTCCCTCCACCCCCCACACATTCTCAACACAGCCACGCACTCCTGCCACGGGCCCCTCCCTCCAGGTGCCCTGCCAGACATTCCCCAGACGCTCACTGTGCTCACGCTCTCACTCGAGTCCATCTTGGCCAGGGTGCCACCTCTTCAGACAGGAATTTCTTGACCATTTCATCTGAAAGCACACCCCTCTCTGCCAAAATCACTGTATCCCCTCATCCTGCTCTGTTTTCTCCATAGTAATTTTCTCCGTGACGGCCCAGGATGTACTTGTTTTGTTCTTAACAGCATTATTGAGCTATCATTCACAAACCATATAATTCATCCATTTAAAGTGTGCAATTTCATGGTTTTTAGTATATTCATAGCCTTGTGTAACCATCACCACAGTCCAGTTTAGAACATTTTCATCATCTCAAAAAGGAACTCGGTACCCTCTGGATATCACTCTTTATTATCCCCTTTCTCAGCCCTTAGCAAACCACTCATCTACTTTTTGTCTTAGATTTGCCTATTTTGGACGTTTCCTATAGATAGAATCATGTCATATGTGGTCTCTTGTGACTGGCTTCTCTCACTCAGCATAGGGTTTGCAAGGCCCACCCAGGGTGCAGCATACTTGGGGGGCATCATTCCTTTGTACAGCCTAACAATTCTCCACTGTATAGACATGTTACAGTTTTTTAAGACATTCAGTAGTTGGTGGACGGTAGGGTTGTGTCTTCCTTTTGGCTATCATAAATAACTCTGCCAATAAACTTTCAAGTTTTTGTGTAGACATGTTTTTTCATTTTCTCTTGCGTGCAGATCTATAAGTGAATTTCTGGGTCATATGGTAACTCTACATGTAAACGTTTGAGGAGCCGCCAGCTGGTTTTCCAGAGTGGCTGGCGTTTTACATTTCCACCGGCAGCCTATCAGTGTCCAGCTTCCCCACACCCTCGCCAGCCAAGCTGTATTTGTTCACCAGTCCACTGTCTCCACTTCTGGAATGTAAGTGGCCTGAGGGAGGGGACTTTGTTGAAGCCGTTCACCTCTGTACACTCTTCGCCACTGCAGAATATAGTGGATGAAAATATTGGATAAATGAATGATTCTAGCTTTCCTCTTTTTGTAGAAAGTAGCATTGCCCTTGGCATCTTTAAAACTTGAAAATACTGGTGACTGTGGAGTCAGTGTGAAACACTGCATGTGTACACTTAATTTTTAGGCTGAATTTAATTCACCTGTCCCCCTTCCCTCCTCCCAAAGACACACATTTTCACAATGACCACTCTCCCCGTTAATTCTCACAACTGCAAACAAATCTATGGACTCCCATCGAGGCCACAGAGACTGAACATGTGTGCGTGGAGCTGAGCCCTGGGTAAGCAAGGCCGCTTCCCAGCTCTGCATCACCCACCCTCCCTGCTGGGAAGTCGTCCTAGGATGGGGAGATGTGACTGCCCGCAAGCACGTGGGCATGGACAGGCCCACTGTGTGCATCCCTTTAGTCTGACTCAGAGGATCTCCAACCTTGAACGTGTACAAAACGGGCCCCAGAGCTGTATATGCCAGGCCATACCCACACCACGGAAGATTTAGGCTCAAGGGATTCTCAGGCATAACTTGGCTAATGTCATTTTAGGTTAATCCTGGCTTTCAAAGTTATCTTCCACCTCACATCCTGCCTCAGAAAGGATGCCTCTTCATCATGGCCCCAGAAACGGACCCCAGCAAAGGAAGAGAGCCCGCGGGCTTCGCTGGGGGGACGGCTGACGACACAGGATGAGGCGTTTGCCAGTCGCGTGCTGTGTGTGCTCAGCCACTGCGGGCGGGTCCGACTCTTTGCGACGCCATGGATGCAGCCGATTGATAGGTAAACTGGCAAGCATCTCCTGAAGCACATACAGGTACCAGCAGACCTTCCCAGCGTTCCCCAAAGGACCACAGAGGAGCAGCCACAAGGATGGGTACCATCTCCTGGACTCAGAAGACCCTGTTGCTATGTCAGATGAGTTCATTTCTTTCTAAAGTATAGCCTGCCCTTACTAGTCACTGCCCAAGGTATACGGGAGATGGAGTCAGTGATTAAAACTGAGTATCTGCTTCAGGGAATGTATAGATCAATGGAGAATCAAGTAACAGATAACTGAATATGACGGTTTATAAATTCACATTAGGGACTTCCCTGGTGGTTCAGTGGTTAAGAATCTGCCTTTCAGGGGAGAAGAGAGGAGAGGTGAGATGTATGGAGAGAGTAGCACGGAAACTTACACCACCGTGTATAAAATAGCCACCGGAATTCGCTGTAGTCTTAGGGAACTCAAACAACAGGGGCTCTGAATCAGCCTAGAGGGGTGGGATGGGGAGGGAGGCGGGATGGAGCGTCAAGAGGGAGGGGATGCATGTACACCTATGGCTGAGTCATGCTGATATTTGACAGAAAACAAGAAAATTCTGTAAAGCAATTATCCTTCAATTTAAAAATAAATTTATTTTAAAAAAAAAAGAAAAAGACCCTGCCTTTCTATGCAGGGAACGTAGGTCTGACCAAGACCCTGGCTAACAAACTGAGGTCTCGCATGTCGTGGGGCAACTCAGCCTGCACACCGCAACTACAGAGGAGCCCGCGTGCTGCAGTGAAGGGCCACACGCTCTGCAGACAGACGGAGCCCAGGGCAGCCCAGACAGGACTAACAAACGCAGGGTCAGGGGGCCCAACGCGGTGAGGGACCAACGTGTAGCGCGGACAGGAAAGGGAGTGACAGGGAAGCCGCTTTCGACGGTGACCAGGGAAGCTCTCTCTGTAGAGATGTCGCTGATAACAGAGGCTACGGTGAGGAGATCTCAGGACCAGCATCCCGGGCAGAGGGGGCGGCAAGTGCAAAGGCCCAGAGGAGGCGTCAGCGTGGTGTGCGAGGACCAGTGTGAAGGCCAGCGCTTGCACGGAGGGATCAGAGGGAGACAGGAAGGGCTAGTTGGAAGTTACCCAAGGACCAGACTGTGTAGGACATCGTAAGCCACGATAAGGACTTTGGGTTTTATTACTAAGTTTTATTTGGATGGAAGTCATTGGAGGGGTGGTTATATATTACTTCCCTTAATCCTTATGAAAAATATTATCTTACCTAATCCCTATAATAATACTGTGGGGGTAAACATTGTCATTCCCACTGGGACATCAAAACAGTGAGGCTCAGAGAGGGAAAAAAATAACATAACCAGGGTCACGCAAATAGTAAACAGAAGAGTCAGGGTTTGAGTCCAGTTATTAATAGCATGAACAACCAGCCTGACTGCCCCAGGACTGGCCCAGTTTCCACACTGAGAACCCCGCATCTGGAAAACCTCTCCAATCCAGGCAAAGCAGGACGGCTGCTGACTTCACTGCCAGGTTTCTTTGCCTCCAAAGCCCCTGCGTGCGTGCTGGCTCAACTGCTTCACTTGCGTCCAACTCTTTGCAAACCTTCAGACTGCGCCCTCCAGGACCCTCTGTCCATGGGATTCTTCAAGCAAGAACTCTGGAGAGGGTTACCATTTCCTCCTCCAGGATATCTTCCCCACCCAGGGATCGAACCCATGTCTCCTGTGTGTCTGCATTGCAGGTGGATTCTTTACCCACTGAGCCACCTTGGGAAACGCCCAAAGCCCATATACTAGAATGATTCCAGAACCCTGGAAGAAAAGGACCAGAATTCCAGAGCCTGCAAACATCCTTTCTGAGTTCTGCCAAGGAAGGGAAGATGTGTCATATTAACTGTTCCTTCAAAAAAATTTCATCAGGGGCTTGGGTGCTCAGAGGGAAGGGTGGTCCTTACCCACAGTAACTATCTAATACAGCATACAAACTGGGATGCTACGAAGACAGAAAGGATGCTATTAAGAATCACATGGAGGACCTTACTTGTGGTCCAGTGGTTAAGAATCCGCCTGCCAATGCAGGGGACGTGGGTTTGATCCCCAGTCCAGGAAGATCCCACATGCCGCAGGGTAACTGGGCCCACAGGCCACAGCTACTGGGCCCGTGTGCAGCAACTACTGAGGCCTGCTCTGCAGTAAGAAGCCTGTGCACCACAAGGAAGAGCGGTACCCTCTTGATGCAACCTGAGAAAACCCTCTTGCAGCAACGAAGACCCAGCGCAGTCATATATAAAAAATTAACTAAAACATAAAAAAATAAAACAGACCCCCATGGAAACTACAAGCACTAATCAGGGCAGTCCTGGGTAAAGCTGGCTGGAGGACCACCCAACCTGGGTCCGGCTGCAGCATCTGGAGGGCGGATGTCACTGGCAAGGCTTCGGTATCCTTGTGTATTCCTCTTTGGCCTCTTAGCTCCTCTGATCAAGGTGATTTCTAATAAAAGGCCCGAGTCCTCTTAGAAGAATCAGATGATACACATGGGCCCTCTGCTGTCTGCCCCATGATAGGTTCCCTCCCTTAAGTTTCCAACGGGGCTTCCCTCGTGGCTCAGGCGGTAAAGAATCTGCCTGCCTGCAGTGCAGGAGACCGTCTGCAATCAGGAGACCAGGGTTTGATCCCTGGGTCGGGAAGACCCCCTGCAGTAGGAGACAGCAACCCACTCCAGTATTCTTACCTGGAGAACCCCATGGACAGAGGAGCCTGGTGGGCTATACAGTCCACGAGATTGCAAAGAGCTGGATATGACAGAGAGACGAACACTTTCACTTGAGTCACCAGTGAATTACTCAGTTTGATTCTGTTAAAAGCACTGGAGCTTCCCAGTCAAAAAGAACTGGTGTAATTAAAATAGAAATAGTAGCTGCCATTTTCTGGGCATTGACTATATGTCAGGCATGGTTCTATATCACTTAAGCATCGAAACAGACCTTGCAGGTGACTGTCATTAGCCCCATTTTGCAAATGATGAAACCGAAGCTCAGAGTAGTTAAGGAACGTGTCCAAGGTCACAAAGCCCGCAAGAGGCAGGCATAGGAAGCTGAATTCAGGAACATCTGACAGAACATCTTGGCTTTTCATTTGCAGAGTCTCTCTCTTTTTTTTTTGTTTGCTTGTTCAAATAAGTTTATTATTGTCTTATCTGAAAAATCTTGATAGAAAATTGTGGTTTGGTTTAACTCTTGGCAGCTCATTCCTGAGCTCTAAGGAAGCTTGCGTTCTTCCAAGCTACCGGATCTTTCTTCTGGGCAAGTGACATTTTGGGACGGATCCACTTCTTCTTTTTAACTTCCTTCTTAGGCTTCTTCTCATACACTGGATTCTTTCATATTGCAGCATAAGCTTTCTTACACATCTCCTCTGTCATATCTGGAGTTACACTGTTCTTTATGTACTGAGAGAATTGCTTCTTGTAAGCATCTTCATCTTTTTCAATCAGGTAACGCATGTAATCTGCAACGTTCTGCCCCATGGTGTGCTTCCGGTGAACCTCAGTACTGAATTCTTTGCTGTCTGAATCATAACCAGGGAACCGTTTGGTACTGAAATAAAGTTTTCCATATTTTAGTACATACTGGTTGAGATCTGTCTACTAGCAGGAATTCATTTCAGTAGCTGCCATCAGTCTCTTTCTTACGTGGAGACTTCTGATCTGAATTCCTTTGAATCCTTGGGCTAATGGATCTCTCCACAGGAATCTTTAACCTGGTGCCCATGGACCGCCCCAAGCGATCCTTAGATAAAATTCAAGAGGAATAGATAAATACACAACACTAACCTGAATGTTATTATTTTTCTCATTTTAAAAATGAGAAAAAATTAGGAGTAATTGAAACTTTGTCACCAGTGGAAATCAGATATTTTCATATCACATCAGTCACAGATTATTTGAAATATCATTTACTGTTATTGCTACTTCAAAATTACAGTTATTAGACTTCCCACCGGTCTTGTCATTTAGTGTGTTAATAAAAAACACATCATCAGATTATTTGTTAGATTTTTTAAAAAGTAACTGCACTTTAATATAATTGGTTTTCTTTGCCTGCTAATGTGTTTTTATAGATTTAAAAACAATTCTGAGGAAGGAAGAATCAAGAGGGAGGAGACAACGTATACTTGTCACTGATTTCATGTTGACATATGGCAGAAACCAACACAACATTGTGAAGCAATTATCTTCCAATTAAAAATAAATGAATTTAAATTTAAAAAAATTCTGAGAGGACATCACGGGCTTACCCAGACTCCCAACAGGTTCCAGGACATAAAAAAGACAGAGCTCCTGCAAAGAGCTGGAAAGTGAGCTAGCCGTTTATTTAATAAATGATTTACTCTTTGGTCACAAAGTTTTACATAACTTTACAATATCACCAAAACTTGTACATGTAAGACGTGGAGAAAGCCTTAATGGAAATATTCATTCATGGAGGCCTTAAACAAATGTTCTCTGGGCACCTACTATGCATAAAGCTCTGGAAGTGTCCTTGTCCTGGAGGCAGGACAGACCAGAAGGCTGGTTTCCCGGAACTGACCTCTCGAAGAGTCAGACAACAGAACAGTCATCTCACATGTAATCAGGCAACACAGGCAGACAGGGCCGGCGGCGGGTGCTCTGAGAGTTCCCCGACCAAAGACTGCTGAGGTGTGAAGCCTGTGTGTTCAGTAGCGCCTGACTCTTTGCGACCCCATGGACTGTAGCCCACCAGGTTGGTTACTCTGTCCACGGGATTTCCAAGCAAGAATACTGGAGTGCGTTGCCACTTCCTTCGCCAGAGGATCTTCCTGACGCAGGGATTGAGCTTGAGCCTTCTGTATCTCCGGCACTGCAGGTGGTGTCTTTACCAGCTAAGCCCTGAAGGATGGGTAGGCATTAAATGAGCAAACAGGGGGTGGGAAGTGAATGGAATTGATTTACACAGGCTCACAAGAGTTGACTGGTAGATTTGAAGAAATTCTGTGATCAGTCGTTAAACACAGTCATTATTAAAAAAAAAAAAAGCTATGAAACTGACAATTAAATGAATTACATTTAAAACAAAGAAAAGAAATGTCTCTAGCACTGCCCTGGACGTCACAACCCATGGGGCCTAGTGTATTCTTAATTCACTGGATGGCGAGGGTGATCACACCCCTCATTTCAAATGTCCCCTTCCCACTGAGAGTCCCCCAGAACCCCCAACAACTCCCTCTTCTCTGGTTGCTTTACTTCCCTCCATAATTTTTATCACTCCCTGCCACACTATATAACTGGATTATTCACCTCCTGTCTTTACACTCCAAGGCTGAATTCCATGAGAGGAAAGAATTTTCTTCCTATTTCCCTTTCATTCCAGGTCTCTAGTTCTGGAGCTGTCCTGGCGTATAGGAAGCCTAAATAAATATTAATATTTGTTGGACGAATGAATGCTGGGCTTTGAACACTTGTTATGAGCTGATAATTTTAGAGTCTATTTCCTTGGCCCTCACCCCTTCCCAGTTGCAGCCAGGGCAACAAGGTACACCCATTCCACCCTCTGTTCTTGACTCGCAAGCTACACCATCTGTATCCACTTGATGGTTGGGCGCCTACTCCATGGAAGGAGGAAAATTTACTTAATATTTAGAGAAAAGAAATAAAGGCACGTTTTATTGGTATGAAATTGAAGGGAGAAATAAAAATCTTTCTCATTTGTTATCAATCATTTCCTCAAAAGTATTTACAATTAGAGTCAGTATGATTCAGACTTTGATTGAGGATATCTTGGTACCCAAGGTTACCACTGAGAATATGAAATTATTCTGATCCAGTAGCAGGGCTAAGAGGTTGAACTGACTGATTATTGACACAAAACTATACCTGGAAATGTGTATCATTTGACTTTATCATTATTTTCCCCTTTCTTATAAAAATAGAATGCTTAGGCAGAAAAGTGGCTTATAATTATAGGTGCTAATTAATAGTCAAATACCTGAGAAACTGATACACATGTGTATGAGTTCATTTTTCAATTCTAGAGAAAATCTGTAATCTATGACTTGAACTTGAAACCCAGCTCTTCTTATGCAAGAAGCTACAGATAAGATCCAAAAGACTTTACAGAATTTTAAGGAAAAAAAAAGACAAATCAGAGGTGAAACAAAGTGGCTCCTAATGAACCCATCAATTGCTCTTTGACATCAGGAGTGTAGTTCCTCAGCTAGAAGCACAGTAATCACGTGTGCAGTCCTGGAGCAGCCTGCCAGGGTTTAAATCCTGACTGTGCCACTGGCTTTGCAGCCTCGGGGCTAGTGAATTAATCTCCTTCAGCCTCAGTTTGCTCATCTGTCAAATGGGCATAATAATATCACAGTTTGACCACTCCAAGAAGCCACTGAAATGCAGCATCATGAACCAGGAAGAAAAAAAGATTGTAACTAATTATAAAACGGCCCACTGACTTGAAGACTTATAGGTATGTTAGAAATGCTTTCAGTTGCCACATAAAATATGGTATGTCCAGTTAAATTTAAAATTCAGATAAAAAATGAATAGTGCTTAGGATCAGTTTATCTTATTTGGAGCATACTACTTGGGATATGTCTATACCAAAAAAAAAAAAGAAAAAATAGTTTATTCAGATTTCAAATGTAACTGGGATCCTGCAATTTATTTGCTAACTCGGGTAATTCTAGTTATAAAGGTCGAAAATGTATGTCCTAGACTGGGTGAAACGTGGTAGCATATGTTGGACTGGGAGACACGGGCTGCATGGATAAACAGGAGAAGCCTCAGCCTGGCGCCTGGCACACAGCGGCCCTCGGAAAGTGATAGATAGGTGGTGCAAAGAGCCCGAACCACCAGCCTGCAGCCCCGGCAGGACCCTCTGTTCTTCCCCAGGCCTTGGCTCAGACCATCTCGCCCTGAAAGAATCCAATATATTTATTCAGTGAAGAGAGGCTCCTTTTTCTTTCTGAATGAATGGAAAAATACCCCTTTAAAAAATTCAGTGAATGGGGAGCTTCCACTTTGTTTTTCACCCCCTTTCTGTACTGATTCCCCTGTTCTCAATGCTTTGAAATGCCCCCAGGGTTGGGGGGGAGTCTGTTCCGAACGGTCTCTGAAGTCTGGAAGGAGAATACTTTCAGATAAGCCCTGACTGAGCTCCTCGCCTCCACTGAGCCTGCACCCCTTCAGGAGCCCGTGGAGTCTCCACCTTTGAGATCTCAGGTGTCTGCCGCCAATTACATTTCTGCCCAGCTCCTGAAGCTGCTTAATTAGCCTAATTGCAGGGTTGCGGCAGCAGGCTGCCTGGGGAGGGGTGTTAACCCTGTATTTCCCGTGCACATTGCAGGTTCCCAGGACTCCCGGTGGTCCCTTTAGCCAAGTTTTCTTGCAGTGGCCAGAACCCACTACAGTTTGTTCGGAGTCCCATCTGTCTCAAAACAATACTAATGTAAAAATAATAGTAACATGTACACACGGCCAAAAATTTTAAATAAGAAGTGGTATCAGCTGAATGCTATGTACAGTTCATTACATGTTTTACATAGATATATTCACCCATATGTCTAGTCGATTTATTTTGCACAAATGAAATTATACAATACATATGCATAGGTGACCTGCCTTGGTGACTGAAAGGTACCTCTTGTCTTTAATGTCTACACTTTAGAGTCAACTGTTCTTTCTTATAAAGCTACATCATAGTCAATAGGAGGGACATGTCATAATTCATTTAAAGAGCTTCCTGTTATGAAACACTTAGGTTGCTTCCAGATTTGTGCCAGGCATCCCCCCGTCCCCGCCCCAATAACATGCAAAGAAACAAATGAAACATGGAAACATCCCTGATCTGGTGGCGGTACAGCTCCAGAGTGTTGTCTGGACCAATCAGAAGGCAGCAGGCAGTGAGAGGGAGCAGGGTCCTGGGGTTCCCCAGGGGAACCAGTGTTAACCCTTTAGTTGCTGGATCCTGGGACTCCCCAGATGGCTCCAAGGGAGAGGCCAAGGCAACCTGGGGGGGTGGACTGATGGGCTAGGGGAAGCAGCTTTTGACCATCAGTATAGAAACCCTCCTGTATCTTAACGTCAATGTCTCTCCTGGTCATCCTTGTTGGCTGTCATCCCCGTTTGAGTGTATCCACAGATTTCTAACTCTAGAATTCCTGGGCCAAACAGTACCAACACTTCATCTCGATTATCAAACTTTATCCCTATTACCAAACTTTTCTTAGGAGTATTTTCTTGTGCGGAATTTAAAGAATAGTATTAATAGATGATATTTATGAGAGCCAGGCACCTGACTGGCTACATCTGATAGCCTGCAATCTTCCTAAGAACGCTTTGCGGCTGGTATTTTTACCACACCCCTTTACAGGTGGGGAAACTGAGACTGATTTTAATCACATAGCAAGTCAGAGGTGATGCTGGCTTTCAAACCTGTTTCCATAGGACCCTGCAGGGGCCACCCCGTTGACTTTCTCCATCCTAAGGAGACATGAAGATGAGAGGGACGCCCACAGTTCTGGCCTCGAGGGGTCGTGAGCTCACGCAGACACAACACACACCCAGGTGCAGATGGAGATAAGATGCTGTGATGAGACCTAAGGGGCCAAAGAGACGAAAGAATGCAGCAGACGTCAGGGTGCTGTCAACAGGAATCCATGGTTCACAGGGGAGCGCCCATGATCGGCCACATGGACTCGCCCTCTTGGGACCTTGGGTTCTTTATCAGGAAATGTGAACAATAACCCACTCTAGCGGGGCTGCAAAGGGAACCGAGTTAACCCACATCAAGGACTGTGGCCTGGCAGTTATTCTTTGGTCTATGCGTAAGTACAAAGGCCCCTTCAAACTTTCAAGAACGTAATTCTGTCATATCAGAAGGGGGAAGCCTGTCCTTTAAAGGCTGACCATTCCGCCCAACAATGCCCTAGTCCTCCCAAACACCACTAAAAATAAAAAAAAATCTCCCCAATGCTATAAAGAATTTTTATTCACCATAAAAAAATCAAGATATTTAATTTTTTATTTTTTATTTTTTTGCCACACTGCAAGGCTTGCAGTATCTTAGTTTCCCGACCAGGGATTGAACCCAGATCGCCTGCATTGGGAGCTCATAGTCCTAACTACTGGACGGCCAGGTAATTCCCTACACTGATAGACTTTTTATATACTTTATCTATTTATTTTACTTCTTATATACTTGGTGCTGACGCCAAATATTCCATCACAGGTATCAGTTTGATCTGGTTCTGCCTCCCTCCAGTCTGATCTTCCTACTATGGTCTATGAGGCTTGGACACAACGGGGACCATTTCATGCCTCGGATGGAAGGCCAGGAGTGGTTCTCTCTCCCCTCACTGTCTGAAGAGTGTCTGAAGTTGGTGTCTAAGATAGCCTAGGGAAGGAACACATTCCCAGTCCATCCTTTACCTGTTCCCCATTCCCTCTTGCACGGAAGTGCAGAGTCAGGACATTCTGGATGGTCTCTGTTTTCACTCTCTTCTGTCTCTGTTCCGTTTCTGCCAGACTCAGGATCTCTGCTTGTCGCTGAAGAGTTGAGCCCACTTTCCTTCTTGAGCACAGTGATACCAAGGAAATCCAGCGTCACCTTCTCTGGGAAGCCTCCCCCGTCTCCCTCCTGGTGGTCTGTCCCTGCTCCCCCAACCCTTGTAGTAACCATGATCTCTGAACGCACTGCCTTGTTTTGCCTGGTTATCTGTCCCCACCATGGTCTATGAACCTCTGAAGGCAGCCAGCCATGTTCTGTAAACCAACTACATATCTAACATCTACCACTCGCGTGGCACTGACATCCTTCGCACCTAGCGAAGCGATGAACAAGTCTGGGAGGCCTTCACTTAAAGGAGCACCTGGGGCAGCATGTGTGTGTCTTCATCCTCCACAACCAGAGGTGGGCTGCGGGGTAAAGGAGGGACTGGGAATGTGCTCCTTCCCTAGCGGATCTCAGACGCCGGCTTCAGACAGTCTCTGGGAGTCACGCAGTGTCCAGCATTACTGCAACTCACTCCTAGCATCATGAGCGCTGGCTCCACCCCTGGAGTCCATGCTAAAAAAGACCTCGGGAAATAGGATTAATGTTAGTGATGAATACCGCACTGGCCTCCCCATAAGGTTCCCAGGCCCTCCAGGTGTTTCACCCAGTTGCTAGTGAACAGAAACCAGTTTCAGCCACATTGCTCTGCACACAGCTTTCTTCTGAAGTTCTCACCCTCTACTTTAACAGGTGTCTTATTTTTCAAGTATCTGATGCACTGTGAGACACTGACCTTGGCACTGATGGGCCTGGTAGGCAGAGACCATGGAGACAGTTTTGTGGAAGTAGAGTTGGTTCGTGTGTGTGTGTGTGAGATAGAGAGCGGGTGAGAGCGAGCAAACACACCTGAGGAGGTAGAGCAGATGCAGGTTCGTCTACAGAAGAGAGGACAAACCTCCGAGATGATTCTGGTTTGGGAGGCTTCTCAGCATCTCTCATGAGTGACCGTGGGTGTCAGGGTGGCGTCATCTTTGAAGCAGAGAGTGAGCAAATGTGTTTGGAGGGACTGGAAAGAAGAGGCTGTATCAGAGCTGAGCTCTGGAAAAGAACCATCATCCCGTTCTCGCCACTGAGAGAAAGCCTGTGACAGCACGGTGGTGCATTTTCTTTGGAACTGTGCGTGTGTGATGCCATGTTGTACACACCCCTGCCCCACAGTTAAGTCAAGAACATTATAAGCATCCTTTCAAGTCATTAAGCATACTTTCATACTTCAGGGCTATCCAGTATTATACTTTCTATTTTACGTATGCTGGGTGTGCTCGGTTGCTCAGTCATGTCCGTCTCTGTGCGACCCCATGGGCTGTGGCCCACCAGGCTCCTCTGTCCATGGGATTCTCCAGGCAAGAAGACTGGAGTGGGTTGTCATGCCCTTCTCCAGGGGATCTTCCCGACCCAGGGCCCGAACCTGCATCTCTTCACCTCTCCTGCAAGGGTAGGGAGGTTCTTTATCACTGAGCCACCTGTTATGACAGGACTGTAATGTATTTTTCCTTCATTGTGAGATATTTAGGTTTGAACCAGTGAACCGCAGTAACAATTCCTGAGAAATAAAAATAGAATCCAGGTAAGAAAATAAAATCTAACCTCTTTTCTTCCTTATCCTTCGTGCTCAGTCTAGTGTCACTGGCTCACAGGGGCCGCATGGAGAGGCCTCGCACCTGGGACTTCAGGCCCTTCGGCAGGGTGGCTCTGTGGGGAGCCCTTCACGGGACTCCCCGCCTCAATCGAGATGGCGGCGGGGGCTGTGTGCAGAGGACCTCGCGAGAACTCCGCCCCCTCCCGGCTGCCAGTCACAGGGCCGCGCACAGCCTGTTGGGAGAGCGCGCGCTCTGGAGCGGGAGCACGCCGGGTCGTTTCTTTGGCGAAGATACGACGCTTTCTTTTGCTTCTTGAGGCAACTGGGTCTCCTTCCATTGGCTCCAAGGACGCCGGGCGGGAGGTCCTTGCTGGCGCCCTACTTGGAAGGTAGGTAACAGGCCATTTTCTGTCGGTCACTATTTACTACAGTGCAGTTTGGCGTTTAAAAATACCTAATTACCAAACGGCATGGTGTGTGGGAAAAGGCTTAGTGAATACTCATGCTTTCTATTTCCTGCTCTTTTCATTGTCACCGTTGGTTCATTTGGGAGTGTTGCTGTCGCGGCCCCGATCCCACGGGAAGTGTTTGGAGAGCGAAGACTGTTCCTCATTCTGGTCTTGAGGTGCCCCGACATCAAGACGACACAGACCGCATGGTGGGCACCCAGTCGGGGAGGTGAGGTGTGACGTGGCGCTGGTGCGTACTGCACCGTGAGCATTCATCACAGTCTGTTGTTGTTTCTAACCAAGACGTAGGTCATTGAGATGCTTTTTTTGTTTGTTTGTTTCTAATTAAGAGGTAGGTTATTGTTTGTTTGTTTGGGGTTTCTTTGGGGGCCACATTTCGAGGCATGTGGAATCTTAGTTCTCCTACCAGAGATCTAACCCAGACCCTTGGCAGTGAAAGTGGGGAGTCTTAACCACTGGATCACCAGAGAATTGCTGATAACTTTTTATTATGAATAGGTCTGCTTTAACATGTGTTTATATCAAATGGCTCTATGGATTTTCACCCACTTGAACAAGCCTGAGTGAACAACAACCAGATAGAGACCTAGACTGTTCTAGAACCCCAGAAACTCCTCTGGTACCCCCTTACATTCCACGCATTGTCTTCTGTTCGCTTCTGTATTGTTTTGCTTTGTGGTCATTGTAGGTGCTTTTGTTTTTCTTTCTTTTTTCAGGTTCAATCTTAAGAAATGGAATCTTGCCTATAGCATTGGAAGGGCAAGCCCTCCTCATGACGGAGGGAAGAGAGCTGTTGATGCAAATACAAAAAGGCACAATTTTAATAATAACCAAAAAAATTAAGGCATTTAGAAGAGCTGATGAGATGCAGTTGGAGGGTAAGATCATTTACAAGAATGTCATCCTTTGAACCTCTTAGTTCAGACCTCTGCAGGAGAAAATTTATTCTTGGCATCATCTGGCCCCTGTGTTTAGTAGTCAGTCATAGATTCATTTATTTTTCATTCTTCATTCATACCACCAAGCAAATATGTTGATTCATTGCCTTCTTCAGGTCTTGGGCCAATTGTGTTGCTGGAGAGAGAGTAGGATTCAGAATCAATAAAGGCCCTGCCCTCAGGGACTGACAAATAAATAAGAAAAGCATTGTTCTTGTGTTAGTCACTCAGTCCCATCCAACTCTTTGCAACTCCATGGACTGTAGCTCACCAGGCTCCTCCTCTGTCCATGGGATTTTCCAGGCAAGAATACTAGAGTGAGTTGCCATGCCCTCCTCCATGGGATCTTCCCAATCCAGGGATTGAACCCAGGTCTCCTGCATTGCAGGCGGATTTTTTACTGTCGGAGCCATGGAGGAAGCCCAAGAAAAGCATATTACATGTCAGATGGGTGCGGTGCTACCTGGAGAGGACAGGGAACACCAGCAAGTAGCCCTGTTTTCTGCAGGCAGGCAGAGGAGGACCTCCTCCAAGGGAAGCCTTTAGAAGAGGCAGATCCAGGAATAGTGTTCCAGAAAGAAGCCCCAGCAAGGGCAGAAGCCTTTAGAAGAGGCAGATCCAGGAATAGTGTTCCAGAAAGAAGCCCCAGCAAGGGCAGAGACACCTGAGCTACCAGGTGTATCTGAGGAGTGGGAAAGTGAAAGTCGCTCAGTCGTGTCTGATTCTTTGCGACCTCGTGGATTGTAGCCTCCCAGGCTTCTCTGTCCATGGACTTCTCCAGGTAAGAATACTGTAGTGCGTAGCCGTTCCCTTCTCCAGGAGATCTTCCTGACCCAGGGATTGAACCCTGGGTCTCGATCGAACCCAGATCTCCCACACTGCAGGTGGATTCTTTACCACTAAGGAGTGGGAAGGAGACCCAAATGATTGAAGCCAGAGGATCAAGAGGAGGAGCCTGGATGTGAGGTTAGGTTGTGTTTTAGTTTTATTTTTTGTATTGAGTCTACTGTATGGCTAAGATTTCTCCTATGGGGCAGGAAATATGATATCAGGATGTTCTAGGTGTGCCTTAAGTATGAGAGCACAAAGAGGAGTAACTGTGATTCCTTCTGGGGGCCTAAGTGTGTTTCACAGGTGGTGGAGGGGCGTGGTGCGGAGGGCCTTGTGGGTGGTTGTGGTGACTCCATGTTTACTCTGCGGGCCATGGGAGCCTTGGGGGTTGGGAACATAAGATATATATGACCTGGACTAGATGACAAAGACCACGCTGACTGCCGTTGAGTTGTTATGAGGGTGAGAAGGCAGTCAGGAAAACCAGTTTGGAGGCTAGTTGGGCTTCCCTTGTAGCTCAGCTGGTAAAGAATCCGCCTGCAATGCGGGTGACCTGGGTTCGTTCCCTGGGTTGGGAAGATCCCCTGGAGAAGGGAAAGGCTACCCACTCCAGTATTCTGGCCTGGAGAATTCCATGGACTGTATAGTCCATGGGATCGAAAAGAGTCAGACATGACTAAGTGACTTTCACTTCACTTCAACACTCCAGAGGGGACCTTCCTGGTCCAGTGGCTGAGAGTCCAATGCAGAGGGCCCAGGTTCGATTCCTGGTCAGGGAACTAGATTCCACATGCCGCAATTAAGAGATCCTGCGTGCCACAGCTAAAACCCACTGCCACATCAATAAATATTAAAACAGACAAACAAACAACAACACTCCAGAGGAGAGAAGGTCCCCCTCCCTGTTATTTATTGTTGTTTAACAGACCACCCCCAAACTTGTGTCTTAAAACAGCAATAGTTCATTATTTCTCATGGTTCTGGGGGCTGCTCAGGCAGTTCTTTCACATCACAAGTATCAGCTGGGTCCTATTTTCCTCCATCTTTGTAGGCCTAGTAATTTTTTTTTAAACCATTCACTCATATGCATTTGACCTTGTTGGGTGTTAGGTGTTTTTATGTTTCCATGAATATTCTCAAGCTTTGTTCTGGGATGCAGTTAAATGACCTGGAAATAGTTTGATCCTTTCAGGTCTTGCTTTTAAGATTTGTTCAGCAAGATCAGAGCAGTGTTTCGCATCCAAGGCTCATTATTCGTTGCTACTGAGGCAAGACCCTTCCGAATATCCTGCCCATTGTCTGGAAATTGTGAGGGTGTCCAGTCTGGCTGAATGAGGGTGTCCAGTCCAGTCTGGTGTTTGTGTGTGCTGTGCAGAGTTGCTTCAGTCGTGTCCAACTCTCTGCACCCCTATTGACTGTAGCCCTCCAGGCTTCTCTGTCCATGGCATTCTCCAGGCAAGAGTATCAGGGGGATTGCCATGCTCTCCTCCAGGGGATCTTCCCGACCCGGGGATTGAATCCGTGTTTCTGTGTCTCCTGCATTGGCGGGCCAGTTCTTCACCACTGGCATCACCACTCCAACCCAGGGTGGTTCTCTGTGAAGTCTCGTGAAGTTTCTTCTGGTGTGTGTGCTGATCAGTAGTCAGCCGATGCCTCCACATGGGTCCTTTGTCTCGAGTTCTGTCTCTCCACCGCACTCCTCTCTCTGGTACCCTGCCCTCTGAACTTGGCCACTTCAGTCTCCCGGGTCTCTCAGCTCCACCTCTTCAGCTCAGAGTCCGTGCTGCTCCTCCTGGACCCTCCCTCTCCAAACATGTTGACTTTGAGATGCTTCTTAACCATCCCAATGGAGATTCCTTGAAATGTTTTCTGGAAGAATCCATTACAACAGCCCAGACTTCTCGGTTCAAGGTGAGTCAAAGACTCAGGTGCATCTCCTGTTATATTGTTTATCAAGTGATTGCCTTGACGTTTGAGATCTGACTTTGGGCTCAGTCTGTTTGCTGTAACTCCTTCAATTCTTTATGTACTGGTCTTTGATCTGGTTGATGAACCTCAAAACTTTAGCTTTGTTTCTCCCCTGTTCAGCTAAAGGAAAACATACTTTGGTGATTTTGGTTACTCCTTATTTTAAGCATAGATCACACTTCCCTGGTGATCCGGTGGTTAAGACTGTGCTTCCAATGCAGGGGGTCTGGGTTTCATCTCTGGTCAGGAAACTAGGGGCTTCCCAGGTGGTTCAGTTAGAGAATCTGCCTACCAGCACAGGAAACTTGGGTTTGATCTCTGGATTGGGAAGATCCCCTGGAGAAGGAGATGGTACTCCACTGCGGTATTCTTGCCTGGAGAATCCCATGGACAGAGGAACCTGGTGGGCTATGGTCCATGGGGTTGCAAAGAGTTGGGCAAGACTGAGCACAGAGCATGGGAACTAGACCCCACATGCCACAACTGAAGAGTTTGCATGCTGCCCTGAAGATCAGCAGTCCTCTGCGCAGCAGCTGAGACCTGGTGCAGCCAGATAAGTAAATAAAAATAAATATTATTTTAAAAAAATAATAAAATAAATATGCTTGAAAGAGGCTTTGTTTTTAACTAGTGGGCCTCAGTGCTGTTTGTTAGCAGTAGGGGTTTCCCTGGTGGCTCAGTGGTGAAGAATCTGCCTGCAATGCCGGAGACCTGGGTTCGATCCCCGGGTCAGGAAGATCCCTTGGAGGAGGGCATGGCTACCCACTCCACATTCTTGCCTGGAGAATCCCATGGACAGACAAGCCTGGCGGGCTACAGTCTATGGGGTTGCAAAGAGTTGACCATGACTGAGTGACTGGCTTTGGTAAATGACATAGTCTTAAAAACGTTGGTTAGAAAGTATTTAAGGTATTCTTATATCAGTCTCACTCACTTCTGCAGAAGCCAAGACTGTTGCTTGCAAATCATGGAAACCTCAAACTAGCATAAGCAAAAGTCCAAAAAGAAATCCCCTTACAAAATTGGAACTTGTAGGCTCATATAGCTCCAAAGCTTAAGAGGAAAAGCGGCAGGGCCTGATTCCAGCCAGGTCTTCAGAATTCTCTCCCTCTTAGTTCTGCTTGCCTCTCCCTGTCTTCATTCTCAGACTGCTGGGCCCAAGTTTCTGTTGGCCTTAAGGTTTTGATCTCAGAGAGAAACAGAGAACATGTTCCCCAATACCTCTGGCAAAAGTCCTGTGGGCAAGGGGAGTCCCAGTTGGCCAGGCGTGGGTCCCGTGCCCCTGCTTGGTGTGGGGTCAGGAGGAGGTCAGGGCCCCAGGGCGATGGAACCAGAGGAGGTCTCTCCTTCCTGGCGGCACTGGTACACTGGGCCCTACAGCTCTTTGCCGGGGGCTGTCTGTGCACCGTTGGACCTCTCACAGCACCCCGGCCCCTCTCCACTGGACGCCAGGGCTCACTTCCCTCCACCCGTTGGATCACCGAAAAGTACCTCCAGATATTGCCAGACATCCCTCAGTGGGCAAAGTCACCCCCATGGAGAACCGGTTCTCTGGAGGGAGAGTAGTTTTCTGTGGGAGGAGAAGCCGGGCTGGGAGGAGAGGCCTGCGACCCATCCCTGCGTGCTCTCTGAGCAGGACAGGAGGAGGGGGACCGGTTGCTGGGATCTGCTAATGTGCTGTGAGCCACTGATAGGTGTGATCTAGGGCAGTGCTTTAATTCTTACAGAATCTTGTGAGAGGGTTTATAAAAACTCGGGGATATCTGTGAGCATGTTTGAGATATATGAACGCTATAGCAGGATCAGAGAGAAAAAGGAAACAGAAACTAAGGCTGAGGCATGGAACAAGATCTCTTTTATCTTATTGTATTTGTGTTTTGGCCCGTAGCTTATGGGATTTTAATTCCCCCACCAGTGATCAAACCCAGGCCCCGGAAAGTGGAAGAGCAGAGTCCTAACCACTGGACCACCAGAGGAGTCCCATACCAAGGTCTGTTTTGGCTCAGTCTTGTACCAGAGGCATGATCTTTCTTATTTATTTAGCCTCCCTTAATCCTGAACTTTCTCCAGTATAAAAGATAATTAATGATATGAGATGACAAAACAATGATATTATGTGAAAGTCCTGGATAAACTCTTAAGTGGCATGCAAATTGGAGGTATTATTTAAATGTATTCTTCAACTAATTGAACATGGAAGCTACTTGGGTGACTTGAGTTTTCAGAGTAGTGCATCCAGGTGCGTCTTCATGGTTTATTCTGTGACTGTGGACCATTGTACTCTTTTTCTTATTCACTCTCTTTTTTCCCCTCCCACTTGCCTTCTCTCCCTCCTTTCTCTTTCCTTTTTGGTTTGTTGGTTAATCTAGAGATGTCAGTGTTATAAGGAAGAGGACAGTCATTTTTACTTTCTAGTATGTTCCAAGAGGCAAAAGAATTGCTCACCTCAGAATTAGGTTTCTTCTGTACTTTTTGCTTAAAAAAAGAAGAAGAAGAAGGAATAACATTTCCAGTTCATTGAACTAACTGGTGGGTGTGAACCCTAGAATGATCCTGTCCTTATGAAGGCAGACTTTTATGTCCCAACAGTGCACGGTGTGTGTGTTTTCAGCTTTCTGGCTCTGTTCCACCTTGGTAACAACCCAACGGGTTAATTCAGTGGGATTTAAGCTTCTGGTCTTTGTCTGAAAAAATCAGAAATTGCCAGAAAACGTTTGAACAAATCACGGAACCCAGTTGTAGTTAAGGGTAGACTATATCCCAGAGACAAACAAACGACCTAACCCCACGTCAGAGGCAGGGGCTAAATGATTCATCTCTGAAAGGAGTCTTATAGTCAGTGTTTACTTCCCAAGTGAAAGAGAGAAAATTCACTTCTTGATCTAAACCAGTTGTAGGAAAATTTCAGAGTGTCGTCTCTTGGAGCAAATATTGTTTGATTTTTGGATTAGATTTGTGACTTATTACACAAGACCATCTTTTGAGTTTTGGGTTAAGAATGTCGTGTTTGTTCCTCTTCTGTTTGTAGAGATAGGCTTTCATGGGTGACGTTTCTTGTTGTGATCACTGTCAGCGGGTCATTTTTCATATTATTGTTTCAAATCTAACAATTGCTGAAATGAACACATACATTTCTCAACCAGTAAAATACCTCCTAAAAGATGGCTTTCTTCTCAGAAGAAAGCTTTGGAAACTTGCAGAGAAAGTCACCATTCTTTAAGTCAGAGGCTACACTAATAATCATGATTTACATGTGAATAGTATAAACTACAGGAAATCAGAGAGAGAGAGGGAGGGAGGCAGAAGAAAATTTTATTATGTGCTTGGCTAGAAGTCTTCGAGTGTTTATAGTCTGGGAACGGATACTGTGAAAGCCTTTCTGTCGTTAGGGAGCGCCCACATTCCCACCGCACACCCCCATTCTCAGTCCTCGCTTTGGAGTCAAAATAGTGCCCTTCCTACGCTCGATAGGATTAGGGGAGATGTTGATGTTGTTTTTTTTTTCCCCCCTTGGCATATTTCTATAGCTGGAAACTAAGGAAGCAAAGAGGCTGATTAATTGCCTTCTACCTAAGTACATTAATACTATCCTCTTTGCATCTTCCAACAGTTTCTGTTTTAAGGACCCGTTTCCTTTCTAATGAAATTTTGTTATGACCTTCTTCTGTGAATGCATCTTTCTGGGCCTTTTGGGGTTTCCTTTCCCAGCATTGTTATCTCGACCGGAGAGCTTATATCTGTGTACTGCTGCGGGCACGTGAATCGTGGGTAAGATAGAGATGAAATCTATGTGAAAAATACAAACACATGTTATCAAACACACGTAGCTCTCCATTCATGGGGTATAGACTTGGTCTTTCCTTAAGTTTTGAAGGGCCAGTCAACAGAATAATAACCCAAATCATTCTTATTTTAGGGAATCTGAGAATTCTGGCCACAACCTAATTTTTAAAAGCATAACATATTAGTGATTAGAACAGATTTTTTCCCAGCACTTTTCTAGGTAACTCCTCCCTAAATGATGGCTCAGATGTATGAGTCAGTTTCAGGAGCTGACCATTAAGCCACTGGCCACGCTTCTATTTTTAAGAATCACTAGGAAAAACTGGAAGCAATTTTAGAAAATAAAGGAAATACTCTGTTCTTTTTTTTTCTTGTGGGGTATGAGAAGAGACAGAGACTTTGATTCATGTATGGCCAAGATCTAGGCATAAAACAAATACAATAGAACTCTTTCCTAAGTGGTGGTCACAGTCTTAATTCCCAGAGTCTGGTCTACATCAAGGTTTTGGTGTGTGGGGCTTGCTGTCAACCACAGGGTATGATCTGTGATGTATCCAGGGCTCCCTGAGTATGAAAGCAGGAACTCTGAAACTGTTTCATTGGAGTTGAATCCACTAAACAGCTCTTGAGTCGTGTACACAATCTCATTGTTCTAATAGCAAACATTGTGTCCATTGTCAAGTGTAATTAAACTGCAGTGAACCTGTGGCTCCTCTGGGTGATGGAATCCATCCCTAATAAACAGCTCTGTGAGTGCACACCTGACATTTTAAGGGCTTCCTGACGATCAAAGTTCAGCTACATTTTATAGTTTCAGGAGTTGCACTGCTTCAGTTCGTGTTTATTTTCATTTCCCCAGGGTAGAGCTCTCTAATCTGGGCCTAAGTTTTTATACCATACTTTGGAGAGGACCTCAGATTACCTATCACAGTAATAGCAGTACTCTTAACATGGAAGATTTTATAAGTGATTCTGCCCCGTTGAATCACTACTGTGCATTTATTCTGTAGATTCAGGAAATGCAGTCATTGTTTGGAATAGAACTAGGCCCTGGGGACCTGAGGCTCTAGTTGTCCCCACCCCCATCATCATCATCCATGGGTTTTATTTTATCAGAATTAAATAAAAATGAATGATGTGGTTGCCAATAGCTATAGGGAAAGGAAAATCTATATGTAAGATCTTTACTACTTGTGCCTAAATAAGAGTGTTCTCTGATTATTTGTGACTGTTTATAAGAGAAAATCATTATTCTTGGGTGCTAAGTCTGGAAGTCATTCATTTGAGAAGGCACAAAATATTTTACCTGTTTTTATTCCCTCAGTTTTCCTATGAGTATTCATTCAATGTTTTGACAGATAATATAGTGAAAGAGCAGGTTCTATGAAGTTCTTTTTGGAATCAAGCTTTATCTACTTCTTTGGATAATTAAATATTCCTTCCTCAGAAAGGCCCACCATGAGCAACCTAAAATACTGCCAGCGTCTCCCATCTCTCTCTATTTTCTTGCCCCGATTCACTTTTTCTACAAAGCACTCATCAGTACAGGGTATTGTGCTAATACCTGTATTTATATGTTAGCTTATAAATCCCTAGAACAGGGCCACCCGACAGAAACCCAATGCAAACCACATAGGACATTAAAAATGTTGCAGGCAACACGCTGAAGCTAAAAAGAAACAGGTGAAACTAATTATAACAATGTTACAGACACAGGCCCTTGGACTCTTTAATTAATAGCAACCGGGGGACTTCCCTGGTGGCCCGGAGGCTAAGATGTGGCACTCCCAATGCAGGGATCCTGGGCTCCATTCCTGGTCAGGGAACTAGATCGCACACACCCCAGAGAAGATCGAAGATCTGGTGTGGTGCGACTGAGACCAGGTGCAGCCAGACAATATAAATAAATATTAAAAAGATGAAAAAGAAATCAAGAATTCCAGCCAAGGCTGTATTGGGGCTTGCGCTGCAGCAGGAGGGAGTGAGGACAAAAAATAGGTCCCTTTGGAGAGGAGCTGCTTGGCCCCTTACATGGGGGTATTTGGGGTAATAATGGGGCGGGTCTGTGGGTGGGGAAAGAAGCAAGTTCAGGGGGTCTGCACACCCACTCGGTGGGCCAGTGTGCAGGGGTCATGGGCAGTCCCTGCCTCTGCTCCTGGCACCTCCAGAATGGCAGTTGGCTCGTGGTGGTTTCCCATCCTGTTGTTCGCATTTGCTCCAACAGCCCACGCATGCAGTTGTTTTTCATCCCTTAGAGTTTCTTTGTATTCTGTTGCCTGAGGAGATGTGAGCCCAAGGGCCCAAGACCCTCCACTAGAGGGTCCCAGTCTAGCTCAACAGTGTGTTTTATTAAACTCAACATGTCTATGATATATGACATAATACATAACATAAAATGACAAAGTTCCCTATAGTTAAAGCTGTGGTTTTTCCAGTAGTCATGTACAGATGTGAGACTTGGATCATAAAGAAGGATGATCACTGAAGAATTGATGCTTTTGAACTGTGGTGTTGGAGAAGACTCTTGAGAGTCCCTTGGACTGCAAGGAGATCCAACCAGTCCATCCTAAAGGAAATCAACCCCGAATATTCATTGGAAGGACTGATTCTAAAGCTGAAGCTCCAGTACTTTGACCACATGATGCAAAGAGCCAATTCATTGGAAAAGACCCTGATGCTGGGAAACATTGAGGGCAGGAGGAGAAGGGGACGACAGGATGAGATGGTTAGATGGCATCACTGACCCAATGGATATGAATTTGAGCAAACTCTGGGAGATAGTAAAGGACAGGGGAGCCTGGTATGCTGCAGTTCATGGCGTCGCAGAGTCAGACACGACTTAACGATAAACAATGTCCATTGTATTACCACCTCAATATTGTATTGACTATTCAATCACTTCAAATCAATATAGAGTGATTGCTAATGCTGCTGCTGCTGAGTCACAGCTTCAGTCGTGCCTGACTCTGTGCGACCCCACAGATGGCAGTCCACCAGGCTCCTCCATCCCTGGGATTCTCCAGCAAGAACACTGGCGTGGGTTGCCATTTCCTTCTGCAGTGCACGCGGGCATGCTAAGTCACTTCAGTCGTGTCTGACTCTGTGCGACCCTATGGACAGCAGCCCACCAGGCTCCTCTGTCCATGGGATTCTCCAGGCAAGAACGCTGTGGGTTGTCATTTCCTTCTCCAGATTGCTAATGAGATACTTTAAATTCACTTTTTGGACCAGATCTTCGGAATCTGGTGTCTTTTTTTTAATGTTCATTTATTTTTGATGGATTGGTATTTCAGCATCTGTTTTCTCAGCCCCCCGCAGTCCCAACTGCTGCCTTTCACGTGCTCGAGGACCACGTGTGACTTGTGGCTGCCATGTTGGACTGCCTGGGTCTGGGGCATAGTCTCCAGATGGTTGGTGACTTTGCTCTGTTCACCAGAGAAAATAATTACTAAGCACATCCTACGTGCATTGTAAATAGTCAGTGAAATAGCAAATGAGTGAACACTAAAAGTGTAAGGACCACAACTGCTTAGTCCAAGGTCTGAGTGTTAGATGTCATCCGGCATACTGCGACACCCCTGTTTTTCTCTTTTTCCTCTTACTTGCCTCTCCGAGAATATCAGAATGCAAGAAAAGTCACTGTGATCATTTATTCCACCCCTGACCTACTTTTGCTGGGAAAAGCCGAAGGCTCTATCCCGTGACTCTTCCGCCCGCCCACTCCTCAGAATGAGTCCATTCAAGTCCCTTTTCTGCCTCTTTCCTCTCTTCTCGGTTCTGTGCCCCTCCCTTTAATTAGTTCTCAAGCTGCCTCATAAGCAGTGGTTCATAGCATTTTTCAAAAGAGCCGACTCATTGGAAAAGACCCTGATGCTGGGGAAGATTGAAGGCGAAAGTGGAAAGGGGCAGCAGCAGATGAGATGGTTAGATGGCATCACGGACTCGGTGACATGAATCTGAGCAAACTCCGGGAGATAGTGGAGGGCGGAGGAGCCTGGCGTGCTGCAGTCATAGAGTCGCAAAGAGTCAGACAACTTAGAGTCGGAACAGCAACATATCCCTTGATATTTGGGCAACACCTCCTTCCTTTCTGTTCCTCCTGTCCAGTTCAGTAAATTCTTTGGGCCAGATGCCCTGGAGGCCGGCACTGCACACACACCTCAGGGCCGTGTGGACACTGGTCCTGCCCTTGAGTTACTCTCGGTCCAGTGTGGGAGACAGACAAACAGTCCCTCAGTGATGACTCCCTGTCCCTTGGGAGGCTCTGGAAGAAGACAGGGTTCAAACGTGGTGCCATCACTTACCAGGTATCTGGGCTTGAGCTGATCACAGTACATCTCTATGCCTTAGTTTTCTCATCGGTAAAATGGAGCTAATAAAAGTATGCCCCACATAGTGTTGTTGGAGGATTGAATTATATACAGGCAGGTGGGATTGAGAGAAAAACTTATCTACAGGCCTGAACATGTACTCAGTCGTGTCCAGCTCTCTGGGACCCCGTGGCCTGTAGCTCCCCAGGCCCCTCTGTCCGTGGGATTTCCCAGGTAAGAAGACTGGAGTGGGCTGCCATTCCCTACTCTAGGGGATCTCCCCGACCCGGGGATTGAACCCGGGTCTCCTGAGACCCGTTGCATTGGAGGGGGGATTCTCTAGCAGTGCGCCACCTGGGAAGCCCCGGGTACAGGCCTGCCTCGTTTTATTGTACTTGGTTTTATTGTCCTTCACAGATTCGCGTTTCTCACAAGCTGGAACTTTGAGGCAGCCCTGCATCAAGCGAGTGTGTCGTGTCACTTTTCCAGCAGCATCTGCTCACTTCATGTCTCTCAGTCATGTGTTGGTAAGCCTCACGCTATTTCAAACTTTTTCATGGCCATATCTGATACAGCAACCAGTCATCTTTGACATTACTGTGATTCGCTGATGGCTCAGATGATGGTTAGATTTCATAGCAATCAAATATTAAGTATTTTAAAATTAGGGTATATGCATTGTTTTTTAGACATATGGTATTGCACACTTGTGTAAACATAACTTCTATATGCACTCGGAAACCAAAAAATTCATGTGACTCACTTATCGCCATATTTGCCTCGTTCCAGTGATCTGGAACTGAATTCTCAGTATTTCCGAGGTGCCTGTGTATGTCTTCATTGCATGATTATCCTCTTGTAAAGAGATGGCCTAGGATCATTGCCAACTGCGGTTAAGAGACAGGCAGAGCTGATTTACTAGACTTGCTAGAAGGGTGTCTGGCATTGGCACGTTTCTGAGTGTTAGATGGTGTTGTCGTTACCAACAATGGGAGAGGTCCCGTTGGGGCGGCCCAGGGTGCATAGCAGTGCGGACGGCAGAGGCTCGGGCGACGTTCCCTGGAGCACATGGCATCGCCAGTGCCGCCTGGTGAGGGCTTTAAGGGGCAGGCAGCACTCGTGAAGACCTGGAAGTAAGAGTTCCCACAGCAGTTTGAGGAACTGAGAAACAGTTTAAAATGCCTACAGCGCAAGCCCAAAGGCCTCTCAGGGCCAGGTGGGACATGTTAGGGTGAGCCGTATGAGACTGTCGGTGTCGGCTCTTGCCAAACTGTAAAAATAGCACTTGCTTATGGTTTAGCATAGTAGTGTGGGTACGGTGAAAAAAATCTCTCAGTCATGTCCGACTCTTTGCGACCCCATGGAATCCTTCTCCAGGGGATCTTCCCAACCCAGGGATCAAACCCAGGTCTCCCGCATTGCGGGCGGATTCTTTACCAGCTGAGCCACCAGGGGAACCCAAGAATACTGGTGTGGGTAGCGTATCCCTTCTCGAGCAGATCTTCCTGACCCAGGAATCGAACCGGCGTCTCCTGCGTTGCAGGCAGATTCTTGACCAGCTGAGCTGTGAGGGAAGCTGTGTGTAAAGAGCAGAAACAAACCAGGACTGGAGTGAGCTCCTGACACACGGCATTCTCGGTACCCTGGGTCTCACGGCACACCTGGGCCCCGGGGCTGAGCCTCGTGGGGAGGGACACCTGGGCCCCGGGGCTGGGGGCTCATGGGGAGGGACACCTGGGCCTGGGTCTGGGGCTCGTGGGGAGGGACACCTGGGCCCCGGGGCTGGGGGCTCGTGGGGAGGGACACCTGGGCCCCTGGGCTGGGGGCTCGTGGGGAGGGACACCTGGGCCTGGGTCTGGGGCTCGTGGGGAGGGACACCTGGGCCCCGGGGCTGGGGGCTCGTGGGGAGGGACACCTGGGCCCCTGGGCTGGGGACTCGTGGGGAGGGGACACCTGGGCCCCTGGGCTGGGGGCTCGTGGGGAGGGACACCTGGGCCCCTGGGCTGGGGGCTCGTGGGGAGGGACACCTGGGCCCCTGGGCTGCGGGCTCGTGGGGAGGGACACCTGCTGCCCCTGGGCTGGGGGCTCGTGGGGAGGGACACCTGGATCCCGGGGCTGGGGCTCGTGGGGAGGGACACCTGCTGCCCCGGGGCTGGGGGCTCGTGGGGAGGGACACCTGGGCCCCTGGGCTGGGGGCTCGTGGGGAGGGACACCTGGGCCCCTGGGCTGGGGGCTCGTGGGGAGGGGACACCTGGGCCCCTGGGCTGGGGCTCGTGGGGAGGGACACCTGGGCCCCGGGGCTGGGGCTCGTGGGGAGGGACACCTGGGCCCGGGGCTGGGGCTCGTGGGGAGGGACACCTGGGCCCGGGGCTGGGGCTCGTGGAGAGGGGACACCTGGGCCCGGGGCTGGGGGCTCATGGGGAGGGACACCTGGGCCCGGGGCTGGGGCGTGGCCCTTGCGACCACTCTGCAGGGCTGTGCCTGCTCTAGAGTCCAAAGAGGCAATTCTGACAGGTTGCCTTTTGACTTTGAGAATGGTAGCTCAGATTTTTTTTTTTTAAGATTTTTTTTGATGTGGACCAATTTAAAGGCTTTGTTGAATTTGTTATCATCTTGCGTCTGTTATATGGTTTGATTTTTTTGGCTGAAAGGCATATGGAATCTCAGCTCCCAGACCAGGAATTGAACCTACTCCCCCTGTGTTGCAAGGGTAGGTCGTAACCCTTGGACCACCAGGGAAGTCCCATTAGCTCAAACTCTGGGGAGAGACGCAGGTAGAGATGAAAGCATTTGTTGACTGAATGCGGCTCTGTAACTACTGCTGCTAATCGGTTGCCTGAGTTTAGACAGGGTGGGGGTGGAGGCTTTTGAGCCCAGGATTTTCTTTTCAGTTCAGTCACTCAGTCATGTCTGACTCTTTGCGGCCCCATGGACTGCAGCATGCCAGGCCTCCCTGTCCATCACCAACTCCCGGAGTTTACTCAGACTCATGTCCATTGAGTCGGTGATGCCATCCAACCATCTCATCCTCTGTCGTCCCCTTCTCCTCCTGCCTTCAATTTCCCAGCATCAGGGTCTTTTCAAATAAGTCAGCTCTTCGCATGAGGTGGCCAAAGTATTGGAGTTTCAGCTTCAGCATCAGACCTTCCAATAAACACCCAGGACTGATCTCCTTTAGGATGGATTGGTTGGATCTCCTTGCAGTCCAGGGGACTCTCAAGAGTCTTCTCCAACACCACAGTTCGAAAGTATCAATTTTTTGGTGCTCAGCTTTCTTTATGGTCCAACTCTCACATCCATATGTGACCACTGGAGAAACCATAGCTTTGACTCTACGGACCTTTGTTGGCAGAGTAATGTCTCTGCTTTTCTCTTAGAAGTGAATTATTGAACGTTTCCCCCACTTTCTCTGGCCCTGCCTGCTGCCATCACTATTCAAAATCACTTCCTCTGAAGCCATCCAGTGGCTTCCCCACTCTACTGAAAGTGAAGCCAGGGGTGCCAGGGCCAGCCACCTGAGGAAGTAAAAGTAGCCCCTTCTTCCAGCTAGGAAACTTAAGCGAGCACAGCCGCGTCCCGCCCCGCTGCGTCAGCCCGAGGCCGGAGCTCAGGCTCTCCGCCTGAGGACGGAGCTTCCCCAGGCTGTGCGCTGACCAGGCGGTGTGGCTCTGCGCTGTGTCCTGCTTCTTCCAGTGGCTGCTCTGGAATTCGCAGTGGACGCTGATATGCATATATGTTTACACACACACGTTTCTGTTGATCCGAGTCCACTTTCCTTTTCTTCTTTTGTGGACCGTTTTTACCATCTGTATTGAACTTATTACAGCGTTGCTTCTGTTATTTCTGTTCTGTTTTTTTTGGCCATGATGCACATGGGGTCCTAGCCCCCTGACCAGGGGTCGAACCAGCACCCCCTGCGCTGGAGATCGAAGACTTAGTCATTGGACCACCTGCGAACAGGTTCACTTTCAAATAACACGGACCACTTCACAGGGAGCGCGAGTGCCTTCACAGACATAGCCCAGACTCCTCCGTCCTCTCTTGCATGATCGCTGGCGTTCTGTTCGCCTGTCCACACATATACACACACATCACACGCGGGCGTGCATGACTGAGTACATGGCTCCTGCTGTTAGTTTGAGTAAGTGGTTATCAGTCAGATCAATAAAGAACAAGAACAATAACACTCTTCTTCTGCCTTCACTTACTCCTCTTTCGCTCCTCCTTCTTTATGTAGATCTGAGTTTCTGACTTGCTTTCCTTCTCTCCAGAGAGCTGATTTTAACAGGTGTTGCAAGTCTGGTCTGCCAGCAACAAATCTTCTCAATGTTTTGTCTGAGAAAGTCTTTATTTTTTCTTCACTTTTGAAGGGTCATTTTGCTCAGAACAGAATTCTCAGTCTTTTTTTCCTCTCTCTCTCTCAAACTTTTAAGTATTTCCCTCCACTCTTTTTGAGTGTTGGTTTCTGAAAAGTAAGGGGTCATTACTATCTCTGCCCATCAGCAAAGTGATTTTCTTGCTGACTCCTTTCAGTATTTTTTCCTTTATTTTTGATATTCTGCCATTTAAATATGATGTGCCTAGGGCTTCCCAGGTGGCTTAGTGGCAAAAGAATCTGCCTGTCAGTGCAAGAAGATTCAGGAGACAGGGGTTTGATTCCTGGGTTGGGAAGATCCCCAGGAGAAGGAAATGGCCACCCACCCCAGTATTCTTGCCTGGAAAGTCCCTTGGACAGAGGAGCCTGGTGGGCTACAGTCCAGGGTGTTGCAAAGAGTCGGGCGTGACTAAGCACACACATAAAGATGTAGTTATACTATGTGAAGAAGTGAGATATAGCCTAGACACAGGCATTTGTCCTACCCGATGTCTCTGAGCTTCCTCGGTCTATGGTTTAGTGTCTGACATTAATTTTGGGGAAATTCCCAGTTATTTGTGCTTCAGATATTTCTTCTGTTGCTTTCACTCTTTCTTCTCCTTCTGGGATTCCCCTTAGACCTTGTCACACTTTTTGTAGTTCTCCAACAGCCCTTGGACATTCCATTCTGGTTTTTAAATTATTTTTTGTCTTTAGTAACTGTGCCTTTTGGTTCTATTGATATATCCTCAAGCTTGGAGATGACTTTTCTCAGCCATGTCCAGTCTACTAGGACACCAATTAAAGACAGTCTTCTTTTCTGTACAGCATTTTCTACCTCCAGCCTTCCCTGTAATTCTCAGATTTTCTCTCTGACTCTCTGCTCACATTTCCCATCTGTTCCTACATGCTGTCTACCCAGGAGACTTCTCAGCGTCTTAATCCTTGTTGTTTTGGTTCGGATGCTTGCTCTCTCTCTCTCCAAACTGTGGGGGTTTTTTGTTTGTTTGTTTGTTTTTTAATTTCGTATGCCTTGTGATTTTTACTGATAGCCTGACATGATGTACCCAGTACTGCAGGTTTTGGCAGTGTGTGGGGAGGGGAGGGGAGCGCCTCGCAGTCCTGTGTTCAGCCCCCAGTCTTTTGGTGCCTCTGCGGTGAACCCACAGTGTTTCTTAGCTCATCTTCCTTAGATGCGACAGGTGGCTCGAGTGGGCTGGAGCTGGGTATTTCCCTTCCTCCACGTGGAGAGCTACAGGGGCCTGGAGTTAGGTATTTTCCTTCTCCTAAATCAGTTCGGTTCTTCTAAAACCGCAGCAGATGAAGTTCTAGTTAAGTAGTTTCTCCTGCGGGTGGAGCGTGTCACAGGATGCTGCAGCTTGTTCAGGCTGCCACCTTGTCCCCTCCCCTGCTGGAAGCATGAGGGACTTTTCCCTGAAACTCACTGAGAGAGCCGGGTCAGTAAATCTCACAAAGCGGGGGCCCCTCCCTACGACCGGGTATCCCTGGAGTTTTTAAATCTCAGATCTGTCCACAGGAGCCTCCAGCCAGTATTCAGTTTCAGTACTGGTTTCTCTAGCCCGTCTCTGACTCCCACCACGGCTGATGGTCCCCTAAGTGCTAATTTTCTGTAAATGCCTATCTCCCCAGTTTGGGGGCAGTGGTTTGCCCTGTGACCTCACTTCTCTTGTTGTTATTCAGATGCTCAGTCGTGTCTGTTTGTGACTCCATGGACTGCAGCACGCCAGGCTTCCCTGTCTTTCACCATCTTCCGGCGTTTGCTCAAACTCATGTCCATTGAGTCAGTGATGCCATCCAACTGTCTCATCCTCTGTCGTCCCCTTCTTCTGCCTTCAATCTTTCCCAGCATCAGGGTCTTTTCCAATAAGTTGGCTCTTTGAATCAGGTGGCCAAAGTATTGGAGCTTCAGCTTCAACATCAGTCCTTCCAATGGATATTCAGGACTGATTTCCTTTAGGATGGACTGATTGGATCTCTCTTCACTTCTCTTACTGATCTAAGAAGAGTTGTTCACTTTTTCAGTGTGTTCAGCTTTCTGCCTGCTGCTGTGGTGGAGTGGTGACTTCAAAGTTTTTCTTACCAGAAACTTGGAGTCTGTCTGCATTTTAAGAACCCAAGAAGTGACTGAAAATATCAAGAATTGGGTGAAGGGGATTTGTCGGGTTAGAAATGGAAATTTTAGGCTTCTAGTGGAAGTTCCATAGGTACCTGCAAGAGAAAGTTTTGACGAGTGTGATGGCCACATGTGGGAGACGGTGACTCCACACAGCATGTGAGTTCTGGGACCAGCGAAAGAGGAGCTTGACATCTGCTCCTGTCAAAGCTCCACTGTGTGTCCCCAGGCTAGTCACTTCCCTTTTCTGAGATTTCTTTTCTAAAACTGGGTGTTGGAACATTTACTGGAAGTTGTGGAAGGGATTAGAGCTAATTTGCATAAAGTGCATAGTGGATGGTATATTCCCAGTTCCTTTATAACTGATAGAATACACATTGTAGATCATTATAGACATGATGTTTTTTCTTCCTTTTACTCTGAAAATGAAAGAATGTTGACTTAGTTCTCCAAGAACACAGGAAACGGTTCAAAGTTAACACAGTGCAAACCATGCTAAAGAATGGTAGGTGGAAAAGCAAATTTGAGCAACATGAAAAACACAGTTCATTATTCGGATCTCTCTGAAGATTCTGGGAACATCTGGAAAAGTGTACGAGGGAGAGCTTCCCCCTCAGAGCCCTGTCTTCCTTGCTAAGCTATCTCCCTTGAGGTAGTCAGTTTATAATACAGTAATTGAGTAGGAAGAGAGAAGTCTCTTGCTAAAAGCAGTAAGTGGCTGGGTAGCAAGTCTTAATCAGTTACCAGAAGTAAGTACGTGTTATTTGCTCAGTTGTGTCCGACTCTTTCCGACCCCATGGACCGTGGCCCACCAGGCTCCTCTGTGCATGGAATTTTCCAGGCAAGAATACTGGAGTGAGTTGCCACTCCCTTCTCTAGGGGATTTTCCCAACCCAGGGATTGAACCCAGGTCTCCTGCATTGAAGGCAGATTCTTTACCATTTGAGCCACCAGGGAGGCTTCCCAGTTATCAGAAGCATGACTTAAAAAAAAAAAAAAGTCTTTATACTACTCAGCACCAGGGTGTTCTTTTGTGGCTGGGCAAGTAAACTTATATAAAGCACAGAGGTAGCCCCTCCCCCTTTGAAAAATCTCCAGCTTCTGTTTCCTCCCCACTTTGCGGGAAGCGATACACTAAAATTAAGTGCTGGCTTCTCATCGTGGTTAGCAGCCTGCACTTGGAGCCAGTCTGTCCTGGATTTGTAGCTGGGCTGGCCACTGCGTGTCCTCATGTGACCTGGGGTGAATTCACTGATTTCTCTGAGCCTCCATTCCCCACCTGTAAGATGGTGGTGGTTGCAAAAATGAAATTTTGATAATCCCTGAAAAGAACCTAGCTCCATGCTTGTGAAGATTAGGCATTGTGATTTCCAGAAAAGGGCCAGTTTAGGACGCTTTCAGAGTCTAAATCCTTGTCTGCAAACAGTGACTCAGACCTTTGAAATGAACAATTCACAACAAGTTTGAAAAGCTGGGAAAATATGGAATTGGGGGTGATCAAGAGCAACCTTTCCACTGGAAGAGACACCAGCCTCCCTCCGTGGTTTTCTTTCCTCGAATCGCTTCTGTTTCCCTCCTGGGAGGGGACAGAGAGCGAGAGAGACGGGGGGGCACAATGAAGATAAAGCGTTCTGCTTTCAGGGGATGGGCTGCGCTGGTAGCTCAGTCTCTTGCAGGACTCATTGCAGGTACAAAGGATCCACCTGCACCGCAGGAGACCCGGGTTCCATCCCTGGGCTGGGAAGATCTCCTGGAGAAGGGAATGGCAGCCCACTCCAGTGCTCTTGCCTGGAGAATCGCGTGGACGGGGGAGCCAGGCAGGTTACAGTCCATGGGGCTGCAATAGTCAGATGGGACTGAACGACTCAAGCGCACCACACCACTGTTTTCAAGAAGGGGCCACTGGAGTTAATGCAGCTTCCCAGTTCTGGGTGGAGCCGGGAGCGCAGCGTCTGAGCAGAGGGTTGGATGAGGCGATGCCTGGGAAGCGCTCACCGTGCCCGGGCACCAGCTCTGTACTGTGCCATTGACTCGCTGCCACCCCTGGCCCCGAGGGGCACAGAGCTGCCTGCCAGCGGCGACACTTTATGTTTCTCAAAGCTCATCTTTCTCTAGATGAAGCCCACGGAGATGCACAGCACATGAGTAGGGTGCAGTATATCTGCGGTATTAATGTGGGGGTAAGTAGGAAAAAAAGAGTCTAAAAGCATTCCTCATGCATGTGCGCTCTGTTGCTCAGTCGTGTCCGACTCTCATGGACATGAGAGTTCATGAGTCCATGAACTCATGGACTATAGCCTGCTAGGATCCTCTGTCCATGGGATTTCCCAGGCAAGGATTCTGGAATGGGTTGCCATTTCCTTCTCCAAAAAATATTCCTTATGGAAAGAAAGTGAAAGTCGCTCAGTCGTGTCCGACTCTTTGCGACCTCATGGCCCATACAGTCCATGGAATTCTCCAGGCCAGAATACTGGAGTGGGTAGGCGTTCCCTTCTCCAAGGTGTCCTCCCAATCCGGGGATTGAACTCAGGTTTCCCACATTGCAGGCGGATTCTTTACCAGCTGAGCCACCAGGGAAGCCCATTCCTTATGGGGGCATGCAAATGAAAAACAAGTTGAATAACACTGGCTAACACTGATATAATGGGGAGGCGGGGTGTGGACGGGGCAGGTATCCAACATAAAACTGAAAAATGGAGGGAACTCAGAAGGCAGGAAGGTGGTGGGAGTGGGGGAGGGACTGTGTCTGCAGGAGGCTCATTAGAGTGAGAGATCCCCCCGAGGGAGCAGCATCACCCACTCGCTGCCAGGCTGCTTCCCCGGAGGGAAGGCTGTGTTGTGCGGAAGGAGAAAAGGAGCATCTTGGGAATTCTGGTTCCGCTGTTCAGCTGCTGTGTGGCCTTGGGCAAGCTGCTGTCCTCTCTGGGCTGTGTCTGTAACCTGGGACCAGCTGTGGGGGTCCTGGGTGACGCCCCTGGGGAGCAGCGGAGGCCTAGTGAGCGTGACGTCATTCTTAGGTCTTTCCCCCGTCCTGTAAAATGGCAGATGGCCCAGTAGGGATTGAAATTTTCAGGAAGAGACGTCACTTCTTTGAGGTAAAGTCCTGTCCATCAACATTTTGTTCATATTTTAGTCCCTCTCTCGTCTCCTTAGCCCCCTCTTCCAAAGCTCTGGTTCTTAATTTTCTTTGGAAGTTTCCCATATACGCATGTATTAGGGATGCGTTATTTGCCCAGGATCAAACACACAAAGTTCTGTGAAGCTAGCACTTGATATATCAGGGTTTTTAAAATTTAGCTCTTCTAATAGGCTCATGGTGGCTTCTCATCACTGTGACTAAAGACGTTGAACATTTTCTCATTTGCTTATATGTTATCAGTATGTGATATGGTTTTTTTTAATGTTGTGTCCATTCAAATCTTTTGCCGCTTTAAAATATTGAGTGATTTGCTTTCTGCTTCTTCTTGTTTGAAAACTTTCAAACATATACTCTGGATACAAATCCTTTGTCAGATATATGACTGGCCCACGTTTTGCAAGGGCAGGAAAACCTTCTTTTCTACACGGCCCCTGCCCCTGGCACTCTCACCAGGCTTCGTTTTCATTTTGTTCCCTGCCAGGCGGCGCTTGTGGTAAAGAACCTGCCTGTCAGTGCAGGAGGTGGAAGGGACACCGTTCAGTCCCCGGGTCGGGAAGATCCCTGGAGGAGGGCTTGGCACCCACTCGTGTTCTTGCCTGGTGAGTCCCATGGGCAGAGGAGAGAGGTGAGCTGTAGTCCATGCTGTCACACAGAGTCCGACACAACTGAAGCGACTTAGCATGCATGCATGGGCATGGAGAACATTGTTTCTAGCAAAATTCAGGTCTTTCCTTTTGCAGAGACCATTTGCTCTCGGATTATTGCATATTCCTTCTAGTTTTCAGAGTGCTCAGAATTTGTCAAAGAGAAATACCCAGATCAGAACAGACCTGTCTCGTTTGCATGTAGGAAGGACACATGGGACAGTAATTAAATAACCGTGGACACTTGTCAGGGGCTGTTGGACAGTCTGGCTGGAACCAGGCAGCTTTGCCCACCTTGAATTCTCAGGACTATTCTGTGAGGCTGTATTCATGTCCTCTCCTTTTCACAGAGGAAGAAACGGACGCTTAGAGAGCTGGTGAAATTCACCGAATGTTACAGCTAGATGGGGCTGAGCAGGAATTGACTGGCTTATTTCACTTCAGTATCTGCCACCAGACTGTTTCCCAAGCGTTATTCATTTATGGATGAACTGTCAGAGTTGCTGCCACATGGAAGATCATTTATTCATTTGGATTGGCCAAAAAGTTCATTCAGGTTTTTCTATAATATCGTATGGAAAAACCAAAAGGAAGTTCTTGGCCAACCCAGTCCTGACACAGACGGGACACACTTTGCTACTGTGCCCCTAATTTGCAGAGACGCAGCCCCGGGCTGTAGCATAGCTGAGTTTAATCCTGTTCCTACCCCCTGCACAGGACACCTGAACTCTGTGAGCTGCCGTCTTCTCGTCTCTGTGGGGGGCTCTGGCCCAGCTTGATTGATGCAGAAATAGATGATGGGAATAAATTAAGAGGTGCTGGGACTTCCCTGGTGGTCTAGTGGTTAAGACTTCGCTTCAAATGCAGGGCGTGTGCGTTCGATTCCTGGCGATGGAGCTGAGATCGCCCATGCCTTGTGGCCTAAAACCAAAACATAGAGCAGAAATAACATTGTGACAAATTCAGTAGCGACTTTAAAAGCGGCCCTCATCCCCAAAAAAATCTTTAAAAAAATTAGCAGGCACATTTGTAGCATATTTTCAACATTATCAATATTAAGGGATTCCTTCGCACTGTCCATATCCTCCCAGAAATTTACAATTCAGTTAAAATTGGAATGTAGACTTAGTGTCCTAGAATTTGAGGCAACATGACACGGTCTTGTTACTCTATCTGGAGCAAATACATTTGCTATGCGTTTTTGCTTACTTGCAGAAGTCATAATGACAGTGTAACATCATGCTTAAGGGTACAGATTTTAAGGTCAGAAAGATTTGGTTTTCTTTCTGATCACTCCATTCGCTGCTATTGTGAGCTTGGTTATCTGATTGTGCTCCGCCTCGACTGCGTTAAACCAGTTTGGGATGCTTTCAGCTGTAAGTAGCAACCACCATAGCGAAAAGCCAGCGGAGACTTAGGTTTTTTTCCTCTCACGTAAAAGGAAGTCCAGAGGCAGGAAGTCATTGTTTCAGCGGCTCTAGAATGTCAGAGCTCTGCGATTCTTTCTTCCTTGTACTTGCCGGACGCCTGACTGCTTTGCTCTCAAGTCGGGGAAAAGGAAGACGAGTACAACCAAGGACCTCTTTTCCTTTTCAACACAACAGACCTGGCCGGGACTCTCCCAGAGCCTCCTGTTACTGCTTCACTGGCCTGCACTGCGTCACGTGGCCAGAGTGGAGGTGGGTAGTTAAGTTAGGTAATGCATATACCTGGGTTTTTTTTAAATTAGCTACCTGACTTTTCCTACAGTGTATGCTTCCTATATATTTTGTCTACATACTCTTGTGGGCTCAGTCACTCAGCCACGTCCGACTGTTTGTGACCCCATGGACTGCAGCCTGCCTGGCTCCTCTGTGGGATTTCCCCGGTAAGAAGACTGAAGTGGGTTGCCATTTCCTCCTCCAGGGGATCTTCCTGGCCTACTTTTCTTAGGTCTCCTGCATTGGCAGGCAGATTCTTTACTGCCAGCAACACCTAGGAAGCCCTGCATACTCTTGGACTACCTGTTAATATGACAATGATCTTGGATTATATTTTTTAGAGGGAGACTACTTAGAAGAAGATTTAATCCTGCCATCAGGATTAATTAAAGTTTATTTTTAAATAAATTATTATCAATTTAGAGAAGTTTCTTTTGGCTTCACAACACATTCAGTTCAGTTCAGTTGCTCAGTCGTGTCTGACTCTTTGTGACCCCATGAATCGCAGCACGCCAGGCCTCCCTGTCCATCACCAACTCCCGCAGTTTACTCAAACTCATGTCCATCGAGTCGGTGATGCCATCCAGCCATCTCATCCTCTGTTGTTCCCTTCTCCTCCTGCCCCCAACCCCTCCCAGCATCAGGGTCTTTTCCAATGAGTCAACTCTTCACATGAGGTCACCAAAGTATTGGAGTTTCAGCTTCAGCATCAGTCCTTCCAATGAACACCCAGGACTGACCTCATTTAGGATGGACTGGTTGGATCTCCTTGCAGTCCAAGGGACTCTCAAGAGTCTTCTCCAACACCATAGTTCAAAAGCATCAATTTTTCAGCACTCAGCTTTCTTCACAGTCCAACTCTCATATCCATACATGACAACGCATTACTGTGATACAAATCTTTAGGATTTTTGTGTCAAATTTGGGAAAATATCTGTCAAGTGTTTTATATATGATCTTAGGCAATGTGTGTTTTAGGGGCAGGAATGAATCTTCCCAAGTGACTCAATGGTAAAGAATCTGCCTTCCAATTCAAGGAGACGCAGAAGACTGCGGGTTCGCTCCCCAGGTTGGGAAGATACCCTGGAGAAGGAAATGGCATCCCACCCCAGTGTTCTTGCCTGGAGCATCCCGTGGATGGAGGAGCAGGGTGGCAAAGAGTCAGACCTGGCTGAGCATGCACACACGCGTCTTGGTTACCATCCCTTTTGTGGAGATGGAGCATTTCTTTTATGGTATCTCTGTCAGTGTCAGTATTTCTTTTTCGTGGGTGATCACATCATCTATTCCTCTTTAGTGGGTTGTGATGATTAATTTTGTGTCAGCAAGATCACGGGTTGCCCGGATATTGGTTCTGTGCTGTTTCTGGGAATGGCTATGAAGGTGTTTCCAGGTGAGACTGGCCTTGGATTCGTAGACTCAGTGAAGCAGCGTGCCCTCAGTCTGGGTGCGCCTCATCCAGTCCCTAGAGCGACTGAACAGAACAAAACAGCAGAGGAGGAAGAGTTTGGCTCTTCCTGACTCCTGGTTTAAGCTGGGACATTGATTTTCCTGCCATAAGTCCTCCTGTTTCTCAGGCCTTTGGACTCAGCCTGGAACTATACTTCTGGCTCTCCTGGGCTGCCAGCTTCCAGACAGAAAATTATGCAACCTTTCAATCTCCATAACTGCATGAGTCAATTTCCTCATAACAAATCTCTTCCTATACATCCATATCCTATTGATTCTATTTTTCCAGAGAATCGTGATTAATAGAATGATTAAAAAACCCAATAGCCTAGTGAATACTTTTATTCAAAATTCTCTCTTGCTTTCCCTGGTATCCCACTTACACTTGGACAGAGGACCCACCAGAATTCCAAGGTCATGTTGCATCAGGTATAATAAGAGGTGAACTGATAAGTGGAAAATGCACCAAACGTGACCCTCCTGTGTGTCTTCACACCCACAGGTGCTATTGGTTGGGTACGAGGGTTTACTTTCTTCTCAGGTGAAGCTTGTCAGTGCGGGAGACTTGAGATGCAGGTTGATCCCTGGGTCCAGAAGATGCCCTGGAGGAGGAAATGGCAACCCACTCCAGTATTCTTGCCTGGAGAATCCCCATGGATGGAGGAGCCTGGTGGGCTGCAGTCCTCGGGGTCGCAAAGAGTTGGACACGACAGAGTGACTGCACGCATAGGACTCATAACGGTGTCTCTGCTTTTCTGGTCCTGCTTATCTGGGACCAGTCAGCACTGATGACCACTTTTTGTACCCCAGCACCCAGTACATGCATTCGTTGAATTTGGTAAATGTATGGCAATTGCATCATGGCATAATAGCTCTATTTGCTTTATAGAAATTCTGGAGCACTGTAGGTATTGCATATTTCTATATCAAAGCTCTCAAAGTAGTTATGGGGTGTGGAGGTGCACACAGCTTCTAACACTGCCGAGCACACCTCGGCGGCCTCCAAGCAAGGCACTGCCTCTGGGTGTGCTGTGGGTCTGCTTCCCCTGCAATGGAAATGAAACAGCTTTCTCATCTGATGTGGCTCAGGGGAAATGCATGCCTGGAAAATGATCAACAGAGAGAGAGTGTAGACAAATAAATAAACAGTTTAATGAATATAAGATAAAACGTGAACTCAAGCCAGCTTTCAGAACTTTACATTTTCCTTTCATCCTTTCTTTATTCAGTAATTGCACAATTACAACTTGCATAACTGATTTTATCTACCTATTGGTCTGTGAGTAGCTACAGTATATCATGTATTGTAGATAAGGAGGGCAGGGACAATCATGGTTAAACAAACACGTTCTGACATATTAATAGAAGTAACTTTGTAAATACAATCTGAATTTAGATTCTACCGATGCTGGTTTTTCCTGACCCAGGCGAACAAGGACGACCTCTCACTGAGCGTCTAGCACACACGCGCGTGGGGGTGAGGTGTCGCTGTGCCACTTTTAACCCATGTGACAGCACTGCCGTGTCCCACCGTATCCCCGCTGTACAGAGGGAACGCAGAGCTGCAGTCAGGAGTGTGAGCCTGTGTTTGCGCTTAGCACGCTTCACTAGAAAACCGGGCTGTTTCTGAGAGTTGACTATCTGCCCGTGTACACGGCGCGCCAGCCAAGGACGAGCAGGCGTGGCGTGTAGATCCCCACGTGGCGTCACGTCTTATTTCTTGCGCCAGGATTCACATGCCAGAACACCAGTGCGGGAGGCCCCCCTGCAGATGAATGTGCATCTCCCCACCATCCTGCCTCCCTTCGCTTACGCAGCGCAGAGCTTCTTTCACTAGATGACTAGGACAGGGGTGGTAAGCGTTTGCCTGGGGATGTCAGGGGTCTCTGGTTTGGAAATGGTCTCTCTCAGAACCATGGGTGAGACCCAGAGATGACATCTTACAAGCTGGTGATAAGGCCTTCAAGTAGCTTCCACGCCAAGAAGGGCTTATTATGTGTGCTTTTTTTCAAGCAGTATCTGCTGCTGCTGTAAATAAGTTGTCTCGTTTCTGTCTGCTGTATGCCTTGTATGGGCACCCTGATTGAATCATGACTGTTAGCTCTCCTTGGCTGTGAATTATGGCACCAAGGGCCTCTAATCAAGTCTGGCCATTGTCCACACAAAGCTCATTAATGCTCTTTTGGTTGAAGTTTGAAGGAAAGAACAACCATTAGGTAACTGCAATGTCAAGGGAGACATTTGGTTTGAAAAGTCTCACAAACAGCCTTATTTAAAAAAAAAGAAAAAGAAAACCCAAACCTTCTAGGGCATTTCTTTTTTCAAAACAGTAAGTTGAGTATCTTTGTTTGTTTTTTTTTTAAAAAGAGAGTTTCTGCCTTTCCAGTTAAGAGCAATCTTTAAAAGTCATCCAAAAAAAAAAAAGTTGGCTCTGTTTTCTGAATCGCTGGTTGGGAGAACAAAAGCAGCAAGGGAAAGTTTGACTTGACTTCCTCTACAATTTGTTTATATCATCGGAGCAGAAAGACTCTCAGAGCTCAGCTCCCCACTTCCTGAATCAAGAGAGAAAAATGCCCCAAGTGTTGGATTCACTGAGAAGTGCAAAGCAATCAACAGAAATCCCGCCCGACTGGAGAGGCCCGGGGGCACAGGGAGAACCTCTCTTGGTCCAGCTCCAGTTTGACGAGATAACTGCAAGGTCCCGGGTCACCACGCGCCCCCAGTCCCACCCAGTGGCCGCAGAGAGGCAGCCTGGTGGGAGGCGCAGGCTTCCCTGGCTCCTTGCTATGGAGCTCGCTTCCTCCGAGATAGAACTGTCAGTGGATCCAGTTCAAAGACAGCAGTTGGCAGCAGTGGAAGAGCATTGAAATTACAAACATTTACTTGGGGGAAAAAATGTCCAAGTCAGATGTCCCTGAGAATGATAAGGTTCTGTTTACTTCTCCAGGAAGTAGCTGGGAAACAGTCAAACCAGTTAGGTAGGGCACTTTCTTTTTTTGGTCAGGTATGGACTGAGTCCCAGACAGTGCTAGGAGAGAGGACTTCTTTCTCTCCAGGTTCTCCCGGGCAGAGTGCCTCTGTTCCTCCCCCTCCACACACACACACACACAGACACACACACACACCACAGACACACAGACACACACACACACACCACCGACACACACACACACACAGACACACACACACACACACCACAGACACACACACACATACTTTTTAAAAGAACCCGTGCCTCTGTTCCTCCCCCTCCATACACAAACACACACAGACACACACACCCACACACACACCCTTTTTAAAAGAACCCGTTCGAGGCCGGCTGAGCTCATTCACTTATGGCTGCGAGTTTCCTGCCATCTTGTAGGCTGGAGTGAGGACTAGGGATTTAGATGAAGAGTGTCAGGCTGCTCTCCTCTTCCAAGTAATCTCCCGGGTGTGGTTTCCCAGCTCACCTCTTTGTAACTGATTCAGTTGAGGTCTGCCATCGCTAGCCTCTTGAAAGAGAAATTTGAAATCAGTGGGTGAAAGGGCTGAGAAAAACACAGTTGAGCAGTGAATGTGCTTGGCTGAGTACCCTGACGGGAGACTGTTTCGTTGGCCTTTGGAATACCGGAGGGGATTGCAACACATGCAGATAGCAACAGAGAGAAAGAACGCAGATAGAGGGGAGAGGCAGAATGGGAAGATAAAGAAGCGTCCTTTCCTCTGAAAGGCCAGCTCAGCCTTCCTGCAGTGCGTTTCTGCAGGCAGCGCAGAGCAGGAGAAGGTGCCAGGTAGCGAGGCTGGAAGCCGTCTGAATAATGGATAGTATGATGCACAGTGATTTCAAACCTCACAGTTCGTTACTGGTAGTTTTTCTTCCCATTTGGAGGGCGGGTTTCAGTCAGTTCTCTTCTCTAATTCCTGCTTCCCGCCAAGCTGCTGCTGTTTTCAAAATAGAAAAACACAAAGCTTGGGTCATCGTTTGAGAGCTTCAAAGACCTTAGGGTGCAGTTAGCTTCCTCCTGAATTCCTCTGGCGGTTGGTGAACTGTGTGTCCAAGGTCCTTTCTGTAAGTAGGGCTGAGGAAGCTGAAGCTTCTGAGTGTTAAGAAACAAAAATCATGTTTTAACAGCACTGTTACTAGAAAATTTGGAAGTTGCAGTCTTTCTAGTCTGTTCTGTTCAATTCTGTTTTATTGGCATCTGAACATTTCAAAGTACAAAGGGCTATTATATAGAAAGGACTTGGATGTTCTTCTTAAAGGCCCCCTTGTACCTTCATAGAATGTTTACAAGGTTACTAAGCATGCTTTCTCGTCACTGTATTTTAAATGACTTGACTATTACTCCCACATTCATTTGAGAATCACTGAAACGGCTTGAATGGAATGGGGATATCCTTTGTTCCCCATTGATTTGGAAACAAAGACGCAGAAAAAAGTTTACTTTGCTGCTGAATGCCATATGCAGATGAATGTATCATCCATTAAATTAAACCAAGGATCTGAAGATTTTTTCAAGTCTTAGAAAGAATGTTCATACAGCTCTGGTACATGTTAGAATTTGCCCTCCAGTTTTCATTTATTCCATTGTGTTTGGGTCTAACATGGCGTTATTGAAGTCACACACCCAAGTCTTCAGGAATAACAGAGTAATCAGGAGGAGAATAAGTCAGTAAGTACGTAAGTGTGTTCAGTCGTGTCCGACTCTTTGTGACCCCATGGACTGTAGCCTGCCAGGCTCCTGTGTCCATGGGATTTCCCAGGTAAGAATACTGGAGTAGGTGGCCATTTCCTGCTCCAGGGATCAAACTGGCATCTCTTTGGGTCTCCTGCATTGGCTGGTGGATTCTCTTTGCGTCTCCTGCATTGGCTGGCGGATTCTTGACCAGTAACACCAGCTGGGAAGCCCAGTCAAGGGTGGAGAGTCAACAGCAAAAGAAAGAAGTTGCTGGGCTGTTCCCTCGGTGGGAGACACCGGATGGGCATGAGCAGGCCGGGGCCACCAGCCGTTTTCTCCCATCCTCCTCCTCCCGTCTCTCTGCACCCAAGGCTCCCGTCTTTGGCACTGCTGATGTTCGGACTGGATCCTTCTGTGCTTTGGGGCTGTCCTGTGCACTGGGGGGGTGTTTCCAGCTCCCAGGTCAGGACTCATTAGATGCTGGCAGCGCTCCCTCCACAGTCACGACAGGCCCCCCGTCTCCTGTAGCGGCCACGCGCCCCCACGAAGGGCAGGGTGGGCGGGCTTGGATGGCCTCTGGTTGAGAACCGCTGTTCTAGAGCAGCCTGCCCACAGATCCTGTCTGAAAGAGGAAGAGAAGATTAACCTGGTGCTCAGCCAGGGAGCATGAAAAATCCCGTGATTTTCATCAGAATTCAGGGAGTTAGGACTTGAGAATGTGAGAGAAGAGGCAGGAGAAGGAATCAAAGGCCTTAGAGGTGACTTCACAGCAGCCCTTCACTCTAAGGGAAGGACCTCAGCAGGAAGTGCATGCCAGCATACAGTCAGATGCTGTGCTAAGGCTCCTGAGGGTTGGCTGTTTTTCTTGTTGTTTTAAGTAGTTCAGGGACTCAGTCATTGTGCCCCTCTGACCGCTGAGCATCTCACAGCAGACAGAAGACAGTGTGTCTCAGGGTCCTTTCCCTTATGAAGTAATTAATAGTCACTAGTTTAATTTTCGGTGGCTAGAAATGGGCTTGTACCATTCCAGTGAGCTTCAGGTGCAGACAGGGACTCTGACTCCACGTGTACGAGATGCCGAGAGCAGAGGTTCAGAGAGTCAGCAGGTGCACTCGTGGTGGGCGTGGGGAGTTAGTGCTGAGTGGGGACAGAGGTTCAGTTTAGAAAGGCGGAAGACTCGAAGCTGGCTGGCGGTGAGCGTGGTGCAACGGGGAGAATTCCATAGCGCCAGAGCTGCACAGTCAGAGGCAACCAAGACCCTGCTGCCGTGCCGTCACTCGGTCGTGTCCGCCTCTCTGTGGCCCCAGGGACTGTGGGCCTCCAGGCCTCTCTGTCCATGGGATTCCTCAGGTGAGAACACGGGAGGGGGTAGCCATTGCCTCTCCAGGGCATCTTCCTCACCCAGGGATCGAACCTGCATCACCGCGCTGGCAGGCGGATTCCTGACCACTGAGCCACCAGGGAAGCCCCCTGGTGAAAATGTGTTTGTTTACATTATGTGCTTTTTAGCACAATAAAAATTTTTTAAATCTCATGTACTATAAAAAAGATTTTTTAACAATAAAAAAGACTTTTAAAATCTCATGTACTATAGTAATAAAGTACACATTTTATGAGATACTGTGAGAATAATAAAAATACATCATAATGACATGAATATGGCTAAAGAATCTTAAGCCCTGTCTTAATAAAGATATATCTATTTTTTTCTAGGATGTGTAGTCCACACTGACTTTTTATTAACTATTGAAAAAAGAGAAGCAATGTCCAGAACCACACAATCTGAGTCCTGTATACACAATAATAAAGCTGTCAGTGTTCACCTTTAGTTTTTTTTTTAATTTTAAATTATGAAGTGTTCGGAGCACTGTGACAAGTGTGTAGAATAAACAGTACGAGGGTCCTGTACTTACTGTCGATTTACTGGTTTCCAGCTCTCCCATTTCAGAGCCTTTACTGGTCCTTTCTTCTGGCAGAGAACACTCTTCCATCATTTATCTGCATGGCTCACGTCTCCCTTCTCTCCATCCAGGCTGAAATGGCATCTCCTCTGACAGGCCTCCTGACCTTTCTCTGCAGCAATGAAGCTGCAGAATGTATTCTGAATGATGAGCGAAAAGCACCCTCTGTCTCCCCGGGACACTTGCCAGCCAGCCCTGCTTTCATTTTTTTTTCTAGCACTTATTGTATGTAAATATGTATTTGGTTTACTTGTCTGTTTCCTCCAACTAGAGTCTGTCTGTGACTCCCCGAGGGTTTTGTTTCATCTGGTAGTCAGTGCTCAGAGCAATGCCTGGTACACAGTCAGCACTCAGACATCTGTTGAAGGAAAGTGTTATCTGGGCAAACTTTGTGGGCACAGCAGGCTGGTAATGATTTGGTATGGGTTGATAAATTCTTGCACTCTAGTAAATGACCTTTGTCTTTTCAAGTGTAATATTTAATTTTTAATTAGTTTGGCATGACAAGTTAAGTATTTCAAGCAGTTAATCATTTATTCATTTAAAATAACAGGTTGTTTTTAGATAGAAGTCTAAGGAAGAAAATAAAAATGGACTCTCAGCCTATTGACCAAAGAAGCCTACTGATAGACTTAATAAAGCCTACTTATATCTTAAAGATATAGATATATTTTTCTAGGATAACAACAAAACAAATGATAAAAGTACATGCTTTTAATTAGAAACTTGAAGTTGTATAGAAAAGTTACAGAGTAAAAAGTAGAAGACATTCCCGTCTGTACTTTCTGGTTTCTATCACAAAAAGAGACCCTTATAACCAATTTCTCATGAATTATTTCAGAAAACTTTTCTGTGCCTATAGGTATACGTTTACTAGCAAAATATTCATTATCTTAAGTTGTTTTAGACATAAACACACCACAATAGCTCCTTCCGCAACCCTTGCGTAGTTTGTACTTAGATATTTATTTGCTCAACTATATGTTGACTCTCTTTCTTCCACACAGCTCTGCCTGCACCATTCAGGCCCCGGGGCTGGCGCACAGCAGGCCTCGTAACCTGTCGGCTGAGCCACTGGTTAAACTGGCACACTCTCTCCAACAGCGGGCACTGTGCACTTTCTAATGTACATTCGCCAAAACAGAATTCTTACACCGTTACTGAAGCTTCTTAAGATTCGTGTTCAGTGAACGGTAATAGATTTTTAAAAATTGTTAGCATTCTACGTGTTTTCAAGTGAATTATCTCATGTGATCCTCAGGCAGATCTCCTAAAGTGATTATTGTCATTTCTGTTTCTCAAATAATAAAGACTCAGAGATGTCAAAACTCAAGGATAGATGAAGACTGTAATATTAGGGGAAAGTTCTAGGCCTCCATGTCCTATTTATATTTCTAGGCATCTTCCTTTTTTCACCAGTCTCAACAGTTAGAATGCAGCTCTAAATACTGACTGTGTCTGAATACTCTGTCTTGTCACAAAGGTACATTTCACATCTCTCTAATTAGCTCAGCAGATGAAGCAAAGATCTGAAGACTCACTAAACACTAACAAAACAAAAAAGCAAGCAGAAAATTCCTCTACCACAAGAGAAACTTCTTGACATTGTGTAAAAAAAAAAAAAACCCAGTTCACCTGGCTTCTAAGCAGCAGGCCTGCAGCTCAGAGTCAAAACACAGGAAGTGAGTTGTAAATGGCACAATGAATAAAACAGCTATTTTGGGGGGTGAAACAGAATCTGCTCTCTGATCTTTAGATGTCACCTCTCTAGGTGAGGAGGGACTGTGGAGTCAAAATGCTCACCCAGTGGCTCCCTTTTCAAAAAGCAGCAGCCACGGTACACCTCAGTAAATAAACTGGGGAAAAAAAAAAAGACTGAATTACACACTTAAAACGGGTAAATTTTTTTTTTTTTAAAACGGGTAAATTTTATGGCACGTAAATTATATCTCAATTAAGGTGTTAAACAGAAAGAGCCAGAGTAACAGTGAAAAGTTGTTTTCTTTTGCCAGCAGTCAGCTAGTACAGATTCGGGGGGGGGGGGGGGAGGTGTGTGTGTGTGTGTGTGTGTGTGTGTGTGTGTGTGTGTGTGTGTGTGTGTGTGTGTGTGTGTGTGTGTGTGTGTGTGTGTGTGTGTGTGTGTGTGTGTGTGTGTGTGTGTGTGTGTGTGTGTGTGTGTGTGTGTGTGTGTGTAAACTGTGGTTTGTGAGTCCAGAGCACAGCAGGATGTGGAAGACTTAAAGGTTACTGTTTCATGTTATGCAGAAAACATGCAGAGCCAAGGACGCGAAAACAGCCGTTTAATAAAAAGACAGGGAATGGGGGTCTCCCAAAAAGTAAAAGCAGTTGAAAAGATGAACCTTTTGTCCGGGAGGCGTTACCTGGTCCTCCTACCGGGGCGAAACTGCAGAGGTAGAAGCTTGCCTCCCAGTTGCCTGTTGATTCTGTTCCCTTGTAATACAGGCTTGTTCCATGTGCCAGGATTCAGAGATTTATGGAGGCAGAGTGCACAGGGAATTATTTCCAAAAGAAATAATCCCAGGAATAGTGAGAGGGGAGGAGGAGGAGAGCGAGGGAGGGAGGGAAAGAAACAGAAGAGGTTAATTTCCAGGACAGAGGAAAAGTGGCTGTAACGTAGTCAAGTATTAGCCGCCGCAAGAACTAGGAACTGACAAGGGTGCCTCTGCGAGGACTGGACGAGTGAAGTGAAACCTAGAAGGGAGGCTGGGCGGAGCAGGCCCCCGGCCCGCCGGGAGCAGGCTTTGCAGTTGGACCTCGCGCTGGGTTTGCCGCCCCTCTGACTCGCGGGGGACAGGCCGCCGGCCACCAGCCCGCGCCGGCTCCGCGGCGCCCCCTAGGCGCAGAAGGGGAGACAGGCCCGCCTCCCAGGAGAGACAAGCGTGCTCGGCCTAGAAGACCCGAGTGGGCCTGTTTTTCGGATAATTACATAAGCAAGTGCCGCACGCTTCCCTCGGATTATCATCTGTGAATCATAGGTCTAAAGCTGTCAGTAAGACTTGTGTCAGGCGAGGACAGTGGTTGCCTTGGGGGAGGAATAGTGAGGAGGGAATGGGGCGGTCACACGGGCTTTCGGGGCCTGTTTCCCGGATATGCTACTTTGGGAAAAGTCATCAGGCTGGAGTCTTTCTCGTGTCTGCTCCGCTGTATGTGGACTCGACTCCCTTTAAAAGCATATCAGTATGCTTCCCCTGCTCCCCCTCCCTCGGTCATGTCCCACTTGGGTGAGCCGTCCTGCTGAGCTTCCCCCTGAGCTCCGGGGGCCTCCAACAACCCGCGCACCCCAGGAGCTCAGCACCCCGGATCCCTCTTCCTCTCATCCTGTCGTCTCGCCCTCCAAGGCAGGTCCCACGTCTGTCCGGTTCTCTCCGCCTCCACTGACCTTCTGAGTCAGCGTCCTGTTTGGCTGGGTGATGCCTAATGGCATGCTAATGGGGTTTCCTGCTCCCTCTTAACCGAATCCAGTCTCCAGCGGTGCCCTTGCTTTCATCTGGGGCTGGGCTGGGCGGGCTTTTTTCTCTAGTCGCGGCTTCTCTTGCTTTGGAGCACGGGCTCTAGGCAATTGGACTCACTAGTTACGGCTCCCGGGCTCCAGAGCACAGGCTCAGTACTTAACCGCGCACGGGGCTTTGCTGCCTCGCGGCATGTGGGATCTTCCCGGACCAGGGATCAAACCCGTGTCTCCTGCGTCGGCAGGTGGATTCTTTAGCACTGAGCCACCAGGGAAGCCCTCCAAAGTTATTTTTAAAAATGGGAGTCAGGTGTGGCCGTATCGTTCCTGTAAGTCTCCAAAACCTTCCCATTGTGTTTACTTATTTATAATAATCTTTATGATTTTAGGGTCTTCTTAAAAAAAAAAACTCACCTCGTTGCACAGGGTCTCAGTTGCACCATATAACTCCAAGTTGTGGCCTGTGGGATGTAGTTCTCCCTCTCGGGGTCGAACCCAGGCCCCCTGCACGGGGAGTGTGCAGTCTTAGCCGCCGGACCCCCAGGGAAGCCCCTGCCATCACGTTAAAGTAGGACGCAGCCGTGGGTAAGCCTCCTGGACTTGCCGTCTTCCTGCTTCTCAGGCGCGCCAAGCGCGTCCCTTCCTCCGGCACTTAGCCTGGCGGGCCCTGCCCGGGTCTCAGCCCTCCCGCCCCCTCCCCACCAACGCCGCCCCCGAGCCCGGCGACGCCGCACGCCGTGCGTCACGCCACGTGACTGCCGCCACCACGTCACCGCCGAGGCGCCCGGCGCCGGCTCACAGGGCGGACCGCCTCGCGGCTGTGCTGTTGGCCAGGCGTCTCCCTCAGAGAGGCAAGGTCGGTGTCTGTCCTGGAACTGCCCCCTCGGATGCTGTAAACAGCCTGAAACAGCACAGGCCGGAACCCCAGCGCCCCCACCCTGCGTGCCCCGCCACCACCACCCCCACCACCTGCTTTCCTCGGAGCGCGGCAGAAGGCGCGCCGTCGCCCAGTGGCTTAGGCCGGACCTACTGGAGTCGCCCTGACACCCCTTTATTCCTTCACACCCCACAGCCAGCCCTTCAGCCCCTCCTGGAGCCCTTTCCTTCACAGAGCCTGATCACCGGCACGTCCTGCCGCAGCCCCCGGCCAGGGAGAAAGAGGGTCCCCAGAGCCTCGCAGCTCCCCGGGCCCCCTTCAGCCTAGTCTCCAGAGTCAGACTACTTTATGCACATATGTATGTATGTATTCAAATATCTGTCAATTGTCAAATATCATATATACTCAGATATTCAAATATGTATATGTAGTCAATAATATAGAAGTGAAGTGAATTCGCCCAGTCGTGTCCAACTCTTTGCGACCCCATGGACTGTAGCCCAACAGGCTTCTCTGTCCATGGGATTTTCCAGGCAAGAGTTCTGGAGTGGGTTGCCATTTCCTTCTCCAGGGGATCTTCCCGACCCAGGGATCAAGCACGAGTCTCCCGCATTGGAGGCAGAGGATTTACCCTCTGAGCCACCAGGGAAGTGAATAATATATATGTATTCATATATTCATACATATATATTTACTTAGCCACTCCATGCAGCCTGTAGGAGTTTTAGTTCCCTGACCAGGGGTTGAACCCAGGCCCTCAGCAGTGAGAGCAGACTCCTAACCACTGGGTTGTCAAGGAACTCGCTCCAAAATAATTTGAAATCCCACTTCTCTTTCCAGATGTATCCTTCCCAGCAATTCCGCATCTCAGAGCACAACCTAAAGTCCTTCAGGGCCCTGCCTGCGTCTGCTCCCGGGCGCCCCGTCCACCGCCTGGCCCCCTCCCGTCTCGCTCCGGCCTCGATGACCCAGGACGCCCCTCACCACGGCTCCCTCTGGACCTCGCCCCCACCCGATGCCTCACACTGTGTTCCCTCAGTTGTTGGGGTTTCTGCTTCTCCAGCATCTCTCTTCAAAATTGCCCCCATCCTGACCCTCCCTATTTCTCTTCTCTACTTGCTTTTCTCCGAAGCTTAAGACTCCACCAAGGTATGTCATTTTTGTGTATTCATTGACGCTCTCCTCCCCCTAAATTCCACGAGGGTGGAGATTTTTGTCTCTTTGTCATGGCTGTGTCCTCATCGCTCCCATTTGTGCCTGGCAGATAGTAAACACTTATAGGTTATTAATAATTAATTGAATGAAGAGTACATGCTAAAGATGTAAGTGCTCATCAGGTGAGTGAATGAATGATAATTAACGGAGCATTGCCAGAGTCATTAAATCAACAAAGACAAACAGAGTTACTGTTGTGGGTCTGAAACCAATCTAACCTGATCTACAGTAGTGTATATAACAGATACCATCTCTGGTCATGTGAAACTTGCAGTCTACTTGGGAAAAGCAACTGATCCAACAATCACAAAAAGCATCTCATTACAAACTTGGGACTGCTAGGAAGAAACGGAACATTCTGAGAGTGTAGCTCCCTTAGAGAGAAGTAGGAAGCCTTCTCGGAGGAGTTGGCATTTGCGCTGCGATGAGAAGGTTTGGATGAACAGGGAAGGGGGAGCTTGGAGACAGGAGAACATCTGTGGCTGGAGAAGCTTCCAAGGCAAGGCCCCACCCCCAGACTTCTAGTCCAGCAGGTGCGGATTAATCATTTACATCTTACTGCTCCAAGATCCTAGTGAACCTTGGAACTTGATTTCTGATCGTTATGATTGAGCTCAGTTTTTGGATGCCAGTATTGGTGATGATTGTGATTCTTTTCCTAGTGGAGATGGGAACCACCTCCAAACTCAGGAATCTGATTAAATATTGGAGACGTCAGAGTGTATGCAGTGTGTGGTTGGGTTTTTACATCCTCATCCTTTTTTGTTTTCTTCTTTTTGCAGTCTTTCAACACTGGCCGGTCATTAAAATTTAGAGCTCACCCTGGGTTAAGTGGATGATTTCCTGGAAAACAGCTGGTTGAGCTTCCCCCTGCTTGTCTCTGAAATAAACATCCCCTTTGGAGAAAGGCTTTCTTTCTCCAGTGCCTTCCTGCTCAGCATCTTTTTTTTTTTTTTTCCAATTTACATTCCTGTTTTGCTTGACTTCTCAGAAGAAATCTAGAAGAATCATTACTAAAATAACAGCCAAAGGTTATTATGCACTTTGTAGCTTTCCCAGCCCTGGGAGTTAGGTGCTGTTCTTATCTTACATTAAGAGGTGAGGACCCGAAGCCTGGAAAGCTGTGTGTCCCATTTCAATGAATAACTACAAAATGGCAGAGGCAGGCTTTATGTCCAGACCAGCTGTCTCAAGAACTCGTGCTTTTAATCATCAAGTCACAAGCCCTCCTTGACCCCAGATTTGAAAATCTCCTCTTAACTTTAATTTCTCCAGCTGTTAGATGAAGGCGTGGAAACCAAGGTTCTAAATCTTTCAGTCCACGTTTAGACTGGGGGTGTTGGTGCTTTCTCTTGCAAAGGCAACCAACTCTGGCTGATTTGTGTTGAGCAGAGTTTGATGGGCTGATATTGAGTCACAAACAGGAGGGGAACTGAGAGCTAAGGAAGAAAGAAAGAAAAAGGGAGGCGGAGCTGGAGAGGGAGGGAAACAGAGAGACCAAGGACCAGAGCTGTTCCCTGCATCGGGGGAGCAGGTAGACGTCTCAGAAATACTCTCCCAGAGTGGGGGAGCTGCCGTGTGCTCTCCACCCTGCCTCACTCTGGTGAAGACTGACCGTCCCGGTGTCTGTCTTAGCTTTGGATTCGTCCCTTGGCTAGGAAAGGGCAGTGTGTCTTGACAGTCTCACTAATGTGGCTCACGGTGGGCTGGGTAATTCCTCAAAGGACAATCAGGGCACTGTAACCCAGGCAACGAGAAAAGAGTTGCTGGGCTCCTCCAAAACAACAGACCTCCCTCTAACTTCTCAAAAGATTGGAAGTGAAAATTGTTTGGTCTCGATTAAGGCTTTTGCTAGGGCTTCCCTGATAGCTCAGTTGGTAAAGAATCTGCAATGCAGGAGACCCCGGTTTGAATCCTGGGTCAGGAAGATCCCCTGGAGGAGGAAATGGCAACCCACTCCAGTATTCTTGCCTGGAGAATTCCACGGACAGAGGAGCCTGGTGTCGGACACAAGTGAGTGACTGACACTAATCCACTTGTGGGAGTCCTCCTTCACCACCTAATTACTTCCCAAAGGCCCGCATCTCCTAATACCATGACACTGGGGATTAGTTTTCAACACAGAAATTTGAGAAGAGGAGGAACACACAAACATCCAATCTATAGTGCAGATGGGAGCCAAAATGTCACCTCTATGGCCGATAAATGATCTGGGGGCCACTGGGCTTCCCTACGTGGACCCCAGAATGGAATGAATCTTCCAATTCCAACACAGGAGCAGAGAACAACTCCCCTGTCCACAAGGAGACAGAGCAGAGGACAGCTTGATTCCTCCCCAATTTACCTACTAGGTAATTCTCTTCCCCAGGAAAGGAGTCGGGGAAGGGCAGAAAAGGCCAGGAGTTTTAGGAGATGGGCTCTGTTCACGTGGGCGGAAGCCCCAGTAAAAGCGGAGAAGCCCCTTTTCCTTCCTGACCAGCACCAGGGGACCTAGGGAAAATGTGATCAGACCCCAGGCTGATCACCGTCAGAGAAGCAAGATTTCATCTTTGCAGCGATCTACTGATTACATTTTCACAGCTGCGACTAGAAATAATGCCATCACTAGGGACATGACACCAAAACACCTGGTTTTGAAGAGTGGAAAACTTTTGTCAAAGGACTGCGGAAATTCTCTTAAAATAGAAATGTTAAAAGCCTAGAAACAAAGGTATAATAATTATCAACCTGATGACAATCAAAGCCGGTTGCCTGACACCGAATGCACTGACAGGAGAACAGTGGCTAAACTTTGAGGTCTGAGACCCCGCATTTGATTTTCTGCTCTGCTCCTTATTTAACCGTGTGAACTGAGGCTTATTGATGTCTCTGGACCTCATTTCTGCAACTTCCATTCCATAGGTTTTTTGGTGAAGATTCTGTAGAGATAAAGAATTTCAAACTCACAGACCACTTCCTGGCACAGGATAAGCTCGTTATAACATTAATAAGTCCTAGCTCATGCTCCTGTTGTGATTTTTGTCACTGGTGATGATGGCTTGGGTCCCCGTGTTGCCCTTCTTTCTGTTCACGTGCATCGTCCTCTGGGTGTCTGTGCAGCAGAGAAATCCGGGGACCCAAGTTCAAATCCAGGTTTCGGTACTTTCCATCTATGTGGCTGTTGGCAAAATCACTAGACCTCTTTGAGCCTTAGTTTTCTCATCAGTCATGGGTGACATAATTGAAAGGCCTAATTTGAACTTGGAACATGGACTTTTCTTTCCTTGGGACATGCTTTCCTTCATCCCTTTATTTGTTAACAAGTGTTCAGCCAGGATCTCAGCTCATCCGCCTGTCCTCAGGGCAGCCCCGCCCCACCCCTCCCAGATACACAAATCTTAACGAGCAGCCATCCTGCATGCTGAGCTTTCCTAGTGGCTCAGTGGTAAACAATCCGCCTGCAACTCGGGAGATGCGGGTTTGATCCCTGAGTTGGGAAGATCCCCCGGAGGAGGGAATGGCAACCCACTCCAGTATTCTTGTCTGGGAAATCCTGTGGACAAAGAAGTCTGGTGGGCTACAGTCCATCGGATTGCGGAGTCTGACATGACTTAACTGAGCATGCACGCACACCCTGAGTGCCAGACACTGTTCTTGAGGCAGAGTGATGAATTAGCAAGATGTGGTCTCTGACATTCAGAATCAGAGGAAAAGGTCAAGGGACTCTTCTCTGTGTGGCATCCCCCTGGGGTCAGTCCATTTCCCTAGCAAGGCTGGCTCTACGTTAGGACACAGTCAACGTGACCCAGACCTAGGAACACACACACTCTTTCTGTCACCTTCTCCCTGGACCAGGGGCTTTGTGAATCTAGTTATCAGAGTCCAGCTGATGATGTTGTGCATTGAACTTCCCCAAGAAAGTTCTCCCAGCATCAGGCCTGCTCTCCACCCCAGAGTGAGATTATTCAGATTGACTAACAAACCTCATCGGAGCAGTGCTAAGCCATGGAGCACCAACGTCCTGACTCGATCAAGTCGCCTAGACATGGGTGGACACACAGAAAACAAAATAAGACAAAACCAACCACATTCCTTCTCACTGTTCCTGCTGGGATGCCCTTGACAGGCTCACCCTCTTTAGGCCTCGGTTGCCTCATCTGTGAAATGGGGATGATGGCATTTACATGCTAAGATCACTGTGAGGGTTAATGGAGATCAAGTATGAGAACCATGTAGGGTCATGCTTGGGGCATTGTTGCTCAGTAAACACTAGGTATGATTATTCCTGTTGAGGACTCATGTCATCATTCTCACGTAGGAAAAAGGCAACAGTGTTTTGATAAAGACCCGTGACTCAGACAGTGGATGGCCTGCAGTGAAATCTTCACCCCTGCCCCGCCTGGCTGAGCCCTCCTCATTTCTGAGGTCAAGGCTGGGATGTCATCTCAGTTATTTTCACCTGGGCTACACGTTGGCAGCACCTGTGGTGCTTGTACGGTTCGTGATGCCTGGTCCAGCCTCCAGATGTTGATTCAAACAGCTGCTCCCTGGCCACGGGGAGTTTTAAATGCACCCCAGGAAACTCTCTGGAGAAGGCAATGCACCCCACTCCAGTATGTTTGCCTGGAAAATCCCGTGGACGGAGGAGCCTGGTGGGCTGCAGTCCATGGGTCTCTAGGAGTCGGACACGACTGAGCGACTTCACTTTCACTTTTCACTTTCATGCATTGGAGAAGGAAATGGCAGCCCACTCCAGTGTTCTTGCCTGGAGAACCCCAGGGACGGGGGAGCCCGGTAGGCTGCCGTCTATGGGGTCGCACAGAGTCGGACACGACTGAAGCGACTTAGCAGCAGCAGCAGGAAACTCTCAGCCAAAGTCCAGAGAATTACTGCTTTTAGAGGCAGTGGAGTGCAGTAGCTGAGAGCACAAACCTAGAGCCGGATTGCCGGGGTTTGAATCCTGGTTCTGAGAGTCACTAGAGGTGCGGCTTTTTTTTAAGACTAATGCCTCAGTTTCCTCACCTATAAAATGGTTTAATAATAATAGCAGCACCCACCACGTAGTGTTGAGATCCAATGAATTAATATGTGATACTATTAGATTTGATCCCTGGGTCAGAAAGTTCCCCTGGAGAAGGAAACAGCAACTCACTCCAGTATTCCTGCCTGGGAAATCCTATGGACAGAGGTCAGCTATAGTCTGTGCTGTTGCAAAAGAGTCAGACAGGACTGAGCGACGGGGCTGAACCAAACACTTAGTACAGGGCACTGTGGTAAGACTTTTAGTTATCATTCCCTTAACTTTTCAACCTATGAGTGTTTTACCACAGCACAGAATGACAAAATTTACCATTTAACATGTTAAGTGTACGATTCAGTGGCATTCGGTGTATTTTCAGTGTTACACAACGATCACCACTGTCAACTTCTAAAACTCTTTTATCATCCCAAATAGGAATTCTGTACAGATATAAATAACTTCCCCTTCCTCCCAGCTTCTGGTGATCTCAATTATAATTTACTTCTCTCTGAATCTGCCTATTCTCTGTTACTTCAGATTAGTGGCACCATACAATGTTTATTCTTTTGTGTCTGGCTTATTTCACTTAGCATAATGTTTTCGAGTTTCATTCACGTTGTAGCATGTAGTAGAATTTCCCTGTCTTTATAGCTGAATAATATTCCATTGTATGTTTATACCTTTTATTCACTCACCTGTGAGTGAGCACGACTTGTTTCCACCTTTCGGTTATTGTCAGTGGTGTTGCTATGAGCACTGGGGTACACGGATCTGAGTCCCTGCTTCCCATTCTTTGGGTATTTACCTGGGAGTGGAATTGCTGAATCATATGGTAATTCTATTTGAGTTTTACAGGCTTTCCACACGGGCTGCACCATTTTACATTCCCACCAGCAAGGCACCAACGTTCTAATTTTTCCACACCTTCACCAACACTTAAAAAAAGTAATAGCCATCCTAATGGGTGTGAAGTGGTATCTCATTGTGATTTAGTTGTAATTCCTTTTGATCTCGTCCAGAGTAGGTTACCCGTCGCCCATCATGCACTCGCCCACAGCACACAGCTCTTTACTCCCAGCGTGTCCTGCTGCTTGCTGAATGTTTGCCCTGCTGGCCGTCCAGGGCCGGGCCAACTGCAGCCTGAGGCTGCGGGTCAAATCCTGCTGCTGTTTGTGTATAGTCCATAAGCTAAAAATGATTTTTAAATTTTTCTAACTGGTTAAAAATAAAATAATATTTCATGAAATATAAGAATTATATGATATTCAAATTTCATTATAAATTGCCCATAAAGTTTTATTGGGACATAGCTATGCCTTGTGTTTACATGTCGCTTATAGCTGCTTTTGCACTACAAAGGCAAAGTTGAGAAATTGCAACAGGGACCGTATGGCCTGTGAAGCCCAAAATATTCACTGTCTGGCTTGTTTCTGTACAAAGAAAAGGATTTGCTGAATCCAGCCCTAGACCCTGAACTGAGAACCGTCACCCTGACGTCTCCACAGCACTGGCCATGGAATTTGTTGATTCCATCTTTCACGCTAGCTCCAGACACAAAAATAAATTTGAGATGAATCAGAACTAAATGTAAATGCTAGGACTGGAAATCTTCTGGAAGATTAGAAGAACTTCTTTGTAAACTTGGGTTAGGGAAAGATTTCTTTGGACACAGAATCATAAAATAAATGGAACAATAAAAAGTTTCTGCTTGTCCAAAGATACTAGGAAGAAAATAGACAAACTACAGACGGGGAGAAAATTTTTATACCTGTATGGGATAAAGAACTTTCATCTAGAATATACAAAGAATTCCTACAACTAATACAAGACAAACATACATGTTAAATGAGCAAAAAACCTCAGACATTTAACAAAAGGTCTAGGCATGCTTCTTTGTTAGCATATTTTTTTGTAAAATAAGTAATGATCCCCCATAACTTTTGTGAATATGTAAAATTCCATATACTAAGATACACTGACAACACTTAGAGGAAATGTAAAAACTAAAGAATGAGATAAATTTTACCTCTGGAAAATCAGTTGAGACAGTTTTTGAAGTTGAAATAAATGTTTAACAATTTAGTAATTTTTGAAGTTGAAAGAAATGTTTCAGAATTTGTGTCTTCATGGTCTAGCTTGTAATGTGCTCAGCACTCTGTAGGTGTGCAAAAGTATATTCATGAATAAATTCATACTGATGTTTATGAACTTTAACCTCCCATAAGACTTAAATCTAGTTTTCATGCCTGTTTTTGGCTAAATCCAAATACACTTAATTATTTGAAGATCTTAAAAAAAGATATAAGCATGACTAATCAGCCCCTGAAAAAGTACTTACCATTAGTCATCAGGGAAATGGCAATTTAAACCCACAATGAGATACAATCAATTCACACATATTAGGAAAGCAAAGAAGAAGAAGACAAACACACATGCACATGGCAGTGTGAAGGGAGTCATTGTCTCAGTGCTGGTGACGGGAGGAGCCCCTCACACGTTTACTGGGGTTCTGTTATTTAATGCGCGACAGAAGTACAACCATCCTGGAGAACTGTATGGCAGTTTCTTATAATTCTACTCCTTGGTATTACTCAAGAGAAATGAAAGCAAATGTCCACAGAGCAGAGTCACACATGGAAGTTTACAGCATTTTTATTCATAACAGCCACAAGCTGGAAACAACCCAAATGGCATTAACAACAGAACAGATTTTTAAAACTGGGTTGCATTCACTGGATGTACCTACTCAGTAATAAAATGAAAAGAACTACTGATACCCAGAATGGCACAGATGAATCTCAGAATTATGCAAAGTGAAAAGCAGACCCATCGGAGCACAGGATGTATGATGCTGTTTATATGAAAGTCTAGAAAAACTAATTTATAGCAACCAAAGCTGGTCAGTAGTTGCCTCTTGGGGAGTGGGGGGTGGTAGTTGGTGTTGCCCAGAAAAGGACAGGAGGTAATGAATACATTCTGTGACTTGTTTTGGGTGGATATTAATTACAGTGGTGTACATAATTGTCAAAACTCAAAATAGTTAAGATCTGTGCTCTGTATGTAGATCTTACAGGCACTTAGATAATGAGAGTGAACAGCTGAACTTGAAACGCCATCTCCCTTTATAGGTGGGCCCGTCTCTGAGGGTCAGCCTCTCCTGCCCACAGTGAAGCCGGTCAGGTTTGCAAACGAACAGGAGAAACCCCGGTGCCCTGATGTCTGCCAGCTGCCAATGGCCGGGCAACTCACTTCCTGTTTTAACCAAAGCTCCGGCGTGAAGGAAAGTTACCTGGTCACTCCTCCTCGGTGAGCCCTGGAGCCCGACACTAGAAAGCCCATTTCCTGGTCTTGCAAAAAAAAAAAAACAAACCCCAAAACAAAAAAGACAGTTCCCTCGCTCAGCCAGAAACGCCTTCCACCTGCTCCTAGGTGGAAACTAGGAGGGAAACTCCGCTCACAAGTCCCGGGGGCCCCTCCTCTGGCTGGCTAGCCGGAAGCCCACCTCCCCCATTAGACTGCCTAGACCGCCCCCCTCCGCGCCCCGGGTGAGTCCCGGGGTTCCCGCGTGCAGGCGGCGGGGGACGCAGAGGCAGTGGCGGTTTCTGCTTTTATTTTTAGAGGGCGGATGAAACCAAGCTGCCTCCTTGAGGCGGACTGCGCAGACTGCTTGATTCCTACAAAGCTGAGGCCAGAGTCGGGATCTTTCCTCCCGGACGCCCTTCCCAGGGCCGCTGTAACAGCAGCACCTCCAACGTGAACCTTAAAACAAAATCAGCTTGGGACCTCCGGGTGGTCCTATGGTTACGGCTTCACCTTCCAGCGCAGGGGTTGTGGGTTCGATGCCTGGTTGGCGAGCTAAGGTCCCATGTGCCTTGTGACTGAGAAACCAAAACGTAAAAAACAAAGCGAAACAACACTGGAACAAATTCCGTTAAGACTTTAAAAAACGTCCACATTAAAAAAAAGGAAAAGGAAACACTTTAAAAAATATACACTTACAGTTCTGGAGGTCAGATGTCCAACCTAGGCCTCTCTGGGCTAATGATCAATGTGTGAGTGGGGCGCGTCCCTTCTGGAAGGCCCAGGGGAGCATCGGATTCCTGCCTCTTCCAGTTTACAGGCATCCTGGTGCCTCGTCCCTGGAGCCTTCCGGCATCTTCAAAGCTGGCAACATGGATCCCGTCATAACTTGCTTGTAGGGCCGTGTTCTCCCACTTTTAGCACTTTCACGGGCTCTGTGATTACACCGGCGCCACCTGGAAAGTTCAGACTTCCCTCCCTGCCTTCCCTGCAGGCCGGCTCCCTGCCGTCCGCTGAGGAGCAAGCGTGGTTCCAACTGCAAACTCCATTCCCTGTTGCCAGTGAAGGTAGCGTGTTTCCAAGTTCTTGGGGGTTAGGATGTGCATCTTTCTGGGGTGCCATCAATTTGCCAACTGTTAATACACTCCCTTAATTCAAGTTCGACTTCAACGCCCAACTTCCTCACTCTCTTCAAGTGGACCTGGGTTGATAGCTCAGTTCTGAGATTTACAAGTATGGTAACTCCAACAAGAGTGGCAACAATGACAACGACCACACGTTGAGAACAGGATGTAAAAACGAGCACCGGGGACACACGGTCTCATGTGATGCTTCCAGGACCCTTGTGGAGTGAATGGGCTTCCCTGGGGGCTCAGTCATAAAGAACCTGCCTGCAGTGCGGGAGACCTGGGTTCAAAAGATCCCCTGGAGGAGGGCAAGGCAGCCCTGGAGAATTCCACGGACAGAGGAGCCTGGTGGGCTGCAGTCCACGGGGTCGCCAAGAGTTGGACACAACTGAGCGACTAAACACTTGGAGTGGATATCATCAGCCCGTCACAGAGGGAAACTGAGACCCAGGCAGTATAAACGGCCAGCCCAAATTTGCTTAGCTTTGAAGGGGCCAATCCAGGATTAGCACCTAGTCTGTCTGACTTCAGGGTCTTTGGTCTTAACAGCACATGTCTTAATAGCAAACCTCTATGACATCTCCATGTTACCCTTTATCTGAGCAGACATCTTATATGAGGATAAAAGGAAATGTCTGTTGGGTGCTCAGCAAGTATGTAGTAGAACCCATGATGTGGATTCAGGGTTATTCCAAGATAGTCCTGTTGCCTCTTTATGCCTCTCCTGTTCCTTCCTTTCATCCATCCATCTGAGGCATCTTTTAAAGTGTGTTCAATGTTCTGTAACAGTTAGGATCTAGGTTCCAAGTTCAGATGACCACTTGGGTTCAACTTCTGGTTCTAGCTGCTTCACCTTGGGCCCACAGCACCTCTTTAAGCCTCAGATTCTTCCCCAGTTATAAAAATTGGCATGTAATTATTTCTACCTTATCAAGTTATTGGGGGAATTAGAAACAGCCATGCATTCACATAACTCATGGTTAACTATCACGGTTAAGTCACCCCCAAGTGTCTATTACTGAAATAGGTAATGTAAGTGAAGGAAGTATGACCTGTGTTCACATGGATCCTCTTTTTAACACACACACACCAGCTAGTGACATAAAATAGGAAATTAGGACGGACTTAAAATGGGAGACCAAGACAGTTGATAATGTGGTTCTAATCTGTGGTTAGGAAATCTGTCAAGGATTTCATGTTCTCAGATGTCGTGTTCTCAAGGTCGATGTGTTCTCAGAGAAAGGAGGGATTCACTGAGAAAGAACGTGGAATGTGGGGTGAATCACATGGGCTGTCATTGCCTGCAGCCCTCTAGAGGCCCTTTGACCATCCTGCCGGGCTATTTTAATCACCAGATGTGGTCAACCACAGCCTCTCACACACAGCTGTTCACACACAAACGTCATGATTTTTCGCCATATCTGTCTCTGCCTTGTCTGATATTCACTTAATCTTTTCCTTTAAATCAATCTACTACTTGCTATTACATTGCTAATATTAATATCAAGAAAATGATATTAATACATAGTGTTTCTTACTACTTACCTGCGTTTATGGGCTTCCCTGGTGGCCCAGTGGTAAGGAATTCGCCTGCCAGTGCAGGAGATGCAGGTTTGATCCCTGGTCCAGGAGGATCCACTGGGGAGTGAAATGGCCACCCACTCCAGTATTCTTGCCTGGGAAATCCCATGGACAGAGGAGCCTGGTAGGCTACAGTCCTTGGGGTCACAAAGAGTCGGACACAGCTACTAAACAACAACAAACAAAAGCAAAATGTTGCATTCATAGTAGAAGGAAACTTTGTCACCTTAGTAAATGGGAGACTGATTCGCTTGCACAGGCAGAAACTATGAAAATAACAGCACGACTATGAAATAAGTAACTCTGTGCATCCCGTCAGTCTGTATCCCAACAGCAGCGGGTGTAACATCCCTGGGAAGCCCTGTGCTGACGGGATGCACTGAGGAGGCTTCTACGACTTTGGGGTTTGTTGCCTGAACTTTCTGCTTCCCGTTTCTCATCACTAGAACAGGATGTCAGTAGACATAGCCACCCCTACTGAGAAATGACTGGGCTGAGCGGGGCACACCCCACAGCCCGTTCATGTCTCTTAATGCCTCCACAGTGATGGTTGTTACTGAGATGGGATCCGTGAGGAAGCCGAGGCACAGAGAAAGCAAGTGGCTTTGCCCCGTCACATGGCGCGAGGCTGGATGTGCAGGAACGTGCCACCAACCCATCCGCGTACAGACTCTGGATTCTCATGCCTCTGCACTGCTTCACCGGGGCAGAGAGCAATCGGATCGGTCAGCGCTGAGGAGGATGTCCTGGGGGGCGAGAACAGAGACTCTCTGGGCCCTGAGCACGGGACCCCCCCTCAGCACTCGCTGTGTGAGCGCACCCATCTTCACCGCAGACCTGTGATGGAGGTCCGCGTGTGGTTCCTACTTAGAAATGAGGACGTGGAGCCACAGCACCTTTGATGAACTTGCTCGTAGTTGATGGTGAAGCTGGGTTGGAACCCAAGCAGTCTTTCTCCAGAACCGCACAATGAACCCACAATTTCATCAAGGCATCCTACAGACGGCATGATGTTTATGCCACCGCCTGTGACGGTTTCCGCGTGGCGGCTGAAGAGCTGTCGGTCAGCCGTGGGTCTTATCTAGCTGCTGCTGAGCCCCACCTTGCTTGGTGTCCTTTTAAAGGTAGGTTTCAGATGACTTTGGTCTTCTAAGAGGTTAACCTGGCCCCGGGAAGGTGCCCATCCACCCACTCGCCGTCTGGAGGCTGCCTGCCAGGCGCCGTGCTGTCTCAGGATCAGGAGAGGGCTCGCAGAGGGGACGGGCTTGCAGAGGGGCCGGTCACGCAGACCGCGGCCTCACCTGCACCCGCATTTCCAGCTGTGTCTCCTCTCCTGCAAAGGAGGCTGACTACAACTCCCCACAATTTTTTTTTCCTCCCAGTTCTTTTGGAGAGAATTTTTGGCTGAGTGTTTACATAAAAACTCCTCCTTAATTTGCTCCATTCTGTTGAGTCGACGAGTATCACGATGCTTTTCGTATGCTTTCATTTGTTTGTTTCGCTGATTGTAAAAGTAATACAGTCCCGCAGCCCCACAGCCCCAAACCTAGGAGCCAGGTGTGCTGTGTAAGCCGGGTTTTCCCAGATTTTTAGATATGTTTTGCTTACACTGAATATCAGATAACACATGAATACTTCTTCGAAGAAATGTATGAATATTCACGCCACCTGGGATCATGAAAGCCCTCGGGTAAATTCAGAAGAGTCCAGGTTTGCTGTCAAACGAGTTTTGTGGATTTTGGATTTTGGAATGGTGATTGAGGGGTTATGAAACGGACCTGGTATGGTGGAAAATTTGGGAAAACATAATGATTCATTAAAAATGAAATAATCATATTGACAAGAGAACACTACTGACATTTCCATGTATCTTTTCTAATTCATCGAGTTATTAAACAATACCAGTGTTATTTTTATATTATTTTATCTATTTATTTTTGGTGGCACCAAGTCCTCGTTGCTTTGCTCAGGCTCTCTGGCTGTGGCGAGCGGGGGCTATCCTTGGTTTCCTTGTGTGGGCTTCTCGCTGCGGGGCTTCTCGTTGTGGAGCAGAGGCTCGGGGTGTGTGAGCTTCAGCAGGTGCGGTGCATGGGCTCAGCCGCTGTGGCTTTCCAGTCCCAGGGCTCAGCTCAGTAACTGTGGCCCCTGGGCTTGGCTGCTCCGTGGCGTGAGGAATCTTCCAGGACCAGGGATTGAAATCATGTTCCCTGCATTGGCAGGCGGACTCTTATCCACTGAGCCATCAGGGAAGTCCTAATCAATGTTATTTGATATGTCTAGTGGTTTTCTGCCAGGGCTGATTTTTGTCTGCAAAGGACATTCGACAACATTTGGGGACATGTTGGTTACTGCGGCTGCGTGGGTGGTGGGGTACCACTGACTTCTGGTGGGTGGAGTCCAAGGACGCTACTGACCAACCTGCAATGCACCGGATGGCCGCACAACAGAGGACCCAGCCCCACATGTCAGAAGTGCCGTGACCGAGAAACCCCGTCTAGGTTCTGGGCCTACACAACAAGCAAAACAGCAAAACCACTCATCTGGTTACTATGTGTTTACAAAGTATATATATATATACACACACAGACAAGTGTAAGTGTTTATTCTTCAGTATATGTTGTTGTTGTTTAATTGATCAGTTGGTCTGACTCTTTGCGACACTGGACTGCAGCCCGCCAGGCTCCTCTGTCTATGGGATCTCCAGGCAAGAATGCTGGAGTGGGTAGGCGTTCCCTTCTCCGGGGGATCTTCTCAGCCCAAGGATGGAACCTGTGTCTGCTGCGGTGGCAGGCGGATCCTTTACTGCTCCACCAGGGAAGCCCCTCTATAATGGGCAGAGTTTTTTTTTTTTTCTTTTTGCCACTCTGATCAGCTTAGACCTTAGTTCCCTGACCAGGGATCAAACCTGCATACTCTGTAGTAGGAGTGCAGAGTCTTAACTGCTGGACTGCCAGGGAAGTCCTCAGTATATAGTTTTTAATTTACCGTTTCATGAACATGTTACAATATTATCAAAAATTCTTTAAACATGTGATTCTCATGCCTATAAAATGTTCCCTCAGAAAGATGTGAAGTTGATTTTTTTGGCCATTCCTTTACATTAAAATTGATGTTTTCATTTTTCCTATTATTTAAAATAGCACCATGATAAATATCTCTACATCTACATCATTGGTGTCATTTCTGATTATTTCATTAGATTCTGAGGCCTGGGATGGTTCTAGAGGGAGGTGATTGAGTTGAAGGGTATAAGCTTAAAATATCCGTGATGTACATGATGAAATTGCTTTGTAGAAAGGTTGTTCCAAATTTTACTTGGCATAGCAACTTACAGAGTGAACTAAGTCAGGAAGAGAAAAACAAATATTGTGTATTAGTGCATACTTATGGGATCCAGAAAAATGGCTCTAATGAAACTACCTGCAGAGCAGGAATAGCGACGCAGACGCAGGCAGTGGACTCGGGGACACAGCGGACGGGGGCCGCGCTGACACAGGCGCCGCCCTGCGTAGGACAGACAGCCCGCAGAGAGCTGCTGTGGGCTCAGCGCTCCGCGCTGACCCGGAGGGGTGGCTGGGGGTGGGAGGGAGACCCAAGAGGAGGGGATACACGTGTACACAGAGCGGGGTCATGTTGGACGGGGGCCGCGCTGACTCAGGCGCCGCCCTGCGTAGGACAGACAGCCCGCGGAGAGCTGATGCGGGGCTCAGCGCTCCGTGCTGACCCGGAGGGGTGGCTGGGGGTGGGAGGGAGACCCAAGAGGAGGGGATACACGTGTACACAGAGCGGAGTCACGTTGTTTACACCAGAAACCAACACAACATTGGGAAGCAATTATACTCTAAATTTAAGAAAAATTTTTAATTAAAAAATGTTAGAAGTCTTAGGTGTTAAATAACAACAAAGCTAGTTCAAGCTCCCAACAGCAAAACTAGAAAATTCTGGTGACCGGAAAAGGCCTTCAGAGAGGGAAACAGTATGCTGGGTTCACGTTCCACTTGCCATTTGAACCCGAGTGAATTAGGTTTGCTTCCCCTCGGTCAGTTCCGGGCCCTCATTGTATTTTGATCATCCCAGCGTGCAAGCCGATTGGTTACAGTTCAAAGACTGGGCAACAAAACATAATTAAGAAGCAACTGACTTCTGGGAGAAGAAAAGGGCTCAGAGTCTGAGAGCTGTGTGGCAGAAAACCCTGGAAGGAGGTGATCACCATTTCCAAGCAGTGAAACTCAGTAACTAAAAGGCTAGAAGAGGACCTTCTCGGGGAGCTGCGAGTGCTTCAAAAGGTAATGGGATATATTTGAACAGTAGAATTTCAGAGTGAGATCTCAACTTCCTTGTGGGTCTCTGTAGGCTTAATCTGTGGAGGAAATGATGGAATTCCGTCCCAAGAATTAGTAGGTGAAACAGTAAGAGAAATGCAGGCCAAACAGATGATGTGATTTTGTTCTTCACTGAGTGTTGCATGAGAACTTAATGGAATGGGTAAGCTTCGCCTCCCCTGGGGTGAGAAGCTGTCACCTCTAAACCACGCTGCAGGGGGGACCTTGATGTGAAGGGAAGAGAATTCACATTGTATCTGAGGCTAACCAACAACAACAACATCCCTGAGAGCAGGGGTTGGCAAATGTTCCAAAAAGAGACTGATTGTAAATATTTTGGGGCGTGTTGGTCTGTGTCAACGGCTGAACTGGGCCTTGGTAGGTTGGAAGCAGTCACAGACAATATGTAAATAATGTGTTTCAATAAAACTTTATTTGTATAAACAGAGCCCGGGAAGCCTGGGAGATTCTGAGAGAGCTGAGCTCAAATTTCATCTCTACCACTTATTGGCTGTGTGACCCCAGACCAGTTAATGAACCCTTCTGAGCATCGCTTTTCTTGACTCTAAAAGAGGGCTAGCTGGAGTCCCCACCGTGTGAGTTTGCTCTCTGAATCAAATACAACTCTGTCTGAGTAGTGCTCCGCGTGGGACTCGGCACACCCAAGTACTGTGATAAAAGGAAGGCAGGTGTTGTGACAATTCTTATCTCGTTGTATGTGGGTTTGCGTGACGGTTTTGTCCAGTCAGTGCCTTTCTCCTCGAGCTCAAGGACCTGCTCCTTGGCACACAGTGGGTCTCTCGAAGCAGAAGTAGGGAGGGGGAATTGGGTGCCCGGGATTTAGCCGGGCAGGGTGGGGCAGGCCAGCCAGACTGGGCAGGGAGGGGCTAAGCCGAGATTGTCCTAGCTGCGGTCCCCCTTCCTCCCCATCCCGCCGGGACCTCAGTGTCACCCGGAGGCAGAGGGGCCGGCCCTTCACGCGCTGAGCTGGTCAGTTGGTTGCTGGCTGTGAGCTGCCCCACGAGGGGGAGGAACGGCCCCCCAGATGGCCTGGCACCTTCTGTGCTGACGGCAGCTCCAAGGAGCAGCCGCGCAGCAGCTGGGAAGGCGCTCTGCCCGTCAGGGGGGCTGGGAGGGGACAGCGCCAGCCTTGCACGCAGTGGCTGGCGACGCTCTGAGTTGGGCCCTAACCTCCCTCCCACGACACCAGGCTGCTTACGGGAACAGGAGAAGCACAGAGCCGGGGTGACTGACTCGTCATCTGTCAGCTCAAGGACAAATCGTGTAGCTTAGAGGCTGGACCCGGGGATGGGTGCTCTCATTCTGCAGGGACAGGAAGCGACTGCTTCCCCAGGGACTCGGGGCACCTCCTCTGCCAAGAGGAGTGACTGGCGTCACGCAGATGACCGAACCCTGAGCTTGGCACACACGGCGATGGAATCACGGTTGGCACCTGCCCGGTCCTGGGGTCTCGTGGGAGTGTGGTCACACCTTAGCCCTGTCACTGGGCCAGGTCACCCTGAGCCGGTGGCTTGGTGTTCCTAAGCCTCAGTTTCCTCATCTGTAAACTGGGGACAAGTAATGTTTCTTAATTCATAGGGTTTTTGTGAGTATTAGAGTTACTGCTTGTGAGACATTTTACAAACGCCAAGTGTCTTCCTCCGGTGAGGAAAGTTGAATGTATGGTGAATTTTTTTTCTTCCGTCATGGTGGTGGTACATTTTGTTTTGTTTTGTTTTCATTTTGAGGAGTGGTTTTGTCCAGTTCACTGTTTCTCTACGGCCATTTGCACATTACTTTGGATTTTTGCCATATCTCTTACCACCTAATATTCGTTAACTGACTCTTAAAAAAAGCCTTAAACCCGGTAACCTTGCAGGCCAGACCAGCACAAGAACGGCACAGGTGGGCCAGCACCTGGCACGCAGTGACTCCGCTGTAACGGGAGTCACTGTCATCATCAACACTGACATTAAATGACGTCTTTTGCCCCATCTCAGAGCTTTCTTTTAGAACCAGCTCTCTTGCATTCCCTCCGCTGAATGAGGTCACTTCTTTGCTCCTGTGTGAGCTCACGGATACGTTCTTATAGTGACTGGCCGAGCTGGGAATTCTGTGCGTAATATCAGGGGATTTTCTCTTCCTGTTTGATAGCTGGGACTCTGACAGATTCCAAGGAAGTGGTTACTCAGGGCAGAGTGCTCATGGCTGATTAGAGGGAGGAGTGGAAATTCCCCTTCTTTGCCTAAAATAACTGGAACTGGACCATGACAATATGAGCTTTGTCCAGGCTTGAAACGGTATCCTTTCCAAGTGAACTTGGTACGGAAATACTTACCAATATATGCTGATGGTTCTCACTGACAGGCTAGAAAAAGGTTAGTTCTTCTGTGTTCGCAGTTAAAAGGGCCATTGTTAGGAGCGATGAGTCCCAGAGGAGAGAACGAGAAGTGGGCTGACCTGGTAACATCGACGTCACCTGGCTTCTCTCTCTCTCTCTCTCTCTCTCTCTCTCTGCCCCTTATCCCCTTGGGTTTCCTTCCTAGCATACAAAAATTCAAATTCCGGAAATAGACCTGCTCTCCATTTATTTGATTATTTTTATGACAAGTTTGTTCGTGACAACCTTCTCCCGGACACTACCAAACAGATTCTGAGGAAATGAGAGAAGGAAATGCCCAGATTGGTCGAGTGGAGCAGAGTTCAGACTCCGAAGCAGCCTTAATCCCATCCCTGGAGCTGGGTCAGAAAGTTCATAATTAGAACAAGGGCAGGGGTTCAGCCTGGGTCTGACACAGGGTGAAAAGATCTGAGATTTGGTTTGGATGAATATCCTAACCCTCAACTGTGATTCTGACTACTGTAAACTTAAAAAAAAAAAAAAAAAAAAAAAGACTGGGCAGGATCTCTAGGAGGAATTCACTCTCTGTTTTTTAAAAAAATTTTATTATCACTTACAAAAATGTATTAAAGGCTAAGAGGAGGACGGGGTGCAGGAATGAAAGTGGGAATTCATACATCAAAGTTTTTTTGGGGCTCCAAGAAATTCTGCTATTGCTGGTTATGTTAGCCGGTGACATGCCTGTTCTTCCCAGAGGAAGGGAGAGCCCCCTGGCTCCTTGGGGGTATAAACACAGTCTACAGAGTTAGTGTATTCTTAGACCATGGCTCCTAAAGTTAAGCCAGCTATTGTGCATCTGGTGTTCAAAGGCATAGTCACCTTTCCACTCCAGAGTAACCTTACATGAAAGCCTAAGGAGACCTAAAGGAGAGCTGACTTGTCAGTCTGGCTTATAGAGGGCCTCCCTGGTGACTCAGTGGTAAAGAATCTGCCTGCAGTGCGGGAGACCTGGGTGTACTCTCTGGGTGGGAAGATCTCCTGGAGGAGGGAATGGCTACCCACTCCAGTACTCTTGCCTGGAGAATCCCATGGACAGAGGAGCCTGGCGGGCTACATTCCACGGAGTCATAAAGAGTTGGACACGACTGAACGGCTAACACTTTCACATGTTTTTTCCCCCTGGTTTGTAATGGTAAACAACTGGATATGCATGAAATGGCCAGTTAGGAAAGAATGCATTCTGGATTGTGTATGTGCCTCAAGTATATGATCAGTCGGATTCTTACCTGGGACTTTGGTTAGAGGTATTAGGAAAGGTGTGTGTGCACATGTGTTTACTTTGGACTCACCAGCCATGAGGATTATTTAGGCCTGAAGCTAGAGATGATCACTGTACAGTCATATGGAAAGAGTCTACCCGAAATTGACAACAATATAGAGGAAAAGAGAGCCAAGAAATGGAGAGTGGCACGCTCCTGCTAACCACATTTGACTTCTGGATCCAGCTATGCCTGAAGTCAGAAGTAAATTTGGACGTGTCAGTTGTGACAATGATGCATTCCTTTTTATTTAAAGCAGATTGCCAGATGCTGCTGTTGCTTGCAGCTGCAGTGGTCTTGCTGTTACACCCTCCTCCACCTGATCTGGACTCTAAATGGATAGGTAAGTACTTATCTTGGTTCATAACCAAATTCTGCAACAGAGGAAATCCACTAATCCAAGAATTAACTGCTAAGGATAGACTTTCATTCTAAGAAATTGGGCTGCTTCAACCATAGTTTGTTCAAGGGGAAACAGAAAGATATTTTGATTGCTACTGATAGTCATTTTTGGCGTAAGTTGGGACCAGTCAATGCTATCAAACATTGATATCTGTGTTGACTACAAAGAATTTCTTAAACAATCCATTTTCATCCCAGAAATATACACTCACCCTTTGAGTCATGGGTTGGCTAATCATTGTTTCTGCCACTTTGGGCTGGCTGTTCACCCAGACTTTGAGTTTATGACAACACACACTCCCAGATATCTACCCCCAGTAGACCTCTACGTAATGCTCTGGCACGTGGGGTGTTGCCTTGTAATCTTGAGGCCTGAGCATAACCAGGCACCCACTTCCCACGGCTGCCCACTGAATGAGTGCTGGTTTCATCACCAGGGGAACAGGTCTTCGACTTGTTTTTCTTGTAAAGATGATGCTTCACGCCAAGTCATCCATAGCGTGCAACCAGAGACGAGGCTGAGATGTCTAGAGATGCCAAAGGGAAATTGTGTAAGCCAGTTGCATAACCATCACCTCCTGTTAGAGCTTGTGCCTGAGAAGAAGACTGTCTGTCTTCTCAGCCTTCCGGAGAGCTGTGTGCCCCCTGGGAGCGAGTTTGATGGGACTCTATGTTGAAGAATGTGGACACTAAACAGGTATGGGACTTGGGACCACAGAGAGTCTGGGAGAGGCCCAGCCTGTGCCTACTTGATGAGGCTTCGAGCATCTCAAGAAATAATGATGAAGAACTGACAAAGGCCACCAAAAATTAGGGAATGTTTTCAATGTCTACAGTGAATGAAATAAGAACTTGAGTAGTCACACTAATTACTGTCCGCCACAATGACATTGGACTGTGTAGAGCATTATACGATTTAAAAGACACGGCATCTTAGAGTGAACTACAGCCAGCACGGTCTGTGCATGGGACACAGGTGGTGTTCAAGCGTCCCTTAGATGCCTCACTCCAGCTCTCCTACATGACATTAAAATTTTTTAAATTAAGATTAAGAATACTTCAGTTGTGTCTTGTGCCTCTTGCCTCCTTAGGCCTAGAAGTGAGAGCGGGGAGACCATCACTTGATGGGAACCCAGAGGAATCCACCGCAAGCTTTGTGGCTTTGTCCCAACCAGCTGTGTGATCTTGGGGAAGTCATTTAACCTCTCTGGATTTCCCCATCTGTGAAAAAGCCCTGGATGAGGGCCTTACAAGTTCCCTCTAAAGTTTTATGGTTACACCAGTTTCTTGTGACGAGTCTAAGTACGAATCTAAGTACTAGGGGCAGGAGAAAAAATAAGACAACATTCCACACAGATTCAGCCTTTGCCTGTGGGGTGGGTGATAAGGATCAGGAAGAGTGTGTGTGTGTGTGTGTGTGTGTGTGTGTGTGTGTGTGTGTGTGTGTGTTGACAGCCTGCAACAAAAGATACTCTGCAAAACTGACACTATACTGAGAGGGTAAACGCGATGACGAAAAACTCAGCAATGAAAGGAGGTGGAGCGAGGTCTGGGAAGGCTCTTTGAATGACCACTGCTTCCCAGCTAATCTGGTATTCTTTTAGCCAGACACTAAGAACGGACATGCCATAGAGGTGGGCAGAGGGCTCGGTGGGCAGAGAGGCCATTGAAGGATCTAGATTCAGGAAATGACTCCTCGGTGAGTCAAGAACAGAAGGTAAAGAAGAGAAAGGAGAGCAGCGATGATCAGAACTGGATTCCTGCAGCACTTCTGAGCCTGCTGTCAGGCAGGTCTGGATTTGAATCCCAACTCTGATCACTTATCAGCTGTGTAAACTTTTATCCCCTCTCTGCTCTGATCTTCCATCTGATCTGTAAGAGGAGACTCAGAAGACGCCCTGCCCTGTAAGGGTGAAATGGAATCATGCCTCCAAAGAACTTAAGCCCAGGACTGGGCACATTAATATTAATATGTGCCCAGCCTATAATTAGTACAGTGCTTGCTAATATTTGCTGAGCATCAACCAAGTCATACTTAACACGATGACCTCCTCGCGCCTTCCCGCAAACAAGTCTATGGGGCAGGCACTGCGATGACCCCGCTTTACAGGTGAGGAGGCCAGGCCCAGCACCTGGTCACCGTGGACGCTAGTCATCGTCATTGTCTGTCCTCTGGCGACAGCAGAGAAGGCTACGGCAACCCAGCAGCTCCACAAGAATGTGGGTGCAGACAGGCAACGGCTGCTGAGGCTGGCACTTTCTGGAGGTGGAAAATGAAGAAATATCACCCTTGATAGTAATACGTTTCTTTCTTCATCCAACATGCTTATGTTTTATTGGGGCATCATACACATAATGCAGTGCGCCCATGTTAATCCTTGATTTGAATTCTGACCAAGACACACAGCCCTCTAACCGTCACAGTGGCCTTTAGCCAGCACTGAGCTGTTTTCTGTTGCTAAAGCTTTGCCTTTCCTAGAATTTCATATAAACGATTACATACTTTCACTGAACACGTTTTTGAGCTTCACCCTTGTTCTTGAGTGTATTAGTAATCCCTCCCCTTGTTCTGCTGTGTAATATTCCATTATAGGGAGTGAATGCACACTTGGGTTATTTCCAGTTCGGGGCTATTATAAAGAGAACTGCTATGAAAGACGGAGCACACGTTTTTGTATAGATGCATGATTTTATTTCTCCTTGGTAACACCTTGGAGTATGATTGCTGGGTCGTAAGCTAAGTGTACGTTTCACTTTATAAGAATCAGCAAACCATTAGACAATGTGGCCACACCGTTTTGTATTCCTGTCAGCCCTGTAGGGAATGTCCAACTGCTCTGCATCTTTGCTGACCACTGGATTATCAATCTTTAAAATTTTAGTCATTTTAGCAGGTGTGTGGTAATACATCATTGTGGTTTTAATGTATATTTCCTAATGACTAATGATGCTTAGTATCTGTACATGTGTTTATTTGATGTTGTTATTTCTTCTTTGGTGAAGTGTCTACTCGAACATTTTTCCCATTGGGGAAAAAAAATGTCTTCTTACTACTTATATGTCTAGAATACAGGCATTCTTTATGTGTTCTAGATTCAAGTCTTTCCTCAGATATATGTTTTGCAAATATTTTCCCCATTTGTGAGTTGCTTTTTCATTTTCTTAATAGGGTCTTTTGAATATCAAGTTTTTAATTTTTACGAGGATTAATTTATCAAATTTTTTTTTTTATAGGAAGGATTCTGTGCCCCAAGGAATATTTGCCTAACCCAAGGTTGTAAAGACTTTTCTCCTAAAAGTTTTATAAATTTCTCTCTCATGTTTAGGTCTATTAGCTCTTTGGTCCATTTTAAATTAATTTTTTATGTATACTATGAGGAAAGGGTCAAGGTTCATTATTATTTTCATATGGATATCCAATTGTTCTAGCATCATTTGTCAAAAAGACTACCACTTTCCCATTAAATTAAGTTGATGCCTTTTTGTAAATCAACTGACCATACATCTCTGGATGTCCCATTAATCTACAAGTCTCTTCTTATATCAATAAAAATCTTGTCTTGGTTACTGTGGCTTTAACAGTAAGTCTTGAATTCAGGTACTTGAAGTCTTCCACTTTTGTTCTTTTCTGCACTCACTTATGGAGTGCCAACTGTGTATCCAGTCCTGCTCATTTGTTCACCGATTCATTCAAGAAAGATTTTAGAGTGACCATTATACCACGCTTGCTTTAGCTGCTAGGATTTGGTGGTGATAAAAAAACACACAAACTTTCTGCCCTCATGGAGTTTACAATCCATTGGAGGTTTGGGGTTGGCGAGTTGGACTGGTAGCCAGAAAAATATGTAGATTGTATTGTCAGATATATACGCGGTGTGTGTGGTCAGACAGTAATAAGTGCTGTGAAGAAAAGTAAAGCAGGATGAACTTGTGGACATGGTGGGTGAGTGGAGAAGAGGGTGGCAGGAACTGAAGAGTAGCACTGACATAAACACTACCGTAATCCGCCTGCAGTGCGGGAGACCCGGGTTCGATCCCTGACTTGGGAAGATCCCCTGGAGAAGGGAAAGGCAACCCACGTCAGTATTCTGGCCTGGAGAAGTCCATGGACTGTCTGGGGTCGCAGAGAGTCGGACAGGACTGAGCAGCTTTCAGTTTCGCTTCAGTTCGTGTAAACTGGAAGCTAGTGGGAAGCTGCTCTCTAACCCTGGGGGGCTCAGTTCTGCGCTCTGCGATGGCGCAGAGGGGTGGGCGGGGGAGAATGGAAGGGAGGCTCCAGAGGGAGCGGATGTGTGTGCTTCAAGCTGATTCGTGTTGTTGTACGGCAGAAATTAACACAACACTGTAGAGCAATTATACTCCAATTAAATAAATGATAAATATTTAAGATAGAGAAAAACATAAAGCACAGCAAAGAATAGTGATGGAAGAACTTTCTGATGGAGGAACTCTCTGAGAACCCCGAAAGAAGTGAGGGGTTGAGTCATGAACATGGTCTCTTTAGGGTAGAAGAGAAAAGAAGGGCCCAGAAGTTGAGCAGAGTGGGCAGTGTTTAGCTAAGTTTTCTCTAGTATATTTGTAAGGATTTTTAAAGTAAATCCACTTAGTGGTCATTTCCATGATAAATAGAGCTGGGCGACAGCTGAGTTGAGACTGAAACGATCTCAGAAGATGGATCCTGTTATGTGAAGAACTGGATAAGAGTTTTCTAGGAACAGGAACAGCAGCTGCAGTGGCCCTGAGGCCAGAAAGCCCTCAGCATCTTCTAGAAATCAGGTTAATATGGGGGAGTCTGTGAGATGAAGCCTGACAAATAAAAGAGACCCAGAAATTCCCTGGTGATTCAGTGCTTAAGACTCCACATTTCTACTGCTGGGGACCTGTGTTTGATCCCTGGTTGAGGAAGTAAGATCCTGGAAGCTGAGTGGTACCACCAAAAAAAAAGAAAAGAACGACACGATTCCTGTAGGTGTAGGTGTAGGTGCCCGTGTGTGTGCCCGTGTGTGTGCCCACGTGTGCGCACTAAGTTGCGTCGCTCAGCTCTGACGTTTTGCTTCCCCGTGGGCTGTAGCTCGCCAGGCTCCTCTGTCCATGGGATTCTTCAGGCAAGAACACTGGGGTGGTGCACCGTGCCCTCCTCCCAGGATTGAACCCACGTCTCCCATGTCTACTGCGCTGGCAGGATTCTTTCCTCTAGCGCCACTTAGGAAGCCCATAGGGCTTCATCAGCCAGAGGTTAGGAGTTTGGATTTTACTCTATAGGGCAGTGACACCATCGGGGAGCTTTAAATAGAGGGAGTGTTTCTGCATGTCAGTGTAACTCTGTGGCTTGTATTTCGGAAACTTCAAGTCCTGAGAAACCGTTGGGGTGTGGCTGTACTGTCTGGCAGCTTCCGGTAAACCCCGTAATCTGGGAGAGTTTATGAAAACGTTCAGGAATGAACCTCACATTTTGACTGTCGAATTATCTTGAGTGCACGCAGGGATGCTTCATTTTATTAGTATGAAGTGTGAGCTTTGATATATGGGGTGTGCATGTGTGTGTTCGTGTATGCGTGTGTTTGGAATTCTTAATCTTCGTGAGTCATGAAGTGTATTTCCACATTTCAACTAAATGAATGCTGTTTATTTTTATAGTCTTTCTCTGTCTCCAACTTTTAAACTAGCTTTAATTTGAAAATAATTTTAATTTATCCACCAAGTTGCAAATAGAGAAATAATGTAGATTACCTTTCTCCTTTTATATATTTACCTATTAACATTATTAACATTTTACTCTATTTGCTTGTTTGGTCTCTCTCCACATGCACAGACACACACACAATTTCTTCCTAAACCATCCATCACTGTTACATTCATCATGGCCCTTGATTCTCAAATACTCCAAGTATGTATTTGCTAAGAATGGGGATTCTCTCTTACACAGCCACAATAGATATTAAAACTTAATACATTTATCCTGATGTAACAGTTTAATTTACCATCCAGATTCCAGTTTTTATCAGTCAGCCTTATACTGTTCCTTTTGACATTTCCCTTCCAGTACAGGCTCCTGTTTAGGGGCAGGGTGTGCATTTAATTGTCTTTTTTTTTTTTTTTAGGCTCCTTGGACCTGGAACATTTCCACAGCTTCTCTTTGTCTTTTGTGAGATTAGCATTTTTGAAGACCGCAGTCCTTCCCCTGCCCTCTGCCCCACTGTAACAGAATGTTCCTCTAATTGTGATTGTCTGATTAGGTATAAGTTATGCATTCTTGTGGAGAAGGAAATGGCAACTGGCTCCAGTATTCTTGCCTGGAAAATCCCATGGACGGAGGAGCCTGGTGGGTCACAGTCCATGGGGTCACAAAGAGTCAGACACGACGGAGCGACTTCACTTTCACTTTCTTTCACTATGCCTTCTTGGCTGCAGTGAGGCACACAGGGGATGCTGTATCCTTCTCAGGGTGCCATCTCTGGAGACGGAGGATGTCCACCTGTCTGTCTTGGTGATGTTAAATGCCCACAACTTTTCATCCGGTGTTTACGGATGACATGCGGTAGGGGAGAGGGGAAGAAAACTGAAATAACAAAGAGGTGGATGACTCAGCATTTGTTAAGTTCCCGAGTCATCTGTGTTGCTGATTTAACCACCCAAAGCAAGGCTTTGCATAATCACAAAGGACACACACACACACACACACACACACACACACACTCACACACCCAAGTTCTGATCCACTTTGCATTTTTTTAGCTGCCACCAAAGTCCTGTTTCAGCACATGGAGCATTGAAAGAAATAATGTGAAGGTATTTTCAAATTCTGCATTGAAGAGTCATATATAATAATTACTTACATATATAATTATATAACAATTCCTTGGGTCTTAAACCAAGGAAGTGGTGCCATGGTTATGAGCTTTGTGGGTACCAGCCAAGCTTGTGGATTAGCTTGAAGCAGTGGTTTTCAGCCCCATACATTAAGTTCTCCTGGGTGCGTTTAACACCCAGTGCTGGGCACACCCCCACTCCGATCAACTGAATCAGAAGTTCTAAAAGTGGGGTTCACGGATGGGAGAATTCTAAAGTAAAGAGCCACCAGCTTAACGGTATGATTCTGGAGCTTCAATAATCCCCATAGGTCTTTAACTTTTGGTCAAGTGCTCCCTCTAACCGCTGAAGTATATTGAGCACCTACTGTCACAGACAGTCACAGATTTTGTTTACAGAGCATCCACTTTCCCTTCTATGGGAGAAAGCTCCCTGGTTTTCCTTTGGCCAATACCACCCCCACTTGCAGCTCATGTGGTTTTGGGGTTATTGTTTAGCCGCTCAGTCATGTCTGACTCTGAGACTCCACGGACTGCAGCACGCCAGGCTTCCTTCCCTGTCTTTCACCATCTCCCAGTTTGCTCAAACTCACGTCTGTTGAGTTGGTGATGTCATCCAACCATCTCATCCTCTGTCATCCCCTTTTCCTCCTGCCTTCAATCTTTCCCAGCATCAGGGTCTTTTCCAATGAGTCAGTTCTACACATCAGGTGGCCAAACAAAGTATTGGAGCTTCAGCTTCAGCATCAGTATTTCCAATGAATTCAGTTCAGTTCAGTTGCTCAGTTGTGTCTAACTCTTTGAGATTCCATGGACTGCAGCACACCAGGCTTCCCTGTCCATCACCAACTCCTGGAGCTTACGCAAACTCATGTCCATAGAGTCGATGATGCTATCCAACCATCTCATCCTCTGTCATCCCCTTTTCCTCCTGCCTTCATCTTTCCCAGCATCAGGGTCTTTTTAGATGAGTCAGTTTTTCACATCAGGTGGTCAAAGTGTTGGAGGTTCAGCTTCAGCATCAGTCCTTCCAATTAATATTCAGGACTGATTTCCTTTAGGATGGACTGGTTGGATTGCCTAGCAGCCCAAGGGACTCTCAAGAGTCTTCTCCAACACCACAGTTCAAAAGCATCAATTCTTCGGCACTCAGCTTTCTTTATAGTCCAACTCTCACATTCACACATGACAACTGGAAAAACCATAGCTTTGACTAGACGGACCTTTATAAGCAAAATAATATCTCTGCTTTTTAATACACTGTCTAAGTTTGTTATTGCTTTTTTTCCAAGGAGCAAGCATCTTTTAATTTCATGGCTGCAGTCACTGTCCACAGTGATCTTGGAGCCCCCAAAAATAAAGTGTTTCACTGTTTCCGTTGTCTCCCCATCTATTTGCCATGACGTGATGGGACCTGGTGCCATGATCTTTGTTTTTTGAATTAATTTTAAGCCCACTTTTTCACTCTGCTCTTTCACTTTCATCAAGGGGCTCTTTAATTCCTCTTCACTTTCTGCCATAACGTTGGTATCATCTGCACATCTGAGGTTATGGATATTTCTCCTGGCAATCTTGATTCTAGCTTGTGCTTCATCCAGCCCAGCATATCACATGATGTACCCTGCACAGAAATTAAATAAGCAGGGTGACAATACACAGTCCTGACGTACTCCTTTCCCAATTTGGAACCAGTCCATTGTTCCATGTCCGGTTTTAACTGTTGCTTCTTGACCTGCATACAGATTTCTCAGGAGGCAAGTCAGGTGATCTGGTATTCCTGTCTCTTGAAGAATTTTCCAGTTTGTTGTGATCCATACAGTCAAAGGCTTTGGCTTAGTCAATAAAGCAGAAGTAGATGTTTTTCTGGAACTCTCTTGCTTTTTCAATGATCCAACGGATGTTGGCAACTTGATCTCTGGTTCCTCTGCTTTTTCTAAATTCAGCTTGAACATCTGGAAGTTCTCGGTTCATGTACTGGCTTGGAGAATCTCGAGCATTACTTTGCTAACGTGTGAGATGAGTGCAATTGTGCAGTAATTTGAACATTATTTAGCCCTGCCCTTCTTTGGGATTGGAGTAAAATCTGACCTTTTCCAATCGTGTGGCCACTGCTGAGTTTTCCAAATTTGCTGGCATATTAAGTGCAGCACTTTCACAGCATTATCTTTTAGGACTTGAAATAGCTCAGTTGGATTTCATCACCTCCAGTTTTGTTCATAGTGATGCTTCCTAAGGCCCACTTCATTTCACATTCCAGGATGTCTGGCTCTAGGTGAGCAATCACATCATCGTGGTTATCTGGGTCATGGAGATCTTTTTTGCATAGTTCTCCTGCGTATTCTTGCCACCTCTTCTTAATATCTTCTGCATCGGTGAGGTTCATACCATTTCTGTTCTTTATTGAGCTCATCCTTGCATGAAATATTCCCTTGGTATCTCTAGTTTTCTTGAAGAGATCTCTAGTCTTTCCCATTCTATTGTTTTGGGGGGCTGACCCTGAATCCTGACTTCAGGGATGGACATTATTTCCTAGGTTTGGCCACTTGATCTGTTCATGAATAGTCTAAGTTGGTCAGATAAGACCTGAGTTAAGACTTCTGTTGGAATTATTGGCAAAAAGGTGCTTTAATTTCACCTGGGCTTAAAACTAAGAGAATGTTAATGTGAAGTTACCAGGGACTACGACAGAAAGGGGACCTATCCAAGAGTGAAGCCAACATGAAGTAAAGCAGAAAAAGAGATGAACTTGGTGGATATTGGTTTGAGCCCCTGTCCTGGAACCAGCCATGCCTGAACTCCTAGATTTTTAAACCATATGACCCAATAAATTCCTATTTTGCTTAAGTCAGTTTGAGTTCAGATTCAAGAAGCAGGCAAGACGAATCTCAGCCATAAGGACCTAATAACTTGACCTAAAGTGAAAAGTAATCAGAGATAGAAAGGCCTTAGAGAAGGAGGGACGTTCAAACACTGGTCCTCTGGCCTGTGGCTGTGGGATGTCACAATCACCCAGCCTCCCAGACTCTAGGTTCCTCCCCAGTGTAGCAGGGGTGGGCTAATAAAATTCAAGAATGCATTTGTGGAGTTGGTGGAGACAAACTGCTTGGTTCAGATAATACAAAGCTTCCTCCATCAAGCATGTGTGCTCAGAAGCCAAGCTCCAGTGTGGAGGAAGCTTGTGGCCAAGAAATGATAAACTAGTACTCGCTGGTATTCACTGAATCCATGCCACATGCCTTCTGAAGCCTTTACCTGCACTGTCGCTTATTCCTTACAGAACGGGCAGATATTACAGAGAAGGAAACTGGACCCAGCCGACCAATCACTGGCTGTTACAAGAGCCCAGGAGTTCAGTCGCGGGCTCGTCTTCTTCCCAAAAGGTGCAACCAACTAGTCCTGGGGGTTTGCCACCAAGAAACCCCTTCCAAAAGGTTTCTGGGAATTTTACAAAGAGCAGTGGACATCCTGCTCTTTGTAGAATTCCTGGCACCCCACTCCAGTACTCTTGCCTGGGAAATCCCATTGACAGAGGAGCCTGGTAGGCTACAGTCCATGGGGTCGCTAAGAGTCGGACACGACTGAACGACTTCACTTTCCCTTTTCACTTTCGTGCACTGGAGAAGGAAATGACAACCCACTCCAGTATTCTTGCCTGGAGAATCCCAGGGACGTGGGAGCCTGGTGGGCTGCCGTCTATGGGGTCGCACAGAGTCGGACACGACTGAAGTGACTTAGCAGCAGCAGTAGACGTCCATTTGGATAGGAGTTTTTTAACCTCATAAATATGTTCAAGGCACCAGAAGAGGCAAAAATAAGCCAAACGCAACCTTTCCTCAGCATCTTCCCCTTAGATACAGAAAAACAAATCATAAACTATGCTCAGTAATGAATTGGTAGCCTTAAGGGGCCCCAGAGCAGACCTTGAATCAGCTGGGATTTCAGGTCCCGCCCGTGGGGGGAGGGGAAGACTCCTACAGAGAACATGCTGGAAGAATGAGGAGGAGAGAGATTGGGGGCAGTAGGGGGAAAGGAGAGAATGAAACAAAGATTGGGAAGGAGGGAGCGGGCGGAGGGAGAAATAGAGACAGAGAAATGGGGGGAGGGGAGAGATGGGGAGAGGTGGGGGGAGGGGAGAGAAGGGGAGAGGTGGGGGAGGGCAGAGATGGGGGAGAGGTGGGGGAGGGCAGAGATGGGGGAGAGGTGAGGGGAGGGCAGAGATGGGGGAGTGGTGGGCGGAGGGGAGAGGTGGGGGGAGGGGAGAAATGGGGGAGAGGTGGGGGAGGGGAGAGATGAGGAGAGGTGGGGGAGAGGAGAGATGGGGGAGAGGTGGGGGAGGGGAGAGATGGGGGAGAGGTGGGGGAGGGCAGAGATGGAGAGGTGGGGGGGCAGAGATGGGGAGAGGTGGGGGGAGGGCAGAGGTGGGGGAGAGGTGGTGGGTAGAGAAAGACTGAAAGAGAGAGATGCTGGCTGGACAGGTAGACGCTGCGCTGTGGGCATGCGGTCCGGGAGGGCAGCTGAGCACGGCCCGGCCCTGGCTCCTCCAGCCGCCCCTGCCGTCCCAACCATCTTGTTCCCCGGCAGAGGTGTGAGACCAAGACTGGGTTCAGGGCGCCTCCAAAGAGCGGACCCCGCGTCGGGCGAGGAGCCCCCGGGGGCGGCCCGCTGGCCCCAGGCCCGCTCGCGCGGCGGCGCGGACGCAGGGAGCGCGGCTCGGGCCGCCTCCTCAGTTCTGCAAAATGGTGTCCGCGCCGCGGGCCGCGGAGGCTGAGGCACTGCGCGCCGCGGGGGTGTGGCTCCCCGCACGCCGCCCGCGCCCCCGGCCCTCGTCTCCACGCCCGGACGCCGTGTCCTCAGAGTGACCTGTGCTATCTGCGGCCTCGGACTGCTGCTCACAAAGAAGTCACACTGAACAGGAGAGTGTCCCTCACACTGGTGTCGGCTTTACGGAGGAGAGGAAACGCAGGTGCCCTCTGCCGGGCGGGACAGGCGGGGCCGAGGCGGGGCGTGCAGGGGGCTGAGGGCGGGGCCTGGGCGCGGGGCCCGAGATGGAGGCGGGGCCTGGGCGCGGCGGGCGGGGCCTTGGTGTCAGTCTCTGAGTTAAAGGCGGGGCCTGGGCGCGATGGGCGGGGAGTGCAGGAGGCTGGGGGCGGAGCCTGAGCGCCGATCCCCGAGATAGAGGCGGGGCCTGTGCTCGATGGGCGGGGTCTGTGCTCGGTGGGCGGGGCGGGGTCTGTGCTCGATGGGCGGGGCCTCCCCACCCCTCACCTTCTTGTGTGACCCGCTCCCACCCTACAGGGCAAATGGGGTCAAGCTGAGTTTTTTCCGAAAGGGGAACTAAAAACCAAAACTGAAACTGCTTTACAAGTAAATCATTCACTTTGAGGGAACTGAAAATTTCTTCAGTGGGATTTTTTTTTTTCCCCTGTCGATAAATGTTGAATTTCACAGGTGCCAGAGAAGCAGGGAAAAGGCCCGGGTCTTGCGGGTCACTGCCAACTTGCTCATCAAAGCGAAGGGTTTGGGGCCTCAGGGAGGTCCTGGCAAAGACTAGCTGCACCAGGCCGGGGGGGGATTCGAGGAGATGGTGGCGAAATGCCTGTCCATTCAAAATTATTATTGACACTTTGAGAATAAAAGAGGTGTTATTAATGATTACGACATGTCAATACGAATAATTCTGGAATGTGCCAGGCAAGCAGACTCTTTAGCTCAGCATTGTCCACAAAGAACTTAACACGATGATAAAAATGTTCTAGATCTGTGCTGTCCAGTAGGGTAACACCAGCCCTACACGGCTACTGGCTATTTGAAGTGTGGCAAATACAACCTAGCAGATTACTTTGTCCTTTAATTTTTGTTAATTTAAATTTATTTATTTATTTTTTAGCCCCACTTCAGGGCCTGCAGGACTTTAGTTCCCTCACCAGGGGTCCTATCAGGGGCCCCCTGTAGTAGAAAGGTGGAGTCTTAACCACTGGACTGCCAGGGAAAGTTATTTAAATTTAAACATGGTTGCATGTGTCTAGTGGTGGTGCTAGTGGTAAAGAACCCACCTCCCAGAGCAGGAGACATGAGAGACACGGGTTCGGTCCCTAGGTTGGGAAGGTCTCCTGGAGGAGGGCATACCAACCCGCTCCAGTATTCTTGCCTGGAGAATCTCTTGGACAGAGGAGCCTGGCGGGCTACAGTCCACAGGGTCGCAAAGAGTTGGACACGACTGAAGTGACTTAGCACACGCTCACAGTGACTAATGGTTTTCCTGGTGGCTCAGCCAGTACAGAATCCACCTGCCGATGCAGGAGGCCCAGGTTCCATCCCTGGCTCATTAAGATCCCCTGGAGAAGGAAATGGCAATCCACTCCAGTATTCTTGCCTGGGAAATCCCATGGACCGAGGAGCCTGGCCGGCTACCGTCCACGGGGTCGCAAGAGTCAGACGTGACTGAGCAACTCCACCACCACCACCAGTGGCTAACACACTAGACAGCAGAGCTCTGGTCACACTTCTCGCGGCCAAAGACCAGCGCCCTGGGGACAGCGGCTAAGTCCTCGGGCACCAGACTGGTAAGACAGGCTCTCTGTAAGAACTGGTTGAATGAATAGGTGGCGCTAGTGGTAAAGAACCTGCCCCCCAATGCAGGAGGCATTAGAGATGCGGGTTTGATCCCTGGGTCGGGAAGATCCCCTGGAGAAGAGCATGGCCACCCACCCAGTGTTCGTGCCTGGAGAGTCCCGTGGGCAGAGCAGACTGGTGGGCTGCAGTTCATGGGGTCACAAAGAGTCCGACACGACTGAAGTGACTGAGCACAATGAGAATTGGTTGAACAAATAAAAGCTTGATTATCAAGTCACTGTGCTCCATGTCTGCAGTGGCATAAACTCAGAACACTTCTCAGAGACTTCCAGAAACTTGGAGAAACACAGCTTCGCCTGGGAGAGCCGAGATCCCAGTGACATTTCCTGTCCGGTGTCCAAGGCTAACCCCAGGTCTTGAGAGCCCGCCTTGGCATATGGCACTGCCATCAGCACTTGGAAAGGTTAGTTGCTGCTTGTTCCAACACTTTCCTGGGAGCGTCCTAAAAGCTGGCAGAGTGTCCACGTGATCAGAAAAGGCCTTTTGCCTTTGAGGTTTCACCAACAACTTTTAAAATCTCTCCAGTTGTCTCTTGGTGTTATAGATTTGGAAAGCAGCATTTTTGTTTCTAATTATAAATTCCTAGGTGATGTCATTCAGTCCCCAAACACCCACTGGGGCAAGGCTCAATAGAGAAAGACAGTATGCTAACAAGTTATCTGGAGGTGTCAGAAAGAAATGAGGAAAAACAGTACAGTTTGGGGAAATGTTTTCCAGGCTGCTTTCTGGTTTTAGCAACTGCACTGGAAGAGATAAGATACACATGGCTTTTATAAGGAGGCAGCGGAATCTCCAGGGGACATGAGGCAGGAAAAAAGAATCAGGCTGAAAGCATCCGATCATCACATATTCACTGAGAAACAGATTACAATATAGCAAAAGAAGCTCTTCAGGGAAGGGCTCCTATGGGGACCTCTGGGGCCAAGATTCAGTGCGCTCTGGGACAACTTGACTTCAACTCGATGGTATTTGAATAATCCGCCAGGGAGAAAGCAGATATAGCACACACGGTCACATTGAGCGTTGAAACTCTCAGTTTGACAATGAGTAATGATCAGCCATGCCCAGAGGCCAGGCCGACACTCTCTCAGAAACAAGCAGGGAATTGAAGCAATTATTCAGTTATCCATGGACATAGCTACCGGCCAGGGCTGCATCCCCGATTTAGCCCAGAAACAGTAAGACTATTATAAGTTGTTTGCAATGTGTGGGTCTATCTTGAATTTATTAAGGAAAGAAGATTACAGAAAAATCCATAATGTCGTTGGGAGTGCAGTAAGACTGAGTCACACAGTCAGTGAACTGGGAGGTTGAGGGCCTCTTGCCACTGAAAGAACATCTTGCTTTTGGCCAAAATGGAAATAAAGATTTGGGTTTAGATATTTCAGATGGTCATTTCTTCACGTCACCCTTTATTATATGCGTGGTTGCTAAATTTCACATCGGATTGCATTTGTGGCCAAAAAGACAGAAAATGTTGAAACAGGACATTGTTCAGTTGTTTAATCACTAAGTCATGTCCAGCTCTTTGCAACCCCATGGACTGCAGCAAGCCAGGCTTCTCTGTCCTTCACTGTCTCCCAGAGTTTGCTCAAACTCCTGTTCTTTGAGTTAGTGATGCCATCCAGCCATCTCATCGTCTGTCATCCCCTTCTCCTCCTGCCCTCAATCTTTCCCAGTTTCAGGGTCTTTTCCAGTGAGTCTGTTCTTCGCATCAGGTAACCAAAGTATTGAAGCTTTAGCTTCAGCCTCAGTCCTTCCTATGAATATTCAGGGTTGATTTCCATTAAGATTGGCTGGTTTGATCTCCCTGCTGTCCAAGGGACTCTCAAGAGTCTTCTCCAGCACCATAGTTCGAAGGCATCAATTGTTCAGCTCTCGGCTTTCTTTATGGTCCAACTCTAACATCCATACGTGACTACTGGAAAAACCATAGCTTTGACTATCTATACCGACCTTTGTCAGCAAAGGGATGTCTCAGGTTTTTAATTCGCTGTCTAGTTTTGTCATAGCTTTCCTTCCAAGGAGCAAGCATCTTTTAATTTCATGGCTGCAGTCACCGTCTGCAGTGATTTTGGAGCCTAAGAAAATAAAATCTGTCACTGTTTCCACTTCTTCCCCATATATTTGCCGTAAAGTGGTGGGATCTGGGGCTTCCCAGGTGGTGCTAGTGGTGAAGTACCCTCATGCCAATGCAGGAGACAAGAGAGATGGGATTTCAATCCTTGGGTTGGAAAGGTTCCTCAGGAGGAGGGCATGGCACCCCACTGCAGTGCTTTTGCTGGAGAATCCCGTGGACAGAGGAGCCTGCTGGGCTACAGTCCATGGGGTTGCAAAGGTCAGACACGGCTGAAGTGACTCAACACTCATGTATGCATGATGGGACCAGATGCCATGATCTTAAGTTTTTAATGTTTTAAGCCAACTTTTTCACTCTCCTCTTTCACCCTCATCAAGAAGCTCTCTAGTTTCTCTTTGCTTTCTGCCATTTAGAATGGTATCTGCATGTCTGAGGTTGTTGATATTTCTCCCAGCAGTCTTGATTCCAGCTTGTGCTTCATCCAGCCAGGTATTTCTCATGATGTACTCTGCATATAAGTTAATGGGAAGCCTGGCGTGCTGTAGTCCATGGGGTCACAAAGAGTCAGACCCAACTTAGCGCCTGAATAACAAAGCAGGGTGACAATATATAGCCTCGATGTCCTCCTTTCCCAATTTTGAACCAGTCCCTTGTTCCATGTCCGGTTCTACCTGTTGCTTCTTGACCTGCATACAGGTTTCTCAGGATATAGGTAAGGTGGTCTGGTATTGCCATCTCTATGAATTTTCCAGTTTGTTGTGATCCACATAGTCAAGGCTTTAGCGTAGCCAATAAATCAGAAGATGTTTTTCTGGAATTCTCTTGCATTTTCTGTGATCCAACGAATGTTGGCAGTTTGATTTCTGGTTCCTCTGTCTTTTCTAAATTTTTGAAATACTATGAATAAACTAATATTATTTCAGCTGTTCCTTATTTAGCCTCTTCTGATGACTTTTGGTGGGCTGGAAAGAGGAGGAAATGTTTTACTCCCCCCTTTATTTCCTTCCTTCAAAGTAGCTTTGCATGTCACTCAGTTGTGTCTGACATTTTGAGACCCCCTCCATGGACTGTAGCCCACCAGGCTCCTCTCTCCATGGGATTCTCCAGGCAAGTATATTGGAGTGGGTCGCCATTCCCTTCTCCAGGGGATCTTCCCAGCCCAGGGATTGCAGCCAGGTATCCCACATTGCAGGCAGATTCTTTACTGTCTAAGCCACTAGGGAAGCCCCAAAATATAGTTTACCTACCTATCGAAGAAAACCCAAATATCGACAACCTAAATAAGATTTATTTTTTCAATTTAGTAAGAAATTCAGAAGCATGGGTGTAGTATAGATTTTAAGACCAAAATTTGGGGTCTTATTCTACTAGTCACATAGTTTTTCAGTTGGCAGAAAAGGAGAATGGAAAAAGAGATTACCCAAGACTTGACATTTCATTGCAAGTGAAAAGTGAAAGTGGCTCAGTCGTGTCTGACTCTTTGTGACCCCAAGGAGGAATTCTCCAGGCCAGAATACTGCAGTGGGTAGCCTTCCCTTTCTCCAGGGAAACTTCTCAACCCAGGGATCGAACCCGGGTTTCCCACATTGCAGGAGGATTCTTTACCAGCTGAGCTTTCATTGGCCAGCATCAATGAAGTGTTCAAAGGCCAGGTCTACTTGATAAGGAAGCTGGGAAATGTAGTTTTTAAAGCTGAAGTTTTTAAAGCCTCCCCTCCCATTAAAGGTGATATTCTGTTAATAAGAATATTATTAACAGAATAATATGGCTAGGCATTGAGTAGGTTGACCACTTCAAAGCATCTTAAAACAAATTAAAACAAAATTTTTATCTACTTTTGCAAAAGTAATATTGATTGTCTTTATGAGTGACATTTATGAGTCCCACATAGAAAGATACAGCTCGTGCTACTATTAACTGCATATATCAAGGCAGAAAACCAGTGAGTTAAGACGAGTGTGTGTGTCTCCTGGAGGTGGCTGCGTTCTTGCTGTGTGGTGGGCTTCGGGGCGTGCCTCCTGGGGTTCTCCAGGACGTAGGTGTGACTTCGTCTGTCAGCCCCTCTTGTCTTCTTCCATTAGGACCTGAGCTGAACGGGATCCTCCGAGAACTAACTTCCGTAGGAGTGTCTTAAGCCTGAAACACACCGTCCGGAGCAAGTTTAACTTCATTAGTGATTTGAGGAGAGACTTATTGAGCCAGAGGGAAGAGGTCTGTGAATAGAGTGTGTCTACGCTGGTTAAGTAACTAAGACAGTCACGGTGTTTGGGTGGCTTTTAGGTTCCGGTCTGAAACAATTTCTCTGTGAGTCAGAAGGAGGAAAAGAAGCGGAAGGGAGAGGCTGGGAATCCGGGCTGGGGGACGAGGGGCCACGTGGGGCAGGGTTTGACGAGCACGTTAACAGGTTGAGCTTCAGCCTGTGGCTCTGGGCTTAGAGGCTCTTCGGGGCCAGGCAGGAGCGAGGGGCCACGAGGCTGGGCAGGTCGGCAGGAGAGGGGCAGAGGCGGGCCCCAGCTCCCCACGGCGACAGTCACTGCTGGGCTGCACCCGGTTAGTTCCACCTGAAACTGAGACCCAGCTCTGCCGGTGAGGCGGATGGTTCAGGAGAAGCCCAGTATCTGAATGCTTACATGAAATCGGGTTTGATTAAGTGGAGTCAGACTTTATGAAGCTGGGCAAAGCGCTGATCAAACGTGGCTGCGGCTGGCGCCTTGGTGAGCAGCGCGGGGCTCGTGGGGCTCTGAGCGGGGTGCGGGCGCCGAGGCTGGTCTGGGACGGCAGAGCGGGAGCACGAAGGCGGGCCAGTCCGGTCCTCGCGGCAGGAAGGCCGCGGGGATGCGCTCGTCCCAGCAACGTTAACGCGTGCGCCACCGCCTCACGCTGGTCGGAAGGGCCAGCTTTAAAGTCCGCGGGTGATAGATGCGGGACAGGCGTGAGAAAGGGGGCCCTCCTGCACTGCTGGTGGGAGTGCACATCGGTACGGCCACTCCGGAGAACAGTATGGACTTTCCTCAAAAAACTAAGAATAGGGCTACTGTCTGATCTAACCATCTCAGTCTTGGGCAAATATACCGAAAAGATGAAAACTCTCATTCAAAAAGATACATGTACCCCAGTGTTCACAGCAGCACTGCTTACAATAGCCAAAATATAGAAACAATCCAAGTGCCATATATATATATATATGTATAGACACACACACACACGCTGGAATATTACTCAACCATTAAAAAAATGGAAATATTGCCATTTGCAGCAACATTGGGTGGACTAGAGTGTTTACTAAGTGGAGTAAGTCAGGCAGAGAAAGGCACTATATGACATCACTCATATGTGGAATCTAAAACGTAATACAAATGAATCTGCATTCAAAGCAGACTCACAGACATAGAAAATAACTCATGGTTACCAGAGGGGAAAGGCAGGGGTGGAGGGGTAAATTAGGAGTATGGGATTAACTGACAGAAAGTACTGTACGTAAGATAGATAAGTGACTATTTACTTAACTAGTTGTTTTTATTTAACTATTTAACTAAGGAAGTAAAAATAGATAAGGGTTTACGGTATAGGTCAGGGAACAATATTTCGTATCTGGCAATAACTTACATTAGAAAATCATCTGAAAAAACATAAACTGAATCACTTTGCCATATACCTGGAACTAACACAGTACTGTAAATCAGGTATGTTTCAGCTTTTGCAGAAGCAGTAGAAGGGGTGGTATCCGTGTCCGGAGAGCTCGGCGTAGGACTGGGGTAGACTGCTCCTGTCGGCGGCCACCGCCTTGGGACAGGCGCTCGTTAGCGTGTGAGAACGTAAGCAGGGAAAAGGACCCCCCCCCGCCCCCCGCGGCCATCCTAAAGGAAATCAACCCTGAACATTCATTGGAAGGACTGATGCTGCAGCTCCAATCCTTTGGCCACCCGATGCGTGCAGCTGACTCATTGGAAAAGACCCTGATAGTAGGAGAGACTGAAGGAAAAAGGAGAAGGGGGCGACAGAGGATGAGATGGTTGGATGGCGTCACCGACTCAATGGACGTGAATCCGAGCAAACTCCGGGAGTCAGCGAAGGACAGAGGAGCCTGGCGTGCTGCGTCCATGGGGTCGCAGAGAGTTGGGCACCTCTCAGCAACTGAACCACCACCGCAGCAGAGTGGCCTGGAGAGCCAGTTCTCAGTATTCCCCAAGAGGAGTCAAGTCCCACTCAAGTGCCCAGACGGATAGAATCAAGAGTATTCTCTGCTGCCTCCTTGTTTGTGATAATAAGGACCCAGAAGCCAGCTAATACTGTCCATCAGTAGAGTTACAGGTAAATAAACTCCGGCCCATGGTGTATCTGAGCTGTGGAGACACAAGAAGCACTCGGAAAGATAAGACACACCAAAACACCCCCGCACAAAGCCACAGCCGGCCTCTTCTCTCTCTCCCGCTCACGCATTCTCTCAGTCTGCGGGCGCAGGTGCAGGACCCAAAGCTGCCCCAGTCCTTCCCTCAGCGTTCGCAACATTGGATGCCTGGGCTGAAGGAGAAAGTTTCCAAGATGAGGGGTCAGTGGTCACCAGGGAATCTCTGTTTAAGTTGTTAATTATTGTAACTGGGAAAATGCCTCTCTGGATCTCTTGGGTAGTGAGAAATTAAATGAAAGTGGAGGATGATGCATCTGGCATTTTGCAAGGACTGTTGTAGCAGCGAGTGGCGAAGAGATGACAGCACCTTGAGGGGTAGATGGGAGTTTAAGAGGCAGAAACCCAAGCGAAGGGAAAGAGCCTTGTTAAGGCTGCCGAAAGGCCTGGTGGGAGCGGGGTGGGGGGAGATCAGAGAAAGTTCTTTGCTGGTTGGCTTTTAACAGGGGTGACTGAAAATCTCAATAAAATGGTATTTTGATTCCCTTTCACAGGGCATTGCTTCTACAGTAGTAGATTCTATAAATCTCAATAAAAGGGCATTTTGATTTCTCTTTCATGTGGGGTTTGCTTCTGATTCAAGATCACTCCTATGACCTGCATCCCAACTCTTCTGATGTAGGAAGTCTAGAAAGATTTTGATAGGAAATTAAAATTGATTGGTTGGATAGGACTAGGATATCTGTATAAAGGCAACACACTCCTGGGGAGAAAATGTTGCTTGAAATAGGATACAGAGGAAGGTCTGCCAACGGAGAGATGGTTAAGTATGTTAGTATAAAAATCAGCGGGGTAGGCTTTTATGTGGTTATTAAAAATCACATTTCCAAGTTTTAAAATTGGAAAACATGCAGAAATGCTGATAATCCAATGTTTGATTTTAAAAATGCTTGCCACAAAACTTTATGTGCAGTTGAGTCCATTTGTAGTTTACAAAATAAGTCTATCTGCATGAGGGGAAAAAAGAAGAAAGCATTCATTTGGTAACAGTGCTTTTCCCTGGGTGATGGGGAAATTGGTGATTTTATTTTTCATGCATTTCTGTTGACACGACAATTTTCTATCGAAAACGGGATTGCTTTTTTTAATTCCCCAAAAGAACTGTTTTTAAAAACCGTCATTGGAAAATCATCTCTGAGGACAACAGCCAAGGGAGGATTCCTGTTTGGCGAAGAAGCCGACAGGCGGGTCCCAAGCAGCCTTGGGGGACTTTCCCCTTTTTGCCCAAATGTCAAGTGTCGGCATTCACACGGTTAAAAAGGGCCTGAACCGAGCAGCCTCCCTAACGCTGAATGACAGGCATCAGGCCATCCCAGGAGCTGTTGTGAGTGCTTATATTTATCAGAGAAAACAGCGAACTTGAATGGGCTGGAGCTCACCGACTGGCAGCAGAGGTCTGGTCCTTGTCTCCTTGGACGGACCCTGGAATTCATCTGGAACACACAGGATGTGTATGAACATTACGGAGCAGAGCGCAGTTCTCTCCCTCCTGCAGAATCCCACTTCTTTCCGCCAACCTGGCAGCAAGCAAAACGACCTCAGGATTAAGCCCGTAAACTTTGGAATCAAACAAACCCATGTGCAATCTTTGCTTTTTTTTTTTAAACCTAACAGTTCTGTGGCTTCCAGCAGATTCTGTGACTTCTTTGTACTTTTGTTTACTCATGTGCAAAACGGGGATAAAGATCACCACCATGTTGGGTTCCTATGAAGATTAGTACAGAGAGTGGACACGTGCAACCCTGTGGACTGTAGATTTTTGTTCTCAGATTACCTGTTTTCTTCTCACCCTACCTTAGGGCCGTCATTCATGGGATGAAATAAGGAAGGATGGTTTGGGGAGAAAGATACTCTTGGTAACCTGCAGATTTTCTTGTGAAAAGTGAAATCTCCCAGTTCCAGGCTGGCGTCTGTTGTTGGTAACTGGGTTGGCTCCAGTCATTGAACCAATTTATTGAGCACTATTCCTTGCTAGGACGGCTTCCCTGATGGCTCAGGCGGTAAAGAATCCTCCTGCAGTGTGGGATGTCTGTGTTTGGTCCCTGGTCTGGGAAGAACTCCTGGAGGAGGGAATGGCAACCCACTCCGGTATTCTTGTCTGGAAAATTCCATGGACAGAGTAGTCTGGAGGGCTACAGTCCATGGGGTCGCAAACAGTCGGACACGACTAAGTGACTAACACCTGCTAGGCAGTGTGCTTAAGCCCTCTTATAGGTATATGACCAGCGTCCACATAGATTGTATTATCCCGTTACGTTTTATTCAAATAAGTCCTGATGACAGCCACTTCTCACCACCTCTTCAGCAACGACGCTAGTCTTAGCTACCTCTTCTCCCAAGAAGTCACAGCAGTAGCCTTCTCCTTGGCCTCCCCTCTTGCATTCTTTCCATTTCCAGTGAACTTTGGAGTCAACCAGAACGGGAGAACAACCAATCTGGAGAGAGAGTAATGTTACGTAGGGAAGCCCAGGGACTCTGGTTCAGGGACCGAATCCTGCATTGCTCAGTTAGCTGCTAACATACCCTCAGTCACAAGGAAGCAACTGGCAAAGGTGCCTTCCACGCCCCTGGTTGCCTAGCTCCAAGGACGCCAGACTTGCCGTCACCCATCCCTGCTGAGACTGTCTCTGATCGCTAGGGAAGTGCCTCTCACTTAAGTACGCTGCTGTCATTGCCCCTTCCTCTCTGCTCCACCAGCACAGTGAGAGAGAAATTTACCCACCCAACGCACCCTAAGATTTGAGAAGGCTTCTGCTTCAGGAAATGTAGTACATAGCTGAGAATCTTTCTCTGCAGCTTTTTAAAGTCAACCTTTGGATTAACCAGATGTCTGATGAGCATTAAAAAAAAAAAGTCTACTAAAAGTGAAAGTACCGTTGTTTTTGTTTATAAATACATCAAAATACTCATATCTTTTATTGATCTGTGCTGAGGGAGTTGTGGGTTTTCATGCAATGTTTTTTGAAAGAGTGAAAAGCAAATACCTCAAAATGAAAATAGGATCACACATGGTTTTATCGTTTTGTGCAGTTCATTTTACTACAACCTGATCTTATGGAAGGGATCCCGTTTTGGTTTAATCTTTTGGGGCTCCCTGCTCAGCTAACCTGAAAGTTTAGCTTTGGGTGTTTAATTCCATAGTCTATGATCATTTTAGGAAACTTACAAAGATGGCAACACACAATATATAGAATGATTCATTGTGGTGGAGTTCAGAGCAGAGTGATCTGTAGTAACTCTACACACGACAGTACAGCAAAGAAAAATAGCTTAGCCAAGCCCGCACACTGATAGGAGAAATCCTAGAGCCATAGAGATTTTAACCATGCATCTTATGAAAAAGCATAAGCGGAATGTACATGCTATAATTATGACATCGTATCGTATAATATAGCTTAAGTATAGACAGCATGGGCTTCCCCAGTGGCACTAGTGTTAAAGAAGCTGCCTGGCATTGCAGGAGATGTAAGAGAGGTGAGTTCAATCCTTGGGTTGGGAAGACCCCCTAGACCCACTCCAGTATTCTTGCCTGGATAAATCCCATGGACAGAGGAGCCTCGTGGGCTAAAGTCCACAGGGTCACAAAGAGTTGGACACAACTGGAGTGACTTGGCCACATGAACAAAGCATAATACAAAATGGTTTGCATTGAAGTGGGTACTCAGGCAGTCACTAGGCATTTTATTAATCACCTGCTATTTGCAAGGTACTTTCATAACTATGAAATAATCTATATAAAAAAATCTGAAGGGAGGATGTAAAAATAAGGCTGAGTCAGGAAGATGGGATTATCATGGATTCTTTGTCTTTATTTTCCCTTAATATTGAAACATATATGATTTCAAATGGACCTTATTAAACTTAGAAGTTTTGCACAGCAAGGGAAACCATCAAGAAAACAAAGAGACAACATACTGAATGGGAAAAAATATTTGCAAATGATATGATTGATAAGGGGTTAATATCTAAAATATATATAAATAGTTCATATGACTCAACATAAAAAAACAACCATATTAAAAATGGGCAGAAGGACTGAATAGACATTTTTCTAAAGAAGACATGCAAATGGCTAAGAGGCACATGAAAAGATGCTCCTAATTATCAGAGAAATGCAAATCAAACCCACAATGAAAGATCACCTCATACCCGTCAGAATGGCTGTTATCAAAAAGAACAGAAATAACAAACATTGGCAAGGATGTGGAGAAAAGGGAACCCTCATATACTGTTGGTGGGAATGTAAGTGTAAATTGGTGTAGCCACTATGGAAAACAGCATGGGAGTTTCTTAAAAAATTGAAAATAGAGTTACCAGCAATCCCACTCCCGGGCATATATCTGAAAAATAACAAACACACTAGTTTGAAAAGATAGATGAACTCCAGTACAAGATTTATAAGTACAGACATTATTTACAAATGCCAAGATATGGAGGCAAGCTCAGTGTCCAACACAGACGGACAAAGAAGCTGCAGTGTATGAATGTGTATAGTGAAACACTACTCAGCCATAATAACGCATGCGATTCTGTCATTTGCTACAACATGGATGGGATTAGAGAGTACTATGCTGAGTGAAGTAACCCAGACAGAGAAGGACAAATATATATGGTATATGTGGTATATTTGTATATATATACATATTGCACACCACCACCTATATATAGGATCTAAAAATAAACTAGTGAATATAGCAAAAAAGAAACAGACTCAGAGAAATAGAGAACAAAGTGGTGATTGCCAGTAGGGGGAGGCGAGAGGGACAGTCTGGGGTGGGGAGTAAGAGGCACAAGCCGCTGTGTACAGAGTGACTATAAGGATATATTCCACAACACAGGGAAATCTTTAAAGAAGATTTTATTTCAGTACTTTGTTTTTAAAAAAAAGGATAAAAATATTTGAAGCAGCATAACGATGAGAGTTGCAAATGCTAATTTTGTGCTAACTTAATCTCAGGCACTGCTCTGAGTAGACTGGGAATTTGATCTGGTTTACTTCTACAGTGATGCTATTATCAATAACATCACTGCCATTTTACAGTGATGTTTTATATAAGCCCAATGTCTTAGAGATGGCTCATAGGAGAACTGAGTCCCAGAGTGTTCTTGATTACTACTTCAAACCTATCACACAAAGGTATGGAACACAACTCTGCACGTGAGATTTCTTTGATATTTGGCCTTGCAAGCGGTTACCTCCTTAGCCGTCCTGGGGGGTTCTCTGCTTTTCCTATCACTCTCCCAGACCCAGACTCACAGTTTATACTCAATCGATCAATGAATGAAGAAGGCCAGAAATTGGGTCATCCACTTCATTTTTTTCAGAAGTGTTTGTCAACAACAAGGAACTTTTAAAGAGTTATTTCTGTGTGTCCACCATTCCAGACTGAAACAGATAATGCGTACTCAGTTTACAAGCAAGCAAATACTTAAACTGAGAAGACAGTGATAAAACCAGGGGCTTGTTTCACTCTGGGAATATTCCAGAAACCAAGTTTGAATAATTGCTTCATGTTCAGTTGGACACAGGTTCATTCCCACCTTGATTCACACATAGAAATACGCCTATCTTACGACTGCTACACACATACACACTCCTCTTTCCAAAATACTGATTATGTGTGAACCAGTCATTCGTGACTTCAGAGCACTGAGTCCTTCAGTGTCAGCCTTGACTCCAGCCTTTCTCTGATATTCACATCCAGTCCAACAGCACACCCTGCCCACCCCATCTTCTAAATCTGAGACCTACTCAATAGGCCAGCACAAGACAATTTTGGTAAATATTCCATGTGTACTTTAAAAAGAATATGTATTTTGCAGTTATTTGTTGCCTTGTTCTATAAACATTGATTCAACCTTTTTAATTGTTACTAACTTTGTTGGTTTGTTTTTTAGTTACTGATAGAGGAAAGGTGAAGCTTACAACTACGATTGTGAATTTATTTCTCCTTCTAGATCTGGGGGTTTCTGCTTTATATCCATCACAGCTATAATAGCAAGAGTTTGTAGATTTAAAATTGTTCTTCCTCCTCATATCTGTAGATGACAAGGATGGAATAGGCTCTCACGAAATGTTTGCTGCTTGCACCACATAAAGGGTCATGCGTGTGTGCTCAGTCATGTCCTCCTCTTTGTGATCCCATGGACTGCAGCCCGCCAGGCTCCTCTGTCCATGAGATTTCCCGGGCAAGAATACTGGAGTGGGTTGCCACTTCCTCCTCCAGGGGATCTTCCTGACTCAGCGATCGAACCCACATCTCTTGAGTCTCCTGCATGGGCAGGCAAATTCTTTACAATCAAGCCACCTGGGAAACCCCGAATAAAGGGGCAGATGGGGAGAACCCAGAGTCTTCTTGGCTCTGTTGATCTCTATTTATCCCCTGAATGAAGATGTCTGCATTTCCCTCTGAGTCAGAGTCAACAGCAAAAAAATAAAAATCTCCTATTCTGGTCATTTTTCCAGAGTTGCTCTCGGAGACTGCTGTGGCACCGAGGAATGAAAGAAACATCACCACCACCCCCATTCCAGAATTTCCTGTCCTGTCTTGTGGTTGACTTCAAACATTTCACCTCCCGCCTCCCTTTCTCACCATCTCTTCTTCATGGCTAAAGAAGTTACACATTTGCAAAGGAAATGATTAAGCAAATCCAGAGATCTGGGCCAGGGGACCTGATTTTTTCAAGGCCCGCGTTTCTGAGAGCTGAAGAAATCTGTGCGATGAGGGGTTTGCTCATGCGTTTTTAGCTGTAGTCAGGACTGGCGCACAATTTCCTGTTTTTGTATCCTCAAAACTGCTAAGCGACTTGTGAACAACTGGCCGAGAGAGGGAGGGGCGGGGGCTGCGGGAGGGTTGTGAGCCAGGACGGGTTGGGGAGGGCTGCTCCTTCCTCGGCCCTGGCAGGACTTCTGTGAAAGTGGAAACGTTTTTCAGTGTTTTATTTTTGTCGTTTGATGGCGGCGCAGTCGAAACTGGAGGCAGTCTCGGATTCTGGACTTGAAGTTGGGGGATGGAGTGGTAAAGAGAAGAAACAAGTTCCAGCAGGAATTTTAATGGGTGTCCAGATAGTCAAACGATGGTTGAAACTCAGTGTCCTCACAAGTGTGAACCTTTATTAGGCCCTTACGAAGCGCCAGGCGTGGCGCCAAGGGCTGGGCAGGGAGGGTGTCTCCCTAAAGCCCGTGCAACCCGCAAGGGGGCCTCCACCATCGGCTGCGCTTTACGCGCGGGGAAGCAAGGTGGGGAGGGAAGTGACTTGGAATTCCAACCCGTCCTTTGGACCCAGAGCCTGCATCCTTAACGTCTACTCTGTCCTGAAGGTGACAGAGGGGACTGCAACATACATGTTCACATATGTATATTCAGGGAGAGGGAGGAGCCCTAACCAAAGCTGAGCCCTGGTTGGTTTTTTTTTTTTTTTCCTCTCTCTCTCAAAGCAGGACCTCAGGTTGTGCTGGGTATCTGTTCGCTCTGACTTCCTCTTTCCAGGCTTACCTTTAAACTACCTTTTCTGAGATCCATAGAAGCCAAGTGGCTTCTCCTTCAGGTCAGCCAGTGGGAGGCACTTGCACCAAAATAATTTTTCCTCCCGTCAGCACAAAAGAAGCGCTTCTGGAGAGCAGCCGAACCTCCCCTCTGCTGCACCCTCCCAGGCCTCACCCCCTCTCCCACCCCCACCCCAGCCGCCCCCCACAGGGCACCCCGTTTCCCACAGGACCACAGGTTCCCTGGTCTGGTGAGCAGACCCCCAGCTGCTGTCTGTCTGGCCCGAACAGTAGTTGCGGCTTCCTTCTGTGTCTCGTCTCTGCAAGGTCTCCTTGTCGCATGGCTGCCTTGTCAGCTCTTCCAGCACCTCTGAAACCAGTGCCGTATTAACCCTCCTTCTATTAAACCACCTTGCACAAGCTAGGTCCCCTGATGAGAGCCTAAGGGAGACACAGGTGTTTGTGCTTTAGATACAGACCCTGAGACGAGAGGTTTCGTGCAGGTTGTTTATTTGGGAAGGGGTCCCAGGGAGCACGAAAGCGGGAGAGTGTATTTGTGAGCGTGTTACTACTGTGGGCTCTTGCTGGGGACGCCTGTGGAAATGTGTAGAAGATCCCCCCAAATATGGAGAAGCTGAGCTATTTATCTGTCATCTTCCATCCCTGCTTGGTTGAGGGTGCTTCTGGAAATGTGAACTTTCAGGCATTTCCAGGAATCCTGCATGTGGAGTGAACAAGATCCCACAGTCCCTGGAGGAAGCCATCAAGAAGGAAAGCAAATAATGGAGGGACCATGGAAGTGGGGCATTATCAGGGCTGTGGGTGAGCTCAGAGTTGGACTGAGGACCAGTGAGGCGCCCACAGCATCCGCTACTATGGCGACATGGCTAATCAGCAGATGCCAAGGAGAATCAAAGGGAGACCCGAGTCCCCTCTCCTCAGTTCTACTTTACTTTCGAATGGGACGGACACCGGGGAAGACCAACATGTTTTCCCTCCTTTCTTTCTCTTTCCTTGGATGAGCCAGACAGTCAGGTTACCAGGACAGGGAGAGACAGGGATGCAGCTTAAGGGTGTCCCCAGGACGGGGTGGATTTTGAACCCTTGAAAGAGAAGACATACAAATTCTACCTTGGGCAGATGTTCTGGGCATCCTCATCAGTATGCTTTCTGAGCGCTCATTTGCCAGGCAGTCTACTAACGAGCTGTAAATGCGTTGTCTCATCCCCCTGGTGGTTCAGACAGTAAAGAATCTGTCTGCAATGCAGGAGATCTGGGCTCCATCCCTGGGTCAGGAAGATCCCCCCGGAGAAGGAAATGGCAACCCACTCCAGTATTCTTGCCTGGATAATCCCAAGGACAAAGGAACTTGGTGAGAGACAGTCAGTGGTGCCTCAAAGAGTCGGACAAAACTGAGCAAATAACACACGATACTAACAAGCTATAAATGCATTGTCTCATTACTCTTCTCATCAAGTCTAAGTTCTCCAATTATTTCCATTCTACAGAGAAGCAAACTAAGTAAAGTAACTAAAGATGTCACAGCCTTGGGCCATAGATGTGGGTAATCAGGTGGACGATGGGGCTAAATTCCAAACTCACATTTATGACACTTGGAAAATAAGCATTCAAGCATCCTTTCAAGGACCAAAGCCATTTAGAGGTTTTATCTGAGTATTTCTTATACTCTGTGAAGAGGCTTAAAAGTAAAATGATGACACTCTGTGGTGTCTGGTAGTTCAGGTCACTCAAGGGATTCAGTGAATATTAGTTGAATTGAGTTTGCATTAGATCCACCTGCAACCACAGTACAAATCTGATTCTGTAACCCTTCAGCTCAGATCTCTTCCCTGGCTCCCTACTGCCCACAGGAGAAGGTTTAAGCTTCTCACTGCGGGCTCCTTACTGCGTGTCCCTATTGACGTGGTCCTTCCTCCTCTCCAGCCTTCACCATCTTATCTGTCTCCCCACAGCCTCACTCCAGCCATGCTGACCTACTTGCCATTCCCTCTGTAAACGCTGGCCTTTTGCACTTCCGTTCTGCTGGAAGCCCCTTCGGCCACTCTTTGAGTTAGTTCAACCGTTACCTCCCGAAACGGCCAAGCTCCATCCCCTTAGTATTGAGGCAGTGCCTTTCTCTACGCGCCACCATGCCCTGTGTTTATTTGTATTACAGTCGTCTTTGTGTCTGTGCATCTCTCACAGACACAAAACATGCCTTTAAGAAGAGCTTAGTTGGGTTGCAACCTTGGCTCTGACCTGTGTGTCCGCAGGCTGAGTGGCTTCTCCTGTCTCCACCTTGGTTTCCTCACCTGTAAACTGGGTGGTAAACGGGAATTCCTGTGAAGCACAAGACCTGACCTGGATAGTAAATCCAAGGTTAGCTGTGAGTATCTTTGCATGTTCAGAACTGGTCTTTTTTTGGTTGACACTCAGTGAAGTCAGAGCTCAACCTTGACCAGTGGTTTTTAATTTTTCCTGCATCAGAACCACCTGGAGGGCTTGTGAACACACACATTGCTTGGCTCCCCCTGGGTCTGGAGTGGGGCTTGACAATTTGCATTTCTAATTGGTTCTCAGGGGGCGCTGTTGTTATGGAATCACACTTTGAGGACCACTCAGCTGGGCACCTGAGGAGGGAAGACTGATTAAAGTGATCAAACCCTTGGAGTTAAAGTCAAGCTAGAGCGTAAGGCAACCCTCTTTCCAATGGATCTGGCCTTAAAAACCTTATCTATCAACTTACCCATCAGAGGCTATTTATTGAGCATCTACCATGCCCAGGCACTGTGCGTTGATGATAGAGCAGAGAATGAGACAGGTCCCTGATGTTGATGGGCTCACGGTCCAACAACCTGGCCTGCAGGGCAGGCATGATAATTGCTCAAGTCCCGTCAGGAACTTGAAGGGACCTGGCTGGCTTGGGGAAAGGCAGACTTTAAAAATACTGATATGCACAGCTGCTTTATTGGTTACTGCATCATCATAGGTACCTTCTCAACATCAGGTTCACAGAAATGATAAATCAAAACTGATGACAGTGATCCTGTAATTCCCTTGTCTGGCACTGATGAAGTCAACTCATTTGGGACATGGCAGAGCTGAGTCCCAGAGGATCAGAGCCAGGTTGTGACAAAACAGCTGTTGCATAAGATGATAAATATCCCCACCGTTGTTGTCACTATTAACTAGCCAACTTGAGCAGGAGTTTGCAGGTACTTGGTGCTAACATTCCCGGTGCTCTAACAGCCCTCCTGCACTGTTTTTTTTAATGTACCAGCCATTGCACAAAGGGTTTGCCCTGCTCCATCTCAATCCACGCTCACAGCAGCTCCGCGAATTGTGCGCTGTTATCACTCTCCTGTTTAGGGAGGAAACAGACAGGGTAAGTCACTTGCCCTCTCCTCTCGTTGGGTGTGAGGGTGACTTCCACACCTGGTGGTGACACCAACTCAACTGTTTACAATCACACTACGCTTCTTCTCAGCCTGAGCCGATAAAAATGGGAAAACCAACCAATAACCAACCTTTGTTCGGGGATCGAGAATCACAGGGAGCAATGGACTCCCCAGCTTGGCCCTCGTACCCTGCTGCTGCTGCTGCTACGTCGCTTCAGTCGTGTCCGGCTCCGTGTGACCCCATAGACGGCAGCCCACCAGGCTCCCCCGTCCCTGGGGTTCTCCAGGCAAGAACACTGGAGTGGGTTGCCATTGCCTTCTCCAATGTGTGAAAGTGAAAAGTGAAAGTGAAGTCGCTCAGTCGTGTCCGACTCCCAGCGACCCCATGGACCACAGCCTACCAGGCTCCTCCGTCCATGGGATTCTCCAGGCAAGAGTCCTGGCGTGGGGCGCCAGTGCCTTCTCGGGTTGTTATCATTACCCTTGATAAAAGTGAAAGTGTTAGCTGCTCAGCTGTGTTCCCATGGACCGTGGCCCGCCAGACTCTACTGTCCATGGACTTCTCCAGGCAAGAACGCTGGAGTGGGTTGCCATTTCCCTTCTCCAGGGGGTCACTTCAACCCAGAGATGGAACTCAGGTCTCCTGCATTGCAGGCTGATTCTTTGCCATCTGAGCCACCAGGGAAGCCTTACTGTCAGCCTTCCCTTACAGGGAAGCCAACTGTCAGCCTTACTTTGATTAAATTGCCCTGATTTGCTATCCAGGCACGACTGTGACTCAGTAAAGTGCCAGCAGGTGAAGAGGCTCCAGTGGGTGGCTTTCCAAGAGAGGGAAATGAAAGAGTTAAGCTCCCCTGAAAGCCAATTTATGCCAAGGACCGGATTCTGACTGGCATTCAGGCAGTGCTAAAGATCTGAATTACAAATTTACAGAATTTGCTGCTCTGTAAGTAATTACTTTTCTTCCTAATGGAGCCCGTAATTTCCGGGGTTGGGGTGGGGTGGGTGGCTAGTGTCACTTGATTTCTACTGATAGAATGAACAGGATCTAGACCAGAGAGGAGTTTAATTCTACTCACCGTGCGAACTGCCTTTTTATGAATAAAAGGCCGAGAAAGGGCTTGGGAGGATAGCTAAAAGCTGATAAGAATATTTAGATTTCTGCAAAGCGCATTCCCTGTATTTGCAACTTGGCTGAGTTAACTCTGGCAATCATCTTCCTTTCCTCCTCTTTCAGGTAGGGTGGTAAGCTGATTCTAGTTTGTAAAGCTTAAGATCATTTTGGGATTCTTTGACAAAAGAGATGCTGCCCGGCAGGCCTGCTCCCGTCCCGGCACTTTGAGAGGGAGCCAGCAAGGCGCAGATTCGAACCTCTTGGAGTCTCATTAGACGGGTCCCCAGTGCATCTGTTTGCACACAAACAACAACAGTGCAGCTAGAGAGTCTGTGTGTGTGTGTGTGTGTGTGTGTGTGTGTGTGTGTGTGTGTGCGCAAATCCCTGATAATTTGTTTAAGGGCAGGGGGTGCAACGAAACCACAAGGACTTCGCTCTCTTTCTCTTCCTTCCCTCTTCGGCATTTTCCTTGGGTGGCACGTGGCCCTCTCCCCAGGATGAATTCATGAGAGACCTCAGGGGCTGCTGAGAACAACTGCAATTTGAATGAATTCTTTACGGATATCAGTCCAGACGTTGCCCTTGGCTGGAGCTGGCAAGCAGCGTTTTTCTGTTGTTGTTTTTTGTTTTCCCTGATGGTGGCCAATTCAGCTCAGCAGCCCAATTCTTGGAAAGGCCACGTCTTGACACAGGAGAAGACACTTCCATGTGCACCTAAAAATAAATAATAAGTTAATGAGTATGTCAACTTCAAAGAGACACCTTTGCCCCTCCCCCAGGTGTTAATTTCTCTTTCTGTTTTGGGGTGTTCTTAACGTTTCACTGTGTGTGGTTTTGCTATCCAAAGGGCATTCCTGGGCCCTGTAGTTTAAAGAACTTCAGGCCCTCTGTGAATCTGTGTCCCCGGAGCTTTCCTGCCCTCCCTTGGGGAGTAGCTACTCTTTTCACCCCTAATCCAACAGGAAGCATGGAAATTAGTATTTATTGCAAATGCGTCAGGAATGGGCTCTCCAATCAAAACCAAACAAACCCCACCAAACTCAAAAAACAGAATTTTAACTTGCTTTGCAGGCTACAACTGGCTTTAGAATCTCCCCAATAATTTTTAGAGTCCTCGCTGGCTTAAGCTTTCTTAAAAACAGAACAAGCAATTTCATTCAAAGATGGCTCTCCTTTTTTGGCCAGGAGGATGGGAAACCAGTTATGGAAACCGTTGGCATGCTCTGCAGCAAGATTCTCAGCAGAGAACTTCTTTTTAAAAGTTTGAAAAATTTTTTCCAGGGTGGGGGGGCTCCTTCGGCATTAGTGAGTCAGCCTCGCCCTGGAGACATTTCTCATCAGGGCGAAAAGCCCCTGTGTCCAGTGAGGTGAAACTTGTCACCTTTCTCAATAGACTGGCATGGCCGGAGCTCAAAGGTCACACCAGGCAACCCCCGAGGTGTTCAGAGACAAAGCCGTGACCGGCTGCCTGTTTGCCTTGAGTCATCCCGTGTGCTGGGATGGGGATGATGGAGGGAACGTCATCCCCCACAGAGGTCTTCCCCAGAGGGTTTTTCCCCTGATCTGGGCCAAGTTAAGCATAGAGACATGAAGCAGCATGAGGTCATTCTCAGCGGGGTGAGTCACAAACAGTGAGGAATCTCCAGGTTCGGGCAGGAGGGCTGAAGAAGTCAAACCCACCCCAAGGAAAAAGCCTCTGGTCTTTTTTGGAAGCTGAGCTCTCAGGGGCAGACGGTCCAAAAAGCTGGGAGCCAGCGGGTCCTAGGAGCCAGGGGCCTCCCAAACAATTCTTTTTGGGAAATATTTTTGTCCTGAACACATTTTCCAAAGGCCCTTTTGCCCAAGCCAAAGTTTTATTTGCCTAAGGTATTGACTTCTCAGGAGCGGGTGTTCAGCGCTATTTCTGACCACGTGGTGGGGCGTACACGCAGTGGGCTTGTAGGCGCCGCGGTGCCCGTGGTTCTGGGTCAGTTATACATGTCCGTTTGCCTGTGTAAGACTGTGAACGTGTGCATGCGTCTCTCTACTCCTGCATGGAAAGCATGTTCCTGAGTACAAGCGTGTGCATCTGTGGGCATAAATACACACCTGGATGTATGTGTCACTTGAGGACACCCTGACTCTTAACCTCCAGCCCAAGGGATCGCAGCTTCTCAGCTCAGCTGTAGAAGTGTGCCTAGCCTGACAACTCCCACGGTGGTCCATGACTCACCAACAAGGGGACAGAGGCCTCCTTGCCTGTAGGCAGACCCAGCTTTGGGGTGCCATTCCTGCTCCAGGGCCCCCTGGGAGACAGAACGGAACTCCGCTCCGGCAGAGACCAGACCCCACCCGGTCCTGCTCTTCCTGGCTTTCCTCTGGGCGCCTGCCTTCAGGCTCGAACGTGCGCTGAATCTCTGTCAGTGTGGCCAGAGGCAGTGTGTGTATATCATACATGTGTGTGTGTGCGTGCACACATCTGTACGTGCACACGCCGCCTGCGTATGAGGAAATCGAGGGAGATCTGGGAGAGGAAATAAGATGCAGGGGGAGCATCGATTTTCTGACATGGAAGATAAAGGCAGCTCAGACACAGCACGAGACCTGCTTTAAAAGCTGAACATTAAAAGATCGTTTAGATGTCAATGTATTGTTTTTATTAAATCAGAAAAAGATACAGTATACACGATATCAGTCGATCATATGGCTGGGTTTTGAACTACATTTTAATACACCATGGTCCTATGTACTCCTCTGTACAAGTATTAAAAAAAAACTCAGGTATTTGAATAATATGTAAATTTTTATTATTAACGTGTTATGGGAGGGTTTTATCAGAGCACATCCTGAGAACATTAGGAAATTACAGACAGACTTGAGATAAGTGTCAGACAGAACAGATGAAGCAAGCCCCTCAGCCATCTGAGAAACATTAATAATGTAAGATTGCAGAGACCAAATCTTTGTTAGGGATACGGGATGCGGGACGAAAACGGAGAACTTGGCGCCCCCTAGTGTTTCAAAAATAAACTAGCAACGTCTTTTATTTGGTTTGGTTTGGGGTGTTTTTTTTTTTTTTTTTGAAGTTGTAATCCTCGCCCTTGTCACTGAGCCTCAAAAAGCAATTATTTTCCCAAATCATGTCAAGGCCTCTCCAGTCAGTCTTTTCGCTCTCGTCAATAACGTTCAAGGACCCTATTTGAAAAACAACTCTTATCCATTCCTTTGTCATTCCCCACACATTCCATTCCAGAAAATTGGCAACCTCCCAACACCCACAGCCCACGTTCTCCCTCCTTGAAACGCGAACTTAAACAAATGGATTTTCGCCTCTCCTCTTCAAGCTGAGAGGATGAGCACGCCTAGACTACAAAGCCTAATTCCTTCCCGCAGTCTTTTCCCTTCTGCAACTTACTTGCCCCTGGCCCTTTTCCTAACGTAGCCAGGGTGCAGTGCTCTGCCCCTACCCCAGCCGGCGGGGCGCGCATCTCCGGGCCTGGCCGTTCACCTGCTCAGCCATCGGTACAGCTATTTACCGGGAAAGACTGGACCAGAGACGCAAATGATACACCTCAAGATACAGCAGCTCAGGCTTAGCTCGGAGGCAGACTTTCCTTGGATGGCCATCAGAAGAAAAAATATACACATGGAGAGGGTTTGGGGGAGATGAGTCGGGAGGAGACATCTCAGTCGCGGAACCTGATGGGAGCCGTGAAGGTTTGTTTACTTGGATTTGCCCACTGGTCCGATGGACACAGGGTCTGTTTGCACTTGAGCGTCCAACATCCGCTTCGGTCCCTGGAGGAAATACAAAAGAAGGTGAAGATCTGTAATATCAGCAACAACGCTCGCCAGTCATGTAGCCTTTATGCCAGGTGCCGTCCTAAATAAATACGCCGGATTCGTGGGTGGCGGCCAAGAGAACGGGCCCAGGTGAGCCGCCCGAGATCCATGCGTCTGTATATTCCTTCCTAGCTTTATGAAATCTCGGACAGATGACTGAACCCGCTGTGCTTCAGTTTCCTCATCTTTAGAATAAAGGTGACGGCATTTATCTCAGAGGGTTGTTTCAAGACAAAGGGAGGCCTGCCTTATGATGCACTGAGAACAGTACCGCGGGCGCGGTGCAGAAAACCGGCCACAGTTAGAGCGCGTTTCCATCAACCCTCTACTCACTTTCTAACCATATTGGCTGTTTACCTTCCTTACAAAACGTATCTCTGCAAAGTTTTCATGTTAACACCAAGTGGGCTGCTTTCTATCTAAATCCAAGCAGCAGATATAGGAGGAGGAGAAAGGGGCCAGAAGGAAGGATGCCACCAGGAGGGCAAAGGTCACATGGGGAGTGAGTGGCTGGCCGGACGAGGCTGGGCTGGGCCGAGCGGGGGGCAGCTAGAAGCTCATTTTCCGGAGGCGACGAGGCGGCAATGGTTCCCTGGTTGGTGACAAGCCTGCTACTAGCATTGCCCTCTCAGGAGAGGGGTCAGGCAACCCCCTGGGAAATGTGTCTGGCCTGGAAGCCCTCGGGCCGTGACTGGATCCTTGCAAAGTGGCAGGAAAGCCCTCCCTTCTTCTCCACCACTGTTGGACTTTCGGGACAACAGGAAGATGGAGGAATTGAGGAAGAAGCATTTCTACCCCAAATGGATGTTGCCGTCATTAAAGAGGTGATGAACGCAAGGAAGCATGGCTTCAGAGAAAGCACTCGGTGACGGGAACTGGACTTGGTGTCCACCCGCCGCTCACCGTCTCTGCAGGCATCACGGTGCCACAGCGCCATCAGCGCGCCAAGGCCGTCTGAGAAGGGTGCTGCCTGACTTTCTGCTGTGGCCCCTCTATGGCCGTTTCTGCTCTGTAGCGGCAAAACAGCCCCTGAAGGCGATAAGCAAGGGGCCAGGATTTCCTCGCTGGGCAGTTTTAAGAACTTCCTCTTGAACATTACAGTATACTAACACATATATATGGAATTTAGAAAGATGGTAATGATAACCCTATATGCAAAACAGAAAAAGAGACACAGAAGTACAGAACAGACGTTTGAACTCTGTGGGAGAAGGTGAGGGTGGGATGTTTCGAAAGAACAGCGTGTATATTATATATGGTGAAACAGATCACCAGCCCAGATGGGATACATGAGTCAAGTGCTCGGGCCTGGTGCACTGGGAAGACCCAGAGGAATCGGGTGGAGAGGGAGGTGGGAGGGGGGATCGGGATGGGGAATACGTGTAACTCTATGGCTGATTCATATCAATGTGTGACAAAACCCATTGAAAAAAAAAAAAAACCTAAATAAAATTAAAAAAAAAAAAAGAACTTCCTCTTCACGCGGGAGTGGGCCAGGACCCTGCACAGTCGGCTCGAGCTGCCCCCTGCCCGAAATGGAGCTCCTCCCCTCCGCCTCATCAGCATCCCACCCGCCTGCAGGCGCCGGGCTTTCTGCCCCTGGCACCCGGCAGGCGCTCCGGGCTTGTCTGGCACAGGTCCGCGGGACCCACAGCCGGGGCCCAAAAGCCCCAAGAGGGGAGGCGCCCCGTCTACGCACCAGGCCCTTGAAGAATCCCCCGAGGGACTGCCGCCGCTTCTCGGGTCTCTTCTGGGACTTGTCCCCGTTCGGCAGCGAGTTCGCCTCCACGGCGGCTGGCTCCACGCCCGGGGCCGGCTCTTTGGCTTCCTGCTTGATGCCCTTCTGCTTGTTTGTCTCCGCGGCTGCCTTCTTGTCCTTGGACGGGCCCTCTTTGCCCTTCTGGCCGGCAGCTGCTGCTTCCGGCTGTGGTGGAGCGACCACCTTCTCCGTGGGGTCCGCGGTCTAGAGCAAGTTCAAACAAAGTGTATTTTTAGTGGTGGCAAGAGAACGCTCAGGAGCAGGTGAATGAATACGTTAAGACAGAGATGTTCAAAGGCTGGATGGTGTCTATGTGCTTGTGAGTCCTGGGTGAGACGGAAGAAAATAAGAAAAGATGTGTGATACTTTTCATGGTATGAAGTCAGAGCAGGGACATTTATTTACCAATCTGATCATTCATTCATTGATGAATGCTTCCCCAGCAAGCTTTTTTTACTCCTTCTAGAACTAGACGCTGTTCCTTGGAGAACCACCCTTCTCTCTGGTTTATTCCCTGTGGTTTTCACACATTGTTTTCATCCTTGGACAAGGACATATGACCCAGACCTGGCCAACCAGAGCATTGTGTATGACTGGGCTGCTGGGATTGGTTCAAACTGGCCAAACACAGCTAAACCTGAACTGATCTCAAAGATATGCTAAAACAACCAAGAGAGAGGTCTGTTCCCTTTCCTTTGAGCTGGACGCTATGAAGATAAAAGCCTGGAGCACCATTTATAGGAAAAAATCTGCTTGAAAAAGAAACCCGTGGACACAGAGGCAAAGCAGAGATGAGAGATGAAGAGCCAGAGAGGGAGAAAGACCCCACGTGTCCCTGCCATCACACTGCCCCTGGGTCCAGCTGTTCCTGAAGCCCCTTTTCTCATGAGCCGGCTGTGAGGGGCTTTCTCCCACTTGCACCACATGTGACTTTTCCTGGGGACGCCTGCTCTTCTCTGCGCGACTGTCTCCCTTAATCTCTGATGTGACACTGCCATTTCATAAAACAGCAGTCAAAGAAGGTAATTGTTTTATTTGTAGTTTTGAATGGACATCTTTTCATGGTAAAGTGCCATGTTTGCAATCCTACTTGGTTCCTATGGTTTGAAGGAATGAGGCTGTAAAATCCAAAATTCTAGGTAAATTACAGATGACCAAAAATCTGTTAGCAAGTAAAAGCCTTTTCCCCATAGTTTACTTGAACTGAAATGACGCTGGGGGCCATACAGATAAAATAAAAACGTGAAAGAGGCTAAGGGTTAGGATAATCAAGTGGTGACCTTATTTCCCCACTTGTAAAAGGCTGACTTTATTTTTTGGGGGCTCCAAAATCACTGCAGATGGTGACTGCAGCCGTGAAATTAAAAGATGCTTACTCCTTGGAAAGAAAACTATGATCAACCTAGATAGCATATTAAAAAACAGAGACATTACTTTGCCAACAAAGGTCCATCTAGTCAAGGCTATGGTTTTTCCAGTGGTCATGTATGAATGTGAGAGTTGGATTATAAAGAAAGCTGAGCGCTGAAGAATTGATGCTTTTGAACTGTGGTGTTGGAGAAGACTCTTGAGAGTCCCTTGGGCTGCAAGGAGATCCAACCAGTCCATCCTGAAGGAGATCAGTCCTGGGTGTTCACTGGAAGGGCTGATGCTGAAGCTGAAACTCCAGTACTTTGGCCACCTCATGCAAGGAGTTGACTCATTGGAAAAGACCCTGATGCTGGGAGGGATTGGGGGCAGGAGGAGAAGGGGATGACAGAGGATGAAATGGTTGGATGGCATCACCGACTCGATGGACATGAGTTTGAGTAAACTCTGGGAGCTGGTGATGGACAGGGAGGCCTGGAGTGCTGCAATTCATGGGGCTGCAAAGAGTCAGACACGACTGAGTGACTGAACTGAACTGAACTGAAAAGCAACCTAAGGCCAAAGAAATATTTCTCTAGTGCAAGAAGAACAGTTCAAGCAATGCTGGCCTAAATGTTGGGGAGACAGATTGGAGTAGGGGGGACTATGGTGAGCTGAATGTCACATGCCTTGTTTAAAAGGGCAACAGCTGCTCAGATCCACCAAAAATATGATTAGATTACAGCCTGGCACTGTCAGATCTATTGTTTTTCAGTGGAAACTTGACATTGAATTATGGTAAATGCAAAATATGTTCATTTAAAAACAGACAGCAGAAGCTTTAAAGCCCTGTTGACAGCAAACAACCACAACGCAATTATTCCTGCGGCTTCATTTGGCCCACTGGATACCCAGGCACAGCTTGTGATTCATAAAACTTACGTCACGGAGTTCTACGGCAAAGTGGCAGTTTTGATTCAGAAGCCAGAAAGTAATCATTTCACATCAGTGGATCAAACACACCCCTTAGACATGAGCAAGAAGACAGAGAAAAACTGTGAGGTCCTGAAGGCTCCCCCAGACTGCAGCACCCTGGAGGAAGCGATTCCTCGGAGCAAAGCCTCAGCATCCAGGGCTCCCCGAGAAGCTGCTATACACGCACACCTCCTGGGTGCTTCTGTCGGGTCCCAGCTGCCTCAGTCGTGGCGGATGCTAAGAGGTCAAGTATAACAGGCACCCAGAGCAGACACTCGCCTCAGAAGGAGACAGACACCCAGCACGCTGCTCTGCCGAAGGGCAGAGACCGGCCCTGCCACCCCTGTTCCCACACCCCATCAGCTGGCTTTGCCCCGCAGAGGATTTCAAGACACGGCGAGGAGCTGAGCGCGCAGTGTCTGGGGTCAGGAGAACACGGCGTGGCTCTGGTTTCACGCGTCCTTGCTGTGCGACCGGGAATAAATGGTGTGACCACTCAGCTTCCTCTTCTGGATGGGGTAACGGTAACAACAACACAATCGTACCTCCCGGCACTGCCAGGACCACAGCAGCTGGTGACGGAAAGCCCCCGGAGGACAGGCCGTCTGGGTGCCGACATAAAGGGAGCCACTGCCCTGCTCTGTCTGGGAGTGCGGGCGTCCCAGGACGTGGGCCTTAACAGCTTTAAACCAGAAGTTACAGTGGGCTCAGTTGTGTCTGACTCTCTGCAACCCCGTGGACTGCAGCCCGCCAGGCTCCTCCGTCCATGGGACTCTCCAGGCAAGAATACTGGAGTGGGTTGCCGTTTCCTCCTCCAGGGGGTCTTCCCAACCCAGGGATCGAACCCACGTCTCTTGCGTCTCCTGCATTGCAGGTGGATTCTTTACCGCTAGCACCACCTGGGAAGCCCCCAAACCAGGAAAGTCCTGCAAACTGGGATGAACTGGTCCTCCTGGCTTAACACTCAGCGGTGACTTTCAGGGACGGTGGGTCCCAGTGCCAGGTACAGGGGAGGTGCTCAGGAAATGTTTGCTGGATCGGGTGCCCCTGTGTCTCACCGGCCTGGTTCTAGCCCTGTCCATCCTGCTGCGGCCACTGGGGGCTTTTCTCCCTTGCACAAGCCGACTCTGAAAGCAGAGCCTCCTCCTGGCTGCGCCGCTGCTCGGGCTGTCTCAGGGCTTCAGGGGCCGCATCGTTGCCATCAGGTCTCAGCCCAGCTGTGCTCCTTGGAGACGCAGTCCCAGCAGAGTTTGAGGAAGCCTGACCCCTTCTTGGGGAACACTGCTGAGTTTTCTTTATATGTGGGGTTTCTTTGCTCATGTGGAAGTGTTCTGACTCCCTCTGATGGAAGGGAAGCTCTAGAAGGATAAGACTGCTCTCTGTTCCTTCCATCGCTTTATCTCCAGCACCTCACCTGACACATGGTAAGTCTGGAATGAATGACCAGCAACCGGCCTTCCCAGTGTTCCCAAAACATTTCCCTTAGCACGCCACTCAGGTGTGAAGTGGGGAGTCCCCACAAACAGCTCTCCTTTGACACTGATTTTTTTTCAAAAAGGGAGCTTTCAGTGGGCCCTGTCTATTTACCACATGGTTATGCCATCCCTATTAGCTTAATTAAAAAAAAAAAAATAGCTTAGAAGCTAAATTCTGGAAGCAATACATGGCTGAGTCCTTTCTTTCAAGATGAGCTAAGAATTCAAACAGTGTATGACTGCTTTGTCATGAAATGCAGAAGATTTAGAACCTTTGCTTGGTGTTTGACCCTAAACACTCTGAAAATTTATAACAAAAATTATTTACATCTGAATCATTTGAGTGTGTCCCCTCCTAGAACCCAGAGACGTTGGCAGGAAGCTGGAGAAGATCATCAGAAGGTCCCATTTGATTCAGACACTGGAAGCCATCCAGGCTGGGAATTCCTTGTACTTTCTGTCTGTGGAAGCATCGTTACGGCTTTTGTAACACAGAGAGGGAAAATCTAAAAAGAGCAGAGAATTCTACCCCTCCTTCTAAAATTAAACTAAGCATTTGTCATCTCCCAATACTACACACAAATCTTCTCATGTCTATATCCAAGACCCTGGGAAACAGAATTCTCAAAACATTCCTAGATGAGTGTAAATAGAAAGACATTTCCAGCTCATTCAGATTTCCAATGACTACAGTCAGATTTTAGAATCAAAATGATGGGCATGACTGTTTCACTGTCAGATTCCAGACAAAATGTACAAACATATTTAAATATTCCATAGTGAATAACAGGAGTTTATCATGTTTCCAAGACAGTAACCTTTGGGATTTTTAGTTCCAAAGGGGTCTAGAATATAGGTTTGGAGGAGGGGTGGGCATAGTAGTCAGTTAAAAAAAAAAGATGAAAATAATCTGAGTGCTGTAAAAGACAATATATTCCATGTTGAAATGTGTAAGAGAAACCAACTATTATAGAAGTAGAAATAATAAATTATTTAGTAATTTCTAGAATGTGTGTGTGTGATATGAACAGCATTACAGGGCAGTAAATTACCGTCAGAAGCCATGACAGTAATGAAACGGCAGCAAAAGCTATGGCTTTACATGTTGAAGTCCTAATCCCCAGAGTGAAAGCGTGTGGAGTAAGGAAGAATCAGGTTGGCCAAACATTTGTTTGAATGTTTGTCTGAATGAACTTTTGGCCAGCCCAATAATTAGGCTAATGGAGGTAATAAGAATGGGGCCCTGATTCAACAGGGTTAGTGTCTTTGTGAGAAGAGACACCAAAACGCTCGTTCTCTCTCCTCTCCATGGCATTCTGTTATGGCAGCTCATGCTGTTAGCAACTAAAATTCACGGACTCCTCTCTACCAGGAATGTTCCAAGTGCTTCACATGTATGCTGCTAAGTCCCTTCAGTCGTGTCCGACTCCGTGCGACCCCGTCCCTGGGATTCTCCAGGCAGGAACACTGGAGTGGGTTGCCATTTCCTTCTCCAATGCATAAAAGTGAAAAGTGAAAGTGAAGTCGCTCAGTCATGTCTGACTCTTCTCGACCCCAAGGACTGCAGCCCACCAGGCTCCTCCGTCCATGGGGTTTTCCAGGCAAGAGGACTGGAGTGGGGTGCCATTGCCTTCTCCGTTCACACGTATAGATTCATCTAAATATGACAGTCCTATAAAGCAGTATGTTTCCTAGCCCCATTATAGAGATGAGGAAACTGAGGCCTGGAGGGATTGGTAATTTGCCTTTAGTCACACAACCAAAAAATAGCTGAGCCAGGATTCACACCCAGACAGTTTGAAGCCTGCAGCCCACACTCTTAACCATGTCTCCGTATTGCCAAAATTAGAAGAATATTTGATGACATTTCTTTGGAGGTATATTTCTAAGTTAAGAAAGAGTGCAGATTATAAAATAGGATGCTGAGCATGAATTGATTCCCATTGGGGAAAAAAAGGATATGTATAGTTATACAAACAGAGCTATTTCTTTAGGATAGAGAAAATGACAGACACACCCCCATGACCCCATGTCTTTCACTGGTCTGTTCCAGAAACAGCCGCTACTATGTACCAGGCACCGTGCTGTGTGAAAAAAACAGGACAGGTTCCTGGTCCCTGCCTTGCCCCCCAAGCGCTCCAGACAGGGTGGGAGGGAGAAGGGGGAGACAGATGCCTGACGGACAAATGACTGACCGCAGTGTGTGGTAAGTGCCATGAAGTAGAGGCGCGAGGTGCAGTGATGACGGGTGGAGAGGGAACAGGCTTTTGAGGAGGTGACGTTTAAGCCAAGATGTGAAGAACGAGGAGGAATTATCCACGTGTACAGACGGAAGAGCGGGTGTGAGGCTTCACGGTAAGAAGTAGCTGAGGAAAGCCAGCTTGTCCGTGAAAGTATTTGGAGTAAAGAATTAAGGCTAATTAATGGCATAAAGATGGGGCCCTCAACTAACAGGATTAGTGCCTTTGTAAGAAGAGAAATCAACACACTCACTTTCTCTCCTCTCTCTGGTACCGTATGGTAGCTCATGCTGATCACAGTAATGAACATTTATTACGTCTTCAAAGTCTAAGATGGTGCCTGGTACATAGTAGGTGCCCGACCTGGAGACGTCAGACGTGTTGGCTGTGGCTGAGAACTCATTGGACATGAGGCTCGAAAGAACCAAGAACATAGCAGCTAAACCCACCACCGAACCGAGCTTACAGATCACTTACTTGGTAGCCGGAGTCTTTCCCATTTATTTCTTCAGAGTGGGTGATCCCTCCATCCCCTTTCACTGACTAAAATAACAAACAGACAATGGCCTTTCAGCGACTACAGGCACAGCAACAGGGAAAATGCAAGGGAGGTTCTGGAACGGATGACCTTAGCCTTTCATCACCGAGATGCAAGGTCAAGATAAACGGAAGACCGAGAAACGCATTACTCACGAGACGTACACTTTCCATGCAGTTGGTAACCAGAGCCTGATTAAATTCAAGTGCTGGTCTCCAAAAATGACAATAAAAGGCTTAAATCCTGAGATTATGTTATTCTGGGATAAATAAGTGATGATGAAACTACTGATGCTGGAAGCAGAACTTCGGACATATGGAATGTGTGAATGAACACACGGGGCGTTGAACCGTTGGCAGCTATCCGTTGCTGGCATTTAGGTGGTGGGTGTTTTGGCGCAGTTACTTTCTGCCCCTTGGAGAGAGATGGGTTACGTTGAACATTCTCTTTTCCAACGTTTAGCACCCCCGCCGTGGCCAGTGGCATCAGGGATGTGCAGAATGGGGTTGAAGTTACAGCTTTGGCTCCTTAAACCGACAATCTAAACCGAGGTTCTACCAGTGTGATACGGCGCCAGCCGCTTCAGCGTCTCCTGAGAGCTGTCCAGCCCAAAGGCAAATGGGGGTCTGTTCTCTGCGCACAGGTTAGACCCGTTCAGGTGGAAGCTGGCTTGCTTCTCCCTCTAGGTTTCCTGCATGGTTCTACAAGGCCCATCTTCTTGAGAACAGTTAGCAGGGAAAAGCGTTCCTGGTTATTATTTTTCTCCCTCCAACCCGCTCCTTCAGGTCTCACCTGAAAGCTTGACCACTCTGGGGGTTCCCGGGGCCTCTGGAGCTCGGGCTGTGCTGTCACTGACCCTCCTACTCAAACGCGCTCTGGAGTGTCCTTCAGAACACAGGGCCCTGCCTTCTCGAGCTGGCGTTAGGGAATGCTGAAGGGCAAAAGCCAACCAAAGTGGTTTTTTTAAGGAAAACCTGAATGGACATTAGGAGTCATGTTACCTCCCCCCAGGACAGAGATGTTTAATGGCCCTAAATTTAATTGTTTCAATTTGCCAGTGCTAGGTGCCTGGCACTTTAAAACTCAGATCTGCCTTCCTCTCCCCTTTGCTGCTAGCCTTTGGTGGGAGCTGGGGGAGGGGGCCTTGGATTGAGTCTGCGGGTTCCCTTGGCAGTAGTGGATCTAGGCTACCATCCTGAAAACAGACCCTCATGATGCCAGGGAGATCACTGCGAAGAAGTTCAAAGTCTAAAAAAGTAAAGGAGACTGCCTGGAGCTTTTTTATGATTGTTTTGGCTCTTCATTTTGAGGCATAGTTTAGTAGTTTAGTTGCTCAGTCGTGTCAGACCCTTGCAACTCTATGGTCTGTAGCCCTCCAGGCTCTTCTGTCCATGGGATTTCCCAGGCAAGAACACTGGAGTGGGTTGCCATTTCCTTCTCCAGAGGGTCTTCCCAACCCAGGGATCAAACCCGGGCCTCCTTTATCGACTGAGCTACCAAGCTGCATTTATGAAAAGGTAACCGTAAGGTGGGTTTAGACGAAGAGTCTTGTTAGGTCTGCTGCGGTCTCTTCAACGTCAGCAGGTACTGACAATTGCTTCCCTGCTCTCTCTCTCCTTTCTTCCTCTTCTCTCTCTTCCTTCCTTCCTCCTCTCTCTCTCTCCCTCTCTCTCTCTTGCATTCTTTCCACCCCCTCTCTTTCCTCTCTGCAGAGCCCTCTTTCAGCGATAAATTAAAATAGTTCCTGTTGGGCTTTGTACTCAAAGGACCATAACCACAGCAGCTTATTTTCCCCCCAGCTGTCAAAAATAACAGAGTTGCTGTTTAAAGAGATGAAAAAATCCTTTCAGAGACTATTTAGTACTTTAAAGAACAGTCTGAAGACTATTAAGTAATTTCGGAGATTTCCCAGTGTGATATTATTGAGCAACTTTCTTTACAAAGTTTATTTTTATTCATGGGAATCAAAGAGAAGCATCTCAGGGCTTGGATTCGCAACCAAGACTTGCATGTTAATAAAATCACTTTTTAAATGTCTTTCATTGTGCCATGCATGACTATAGCTTCATTCTCTGAAGAATGTTTGAAGCATCTCTGATATATATCACTTATTCAAAATCCTAGTGGAAACGTTTGGTGGTCAGTTCCCATCTCTTTGAAAGGAATGCAAATGTATTTTGATAGAGATCTACTTCAACTGAAGTTGATATTTAAAAGAAGAATTGGGATGACATTTTATTTTAGTGAGTACAATAGCCTGATTGTTGACTAAATCAGCCTCATTACAACGGATTCGAGGAAGTGGACCTGCTAGAAAGCTCCAGGATAAACAAAGGTTTTGAGTCCAACCTTTGTGTTTTACCAAGAGGCTCACTTGGAATGGAATTGGACAATTCAGGCAAAATGGCACAGCCAACGTAAATCTCATTTTAGTGGCAAGTGACACATTCAGAAAACTTGTGTCCAAGCTTTATGAAAGTCATGGATTAATTCTCTTATCTTTTGTTTTGTCGTATTTTCAGGTAAGTGTCATTTCAGGTAAGCCCAACACTTAAAAATGGTGTTTCCACAGAGAACATTAATAAGAAAATCACAAAAGTGGGCCTTTGGCTGTTCTGTCTGATGTTAAAGAAAACAGCTGCCAGAAGCAGGGAGTGCCAGGGCGAGCTTTGGAAGCCACGAAAGCCAAGTGTGCGTTCTGCCTCTGCCGGTCACAGCTCCGTGACCTTGGGCAGAGCCTTCAGTACCCCCATTTGCACAGCGGGGCAGTAAGAGGTTTGCTGGCAGGGTCTTTGTGTTACAAATGAGTTAATGCATGCACGTGCTTGGCACAGGGCTGCCCACATAATTTGCATGCAATAAACAAATGGCAGCTACTATTATTACTATTAATAGCTGAGACCCGCCAAATGACTACAGAGTCCCCTTTCAAGGTAGGAAGGGATGCCAAGTCTCTGGTGAAGAGGAGAATTGCCCCAAACAAATGCTACTTTAAAAAGTTTTTCCTTAAAGAACAACTTGGTATTCATATTTTAATACTCAGGAGGAATCCAAGGTTAAAAACTGGCTAAAAGACTCCTGTGTTTTGTTTTAGAGTTATCCTTACAAACAAGTCTCCTTTTTTCCAGGAGACAGTCCATGTCAGCAGGTTTTCTCAGACTTCCTAGATTGATGCAATTAACAAAACCCCTCTGATTTCACGACTGTCTCATTTGGACATTTAATTTTCCCAATATTAGAGTTTAAGAGTCTTTCTTATCTAAGCCTGAGACGGTTATTCCAACAAAGAGTTTCTTACAAAATCAATGGTCTAAAGAAAGAGACAGGAGGAGGATTAAAGGAAACACTGACAATAGTTTTCAGGAGAAAGCACTTTTCAAGTGTAAGGTGTGATTAATATTGACAAAGTGAAAATCTACATCTTTATACTTCCATCCACCGCCTTTCTGGTTTCATCTGCCCACCTGGCTTGTGGGTACCTGAATACAGTTCTCTACCCACTCACTTTGTAAAAATACCCTAGTGCTTCAAATAGCCAATTTCTTGACACACTGTTGAATTAATACACATAAGAATTGCTTTCTATTTAGGGTGTGACAGATGTCTTAGCTATTCCTCACAATTATTTCGGAAGTCTGCAGGAACCCATAGGATTTTTGTAAAGTGCTACATCTACATGTGTTCAGTGCGATTTTAGGACTTAGATGACTCTATTTTCTTTTCCTTGAAATATAATTATTTGAAAAATGATTTTTATGAAAGAATAATTTCTGGGGAAAAAGATCTCTTTAGAAATCAACTGGGCAATGCAATTATTAAAAAAAAATTCAACCAAGAGGTACTTTGCCATGAGATAGTAAAATATGCTATCTGAAAGAAATTTAAGGGACGTGAAGACTAGAAAGTAGAAAATCAGTGGTCAGATGAATTGAAACCCTGATTATAAAATGAGGATGATGTATTTGCAACTGAGTTTTCTCTTCTATTAAAGTCAATTATTTTAAAAAATTTATTTATTTTTAATTAAAGGATGATTGCTTTACAATACTGGCTCATTACTAAAGTCAATTAATATTAAAAACTATATTCTGCTAAAAATATCTGAAGTCAGTTTAAAATATTTACTTATTAAATTATAATGCTTAGGCACATACTCAAAAAAAAAAAAAAAGAAAAATCCCATAGTGATGGGCCAGATGCTGTCTATCTCCAAGCCCTGAGAGATTTTAATTTTTCTTACAAAAATCCAAAGACTTTTGTTTGGAAGCCATGAAATGTTAACTGGAAGTGTTTCCTGAAACTAACTGCTAAAGCCATCTTGCAGGAGTGTACTCCATGGGGATATTAACACCTGCGCAGAAAATAGGTTATAACGATGTTCATGCAGTTTGGTGAAGCAGCTGAGATTGTGAGCAGAAGGTACATGGTACGTGCTCAATGAATGTGGCATAGACGTCAAAATAAAACTGTTTTCTTTACTAGGTTTTGTTCTCTGTGAGGACGGGGACCACATCTGTTTATGCTCACTGTTGCATCTCTGTTGCCTGTAATATCGTGGGAGCTTAATGATGTTTGTTGAGTAAGTGAATAAATGAAATGCAGAAAGTTGGCAAGAAAGCAAATGTCCATCAGTAGAGCAAAGGCTCATCAGAATATGATAATGTAATGATAATTCAGTGTATTTCTATATGTATATTTATATGTAATGATGATTCAGTATATTTATATATATTCAGTATAATCATGACCATTCAGTAATGTCAATGAACAATTAGGATATCTGGAATTTTAGGGGAAACCCCAACCATCATGGAAGCGTAGGGGTTTGAACACTGAAAAGAAGCACTAATATTCAAATTCCCAGGTCTAACCTTTTTAATGGGAACAGGAAATAAGAATAATGGACACTATGAGACCTGATGCTATGAACTGACTGAGGGTTACTTAGGGGAAATTTTGTCCTTGTCTACCTCATCCCTATCCTGCAGAAAATCGACTCCAAGGGACTTTTATTTCCAATTTGTTCCCCTAACAGTTCAGACTTACAGTTTCTACTGCTATGAAACATCCCCAAACATCACCTAGTGGACGACTCTGGAGGACGAGTTTAAACAGGGGACCTCACTTGAATTCAAGGATGTGTTTGGAATGGATGCAGTGGGTGGTTGAGAGGCCTTTCATGCTTTATCTGGGGCCCCTCATATCTTTCTCTCTTTTAAAGGAAGAAGTCTCATGTCAATTATTTGGAAGACAAGGTCATTCTGTTTTCCTTTTCTTTTTTTTTGTATCTTTCAGCTCCATCCAGAAATGAGAAAGCTGGATCACCCTCAGTGTTACGATGAGTTATTTGGGGATCCCATTTGTAATTCAGATGGGTTGCCAGAAAGAGGCCAAATGTTCTTTTCCTTCCTGATGTCATGTACAAATTGATTTAAAAGTCTCAAATCTCAATGCCTGTTTTCAGTGCCAAATTGCAGAGTAACTGGCCAGGAATATAGACAGGGTTCCAGTCATGCAGATTGCCTACTACTTCTTACTCCATGAGAATTCGGCAATAAAAGAAAATGATTCCCATCAGCAATTTCTGACAGTGATTTTTAATATGCCTCATCTCCCACTGGCAAGGGTTTTGTTCTGTTTTGTTTTGTGGACTAGAAAGAATTCCTTAACAGGTTGAGCTTGTGAAATTAGAGAGTTGCTTTCTCAAAGGATTAAATTCCCAAATACTCCTGGAAATAAAGGCATACTATAATGAAATTCTTGCTTTTCATTAAAATGGAATTAAACCAATGACCTTTTACATGTTTTTTTTTGTGTGTGTGTGTGTGTGTGTGTGTGTGTATTCCAAACAATTGGGGTTTGATTGCATTATATTATTTAAGTTCCTGAATGTTTAGATATTTAATATACATAACTCTTCATAGATGCCGAAAGATGTCTGCCCACCTTCTTTCTATGCTATAGAAGTTAAGAACGGCAAATTCACCAACTAAATTACACATGCTATTAGGAAACTGTCATTTCCTTCCATATCATATCCTGTCTGGAATTGTCTATACACTGGCTTTGCCAAATTTGTGTCACTCACACATCCCCTTCAAAAGTTTTCCAACATCAAAATATAAATTGAACTATTTATTACTCAATCCTTTAAAAACGCCTTATGTGCTTTATGAAAGTAAAAGACATATTTTCAAAGGAAACTGCATATTATTACCATAATGAGGAAAGCGGAATTGCTTGCCAAACACAGAAGGAAACTTTTAAAAATAAATAAAATTAGAAGTAAATAACATAATTTCCAGGTGGTTACTGTTGGCTGCCCCGGTTCAGGAGCCTAGGCGCTCTTCCTTTGTTAAGTTAGCAGGGGTTGAGGGTTAAGGAAAATGAGCAACGAAGAGACATTCTCTGTGACTGACTCAGCAGGACGAAAGGGAATTTTCTCTGCACAGTTGGTATTTAGTTGAGATTCCCTCCGTGCTACCTAGAGCCCCGGCTGACCTCCTGCCTTGGGCTCCTGGACCTCAGAAGCTGGCGCGGGCATTTCCGCTTCCCTGGACCGGAGGCCGAGCTTACCATCTGTCTGAGGAGCGCCAGCAGGGAGGGCCTCGAGGCTCTGCGGTCTCCTCTCCCGGGCGTCTCTTCTGCAGGCTCAGGTGTGCGCCCTCCTTCTTCGCTGAGATCCACTGTTTGTAAGGCTGCTTCTACTTCCTCAGACTCTACAGCCTCTCCTGGTGATTCACACACCACCTGGATCGTCTGGCCAGGTGATGAGGCAGTGGGGGGAAAAGAAAACATCCCCAGACATGTTTCATAAAGCAGGGTCCTGGTTGCCCCCTCACCCACAGGGTTGCTGCAGATCGGAGCCTAGAGCCGTTTCTACACGGGCACGTGGTTAGAAGGTAACCCGTCACACCGGGTGCTCTCCAAGACAGGGATTCAGAAGAGGCGAACTTCCTGCCCGGTGAGGCCACAGGCTTTGGCTAAGGACTCCCTTTTAGGAAAGGCCCTTCAGGGCACACGCAGTACCTTTTTCACTCTATGAGACCCCGTTAGGCTCATTTGGTCTCCCGTAGAGGTGAGTCCCACCTGGCTTACGTGAAAACCGGGCGTCATCCTTTCCTTAAGGGTCCTAACGAGGATGGTAGCAGGGATGCTTCCCGCTGCACAGCCCAGCTCCCCACCGCTGGAGAGAAACCACCCTCTTTGCGGAAAGGATGGCGGGAAGACCTCTCACTCATGGCCTTGACTTCCTCATCACCATTTCCCACTCCTCCTCAGACGAGCCATTTGTTCCTGTGGCTTAACTGAAGTTCCTGCTCTCAGAAGCAGGATGAACTCGACGAAGGAACTCTAAGCTCGCAGGGTCTGCAGCGAGCTGTCTGAGCGGCTGGCCCGCAGCGGGGCTGAGACAGAAGCCCTGCCCTCAGACGACTCACCTGAGCCCCGACTCCAAAGCTGCCTGCCTGCACGGCCTCATCCGGGACTGGTTTAATCCTTACACCTGGGGCGGCTTTTGTGTCTGCATTTATCCTGGTAACAGGACAGAGTTAACTGGCCTGGAGAGAGTTTTATAACTTCCTTTTTGTTTCCGCAGGCAGGGGTTGGCAAACTTCTACCAAATTCTTCCCAGAGTCTGCTTGGGGATGGCCCTTGAGCTAAGAATAGATTCTACATTTTTAAAGGGTTGGAAAAATTGTTTAAAAAGATGAAAAAATTGGCAACAGAAACTCTATGTAGCCGGCGAAATCTGAAACATTTACTGTTTGGCCCTTTCCACAAACACTTGCCATCGCTGCCTCAGAGAGAAGTCTGTAGAGGCAATGGCATCTCTGCATTTGTTTTGGCTGGTACCAGACCCCCCACTTCCTCCAAATCCTTTTCTTGCTGTTAGGGTTGAGGGGAGGGGAACAGAGTCGTTTCCAGAAACACAGCATGATTGAGGAGAAAATATTTTCCTTTCTTCATGCAGAAAATATCACTGGTTTGTAAATAACCCAAATCATCTGAATTGAGAAGGACCCTTCCTTCGATATTGTCAGTTGAAGCAAGAAGGCATCCATCAACAAATCAACATACAGACACATCCTAAAACATGGCAATTAAATCACAGTACTCTCTCCCCACCTTCCATTTCTTACGGTATTGATGAGTTTCAGCATTTCCCTTTTGTAATCTAAGATCTAGTTGGGGAATTATAAAGTCTAAAGTCCCAGAATGCACGGTAGGTGACGTCAGCATGGACTGACCAGGGGTAAGACAAAAGCAGTGGTGGGCGCTCTGGCAAACGGAAGTTAAGTTGTCCCATCAGAAGACGTTAAGAGACGAAAAGGGCTGCGTTGGCCAACAAAGCCTGTCTGCAACGAGGTTCCTGCTGCTGGGGTGCTGAGCTTTGACCCAGGCCTGCCTTTAGCAAACCACGCATTGACTAGGGCAAAATAAGAGCCTGGACTGGCGGTCACGTGTGGTCCTGGATTTCCACATCCGGGACTGATTTAATCCAATTTCATTTCTGTAAAGTAAGTTCAGCCGAAGAGCTGGCAGTCTGCTACGGTGACTGAGGGCGGCGCCCAGCGCCAGCCGGCCTGGGCCCAGGTCTAGACTCTGCCCTGCAGGGGCTCTAGTCCAAGGTTCCTGCACTGCCGTTTCCTCATTTCTTGATGGGGATAGTACCCACATCAGAAAGTTGTCTGGAGAATTAAATCAGGCAACGTATTTAAAGTTCTTAGAACTGCGCCTGACATAAGTAAGCACTCAGTGAATACCAGTGGTTGTCACTTTGAGAGCATGGGCATGGATTACCTGAAACCGCCCATCATGCACGTATCGTTACTTAGAAAAGATATCAGCCACTATCTCTTATTGCGTCAGATGTACAAGGTGTTTTTAATACGTTACCTCAGTAAAGGGTTACTGAGTTACTGGGGACAGCTCACTCTCGTTTACAGATGAAGCGTCTGAATGAGTGAACGATACAGTCAGTATCATACCAACAGGTAATTAGTCATTTCAATGAGGATGGAGCTGTGAGATATATGTAACCAAATATCTAACAGTGTCTTAACAAAGAACAGGATGGAACAGGACGTTATGGGGCTGGTTTGGTGGCTCCACAAAGTTTCTAAGAACCTGGCTCCTGCTATCCTCTGACTCTGCCATCCTTGGGTTTTCATCCTTTTATTTGCTACCTCATTGATATAAAGTAGTTGCCACAGTCTCAGGCATCACATCCTCAACCCAATGTCCTAAGAAGGGAGGAGGGTCACAGCAAAAAATTTTCTCCAAGTGAATTTCTGTATTTTGATCCTTTAACGCAGAGTACATCTCATTGGCCAAACGTAGGTTACATCCTTATCCCTAGATTAATTATTGCTGAAGAAAATGGGATTTGGTTTAGACAAATCACAACCAAATACTTGGGGCCGTGGTAGTGACCAATCTTACCTAAGATCAAGGGGAAAGGGTGCAGGAATGAGAAATGGCCCTTAGGTAGGTAATGAACAGAGTCTGACTCACTGACTCTGGGTTTAGAATTTTTGTGTCGTTGAAGAAGCAAGTTATCTCTGTGTGTGTTTGTGTGTGTGTGTGTGTGTGCGTGTGTGTAGGGATGAGAGGGACAATTACTCATATGATAAAATGACTATATGGCAATAACTTTGTAAATCAACTTTATTTGAGTGCCAATGGCTTCTTTCTGGGCCTTTCCAAATGTCAAGAGGTGTCAACTTATAAATCCTAGCCCACAGTCCATTCTTCAAAACACAACTATTTCAGTAGGGGAAAAAAAGAGACTTCCAGAGACTCTCATTAGCTTTGAAGTCAGGCCAAGAAGTTGGCTTTCAGCAGCCAAGGGGGGAAAAAGATCCATTAACATCCAATGTGGAAATCTAGAAGGATTTGAGCTAAGTGAGGATCTTATTTACATATACAGACATGAGAATTTGATTTTTATTTGGATAGTTTTCTAATTTCTTTTCAGGCCAGAGCTTTGGAAAAAATGCTATTCCTTATTCAGAATGTACGACTGCATTTGTACATTTTAACTTTGGGTGTAATGGGCATGGTGAAAACCAGATTTGCACTATGTTTTAGAATTAAATCTCTTTTGCTTGATTTCAGCTGTTGTTTGGTTGCTAAGCCTAGTGCCTTGCGACCCCATGGACTGTGGCTCACCAGGCTTCTCTGTCCATAGGGGCCTGTCTAGGCAGGCATGCTGGTGTGGGTTGCCATTTCCTTCTGCCCGGGATCTTCCCAGACCAGGGATTGAACCCACATCTTCTGCATTGGCAGGTGGATTCTTTACCACTGTGCTACCAGGGAAGCCCTTGACTTCAGTAGGGGATGTTATATGTCAGATGAAGATGGCCAGTATGACTAACACAGGAAATACACATTCAGCAAAAGGCTTTACTTTTGCCTCTAAAATTATACCATATTTACTCTTGAAATTTGGTTTATATAGTTTTTACTAGAGCTACGAGTGTCAGAAACTGATTTATAGCAAAATAGATTTCCTGCACTTAAGCTTCACCTATGCCATGATAATATTGATAATATTGACAATTTTTATTTTAGATTTTTTTTAGATCCTTTCTGATTTGATTTATAACCTGATTATTTGATTGCAAAGACACTCTAGAGATTTTATTTTTATACCCAAGTCACAGCTGATACACAGCATAAATGGGGGGGGCGGGGAAGAAAGGACTTTTGCTATTGAAAACCACTGGCATTGGGGCTTGGTTGCTACTGCAACGCAATCTGGCAGATGCTGACCGATAAAGCATGCGAACCCATTGAAGTCAGTGAAAAAGAACAAATTCCAGGGCATGTAGGGTTGCTGCTGGCCGGGTCTCTCCTTTGTTCTGCCCTGGCTGACCTGATGCTGAAAACCTGAGGAAGCAGTCAGGCCTGGAAGGTGGAGCCAAGGGAGAGCGTGAGGGCCAGCAAGCCTCACTTTCTTTTTCTCCAGGGAGGGCTGGGTGTGCTCTCATAGGCAGTTGACAAGTTCGTCACCAAGAGAAAAACAGCAGGCCTACCTGTTCCCCTGACCTTGGAGCTTATAGGGAAGGGAGGCTGTTCCCCCCTCATGAGTTAGAACACTACCTCGGGTTAACCAGTGTTCCAGACTTTTTCAGATTCAATATTCTCTGTAATCGGGATAAATAAAAACTTTCCCCTGATAGAACCAGAGATTCATTCTATTAAAAGAGTTAATTGGTTTCAAAAACCTTATTTTTCTTTTCATTAAAAATTTGAAATCCCTCTGATTTGTGCTGGTTGATAGATCAATTTTGGGAACTCGTGGCAGAGATATTTTTTAAAAGTAAACTCAAGCACATTTTAGCCATAAGAAGTTGCGAGTGAAAAGGCTCTTGTAATATGGTTAAATGACACCTCTTTGTCCCATTCTGAAAGTTTACAGTCCACTGCTTTGACTAACAGCACCTCTTTTACTCAGGAGCAGGAAGCTAAACTAACTGATTGCTTTTCATACCTCTTCACTCCCTGGGACACTGAGTCGGCTGTGAGCTGTGTAATTTCACAAGGAAATAGAAACCCTGATGGCTGGGAAGCGCCCACTTCCTATGTCACGCCGCATGTGCACTGACGGTCCTGCAGGGGGCGATGCACCTCCTGCAAAAGGCCCTGGGATGACTCCACCCCCCCCCCCCTTGCAGCACGCATGCGGCATAGGAAGGAAGGTGTCTGGGTTCTAATAAAACTTTATCTATAAATGCCGAAATCTGAATTTAGTATAATTTTCATGTATCACAAAATATTCTTCTTCTCTTTTTCCCCAACCATTCAAAATGTAAGAACCATTCTTATTTAGCTTGTGGGTCATAAAAACACAGGTGATGGGCTAGATTTGGCCCATGAACTAGAGTTTGCCAACCCCTGAATTACTGACTTCTTTTGTGTTTCAGGCATTATTCATGTAATTCTCACAAGAACCCTTACAAGGGGTAGGTCATATTATTACGGCCATTTAAGAGATGAGGAAACTGAGGTCCCAAAGGTAGCACAGCCTGGGGTGATGGGGCCAAGATCACGACGTATTTACCTTATTCTTTTCAACTAGTAGTCAATTAGAGATGAAATGTAAAAATGAGAACGTTATCGGTAGGGCTAAGCAATTTAAAGCAATTTAAAACATTTAAAGAAGCATGCTTCTTTATTTTCTTGAAAAAATATTTTGCATTCGCTTGCATCTCTATCTGATTTTGTGTTATCTTTTGGTATCAGTCATTTACCTCTAATTCATGTTATTTTTCTGTTCTAAATTTCACAATAGAAAGTGAGGCCCTGTCTATTTGCCTGTTAGAGATCTACTCTGCATTTGCATATGCAAGCTGCAAGACACACAGATTCCTCGGATAGGCAACTACACACACACATACAAAAAGATGCTTCACTTCAAAAAACACGGAACTTGGAAGCTAACAGATGCTTTGGATTTCACCTGCAGCTTTTAAATTTAAAGTTCCTGGGAAGGAGACTCATGGAGTTCCCCCTTGTAGGGTGCTGAAACAGAGAGTTAGGTTTTCTAGAAAATAACCAGTAAACTCAAGAGAATTTTCTGGAATTACAAGAGTCCTGAGGTTTACGAGCTAGTAAATTTGGCTCCAGAAAGGGGGAGGGGGAAGGAGGGGAGACAGAGAAGTAAGGAAGAAGGAAAGAGGGAGACACGAAGGAGGTAGGGAGGAGATAGAAAGAAGCAACAGCAGCAACAACGCAGATTCCAAAGCGCTCTCTCCCAACGAGAATCACGACAGAGCCATTCCAATTTTTACTCCACATCACAGACAACATTTCTGGACATATTTGGATTTTCAACTTCTGCTCAGTCCCAGCAATTAAATAAAAGAAAACACAAGCCCCGTCCATAGCAAGCAAATAAGAGACACCGCGGAAGAGCCAAACATATTTTGCTTTGGCCAAATAGTAGCGATCAGTTTCTATCTTAAGGAGCTGTGAACTTACATAGCCCACTTATAATATTTTTTCCAAAGATTGCACTTCTCTTAGAGCAGACAGCTGCTGCTTTGGGTCTGACACTCACAACGCCAATTTGTTCATCTCCCTGGAAGCTGTTTTGTAATGATACATTTGTGTGATGGCTTACACGGAGCCATCTTCTTAGACACGAATGCACTGTCTTGAAAGTCTTGACCATCATTCTTGGAAATTAAAGGCCCCAAAGAGAGTGAGAGGTTCAACTTGTGTCTGTCAAGTGAAGACCCAAGGAGTCAGCTCTCCTGCCCGAGAGAATGTCTCACAGCATCTATTGCAGCAATATGCTCTGATGCCTGGTGCAACTACCTGCCCTGAGTACCACCCACGGTTAGTAGAGAATCTAGGTTGCCATGGAAATAAAGGCGAAAGAGCAATCAAAGTAAAATGAAGCAGAGAGTGCAGCATCATGTCCCTTAAGGAAGTGGCAAGATGTTCTTAGGTTGAGTAGACTCTTTCAGCCCCTAAACAGTAACAAACGCTAACAATGTGTGCTCTGATTCTGCATTTTGTCTGCATTGATTCAATGGGTGTTACAACTATTGATCCAAAGTTATTTCCCCATGGTCACTAATCACGTGAAAGGGTGAAAGAGTCTACAGTGGGTGAAATCACACTTGGAGCATGCAAGAACCCACAACCCCAGAGCTGACGTGCGCAGGGGTTCATCACACCAGAGATGACTATGGAATGATTCTGTCATTTCATGTGTAACTTACATTCTCCTCTGCACCTGGGGGGACTGAATCCTCTTTAACTGACTGAAGGGAAGATAAAAACAAAAGCAAGAGTTAGTATGTTACCAAAACCAGGGCTAACGGCTTTCTGGTGCCATTCTTGCACATTGCTTATGCGCACCTTGTTCCAAGAAGAACTCAAATGAGGGTTATACAAATATAAACAGTGTAAATTAAATTACGTATTTTAAAATGCAAGGAAGGAACAATAAACATACAGATTCAGCCGGAATACAAATGGAGTGATGAGGGGATGCTACAGAAACACAAACGATGCTCTTGGCTGTGGCCAAGTAGTAATAACACCTTTGCCTTGACAGTTCCTGGTAGCTGTTGCAAAGAGGGACCTACGATCTGTCACACGAGATAGTCACTGTTGGGTAAGACGCACAAGCTGCTCAGGAAAATTCTGGTAATATGTCCAGAGCAATCCATCCCGTGATCCTCTGAGAGGAAGCGGGCACCGATGTGATAAGCAGGGTCCTCAGCCTTATCCTGATCGTCGGGCGGTGGCCAGCGTCTGAAGCTGCTTCTTACAGCCTTCGATGTGGGCCAAGGCCATTGTGCCAAGGAGCAGTCTGGTTACAGTGCTTCTGTGGCGGGCACGGGGGCTGGGGTCCAGCACAGCCAGCCTCAGACGCTGCTAACCCCCGCAGTAATTCCAGCATCTCGGGCCTGTCCCAGGCAGAGGTATCACCAAATTCTAGCAGAGGTCAACGTCACAGTCGTCCTGCCGGTTTGCCGGGCTCCATTTCCTGCAGTTGCTCTGACGCATTTTGGGGTGGGTGGTTGGTGTTTACGGGCCACTCACTTGTCAGAGCTGGATTCTCTTCCCAGAAAAGTCAGCTTGAACAAAGTATCTTACAAATAACCCCAGGGTGTTCATAAGTCAGTGTCATCGCTCAGTCGTCCCCGACCCTTGGCGACCCCGGGGACTGTAGCCCACCAGGCTCCTCTGTCCGTGGGATTCTCCGGGCAAGGGCACTGGAGCGGGCTGCCAGTGCTCACAGACCCTTGCATTTCCTCCCTTGGCCTCCAGGGCAAGAGCTCTGTCTCTGTCGGTGTTTGTTTCTTTCTTTTTGCCTGTGCTGGCTCTCTGCTGCTGCGCTCCGGCTTCTCGCCAGTCGCCGCGAGCAGGGGCCAGGACTTCTCCCTGCCGTGGCTTCGCTTGTGGCGGATCGTGAGCTTCAGCAGCTGTGGGACGTGGGCTCGGAGGCTTGGCCCCTGGGCTCGAGAGCAGGTCAGTAGTTGCTCTGAGGCCTGTGAGATCTTCAGGGATTGAACCTGTGTCTCCTGCACTGGCAGGCGGATTCTTCACCACTGAGCCATCAAGGAAGCCCCATCGATGTCGATTTTGTCCCAAGCTCTGCCTTTATTTTTACCTTGAAAACATGCAGTGTGAGAGAGAAGGGAAGCTGACATTCACAAACACATCCTCTTCATTTGGCGCTTTGTGAACATCGTCTGACTTAAAGCGGTCCCAAGCGGACTGTACGCCCATCTTCACTGACACAGCAAGAAACAAAAGTACAGAGAGCTGGAGCCACTTGATTAGGGTGATGCAACGAGGAATTGATGGAAACGGTTCCAAAAGCCAGTTTCCCCTGCCGTGACAATCTGAAGGATCAAAAACAGTTTTTGGTAACTGTGTGAGCTTTTTTCTCTTGTACCAGAGTTTTCTCTCTAGATGAGATCTTCAGATTGGAGCACTAATTTCTACTTATCTTCTTCTCACACTAAAGCTTACCTGAGCACAGAAAAATGTCCCTAGAATGGATTGTGGGTTTTCTGGAAGCTTCTGATTGTTGGAAAATCATAGACCATTCAGAAGCGATTGCCAGTAGTGTAGCTGTCTTGCAACCACACCCCTTCTTCCCGAGACCACTCGGGTACTATTAATCCTATGGAAAGGCAAAGAATTAAATGACATTTTAAGCAGATTGCCTCAAACCTGACCCACAAATGTTTCAAGAGTCAATATACTGCCTACATTGAGCTGGAAAAAAACGCTCCCATCATGCAAGAACAGCACTTCTGGCTTTCTAGGCTCTCTCTGCTGTCCCAGGGGGTTGGAAGGAGACTAGTCCGTGCGTTGGGTTTCCTGTGTTGGGAAAATTCTTGGCTGTTGATGGCTCACTGTTTTCCAGAGGAAGCTGAGAACTGAGGGCAGGTGAGGTTGAGACACAGAAGGGACGCCTCCGGACATCAAGGTTTCCGGCATCTTCATCATGGCTCCGCGCATCCTGATCCTTCTAATGTTTCGGGAGCTGGTGCTGTAAGTACTGTCTGTTCCGAAAGGAATTGCTGTCTCCTACTTTAAAGCTCTGAGTGAGTGAGTGAGTGAAGTCGTTCAGTCATGTCCGACTCTTTGCAACCCCGTGGACTGTAGCCCACCAGGCTCCTCCGTCAATGGGATTCTCCAGGCAAGAATACTGGAGTGGGCTGCCATTCCCTTCTCCAGGGGATCTTCCCGACCCAGGGATTGAACCCAGGTCTCCCGCATTACAGGTAGACCCTTTAACCTCTGAGCCACCAGGGAAGCCCCTTTAAAGCTATAAAGCTATACTACCCAGCAAAACACTCCTTATATTGGGAATTAGTCCAGTGGACCATTTCTCAAAGTAACTTGTACACTGTTTTCACAATTCTTGACCTGTCCGTGTACCATCTATATTTACTTGATAGTTTTCTTTAAGTTGACTATCTTTTCACTTAAACAAATGTATTTTAAAAGAAAACAGCTTAACGTGAATGTCATATCAACGTCCTCCCCGTAACCAGAAGAATGTATTAAAACCAACCGCAATGTGTAATGGTGCTCATCAAATTCTAATTATTTTTAAGTGTTTGTTAAAAAAAGAGATCAGCAAGTGTTAACACAGTAAAAAAAACAAAATGCTTCTTAATACCAAGAAGAGATCTTATAATTAATGTCACTAGAGGAAATGGAACAGAGTGGAAAGAAGATAACTTTGTATTACGTGAGGGATTAAATGTTGAGAGTTGTCTCCCGGAGCCATTCAAAACCATCTGCACTTTCTCGTACGTTTGCACACTGGCTTATGGCACAACCTTAACGTTGGGGTAGGTTGACATATCCGGTTAGAAGAAGGAGCCCAGACGGGTAAAGAGACACCAGGTTCGTGTCCCTTTAGGGTTTGACACGCGTACGACAACCTGCTCGGAGCCCAAGTCCCGAGCATCTCGGACTGTGGAGTCAGGTTCAAACTCACTGTTGGAGCTGTGCAACCTCGGGCGAGTCAACCCCGTCTCTCTGAACCTCAGTTCACAGAGCAAACGTGGGCGGCTGGAGGGTTGTTCTAGGCACACTCACAATGCCGCCTGAAGGGAGAGGCACGCCCGAGGCAGAGCCGAGTCTCCTCCAGCCTGGGGGCCGGGGGCCGGCCACAGCGCAGCTCCTCCCGGGGCAGACGCCAGGACCTTCCTTCCCACGGGCGCCAGGGACGCTGCAGTCTCTGACGGGAAGGACAGCTTGAACTACGCTGCAGTGAGGGCTCAGGTGTCCAGTCTTCTCTAGAAGGGAGGGGGCACGGGAGGAGCAGAAAGAAGAGTTTAAGAAATGGGAAGAGAACTCATCCGTGGAAGTCTGGACTCCGGGCGAGCCAGCGTCCTGCAGGGGAAGTATTGGGGGGATGCCGGGGGTTGGAGAGCCCCTTAGCCAACCCAGCTCCGCCGCCCGAGAGCTGGGCATGCCCTGGGGAGAAATGGGCTGCCCCGAGCAGCTGCTCCCGGAGCTGAGCTTCACACAGTCTTCTCCACCGCCTCTCGAGGGGCAGGGGAGCGGCCGCAGGCTCCGAGGACATCAGCAAGGCCTGGGTGAGTTGGCGTGGACCTTCTCCTTGGTGGCTCTGGGGGCGGTGGGGTGGTTTGTGAGTGATCACCAGGAGGAACACAGAGAGGCCTCAACAGAGCCATGATCACTTTCTTAGAGTCCTAGAAGTATCTGAACGGGCTGAGTAGGCATGTGGATTCACCCGCTTCAGTGGTGGAATGGCTGGTGTGAGATGTGTGAAGCACAGCGCTTGCACAGAGTCTGCGCTCATGAATGGACGGGCTTTTTGAGAATACTGGGAAGCGGCTTCATCTAGGTCTATTTGAGCTACTTGAGGCTTTTCTTAGGGAATCCCCCTGATGTTGATGGGAATGTACACTGGTGCAGCCCTTATGGAAACAGTGTGGAGCTTCCTCAAAAACTAAAAACAGGGTTGTTATACGACCCAGGAATCCCGCTCCCAGGCATATATGCAGACAACATTCTAATTCAAAAAGATACATGCACCCAGTATTCACAGAAGCACTGTTCACAATAGTCAAGACAGGGGAGAGAGCTAAACGTCCATCAACAGATGAAGGGATGAAGAAGGTGCAGTACACACACGCTGAAATGATACTCAGTCATAGAAAGAATGAGACACTGCCGTCTGCAGCGAGAGACGGACCTAGCGATTATCACACTAAGTGAAAGAAGTCAGACAGAGATAGACATCATGTGATATCACTTATTGTGAGATCTAAAATATGGCACCAACGAACTTGTCAATGAAACAGAAGCAGCCTCACAGACATAGAGACCCGTGGGCGCCAAGAGGGAGCAGGGGTGGGCGGGACGGATAAGAAGCTTGGGACTGGCAGATGGGCACTATTACACAGAGAATAGGGAAACAGTGAGGTCCTACTCAATAGCTCGGGGACTGTATTCTAGATCCTGTGATACACTGTAACGGAAAAGAATATGATAACGCGAAAGTGAAAATGTTAGTCGCTCAGCTGCGTCCAACCCCTGGGACTGTAGCCCACCAGGCTCCTCTGTCCATGGGATTCTCCAGGCAAGAACACGAAGGTGGGTAGCCATTCCCTTCTCCAGGGGATCTTTCTGACCCAGGGATTGAACCTGGGTCTTCCACATTGTAGGCAGACTCTTTACCGTCTCAGCCACCAAGGACACATGTCTAATTGACCTACTTTGCTCTTTAGCAGAAATTAACTTCAATAAAATACATTTTAAAAAACTTTTCTTGATTAATATCATGTTGCTTTTAAAATACCCTTATATCTGGCCCAGACACATGGTTGCTCCTGAATCCCTTTGGGAGAGACATTTCTAACACTGCTCTTGGGTTATATTAGGTTCCAGCATTGGAACGGGTAACAGGATGGCGTGACTCTGTTAAAATGTGACGACTTGCTTCCATCAGAACAGTGGCACATTGAACTTCATTAAACAAAAAGTCCAGGACATCCTAACCTCAGCCCATTGTGGCAGTATTTTGAGATCCTTATTGCTTATATTTTGGATTGCATTAATGAGCCCACCCAGCTCATAAACTTGATCAATGTGCTTCACAGTTTATTGACCAAGTTACAAATAAAAACTCTGAATAAACAGGCCTGAGGCCAGATTCCAGACACCGTCCGAAAGACAGCTTCTTGCATGTGGTTTTGATCCTCTAGTAAACATTCTTTGTTGGCCTGCTTCTCCCCATCTTGTGAACATGCCTCAGATGCAACTCTACGGAACGGAAGAAAAATAGTAATACTAACAAAGATAATAATAAACCCCCATATTATTGGGCTATGTGTTAGGCAGCAGGCTAATATATATTTTTTTACATTAGTATTCCATGTCAGTTTGCAAAATGGAAGCAGACCCCCTGTAATTTCTAGGCCTCTGTTCCAATACCTATTAAACTTTACCTTTTATTCTAAAACCATGCCTCCCTTTGAAGTTTGAGGTGTGTCTCTAATTTTCCTTCAAAGCTGACATCCTGGAGCTCACATTTAATGTATATCTGTAACCAGCATGGTTTCCATGTTCAATACACAGTGACAGACAAAGTCCTCCAACAACTTCTGCTTTTTCTCCTCCTCTTTTCCACACGGCAAAAGCCTATGGGCTGAGGACCCAGCAGGACCAGATTCCAGCTCATGATTTCCACCGCCAGGGAGTACGCTCTGGTGGCTAATCTCTGAGGAAGAGGAGAAACGACTAACTCTTCCACGTTGGGAATATGTGCAGGAAGGGAGTTCAGACAGGAAGGAGAATCGGAGGGCACCGCAACTCACTTCAGAGTGAGTGAAGACAGAATGACTCCAGAATGCGAGGTCGATCTCAGCACACCAGAGCTGTCAAGTCCCTCGGTCGGAGGAACACGATAAGGCGTGGGGCTGGTGAGCAAACTCCCCAAGCGTGGGACTCTCATCCAAACCTCACAACCAGAAACGCCTCCCTCCTTTTCAACCAACTGGACATCCGGCTGTTATCTAGTGAGTTTAAATGTTGTCCAGCTTCGTTAACAACGACAAAAACCCGGTTTGAAATCTAAAGGATCTGGTTTGGACATTTATACTGCTGAGCATAAGGATCTAAACGGCACATGTACTTATCATATAAGCTTGATTTACAAGAGCACCTCTCCTTTAAAGAGCCCCGCGGTCTTTAAAGGAACATTCCCTTAAAATGCTGTCACGCGGCAGCACTTAAGCCAGCAGACAGCCTGTTGCTACCGGGTCTTCCAGAAGCACCACCTGGATCACGTGATGGCTGTCCTGCGTTCAGTGACTTCACCGTGGATCTTAAGGAAGACCTTTTCTATCAGGTCTGAATGCTTAAGGCCCGTCTTTCAAGTGCTTCCATAGTTATCCAGACCTAGGCTTGGTTTATTTATGTATTTTTTGGCTGCACCATGCAGCAGGCGGGATCTTAGTTCCCGGACCAGGGATCAAACCCCTGCCCCCGGCACTGGGAGTGTGGAGTCTTAGCCACTGGCCCACCAAGGAAGCCCCTATGCTGGGCTTTCTAAACCAGATCCCAGTGGACTCTGGGACTCTGGTTTTGAAACAAATAACCCATGTGAGTCAGAGGAATGTTTAAGTTCTCTTAGTCTACTTGGACCCAACCTGGCTGCCCCCTTGTATAAACACCCGCAGCATTTGTAACCTGCACTCCACAGGTTAATATTAGATTCCACGCTTGACTATTTGGGAATGAAGCGATCACTCATCAAATGCCAGTCACTTTGTATCCATTTTCCAACTCCTCCCCCAGATCATGAAAGGTAGGTATCACTTCCTATTTTCAGAGGTGAGGAAAGGGAGGCTTAGAGGGTTTATATTCTTTGCTCACGTTCAAATAGACAGTCACTGTCAGAGCTGAGATTTGATTATGTGTCTCTTTGGCTTCAGAGCTCACATTGTTTTTCTACTTCATCATTTGTCTCCCCCAAAGGAAAGTAGGAAACGAGCCATTTTGAAGATAGTCCAAATAAATGCGTCATTTACCAACCGCGCGCAGGCACGCACACACACAGGCGTGCGTGTATTAATACATAGGCTGTCCCTCCGAGTGGATTTCAAGTCTTTCGATGGCAGCAGATGAGCCTGACATCCCCTTTGCACCTCACGAGCTGGGGGCTCCAGAAGCTGCACTTGGATACTCAGATGGTAACCAGCGATGTCGTACTGGGAGAAATGAGAGGAGCACTGTTCCCTGAGCACTCACTGTGTCTCAGACGCTCTCCATGTAAGTGACGGGTTTTCAGCGCAACACCGTGAGACAGACACAGTCCCTACAGTACAGACAGTAAACGCTGCGAGGGGTCAAATCATTTGCCTAAAGTTACAGAATCCCATCTTCCTGATTCTGGCTGTTATGACAACTTGCCATCCCCAAGGTTTTTTAATATCAGCTATTGCAATCTTTTCACTCAACAAATGAGGAAAAAGGAACCCAGAGTAAATAACTTTTGCGAGCACAAAAAGTCACAGAGCAAATGGTATCCCAACTACTCTGAAAGGGTGCAGTTAGTCCACACAACTGGACTTAAACATCTTTTTGGCAAGCACAACAAAATGTGCAATTAATTTCCTCAAAGGTTATTTTTGTTTATAATAAGAACTACTTTAGCAATCAAGACTATAAATCAAAATAATGTATAATTTCATACTGACAGCCTGTAGGGGAAAATTTCATTTCTGATGTTCCTAATTGCAGACTTAGAGACTTCGAAATTTGTTTATTTAAAAGCTTCTCAATTAAAAGAAAGCAAGCTTAGAGTTACTGGAAATATCAGAATTTTCTAGTGTTTCTCTTTGTTCTCAAAAATTTTACAAGAATGGTTTTATAACTAAATCTTATTCTAATTTTAAAAAGACAAAAGACTGCCATTTTGTTTCCTACAAGAAATAAGCTCCTCCAAGAGAATGGAAGCTACTAGAGGGCAGCAAGCTGTTCGCTGATATTTTTTCAATGCTTAGGACCTGCAAACACACACACACACACACACAGACACACATTCACACACAAAACAGCACAAAGAGAGTGATTAAAACGGCTGTTGGATGAGTGAACGTCCCCCTCACTTCCATACAGATCTGTTTTCTCTGCATGCAAGAAGGAAAGACAAGATTAGAGGTGATTTGGTTTTTAGTTTCTCTTAACTTCACTGTTTGTATGACCTACTAAAGAGAGAAAGCAGCTGCCGGTGGAAGAACCAGTGAGACTGAAACAATGAGCACATGAGTGCCAAGTGGTTCTGACTTTTTTTCAATGGGAAGAGCCGTGATTTCAAAGAGGAACCGACCACATCTCTCATAGATGCCAAAGATCAGGAAAGATAGAGCATGGGAGGTTTACACGTTTAGAAGCTTGCCCAGACTGGCTGGCACAGAGATGCCAGAGTGGGCCTGACCCACGCCGCGACCCTCCGCGCACGTGGGCGAGACGCGGGCTCCTTGGCTGCTGCCGTGTGAGCCGCACGGTCGGGGTTTCACCCACGTCCCTTAGTCCTCACTCACTTCCATGATGCGGGACTCTCGCATGTCACAGGCGAGGAAACCGAGGTTCATGGAGGTGGGCCGGGACTCGGAGTCTGATGTGACTGCAGATTTTAACCTGTACGTCGGTGCTCCTCAAACTTCCACTGTTGGCCAGCCTCCCGTGTGGCCTCGGCCACATTGTACACACCCTCTGTGGGGCTTCCCTGGTGGCTCAGGGGTAAAGAAGCCGCCTGCCAGTGCCGGAGATGCAGGTCCAATCCTAGGGCCGGGAAGATCCCCTGGGGAAGGAAACGGCAACCCACCCCAGTTTTCTTGCCTGGAGAATCCCGTGGTCAGAGGAGCCTGGGGTCCTCTGGGGTCTCAGAGTCAGACATGACTGAGCGACTGAACGACAATGCACGGTCTGCGGCAGCCGTGGCCGAGATCGGCTCCCACCTCCCTGCGGGCAGGGCAGCCTCTGCGGGTCCCGACTTCAGCGCCCACGACCTCTGCGCTCCCCCTGCTGCTCCTCGGCAGTGACCGAGCGCAGAGTTCTGGCGATCCAGACACAGGACCCCCCGAGTGAGCTCTGCTTGGGCCCCGCTCAGCAGCGCCCTCACCCCGAGGCCCTCCTGCCGCTCTGCCCTCCCGGGCCCTGCGGCCTCTCCCCTCCCACTCCTCCCCACGCCCTTTCTCCACACAGTGGTTCTCCTCCAACAGACATTCTACACATCAGTTCTGTCTTCACGTCAGCCTCCAGGGGGGACCCCAATCTCCCACTGTTTACTCAGCATTGTTACTGCTCAGTCGCTAAGTAACGTCCACTCCTGCAACGCCATGGACTGCAACACGCCAGGCTTCCCTGTCCTTCACCATCTCCCGGAGTTTGCTCAGACTCATGTCCATCAAGTCGGTGATGCCATCCAACCGTCTCATCCTCTGTCGTCCCCTTCTCCTGCCGGCAATCTTTCCCAGCATCAGAGTTTTTCTTTCCAAAGAGTTGGCTCTTCCCATCAGGTGGCCAAAGTATTGGAGCTTCAACATCAGTCCTTCCAATGAATATTCAGGCTTGATTTCCTTATTAGCATTAGTGCCATTAACTATATAACTCTTTCCTTGGATAATTTTTTTTTCCAGCTGCAGCCCGTGGCATGAGGGATCCTTGTTCCCTGAGCAGGGATTGACCCCTCACCCCCTGCTTTGGAAGTACAGTCTTAACCACCGGACGCCAGGGAGGCCCCCCTCCTTGGATTACTTTTTTAAACCAAATACATATAACCTCACCTTGAGCAAAACATATGTTAAGTCTTGAGCTTATTTAAAGTGCTAGTTTTATTTTTCCTAATATATTTTGAATAACACATACGATTATTGAAGTAAAAATGTTTGAATATGAGCCACCTAAATCTATCCCTTGCCACCAGTATATGGATGTAACTTGCTTGGAAACTGTTCCCTTCATTATACTGCTGATAAAATATTTTGTTAAAGAAAAAAGAGAGCGAGAAATCAATGAGAAAGGAGAATTAGGACGGATCTGCCAAGCGGCATCGCGCAAAGTTTTCGTTAAGTATCAGTGCTTGTGTTCTGGGAAGAACCCAGAAGGGAGATTTCTGGGTACAATAAAAAACAAACGGGAAAAGGTTTCAGAAATCCCGCGGGATTCCGGACAAGCGAAGAAACCGAACCCCCAGCGGCATCCGTACTCACCGCCTTCCTGGCGCCGTGCCCCAAGACGCATGGATGTGCCACTGGACTTGCTCAGTGGGCGATTCCAGCTCTATTTCACACCCCCCCTCCCCTGACCTCTTGCTCATCTTCGGCCACATTTAAAGCAGGCAAGAGCCCTGGACACGTGTGGCAGCTGAGGTTTGCTCAGCAGGAGGGTCACGGAACAGCTCTCAGCGCCAGTCAGCGCGCCCAGCTCGCTTCCTCGCTCTACAGGGAGGACGCAGACCGCGGTTTGCGGGTTCCCCTCGCAGGGCGCGCTGTGAGCCTGCCCTGGTGGGGAACTGGGGGACGGCTGTGGTTCTCCAACGGGAGAGTGAGGCCTCGGGCTGCTGCCGGCCGAGCCTCTGCGGCTGGGGAGGAAGGACGGAGCGCGGCGAGGCGGTCCACGGTGCCAGGGCGGGAAGACACCCGAGGACCCCCCGCTAGAAAGAAGGCGACTCATGGAAGACCACGGCCCTCTGTCCCGAACCGGAGTAATTCCAAGAAGGAAAACTCTACGTGTCCATCTCCTTTTCTTTCCCACAAAACACATGCTTGCAACACGACAGACATTGCCTTTTTCTCATGGAGCGAGTTACAAGTCTTCAGCTCAGTGGTGAGTTGAGTCAGTCTGAAGAAGAAACTCCATGCATCATTGGATACCGTGGCTAGCCAACCAGAAACCATTTCTCCAGTCATCCCGCCCCCAGGGACTCCCCTAATCTGGAGACTAGGACTTACCTTTTTCCAGAACAGTTTGCCCAGAGGCAGAGAGCTGGGGCCCCCTTTTTCCTTCGCACCCTCCTTCGCTGTTTCAGCGGATGTAGAATTCTTGGCAGCCCCCTGGGGCTCCTGGAGCGAAACGTTGGCTTTGTCTGACTTGAGGTTGGCTGAAGGGGAGGGTGACTTTTCCTGGCCCTATAAATGTTACAAAAAATGTTAATCATCGCAGGATTTCAAAAGCGAAAGAGCTCTTTTTTACAAACGTGGGCTGAGACTATGCATGTTAAGTTTCCCTTTTCACAACTTTCTGTATTTTCCAAATATTCTATGTGGTTGTGGATTTGTGTTAAAATCTTGGGAAAAGTCCAGATATTTCTCTTTTGCAAGAAATGCAGAACCATCATGTATCATATTTATGTAAGTAACACGTTAGGGCTCAAGGTGACGGAAAGGAGCGCTTGGCTGTTAGAATGTTAGTCTGAGCTGAGGCCACGGGTCTTCTTTGGACTGTGGTCTCCGCAAAAAAAATGTTCTGAAAGTGCATCTGCAACACACTCGTGTTTGTTTATGAGATAAAGATGTATTGTCTTACTGATCCAAAATCTGAAATGAAAGATGGGTTCTAATACATCTGCTTTTGAAGAGAAGTGCTCACGCTCGGCTCTCACTCTGCTTGAGAGGTCATGGCAGGCAGCGGCCCCAACCTCGCTGGCCCCAAGGACTGGTTCGCGGAAGACAATTTTCCCGCAGACCGGGGTTGGGGGCGAGGTTTCAGGATGGTTCAGGTGCATTACCTTTACTCTGCGCTTCATTTCTATTGTTATTATATTGTGATATACAATGAAATAACTTCGCAACTCGCTTGCTACTCACTCATGGGTTTTGACATGTCTGCGAGCAACTGATCTGCCGGGTCACTGTGCAGTCGGCCCTCCCTGCTGAGGGTCACGGGTGTCTGCAGCGGCGCCGCTGGCTCAGCCCCCGGGCTCAGCCCCTGCTCAGGCCATCGGGCATCAGGCTCTCTCTCATAAGGAGCACCCCACCCAGACCCTCGTGGGCTCGGTTCGCAGCAGGGCTCTAGCTTCCGTGAGAGTCTGGTGCCGCTGCTGACCTGGTAAGAGGCAGAGCTCAGGCAGCCGTGCAAGCGCCGGGAGTCGCTGTAAGTACAGATGAAGCTTCACTCGCCCACCGCCTCTCACCTCCTGCTGTGTGGCTGGTTCTTAGCAGGTCACGGCCAGGTCCCGGCCCTCGGCCTGGCGGCTAGGGACCCCTGACCACAGTCATCTGTAGTCTACAGACATCTAAAGATCTGACATCTATAGCGTTAGTGTAAGGCACTCGGGACAGAGGTTCGGGTCTGACGAGCCATCACAAGCCCCATTTCTCCACTTGTAGACGCAGCCTCCTCGTCTAAAGTAGATGGCAGTGGGTGGACGGTAACTGAGAGGGAACCGCAAACGCCGCTTGTTCAGGCCCTGGGCCTCCCCCCTCCCCACCGTCTCCCCACCCCTCCTCCTCCTCTCCCCTTTCTGAGCAGCCAGACCGCCGTGCAGCGCGGGGCCACCTGCCCTCCTCGGCGACTGGGCTGTTACTTCCATGCTCTCACGGGGCAGGGGAAGAGCTGGGAGGCTTACAGTCTCTGTATCTCGACACAAGTGGGCACCGGGTGAAAAATTCTAACGCTGGGCTTGCCTGGCCTAACCTCGTCATCGTACGCGTCTTCATTTTAGCGCTCCTTGGTCCAGAGGCTTGTGACACAACCCTTTAAATCCCCAGGGATGTCAGATCTTTGATTACATTTTCTGATTAAAAGGGAAAAAAAAGTCTGAGAGTAAAACACAGTGTGGAAACACTCAAACCTTTCAGAGTATTTCTGATGTTGGAAAGAGTCTTAGAGGCCATCCAGCCCCATGCCTGAATTTTCATGAAGCGGGAAACCGAGGTCTGTGGCCCGCCCGGCTAACCAGGGGCACAGTCTGGCCTCAGATCCGGACTCTTCTCTCCGACCTGGCGCCCTCCCCACACTGCACAGTACCTCTCCGAGGGAAGTTCACAAATCACTGAGCTTCACTGTCAGACGCAAGAAACAATCTCTTCTGTACTGACTTTTTTGATACTAAAAGGGAGTCATTTATGAAGCAGATTCTACATTTGAATCAGGAGCTAAAGGGCCAATGTATAGAAATGACTTTTGTGACAGGTGAACCTGGAATAATCCCAGTTCCATTTAAGAGTGTATAAAACCGCATAAAGCTGGGGTTTAAAATAACCTCTGCCTTGTGTCAACAATGCGATCAAACTGGCTAGGCTCAGGCGGTTCTGCATTTATTCCTGTTCCAAACCGTTTGGGACACCTGGTGCTGTTTTAACTCTAAATGGTGATTAAATTAACGAGGACTGGTTGAAAGGGAAGTCCCCTCCACCAACTAGCTTGCTGTCTTTTTCAGAAAATAGGAAAGAGGTATTATGATGTACGCATTTACTCATGAAAAATGCGATCGACCGCCTTCTCTGACCTGTGACAGATACTGAGTCCTGGGGTGATGTGTTCTCATGAAGAAAGAGAGACACCAAATAAGTTATTCCACAGGTGAACGTAAAATTTCAACTATGATGAGTGCTACAGGGTAGAGGGAAGGATTTGGTGCTAAAAAATAAAAGGAGGGCGTTGCTAAACTAGATCTACCATGACAGACGAGATCGGGCGCGTTCAGGGTGGTGTGGCCGTAGACTAGGTCTACCACGACAGTCAGGAAAGCTTGACCGAGGAAAGGATGCTGTGCTGCGATCTGAAGGGCGACTAGAAATTAACTGGGGGAGAGGGGAGGAGGCCCCTGGCAGAGGGAAAGGCGTACGCCCAGAACCCTCAGCCAGCACCAGAGGCCAGGACAGAAGCTGAAGCAGCCGGAGCGGCCAGGTACGGTCCCCACCATCAACTCCACTTCCGCTCTCCCGGGAAAATCCCCATTTGCTTGAGGGGTGTTTTAGACCAAGAACCTGGGGTGGGGCGGGGCTGACCTCACCTCCATCTCTTAGCAAGCACTGTTGTTGGCCTAAGTAAGTCATCGGTCCTGCTCACGTCACTATCTGCTCCATCACTCAGTGGGTCTCAGACTGTTTTGATTTAAATGCCGCTGCTCTGCTTCCTCTACTGAGAGGCCGTTACCTGCCCTTCACAGCTGCTCAGCCTGCTCAAAGCCGCAGGGGAGCTACAAGAAAAAGCTTGGTCTGGAGTTCCAGAATTCCACCAGGGCAGGTCCAGTTGCTAAGCCCACAAGACACCTCTGATTTGGCTGGTTTTGCCTCCTTCCCTCAGCCTCCTGTCTCCCTCAGCCCCTTGAAGAGGGGACTATGGTCCTAGGGAACTGGGGAAAGAGATGTCCAACTTTTAACTCTGATGTAACAGCGACAGATAGTACCAGCGCCCAGCACCATTCTAAGCCACTGAATGTTGTAACGACAGGCTGATGAGGAAGGCAAGAATGGCTGTGTCCACACTAGTGGTGGAGAACCCGCCTGCTGATGTGGGAGACACAGGAGCCGCAGGTTCGACCCCTGAGTCAGGAAGATGCCCTGGAGAAGGAAACGGCAACCCACTCCAGTATTCTTGCCTGGGAAATGCCATGGACAGAGGAGTCTGGTGGGCTACAGTCCATAGGGTTGCAAGAGTTGGATGTGACTAAGCAACTGAGCATGCACGCATGCATTATAGTCAGGGGAGTTTTGGTCCCAGGTGGATAAAAAGTTGCCTGTGATTGCACTGCTAAGGGGACAGAGCTGCCCTCTGAATCCAGGGCGGGTGATCCTCAAACCTGGACCTTTAGTCCCACGTCTCCTGCGTGTAGGCAGATTCTTCACCACTGAGCCACCAGGAAGCTCATACTAGATGTATAGCAATATAAGTCATGTACTGATGTAACTGTTGGCTGTGCATCTCTCTGGCCAGACTGTGAGCTCTGAGAAGGTACGAGCTGCTATGTCTTAGTCACCGTTACATCTCTATATCCCGTTAGATCCTGTGCGTGACTCAAAACGGGTATTGAATAAATACCAAATTAACTGATGACGGGGGTCACAGGGAGAGACCCACGCAGCATCATGCCACGCCACGTTTCCGCCCATCCGCCCCCTCGTACCGCCCTGTGGAGTCACAGGCTGCCATGAGTCATCCCCTCCCCGCCCACACACCTCCTCGCTTCCCAGAGAAGTGTCCCGAATGGTGTTCTGCCAGCACCAAGCAAATTTACACTCTTTCTTTGTGTTACGGTGGAGACTACGCAAGTTGTATCCATGTTTTTTGGAGAAAATCTCCTCAGGAGGGTTGCCAGGTTTAGCAAATAGCAGTGAGACCACAGGATGTTCTGTTAAATCTGAATTTCAGACCAACAAAGGATAATTTTTTTGCCTGAGGATGTCCCAAATATTGCCTGGGACATACTTATTTTTATACTAAAAAATTAGTTGCCATTTACATGAAACTGAGTTGAATTGGGTACCTGTTATTTGTCTGACAACCTACCTGCGAAATTCTAATGTATTAGAATTGGAGGTTGCGTATCAGACGACCTTACCTTCCTCTGCAGTAAGTTTTCATCTTCTTTCCACATGTGGGTGTGGAAGAGGGGAAGTGTTAGTAAGATGTAAACATTGAACCAAGAACCAGAAAACAACGAATGTGTGGCAGAAGCGTATGAATCCTGTGAGGTGGCTGCTGACGTTCTATTATCTAACCGACAGAGTTAGCACTGACCACACCAGAGCCTGGAAGGGAATGTTTCTGGGCGCAGCAAAGACTCTAAATCCACGTCCTTCGTGCACACGGTCATGTTCAGCGTCTGCAGGACGTGTAACAGTTTTATGCTGAAGCATCATGTGTGGTTAAGCCAAGAGAAAAAAGATTCAGATTCAGCAAAGAATTGCTGACCTCCTTATTATTTATAGCAACAAACTTATTCCACTGATTACTTCCAGGCTTCTCCATTCTTTTAAACTAAGAAAACCCTTTTTATAAGAAGGAAAATTGATCTATAAAGAAACGAACCTAAGAGTTAACCAGGATTGGTAGCCCTTATATTCTTTTAGAGCAAAACTAGAAGGTAATGTTTTATCCTGAGTTTGCTTGTATGAGGTCTTCTTCTTGGTCCTGGCTCAGAAGGAACTTGAGGAGGAGGGGTATCACACCTCCCCGAATCAGGCACCAAGGTTCATTGATAAGACTCTGGCTAGTCCCATGTTTTAATGGTGCTATTTTCCTATCTTTTTGGATGACCAAACAATCCACTGAGGAAAAGTCAAACACTTTCTGAAGCAGGAAGGTAAAACTCAAAGAGGCCCAGTGAACTGCCGTTAATGAGAGTAAAGCATGTCTGGGCCTTGTCCCTTTAAATGACGTAAAACAACAGACAGAACGAGACTCGAGGCAAAACCTTCCGTCCGCTGGACAGAACCCCAGCAAGGGTCGCCACTTCTGCATCACCCAGGAGTCCTGGAGTCCTCGCCTTTCCCCACAGGCAACGAGGGCAGGAGGTGAGATCCAGGGCTTGGGGAAGCCCTGGGAATACTGAATACTGAATACTTGGGTGGTCCATGTGTGGCAGGGGAAGAGACTCCAGAACTTAGCAGGGCATGAAATGAATGTCACGAGACGGCAGATCTGCCAGGGGGTGGTGGGCAGTCATATGCGTCTTAAACTTCCGAGGCTCCGTCCTCACAGAAGCTCCCTGTTTGGGAATTCAGCCAGATTCCTTGGCCCTGGTCTCTGACCCGTTCCACGAGCAGTTACCAAACTGTCTACCGCGCACGGTGGCACCGCTTTTTCATTTCCCCTCCCCCACTGCAGTATCTCTCATCTGCCCCCTTCTCTTTTTACAGAACAAAATAACCCTGTCGGGAAATCGAAGGGTGACTTCATAACATAGCTTGTTTATGCAAATATAGATTCAGCCAGGAGAGCTTTCTGTGGAGCTCTTATTTAAATACACAGTCCAGGGACTCTAATATCCAGCTGGGGATGTTTTTAAAATAAGCTCATTTAACTTCGTGGAGAATGGTGGACATTTTGAACAAATTTAGAAGCATGCTGACCCAAGTCAGGGGTCCTTTTAATTGGTGGTTTTAGACAAATACTGGCATTTTCTTAGACATGAGAAGAATGAAATCTCCAAAACCAACTTCTCTGTTGTCTTCACTTCTCAAGAACGTGGAGACAGAGTTGGTTCTGCCTTCATTCATTGTTTGCTGCACCTGGGCTTCCACGTGGGTTCAGCATAAGTTTAGTTAATGCAGGTAAGAGATGGGACAGAGCATGAGAAGATAAAATCTTGAGGTTAGAAAAGTGTTTCCCAAAGTGTAGAAAGCAGACCATTGGTGGGATGAGAGATGGCTTTGGGTTGAGCCAAGATGTGATATTAAATAATATTAAAACTATGAAAATACTTATCCTTTTTCAATTCTCATCCTTGTAAGACAATTCAGGAGGAAATCTCAGTCTGGTTCTGGTAGAGAAATCTTTAACATTCCCCTACCGTTGGCTAAGTGCCTTTTCATGAAGTTAGAAAGGCAAAAGATTCAGCGCTTAACATGAGCCAGGTAGTGAGAAGGTAACATATTCTTTATTGCTTATATAATGGTACCTTCTTCTTATGAAAAATGATTCTGCTTTTCCAAGGGTGATGTAATGCCAAGTTTCTTTTCAAGATAACTTTAAATAAGGAGTAAGTCAATTTCAATATAAAAATATCAAATAAATATGAGTCATTTGGTTGTGTCCGACTCTTTGCAACCCCATGGATTATACAGTTCATGGAATTCTCCAGGCCAGAATACTGGTGTGGGTAGCTGTTCCCTTCTTCAGGAGATCTTCCTAACCCAGGCATCGAACCCAGGTCTCCCACACTGCAGGCAGATTCTTTCCCAGCTGAGAACCAGGGAAGCCCCAAGTAAATAGGGGTATATCTCAAAAATGATGAGGGAGATATGCAAGCATTCAACATTTGGGAAACACTGGGTTAGAAGAAATAATCTTAGAACCCTGGTCCACACTAGTAATCTGAGATGTTTATAAATATGCGGACTTAAAAAAATCACTGAAAAAAAAATCACTGAAAATTGTCTCACATAACATTTAATTCCCCTCTAACAGGCCCCACCACCCAAGGCTCTGTCTTCACTGAAGAGGAGCGGGGTGACACAGGATGTGCAGGTAAGCCACGGAATGAAGACCAGGGTTCTTCCCCCCCTCCTAGTTTAACGAGATACAGACCTTATGCCTAAAGAATTTTCTAAAGGCGAGTCCTAGCCTGGGGCTGTGCAGGTGCTTTTTCTTGGCGCCTTTAGCCTGGACCTCGGAGGTCTTCTGCCCGGCTTGTCCATCAGAGACACTTTCTCCCTTAGATGCCTTTTGGGCAACAGCAGTCACAGCTCAGAACTTTGTTTTTAAACAAAATCCATTTTTCTCTTTTGATTTTAAGTGCGGTAATCCTGGTTGCCAATAATCTATTTGATGCATCACCCCCATCTCCCAATCACAAGACATCATCTGAACGCTTATCTTTGTCAAACTCTCAGAGATGATTCGTTAAAGAGCACTGTCACCATCTATTTTTGTTACACGGTGATTTTCAACATAGTAACCTATTTAAATGACCCAGATTAAGGCAACTCCATCTGCTAAAGACAATGACAAGATATTTAAGCTTTGTCTATAGGTCATGAAATAACCCGGTGAAAAAAATTTTTTAAATGAAGAAGAGAATGCAGTCCCTACTGATGGCTTTAAATATCTAAATGCTATTCTCATGTGAAAAAGAAAAAAAATATATATATACCTGAAGATAAACAACTTATTTTTGCAACCTGGACTCAAGGCAAATCCTGTCACTGAGTGGCTTTCGTTCTCAAACTGATCTCCCCTTTTTTGGTATTAGAAACCTCAGGGGAGCAGTAGTACCCACAAAAGATTCAACTGATTTCAAGATGGGCAGATCCCCTGGGCAAAAGATGTTTCTAGAATGAGCCAGTCCTCCGAGCCAAAATGAGAAGAAATTGGGACTAAAATAGCCCAGTTACAATCATTCAGAACTGCGGACTCAAGTCACAAATGCCGGGGGATTTTGAGTGCGCTAAAAATTGCCCAGGGCCAAATGAGAAGATGGACAAAGTTTCAAAGGCATGAATCTAAGAACTTCAGTAGAAAACATGTCCAGGGGGCAAGCGTGAGAACCAAGTTGGAAGGTCTGTTTGTGGGTGTCACAGGCACCCTACATTCACAAAACCCTCTTTTGAGATCCAACTGCCTCAATAATGAACCCACCCCTCTCTGGGCAGAACCATGAGATTTTATCACTAGGTACTTTCTGCTGGGACCACATTCTAGGTGAGGCAGGAGCAGCAGATGAGAGGGAGGGCACCAGGTCACTCGGGAAGCCGCACATCACACCCACACACCCACTGTTTTCAAACACTGCAAGACGCAGAACCGAAAGAGAAACTCGTGGACCCAACCAGTCACTGAACTTGACCCTAGCGGCCTTGTAGCAAATAAATAACTTTATAGGGAAATGCATGTAGATATCTCAGATATATCTTTTTTTCCAATGGAAGAAGAAAATTCTAGAGGAACCAGTCAACACAAGGCAAATGTAATCCTGGTGTTCAATCTGTCCTGCAGGGATTAGGGAAATAGGGATCACCTACATTTGAATAGGGCTCCCTGGGTTCACCAGGCATGGTGACACCTTCATTCTGTGCTGGGGGTGGGGAGACAGGAGTTTTATTGCCTCGGTTTTACAGATGTGGAAATTAGGGCTCACATGGCTTAGGGTCACATAGCCTTCAAGTAGCAGGACTGTGGCTTGAACACAGGTTTTCTGAGAAGACAAATTCTAGGATCCTGATAGCTCAGCCCCTTTAAATACGGGAAGCAGAAGGACCAAGTTGGCCGAGCCGTTTGGGGGTCCCAGGGCCTTTCAAAGCACTTTCAGTCACAAAAAGGAGGACACGAGACACCCCTCTGTCACCAAGGTAAGTTTCCTCATGATCCCCGGGAAATTCACACCACGTGTCCTGCTAAAGAAAACCGGCTCTGTCGGGTGTGAAGGGAAAACATCTCTAGAAAGTCGTAGCTCCAGACAAAATGTATTTTGAGGGGAACCAGCTGAATTTCTAGGATGACAGCGAAAAAGTGCATGCCAGGGGTCCTAACCCCTCCATTTGCCAGGGTCAACTCGTGACTGCTTCATGCCACCAAGCAATTGCCATCACAGTAGAGACTGATTTTTTTTTTTCAAATGACATGAAAACCAAAGCAGGACATCATTTTTAAAAACCAAAAGCCTGGAGGCTTCCATCTGCTTTAAACTGAGTCCCACCGCTTCCTCACTTCCAGGGGCGTTGACTCTATTCCCTGGGTCTCTCCACACACAACGAAAAAGACTAAGGTGATATGTAATTATTAGTAGTCTGTTCTGATTCTGTGTAAGAAATTGGTTTTTGTGACATTATTTAGCTACAATCGGCACATATTTCAAGTTTTCCACCAAAATTTTCATTAAAATACCATTAACATAAATGAAACATTTTAGAGACAGCCTAATGCTGGCATTAAATTGCTAAATATGTATATATGTATCTACACACACACATAAAATTAAAAAAACAAAGATGACATAAACCCAAATCCAGTTCCACACACAAACCCAAACATAAACATACTTCAGGCTACCTACCGTGTCTTCCAGATCTTTTTTTGTTTCAGCTTTGTTAGGTGAAACCTTAAAAGTTTAAAAAAAAACCAAATGTTACAAACCATAGCTCTTTAGGGTGATTTTCTTTCTTTCTTTTCTCTCTCTTTCCTTTTTTTTTTTTTTTTTTTTTGGCCATGGTGCAGAATCATAGTTCCCTGACCAGGTATTGAACCCAGGGGCCCACAGTGAAAGCATCAAGTCCTAGACACTGGGACCCCAGGGAAGTCCTTATTTCATATTTTTATTTAACATGGTCCAGTTTACTCTACAGGTAAGGAATATAATAAGAAATCCTGGTAATGCCTAGGTATCGAAAAGTTAGTAAAGTTAACATTTTATAGTGAAATGCATCAGATCTTATACATTCACACAGAGCTTGATCACATTCAAGACTGTCTCTTAGAAGGCCACAGACCTTCCAACAAATCTCCCACTAATCCAAGCAAACATACGGCCCTTTGGTGTTTGTCTCACATTCTGTTGATTTTTTCTGTTTCATCTTTTGAAGCTGGTCTTGGTCTTTGGAAACAGCCCAAACGCTTGGCGCTGCCTGTTTGATTATGCACTCACTCAGCCCTTTTCTGAGTGTCTGGCACGCGCCAAGCCGCGGGCTCTGAAGAGTCAGAGATGAGCAAGCAATGCAAGGCGGGGCTCCCTGCCTCGACCCACTGAGAGCTTCAGATGTAACAAGATAGAAAGTGACCTCTACAGTTTGATTTGCCATTTGAGGGGCAAAAACGCTGTGACAGGTCAGCAACTCAAGGAAGTTTTTTCCAATTATTTCTATGATCAATGAGCATAAGACACCAGCTGTGGCAGAGTTCCATGACCCCAAGGCTCACGTTGTAATGAAAGCAAGAGGAGAGGGGGCGGCAGAGGATGAGATGGCTAAATAGCATCACTGCCCCAACGGACACAAATCTGGGCAAACTCCAGGAGATGGTGAAGGATGGGGAGCCTGGCGTGCTGCAGTCGTGGGGTCGCAGAGTCGGACACGACTTCGTGACTGAACAACAGCATGTCGTATAGTCTGGTCGCCTGCCGTGCGTCTCACAGTTGCCAGCAGTGAAGACTCCTTCACGCAAAGTCAATTCCCTTCTGAGACACCTTGTCCCTGTTCTCCAGGGTCTGGCTACATCAAGATGACACCCCGTTTAGAACCATGCCCTTCACGTCTGTGTCATTCTTAGAACTAGCAAAGCTTTCTTGCAATAGAACGTAGGAATAGAATAGAAAAGGAGAGGCAGTTACTCACCAGGGTTTTAAAGAAGCTCATGATGGAGCTGTCCTCTGCCTGGGCGTCCTTTGCAACCTCCAGCTGCTCAGGGTCCCCGGGGACGGAGTGACTCACAGCTGGGACTTCCTCTCCTCCCTTTCCCTCGCCGTCAGCTAAGTCCTAGGATCGAGACACAGTTTTCGCGGTTGCAACTTGTTGAATGTGGACTCTCAAAGTAATATTTTTGCTTCCCGCCTCTTTCTCCCTTACCCGCTAATTCCAGCCATACTTCTTCTGCCCACGGGGGTGCAGAACAATCAGGGGCTTATGAGAGTCACTCTTCCTTCCCCGCCCCCTCTCTCTAACAGAATCAGCATCTGCAGTCCGTCGGAGGGACATTGTTCGGAGCCAGAGGCGAGCAAACACAGCAGGGCGCGGTGCGTCCCGAACAAAAACCCTTTTCTCCCAGCTCTGCAGAAAGGTGAAGCCAGCACTCTGTGGTCCTCCAGTCTGATCACGGAAGATGCTTATATCTGGCTTCCGACCACCCAGTGGATTGTATCAACTAAGGAACGCACTGATGTTTTAGAACAACAATCCCATCTTCAGGATCTGGGAGTTCATTGGTGAAAAGCTGGGATACAGGGGCAGACTTCCTTTTCTAACCCATCCAGGATGTCAGGATGCTTGCCAAAATGGCCTCTATTGTCTTCTTCACTCCCACGACCTTGGGCCAAGCCAAGGTAACCTCAAACCCATCCATTCTGCAGGCTTGGGCTCAAGTCTACTTTCTTCACTGAAGTCTTTCTGGGTCACAGCATGCACAGGACCTGTTCCCTTCTCTGGGTTTCTAGATCACTTCCTGGGGCAGAATCACTTGGCATATAGGTTAGCCTAACGCCAAGGACCAAGCCAGAAGAGTCTGCATCAGAAATGCGTCTTTCTTGGGGACTCCCCTGGTGGTCCAGTGGTTAAGACTCAGCACTTCAACACAGGAGGCGTGGGTTTGATTCCTGGTTGGGAACTAAGATCCCACATGCTGCCCGGCGCGGCCAAATAAAGAATGGGGTGCTTTTTTTTTTTTTTGAACAGCTTTAAAAATACATAAACACATTTTGGTGAATATTTTACAAGGTAATAATAATGTGTGTATTCCACACAGAGTTTTCCTCAGTTCCAGAGTTCTCTCTAAATGGAGCAGTGCTTCCTGTGACATGTCTCTGAAAGAGTTGGAACTTCATAAAACCCAACGCCGATCAGAGCCACAGCTCTAAGTTCTCAGCTTTTGTAGTTCATTCCAGGCAAAATGAGCTTTACCTGGGAAGAGATGACCTTTTAAACAGGTTCTAATATAACTTCTTGTTCATGCTGTGTGCTGTGCTAAGTCTTGTCCAACTCTTTGAGACCCCGTGGACTGTAGCCTGCCAGGTTCCTCTGTCCACGGAATTCTCCAGGCAAAAATACTGGAGTGGGTTGCCATGCCCTTCTCCAGGGGATCTTCCTGACCCGGGGATTGAACCTGTGTCTCTTACGTCCCCTGCACTGGCAGGGGGGTTCTTTACCACTAGTGCCCCCTGGGAAGTCCTTTCCTGTTCATATTAGAATTCTAAAATGAGTTGAACTTTTGATAATTCCAAGGTATAATTCAGATCCAGGTTCTTAAGTAGGTTGATAAGAAGGCTGGCCAGAAATTTTGTGTCTAGCAGATGAGTGGCTTCCCAGGTACACGCTAGTGGTGAAGAACCCCCCGCCAATGCAAGAGATGAAAGAGACATGGCCTCAATCCCTGGGTCGGGAAGATCCCCCGGAAAAGGTAATGGCAGCCCACTCTAGTATCCTTGCCTAGGAAAACCCATGGACAGAGGAGCCTGGCAGACTGTAGTCCGTGGGACTGCAGAGTCGGACACGACTGAAGCGACCTAGCACTTGGCAAGTGGGGCGCCTGTGTGGGTGATGATTTGATTTTAGGTGGTGTGCATGCACAGACACACACAGATGCATGAAGTTATTCTTTAGGAGTGTTTGTTTGGAAACATACTTCTTTGGTACATGTACAGTTTTGCTTGGATAGAGTTGAGTAGAAAAACTTTAACTGAAATATTAAGTAAAAAAAAATTACATAAATCATCACACAGGTGTGTTTAAGATGAACCAGCATGGATGTGATACCAGGACTAAATCTAAGAAATGCCCCACCAGGCCTGCTGGAGCTGATGCTCTGAGAGGGTTACTTATTTCCACCCACTCATTCATTCACCTTCATTCAGTAACTTGGTGGGAGGAGGGGAATCCTGACCACGTGCAAGCTGTAGAGAGGTCCCATGGTGTGAGTGCCCCTGGAGCCAGCCCGCCCAGACTCCGCCCCAGACTCCGCCCCAGACTCCGCCCCCAGACTCCGCCCCAGACCCCGCCCCAGACTCCGCCCTCTGCTCCACGGTTCACACCCCTGCCTTCGCGGGCGTGTTCCCTGACCCCGTGCATGGACGAGCTCCTGGGCCAAAAGAGCAGCAGCCGCCTCTGAGGGCCGTCGGGGTCGGTGGGATGATCCATCTGGAGGGTTTAGCGCGTGTGTGGCACACACTGTCGTTTTGCTGTTCAGTCGCTAAGTCGTGTCTGACTCTTTGTGACCCCACGGACCGCAGCACGCCAGGCTCCCGTGTCCCCCACTATTGCTCAAGCTCATGTCCACTGAGTCAGTAATGCCATTCAGCCATCTCATCCTCTGTCGTCCCCTTCTCCTCCTGCCTCTATCTTTCCCAGGATCAGGGTCTTTTCTAAGGAGTCAGTTCTTCGCATGAAGTGGTCAAAGTATTGCAGTTTCAGCTTCAGCATCAGTCCTTCCAATGAACACCCAGGACTGATCTCCTTTAGGATGGACTGGCTGGATCTCCTTGCAGTCCAAGGGACTCTCAAGAGTCTTCTCCAACACCACAGTTCAGAAGCATCAAGCTCACAGTAACACTCAGTAAGTGCTGTTACTGTCATCATTCCTGTTGAGTTACCTAGCCTCATCCTGAGCCTCTCTGGAAGTGCTAACAGTCTCACAGTGGATAAAGGCCGGCAGAGAAGGAGAAGAACTTGGGTAAAAGGTTACGTGAATCCCACGAGCCCACTTAGCTGCCATTCAGAATCAGCTGGGCAGCAGTTTAAACCCGAGTTAACACCCAGACACTCCCGGAACCAACTGATCAGACTGTCTGGAGGTGAGGCTCAGGCACTATTATTTTTAGAGCCTCTGGGTGATTCTAATGTGCATCAAGGTTGAGAACAGCTGGGCTGGAGGGATGAGGAAGGGTTGAAGATGGAGCAGCATCTGCCCTCGGCCCTGGAGCCTGGGCTGCGGGTGGACACGTGGGGTGGGGAGGGCTGGGGTGGACAGGAATTTCAGACAGCGGGAAGGCCACGAGGAAAGGAAAGGAGGAGGAGGGGACGCGGGTGGGAAGGGCCTAAGGGGCAGGTTATTCAGTTCGACTGAGATCCAGGGGGAAGACAGGCTTCCCAGGCAGCTCAGTGGTAAAGAACCTGCCTGCAATGCAGAAGACCACAGTTTGATTCCTGGGCTGGGAAGATCTTCTGGAGGAGGGACAGGCTACCCGCTCCAGGATTCTCGGGCTCCCCTGGGGGCTCAGCTGGTAAAGAATCCGCCTGCAGTGCGGGAGACCAGGGTTTGACCCCTGGGTTGGGAAGATCCCCTGGAGAAGGGAGCAGCTGCCCACTCCAGTATCCCGGCCTGGAGAAGTCCATGGACTCTATACAGTCCACGGGGTCACAAAGAGTGGGACACGACTGAGCGCCTTTCACTTTCACTTCCTTTCTTTCACAGGTGGTCCAGTGGTTAAGAATCCGCCCGCTGAACAGAAGGTACGGGCTCGGCTGGTCCGGGAAGATCCCCCGAGCCACACACACCAAGCCTGTGCGCTAGAGCCCGGGAAGATCCCCCGAGCCACACACACCAAGCCTGTGCGCTAGAGCCCGCGCCCCGCGGCCAGAGAAGCCGCCGCAGTGAGAAGCCCGGGAACCGCAGCTAGAGCAGCGCCCGCTCGCCACAGCTAGAGAAAGCCCGCGTGCAGCAGGGAAGACCCCGAGCGGCAGGAATAAAGTAAATAAACAAAAAGTTTAAAAAGATTAAAACGTTTATACAAGCATTACAGGAGTGGACTGAAACAGTAGGAATGAAGAGCCACTCAAACCTCTCCACAACCCTAGAACAAGTAAATAAAGCAGCGCGTGATAGTGATGTGTGGGATTTACCCATGGACCACGTGATGGGATATTTTGCAGCCATACATTCTTTGAGGAATGTGGAATGAGGACAAATATCCATGGTAATATCATTATAGTGATAATGATCAACCTTTATACGTCAGGCCCAATGCTAAGCTAGTTAAAAAGATCTCATTTAGTTCTTTTAACGATTTGCAACTCCATTTTTACTGATGAATAAATTGATTCATGAAAAGAATAAATAACGTGCCTTTGCTCTTAGACTGAAGCTAGGATTTGGCCCTAGGTCCAAATGATTTCAGAAGCAAAAAGCTTTTAAGTACCATCTACACTTCGTCACACCTCCCTTCCTTCAGGGGTTTACCCAAATATCAACTTCGTACCAAGAGTTCTCCTATTTTAATTGCCCTTGTCTCTATTCCTCTTCCCTGCTGTTTTCCCCACATTTGTCATCATTCACATATAACACAGGTTCGATCCCTGGGTCGGGGAAGATGCCCTGGAGTAGGAAATGGCAACCTACTCCAGTGTTCTTGCCTGGAAAATTCCATGGACAGAGGATCCTGGCGGTCTACAGTCCATGGGGTCACAGAAAGTCAGACACGACTGAGCCAAATACAACAGCAACAACATGTAACATATTTGAACCAAAGACATGTTCAAGTTTAGTGTGTGATAAAGATTTTTTATACTAAAGGACTTTTTATATTGAAGATGGCCATCTAAAAAAGTTAACACAGCGCCGTAATCCTACACCAGGGTAAAATCTAAACGGATAAACACACTAGAAGAGCACTTGGGAAAAACTTTCACAATTTTGGGTTGAGAGAGCTTTTGTAACTTTTGACTCAAAATCCAAAAGTCGTGAAAGGAATGGTCGAAAGTCAGAAAGTCTGAATGTCTGAAGACATTTTGTAAGGAGGCTGGGGTCAGAAGCAGGCACCCTCGTATGTCACTGAGTGACGTGTAAGTAACTTCAGTCCTGATGGAGGGAGGGTTGAAATTTTGGCACTATCCCCTAAAATTAAAAACATTACATATTCTTTTAAGGACTTCCCTGGTGGTCCAGTGGTTAAGAATCTGTCTTGCGACGCAGGGGACGTGGGTCGATCCCTGATCGGGAACTTGAGATCCTAAACATTGTGGAGCAACTAAACCCCTTGAGCGGAAACCAGCGAGGCCGCGCCCAGCGAGGCAGACCCTGCGCCCTGCAGCCAGATGGATGATGGGTGAAGGGTACTGTAAAGAGCATCAATCCTTTACCCAGCGATTCCACTCCTAAGAGTCGAGTTGAAAACTCAATTCACATAAGTATGAAATAACAAATACACTAGCTTATTTACTACAATGAGGTCATAGCAAATGCTTGGAAACCTGCCAACTGCCATTAATAAAGTCCTGGGTAAATAACTCATGGTACATCCATTCATTGGAAAACTACGTGTTCCAGATTTGGAAGCTGTACAGATACAGACAGTTGTGTTAGCTGGGGAAAAAAAGCATGGGCTAGAACAAAGCGCGTATTATATCACCGTTTGCTTAAACAAGAAGGAACGTGAGTTTATGCTTGTCTTTTGCTTGTATGTGCTCAGGAAAGATTCATTTAAAAATACAAACAGGGATTATCTGTCGGGAGCGGCATTGCTAGACAAGTACGCCATTTAATAATTTCTTATTTCGAGCCATGTGAATGCATTATGTATTAGAAATTAAAATCAAAGCAAAATGGGTGGCTTCCCTGGTGGCTCGGTGGTGAAGAGTCCGCCTGCCAGTCTGGGGGACGCAGTTTCAACCCCCCCGTCTGGGGAGACCCCACACGCCGAGAAGCCACTAAGCCCGTGGGCCCCGACTACCGAGCCGGTGCTAGAGCTGGGGAACCGCAAGGCCTGGGCCGGCGCGCCCTGGAGCCTGCTCCACGCAAGAGAAGGCACCGCGGCTACAGAAACGCCTGCAGAGCAACGAAGACCCAGCACGGACAAAAATAAATAATAAATACAGCAGAGTGCGGACGACTGATCCAAACTTAAGAGAAGACATCCAGAGAGCCAAACCGCACCGCGGGGAGGGCGGGCTGGCCCAGGGCCACCAGTTTGTGGCTGACGCCTGAACTACTGGGTTATCTGTAGGATCTTTGTCCTTAGCTACAGATATATCTTCGCTACTTTCATCAGGCCTCTGGATCATTTTGAGCAAGTGAAATTTTAGACAGAAACATTCTCCAGGAACGTAGGCAGGCTTCTCCAGGAAATATCTGGAAACTTCTTTTTAAGCACACAGGCATCTGTGGGGTCAGCTAGTCCTTCATCTGCGCGGAAGAGACCTACACACATTTCTTTCCCTTCCAGTTGGCTTCAAAGGGCGAACAGATCGAAACACTAGTTAACGGATCACAATTTGTCACATTGAAAAACTGTGCTGCCTTATCATAATTCGATTGTCTGTGATCAAACCCACATGGGGCTTCTGGCACCTTCCTTCCACTGTAAGTTGTCAGCTGGGTCCCTTCTCCCTTGAAGCATGGTCTGCACTGTTCAAGTGAGAATATAAGTGAAGGCAGGATGATCAAGGCTGAAAAAGCCTCGCCTGGAACCACTTGTGATGAATGTCTACCTCACCTAGAGGTCCCCACCCATCAGGCAGCACTGGGTTCATTCTGAACTTTCGTACCAAGAATCACGGGCCAACACGCAGCTTAACAGGGAAAATCTGTCTAAGCAATGTCAACTGGTACAGAAACCCATTACCCCACTCGCTTCCATCTGTTAGAAATTCGAGCCACATGCCGTCTGGGATAAAAGGAGAGCTACGCTTCCTCTCCCACTTGGTTGCCCCAGAGGCACGAAGGCCATCGCTGGCTCAGCAACAATGCTCTCCAGACAGACACCCAGGCTTCACTTTCTTCCCTCCGAGAGCACACCGCCTGCACACACCCACTGTCACACTGAGGATGAAAAATGGGGTTCCGTTCACGCTTAAAGCTAAACAGTCATCCTTCAATTTTCCTAGAAGGGAAAGAAACTAATCAAATAAGCAGGAAGGGATTCCAAGACCAAAGTCTACTAAAAATGTTTAGTGGAAATTTAACATTTCTGAAGTAACTTGGGAGTTTTTTTTTAACACCTCGTTTTACTACAAAGCTCAAAACCACTGCAGGAGGATCTATCCTGGGAGTTTATTTTGCATTTTTACTTTTTTCCCTTATTCTTTCCTAAGATTTATGTATATATGCTTTCTTCGGCCGCTCTGGGTCTCTGCTCTGTGCAAGCTTTCTCCGGTTCCGGGGAGCGGGCCGACCCTGTTTGTGCATGGGCTTTGCCGTGGCTTCTCGGGTTGGAGCACAGGCTCCAGGGAGTCAGCCTTCAGTAATTCTGGCCCCCAGCCTTCGTCGCTCTGAGGCATGTGGGATCTTCCCCGACCAGGGATCGAACCTGTGTCCCCGTATTCTGGATTCTCAACCACTGGACTACCAGGGAAGCCCTTTCCCACTATTCTTGCTCAATTCACATCAACAGATAGAAATGCATTCACATCTTTTAAGCTCATGGCAAAAATAAGGAAAGAACTCAAATAACAGCCGTAAAATACAGTTGTGAAAGAACTTTGAAAACTGCCCATCCGCAGTTTTTTCTCTTTCCAAAACACACATTAGTTGTGCGTTTTAAAAGCCAGTGTTATTTCTGAACAAGAAATTGCCACGCAACCTCCGGATTGCACAGTCCCAGAATGACTGCACGTGAAAATAACCCCTGTTCAACCTCTGGTTACTGCGGCAGTTTCTAACACAGCTCAGGACGGCGCAAGCTTCACAGCGCCGTCTAGTGGAGGAACGGGAAACTACCTAGATTGCAATATTTTCCTTTTACTTAGGCAGTACTCCGTGCTTGCTTCATTTATGAAAAAGAGAAAATTTACACAAGCAAAGAATAAAAGTATTAAGTGCACCCATTATCCCATTACAGCAAATAACTACTACCAACAATTTGCAGTTTTGCATTTCAAGTCCCTCTTTGGGTAGAAGGATGAATGTCCATGTTGACAGGCTTGCAAGGCAAACATATTTATACTAAAGGAATATTTCTGTATATACTAGTTTGAAACTTGATTTTCTTATTTAACATTATGTTATAGCTATCTTCACAATCAGTAATTCTATTTCTATGTCATCTTGTTCATGATCTCCAGTGTAAGGGTATACCAGAATCAGTGCAAAGTCTAACTAGATCTTTTAGATCTTCCCAACTCAAAAAACTATGACCAACCTAGACAGCGTATTAAAAAGCAGAGACATTACTTTGCCGACAAAGGTCCATCTAGTCAAAGCTATAGTTTTTCCAGTGGTCATGTATGGATGTGAGAGTTGGACTGTAAAGAAAGCTGAGCTTTGATGCTTTTGAACTGTGGTGTTGGAGAAGACTCTTGAGAGTCCCTTGGACTGCAAGGAGATCCAACCAGTCCATCCTAAAGGAAATCAGTCCTGGGTGTCCACTGGAAGGACTGATGCTGAAGCTGAAACTCCAATACTTTGGCCACATGATAAGTATTGGCCAAATACTGACTCATTTGAAAAGACCCTGATGCTGGGAAAGACTGAGGACAGGAGGAGAAGGGGACGACAGAGGATGAGATAGTTGGATGACATCACCGACTCAGTGGACATGGGTTTGTGTAAACTCCGGGAGATGGTGATGGACAGGGAGGCCTGGTATGCTGCGGTCCACAGGGTCGCAAAGAGTGGGACACGACTGAGAGACTGAACTTTTCTCTTACAAATAATGTGGGACTTCAAAAAACACAAAACCTTATGGATAAAACGTTACGCATTTTCTCAATAAATTCCTAGATGTCATATTTTCCTTCCAAATTTCTTAAGACTTAAAAATTGTGTACTGCCAGAGTGCCACAGTTGAAGTAAACTTCCTAGTGAGCCAAGGACTTGATTGAGAAATTACCAGACACTTCAGAGGGCAATAAAAATAACAAAAAATATAGAAGTGTAAAATCTGGATTTTTTAAAAAAATTCACATTGGCAACTTTAAAAACTGTATTTACTCTTAAACTTCGTTTAAGACTCAGCTGCAGCACATGTGGCCTTCGCTGTGTCTCGTAGGGTCTCTGTTGCCTCCAGCTCAGGCCTCCAGGGCGGCTCGCGGGCTGGGCTGCTCCGCAGCATCCGGATGTGGGACCTTAGTTCCCCGCCCAGGGATGGAAGGCAGGTTCTTAACCACTGGACCACCAGGGAAGATCCTGAAATCTAGACTTTTCGCCGTCTTCTGGCGTGTTTTCTAGGTGGGAGAATCTTCACAACCCAGATCTAAAAAATGCTCACTGACCCGTTTTCCCCTCCTCTTTTTGGAAGAAGAGAGGGAACCCTGTTCATTTTAGCTGCTTATCCTGGTTGAATCAAGCCAGGTTGGACCAATTATCCCATATGATAGGCTTTATTGTAAATCACAAGGTCACCACCTGTCTTAATACTCTGTAGACATAACCTCGGGTTATTAATAGCTCATCTTACACCTTTGACAGCGCCTCGACAAGGTGGAGCCTCATTAGCCCGTGGTATTGACTGAGCCAGAGATGTGATATTTATGAGATTAAACAAACCAGCTGTCCATTTTAGTCATAGGTGGAAGGTGGAAAGAAATCTATCAGAGAAAGCAATTCACACTTTCTTCCTATAAATAAGGGTTTTCCATTTTCTCTCTCAGCAACTCCTCCACTTGAGGGGTAAGTGAATTTTTCAACTTGATTTCCGATGGCAAGTGAAATGTGGGTGGAGAATTAAGCAATAAAATGTTCTTTCCTCGCTTCTTTTTTAGGCAGCAGTAATTACTTTGGGGATATTCCTAAAGACACATGAGCTGGCATATCCTTAAATAAAGTCCACCATGTATGATATAAAATTGAAAAATGCGTTCACAGCAGGTAAAGAGTGGGCGCAGAGTAATTCCCAGGTCATGTCGGGCAAAAAAGAATCTGTGGAAGATGCCTCAGTTCTGTGATTAGTTCTAACATAGACAACCCCCAGACTGATAATGACATTTTACATTTATTAGAGAGAAATAATCCAACATTAAAAAAAAAAACTTTAAAATATAAAAGCAAATAACCCATAGCCTAGAACAAGTTCGTCATCTGTTTAACAAACACTTCCCGAAACTGAGAAAACTGTTTTGAATGCTGCAAAATTAGGTTGCATATTTTCTAAGAATTGTTTGGACTTATTCAGGAAAATAAAAGTCACAACCTTTTCCCTGAATTTTTGCATTAGACTGAATCCTTCCTGACCCTACCCTGTATCCAGTCCTAATTATCAGGTTCCTCTCTCCTCTACTTTATTTCTCAAAACTCTGTTTATTTCACTTGTAACCCTTTTTATACACTGGAACTGCTTATTTTCTTGGTTATTTGTCTTCTCCTTCATGGATCATAGCCTTGACAGCATAAAAAGCAGAGACATCACTTTGCCAACAAAGGTCTGTACAGTCAAAGCTATGGTTTTTCCAGTAGTCATGTACAGATGTGAGAGTTGGACCATAAAGAAGGCTGTGCGCCAAAGAATTGATGCTTTCGATTTTGGTGCTGGAGAAGATTCTCGAGAGTCCGTTGGACTGCAAGGAGATAAAACCAGTCTATCCTAAAGGAAATCAACCCTGAATATTCATTGGAAGGATTGATGCTGCAGCTGAAGCTCCAATTCTTTGGTCACCTGATGTGAAGAGGAGACGCACTGGAAAAGACCCTGATGCTGGGAAAGATTGGAGGCAAAAGGAGAAGAGGGTGGCAGACGATGAGATGCTTGGAAGGCATCATTAACTTAATGGACATGACTTAGAGTAAACTCCGGGAGATGGTGATGGACAGGGAGGCCTGTCATGCTGCAGTTCATGGGGTTGTAAAGAGTCGGACAGGACTTAGCGACTGAACAACAACAAAATTGTTGATCTTTATGCTATAATGAAAGCTCGCATGGGGTATAACATTCTGTTCATCCTAAAATCATTCCTGGCACAAAGAAAGCACTCAGATGTTTGTTGAATGAATAAACGAAAAGTACTGATCCTTCTGATCCACTGCTCAACCCCTGCTTACGAACTGACCGTCAGGCAGGATTTACAGCGTATTAGCCTAAGTTACTACCACTAGTCTTAGACGCTATGAAGGATGAAAAGTGGTCTCTGTTGGAGATATTTTACTGTACTCCCAACTCTGCCACAAGAACAGAGCAGCTCACGTGCTGACTTTGCAGAGCCGCCTGGGGAGGCTGGGCATGTGGGCAAACTGTGGAGGAACACCCCGTTTGAGGGTAGGCACAACTCACAGCCCACCAGGGATGGAAGTTCCTACTGCCAGAAATGTACAAAATAGGGATTCTACAGAAATCTCATAATTCAAAACTGCTGTCAACTTTGTCAATTCCAAAATGCTATCAACCGACTAACATATTGTTTAAAACACTGTGTAGACCAAATGGGCTTCCCTGCTGTCTCAGACAGTAAAGAATCCCCCTGCGATGCAAGAGATCTGGGTTTGGTCCCTGGGTTTCGAAGATCCACTGGAGAAGAGAAGGGCTACCCACTCTAGTATTCTCACCTGGAGAATTCCGTGGACAGAGGTCAAATGAAACCTATGTGCAGCTTCATACATCCCACAGGAGCCCATTTTTCAACTTTGGTCTATATGTCTAGTTCAGCATTTTCTAGAAGAACTATTCCTTAGGAGGTATACCCAACTGGTTAGACAACTGATAGTTCTATGCAGATGGAAGCCTGAGAAACACTCAGTTAAACAAAGCAGAGCCGCGGCAGCTGCAGGACTTCTCAGAGCCTTCAGTAGGCGGATGTCCACTGGGAGTCTTCGGGAGAGACGACAGACAGCAAGTGCTATTTCCCGAAACTATTTTGGGGATGGTGCTGTATTTCCAGGCTGATCTCACTGAACTGATGAGTCTACAGAATATCAGTTTGGGAAATACTAGCTTCAAGAATTTAAACAAAATATAAGATGTTTCCAAAAGTTCAAAGTGTTCCCTCTGTCTGAGCTCACAGTGGTCAACCACGCAGGTGACAGACTGGGATCTGCCACTTTCTAGCCACGTGATCTTAGCCACGCTACTCCACCTCTCTGTGGGCTATTGTTGTGTCGTGCTGGTCACTCAGTCATCTCTGGCCCCTCTGAGTCAGTAAATGCTCAACAAATCAGGGCTGCTATGACAACCTTGAAGGAGAGAACTAGACTGGATAACGCCAAAGGGTAAGTAAGTCAGTAACTAAAGTCGCTCAGTCGTGTCTGGCTCTTTGCGACCCCATCGACTGTAGCCTACCAGGCTCCTCTGTCCATGAGAGTTTCCAGGCAAGAGTACTGGAGTGGGTTGCCACTTCCTTCTCCAAAGGGTAAGCAAACTCAAAATATAGTTTGCCAGTTCACTGCAAAACACAATTCACTTAATATTCAACCATGAGGATTTGCACCATAACATACTGAAGACTGAATGAAAATATCAAGTAAATAGGAGAGATATATGACTCTGCACAGTTTATTAAAGCTTCTATAGCATACGTTTTGCTCCCCTAGTGGTTCAGTTCAGTTCAGTTCAGTCGCTCAGTCGTGTCCAACTCTTTGCGACCCTATGGACTGCAGCACGCCAGGCCTCCCTGTCCATCACCGGAGCATGCTCAAACTCATGCCCATCGAGTTGGTGAGGCCATCCAACCATCTCATCTTCTGTCATCCCCTTCTCCTTCCGCCTTCAATCTTTCCCAGCATCAGGGTCTTTTCCAATGAGTCAGTTCTTCATATCAGGTGGACAAAGTATTGGAGCTTCAGCTTCAGCACAGTTCTTCCAACGAATATTCAGGACTGATTTTCTTTAGGATGGACTGGTTGGATCTCCTTGCAGTCCAAGGGCTCAGTGGTAAAGAATCTCCCTGCCAATGCAGGAGATGTTGATTTAGTCCCTGGGTTGGAGAAGAAAATGGTGACCCACTCCAGTATTCTTGCCTGGGAAATCCCAAGGACAGAAGAGCCTGGCGGACTACAGTCACAAAAGAGTCAGACATGACTCAGCAACTCAATAGCAACAACCACAGCACAGCATATAAACATTTTGAAACCATTTTTCTTGAAAGTGAGTTTGGCAGAGTTAAGCATGAGATTACAACAACATCCTCTAACACACTTTGAAAAACTGGAACATGATGGGTACTGTCTTTATCCTTGTCAGAGTCATCTAAAGAACATTACTGACTGCCAAGGTGTGCCAGGCAGGATCTCCTGGACACACCCAGGTGCATAAGAAACAGTCACTTCCTTGAAGATCACTGTCTCCCTATATATGAAAAGGATGATGGTGGCAGAAAAGAGTCTGTCAAACCTCAGATTGTGACTATGAGTGGAATGGAACGTAATTTAGTGGGTCAAAACCAGCATTGTTGTTGCTGTTGCGTAATTACTAAATTGCGTCTGAGTCTTTGCAACCCCATGGACTATAGCCCACAGGGCTCCTCTGTCTGCGGATTTCCCAGGCAAGAAAACTGGAGTGGGTTGCCTTGCCCTCCTCCAGGGGATCCTCCTGACCCAGGGATGGAGCCTGCGTCTCCTTCATTGGCAGGTGGATTCTTTACTCCTGAGACACCAGTGAATTCCACAATTAGCATTAAAAGCTATCGAATGAAATAGACTAGAAAGAGTAGAAAATATCAGCCCATGTTACTTGCTGTAAGAATGGCACTATTTTGTGAATTCTCATCTATCTCTATGGGTCATAGTCAAGTTAAAGAGCTAGTGCAACGAGTGTATTTAGATAAATGATCATAGGGAAATACTGCAGTAGCGTCTACCAGCTCCATCCACTTAGTGATTTTCTGGCATGAAGTTGGATAGAAAATAATGTATCTGGTTTCTACCTGCAGCAGATCACCTTTGCTGGCAGAGCCTGCTTTCTGTTGAAGAAACTTTCCACCCTTCCCCGACCTTGCACCTCCAACCAAACATGTGACTCAGTCCCTCCAATGAGCAAATTTTAGGAAACTCATATTTCATCTGGTAGGACATTATGACTCTACACACTGCTCAGAACTGTGGCAGCCTTCTTAAAACCACAAAACCAATATTTTATAGCAACTGTAAATGGAGTATAACCTTTAAAAATTGTGAATCACTACGTTGTATGCCTAAAAGTTATAGAATGTTGTACATTAACTACACCACAAAAAAGGAAAACGAACACCCACAAGCCTGTGAACCAAGTCGATACTCAGAGGGTGCTGGAGACAGATGCATCCGGGGGCTGTGAAGATGCTGAATGGGTCGGAACCTATCACTTCTCAAATTCTTATTTATTATGTACAAGAAATGTACACTTTCCACATTAACTGATCCACTGTTGAGTCAGCAGTTCTGCTATTTTTTTAAAATTGCAGCCAAAGGTACCCTAGATGATGTACTACTCAAACTCCATCATGCTGGAAGGCCACTTGCTCTATTTCATAATTCTTTATTTCTAAGTTTCTGACAGTTTAGCAAATACCACCCTTTTATTTAGCCTCCTGACTACTGACTGCTTATGCCTCCTTCTGTCCCTTCAGCAGCCTCAGGGCAGGCAGTATCTCCCTCTTGTGGATGAAACACAGGGTTCTGAAATGACAGAGTGGCACAGGCTTTGCTCGCTGCCGGGTCTTAATTCCAGCTCTGCCTGCAATTCACTTGTGTGGCCTTGAACCAGGAACTCAACTTCTCTGAGCCTCAGTTTCCTCATTTGTTAAAGGGCAATAAAAAAATCTACCTTGCTGTGTTGTTACAAGAATCAAAGCAGGTAAGGTGTGCCAAATGCTTACTATTTAGCCTAGGAATAACAAGCTATTAAAAACTGGGGCACTGCTATTATTTAACTTTACCAAACTTTGCCAAAGTGGTAGAATCTGAACTCATTTCCATATCCATTCAGGCTCCTATCACTTCACATCACGTCTGCTACTGTAAATGTTTTATATCAAAGGTTTCTTAGTGCTAATTTATAAAGTTCATAAAATTACAGTGCTATAGCTAAAATTGTGTTATAGCTAAAATTTGAATTGTGGTGCTGTAAAAGACTCTTGAGAGTCCCTTGGACAGCAAGGATTAAACCGGTGACTCCTAAAGGAAATCAACCCTGAATATTCATTGGAAGGACTGATGCTGAAGCTGAAACTGAAGCTCCAACACTCTGGCCACCTGATGCAAAAGAGCCCACTCATTGGAAAAGACTCAGATGCTGGGAAAGACTGAGGACAGGACAAAAAGGGGGCAGCAGAGGATGAGATGGTTGGACGGCATCACTGACTCCACGGACATGAGTCTGAGCAAACTCCGTGAGGCAGTGAAGGGCAGGGAAGCCTGGCGTGCTGCAGTCCATGGGGTCACACAGTCGGACATGACTTAGCGACTGAACAACCATAGCTAAAAGCCTCGCTTATTTCATAACTTGGTAATTAAAGGTGAGGTTTCCCTCTGTTTCGACAAAGTCTTTTGGGTGGACACTTCTCTTAAGTTATGACCCTGTCACCAGAGGGAAACAACATGAAATAAAAACATACCTTGGAATTTACCTGGTCTTTCGAATGTTGGAGGTAGGTGGGGTTTTTTGTTTGCTTGTTTTTGATTTGAGGTTAACTTGGTATTTCCACATTTGCATGCACTAACATTTTTGAATAGCACTTCCTCTCATTATCATTCAGTTTTCCATAGTCACAGTGTTACTGCAGTTTCAAATAATTGGTAAAAATATAACATTGAGAATGAGAAGCATGGGTTTTGGAGATGGACAATTGTTTTTTGCTGTGTAATTGGGGTAAGTGGCTTGGTTTCACTAAAGTTTTGATTTCTTAATCTGTAAAATGATAAAGATATTAAAATTCTCTTGGACATTTTGATGGTTCAATGAGATGCTTCCTTCAAAGAGATTTTATCACAGAATTTTACTGAATATATAGAATACAAAATACTAGAGGAACTCATGTCCTCAGAAACCACCCAGGATGGGGAACATCTGATCAGCTTCATGGAGAATTTGGCCCTTGAAGGTAAAGTAAATTTCTGATAAACAGAGAGAGAAGGAGATGAAGGCAGAGAGAGGCCTGGGGAGCAGATGGTGTCTGCTCACATGTTGGCAATTTTGACCAGATGAATTTAAGGGAATAGGAGAAAATACAGTTAGGAAGACAGACAGAAGAAAGCTAGTAGAGACCTTGAATGTCAGACTAAGAAACCAAGGCTCGTGTGTATAAACACTGAAGTTCTATTCTTTCTAAAATAATGTCACTACTTCTGCATCTTTTTTTTACAACCCAGATTAGGACATAGGCCTTAGCTTATGCAGTTTTGAAGTTAGATTCAATTGTGCTATCTCTGCAAGGTTTAGTTGAAGACTATGGAAGGGAAGAGTAAAAAGACTAAAATTGTGAAATAATAGGAAGAAAAACCATGGCAGTAGTTAAACTTAATTTTTCTCAGAATTCAATATCTCTGTGTTAAGTGCTTCAAAGGCTTAGCTTTCACAGGTGTGAATACTGCAAAAATGTGTTGATATGATTATTGCCCCCATTGTACAGATGAAGACACTGAGGCTCAGAGTAGCTGTGTAACTTGCCCAAGGTCGCACAGCCAGTAGGTGACAGAGGCAGACTTGAAATCCATGTAACCTGACGGCGATGCTTATGTGTTGGTTCACTACCTTATACCACCTAGGGAAGGACTCTGGAGACCCTGGTTCTTCCATTCTAGTTCCACCACTAAAAAGCAGGGCTATAAGATGGAGTTGCCATCTTATAACTGAGATGAGAAGCCTATGGATTAAATGAGTAGGTGTTTTGTTGTCATCGTTGTGGGGTGTGGATGAACAGTTCCGTTTGGGACATATTGAGATTGAGATGATCAGCACATCTCTTAGTATCTGTAGCTTAATATCTGATGCTCTCTTAATATCTGTAACTTGGACAAATTTGTGCATCAATGCCTTCATCACAACCTCCCTTGAAAATGTGTGTCTCCTACTACGTTATACAATCTTTGAAGCTCCATAATTTTTCGTTCAGGTGCCTTGCACAAATTTGGTGTTTAAATAACAATCGTAAAATTTACTTCAACTTTAAAAGAAAAAGAATATCCTTGTTTAAATCTCCTGAATCTGTGTTTGGCAACACTTAAAACATCTCCTCTACCCCCAACACAAAGACACCTCTGGAATTGCCAGTGACAACAGAAATTTAATGTTTTTCTTTTTGTAACCAAAAAAGGTCAAGTTTTCATGATGTGATCAGTTTTGAGGGGAATGAAGCTCCTAAATAAATGCTTATCTTAAAGTTCTGGTTCAATTGTTGGGGAGTGGAGAAAAAAAAAAAGCCTCCCTGCCAACACGTTGGTTTGTGTGAATCACAGCTCAGTGAAACCTTTCAGGCATATAATTTATCTTTTCTTTGGCCTATGTAGTAAATGCTTCATTTGTTCATGAATTCTGGCCTTGTTTTAATTATGCTATGCTCTGAATGTAGTGTTATGAGGCACAAAAATAAGATTGTCATTCTGAAAACACAGAAGATTTGTGTGTTTCCCCTAGAATGAAATGGTGGTATCTTTTCCCCAGTTCACAGCTCTGTGGGTTTGCGGTTGGAATTCCAATCCAGCAAGGAGCACAGCAGTGAAACTGGGGGGAGGGTTTGTGTGGGTGGGCGGGGAGGGACAGCTGAGCCCAGGGCATAATTTACCCTCAGAATTCTGAATCAATACATTGATGGCCACGGATGCATAATGCGCTCTTCCCACCAAGAAAGCCATTGATTGAGAAGTTTTATTCCTGTTACTTTCTGTGGGCCATCCTCTTTCATTCCACTTCCAAGACAATTGATTTTTCCCCCTAAATACAGGCTGTACACCCAGGGAGCAGGTCAGAACTTTTAACAATCAGAAGGCTGTTCTGTTGTTGTTTAAAATCTTTGTAAATATATGTATCTGAATATCCGTAAGTTTACAGACTAGCAGAGACATCAGCGTCTATTTCATAACTTTTCCATAGGCCAGTGCAGGTTTGATCCCTGAGTTCGGAAGATCTCCTGGAGGAGGGAATGGCAACCCACTCCAGTACTCTTGCCTGGGAAATCCCATGGACAGAGGAGCCGGGGGCTACAGCCCATGGGGTCGCAAAGTTGGACATGACTGAGCATGCAGACTGAGCAGGCAGACAGGCAGAGTGAGCCCTCCATATTTCAAGTTCCAATGACACAACCAACCAAAAATGGAAATTTGCTGTGTAATAAACACAGAAGCAAATTTCGTGGGTGAGTCTAAGGAAACCAATGCACTTAATTCCAAACGAACGACAAGTGACCATTTTTAGATCTTCTGAGAGGTTACTGTAACTTCAAAATATCACCCACGGGCCTTGGTCTATTAAATACCTGCCATGTTGCCAACACAGACCCCATCTCCTGAATCAAATTTGATTTTGGAACTCATTTCACTCCAACTGAGGTGCTGTCTCAAAGAGAGTGCAATTAAAAAAAAATAGAGTTGATAAAGCACAATTCTTAAACTTTGCTGCCCAGTTTTTAGGATAGGAATGGATTGACTGCCTTAAGTTTTTATGGTTAAATATGTTCAAGGGTCGGTTATCAGAGATGGAACTGGTTTACTTGACTACTTCGGGGATTTTTCTATTCAGAGATGGAATACTCAGTCCTTCATTCTCTTCCCATAGATGACGCAGTCTCTTCCCACCTTGGGCAATGGGCTGGCTTTGGATGCCCATGGAAATGAAACATGACCACGCAAAACTCAGAGCGGCCTGGGGAGCCCATGACCATTAACGGGACGGCCACAAGAGACCCCCGCTCAAAGCAAAACAGTAGGTAGTTTTTCAAATATTCATGAATACTGATGTCCTTGATCCAAGACAAGGACTCTGGGCTCCAGGAGCAAACATTTGATGGACGCCTCCCTGGGCCAACTAGACTGATTCTCCTTGAGTCTGGACAACTTCTCCAACACGTGGCCCCTCCCGGGCCCCCGCTAGAGCCCTGGGTGCTTGCATCATAACGGTGAGTTTTTTGTACCTCTTCTCTCACTAGACAGCAAGCCCCCTGAGGCCAGCGACCTTCTCCTGCCCACCACTGTGGGCGCGCCTTGCCTGTGTCTGGCAGCGTCGCACTCGGTAAAGATCTGATGTGGGCGTGCACGCTAAGTTGCTTCTGTCATATCCGACTCTGTTGACCCTTTGGACTGTAGCCCGCCAGCCTCCTCTGTCCATGGGCTTCTCCAGGCAGGAATACTGGAGTGGGTGCCATGCCCTTCTCCAGGGGATCTTCCATACCCAGGGATTGAACCTGAGTCTCCTGCACTGCAGGCAGATTCTTTTACCACCTGAGCCATCAGGAAACGGCAAAGATTTGATGCCAGTATACATCTGAAGACTCACTTTGAATTAAACAGAAAGTTTATTCAGTAGGCTCCTGAACTGTTGCATTTGGGGAAAGGGGCATTTAAAGGGCAATTTTTCTAACTTTTGGAAGAAAATTGAAAAAGCAGCTCTTGGAATAAAAATTTACAGAAAGGACACGGATGCTGATAGCATGAGCCTAACATATGAACCTTATTTTCTTTCCCCCAGCTCTGTCCAGAATTTTCAGCTATTGTCTAGTATTTACAATATAATTCTTGACACCACCTGGTGGTGTCAGATTAATGTGATACTTATTTTTCTGAAGAAAAATAACATCTGGACAGCGCCTGGCACATTGTAAATGCTAAATAAATGACAGTCAGCGTTACTGTTAGCAACTTGGCAGGGAAGCTAGCTGTCATTAAGACAATTATATTGACAACCACGTAATAATAATCAGCCCACCTAATTTTTTTTCCTGGCTCTAATCTCAACTAGAGATTCTTGACTCCCAAATTTTGAAAAATACTGTTGTTTAAAAATCCATTAGCTAGAGGAATAAGGGTCTTAAAATACAACGTATCTACTTTTATTTCCTTCTTCACTCAAAGAGTTCTTTTCTGGGTCCCCAATACAAACAAACTCTCAAAGTTAAAAGTAAATGCTCTTTTTTTAAGATCAAAAGAACTTGCCTTTCTTTGCACAGGAAAGAAAAGGACTAATTCGGATGCCTCTTAAAAGAAAAAAAAAAATTCTTGTTTTTACAAAGGGACTAGCCCAGTGTGTTGGAAAATAATTTGTACACAAAAGAGTTGGCCCAGAGTTGTAAAAGCCCTTTACGCACACTTTTGTGCAGAAGATAGTTAAAGATTAGCCCAGGCTATTAAAAGCAAGAAATGCAATGCATTCCAAAAAAACCCCATAAACACACTGTATATGAAACCAGCTACTGAGACGGGCGGGTACTTCAGTCTGTTAGGAACCGTCTTTATTCTGCTAATGCCTTTCCTCCAGACTCCATGGATCATAAATGCAACCTGTCCAGCCCTGCCTTTTGATAAATGGAAGGACGGATTCATCCGCATGTTAGTCACCTCCTCTCTTCTGTTACATAAAACAGATGCCACAGCTGTTACTGTTCTTGCAACAGATGTTTCTGCCCACAGACGCACGGGCAGGCACCGGCCCGCAATATGCTGCTTGCTCCAGAGGGACCTGGCCTGTCACCTTGTGACATCCCCTCAGTGACGGCAGAGCAGGACGCGCGATCATCCCGCCCGCAGGCGCCCCCGGCAGCCCGCCCCCGGCAGCCCACCTCCGGCAGCCCACCCCCGGCAGCCCGCCCCCCGGCAGCCCGCCCCCGGCAGCCCGCCCAGAGCGCGCAGTGAGAGCAACGCGGATGTCTCACCGTCTCTGCGGGGCCGTCCTCGGCCTGCGTGGGCAGCCCGGGGACCTCGGCGGCGGGGCGAGGGCGCTGCGCGCTCCCAGCCTCCGGGGGCAGGTCCGCGGGGGCTCGGTCCCGTCCCTTGTCCAGCTTGAAGAGCTTGTCAAAGAAGCCGGCGTCCTTGGGCTTGGCGGGGGCTGCCGCCCCGGCCGCAGACGGAGGCTGCCCGGGCCCGGGGGTGGCAGGCAGGCCCTCCGCCCGGGCCGGGGTCTGCGCCGGGGTTTTATCCGGGCCGGGCCTGGGCGCAGCTGCCGCCGGAAGCGCCATGGGCTCACTCGGGCCTTTGTTCCCCGGAGCTTTGTCGGGGCTGACATCGAGGCGCACGGGCCCGCCGGGTGAACCCGGGGCTGGGTCTCCGGCACGCCCTGGTACCGGCCGGGAGCGTGTCAGGAGGAAACGAGCCTTCGCAGCTGGCGCCCGGGGTTTGGCCTCCGTCCCAAGGCCCTCGCCGGCGGCCCCCGCAGCCGCGCCGGGCTCCATTGTCTCGGGGGAAGAAGCGGCCACAGTGTCCTCCCGCGCGCCGGCTCCCAGATCGGCTGTGAAGGCAAAGTGAACAGCGGTCATTCACCCCAGCGAGGGCGGCGAGGGGCGCCTTTCCCAGACAGAGGCGGGGGACCGGCCGGGGCCTCCGCGCGCAGAGGCCAGCCGTCCCGGCACCTTCCGACCCAGGCGAGGGGAGGAAGCCAGGAGGAAAGGCCCCCCACGGGCGTGCAGGGGGCGCTGGCCGTCTGCTGTTACCTCCGCGGGACCCTGGGAGAGGCAGGTCAGCACGATGTCACCCGGGAGCAGGCCGGCCAGCACGGGCTTGGGAGGACAGTCTCCGGGCCTCGGCCCCGGTCCGGGTGGGAGAACTCTGCCGGGTCCACCTCGCGCCCCGCAGCACCCCTCGAGATGCCCGCAGCACCCCGAGTAGGCACACCGGAAACGTCTCTGGGTGTTGCCAGACGCACACTTGGGAAGCGCAAAGCTGGGCTGTCCATTTGACTCTGAGTTACTGAGCTTTTCTGTGCCTCGTTTTCTGGTGAAATAGGAAAAGAGTAGAACCTACCCCATCATTTTGTTACGGAGATTCCGCGGGTTAATATTCTCCAAGCACGTCAAGCGGTGCCTGGAATATAGCAAGCGCTCAGTAAAGGTCGCCAACGTCAGTTACCGTCGTTACTGCTGCGGGAGAAAAGGGACGGCCAAGGACCTGGGCTCCTCTCCCGGCCGCCCAGCGAGCAGGCTGCTTACAGGCCGAGGCCTGACTGCCAGGTCACGCTCTCTGCCTCTCACCCGCCTCAGCGTGGCTGCCGAGAGCACAGCAGATTCTGAAAAGGACTGCTCAGGCGCTTCCGTTCTGACCTCGGGAGGTGCAGGCGTCTGCACAAGCAGGCGGGCTGTGCCCCGGCCACAAGACTGGCTACTGCTCTGCCTCCTCCGGGGAGGGCCTCTGCTTCCAGAATCCACCCGCTTCTGCTCGGAACTCTGCATAGGCCAAATGGGGCGCGTTTATAAAGCAGCGCGACATTCAGGAGGAAGACCCACTACAAACTGGACATCGCAGGTGAAGGTCAAGACTCTCAGGCTGCCCTGGCGGTCCCGAGGCTGACCAGTGCAGGGACGCAGGCTCGACCCCTGACCTGGGAAGATCCCACAGCCTGCAAGGCGACCCCCAGGCTGCAGCCACTGAGGCCCGTGCGCCCTAGAGCCCGTGTTCTGCAACAAGAAGGGCCACGGCAGCGAGTCTGAGCCCCACTCCGAGGGAGCGGCCCCTGCCCGCCACAACCAGAGAATGCATGAGTGCGCAGTGGCAAAGACCCAGGGCAGCCAAAATCAATCAGTCTCTTTTAAAAGATCAAGATCCTCTACCCACAAGCTGTGTGACCTTGGGCAAGTCACTGCAAATCTCTGAATTTCTGCATACGTAAAATGGGGAAACAGAAGCTCCCTGGTAGAGTTGTGATGTTTCAAGAATGAAACATACAAAGAATCAGGAACCCTGCCTTTCCACAGTAGCTGATTAATAATTGACAGATAACTGTGACTGTGTAGTTTGGAGCCAACTGCGTCTTAATATCTGTAGGAAAACAGAAAGGGAAAGAAGAGACGCGAGGGCTTTCCCTGGTGGTCCAGGGGCTAAGACTGCACGTTCCCACTGCAGGGGGCGGGCTCCATCCCTGGTCAGGGAACCAGACACCACAGTGAAAGGATTCTCATGCGTCTAACTACACAATGCCCCAACAAAGATCGACGATCCCACATATTGCAACTAAGACCCGGAGCAGCCAAATAAGTAAATTATTGTCTAAAAGAAGAGAACTGAGGTTTCTTTAGGTCATAGATCGCTCGTAAGTAGTGAGAGATACACACATCCATTAGCAATTACTTTTGCGAACCTCTAGTATCTCACTGCATCTGAAGTCAAGAACAAACTAACGCAGACGGAGACACAGACAGCCTGCACACCGCACTCCTGGGCCGATGGCGGCCTCCTCGTCAAGCTTTGTGGCGCAGAGAAGAGACGGCACAGAAGACCATTGACGAGCACCAGGGGCCCGTCATAAACTCAGACCTCAGGGAAATCACCCTGCGTGAGCACTGGGTGTATCTTCTAGCCCATGGTTATCATCTCTCTGTGGCCCTGGAATTCCTAATTGTGGTAAATATTATACTCAGAAGGGAAGAGGGAGGGAGAGCGGGGGAATGAGGAAGTGACGGATGGATGTGTCAGGATGCCAAGTACGCACATCAAGCAGTCGAAGTGTCAGAGTGAATGTGAATGACTTGTGGGGCCGCCCGACGCCAGGAGAAGAGGAACCAGCTCATGAGAAAGGGGAGCCGAAGACTCAAAACAAGGGAGGGCTTTTCAAACGCCAAGAACATCAGCTGAGCTCTCTGAGCTTTCTGCCTCTCTTCCTTACTCTCTTAGCTAGTGATAAGTAAGAGCATTTCGGTCAGAGAAAGTGTTTGAAAAAAATCTTCACGTAGACTTTAAAAAAGTGCCAATGCATTGCTTTGATAAAGGATCCATTCCTTACACAAAGTACCTAGAGTAAACTTCAATGCACCAAGAGTTACAGCAGATGCCAGCCATAAGCACTGGTATCAGAGGATGGGTTAAGTGTTTTGATAACTTGTGAGACTTAGGACTTCTTAGATAGGACAACGCGTAACTACGGAGCTCTGCCCGCTCCCCAAACGTGGGTGAGCACATATCCAGTTCCACCACTTGGAGCTTCTACCTCTCTTGCTAAAAGGCTCACCTCTCAGGAGGGCACATGACCTAAGCTAGACTAATAAAAATAAATCTTGTGATTTTTGCTGAACCTGCTAGAACGGAGTGGCGATCTTTGTGCTTGAGTAGGCAAGCCAGTAAGGGGGTAGGCCTGGAACCGGTGGCCTTGGCTATCACGTTCGAGAGTGCTTGCCTGAGAATCAACACAGATGAAAGCCCCAAGAGGTTCATGGGTGCGTTTGGACAGCTGGATCCAGCTGTCCCTGAAGCTGGTTTACCATTCCACAGCCAGTACATCTTTGTTCTTTTGTTTTTCCACTCATTCCAGCTTTAAATTAAGTACATACTCTGTGACTTGGAGAGAATTTCAGGGACTTAGTCAGTACCTATTTCACTTGTTAATTAATAGCAATCAATCTTCTTGAGACGTTGTCTCCAGGCTCTTCAAATATATCCAGGAGGCATTTAATATGGGATGAAGGGGAGGAAAGAAAATGAAATGCAGGAAAGTGGTTTGTAAGGAGCTGTATAGAAACAAACAAAAAACCTCACCAACACTTTGCTTTCTCAGTAAAAATGAAGGAAAAAGATCCACGTGGGGAAAGATATTACAGTCACTTGAGACTTTGGATAAGCATTAAAAAGCAAATGAATTATATTACGAAACATTAACTTACACATGCACAGTCTTTGTGAATGACTGGGAAGAAAACCCACTGGAGTTCCAGGTTTTATAGTCTTGCAAAGATGGGGATAACTTCCATGCCTTCCTCACATTATTATGGGAAGGATAAAAAGTTCCTTCTGGGTGACCAGAACTAAGCTTTTCATTCCTACGAAAACCTTGGGAGAAGTCCATCTGGAATCTGGTTTCAATAAAAGGTTTTCTCACAAAGCAGACAGATGACATACCAAAAAGATTTTACTTCCCCTGTAAAAAATGTGTAAGAGTTTAAGGAAAATAAAAAGAAATCAAGTAAGAATGCAAATGGAAGCTCCCAACTATTTAGGAGAGCTGAAAATTTTGATCTCCTTAGTGCAGAAAAGACATTTTGTAGTGTGTGTGTGTGTGTGTGTCTTACTTAAGAAAGTCATTTTATCTAAACACATGATGGAGAGCTTATTTCCCGTGACACCTTGGTGTCCCTGAAAAGTACTTAGATTGTGGATCAGAGGAACCTGGGTTTAACTCTAAAAATGAAATATGTGGCCTGGACAAGTTCATTTATATCATGTTTCCTCAATTTTCTTAAAAAAACTATGGACAGGAAAATAATTGTCTTCTTCAAAAGGTAATTGAGAGGACTAAGCAAAATGCTTCCTACAAGGTACTTAACATAGGTGGATATTTAATAAATACTAGTTTTTTGGTTACATTTATATGTTATAATTACTATGCATTTCCTAAACAGAAGCGTAAGGAAAGGAGTTATTCCAGTGAGTTAACCTATACACTTGGGGGGTCTGGACAGACTTTGAAATAGGAACGACAGGGGCTTCCCTGCTGGCTCAGCGGTGAAGAATCCGCCTGTCGGTGCAGGAAGCTGAGTTCCGTCCCTGATCCAGGAAGACCTCACAAGCTGAGCGGCAGCGAAGCCCCTGCGTCACGACTGCTCAGCCTACGGTCCAGAGCCCGAGGCCCGAGGCTCCTGAAGCCCGAGCGGGGCGCCCCCCAGCCCCGGCTCCGCAGCAAAAGGAGCCGCCGCGCTGAGAAACGCACGCCCCCAGCTGGACGGCAGCACCCCCACGGGCTGCAGCCAGAGAAACGCCAGCAGCAAGGACCCCGCACAGCCAAAAACAAGTAAGTGCAATTTAAAGGGCAATGATACGAATTCACTGATCTTCAGAAATCTGAGCACCTGGGCCGTGGAAGGGTCAAGGATGCTTTTTCCAAGCCCCAAGTATTCTTAGTCAAGACAAACTGCTTCATCAGCGATCTGTTACCTATTTAAAACACACACACATACACAGTTCATATGATGCTATTCAGAATTTCTGAGTAAGGGCTACCTTTTATTTGCTTTTTTCATGAGCCAAAGCTACAGTCTTCACTTGATACAACTGTAAACACAATAGCTGATATGCTTCCTGCATGTCAGGTGGTAAAGTAAACGCTGAATGTACCAAAAAATGTTTTGTTTCTGTATTACAGCAAACCCACGCCAGGTATCATGGTCCCTCCCATTTTACAGGCGTAGAAACTGCAGCTCTGAGAATAAAGTCACTTTAAAAAAAGCATTTGGCTGCACCAGGTCTTATTTGGGGCATGTGGGGTCTAGTTCCCTGACCAGGGGTTGAACCCCAGGGTCCCTGCATTGGGAGCCTGAATTCTTCACCGCTGGGCCACGAGAGAAGTCCCTAGAACTCTTTTCTCTTAAGAACTCAATATTCAAACATTTCTAGTGCTGAAGGTTAAAGAGCAAACTGGAAACTGTCATCATAATTTTATTTATGAACGGAGTGTCCACTTAGGACTCCCCACTCACACACTGTCACGTGCGTCACCACAGTGACCAGTCAGGATGGAAGCCGAGAGGGCATACAACGCATGCCAATCGCAAAGGGAAACTGCAAACGATGGCGGACCTCACAGGGCCTGTAAAGATCACACACAGGGTTACTGTCGGATGAGGACCCGAGGGAGTTAAAACAGCTCACAAAGGAGAAGGAAACGTGGATGATGACACAGTAAGTTCTTCAAAAGAGAACTCCAGCTGAATATCAAAGGATTACCACGGACCCTGGGGCAGACGGTGAAGGCCTCCGTCTTGCAAAAATGACCCCTCTGCGGTCAGGCTGCGGGAGTCAAATGACACTTCAAACAACTGTGGCTTTATGTGTTGTGTAAATGCGCTTGTTGTTTTAAAGATCTTGAAATAAGGATTCACGGGTCAGCTGCTTGTGGCTTGAAGGAAGATGTTAGATTTGAAACCTTCACCGAATGATCAGATTTCATGCTCTCCATTTCCATATTAACAGGGCAGGATGTCCTCTCCAAGAGAGTCTAGCAAAAGTAAAAGAAAGGAATGGGCTTGGGGGGCAGGAGGGACGAATCCTCAACTGTCAGCTGGATACGACATGTCTGAACATTTGGTGCTGAAAATGCTGGATTCAAACATTATGTGGGCAAAAGGTGACTTACCCTCCACTCTCTCTTGAAAGCATCCTCTGAAGTCAGCCATCACTGTCAGTCACTGTGGGGGCCAGACTGCACCAGAGACTCTCAGCATTTTCCCTCCCTCTCTTCTTTTGCTTATTTTTATTTCTGGCTGTGTTGGGTCTCCGTTGCTGTGCAGGCTTCTCTGCAGTTGTGCTGAGCGGGGACGACCCCCTAGTTGCAGCCCACGAGCTTCTCTTGTGGCAGAGCCCAGGCCCCAGAGCCCAGGCTCAGCCGTTGCGGTGCACAGGCTTCGTTGTCCCGAGGCATGTGGGGTATTCCTGGATCCCGGACCAAACTCGTGTCTCCTGCACCGGCAGGCGGATTCTTCACCACTGTGCCGCCAGGGAAGCCCCCTCCCCCACTGTGCATGCATCTCCTGTCAGTCACACACTTATAAAAGTCTGGAACATGCAAAGATTACCTAAATGCAGAACCAGTCTTTGCTGTAACATGAGCAAATACTGTCACTCAAAGACAGATGTTTTATTTTTTTCTCAATTTGCTAGTAACACACATTTAACATGTGCTTGCCTCCCATGTGATTAATCTCTCAATGCTTCCCTTTCCCTGTCTCTGTCCCTCACCTTCATTGCAGTATAACGAATCTTTGCAGCCTGGTGTAGCTTATCAGACTTCGTTCATGCTCAGACAAATACATATAAGCATCCCAGATACAAGTGCTTGGAGGCTGTATTTGTCCTTGTTGGTTTTTACAAATATAGAATTATATTAGATATAATTTTTGATTGCTTTTATGTATCATTGTTATGGATTGAATGTTTGTGTCCCCCAAAGTTCATATGCTGAAGTCCTAACTTCCACTGTGATGGTATTAGGAGGTGGAGCTTCGGGAGGCAATTAGGTTATGAGGATGGAGCCCGCATCAGCGGAAAAGTGCCCTTATAAAGGAGGTCCCAAAGAGCTCTCTGCCCGCCTCCACCATGTGAGGATACAGTGAAGAGATGAGTGACTGTGAACCAGGACCTCGTCCCTCCCCAGGCAGGGAATCTGCTGGCACCTTGAGCTGGGACTTCTCAGCCTCTAGAACCATGAGAAGTAAATGGTTTTTTTTAAGCCTCCAAGTCTAAGCAGCCCAAATGGACTGAGATAACCTCAGTTCTCCCCTTCCTCAGTCAGTATATCCCAAACCTACCTTATCTTTTCAAAATAGCTGCAAAATGTTCCTTAATATGAATATACCAAAGGACGTTTATGTCACTGGCTGATCAGTGAACATTTTGATAGTTTCCAAATAACTTTTTTTCCATGTTCATTACAAACAACGCTGGGGAAAACTTCTATGATCAGAAGTCCCAAGCTAGTGCTATATTTGTATAGAATAGAGTTGCAGATGTAGAATCGCTGCACTCGAATTAACATGCATTTAATTTTTAAAAATAGACTGCCAGATTAATTCCCGAAAAGAGGCTCCAGAAATTCACATTTTTGACAGCAATATGATACATGTCTCTCACCCCCAAGGGTGGCAGGGAAGAAAAACAGCAGGAACGCTGATCATGTACACGATATTAAACACCTTTTAAATGGTAAAATTAAAAAAACAAAAAAGCTTACCAGGGAAAATCATACAGCACTGTCTTAATGCTCTCAGCTATCAGGACACGAATGCTACACTCTGGAGATGGGAGGTGGGAGCAGGTTGAATTCAGCCCACACAGGACACTGCTAGACAGAAGCAATTACTAGTTGGGACACTGAGAATAGCTAGAGAGAAAGTAATATGAGACAAGGGGCCCAGAGGAAAAGGATGGGGAAAAGAGCCAAATCAGGAAGACTTTACAGGGACTTTTCCGGTCGCCCAGTGGTGAAGAATCCACGTTGCAATGCAGAGGCCGTGGGTTTGATCCCTGGTTGGGGAACTAAGATCCCACATACCGCGGAGCCATGGAGCCCCAGCGCCCCAACCAGAGGGTCCCACGTGACGCAACAAAGGTCCCTGTGCCACAGTTAAGGTCCAACGCAGCCAAATAAGTAGATAAATTCTTTGCAAAAGGAGACGTATTCTCCAGAGTGGGAGATGCAAATGATCAATGAGCACACAGAAGATGCTCAATACCCTCAGTCATCAGGGAAAGGCAATCAAAACCACAACGCTACCACCCCACACCCACCAAGGTACCCGTGATCAAAAAGACACTACAACCCAGGTGAACCTGGAAAACGTTACGCTCAGTGAAAGGATCCGAATACCAAATGCCGCCTGTGGTGTGGTTCTCTGTATCTGAACCGTCCGGGGTAGGCAAATCCAGAGGCAGGAAGTGCATTCGCGGTTGCCGGGGTGGGGGAGGGGAGCTAGAGATTTACTGCTCGAGGCATTTCTTTGTTTGATGGAATTTCTGTGATGAAACGTGGGATCAGACGGTGGAGACTGCTGCACTACCTCGTGGATACAGTAGAAAGAACTACGTCGTATAATACACGTGAAAAGGGTGAATTATATGGCATGTGACTTATATCTCAATTTTGAAAATGCAGACCCTATAGGAAGGAACAGCAGCTCTGGGGTGGGCGGTGAGCACCGAACTTGAACCGAGAATTCACAGTCAAGGCAGGTGACTTTCAAGCCAATGAGAAGAAACGGATGGGATGCGTCTACCAGACAGAAATTCTCCAGGAGAACTTCTGATGAGGAGAAGCGCTAAGAGGCTGGGAAGTATGAGATTTCTCAGAGAATGTGCCTGCTGCAAGGAGGGGCACGGAGGTGGGGCATCTGGCGGGCCGTTTTCAGAGCTGTCTGTAACCGCTTGAAGCAGCGGGCTGATGCCGCAGGGTCTGTGTGGGTGGCGTGTCCAGCGGGGCTGCAGGGGGCAGAGCTGAGGGTAAGGAGACTGTCTGCTGAGGGAGATGTATCCAGAGAGACAGCGGAAGGGCAGAGAGGGCGGGCGCCCAGGAAACGCGCTAGAGCCCGGGTAAACGCCCGCAATCTCTGTGGTTCAGCTGCTTCCTTGGGAGTCAGCGCTGGCGGACACCAGGCCGGGCCAGGGGCCAGCCTGCGCCTCCTCTTCGCCCAGAGTGGTCCCTGATCTCCCAGAACCCCCGCAACTAGTGTGGTCTCGTGCCGTCCTGCTGGCCGGTGGGGTTTAAGCGGACGCCTGCTTGGGGCACGGGCCTCCGGCAAGGACCCTCCTTTGGTTCCCAATAAAGGGAGAAAAGCCAGCGGCGCGCGGTGGCCTTTCCTGCTTCTGGGTCGCATGGCCCCAGGACGGGACGTGTGGGTGGGGGCAGCCTGGAGCCGCCGTGCACATTTAGCACACGTGCCTGTCTGATAACGTTGGCAAGCTGCCACACCGCACTAGGGAGGGCTGACCCCCAGCCTCCTTTTCATAACGACACGCGCTGCCTGCTCAGGGGTCTAGCGCCTGCAGAGGATCCATGAGGATGGAGGACTCGCCCTTCAGCTGCTTTTCCTGCTCGTCTACTGGTGGGTTTGCTGTGTCACGGCTTATTAATCTATCAGCTGTCTGCAAGCTTTCTGTGCCTCTCAGAGCCTGGGCCAAACTCTAGGGTCATTGCAACAGCAAATGCAATGTCCTGTTCTCAGGAACTTTTATCCAAGTGGGGGAAACAGATCTGAAAAGCCAGCCAATCGGGGGAAGACCATGAGTGCTAAGTCACAGAGCTGTTTGCCCCCTTCCCAGCCAGAGATGCTGGTCCCAGGTCTGTCCCTCCATCAGGTGTCCGAGTTTTGGCGTTGGGTCTCCCGGCACACTTTGCCCAGGCATCCTGACTGGCTTCTCTTCTCACTCCTTACGGCACAGCATTGGCAGGCAGATCATTTACGCAAATCAGGATTTTCAATCCAGAAAGCATTCCATTTACTTCTTTTTAAAAAAGCAAAATTAGTCAATTTTTCTTTTTAGGAAAAAACTGACTACAAACAAAAATGAAAGACTAATGTTTTTAGAAACTTCGTATCCAATAGAGACGGTCTTCTATTTGTGAAAAATGATGGTTTATGACAGATAAATCATGCCTTAGTCTCTGCCATTCGTTAGCAGTGAGAACAGCTTTCTTAAAAGGATGAACTGTTGTGATAAATGTGATAGAAAGAAATCAAAGAAGGAGGTAAATGAGGTACTTCTGTTTCCCTAAAACTGGTGAGGTTTTAGGTGCAAACACGCGGGTGAAAAGTCTGGTCAGGCGATACAGCAGGGGAGAGGCCAGTGAGGAAGGACACTCATGACTGTGGACTCTGGCTGCGGTTTTTCCGTCTTGCTTATTTCCTCACACTTAGCCTGTGCCAGCCACTCTGCAGAGTCATGTTATCATCATTCCCATTTTTCAGGAGAGGCTCTGAGGGTACCCATTCCGTGCCAAGGTCACACAGCTGCAGTGACAGAGCCGGGCTTCCCAGGAGGCACTGGTGATAGAGGACCCGCCTGCAAACGCAGGAGACGTGAGAGACGCAGGTTCGATCCCTGGGTCGGGAAGATCCCCTGGAGGAGGGCACAGCAGCCCACTCCAGCATCCTTGCCTGGAGCATCCCATGCACAGAGGAGCCTGGCAGGCTATGGTCCACGGGGTCACACAGAGTCAGACATGACTGAAGCCACTTAGCACGATGCGTGACAGAGCCGGCAGGTGGCCTGGGAGCCTCCGAATCTTCAGTGCGCTCCTATTAGTTTCTCGTTGCTGCGGTAACAAACTACCACCAATTTCTGTGCCTTAAAACAACACAAGTGCCTTACATCACAACCACCAGCGCCAGGACAGTGGACGGTTGCCATGGCAACAGCTGAAAGGCGGTCTACACGGCCTGAAAAGGCCTGCAGTCCCAGTCCTGGGCATGTCGGACCCCTGTTCTGGGGTGAGTCGTGAATATTCCTCCCTCTCTTCACTCAGCTCCCTCCCTTTTGCCTTGAGCGTCCATATATACATGGTGTCCCAAGTCCAAATTGGGTTGAGAAGTTGATTTTTGAAATAAATCCCTGCTTTTCCATTCTCTGGCCATTGAGTAAAACGTGTGCTGTTTTAGGCTCAGCAATAGTTTCTTTTCTGATTGTGTGAATCTGAATGAAACAAGGACTTCCCCACCGAGGAAGAGGGCCTCGGTCTGGCTAGGACCTAAGTGGAGATTCTGCTGTGCAGTTGCCAAGTTGTGTCTGACTTTTTAACCCCAAGAACCACAGCACACCAGGCTCCTCTGTCCCTCAGCATCTTCCAGCGTTTGCTTCAACTCACGTCCATCGAGTCGGTGATGGCATCCAAACATCTCATCCTCTGTCGTCCCCTTCTCCTTCAATCCCTCCCAGCATCAGGGTCTTTTCCATTAAGTCAACTCTTCGCATGAGGTGGCCAAAGTAACTGGACTTTCACCTTCAGCATCAGTCCTTCCAATGAACACCCAGGACTGATCTCCTTCAGGATAGACTGGTTGGATCTCCTTGCAGTCCCAGGGACTCTCAAGAGGCTTCTCCAACACCACAGTTCATCCATTCTTTGGCACTCAGCTTTCTTTATAGTCCAACTCTCACATCCGTACATGACTACTGGAAAAACCATAGCCTTGACTAGATGGACCTTTGTCTGCAAAATGACGACTATACATCTCTTTGCCTACAAAGAGATTTGTGATTTGGTGATACCCCTCTTAAAAGGACCCTGTGGTTATACTGGGTCTACCTGAATAATCCAGGCTCAGCTCCCCACCTCAAGATCCTTAATTTAATCACATCACAAAACCTGCTTTTGACACGCAAAGTGACATATTCACAGGCCCTGGAGATTCGGATGTGGACGTCTGGCCTCCTGTTTGGGCATGATAGTTTTGTACTTGATGTGGTTCATTCCCACTTCTGCACAAGGATGTGCCATCATGTGAATCTGCCCTAATTGACGCAGCCGCTCTACTGAAGGACACGAAGCTCTTTGGGAAGTACCTCCCTAGCGACTCTGGAATTCTAATCAACATGTATTGGAAAAAGAGAGGGAAGAACTGAAGAAACGAATTTAAACAACCACGTTTTGGCAGAGCAAACACATTAGCCTCTGACCCAAAGGCGCAAGAAACGGTGCAAGCAGCAAGTCACGGCGCACGTGGCTTTGGCGTCGTCACCAGCTTTCCCCGAAAGAAGACGTTCAAATGGAATCTGACATTGGCAGCTGAAGCTAGAAATATAATATGGAAATAAAAATCAGGCATTTTGATTTTCTGAGATATTGCTATTGAAGATGAAGTATAATGCTAAACTTTGGCGAGAAATCCCTCCTCTCTGTGAGTTGTACTCCTTGATGTTGGTTTGATATCAAGATCCCTAGTCTCTTACCCTCACCAAGAAAAAATACTGTGCAAGATAAATTTATCTCTACAAGGCAACAGAAGGCAATTTCATGAATCAGTTTTAAAGAAGGGTTGTGCTTGATTGCTCTCTCCCACAGTGTGTCTGGAAGACAAATAAGTAAAACACTGAAAAAGTATAAGGGATACAGGAAAAAAAAGTTTCAAGGTTATATTTTAAACTTGCAAGAGCTATCTAGATGGAGCTAATACAGTTAACTTCATACCCGAATGATGGCCTTTATTAACATTAAATCCAAAACAGAAAAATAAACGTTCCTCACGTGTTGACCACATGTCAGACACTCTTCCAAGTACTGCAGGTATATCAACTCATTTAAGTTTTCCAACGATCTTCAAAGCTTTGTCCTACCGTTATTATGACTCCTATTTTACAGATGTGAGACCAGAGAGGCTCAGCAACTCGCCTAAGGTCACACAGCAAAAGCCACGACTTGAATTCAGGATGCCGCTCCCTAATGCCTAGGCTGTGTGCTCAGGCACTGCTTCTCAATAGGTCTTCATGGGCGATGTCCCCGCGTGGCAGTGAACGTTTTTTTTTTTTTTTTTTTTTTTTTTCAGTGAACGTTTTTAACAGGAGAAAATGGGAAAGGAAAGGTATAGGTAAAAAGAAGGAAAGTGGTCACTCAGGGTCCCATTTATCTATTCTTCCAGTCACTTTTCTCTGTTGTTCAGTCGCTCAGTCATGCCCAACTCTTTGTGACTCCATGGACTGTAGCTCATCAGGCTCTCTGTCCATGGGGTTTTTCAGGCAAGAACACTGGAGTGGGTTGCCATGTCCTCCTCCAGGGGATCTTCCCAACCCAGGGATTGAAGCTGGGTCTCCTGCTTTGGCAGGCAGACTCTTTACCACGGACCCACCAGGGGAGCCTGAGTTTCTCTATGTGCCTACATACACGCATGCACCAAATGGACACAAACATGCACCAAAAGGCATGGCCAGAGAATTTTGTCCAAAGGACAAAAAGAAAATCACCCACTTTTGTAGCCCTTTAAAAACTGCACTGAAAGTGATAATGACCCGGAGAAAACAGCACAAGGATGATAAGCTGCCTTCCCAGTTAAAAGGGATAATCACTCCAAAGTGAGTTCTAGAGGGCGCATTGTCAGTGGAGGCAGGCGGAGGTTTTGGCTTCAGAGGATTAACTTAAACTTGCTACAGATTCTTCAATGGGTGCCGATGCAACGCTGCATCATACCAAAGCTGGTGCAACCAACCCATGGGTCATTCAAACGAGAATTTTTTTTCCTGTGTATGCAGGCATCCACTGCAACACACTGTCCCAGATTGTTCCCTATATTTCTATTACCCATTTTCCTCTTTCCAGGAAGACCTGCCAATTATACATATATTATATATTATAAAGTATATATATATATACATTGTGTATATATATTATACATTATGTATAACATATATATTATCATATATATTGTATTATAATAATATAACATGTACTTATATATAATATATATTCTTTTATACATATATAAAGGAGCGAAGAGAAAAGTAAGGAACGGGGAGAAAAAAAGAGAGGGAGAGAACAAGAGGGGACTGTCTCGATTTCCAACATTTTGCTCCCATGTTCTTCCTTCCGACACTCTCCTCACCCTTGTGCCCCATATTAAAAATAGGGTCAAAAAAATAGAGGCATAACCTCAACAACAACAGTGATTGAATGACAACAAAGAAAACCATTTCCGTAGGACACATTACATTGTCAGGGCCTCTGGATCAGTCGAGAACGCAGTTTGCACATTATAAAAACGATACGATTCTTTTTTCCAAGTGTGTGCATCTCAGCAGCCAGCTTCACACTCCTCTCACCGAAGCTGCTGCTGCGGGTTCAGTCCATTCCACGCACATCAAAGCAGACATCTGACTCACAGGTTGAAAGGCAGGAAGAGACTTGTGACTTTATCTCATCCTGTGGTTGCCAATCCTGCCTGTGCCTCTGAACCCTCTAGAAAACGTTCAGCAGTTCAGACCCCCAGGGCTTAACCGGAGGGTATCCTGGAAAGATGGGACCTGGGCGTCTACGCTTTTAATAAGCAACCTAGGTAAGATACTGGGACATTATATAATAAGAAATATATATTTGGTCTTCATCCCTGTTTCTGGTACAGAGCTCCTAAAACTTATATTTAAGAGTCAAGAAGATGACTTTTGTTATTGATGACAAGCCAGCCCCTTTTAACCACATCTGAGTTTATGTTAATGAGGTGACTTTGGAAAAGCCCCTCTAAGGATGGGGCCTCTGTTGCCAGAGAAACAAGACATGTGATCAGAGGGCTAGGATTTCAGCTTCATCACCCCGGCCAATCTTGCAGGAGGGGAGAGTGGCTGAAAACTGAGCTCCACCATCCATAGCCAGCGATTTAATCAAGCAAGCCTCCGTAATGAAGACTTCACAAACATCTCTGAAGAACAGGGTTCAGACTGCTTCTGGGTTGATGAGCACGGGGAGGTTCTGGACCGTGGCTTGTCCAGAGAAAGCTCGGATGCTCCCCTGCCCCCAGGGTCCCCTCCCCCGCCTCCCCATCACCTCCTCCATCGGCCGTATCCTCTTAGGATAAACTGGTGACCTAGTAAGGGGCTTCCCTGGTGGCTGAGCATAAAGAATCTGCCTGCCAATGCAGGAGACATGGGTGCAATCCCTGGGTCGGGAAGATCCCCTGGAGAAGGGAACGGCAACCCAGTCCAGTATTCTGGCCTGGGAAATGCCATAGACAGAGGAGCCTGGGGGGCCTCAGTCCAGGGGGTTGCAGAGGATTGGACAGGACTGAGCAGCGACCGTCGAGCAAGCACACCGCTCTCCGGTGCCCTGTGAGACGTTCTGGCAAATGATTGCACCTGACGGGGCAGGCGTGGGAACCTCTGGTCTGTGGCCGAGCAGAACAGACGTTGTGGGTAACCCGGGGACTCCCCACTTGCCAGCGGCAACTCTAGTGGGAGGTAGTCTTATGATGCTGAGCCCATAACCGGTGGGAGCCGATGCTAACTCTTGGTAAACGGTGTCAGAACTGAACCGAACCGTGGGACACCCAGCTGGTGTCACAGAACCCCTTGGTAGGGAAAACCCACATAACTGCCGTCAGATGTGGTGTGAGCAGCAGAGCGTGGACAGGGGAGACGGAGCAGTTTCTTCTCTCACATGAGGAAATTCTAAAGCTTCTGGAAGCAGGGCTGTGATTCATCTCACTGTTCAGCGAAGCCCAGAAGCTCATGCAAATGAAGCAACCACAACCATCGTAGAGTCATAAAGCTAACACGTACGGAGCACTCACCATGGGCCATGGAAATGTGTGCTTTTATCATACCTGAGACTTAGCTTGTAGGTAAGGGATAAAAACAGTTTTTATCCCACTTCTGGGACAAGGAGTCTGAGGTTCAGAGAGGTTAAGTAACTGGCTCAAGGTCACACAGCTGGTAGGTGGCAAAACCAGCAGTCTGATTCCAGAGATCTTACCCTCAATCACTGGGATACCCTGACTCTTATAGAATTTATTGGTATTTTTCACACAGTAGAACTCAGTCACTTCTGATGCTTGGAATTTATAGCCTTGCTGTTGTTTGGTCGCTCAGTCGTGTCCGACTCTTTGTGACCCCGTGGACTGTAGCCCACCAGGCTCCTGTCTATGGAATTTCCCAGGCAAGAATATTGGAGTGGATCGCCATTTCCTTCTCCAGGGATCTTCCTGACCCAGGGATCAAACCCGCATCTCCCGCCTCTCCTGCACTGGCAGATTCTTTACCACTGAGCCACCAGGGAAGCCCTAATAGCCTTATACTCCAGAATAAAATCAAATAGATAAGTACACTGTCCAGTTTCAACACTGCCCTCTGCTGTCTTCTATATTTCACTTGTTTCTTTGAAATTCCTAAGTGTTCGGTAATAAGTAAAATACTTGGTGAAGGATCACCTTGAGTCCTCTCAGCAATTCCATGAGATAGGTATCATTATCCCCACTTTACAGATGGGAAAACTGAGGCTTAGAAAGCCACATGACTTGCTCCAGGTCCCACAGCCAGTCAGTTGCAGGGCAGGGGTTTTAACTTTGGTCTGCTGGACTCCAAAGAGCCCCGGCTCCCAGTGTTTCTATTCTGTTGCTTTTCACTTATTGCCGTAAATCCTCAGACTCTTCCAGACATCATACACACCCAAGAGAGATGAGTACTGTTAAGAGCTGAACTGCTGAGGCGATGGAGTTCCTACGACCTCACTTGGAAACAGGATCTCTGCAGAGGACCAAGTTAAGACGAGGCTGGGGCTGTGCCCAACCCCACGTCCCTGTGTCCACACAAAAGGGAGAGGCTTGGACCCAGAGACAGATGCTCACAGAAGGAAGATGCTGGGAAACCAAGGAGGAGTGCTGCGTCAAAGCCAAAGAGTGTCTGAGGCCACTGGGAGTCAGAGCAGAGGCAGGGGACAGTCCTTTTTTTTTTTTTTTAAAGACTTTTTTGTTTGATGTGGACCAATTTTTTAAGTCTTTATTGAATTTATTACAATATTGCTTCTGTTTTTTGTTTTGGTTCTTTGGTCATGAGGCATGGGGGAGTCTTAGCTCCCCGACCAGGGATCGAACCTGCCACCCCTGTGTTGGAAGGTGAAGTCTTAACTACTGGACCACCAGGGAAGGCTCCAGGGAACGGATGTTTTCACACACAGATCTCTCAGACGATCCCGATCTTGCCCACACCCCGAGTTCCAACTTCCAGCCCCAACACGGTGAGACGGTACATTCCTGTTGCTAAGCCGTCCGCCCTGCGGAGCTGCGTTTGCAGCCCCAGGAAGGACACGCGCGCCTTCCACGCGGCCTCAGCGCCGGCATCTGTTCCGCCACCAGCAGGGCCAGCAGCCCTCCCCGCCCGCGTCTCCAGCCCAGGACGAGCGGTCCGCCGGGACACTCACCTTCCCCGTAGGGCTGCACCGGGCGGGCGGATATGATGACCGGCAGGCCGTTTTGACCACACGCGTCCTCAGACGCGACCTGGAACAGAACGTGTGGCAGTATTAGCCAAGTCTTGGATGAGAAAAATCAGAAAAACTCAGGAAAGACACTCAAGGCCACAGGGGCACCTCACAGAATAGTCTCCACGTCAGGAACCACCCCGCTTTCTATCACGCCTCAGAGAAACGAAGACCCCGATCTAAAGCCCTGGATTCCTGGGCTGACGAGAGCTCTGCGTGGTCTATGCCTGCGTTCAGCCAGCCCCGCCAGCCCGGGCAGGGCAGACCCTCCGCACAGGTGGGACCCCCCGGGCAAACGGGGGCGCTGGTGCGACTGGTGAGGGGACAAGAGCGTGACGGGCTGGGCGGGTAACCTCACCCCAGGGTGCCCCACGCGGGCACAGCCTCCAGGGCACACGCGCAGATTCAGGAAGCCGCCCCTTGCTATTTTTCTGCTCCACGCCCACCCCCCCATCGAGCTGTTGCGACCCCTTTCCAATTTTAGGTCACTGCTGGATTATTTTCTCTTCTGTTATTTATTGCTGACATTTAAAAAGACTACACACATATATGTAGGCGTATACGTACATATATATACACATACAGATTTACTCACATGGAAAGAAAAAAAGATTGCAAAAAAGAATGTGTTACCCGACGTCATTTTCGTAATAAATGATACCACTCGTAGTTGGCATTAACTTAATATTGATTATACGCTAAGTACTTGGCATATCTCATCTTATTTTGGTAACACTATTAGTAGTGTAATATATGTTAAAAAGTGCAGAGAGAAAAAAAAAGCTAATAGACTAAATACCCATCTTTTGGAAGACTTTTCTTTATATTTTTGTAACAGTTTTGTTTAGAAGAAGCTTGTGTTTGGAAGTTCCCTGGATACCGGAGTTGTGATGACCAAGAAACATCTCCAGATATTGCCGGTGGCGAGGCAGAACCACCCACGGTTGAGAACCACCAGTCCAGACCCACCTGCACCTGTACGTCGGATGGATGGGAATTATCACCATGGAGACTCAGGTTCCACGGGCCCCCATCCCTGCGATTTCTTGTTCCCTGGGCCTTGAGTGGGGCCCTAAGAGCCTCCACCTTTAACAGCTCCTCGGTGGGGTGTGGAGGTTTGCATCCCACTGAGCAACCCCCCGGAGCAGCAGTGGCCGCATCGCTCGCCCTGAGGAGCCCTGGGCAGACTCCTCCTTCTGCCGTCACCCCGACCCTCCCGACCAAAAGCTAAAGATGCAGGGACCGTACGGACATCACCTTGAGAGTGTCTGCTTCCGGGTCATTCTCTTGGTCTTCAACTCTTTGGGGAACACTCATTTGGTTACCCATTGTTCCTGCAACAGAGAAGAAGAGAGACACAGGGAAAATTAAAACCCAAGAGAAACAAGTCTCACTTCTGCCTGTAAACTAAGATGCAGAGACCTGCGCAGTCACTGTGGGAGTATCATCACAAGCACCGGGGAGACCAATTGCTCATGCTTGTTTTGAGGAATGAGGGAAGATTTGGGGCTCATGAATCCAACAGAGCTAAAGTCAAATGCAGGAGCTTCACCGGTGGTCCAGTGGTTAGAACGCCACACGTGCGCTGCAGGAGGCAGATTCCATCCCTGGTTGGGGAGCTAAGGTCCCACAAGCTGTGTGGTGTGGAAAAAAAGTGTAATAAAGAGTTTGGTGGTTGAGTCGCTAAGTCGTGTCCAACTCTTGCAACCCCATGGACTATAGCCCGCCAGGCTCCTCTGTCCATGGGGTTCTCCAGGCAGGAATACTGGAGTGGGTTGCAGTCCCCTTCTCCAGAATAGAGTCTGGGGGCCTGAGAAAGCGTGGCTATGTATGTGTGTGTGCCTGATTCACTCTCCTGCACAGCAGGAGGGAACACGACACTGTAGAGCCCCTACACGCCCATCAACTTTCTCACAATTTCATTATTTGTTTCCGGCTCTGCTGGGTCTCTGCTGCTGCACCGGCTGTCCTCCAGCTGTGATGCCCCGGCTCCTCCCTGCAGGGACGGCTCGTGTGGCGAAGCGTGGGCTCTGGGGCACGCAGGCGTCAGCAGCTGTGGCTCGTGGGCCGGGTACGTTCAGCCCCGTCTCTGGGCGGGCTCCGTAGTTGCGGCACACGGGCGCAGCTGCTCTGGGGCGTGCAGGACCTTCCTGGACCAGGGATGGAACTTGCGTTCTCTGCATTGGCAGGCGGGTTCTTTACCACTGAGCCGCTAGGGAAGACCCCTAAAATTTCTTTAAAATGCAGTCCCAATTTTCAACTGCTTTTCATTTCTAGGGGGAATGTTATCATATGAAAAGCATATTCCACATAGATATCATTTTCTTTCTTCTTAGCCAGTCATAGCTATTAGATCAAGGAAATTTCAGAATGGGGACAGTTAAAATGACACATACAATTTTCAATAGTCTCTGATCCTCAAAGTAAATTAAATCCTATGTTAAAACCTCTTGTAGTACAGGCATTTTTTCATAGCACTTAGCACTATGTGTAATTATATCTCTATTTGGCTATATTTTCATTCATTTATTGATTCAACAAATATACACTGAGCACCAGCTCTGCACCATATGCTGAAGCAGACAGCAGGGTTGCAGCTGTGAATTAAACAGATGAGCCCCTTTGACTTCACGGAGTTGAAATCTGTTGGGTGGACGGAGAATAACAAACAGACAGTAAATCCACAAATCAAGCCACGTCCCACAGCTCAAGGCAGCACGTGCAGTGGTGCTGAGCACAGACCTGGAACAGGACAACCTGGGCTTGAAGGCTCTCCCTGCCCCTCACTGCTGTGTGTCCTTGGATGAGTTAATTAGCCTCTCTGTGCCTCGGAGGGCCGCTACAAGTACACAATGCGTTAATGCTTGTAAAGTGGTTAGAACAATGCGTGGCTCTTCATGAGCAGTATAGAAGTGTTTGTTAATCCAAACACATAGGGTTCAACGCTATGAACAAAAACGTAATATGTAATATGTCTATTATTATATATGAACATTAAAGGGGTCACACAAGAGGGCAGGAAGCGGCCACGCTGGATAGGATGGTTCTGGAATGAAGTACAACTGATCCAGACTTAGCTCTGAGAGCAGGGCGGAACATTTAACGTCCATCTCCCCTCCCCATTGCTGTAAGCCCCATGAGGGCAGCGACCGTCTCTCTTGACCCACCATTATATCTCAGCACTGCGTCTGCACTGATCAGGTGTCAAATGATCACTTATTAGTTGAGTGGAGGGAATAATTATTAGTAACAATCCCTCAGCCCGCAGCACTGAACTAGGCCTAACCCACGTTATCCCTAAACCCTTCAAGAGCCTTGTGACAGCACTGATGACGATAGTTCACAGCTGTCCACACGTCTCCAGCTCCAAACAGTTTTCCAAGAGTGCGTCCTGGGCCGTCTCGTGTGGCCCTGCACGCCCGCGTGAAACGGGTGTCACCATCATGTCACTCTAGCCGAGAGGAAGCTGAGTCACAAGGAGGTAAAATCACTTTCCAAAGGTCAGCTGGTTAAAGACGGCAGAGGGAGATGCCTGCACAGGCTGCCTGCGCTCCAGCCTCTGAATGTTCCCCACAGAATTCCCTTCCCCGTGGAAAGGAGGGAACTGAGCCTCCCGAATGCGCCCAGGACACACATCCAGAGAAAGGCCACGTGAGTCTTGGCCCAGAGGATGTCTGCTTCCAGAGGTGGGGCTCTTTCAGGCCCTCTAGGCTGCCTTACTAGTTAAAAACTGCTTTTTTCACACACATAAGTGATTCCAATGTAGCCCTTCTCCAAAGACCTGGCTGCTGACTCATCAGCCTGCTGGCTCTTGGAATAATAGCCAGGGGTTTTCATTCCCGGCCAAACACAGTCAATGCATCTCCAAGGATTTCCATGGGAGGAGGCTTGAGTAATCAGAAATTTTGGAGGCCACAAAAGGGCTTTCTTGGGGGAACCTGGTAGATATCAGAATTGGGATTTTATATATAAAATAACAACAGGTCATTACAACAGGTAATAAAGCTGAGCAGTGCTAAAACATACAGGGCTCCCGTTATGTTGCAATATTTTTATTTATAAAATCCAAAATATCCATACTCCCAATAGGCCATCACTTCATCTATAAATGGGATACTATGAAAATAATATTGCATATTCAAGGCCAGGGTCAGCAAATGACAGCTGGGGAACAAATCCAGTCCGCCGCCTGTTTTAGGCTGGCCTATGTGCTAAGAATGGATTTTACACTTATAAAGTGTTGGGGAAAAAAATCAGAAGAATCATAGATTGTGACACATGAGAATTATATGAAATTCAAATTGTGGTATCCATAAATAAAATTCTATTGGAAGACAGCCATGCCCATTCATTTATCTATAGTCTACCTACATCTGCTTTCATGGACTGAGGCAGAGTTGAGGAGTTTCAATAGAGACCATATGGCCTGCAAAGCCTAAGATATTTACTATCTGGCCTTTTCTAGAAACCGTATAGGTTTTTTTTAACATCAGCCTCAGTAACATATACTCATTTTGCAAACAATGAGATTGAAGCAGCTGAGAGATTAAGTGTTGCCCAAATTAAGGCTGACCAGGAATTGAACCCACTGTGTATAAAAATAATGACAACTCTAGCAACCACAGTAATGATGAGACAGTAATATAGGAGCTTCTCTGGCGGCTCAATGGTAAAGAACCCGCCTGCCGGTGCAGGAGACACGGATCTGATCCCTGGGCCAGGAAGGTCCCACGTGCCACGGAGCAGCTAAGCCCGAGCACCACAGCTGCTGCAGCCTGGGCTTTAGGGCCGGGGAGCAGCAACTCTTGAGCTCACGAGCTGCAGCTCCTGGAGCCCTCACCCCTGAGAGCGCGAGCTCTGCATCATGAGGAGCCACCGCAGTGAGAAGTGCGTGTGCCCCATCTGGAGAGCAGGCCCCTCCGGGGAACCTGAGAAATGCTTCACACAGCAACAGAGACACCCGGAGCAGCTTCAGGAAATAACATCATGTTTGAAAGACGGTAATATTACTAATGGCCTTGACCAGATGGATCTTTGCTGGCAAAGTGATGTCTCTGCTTTTTAATATGCTATCTAGGTTGGTCATAACTTTCCTTCCAAGGAGTAAGCATCTTTTAGTTTCATGGCTGCAATCACCATCTGCAGTGATTTTGGAACCCAAAAAATAAAGTCAGCCACTGTTTCCACTGTTTCCCCATCTATTTGCCATGAAGTGATGGGACCAGATGCCATGATCTTAGTTTTCTGAATGTTGAGCTTTAAGCCAACTTTTTCACTCTCCTCTTTCACTTTCATCAAGAGGCTTTTCAGTTCCTCTTCACTTTCTGCCATAGGGATGGTGTCATCTGCATATATGAGGTTATTGATATTTCTCCCGGCAATCTTGATTCCAGTTTGTGCTTCTTCCAGCCCAGCGTTTCTCACAATGTACTCTGCATATAAGTTAAATAAGCAGGGTGACAATATGCAGCCTAGACGTACTCCTTTTGGAACCAGTCTGTTATTCCATGTCCAGTTCTAACTTGCTTTCTGACCTGCATACAGGTTTCTCAAGATGCAGGTCAGGTGGTCTGGTATTCCCATGTCTTTCAGAATTTTCCACAGTTTATTGTGATCCACACAGTCAAAGGCTTTGGCATAGTCAATAAAGCATAAGTAGATGTTTTTCTGGAATGCTTTTGCTTTTTTGATGATCCAGTGAATGTTGGCAATTTGATCTCTGGTTCTTCTGCCTTTTCTAAAACCAGCTTGAACATCTGGAAGTTCATGGTTCACTGGCTTGGAGAATTTTGAGCATTACTTTACTAGCATGTGAGATGAGTGCAATTGTGCGGTAGTTTGAACATTCTTTGCCATTGCCTTTCTTTGGAATTGGAATGAAAACACCTTTTCCAGTCCTGTGGCCACTGCTGAGTTTTCCAAATTTGCAGGCATACTGAGTGCAGTACTATCACAGCATCATCTTTCAGGATTTGAAATAGCTCAGCTGGAATTCCATCACCTCCACTAGCTTTGTTCATAGTGATGCTTCCTAAGGCCCACTTGACTTTACATTCCAGGATGTGTGGCTCTAGGTGAGTGATCACACCATTGCGATTATCTGGGTCATGAAGATCTTTTTTGTACAGTTCTCCTGTGTATTGAATTGATGCTTTTGAACTGTGGTGTTAAAGAGAAGACTCTTGAGAGTCCCTTGGACTGCAAGGAGATCCAACCAGTCCGTCCTAAAGCAGATCAGTCCTGGGTGTTCACTGGAAGGACTGATGCTGAAGCTGAAACTCCAATACTTTGGCCACCTGATGAGAAAAGCTGACTTATTTGAAAAGACCCTGATGCTGGGAGGGATTGGGGGCAGGAGGAGAAGGGGACGACAGAGGATGAGATGGCTGGATGGCATCACCGACTTGATGGACATGACTTTGAGTAAACTTAGGGAGTTGGTGATGGACAGGGAGGCCTGGCGTGCTGCGATTCATGGGGTCGCAAAGAGCCGAACATGACTGAGTGACTGAACTGAACTGAATATTAGTAATAATAATGTTGTTGTTTAGTTGCTAAGTCATGTGTTAGTCACTCAGTCATGTCTGACTCTTTGTGACCCCATGGACTGTAGCCCACCAGGCTCCTCTGTCCATGGGATTCTCCAGGCAAGGACACGGGAGTGGGTTGCCATGACCTCCTCCAGGGGATCTTCCCAACTCAGGGATCAAACCTGTGTCTTCTGCTTTGGCAGGTGGCAGGCTGAGCCACCAGGGATGCCCCAATATAATAATAATAAATTTGGTGAGTGCTCATCACCTGCTGGGAAACTGTCCTGAGAGCTCCACGTGCCATAAATGAGTTCACTCCTCACAGCAAACCAACAAGGCTCTTTAGTTCAGTTCAGTTGCTCAGTCGTGTCCGACTCTTTGTGACCCCATGAATCACAGCACGCCAGGCCTCCCTGTCCATCATCAGCTCCTGGAATTTACCCAAACCCATGTCCACTGAGTCAGTGATGCCATCTAACCATCTCATCCTCTGTCATCCCCTTCTCCTCCTGCCCCCAATCCCTCCCAGCATCAGGGACTTTTCCAATGAGTCAACTCTTCACATGAGGTGGCCAAAGTATTGGAGTTTCAGCTTCAGCATCAGTCCTTCCAATGAACACCCAGGACTGATCTGCTTTAGGATGGACTGGTTGGATCTCCTTGCAGCCCAAGGGACTCTCAAGAGTCTTCTCCAACACCACAGTTCAAAAGCATCAGTTCTTCAGCGCTCAGCTTTCTTTATAGTTCAACTCGCACATCCATACATGACCACTAGAAAAACCATAGCCTTGAGTAGACGGCCCTTTGTTAGCAAAGTGATGTCTCTGCTTTTTCATATGCTATCTAGGTTGGTCATAACTTTCCTTCCAAGAAGTAAGCATCTTTTAATTTCATGGCTGCAATCACCATCTGCAGTGATTTTGCAGCCCAAAAAAATAAAGTCAGCCACTGTTTCCCCATCTATTTGCCATGAAGTTATGGGACCAGATGCCATGATCTTAGTTTTCTGAATGTTGAGCTTTAAGCCAACTTTTTCACTCTCCTCTTTCACTTTCATCAAGAGACTTTTCAGTTCCTCTTCACTTTCTGCCACAGGGGTGGTGTCATCTGCATATCTGAGGTTATCTTCTCAGGGGCGCTGGCTGAGAGAAGCTATCCCACGCCCGAGGTCAGGGGCAGCAGCCGAGAGCAACAAGGCAGAAGTATCATCATTCCAATTTTACAGATGAGAAAACGGAAATTCATAGGTTAAACGCCTCGACCAAGGCCACTTGCAAAAATGTATACACGGTAGATGATGTCTCCATCTAAATCTAGCTCTTTACAAAATTAGAAATAACTTACCATTGGGCTTACAAACTTTCAAAGCTCCTATTATTCAATTTACATTTAATTCAATTTGGGAGCTAACTTCAATAAAAATGTTTGAGGTTATAAAAACATCTTTTGCCCTGAGAGGTGTCGGGTGTGCAGACAGGAGAGAAACTTTCAACCCGCAAGCGTTTGGGTTCTGTATCCTGACCATTGCAGGTTTTAAGGCGCCTCTCGGGCAGTGTCGAGGCCAAATGGCCTGAAAGAAGGAAAGCCCGCTTGCACGTCTTTTGCGGGGACAACTTGGACTCGGATAACACTGGTTTCCGCCAGCAGTTACAACATAACGTGTTGTGAAATTGCTTCTGCCTTTCCAATTTTGCGCGAGGCCAGATTTCCACGAGCCGAGAACAAACGGATACTGCCACCTGTCGGTCAACCTCAGTACTGCCCGAAACGCACCGGGCCCGCCGCGTGCGCGGTCCTGCCCGACCCCGGACCCCACGGCCGGCGCCCCCAGGCTCCTCCGCACACGGGGCCCTCCAGGCCGGACGCGGGAGCGGGCTGCCATGCCCTCCCGCGGGGGATCCTCCTGACCGGGGAGCGAACCTGCGCCCCCACGGCCGGCGCCCCCAGGCTCCTCCGCCCACGGGGTCCTCCAGGCCGGACGCGGGAGCGGGTGCCAGGCCCTCCCGCGGGGGATCCTCCTGACCGGGGAGCGAACCTGCGCCCCCACGGCCGGCGCCCCCAGGCTCCTCTGCCCACGGGGCCCTCCAGGCCGGACGCGGGAGCGGGTGCCAGGCCCTCCCGCGGGGGATCCTCCTGACCGGGGAGCGAACCTGCGCCCCCACGCTGCAGGCAGACTCTACCCGCTGGGCCGCCAGGGACGCCGCCCGGAGACTAGCAGCTAGCGAGGCGGTACCGCTGACCGCCCCGAGTGGGGACGCGCCGGCGCCGAGGCCTCCGGGGGGAGCCGTGCAGTCAGACAGGGCGCGGGCCCGGGGGACTAGAGAGGCGGGAGTCCCCACCCGGCCGCCCACCGAATGCGGGACACCGGCCCCACGCGGCCTCGGTTTCCCCTTCTGTAAAACGGGGATGATAAGGGCACACGCTCCAGAGGCTGCCGTGAGAGTTCAAGGCACCGGTAGACAGAGGCTGCCCCGAACAGGGTGTGGCTCGCGGGGAGGTGTGCCCTGACGCTGATCCTCATGGTTAGGAGTGTCGCCGTGATCCCCACTGACACGTTCAGAGCTGTCGGACACAATCGGCTAAAGAACTTGGCGGCGCTGCTGATTTCCGTGACCATCTCACCCAGTCTGCCAGGGATCCTGCGTCTGTATTTCTAGCAAACGCACACAGCTGTGGGGGACTGGGATGGGAGCAGCACCCAGGCTGTCCTGGGGATGAGGACATTCTGGGGGCAGAGCCATCCTGTTTTAGCCTGGAAAGTCCCAGGCAAGCCAGGATGAGTTGATCACCCTGAAAGCCATGTCAGGGACTCTGTGAGGCAGGAACCCTTTTTATCCCCATTTAGCAGGTGGCAAAACTGAGGCTGCAAGTGGTCCAGACTGGACCATTCCTGTCTGTGATGAAGTTTCCTCCAGTCTCCAACAGAGGAGAAGAATAAACCAGGTGATGCATTTTTTTCCATCAAGAAAAACATTCTTTGAAAGAGCTAGGTTTTTATTTTGGAAAAAAAAAAAAGAAGAAGGTGACATCAAAATGCCCTTTCATGACCTGATGGTGTGCATGTTTTGTTTTGATGAATGTCCTTAAATCTGACATTCAACACAAGTCTCCATATGGCAGAGAGGTTTGTTTTTGAAATTAGACTCAAGGGCCTAGCAATCGGAGAACATGGGCTAATTCTTTGGCTGGGGGTCATTCAGATGAGAAAGTCTCCTTATTTCTCCTTTTCCCACCTCTGTTACTGAGGCCAGTCTTCAAACTGTTACACATTCCAATCCCCACGGGAGACTTTAGTCCCCGTGTCCAGGCCCCTGCCAGACCCATTCCATCATAACCCCTGGCTGGGGCCTGGGCATCAGAATATTTTCGAGATCTCCAGGTGACTTCCACAACAGCGAGGGCTAAGAAGTGCCATCCTGGACATTTTGGGGGAGTAAGGTTCACTTGGGCCATGGACTCCCCCAGATGCTGACTCCCCTGGTACGTGGAACCAGGGTCCGGATTCTCAGAGAGAGGAAGGGCTTTGGCTTTAAAGGTCCACAAATCACAGCCAGCTCAGGGAATCTGAAAATGTTTGCAACCCTTTCAAAGCACTCTTTTTTTTTTTTTTTTTTTGCCAAACTGTCCATGTGGCATGCAGGATTTGAATCCAGGGCATGGTAGCGATGGTGACAAATCCTAACTACTAGGCCAGCAAGGAACTCCTGAGGTGGGTATTCTTATTGTCCCCATTTTACAGATGCATCACCTGAGTCCAGAGAGCCTGAATTCCTTGTCTAAGATCAGGCTATGAGCTGAACTATGTCCCCCTCCAAATTCACATGTCAAAACCTTAACCCAGCATGACTGTATTTAGAGATAGATTAGAGGAAGTTATAAGGGTGGAGCTCTAATCCTAAGGATTAGCAGCCTTATAAGACAAGACACCCAAGAACTTGCTTCCTCTCTCTATTATGTGAGGACCCCACAAGAGGGCAGAGGTGTGAGGGTTGCAAGTGAGGAAAAGCACTTCCACCAAAACCAGAATTAGTTAGGATCTTCATCTTGGATTTATTAGCCTCTTGGGTTGTGGGAAAACAAATATCTGTTGTTCAAGTCACCCAGTCTATGGGTTGTTTGTTTTTTTTGTTACACAGCTTGAGCTGACTATTACAGATCATCAGCTAGTAAGAGGGAGCATCAGGGCTTAACCCTTAGCAGCCTGGCTCTAAACTTTCAAGCTTTCAAGCTCTAAACTTTTCCTTACTCTTACTGTCTCCTCTGCCATATAAGTTATGCTAAATTTTATTAAGTATTTGCATATAATGTAATACAACATACACTATAAAATGCTTATTGCATTTCTGTTTTTGCAATGAGAAATCAAAATCATAACTAGTCAAGGAACACGGCCAGATCTAAAGTGAATAAAAAATTGAAAAGTTATCAATAATCTTTGGAAAGATTTAGCCCAAGGGCTTGGCAGCAGTCAGATGAGAAAAATGTTAGTTCTTACTATTTATTTCTCTTATTAGTGTTGTAATCACATCAGCTCTGTTTTGACCCACAAGTGAATTCGCCATTCTGGGAAGTTTCCTTTGGATTTCTCCTCATTTACTCCGTGACTGGTGTTCAGGAGGCCTCATTTAATGTAATTAATCAATTAATCAATTTTAGAGGGTTTTAACTGAATGACTTTGACATGTCACATTTATAAGTTTAAGGTGCAACATGTTTTACTTTGATACATTTATATATTGTAATATGGTTGCCAATACAATGATATTTACCACATGATGCAGTTAAACCTCCGTATTCATTTCCTGTGGCCTCTAAGCTACAACTCCTTACAAGTTCCTTCCCTTAAACACTCTTATTCCCGCCCACCCTTCCACCACTGACTCTTCATTTAGTTAAAAGTTAACAATGTCCTCCTTCTCCAAACAGATCAAACGCCAAAGGTGGTACCACCTGCCTTAGAGAAAGAGCGTTTCGGCAGTGGCCTTGCCGGCAGTTAAATGACTGTCAGATGGAGGGGGAGGTCCTCAAAGGGCGCAGTGATGACAGAATTAGTCACCGGGTAAACGGAAACACCTTTGATCAATGCAGTGGAATGTGGGTAAACCGGAGGCCCTTCTCACCACCCCTGAGGGTGGTGCCTACAGGAGCAGGCTGGCATGCCCGGCAGAACAAGCCCCCTGCCCGCAGCTCCAAAGACAGGGTCAAGGTGAGTGAAGAGGACAGATGTGCCCGGCCCCGCGGCCCTGCACCGCCCGTGGCCCCCGGCTCCGTGCTGGAACGCGGGCTGCTGTGTGCAGAGGCTGAAGGCCGTTCCTCTGCGCCCCCAGCCCTGCGCCCCCAGCCCTGCGCCCCCAGCCCCGGTGTGGGGGTCGGGGGGGACTCCTTATCAGGGGCTGCTGAGTGTGTGAGGCGGTCTGGGAACTGAGGTGCTGCTACTGGAATCCCTTCACCCATCGCTGTTCCTGGAAGGCTCGGAGCTCACTATCTTGTCCCGAGTGTTGCCCCAAACATCTTTAGGCTAGTAGTGATAGCAGGCAACATTAGCCGCAGCCTCACTATGAGCTTGGCAGGGTCAGGAGTGGGGTGGGGCAGGAGAGGCGTCCGGGAGCAAAATGCAAGGAGGCGTCCCCTTCAAGGTTGGGCAGGTACGGTGGGCGCCTCAGAGTGAGTGCCTGCCGGCATTGCCCCTGCAAGCTGCCCCGGGCTGGGCACTCGACTCACGCCGTCCCCGTTTTCTCCCACAGCGGCCTGTTATTCCCCCATCACGCAGATAAGGAGACTGCGGCTTGATGATGCAAGCCCTTCACCCCGAGAATGTAAACCCCTTGGGGGCAGGTACCCCACTTATCCTGCTTGCACAGAGTGTGCCCTGATTTAATGGATGAAAGAGCGTAAGGTAACCCTGATCAGACAGAAAGTTCTGGTGAGGCAGAGCTCAGGTTGAACCTGGTTCCATGGGACTCAGGCACTCAGACCCTTCAGGCTGCCCAGCCCAGTTCTGGGTGGCAGGAGAAGCTGCTGACACGATGACTCTCCACGGATGTTAAAGCCGCCAGCGGCTCGGGTGGGCCTGTGGCAGCAGCCCCCGCTGCCCTCCCGGGCCGTTCCCAAACCTCTTTGTGCGTCCCCATAGTCATCAGAAGCCTGAAGCACATGCCTTTCCCTACAAAGACAACCCTTCCTGAGTTTCAGAACCCTCTGGGAAAAAACAGCAACCCTGATTTGGGACTCCTTCAATTGAAAACCATATTCACAGGACCCTCCCTTGGAGCAAGGATTATACGACTTCCCAGGTGGCTCACTGGTAAAGAATCTGTTTACCAATGCAGGAGACGCAGGTTCAATCCCTGGGTCTGAGAGATCCCTGGAGAAGGAAATGGCAACCCACTCCAGGATTCTTCCCTGGGAAATCCCATGGACAGAGGAGCCTGGCGGAGTACAGTCCATGGGGTCGCAAAGAGTCGGACATAACTGAGGGACGGAGTGCACACACACACCAGGATCCATTCCCTCGAGGCCTCCGAGGCAGCTCAACTCTAGCAGGGCATGATGAGAGTGGGGTCAGACACCTGGTGCAAAATTTAAGGGGGCACCAGAAAACTCAGCCATCAAGATAAATTTTATATATATATATATATCTCAATAATATATTATCTTAAAAAACCAGAATTAATGCTGGGACTGATTCTTCACAAAATGTGTGGTTACTTGGTTCACTGTGGATGTTTTTGCATTCATTGAAAAATTTAAAAATATTGCTTTAAAAATAATTTATCTCAAAGATGGAGTTTTTTTGGTGTCTCTTAAATTCTGCCCACAAGGAGAGGACAGAGCCTCACTCATCTCAATGAAGTTAGCTCTGATGGGAGCCCAGTTCCCTTCCATGGATCCAGGAGTCCCTCCCCACCCCTTCCCAGCCTCATTTCCTAATGTCACACGGAGATGACAACAACAAGAAAAATAACAGCTAATACTCATTGAGCACGTCAGTAGGTGTCCCCTGCCTGGGTCCCCTCGGCTCGCGCAGATGTCACTTTGATCTCAAGACTATTAACTTGCCTGTTTTACAGATGAAGACACTGAAGCCCGGAGAGTGAAGTCACCCACCCCAGGGCACCCAGCTGGTCAGTGGCGAGGCTGAGACTGGCTCGGGCATTAAAAGGGCTCCAGACCAGCTGGTCTCTCATCACCAGGGCTGTTCACGGCAGTAAGTGGAGTTTCTGAGGACAGTGCAGATTTCTGGAGTCTGCTGCTGGGATCTGAACCCTGCAGGTGCCTCCAGGGGAGGTCTTGAATGTTAAATAAGAATTTATATCAAGAGCCAGATTCACAAAAGTCCCTGGGGGAGTCCTTCTCCCCGTCTCCCTCACCTCCTTAGGCACTGCCCCTGGACACAGACTCCAAGCTGGCTCTGAGTTCTGATGGTGGTCCCCCAAGCACACAGCTTACCCCTCCATCCACTGACTTTCCCCCCAAGTTTACACTTGAAATAACACACAAGGGTCCATGCAAACAGGAGTTATTTCTGCTGTTGTGAACTCAACACTGCCCACATTATCACTGAATCCTTGTATCCTTTTAGGTAGGACTGTCTTTGGGTCCATTTCACAGATGGTGAAACTGAGGCCCTCACAGACCCAACGCCACTCCGTGACTCACTGGCAGAGCAGGGTCAAGCTCAACCCTCTCTGGCCTCTGGCTTCTACAGTTCACCGCCTGCAAATAACAAATAACGAAGAACAAGCCCTCCTGCCGCGCTGAAGAGCTCTGGACGCAGTTACCTGCCAGCCCCGTGGGAACGCCTGCTGTCCTCGGGGCCTCCTGGAGCTGCGTCCGCGTGGAGCGCCGTGAGTCCAGCTGCCACTGCCCAGGGCCAGGCTGCCAGCTGAGCCGGGCCCCTTGCCCTTTGCTTCCTCGTCCGGAGCCCGCTGGCTGAATACACAGAGCAGGCAAACACAAGCCTGGGTGGAGCCGCCCCTCCCGGGCCGCCCTGGGGGAGCAGGTTCTCTTCCTGGATCGGGGCTGGCCTCGCCTCTCCAGGAGAACCCGAGCTCCCGACTGCTCTTGTGCGGACGCCTCCCCGGCACCACGAGCGTCCTGCCCTCACCGGCTGCGGCCGCTCGGGCTGACCGGGCAGCCCGCTCCCTTCCGCAGTGACCAGGGGCCTGGGGAAAGCCGGGGAACACGTTCTGTGAGGTCGTGCAGTTCTGCCTGCCTTTCGCCCTCATTCTTTCTGGAACACCGCTGAAGGGGAGGAAACAGCATCTCACCCCTGACAGCCTCCAGTCAGGCAAACATCCCTCCCTGAGGCCCGCGGGTGCCAGAAAGCAGGTAACCGGAGGTGGCGTACTGCTCTGGAGACAGAGCCTGGCACTGGAAAGGGCACTCTTCTTCTCTGCAAGCTAGAAATTCAAGACAGGCCATCTAAAGTATTTAATGCCAGCAAGGATGTTTACTCTGGCATCTTAGACACATGCAGGACAGTAGGAGAGCCTGAACACAAAGATAACGAGGGACTTCTTTGGCGGTCCAGCGGTTAAGACTCCACACTTCCAAGGTAGGGGGCACGTTCGATCCCTGGTCCAGGAACTAAGACCCCATAGGCCACACAGCCAAAACAAAAGCAAAATCATGTTGGCTATGCTAGTCATGCAGCTCTGCAACTATACCAAAAATCACTGAATTGTGCAAGTAAAGCAAGTGAATGGTATGGGGTGTAAATTATAACTCAATTTTTAAATTTTTAAAAAAGAAACAAAAGAAGGCATCACCGACTCAATGGACGTGAGTTTGAGCAAGCTCCGGGAGTTGGTGATGGACAGGGAAGCCTGGCCTGCTGCAGTCCATGGGGTCGCAAAGAGTCAGACACGACTGAGCGACTGAACTGAACGGAACTGAACAAAAGAAAATAGAAACATGAGAGTGGGTGTACTGAATGGGACTCAGACCACCGGCCAGTGTGTGTGGGTTTATAAATGGGGCTGAGACCACCAGTAAGTGTGTATGGGTTTATAAATGGGGCTAAGACCACCAGTAAGTGTGTGTGGGTTTATAAACTTGCTCAGATGTGGGTTTGAGCTTCCTAATAGCCCATGCAAAAGGGGAAACATGATGAGTTATGTTAGTCAGTGTTCTTGAGAAAACATTCCAGAGAAATAAAACCAGTAGTTATCGTGGCTTTACTCATTAATAGATGCATCCCAGCAGGCATCCTGAATGCTATACACAGGCCTGTGCTCGGAGGCCCTGCCCCCATCTGCCCAGGCCCACTGTGATTAAACACAGATTACTGCAAATAGACAGTCACGGAGTGGCATCCTCATCACGAAACAAAAGCTGAGGCTGCTAGGAGGCAGAAGCAGGGAGAGCTAGAGAAGGCCCCTTTCAGAAAGCCCCATTTAAGGAACAGAAACACTGTTGAAATAAATACTGAATTCACAACTGGATGCGCCATAATTAGGTCTATAAACTGGATTCCAGCTCCGCACTGTACCTTTAAATCTGGAAGGTAATAAGCCCGATTGCCAAGCAGCCGTCAGGCGTGCACAGCGTGCCAATACAGACAAAAGCATGGAGTCAGGCGGCCTGCAGGTCGAGGGTCTGGGCTCCCGGACCCCAAACCCACGGCGGACCCCAGGCCCACGGCGGACCCCAGGCCCACGGCGGACCCCAGGCTCACAGGGGACCCCAGGCACATAGCGGACCCCAGGCCCACAGAGGACCCCAGGCCCACAGGGGACCCCAGGCTCACAGGGGACCCCAGGCACATAGCGGACCCCAGGCCCACAGAGGACCCCAGGCCCACAGCGAACCCCAGGCACCCCAGGCCCACAGCGGACCCCAGGCTCACAGCGGACCCCAGGCTCACAGCAGACCCCAGGCTCGCAGCGGATCCCAGGCCCACAGCGGGCCCCAGGCTCACAGCGGACCCCAGGCTCACAGCGGACCCCAGGCTCACAGGGGATCCCAGGCTCACGGCGGACCCCAGGCTCACGGCGGACCCCAGGCCCATGGCGGACCCCAGGCCCACAGAGGGCCCCAGGCCCACAGGGGACCCCAGGCCCACGGCGGACCCCAGGCCCACGGCGGACCCCAGGCCCACAGAGGGCCCCAGGCTCACAGCAGATCCCAGGCTCACGGCGGACCCCAGGCCCACAGGGGATCCCAGGCTCACAGAGGACCCCAGGCACCCCAGGCTCACACGAGACCCCAAGCTCACAGCGGACCCCAGGCTCACAGCGGACCCCAGGCTCACACCGGGCCCCAGGCCCACAGCGGGCCCCAGGCCCACAGCGGACCCCAGGCTCACAGCAGACCCCAGGCACCCCAGGCACACAGAGGACCCCAGGCTCACAGCAGACCCCAGGCTCACAGCAGACCCCAGGCTCGCAGCGGATCCCAGGCCCACAGCGGGCCCCAGGCTCACAGCAGACCCCAGGCTCACAGCAGACCCCAGGCTCGCAGCGGATCCCAGGCCCACAGCGGGCCCCAGGCTCACAGCAGACCCCAGGCTCACAGCAGACCCCAGGCTCACCCCACCCTGACCAGCTGCTGAGCGGGAGCCAGCGGCGCGCTCTCCCCCAGCCCGCAGTCTCTGCCGCCCCTCCTGGCTGCGGGTGCTTTTGTGTTTGTCGTGTGCTGGGTTTTGTGTCTCTGACGCCCAGCCCGCTGCAGACCACGGTGCCCACGCCCCGCAGCAGAGGAGGGGCTCAGCAAGCCCTCCCTGAATGGACCGGCTCCCCCGTCGTTATTTGTGACAGGCAGTGCCCTGTGGATGGCGTCTTACCACGAAGAAGCATCATCTAGGCAGGGAGCGTGTCTGGTCTATCACAGACCCTCCCCGAGTGTTACTGAGGAGTGGTCCCATGGGGAGGGCTGGCTCAGTGATGGGCAGGACCTCGTGCAAGAGGAAAATCCAGAGACCCCTGTTCTAAAAGCAGGAAAGAGTGCTGGGAGGGGTGCTATGGGGCTTCCCCGTGGTGCAGTGGTAAAGTATCCGCCTGCCAGTGCAGGAGACACAGGAGACCTGGGTTTCATCCCTGGGTCGGGGAGATCATCTGGAGGAGGAAATGGCAACCCACTCCAGTCTTCTTGCCTGGGGAATCCCATGGACGGAGGAGCCTGGCGGGCTACAGTCCATGGCGTCGCAGAGTTGGACACGGCTCAGCACGCATGAGCACACATGCAGAGGTTCTAAAACAGAAAGCATTTTCCTTTCTCCCACAGCCTCTCACTATGTGTTATGTATTTTACTTACTATTCTAAGCCACTCTAGGTAAAGCAAAGTGGAAATTTTCAGTTATCAGCCTGAGTTTTACCATTCAATTTTCTACCATGCAATATTGGTTTTAAATGCAATGAACTCCTTCTCAGAATACCCCAATTCACACAACTCATATTCCTTTTTCACTAAAACAGAGTAAATGCCACACAGACTGACTCGGTCGTAGATGTTGCTTTGAGGCACTCACGCACTGTACCCGCACCGTCTGCTCTCAGCTGGCTGAGGAGTCGGGGCAGGTTGGGGGGAAAAGAAGCCACTGGCTGCTTCATCTTTCCTCCTCTTAGGCATCCCTGCAGGGAGGGGGCATGAGGGAGAAGGGGTACCGTGGATTCTGCTGTTTGCGCTTCTTAGAAAGCACGGCCTTCTTTCTGTGCTGAGATCGTTTCCGATTATGAATGGACACCGAGGCTGCTCAGGCTGCCAGCGCCCCTGCGAGCTCGGTTGTGGCCGTAACACACTTCACTGCTACTCACCCTGAGGCTGCTAGACGCCCGCCGCCAGGTCCACGGGGACCTCCTGCCGTGGGCGCCATGGAGACCTGCGAACGGGCAGCAACCAGCAGTGGGCGTGGGCGCGGCGTGTCCTTCCTGCATACACACACCGCCCCTTTGCCATCAGGCTTTTAAAAAGACTCTTATTCTTTAGCTTCACAGCTAAAAAACTTATTCCTCCCAGCCTCTCCTTCCCCCTCTGTGTCCACAGGCCCTTTCTCTGTGCTACAGTTCACTCTTGATGTTGTATCTTCTACGGGTGTGGGCAAATGTAAGTGACATATGTCTGCCACTGAAGTGTCATACAGGATAATGTCACTGTCCTAAAGACCTTCTGGGTTCTGCCTGTTCATCCCTCCTCCCCCTAAACCTTGGGAAACTGTTCATCTTTTTAATGTCTCCATAGTTTTCCTTTTCCCAGGACGTCACATAGTTGGAAATACAGTTTGCAGCCTTTTCCAGATGGGTTTCCTTCACTTTGAAATATGCATGTAAGTTTCCTCCATGTCTTTTCGTGGCTTGCTAGCTCATTTCTTTCTGGCTCTGGATAATATTCCATTGTCTGGATACGCCAGTTTATTTATCCATTCACCTTCTGAAGGACATCTTAGTGACTTTCAAGTTTTGGCCATTATACACGTCCACATTCAGGTATTTGTGTGAACGTAAGTTTTCCAATCCTTTGGGTAAATGCCAAGGAGTGTGGCTGTTGCATCACATGGCATGAGCATCTTTAATTTTATCAGAAACTGCCAAACCGTCTTCCAAGGCGGCCATAGCGTCTCCCATCCCCGCGACCATCTGTGAGCGCGCCTGTCGCTCACACCCTCCCCAGCATTTGACGGCTTGCTGCTCTGCCCTGGCTTTTCTGACAGGTGGTCCCATCCAATCCTGCGTCCACAATGCAAGTTCAACGATGAAACTGTTAGCTCGAGATGGCGACTGCAGAGCCTTAAACCAGGCTCGGGGCCCCGGCTGGGGGCAGCGCCGCGTCCACAAACTTCTGGGGGGAAGAATCTGAGTGTCCACCCGGCAGGAGCCGCTCCCAGGCACGCGTGCTTCAGCTGGTGCTCATCGCCACGTCTCATGACCCGTTTCTCCTCCTAATCTCCTTTCTTTACGCTCTCCACCCCTCCTCAAATATTGACGCAGTCATGAAGCGGTCAGCTCCTCTTATCAGACTGCTTCCCTGGAATGTAGACAGGGGGTGGCCCCTGTGTTGAAGATTCACTGGAAATCTGAAGTCTCTTTGACACCTTTTCCAGGCCTCCCCTGGCCAGAGTGGCAGACACTGCTCCTTTCCACACACAGGGCTCTCTCGGCTCACTCTGAGTCAACTTCAGCCCTGCTTTTGATCACTGCCCCGGAGAGGGGACCGACCTGGACATTACAGTGCAGTCATGCGTGCCCGTCCTGCTTTGGCTGAGACAGTAAATCTAAGATACACCCTGCCTTCCTGTGGCCGCCTTCACTTGGCATTTTCCAGGTCACTTTCTTCTACGTTACCTGATATATGTGCGTGTGTGCTAAGTCGCTTCAATCGTGTCCAAATTTTTGGGACCCTTTGGACTGTAGCCGGCCAGGCTCCTCTGTCCACGGGATTCTCCAGGCAAGAATACTGGAGTGGGTTGCCATGCCCTCCTCCAGAGGATCTTCCAGACCCAGGGATCGAACCCGTGTCTCTTAACGTCTTCTGCAGGACAAGTTCTTTACACTAGTTTCACCTGGGAAGCCCAGGTTACCTGCTATGCTCCTTAGTAAAATCCATGACGTGAGAAGTACCCACTTGGGTAAGGAGGAAACAAAGTTTCAGAGAAGACACACGTCTTGCTCCAAATTAAACCATGGATTGATTCCGGAGATAGTAGAAGGCTAAACCCAGGGCCCAGCCTTGCAGAGAAACCCAGGCTCTAGAGCATGCCGTCTGGAGAAGAATCCTGGCATTAGTAACTGAGTAGCTGAGTGACCTTGATGAGGTGGCTTGCTGTTTCTGTGCTTCAGTTTTACCATCTGTGAAATGGGGGTATTGGCAGCACCCGTGTCATAGACTTGTCGTGGGAGTCAGATGAGATCGTTCACAGAAAACACTTCATCCCAGTGCCTGGCACAAAGGATGGGTCTTGGTCTGGAGGCTGGGAAGATGCCCTGGAGGAGGAAATGGCAACCCACTCCAGTATTCTTACGTGGGAAAGCCCATGGACAGAGGAGCCTGGCGGGCTACAGTCCCTGGGGTCGCAAAGAGTCGGACACGACTGAGAAAGGGATGATGAGAAGGGAAATGATGACCTCATGGATCCCACTCCGGATCTGGGGACTCGATTTTGAGTGTAGATGGGGTAAGGGGACCCCACAATCTAGTCCACCTGGGTGTGCACACCAGTCTGCAACACCAGGTTCGCAGTGGTCTCCACCTGCTTGTTCAGAATCTACCGGGACACACAGGCCACAGGAGGAACCGCACGGCTGCGGGGAGGCGGCCGAGGCGGCGCGCAGATCCACGCGGACTGCCCTGGACACCTCACACCTCGCTAGATCCCAGCTTTGGTCATCCAGCTCCTCCTTCTCATCGTCGCAATGAATGGCTTCCCGGTTAGCCCCTGTTCTTGGGGATGGCAAGAAGATAGGATGTGACTTTCTCCCATCTTTCTCGCTGGTTCCAAGACTTTGTGACTGTGAACACGGGCTAAAGCTGTCTAGATATTGCACTGTTGTCAATATATCTGCATAAGAGATTTCGGTCAGAAAGCTGTTTTAGATTAGAAGCATCTGTAAATACTTTGTAAATTGAGCTGGAAATATGGTATTATGAGGTGCTAATAATTTTCCCTCGTGTGAATTCTCACGGGGTTTTCCTGCTCACAGTGAATGAAATAAGAGGCAGAAAATATAGACTCCAAGGCACGCAGGGAATTCCTTTGTTTTCTTTTCCCGCTTTCAGGAAGGCGGATGGGGTTTCCTGAGCAGGAGTGTCAGGAAACCACCTCAGCTCTCTGTCTGCATGACAGCGAACATGAGCCACGACTCAGAGGCCCACCCCAGATTTCCTTCTGTGGGGGCTCTTCCAGAACAGAGAAAAAACAGGCACAGGCGGTCACGGTATTCCTCACGGCCACGTGGGTGTAAGAGGCGTTTGTGGCCCCTGCAGCTGGGGACCCCACCTGCGGCCTCACAGAGACGGACAGGGATATTTCTGGGCTTGCCAGGGGCCACCGCGGTAAAGAATCCGTCTGCCGATGCAGGAGATGCGGGCTTGATGCCTGGGTCGGGAAGATCCCCTGGAGAAGGAAAGGGCAACTCACTCCAGCACTCTTGCCTGGAGAATCGCCATGGACAGAAGGGCCTGGTGAGCTCCGGTCCATGGGGTCACAAAACAGTCAGACACGACTGAGCGTGCGCGCGCGTGCACACACACACACACACACACACACACACACACACGGATATTTCTGCGTCGATTATTTCTCTGTATCAACGTGAGCGCTTTGGACACAGGTGAGTCTTCCAAGGCGTAATTTCTACATTTCCTCTCCCCTTGCTGGTCTGTTAGCTTATCCCCATCACCAAGGGGAAGTGTGTGAACCTGCAGGAAAAGGCCTCCACTTTCGCAGAAGCCAGTCCGTGAGAGCCCAGAGCAAACGGCAGGTTGCCCTGCTTGTTGTGTTTGTGATTGGGGAGCGGGGCGAGTCCCACCGCGAGAGGAGCAGGGATCAGGGAGCCAGCGGCCTCGCGGGACAGGCGGGGGGACAGAGCCCGCCCTGCATCTTGTGCCAGGAACTTAGGGGTGAGCTGCGACGGTCACCACCCACAGCGATGGATGAACGAGTCTGCATCGTGGGAAGGAAGTGTTCGGAGTCTCATTACAGAGACTCCAGAGCCACCTCGAGGGGCGGTGTTCAACCCCAGCTCTGACGCTGAAGCAGTGGCTGCTGCAGTGCCCGCTCAGACCACCCTCCAGGAGTGAGGGCTTCATCCCGGCTTCTGGGGGCTTGGCTGTGCTGGCTCACTCTCTGTCCGTCTCTGGAACTTGCCCGCACGCACCAGCAGGTTCCTTGGGCAGTCCGCGTCACATGCAGGGTGCACAGATACACAGGCCGGGTCCCCTGGCCCCAGTGGGGCCGCCCTGAAGGGCAGACTCAGCTCCTGTCGGACGGGCAGGAGCGCCCTCCGCCCTCTGCCCAGCCTCGCCCCGTTCGCGCCCCCACGGCCCTGGGAATGACTGAGGAGCCTGCAGCCCAGCAAACTCCCCAAAGGCAGATCTCCATCTCAGAGTCTGCCTCCCAAGGAACAGATCTATGCTAACGACCTTAGGAAAGTTGATTTTTTTAATTGAAATGCACCTGGGGGAAAGTGAAATAAATAATTCAAAAGTTATTCAGACAAAAGTAATCAGGAAGGTGGAGCTATCACTGCAGCTCTCCGCGGCGGACGCCCCGGAGCTGCGCGCTTTCTCGTGGATCATTTAGGATGGTGGTCCTCAAAGGCGTGGTCCCGGCCTCCGTGGCTGTCTCCAAGCCTTTCAGGTGCTCCACGCGGTCACCCGGGGTTTGTATTATCACTGAGATGCCACGTGCCTTTTTCTCACTCACCCTCCCACAGGTATGGAGAGAAGAAAAAGTTCGTTATGGGGTTTCAGATCTCACACTACAACTGACCTTAAGAAGCTACCCCTTGTCGAGTTTTGGTGTGGCTTCATAGCCACACCTCTATCGGAAGAGGGTGTTAAAATGCGTTTTCCTTTTCCAACTATGAAGTGTGTGGGGCTGGATTTTCTTCCTATATTTTAACCAAAGCAACATATGGAAACACATTGGACGCAGAGCATATTTGAGAATCCAGCTGTCTCCTCTGAAGGCAGCAATTTAAAAGATTGGCAAACATGAAAAAACATACCATTCCTTTTGCCTTTTGTTTCACTTTTGGAACAAACCAAATCGTTTTGTTGGAAGCTATTAGACACAGAGCTATTTTTCATAAAATGCGATTTTTGTTAACATGGTGTGTTTATCATTTTTTTAAAAAATGAATTTATAAATAAATGCTCTTAAAAGCCTCCGTTTTAATTTCTAATACGGCAAATTTCTGTAGCTCTAATATGCATCAATGAAAGCACTCTGGGATTCCTCAACAGTTTTTAACAGTTTAAAAGAGAAAACAAAGCTTCCAAAACTGCTCCGTGTCCCCCTCGTTACAGGAGGAATAGATGTTCATTATAAAATACACAGAGAGGAAACATAAAATAACAACCCACAATCTTATCACTGAGAAGTTCCCTCTTTTAGAGTTTGTCTCACTCCAGGTCAGTTCACAAATACTCTTCAGTCACTAGGCTGTGTTTAATTCTTTGTGACCCCAGGGACCGTAACCTGCCAGGCTCCTCCGTCCGTGGAGGTTTTTCAGGCAAGAATGCTAGAGTTGGGTGGCCATTTCCTTCTCCAATCACAAATATTACTGATTCTGAAATACTGTTTTGAAGAAGCTAAGACATCTTTTTTTTTAAATCACTGTCCACCCTGCCAAATATGTCATTTAAAAGGGCGTGGGAGCTTCTCTGTGTGGTTGCGTCCCACCAGGAAAGACGGAAAGTCCCAGCTGGGTGGTACATGTAAGTGTTTGACGTTTCCCACTCTCATAAACATGGCAGGGATGGACAGCCTGACAGCAACATGACTGAAGTCACTTCCTAGATTTTCCTCTGAGAAGCATTTCACAGATGTTGAAGTGTGGGATCAAAGTGTAGTCATGCTTTAAAGGCATCTGATACACACGGTCAAATTCCTCTCCACTACACGGGTTTCCGCAAGGCCAGAGACTGGTTCTCCATCACTCATGATTATCTTCTGTATTTCTACAGATGAAGGGATGAATGGACCAATGTGTGAGCGGGACAGATTCTGTGTGTCCAGGTTAAATTTTGACATTCATAGTTCAAAATTATTTTACATTTGCTTAGTGAAAAAGGATGACCTCTTGTCAGTACTCCACCTCATAATCTTTTACTCTTTAGTGAACATGAGGGTGAAAGTGTTGTCACATGTTTATTGGACATATGTCTTTATTCTTTGTCAACTTCCGAAACAATTCTTAATACCTAGTTCCTTTTATTTTCTAGGACTTGTCTTCCTTCCTGATCCTGATCAGCTTTCATTACACAACCAAGGCAGAGGTGGAGATAAGTGATGTGAGGGCCATGATCTTAGTGATTCATCTCCCTGCTGTTGTTAGAGAGAAGAGTGCTTTTAAAAAAATTGGCTTTTGGAATATAGTTGATTTACAACGTTGTGTTAGTTTCAGGCACACAGCAAAGTGCAAGTGACTCAATGATACACATACATGTGTCCACTCTTTTCTAGATTCTTTTCCCATATAGGCTATTTCGGAATATTGAGTAGCATTCCCTGTGTTGTACGGTAGGTCCTTATTAGCATCGTTTTATCTATATATATATGTAGTGTATACATGTCAATCCCAACCTCCCGATTTATCCCTCTCCCTCTTACCCGCTAGGTGACCATAAGTTTGCTTTCTACACCTGTCTCTCTATTTCTGTTTTGTCGGTAAGCTCATGTTTACTTATGTGAGACTCCACATATAAGCAATATCATATGATACCTGTCTTTCTCTATCTGACTTAAGTACGACAATCTCTTGGTCCAGCCATGTGCCGCAAGTGGAATTACTTCATTCTCTTTTATGACTGAGCAGTATTCCATTACACGTGTGTCTCATCTCTATCCATGCGTGCACGTATGCATGCTTAGTCACTTTGGTCGTGTCCGACTCTTTTCAACCCTGTGAACTGTGGCCTTCCAGGCTCCTCTGTCCATGGGCTTCTCCAGGCAAGAATCCTGGAGTGGGTTGCCATTTCCTTCTCCAGGGGATCTTCCCCACCCAGGGATCAAACCCGTGTCTGTTGTGTTTCCTGCACTGTATGTAGATTCTTTACCCACTGAGCCGCCTGAGAGGCCATATCTTTATCCATGTGATCCCGCAGTCTCACTCCTGGACATATATTCAGAGAAACCCATAATTTGAAAAGATGCACGCACCCAATGATCATAGCAGCGCTGTTTACAATAGCCAGGACATGGAAGCAGCCTAGATGCCCGTCGGCAGAGGAATGGCTAAAGGGAAGAGAGCTTTTTAAAAGCAGGAATTAATTTAATAATAAGGGAACCTCATATGAGAATTCACAGTTCAAATTGGGAAAGGGTTTGAAGGTAGCCTCTCATCACTGTTGGAACGGACTGGACATTGGCTGTGCCTTTTTAAAGAGCCATGTTCCAGTATCACTAACTAAAGTATAGATCATGATCAAATTTCACAAAATGCTATGCTAGTGGCCATTATTTGTTTTCATAACTTATTCAAAGTTCCACATTGTATTTAGTTTCACTGAGCACTTTAGCAGCAGCAACAAATTCTGGTAAATTCTCTTTTCATTTTTACTGTTACAAACATTTTCAAATTTCCCTTGTTATGGCTTTTTAGATACACCCATCATTTAAAAGTGTACATTTAGTTTCCAGACACATGGGTTTTTTTTTAAGTACCTTGGATATTAATTTCTCATTTAAATTCTTTCTTCTCAGCAGTCACCCTCTGTGTTTCCTGGCTTTCAATGGCTCAGTCAAAGACCTCTCTTGGTCAATGTCACATTGCACTTGAAGATATGTGGGTTATTTTCAAACATGTTTTGATATTGATTTCTAACAGAATTCCACAGTGAACAGAACAGACTGTATGAGTTTAATACCTTTAGACCATGAATTTCTGCACCTTGTTTTATGTCCCTGGATACGTTCCAGTGTCTCCTAGTTTATAGTCTATGGGAACTTGAATAGAATTTGTATCCCTCTGTTGTGTGAAAATTGAATAAATCTTAATTATGCTGAATTGGTTCACGGGGCTTTTCAGGTCTATTATATCCTGCTGCTGCTGCTGCTAAGTCACATCAGTCGTGTCCGACTCTGTGCGACCCCATAGACGGCAGCCCACCAGGCTCCCCGTCCCTGGGATTCTCCAGGCAAGAACACTGGAGTGGGTTGCCATTTCCTTCTCCAGTGCATGAAAGTGAAAAGTGAAAGTGAAGTCGCTCAGTCGTGTCTGACCCTGTATATTCATTCTATTAATTTTTGAGAGTTTGATAGTGAAATTCTAACTAAGGATCTTAAATTATCTACTTAAAAAATAATTGTAATATACAGTGGAACTGTATGTAACTTTGCTCTGTATTTTCCAAGTCTCCTGTAAATGTGTTACCATACTTTCATAATTTGAACAATAAAAAGGAAAGAGAAAGAAATAAAGAGCCGTGTTCCTTGTTCAGTTTCCCATCCACCTTGCCCCCGCTCACCCAGTCTCTCTCTTCCTCTCTTCCTCTGGCCCGAGTCCCCACATCATTTGCCATCTGTCCTCACCTCATGCTGCTATTTTTCTGAGGGTAAATTTAAAAGAACCACAAACTGCTTCTTTGGGGCAAGTTTCTATCACGAATACCAAAAAGAAGAGTAGGAGACTGCACTGTCTCCATGAAAATGTGTATGTATCCTCGTGAAAATGAAATTACATGCATTTCATAGGACACATGTTTAATGTGACTTGATATACTGCATTTTAATGCAATGCATTTAATGTGATGTATAATACAGATTCGTTGTTGTACAGTCACTAAGTCGCGTCTGACTCTTTTGGGACCCCATGCACTGCAGCGCACCAGGCTCCTCTGTCCGTGGGATTTCCCAGGCAAGAATGACTGGAGTGGGTTGCCATTTCCTTCTCCGGGAGATCTTCCCACCCCAGGGGTCAAACTTGTGTCTCATGCATTGGCAGGCGGGTTCTTTATACTGAGCCACCAGGAAAGGCCATACTATATATTAAATGTATATAAATATTTAGTTGCATATATTTAGTATGCAAAGTGTATGTGTTTAAAGCAACAGGTGTGATTTTTTTTTCATCCAATGCATAACTACCATTAAAAAAAAGAGACAGCACTGAAAACAATGCCTAGGCATCCAGCTCTTCTTAGATGGCGAGTTTACACCAACAAGTGTATCACACACACTGGTATCTCTGAACCTGTAGACACTTGAGTTTTTGAGTCTCAACAAGACTCTCAAATGATAGCCATCCATCTTTCTCTTGCATTTAGGTAGAAGCTTTAAGTCAAGCTTTGGGAATGTTTTTCTTTCCCTCAGGAGAAGGATATTTCCCAATTCACCCCATGCCGTGTTTAGACATCTGGGTTATCTGAGCCTCTCTAAAGAGTCAGAGCTGAGAAATTGAGAAATAGGTCTGTAAGGACCTATAATGGACACTGCTCTGACGGCTTAAAACAGCCACTGTAGGCAAAGAGATGGCAAGTTTTTCAGGGTGGATTTAACATTATCCACATGGCCATATTTATATTTTCTTCCTCCTACGACAGGGTTTCCAAACTTCAGGGGCTCACTTTCGGTTTGTGCCAGGCCTCCCCTGCCACCTAAACGCTCACTCACCTATTTCTTTAAAATTAATTCATTAGATGTGACTACCGCAAAAGGAAAACCGATATTACCTCCCACAATTAAAAGGTAACATGAAGAGCTTCCCCGCTGGCTCAGCGGTAAAGAATCTGCCTGCCAATGCAGGAGCCGCGGGTTCGATCCCTGGTCCAGGAAGATCACACATGCCGCGGAGCACCTAAGCCTGAGCGCCGAAACCAGTGGGCCCGTGCTCTGTAGTCTGGGGGCCACAACTACTGAGCCGCGAGCTGCAGCCTGAGGACCTCGGCCGCAGAGTCCACGCTCCACGACGAGAGGAGCCGCCCCAGGGAGCCGCCCGCCCTCCACAGCTGCAGACCAGCCCGCCGCCGCGGTGAAGGCCCAGCGCAGGCCACAGGGAAACACGCATATGAATAAAGAACCTTGGGGAAAGGTAACGTTCGAATAAACGTGAGGCAAAGACAATGCAGGTTTTACATTTGATCAATAGCTAGACGCTGCTGCCTGCCTAAGATCCACACCAGCTCCTTAAGAAAGTCCCAGCATCAAATGAAGATTTCCTCCTTGGCACAATTAGAAGCAGTAAGTCACACCTGAGATAAAGTTGCATGGAGAATAACTTTCCCACTTCCTTACTTGGTGAGTTCATGTTATTTAAAGCTCATTTTATTTACAAGGGAATTTTTTTTTCTCCATCACCAGTGGTAAGTATGCTGTAATTTGTGAAACTCTATCCTAGTGTACTATTAATCATTTATTAATTGAATTGAAAATATTTGTTTTACCGTTTGGTTTACTTCCACCTTACAGCTACTATGTCAACCTGTTACTGGCTGAACGATTACCACACTGTGCTAGTTTTTCTCAAACCCTGACATATCTTTGAGACAGCCTTTCATGCTGTGTTTCAATCATTCATACTGCCTGTTTTACAGATGAGAAAAGGGAGGCTTAGAGAAGTTAAATTTAGCAGAGTTTTCTCACAACTGGAAGTGAGAGTTGAAATTCAAACCTGGATCTGATGCTACCTGTAGTAACTTGGCATTGCTAACCCTTCAGATCAACATTCCTTCATCAGCTGCCTCCTAGAGGCATCTAAACACCTGTCCACGCACCCAACCATTCATCCTTCCTTCTTGCCTTTCAACATTTATTCAGCACTTGTCATGTGCCAGGCTTTGTACCAAGCGCTAAGATTACAGGAGGATACAAAGATACAAAAAGTACAGTTTCATCTGAGCCACAGACGAACAGGGAGAAGCACACATATTATGCGTGTGCGTAAAGTGAAAATGGTGTTCACCCAGCAGTCAGAAAAGTGAGACTGAGGAGGAGACGCCCCGGCTCAGCCTCCGGCGGGGAGGACGGCTCCTGCAGGAAGCAGCGTGGACGTGAGTGCGGCCCAGCAAAGCGGCATGGTCAGGCGGCGCCAGGGCTCCGGTGGGCGCGGGAGGTGGCTCCTGGCACAGAGGTGGCGCCTGAAAGGCCCCCATTTCAGTTCAAGGGGTCCCCTCAGACCCTGCTGCTCTCCCTGGACACTCAGACTCCTGCCTGGACTCTCTCTGCCAAGGATTCATGCTTCCATTCGTGTTTGCATTCTGATGTTGGCTGAATCACGGTCAATATTGTCTCAGTTCCTTTGGCACCAGGATTAAATGCTACAATATTACTCAGAGCAATTAACCTTTAGTGTTCAGCCCGGCGTATCCACCGGGATGTTAGATGTCTGTCCAACAAGAGAATGGGCGTTTCCCCAGTTCATTTCTCCTGGCTCGGGGCTGCCTGTTGGAAGCATTTGATGCAGAATTATTTTGTCTGCAGACAAATGGCCTAGAAGTGCTGTCAGATCTTGGAGGTTGAGCTGGTACAGGGCTTGCTGTTTTAGCATCCCCTCTGAGGCCATGATTCCCCCGGCCCCATACCCACACCAAGCTGTTCTATAGTGAGGCTGAGGGTTGAAAACCAGGGTCTGTTTCCTTCACCCCTTTGCAAAGAACACAAGTTTATGACCTAGGAGTGCATATCACTAAGTCTATGGGCAACTCATACTTGTCAGTTCCAAAATCCTACAGGGCCTGACGTTGGTTTCATTTGCAAACTTGAGGGAAAGTGGCTTTGGACTTAGAAAGGCTCTGTGATCTTGGGCAAGTGATTTAACTGCTTTGGCTTTGGTTTTGTCCACCTGTGAAAATGAGATGATACTAGCGCCTACCTCACGCAGTTTTTATGAGGATGAAACAAGTTAATATTTGAAGTGTTCAGAACAGTTCCTGCCACAGAACAAACAGAGAAGTGTTTGTTAAATGCAATAAAGAAAGGAATGCGGCTTAGGACAGGGCGTTAGAGCTGAGGTGTCTGAGGCAGGCGGACGTGAGGAGCCAGGGTGGGTTCTGCCACCTGCTCGCTGTGTGGCTTCGGGCAGTTACTCCCCGTCTCTGGTGCTGTTTATTCACTGCTCAAATGCGGTAATAATCGTTCCTCCCTCTTAGGACTAGGTGGGGTTGAAATGAGATCGTGCACACAGCATTCTTGGCACAGACCTCTAAAATAAATGTTCACGTGCGTGTGTGCACGCTCAGTTGTGTCCGAGTCTTTGTGACCCCATGGACGGTAGCCCGCCAGGCTCTTCTGTCCATGGGATTTTCCAGGCAAGAACACTGGAGTAGTTGTCATTTCCTCCTCCAGGAGATCTTCCTGACCTAGGGGTCAAACTTGTGTCTCCTGCATTGGCAGGCAGATTCTTCACCACTGGCGTCACCTGCATTATTATTTCCCAACTGGAGCCCTAGGTGAGTTGGCCAAATGAAAACTCACAAAAGCAGATTTGCAAAGAGACGACCTTGCAATTCCAACCCCTTGCCCTTCTCCCGCAGGTTCTAGAGCGTCCACTGTGTGACGGGGTTCCCTGAGGGGCAGAAAGAACTTGGGTCCATCTGGACAGCAGTCCTGGGGTGCAGATGACATTGGCTTTATTGTATAAAGGTGGATCCCGAGTCTTGGTGACTTCCCCAGGCGACCTCACACTCAGTGGCAAGGAGAGCATTTGAGCCCATGTCTGCCTCCCCACCAGTCCTCGGCCAGCCCCGGGCAGCGCTGGAATCAGACAGGCCTGGGTTTGGATCCACTTTGCCTTTTGCCAGCCGTGTGACCGACTGTGTCTCACTGCTGTCCTATTGCCTGCAAATTCCTCATCTGTAAACTGCGAAGAACAGTCACAGCCACGCTCGGGGCAGTCGGTGAAGATTAAGTGAACCGGGTCCCAGGGAGCTTGGGGCTCCGGCCTGGGGCACAGGAGGCCCTGAACGGGGTTTGCTGGGGTTAACATGCTGCCGTTGGTGCTGCTCTCGTGATTCAGCTGGAAACACTCCAAGTTTCCAAAAGGAGACAGAGGAGAGAATTTTTGAAAACCGGAACCTATAGTTTTCCCCGCCCTCTCATGTTATCATTTATTGCTGCTGATTTCCTGGGAATTCTGTTTTTTCCTAAGTTACAGTGTGCAAACTCTCGTAAAAGGACACTGCCTTGTTTAAAAGCCACGAACAGCTGGTTGCAGAGCATGTGTTGTCTGCAGTTTCTCAAACAATCCCACACCCTTGCCACCAAGTTGCTGCTGGGAAGAGCAGCTTGGCAGTCCTGCCAATTGCCCCTCCTAAAGGCAAGTGTGGCGGTCACTGGGCCTTCCCCTCCACCGACTGTCTTCTCCTGTGTCCTTGGAACCTTACGGCCAAGGCCAGAATCCACGAGCCCTCCAGGGGCGCACCAGTCAGGGTCAGAAGGGACCAGGTGGCACGCTCAAATGAGGACGACTCAGGGAACTTTATCTCCCGAGAGATTCATCCCCAAGGTGTGGGTGGGTCTCAGCCTGGAAACCCAAGGGTAGCAGCCCTGGACCCAGAAAGAAAGAGATGGCGGGAGAAAGCTGGTGGCTCTGAGAAGAACAGTGACTTCCTCTTGGGGGACACGGCCAACCTGAGGTCACCCCCTCTGCCCCCTCTCTAGTTTCCTGTCTGGTACCCCGTTGAGGGCTTCCCAGGTGTCTCAGCGGTAAAGAATCCACCTGCCACTGCAGGAGACACTAGAGACGCGGGTTCCGTCCCTGGGTCTGGAAGATCCCCTGGAGGAGGAAGTGACAATCCACTCCAGTACTCTTTCCAGGAAAATCCCAAGGACGGAGGAGCCTGGTGGGCTACAGTCCACAGGATCACAGAGTCGGACATGAGTGAGCACACAAGCGTGAACCCCACTGGCGAAACTCAGCAGGGCACCGAGGCACACGCAGCACTGCGCCCGCCGTGTGTGGGCATCACCCACACAGGCTGGCCTTGGAGGCAGCGTGCGGGGGAAGGGGTGGAAATGGAGGAAATGCCCCAGGAGAGGTAAGGCTCCTGAGTTGCCTGGATGAGACGTTTCTGGAGAAGCTAGTCCTAAAGACCAATGGTATCACGGATCAGCTATTGGGCTAGTGATGGAAGGTACCAATTAAAGTCAGGCAACTCTTTTAAAACAAGAATATCAAGCTGCATTCCAGTCCACAAACCACCATATCTGTTTCAGGGTAGTATATTTCAAAGCCCAGATAACAGAATGATTGACTAAAGCAAAATGGATCTTGTTATTCACCTCTGGATTAACTTTTCCTCCATTGCCTCTGTAAATAAATGGTTCTTTTATTGCACACACAGAGCCTGGAAAACACTCGCAGATGCCCTCCGCATCCAAGGGCTCATGGGAGTCGGTTATTGCATGGTCTGGGGGCTTCCTTCATTTCTTCCTGTTGGAGTTTACATTTATAGGACTCGATCACGTTTGTCCCCATACCTGCTGACACTAGTGGTACCTGTTAGTGATCACCGACATAAATGATAAATAATTCAGTAAACTCTCAGGATCAAGGGCCTCCAGGTGGTACCAGTGGTAGAGAATCAACCTGTCAGTGCAGGAGATGAACGGGATGTGGCTCCATCCCTGGGTCCGGAAGATGCCCTGGAGGAGGGCACGGCAGCCCACTCCATTGTTCCTGCCCGGAGAGCCCCGTGGACAGAGGAGCCTGGGGGCTACAGTCCATAAAGGCGCAAAGGCCCGAACAGGACTGAAGCGACTTAGCCCGCACGTCAGGATCAAAATAAAGGGAGTTGTTGCTTCAGTGAAAATTTAGTTAAATTTCTTCAGGGGGGAAAAAAAAAAAGCCTTAGCAAAAGACAGCTTAAAAAAAAAACAACTGCTTGTCAAATAAGTTGTGAACAAGGCAACTTGTTCATGATAAGGGCATGAACAAGTGAATGATAAGGCAAAACCTTGTGAACGATAAGGACAAAACAAGAATCTGGAAGGATCTATTTGTAATTTATGGCTGTCAATCTCAGATTTCCCCGTGGCCCTCACTTCAAGCTAACAGCTAGACTTTAGATATTCTTGCCTTGAGGGTTTTTTTTTTTTTTTAAGAGCAGAAGCTTCTGCTGTGAAGTCACTTGCTAAAGCCTTGATAATTTCCTGGAATCTCCAACAGCCCTTTCCTTTCATCCAAAGACTTTTCTTATTCCTCTCTCCCTTTTGAACCTCAGAGTCACCTGGAAAAATTTCTTCATTCATCTCTTAACATTATCAAGGATGCAACTTGATAATGGGGCTTGAAAGGTCACAAGCCCTTCACTTCTGACTATTTCTGCTTTTTACCAAAATTCTTGAGGCAGCTGAACTCAGAGCAGCCCGTCTCTCTGCTCAGCTGCAACCTTCTGCACTTGCCAGACTGTATTTGAGACTTTTTCTTCCCACGCCCATCTCTCCACTAGACCGCGAGCCCCGAGCCCCGTGAGGGTTGGGACTGTGTCTCAGGCATCCTGACACCCCACCCCCCATCTCCCAGGATCCTCAGGAATACAAATGCTTGTGGAATAATCTTAAAGGTTTGTGAAGAGTGTTATCAGAGGCACAAAGGGGCCCAAAGACTTTGCATTTCTAGGTAATAACATAGGGTCCCAACTCTTCAAACCTGAAGGAGCTTTGGGGACCAAGCTTCTGGAAGATCTAGTCTGAAAAACTCAGCAAAGGCAGAAAAGATTAAAACACTTAAGTCAAGGAAGCTGGTACTCCAAAGTTTGTTCAGATTTTTCTAATGACTTATTTCTCCCTTTTGCCTAAATGATTCATGTTTCTGTAGGAAACAGTTTTATCCACAAGTAGCAGAATGTCCAATAAACAGAGGTTTAGACCCTAAGTACACGTGTTTATGACTTAAGTACACAAATTTGCAGCTACAGGAATGATACTGGTTCAATAAAGTCATCAAGGGAAGTTTGACTTTCCACTGAACTGTCCTTGAAATGCTGAATTTCACCCCTGGGCTATCTTACGGCTACACTGATCTGAACATCACCTGCGTGGAAGCTTTCTAGGTAGGACAGGGCATCATCTTTGTGTGGCTTTTTCAGACTCAGTTCAGTTCAGTCGCTCAGCTGTGTCTGACTCTCTGCGATCCCATGCACTGCAGCCCACCAGGCCTCCCTGTCCATCACCAACTCCCGGAGTTTACTCAAACTCATGTCTGTCGAGTCGGTGATGCCATCCAACCATCTCATCCTCTGTCGTCCCCTTCTCCTCCCGCCTTCAATCTTTCCCAGCATCAGTGTCTTTTCCAATGAGTCAGTTCTTTGCATCAGGTGGCCAAAGTATTGGAGTTTCAGCTTCAACATCAGTCCTTCCAATGAACATTCAGACTCAGGGAGAAAACTATTTCCAAGAGCCCCTCACCAGCAGACCAATCACTGGCAAATTGTAACGTGTTGCAACGTGTGGTTACTGGCTTGCGGCAAGCATGGTTCCCTCCCTAGGGCTGGAGGCGCTGCTGTTTGGAAAAATAAACAGGTTTCTGTTTGCAGAGAGGTGGGGAACCAGTGGTGTCTGTGAAAGCGATGTTTCCATGGCACACCTCAAACATTGAGACACACACACTCACCTGGGAAAAACAAACACACACACACTCCTCCCTACTCTACATGCTACGTTCTACTTCAATTATATTCTCCTCATTTTATCATGGTCCACTTAAAAAAATGTTTCTGGTGAGCCACAACATTGAGTTTAGGAATCATTAGTAGAATGAGTTCTTTTCCTCAGTTGACAGAATGTATGTTCAGGGAAGTTCGGGCAGGTTACAGAAAAGGCCTGAAGAAACGCAGGCAATCAGAGCGAAACCAGAAATAGACCAATGGCTTCTCCGAGGTTCGCGAGCATCCCCCACCACGCCTGCAGGCTCCGCAGTTCCCCAGCAACCAAGCTGGGGTAAGTCCCGGGTGAGGCTGCGAGGAGGAACTTTGTATTATTCTCAGGCTACTCAAGTAATTCAACCTGTATCCTGGGTAAGCCTGGAGTCGGGGCCCCTGGGAGGCTCTGGCTTGTCCTGTTTTGCTGGGGCTGAGAGCGCCTGGGCAGCTGCAATGTTAGGGAGCCTGGCGAGCTGCCTTTCCCGGGGCATGGAGGCTGACACGGCTCAGCGACCCACCACTACCAGCAGGACTGCAGCTTTGTTCATTCGCCGGGGCATTTCTAACCAGAGAAGACCAAACAATACGGACAAGCAGAGGCTCAGAGCATGGTGTTAAATCAGACGTGTGTGCAAAACAGTGTTCTTTCAATCGCACTGTCGTCTCCATCTTCCTCCGGCGGGCTCGCAAGTCTGGAATCCCCTGCATAAGCGGCTGTGGGCAGGAAAGAAGTGGACTGTGCTCTCCTGGTTTCGACCGGAACCACCCGCTTCACCCAACCTTCCCTCCACCACAGACCAAGGCCCCCCACTGAATGGGGTCTGGAGCTGGAGTCTGAGTCTGCTTTACTAATTCCAGCTTTCGGTTTGTGTAAATTACTTAAACACTCCGGGTCATGAGGCCCTCTCTAAATTGGAAAGCTGCTTTATTTTTACATCTGCAGCATAAGCAGCTCAAAGAACATAGTCAGATTGAATTTCCTTCTCCTGAAAAGATGGATGAATTTATGAATTCTAAGTGGGTTCTCCGTGCAAACAGTTTATTCTTGAAGTCATGACTGTCCTCCGTGAATCACAGAGGAGACATCCTCAGTCAGATAACAGTCCATTTCCTTTTCAGGACACAGCATTAGGAATTCATGGCTTGTTTATTTCCTGATATGGAAAAAGGATGCACCTTTTCAGCAGCAGAAACTCCCAAGCTACATATTTAGAAAATAAAAAGGAAAAATCTACTAATTTCAAGATTTGGAAAGGCCCTTCTGCCTACTGAGTCCTGTAAAGACTGTAGGGAATTCACGAGAATGACTTTTTCATAAGCCTCGGTGTGTCCATTTGTGACAGGTCCCTCTTCCAAAGAAAGGTCTATATTCTCAAAGAAAACGATGAAATGCCGCATTTATGACTAGCCTTGAGATTCACGGTTCTTCGTTTTTGAAAAGCTGCAGTGTGACGCCTCCTGAGAGCAGCGCTGACAGCTCTTGGTGACAGTTGGCACTGACTGGTACTTGCTATGAAGCATGCTGGTCACTTCAGTCGTGTCCAACTCCATGGGACCCCGTGGACTGCAGCCCACCAGGCTCCTCTGTCCATGGGATTCTGCAGGCAAGAGCCCTGGAGTGGGTTGCCGCGCCCTCCTCCAGGGGATCTTCCCCACCCAGGGATCGAACCTGTGTCTCTTAGTTCTGCCTGAACTGGCAGGTAGGTTCTTTACCACTAGTGCCACCTGGGAAGTCCCCTATGAATGGGGCATCTTGTCAAATTCTGGATTATCTCATTTAATCCCAATGACTATGAGATGAGAAACAATAATCCCGCTTTTCAGATGACGAAACAGGTTCAGTAATGTCAGTCACCGGCCCCCATCACACAAACGCAGGTGTCACTGCCAGGAGAAGAATCCGGTCCCAGGGCTCCTGAGGACTCAGGCATGTCCCCCAGATATGATGGGATGGAGAGAAAGATGCTTCTCAGCTTTACAGAAATGAATTCTGGGTATTCTAAACAACTAAATCAAACAATAGCTTTATCAAGTAACGCCACACACATGCTTTGACAGATATTACTTTGGACAAGGACAAATGAAAATGGGTTACAGGAAAATCACTACCTGAATAATCATCCAGCTAGTGCATGTCAAAAATTTTAATAGCTTGAATGGCTACAAAATAATGCTTTAAAAGGTAGAGGAGAATGTGGTGGTCCCTAGATCATATTTTTAATGAGTTGTTATTCCTAGAATCATATATAATCAGAGCCCCTAATTGTTCCAAACTGGGGGTCTAGTCACGATCCTGCTTTGCCCGCGGGACGCCGCCTCCTGCACGAGATGTGGCAGCGCCCGCTCGAGGGTGGACGGCCAAAGAAGCTCGAGTGGCCTTGCTGACCCGTCACCAGGAGGCTCTGTGGCCTCAGGCAAGTCGCCTCACCCCTGCGCCCGCGGTGGCTGTTTTCTGTTTATAAAATGAAAGGGATGGGAAAGTTTGTGCCTGAAGCATATTCCAGGGCGACTTTACTGGGAGGGGTGAGTAAATAACCTAAACATATTTCTTGGGTACTTTACTCCCACTCCAGTATTCTGGCCTGGAGAATCCCGTGAACTGTATGGTCCATGGGGCCTCAAAGAGTAAGCGCCTTTCCCTTACTTCCTCCGGCTGTTTTTTGGGAGGGAGCATAGAATGGAGATTTAGGGCCGGCAACTAGGGGGGCACATTACTTGGTTTGAATTGTCTCCACCACTTTTTGCTGAGTGAGGTTAAGCAAGGTCCTTAAATCCCCTGCACCTGGCTCCTATAGGAAGCTCGGGAACAATACAAGCCATAAGCAAGCGCTGCTGAAGCTCGGATGCTTTGCACCAGACAAGGGTTACTTAGCTACCACGTCTTTGATTTTTATGTGCCTGGCACCATTTAGGTGTCAACTAAGGGCTGACTTCTAAACTACATAAATCATGTTTATGTCCTAAATAAAGGCAGGAGGGTGGTGGTTGCTGTCTCCCATACTAACGTGCTGGCCAAGGTTCATCTGCAGTGAGCCTTTTTCAAGCAGGACGACGTCTTTTGCGCTTCCTAAGATCACCAGCAGGTGGTAGACTTAGATTGTATTTTAGATGGTCAGGGCCTAGGGCTCCTTCAGCTGGGGGCTTTGTGAAATGATAAATATTTGTCTTTTTAAATCAACAGCTTGAGTCATTAGCATCTAGAATAAATAACACCTGTCCTGGTGTTAATGCTCTGATACTGCTGCTAAGCCGCTCGGTCGTGTCCGACTCTGCGACCCCACGGACGGCAGCCCACCAGGCTCCTCTGTCCGTGGGATTCTCCAGGCAAGGACACTGGAGTGGGTTGCCATGCCCTCTTCCAGGGATCAAACCTGCATCTCTTACGTCTCCTGCATTGACAGGCAGGTTCTTTACCACTAGCGTCACCTGGGAAGCCCCCACCTAATGCTATAAAATAGCGAAGAAAAAGTTCTAATTAAGAGCTCCGGTTCTCAAAATGTCAGGCGTCATTTGTAGCACCTGGGGGCCTTGTCAGAAAGGCAAGTTCTCCAGCGGGGCTGGAAAGCTGGGTGTGGGGGTATCTGGGTCCAGTGATCTGTGATTTGCATGAGCTTGGGTAGGAGACGCTCCCTGCCAGGACGATGCCCACGCCGGCCAGGTCTTGGTTCAGGCTCCGAAGCTGAGTAGGTCAAGACCGGACATTTGCTGAGCCCGGGAACCAGCAGATTGGACCGCAACGTGGCAGCTGCTGGCCGTGCGGTCTCGGGACCCAGGCAGGCACGGGGCCCGGGGTCTGCACGGTACCCGCCCCCGGGACCCCGCTCAGCCTTTCCCCTCGCCGCCCCGCCCCGCCTCGGCCGGCCCCACGTCTTACCTTTCTCTGCAGCAGTTCCGAGCGGGAGGCCGTGACCCCAGAGCCCACCCCGTCGTGCTGGCTGTCAGGAAGGGGAGCACGGAGAACAGAGCAAAGCGCCCTTGCCGCTCCTGTTGGGGGCAGCACGCTGACGCAGACCACCGCAGTGGGACGCCCGCCCCCCGCCCCGAGCGTCAGCCGCGTGCCTGCGCGGCGCGGAGACCCGCGGCCAAAGCGAGGAGCGGCCAGCCGGGGCGAGGACGGAACAGGGGCGGGCGCGGGCGGACGCCCTGTCGGCCGCCGCCGTTGCTTTAACCTAGCTCTCCGTAGCCTTTGCTGCTGTAATTTCTGAGTGCACGCTGTCTAGCTGTGAGCACACACCACGGCCTGTCTGCCGAAACGTTAAACTGAACTGCCTCTATTCAGCTCCGGGGAGACCTTCTGACCCTCCCACCTGTGAGCAGATGCAGAGAAGGGAAAATGAACACATGCCCTCCCGATGCTGGCCAAGCCAGGAGAGATTCCGCATCTTACGGTCTTTTTACTTTACTTCCTCACCTCCTCCCCGCCTCTGATCTGTAACAGATCCTAGCATCCAGACCCCGGTAAGGTGGTAGTCTAGGACACTCGTCCACCGTCTTCTCAGATGCCTGGTCTTCCAAATAAAGCCGCTATTCCATGCCTCAGCACCTCATCTCCTGATTATGGGCCTGTCCTGTGGTGAGCAGACCAACTTGGATTCAGTAACAAAATAGGATTGATCTACATCATGATTCTTTCTTGGCAATGAGAAGGTGTAGCAAATCAGGACCCCAAGAAGCAACAGCTGGTTACAAAGTGATTTAGGAGGGGTTATTTAAAATAGAATATTTACAGGGGTGTGAACATACAAGTGACTCCAAGGGATAGTGAAGCAATTGTAGGCTAGCAGCGACAGAGCTGTACCTTCCCTGGACCAAAGGGCCAGGAGGGTTATCACAGAATTTAGGAGAGTCAAAGGGGGGGGGGGGGTTTTCCCTGATGACACTAGGGCAAAGAAGCCACCTGCCAACGCAGGAGATGCAAGAGACGCAGGATGGACCCTGGGTCAGAAGACCCTCTGGGGAAGGAAATGCAACCCGCTCCAGTATTCTTGCCTGGAGAATTCCATGGACAGAGGAGCCTGGCGGGCTGCAGTCCCTAACATTGCAGTGAGTCGAATGTGACGGAAGCAACTTGTCTTGCAAGTAGGGGGGACCCTCTCGAGAGGAGAGGAGTTCACAGTCAGCCTGAGCGCACGCCCTGGGAAGACCTCCTCTGGGGGATTTCCCCCTGTTTCATCACTGTCTTTTCTCACAAGGACCTTCTGCAGTGGTCCCCCATTGACTGAAACTGGTCAGGGGATGCGGGGGACCTGACGTCCTTATAGGCAGTCCTCACTGGTCGACACAGAATGTTGAAGAAAGGGTGAAGAGCCGGGGGAAATGGAAGGCTTCTAGCTCAGGGGTCAGTGGATGGGGAGGTGACCCAGCCAGACCAGTGGGGCATATGGTTGGGAATGTCTGCTGAGTGCTTCCAGGGAATAGTCTTCTTCCCTGATTTTTATAGGAAGAAGCTCCCTGCTTGGGATGCTGTTGAGAGGTTGTGCGTTCTGTAGCCAACTTGTATCTAGGAGGGGCATGTAAAGAGATTTGAAAGCAAGCGGGGGTGAGGTCAGCAAGATAGAGAAGGAGTGGGCAGATGGGGAGGGTCTTGCTGGAATGTCTGCTGCCTCTGGCACACGGGAGTTATCTCTTCCTCCTTTCTGCCTGGCCAGTTCCCGTCTGCTCCACACTGCAGCATCTATGTGGCCAAACTCAACTTCACATCTGTCTTCCCTGCTTGACTGAACTCCCTAATTACAGTAGAGAAATTTATGTAAAAATCTGAAATTCATTTTTAACAGTAGATTGTGTTTCTTGTACTGCTTTCTGGGACTAAACCGCAGGCCATGATTTAATGGGGTTTCACTGTACGGTTCATCAGCATAGATCGTAAGAGCCCAGTCCGTGGTTGACTCGCTGAGGTGCTGCTGGCTGGGCCATGTGATCCCAGACCTCGAGCTCTGCACAACGTGGGCCGGGATCCAAACCTTAGGAGCCTTGCTGGCTAGCTGTTTCCTTAGGTACCTTACCTGACTTCTCTGAGCAAAAACCCTGATAAGTGAATATGAGGATTCACTGCGTTTAGTACGTGCGTGCATGCGTGCTGGGTCACTTCAGTTGTCTCTAACTCTTTGTGACCCTGTGGACTGTAGCCCACCAGGCTCCCTCCTCCATGGGATTCTTCAGGCAAGAATACTGGAGCGCATTGCCATGCCCTCCTCCAGGGCATCTTCTGGACCCAGGGATTGAAGCCGCATCACTTGTGTCTCCAAGCGATGGGGACAGTCTCCACAACTGTCTGCATTGGCAGGTGGGTTCTTTACTCACGGAGCCTCCCGGGAAGCCGGTGTTTCACACATCACAGCACAAAAGCCCACTGACATCCCTCCACAGATATTTCCCTTTTCTCTACCCCCCCATCCCTTCTTATTAAAGGAACACCAAAGCTCTAAGACAAACCCTGGAGATTACATAGCTAATAAAATTAACAGCCCAACAGGAACAAAGATACAGAGAATGGGCCTGTGGAAACCATTGGGAATGGGGAGGTTTGGAAAAGTTGAGAGGTGGCGTTGACATATATACACCGTGTGTGTGCCAAGTCGCTTCAGTCGTATCCGACTCTCTGTGACCCCTGGACTGTAGCCCCCCAGCCTCCTCTGTCCGTGGGATTCTCCAGAGAAGAATACTGGAGCTGTTGCCATGCCCTGCCCCAGGGCCCTCCCTGACCCAGAGATCGGGCGGTATCTCTTAGATCTCCTTCTTTGGCAGGTGGAGTTCTCACCACTAGCATCACCTGGAAAACCCATGTACCCTCCCATGTGTGAAATAGCTAGCTAGTGGAAAGCTGTCAGATAACAGGGAGCCCAGCCTGGTGCTATGTCGACCTAGAGGGATGGGATGGAGTGGGGTGGAAGGGAGGCTGAAGAGGGAGGGGATGAATATGTGTGTGTGTGTGGTTATGGCTCTATTTATACAGGTTACGGTGGATTAGCACTGTCCTATGGCAGAAATCAACACAACATTGTAAAGCGATCATCCTCCAATTAAAAAAAAATACAAATTGTAAAAAATTAACAGCCGAAAAGCTGAGTGAAGTCTCACCCAAAGATGCAGACATGATGAACGTGATGCTCTGTCCCAAGCTCCACACTGAGTGATTGAGTTCACAGGGGACCGGTCTCACACGGTGGCATGAATCGGGTGGACAAGGTTAAACCATGAGACTGAGCGGATTTTTTGAACACCCCAGGCAGGCGGCGCCCGGAGACCCGGGATTGGCGCCTGCCGGACGCTGAGCTTCGCCTCGACCCTCGTATGCTCCCGGACAGCCCCACTCTTGAGAGTCAAAACCGAGTCGCTTCCCCCTTGGGATGCTACAAACCAGCCTGGAAGGTGCCGGCAGATGGCTCAGACAGCCCCTGCTGTGCTGGAGAAGTAGACTTCAGAGCAAGGGCCCGGCTGTGCCTGTAACTTTTGTGAGAACTTGAGATTGGCTTACTCTATCTCGGAGTCTTTCCAGCACCTGTAAATTGAGATGGCATTCTTTTTGTTTGGCAGGATAGTGAATAATCATTAATAAAAATTGGAAAGTTTTGTCTCTTCTAGAGGCTTCCTTGGGAAGACTTCTTACTCATCACCAATAAACAGGCTAAGTTAGTTTACTGCCATATATAGAAGGACCAGGGCTTTCAAAGAGGCAAGTGCCCGCTCTGATGGTTTTCTTATTAAACCTCTGTTAGTTCATCTAACCCTAATAACCACAGGCTATAAGAATTACAGTAATAATTTAAGCTGTTTAACTCAGCACTTAATAGGTGCCAATATCATTGGGCGTCCCAGGTGGCGCTAGTGGTAAAGAATCCGCAGGCAGTAGAGGAGATGTAAGAGCCGTGGGTTCAGTCCCTGGGTCGGGAAGATCCCCTGGAGGAGGAGACCCTCTCCAGTCTTCTTGCCTGGGAAATCCATGAACAGAGGAGCCTGGCAGACTGTATGGTCCGTGGGGTTGCAAAAGCGCTGGACACAACTTAGCCTCTAGACACCACCACCATCCGTGTAGGAGAGCGGGGGAGAGCATTAGACTGTAAGCGCAGATGCTGAGATCTGTAAGAATGTGACTTGCTTTTTCCGGGCACTGGGATGGTGGCAGGGTTAGGTAAGGAGCTCCTATCTTCCCGAAAGGGAAACACATGGGGTGACGTGGAAAGGCTGCACCTTGCACTGGCGAGCCCCATCCTTCAGCTACCCTCTTCATCTCTGGGTCTGTCTCCTCGTGTGCAAAATAGTTTCTTTAGCTCAATGAGCCCTAAAGGGAACGAGGTCTGTGGGATGCTGGTCCCCAAGGATGGACAGGGGGTCTTGACAATGGAAGGATGCTGAGATCCAGTTAGTGAGGGACATGAGAGCCAAGAAAGTGAAACTGAGTTAAAGATCATTACAGAATCTCCCAGAGCCTTTCATGTGCCAGTGCACGGTCTAAATCTCCAAGATGGGGTGTTTCCCAAACTCACTTAAAAGATGCTTTGAAACTCTTTTACTCTTTCATCTCTGAAGCTGTTCTAGATCTGAATCCTATGATTCGAATATATTCGAATATCTTGTATACTGGCTAGTTCTTCAGAGGCCAGCAACATTTTTCTAATTATGATGTAAGGTTGTTGATGAAGCAAAACCTTTTTACCATTCCTCTCTGGAGGCCTAGGTGATTATTCAGTCATTTCTCCTTCTTTTGAACTGGGGTACACATTCAATCGCATCGGTTGTTCCTGTGGATTTTAACAGTAGCGGTGCTTAGGATAACTGGTGAGGCTGGCTATAGCCAGACCCAAAGAGAGCACCATCTTGCCCTGATAAAGACACGCTGAGCTGAGACAGTGGTGGCCAGAATTATTTGAATCCCTTAGAATGAGACACTTGTGACAGCAGAGGCCCCCAATTTTAGCTTTTCATTTTAACATTGTTTATTTATAACATTCTTAAACAGCAGATTTACTAAACAGAAAAATAATGATAGCTAATCATTGTTGAAGGGCTTTCCATGTGCTTGTGACTGTTCTGCGTTACCTGTACTGTATCATCAGATCCATCCTTACTAAACCAGTGTGATGATTTTCCTGCTTTTTACAGGTGAGGAAATGGAAACAAAGGAAATAAATTTTTCTGAGGCTATGCAGCTTAGGGGGATGATCCAAATGCTGTGTTCACCAATTCCTTGCCGTATGGCTCTGGCCAAGTTGCTTAAGACTCTTGAGAGTCCCTTGGACTGCAAGGAGATCCAACCAGTCCATCCTAAAGGAGATCAGTCCTGGGTGTTCATTGGAAGGACTGATGCTGAAGCTGAAACTCCAGTACTTTGGCCACCTCATGCGAAGAGTTGACTCATTGGAAAAGACCCTGATGCTGGGAGGGATTGGGGGCAGGAGGAGAAGGGGATGACAGAGGATGAGATGGCTGGATGGCATCACCGACTCGATGGGCATGAGTTTGAGTAAACTCCGGGATTTGGTGATGGACAGGGAGGGCTGGTGTGCTACGATTCATGGGGTCGCAAAGAGCATGACTGAGCGACTGAACTGAACTGAACTGAATCAGAAAGCGCAAGTGCAGCCCAGTGTCCCAGCAGCTCCGGGACGTCCCGGAGGAGCCCTCGAGCAGAGCACGTGGACCTTGACAGCAGGGCGACGTGAGTGCGTGAGAACTGGAAACAAACCGAAGGCCCAGCAGCGAGAGGATGGGAAAATAGATCGGGAGAAAGTCATTCAAGGGACCCTCACACCAAAGCTAAAGTAGCTGAGCTGGAGCCCAGATAAACCACATCAGCCAGGCAGGATCGCAAGAGCCAACTGTTGAATAAAGAGCAAATCACAGGAAGACACGTGAAGCCTGAAACCTAAAAACAGTACCGTACATTATGAATATGTTCACAGGTGGTAATCATAAAACATGTTTGGGAATAATGGATACAAAATTCAGGAGAGCCATTATTTCCGAGAAAAGAGGAAGGAGGGACTTGTCATTGTTTTCGCGTTAAGTCATGTCCAGCTCTTTGTGGCCTGGTGGACTGTAGCCCTCCAGGCTCCTCTATCCGTGGGATTCTCCAGGCAAGAATACCGGAGCTGGGTGCCATTTCCTCCTCCAGGGGATCTTCCCGACCCAGGGATTGAACCCACATCTTCTGCATTGCAAGTGGACTATTTACCGCTGAGCCACTGGCGAAGCCCGAAAGGGGAAACAATTCAACTCTATCTGTATTATTTTACTTCTCAGAAAAGTCTTGGGGTCTAAATGACTCTAACGTTAAGATCTGACAAAGCTGGGTGGTGAATGCTTTTCTGTATGCTTGAGATGTTTCAGAATTTTAAAAATCATGTTTCATTACTTGTTTTGTCTGTTCTCTCTCCTCGTGATAAAAGTGTTGGGACTGTAAAACACGTTTATCACTTATGCTTAGATGTGCGTTTTTCAGAGCAGCAGTTTCCTCCTGCTCTGAAGGCCCTGTAAAAGGTTTTGGGTGGATGGACTTCAGTTCCGAGTGCTAGAACTTGTTTTCCGCTGGGTTCACAGGAGAGGTCATGCAGTGCGCGCTGTGGTCGGGGTTGAGTTAATCATTGACTGTGGCTGCCCCGGGGCTGCGTCCCCTGCGCGAGCCTTCGGGCGGCGGGCGTCCTGCTGCCCCGGGGACCGCGCCGGGAGAAGGGCCGCAGGCCGGCCAGGTGGCCGAGCCCCCAGGCCGGGTCCACAGTGTCGCTGCCTCCCTGGGCCAGCAGTGTTTCTGCCACTCGCTGCAGCCAGTCTGCAGGAGGACGAGACGCACAGAGGCAATCAGGCCCGCGGAGTTACTCCTGACCTCCTGGGAGGTCAGGGAGGGCAAGGAGGTGTGCGACCTTACGGTTAAAGTGTGACTTGACAACAGGGGCAAGTGAGGCATCAAGTTCATGGATGAGATCAGTGTCAACGGGGACAAACCCCACGGGTGACCACGGGCGTGTGTGTGAGTGAGTAAAGCGGTGCATTACAATACGTGGATTAAATCCAAAGCAGATAACGTTGTACACGTTATCTTGCAAGTTACGGGCTCAGCACACCCTGCGAAAGGCGAAATGTCTGACCCTGAGCTGACTCAGCAAAGACAGGGAGGGCCAGGGCATTCCTCAAAGGGCTTATCTTCCCAGGAAGCCAGGTGGCAACTCAGAAACAGTCCACTCTTGTGGATGGTTTTGTGGTGGGCTGGGTTAAAAAATTGTTTTTGAATTTTACTGCGATAAGAACACGTCACGTGAGTTCTTCCCTCTGTTATCTCCAGACCCCATGGTGTACGGCACATTCACAGAAGTTCCTCATCTTAATGGACACACCCTTCAGCGACTCTGTATCTGCCCCTCCTCAGCACCTGGCCGCCAGGATTCTATCCTTCGCTCTGTGAGCTGAGCGATGGTAAAGCTGTCATGCAGGGGGATCCTGCCCATACGGATCATGTAGGTGCATATCTGTCCTTCTGTCACGGCTTCTTTCTCTTAGCACAGTGTGCTCAAGGTTCACCCGTGTTTTTGCACTTCGCAGGATTTCCTTCTTTATAAAGGCCAAATAATATTCCGCTGTGTGTATATGTGGCATTTTCTTGGTCCGTGCATTCATTCAGGCACTTTGGAAGAAAATTTCAACTTTCTATTTTGAAAATCTCAAACTGCAAACATGTTGGAAAAGGATGTTTCATGAACACCAGGAATGTCATTTTTACCTTTCACCCACGTTCTTCAGGTTAACATTTTGCCACATTTACTGTTTCTGTCTCTGAGATACACTGTGTATTATGTCGCATGTACTGTGTACATTGATGTAATGTGTGTGTGTTTGTGCTCAGTCGTGTCCGACTCTTTGCGACTCCACGGACTGTAGCCCGCCAGGCTCCCCTGTCCATGGGATCACCCTGGCAAGAATACTGGAGCGGGTTGCCATTTCCTTCTCCAGGGCATCTTCCTGACCCGAGGAATGAACCCACATCTCTTGCACCTTCTGCGCTGGCAGGCAGGTTCTTTAGCACTGGGCCACCTGGGAAGCCCATAATATAGTATATGCATGTGTGCCAAGTCGCTCAGTCATGTCCCACTTTTTGTGACAATTTGGACTGTAGCTCACCAGGCTCCTCTGTCCACGGGATACTCCAACCAAGAATTCTGGAGTGGGTTGCCATTCCCTTCTCCAGGGGATCCTCCCAACCCAGGGATCGAGCCCGCTTCTCTTATGCCTCCTGCATTGGCAGGTGGGTTCTTTACCACTAGCGCCACCTGGGAAGCCCAATATATTATATACAAACATTATTTTTCTGCCAAATTATTTATTTGAGAGCAAGTTGCAGACATCTCACCGTTTTACTTATAAAACCCTGAACAAGTATCGCCTGTGAACAAGAGGTTTCTTTCACACAAGAACACAATCAGAGTTGCCTGCAAGAGAAATCTGCACAGGATTTAGAAGAGGGAAGTGAAGAAACCCTGACTCAGAAGTGAAGAGTCCTGACTGTGTTTCCACTGTTGGACAAGGTCCAGCCCCATAAGCAATCCCTCCTCTGGATCTCTCACCCTGGTTCTGCTTCCCTGAACAAACCCTAAGCGAACAGACCGAATCTGAGTATCTATTTACCTTGGAGTTTTCCAAGTTTTAGGGAGAGAACTGTTACTTTTAGGTAAGTTTATAAAGCTAACTGATCAGTCCCTTAGCTGGGATCAATTACATTTACATGAAGACTTTTCAAAGGGACGAAATTTTTCTCTGAGTTTCCTACTTGTTTGGTGAGAGAGCAGTTTTTGCTTGCCTCCAAGGCCAGCAGAAGATGTCATTGGGTTTTGTAATGCGTGAACCCAGTGACTGCGATGAGTTAGAGGTGACGAGGTTCAGCTGGCAATCATTGGCAGACCTCCAGGTCTCTGTTCGGGACCTGTGACCTTTAAGTGAGTTCCTGAGGTTAAAGTTTAGTCCCAGTGTGAGGCCAGCTCTAAAGAACCCTAGCTGTTTGGACTAAGGAGGAAAAGAGATCCGGGGGAGGGAGAGAAGAGGCCACTTGTGATGTGGGCCGGGGGACGGGGGAGGCGGCCGCTGGGTTTGTGGCAGCTGGGGGCTCTGTGGCCAGCCGCAGCCAGAGCTGGATCGCAGGGATGCTGTCTGACTGCTGTGTGCCTGGAAACAGGGCTTCCCAGGTGGCTCAGCGATAATCCGCCTGCCGGGGCAGGCAATGCAAGGGACGGGGGTTCAATCCCGGGTCGGCAACATACCCTGGAGGAGGAAATGGTATTATCGCCTGGAGAACCCCATGGGCAGAGGAGCTTGGCGGGCTACAGTCCATGGAGTCACGAAAGAGTTGGACACGACGTAGAGACTAAACAATAACAACTAGAAGCAACTTACACCGTGTCGGCAAGTCTCCGTGTCCTGACTTATGACATGGAGTGATGATCCCTTTCTTAAATGGTTTGCTGAGGTCAAATACAGCCTCATGTGGAGGGCTCTGTGTAGTGCCTGGCGTGCAGGACAGCGGATAAGAGACTCCTGACCCAGGTGACCTGAGACAAGTTATTCAGCTGTTCAGTGCCTCAGTTTGCCCATCTGTAAAATGGAGCCATTGACAGCACCAGCTTCCAATATTTTCATGAACATTAAATAAGTAGACAGTAGTGTGGTTAGGACAGCAAACATTAGATTCAGATTCTGGCTCCAACATTTCACTGCTGTGTGACCTTGTGAGAGTTACTTAACATCTCTGAGTCCATTATTGGTTCTCATTTAAAGAAAAAGCATGATGGAGTTCCCTGGTAGTCTGGTGGTTGGGACTTGGTGCTTTCACTGCTGAGGGCACAGGTTCAAGCCCCAGCTGGGAACTAAGATCCTGCAAGCCCCGTGGTGCGCTATGAGGGGGTAAAGTGGGTAACAGAGCCTGGCGCTCTGTTTCCAGTAAATACGGTTGTCATCATCACCGCCCTTATCACAGCGAGTGGACAGATTCCAGGGTCTGAGTGCAGTGCATGGTATGCTTCATTGTTTTTAACTCCCGCAGCCCTCCTGCTGGGTGGGCGTCATTTTATACTCCTGCCCCCTGATGGGGAAGCCACCGAAAGGTGCATCAGGGGTCAGTGCTCGCTGCCTGCTCGTCTCTGGGTTGCGGAGCCGAGCCCCTCACCACTGTGCTGCATCCTGCTTTCAGTTCCATTTCTAGGAACCGTGTATCTGGAGGAATAGATGAGCAGGGCAGCTCCTTCCCTCCGCAACCCCTGTCTCTCTCGCCGAGTGCTTGAGAAAGGCTGAGCATCCTGGGGTCGGAGTGCCTACCGTGGAGGCTGCGGGTTGTCTCCTAGGACACGTCTGTAAAGCCCTGAAAGAGAGGGCAGACTCTCTGTGTCGGGGTGCAGGGCCTTTGAGGGTGCTGCCTCATCTCCTTGTCACCTGAAGTTTCCTGCATCCACAGTGGGAGTGCTGAGGAGCTGCTCAAAGGGAAACACAACCCCAAGCTTTATGACTCACGAAGCAACGCTGTAAGGAGTCCTGCTTTTTAACAATGGAGAAGAACATTACAAGAGCTAGGGCGCTTTTTCAGAGGTTTCAGTTGAGACACACATCCGTGAGGATGCTTGGTGCTAATAGCTAGGGAAATGAGACTGATTCCAGAGGACGAGGCATCTTTCCTCTCTGGAGACTGCTGGAGAGTGAGGAGCAGACGCTCGGGGCGCTGAGCCATGCTTCGGGACACGAGATGCGCTGGGTGTGGGGCTCTGCCCTCACCGAAGTTCACAGCTGAAGAAATCTATAGGCAGACTTTTACCTTTTCAACTGCTCCTTTTCCATTTTGGAGGGACATGAATGGGGAGTGGAGTTAAGAGAAGGCTTGTGCCTGGTCCTTTAACACATGCCAACGCCACAGGGCGTAGAAGGTGGGGCAGGAGTGTCAGTGGGTGAACCGGGCCAGCGGGAGGTCGCGGGAGGCGGTGGAGCGCAGGGCAAACCCGACCTCCTCGGGGGATTCGGTTACCAGGCCGTCCGGACGATGCCGCGGGAACTGCTTTCCAACGGAAGTGAAGATCCCAGTTTGGAGACTGGAACCTCCCGATTTTTAAAAATCGTTGGTGAATTCAAAAGTTTAAGACACACCCTACAAGCCAAGCAGAACCTTCCTGAGGCCCGCAGTTGGCTAGGAGCCTGCCCCTTGGTGACCCGGGCCGCAGAACCTTCCAGCGGTCCACACATTTCCGGACAGCAGCGCTCCCACCTCACTTCCTGTCAAGTCTTGTTTTTCTCCCAAGGCTGCCCTGTTTACGCAGGTCAGGCACCCTTGGTGTGATAATTTCCTTAATTCTTCATCCTGAATCAGGGCCTCAAATTAAGACAATGTTTTACTTGTGTTTCCTGCCTACCATTCACCCCTTTGTGCTTGTTCAGCCATAAATTCAGGAACCACAAGGAAAGCTATTAAGATTAAAGAATGCTTTAAACTCTCATCCCACCCCTAGTTTTTATTAAAGAATCTTCTTTTTATAGTAAACTAGAGAGAGGATGTTCAGAGTCCAGGTTCAGAAGGTGCAGGGTTTTTGCTTAGCAAAGTTCAAAAATAGAACAAAAAATACAACTTAGTAAACCATTAATATCCAAATACTACTCTTTCCTCCATGAAGGCAGCCACTGGAACCATCTCCACCTCAGAACTTGGAACAAGACACAGCCTGCGAGGGAGGGCTGGTTCCTTTATCACGCACTGTTGATTCTGTCTCTTGCATCTTTAAGGCAACAACCAGAAAAACAGCCGTGGGACACCCAACTGGGCTGTGAGTGTTTCTCCTGGATTTCCAAGCAGACTCAGAGAGTGAGTCAGAGATGAGTCATAAGCCCGTGAATTTCAGTTTCAGGTTAAGTCTTTCATTAAAGGCAAGGCAGTTTCCCCAGATTATCATTTTTCCTCTTTGGTGAACAAATGTGTTTACTCTAAAACACTCATCAATAAAATCATTAAGCAGATGTGGTCTATCAAAGAAATGCTAAACTAGTTTCTGTGCTTCAAACCATTTCGGAAAGATACATTATAATTGAAGAATGGGAGATAGAAATGTGAGTTTTCACCGAAGAAAATGTGGGTGACCAGTTAGACACATACCCACTCATACACACAGATACACACTCATACACACTCATACAGATACACACTCATACACACAGATACACACTCATACACACAGATACTCATACACACAGATACACACTCATACAGATTCACACTCATACACACAGATTCACACTCATACAGATACATACTCATACACACAGATTCACACTCATACACACAGATACTCATACACACAGATACACTCATACACACTCATACACACTCATACACACAGATACTCACTTCCAGACCCAGTGGTGGGCAGATGCCTCATGTGACTGGTCACGTTGGTTTGGTTCACGGTCAGAATTTCTGTCGTGTGTGACTCTACTCAGCTTCTTACTCGACTTCTGGCCACTTCTGTTTCTTATCAGCAAAACATAGGTGATAAGAGAAACTCCCGTGGAAAGTTGTGGAGATTAAATGATGTAAAATATGTCGTACCTCTAGCACAGAATCTGGCCCATAAACAAAGTCTGTAAGTAGTATAAATAATACTAGGACCACTAACACTTCCGTGGCTAATGTTTTTTACAGGCATCTTGCTCCAACCATTAAATAACAGACAGGACTCTGTCTCCTTCCACCAGAGTCTGTGACCAAGATGATGGTGGTGGTTTGTTCTCTAAGTGGTGTCTGCCTCTGCAACCACATGGACTGTGGCCCGCCAGGTTCCTCTGTCCATGGGATTTCCCAGGCAAGAATACTGGAGTGGGTGCCATTTCATTCTTCAGGGGGTCTGCCTGACCCAGGGATTAAACCCAGGTCTCTTGCATTGTGGGCTTCCCTTATAGCTCAGCTGGTAAAGAATCCGCCTGCAGTGTGGGAGACCTGGGTTTGATCCTTGGGTTGGGAAGATCCCCTGGAGAAGGGAAAGGCTACCCACTCCAGTATTCTGACCTGGAGAATTCCATGGACTGTAGGGGGTCGAAAGAGTCGGACACGACTGAGCAACTTTCACTTTCACTTTCTCCTGCATTGTAGGCATATTCTTTACTGATTGAGCTACCTGGGAACCAAGAATAAATTTGTATCCCACATTACATTGGGAGAGAGAAACAGTGGACTGTGGACAATGCTTATCTCATTCAATGTGAACTTGTTGCTCCTGTGAAGACCCACCTCCCTAGTTGTGTGTGTCCCTAGAGAATATATTCTCTGTGAAATGATGGTGGGGAGACAGAGTATCTTTGTCTGGGGACATCGAAGATCCAAGGGAGGAAACCCGGTTTCTGGGGATATTAGATGAATTTTGCAGGCAGCTGTTGCTCATAAGATTTTACATAAGCTGTGCCTACTAAGCCCAGGAAAGTATGCTAAATAACCTGGTAGCCTAAGCAACAGAGAGCCCAGATCACTTTCCGTTTCTCCTTTGTTGGGTCTAAATTCTCTTCACAGTTTCCCACTCAGACTAGGTTCAGTAAAGTGAAAGTGTGCGACCCCATGTACTATCGCCAGCAGACTCCTCTGCCCAGGGGACTCTCCAGGCAAGAGTACTAGAGTGGGCTGCGTTTCCCTTCTCCAGGGGATCTTCCCAACCCAGGGATTGAACCCCAGGTCCCGCACTGCAGGCGGATTCTTGACCACCTGAGCCACAGGGAAGCCGGAACCAGAGGACACATCAGTTGCTTTACTTCTGTCTCACTGCAGGAGGCGCTGCAGTGCAGGGACCTGGAGCTCATGTGCTGGAACCAGCATGCCGGGTCTGACTCGTGGTTGTTGGTTGGTTTTATCGGTTGGTTAATTTGAGATTTGTAAGATGGGGATAAGGAAAATTGCAGCAGCAACTCCTGAGTGAGTTGGGAGGGTTAAATGAGAGCTGAGGACAGTGCCTGGTTCTGAGCACAAACGTAAGAAACACTGTGAATCTCGTCCCCAAAACCCGCGCGCGCACACGTCCACCCAGGTGGCGACTGTCTTCCCAGAGTTCCCAGATCTCGCCTCCGCCACCTCCCAGGTCTAGAACCCCGTGTGGAAAACCACCTGCAGTCCACAAGGAAGGTGTGTTCACCTGGGCAAACCACGCGCCTCGCCATCCGATGCCTTCCGTCTGTGGGGAATCAGGCCACGTCAGAGGGAATGTTTAATGGGGCTTGGAGGTTTGAATTTTGTTTATTAGCAAGGAAAGAACAGGCTCCTTCAAGCTGGTGATTCATCCTCCGGTTCTTTCAGGGAAAGAGAGGGGGAGAGTGACTGAAGAGCCCTCATCCCGGCTGGAGCAGAGACCTCACAAAGGCTGCCTGCCCTCCAGAGCTTCTCCGCGCTCCCTCCGGAGAGGGCCCGCCTGAGTCACTCCTGTGTCTGGCACATCAAAAGGCAAACTGCCTGTCTGTCGGGCTCGCCAGACCCAGCTAGGAGAAGCAACGGCAGGCCTGGGTGTGACTCACTCAGCCCAGGTCGGGGAGTGGAGGTCACCGGGTTCCCTAGGCACTGATCCTCACCCTCACCGGGGCAGCCAGGCTGCCTCCTGCCAGGGAGCCGGGCGAGGAGACACGTTGGTCTGTCTCTGCCTCCACTGGTGCCAGAGCGGAGCCCAGCAGGGCCTGGAAGACGCGCATCAGGCTTGAGTTTAGAGAAGAATGGGACCGTCACTCAGAGCTCACGAAATACCCGGGGCACGAGTTCAGGGGGCCTATTGCTGCGAAAAACGGGCCAGGCAGGCAGCTAATTAAAAGAAATATGCGAAAAACGTGTGAACAGGAAGCAGAAAATGATTTATTGCTCTGGGTTGTTCTTTAGATGCCTGGTCCAAAATGCAGGGAAATCTTTGAGTCTGCCCGCCACCCCATTTTTTCTCCCATAAATTTATTTTCTTCAAAGTCAGGGTCTTCCAGAGACATAGAAAACAAGTTTATGGTTACCACAGGAGAAAGGTGGGGCGAGGTAAATGAAGAGTTTGGGATTAACGATCCACATAATTATATACGAAATAGACGGCCAACAGGGACCTGCCGTGTAGCATACAGAAATGTACTCGGTATTTTGTAATAAACTGTAAGGGCAAAGAACCTGAAAAAGAACAGATACATACATATGTGTAACTGAATGACTTTGCTGTACGCTTGAAACCAACACAACACTGCAGATTAACTATACTTCAATAAAAATTTGGAAAAATAAGAGAGGGTCTTCTTATAGCTGGAATTTTCTGCCACATACCATAGCAGACTCAACTTCAGCACATTCCACTCTAAATCATATTTTTATATACACCTAAATACTCATATAAGTGCTTGCTATACAGATATATATATATGTATCAAGTTAGCACTGATGCATGCTCATATAAGCATATACTATCACACATATGTATATGTATCAGTACTAACTTGAGTAACAACTGGTTACTGACATAGTTTTGTATTTTCTAGATACTTATTAAATGTCTGTTACATGTCATTGTGATATTTCTTTCTCATAGGTAGGACACGATTTTTCTCATATTTTTTCAGGTTGTTGTGGGAAAAAAAAATCAGATCCTAGTCCCATCAGCCTTAAAGTAGCTGAGATGAAAACCTTTAGGGGAATATATGTTTTATGACCTCACCAATAAGTGAACACGTCCTTGACGTTCTTCTGAGGCTAAACACGCATGTACGTGTGATGTGTGTGGGTGCCTGTGTGTGTTGCAGTTGGGGGTAAGGTGCGTCAAGCCAAGCGTTAGCTGTCTGTGGTGGGTATGTCAGGAAACAATGTCGCACTTTATGTGAAAAATGTATCTTGGTCATGTTTTGAGCAGCATGGAATTTGGGAAGAATTATGACATTTGAAGAAGAGAGGAGAAAAAAGAATTCAAACTAGCGCCTTTTCATTCCCATGACCCAGAAAACACTGACTTCTTTTCATTGCTGCCACTAGGATTTCCGAGCTGGCACACTGGTAAGGAATCTGCCCACCCAGACAGGAGGCCTGGGTCCATCCCTGGGTCGGGAAGGTCCCCTGGAGAGGGAAATGGCAACCTGGCCCAGTATTCTTGCCTGGAGAATTCCACGGTCAGTGGGGCCTGGCGGGCTATAGTCCAGGGGGTCGCGAAGAGTTGGACACGACTGAGCGGCTGAGCAAACACAACTGTTTCTAAACGTCGAAGGCTCAGAGGAGAGAGTGGAGGAAACACATCTTTGGCAGGGTCCCCAACAGGAGGCAGCTCGGCAGAGGCAGAGGTGAGTGCTCTGGGGCGCCTTTCAAAGAGGTGGCGTCTCCTGAGTTGTCGACAGGCTGGTAGCTGAGGGGAAGGGGAGGGAGGCTCACTCACCTTTTTGACCTTGTGAACTGATCATCCTTAGGTTAAGAATGAACTCCTGTCCCCACACGAATATTGCAGAGTTGGCCCAGACGTGCAGAAGAAGAGAGAGAAGGAGACAGCAAAGGAATCTTGATGTTCCGTGGACCAGACACCATGTACTTATATGGATTTCCATGGAGGAGCCAGTTTACATGCAACACATTCCTTCCTTGAGGTGTTTCAGGACATTCCCATAACAGTCTGTAATTATCCCAGTCAGGGTTCAAGAAACAGCACGAGACATGGTGAGAAATAGCGCAGGCTTGGTTTACTGCAGATGATGACTGGATTTGGGAAAGAGGCCTCAGAGATTCTTGTGTGTCGGGGGCTATCATTAGCCTTTTCTTCAAGAGAAAGAGTGTTACTGTCAAATCAGAATCTTTTAAAGCTTTGAGATGCTTACTGGGTCTGACACATAAAGGCCTTCAACCCTGAGAAGCATGTTGCCTCTGTGCCTGCCAGGCCCCTCTGTCCGTGGGATTCTCCAGGCAAGAATACTGGAGCAGGCTGCCATTTCCTTCTCCGGGGGATTTTCCCAACCCAGGGATCGAACCCACGTCTCTTGTGTCTCCTGCATTGGCGTGAATTCTTTACCACCGAGCCACCAGAAAAGCCCTTAAGAAGCATGTTAAGTCTTTATAAAATTGTTTTCCAAACTAGTTATCTTATTTCTCTTCATATTCCTCTTCCATTTTCTCCATCGCTTATTGTTGGCCAATTGACCACTTATTTAATTGGTTATTTTTATTAGTCGTCTTCAAAATTATGAGATAATAAACTAGTCCTAAGTCTGTGATGTGAACCCCAGAGTTCAAATACAATTTTAGTGGAAGGCATGGCTGATAGGAAAAGTAGGTCAGATAGCTCATGATAAACTGCTCCCAGGAAGGGATTTTGGCCCCATCCACAATGGACACTTTTCCTCATTCTGACTTTATGAATTTGCTGCACACAAACTTCCTGATCAGTTCACCCAGTAATTTTATCACAACTGCTCTTTGGGGTAATCATTCCTGGGACATAATTTAACTCAGGGGGTTTACAATTGAGCTATGGGCCAAAATATATGGGGAAAAAATGTCTCACCAGGATGCCTAAAGATCCTTGGTTTAAATATTTTGGCAATCCAACGCTCGGCAGAGGAATTCAACACAATTTTTTTTGAGTTCTGTTTCTTGGTTGCTTTCTTTCTTGGCTTAAGCAATGAGTTCACACGTTGGTCTGGGCATGTGGTCCAGAGAACTGTCCTCAGATTCCAGTTAAGCTTCGTGGAAGAGTGTATCTAGTTGCCACCTTTACGTCTGAAGCTCTAGTTCACACTCCTTTGGCTTATTTCTAAATGCTTTTATTTTCTAATAAAAAATTAGTTCTTTCTGAAGATGCAGTACGTATGTACAATGGAATGTTAGTCAATCATAAAAAAGGAAAATGGTGTCATTTGCACCAACATGGATGGACCTGAGTGAAGTCAGACAGAAAAGGTGAAATATCATAAGACATCCCTTATATGTGGAATCTTAAAAAAATGATACAAATGAACTTACAAAACAGAAAGTCACGGACTTAGTGAACTTAAGGGTGCTGGAGAGGAAGGATGGGGGAGGGGTAGTTAGGGGGTCCGGGATGGACAGGGACACGTGGCTGTATTTAAAACGGATAGCCAACAAGGCCCTGCTGCGGGGCACAGGGACTCTGCTGTGTTACGTGGCAGCTGGTGGGGGGTTTGGGGGAGGGTGGACACCTGTATTTGTATGGGTAAGTTCCTCTGCTGGCCCTCTGAAGCAATCACAGCACTCTTTCTTAATCATCTATCCCCCAGTACAAAATAGAAAGTCTAAAAAAGAGAAAGCAATCACTTCTTACTTCTTAGAGGTCATCTCGTCAGGGCTTAAAGTTCTTCTGTCTGCTGGAATGCTTTGTCTGTACTCAAAAATATTAGCTTGGTGCTTAGTATGTAATGATGATGTCTTTGATCTGTAGGAAAAGGGGAATTAGTCCTTTTTTTAAGGGGGAAATGACTTCGTGTTGGGAGCACCTGGTAACCGCTGGTTACAAACATTTGTTTCTTTCATTTCTTTCGTTGACTTGAAAGACCTTTCGGAAACACTGCCCGTGCTGAGGACTTGGCCTGAAAGCGCAAGAAGAGGAGACGCTTCCTGCAGGTGCCCAGTGAAGGCTGATGGTGAGGCTGGGCTCCCTGGAGGGAGATGTCATCTCGTGGGGTGAAGCTGGTGGTGGACATGTGACCTGAGAGGTGACAGAAGCGATGTTCTGGCCTGTCTCACTTCCCATCCTCTGATTTCCTGCTTAGACTTGCTCCCGCTGGCCGCATCCAAATGCGGTCACTGGCAAAGGATCTGGAGGACCACGGAGCTCAGCCTCCCAGGGAGAGAGGAGGGCAGAAATGGATGCGGCTGGGGAAGCAAAGAAGTGGAAAGGGCGGTGTGAGCGATCCCAGCGAAGCCTCCACACGGGGCGCCCTTTCTCAAGCCCCTTCCCAGCCATCGTCACACGGCTTCTCCCCATCAGGGGACCCACGCTGCTCGGCACGCGGACTTCCTTGGCTTTTGCTTCCTCTCGGCACCTCTCCTGTTCTCTGCCTTCTCTTCCAGTTTTCTGTTCTTGAACTTCTCTCCTCCTCTTCCTGTCCTTGGAGCCTGCCTCAGTCTAACAAAAGGCCTAAACCTCCACTGAAAATCCCACAGGGCTCTTTCATGAACTTTTTTTTTCCAGTGAAAGGAGATGGATTCAGGAGGACAGTTCTGATTTTTAAGTGGAGAGACTTGCATAAGATGATCTTTTCAGGCTATGCCTATTGGTCTTGATGATCAAAAAGAATCATGATGTACTACTTACATTGTGTAGTAAGAAAACAAAAGACCAAAAATTTTTTTGAAAGGATAAAGAAAGCCCCATAAATACTGTACATCTTTTGTCAGAAAAGGATCGTTGACATATCTTCTCATTTCCTTTTTGGGTCTGCTGTTTTCAATTTCTAAGGCTGGTTACACCACTCAAGTGACTCATGGGCCCATTCTAAGAGTCGTGTCTCAGGTGGAATGAAATGAAGACATTCCAGTTGCTACACAATGCCTATGGGCTGACAGCTGTCACATATCAATAAATCAGGCTCTTATTAGGAATTATTGGTTATTAATCACCCCAGTCCCTGACTATGAAGATGAATTCCTCATTGCTGTGCTAACAGCTTTCAAAACATACACCAATGCCTCCCATCTGAAAGAGGGGAATCTCTTTCCCTTTCGGGACAGAAGTTAACTTCCTTGGTGAGGACATCGCCCATGAATTTAACGGCCCTACAGTGCGCTGAGCTCCGCTCTGAGAGGACAGTGATCCATGCAGACGTGGCATGGGGCTGCAGAACCTCTGGAGCCTGAGCTGCCCCACTGTGGACGCTGAGCAACACGCAGCAGGGCGCAGAATCCACACCATTCCTGGGTTTGTCTTTAACGGTGAAAAAGCGCCTGAATGTGCTGTGCCAACAGCTTGTAAATCCGTAATTGGGGGAGGCTACCGAGGCTCTAGCTGCCCACCGCGTGTCAGTATCAGGTTCAGAGGGCCCAGTTAGGCTGGAAGGTGAACTGATATGCGGCAGTGAATGAACAGGAGATCACTCACATTTTGGTGGAATTGTCTTTGAAGCTGCACTGTGTTCTGTGAAATTGGAGGAACGGCCTCCCAGATAACTCTGGCTTCGCTGTGTGGCCATATTCAGGGGCCACAGAAGTCACGATGAACCGAGCACAGGTCCCCCGGAAGCGTCTCCGGATCGGATCAGATGGAGGGCTGGTCAAGGGGGAGACCCCTTCCCGCCTCCTCCCCGACACGTGCGGACCCTCGTTAACGTTCCACGCGGATCCGCAGAGACTGGCGCCCTTCCCGGAGGGGAGTCAGGACTGCCTCCGCGGCGGGAGCTGTCTTGGCCCCGCCTGTCTGCTTCCCCAGTGTCCCCAGTTCCCGTCTGACGTGCATCTCCCTGTCGTCGGAACGTGCACTGTTTGTGTCAGAATGCAAGCTGTCCTCCGCGTCTGCTGCTTTTCACCCACCCAGCAGTTTTGTCTTGTGACCCCTCCGTGGCCAAAGGGTCAGCCGGCACCCCGGCATTGGAAGGTGAGGCCTTCACCCCTGGACGGCCAGGGAAGTTCCAGCCCCCCACCCTCTTACACGCTTGTTGAGAAGACATGTAACCAGACAAGCAAATACATAGAATCATTTCAGACAGGGCGACGGGATATGAAGGAAATAAAATAGGGTGATGTTGCAGGATAGCTTAGTGGGAGCAGGGGGGTCATTACAGGTGTCGGTTTTCTCTGAATAAGCTATTTTAACGCTGAGACTCAGAATGAGAAAGAACCAGCCATGCAGTGATCTGGAGGAAGAAGGTACCAGGTAAAGAACTGCAATTGCAAGAAGTCCCCAGGCTGGAGTGGGTTTGGGTTGTTGAAGGAACAATGGCATCAGTGGAACCAGGGTGGAACATGCTTAGTGAGCGAGAGATTATGTCAGAGCGCGCAAGGGCCTGGGTGAACACCGTGACGGGATGTTTTGACTTTATTCAGTTATATCCATCCAACTGCACAGCCTACGATTCTTCACTTCCTTCCTTATCCATCTTAGGTTTCACGGTTCACTGTTACAATCTCTCCCTTGAGAACACCTTCCCCTTTTATGTTAGTTAGCTGTTGCTGTGTAACAAATTATACCAAAAAAATGCAGGGGTTCTTGGACGGTTCTGTCTCTCAAGACTGCAGTCAAGATGACTGTACGCTGTCCCAGGCGTATTGGGCGGGGGCCCCGCTTCCAAGCTGACTCGCCCGCAGGCCGGGTGGGTAGTCCGGGCTGTTGGCAGCAGGCTTCTGCTCTGTGTCCCGTGGCCGCTCCGCAGGACTTCTTGAGCGTCCTCGTGACGTGGTGGTTGGCTGCCCCCAGAGAGGGATCCAGGAGAGCGCAAGGTGAAGGTCACAATGCCTTTTCTGACCCAGCCGTGGCAATCACACACCACGTCACAACACCAACCAGTCACACAGGCCATCCTGATCCAGTGGGGCAGCGGGGGCCCCACATGGGCAGCTTGTCTCTCTGCACCTGCTAAGGATGAGCGCAAACTGATGCGGTGTCTGCTGTTTGGATTTTTTTTTTTTTTTCAGATACTCATTTGAAGACATAAATTGTAAAAATTGAGAACCCGTGCTCTGGGGTCACAAGGAAAGCTGGGCTCAAAGATGGGGTTGACCACTCCTTGGCCCTGGGACCCGCGGCACATCTCTTAACCCTGCCAAGCTTCTGTCTCCTCATCCGAACACTGGAGGCCATTCCACCTCACAGCTCATGGTCAACATGAAAACTAAAGCTTTAAAACAAACTTAGAAATAGACAGCTAGTGGGAAACTGCCGTACAGCACAGGGAACTCAACTCGGTGCTGTGATGACTGACATGGGGGCGGGATGGGTGGGAGGCAGGCTCTAGAGAGCGGGGACCCCTGTACGTAGAGCTGACTCACTGTTGTGCAGTAGGAACCGGCACGGCCCAACATTAAAGCAAGTGGCCTCCCATGATGAGTGAGAAAGTAAGCAATCTCTGTGGCACATGTCTGCGCCTATCACACACACACAAGCAACGCTCTGCATTCAGTGACACTGTATTAATTTGAGAAACTGTATTTTATTACACATTCACGTCTGCTCAAATAAAGGAAATAAGCTAAGTTTTGATGAAAAAATAAATGAAAGACATCCAAACAGAAAAGAAAAACAGACTTAGCCGTGATAATTGTCACACAAATTTTCAGTGTATGTTATCAGCCACTGTCCTTGCTCTTACTCCTTTTTTATTACCGCAGAATGCAGTTACTCTTTGACATATTTCACAAAGTTCAGCCTGCAGTCAGTTTAGATGGAAGAGACAGTGGACTTGGTGGTCTGGATAACCCCCTGTAATGCATATTCAGGATGCCAGACATTCAGACCTGTCATAAAATTTCTCCTTCAACACGGTAAAATTTGGCAGGCTCAGTGTTTGTCCTCAGATGAGCCATGAGTCAAGCATTGGGCCAGCTCAGTAGGAGCATCTAAGTTCAACCCCAGTGCGAAGTCTATTCAGCACTCAGAGTCAAAGGATGAGTTGGTGGTTCAGGTATTTATACCAGAAGGTGTTAAAAGATTATTTGGAACATGGTGGAGGATAAGAAACGGGATTTCAAATCCATACCAGAATGACATTTCTTGACAGTCTTCTAGGAAATGAAGTTAATGAACTTTTGAAGATCATTCATTTTTTTTTTCAACTAAGGTTTTTGCTGGACATGAATTTCAACTAAGGTTTCAATGGGCATGAGTTTGAGCAAGCTCCGGGAGTTGGTGATGGACAGGGGAGCCTGGCATGCTGCAGTCCATGGGGTCACAAAGAGTCAGACACGACTGAGCAACTGAACTGAACTGAAGGTTTTTGAGCACTTACTATGTACCAGACACTAGGCCAGGTTCTGACAAAGTAGCTAAGAGCAAGTCTGCCTGAACCCCAACTTTCACGGTGTGCAAAATTTAAGTCAGCAGCTAGAGTGCATGTAGCCCTTTTTATTCTGTTTGATGGCTTAACTTTCTACAAGTTGCTAGAAATTGCTAGAAACTTGAGGGATTTCCATCCATGTGTTCAAATGAATAATAGCCTTAGTGGCAGGTATAACATTTGTACCCAATTAATCAGCGACCTAATTATTCAATAGCAGATAAAAATGTATTAACTTGTTGAGACAAATGTGTCTCCTGAAGCCAATGTTTAGAACTAAATCATCAACATATTTTGAGCAATAATGTCATGATCACAAATCATTTTTCTCAGTTGTCTTTTTGAGGGCTAATATGAGATCCCTGGGAACTGTTTGTATTGCAAGATAAACACATTGATAATGAATAGATTCCCAAGGCAATTTCCAACACTGGTGTGGAAATCTACACATTCCCTAAGCTCTGTTTGCTTCAAAGACAGGTGGAATTCCTTCTGAATTGGGTAAATGGAATGCGTTCTGTAAACTGCCCCTTTGGTTACAATTAGCTCCATAGCTCCTGTGGTTCCTAATTTGGTCAGTCCCATCTGACCTGACAAGCCAATTCTTTGCTCAATTGCAAATCCATAGAGCAGATTTTAATCTCTAACAATTAATAACTCACCCCTACATATCTTGGATAGTTCACGACTGCCAGTATGGGCATTTTTACAGCTGTGTGTACAGGTCTCTGGGGAGACAATAGATGTTTGTGAAATGAACGCATGCTTCTCTTCATTTTCAATTCAATGAGTGGAATTTGCATCTAACACTTGAAGTTTTGCACCATACGGAAATGATATCTCAACAGAGAAAAATTCTAGCATGAGCAATAGTTCTCAACTGGGGTGATTTCACCTCCCAGGGGACATCTGGCAGTGTCTGGTGACATCTTTGGCGGTCACCATTGAGAGAGATTGCTATTGGCATCTAGCGGGTAGAGAACGCAGGATGCGACTCAATATTCTGCAGTGCGCAGGACAGCACCCCTGCAACAGTCATTCAGCCTTAATGTCACTAACGCTGCTGCTGAGAAACGCTGATTCACCGGGGTGCATGTTAGTCGCTCAGTCGTGTCCGACTCTTCGTGACCCTTTGGACTATAGCCCACCAGGCGCCCCTGTCCATGGGATTCTCCAGACAAGAGCGCTGGAGTGGGTTGCCATTTCCTTCTCCAGGGGATCTTCCCAACCCATGGATCGAACTCCCATATTGCAGGTGGATGCTTTACTATCCGAGCCATCAGGGAAGTCCGATTCACCTTGGGGGGGGGGGGTCTAGTTAATTGTTTAAAAAACAGTGTATTTTATACAAAAGAGAAGACAAGTTACTTAATTTATCCAAACCTGTTTGCTGATGTGTGCGCTGTGGCTGGTAACCGTAACGGCTTCTTGCTGTTGCCATGTGTTTAAGACATGCAGCAATTCCCTGGTGGTGCAGGGGTCAGCACTCTGCTTTCACTGCCGAGGGCCCGGCTTCTCTCCCTGGTCAGGGAACTAAAGGTCCCATAAGCTGTGTGGCAGAGCCAAATAAATTAGTAATATACACGGAGTGCGGACTATGCTGCTGGCGTGTGGTGAGCCCTTCGGTCCATGATCCTCACTGTTACTGTCGTTAGCTTCTCTACGCAGAGGACAGTGATACCAGCCTCCGAGGTGCCCACCAGCGGCGTCCATCTCTCATGTGGTCTCACTGAGCAGGGCGGACCTTCACAACCAACAGGCTTTTGCAGAAACGACTTGTGTCACTTCCAAGCTTTCGTCCTAAAAGTGTGACTTCTGCCTTGCTCTCGCTGGGAGGGATCAGCTGGGCTCTAAGTCCACGTGAGAAACTCTGTAGTGATGTCCACCTAGTGAAGACTAAGGCTCCCTCCAAACGGCCGGCAACTTGCTGCCCCACGAGGGAGCCATCCTGGGGGGTTCCTCCAGCCTCAGTCGAGCTTTGGGTGGGGGGAAATGTAAATGACCTAAACTGACCCAAGAAGAGAAAGAAAATCTGAATAAACCAATAATCAACAGAGCAATTGGTGCAGTGGTCAAACACCTCCTTGCCCATGTCAGGGCTGGCTCCACAAGTGTGGGACCTCCCCCGGGCAGGCACATGGGACCCCAAGCTTAGATGGGCACTTGGTCTAATGCCTTGTGCCACTATCTTGAAATTCTTAAATCTTTTTAAACAACAAGTTCCTCATTTTCAGTTGACACTGGATCCTGCAAATTATGTAGCCAGTCCTGCCCACACCTGTGTAGTTTTATAGGTTTTATAACTTTTAAAGTATTGATAATCTAAAGCCTTTTAGGAAACAGGGAAAGAAAGCAAGTTACCCAGTTTATTTTAGAAGAAAAGCATAATTTTCAAGCCTCCAGGATCTCTAGAACAAAGTCATTTAGACGTGTAGGGATAAAATGTGATTTCATCAGATCAGCCAGAACATGAGCAACTACCAGAGTCATTCATTACCAAGGAAGTTTGATATTGACCTCCACATATGAACTGTCCTTTCCTCCAATGAAGTTTTCTGATTTTTTTTTATTTTTCTGGTCCTAATAAGGAACATGTTGGACAAACTTATCCTAAGTTCATTCCATGCTAGTTGATGAGTTAACTATTTTAAGCTCTTCCGGTACTTGTAGACTTTTAAAGCCTTAATGTGAATTTTTTTGCAGGTCACTTGCCTGTGAACCATGGAAAAAATTGGCAGATTGAACGGATGTTTATCCAAAGTCAGACTCAGCACCTTTATTCAGAAACTCTAAGGAAAAAAAAAAGCTGAAGTTTGTCTCAGGAATTTCATGGAGACCACAACGGCAGCATATTCTGCTGGGTCCATGGTTCTGATCTAATCAACACTGTGTCTTTAGAAGGCAGTTCCGAGCTAGTCTTTGTGGCCTTATGATTTTAGTTGCTCGTTTTAGTTAATCATCTGCTACTGTTTTTTAATGCAAACCAGAATCCACTTTGTTGATGAATCAAAAACATCAGTGCCTCCATTCTTACTCACTTTCATGTTTCCTGCCTTATTTTCATTTATTCATTTTCAATGAGAAGATAACTCATATGTGGGGTTTTCCGACAGCCGAAAGGTACCTGAAATTAAAAATCTCAGAACGTTTCGGAGAACAATGATGACAGATAATTTCCTACCATTCAGGTGTTAAAGAACTAATCAATCCAAGCTTGCAAGGTGGGATGAGCTTGTCTCTGTAGTGAATGATGCTATGAAGAGCAGAGAACTTCCAAAAGGGAATAAGGAGCAACTCTTGCAATGTGAGAGTAGAACTGCTTTATCCTTAACAGGCACACAGCTTAATAGCATGCAACAGGCATTGGTTGGGTCAGTCAGGGCATGACACTGCTCTGATGGTTAATGTGGGACTTACTAGGCTCTTTTCTTGAGGGGGGCTTCCCAGTGGTGCTAATGGTAAAGAACCCACCTGCCAATGCAAAAAGAGAAGTGGATTCCATCCCTGGGTCGGGAAGATCCCCTGGAGGAGGGCATGGCGACCCCCTTCAGCATTCTTGCCTGGAGAATCGCACGGACAGAGGAGCCTGTTCCTGGGGTCACAAAGAGCCAGGCACAACTGAAGCAACTCGGCACGCATGCAGACTTCTTTTCGGACTTTCCTTTTTAACAGGAGGCGACCCTCATTTTCTGCCCCGTGGACTCCCCAACACAGACACTCACTCGTAAAACCAACAGAGGAGAGTCTGCGGGTAGGACTGATGCGACAGTCCTTTATGACATAATCGGGGTGACACCCCAGCTCCCTGGACACAGTCTGTCAGAGGCCAGTCAGAGGTCTGGCCCATACTTCCGGGGGGCTATTTAAAGATGTAACTCAGGAGGTGGGAAACAGAGGCCACCTCCGTGTCTGGGCTCCACGGCCAAACCTCTCCGGGTCAAATCCCAGCCCCACTGCACATGAGTTCCAAGAACCATAAGCATTTACGAATTTCCAAGTGCGTTTCCTCATCTGTGAAATGGAGCATCTACTCGCCCCTTCCTCCGGGGTTATTAAATTCTAGCAGTTCCTCATTTCCACACGCTCTCGGGACATCTTCATGGTGGCTGCCTGACATCACTCCCTACCACCGCCCCCCGCCCTTTAAAATGTAAACCCCTGCTCGGGGAACTAAGATCCCACCTGCCTCCTGTGGCACCCAAAAATTTTTTAAAAAAATAAAATGTAAATAAACTTACTTTAATTAAAAAGCAAATTTAATAGTACTCCTAGAAATTTTTAAGTAGTAGTATTATGAAAGAGGATTGTAAGCATACATTACCAGTAATAAAGATTACTTGTGTGCAGACCTCCAAAATTCATCCTGCACATCATCTGTGAAGGCTGTGTTTGCGCCCTTGAGTGGCTGGGGCCGGGAGGGCGGCGTGCAAAGAGCCTGAGCTCAGCTCGGCTCACAGACACACCAGAATCACACCCATCTGCAGAACAGTCATCAGAGAAAAGGCCAGAGCCAGCACAGAAGATCTTCCACAACTAAGACATAAAGAAGGAGCCACGGCCAGAGGAGGAGGGCAGACCCACACTGCAGTCGATGCGTGACCCCCGAAGCGGGAGTGCTTCCACCGCGGGGGTTCTCGCGTGGGAGCCCGAGCTCGGAGCCCACAGGGCCGTCCAGCCCAGGGTCCTGCCCTGGGGAGAGGAGCCCTCGGAGCATCAAGCTTTGAAGGCAGGCAGGGCCTCACTTTGGGAGCGCCCCAGGACTGGGGGAAACAGAGGCGTCCCTGGTGGTCCTGCAGCGAAGAGTGCCTGCCCACGCAGGGGACCCCGGAGCCGCCAGGACCACGGAGCCCTCCCGCTGCAACGGAAGACCCCACAAGCGTCACGCAGCTAAGAACTAACACAGCCAAAACTGACTAAATACATATCTTAAAAAAACCAAAACGGGTGCATATGAATCAAACGTTTTGCAACAATAAAAGGGCCCACAGCCCCTCACGTGCCCCTGGCCGTGGGCCGGAGCCGCGGACAGACACCGGCGGGGGGCACCCTGGGGACCGTGGACAGGGCCGCTTGCTGGCCGCAGGGTCCTCCCTCCTGCTCGGGGGAAGGCCGGGTCCACCGGACCGCTGTGCGCACAGCGTGGACGCCTCGGGCCACGTGGCTAACTGGCCAGGGACCCACCCCCCCAGCAGGGGGGGCTGCCTAGGGACCCCGAGCCCACAGTCCTGCCCCCCGCAGGCCTCGCGCCAGCTGCGCCCCCCGGAGGGCAGGCATCCGTTCCAGAACCCTCTCCGCGCGTCTGGCCCTGCCCTCCGGAGAGCTGCCTGTTTGTGCCGGGCCGGCCTCGGCCACCAGGGGGCAGGTGCCAGACGCAAGAAACACTATGATCTCAGGCCTAACTAATTAATTAGAAAAAAACCCAGCAGGATCTGCCTTGCCATGTTGAGGAACGAAGATCCCACACGCCAAAGAGCACCGCGAGCCACAACTCCTGCAGCCCGAGCTCGGAGCCCACGGGCCGCGGGCAGAGGGTCTGTGCACGCTGCTGAAGATCCCGCGTGAAGCAGCCAAGGCTCCAGACAGCCGGAGAAATCAGGACGCCAATGCATTTATTTTTTGGCTGCACTGACTTTTGTTTTTTTTTTTTTTTTGCACGGGCTTCTCTGGTTTCAGCGAGGGGGCTGCTCTCGAGTCGCAGCGTGCAGGCCTCTTCCTGCAGCGGCTTCTCCTGGGGTGGAGCGCAGGCTCTAGCGCGTGGGCTGCGGCCTCGTGGCTCCCGGCTCTAGAGCGCAGGCTCAGTAGTTGTAGTGAAGGGCCTAGTTGCCCTGCGGCATGAGGGATCTTCCCAGACCAGGGATCAAGCCCCTGTCCCCTGCATTGTCAGGCAGATTCTTATCCACTGCACTACCAGGGAAGTCTAATAAATAAACAAACATTAAAAAAAAATCAAATAGGTGAAATTCGTTAGTGCACCATAAGCTCAAAAAAGAAAAAAAAGAACCCACTATCCCCCAGCTGGGGGGTCCAGCTGAACCCTGGCTCTGACCCCTTGTAGGTAAACACAAGCTTTGGGATACCCGATACTCCACCATGTCAGGAACTAGCCCCTCCACCAGTGAGCTGACACCAGCTCTGGGGTCCCTGAGCCACACAACCAGACTCCAGGACCCAGCTCTGCCTGCCAGTAGTCTGGAACTTACCCCAAGTCCTGCCTTCACCCGCCAGTGGGTGGGCAGCAGCTCCAGAGTCTCCCGGACACTCTGCCCCCCAGAGAGCGTAAGCCCAGGGGTCCCTGGGATTCCGCAGGCAGCTGCTCCGTGATCCGGGCCCACCAAGCAACAACCTGCAGACTGGGGGTCAGCCACGCCTCCCCGACCACCTGCACAGTCAGCCCTCCCCGCAGCCCTCACTGGGGAACCGCTGGGGCATAGAGCTGGGGCGACGAGGGGGTGTGCACTGCTGTATACTGCGATGCCTCCTGCGAAAAGCCACCTCTCCAAGGCTGGAGACACCGAGGCTCATTGTCGTGGAGACGACAGTTAAAGAAAAGAGTGAATACTGAAACAACAAGGGAAAAGCAGCAAATACCAGACGAGAGACCCCATGGGGCTACAGTGGATTTGTCAGCAGAAACTTTGCAGGCCAGAAAGGAGTGGCATGATATATTAAAAGGGAATGAAGATGACTATTTAAAGAGATGAAAGGGAATAACTTACCCCCCAAGAATACTCCCCTCGCCAAGGCTCTTGATCAGATTTGATGGAGAAATCAAAAATTTTACAGACAAGCAAAAGCTAAAAGAGTTCAGCACCAGCGCACTCTTTAGGAGAAATGTTAAAGGGGGCTGTCCCTGGTGGTCCAGGAGCCAAGGCGCCGTGCTCCCAATACAGGGGGCCCAGGCTGCAGCCCAGGCCCCGTGTGCCTCAGCCAAGACCCGGCACCGCTGATAAATAAGTAAGATTGAAAGAAAAAAGGAAATTCTCTAAGAGAAGGAGAGAAGGTCACAACTAGAGAGAAGAAAAGATGAAACGAAAAAGCTCCCGGGTAAAGATAGGAAAACATACAGGAAAGGGAGAAGGCCCACCACATACAAGGCTTGCAGGAAGGTTAAAAGACAAGAGCAGACAAAATCATTTCTATCCATAAGAAGCAGTTAAGGGGCACACAGAACAATTAGATGTTAAATATGGTATTAAAAGTAGTAATGGTGAGGAGAGGATAAACCCAGGGCTGTTAAAAATGTACTTAAAATTAAGAGACCAGCCACATAACACAGTCATGTACACATATATGCTGCCGTATAAAACCTGATGGTGGGGACTTGCCTGGTGGTCCAGTGACTAAGACTCCATGCTCCCAATGCATGGAACCAGGTTCAATCCCTGGTCAGGGAAGTAGACCCCACAGACTGCAAATAACACCTGGCACAGACAAATAAATAAATTTTTTTTAAACGCATGGTATCCACAAGCCAAGATCCATAATAGAAATACACACAAAAAAGAAAAAGGGGTAAATAAGCACCCTTAATAAATACAGTGAAAAAAAAAATCAACATTGTTGCTGCTAAGTCCTGTCTGACTCTTTGAGACCCCATGGACTGTAGCCCACCATGCCCCTCTGTTCATGGAATTCCCAGGCAAGAATACTGATGTGGCTTGCCATTTCCTCCTCCAGGGGATCTTCACGACCCAGGGATTGAACGCAAGTCTCCTGCGTTGCAGGCGGGTTATTTACCGCTGAGCTACTAGGAAATACGGTGCCAGGCACATAGTTGGTGCTTAATAAATACAGACTCAGTCTAGCTCAGCCACTCAGGCGTGTCCGACTCTGCGACCCCATGGACTGCAGAATGCCAGGCCTCCCTGTCCATCACCAACTCCTGAAGTTGGCTCAAACTCATGTCCATTGAGTCGGTGTTGCCATCCAACCATCTCATCCTCTGTTGTCCCCTTCTCCTCCTGCCTTCAATCTTTCCCAGCATCAGGGTCTTTTCTAATGACTTAGCTCTTCGGGGGAGGTGGCCAAAGTACTGGAGTTTCAACTTCAACATCAGTCCTTCCAATGAACACCCAGGACTGATCTCCTTTAGGATGGACTGGTTGGATCTCCTTGCAGTCCAAGGGGCTCTCAAGAATCTTCTCCAACACCACAGTTCAAAAACAGCAAATTTTTGGCCCTCAGCTGTCTTTATGGTCCAACTCTCACATCCATGCATGACTATTGGAAAACCATAGCTTTGATAATATAACATAATTTGATAATATAAGCACAACTAATGCTTAACAATTATGTGTCTGGACTTGGCTTTCCAACCCTTCTCATTGCTGTATTGCCGGCAACCGTCACCCACCAGTCAGTGCCTGCACACCGCAGGGGACACAGACTGGCCCCGGGTAGCTGTCACCTGCTGTAAAGAGACCAGAGCAAATTACGACTAAGAAGCGTCCAAACCAAAGGAAGAGATCGCCTGATTAAAAGGAAAACAAGTGCACATAAAAAATGCAGAACATTTCTCATTCAAGTATGTGCAGCTGGTTCTTAATATTAACTTTGACTTCCGGACTTCTTTCCTCCTCCTCATCTCACCTTTCTGCTCAAAGTGCAAAAAGTACCTGATGCCCTTTTGCACTAAAGCAAACATATTTGGGAAGAAAAAGCAGCTAGTGTGCAAATCTTTTAATTAATTTTACAGCATCGGTACTTGGGAGTTGATGCCACTTGGAAAGCCCAGGTGCGAGGCGTCCAGATGATTAAGCGTTCTGCAAATATTTTTTTGCTGATAAAGGGAGGCTCTGCAGGACAGAACAATCACGGACAGCATGAGTGATGATGTCATTTGGGTCAATGTCCGATTCAGGTGATTAGAGAAAGTTCAACAAATTAGGCTGAATCACAAACGGAGCCTTGGCTTTTGACCAAAGTTGTTCAATAGGCTTTGCCAAATACATGCTGACAGATTAATTTGACCCACCCATTTCCACGTTCTCTGAATGCCACAAAGTGTAGGGAAATGAGTAAGGCCTGTGGAGTCAAAGAGGTTGGGATTTGGGTCTAAGTTTTCTGCTTACAGTGTTTCCCTGAGTGAAATATTTGAATTCTCCAAGCTTATTAAAACGTGGGAAGATTCCTAGCTCCCTGGCAAGGCTATTTGAGGATTAGTTGAGACAAGGTACAGGAAAGGGCCTCGAACACAATAAATGTTAATCACCCTAATTAAATATTTGTGCATTTTAGTTTGTTACTGAAATCCAGTGAGATTCCATGAAGGCCAAAGGGAATGTGTAGTCAGTTCCTAGGAGTTCCAAAAAGGACTTTCAAAACGAGGTGTAAGGGTTTCTCTGAGGGCTCAGTGGGTAAAGAATTCATCTGCCAATGCAGGGGTGTAGGTTTGATTCCTGGGTTGGAAAGATCCCCTGGAGAAGGAAATGGCAACCCACTCCAGTATTCTTGCCTGGGAAATCCCACGGACAGAGGAGCCTGGTGGGCTACAGTCCCTGGGGTTGCAGAGAGTCAGACGTGATTCAGTGACTAAACAACAATCCTTATGAAGGGAGCTATTTTTCATTTTTGCCTTTTGATCCAGAAACATGAGTTCTGACACTGCCCCTGCTCTGCGCCAAGTACTGAGCCAGGAATGTGCCGAATTTTCTTATTCCCAGAAGAACATGTGCACATGAGGTATTTCAGTCTCTATTTAATAGCCCAGAGAAGCTGAGTAAAGTCAAGTCACACAGCTAGGAGATGATGCCTAGAGGATGAAAGCGCAGCTGAAGTTAATCCCTGCAAATTTGTGTCTTTCCCGCTAGCAAGGTGGGGTTTACAAGGCGGGGAACTGTGTTTCTTTAGAGGAGAGGCACGTTGGCGAACGTAGTTCTCAGGTCAGCCAAGAAGTGCAAGCATCGCTTAGAGTTATGATGACTTTCACATCCCTTAAACCATCCACAAGGGAAAGTGAAGTCGCTCAGTCCTGTCTGACTCTTTGGAACCCCATGGACTGTAGCCTGCCAGTCTACTCCGTCGGTGGGATTCTCCAGGCTGGAATACTGGAGTGGGTTGCCATTTCCTTCTCCAAGGTGCATCGTAAAGTCATCTCTCATCAATCCACCCAGTTAGCTTTCCCTCCAGGGCTGGAAGAGAGTGAAAGCAACATGAAGTGGTTAGCTTGTGTCTCGGGGCTATGTCCTATGAAAAAGGGCTTTCCAGGGGCTCATTGGCCAAGAATCCGCCCGCAGTGCAGGAGCCGCAGGAGTCTCGAGTTTGATCCCTGGGTCGGGTGTTCCGCCCGTAGTCCGAGTCCCTGGTCAGGAAAGAAGACTCCTCGAAACAACGCAACTCGCAATAGGGGAATTTATTACTGACTCGAGTCAGGGCCTCCCGCCCTCACCAGGTGTGTGAGGACGAAAGGCCCCAAGCCCCAGTTCTCTCGGTATTTATTAGGTCAAAATAAGCAGCAGGTAGTTGGTGCAATCAGATTGGTTACACAGTGGGTAGTTGGCGCAAGCGGATTGGTTACACAGTTGCAAGGTAATTTTTGTTGGCCCAACATGGGGCTTTCAGCTTTCCCCTGATAGGTTCCCTTTTTTCTGGCTAGGCATATGTTGATTGGCTGGCTCCAGGAGGCCTGATAATTATGTTAGCCCGGGAAACCAGGCCTACTCCTAATCTAGGCTGCCTGCCATGGCATTAGCCGTGACAGCCTCATATTTCCCCCCTGTCTTTATACTTTTGTAGAGGAATCTTTTTCTTTACCCTGTGAAATTGACTGATATTGTTGTCTCAATACCATAATTTGGATGGTATTTAGGTGCTCCCTAATAAATGAGACCAGACGGTAAAATGCATGGACCAAAGGTCAGTAACAATATTAATATTATGAGTGGATCCATGAGGGTGGAAATCAAAGTGGTCAACCAGGGGGAGCGCTGAAACCAAGATTCAAATCAGCCTTGTTGGGCTTCTTGTTTTCTCTTCCGCTGGGCTAGTCCTTCTCTTACTTTCTGGAGAGATTTTTGTACCACCCCTGAATGGTCGATATAGAAACAGCATTTTTCTCCCAGTGCTGTACATAATCTTCCTTGTTGCAGAAACAACAAATCTAAACCTCTCTTATTCTGTAACACTACTTCAGGCAAGGAGCTCAAGGATTCTTGGAGGTGCGAAATGGACTATTCCCGTTGTTTTACAACCCCAAGGGGCGCAATAAAAAGAGTCAATTCCCCCACATTTTTCAATTTGTTTCCAATCCCTTCTTCCCCCCGGGCAGACATAGACAGGCACCTGTTTGTAGTACTGTGGGCCTTTTCGCTCACAGTTACGGGTGAACAGACCGAAAGAGCCGTGGGCAAAGAACTTGGTCAGTCGGTGGGGACCAAACCCATTACTGTCAGCCGCCAGCACGCACAAATCAAAGGTCAGTACTGGCCACCATGTCCCTTTGGGGGCCACGTTGGAGCTCAAATTAAGCACTTTTCCAGTCTCAGGATTGTAGATCACTCAAGTCAGTTTAGCTGTCTGATGGGGGTTGTGGCTGGTTGCTCCGGGGCCGATGAAAACTGTTATCAGCAGGAGAGTTAAGAGGGCTCCCGTCGTACGAGTTTCAGTTTCAAAGGGTTTGACGGGTGAAGTCTTGCCTCTCATTCTGCTTGCATCTTTTTCTGTTCTCCCGGGGTGGCTTGCCACACGTGATTGCAGTGAACCCAGGGCCCGATCCCGTTGACCTTAACAGCAGTAGGAGTGGTAAGGAGAACAACATAAGGGCCTTTCCATCTAGGTTCTAATGCTTTAGATTGGTGTCGTTTTACCCAAACCCAATCACCTGGGCCAATATTATGTGAGGAGATGGTCCCCTTGCTTGGACCCTCGTGTATCTCTCGAATTAATTTCCAAACATGGCTATGCACCTTACTTAGTGCCATCAGTGATTGCTGGAATTGTCCCAAAGTAGGGGGTGGTAGGCATTTTCCCTCGAATATAGGACACACAGGAGGGGGTCTTTCATACAGAATCTCAAAGGGGTAAGATTCAGCTTATAAGGGGTGTTGTGCGCCTGAAAGAGCGCAAAGGGGAGGAGGGTCACCCAGTCCCCGCCAGTCTCTATTGCCAACTTTGTCAAAGTTTCTTTTAGGGTCCGATCCATTCTCTCAACCTGTCCTGAGCTCTGGGGATTATATTCACAATGTAACTTCCATTTTGTCCCCAGAACTTGGGCCAGCCCTGTACAATCTGGCTCACAAAGGCAGGTCCGTTATCAGAGCCCATAGTCACTGGCAGCCCATACCTAGGCACTATCTCCTCTAAGATCTTTTTAGCAACCACTGTTGCTGTCTCTCCCTTAGTGGGGAAGGCTTCCACCCACCCCGAGAAGGTATCTACCAGAACCAACAGATAGCGGTACCCGTACTTGCCTGGCCTTACCTCAGTGAGATCTATCTCCCAGTGTTGCCCTGGCTCTTCCCCTCGGTACCTTGTTCCCATGTGCTGCCTTTTCCCTGTCCTCATCAGCTGGCACGCTTTGCAAGCCTGGATTATCTCTCATACAGTTGCATTTTGTCGAGGGAACCTCAGGCAGGCTGTCTGGAGAAGTGTCAGGGTCTTTTTTTTTTTTTTCCCAAGTGTAGTTGTGTGCAGGTGTTCACATAGGTGACGACCCAGGATGACGACCCAGGATGGCAGGCAATATCAGGTTGTTGTTTTGATCTCAGTACCATCCATCTTTGTCATCTTTCTGGAGGGTGGTATCCTCGTTGATCCAAACGAGGTCAGGAAGGGAATAGTCGGGGACTGGCGGCAGAGTCCCCATACCAGGAGGTGGAATTCCCATGGCTAATATGGGGGCGGCGTAGTCCCAGCTGGCCGCTTTTAGTAGGGCCCGTCCGAGTGTCTGGAAAGCCTGTTTCATTGGCTCAGTCCAAGTCCAGTTTGGGGTCTCTTTACTTTTCTCATATAAGGGCCGGGCCTTCTCAGCAAACCCCATGATCCACAGTCTGCAATATCCAACAGTCCCCAGAAACTCTCTCACCTGGCAGCGGGTTTGGGCTCTGGTATCTGCAATATTGTTTCCTTCATGGCCTGAGTTAGCCACCTTTGCCCCTGCCTGATCTTATACCCCAAATAGGTGACCTCTTGCCAGGCTATTTGTGTCTTCTTTGCGCTAGCACCATACCCCAAGGTGCCTAGAGTCTGTAAGAGGTCCCCGCTGGCACGGCTGCATGCCTCCTCTGTGGTTCCAGCCAACATAAGGTCATCCACATATTGCAGCAGGATGACCTCTGGGTGGTGAGTCCGATATTCATAGAGGTCTTCACTCAAAGCCTCATTAAACAAGGTAGGGGAGTCTTTGAACCCCTGTGGGAGGCGGGTCCAAGTTAGTTGTACTACCGGTTGGACTTCCCCCTCAGTCCACTCAAGGGCAAATATCTCCTGGCTCTGGGCCGCCAGGGGTAGGCTGAAAAAAAGCATCTTTTAAGTCTAACACAGTGTACCAAGTGTACTCAGGCAGCAGACTGCTCAGGAGGGTATACGGGTTGGGGACAGTAGGGTGTATGTCACTCACCCGCTTGTTGACTTCTCGTAGGTCCTAGACAGGTCTGTAATTCGTACTCCCTGGCTTCTTCACCGGTAGTAAGGGGGTGTTTCAAGGGGATTGGCACCGCTTGAGAATTCCGGCATCCATGAGCCATCGAATGTGGGGAGTGATCCCCCGCCGAGCCTCCTGGCTCATAGGATATTGCTTCACCCTCACAGGAGTCGCCTCGGCTTTTAGTTCGATGATGACCGGATGTCTCTGTTTAGCCAGTCCCGTTCTTGCTGTTTCTGCCCATGCCAACGGGTATTTGTGGACCCACGGTTGTATATCTGGTGTTATAACCTCTGAGGGCTTAGGCACAAAAAGTCTGTATTCATCTCTTAAGGCTAGAGACAAGACATGTATCGGCTGTCTAAGTCCATCCGTGACTGACATTCCCCCAGGGTCAAAATGGATCTGAGCATTAACTCTAGTCAACATGTCCCGTCCAAGCAGAGGGGCTGGGCATTCTGGCATCACCAAAAATGAATGGGACACCTGGTGGGTCCCCAGATTTACTTTCCGTTCTGTGGTCCAACAATATCTTTTTGTCCCCGTGGCTCCCTGCACCAAGCTGGTTTTCTTAGACATTGATCCCAGTTTTTGGTTTAAAACAGAGTGTTGGGCGCCAGTGTCCACCATGAAGCCAACGGGTTTCCCCTCCACATGTATGGTTACCCAGGACTCGGGGAGGGGTGCCGAGTCTTGACTCCCCTAGTCACTCTCTTCCCTGCATATAGAACTCGAGTTCCAGGGGAGATTCCCTCTCCTGTGTCATTCCTCTCTTTGAGTCCCTCTTAGGGCACTCGTTTTTCCAGTGCCCCCGTTCTTTGCAGTAAGCGCACTGATCCTTCTTTAGGGCCTGCCTTTTTGGTCTCTCTTTTTCTCCCGTATGGGGGCCTCGAGGCTCCCTCAATTCTGTTCCGGGCTTTATCTCCGCAAAAAGAATCTTGGCCAGCTCTCTCTGGTTCTTCTGGTTTTCCCTCGCCCTATGTTCCCTATCTTCCTTCCTGATCTTCTCAGCTAGTTCCCTTTCCTCCCGATGAAGTCGTTCCTCCCTTTCTTCTGGGGTCTCCCTATTATTAAATACCTTTTCAGCTGCTTTCAGTAAGTCTTGTATTGTCTGTTCTCCCAATCCCTCTATCTCTTGTAATTTCCTCCTGATATCTGGGGCTGCCTGATTCACAAACGCTAACAGAACTGCAGCACTGACTCCTCAGCTTGGGGGTCCATAGGTGTATATTGCCTAAAGGCTTCCATGAACCTCTCTAGGAAGGCTGCCGGGCTCTCAGTGGGCTCTTGTCTTACTAAATTTACCTTTGCCAAATTTGCTGGCTTCCTAGCTGCGGCCCGCAGACTAGCCATTAGAGTCTGGCAGTACACTCAGAGACGCTCCCTACCTTCCACTCGCTCAAAATCCCAGTTAGACCGCAACAGAGAAAGCCCCTCGTCCACGAGATGAGGCTGGGCGGTTGGTCTCCCGTCGACCCACGGGACCTGTTTCCGCGCCTCTGCCAGGATTTGCTCCCATTCTTCCGTGTTGAAGAGCACCTGCAACAGCTGCTGGCAATCATCCCAGGTGGGGTTGTGAGTGAACAAAATGGGAAAAGGGCCAGTATTGATAGGTTCACTCTCCGTCCGGGTTAGCTGGTCCCACCCGGACGGGGAGTGCCTGTACAGTAGATGAAGGTAACTCTGGGTCCCCATGATCTCGCTCACCCCCACCCCCTCTATTCTCTCTTCGGGGTCGGGACTCCCCTGCCCCTTCTGATTCATCGGGGGGGCTCTTCCCCCCGGGGGAACCTGTAACGGAGGAGGGGCATATGCCGGGGTCCTAATTTCCGTCTCCAAGTCAATCAGGTTCCGGTCCGAGGATTCTTGCAAGACCAGTTTTGGGCCCTTATTCTTCTTGGCTTCCTCTGGGGGAGTGAGAGTTTCCATAACCAGGGCCTGTACATTAAGAGAATCAGGGAGTTTGTGAACAAAAGGTTTTAACCATTCGGGTGGATCTTCTACTAGATCTTTCCAGACCATAACATATGGGACTTGGCTCGGGTGGCCCCAGGGATCAGGAGCCATAACTTTTTCTTTCACTGCCCGAATAATAGAAGGTTGAAAAGTTTCCTCTGGAGGCCATCCAACTTGGAAGGCGGGCCACTCTGCAGAGCAAAAGGTTATTAATTTACTCTTTGTAACCAGTAGCAACAGATCATACACTCTAGCCCTGACATCCGAGAAATGATCAGTCATGAGAGAGAGTGAGGTAGATTTTCCTTGCCCCATAGTGAGAGTCAGAAGAAAGTCACTGAGAGTTACCACCAATAAATCCTATCGGGAGTGGTGGCGGCCAGGAGGTTGGGCTTGTGATATGCTTCGTGGAACTATTTGAGTGCCTTAGTCATTGCAAGGAAGTTTTCTTGCTGGGGGCAGGCACCCTAAGGGTTTCTAGCCCATTCTGTGACCCCCTTATCCTTTCACGGGAGTCTTCCAGTGGCAGGCACCCTATCGGCTCTTAAGTGCCTGTCCTGTGCCCACACAGACGGGTTTTTATTTGGCCAGATTCTTGGTTTAGAATACGAGAAAAAAGAAAGGAGTTTCACCCTCTCGGGCTCCCGTTACTGGGGCTGACTTGTTGGGAGGCCTTCAGAATCCGCCAGGGAGTAGCCCTGGCCGGGACTTGTCAGTTGACCCAACAACTGTCTGCCTGTTCACTGAAAATCCCAGAAACAGAAATGAGGCTCCAAGGCTTTATAGGAAGTAGACAACGACACACCAGAGAACAACGAGACAGGAGACAATGCCGGCAGTTATACAGAAAAACACACAGACAGACACACATCGGCCAACAACACAGATCCTCTGGAACAAGGGTCACCTTACCGAATGGCGTCCACTGTTCCCCAGATTCAGGCTTAGGAGAGGAGGTCTCCTTCCCGCAGAGCTGGCTGCCTCCCAGCGCGCTTGCTGGCCTCGGCCTCACGCCAGCCGGAACGGCCAATCCGTTCCCTCATGGAAAGCTTTCCCTAATGCCAGACACCTTCCCGCTTCACAGCAGGACCCTGGCTTTACTCTGGACTTTCTGCACCAGACACCTTCCTGCTTCACAGAAGGGCCTCGGCTTTACTCTGGACTTTCTGCACCAGACACCTTCCTGCTTCACAGCAGGGCCTCGGCTTTACTCTGGACTTTCTGCGCCAGACACCTTCCTGCTTCACAGCAGGGCCTCGGCTTTACTCTGGTCTTTTTCTAAACCTGCCTGAGCACCGGTGCTATTACCTGTCTTTTTTCCCCTTTGTTCCAAAGAGCGTTCTTCCCCGGTCAAGGGATCCCGGACGAGCCCCCAAATGTTCTGCCCGTAGTCCGAGTCCCCGGTCGGGAAAGAAGATTCCTCGAAACAATGCGACTCGCAATAGGGGAATTTATTACTGACTCGAGCCAGGGCCTCCCGCCCTCACCAGGTGTGTGAGGACGAAAGGCCCCAAGCCCCAGTTCTCTCGGTATTTATTAGGTCAAAATAAGCAGCAGGTAGTTGGCGCAATCGGATTGGTTACACAGTGGGTAGTTGGCGCAAGCGGATTGGTTACACAGTTGCAAGGTAATTTTTGTTGGCCCAACATGGGGCTTTCAGCTTTCTCCTGATAGGTTCCCTTTTTTCTGGCTAGACATATGTTGATTGGCTGGCTCCAGGAGGCCTGATAATTATGTTAGCCCGGGAAACCAGGCCTACTCCTAATCTAGGCTGCCTGCCATGGTGTTAGCTGTGACAGCCTCACATGGGAAGATCCCCTGGAGGAGGAAATGGCAACCCACTCCAGTATTCTTGCCTGGAGAGTCCCACGGACAGAGGAGCCTGGCGGGCTACAGTCCATGCAGTTGTAGAGAGTCAGACACGGCTTAGAGACTAGGCTCGCGGGCCTGTGAAAAATGCACACCCTCCACTCCTGGAACCGTGTGCTCACGCTTTGAGATGTGCAGGGCGAGTGAGACGAGGGCTGGATCTCACTCCCCGGGTCCCCTCACGAGTGAGGCTACTACCGTCACTCGTTTTCCCTTCTGTCCTCATCAGCCCTCTGCTCTGAGCCAGGGGGGTTGAGTCTCGGGGTTAAAGGTGCGCATAGTGCAGCTCCACTCCACCACCTGCTTACGAGTAGTTGTTATTCTTTGGTTGCTCGGTCATGTCTGACTCTTTTGTGACCCCAGGGACTGTAGCCCATCAGGTTCTTCTGTCCATGGGCTTTCCATGAATACCGCAGAGGGTTGCCATTTCCTTCTCCAGGGGATCGTCCCAGCCCAGGGCCTGAACTTTCATCTCCTGCATTCCCAGCCAGGGTCTTTACCACTGAGCCACCTGAGAAGCCCTGCTTATAAGTAATAGTTGACCTAAATAATAATAAATAAAATAAATGATATTCTACTATTCAGAGGAGCAGTGCCAATCTTATGTGCAGAATCTTGGCTACAAATGTCAAGGAAATCCCTTGATCTCTCAATTCTCTCCTTCCTCTCCCTGTTTAAAAATATTTACTTGATTTATTTGGCTGTGCCAGGTCTTTTTAATTTTATTTCAATTTCAATTTAATTGTCATTTCAATGAAATTAAAAGATGGTTGCTCCTTGGAAGAAAAGTTATGACCAACCTAGACAGCATATTAAAAAGCAGAGACATTACTTTGCCAACAATGGTCCGTTTAGCCAAGGCTATGGTTTTTCCAGTACTCATGTATGGATGTGAGAGTTGGACTATAAAGAAAGCTGAGCATGGAAGAATTGATGCTTTTGAACTGTGGTGTTGGAGAAGACTCTTGAGAGTCCCTTGGACTGCAAGGAGATCCAACCAGCCCATCCTAAAGGAAATCAGTCCTGAATGTTCATTGGAAGGACTGATGCTGAAGATGAAACTCAAATAATTTGGCCACCTGGTGCAAAGAGCTGACTCATTTGAAAAGACCCTGATGCTGGAAGGGATTGAAGGTGGGAGGAGAAGGGGATGACAGAGGATGAGATAGTTGGATGGCATCACCGACTCCATGGACATGAGTTGGAGTAAAATCCGGGAGTTGGTGATGGACAGGGAGGCCTGGTGTGCGGCCGCCCACTGGGTCACAAAGAGTTAGACATGACTGAGCGACTGAACTGAACTGTGCTGGGTGTTAGCTTTAGCATTGGGATCTTTTTTTAGTTGTGGCATTTGAAATCTTTACTTGCATCATGTGGAACCTAGTTCCCTGAAGAGGGATCAAACCTGGGACCCCTGCTCTGGGAGCATGGAGTCTTAGCCACTGGACCACCAAGGAAGTCCCCTTTCTTCCCCTTTTTTCCCTTCCCTCCTCTTCCCTCCCCCCGCCCCTCTCTATTACCTGGCCATCTCAAAAGCCAAGTGGATTGCATTCCCAGTGTAGCATCATGAACTGATTTTCCATTTGCCATTGTTCAGTCACTAGAGTGAAATCGCTCAGTCATGTCCGACTCGTAGTGACCCCATGGACTGCAGCCCACCAGGCTCCTCCTTCCATGGGGTTTCCCAGGCAAGCATCCTGGAGTGGGTTGCCATTTGCTTCTCCAGGCAATCTTCCTGACCCAGGGATTGAACCCAGCTCTCCCACGTTTCAGGCAGACGCTTTACCGTCTGAGCCACCAGGGGATCCCGTTCAGTCACTAAGTCATGTCCAACTTTGCGAGGGTCTGCAGCACGCCAGGCTTCCCTGTCTCTCGCTGTCTTCCAGAGTTTGCGCAAGTTCATGTCCACTGAGTCACTGATGCTACCTAAGCATCTCATCTTCTGCCGCCCTCTTCTCCTTTTGCCTTCAAAAGTGTCCATTAGATTTTTGTTCAAGCTAAAAATTGAGGCAGACTTGGGGGAGACAGAACAGTGATGGAGGAGACACACGAATCAGCCACGGGCGCTGAGCGGCACGGTGAGTGACGACAGTCGTCACAGGTCCGAGCTGTGTTCACCCGGCTGAGAGCGGTGCCTCACCCCCATCTGCCGGGCCTCAGAGAGGAGGCAGTGTGGCTTGGCTGAGGATGTCAGCAGGATGCCTCTGGGGAAATGTGCCTACACGTATTGGTCCCCATGAAGTTCAGGAGTGTCATTAATATAATCAGTGAAAAGACAAAAGTTCTTTAAACTCTGAGCCTCAGTTTCCTCCACATCTGTAAAGTAGAGGTAATATTAGCACATTCTTAAGAGTGAATATATTGGCTTCCCAGGTGGCTCAGTGGTAAAGAAACCGCCTGCCAAGCAGGAGACGCAGCTGTGACCCCTGGGTCAGGAAGATCCCCTGGAGAAAGAAACGGCAACCCGCTCCAGTATTCTTGCCTGGAGAATCCCATGGACAGAGGGGCCTGGCGGGCTACAGTACACAGGGTCACAAGAGTCAGACATGACTGAGCGACTAAACAGCAGTGAGTGTAGCCCTGGGGTTATCAATCATCCAGGAAGACTTCCTCCAGGAAGCTCGGGCTGGGCTTGGATGATGAGTGTGCCAGAGGGGAAGGAGGCGGAAGGACAGTAGGTGCAAACCCCGGCAGCAGAGAGCGTGCGAAGAACAGGAGGACCTGGCCGAAGCCCGCGTCCCTGAGTCGGGGGCGAGGCCGGGAGGGCCTGTGCGGCTCGGGGGCCTGCGGGTCAGTGGACTGTGCTTCACAAGACACTGGAGTCCAGCTTAAGGACTCGGGTCTTCATGGAAGAGTGATGGAATGCCACCGAAGTGGGGCAGGACACAGTCAGGCCTGGGTTTTGGAAAGACCAGCACATGGCCAGCAGACACGAACAGCCTGGAAGGGAGGAGCGTGCAGGCAGGCTGGCGGTTTCTGCAGCGGCCCACCACGAAGGAGGCAGCAGATAGAAGGAAACAGACTTGAAAAAATATTTAAGCAGCAAGAAATACGAAAATTGTTTTGCCATTCAAATGAGCATCTTTTGGTAAAACTGCTATATTATTGTAATGTTATACTGTACAAAATTTTCTAGTGAGACAAAGTTTGAATGTTTAACTTTGGTTTTAAGACATGCAATGAAGGAGAAAACATCTCTCGCATATTTTAAAGATTTTATTCTTACTTTCAGAGAATTCAAAGAAGATATACAGATGAAATCTGACAACACGTGGATTTATAATTCTAAAAACTTTCACAACAGGAAGCTTATACCCATTTTAATGATATGTACATATTCATTCATATGTGAAGATATAAATGTATACTTCTGAAATAGTCTAAAGATACAACCTAAAAAGGGAAATATTTATCAAATGTACGAAATATATAGTATGTTTTTAGGAAAAGTAGTAGTAAAAACATGCAAATAAACTGTATGTAAACATAATTTTTAAGGAAGTTTTATAAGTATTGCTTAAATCTATATGTATTTTCCATATATGAAATCACAATTTCCCAAGGAGTTCAAATCACATAACACGAGTTACATAATCTATAACGCCTGCACACTTTACTATTGACCCATTCTACAGCTGGGAAAATTAAGGCAGGGGACATCACTGAATATTTTTAAGCTATAACTAAACTTTAGAACATTGCCCTAAATAAACTTCAGATCCTAAATAAAATAATATAATATATATACATTTTTTAAATGATGTAAGCAAATTGTCATTAGAATACACACACAATTTAAAAACTGTTGATCCACACCTTAATATCATAGATTACATAGACGCAATGTCATAATTAAATAATTTCATGATCCTTTAACACAAGGATGCATGGTAAATCATTAACAGATCCTTGAACAGGAGTTTTTACTTCATTAAATTTGTTCTTAGCATAGAGATTTTCTCTAATTTTTCAATAATGTTTCTATTTCAAAATAAGAAAAAAAAAACAGTTTTATGGGGACCAGATAACATGAACCAACAATTAGTTTTGTTTCCATTATTACGCAGTATTTCCCCAAACATTATATTAAGCAGAGTTACAATAAATGGATTGCCACTATTACCCTGAGCTGCCGACAATCCGGCTATAGGAGATCCTTGACTGTGAAGTGTGAACTTTGAGAAGTGAGGATTCCAGCGGCGAGACTGACACGGCAGGGCCAGAAACATGTAATGACTTTCGCCTGACTATCAGAGAGGCACGCAGCTGCTCCGTCGTGTCACGGAAGATGCAAGACGAAACAGCAAGATGAGCAAGCCTGCGCCGCCAGGGAGGTGCCGACATCGTCGCGTGAGTCACGCGTGTGCGGCGTGCGTTCCCTGCGGAGGGCCGGGTCTTCCAGCACTCTGTCTGCTTTCCCCGAGCCCGATGCGATCTTAGCGCCATCAGCGACCCAGGCAGCAGTTTCTGGGACATCGGTACAGAAGACGGAGTGTAAACGTCTGAGCCCAAATGTTCTTTACGTGTCATTTCATGCTCTGGTTTTCCACCTTTGCTTTCCAGTCGTGAGGAGCCCAAAACTTCCTTCTTGCAGGAGGGTCAAAATTGCTGCTTTTGCTCTTGGTTAAAAAAAAAAATCTGAAATATAAAGTATACTCCAGTTATACATCAGAGCAGTATAATTAAACAAAAGGGCTGATTAGCAAAAATAAACTATTGGTAACACCAGTAGTGGCCTGGGCTCTTGTGTTTTACCAGAGTAACCGTGCATGCTGTCCAAGCTGAAGACTGGGAGCTTCACAGTGAAGCTAGAATTCCTCCGTGGTCCTACGCGACTCAGCTCTGCTTGTTGCCGTGTTCAGAATCTGACAAACTGCCTAAAGGCATCAGGCACCTGGGGCAGCCCAGGAGGCACTAGTGGTTTAAAAAAAGCAAACCTGTCTGCCAACGCAGGAGACGTCAGAGACCCGGGTTCAATCCCTGGGTGGGGAAGATCCCCTAGAGGAGGAAATGGCAACCCATTTCAGTACTCTTGCCTAGAAAAATCCCACAGACAGAAGAGCCTGGTGGGCTTCAGTCCATGGGGTCGCAAAGCCAGACGTGACTGAGCGCTTGTCAGCAGCAGCAGCAGACACTAAGGGAGGCATTCACGGGGCCTCACTCAGAGATTCATCCGAAATCACATGTTTCCCAAATAATCCTCTATCCGCAAGTCAGCCTCAACTTGCTCTTAACAAACAGCAACTAGCTCGAGGCAAGTTCTAGGTGATGCCGTTGAGTTGAGTTTTCACCACTGACATCTAATTCTATAAAGCTGTGTCAGAGCTGTCGTATTTCCACATAAGCTGATATTGGAGATTTCTCAGGTTAACTTTTTATCCCTTTAATAGTTAAAAATTCACTTTACTGTGGACTAGGGGGAAATAAGTAGACTAAAAAACACTAATTCATGAAGGAAATCATCACTTTGGAATAAGGCTGGCAAGAGCTGTGTTGAATTTCTGGCCTACAGAAGGATAAAATCATAAATGCTACATAACACAAGTTTTAGTAACTTGTAAGTAATTCCTTTTAGTAATTTTCTGGCAGCAGTAGAAAACCAACACAACCAGCCAACCCTGCTCAGTGACCAACTGTCCAAGGCTGTACCAAGGCTAGTTAAGTGGGTATGAGAAAGACATCTGTGTCCTGCAAAGCCTAAAATATCGCCAACCGGTCCTTTACCGAAAAAGTTGGTCTCCAACCCCGACGTGTGAATGTTAAGTCATTTCAGTCCTGTCCGACTCTGCAACCCCGTGGACTGCATCCCGCCAGGCCCCTCTGGCCGTGGGACTCTCCAGGCCAGAACCCTGGAGTGGGCTGCCGTGCCCTCCTCCGGGGGGTCGTCCCCACCCAGGGATCGGACTTGTGTCCCTTACGTCTCCTGCAGGCAGGTGGGCTCTTCACCACGAGTGCCACCTGGGAAGTCCCACGCCCTGATATTCACAGGCAAACCCCACGACAAGCGGCTTGCGTTCTGGAGCGCTCATTTGATGCTAGGCTCTGGTTATGTGTTTTGTACTCATATCAACTTTCTGGATGGATACTATTTTGGTCCCCATGTAACAAATGAAAAAAATAATTCAGGCAGAAAGGTTAAGTAACTGTTCAGGTCACCGGGTGAACCTCCGGCAAGCAAGGACTCCAGCCCACATCTGGCTGACTCCCCAGCTCGGCTCACCCCTTGGCCACCCTGAGCCCCAGATGCCCACCTGAGGCTTGTTATCGCTGGCAGAAAGCGATGGGGAGCTGCCGGCTGGGCACCAGAATGCCCAAGTGGAGCATCTCCACAGGCTCGAGGTCTGTGGCCACGATGGCGTATTTGCGGACGATCTGAAACACAGGAGCACAGGAAAGGGGAGTTAGCCCCTCCGCCCCCGCCTTGAGGAGCAGCCCATCGCCCAGCCTCGGAAACGCTGCCAGGGTCTTACCCAGCAGAGCGCCAGGTGGAGCTGGAGTTCAGCTAAGCGGCGACCAACGCACATTCTTTTCCCAACGCCAAATGGAAGATGGGCAAAAGGGTTGATCTTTTTCTTGTCCTGAAGCCACCGTTCAGGCCTAAACTGACTTGATTCCTCAAAGTTTTCTTCATTGGATCCCAACACATGGGTATTTAGAACCAACACAGTCTAAAATCACACAGAAACATCAAGCACTTAAACATTTGAATAGCAAAATTTACAAATGCCATCACCTTACAGATGTGAAAGTAACCCACAAATACGTAACAACAATGAGTGATGCCAGCATATAGTGAGTTCGTGAAAAGCGCCAGGCGATAAATGCTTCAAGAACCTTAAAATTTTGCATCTCATTTTCACAACAACCCGTGTGGTAAGTTCTATTAGTATTCCCATTTTACAGATGAGAAAGCTGAGGCTCAGACAAGTTATGTAACTCACTCAAGGCTCTACTTGCATCCAGGTCTCTGTCTTCATAACCCTTATTCCTAATACTAGACTACATAACACATCAACTGTATACTGCAGTCTACATTTTTCCAAAATCAATGCTCTCCCAGAAGAAATGTTTCAGGAGATCTGCTGGATATTTGAAGAGGGTTTCTCTCAAAGCTCTGTAAGGTACAGATTGTACACATTTTACTTACTCCTTTGGGTAAAGCGTATTCCCCCAGAACCATTGCCTTGTCAAGAGTCCGAGTTGTAAAGGGGACACTCGGGTTAAGCCTGAAAATACAAAATCAGAGATGTCAAGGTGGGCACAGACCAAGTCTTAGCTCAAGGGAGTTCAGAGTCTGGCTAAATAAACAATCACTGCCTAAGTTCTCATAAGGGGGACATGCTTCCAACCCTTTACAGAGAAGTTCTCTGTCTTCCCAATATTTACCCCTTCCTTTTATTCCTTATTGTGTCGGTTAAACCCCCAAGTGTAAGCTTACTTCATAGCTGTTAACAGTGATTTTCCCGTTTCACTCTAGACTTCAAATGTGTGTGTTTACACGCCTCACCTGCAAGCTTGCTGTCTGTCCCGGGTTACTTCTATCTACCCTTCGTAAAGTTAAAGATATTTCCTTCTAATCCTAAGATGTTATGAGTTTTGTTTTCCAGAAAAAGAATCTTCAAAGACCATTTTATACAGAGGCTCAGAAACCAGCATGTCTGTATGTCTTGTTGTATAATAATTCGGTTCCTCGCTGAGTTTTCATCTCGCTTCTTCATTTGTGCCCCTAATCTTAATTATTGCTTATAGTATCCATTCAAGTATTATTATTACTGATTTAAAGGGGGCAGACTCTGGGTTTCCAAGATTTAATAGAATTTGCCCAAATGATTTAAGGAATGAGTCATAGGAAAGGAGTATGGTCCTGGAGTTGTTTTTTTTTTTTTGTAGCTTGCTAAATGCTTATGAATCAGCTACGGGAGGGGGGTCCCTTACTACGTGTTGGTGAGAACAGCCCTCTGATATTCATATCAGCTTAGGCACGTTTCTTACCTCATAGACTCTTTCAGACAGGCTTTTAAATATGGCATGTTCCTCAAATTCTCTGCCCGTGGCAACTGCTTCTCAGGCAACACACTCTGAATTTCCTTAAGAAGCTTTTGCTGCACGTGGGGATTACGGGATAAGTTGTAGAGAAGCCACATTAAGCTGTTTGCCGTCTGAAAGCCAAATGGACATAAACTTGAGTTTTCTGTAAATAAACTGGCTTAAAACTTGTATCAGCTGAACCAAAGGCGGTGCCTAGCACCTTGTCATGAAAACATATGAGGGATGCTTTTTCACACATCCTTCTTGGTTGTGTCTCAAACAAATACCATATATGAAAAGTCAGATTCAGTTTATAAAACACACCCATGAATAATAGCTTATTTCCTGAGGGAATCAGAGTAGAATTCTTTGAATTGACAGCTGCATTAAGACACAAAATATAGCTCGGTATAAAAATGGAACACAGATGAGGACATGTACACCCAGGAGATGAGAAGTCAGACGGGTGATTGTAAAATATCAACCTTCAGGTTGTTGTAAGTTTATCTTACATAAGATGTTACCACTGGGGGAGCTGGATGAAGGATGAAGGAATCCTCTCTAGTGTTGCTTAGAACTGCAAGTGAATCTACAATATCTCAAAATAAAATTTGCTAATAGTTTAATCTAAAAAATAATATGAAAATTGAGTGGGGAGAGACAGACGGAGATCCTACGAGTGTTACTAATAAAAATGGGTTTTTAAAAAATGTTTCACTGCAAATGCACAAGAAACTGCATTTCTGGAATTTAAAAGAAAGCCCCCCCTTTTTTTTGCCATACCCTCAAAAGCTCCCATAAAATAAAAAGGCATTATCTATACTCAGAGTTTCAGCCTCAAGCAAAGAGCCCTGGTAGAAGGCAGCCAACACCAAAATAAGAAATTCTAGCATCAAGTTGAGTATTTCAAGGAAGCAGCCACAATTCTGACAAAGACATTCATGGCCTTTTAAGTGGCATCCTTTATTTTCTTTCCAAAGGCAAGGAGAAGAGAAAAAATACTGGCAGAAAGAGCCAGTGCAGCTTTTAGCTTCATAATACTCACCACTGGTAGTCTTATATATTTGTTTTTAGGCCTATTCTTGGCTAATTTAAGCCAAATATCCCCATAAAAATGGTCATTGTGTCCTCTCTCAGCAGACACAAAGACGCTTTAGCTAAGTGCTATGTGTCACTCACACAAATGAGCAAAGTGCAGGACAACTTGGAGCCGATGGTATTTATTATTTTTGGAAGAAGATGCCTCCAAGAAGCCTTCTTCATGTCAGAGGACTGGCAGCCTTGGCTACAAATAAACTGTGGATGTCATTATTATAAGAGGCCGATTTTCAAAACAGGAAGAGGGCGTAGCCACCAAATTAGATACACTTTCAGATTTCTCTGATTTTCCAAATGCGACGTTCAGAATAGCCAGGCCGAAAAAAGAGACAGATTGGCCCGTATCAGCGGGTCCCTTACCGCAAGCACCGAGCAGAGTTCCCAAAAGGCGGATAACTGCAGCTTTCACCAGAGCCCTGAAGGACAGCCCTGGCCTGTGGGGCTAGCTGCAGGGGCTGGACGCAGGGCAAGCGGCCTCAGAAACCTCAGGGGCGCACAGTGTCCCGGCCTGACCTCCTCGGAGGGGACCCGTCTCCTCGCTGGCCTTCCCCCTTCCGCTCTCTCTCGGTGGGGTCCCCTCTCCATCCACCAGCCAGAGCCCACTCATGTCGTTTTGCTCAGTCCTGTCTGACTCTCTGTGACCCCAGGGACTGTAGCCCACCAGGCTCCTCTGTCCATGGGATTCTCCAGGCAAGAGTCCTGGAGTGGGTTGCCATTTCCTCCTCCAGGGGATCTTCCCGCCCCAGGGATTGAACCTGCATCTTCTGGATTGGCAGGTGAGTTCTTTACCACTGAGTGACCAGGGAAGACCACTTTACCAAACCTCAATTTGATCAAGTTACTCCCCTGTTTAAAATGCTCCAGGAGCTTTTCATCACAGGAGTATAACCCAAACATCTTACTAAGTGAGAAGTATTAGTTGCTAAGTGGCGTCTGACTCTTTGCTACCCCAGGGACTGTGGCCCGCCAGGCTACTTTGTCCGTGGGATTCTCCGGGCAAGAGCACTGGAGTGGGTTGCCATTTCCTCCTCCAGGGGATCTCCCCTACCCAGGGATTGAACCTGGGTCTCTCGCATTGTAGGCAGATTCTTTACCATCTGAGCCACCAGGGACGTCCCATCTTACTAAGGCTCCTGGCTGACAGAGCCCATGGCCTTCTCCTAAGTCATCTCTGACTCCATGCGCTAGTTCTTCAGGCCTCCCTCTTTCTGCCCCAGGCCCTGCGCATGTGCTGTTTACTCCACTTGGCGTGTTCCTCCGCCAGATCTTCCCTTGGTTGTTTCCTCATTATTCCAGCGTCAGCTCCACTATGCCATCCTCAGAGAGGGACCACCTCCCCTGCCTCTCAATGACGTCACCCTGATGGCTTCCTCCAGGGTCTGGACCACTATCTGAAGTGATGCTATCTCACTGGTCATTTACATGTCTGTTGTCGGTTCCCCACAGCTTTGAAGTTCCCGGAGGGGAGCTGGTTCTTTGTGGTCTCTTAGGTACCGGGAACAGTGCCCGACACATAGCAGATGCTCAATAGTTCCTAAATGCTTTCATTTATTGAACAAGTATTTACTGAGCACCTACTATGTGCCAACTTCTATTCCACATCCTAGGAATACAGCAGGGGAAAAACCAAAGTCATGGCTGCTATGGAACTCACATTCCAGATGGAAAAAAAGAATAAGGGGGAAGCTTCACTGTTATCACTTTCAGGAGCCTCTCAGGGTAAGAGAGCTAATGGGAAAATGAGCTGAAGTTCCCACTTTTCACAGTCTTCTAGAGCATGCGGAGAAATGAGAATGTTGCTATTCCCTGATGTAGAAAATCCTACTTTTTGTTCAGATCAGAGACACCATGGAAGATGGAACAGAAATGACCTGGTATACATTTTTCTCAGAGATGACAGTTGTGTGAGAGGTGCTGGGCCATTGAGGAATATTAATATTATCCCTCCAAAGATGGCTTAGAAAATGAATCAAAGATATTGAAACTGACCTGAACACCGTCAGTATCTGTGTTTGGAGCTTGGCTGTACTGTGTACCTACTAAGAATACCAACCATAGCAAGGACAGAATTTTGGCTTTTAAAATTAGCTGTTTCAGAATTCCCCAGTGGTCCAGTGGTTAAGAATCTATCTGCTAGTGCGGGAGACACGGGTTTGACTGCTGGTCTGGGCAGATTCCACGTGCTGAGGAGCAGCTACGCCCGTCTGCTACAACCACCGGGCCCCACGCACGAGCGCCGGCGCTCCCCACTAGGGACACCACCGCGGTGAGGAGCGCCCGGTCCAGCCAGAGCTAAGCCACGCACAGCATCGAAGGTCCAGCACAGCCAACAATAAAATACACGAGTATTTTAAAAAACTAATAAGTAAATAAAATAAAATTAGCTGCTTCATTGAAATTGAGATCAAGTTTTCTCAAGCTCCCTCTGTTGACAATTTTAAGTGGAAAAGAAATATCGGACTATCAGAGACCATTTCAGCATTTTTAGACTAAATATCAACCACAGTGAGGCACTTTGGTAAGAGGCAAAACTACCTAAAATATACCCAGTTTTTAAAAACCTAGATCATCCACCTTGCTACAGTGTAGAATTTTGCTGCTTCTAAATTCCTATAGTAGCTTTCATATTTGTCATGACGCTGATATTCTGCTCTGGATTTTTCTCCCTGCATGTGTGATAAGTTGCTTCCCTTGTGTCTGACTCTTTGCGACCCCATGGACTGTAGCCCTCCAGGCCCCTCTGTCCATGGGACTCTCCAGGCAAGAATACTGGAGTGGGCTGCCGTGCCCTCCTCCAGGGGATCTTCCCGACCCGGGGATCGAACCCACGACTTACATCTCCTGCATTGTCACTAGCGCCACCTGGGAAGCCCTTTCTGTTTCTAAAGCACATGAATTTTTCTCTCACATGCTTATGCACACAGGCTGTGCACGGGGTCTCCCACACATTCGAGTAAACTTTTTATTTCTGCTAAGCTTTTAAAGCATCCTTATGGAATGGGTGAATTGAATGACCATGTACAATTTGTCGTGAAAAAGATTTTACAGCCCACTGATTCAGTAAACCCAAGCCAGGCCCACCCTTACCGTCTCCACCGCAGCCAGCTGGAGCTCCGTCACGGCTGCGTACAGCTCTTTCTTTGAAAGCTGATTGTGGTGATAAATGTCACAAAGCAAATCCATGCTGGGCTGCTCAGAGTATTTCTCTAACCGGTTGTCCACACAAGCTTTGACTTTGGAGGAGAGGAAAGGGGAGAGGAAATCAGTTGAAAGTCAGGACGAGGAAAAGAACAAAGCAGAACCCAGGATCCAACTCTCCCTGCAACGTCCAAAGGCTCTTTGCGGGCAATCTGACCATTCATTAGGTAAGCTAGTACTGCTTTGTTGCTAAGCCACCAAGGACTGACCAATGCCTACGTGAGCACAAGGGTCCCCTGGGAATCCTCTTAAAATGCAGACTCTGATTCAGGGGTCCAGGGTGGGCCTGGAAGTCTGGTTTCCAACAGGCCTCCCTGTGGTGCCGACGCTGGGTCTGTGGTCGTGTTTCGAGTAGGGAGCGCCGAGAGTTCAGGAGAGGTCATCGTGAGACAGGGGTGGGATGTGGGTCCGTTCTCAGAATCAGAACCGGGACTCACAGTCACTGACAGAGGCAGCGGGCCCTGGCTCCCAAAGCAGAGAGGAGAACCCCCTCCCCTGGTAGCAAACAGCCGCACACACTCAGGCCCAGGGCAGAGCCCACGTCTGTCGGCAGTGACGGCGGACATCTCTGCTGTTCGCAAAGTGCATTCTAGACGTACATCTCCTTCCCTTCGACCCACTATGGAAGCCACCATCACAATAATAATCACAGTGATGACGGCAAAAATGTTAGTATTAGTAAATGGCACAGCAGTTAGAGCTGAAGCTTCCAGAGTCCTTCTGTCTGACTTCAAATCCTGTCTTTGGCATCACCTGGTAGGCAGTCTTGATAAAGGTATTAATTTCCTTGTGTCTGATTTCTGATAAGAGGGTCTGATAAGAGGACCTATCTTATAGGATTTTTGTGAGAATTAAATGAATGTGTGTGTATGTGTGTGTGTACATGTGTGAATGTGTGTATATGTCTGTGTGAATGTGTTTGTGTGAATATGTGTGTATGTGTATATGTATGTGTGTGTGAATGCATGTGTGCATGTATGTGGGTGAATGTGTGTGTGTATATGTGTGCATGTGTGTATGTGTGTGTCTGTGTATATGTGTGTGAATGTGTGTGTATGTATCTGTGTGTGTGTGAATGTGCGTGTGCATGTGTGTATGTGTGTATCTGTGTATGTGTGTGTGAATGTGCGTGTGTATCTGTGTATCTGTGTATGTGTGTGTGAATGTGCATGTGTATGTGTGTGTGAATGTGCATGTGTGTATGTGTGTATCTGTGTATGTGTGTGTGAATGTGCGTGTGTGTGTGTGTGATCCTACAGTCATTCTTAGCACCAAATATTCCCTCCACACCATACCAGAAGTAGCTCTGATCCATTGAGACATTGTGCTATGCTAGCTTTCACATCATCCTTATTAGACTTAAAAACAGTTGCACTGAGACCCATACTACTAACTGTAGATACTATTAATGCTACTATTATTATTAGCCCATTTTAAAGACAAGATAACTGAGAATGAAAAAGAGTGAGGACTTCCTGGTGGTCCAGTGGCTAAGACTCCAGGCTCCCAATGCAGCGGGCTTGGGTTCCATCCCTGATCAGGGAACTAGATGCCACATGTCGCAACTAAGACCCAGTGCATCCAAATAAATATATAAAAATCAATAAATATTAAAAATATTTTTTTTAAAGAAAAAGAGTGTATTTGGCAAAGCCACTATGCCCAATGACAGAGCTGGAACTTGAGCTCAAAAATCTTTGACTCCGAAGCTCTTGCTTTTAATCACTCCTATTTCTCAAAAAAGACTACAGAAAACTACCTCCCGCCTTTCTCTTAGAATGTATCTGCACCAAGGCAATCCCCAGAGTCAAGCGTTTGCAAAGTTGGAAAGAACCACCAGGAGCGGCTCCAGCCATGGGTGGGGCACTGAGACCAGGACGATCACCCAGACCCCCGGCAGCATCTCCGGAGCCAGGGCGGCTGGGCCCCCGAGGCCGCCTTACCTGATCTGAAGATGGTGTCCCAGGCCTGCGTGTGCGCCTGCCAGACCCTGGTGTTGAGGCTCCTGTGCAGCTCGACTGGGGTGACCATCATCTTTCCAAACATGCTCATCATCTGTGGGGACACAAGTGCCTTTCAGCCCCCTGCTCTCTATCTCTCAGACAACCTGCAGTCCACGAGCGACGTGTCCTAAGCAAGCCTCTGCTCCCCGAAGGCTGCACTCCCAGGGGTGCCCCCGGGCTCCCGGCACCAGTCCCCACCTGCTAAAGACTCGTGGAAATCGGCTTTGGGGTGCTTTCCCACTGGATGTGGTTCACAAAAAATTTGATCTTGCGGGAATTCCCTAGTGGTCGAGTGGTCTGCACTTTGAGCTTACAGTGTGGCGGCCCAGGTTCGGTCCCTGGGCAGGGAACTAAGATCCCACAAACCACATAGCGAGTAGAAAAAAATTGATCTTATGACCTACACGTGAAAAAAGAAAACTATAGATGTCATATCCACTTCCATTTCCCATAATTTCCAAACTTTAGTCATTCTTGAAACCGGTTTCACAGTCTCTACCACCTCCATACACAACCTAAACAATGCAAAAATTTTTAATCTGAAAATTTTCAGATTCTTTAAGACACTATTTTCATCAACTGACCTTTAATTGAAACTTCTGCTTTCACTTTGCCTGCCAATGATTTAACATGCTTCTTTATCACATGTGCATATATGCACGCGTGCTTCCTAGGTGGCTCAGCGGTAAAGAATCTGCCTCCACTGCAGGGGACAGGGGTTCGATCCCTGGGTGGGGAAGATCCCCTGGAGAAGGAAATGGCAACCCGCTCCAGTATTCTTGCCTGGAGAATCCCATGGACAGAGGAGCCTGGTGGGCTACAGTCCATGGGGTCGCAAAAGAGTCAGACACGACTTAGCAACTCAACGACAACAATATATGCACATACAGTCATGAATATACACAACACACCCTAAGATGAACACTTAACTACTATAATAAAATATATGTGGGAAACACTGGGATGCACGCTTGTTGGGCTCTGTAAACAATTGATGAGGAAACTGCTCTCCCCAGGGGACACGTACTGTTTTGATGGCCGTGATGAAGTTCAAAGCTTCCTCTCCTGCGTTCTCCTGAAGGAGCCCGAATCTCTTCTCATACAGCACAAGGCAGATGCCTGTTATTTAAAGTAATCAACACTGTTACCCCCTCACAGAGACACTGGAGTCTATGATTAGAGGCTACCAAAGGCTCAGCCTGTCTCCCATAAAAGTGAGGTCTTTTCGAAGAACAGAGAAGCAAAGAGTCGCAGGCCAAGGGGCTTGATCACTCTCTTCTCTTTCTAGAAATTATCTCCAGGTCCAAAAACTTGTCCTCTGCAGAACCTCCTGATCAGAAAAAACACTGTGAAGACGCAACCATTTTTATACCTGAGTGAACCTCTCCTGTAATGCCTTGCCTTTCTCACTTTACCCTCGACACCATATGCAGCAGACGCTGCTACGGACTGCCCCATGGTTATTCTTCCCTGTTTCTTCCCTAAGAGAACCCTGGTTTACTTCGCTTGTCAGTGTATGCATCCTCAGGCAGTAAGCGCATTGACCTCAGACAATCCTGCTCCCCGACTTCCCAGGCTTCCCGAGGCAGCCACTGGGCCTCCCAGAGGCACCTCTGCTTTCCTGACAGAGGGGGACGGGTGCAGCCAGCTTAGCTCTTCCCTCTTTCCTTCCTGCCTTCGCCCAGAATGCAGAGGTGAGACCAGGAGAGGCGGGAGCCGTTTTGCAACCCGTTCCGAATGAATGAGAAGGAAGACGGAACAGACTTGGGCCCTAGTGACGCCGCTGAGTGCCGGCCGTGGACTGGCCTCCTCAGGGTTTCTCGTAACGCTGGACAATGATTTGTAAACCAGCATGGTCAGGTTTTCCTTGACTTGCAAAGAAGTGCATCCGATACTCCTTAATTTCAGTATTTCCAGCAGACAATTTCCAAAACATAAGCTTCTCTCCTCTGTAATCATCCCCTCTCCTGACTTCTCTTTCCCTGAACACCTCCTGTGGATTTCTTATTGGCATGGAGTTTTCTTGTGTGCTAAGATGACTGCCCGTGATTTTAAGGTGAGGTCGATCTGATCAGGGAGACAGGTCAGGACAAAAGCCTCTGAAAGAGGGATCCTCTCCAGTCACTCACACTGGCAGCCAAGGGTGAGGCTTCCTTCCAGCAAGTGGGACCGTGGCACCTTCCTGCTGAAAGTGCTCTACGATCTCTCCCAGGGACTCTGGGCTCAAAACCGCAGCCCCTTCCCGGTTTACACAGACAGCTGTGAGCGGGCCTCTGCCCTCCTCCCACCCTCTGCGGTGCCGTCCGCGTCCCTTGCAGGACATGCTTCGGTCACTCAGAACTCCTTCTTTCTCCTCCTTTCTCCTGCCACCTGGATTACCCTCCCCTCCTTCGAGTTCACCTGGGGCATTCCTGCTCATCCCCGGCCTTGGCTGAGACAGCCCCACTTCCGTGCAGCAGCCCTGACCACACTCAGCTGCGGACAGCCTCTGGGACCCTCCGCCAGCCCTGAGCCCCTTCAGTCAGGTGCTCCCCGTTCCTCTGAAGGTGCCTGTTCCCCCGCCGTGTCCCCCCCAGGAGGCAAGCGCATCAAGGGAGGGCTTTGCTTTTATTCCCAGCGTGGTCCTCAAAGCCAGTGACCCAGCTCCCTTCTGTTCAGAATGATCCATGGCTCCACCTCTGACTCGAAGCAGTTCTTTTTTTAAAACGTATTTTGTTTCTTTGGCTCCCCCGGGTCCTAGTCGCCACGTATCACCTTTTCTTCCCTTCAGTCTCAGCATGTGGGCTCCAGTCCCTGACCAGGGCCGAGCCCGGGTCCCCTGCGTTGGGAGCGCGGGGTCCTAGCCACTGGACCACCAGGGAAGTCCTAAAGTAGAAGTTCTTTGGGGGGCTTTCGGGCTTAATCTCTCTCAGCTCCTCTCCCTACCCCCCGCCTACCGTAATCCACTCCAGCCAGCATCCTCAGGAGTTCCTCAGAGCCACCGCTCATGCTTCCACCCCAGGGCCTTTGCACCTCCTGTCTCCGCGGTCGGAACAGTCTCCCCACAGACACGCTGGTGACGTGCTCCTCATCCTCCTTCAGGCCTCGCCTCAAACGTCTCCTTACCAAGCAGACCTGCCTGGCCAGGAAGCCGCATTCTGTCTGACACCCTTATTCATTGGCAGAGGATACATTAAAGTATGTGTACGGGTTGGTTGTCACCTCTTTTAAAATCTGAGTTCCACGTTCACTGCCACATCCCCAGGACGGTGCCTGGCACATTAGCAGGTATTGACTAAGTGTTTGTTGAACGTCCCCATAAACCATCCAGAGGGCATAGCACCGTGAAGGGCCTGAAAGCTAGAGGGCTGCTACGGCCTTTCCTAGTCGGCAACGGGGTGTGGTTACAGAAGGGTGGTCAGCAGAGCCACCTTTGTCCTCAAAGTCACTTGCAAAATCAAACGGGCAAGATCTGAAGACAACTTACTTTCAAAAGACCATTTGTTCAGCTCCGTGTATAAGTCTTCAATGCGGCCTCTCTCGTCACAGAGCTCATCTATTCTACCCACAAAATCAGCCAAGACCTTAAAAGAAAGAAATCAGCAAAGACACATCTCAGTGACTGAAGGGAAACACAAGTTTCAGGTCAGTAAGCTAGCTCCGGGTTGTGCGACCTTGTGTATTCACTGCCCATAATGTTATTCATTCTGAATCATCACTAATTATATACTCTCCTTGAGTGTTCACGTCCTGCCCCGACACCCTGGTACGGGGTTATTTCTTGAGCTTTCCCTGAAGCCTTCCTGGAGCTTAAGTTTCAGTTTTTGATCTAAATTTAAGAAAAGGAAAACATTTCTTCTAATCAGAATGGAAAATAAACCGCGAAGGAGGAAATAACTGGCCAAGTGTCTCTGTGGGCGCAGCATGTCAAAGACTCTGGCTGCCCTGAGGTTTCCCACTTCCAGAGCTGGGCACACAAACGTCTCCTCACTGGTTGGTGTTGTATTAAGCACTTTAAGCTTGGAGCCAGGAGATCCGCAAATTCTGGATGCAGGGCCATCACTAAACAGCTCTGTCACCTTGGGCAAGTCGTGGAAGGTTCCTAAGTGCCAGTTTCCACAATCGGGATTTCAGATGACTAATGCTTTGCGTTTAACGAGGCTTGTATGGACCCAAGCACTGCCCAAAGGGTACTGTCTTAGCGGATCCTCAAACAGCGTCATGATGTAGAAAGCACTCTCATGACTCCCATCTCCTAGGTAACAGAGGAGAAGACTGAGGCTTGGAGAGTGACTGAGGCGCTCTCCCCTGGACACGTACGAGTGGCCACGCTGGGGTCTGGAATAGGGTAAGCTGTTGTCGTTGGTCAGTCACTAACTTTTGTCTGACTCTTGAGACCCCACAGACTGTAGGCTGCCAGACTCCTCTGTCCATGGGATTTCCAGGTAAGAGTACTGGAGTGGGTTACGGGGTTTCCCTGGTGGCTCAGACTGTGAAGAATATTGCTGCTGCTGCTGCTAAGTCGCTTCAGTCGTGTCCGACTCTGTGCGACCCCATAGATGGCAGCCCACCGGGCTCCCCCGTCCCTGGGATTCTCCAGGCAAGAACACTGGAGTGGGTTGCCATTTCCTCCTCCAATGCATGAAAGTGAAAAGTGAAAGTGAAGTCGCTCAGTCGTGCCCGACTCTTAGCCACCCCATGGACTGCAGCCTACCAAGCTCCTCCGTCCATGGGATTTTCCAGGCAAGAGTACTGGAGTGGGCTACGGGGTTTCCCTGGTGGCTCAGACAGTAAACAATATTGCAGTGGGTTGCTATTTCCTGCTGCAGGCATCTTCCCAACCCAGGGATTGCATCCACACTTTCTGTATTGGCAGGTGGATTTATCACTGAGCCATCGGGGAAACCCTGAAATAGGGTACAAGTGACTAGAAAACCCACAGATGAAACTAATAGGCATGTTGTGGTATCCCACACAGCACATTAAAAAGTACTTTGAATTTGCTCCCATCAAAAAATCCAGAGATTTCATGTGAACATATTAATTTCCACTAGTCATCAAAGGGGCTTCCCTGGTGGCTCAGCTGGTTAAGAATCCGCCTGCAATGCGGGAGATCTGGGTTCGATCCCTGGGTTGGGAAGAACTCCTGGCGAAGGGAAAGGCTACCTACTCCAGTATCCTGGCCTGGAGAATTCCATGGACTGTATAGTCCATGGGATAGCAAAGAGTTGGACATGACTGAGCAACTTTCACCTCACTTGAGTGAGTCATCAAAGAATAATAATGAATGAATCTGGTGACACTGGGTCTACATTTCCATGTGGCAGGCATTTGCCAGAGCTGGGGCAGCTGTCCCCTCTAGAAAGGGCGTGTACTATTCCATTTGCTAAAATCCCTACCAGGCCTGCCTTACACATTTATATTAATCACTTGGTTCCTGGAAGCGTTTAAATTTGTCATCTTTCACCTACATGATCCTGTGTGGGTTCAGTTTTAAATAAATACCCAGAGTGGACAGGAGTAAAAAGAGTTCTCTATCTGCTTAAATCCTTCCCCCTTTGGCCCTCTGTTGGCTAAAAGATAATGCCTAAATACCTTAGCATGGCACAAAAATATTGTTAAGACCTGCCCTCTGCCCAGCATCACTTCAGAGAAAGCTTCACTTCAGTTGCCCTAAATGTACTATTCTCTGAACATACCATCTCATGCCTCCATATGGCCAGCAGGCTATTCTATCTGCCTGAATGCCCTTCTCCACCTTTTCTGGCTTGCAGACTCTTACTCATTCTGCAAAACCCAGCTCAAATGTCACTACCTAGGAATTTTATAGCATCATCTCATTTAATTCTCACAGAAAGTTATGGGGGTTTCCCAGGTGATGCTAGCGGTAAATGCAAGAGACTGCCAATGCAGGAAACCTAAGAGACACAGATTTAATCCCCGGATCAGGAGAATCCCCTGGACGAGGCTACGGCAACGCACTCCAGTACTCCTGCCAGAAAACCCCATGGACAGAGGCTCCTGGCAGGCCGCAGGCCATAGGTCATACAGAGTTGGACATGACTGAAGTGATTTAGCACACGTGCACAGAAATTTATGGGGTGGGAACTGTGAACTCCCAGTTCATAGACTGGGAGACTGAGGAAGTTAAATGGTGCAGTTAGGTTGCATAGCTGGGGTGGGGGTGCAGGACTGACTCTCAAATCCAAGACTGTAGAGTGTCGAAGTCAATGCTCCTAACTGCTCCGCCACCGAGACACTACTTTAAAAGACAGGCGAGAAAAATTGAAGTTCTGGAGGTGGAGGAAGTGATGAGGAATGAGGACGAAAGAGGAGTCCTGATTCATCCAGATTGTCTGCTTTTTCCTCTGCACTTTGCGGCTGTGGCTTGAAGCTCCACTAACAACCCCCATCCCCAGGAAAACCAGGAAAGTGAACCCCAGTCTGCAAACCTCATTGATTTTGTTGTCCAGCTTCATAATTTCCACTGGTTTCATTAGTTTCTTTTGAAAGGCACTCCTGACCCTCTGCCAGTCTTCTCCTTCCCTGGGAGAGAAGCAGAATTACATTTAGAGCAAATTGAAAGGAAAAGGATGAAGAAGTGGAGATCCCTCCAGCTCTGTAAGTGCATTAACTATATAATCAAATGAACACAGAATCGTGCCAAGAAATAGCCAGAGGATATTAGCATTGGCATATTGGGGGCTGGTCTGACAATACGATGAATAAGCTCCTTTCCTCTGAGCCAAAGATTGTGCCAGAAAAATGAAGTCAGGGCTTCTGGGGTGCCCTTGCTGGGCTTAAACTGGAAGGCCAGTGGCCTCGGTTCCCATCAGTAAGAGTGGGCACTCACCTCACCAGCAACGCAGAACTGTGGGAGGGAAAATTCTGTCTTCTTTCAACCCACTGAATTGAATTGAAAGGCACATGCACAAAACGCCTCAAATTTACAAACCAACTTCTGGCTTTGGGCTACCAAGAGAGGGTCAGGAATTTCAAGGGGTAATTTTGTTTGTGTAACATGATTGCCTGGCCGGCTGGACAGTCTCATCCTGCCCAGGGGTCCGGACATCACAGTCTTCATAACTTTCTGGCGCTTCTTGGAGGGAAAGGGCTGGCGAGCGTCCCGCGCGCAGCACGGCGGCCCGTCAACCCGTTCGAGTCCACGCCAGAGCCCGCGACCGCAGCAGGTAGGGGCTTCCGTGCTCTCGCTCCATCAGGCGGGTCCAGCCCCAGGGAACCCTAAATCCCGCGCCCTCCCCACTTCCAGCCGCCAGCCCGCATCCTGCCTCGTGGACTTACAGGATCAGCAGCCCGTAGCCCTCCTCGCGATAGTCGCGATAGGCCTTCCAAGGTTTGATCTCCAGCCTCTGGGGGTGCGCGCTCTCGCTGCGATACAGCGCTTCCAGCAGGCACGGGGAACCCAGGTGCACCGAGTCGAAGGACCCCAACTTCATGCGGAAAATCCTGCCGTACTTCTTGTGGTACTCCACCTGCAGGCGCCGGGCGGGGCGCGAAGTCAGCGCGCATCCCGGGCAGCCCCTGGAGCGCTTCCCGAACCTCCTCCCGCCTCCCTCCTCTCCGGGACCGCGGACCGCCGCCGCCGGGACAGCCGCGCGCACCGCGCCGCGCGCCTCGGAGAGGGTTTGGAGAGCGAGGCGGGGAGGAGGGAGGGCACCGGTGAGCCGGTGGCGCGACGGGGCGCTTACCAGCGTGTCGTGCTGTTTCTTGAGGCCTCCTTTCCAGAGGAGCTCCAGCAGGCTGCCCAGCAGTGGCCACTTGGTGGGACCGGGCAGGGTGGCCGCGTCCTGCGCCTCGCCCGGTTCCATCACAGGGCAGAGGGGCACCTCCCTCGGCCGACGGGGCGAGCACGCCGTCGATGTCACGGGTCTGGGTGACTGCCCCAGGCTGCGAAGCTGCTGCAGGAAGGCGGCAAGGCAGCGGCTGTTGCTAATGGGTGAGCTCATGGCTGCGGGGGACACCGGGCACCTGGGAAGGTGGACACTCGGCAGGACGAGGTTGTTAAAGAGGCGCCGGGAGCTGCAGAGGCTTGATATACTGAGAAAGAGGGGCAAGGCGGAGCCGCAGGTGCGGCGAGAAGGGCAGAAGGGGGACAGGGAGCCGTCAGGACCCGGGGCGAGGATGCTCCACGCGGCACCGCGCTGCAGTTTCAGGGAGCGGATGCCCCCCGAGCGCTGGCCTCCGGGGCTGGAGGAGCGCCGTGGGGAGCTGGCTGTCTCTTGCAAGAAGGGAGACGGACGTGAGTTCGCCTGTTGGTTTTGTCTTACTTCCAGCTCTGGAGCCGAAATGGAGGTGTCCAGGAAGATGGAAGAGATGCTGCTGGCGCTGCGCTTTCCCCCGGTCCCGCTCCATCCCCGGGGACCGTGTATTTATGGAGGCCGGCCGCCCCGGCTGGCCAATGAGCGCGCTCGGTGGGGCGGACCGGGTTGCGGCTGGCCGGGCCGGGAGCGGCGCGGGGCCCGGGGCGGGGTGGCTGGGGGTGGGAAGAGGATGCAGTCAGCGAGGTGAGCGAGGGCGCCCGGGCCTCGGGTGACCGGTGCGCGGCTCTCCGGGCGGGACCGCCGCAGACTCCACCCCGGAGATAACTCCCGGGAAAGGCTGGCTCGCTGGAGTTCACCGGGGCTGCGCCTTGCGCGCCTCCCCGCCCTCGCCCGGCGGCTGCCGCCTGGCGCTTGCACAACCGCGCGGCCGGGCGGCCGAGGTCTCCGAGTGCGGCCAGGGCGACTCCGGGCGCCCGCCGGGACCCGCGAGCCCGCGCGCCCCCTCAAAGCAGTTTTGCCAGCCCGGACGGACCTCTGGAGGAAGCTTTGGCTTCTGCACTTCCCGAGGTGGGGAGGGTTTGAGACTTGGTGAAAGGCACCAGAGGAAGTCATTTCACTCTCGGGTCTTAACTTGGGCGCAGAGTTTCGCAAACTTCCTCCCCAGCGCTCCGTTTTGTTAAGCAGACGAAATGGATGAAGGCGAGTGAAGCGCCCGCAGCGCAGTCCGCGGGGCGCTCCACCCGGCGTCGCCTCTTCGCGCGGTTTGGGGATGGCGGCAGAAGCGCGGCCTGCCCTTGAGGCGGGGCTCCGTCTCCCCCCGACTCTTTGGACCCCGACCTCCCTGTGCACCTTCGAGCCGCGGTTCCCACCTTCCTCACCCATCCCTGCAAAGTCGATCTTAAGCAAGCGCGGCGACACACACGCGTGCGCGCGCGCACACACACGCCCTCGCGGCCGGCAGGGGTTGAACTCTGTACTAACCGAGGAAGGGAAGTTTGCTGAACTGCTTTAAAGTGGTTCGTATTGCCCCCTTTTGATCCAGTACAAAAACTACCGCCAAGGAAGAAGTGAGGGAAGTTTTGTTACCTCTCGGGCTTTTCAGTTACCTGACTGCATTTTTTTTTTTTTACTCCCTAGTGTTAAACTTCCCTGGCAAGTTTAAGCTTATTGTAACCTTTTAGCTGGTTTCCAGAAATCTTTTACAGTCGGACTAGAACTTGAACTCTGTCATTTCAGATTTGTCTTGGTTACAGTTTAGTGACTGTTCATGTTAATAAAAGTAATATGATATCTGAATATAATTTATATATAATGTATTGTAGCTACATAGCTATCTATATAAATACTATATAGCACATATTATATAGCACATGCTATAGATTATATACTATATGTAATGTAGTATATCTTGTATACCATATGTTACACAGTGTACTTTCTAGGGTTTATGATGTGCTTCCCAGGAGGCTTAGTGGTAAAGAATCCACCTGCAAATGTAGGAGACCTGGGTTTGATCCCTGGATGGGAAAGATCCCCTGGAGAAGGAAATGGTAACCCACTCCAGGACTCTTGCCTGGAGAATCCCAAGGACAGAGGAGCCTGGTGGGCCACAGCCCATGGGGTCGAAAAGAGTCGGACACGACTGAGCAACTAAACAACAACAAAGGGTTTATGACTTCAGTTTAGTTCAGTCGCTCAGTCGTGTCCGACTCTTTGCGACCCCATGAATCGCAGCACACCAGGCCTCCCTGTACATCACCAACTCCCAAAGTTTACTCACACTCATGTCCATTGAGTCAGTGATGCCATCCAACCATCTCATCCTCTGTCGTCCCCTTCTCCTCCTGCCCTCAATCTTTCCCAGCATCAGGGTCTTTTCAAATGAGTCAGCTCTTCGCATCAGGTGGCCAAAGTACTAGAGTTTCAGCTTTAGCATCAGTCCTTCCAATGAATATTCAGGACTGGTTTCCTTTAGGAAGGACTGGTTGGGTCTCCTTGCTGTCCAAGGGACTCCCAAGAGTCTTCTCCAACACCACAGTTCAAAAGCATCAATTCTTCGGCACTCAGCTTTCTTTATAATCCAACTCTCACATCCATACATGACCACTGGAAAAACCATAGCTTTGACTAGATGGACTTTTGTTGACAAAGTAATGTCTCTGCTTTTTAATATGACTTAGCCAGGCACTAAGCTAAACATTTTGCATAGAATTTCCTATTTCAGCCCAATGACAAAAATTAAATGAATAAAGAAATCTGAAAGTTAGAGAGTTATATAATTTGTCCTGTGACACAGACCTTACCTTAGGCTCCTGTGGGAGTCAGGTCGAGATTTTCTGATTGTAGCCTTTACTATGTACATTCATATACAACATGCTATATTATATCACCTTTTCTTGAACCAGTAATCTCTCAGAATATTGGAAATATTTCTTATATGCAAATATCTCCAAAAAAGAGGTGGTTGGGATCAGTATATGTAGGGCTGTGTGATGTAAATGTTGCTTCATATGCCAGTGGTGGTAAAATAAAACAAATAGCCCCCAAAAGAAGAACCATTTGGTTCTCCACTGTGTGCCTGGCTTCTGGCACAATGCTTGCACGTAGGAAGTGGTCAGGAAATGCTGAATCCTGTTGTTTTGTCACCTATTTCGTTACCCATCCCCCCCTTGTTTTTTCTTTTCTTTCTCTCTCTGCGTGTATGCTTAAGCAGAGAGGAAAAGCATTTCAGATTTGCTAGGGTTTTCACATGAGTTTAGCATCATTTTGCTTTATAAGTGCCAAGTAGATGCTTAGAAGGGCAGGCAATCCTTGATCTCATAATAGCCGCAAAAAAATTTCTATTTCGGGGAAATTGTTTTCTCCTGTCCATTGGAAAAAGTCTGGATTGCAGAGGAAACAGTACTGGTTCTTTGAACTTTGTTGACATCCACACTTACCCATCCTTGATGAGATGCAGCTCAGGGCAACACGAGTCCTTTGCGCCGGTCCCAGCGGCGCGCTCTCCCTTGGCTTGGCCCGGGTGAGTCACCCGGCAGGGATGCTGCTGGGAATCGCTAATGAGAGATCTTGGAGCGCCTCATAAATGCCCACCATCATTACCGAGACAGGCCCGGGCCCTCTGTTTTGTTCTGGGAACTCTTACCGAGTCCTGAACGGATAATTATACTCCAGCCCTCACACCAAGCGACCGCAGATGACAACGTCTGTGTGTATGTGTGTGCGCATGCGTGTGACTTTGTTGTGTGATGAGGGTGAGGCGATGGCTGCGTCCTCTGTGCTGAGAATCACAGAGCTCTCAACTGTATCACACGCTAATACGCAGTTCTGTGCTTCAAAGCTCTGGCTCAACTCCGAGATCTCCTTTCTGATTGTGGAATCTGGAAGGACTGAATTTCCACATCTGTCGAACGGATGGTGTGAGAACCAACCACACAGTAAAGCTCAAGTCTCCTGGAAAGAGCAGTAACAAAAAGGGCCAATCCAGTGGGGCTGCTGGGAGAATGATAGATCTACAGTCTTAGAACGACGCTCAGTAAGCATTACCTACATCACCGTGGTGTGCCTTGCTTTTTGCAGACCTCACACTAGAGAGGCACCATAGATGTCCCAGGCCTTATTCCTAGTGTTCAGCTTAACAGGGTAACTTTGACTCAGGGAGCTATATAATTGAGGAGGACTAGCAGAGAAATGCTGGTGAGTGCAAAACCCCGCTCAGTCACTTAGGAGCCAGATCAACCAGAGACTATTTACTTTTATCTTAGTTAAGGCTCAGGGGTGTGTGTGAGCCGCTCAGTCGTGTCCAATGCTTTGTGACCCCAAGGACTGTAGCCCACCAGCTCCTCCGTCCGTGGGATTCCCCAGGCAATAGTACTGGAGTGGGTAGCCATGCCCTCCTCCAGGGGATCTTCCTGACCCAGGGGTCAAACCCTGGTCTCCCGCACTGTAGATGGTTCTTGGCCGTCTGGCCACGGGGCTCAGATGCCTCATCTCAAAGTGCTCATAATGGAGAGTACCTACCTCGTAAAGAGTTTTTCTGAGGGTGACAAAGCTCCAAAAATCCCCAGCATACAGTAAAGGCTCTGAAATGTTTATTGTTAATATTAAGAATGAACAAGGTTTGGGCTCTCAAATCATGGTCATAATCTCTGTTGCATTGGTCTTGGGTTTTCTGTCAAATAAGGCAGAAAAATGTCGTTGAAATTACAGACATCAGTTTCCTTGTTTTTGTCTCTGCTAGAGCAAATGACACAGTGTTGTTTTTCTTGGCCAGCATCCATTATGCACATAATAGGCAATTGATTATTGATGATTTCCTCATTGTCAAATGAGAAGGATTTGTATCAATACATTCTTTGTTTTCTGAGGAAGAGGCTGATGGTAAATACCAGAGGGTTTTATTTGGGCGTCATATAGGAAGCAGTTCTATATGACAGAAAGAATTGCTTGGCTCACAACAGCTTGGGTTGAAGCCAAGGCTCTACCACTCACTACGTCTGTGGCCTTAGGCAAATTACTTAACCTCTCTGAGCCTAGTTTCCTCATTCATCAAATTGGGGGTTACTATACTTATGTCTCAGGAAAGTTAAGATGAATATTTGAAATACCAGGGGAAGCACCATCAACCAGTGTCTTCACAGACATCCATTTGACTCCTGTATATGCTTGATGATTTCTCAGTAGAATTCAGCCCTGTTGGTAAATTAAAGTTATATTATGAAAAATGTATCTTAAAGCCTCCAAAAATGCAGTTACATGGGGAGAACTTTAGTAAAAGTTCATTAAAAGAGCAGCTCCATTTTTAAGGATATGAAAAACATAGGGTTTGTGTTCAAGTTTATGAGTCATTTTTACTATTATTACAAAGTATACTTTATTGAAGAGCTAATATGTGTCTGCCAGATTTTTTGTGTCTCTCCCCACACCATTTGTAAGGTAAGTATTATTTCCCATTTTGTGTAAGTAAACTTGCTTCTTACAGTGGTTAAGCCAGACGTGAGTTCAGATCTACCTTGCTACATGTTACCGAGGTAGTTCACCTTGTCCTCACCTGCAAAATGGGAATAATAATAGTGGCTCTTATATATTATCATCACATTGTAGTTTTGTCTTGTAACGTGGGTTCCAGCTTGTTTCAGGGAGTCCTTGAGGGCAGGAAGACATCTGTTTTGTTCTCCACTGTATCCTTAGTAGCCGTCAGTTCAGATCAGTTCAGTCGCTCAATCATGTCCGACTCTTTTCGACCCCGTGAACCGCAGCACGCCAGGCCTCCCTGTCCATCACAAACTCCCAGAGTCCACCCAAACCCAAGTCCATCGAGTCGGTGACGCCATCCAACCATCTCATCCTCTGTTGTCCCCTTCTCCTCCTGCCCCCAATCCCTCCCAGCATCAGGGTCTTTTCCAATGAGTCAACTCTTCGCATCAGGTGGCCAAAGTATTGGAGTTTCGGCTTCAACATCAGTCCTTCCAATGAACACCCAGGACTGATCTCCTTTAGGATGGACTGGTTGGATCTCCTTGCAGTCCAAGGGACTCTCAAGAGTCTTCTCCAACACCACAGTTCAAAAGCATCAATTCTTCGCTGCTCAGCTTTCTTTATAGTCCAACTGTCACAACCATACATGACCACTGGAAAAACCATAGCCTTGACTAGACGGACCTTTGTTGGCAATGTAATGTCTCTGCTTTTCAATATGCTGTCTAGGTTGGTCATAACTTTCCTTCCAAGGAGTAAGCGTCTTTTAATTTCATGGCTGCAATCACCATCTACAGTGATTTTGGAGCCCCAAAAATAAAGTCAGCAACCGTTTCCACTGTTTCCCCATCTACTTGCCATGAAGTGATGGGACCAGAGGCCATGATCTTAGTTTTCTGAATGCTGAGTTTTAAGCCATAACTATGCTTGAATCAGTCATGGTGCTCAATAAATAATTGTAAAATAATGTATTGCAAAATAACAGCAAGTAAATGCCTTGTTGTGTTACAGCTGTTCATGTTCAATTTGGTTGATTCTGTGGTCCTGGTGAAACAGTTCCTGTGTTTAATTACAAACCTTATATATAAAGAGATATTTTATTTTATTTTTTCTTTTTTTCAATAATGTTTGAGGAAACTGAGATCTGTATGTAGAAGATGTGTCCTCTTTAGAGCATCTCCAGTTAAAAATGGAGAACAGCAATTAATGAGTTAATATTTTAAACAGAACTTTTTACTTGGTAAATAGTGTTAGCTATTATTATTATGATTTTTCTCTTTCTTTTTTATTTTTTAAATTATGAAAGTATGACAACACTTTTATAGGAGACTTGGAAAAAACAGAACAAAGTTACATATAGTTCTGCTATATATTACAATTATTTTTTAAGTAGATAAATTAAGATTTTTAGTTGGAGTTTAAATATCAAACTCTCAAAAATTAATAGAATAAATATATAGAAAAATAGGATACGGTAGAACTGAAAAGCACTATGAACCAATTCAGCACAATTAAAATGTATACAATTTTCACACAACAGTAGGATACAAATTCTATTCAAGTTCCCATAGACTATAAACTAGGAGACACTGGAACATACCCAGGGTATTATTATTATTATTATTACAATATTACTAAATTTGGAAGGAAGATCTAGATTTATCTGTCTGCTCTAGAGTCAAATTAATCTGGCTAATGAAAAAAAAAACCCACTGATTTTGGAAAATTCCATTAGCACCATGTATGTTTTGTAATTAACTTTTAAAATTACATCATCACATAGCTCCCCGTTCTATGCTATCTTGCATGATATAATTTGGCTAGTTCCATCAGAGTGAAAATCAGGGAAATTCCGTGGCAGGATGATTATTGCTAATTATTTTGGACCCAGAATCCATTCTGTCTCACTCCTGTTTGTCAAGAGCCTGCCTTGACGCATCTCAGTGTGGCTGTTGATTCGGATGAAGGATCATCCTGCTCTGATTGTGTTTGTCAAAGCTTTAACGTGAACCTTCGCATGCGTGCTGCCACTTGACACCCACACCTTAACGGAGCGATGGGAAGGACCTGTGCTGTCCGGGTGAGGCCACTCTGGGAAGAATGGAAGGAGATATTCAACTGTTCGTCAGTGTTTGTGAACTGGGCCAGGCGAGCAATCCCAAAACAAGGGAACTCGAGAAGTGTCCTTTTATCTTTGGGGTGGGGGGCAGTCGAGCTAGCAGAGGACTCAGGTAGCCTTTGGGAAGCAGCAAATGCCAAATAGCCGTCGCCATCTAGATCTCACATCCTGGTTCTCCCCCTGACATAGGATGGCTAAGCAGTTCTTGTATTCTGTTCCTGGTGCTATCAAACGACTCTGTTCTCAGCATGGGAGGCGAAAGTCAGCTAAGGTCCAATCCCGCTGGGACCCAGATAGACGGGCCTGGGATCTTGTATGTGTACATGATCACTGAGGTTCCTCCCAAATAACGGGCTTTTCCGTGAAAAGATAATTTAGTGTATGTCTCCACTGATCTCTTGATTTTCTGTTCAATTCAGATAGAATGGAATTCCCTGGAAGTGGAGTCATTCTGTAAATGGTTACTGAGCACCCCCAGTCTTGGAACTGGAGATACAGTGGCACGTAACACAGACAAGTCCTCTGACTTCTTGGAGCTCACATGACAGACAATGCACGTGTAATCAAAGAAATAGAACAATTTCAAAGAGGCATAAAGCAGGGAGATGGGACGGAGATGAAATGGTAATTATGGGCTTCCCAGGTGGTGCTAGTGGTAAAGAATCCACCTGCCAACGAGATGCAGCTTCCATCCCTGAGTCGGAAAGAACCGCTGGAGGAGGAAATGGCAACTCGCTCCAGTATTCTTGCCTGGGAAATCCCAGGGACAGAGGAGCCTGGCAGGATATCCTCCATGAGATTGCAAAAGAGTCAGACAAGAGTTAGTGACTAAACAAGAACGACAAATGGTTATTATACTTCAGTTATCTGCAAAGGCCTTCCTAAGGAACTAGCATTTGAGCCTAGACTTAAATTATGAGAAGTAGTTGGACTAATTGAGATCTGGGGAATCAGGGACAGGCCCTTGACAGCTAACAGCTTAAGGAGACCCACGCAGAGAATCACAGAAGGAATCCTCATCAGAAGCACACGTATCTTTTATTCACCCCAAAGACAAAGGGACAGTATTTTCCACTGTCCTCTTCAAACCCAATTATCCAATGCTTCCTGGTTGCCATGCTCTGATATTACAGAGGCGTGTTATTTTATTTCAAGGGTGTTTGTTTGGTGACACAGATGTGAGAGTTAAAATTCTGTAAATATACAAGAGTTGCTTACAATAAGAATTAAGCTGAATAATGGTATTAGAGCTAACTTCCATACTTTCGCCAGTTCACAGGTGGAAACGGCTTCTGTAAGGTAATCACTGGGGAAGGGTGGACTTTGGTCACTTTCTCAGGGTCCCAAATGTTGCATGTGGAAGTTATCTGTGAGTCATTTCATCAGTCAAACGCTGCACAAAATGTTCTTGAGCACTGATAAGTTTAGAGACATGTGGCTGCCTGTCCTCCAGCCCCTGAGAAGTATAATTGTTCTGAGGATGCGTGTTTAAAATAAACAAAACAGAGATGGGATCAACGTGACGAGCATTTGTGGGCTTGGAATCCAGTCTCCGGACTTTCCTCTGACTTCCATCGAAAGGGCCACCTCTCCTCCAGCAGTCTCCTGGTTATACGGGCTCATCTCATCCCCCCGGGGGGGCGGCGTGGTTTATGACCAACCAGGGGCGCACCCATGATTCAAGCCAGTCAGATTAGTGAACCTGGGAGTTTTGCTGAAGTAACTGGGAAAGAGACGAATCCAAGGGAAGAGGTAACTGAGAGCCCAGATTTGCTGAGCACCACCATCTAAAGCCATTACTAAAAACCAGAGACATCGCTTTGCCAGGAAAGGTCCCTGTGGACAAGGCTGTGGTTTTCCCAGTGGTCATGCACGGATGTGAGAGTTGGACTGTGAAGAAAGCTGAGTGCCAGAGAATTGATGCTTTTGAACTGTGCTGTTGGAGAAGACTCTTGAGAGTCCCTTGGACTGCAAGGAGACCCAACCAGTCCATACTAAAGGAAATCAACTCTGAATATTCATTGAGAGGACTGATGCTGAAGCTGAAACTCCAATACTTTGGCCACCTGATACAAGGAACTGACTCATTGGAAAAGACCCTGATGCTAGGAAAGATTGAAGGTGGGAGGAGAAGGGGACAACAGAGGATGAGATGGTTGGATGGCATCACCAACTAGACAGACGTGAATTTGAGCAAGCTCCGGGAGTTGGTGATGGACAGGGAGGCCTGGCGTGCTGCAGTCCATGGGGTCGCAAAGAGTCGGAAATGACTGAGCGACTGAACTGAACTGAACTGAACCTTGTAGGTGGGGCTTCCCAGGTGGCTCAGTGGAAAGAATTTGGCTGCAGTGCAGGAGATGCAGGTTCAATTCCCGGGTGGGGAAGATCCCTTGGAGAAGGACTTGGCAACCCATTCCAGTATCCTTGCCTGGAAAATGCCGTGGACAGAGAAGTCTAGCAGGCTATAATCAATGGGCTCACAAAGTGTCACGCATGACTGATCAGGAACACACACCCACAATGTAGACAGAGAAGGTGCCTTAAGGGCAAAGCCAACTCAGGAAAGCAGAGCTAAGTGGAGGTGTGAGAAAGACCGTCAAGTCTTGGTGGCATCACCTGGGACCACCCACCCCTGACCACACACCCCTCATGTCTGCTGATTCCATTCTGACCGGGGTTTCTCCTCTTGCGTCTTAGAAAATACTGGCTAGTGCACTTATACAACACCTCATGTTGCTATCAGATGTTCCTAATGTTAATAACAAGAAAAATCATCCAGAACTAGGAAAGGAATTAATCTTTCTGGCCTGGAGCAGTTCAGGGAAACACAGTCATGCATGGACGGAGTGTGTGCGTGCTCAGTCGTGTCCGACTCTTTTCAACCCTGTGGATTGTAGCCTGCCAGGCTCCTCTGTTCGTGGGATTTCCCAGGCAAGAATATTGGAGCAGGTTTCCATTTCCTTCTCCAGGGGATCTTCCCAATGACTCGGGGATGGAACCCGCATCTCCCGCACTGGCAGGCGTATTCTTCACCGCTGAGAGGTCGTTACGAAAGTGGGCTCAGGATTGGGCCCGACTGGGTCTTTGTTCTGCCACTTTTCAGCTGTGTGAGACTTTCTGAAAGCCCAGTTCCCTAATCTGCTAGAAGAGAAGTCATCAGCAGGGAAGCTCTTCGCTACTAGAAACCCGAGATAAAACGGGTATGTGTGATCAGACTAGCCAAGCAGAGCCGCGGGGCCTTCCTGGGTGGGGGACCGGTCTCCCCTGCGTCCTCTGCTTCAGCTCCTCCGGGAAGTACTGGGAAGTACCGAGATAACAGTATCTGGTGCACACTTTCTGAGTTGTTTTGCAGATGTGAAACCTCCCATGCCCCAGTGGAAGATGTTAACTACTTGAGGAGCACAAAGCCCCAGGCCTCCTGGAGCCAAAGGACTGATGAAGTTAACCCCTGTGATGCCGCCTGTTCCCTCCCATCACCCGTCGGAGAACCGTGCACAAGCTGATCATATGTCCTGTGACTCCCTCCCCCACCCCCCATCACCTGGCTTTTAAAAAGGCTTTGCCAAAACCCTTGGGGGAGCTCGAGGCTTTTCAGGGCTTGAGGCTCTTGTCTCCTTGCAGGGCCCTGCAGTAAAGGCTCCTCTGCTTCAGATTCCACTGTTTTCGTTTGTTTCATCACGTGTAATGCACACTCGCTGTCTGACCCTTTCTTTTATCAAAATCAGCTCTCAGAAAGGAACCTGGTAGGGCTTATTGATTTCATTCTGCATTGGTTTCTCCCACAGTGTCTTCTCAAAGGAAGCCCTTCTGTAATTATGAAGTCTCAGCAAAGGCAATTTGAGGCATTCCTAGAAGGTCACAGGGTGTTTTCAGAGGCAGAAGAATCTCTACTCATAGAATTCAATGAGAATTCCACCTCCATAAGGTCAAGGCAGCACCAGAATGTAGAAACATTAAATTCACACTTGGAAAGCTATCTGAAGGTATGGGAGTGGAGGGAAAATACTTTTTATTGAAATACATAGGCACTTTATGGAGTGGACAAGACGACCCATCCCTCCCACCACCATGACCACCCCCGCCAACACACACACACACACACACACACACACACACACACACACACACCCCTGCTCTGAGACTTGTGATCAATGAGTGTTTCATCATTAACAGTGTCCCCCTGACGGGCTGGGAGTGTCTGTCCATTCACTTTTACTTATACAACATTCACAATCAGTTCATCTCGCCAACATAAATAAATATATTATTCTCATGCCTGAGCTTGTGACTTGATTTCAAAACCACTTGAGTCACAAAGAGAGGTGCTCAGGTGCGTCTTCCACATAAGTGACTCAGACATTTTGCTATTCAGCAACATGATTAGGCCACAGGGCTGCTGACATTTTCTGAAATCTTGTCTGCAGTCTAAAGAGTGAAATGAGTAGTTTAATAAAATAGCTTTCCTCTAAAATGAAAATGTGCGCATCATTTGACTGTCAAAATCCTTGTCTTCATCTTAGAGGAGAAATATAATCCTTTGGAAAATAGACCCGGGCATCAGATGTACGTGTGCTAAGTCGCTTCAGTTGTGCCCGACTCTTGGTTGGCAACGCTCTGGACTGCAGCCCACCAGATTCCTCTGTCCACGGGATCCTGCAGGCAAGAACACTGGAGTGGGTTTCCACGCCCTCCTGCAGGGGATCTTCCTGACCCAAGGATCACACCTTTGTCTATTAAGTCTCCTGCATGAGCTGGAGGCTTCTTTACTGCCAGCACCTTAAGTGTACACATGTACCCTCTCTTCCTTTGTTACATTTTAAACAGAATTGCTCTAGCATTTCCTGGAGATGAAGATACTCCTTTAGAATTAAGATCCTCAGAGAAGGAGTCTTACGATTTTGGTCATTAACTCACTGAACCCATTACAACACAGGCAAAAGTGAAAACGTCCACAGGTAAGAACATGGTATGGGCGATTCAGCCAACCCGGTGACGGTGACGGGAAACACACATTCCCGTTGTGCAAACAGTGTTATCCTCCACGGGGCGGGAGCAGGAAGTCCCCGCCTAAGAACACCTGGACCCAGCGGGTACTTCCTGCCCCCGAGCCCCTTCCAACGCCCGAGGCAGCACTGCCCTTTGTTCCCAATTCAGGGGAGCTCGCCAGGGCTGCGGTTCTGGCCGCTTAGGTTCCCTGTGGAGATTCTGGAGCTCCGCAAGCCTCTGAAGCAGTAGAGAGGCTCTCTGAAAAACTTGAGGGATTTTGTAACTATTAGCACGTGAGGGTCAAGGATTTGGGGCTTCCCTGGTGGCGCAGCGGTAAAGAATCCGCCTGCCAATGCAGGAGACGTGGGTCCCATCCCTGGGTGGGGAAGATCCCCTGGAGAAGGAAATGGCAACTCACCCCCGTATTCTTGCCTGGGAAATCCCACTGACAGAGGAGCCTGGCGGGCTACAGCCCAGGGGGTTGAAGAGTCAGACGTGACTTAGCGACTAAACAACAACTCCATGAAGGATTTTCGCAGTCCTGCGCAGAGGGTGGCTGTGTCCAGGCGCTCGGGTCTGAGGCCATAAGCAGGGGTGGGAGCATCCTGTGCCTAGGGCCTCCTTGGAGCCTCAGAACACTCGGCATTTAGGATTAAGCCAGAGTATAAGTCGTCGGTTGTTGACTGCTGATGCTAAGGTGATACTGACAGGCCCTTCGAAGCCACTTCCTGGAGACAGACGCATCCCCCCACCTCCCCGCCGCCCGCCCCCTGCAGCCATCGACCTGCCCGCCCCTCCCACTCCTCCCCTGGAACGGATCCGCACTTCTTCATTTGGGCTCTGGAGGGTCTAGTGATTTTTCTGCATGAAAAAAAGTCATTACTAGAATCAAACTCACCATAGGAGGCGTTCAGACTGTGAGAGGTGCCCAGGGAAGGATCCTGATGAAATAAACAGGATGAATCCTTGCCTGGACTTGAAGCCCCATGAGGACAGGTGCCATATGTGCTTTTTAGCCGACATATGCCTGAAACTTCGCACGGGTTTGACCCCGTGGATGACGCCCAGGGCCGCACGTGCTCTGGGCTGCCTTGTTCAGAAGGTCCCCACACTTGCTGCAGTGCTCTGCTGTTGCCGTGTGAAGATTTTTAATAATGTGTTTTTAACTTTTCATTTTGCATTGGAGTACCGCCGATTAACAATGTTGTGAGTTTCAGGTGGTTAGCAAAATGACTCTGCGGTACATGGACATGTATCCATCCTGCCCCAAGCCCCCTCCCATCCAGGCTGACACGTAACTCTGAGCAGAGTTTCCTGTGTTCTGCACTGGGTCCTTGTTGGTTATCCAAGCTAAATGTAGCGGTGTGTCCATGTCCATCCTAAATGCCCTCACTACCCCTTCCCCTCATTCTGCTCCTCCTGGCAACCATAAGTTCATTCTCTAATAAGTCTGTGAGTCTCTTTCCGTTTTGTAAGTTCATTTGTTACAGTTAATCAACAAGGACCTACTGCATAGCATATAAGTCTGCCCAGTGTTATGTGGTAGCCTGGATGGGAGGGCGGTTTGGGGGAGAATCAGTTCAGTTCAGTTCAGTTCAGTCTCTCAGTTGTGTCCGACTCTTTGTGACCCCATGAACCACAGCACCCCAGGCCTCCCTGTCCATCACCAACTCCCGCAGTTTACCCAAACCCATGTCCATTGAGTCGGTGATGCCATCCAGCCATCTCATCCTCTATTACCCCCTTCTCCTCCTGCCCCCAATCCCTCCCAGCATCAGGGTCTTTTCCAATGAGTCAGTCCTTCGCATCAGGTGGTGAAAGTATTGGAGTTTCAGCCTCAACATCAGTCCTTCCAATGAACACTCAGGACTGATCTCCTTCAGGACGGACTGGTTGGATCTCCTTGCAGTCCAAGGGACTCTCAAGAGTCTTCTCCACACCACAGTTCAGAAGCATCAGTTCTTCCGCACTCCGCTCTCTTCACGGGGGAGAACGGGTGCGTGTGTGTGTGGCAGAGTCCCTCTGCTGCTCACCGGAAACCATCACAGCGTTGTCAATCAGCTGCAAGCGTCACAAGTGTCAGTCACTCAGCCGTGTCCGACTCTGCAGCCCCGTGGACGGCAGCCTGCCAATCTCTTCCATCCATGGGACTCTCCAGGCAAGCATGCTGGAGTGGGTTGCCATTCCCTTCTCCAGGTCTTTCTGACTCACGGATTGAACCTGTGTCTCCTGCACTGCAGGCAGGCTCTACGGTCTGAGCCACCAGGAAAGCCCATTAGTTAGTTACACTTCAATAAAAAATAAAAAGTTTTCTAAAATTCATTATTAAGAACCTCCATATGGCAAGGGTAGACCACTGACCCAAGTGTGGGGACCTTTTGAGCAAGAGGCCCGGTGCGAAATGGGTCACACGTGACCCGGGAATGTCATCTGTGGGGTCAAACCCTGTGCTAATCTTCAGGCATGATTAGCAAAAAAAAAGGAAAAAAAGAAACACATATGGTGTCTATCCTCATGGGGCTTCAAGTCCACACAAGGATTCATGCTATTTGACGGCTTCCCAGGTGGTACTAGTCGTAAATAACCCGCCTGCCAACACAGGACATGTAGGAGACGCGGGTTTGATCTTTGGGTTGAGACGAGCCCTGGAGAAGGAGATGACAGCCCACTCCAGCCTTCTTGCCTGGGAGGTCCCTCGGATAGAGGCGCCTGGTGGGTACAGTCCACGGGGTCACAGAGAGCTGGACACAGTGGAAGTGACTTAGCGCTCACGCAGACTGTGCAGCGCGCTCCTGCAGACAGGAGGAGGCAAGAACAGTCCCGAAAGGGCAAGGGAGTGGCACCGCGGGGCAACCCTCACCAGACAAGGATGGGCGGAGAAATGCCACTTCTGCGGTGAGAACATTGAGACACGTGGTGCACAGCTTCTCCAGAGAGGTCCTGGGGAACCGCCTCCGGTCGCTCGGGGTAACCAGCTCAGGGAGAGCCTGGAACAGCCTCCCATCCTCGCCTTTCTACATTTTCTGAACCCCGCCCTTCCTTCCCCAGGACCACTTCCCGGGATGGACTCCCCCAGCAAGCCCTTGCCCGGGAGCTGTCAGGACACCGATGTCACCAGGATGTATCACCGGCCACTCTTTCGAGTAGAAGTCACGGAAGACCAAACCGAAGTTTCACGGGCCGAACCCTCGGGGAGCTCCTCTCTCATTCCTCTCTTCAGTCTCAGGGTCTGTGAAGGGTTTCGCTCCAAGAAAGACTGAAGTGCTGTCACCGACTCACAGCGGTGGTTGCTGTGCCGTCTTCCGTCTCATCCTTTGCTAATCACCCCACGCGAACCGTGTTTCTCCAGAGATTAGCCATGATGCCTCCTGAGGCTTTACAACCACTAAGCACGGGCTGAGCTATCGCTTCTCTCTCGACTGCTCTCTGCATTCATACCTGTAACCCTCGCAGCTCACTATGACGCAGGGCTGGTGGGTGGCCGTGCTGGGTGGGGCTTGGCGGCTGGCTTGGATGGTTTTGCTCTCCCCTCAGCCCTTGGCTCTCCGTTGAGGTCTGGGTCAGAGTAACACAAATGCAAAACTGCAGGTTACGTGAGTGTGTGCTCTGTACAACAAAACGCCTCGAACGTCAGCACGAGTTCCCCGACTGTAGCTGGCGTGCGCTGTGCCATGTCGGGAGGGTGTTTTTATTTCCAGGTAGAATTTCGCCCCTGCAGCTGTCATACCAGCACCACCTCACATCACCCTGAAGAGCATGATAGCCTTTTGTCTGTCCATCCCTTCCTGATGGGCTTGACGGAACTTACAATAACAAAGGAATTGCTTTTCTCTAAAAATAACATCTCTTTAGGATCTTTGTGGCAAACAACAACCCCCGTGTTAGATTCAGCAGACAGAGAATTTGCAAAAGGGGTCAGAGTGCACACAGACCCTTTGTAAGGGCTGAGGAATCCACAGTGGAGGCAGACATCTAGGGATGACATTGAAGTCACCTTGCAGGACTGCTGGCTGCTAAAATCTCAGCACCTCCGAGCCTGAGTCAGGAAGGCCGTGGCTTCTAGGAGGGCTGTCTCCCCGCTGCTTCCGAGGGTCCCCGCTTCCTCTGCTAGGCTGCCTGCATCACCAGGAGTGGCCCCCGAGGCACCAGACACCTCTTCTCCTTGTCCTCTTAGAGCAGAGTCTCCCGCTGGTGAATTTGATTGGTGGCTTAGTTAAGTCATGTCCAACTCCTGCAATTCCATGGACTGTAGCCCACGAGGCTCCCCTGTTCACGGCATTTTCCAGGTAAGAATACTGGAGTGGGTTGCCATTTCCTTCTCCAGGGGATGTTCCAGACCCAGGAATTGAACCCGGTCTCCTGCACTGCCGGTGGATTCCTGCATTGCAGGCAGATTCTTTACTGACTGAGCTAGGAGAGAAGCCCTGTGAATCTGATTGGCTGGACCTAAATCCAAAGATCTGCATCCTAGCTTAAGGGATGCTTTGAAATCGAGGGCTGACACCCGTGACCGGGAAATTCCTCCAAATATAGAGAAAGTATTCAGGAGACATTAGAGGGTCACAGATACGTAATGTGCCCCCTCTCCATCACAGAACAGAGCCTTTCACGAGCAGCATCTGTGTGAAGAGGCTGCCTGATTCAATATGAAGCGCAACCCAGGTCTGGGTGATTCTTGTGGAATGAATCACACTCGGGAATTTATATGTTAATTTGAAGGTATGCTGTGACTGCTCCTGATAACGCGTTCTGACTCTTCTCAGTACATTGCTCTAAGCACAAAACCTGGAAACAGTTTCTTTCGTGGTCTATTTACAGAAACCCTCAACCAGTGTACATTCTGGAGGGCTTTGGAGAAATGTTAACGCTTTTTTCCAAGTAAAAACTAAGTTGAGAATTCAAACTGAAGAGAGAGGATTACATTTCGGCCAGAAAACAGAGAAGCTTCCTTGCTCTTGTGCAATCTTGCTTCGTGGAGTGTCTGCAAGAACTCGACTGTTCTGAGGGTTTGAAAGTGAAACTGGCTCAGTCGTGTCTGACTCTTTGCGACCCCATGGTGCAGTCCATGGAATCATCCAGGCCAGAATCTGGACTGGGTAGGTTTTCCCTTGTCCCGGGGATCTTCCCAACCCAGGGATCCAACCGAGGACCCCGCATTGCAGGCGCGCTTTTACCCATTTACCCAGCTATCAGGGAAGCCCTGCTGAGGGTTTGCAAATAGCAAATAAAATGTCAGATTCTGAGGTCACAGCGCCACCTGGTGGGAAAGAAAGGCTATTCAGTCAGTGAGTCCACATGAGAGCAATTTGTGAGGTACTAGCAAAAAACAAGTGAATGGAAATACTCTGGGGACTCTCGCACATTGTTACTGAATGAATTCATGAACAGACGCATTGTGTCATATGTTACTGCATGATTCCTAAATACACACTCATTCGTGTGTGTGTGTGCGCGTGCGCTTAGTTACTCACTCAGGGCTGACTCTTTGTGACCCCATGGACTGTAGCCCATGAGGCATCCCTGTCCATGGGATTCTCCAGGCAAGAATACTGGAGTGGTTGCCATTTCCTCCTCCAGGGGATCTTCCTGACCCAGGGATTGAACCCGGGTCTCCTGCACTGCAGGCGGATTCTTTACCATTGAGCCACCGGGAAGCCCACTCACTCATACACATGTTTATTAATTCATTAGCTAATTGTTGTCAGGGGCGTCCCTGGAGGCTCAGATGTAAAGAATCCACCTGCAGTGCAGAAGACACAGGTTCGATCCCTGGGTCGGGAAGATCCCCTGGAGGAGGAAACGGCAAACTGCTCCAGTATTCTTGCCTGGAGAGTCCCATGGACAGAGGGGCCTGGAGAGCTATATTCCTTGGATCACAAGGAGTTGGACACGACTGAACTGACTTAGCTTGTAGCACATAGATTTAAAGACACTCTGGGTGTCAAGAGTCATAATAGTCTAAGGAGGACATTTTCCAATAAGAGATGGAGTCCCTGATCCATGAAAATCCATTTAGGGACACAAAATTTGGTCCTAAGAACATTCCAGAAGTTGTGCATAAGGGGAGGCTTACCATAGGTCACAAACCCTCTGGTTGGTACATATGGAGGTTTAATGTGTTTGAAAGTAAATCTGAGTGGAGATTTCAACATCAGGATACTTCACATTTTAAGAAAAAATCTGAATTTCTGGTAAAAAAGAAGGGGGGGGGGTGACTTCTCGAGGCTTGAGTCCCCAAGGGGTTTCCCCAGGGTGGAGCAGGCCTCCGCAGGGGCTCAGTCTGTGCTTCCTGCTGGGCCCCCGGGGGCGTCTGAGCTGCTGCCACCCCTCCACAGTGGGGCAGGGAGGAGGGGGCATCTCATCCCCAAGGTATCAGGGCCAAGCAACGCAGAGGCCTAGAGCTGGGCGTTCCCAAGGCAGCACTGGCCGTAAGTCTCCTCCACCCTCTGATCAGATCTCAGCTGAAACAGTTTCTTTATCACCTCCCAGAGAGGCTTACTTAACATCTGCTCCTTCAAAAGGTGAAACTGGTGTTCACTTCAATCAGGGATGTTTAAATGCCCTTTTAAAAGATATCTATTCTAAAATTTAAAGACAGGTTGCTTTTTTGTAATTACAAAAAAAAAAATTACTTCTGTTGGTGGTGGTGGTGATTTATTTTTGGAATAAAATCATCAAGGTGGACTTGAATGATTCTGGAGACCGCTACCATGATCTTTGGGCGAGCCCTGCTGGCCATGAGTGAATCACCACATGATCACAGAGGTTGAAAAGTGCAAGTGCAAGTCACTCAGTTGTGCCCGACTCTTCATGAGCCCATGGTCTATACAGTCCATGGAATTTTCCAGGCCAGAAAACTGGAGTGGGTAGCCTTTCCCTTCTCCAGGGGATCTTCCCAACCCAGGGGTCAAACCCAGGTCTCCCGCATTGCGGGCAGATTCGTTACCAGCTGAGCCACCAGGGGAGTTGGACTCCTCTTTACCCCCCACTCTTCTTGTCCCCAAGGGAGATCCCCAAATTTTCCTTTTAAGTTTTGGAACTGGGAGCTTGGCACGGACGTCGCAGGTTTTGGAGGGCACTCATGCATAGACAGCTATGAAATGAGCTCGTTATTGCTTTGTGACAGAATCTAAATTAAGCTGGGACATGTCTGGACAATTTTGGAGCTTACATGTCAACTCAAATAGAATTTCCCCACCCACCTCAACATACTCGACATTCTGTCCTTGTGTCATCCTCATGCTCTTTTCATACTGGTAGTTAGGTAGTCTTTTATGATTATTTTATGCATTCTTGTTATAGCTAGTAAAGCCAGATATTTAATAACACCTTCTAACATACTGTAAAATGTATTTATATATTTTGAACATGGTCTGTCTCCCATTACTAGCTGAGAGCGGGGTTTGATCCCTGGGTTGGGAAGATCCCCTGGAGAAGAGCGTGGCAACCCACTCCAGTGTTCTTGCCTGGAGAATCCCATGGACAGAGGTGCCTGGAGGCCTACATTCGGTGGGGTCACAAAGGCCACCGAGCAACTAACGCTTTCACTTTTTCACATCAAGCTGCATAAGGACGAGGAATTTTGTTAATTTTTTCAGGGCTGTAGCCCCCTGCCTACCACCTGTCTGTCTTGATCAGTTCTAGAGGCTTCACTGGCGACTCCAGCCAGACACAGCCTCTTCCTCGCCAGGTCCCCTCACGGGGTCTCAGGGCTGAGCTGTGGGCGCCCTGGATGGGCGATCTCTGTGTGCCGACGGAGGCTCCCCGACGCAGGGCGCCTGCTCTGATTCAGCTTTCTTGTTGCAATGGCATCTAGCGTGGGACAGATCGCCAACAAAGGCACACACAGACCCCTCATTCACGCCTGCTAGAACGGAAGCCTGGGGGTGGCGAAGGCCATCTACCTGAGGGCCTGACGGTAGGCACCCAGACGAGGCGGCCGGGGGCCTGCGGGCGCCCCGAGAAGGCTGTGAGCGAAAGGTTCCATGTCGGACCAGTGCCAGCAGCAGCTGGCACGCAGGAATGCGGGCCAGCTCACCAGGACTGCTTTTACCAGCAAGAGCAAAATAAAAACTCTATGATTTTTGTTTTAACTTTTTATTTTATATAGACTACAGCAGGCTAACAACATTGTGATCGTTTTAGGCGTACAGCAAAGTGATTCAGTTATATATGTATACACTCATCTCTTCCTTTTCACATTCTTTCCCGCTCAGGTTGTTACATAGTATCCAGAGGAGTTCTGGGCCCTGCAGCAGTGATCGGGTGGCCTCCGCCCGCGGCTTGGAGCGGGGTTTGGGTTCCCAGTCACAGACGGAGGCTGGTGGAGGTGGTGAAGCACCAGCTCCTAGACCAGTGGCCAGTGACGACGGCCCTGGTCCTCCGGCTTTGCAGAGAAGAATCTCCACAAAGACGGAGAGCAGCGAAGCAAGTCAAGTATTTACTAGGAAGGAAGAGAGTACAGGCCGTGTGGACAGGCGCAGGGGACAGCCCCCGAGTCACGCTCTCGGGGCGGTTTGAATCCCTTTCACGGGACACTTCTCCGGGCTTCCTTCGGCCAGTCACCTTGGTTTGCCTGGATCACAGCTTGTGTTTGGTATATCTGGGGATCCTCCCACCTGCGCACATCCATCTCTTAACCAAGATGGATTTTACTGAACAGCATGTGGGTAGAGAACATCCCTTGACGGACTCCCCTCGGCCTCGGAGGAGCTTCTCTGCGCATGTGTGGTGGGCCAGGGCTGATCTGGAGGAGAAGTCGGTGGTCTCAGCAGGCCCCCTCCCTTCATGCCCTGCTATTCTTATCTCGGCGGTTCAGACCACAGGGAGGGAAGCTCCAACTGCTTTACCCTGGGGGCCCATCTGCTCCTGCCTCAGCAGGGCCTTGCTGGTATCCATTTTAAAACTAGACTCCTGTCCCTGTCCATCCCAAACTCTGTAACTATCTCTTCCTCTCATCCTTCCCCCACTAAGCATGATTTTCTCTAAGTCTGTGAGTCTGTTTCTGTAAAAACTCGAATATTGTTGAGTGAAATCTCCTGTTTCAAATATTGGTTCAACTAAAAAAATTACTTTATGGGTCAAAAGAGAACCCCAAACAAAGCGTATCTTGCATGCGGTCACTGGGCGGCCAGTTTTCTGTCCAGTATAAGGGAATGTGTTTCTTCATCCACTGGGGACAGTATTTTCAAGAGCTTATTGGGGTTTTCCTCCTGACCTGGAGTCTCTGATTGTCCCCATGTGGACCCTAGGTTGCCTTCTTCTGTGGGTCCAACTAAATAGGGGCAGAGTCTCAAGCTGGAGGGAAAAAAACAAACTGAAGCATGGGTAGGAAATGCTCAGATCAAGGAGGATAACGGGGAGCCGAGGGGGAAGGGGTGGTGAGACATGGAAGGAGGAGAAAGACCTCGAACCAGAGGCGGCCAGTTCAGCACCAAGGCTGGGGGCCTGCCCGCCGCCCGTCCAGGTTAAATGACGCTCTCCCCAGCCTTGAGACCCTGTCCCTGAGCAGCCCCGGTCTGCCCTGAGCTCTCTGAACGGCCCCAGCTGATGCCTGATGACCCAACAGCAAAGGACTGCGGGCTGCTGGCCCAACAACTCTCAGTTCTTCCTCTTCGTAGTGTTCAGAAGCCCGGGCTAGTTTTGTTTTCAGGAAGCCACATTTCCAGCCTCGAGGAATTAGTCATCATTGTTTAAGGTAATCATAATCCTGTTGCTTTTGGCCAGTGATTGAAGTGGGTGTAGTGAAAATCGTTCAGTCACGTCTGACTCCTTGCGACCCCATGGACTGAAGCATGCCAGGCTTCCCTGTCCTTCCTTATCTCCTGGAGTTTGCTCAAACCCATGTCCACTGAGTCGGTGATGCCATCCAACCCTCTCATCCTCTGTCCTCCCCCTCTCCTTCCGCCTTCAATCTGTCCCAACATCACAGTCTTCTCCAACGAGTCAGTTCTTCGCATCAGGTGGCCAAAGTATTGGAGCTTCAGCATCAATCCTTCCAATGAATATTCAGAGTTGATTTCTTTTAAGATTGACTGGTTTGGTCTCCTTGCTGTCCAACGGAACTCTCAAGAGTCTTCTCTAACACCACAGTTCAAAAGCATCAATTCCTTGGCGCTGAGTCTTCTTTATGGTCCAACTCTCATATCCGTATATGACCACTGGAAAAACTAGAGCTTTGACTATATGGACCTTTGTTGGCAAAGTGATGTCTGTGCTTTTTAATATGCTGTTTAGGTTTGTCATAACTTTTCTTCCAAGGAGCAGGTGTCTTTTAATTTCCTCGCTGAAGTCACTGTCCGCGATGATTTTGGAGCCCAAGAAAATAAAGTCAGTTTCCATCTTTTCCTCATTCTCAATGGCCACCTCCAGAGAGCCCCTTCTGATCATTTGCTTCTGTTCTTCTCTGTCTCAGCCCCTCACTCATTTCTCCCTTCCTGCACTTGGCACCATTTGTAATGACTTTGCTTTCTTTTTTGATGTGAACCATTTTTAAAGTCTTTATTGAATTTGTTACAATATTGCTTCTGCTTTATGTTTTGGTTTGAGGCATGTGGGATTTTAGCTGCCCCACAGGGATCAAACCCTGAACCTGTCGCTTTGGAAGGCAAGGTTTTAGCCACTGGACTACCCGAGAAGTCCTGACATTAAATCTGTATGTTTTATCTCCCCCTTCATTGTTTGTTTCTGCAACACCTTTAAATGTTGCTAGTTAACGAACTTTTAAATGAATGCGTGTCATTGATGGAGAGTCCAATACAGGACAGATCCTGTGAAGAGATTTAACCCTGAGAAAACAAAAACTTCATTCAGCAAATATATACTGAGCGCACATGAGTTATGCACGGGGAAGACCCAGTGCAAAGGGCTTGGATCTGGGCTGCCACCGGGGCCGGGATCTGGGCCGGACGCGGCGGAGGGGCGGCGCCACCGGGGCCGGGATCTGGGGCCTGGATCGGGGGCCTGGATGTGGGGCCGGACGCGGCGGAGGGCGGCGCCACCGGGGCCGAGTGCCGCGGGGGGGAAGCGGGCGGCGCCACGGGGCATCCCCTTCCCCTTCTCCCCCGGAGGAGGGCAGCGCAGCCCGCCCTGGCGTCCTTCCTGGGGAACCCCGCGGACGGGGGCGCCCGGCGGCCACAGTCCCTGGCGTCCCGGAGAGGCGGACACGACTGCAGCGACTTAGCCCAAATCCCCGTTTCCCAAAGAGGAAACGCGGGCTCCGAGAAATGCCACTTGTCCAGAGCGATTCTCAAACTTGTCCCTGGGATTTTTCGGGGGATCTCCGAGGGCCTCCTTTTTTGACTTCACACCTATGTGAGGTCAGGTTTTCTTCATCTGTGTCAATCAAACAGCATATTGCCAGGAAGTGAATAGAGAGGCAGGTGTGAGACCCTAAACTTCCAGTGCCAGCCGTTAAAGAGATCTGCAGGAATGTATAACTGTGTCATTATTCTCAATATTTCTTTTTTTTGGTCTTGGAAAATACAGTTATTTTAAAGTGTTGCTTATAATACATAGGGAAGGGATGTTTTACTATTTTAACTTAATAAGCACATTCAAAAATTGTTTTCATTTCTGATGCGGTAAACGCCGATGAATATAGAACAGCAGTTCCCTGGCGTCCGCAGTGACGTTTAAGAGTGTAAAGACAAAAAAAAGGACAAGGAAGACTTGGGAGGCGTGCGCGTACACAGCAAGCGCAGAATGAATGCGGCCCGGCAGGGCAGGCCCCGCCCCCGTCGCCGCGCGCTCGTCAGGGAGGCGGCCCGGGACCCGCGCTCGGCGCCCCCTGCCGCCCGCCGCCCGCGGTTTCTGTCGGCCCACAGGCGTCCTGCCCCTTTAATTGGCGCGTACCAAGTCCTTCCCGGTTGCAGGTCCCCCCGAGCCCCGGCGCGAGGAGCCGCCGGCCGGAGGCCCGGTCGGGGGGATGTGGAGCCGGCGCTGCGTCCGCCGCGGGTCCGGGCCTTGGGCGAGCGAGGGCGGGCGCGGGGCCGCGGGGCCGCTCGGCCGCCCTCCCCGCCTCGCGCCGTAGCGCAGTCCCAAGATGGCGGCCACCATGAAGAAGGCGGTGAGGGGGCTCGGCGTGCGGGCGGCCGGGGCCCGGGGGACCGGGGGGCGGCCGGGGGACCGCGGGGCGGCGGGGCGGCGGGCCGGGGGGCGGCGGGGCTGGGAGCTGGGCGGGCGGGCGGCCGGGGGGCGGCGGGGCTGGGAGCTGGGCGGGCCGGGGCGGGCGGCCGGGAAGGGGGCTCGGCGGCCGGGGCGGCTCCCGGCGCCGCGGGGTCCCCAGACCCGCCCGGCGGCGCCGAGGGCCCTGGAGAGGCCGGGGCCCTGCTTCGGGCTGTGGCCAGAGGGCCGACTGCGGCCGGCGTGAGGCCAACCCTCGCAGCTTCACGGGGGCCGCCGGAACCCGCCATCGCCCGGGAGCCGAGGCCCAGGACCGCAGCCCGCGCCCCGCGCCCCGCGCCCGTCCCCGCCCGCGCCCTGCAGGCCGGGCCGCCTGCTTGTTCCCTCTGGTCCCTCCAGTCTAGCCGGGGACGGACGGAGAAGCAGAGCTGTGAGCGGCTTCCCGGTGACTCAGCTAATAGCAGAACCCGAGTGCACACCCAGGTTTAGTTTTGTTTTTCCCCAAAGCCCACATTTTATCCTCCTGAGCAAGTAAAGCGCCTCTTCAGGGCTTTTCGCTCGGCGAGGCTACCGGTGCTTGATACCTGCATAGAAGGAGGTTAACGCGGAGAGGGGCAAGGCGGTCAGAGCGCCTGATGCTTAGGAGGCTGCACTGCGCGCCGATCCAAGCTCAGTCCGTAAGGTATTTTAATCCTCGACTCCTTTTAGGGTCATGCTGCGTTTATTTTTATTTTACAAACGAAGAACCTGAACCACAGAGGCAAAGTTAGGATTGAAATAAAGATGGGACCTCTGCCTCCAGAGCCTGTGTGTAACTTCCACGGTGTCTGATGAGAGTCCGCTGGCTGAAGGCATTGGCTCCGTGGGTTTTTTCCTTCAGTCCCCTTCCGAGATCGCGTGGTAGTCTGCTTCCATTGCGTTCGGCTCCACACCACCTCAGCCTTTAGCCACCTGCTCTTGCGGTGGGGTGACCATTCAGGTTTGCCCGAGGCGGAGGGGTTGCCGAAACTGGGACAGCTCCAGGCAAACCAAGACGAGTCACTCCTACTGCTCTGTCATCCACAAATTCTTGTGGGGTTCCAGAGTTGAGTTTAGCGCCTTGGTGACTGAGAAATGAGCGAGATTCATTTGGCTTCTGTTTTCTCTTTCTATTGAGCCCACTGTCACATATGACCTTTAACTCCATGGAAGATAGTAGTTGTCGTTCACCCTCTTTTGACAGATGTAGAAATTGAAGAACAACAAAAAAAAATAACTAAACATCGAGGAAATGGTCGAAGAATGATTTGAACCTTGGGCTTGATCGCAGAAGTTCTGATGAACAGCATTTTCCTTTCATTCATTTAACAGACTCTGAGCGTGGTCAGTGGCACGTTTTCTGTTTCAGGTGACGGAGATGAGACTGATGAGCAGTAATGAAGTTTCTTTTTCCCATTGGCTGTGCGGGGTCTTCCTCGCTGAGTGGGCTTTTCTCTAGCTGCAGAGAGTAGCGGGGCTACTCTCTCTGGCAGCGTCTGGGTTTCTCATTGACGTGGCTTTTTTCGTGCTGTGGAACATCCGCTCTAGAATGTTGGGGCTCCAGTAGTTGCGACACGCGGTCTCAGTAGCTGTGGCTCCTGGGCTCCAGAGCACAGGCTCAGTAGTTGTGGCCAGCGGGCTGAGTTGCTTCGAGGCACGTGGGATCTTCCTGGACCAGGGGTCGAGCCTGTGTCTCCTGCACTGGCAGGTGGCTTCTTTACCAATGAGCCGCCTGGGAAGGCCTAGTAATGAACTTTTTATCTCCTTTTCCTCCTAGCTTTGTAGAACTGACACCCTTGGGGAAAAGCAGGCGTTAATCAGCTGTCACACAGAAAGGTGTTAAACTTGCAACTCTGAGAAGAACTATGAAAGAAAGGGGCTTGTGAAGTGAGGGTTGGAGTAGGTCTTTCTTGAGGTCAGAGAAAGCTTTCCTGAGAAGGTGTGGTGGTTTACCGGATTCCACGAGGAGGGCAAGAGAAGGTTGGGAGTGCCTCCTGCAGAGGCCTGGGTGCATTCAGTGAAAAGATGGCCAGGAGGAAGGGATTGGGGTGGGAGCAGGCTGAACCATGATGACAAAGGACTTTTGGAGGGGAAGGTGACGGCCCAAACACAAGGCTCTCTTCTTTATCTTAGGAAGGCTCTCATAGGCGCAGCTTCTTCCTGTAGGTATTTCTGGCACTGTGGACAGTTTCTAATAGGTTAGCGACATGTGCGTCTTCCTCTCTGCTGACTCTCAGAGAAGACAGATGCATACCAAAAGGGTGAGAACCAAATATCATAGGACAGCCCTGGGAGTTTAAGAAGAGCTCTTTGCAATCTGGAGTGCTTTACACTGAGTATTTGTAACACCCACTGGATCCTGACTTTTTATGGTGAGAAGTTAAGATGAGATGATGACTCAGTCTTAACATCTCCAAAGTTCTCCTTTCTCAGACCTGGTTCTTGGCCTGGGTGGGGACTACAGTCTGATTTTTGTTTATATATCCTGAGGGCAAATGTCTCTTCCTCAGAGAAGCCACCTTTGACATTTCAAAGAAGCCCTCCAGCACTTCCATGTCTTATTAAACTATTTTGCTTTCACTGTCACACGTATCACTAACTAGCAGAAACTCTTACTTTTTACCTAGCTCTTACACTAGAATGTAAGCGTGCCCGTGCTCATGAGGGGAACTCACATTGCCCTGTTGCTGAGTCCTGTCCGTCTCTTGGAGACCCCATGGGCTTCAGCCCGCCAGGCCCCTCTGTCCGTGGGATTTCCCAGGCAGGAATACCGGAGTGGGCTGCCATTTCCTCCTCTGGGGACCTTCCTGACCCTGGAATGGAACCCAGGTCTCCTCCATTGGCAGGCGGGTTCTTTACCAGTGAGACTCCAGGGAGGCCCTCCTGTGCTTAGGAAATGCTAAATTAGTGAGTGACTGTTCATATGAAAGATGAAAAAAAAACTTGTAAAAACTGGGTAGGCAACCTTTAATAAACAAAAATTAAAGCAGATTAAAACTAGCCAGAGTTTTGCTATAGGATGTTTAGAATCCTAGGGGCCCAGCTGTGGGTCCAGCCTACTAGTGATGTGGTCCCAGACTCAGTGTGAGCATGACTGAGGATGAGTCCCTTCCTCCCAAGGTCCCAGGAGAAGCTGATGTTCCCGGGAAGGGTGCAGTTATAGTGCAGGGGATTTTAGTTTTCACCTGAAATCTTGAGCAGTCACATTTCTCTTAGGCCTAGCAGAATTTTCTTCTAGACCTGGTTCTGTTCTTTGTAATGATTTTTGGCAAACTTGATTCAGAAAATAAAGCACTTAGCTGTCGTTTACTGAAAGGTGACTCCATTCCCAGGCCTGTTGCTGGGTGCTCATTTTTATCTCTTCTGGAAGGTGGGAAAAGCTTCCCCGCTTTACAGATGACAAAGCCGAGGTGTCTCCAGAGAACTGGATGAGTTGCCCATGGTTCCTGTTTGCTTGGATTTGAATCCACTCTTGCTGTTTCCTCCACTCTGTGACGCCTCCAGTACTACGAAAGTCTCCTTCCTCCTTGAGTTATTTTGGCTTCGTGAACGGAAGTAACTACATCTGTCTTTTCTCCTGACCTTTCGGGACATGGGTCCCTTTAAGAACGGGTGAAAGCCATGAAGAGCCTTCCAGAAGGATGCCCACGTAACACAGCACGCCGCACACGGTGTCGGGGAGTAGATGGACCTCTCACGGTCTGCACTCCCAGTTTAGAATTACGCCCTCCCTGCCAAAATGGAGCCTCCAGCAGCAGAGGAGTGTTCTAGGTCAGCGAGATGAAAACGGAAGCTGCAGCCAGGGACGGTGCTGACTTGTCTCTTTCCACTGCGGGTTAGGCAGTGGGTGTTGGCCTCACACCCCGGCTTCAGCCCTTAACCCCAGGGACAGTACCACGGTCACAGAAATGACCGTGTGCACACAGGGTCCCGTGTGCTGGGGGCTGCTGCTCGGCGAGGCTGCAGCAGGAACCACCTGCTCTGGAAAGACAGAAGGCAGGTGGCCAGACTCTGCAGCTTTTCAGAAAGCCCTCGTCAGTGAGTCTGACTGAACATGCTTCAGATGCAGGCTCAGAAACAGTGCACGGAGCCCCAGCTGTGCTCCAGGCGAGCCCTGTGCTGGGCTTCCTGGGGATTAGCCTACAAAGCCTTCCCGTGACAGGTGATCTGTGAATGCGCGTTCAGGCTGCTAAAGGCTCAGTATTTAAATTCAGCCGGAGTGGGGAGTCTAGAATTCTCTGTTCCCTGTTGGCGTAGAGAGTTGAAACTTCTTTTTTTTTTAATGTAAATTTATTTATTTTTAATTGGAAGATAATTGCTTTACAGTATTGTGATGGTTTCTGCGGTACATCAACATAAATCAGCCACAGGTGTACACATGTCCCCTCCCGCTTGAAACCCCCCTCCCCGCTCCCGTCCCGTCACGTCCCATCCCGTCCCGTCCCGTCCCGTCCCCCTAGGTTGTCACAGCCCCGGGGTGAGCTCCCCGCGTCATACAGAAATCCCCTCTGGTTATCTAACGGTCCGTACGGCAGGGAGCTGAGACTCCTGTGCGGGCGATGACGTGAATGCGGGCGCGTCTGTGTGTGGCCTCGCTTTAGCATCTGCATCGTGTGGCTCGGCGTGTCCCAGCTTCGTGCTCATAGAAGTTACGCACCAGGTTGAACATTCAAAGCTATATGTATGTCCCATTGTAAAGGGCTTTTTCCCCAAGATAGCTACTGGGTCTCTGATGAGGCTGATGCATGTTTATTCGGTGATGGGAGCCTGGGTCGGGGAGGGCTGAGTTCTCGGTGTCTGCATGTATGTTCTGACCACTAAGCTCCCTACCACTTGAGACAACAGGTTGCCTGTCAAATGAAAGCGACAAAAGTCACTGGTCCTGAGAGAGCAGGTGAAAAGATAAGGTGTGGGGTGGTCATTCTGAACCATTACTGTTACTGGTAGTGGAGCCTACAGCAGTCCTTGTTGAAGCTGTCTGTCTCTTTCCTCCTTTAAATTGTAACCATGTGCCCTTGTTCCTGTCTTTTAAGTGAGGGGAAACTCTAAGGAAGTCTGTTATTTAAGATTTTTTAAAAATATGTGGTCCCTCATTAATCACTTGACTATCCTCCAATATAAAAGAAAATTAAAACAATTTTTTATTTAATAAAGTTAAAATTAAAAACAGAAAAGTAAAAAGGGGAAGGAAACAAACCAAAAAAAAGATAGGCCCCCTTTGAAAATCTGAAGCCAAGGACTTCCTGCCTCTTCTAGATACGTGTGATTGCATGTGTAAAACACGCACTTGCAGACACACACACTTTGCCTTTAATTTCCCCGTGCTCGTGGGTCTCTCTGGCTCTGGAGCTGGACCCCAGGCTCTGCCCCTGGCTGTCTGTGTGGCTTTGGGCAAATTCCTCAACCTCTCTCTGTCAGGCTTTCTGTAGAATAGTGGTGCTAATGATCCTCGTTACTAAGGCTGACTGGGGGATTAGCTGCTGCTGCTAAGTCGCGTCAGTCGTGTCCGACCCTGCACGACCCCGTAGACGGCAGCCCACCAGGCTCCCCTGTCCCTGGGATTCTCCAGGCAAGAACCCTGGAGTGGGCTGCCATTTCCTTCTCCAGCGCATGAAAGTGAAAAGTGAAAGTGAAGTCGCTCAGTTGTGTCCGACTCTTAGCGACCCCATGGACTGCAGCCTAGTAGGCTCCGTCCACGGGATTTTCCAGGTGAGAGGACTGGGTGCCTGCTCCGTGGGGGACCAGCAGCAGTAATAAGTACTTACAAAGCCCTGGGCGCGCAGTAAGTGCTCAGTGAACGCTGCTGTTTGCTCACTCGGTCGTGTCGGACTCTCTGCCACCCCATGGACTCCCCAGTATCCTCTGTCCGTGGGATTTCCCAGGCAGGAATAATGGAGTGGGTTGCCATTTCCTTTTCCAGTAAGCATTAGCTATTACTGATATGACTCCATACTTTGTCATGTAAGCTGTATAATTTTATTTACTGATTTAACCACATTAATCACGTTAGTTCAGTTCAGTCACTCAGTCGTGACTCTTTGCGACCCCATGGACTGCAGCACGCCAGGCCTCACTGTCCATCACCAACTCCTGGAGTTTACCCACACTTGTGTCCATTGAGTCAGTGATGCCATCCAGCCATCTCATCCTCTGTCGTCCCCTGCTCCCGCCTTCAATCTTTCCCAGCATCAGGGTCTTTTCAAATGAGTCAGCTCTTTGCGTCAGGTGGCCAAAGTATTGGAGTTTCAGCTTCGACATCAGTCCTTCCAGTGAATATTCAGGACTGATTTCCTATAGGATGGACTGGTTGGGTCTCCTTGCAGTCCAAGGGACTCTCAAGAGTCTTCTCCGACACCGCAGTTCAAAAGCATCAATTCTTCAATGCTCAGTTTTCTTTATAGTCCAACTCACATCCATACGTGACCACTGGAAAAACCATAGCCTTGATTAGACGGACCTTGTTGGCAAAGCAATGTCTCTGCTTTTTAAATGCTGTCTAGGTTGGTCATAACTTTCCTTCCAAAGAGCAAGTGTCTTAATTTCATGGCTGCAGTCATCTTCAGTGATTTTGGAGCCCCCCAAAATAAAGTCTGTCACTGTTTCCACTGTTTCCCCATCTATTTGCCATGAAGTGATGGGACCAGATGCCATGATCTTCGTTTTCTGAATGTTGAGCTTTAAGCCAACTTTTTCACTCCTCTTTCACTTTCATCAAGAGGCTCTTTAGGTCTTCTTTGCTTTTCTGCCATAAGTGTGGTGTCATCTGCATATCTGAGTTTATTGATATTTCTCCGGCAATCTTGATTCCAGCTTGTGCTTCATCCAGCCCAGTGTTTCTCATGATGTACTCTGCATATAAGTTAAATAAGCAGGGTGACAATATACAGCCTTGACATACTCCTTTCCCGATTTGGAACCAGTCTGTTGTTCCATGTTCAGTTCTACCTGTTGCTTCCTGAGCTGCATACAGATTTCTCAAGAGGCAGGTCAGGTGGTCTGGTATTTCCATCACATGAAGAATTTTCCACAGTTTATTATGATCCACACAGTCAAAGGCTTTGGCATAGTCAATAATGCAGAAGTAGATGTTTTTCTGGAATTCTCTCACTTTTTCAATGATCCAGTGGATGTTAGCAGATCTGGTTCCTCTGCCTTTTCTAAATCCAGCTTGAACATCTGTAGTTTACGGTTCACATATTGCTGAAGCCTGGCTTGGAGAATTTTGAGCATTACTTTGCTAGCATGTGAGATGAGTGCAATTGTGTGGTAGTTTGAACATTCTTTGGCATTGCCTTTCTTAGGGATTGGAATGAAAACTGACCTTTTCCAGTCCTGTGGCCACTGCTGTTTTCCAAATTTGCTGTCATGTTGAATGCAGCACTTTCACAGCATCATCTTTTAGGATTTGAAATAGCTCAGTTGGAATTACATCACTTCCACTAGCTTTGTTCTTAGTGATGCTTCCTAAGGCCCACTTGACTTCACATTCCAGGATGTCTGGCTCTAGGTGAGTGATCACACCATTGTGATTATCTGGGTCATGAAGATCTTTTTTGTGCAGTTCTTCTGTGTAGTCTTGCCACCTCTTCTTAATATCTTCTGCTTCTGTTAGATCCCTACCATTTCTGTCCTTTATCGAACCCATCTTTGCATGAAATGTTTCCTTGGTATCTCTAATTTTCTTGAAGAGATCTCTAGTCTTTCCCATTCTATTGCTTTCCTCTATTTCTTTGCATTGATTACTGAGGAAGGCTTTCTTATCCTTTCTTCTTGGGAACTCTGCATACATTTATTTTTCATTTTACAGTGAATTACACCTTATTCATAGTGAAGACACATAAGTTCTACTTTAAAGCAAACGTAAACTTTTACTGTGTGTGTGGAATATAGTCACTGAAATGTATAGTGACCCTCATGCCAGTGTATCAGTCAGATTAAAAGTTATAGAAATGAGGCAGCTCACGCTGGTGCTCCTTGCCAGCCTGGAGGGTGGGTGGGGTGGGAGGCGGGAGGGAGGTTCCTGGGGAGGGGCCGTCTGTGTGCTTGGGGCTGATTGAGGTTGTGCAGGGAAGCCAGCCCAACCTTGTAAAGCAGCTGTCGGTGTTCAGTCACTAAATCGTGTCCGACTCTGCCGCCCCACGGGCTACAGCACGCAAGGCTTCCCTGTCCTTCACTAGCTCCTGGGGTTTGCTCAGACTCCTGTCCATTGAGATTGTTGGAACCATCTCATCTTCTCTTGCCCTCAGTCTTTCCCAGCACCAGGGCCTTTTCCAGTGAGTCAGCTCTTTGCATCAGGTGGCCAAAGTAAAGCAATTATCTTCCAATTAAAAATAAATTCTAAAATATTATGGAAACGGTCAGACTTCCGATAGCCTCAATAAGCTTGAGCAAGTTTTTACTCTTAGAGAATAAACCAGTCTGAAGCATTTACCAAAATTGACTAGCACATCACTTTTGCTCCCTGGATTATCTTGATGAAAGAATGTTCCAGCTTGAGAAATTCTGCTCCAGGCCAAAAGTTGACTGACTTGATCCAGGATTTATTCTCAGTTGTTGCTTATATTTGAAATGTTTTTGCGGACTAATCCGCAATGCCTAAGCATTCCATAGCCTATGGAATTATGGGTTTTGGGTCTAAGCCTGTGGTTCTGCAGCTTGGCAGGGCCTGTGTCTGTGACGGTCTCTGCTCTCATGGTCCTGGACTCTGAGGACAAGCAGTTTATCGAGATATTTCAGAGTTCTGCTAAAAGCTAACCTCTGACCTCTCCATTCAGATTAATTCTACAAAACATTTCAATGTTTTCTCAGGCTGCAGAAGACGTCAATGTCACTTTTGAAGATCAACAAAAGATAAACAAATTTGCACGGAATACAAGCAGAATCACAGAGCTGAAGGAAGAAATAGAAGTAAAAAAGGTATTGAAACTGATATTTTTTAAGAAACATGAAAGCTCTTCCTCCTGTAGCTTTCTGTAACTAAATTCAGTCCTGTGTGACTCTAGCGTCTCAGGCTCCCCGTTGCGAGTCACGTGATACACTCCAGTTAGTTTAAGAAGGAAGATGTTAGTTGAGAGACGTGGGCGCGGGCCCGTTGTTGGGGGCGTGTCCTCTGGCTGAGGGTCGAGGAGCAGGTCGAAGAGCCACGGCGCAGAGGCCTGGGCCGGTGATGGGGCTGCTGCTTCCCCGCTGACACAGGGCCGGCTGCACCCTCCTTGGGGAGGACTCTGCCCAGCGGTCCTTGGGACTCTGGGCCGCTGCCCGCCCCAGGCCTGCGTGTCAGAGCCCACTTCTCGTGGCAGCTCTCCTGGGCTGAAGGCCGGGTCAAATGTCGTTGATTAGGGGAATTTATGTTATTATTTGCTTGCATCGACCAGAGCTGAGAAAGGCGAGTTTGTGTTTGTGTTTTTATTCTGCGGTTGGAAGGCAGAATTCCCAAGGAGAAGAGCAAAGTAGGAGACCTTCCGAGTGGCCGTGGATACCCCGTGGCCCACTCCAGGGGCCGTGGAGCGGTCTGGAGCGGTCCAGGGGGCAGTGAGTCCGTGTGCTCCCGTGGGAAATGCCATCTAAAGGATGTGCGACACTCTCATTTCAGTGTCTCAGTTCCTTTGTGAAAGGGTCTCTTAGAGCATAGCATGGGTGTCCCAGATGACAGGTGGGCTTTACCCTCTGTTAGAGAATTCTGAATGCATTTTTCATTGCTGTTCACTTCTGATATACAGAAACAACTACAAAACTTAGAAGATGCCTGTGAGGACATCATGCTTGCAGATGACGACTGCTTAATGATACCTTATCAGATCGGCGATGTTTTCATTAGTCATTCTCAAGAAGAAACACAAGAAATGTTAGAAGAAGCCAAGGTATATTGAAATCTCTCCCTGGAGGGTGAAGTTTAACTCTTAAATTAGGATTTTATGTCATCATAAAGTGTGTAATTATAGATGTAGGGAAGATCAGGGATGCCAGCTTACGTTTCGTGGGTCCTTCCAGTGTTCTCAGCCTCCTCTGAGTGCTTGTAAACATGATTTTGTTTAATCTCAGGGATGACTCTGGCATATTTGTGGGAATCCCAGTTTAGAGTTGAAGAAGAATAGAGTCTTAGGTTATGGGACTCACTCAGAGTGACAAAGGGGATGATCTTTTGAGCCCAGAAGCTGTGGCCTCAATTTATAGTTTTCAGAAAGTACAGAATATCATAAAACAGAAAAAGAAGACCACTTGTAATCCTCCTACCCTGAGGTAATTGTCCATGACAGACAGTTTCATGTGTTTCTTTTATGTTCTCTTCCTATATGTATTTTTACGTCACATTTTGGTCAGTTAGCATCCTAGTGGGAGTATTTTATTGTTCCATTCAGTGTTCATTTATTCAGCAGGTCTTTACCGGGAGCCTGTTGGGGCCACATGTGCGTTAAAAGGATCATTTTTGATGACCGTTCATTGTCTTGTTAAAGGAGATTGATTCAGCCCACTGTCCTCTCGTTATAGTAATTTGTTTTCACTATTTTTCTATAGGAATATTGTGGTGAACATTCTTATTAAATCTTTGTTCACCTTTAGGAAGTTTCTTTAAGGAACTAATCAGAGAAGTGTAATTACTGGGTCAGAGTATGGATTCATTGACAACATTTGGGCTTGTTAAAAACTCAGATTATTGAGTCCAGCGCTAAGAATTCCGTATTCACGAGGCCTGTAGTGGCGCCCTGATGACCTGGGGGCTCCGCTTTGAGAACCGCTGGCCAGATTTCTAACATGTTAACATTGCCGATGCTAGACATTCTTCTTTTGTTCAGGTATTAACGGGTATGTGTGTTATTTGTGTGAATCCATTTTTTCTTTGTCGTAGTTAGGAGAAATCCTTTTGATCCTGGCCAGGAAGGGATTTCTGACATTCCGTGCATTTCGTGTGGCAAAGCTTCTCTGCCATAAATGAGACTCTGATTACGGCTCTCTCAGAGTCTAACTCCAGGGGCCTCATAGTTAGGAAACCTGCCAGATTTTGAGAAGTTGTTTCTCTTAAATTATTGGTGGGAGTGTGAACTTTTATCATTTCCTCTAGTTCCATAGTTACTTTTGTGGGAAGTTGGAAGAGGCTGTGCCAGAGACAGGCCCGTGGTAAACTGTTTACCTAAAATGTTTATATAGCATTCTTTCTTTATTGGGATATGATCATTTATTTTATGTTGTTCTGTTCTTTCAAGTCAGCCAGAACTGAGAAAAGCTTGATTTAGTCTATAATAAACAAATATAGATCATGAATAAAGCATGCCCACAGTCAGACTTTTGGTTTAGATTTAATTATCAGTATTATTTAGCCGCCTGTCCAAGTTTAGGAAGTGTTTGACCTAAAATCCTTCCCAGATGTTATTTCATTCACAGATGCTCAGAATTCATCCAGTTGAATAGAGTTAATTGAAACTAATTTTTTTTTTTTGCAGAAAAATTTGCAAGAAGAAATTGACGCCTTAGAATCCAGAGTGGAATCAATTCAGCGGGTGTTAGCAGATTTGAAAGTTCAGTTATATGCAAAATTTGGGAGTAACATAAACCTTGAAGCTGATGAAAGTTAAACATTTTATAAAATTTTTTTTAATTTGTTTAATAAACTTGGAATATTGTTTAAAATGATAATTTCCCTTCTTCAAATGAAATGGAAAGCAAAACTTTTTTTAAATTTTTCATTTATTTAATGGGAACTTGCCTATTTTCACGTCTTGCTTATTTATTTTATATTTTTAAAAGAAGACAGTATTCATCTATGTATTTTGCATAACAATTATATCAAGTGTAGGGGCTTTATGTCATGTTATTAAAATCAGTTAAGCAATCTTTCCTGTTTCTATATTGTCATTTAGAACATTTGTGCCATTTTACTTACAAGAAAATTTTAACAGTTACATGTGTCATGTTGTTTATCTGTTTCTATTTCAGTTGCCCCTTTGAGATGATGAAAGCCCTGCTTTCATTCCATCTTACATCTGTCTCTCTACTCACTTCCCCAACTAACACTGTCATATACTAAAACATGTGTATGCTTTATTTAAATATGTGCAGTATATATTACATCTTAGTATATATATTTCTTACATATATTGGTTTAAAGAGTCCAGATGACGCAGAAACAAGTTGAGGGAGGCCTATTGAGCTTCATACATAGAGCAGAACAACCGAGATGACCAATAGAAAGAGATGTTTAGGTTCTTTTTTTTTTTTCAAATAACGATTTAGACTTTATTTTAGTGCTTTGTAATTAACTGCAGTTTATATTGATAATGTTGTGGAAGTTAAGCAGCTGTGTATTTAAAAATAAGGCTTTTTACCTTAAAGAGTACACTTACTCCCTACTGCCCTCCCCCAGAAGATAACCCTTTTGGGATTTAGAAGACTTAATTATACTAACTTCCAGCAGATGGCACTGATATGCCAAAACACCAATGGAGGCCTCATAATGCAAAAATGAGATGTCCAAGATTAACTGTCCAGAGTTTTAGAGGAAATGTCATTTTTTAATTCTCAAGGCTAAACACTGCGTATGTATTTTTTGGTTAAATGTTTAAAAACAGTTCAGCCTGAAAGGTAGAGAGAGAGAGAGAGAGTGTGTGTGTATGTCTCTGTGCCTGTGTGTGTCTGTGTGTGTGTGTCTGTGAGTGTCTGTGTGTGTGTGTCTGTGTGTGTGTGTGTCTGTGTGTGTGTCTCTGTGTGTGTGTGTGTGTGTTAGTCACTGAGTCCTGTCTGACTCTTCGCATCCTCATGGACTGTAGCCCCCCAGGCGCCTCTGTCCATGGAATGCTCCGGGCAAGAACCCTGGGTGGGTAGCCATTCTCTTCTCCGGGGGATTTTCCTAGCCTAGAGATCAAACTTGGGTCTCCTGCACTGCAGGCAGATTCTTGATTGTTTGAGCCATCAAGGAAGCCCGAAGGTAGAATATATAACTCAAAAGTTCTTCATGACCTAAAGGCATACTTCTAAGTTGCTGCAAATTTTCTCAAATAGTATATTCAAATCCTAGAAAACGACTGTCACAAGGATAGTTTTTCTTCTGTGCATTTGGTTTCAAGTGTGAGACTCGGGAATGTACCAGGAAACAGATGACACCCTCACATTAGAAAGAGCTTCCCTTGTGACTCAGATGGTAAAGAATCTACCTGCAGTGCAGGAGACCTGGGTTCAATCCCCAGGTTGGGAAGATCCCCTGAAGAAGGAAATGGCAACCCACTCCAGTATTCTTGCCTGGAGAATCCCATGGAGGAGCTGGTAGGCTACTGTCCATGGGGCCCAAAGAGTCAGACATGACTGAGCAACCAACACTCTCACTCTCTCTCCAGTTATAGAAGTTGGAGGAACTTTGGGCCTGGTTCCAAGGCTGGAGGGTGAACCCCAGAGTGTGTGTGCCCACGGGCGTCAGGGAGGGGCAGCCACCCCTTCACTCGGGGACCGGGGCAGGGCTGCCTTGGTTTGTGAGAGGCGCAGCTGGCCCGGGACCTCCCCGCAGTGACGAGTGTGGACGGGACCCTGACCTCACTGTCCTGCAGAACCCAGCGGCTGCCCACCATTGGCCAAACGCAGCCGGAGTCCAGAGGTGGTCCATAGAAGTTGGTCTGTTACAGGGCCCGTGGGGAGACAGATGGATGGGGCTGGTGGGCCTGTTGGAAGACCCAGCGGAGGCTGGCTGAAACAAACCGTTAAGAAGTTTTGACAGTGAAGGCTCAGCTGACCGACATGCCAGAAACGGAATCATGTAACTGGCCTGGATTGAGAATTTTGTCAGCGCGTTAGCAAATAAGCCTAACACAAGAAAACAGATTTCATGGTGGGGAGGAAGAGGGACACATTATTGCTAACTTTCTACCTTGTCTTTAAAGTTTACCTGTGAAGTAAATTTATAAAGGACATCGAAATATGTGACTCCCATTTTAAGTTCGTTGAAGTCCCATTTAAGTTCATTAAGTGTCCCTCAGCCTTCTCTCATTTTTATTAGTAACCTCGCTGGGCCGGGTGAAGGCTGCGGACAGAACGCACCGCATCTCGCACTGAGCCCTCCCTCCACTGTAGACCTGTCGGTCTGAATCGTCACCGCTAACCTGTTTTTTTTAAGTTGGAGTGTAATCCTGTGACAATGTTAGTTTCTGCTTGCAACAAAGTGAGTCAGTTGTATGTACGCAAGTGTCCCCCTTCTGAGCCTCCCTTCCTCAAACCCCCGCCCTGCCCCCCACTGTCCTCCTTTTGACAGGAATCCTGATTTTTATGTACAGTCACTATTTTTAGAAAATGCTGCCTTTTTTTTTTTTTTTTTAAAGCAATGCAGGCTAAACAAAAGATATTTGTGGAATAAAATGAACCAGCGGGCTGCCAGCTTGCAAACTCGGGCACAATATGCTACATCCTCTCCAGGCCTTGATAGGAAGCAAAGAACAGGTCATTTGGTCTGCAGTGTGCGTCCTAGGAGCTTGTGCCGCTGACTTTAGTTTTTAAATACGTCTCAAGCCTATCCATTTCTTTCTATCTCCACAGCCACCAGTAGGCTTGTCCAAGCGATAAGAGCTCTACTCAAAACCCTGACACACGGAGCGATGGGGAGTTCAGGGCTGCTGGAGAGGGGCGTCATTTGATCCAGAGTTTTGACAGCTGGAAGCCAGGGGCAGTCTCCGAGGGGCTTTGAACAGAAAGGTGGCATATATGATTGGAACGGGACTTTAGAATAATTGGGCAGTTGTTTGGTGGTTTTCTGCAAAGTCATGGAGGAAGGGTTGCTGGATGTTACTGCACTTTGGCACGTGGATCCAGTTGGCAGGGGAAGAGCAGGAAGCCGGACCTGGAGAGAAGGTGAGGGCTGCCAGCCTTGACAGTGGCTGGGGAGGTGAAGGAGTCAGAGAGGATGTGGCCGAGGACAGCCTGCAACAGCATTTGTTTCTCAGTTAAAATTTTTTTCTTCTACGTTGCTTGCTGCAAAAAAATCGAGATCTCACGTGAAGATCCACAGTTTGGCAACAGTCGCACCTGTGGCCGCTCACCATCAGATGGGGCCGGGATCCAGCTAGCCCGCCCCACTCCTCGTGTGCGTAGTTCGGGGTCCTGCTCCCACTAGACTCTGCAACGCCCCCTCTCGAGAGCGCACACCCCCTGGGGAAGCCTGTGCGACCCCCGGGAAGCCCGTGGAATGGCTAACAAAGGCGGCAAAGTTGGGAGAGTCTGGCTTGTCCTGCGGGGAGGGGAGGAGAAAGTCAGGAGGCTGGCTTTGAACCCTTGGAGTTGCCAACTCGCACACGTGCCCTTGGCAGTTGGAAAGGTGAGTTGGGACCTTTTTCCCCCGGGGCCAGAGGGGCAGCAAAGTCCCCCGTGCTGCCGCCTCCCAGGAGAGGTGGGGCCGCCTGAGGTCGGGAGCCGGCAGCCGAGGCGGGTCTGGGAGTGCCTGCCTGGCAGCCACCTGCTCTGCGTCCTGGGAGGCGGCGGGGCTCAGGGGGCCCAGGTCCTGGCATGGAGGCGTGCTCTGCACTTGAGCCCCTGCTTCCGGGGCCCCCGTGGGCCCGGGGCAGGCCGAGCCCCTGCTTCCCGGGTTGCTGAGTCATGGCCGACTCTTTGCGACCCCGTGGACTGTGTTCCACCAGTCTCCTCCGTCCATGGGATTCTCCAGGCAAGAACACTGGAGCGGGTTGCCATTTCCCTCTCCGGGGGATCTTCCCGTCCCAGGGATGGAACCTGTGTCTCCTGCTTTGGCAGGCGGATTCATTACCACTGAGTCACCTGGGAAGACCCCCATGCAGGACTGTGGACATTGTTTTAGGGCAGTTTTCATCCTAGAGAAGTGCTTCTAGTTACGGTTACTGGGGATTTTGTTAAAACAGGTTCTGGTTCAGTGCGTTCAGGTTGAGGCCTGGAACTCTGGATTTCTAACAAACTTCCAGAGTGTTCTGCTATTGCTGGTCGGTGGGCCACACGCTGGTCAGCCTAGATGGCTTGTCGTGGAAGAGAAGAGTGCTTAGAATTCAGGTGGGAGGAAAAAGAACCAGGAGAGGAGGCAGAGGCTGTGGTGTGAGGGGTGCAGAGTATGACTGGTCTCACAGATGGAAAGTTTTCTGCAGGACTAAATCCTGAAAAATAATTTTCTCCATTAGGTATGATGTTGAGCATGTGAAGGATAGAATAGGTGCCTTCAGCAACTATTTATAGAAACTGGGGGTGGAACCCAGTGGTTTAACAAGCCTTCCAGGTGGTTGTGATTCAGTTAAAGATCCCTAGGCTCAAGTGATTGTGGCTGTGTGGGCAGTAAGACCGCCCCCCCAAGGCCAGCGGAGACTTCTCGGTCCCCGGCTTCAGTGGGGGGAGCACCCAAGAAGAAGCTGACCCGTCCTGCCTGGGGGGCTGGTGGCTGGGGCGTCCGGCCTGCTGGTCGGTGGCAAACAGCGTATAAAAGACCAAGCAGTGGGTCATGGAGATGTGCAGGCAGAAGTGAGAAGTATTTTTACAAGAAAGTGAACAGTGGAGGGAAGGTGGTAGACTGTCCTTTGATGCCATTACTGTGCAGCCAGAAGGGCCGTTTTGGGTTTGCTTTTGTTTTCGAAGATCAGGGAATATATGAGTCCATGTAGGAGTAGATGGGGAGGAATCCAGGAGAGAAAGTGATGAAAAACCCAAGGAACAAGAGACGAGGACGCTCAGCAAGGGAAGGGTCCGTGCGCGCATTGGGCTTCTCTGAACAGTAAACTGGAAAGGTGCGTGGTGCGGTTCATGTTTATGCAAGCTCTTCCTGGAGGAATAAATGATAGAAAAAAATCAGAATGGTGATTAATTCTGGAGAGGAAGAAAGATATGGTAGGGGAGGCCAACCCAGGAAGCTGGTCATGGATTGGTTTGTTTAGTTGCTAAGTCATGTCTGACTCTTTGGGACCCATGGAATGTAGCCCGCAGGCTCCTCTGTCCATGAGATTGCCCGGGCAAAAATACTGGAGTGGATTGCCATTTCCTTCTCTAGGGGATCTCCCCGGCCCTGGGCTCAAACCTGAGACTCCTGTGTTGCAGGCGGAGTCTTGACCGCTGAGCAACCTGGACACATAGCCATTTCCTTCAGTGCTTTATATTCAGTGTGAATCCTTTGCGAAATCATTCACAATAGCAAGTTTTTATAAAATTCTGTTAGTTCTGGCAAAAACCAAATAGAAGTGCGTGTTGTAAGGTTGTTGTAAGTGAAGTGAAAGTCGCCCAGTCGTGTCTGACTCTTGGAATTCTCCAGGCCAGAATACTGGAATGCGTAGCCTTTCCCTTCTCCAGGGGACCTTCCCAGCCCAGGCCTCCCGCACCGCAGGGGGATTCTTTACCAGCTGAGCCTCCAGGGAAGGCCTTGCAGGGTTTCACTGATATTTTCTCCATCACTTTCCGCACTTTCTCATGTCATTTGACAAAAAGCAGAGTAGTGTAACTCTCAATTTTAAAAGGTAAGAAATAGTTTGACAACTAAAGCCTCAGTTCTTTATTAAAGACCACATGTGTACGGATACACAGACACACATGTCCACATGTGCTCGACAGAACTTAAAGTCTGGCTTAAAGGTCTGGTATAAGGATTCTGGAGAAGGGCGATTGGGGTGGGTTGGTTTATGGGTGTTTTCCAGTGATTGATTTTCTGGTAGAGCCTGCATTCTGATCTCTGAGAATAATTCAAATGATGCCAAGAACCGGTACTGGGGGCTTATGTGCTGGTGCTGTTCTGAAGGCTTTTTCTGTATTGGATCTTTTCTCACAATAACACTGTAGATTCTAGTATCACTTCTCATGGTACAGATGTGGTAAAAGGCTTATGAAGATTAAGCAATTTCCCTCAGGTACTATAGCTTAGTGAGCAAACGGGCTGTTAATCAATGTACAGATTGTACTTCTGAGATTTCTTTGGTGATTTTGTGTCCTTTTACTGATGACAAAGAATTTCAGAATGTGTGTGTGTGTGTGTGTGTATATATAAGATATAAAGATTAAAAAAAGAGGGAAGGGACTTCCTGGTGGTCCAGGGGCTAAGACGCTGTGCTCCCAATGCAGGGAGCCTGTGTTCGATCCTTGGTCGGAGAACTGGGTCCCAAGTGCTGCAACTAAGACCCAGCATAGCCAAATAAAAAATTATTTTAAAAGAGAGAGGGAAAAGAGAAAGGGTGGAAAGGAGTAAAAAAGAAAAAAGTAAATACATTGGCACAGAGTCCACACATTAGGTTAACACATTCGAGATTCCGGCGGTTAAGGCAAAGAAAGAAAATGAAGTGTAATAACCACATTAGAAAGAGTGATATACACCAGGAGAATGGAAAAAAAAAAGTTTCTCAGAGGATTAAACCCTGAAAAAAATGTTCCCTTTTGACTTTGAGCAATGCAATAGATGTTTACTTCAACACCGATTCAGAACAAATGCAGGAGCAAAAGTCACAAGGCCAACTCCCATAGCAACTTATCAGTTAACCTCAATCCAGTGGAAGGGAGTCCAGGAGAGGCTGTTGATAACCAGCCAACATCCGTATAGCTGGCACAGCCTGAGCACTTATATATACCAAGCAGTCCTTCTGCCCCTCTGAGGAACAGGCTATTGTCACCGTCTCCATTTTGCAGATGAGAAAACGGAGGCCCAGGGAGCTTAAACGCCCTGCTGGAGGCTCCCCCGCCTTTAGGGGAGGAGCCGAGACTCAGACCCAAGCGGCGGGGCTCCAGCCCCTGTGCCCAGCCCCTCGCGTGCAGTGCTGACATGCAGTGCAATCTTGGCGCAGTCCCTGTCGATCCAAGGACACGTGTAGGTCGTTTCACATTGGCTAGGAGTTAGAGAGCAGCGTGGTGACGGCCTTGGCCTGTGAGCCATCGGAAGGACCCCTTTACTGGGGACCCGTTCCGTGCCGTCCTGTGAGATGAAGGGAGGTCCGTGGTTACGCCTGCAGAACATCTGCCATCTCGAACTTGGCCCGTGTGCACGGGAACCATTGGGTGTGTGGGGAAGGGTCATTGTTGTTGGAAAGGAACAGTGAACACCGATCGTAGTTTCTCATTTATTTTGTAATAATATATCCGACATTCACAGTTGTGTCGCAGTTTGGAATAACACTGGAATTGTTGGTAGAGTTTGTCTGGTAGATGTCAACAAAACTCATGAGGACACAGATGTCGATAAGCAGATGCATTAGGAAATGGAATTAAACCTTCCTGAGGAAGTGATGGCAGTGAAGAACAATTGGCCTTAAGAGCACTTGGACTTAATTAATAATCTACTAATTATCTTGAAAGTGATAAGTGAAAGGTTAGTCACTCAGCTGTGTCTAATTCCATGTGACCCCACGGACTGTAGCCCGCCCTCCTCTGTCCACGGGATGCTCCAGGTAAGAACACTGGAGGGGGTTGCCATCCTCTTCTCCAGGGGATATTCCTGACCCAGGGACTGAACCTGGGTGTCCTGTATTACAAGCATACGCATAACCATCTGAGTCACCAGGAAAGCCTCATTATCTTAAATCAGCTCAAGCTTCTGAAATCCAAATTACAGCAGTTGGCAGTGGTGAAAACAACTGTAATTAAATGAGCCCCCGGATCTGATGAGACATGTCCACGATGCCTGGATTTGGCCACTTCTCCACCGTGGTCTCCGCCTTGGTCCAGTGGCCGTGATGGGTCACGTGGGCTGTTGCTCATTTCTTCTAATGAGCCTCCCTGCCTCCATTCTTTCTGATACACTCCCCCTTCTATTCATATTTTACCCCAGTAGCCAGATACATTTTTCAGATTAAAAATCTGATTCCCCTCCCTTCAAAAAAAAAAAAAAGAATATTCTCTTGGAGAGCGTAGTGGAAAAGAAAACCCCTCTCGTGGCCGGCGTAGTGCCCACCCTGTCTGCTTCTCCACCGCCCCGGCCTCTCTGCGCGAGCCACACTGGCCTTGTTCCCGTTGCCCAGGCCTGTCATACTCCTTTCAGCCACAGAACCCGTACATCCTGCGGGTCACATCCCCCCGTCGCCTTCGCAGCCCACCCCCTCCTGTGGAGCACGTGCGGCTGAAACACTGGTCTTAGTAGCTCTCTGTACAATTGTTGGTGTGTCTCCCTCGTTACATCAAGTCAGGGGCCATGCTGATCTTGTATGCTCAGCCCGACTCACCAGGCAACCTGGCACACCCTCAGTCTTTATCATGGCCCAGCAATTCCGCTCCTCGGGAGGGATTCAATAGACAGGAGAGGCTGTGTCCATCAAAAGACATGAGCAGAAATGCTCAAAGTGACTTTAACACCCAAACCTTGGCAGCAGCCCAATTGCCATCAACAGTAAGATGGAAACATAAACTGCAGTCTCTTCAGATTAACACAATGAAATACTACACAGCAATAAAAAAGAGCAAATGACTATGACATGCAAGAAAACAGATGAATCTCACAGACACAGTGTTCTGTGAAAGAAGGCAGACACAAAACAGTGTGTTTTTTGTGACTACTCTCATGGGAGGTTTAGCAATAAGGGAAGTCGTCTATTAGAGGAGAATGGTTAGGGACGTTGGCTTAACCACGGGCACCCTGGAGCCCCAGACAAGCCTCGACTCACACATAATCTGCAAGCCCTGTGACGCCGATTCTTTCTGGATCCCGTTTGTCAGATGGGGGAAGCTCTGTGAGGAGTGTCGACTTAAAAAATAGCCACCAGCTGAAAGCTGAGAGTGATGTTTTACCTGGTGGGGCTTTTTTTTTTTTTTTTTTTTAATTATTATTTTTTTAAATATTATTTTATTAGTTGGAGGCCAATCACTTCACAACATTTCAGTGGGTTTTGTCATACGACATGAATCAGCCATATAGTTACACGTATTCCCCATCCCGATCCCCCCTCCCACCTCCCTCTCCACCCGACTCCTCAGGGTCCTCCCAGTGCACCAGGCCCGAGCCTGGTGGGGCTTTTAAGACTTCAAGCCTGGGAGACATTATCTCAAGGGACCCTGAGAGCACTGTTCCCAGGAGTTAGAGGGAGAGTCAGCTTACAGAGAAATCTGCAGCAAGGGGCAGGCAGTCTGCACATCGAAAGAGTATCATTAATTAAAGAAAAGCAGTCATCTCAAGGAATTTAGCGCTTTTCCATGTGCGCTAAGTCGCTCAGTCGTGTCCTGCTCTTTGTGACCCCGTGGACTGCAGCCCACCAGGCTCCTCTGTCCGTGGGGCTCTCCAGGCCGGACTCCTGGAGGGGGCTGCCGTGCCCTCCTCCAGAGATTGAAGCCCTGTCTCCTGGTCTCCTGTGTTGGCAGGTGAGTCCTTCAGCACGGGCACGGCGGGAAGATGCCAGCTGGGGCTTCCTGGAATCTCTCCTTTCATGTGCGCCTCGCCTGTCTGGGGCCAGCGTCCTGTTTTACATACGGAGCTCCCTTTCCTCTGGGCTCACCCAAGGGAACGGCTACGGTCTGATGACCGGAGGATCGCCGGCTGTCTTCTCCCTCATGCACGCTCTCAGGGCTCACCGTCTGATGAGTAGGATGGCCGGCTGTCTTCTCCCTCATGCACGCCCTCAGGGTGACCATCTGAGGACCGTAGGATGGCCGGCTGTCTCCTCCCTCCTGAGCGCCCTCGGGGTCACCGTCTGATGAGTAGGATGGCCGGCTGTCTTCTCCCTCCTGGGCGCCCTCGGGGTCACCATCTGATGAGTAGGATGGCCGGCTGTCTTCTCCCTCCTGAGCGCCCTCGGGGTCACCGTCTGATGAGTAGGATGGCCGGCTGTCTTCTCCCTCCTGAGCGCCCTCGGGGTCACCGTCTGATGAGTAGGATGGCCGGCTGTCTTCTCCCTCCTGAGCGCCCTCGGGGTCACTGTCTGATGACCGTAGGATGGCCGGCTGTCTTCTCCATCCTGAGCGCCCTTGGGGCTCACCGTCTGATGAGTAGGATGGCCGGCTGTCTTCTCCCTCCTGGGTGCCCTCGGGGTCACCGTCTGATGAGTAGGATGGCCGGCCATCTTCTCCCTCCTGCACGCCCTCGGGGTCACCGTCTGATGAGTAGGATGGCCAGCTGTCTTCTCCCGCCCGAACGCCCTTGGGCTCACCGTCTGAGGACCGTAGGATGGCCGGCTGGCTGTCTCCTCCTTCCTGGGCGCCCTCGGGGCTCACTGTCTGATAACCGTAGGATGGCCGGCTGTCTTCTCCATCTTCAGCGCCCTCGGGGCTCACCGGCTCTCTCCAGACCAGCACATGCCTGTGGCGTTCTTGTTTACTCTGTTTCCCAGGAGGGACACCGGTCAGGATCACGCTTCTGCTAAGTGCGGAGTCCCTGCTCCTCCCGGTGACCCTGTTCTGTCCTAAAGATTGTGTTAGCTGCTGCACAAGAACAAGCTGCTGGTGCTGGGAGGTCAAAAGATTGCAAACACCAAGCGTTCCCCGCCCGGCCTGAGGTTCCACAGTGCTCAATACTCCTGTGATTCGTCCTGTGGGAAAGGGAGGCTCAGAGCGGCCGCTCAAGGCCGTGGAGCCGCGTCCGTAGCACTGCGTTGTACAGTTTTGGCTGAATGCTGCTGAGGGTTGGTTCTAAGCGACTTCCATGGCTTCCCTGAACCACAGGGCTCGTGTATGATTTTCAAGGTTGTTGAGCACTTTTGCCTTTCTGAACCTTTCCCTCCGCAAGAGAAATATGATAAAGTATAGTTTATGATTGCCTTGGCATAAAGACAAATGTAACTCAGGCTGGATTAGTATATTCAGTATTTTTTTTTTTTCTTTCTGATTTTGAAGAATTGAAAATGTTTTCATGGGCTCCTAAGTTACTACCTGGGCCCCAGGCAATATGTCCACTGGGCCTAATGAGCTTGCATTGTCAGTGCTGGTGATGAAGATGGTGGGTTTCTCTGGGGGAGCAAGGGAGAAAAATGCAAATTTGAAGGCAGAATTCTTTTTGGATGAGAAGAGATCCTACTTCTTTTTTTTTTAATTGCCATACTTACTATAAAAGATTTAGTCATTAGCATGAAATGACATTTGAGTTCAATTGATAGTGAAAACTTGATGTAATGAAAAAGCAGAAAATGATCTTTAAAAAAAGAGACCACAGTTTACGGAAATGGTGTTTTCTATCATTTTATCTGATTTGGAATGGGGTGGGGAGAAGGAATTGATGAAATGCTATAAAATGCTGGCGTTTAAATAGGACTTGATGTAAATAATGAGTCATGCTTTCAGCCTTTCAAAATATATGATCCTAGTTTCAGGTTAAATAATAGTTTATTGGAGCCAACATAAATACATGGAGGCTGATAGCATCAAGTATTACTCAGAACACAGGTTTCCCTGAAAGTTTTATATTACCTGTTTGCCTTGAGTCTGAACCATTCTAGAAGGCCTTTGAAAAACCACAGAAGGAAGAAAAGAAATCCCTCAGGCAACTTAGATGGTTTCTGTCCAGGGGATTTGAGTAGCTCTTAGCTAGTAACTGGTGTTTGTAACTGTTTATGGAGGTCTTTAAAAGCACACACACACACAGGAATGGGGACCTAAAGTGACAGAATGCACCAGCTCTGGCTTTTATGCAACAGGGTCCTGATGCATCCTCGGTCTGTGCAGTTACTGACGGCCGTGCGGCGGCAGGACAAGGGGTACGTGTAAGATGGGGGAATTTGGTGTTACAGCTGCCATTAACACAAAACCAAGATGGTGCAAAGGCAATAACGTACCTTCCCGCTCCGCCAAGAGTGGTGGGTGTAGGGACTCTAAGGACCAAGTCCTGGGAGAAGATGAACGTGAGCCCGGCAGGACGGCCGTTGAGAAGGCCCAGCAAATGGGTCAAGCCTGCACGCAATTGCCCCATGCTTTTGGCCCTCGTGGTGATGAGTGAGGTAATCTTGCCCCGAACCAAGGTGAGTTCAGACCGGAAACGCTGGGCCTGGGCCTCCCACAGATGCACAGGTGGAAGAGTCGCTGCTCTGCTTGGAGGTGGCAGAACTGGCTCGTTCCCCATGGTTTACCATCTCCTCAACCATCAAGTCACTCAGGCTTTTGTGGAAGAGGGATTTCTAGCTGCGCTAACACTGCCATTGTTAGAACGGTCGGGAGGTGGGGAGGTGTCTGTGACGGTTGAGGACATGCCCTGTGTCGAGGAAGAAATGACTCTCGGCTTCAGCCAGTTGTCGCCATGTTGGAATTTAGGCAAGGGTTGTGAAGTGTCTGATGGTCCAAAAACAGAGAGCCAGAAATCGAATTTCTTTCAGTGTGAGATCTTCTATTTAAAATATTTCCAGATCATTGGTAAATTTGAAAGCCAGTCCCTTGGACAGCAAGAAGATCAAACCAGTCAATCCTAAAAGAAATAAACCCTGAATACTCATTGGAAGGACTCATGCTGAAGCTGAAGCTCCAATACTTTGGCCACCTGATGCTAAGGGCTGACTCATTGGAAAAGACCCTGATGCTGGGAAAGATTGAGGGTGGGAGGAGAAGGGGACGACAGAGGATGACATGGTTGGATGGCGTCACTGACTCAATGGACATGAATTTGAGCAAACGTTGGGAGATAGTGGACTTTCCTGATAGCTCAGCTGGTAAAGAATCAGCCTGCAATGCAGGAGACCCTGGTTTGATCCCTGGGTCAGGAAGATCCGCTGGAGAAGAGACAGGCTACCCTCTTCAGTGTTCCTGGGCGTCCCTGTGGCTCAGCTGGTACAAAATCCACCTGCAACGCGGGAGACCTGGGTTTGATCCCTGGGTTGGAAAGATCCCGTGGAGAAGGAAAAGGCTATCCACTCCAGTATTCTGGCCTGGAGAAGCCCATAGACTGTATATCCATGGGGTTGCAAAGAGTTGGACATGACAGTGACCTTCGTGTCACATTGGGAGATGGTGGAGGACAGGGAAGCCTGGCATGCTGCCGTCGACAGGCTGCAAAGAGCTGGACGTGACTAAGCAACTAAGCAACAGGGAAGGACAGAGCAATAAGGCACAACCATCATCTACAAACCCCAGTTCAGAGGCTGTCAGCTTGTGGCCAATCCCCACAATTCCCTTGTGGGAATGCAAACATCAGTGGGGCCTCGTGAGGACTGACATAAGCCCTTACATTAATAGCAGAAAAGAAAAATCTCATCTTTCCTTTGGAGGTTTACACTCCAAGGTTTGAACATTCTTCAACAACGTGTTCTCTTTCTTGAACCCGAAGAAAATGTTAGTAAATGTAAATGGCAGGGATATTTTTTACAACGCGGCTAAATTATTTAGATGTGGTTTTAGTCTCTGCCTTAGTTTCTATGATGGGTTAAAAGTGATTTCACATTGTTAAAAAAAAAAAGACATTTCTTCAGTAGATGAAAAACCAGTACTGGACAGAGATTAAAAAACAAATGGTCAAGAAAACATCTAAACGATCTCGAATACCACCGGAGAGCGTTCACCAGCAAGTCAATAAAGCTAAAGGGTTATTAACCTCGGGACAGCGTTGCTGTTGTGATTCCAGGAAAACCATCTGCCATGCACCATTTTTTTATTGACACTTCAGGGTAAACTAATAAAACTCTCAATTTCAATTAAATTTTGGAAACTCATGTTCCTTCTTTCTCAAATGCTGCAAACGGGGACAGAAGTGCAGCAGACGCTGCTCCCCTCGAAGCTCACCTCGCTTTCGGACCTGGAGCCAACGGCACTGGTGGTCTCTCCAGGGCAGTCCTTGACCTGTACCTACGAGGTCTGTGTACCTAGACGTGATGTTAACGGAAGCGGGGAAGGTTAGAACCTTGCTTGATTTTTGCAGGTGAGCTGGTAGAGCTGTTTTGAATTTAAATGCGGCTTTTGAGTACGTTTTTCTGTTTCTTTTCAAGACCTCCTAGAACCATAGGTTGAGTTGGAAAGGATTTGGGGAATTAAAATACAGCTTTTATGGAAAGGAGGCTCGAGGTGCAGGATGGCTGACTCAGTCAGGGTCAGGGTCAGAGGGCAAAATAAAAGCCACTGCAATTCCATGTCTGGTGTAGTGCGTGCTAGGTCACCTCAGTCCTGTCTGACTCTTTGGGACCCCGTGTAGTATAGACCAGCGGGCTCCTCTGTCCTGGGATTCTCCAGGCAGGAACACTGGAGCGGGTTGCCTCACCCTCCTCCAGGGGCTCTTCCTGAGCAGCATTGAAGCCCCGTCTCTGATTCTCCTGCACTGGCAGGCGGGCCCTTTGCCGTCAGCGCCTCCTGGGGAGGCAGCCTTCCGAATCATCTCCAGTGCCGTGTGCCCCCGGCCGTCGAGCTCTGTGTAACACTCTCCCTCTGAGTGTGGGCTGGACCAGTGACGTGGTTCTGAGGACAGAGTGCAGCTGAAGTGGCCGGATGCCGCCGGTGTGGCGTGGCGGCGTCACAGGCCACAGAAGGCCGCCTGCTCTCTGTCTCTTTCTTCCTCTGGCTCTCCTCACTTGCTTGCTCTTGATGAAGGCAGCTTAGCAGGCGAAGCATCAAGGGAGCCCCCTCACCAACCTCCAGTCAAGCCAGGGACTTCCCTGATGGTCCAGGGGCTGACTCCACGCGCCCAGGGCAGGGGTCTGGGTTTGATCCCTGCTGGGGAACGAGCGCCCACGTGCAGAAACGAAGCTGGCAGCTGCCGTGCGCCACAGCTGAGACCCAGCACAGCCAAGGGCACTTAAAAAACTATTAAATAACAGAATTAAAAAATAAAATAAGAACAGAAGCCCTCAGGCCAGTGGCCCTGGAAGCACCAAATCATGCTAACACAAGTGGACTCAGCATTGGACCCTTCACCTGAGACCACCGATGCCTCGGCTGCAGCCTCATGAGGGGTGCTGAGCCACAGGCTCCCAGACATGTGGTCAGCCCCTGATCTAGGATCCGTGCTCGTCTCAGCTGCTCGGTTCTGGGGAAATTTGTCACACAGCAGTGGATAAGGCGTACGGTATCCCAGGACTCTCGGCTGCTAGGCCACAGGTCTTAGGCCAGCTGACTGACTTGCTTTATATCCTCCGTGTGTGTTTTTTCCGTTGTCTTGTCCACATCCTGCTATCGTCACTGGTGCTCAGTAATGTCTGAGAAGCAAAGGGGAGGGCGTCAGTCCTTATTCTCACAGAGTTTTGCTTCAGTAATAGATCCACAGTTTTTTCAAGAAGCACATTTTAAAATGTTCCATCTTGGTAGGACACAAAGAGACTTCTGTAAAGACCAGTAAAGGCCAGTTGCTTTGCTGGGGAATGAACACAACAGTGCCTCCATTTCTGGGCCGCTGTAAGAAACAAGAGAAGTCAGCGGAAGCGGCACTTTTTGGGCCAGGATCGCGCTAACACTTTGTGGATGGTAACTGTTTAGTCCTCACGGCTTGATGACGAAGGTGTAGCATCAGGCTCATTTTCACAGACAAGGAAACTGAGACGCAGAGATGTTAAAAAAGGTCACACTGGTAGAAATTGGGCAGAAAACTTCACATCTTGGGTGTTTGGGGTCTAGAGTCTGTATTTTAACTGCTTTACCCTCCTGTTCCTAGAGATAAATGAAGACTGATAGGATAACATACATAAAGTGCTCAGCGCAGTATCTGAAATGTTTGAAGTGCTCCCTATGTGGTTGCTATGGTGATGGTTATCAAAGATATGCTCCTGGTGCATTGGCAGGCAGCAGCAGATCCTGTATGCAGCAAAGGTTTTATGAGTTTTTGATGAAAGCTGACCCAAAGCACTCAAACCATTTAGGGTGTCTGTCAAGAGAAAGACGCTAATATTTTTAAACTGTTTGCACCTGAAGGCATTAAGATACTTTTCTATTGAATGTGATCTAAAAAAAGCCCCAAATAACCAGCTACCAAATTTACCCTCTAACTGGTTTAAACTAAAAAGAAAATTCATTGGTGCATAATAACTAACATTCAGAGGCAGGCTGGGTTTGGGACTCACACGATGTCACTTGGGTTTATTCCCAATGCCGTCTTCTGCGCTGGCTTTTTCCTAAGACTCCGGGCAGCGGTGCCTGGCAACTCCAGTCCACGTCTCTGTCTTCAGGGAGAAATGACCTCTGTGGGTCCATCTTGGTATCTTTTCAGGCTCAAGCCCAGGGGAGGATGAAAGCCTTCTTTGTAGCATCACGAGATACAGGTTCTCTCTGACGGGAGCAGCTGAGCTCACACACCCGTCTCTGACCTGAGTCCAGGAGCCTTGGTGGGTTGACGGGAGAGGCTCGGGCCAGGGGCTCTGTGCTGGATGTGCGGGTGGATCCACACCCGGGTCCATGAGCTGGGAGTGGGGGGAGGATCCTGTCCGGAGACGGGGCTTTGGAGTCTTTGGCATATTCACAGTTGAATCCTTTATCTGGTTGACATGCTCGGATGTCATGTCAGGGGTTCAGGTGGATCTTGCGTTAGTTATCTGCGGCCATGTAACAAATCACACCAAGACACGGCGGCTGGGAACAGCGAGTGTTGGTTACCCCACTTCTGAAGGTCGGGACTCTGGGTGCAGCACATGTGACTGCGTCTGGCTCGGTGTCTCCCACAGACTGTTTAACCAAGACCTCTGCCCGGGGTGCGGTCATCGCAGGTTTGACGGGGGATGGGCCTGCTCCCAGCTCACTTACGTGGCCGCTGTCAGGCCCCGGAAGGTCTCCTCCATGCTCACTCACACGCCCCTGCACTGCTCTGCCTTTCTGCACCGGCTTCTCCCAGAGCAAACAGGGGAGCAGGGAAGAGTGGGGGAGGGACCCCCTGGCGGTAGGCGCTTAGGGCTTCACCTCCAGGGCAGGGGTGCGGCTCCATCCCTGCTTGAGAGCTGGGCTCTCACGTGCCTGCCGCCAAAAACCAGAACGTAGACAACAAAAGTGATACTGTAACAAGCTGAACAAAGACCTAAAAAATGGTCCACACTAAGAGAGCGAGGAGAGTATAGAAGATTTTGTAACGTCATCTCAGATGGGCGATGACCTCCCATCACTTTGTCCTGTGTTGTGTTCATGAGGAGCAAGTTGGTGAGTCCAGCTCACCCTCGAGGGAGGGGATTTCCTGTGGGAGAAAATCCTGGAACCAGGACGGTGGGCTCCCTGGCAACCGTCTCAGAATGCTGCCAGCGCATCTCTCTGCAGGAGGACTGCACTATAAGACAGTTTAATCGCGAAGGTGACCAGAGAACCTGACCTGTTAGGTAAGCTGTTGTTTAGTCCTTAAACGGCGTCTGGCTCTTTGTGACCTCACGGACTGCAGCTCACCAGGCTCCTCTGTCCATGGGATTTCCCAGGCAGGAATACTGGGGTGGGAGCCATTTCCTCCTCCAGGGGATATTACCAATCCAGGGATCAAACTCGTGTCTGCTGCATTGCAGGCAGATTCTTTACCACTGAGCCACCAAAAAGTGACGACTTTTATAAAAGTTTGATGTTGACTGTATGAGCATTAGCTTTTCAAAATGGGACTGACTTTTTTTTTCTGTCTAGTGAACCATACTGACCCACTTTGGGTTTAAAAAAAAAGTACTAGGGAAATTATTGGTTCATTTGAAAAGATTTTTTAGTATTTGGTGACTTCTAGGCACAGGAGACGCAGGTCCAATCCCTGGGTCAGGAAGATCCACTGTAGTAGGAAATGGCAACCCACTCCAGTATTCTTGCCTGGAAAATTACATGATCGAGGAGCCTTGCAGGCCTACAGTCCAGGGGGTCCCAAAGAATCGGACATGACTGAGCACACACACACACACAGTTATAATTTGGGAGTAGGAAAAAAAAGAGACTACTGCGGATTCCTTACTGAAGAAATGACTTTCAATTTCCCAAGATTCACTTTATAGCTTTGTACAAATAAAGTCTCTTGAAACAAAACTGAAAGGAAGCAACTGGGAATGTCTGAACAAATTAACAAAGGCTGTACCATTTGAGAAAAACTGTTGTGTTTAGTATTATAGAAAGTGGGTTATAGAGATGAAAAATACTGTATAGATGGCCCAATCCATGGTCACTGTACCATTTTTCACTTTGGCATATTAACACACTTTTGATTCTATTCAAAGCCTGACTTTTCTAGGAAAAGAAGGAGTAGGAGCAACCAGAGAGTTACTCATTCTTCTTTACACTTAAGAGTCAAAGAAAATGTGCTCCTCTTTCTAAAGATGTGTGTGTGTGGGGGGGGGGGGGGCGCATGTGCACGCTTTCTTTTGACTGAGGTTACTTATAAGGCACATGGAAATAATGGAATTAAATTTCCTCCTTTTCTTAAGCTATACACCTTTATAAAGGTTGCTATAAATGTCATAACTACTTTGTTTCCTGAAAAGTAATTTTCCTGTCAGTCTGGTCTGTTCCTTGGAGATACCATATTATTAGCCTGTGATGATTTCTTTAAAATGCATCAAAGTATATGCTTCAGCGTGCTTTTATCGTTTCACTGCCTTACGGTGAATTTTTCACTAACTTCAAGGGCTTGTTTCTAAGTCACTAATTATTCATAAAGATGGTGAAATTGCTTTATTTTATCCTCCAAATGAAATGCATTAAAGTTTAAGGAGAACCCTTAACAGAGCTTAAAATGCCAAAAGGAGCCTTGGAAATGGAAAGTCAGCCCCAGCTGAAAAGTGAAATGAAAAGAAGGAAGAGGTGGGGGAGGGGACGGGCTGCTTAGAAACGGTGACACGTGAGGCCTGCAGGGAAGTCGGAAGAAGGAAAAAGCTACAGGGATGCTGTGGTTGAACATTCATCATTCACTGAGCGTTATCATCAGTGATCACACAGTGCATTCACCAGCAAGATGAACAGTCAGGTAGGCAACAGGGGTTGTCATGCTCTTAAAACAGAGCATCTGAATCGTCACTTTCTTCAGCATGTCTTTAATACCAGGAAGAACACTGCCTAAGAAGGAGGGATGATTGTGAGGAAGAATAATCTAATGTTACAGTTGAACATCAAAAACTACTTGGCTTGAGCTCACAAAATGCAATCATGTTTTACTGTATTTTCTAGTTTTTCAAGGTTCAGCAGATTCTTCTAAACAACAATTTAAACAGAATGGGCATGTATTCTGTTACACAGTTAATGTAATTGATTTAGAATCCGTAAGAAAGCGCAGTTTCCCCTTTTTTGTGTGAGACATGTTGATGTAAGACCAACAGCAGTAACTGATCATCTCTTTGGAGGACAGAGGTGACCTGATGAGAGAGGAAACAGATTAGGAGAGAGTGGGAAAAAATACAAAACGAGATCTGTACCTAAACATCTACTTCTGAGATTTAATTTATTATCTTCAAGATTTATTTTACCCAAGTGGTCATCTTCAAGGACAGAATTCATTCAAATTCACAACACATACACATACAAAAATCAGTATGCATACCATGGGCCTGAGTACCTCTGTAAAATAAACAAGAAACATAGAGCTATTAACAAGTAAGATGAAGCAAGAATTATAGACACAAAAGTGTCATCCTCTTTTTAAAATGTTTACACTGAGTTTTCTTAAGCATGAAAACCTCGGTGCCATTTGTCTAATTGGATATCGAGGAATGCAATGACTTCTTAAAGAATACATTAATTCACAGAAAACTGGAAGTCATTTGTAATTACGATGAGTAGGTTTCTCTGCCTCCTTTGAGAACTGATGCTGAGCTTGCTGGCGCAATTCCTCCTTGCACGCATCTTCATCTCTCTTTTAAATCTCCTTCATTATTGGCTATTTATTTTGCTAAAGGTAATCACTGCCTTATTAACCACTGCTTGACTACAGTGGGATTTGAAAGAAGCTTGTCTGGATGGTAAAACCACGCCTTGCAGGTAGTGGCTCAGACTTGGACCACTCCAGCTTTTTCTTTCCCCCTTGATTCCGCAAGAGCTGCCCTGTACTCTCGAAATGGTCCAGGTGCCCTTGAAAAGAAGGTGTTTTCTGCATCCATGGGAGGAGGGTTCTAATACGTCAATTAGGGTCTGTGGGTTGGTTTTCTGCTGACTTTCTCTATTCATTTTTGAGAGAGGGGGTATTGGAATCTCTGACTATGATTGTGGATTTATTTCTTCTTTCAACTCTATCAGTTTTGCTTCATGTATTTTGAACCTCTGGTGCTAGGTGCATAAATATTTAGAATATTTAGGTTGAAGGTCAGCTCCCCATTCAGAGCCAAATTCCAGGTTGTACATTTTATTACCTGCTTCTGTTCCAAGAACCCTAGTAGATTCCTGAAACTGTGGATAGTACCAAAACCCATACACAATATGTTTTTTTCCTATCTATACATACCTATGATAAAGTCTGATTTATAACTTAGGCACAGTAAGAGATTATCTGCAATAACTAATAATAAAATAGAGCAATTATAACAATACACTGGAATAAAGAAGGCTGGGTGCCAAAGAATTGATACCTTTGAATTGTGTTGCTAGAGAAGACTCTTGAGAGTCCCTCAGACTACAAGGAGATCAAACTAGTCCATCCTAAAGGAAATCAACTCTGAATTTCATTGGAAGGACTATTGCTGAAGCTGAAGCTCTAATACTTTGGCCACCGCATGCAGAGAGCTGACTTGGAGAAGACCCTGATGCTGGGAATTATTGCAGGCAAATGGAGAAGGGGACGGCAGAGGATGAGATGATCGGATAGTATCACTTATTCAATGGACATGAGTTTGAGTAAACTCTGGGAGATAGTGATGGACAGATGAGGCTGGCGTGCTGTGGTCCACGGGGTCGCAAAGAGTGGGACAGGACTTAGCGACTGAGCCACAACAGCAACAACTACTGGAATGAAAGCGATGTGAGTGTAGTCTGTCTCTCAGAATATCTCGTTGTACAAATGTCAGGCCTTTTCCATCTTTCCTCAGCACTTACCACACGCGGTGGCTGTGACTTTTGCCGGTGGAGGGGCAACAGCAAAACTAGCATGAATTTCTTTTTCCTTCACAACTTCATGGATAGCATATTTGTTCTGTCTGCAGAAGTAACCAAGAAACACTCTATAACAGAAATAGAAAAGTGCGCTATTTGAGTCAAACTGCGTACTATTGTTGTAGCCACGCGTCCCAGGAAACAAACTCACTCAGAAGGATGATGCAGATAGTGGAGTGCAGTTTATTACACCGGTGGGCCCAAGGCAGAGCCTCCTCTTAGCCAAGGACCCCGACCAGTTTTTGAGAAAACCTTATATACCCTAGGCGTACTTGCTCAAACCCACCTCCCCAAATTCCTCGAAACTAGTCTGGACAAGGTAAAAGAGAGATATGATCAAAGTTAACCCATGACTCATGTGTCACAAGACTAGATAAACAGTGGATATTTATCAATAGGCCTGTGGTCATATTCCAATAAACATAATGGAATTACGACTTTGTTCTGTTACAGAGATAATTAGCATATTCTTTTAGGCAACGAGAGTCCAAGTCCTGAGGCTCTTTTATCCGGGGATCTGGTTTTCCATTGGTATGCCATTTCTATGGACACTAGGCGCAAAGTTCAGAGTCCGTTGGGAGGGTGACCATGCGTGTGGCCTGAGGTTCGCAGCCTGGCCTGAGACGGGAGCCAGCTCTGTCTGTTTCCTCCTTCACGTAGCCGGGGAGACACAGGTTGAAGGGCACTTGAATTGTGTTCTGCTGGTCTACAAGATGAGGGAGGCTTATAAAGGCTACAGCTGCAAGATTACAGCTCGTTTCATGAGCTGTTTATCAAGAATTATGATTTGAACTGGTAAGAAGTAAGGTACTGGTTAAGTAAGGATCAGAGTGAGTCTGTAATGGCTGCGTGTTTATAAGCGGACACCTTCAGTCCTTAAGGCTGCAGCTGGCAGCCCCCGGGAGACACTGTGTTGAGAATGGATGATGGCGGCCAGGAGTCAGATACCTTTCAGAAAATTCCAGTTCTCAGTGATGCAGGAAGTGTCGGAAACCACATCCACAGTGGCCACCCAGCTCCATTTTGAATGGCTGAAGCACAGTTACTCTGTTTTAATTTATCAATGCGTTCTTTTCTCTAACAGTTAAAGCTGATGTACAATGCCTGCTTGGGCTTCCAGGGGACTCAGTGGTAAAAAATTTGCCTACCAATGCAAGAGACATGGGTTTGATCCCTGGGTTGGGAAGAGCTCCTAGAGTAGGAAATGGCAACCTACACCAGTTTTCTTGCCTGGGAAATCCTGTGGGCAGAGGAGCCTGGTGGGCTGCAGTCTGTGGGGTCTCAAAGAGTCAGACACAAATTAGCGACTAAACAGCAGAAACCGACAGGCCATAGGCAGAGTCTTCCAATTATCGCCAAGTTCAAGTCAAATCACAGATGAGCCAGAATGGCCTCCTCCTACCTCAGTATGTCAAAAGAAATGTGAGGAAAAGGAATAAGACATGGGGGTTTGAATTCTAGCGACAGTGGCGACATGGAGATTGAAAGGCAGGATGAAGTGGGTTGGGACAAGAGGTCTAGAAGTCAGACGTCAGACTGCACACGTGAGCCAGCATTTGACGCTGATGAGGACGCAGCCTCTGACACGGCAGCTGGAAGAGCAGACGCGAGACTGGCCGTCATGCTGGTGTGATGGGGCAGTCTTTAGCCCCCCATGTCCCCCCAAGACACATACGTCATATAAACCTGCTACACTCGTGTTAGGTGCAAAGGATGGACACATCCTGTCCTGTCTTCATGGAGATTTCACATCAAGGCGTGGAGAATAGGGTAGATGTTCACGGAGCATTCCCACACATCATCAAGAACCATGGAGGAGAGAGGGAGGGTTCAACAGAGCATGCAGCTGAAGGCCCGTCGCTAATCTACCTCAGTAAGAAAACAGTCCTTGAGAACTGGCTTTTCGACTGGGCTGCACTGCATGTGGGCTCTTAGTTCCTGGACCAGGGATGGGACCCAGGCCCCTGCAGCGGAAGAGCGGGATCTTAAACACTGAACTCTTGACACTTAAACACGGACTTCCTCAAGGAAGTGCAGGGAACTCAAGAATTTGCTTTTTGAATTGAGATTTAGAGGAGGTTTGTCGGTCAGCTCAGGCTGCCATGATAAAATACTGGGTGGCTTCAATAGAAATTGATTTTCTCACAGTCTGGGGGCTGGAGGTCTAAGGCCAGAGCTCGCGTGTGGTTGGCTCCTGGAGAGAGTTCTCTTGCTGGCTTGCAGACGGCCCTTCTTGGCTGTATCTTCACATGGTGGAGGGAAAGAGCAAGCTGTCTTGGGTCTCCCCTTGTTTTGTTCAGACGCTGAGTCGTGTCTGCTTCTTTGCGACCCCACGGCCCGCAGCACGCCAGGCTCCTGTCCTCCACTGCCTCCTGGAGCTTGCTCAAGCTCAAGTCCATCGAGTCGGTGATGCCATCCAACCATCTCACTTCTGTCGACCCCTTCTCCTTTTGCTTTCAATCCTTCCCAGCATCAGAGGCTTTTCCATTGAGTTAGCTTGTCACATCAGGTGGCCAAAGTATTGGAGTTTTAGCTTCAGCATCAGGCCTTCCAATGACTATTCAGAGTTGATTTCCTTTAGGATTGACTGGTTTGGTCTCCTTGCAGTCCAAGGGACTCTCAAGAGTCTTCTTCAACACCACAGTTTGAAAGCATCAATTCTTCAGTCCTCAGCCATCTTTATGGTGGAGAAGGCAATGACACCCCACTCCAGTTCTCTTGCCTGGAAAATCCCATAGACGGAGGAACCTGGTAGGCTGCAGTCCATGGGGTCGCTAAGGGTCGGACATGACTGAGCGACTTCACTTTCACTTTTCACTTTCATGCACTGGAGAAGGAAATGGCAACTCACTCCAGTGTTCTTGCCTGGAGAATCCCAGGGGCGGGGGAGCCTGGCGGGCTGCCATCTATGGGGTCGCACAGAGTCGGACACGACTGAAGTGACTTAGCAGAAGCAGCAGCAGCAGCCTTCTTTATGGTCCAAGTCTCACATCGTATGTGTCTCCCCTTATAAAGGCACTAACTCCATCATGAGGGTCCCACCTTCGTGACTTCCTCTGACCCCAGTTACCTCCCAAAGTCCCTACCTCCAAAGAGCCACGTTGAAGGTCAGGGGCTCAATATATGAATTTTGGGGGACACAGACATCCAGTTCCTAACAGGGCTGAAGGGAGAGTTTTCCAAGAAGGAAGCCGATGCTCTCCTCTCTCCTCCTCACCACTGCCCGCTGACAGTTCCAAAGGTCAGCTTCTCATCTCAGGCCCAGAAATGACAGCGTGCGAGGTGCCAGCCTCCACCACTACCCCCACGGTGGACGCACCCACCTGCCCTCCCACCGGCGGCCCTGCCTCTGCCCCCCGCCTCGGATGAGTGCAGAGTATGCTTGAGTTCGTGCAAGCCATCCACACAGACTGAACAGTTTCACGTGTTTGGGGCCAGACTTTTATCCCCATCCGCATCATTCTTCATCTCCATGGTGCTCAATGAAGCCAGGACGCGGGCCGACAGCCGGTCTGAGTGGGCGAGTGAGTGAGCTTCTGGCCAACACTGTTGCCTTCTGTCCCACCCGCTCTGCCTCCCTCTCAGCGTAAATGGATGTTGTCACAGCTCCCCGGCTCCCTGGCCAACTTTGGAAACTGCAAAGGGATCTTTTTTGGTACCTTTTTTTGGCCATGCTTCATAGCGTGACCTCAGTTCCCGACCAGTATCGAACCCGAGCTGCGGCGCTGCGAGCCGCTCGGCCACTGGGGGGACTCCCCTGGTACCTTTTAGAGAGATCAAGTCTTTGAAGAAAATCTCAGAGTCTAAGTTGTTTTCCAGAAGAAGCTCACCCAGTTAAGATCTCTTGGATTGACAATCTCTTGGTGCCATCGTAACATGACACTTACAATAATAACAACAATAGCAGCGACTAAGAGATGTCCTGAGCACATAAGTATCAGGTGCAGCGCTGAGAACTTTGCGAAGGTTTTCTTCTTGCTGCCATTCTGTTAGGTAGACAGTCTTATTTTGAGATCAGAGTAACTTATAACCAGTTAATAATTTATGTATTCCCTCCCGTTTCCCTTGAATATTTATGAAGTATCTATTGGACTTAAGGTAAAATGTACACAACTTGTTAAAGACTTTTGGAGAGCTTTTAGCCTTAACTAGGGAAAAATTAAAACAACTAACATTTGTCGAGTTCATTTATTGAGTTCTTACCATATCTCTGGAGAAGGCAATGGCACCCCACTCCAGCACTCTTGCCTGGAAAATCCCGAGAACGGAGGAGCCTGGTAGGCTGCAGTCCATGGGGTCGCGAAGAGTCAGACACAACTGAGCGACTTCACTTTCACTTTTCACTTTCATGCATTGGAGAAGGAAATGGCAGCCCACTCCAGTGTTCTTGCCTGGAGAGTCCCAGGGACGGGGTCGCACAGAGTCGGACACGACTGAGGTGACTTAGCAGCAGCAGCTGTACCACATCTCAGACGCTGAGCTTTCCAGTCTTTACTTATTTAATGCTCTTGACAATCCGTTGATATAGATTCTGCTTTCTGCCCCATGTTCTTCAAGCAGGGGAATGAGTGTACATAGGTTAAATGAGATGCCTCCCAAATCGCTCATTTTCTAAGTAGCAGAGTTCAGATTTAAGCCCCGCAGGCCTGGCATTAGATTTCTAAATTCTGCTTACCCAACCATGCCTCATGTAGGCCTAGCTTATACTATTATTATTTTTATCTCTTTTTAAAGGTACATTTATTTTACTTTTTGGCTGCCCTGAATCTTTGTTGCAGTGCATGGGCCCCTCATTGCAGGGGGCTCTCTTGTCGCAGAGCAGTCTCTAGGGCGCTCAGGCTTCCGTAGTTGCAGCCCTCGGGCTCTAGAGCACAGGTGCAATAGTTGTGGCCCACGGGCTTAGCGGCCCCATGGCATGTGGAAACGTCCCGGACCAGGGCTTGAACCTCTGTCCCCTGCATTGCAAGTAGAACTTTAAACCACAACCACCAGGGAAACCTGGGCCTAGTTCATTTTAGATGCACACACATGCACCCACACGCACAATAATCTGTAACGTGAACTAGTGCAGACGGTCCCCTCTCTTTTTTCCTGCAATGAGACTCAGTTTGCGCCATCACAGAGGCGCCCTCATCCGTGTCTCAGTGTCCCTGGGCAAAGATTCAGGCGCTGCTGCTGTTGGTTTTGTTCCCAAGGAACGTTTGCAACATCTGGAGACATTTTGGGATGTCACAACGGGGAAACGGCATCTAGTCGCATCCAGTGGGATCCAGCGGGATCCAGTGGGAGGAGGCCAGGCATGCTGCTCAACAGCCTCCGGTGCACAGACAGACCCCACAGAGAACTCCTGGCCCCAGAGGTCGGTAGTGGCGAGGCTGGAAAACCTGCCCCAACCTGAAGCTTAACCCAGAGCAGCTTCCCAGTATATATTCTGCTGTGTGGATTTCCAATCACATACAAGACCCTCCACCAAAGTTGTTGTTCAGTTGCTAAGTCATGTCTGACTCCTCAGGCCAGGCTCCTTTGGCCTTTACTATCTCCCGTTGTTTGCCCAAACTCATGTCCATTGAGATGCTTTTAATATTGAACGTGTCATCCTCTGCACCCTCTTCCCCTCTTGCCCTAATCTTTCCCAACATCAGGGTCTTTTCCAATGAGTCGGCTCTTCACATCAGGTGGCCACAGTATTGGAGCTTCAGCTTCAGTCCTTCCAATGAATATTCAGGACTGATGTCCTTTAGGATGGACTGGTTGGATCTCCTTGCAGTCCAAGGGACTCTCAAGAGTCTTCTCCTCACCACAGTTCAAAAGCATCAGTTCTTCAGAGCTCAACCTTCTTTATGGTCTGTCTCTCACATCCAAACATGACTACTGGAAAAACCGTAGCTTTGACTGTATGGACCTTTGTGGGCAAAGTGATGTCTCTGCTTTCTAATTTGCTGTCTAGGTTGGTCATAACTTTTCTTCTTTTGTCTTTTAATTTCATGGCTGCAGTCACCGTCTGTATTGATTTTGGAGCCCAAGAAAAGAAAATCTGTCACTGCTTCCATTGTTTCCCCTTCTATTTGCCATGAAGTGATGGGACTGGATGCCATGATCTTAGTTTTTTAACACTGAGTTTTAAGTCAACTTTTTCACTCTCCTCTTTCACCTTGATCAAGAGGCTCTTTAGCAGTTCCTGAAAGAGAAGCTTCCACTTTTCTTTCAGAATCCAGCTTAAACATCATCTCTTCCTGGAAGTCCTTCTGACACCCTCAGACAGCTTTTCTTTATTTATTATTATTTTTTAATTCCAGTAAAATATTGACAGATTTTATGAACTTTCTCATTCACTATGGTCAAGAAAATCTGCCTACAATGTGGGAGGCCTGGGTTTGATCCATGGGTTGGGAAGATCCCTTAGGGGAGGGTGTGGCAACCCACTCCAGTATTCTTGCCCGGAGAATCCCATGGACAGAGGAGCATCATAGGCTACAGTCCAGGGGTCATGAAGAGTTGGATACGATTGAGTGGCTGAGCACAGCGCTTGGCCATTCAGTGGATCTTGAAGCTGAAGCTCAAATGCTTAGGCCACTTGATGTCAAGAGCCAACTCATTGGTAAAGACCCTGATGCTAGGAAAGATTGAAGGCAGGAGGAGAAAGGGGTAAGAGAGGATGAGACGGTTGGATGGCATAATTGACTGAATGGACATGAGTTTGAGCAAGCTCCGGGAGTTGGTGAAGGACAGGGAAGCCTGGTGTGCTGCCGTCCATGGGATCAGAAAGAGTCGGACATGACTGAGCAACTGAACAGCAAGCCTAAGAATGACACATTTGGGCCAAAATACGTTTATTAAAAGCTACATAGCACATTTGAAAGTAAAATAAAATTATCTGTGGATTTTCCATGGCTCTGTAGGTAGCAGGATCAGGATGGGATTTAAATTTTAAGTTTTCAACCATAAACAGTTATGCAGCTTTTAATGAAATGCAAACCCTCTATCCAGTTGCTAAATCTCAGGAGGTGATTTCTGTGTTCTTTAGTTCTCAGTAGGGCATTGAAAAAAAATTTTTTAAAGTCAAGTTTATTGAGGTAAAATTTACACACAGCAAAATTCACCCTTGTAAAATACATAGTTTTATTTATTTTGACAAATATATGCAGTAGTGCAAGTGTAGGGAAAAAAACCCTAAACACACACAGCTAACATTTTATTTTTTAGTATGTATTTCAGTCTTTTGTAAGACACATGCGCTAACTAGTATTTTCTGTCTGACCAATTGAGGTGTGATTTACAGACAGTAAACTGACCCTTTGCAGTTATAAGAGTTTTGACAGGTAGAGGGTATCGCATGGGCTTCCCTTGTGGCTCAGACAGTAAAGGATCCATCTGCACTGTGGGGGCCTGGGTTCAGTCCCTGGGTGGGGAAGATCCCTGGAGAAGGGCGTGGCAACCACTCCAGTATTCTTGCCTGGAGAATCCCACGCACAGAGGAACCTGGCGGGCTGCGGTTCATGAGGTCGCAACGAGTTAGAACGACCAGTGACTAGCACTGTTTCCAGGGCTGCTGTTGTCACCACCACAGCACTGATAAAGAACGTTTCCATCGCCTCTAAAGATCCCGTGTCTGTCTGTCTGTCGTCAGCCCTCTCCCTCCCCACGCCCCCAGCGCTGGCGTCTCCTGGTGAGATTCCGGTCCCTGTCCTTCTGCTTTGCCCAGACTGTCCTATGAATCGAGTCCTAGTCGTCAGTGACACTCTGTGTCTGACTTCTCTGATTCAGCGTCATACTTCTGAGATTTATCCATGTTGTCGAATGTGTCAGTAGTTCGTTACTTTCATGGCCTTTTATTCTGTTGTATGGAAGGATTTGCACACAGGGTTTCCTGTGGACATTTGTTCATTTTCTGGAGGAAATTCTAGGAGTAGGATTGCTGGATCCTGTCGTTAAGTGTGTGTCTGACCTGCCGAAAAACTTCGAAACTGTTTTCCAAAGTGTTCGTGCTGCTGTATTTTGTCTTCCCGCTAACAATGCATGGCGCACCGCTTGCTTTAAGTCTCCTTGACACTTACATTGTCAAGTTTTAGAAAAATAATTGTTACTTGTTTCTGTCGGTGCTGGGTCTTTGCTGCTGCTCCGGCTTCTCCCTAGTCGGGTGCAGGCGCTGCCCCCTGCGGAGGCTTCTCCTGGTGCAGAGCAGGCTCTAGAGCCCAGGGGCTTGGGGTCGCAGCAGCAGGAGCCCGGAGTTTCGGTGACCAGGCTCTGCAGTTGGCGGGCACCAGCTTAGCTGCTGGGAGGCCTGTGGGACCTTCCGGATCAGGGGTTGAACCCGCCGCTCCTGCATCGGCAGGCAGATTCTTTACCACTGATGTCACGGGGGAAGCCCTAAACGGTCAGTTTTCTAAAGCCATATTACTTGGTGTGTTGTGGGTTGGCAACGTTCTTTTAATTTGCATTTCTCCGATGACGATGATGTTGAGTGATTTTCTTGTGCTTATTCGCCATCCGTGTCTCCGCACGGTAGGAGAGGTCGTGAGGGGATGTGAGCCCGGCTGCCGGGTGGGCTGCCCCAGGGCGGTGGGGGCGGCTCCCCCTGCCTGGGGCAAGCTGCCCTCCGCGCGGGCGGGGCGCCTGGAGAGAGGGAGGGGATGCTGAGAACCCAGGCGGAGGCAGGACCGCCGCCGGACGTCTGTACCGAACCGTGGAAGGTGCGGGCCGACGGGGTGGGGACCTATTACTAACTGTCTTGCAGAGCCCAATGCAAGCCTCGGTGTGAGTTCTTTTCCTTGTTTAAAACCACAGCTACGCTCCTGGATCAGCTGCCTCTCTCTTTGGCCTCTACTTGCCCTTCGGTTTTCTGGTTTCTCCTATTCTTTCATTCTCTTAAAGATCTTTCAAAGGCAGGTGTTTTTACTTCTGAGGAAGTCTAATTTGTTTTTATTTTAACATCTGTGTTTCTTGTGTCCTCTGTAAGAATGTTTGCCAGGCATGAGGTCCTAAGGATTTTTCTCCTAGGTTCTCCTCTGGAAGTTCTCTAATTTCAGACATTATTCTAAGAACCATGATGCACTTTAAGTTTTGTATATAGAGTGAAGTGTAAGTCACGATCTCCTTTTTTGCTGTATAACAACCATCTGTTGAAAAGACAATCTTTTCTTCGTTGAATTACCTAGTGCCATTGTCAAAAATCAAATGACTGATGTGTGTGTGGATTTATTTCTGTATTCTCTGGTCTGTTCATAGCAGCCTTTTACTTTATTTTCTTGAGCAAACACTTAGATGTGCAAAGCACTCTTCTAGTATTCATTACAAGTTGAGTGCTAGGCGCTTTCCGGAGTTCCGTTTTATTGACAAGGAAACTGAGACACAGAGAGGTTAAGCAGATTTCCCAAGGCCACACAGCCAGTCCGTGAAGATCCCCGGCTTACCCCTTCCTTTGTCCATCACACTTGACTGTAATTGTCGCTTTGGTTGTGCACACTTCAGGGAGTGGAGATGGGGTCTTTTATTTTTATTTATTTACTTTTCATGATAACACAGCAGAGCCTCACAGCACAGTTACACACCCTGTCCTTTTATTTATCTATATATAGAATTAATTCACTTTGACTGTGCCGAGTCTTTGCTGCTCTTCAGTTGTGGTGAGCGGTGCATGGGGCTGCTCCCCGATTGTGGGTCGGGGCTTCTTATTGCAGCTGCTTCTCTGGGTGCGGTCTGCAGATCCTGGAGCTCTGGGGCCTCAGTTATGGCTTGGGCGCAGGCTCACGAGTTGTGAGCACGGGTTTGTTGCTCCTCAGCCCATGGGATCCGCCTGGACCAGGGATGGAACCTGTGTCACCTCCCTTGGCAGGCGGATTCTTGGCCACTGAGCTACCCGGGAAGCCCGAGATAATGTCTTTTAACTTTGTAGCCTGAGCCTCAACATGTCTCATGAAATTGTACAAATGTGGGAATGAGTGAATGAATGGATGCGGGAGCACAGAGTGTAGACCACACCGGTGCTTTGACCTTTATGCTCTCTGGGGCCACTGCCTCTAGCAGCATCCCCAAGGAAAACTCTGCCAGACACCCAGTTGGAAAGCTAACTCGGACTCAGGGAAAAACAGACAGCACCGTGCCCAGGGAGATTCATCACCCACTCACCGGGTTCAAATGGCCATAGATCAGCTTTTCTGGGCTGGTCAGGGGCTGTAATTAGAAGGTCCTAGTCTCGCCAGACGGAGAAAGCAATGGCACCCCACTCCAGTACTCTTGCCTGGAAAATTCCATGGACGGAGGAGCCTGGTGGGCTGCAGTCCATGGGGTCGCGAAGAGTCGGACACGACTGAGTGACTTCACTTTCACTTTTCACTTTCATTCACTGGAGAAGGAAATGGCAACCCACTCCAGTGTTCTTGCCTGGAGAATCCCAGGGACGGGAGCCTGGTGGGCTGCCGTCTACGGGGTCGCACAGAGTCGGACACGACTGACATGACTTAGCAGCAGCAGCAGTCTCACCAGAGGCCTAAACCAGAGAGGTGACACCTGCCAACATCTCAGGTGTGAATTAAGTTACGGAGGTGTGTGGTGAATTGCCAAGTGTTCAGAGATGTCGAAGATGGAGCAGGAGGCGGGGGCAGAATTGTGAGGATCACGTTGGCCTCGTCTTGGGGAAGAATGGAGGCTTAGGAGTGGGCGAGGAAGATTAAGCCACAGCTAACAAGGGTGTGTGGAGGGAGACCGAGACTCCAGCCAGCTGAAGGTGGCCTTTCTTGTGTCCTTTTGTGAGTAAGACACAGCTTGTGGTTAAAACTGTCAGCAGAAAAGGACAGTGCGACTTACAAAGGAAATGTGCCCTGAACTTCCACGAATAGGGTCTTTGATTCTGGAGGGTTTTCTGGGCACATGCAGTGGTCTGTCGTTTGCGTCCGAAGGTCAGGCATTTTCTGTTGTTGTCCCTCCCCTCACCCCAGAGAGCCACCCCACTTTCAAGCCTTTCCAGAGCCTCTCTGTCGGGGAGTGCAGTTTCCCCGCGCTTTGTTTTGAATGAGAAAGAACTCTTTCTTGTTCACCTTGGCTGCAGATTACAATCACCTGGGAGCTTGGTTCCGCGTTTCAGCGATGGATGAGGACACTTAGGCTGCACCCCCGAGAATTCCGCTCGGTCCGTGGCCTGGACGTTGGAGTGGCCCCCACGGGATGCGGTTGTGTAGTCAAAGTCAAACAGAGGTGGTTTCCAAGCCTGGTGGTATCAGGTCATTTTGTTTTCTTTGGCTGTAGCTGACCAGGCCCTCGTTTCACCTAACTGATGCTTCGGGGTGGGGATGAGGAGGTGGTGGTTTGTCAGTGGTCCCCAGGGGCAGCTAGAGTGGAGCGTCCTGCTCTCAGAAGTGTTTGCAGTCAGTGGTGCACGTGCCTTGCAGAGGGGCCCTGTCGTAATCGGGGTGTGTGTGTGTGTGTGTGTGTGTGTGCACGAGCCCACTGGTGTTTGACTCTGAGGCCTCTTGGACGGAACCCCGCCAGGCCCCTCTGCCCATGGGGGGTGTGTGTGTGTGTGTGTGTGTGTGTGTGAGTGAGCCCAGTGGTGTTTGACTCTGATCGGGGTGTGTGTGTGTGTGCGAGCCCAGTGGTGTTTGACTCTGAGGCCTCTTGGACGCTACCCCGCCAGGCCCCTCTGCCCATGGGGGGTGTGTGTGTGTGTGCCTCTGTGTATGTGTGTGTCTGTGTGTGCGAGCCCACTGGTGTTTGACTCTGAGGCCTCTTGGACGGTACCCCGCCAGGCCCCTCTGCCCATGGGGTGTGTGTGTGTGTGTGTGTGTGTGTGTGCACGCGCGCCCAGTGGTGTTTGACTCTGAGGCCTCTTGGACGCTACCCCGCCAGGCCCCTCTGCCCGTGGGCTTTTCCAGGCAGGGTTGCTGGAGTGCATCGGCATTTCCTCCTCCTGGGAAATCTTCCTGCCCCGGGGATCAAACCTTGCGTCTCCTGCATTGGCGGGCGAACTCTTTATCACTAGTGCCACCATAATCGGTATGAAAGGAGGCAAAGACACTGGACAAAGCTTCATCACTGTTCTCAATAGGGGCTCACAATTGTAACTAACGGCTACTGTGACAAGCCACTTAAAGATCGCGTTAATAGTCCAAACACTAGCTGTGACTCCATGGTGCTCACGCAGGTTAAAAGAAAAGTAATCTCGTTAATGGTGTATGATCCGTCACTTAGGCGCCAGTGGCTCCAGATTCCATCTCATTGACTAGCGTCCCCCGTGTGGACAACAGTGAGTGTCGTCTGCGCTGGGTCACTACGTTCCAGAGGCGTCTCAGCTTGAATGTGCGCAGAAAGCATAGGGGATTTTATTTTATGTTTATTTGTCTTTTTCATTTTTTAAATTATGAAAGTATGATAGCACTTTTACAAGAAGACTTGGAAAATACAGAACACAGTTATATATAGTTCCACTATATATTACAGTTATTTTTTAAGTAGATAAATTAAGATTTTTTAGCTGATGTTTCAATATCAAACTTTCAAAATTAATGGAATGAATAGACAGAAAAGTGAAGGATACAGTAGACCTGAGAAGCATTGTGAACCAATTCAGCATAATTAAAATTTATACAATTTTCACAGAACAGTAGGATGCAAATTCTATTGAAGGATTATAAACTAGGAAACACTTTAAACCAGGAAACACTGGAACACATCCAGGGATGTAAAACAAGGTACAAAAATTTCATGGTCTAAAGGTATTAAAATCATACAATCTGTTCTCTTATCACTATGGAATGCTGTTAGAAATCAATATCAGAAGATATTTTAAAATAAGCCACATGTTTTCAAGTGTGATGTGACATTTACCAAGAGAGATCTTTGACTTAGCCATTGAAAGCCTCAATAAAATTATAAGACTGAAAAAAACCACAGAGGGTGATTGCAGAGAAGAAAGCATTTAAATGAGAAATTAATATCCAAGGTACTTTAAAAACTTGTCTGGGAATTTTATAAAAAACGCTGTTTCTGATTAAGTGGGTCTGGGGTGGGGCCTGAGAATCTGCATTTCTAGGAAGCCCCTGGGGGATTCCAGAGTGCGTCGTGGGATGACACTTTGATTAGCAAGATGTCAGATCACTCAAAACACGGTCCTGACGTGAGAAGAGTTTGAGCAGAGTTGTGCAATCAGAAAGTGGAAAATATTTCGGGTTGACTTTATTATTTTATATAGATGATTTCAAATGGATACATAGCTAACATAATAAATGAATAGATACTGGATCATTCAACTAGATACCAAGTTTATGTTCTGGCCCCAAAGTGTTTTTGCTTATTTTTTAGCTTCACTAGGAATGGAGTTCTGCTTTACTTGGTGTGTGGGGGGTGGACTTGCCACGTTCCGGCGCGGGGACCAGCATCTGTAGACCCAGATGATTCTGTCCGTGCTGAGCAGCTGACATCAGCCGTAAGACGTCAGCGACCAAGAAGCGTCTGGGCTGGTCGGCAGCTGCCTCCATCTGCCCAAACGGGGGCAACATGAATACTTACCTCGCAGGACTGTTGTGCGGATAGGATGAGGACATGTGTGTGTAAAGCGTATCGCACGATGCCCGCTTCACTGAAGCCCCTGGAGGTTCGTTTCTTTCATTATTATGTTATCAGAAGAATTCAGGAGGGTGTGGGCTGTTTAGAAGCATGGTTGGACACTTTTTCAACAAAATGGCTAAAAAGTGTTTCTTTATTAACTCTTAATCACAACCAGTACTTTTTGAGGCAAATAATATTATTATCTGTATTTTACAGAAATGAAGCTGATTCATAAAGAGATTAGGCCGCTTGCCCGAAGTCCTGTGGGAATAAGTGGGCGAGCTGGGTTTTGAAGCCGGTCTAGCTGCAGGACTTGAAGTTAGTGGCACTTACATCTCACAGCCTATCCTGCTTGATTGATTTTACTTAATAATATATCTTGGATGTCTTTTCACATTAGCACTTAGAGATTATCTCATTCTGTTTTTCAGCTTTATTGTTTAATGTGCCAGAATTTCCTTCTCTTGTCTTCTATGGATGGACATTTAAGTTGTGTACAGTGGTCTGCCATTACAAAGAATTTTACAATGTCATCTTTGAATATATGCATGGTAGGTTATCTTTGGGAATTTGTATAAATGCATCTGAAGGATAAATTCTCAGCAGTAAATGTATTCATTCAACAGTGTGTGCCTGTACATTTTTGCTAGATGCTTACCTCTACCCTCAACTGTAGAAATGAAATCAACTTATAAATTTAAACATGCAGCCGCAACGTGATAGTGGGAGAGCAACTTTTAAAGGATATATATATATTTAAAATGCTGTTTATTTTTAATTAGGCTGCCCCAGGTATTAGTTGTGGTATGTGTGATCTAGGTCTCCAAGCAGGGGTTGAGCCCCTGCATCAGGAGCCCGTAGTCTTAGCCACTGGACACCACGGAAGTCCTTTAAAGGCTGTTTTAAAGGATGCTCTGGCCATGACTCACATGATATTTCAAAATGACAGGTCACTGTTTCTCCTCTCAACTTCGTCTCGTTCCTATTTCAGTACGAAAGTCAAAAACCCAACAATCCTATTCCAATCAGAAATGCCAAATACATCAGTAGATTTTTAGAGAGATTGCCTTAATTATCTGAATGTAGTAATGATGTCACCTGGGGACTGGATTCAGGCTGTTGGCTTCTCCACATGTGTTCAGTCATAATGGGGGAAATGAGACCATTTCCAATTTCTGTCTGGAGCACAGAGGTTTGAAGAGTCTTGGGAAAGTGACAGCTTTCCGTTTCTGTAACATCTGAGATACAACCTCCCCAAACTGAGCTCAGAGCCCTAGCCTCGGGTGAGATGATTGGAATGGCGACGGGAGCCACGGCTCACACCGACGCCCCCTGAACCCCAGCTGTCTTCTCTTCTCCTTGTCTCTCCCCCAGGACAACCTCTGTGCCTGGTAGACGAGGAATAAACAACACGCTTCTCTCCCATTCACAGAGGAACGATTTCTCCTCTCTTTTCTTCTTTCAAAGGTGTCATGTTACGTTTGTTGAAAACACTTATTTTCCCTGCCTTGACATAATTGAGCACTGGACAGTTCATGCAAATAATAAATCCCCCTAACTTTACACACTTCTGACTAGAAATAATAAACCTGGCCAATAATAATAATGACGGTAGAACTGAGTACATTGCTCAGAGGGGCACTCAGTAGGGAAGTTTGGCACTTACGGTTAGCAAATGGCCCTTTGCCAACAGAATGTCTTTCTTAAAAGCGCCACAAGAATAATTTTGAGGAAAATAAAAAGGCATAATCTGTGAAATGCTAAATGTAAACTGTACCACATGACCTAATTAAGAGGACTGCTGTGGAGGCTATTTCTGAAATACTCAGTAAAATGAGCCTCATTGTGGCAGTTTAGGGGAAGGAGGCCTATTTGCTTTTGGAGGCGCAAAGTCCAGGTCATCTAATATTGAAAGGGCTTCCCAGGCGGCAGAGTGGTAAACAATCCGCCTGCCAATGCAGGAGACACAAAAGATGCAGCTTCAGTCCGTGGGTCGTGAAGATCCCCTGGAGGAGCAAATGGCAACCCACTCTAGTATCCTTGCCTGGAAAATCCCATGAACGGGCTACAGTCCATGGGCTCACGAAGAGTGGGACACAATTTGGCAACTAAAGAACAACAACCAAATGGCAAGAAGGAAGATAAAGCCGGCTAAAGGGATAAAGCTTGATGGAGATTGTGTGTGTGTGTGTGTGCGCGGGTGCGTGATGTTTCACAGAAACCAGAATGAAACTGGGGAGAAAAGTCTGGGGTTTCCTGGGAGAAGACCTCTGGGATGGGGCAAAGGTCCTGAGGTAGAATGGGCTTGAGATGTTCAGGAGTAACAGGCCAGTTTGACTAAAGCAGAGTTTTCAAGAAGGAAACTCTGAGAGTCTAGAGCAGAGGGGTAGCGTGCAACAAGACGATGTCCTCTGGGCCTTATAGGAAGTGGATTTTATTCCTAGAGGGATAAGACACCAGCAGACGGTTCTGAGTGCTGAGTGGCTTGATCTGGCTTATGATTTTGTTTATTCAGTTTGTTTATTTGGCCGTGTTGGGGCTTCGCCGCAGCACGTGCTGTCCTTGTTGGGTCGGGAAGGTCTCCCCCGCGATGCTCGCTCCGTTTGGCTGCGGGACGCTGGCTCAGTCGTTGTACTGCATGGTCTGCTTTGCTCAGCAGCCCGTGGCATCTGAGTCCTTCCACCCGGGATTGAACCCCTGTCCCTGGCGTTGCTAGGCGCACTCTTAACCACTGGCCCAGCAGGGAAGTCCCTGATGGGTGTTTTGAAACGCTGCATGAGGTACTTTCAGATGTGACAGCAGCATCCTGTCCCGTGATGGCTCTGCTGGTTTCAGGACTGTCTGTGTTTGTCAGAGCTTGTGGAAACGAACGCCTGAAAACGGTCCATTTTACTGTGTGCACACTAGATCTCCGTAAGTCTGACTTTAAAAACACTCCGTGTAAGACGCAGACGCAGAGAACAGGACGTGGACACAGGTGGGGACGTAGAGGGTGAGCCGGATTGAGAGAGCAGCGCTGAAACATGTATGTGAGCGACGTAAAATTAGCGAGCCAGCGGGAATCTGCTAGGTGACGCAGGGAGCTGGCCCCCGGGGCTCTGCCACAACCTAGAGGGGCGGGGTGGGAGGTGGAGGGGGTCAAGAGGGAGGGGACGTGTGCACACTTGTGGGTGATTCTTGGTGATGTACGGCAGAGGCCAACACAGTACTGCAAAGCGGTCATCCTCCAATTAAAAGTAAGCAAACTAAAAGAAATGCTCCCTGTCAGTGCTGTGTGGGTTATAGAGGAACGAGAGTGAAAGTAGAAAGACTGATTATTAGGAGGCTGCAGTAAAAATTCAGACGAAACACAGTGACGCTTTCAACTAGACTGGTATCCAGAGATGTGGCGAGGAGCAAACGGGTTCGGGGTGGGTTTTAAGACAGGGCCGTTGGGAGTTCATCGATTCTGTGTGCGTTCTCCTGGCGCGCTTCACGCCTGCAAATCTCAGCAGATGCTCCCACTGTAAACCAGCTACTCAAGCCCGAATCTCGTAGCCCTCTTTGACATCACCCTCTTTCTTATTCCCCGGTGTCTATGCCACTACATTCTGTTAGCCCATCTTTTAAATCGTGGCTTGAGATCGTCCGTTTTCATCCATCCTTACTGTCCAGGCTGAACCCCATCATTTCTTGCCAGGACAGTGGCACTGCCCACTAGCAAGTCTCTGCATTTGCATTCCTCCTCCACTGAGACCCATTCTCTGTGCAGAAGTCAAAATACCATTTTGAAACTTTTATTTAACACATGTTTATTCAATCCCTATTATTTTCCTGGCTGGTTTAGAACCAAGAGATCTATCAGGGAACAAAGCAGATCAAAGTCTTTATATGAGCTATTTAAGTGGATTTATGTATCAAAATACCTGAACTCCTTTTTTTAACCTTTAAACAGTGAACAAGTGGCTTAAAAATATCATTGCCAAGAAACTGAGGATATGGACAAAAGGGTACCCTTCTGACCTGTCGGTGGGAATTTATGGGTTGGCCCAAAAGTTTGATTGGCTTTTCTGTAACATTTTATAGAAAAACCCAAACGAACTTTTGGGCCAACCCATAAACTGGGGGAGCCACAATGGAAACAGTATGGAGCTTCCTTAAAATCTCAAGCTCCATGCACAGAGCAGGGCACTCAGGCCCGGGCTCGGGACAACCCAGAGGCTGGGTGGGGAGGCCGTGGGGGGGTGCAGGACGGGGGGCCCTGTGCACCCGTGGCTGATTCATGTCCGCGTGCTGCGGGAACCACCGCAGCATTGTGATTAGCTTCCAGTTAAAATAAATAAATAAATTTAAAAACTAAAAATAGATTTGCCTTATGATCCAGCAGTCCCACTCCTGGGCATATACCTGGACAAAACTGTAATTCAAAAAGATACAAGCACCCAAGCATTCACAAGGACACTATTTACAATAGCCAAGACATGGGAGGAACCTAAATGGATGAAGAAGATGTGGCATATATAATGCATAACGGAAGACTACTCAACCATAAAAGATTGAATCATGCCATTTGTAGCAACTTGGATGGATCTAGAGATGATCATACTAAGTGAAGTCAGAGAAAGACAAAGACCACATGATATCACTTCCATGTGGGATCTAAAATATGATAAAATTGAACTTATTTACAAACCAGAAACACTCATGACGCAGAAGACAAGCTTGTGGTTACCAAAGGCGACTGGGGTTAGGGAGGGAAGCGTAAAGCAGGGGCCTGGCATCGGGCGATACACACCACTGCCTCTAAAACGGGCAAGAGCAGGTCCTCCTGGGCAGCTCAGGGGGCTGGAGCCAGTGTCCTGTGTGTCCCCGCTCAGCCGCCCTCGGGACCCCAGGGGCCGTGGCCCGCCAGGCTCCTCTGTCCGTGGGGCTCTCCAGGCAAGAATACTGGAGTGGGTTGCCATCCCCTCCTCCAGGGCATCTTCCCAACCCAGGGGTTGAACCCAGGTCTCCCACTTTGCAGGCAGATACTTTACCATCTAAGCCACCTGGGAAATGATTCAGTTATATTTATATTCTTTTTATAAATAGCAGTTTTATTTTTATAAATATAGATAGCAGTTATATTTATAGTCAGTTATATTCTTTTTCCTATTCTTTTCCATTATAGGCTATTACTACAGTATCTTGTAAATATATATGAAAAAGGGTATGTATATAATTTATGTATAAAAAGAATATATATATAACATATATATGTACATATATGTATAGGTACATATATATAAATATAACTGAATCACTTTGCTGTATACCACAGAAGGTAAAGAAACATTGTGAATCAAACCCTTCAATACGTAAATGCATAAATTAAAGTCCAGACCCAAGGGTGAAACTTATTTCTGTGACTTGGTCAAGGCTTGCAAAGAGAAACACCCTCTCTCTCCCTGTGTGAACTTCCCTCCATCTTCTGTGGAATTAACAGTGTATCACTTTTGGGAAAAAGGTAGAGTCTTGCCTGGGAGGAGACTCAGGGCTGTTGCTCGTGGTTTAGGATTCCCTGACCTTGAGGCCGTGAATCAGGGCAGCGGCCTCAGTGAGTGTCAGGTTCGCTGATAAACACACACGACCCTTGCAGCCCGTGGGGTCTCCTTCCCTGAGTGGGAGACCAAGCCGTGCGTCTCCCCTGTGTTCATCCTCAGCTGCAGGAGGAGCGTTAGCAGGTCATCAGTTCACTCACACATCCCCTTCTTTCCAGCTGCCTCCCTCAAGTTCGCAGTCTCAGCTACTCATGCCATCCAAGCTGATTTTCAGGGTGGGACCGGAGGAACGGGTGTGTGATGGATGGGGACCTTGATCTTGGCCGGCATGTTTCTGAACAGGAAAGAGTGCCCATGCATTTGAGGGTGTCGAGAGTTTCCTCTCCCAAGAGCAGCCCTTTCTGCCTTGGTGTGTGGTTTTGTTGACAACTGGGGAGGGCTGAGTTAGATTTTCTGCTAACACAATTGTATTGGATCCTATAACTTTCGCCTACCTTGAGGAGATTTAGCTGCTCGTGCCCAAGATTGGACCTTTGATATAGTGACTTTTTGAGGTTAGCCAACAACGTCTTCCTTTTTATTTATCCTTTTGTTTTCTGCAGAAGTCTCTCATTTCTTTCAGGAACTCTGCAAAGTCTGGGATTTTATTCTGCTTGCAAGCCAGCCCCTTAGTCTGCCCCAGCTTCTTAGATGCTGGCACAGCCAGGAGACTGCCGGGCGAGAGACAAAGAGCTTCCATTACAGCCCCGCGGGAGCGGGAGCCCCACGTTCACACCAAGCCTGCTCCCCAAGTTCTACAGGAGCGGTGGGAAGCCGCCAGCCAGATGCCCCACTGTCTCAGGAGGGGTCCATCGTAGCTCAGCAACCCCCAGCTTAGGAAACCCCAACCTTTGGAAGGGGCTGCTAGCAAGACTGTCTGGCTTCCCCAGTGGCTCCGTGGGTAAAGAAGGCCTGCAACGCCGGAGACACAGGAGACTTGGGTTCTGCCCCTGGAGCAGGAAGATCCTCTGGAGAAGGAAGTGGCAACCTGCTCCTGTATTTTTGCCTGAAAAATCCCATGGACAGAGCAGTCTTGTGGGCTACAGTCCGAAAGGGTGGAAAAGAGTCGGACGCGACCAGGTACACACAAAAAAACTGTCCACCCTTTGCCTGGAGAAATTCTTTACTGCGTTGGTCAGAAAGTAACTCTTGCCCCGAGGGATCTACAGCCTCACGGATCGTCACAGAGCCCCAGGTGTGAGCGCCCTGTGTCACACGGCAAACTGTGAATAAAAGCAAATCTAAAAACATTTTCTTTGGCTCAAATGTTAAACAGCATGAAATTTTGCCTGTAGAGTACAATCTGGGGTAACATCCTATCCTTTTATTTAATGTCCCTTCAATTAAAATGCCAGTTAAAATATGATTTATTTCAAATAAATGTACTATTTGCTTTTAATTACAGTTTACTGTATCAGTGTATTCATATTGAAAACAAAATTATTAAAAAGATTATTTATCTTTGAAGTTGAAGCATTATTCACTCAGTGTGTCAAACTCTTTGCGACCCCATGGACTGTAATCTGCTAGGCTTCTCCGTCCATGGGATTCTCCAGGCCAGAGTACTGGGGCGGGTAGCCGTTCCCTCCTCCAGGGGATCTTCCCAACCCGGGGATCAAACCCAGGTCTCCCGCATTGCAGGCAGATTCTTTACTGTCGGAGCCACCACGGAAGCCCCCTTATTTGTCTTATACGTTGTTAAATGAGGCCAGGCCCTGCGGTTTCTTCCAATTTGAGAGGAGCTGCGAAGATAGAAAATAATGGGATATTTTATTTCTGAAAAGTGGAGGTTCATCTAAAATATGACTGTTTGAATTGCTCTCTCATTTTTGTGAACTGCCGCTTTATTTTTATAAAAGAAAAAAGTTTCCTGAAGAAATGATCAGAAAGCCCCACTTCCCTGTCTCTACACTTAAGACTTACCGCCACGCCTTTTTTGTGTTGAATATTGTGATTATAAGATTCTTTCAGGCTGATCAGTGTAGCGTGTAAGAAGTGCTAGTTCTCTCAAATATCTTTTGAACTTTATTCATCTAACTATGGTTCTTTTTTTCTTTTAAAAGTTTCTTTTAATGGCTCTAAATTAATCTCAGTAGTCATTTTTATTTGATGGTCTATCATGCATAGTGACCCAGTCATCTTTCCAAAAGTCAGATTTCCAGAATTTAGGAAACTTTAAAAAGCCTCAGGCTTATTCTACCGACATCTTGTATGTTTTTGAAAGATTAATTGATAACTTCATGTGATACTTCGAGGCTCTGATGAAAGAGCTTGTTTTTCTCTTTTCTTCCTGTCCTCAAAACCATCCACAAATATTCTTCCAGCAGTTCTTGTCTCTTTGATATTTTATTTCTCTCTATGGAAGTTTAGGGAAAAGAGAAAAAATCTTTGGAAGGATACATTGTAATTTTCTTTTCAAGATGGTTGGTGCTGTTGCAACCCCTGGCCCCTGACAGTAATATCTGCTAGACTTACATCTGCTCTGAAGCTGAGGTGTGACTACAGGACCCCAGGCAGAGCGCGCCACAAGCAAGATGTCAGGCAAACACTCAGGCTCCTTGTCTTCCAAACACATCATTTAAGTGGCTAAGAGCTTGGAGGGTGCCCTCCCCAAGCCTCAGGTTTGCTTCTGTATCTTTGTGTTCATTGAACAGTGTAACAGAGAATCCACAGTTATGATAAGCCCAAGACCCAACCATATGGACTGGAGACCAATAATTGTTAAAATGATTATCATGATTAGGTTCCTATTGTGCTGAAAAGTAACAGGCAGATATTCCTATTTTGCTACAGTTCTAATGACTTTCTTGAGATGGTTCTCTCTCTTTTCCCCTGTCTTGCTCTCTCAAAAGAAAAGTTTGAAGATTTCAGATTCACTTTCCTTCGGACTTTTAAAGAGCAGTCAGTATTTTGTAGATAGATTCATTTGTGCCATATTAGATTCCACATATAAGTGACATCATATGACCTTTGTCTTTCTGAATCACTTCACTGGGTGGGGCAGTCTCTAGTCACGTCCATGTTGTTGCATATGGCATCATTTCACTATTTTCTGTGACTGGGTAATATTCCACTGTTCAGTTCAGTCACCCAGTCGTGTCCGACTCTTTGCAATCCCATGAACCACAGCACGCCAGGCCTCCCTGTCCATCACCAACTCCCGGAGTCCACCCAAACCCATGTCCATCGAGTCAGTGATGTCATCCAGCCATCTCATCCTCTGTCGTCCCCTTCTCCTCCTGCCCCCAATCCCTCCCAGCATCAGGGTCTTTTCCGATGAGTCAACTCTTTGCATCAGGTGGCCAAAGTATTGGAGTTTCAGCTTTAACATCAGTCCTTCCAATGAACACCCAGGACTGATCTCCTTTAGGATGGACTGGTTGGATCTCCTTGCAGTCCAAGGGACTCTCAAGAGTCTTCTCCAAACACCACAGTTCAAAAGCATCAATTCTTCAGTGCTCAGCTTTCTTCGTAGTCCAACTCTCACATCCACACATGACCACTGGAAAAACCATAGCCTTGACTAGATGGACCTTTGTTGACAAAGTAATGTCTCTGCTTTTTAATATGCTGTCTAGGTTGGAGATTCTACTGTAGATATGTACTACATCTTCATTCATTTATCTGTCAATGGACATTTAGGTTATTGTACAGCTGAGACCAGCACAACGTTGCTAATTAACTACTGCTAATTTATTATTAATAAATGAATAACATAATTAGCAATAATTTGTGAGTTTTTGTTATTCAGTTGCGAAGTCGTGTCCAGCTCTTTGTGACCCCATGGACTGCAGCAGGTGAGGCTTCTGTGTCCTTCACTGTCTCCTGGAGTTTGTTCAAATTCATGTCAATTGAGTTGGGGATGCTATCTAACCATCCATCCTCTGGTGTCCCCTTCTCCTCCTGTCCTCAATCTTTCCCAGCATCAGGGTCTTTTCCAATGAGTCAGCTCTTCGCATCAGGCGGCCAAAGTATTGGAGCCTCAGCTTCAGCTTCAGTCCTTTCAGGAATATTTAGGGCTGATTTCCTTTAGAAATGACTGGTTTGATCTCCTTTCAGTCCAAGGGACTCTCAAGAGTCTTCTCCAGCACCATAATTTGAAAGCATCAGTTCTTTGGCTCTCAGCCTTCTTTATGGTCCAGTTCTCACATCTGTATGTGACTACTGGAAAAAATAGCTATACTTTAATTAAAAAAATAAAATTGAATAAAAGGGCCATGACTTTGATTTTTTTTAAAGGTATTATTTCTTGCTTTGTTCCATTATTGAGCAGAGAACTGTAAAATGGCTCCTAACAAGGGCATGGGGACTAGATGAGCAATCTCCTGCAGCAATAGTCAAAAGCAGCTTGTTTATACTAAGGTGATGATATCATGTTCACATGCTCGCATCCTGTCTCCCTGAGTAAGTGGCCAGTCTCCCAAGAAGAAATAGGCCCCAAACAGCAACATCACTTCTCCACGCTGTATCTGGGAGTCCCGCCAGTTTATGGTGGTTAATAGGACCAATCAATGTGAAAGGAAATCAACCCTGAATACTCACTGGAAGGATTGATGATGAAGCTCCAGTACTTTAGCCACTTGATGTGAAGAGCCGACTCATTGGAAAAGACCCTGATGCTGGGAAAGACTGAAAGCAGGAGAAGGGGGCAGCAGAGAATGGGATGGTTAGACAGCATCCCCGACTCAATGGACATGAACGTGAGCAAACTCCGAGAGGAGGTGGAGGACAGAGGAGCCTGGCAGGCTGCAGTCCCTGGGGTCGCAGAGTCAGACACGACTTAGGGACCGAACAACAACAAGAGGGACCAGTGGCCCAGCTTCATCTTGGCGCATGAGCTGGATGGAGCAACGACACCACCAAAAAGACAGTTCTGCTATGAGTCATTTTCCTGATTGATCTGATTTGCCTTGAAGGTTAATGTATTCTAAACTAATTCCGAGATTAATAACCACTTAAAGACACATGAGAGACATTTCACTCTCTGCGAGCACTGAGTCATAACCTCGTTCATTGCCTCTCCAATGACTTTGGGAGTTATCTGATGAGATTTAAAGGGAGATTTGATTGCAGGATATGGAGACTGACAGGTGCAATGCATAAAGGGCTTTAGAACTTATTCCTGTTAATAATAAAAACAAGCTTGTAATTTGATTTTCAGTAATAGGATCTTTGGAAGCAAATATTTATTTTCAAGGTGGAAATCATTTTTATTTATCAAATGAGATAATTGAATATGCCATTATGCAAAAAGGGAAAGGTTGCTTTTAGGATAAAAAGGGACACACATGTTTTTATTTCACCTCATTTCATTTATTTAGTCAAAACCAGCAGCCCGTTGCTGAGAGATCCCTGTGTGTGGGCATCTTAAATAGAGGTTCATAAAGAGTGTTTTCTCTCTTCGTTTTCCATCAGTTGGAACATAGTATTTACCAATTTCATGTGGTTCACATCATTTGGGCATCATTAAAGTCGAGGTATTTCTTGTTGTTGTTTATTTGCTGAGTCCTGTCTGACTCTTTGTGACCCCATGGACTGTATCCTGCCAGGCTCCTCTGTCCATGGGATTTCCCAGGCAAGAACACTGAAGTGACTTGCCATTTCCTCCTCCAGCGGGTATTTCTGACCCAGGGATTGAGCCCACATCTCCTGCATTGGCAGGCAGAATTCTTTACCACTGAGTCACCAGGGAAGCCCCCCAACCCAATAAATGGCAAGATCCTGTCAACAAAGCTCTGCTCTACTGAAGGCAGGCAGAAAAGGGGACGACAGAGGATGATATGGTTGGCTGGCATCACTGACTCAATGGTCGTGGGTTTGGGTGGACTCTGGGTGGTGGTGGAGGACAGGGAGGCCTCGTGTGCTGCAGTCCATGGGGTTGCCAGAGCCGGACACGCCTGAGAGGCTGGACACAGCTCCTTCTGGTGTTTCCCCCTCAGCTTTTCTCCACCTTCTCTTTCTGTCATTGGTCTCCTTTCCCATTGATCTAACTCCACCTGAAATTCCCAAGTTTAACATGAACGCTGATATGTAGTCAGTGAGATTATATTGGAAGGGAAGAAGTGGCAGGGCAGTGCTGTTAGGATTTATTGCAGCCACAGTGGGCAAGAGTTTTTGAATCTGCACAAAGCTGTTAAGAGATTTAGAAAGAGGGTTTCAACTGCTCAGAGAAAAGGAGTGATTGTGGGGAAAAATAGTTTCCTGTCTTCACCCACCTTAAAGAGTGGACTCTACCCTAAGTTGTAAAGTGCTGTATATATGTCAAGACCAGTTACCTCTCAACAACAGTGATATCACTTATTGGCTCTCAGCTGTTGCTTTAATACAATACACAAAATAACATATATGTAAAGTATATTTGAATTCCGAAGCATGATAATGAAACAGACAACTGGACCTTACCACCCACCTTAAGAAGTCAAGTATCACCTTTATCATCAGAGTCCTTGGGTGTCCGTCTTGGGGCTTCCGTGGTGGCCCAGATGGTAAAGAATTTGCCTGCAATGTAACAAACCCGGGTTTGATCCTTGGGTCGGGAAGATCCCCTGGAGGGAATGGCTGATCACTTCAATATTCTTGTCTGGAAAATTCCACCTGTAGAGGAGCCTGGTCGGCTACAGTCCATGGGGTCGCAAAGAATCAAACATGACTGAGCAGCTAACACTTCACTTTCATTTTTTTTATGTCTCTCTTTGATCTCATCTCCTCTGCTTAGTTTACTTGCTTTTCTGAATTTTTTGCTTTTTATTCCCTTGATTTAGAGAAAAAGTAGCTCTCGAATGTCAGGTTGCTGAGGGCAAGGGACCCCAGTTGACATCTCTGTCTGTGGAAGTCAAAGCTGCCTTGCTGGAATGTAAGCCGCATCCCACCTAGAACATGAGATGTTATTCGTCTGATTCTCTCTGATCTCTAGCTAGTTGCCTGGCCCCCAGAGTATCTGACGCACGTCCACATGTGGGATACTGAGATTTGTGATGAGGACTGTGACTGATCGCCTCTACGGAACACATGCTCTGGGCCAGGCTCTGCTTATGTTTTTCTCTTTTTCTACAATATCCTTTAAAGCAGTTTGTATTAATACTGCTTTACATATGAACAAACCAAAGGGTCATTTAATAAAGCTACACTCGGCTAGTTAATGGCTGGACCAGACTGGAAGCCAGCTCTTCCAGGTGACCAAACTTGCCCTCTTTTCATGGTGCTAACTCGAATTGATCCACTTCTCGGCGTCTCTTATAGGATCAGGCGTGTGTGTGTGTGCTGAGTCATGTCTGACTCTTTGTGACGCCATGGACTGTAGCCTGCCAGACTCCTCTGTCCATGGCATTTCCCAAGCAAGAATACTGGAGTGGGTTGCCATTTCCTACTAAAGTGATCTTACCGACCCAGGGATTGAACCCGTGTCTCTTGAGCCTCCTGCATAGGCAGGCCATGGGCAGGCCACCTGAGAAGCCCAGGATCAGGTCTAGGGCATGTTATATAACAGAGATCTAGAGAGTTCCAAGTGGTCTGATGATCAACACAAGTGTGGCATGATTCCCAGCACTGCCTTCCTGGTGAGTTCAAGGTTTTCTGTTGTTGTCTTTGCCCTTCCTTACATCATATCTTTGATTGGTAACTACTAAAAAAAATGATTTACAGGAAAAGTTGCCTCAGGAACTACAACTGGTTATTTATCTGCAGCCTTTGTGGCATAAACATTGGAGGTACAATGGGACTTGTGCTAAGAAATGATTTATCTCCACATGCTATTGATTCTCTCATGAGTCAGGAATGGTGCAACTGAGCAGAGTAATGTGTGATTTATGAAGAGGTATCAACAAAGAATAGAAATCGGATGTCTCCATAGCTGGGTCCATTTGATTTCCTCTCTTGCTGCATTGAACCCAGATACATTTCACAATTCAATCAGTTACCTACTGTCGGGACTGTGTCCCAGCCAGCTGTTTAGAAAGGCGATCTTATAATTGATAAGATCCTTTAAATTGTGCTTGTCAACCAAAAAGTGTCTTTACAAACACTTTGAGGTTTTATATCTCTTCTTTCACAATGAATTGCGAGGTCAGTGTCTTCTCAGCTTGAGCCTTTTTAGTCGGAAGTTCTGGCTGCTGGACTTGTCACATCCCCAGATATTTTAATATCTTGTTTCATCTCCTTGAATCTTTGCTGATTTGATGTATATGTGTAATTAGTAATTATTAATATATAACACATAACAGTGTATCATGTTAGTGATATGATATGAGTTCCTGAGCCAAAACCAGCCAACAAAGCTCTGTGTTTTCTTAACTCTCAGAAGCGTGCAGAGCTATATGTGCTAGCTGTTTTAAGTTGCTGAGCTTGGGGGTACTTTGTTACACAGTGATAGATACTTTACTAGCCATTGCAAACCCTGCTTTGGCCGTTGACATTCCTAGCTTCTCTGCTCTCTTTTTTCTTTTCTTGCCATCTCTTTCTCTCTCTCCCTTTCTTTCTTTCTTGTTCTAAATCCCTTGGCATCATTTATTCATTGCTTGTGTTTATTGTCTATCTCTCTCCTTCTAAAATATAAGTTTCACAAAGATGGAGGTTTGGATTTGTGTTAAGTATTATAGCTTAAGTGCCTAATAAAGAGGGACTCAGTGAATGTCTATTGAAAGAGTAAATAAATACAACAGACATGCAATTGTCTTGTTTAATTATGGTTTAGAGAAAAGTCTCATTTTCAGGTTTTTGGCTTTGTTTCATTTAGTTTTGGTCCCAACTCAGATCTGCCCTAGACTTGGAACATTTTAGAAATTTAGGTTCAGAGAGCTAAGAGATAAAGATTCCTGCTATTCGAGGGAATTTTTTAAAATGTCATTAAAAATCTGATTCTTTTTCCTAGGTGGTTATAAATTTTGGTAAATTTGCCTGCTGGGGAAAGAGGGATGAAACAAATGGCCTTCTGTTTAAATGACTTTCACTTGAGTTTTATTTCATTTGTGCATAGCTTCAGTATGAAGTTGGTTTAGGATTCTTTTGATAATAAGCAATGCTGAAGAAATGGAAGCAATCACAGTGGGCTGTATGTGTGTGGGGGGGTTGGGGGAGGAACCAAGGTTTCGTATTTCTCTTTCTTCCTTATTGATTCCAGCTTTTCATTTTCTCTGCATCTTCTCTCCAATGAGACTCTGAATTCTGTTTCTCCCTCTTAGACACACTGAGTGTGCTCCAGTTGTCTGTCCACCCTGACGTGTGTACTTTCAATTCCGAGGATTTAGTTCAGTTCAGTCCATCAGCCATGTCCTACTCTTTGCAACCCCATGGACTGCAGCACACCAGGCCTCCCTGTCCATCACCAACTCCCAGAGTTTATTCAAACTCAAGTCCATTGAGTTGGTGATGCCATCCAACCATCTCATCCTCTGTCGTCCTCTTCTCTTCCTGCCTTCAATCCTTCCCAGCATCAGGGTCTTTTCAAATGAATCAGCTCTTCACATCAAGTGGCCAAAGTACTGGAGTTTCAGCTTCAGCATCAGTCCTTCCAATGAATATTCAGGACTGATTTCCTTTAGGATGGACTAGTTGGCTCTCCTAGCAATCCAAGGGACTCTCAAAAAGACTCTCCACCACAGTTCAAAAGCATCAATTCTTCAGTGCTCAGCTTTTCTTCACAGTCCAACTCTCAAATCCATACATGACCACTGGAAAAACCATAGTCTTGACTAGACAGACCTTTGTTGACAAAATAATGTCTCTTCTTTTAATATGCTGTCTAGGTTGGTCATAACTTTTCTTCCAAGGAGTGTCTTTTAATTTCATGGCTGCAATCACCATCTGCAGTGACTTTGGAGCCCAGAAAAATAAAGTCAGCCACGGTTTCCACTGTTTTTCCATCTATTTGCCATGAAGTGATGGGACCAGATGCCATGATCTTAGTTTTCTGAATGTTGAGCTTTAAGCCAACTTTTTCACTCTCCTCTTTCACTTTCATCAAGAGGCTCTTTAGTTCTTCTTCACTTTCTGCCATAAGGGTGGTGTCATCTGCATATCTGAGGTGATTGATATTTCTCCTGGCAATCTTGATTCCAGCTTGTGCTTCCTCCAGCCCAGCGTTTCTCATGATGTAGTCTGCATATAAATTAAATAAGCATGGTGACTATATATAACCTTGACGTACTCCTTTTCCTATTTGGAACCAGTCTGTGGTTCCATGTCCAGTTCCAACTGTTGCTTCCTGACCTGCATACAGATTTCTCAAGAGGCAGGTCAGGTGGTCTGGTATTCCCATCTCTTTCAGAATTTTCCACAGTTTATTGTGATCCACACAGTCAAAGGCTTTGGCATAGTCAATAAAGCAGAAATAGGTGTTTTTCTGGAATTCTCGTGCTTTTTCAATGATCCAATAGATGTTGGCAATTTGATCTCTGGTTCCTGTGCCTTTCCTAAATTCATCTTGAACATCTGGAAGTTCATGGTTCACATATTGTTGAAGCCTGGTTTGGAGAATTTTGAGCATTAGTTTACTAGCGTGTGAGATGAATGCAATTCTGTGGTAGTTTGAGCATTCTTTGGCATTTCCTTTCTTTGGGATTGGAATGATAACCTGACCTTTCCAGTCCTGTGGCCACTGCTGAGTTTTCCAAATTTGCTGGCATATTGAGTGCAGCACTTTCATAGCACCATCTTTCAGGATTTGAAATAGCTCAGCTGGAATTCCATCACCTCCACTAGCTTTGTTCATAGTGATGCTTTCTAAGGCCCACTTGACTTCACATTCCAGGATGTCTGGTTCTAGGTGAGTGATCACACCATTGTGATTATCTGGGTCATGAAGATCTTTCTTGTACAGTTCTTCTGTGTATTCTTGCCACCTCTTCTTAATATCTTCTGCTTCTGTTAGGTCCCTACAATTTCTGTCCTTTATCAGACCCATCTTTGCATGAAATTTTCCCTTGGTATCTCTAATTTTCTTGAAGAGATCTCTAGTGTTTCCCATTCTGTTGTTTTCCTCTATTTCTTTGCACTGATCCCTGGGGAAGGCTTTCTTATCTCTCATTGCTATTCTTTGGAACTCTGCATTTAAATGGGAATATCTTTCCTTTTCTCCTTTGCTTTTCGCGTCCCTTCTTTACACAGCTATTTGTAAGGCATCCTCAGACAGCCATTTTGCCTTTTGCATTTCTTTTTCTTAGGAATGGTCTTGCTCCCTGTCTCCTGTACAATGTCACGAACCTCCATCCATGGTTCATCAGGCACTCTATCAGATCTAGTCCCTTAAATCTATTTCTCACTTCCACTGTGTAATAGTTAGGGATTTGATCTAGGTTTAATTCCTAGGATTAAACATGCAATTAAGACTTAAGTAAAATAAACTACAAGAAAATGTGCAGCTCAATGAGACTGTGACACTGGTGAAAGATTGAAAAGTCAACACCTCGCTGGTCAGAAATGGGGCTTTCCTCGCTCAGTGTTGAGTCTGGAAAACACTGTTCCAAGCTGCTAACCAGAATCAGGTGAAGCCTCAGTGCACTGATAGCACCTGCTTTCAGGCTTATAATGGATTTGCTGGGGCTAATTTTCAGAGCGATCTGTAGGCTTTCAGGGTCCACAGGGAGCGGCACAAATGATGTTATTCTAGCTTATCAGTGTATCACGGCATCTCTCCTTTCTTTCTTTCTTTTTTTATTAGCTTTTTACTTTGTATCGGGATATAGCCAGTTAACAATAAAACAACATTTACAAACAAAGTTGGGATAGTTTAAGGTGGGCAGTGAAGGAACTCAGCCACACATACACATGTATCCATTCTCCCCCAAACTCCCCTCCAGTTCCCTCCCTGCCTAGCGCTTGCCTTGTAAATCTTCCATTCACAGGCGAAATCTCTGTGATCCACTCGGCTGCCTTGAGTTGCAGCAACATTATTGTGAAAAATACGTTCATTTTCCACATGGAGAGGACTTAAGGGTTGCTGCATTCATTTTTTACCGCAGTCTGAGTACTTAATCATATGGACGTTGTTCAGCAAGAAAAGGATCTCTTCCTCTCTTCCCCATCAGCAACATTCTTGCAGTCTAAAGAAATATAAATATTGGAGCCTATTAATGAAAATGACATCCAACACTGATATATTAGAGCTCAAAAAATGTGATTAAGTATGCAGTTAATTAACTCTTTTTGCTAGAATCATCTTAAATGTGTTCTCATATTTTAGAGCTGTTTTAACTGCCGGGAAAAGGTTAGTAGACTGGTCTGAGATAGTTGGAAGTCAGACACCATTAGTTTAATTAAATTCCATTAACATAACAAAACAGAGTTTGCATCTTCAGTTTTAAAAAGGATCCTAACGGGGAGAATCGCGGTGGTTGCAATAGCAGCTAGCAGGATGGAAGCGCCTCTTTCTAATCCACAGCCTTCCTCACTTGTCCAATGCGTTTGTGGCCACTGTCATCACTTGTTCGGCGACAAATGTTTATTAAGCAGGTGCTGGGTTTAGGCACTGATCCTGGTGTCGGGGTAGAACCGTGGGTGAAGTAGTCAAGGCCCTCCTTACGTGACACTTCCATGCCGGTGTGGGGGGTGGGATATAAAACGGAAAAGTGGGACTTCCCTGGTAAGAGTCCACGTTGCCATGCAGGGCATGTGGGTTTGACCCCTGGTTGGGGAACAAAGGTCCCACACGCTGGGGAACAGCGAAGCCAGCGCCCTGGAATTCCTGAGCCCACCGGACACAACAAAACATCCTGCATGATGCAGCACAGCGAGATAAATAACTGATAAATACTAAAATAAGGTGAGATTGATAAGCAAGATAATTGTGGGTGGTGATAAATGTTGCGAAGGTGCCCGGGAGGTACGTGAATAAGCAATCATTTTACTAAACCATCATGATTAAACCATCCTCTTTAGACTGGAAGGCTGCATACCCACTCTCTGAGGAGGTGGTTTGTACACCAAGACCCCAGAGACGCAGGAGTGGAGGACTTGGCAGGCGAAGGAAGGAAGGCGTGGGGAGGAGGACAGGAACCTGCTGACGGGCGGGCTCCGAGGGGAGTGGGGGCTGGATGACAAGGCGTCTGGGCGTGAAGACCGGGCGGCAGGCTTGGATTTTGTTCCCAGGGCAGTGGAGGCCATCACAGCAGAGGGCTGTGGTCTGGTTTAGACGGTTGATCTTGTCTTTGGTGCTGCTGTTTGGGGGAGGGACACAGAGGCTCAGGGGTCAAGTGGTTGGAACCTTTAGGAAGCTGATGAGAGCTAAGTCACTTTAGTCGTGTCTGACTCTTTGGAAACCATGGACTGTAGCCCGCCAGGCTCCTCTGTGCATGGGATTCTCCAGGCAGGCATACTGGAGAGGCTGCCATGCCCTCCTCCAGGGGATCGTCCCGACCCAGGGATGGAACCCATGTCTCTTAGGTCTCCCACGTGGGCAGGCAGATTCTCTACCACTTGCGCCCCCAGGAAGCCCCGGAAGCTAACGCCTCGTCACCGTGGCCGGGGTGCTCTTGCAAGGTGATGTGCTCAAGGATGGGGCCCTGAGTGCAGAGGCAGCTGCCTGGAGGCTGAGCGTGACCTTCACCCTGGATAAAGCTCGTGGTGGCCTGAGGCCGCCACACTGTGTGACCCCTACCCTTTTCCCCAGCTTGATTTCCTGCGACTTATCGCTGCAGTGGATGAAGGTCATTCAGACTCCTTGGTGACCTCACGCATTTGGACTTCTCACCTCTGCTCAGGGTGTGGGTTCTGCGGAAACGTTCCACATTCTCCGTGATCTGCGTCCTTCCCCTGCAGGATGCAGTTGGGCACTGCTACCTCCAGGTGGCGCTAGTGGGGAAGACCCCGCCTGTCAATGCAGGGGACAGAAGAGATGCAGGTTCCATCCCTGGGTGGGGAAGATCCCCTGCAGGGGGCCATGGCAACCCACTCCAGTACGCTTGCCTGGAGAATCCCGTGGACAGAGGAGCCTGGCGGGCTACAGTGCGTGGAGTCGCAAAGAGTCGGACAAGACTGAGTGACTTAGCACACGGCGCACCTCCGAAAAGGGTTTCCCGCGTGCCTCAGGGGTAAAGAATCCGCCTGCCAATGCGGGAGACACGGGTTCAGCCGCTGGGTCAGGAAGATCCCCTGGAGAAGGAGATGGCAACCCACTCCAGTATTTTTGCCTGGGAAATCCCATGGACAGAGGAGCCTGGTGAGCTTCAGTCCCTAGGGACACAGAGTCCGGCATGGCTTAGCCCCTGAACAACAGCAGTAACCTCCAAAAAACCCGAGGGCCAGGCCAACCTCAAACCTCACATCTGCATCTGGATCAACCCGACTATAGACAGCCTGCAACAAGAGTCCCGGCATCCTCCTTACAACCACACATTTCTGCGGCTCACTCAGTATGATGTGCAAAATCAGCTGTTTGGCTCGGAGTTAGGAATGCCTAAGTTAGGCGTTGTAAGTGATTCAGGTATCCACTCGGATTCGCGAATGAATGAGCTCATGCTTCTCGTGTGTTGTCTGGTAACGCTGGTTGTTTCTGTGATTCCTGTGTTTGCACAGAGAAGCCTGTGTTCCTTTGGTTCAGGATGATCTGGGTCGGTGTCTCTGCTCTGCAGCTGGCAGCTGTCTGTTGCCAGGCAGGTCAGTGTCTCTGAGAAGGGCCAATGCCCCTCCGCTTCCCCAACCGCACACTTCCAGATGGTTACGAGTAAATGAAGTGGTGTACGTGAAGTCACTGGCCCTGTTCCTGACTGAGCATTTGTCACAGTAACAACAACTAAGATAATTAGTGTACGGGATGTAGGGGCCAGCAATATTCCAGGCACCTGTTAAAAGACATTCATTTATTAATTTTTTTTGCTGCGCTGAGTCTTCATTTGTTCGCATGCATTTCTCTAGTGGTGGCAGCCGGGGGCCACTCCCTAGCTGGGGCGCCGGCTTCTCAGGGCAGTGCCTTCTCTTGTTGCGGAGCACAGGTTCTTTGTGCGTGGCCTTCAGTAGTCATGGCTCGGGGGCTTAGTTGCCCCATGGCTCATGGGATCTTCCTGGACCAGGGATGGAACCGGGGTCCCTTGCATTGCAAGGTGCATTTTTAATCACTGGACCACCAGGGAAGCCCTAGGCAACGTTTTAATTGCTTTATATGGAGGAACTCATTTAATTTTCACAATTACCCAAGAGGTCCACTTTATTGCTATTTATCTCCAATTTGCTTCCCAGGTGGCCTGCGGATACAGGAGACACAGGCTGGATCCCTGAGTTGGGAAGATCCCCTGGAGAAGGAAATGAATCACTCCAGTATTCTTGCCTGGGAAATCCCTTGGACAGAGGAGCCTGGTGGGCTACAGTCCACAGGGTCACAGAAATGAGCGCGCACACGTCTCCATTTTGCAGATGAAGAACCTGAGGCACAGAGGAGTGAATATTTGACTGCAGAGAGCTAAGAAGGGGCCCTAAGTAACTGTAAACTGTAAGTCCTGGTAACTAACAGCCCATGTGATTAGCTTGTTATGCTACCCTGCCTTTTACCAGAGCTAGAGAGACCCAGTGGGGACATCATGTATGGGAGAGCTTGTTTCTTTGCTACGGTTTTTCATTAAGGAGGAAGAGCTGTTATATGTGCTCAGGATATAGCCAGTCTAGTTATCATTCTCCACATTCTTTTCCTTCTCTTCTTCCTCCTCCTCATGAAATCCTTGAGGCTCTACTTTCTAAAGCTCTTATTTTCCGACGTGACTTCCATGGTCACCTTACACAAGCAAAGAGGTCAGCAACAAGTGTTGAAAAAGAGGGTATAGATGTATTTAAGACATAGCACACAGACTTCCTGGTGGCTCAGTGGTCAAGAATCCCCCTGCTCCAACCCCCAGGAGCTTCGGGTTGGATCTCCGGGTGGGGAAGATCCCCTGAAGAAGGAAAGGGCAAACCATTCCAATATTCTTACCTGGGAAATCCCATAAACAGAGGACTCTGGTGAGCTACAGTCCATGGGGTTGCCAAAGAGTTGGACCCAACTTAGGAGCTAAAGAACAACAAGATACAGTGCCGGGCCTGTAATGGGAAAGGTGCTCAAAGAACGTGTCCTGAGTGAATGAGCGAAATCAGACTTCTCTGCCTCTGTGTGCTCTTGACCTTCCTTAGGGTTGTTTTACCTTTGACCTTGGTACCATCATCTAAATAATCAAAAAGCTGGGCCTTGCATTGAACTCACCACTATACCCCCAACCTCTAACACACGCACAGAGAGACATATTACGTGTCTTCCAATTTTTCATGTACTAAACCCAAGCATTCCAAACACCAGCGTGTGTCTTGGAAAGTAACAGGCTTCTGTGGTCGTTGATTTTCATGATGATACCAAGGTAGCTTTAATTCCCTCTCAGGCTGAATATATCTACGAAGAAGAATTAATTTGTGTTGCTATGAAGTTCTGAAGTCCTGCCTAAAATATATCACCTCTAGCAGATGGTTCTGCTGTTTCTCTGTAAAGAGAAATGGAACGCCACTGATGCACAGATGTATTTAATGGGAAATAATGGGGCTGAGCTTCCCAACAGCTTGGGTGTCTCTTTGGGTTGTGAATGACAGAAAGCTATGACAATTGAGCTTGAGCAAAATGAGGACTGTGTTATAAGGACTCTGGGGTGTTTCTCCCACCATCGCAGGTCAGGATGTGGCTCTGCCTCTGGCGGATCTGGAATCAGACTCGTCCTTAGTAGCTGGCTAGTCGCTAAGCCGTGTCTGACTCTGCGACCCCATGGACTGTAGCCCACCAGGCTCCTCTGCCCACAGGATCCTCCAGGCAGACACTGGAGTGGGTTGCCGTGCCCTCCTCCAGGGGGTCTTCCAGACCCAGGGAGGGAACCTGCCTCCTCTGCATTGGCAGGCGTGTTCTCACCGCCGAGCCACTAGGGGAACCCCTGCACCCTAGACACGGGGTTTCCTCCTGTCCTGCTTCTCTCTGTGCATCCGGTTTACCAACTTGACTCTCTTGGCCTCCCCTTTACCGGCATCCTCGGCCTTTTCCCCTGGTTGAAGGTGCTTCTCTGGGCTTTAGAGCTTCCAGTCTAGCCCTTGTGTGTGACTTCTCTCTCTTAGCTGTAGTTCTCAGTTTCCCCAGGCGGCCCCTCCCGGTGCAGTCTGGACCAGGAGCCCACCCCTGCACCAATGGACAGAAAATGGGCTAGTATAGACGGCTGTTCCTATTACAGCCATACAGATGGTTTGAAGAAATAGCTTCAGAAAGAGCAAACGGGCGGCTTGCTGACGGAAGCCAGAGCTGAAGAATGACACCAGGCAGATTAGACAGTGAAGCGTTTACTAAAATCTACCAGGAATATCTAATTGCTATTGCCATCCACATAATTGCCTCTGGCAAAAAAGGACTGTGGTTTTTCTCTATAAAGAGGGATAAAGTGGAGTTGTGCTAGGTACATTTCATGGGAAATGTCAAGGCTGAGATTTCAGATGGCTAGAACATGGAAAACCACCCCTTAGCTTTCAGAGAGTCTTTGTTTCACACGTAGGGAACCATCTGGTATTGAGTTTCCAGGACATAATGCACAAAAGCAAGCAGAGGGCTGATTGTTATTTTTTAAAATTTAATTGGAGAGAATGGCCTTACAGTGTTGTGTTGGTTGGTTTCACAGCAATCTGAATCAGCTGTGGGATGTTGCTGAGTAGCTAAGTCACGTCCAACTCTTTCTGGACCCCGTGGACTGTATCCTGCCAGGCTCCTCTGCCCACAGGATTCTCCAGGCAAGGACACTGGAGTGGGTTGCCGTGCCCTCCTCCAGGGGGTCTTCCGGACCCAGGGATGGAACCTGCATCTCCTGCGTTGTAGGCGGCTTCTTCACCGCTGAACCGCCAGGAACTCGGCTGTGTGAGTGCATGGAGCGCCTCCCTCTCACCCTTCCCAGCGCACCCCCGAGGCCGTCACGGAGCGCGGGGCTGGCCCCTGACCTATGGAGCAGCTCCCCACTGCTGGGCGCTCTACACGGCGCGGTGTCCATAAGCCAGCACCACCCCTCCTCCCTGCCTGGCCACAAGACCGTTCTGGACATCTGTCTCCTTCCCTGCCCTGAGGGCGGGTTCATCTGTACCATTTTTCTAGATTCCATGTATATATGCATTAATATGCAGTGTTTGTGTTTCTCTCTCTGACTTCACAAGCCCTAGGTCTACTTCCCTGCAAACTCCTTGTTATTTAAACCGATGATAGGTGGAGAGGAGGAATGGAAAGTTGGACATTTATCTGTCACCCAAAGCTTAGATGGATTCTTTCTTATCTAAGAAACTGTTGGTTGGGTATTTTCTTCTGGGCAGAAGCACCAAAACTAAAACAAGTGAACTGTTAAATAAGAAGGTGCAGATATTTTAAAAGGTGAAAAATATTGAGAAAGTACAGCTAGTGAAGCAAAAAATACATATGTGGAACACAAAATGCAAATATTGTTAAGATTAATAATGCAGAATTTGTCAGTTTTCTATGAGTAACTTCCAAAGAAAATCATCAATAGTTTAGTAGATGTGCCTTTTCCCCCCTCTTATTATGACCAGCTTACCTGGTGGCTCAGATGGTGAAGAGTCTGCCTGCAATGTGGGAGACCCGGGTTTGATCCCTGGGTTGGGAAGATCCCCTGGAGAAGGGAATGGTTACTCACTCCAGTATTCTTGCCTGGAGAATCCCACAGAGGAGCCTGGTGGGCTAGCCCTTGGGGTTGCAAAGAGTCAGATGTGACTGAGCGACTAACATTTTATCTTTAACTTTTAAATTTTTTATAATAATTGTAACATACTACTCTAGTTTCCTTTCTCATTTAACAGCATGTGTTTGTACAAACCGTGGCTCTCACTGGGCTTTTCAGTGGCTGTGTGATATTCTAGAGTACAGAGGGCAGGTCACTACATCCTTCAGGGGATGCCAGCTGGCCTTGGCTGTTAGAACTGTTAACAAGAGTGTCCAAAATTTGTATTTCTTGGAATATTTTTAAAATATCCCCCAAACAATACAAAAATGTATGTATCCTATAACATTTATTATATAACTTTGTGTTTATTATAACAACAAATAAGGAAACTATGATTCTTTTGGTTCTTGATCACATCTTTTAATTATGTGTTAGTATTTTCCTGAGTGCTCCCCAGGGGGCTCAGTGGTAAAGAATCCGCCTGCCATTGCAGGAGCCGCAGGAGATAGGAGTTGAATCCATGGTCAGGAAGTGGCAACTCACTCCAGTGTTCGTGCTTAGAAAGAAGCGCCTGGCAGGCTACAGTCCATGGGGTTGCAGAGTCAGACACGACTGAGCGACCACACACAAGAGTATATACAAGATTTTCCTGAGTACAATAGCATACCTACAATTACTAACTTTAAGCCTACTTTTTAATAAATGGTAATAATTTAAATTTATAATTTTTCCTAGAATAGCATTAAATAGCAAACAGAAGAAAAAAAAACTGTAGCAAATTGTGAAGGGGATCATGGAAGGGAAAACGTCTTAGTGCTTTTAATGGCACTGTTTCCCTGGCACTTTGGATGAAAGGCCCCCATCCTCATTTTGCACCGGGTCCTATGTGTTAGGTAGCTTTTGACCTCTCTGCTTCTCCTGAGGTGGGTTCCAAACCTTTCCTGATTGGAGCACCCTTCTGTCTGTAGTCCTTGGGGGACTCCAGCTGATTGTCAGTAATTTTAAAGCTTAAACCTACTTTTTAACTTTCTTTTTAAGCCAGCATTCTGCTCTTGCAGTTGGTATGTCTCGTGTCCCTTTCATAACTAAATGTTTTCACCGGGAAGGTGATATGGAATGCTGATCCATCCATACATCACTGTTTTTATGCACTCCATGATTATTAATGGGTTCAGGGACTGGAGGTTTTTAATGAATAGGACATAAAGACAGATATAGAAAAAGGTATTAGCTTCACTCCCCAGAGTGATATAGTTTAATTACATGTAGGATAACTACCTGTGGAAGAACTTACAATCACTCTCACACAAAATGAATTATTTTGTTTGAACAGACTGAATATTGTTTTATCATTTACTTCAGAGGGAAAAAAATTGACTGAATTTGCTGGGGAAATGGTAATGTCATGTCCGTTATTCAAATATGTTAGCACCTGTCGCATTTATTCAGTAGAGATTTACTGGGTGCTTACTTTGTACCAGGCGAAGGTGCTGGGGTTACAGCAGCTGAGAGAACAGACAAAATCTCCTAAAAGAAATGAAATCTTAGTGCTGTCAGAACGTAATGAGATTTCTCTGTGGATAGCCCCAGCTGAAACCTGGACATGACTCAGCGACTTACTTTTTTATATATAATTTTATTTATTTATTTTTAATTGATTGATGCCTGCTTTACCATGCTGGTGTGATTTCTGCCACACGTCGACATGAATCGGCCGCAGTATCCTGTGTCCCCGCCCTCTTGGAGCCCGCCCCAGCTCCCAGCCCATGCCAGGCCTGCAGGCCCTCACGGAGCCCCGGGGCGACTTCCCCGAGTCACAGAGCAGACTCCCCCGGCTGTCTGTTTACCCCGCTGGTGTGCGCCTCCCTGCTCCTATCTCCCGCTCACCCCTCCTCCCCCGCCCTTGTCCACACGTCTGTTCCCCATGTCTGTGCCTCCGTGGCTGCCCTGCAGGCAGTTGCATCAGTCCCATCTTTCTAGGTCCCATGTATGTGCGTTAAAATACGATGTTTGTTTTTCTCTTTCTGACTTACTTCACTCTGTATAATAGGCTCCAGTTCATCCGCCTCATCAGAGCTGACTCGAACGCGTTCCTTTTTACGGCTGAGGGGTACCCCGTTGTGTGTGTGTACCCCAGCTTCCTTACCCATCCGTCTGCCGACGGACCCTAGGTTGCTTCCATGTCTTAGCCACGGTGAGTAGCGGGGCACCGAGCCTTGGGGCACGCGTGTCTCTTTCGGTTTTGGTTTCCTCGGGGTATGTGCCTGGGAGTGGGATTGCTGGGTCGTGTGGTGGTTTTATTCCTGGTTTCTTTCGGAATCTCCAAACTGTCTTCCACAGTGGCTGCATCGGTGCACCTCCCACCAGCAGCGGAAGAAGCTCCCTTCTCTCCACACCCTCTCCAGCGCTGGTTGTGTGTGAGCTTCTTGACGATGGCCATTCTGACCGCTGTGAGGTGGCAGCTCATTGTGGCTCTGACTTGCGTGTCTCTGATGAGGGGTGTCGAGCATCTCCTCATGTGTTTATTAGCCATCCATACAGCTTCTTTGGAAAAATGTCTGTTTAGGTCTTTTGCCCTCTTTTTGATTGGGTTGTTTGTTTCTCTGATATTGAGTTGTATGGGCTGCTTATATATTTTGGAAACAAATCCTTTGTCAGTTGTTTCATTTACTATTACTTTCTCCCATGCTGAGGGTTGTCGTTTCCCCTTGCTTATAGTTGCCTTTGCTGTGCAGAGATATTAAGTTTAATCAGACCCCACTTGTTTGCTTTTGTTTTATCTGTTATTCTAGGAGGTGGGTCACAGAGGACCTCGCTGTGGTTGGTGTCACACAGTCTACGGCCTATGTCTTCTGTTGACTTACATTTTTATTGGAATGAGCATTTCTCTCATTTATAAGAAATTGAGAAGAACCTGATGCAAAGTCAAAATTCACAGCTATGAGTTGAGTGATCAACCAGAAATTTGGAAACATTTCTTTCTTGATAGACTAAGCATTTCAAACTTCAGGTATGAGAACCCTTAGTGGGATTATATTGACATTTCCTTAAAATCTACTTTTTATCAATTATTATTATTTTAAAAATATTTGTCTTTATTTGGCTGTGTCAGGCCTTAGTTGCAGCTGGCAGATCTTTGCTGCAATGAGTGGACTCTTCCTCTCCTGTGGATCAGTCAGGGCTGGCCTCAGCTGAAACGGTTCTTCTCTGTTCCTTGTGGTGTTGGTTTGGCTCCTTAGAGCACGTGCGTTTAGTTTGCAGGTAAGCTGGGGTGGCTGGTGCCGAGATGGCCTCACTCACGTCCTGGCAGGTGGCTGGGGCTCCCCACCCTCCTGCACGTTGCCTCGCCAGCAGCCATCTAGCACTTGCTCACTTGTTGTATATCAACCGTTTTCTGTTGTTTGAAAGTGAGTCACGAGGCCGGGCATATACAAGGCAGTGGAGAATATGCTCCATGTCTGAATGAGAGGAGCCGCAGAGAAAGTACTGCTGTTTCATCCCACACCTGGACACCTATCCCCAGAAAGCCATAATTTGAAAGGATACATGGACCCGATGTGCACTGCAGGACTATTTACAATATGCAAAACATGGAGACAACCTGAATGCCTATCGACAGAGGAGTCGATAATGAAGATGTGGTGTATACATACCATGGAATATAGTTTTTCTGCTTGTTTAGTTGCTAAGTTGTGTCTGACTCCTTTGCGACCTCTGGAACTAGAGCCCGCCAGGCTCCTCTGTCCATAGGACTTCCCAGGCAAGAATACTGGAGTGGGTTGCTGTTTTCTTCTCCATGGGATCTTCCCAACCCAGGGATCGAACCCGCGTCTCCTGCATTGGCAAGGATTCTTTACCACTGAGCCACCTGGGAAACCCACGATGGAATATTACTTAGCCATAGAAGGAATGAAGTAGTGCCATTTGCAGAGACGTGGATGGACCTTGGGACAGTCACATAGAGTGAAGTAAGTCAGAAAGAAAAAACAAATACCGTATAGTATCACTTTTATGTGGAATCGAGAAAAATGGTGGAGATGAACTTACTTGCAAAGCAGAAATAGTGTCACAGGCATAGAGAACAAGCTTATGGGACCACAGAGGGATGCGAATGGGGAATTGTTACTGAGATGTATACACGACTAGGTATACGACAGACAGTTATAACACAGGGGATTCTACGCAGTGCGCTGCTGTGACCTACGCGGGATGGGAGTCTGAGAAAGAGTGGACGTATGTGTGCATGTGGCTGATTCACTTTGCCGTACAGCAAGGGACTAACCAACATTGTAAAGCAATTATCCTCCAGTAAATTACTTTTTAATATTAAAGTAAAAGAAAGCGTGGCTGTTTTTAATCAACTATAGTCTATTTTATTCTGTTAGCTAATGACATTTTGGTGGGAGCTGCGTATAAAATAGAAGGTAAATTTTATGATGTTTTGATCACACTTTGGTTTTGTTATATTTATCTGAAAGCCAAGTTAGAGTCCTCTTAGACATCACCGTCATGAAACAGGGAATAAATTCTCCATCCTCTTTATAGCCAGCTAAGCACAGCTTATCATTTCTAATAAACTGCATCCTCTGTCTTCCCTGATGAGTTCTGCTAGTCTGCTCTTGTCAGAAAGACACACGCAGCAGCTCACCAGGTGGCCAGGTTAATGTTTAATTGTCATGTTTATTCCACTGAAAAATAGATTTGCCTGATGAGCTGAGAAAAGTGAAGGTGACGTGAAAATGGTGGGTTGAGTTCTCATGGAGCACGGTTTACTGTCTTGGAAGATACACAACTGTCATGTTGATAAGGGCTTGGGATACGGATACTCTTACATACCCCGGCAGTGGGACTATAAGTTGACAACTCTATTTTGGAGAGCACTTTGGAGATTTCTGTGACATCTAGCCATGTATCATATTTTAACAATCTTTCCAATTTTCTCTGAGTGGGCATATTGAGGAGTCATTTTCCAAAATGTGTGCCAAAGCATGCTCACTCCAGAAAAAGGTCATAATTGGTTCCAACAGATGACCAGTCTTATCTGGGAGATACTTGATCCCGTGGTTGTTCTTTGAAATTTGCGCAAGCTGTTCGCATTTTCAAGGCTCCGGGGAGCTGAGCGGTAGAGAATCTGTGTAACTGCATCACTGAGCACATGGAGCTTCCCCAACTTAAGAACAGGGTTTTCCCTTCACTCTTGAGAGTCCCTGGGACGGCAAGGAGATCTAACCAGTCCATCCTAAAGGAAATCATCCCGGAATATTCATTGGAAGGACTGTTGCTGAAGCTGAAACTCTAATACTTGGCCACCTGATATGAAGAACTGACTCGGAAAAGACTCTGATGCTGGGAAAGACTGAAGGCAGGAGGAGAAGGGGGCAGGGAAGATGAGATGGTTGGATGGCATCATCAACTCAATGGACATGAGTTGAAGCAAACTCTGGGAAACAGTGAAGGACAGAGGAGCCTGGTGCGCTGTAGTCCATGAGGTCGCAGAGAGGCGGGCATGACCTAGCAACTGAACAGCAGCAACCTTCTCGTTCACACCTGCCGATACACACCCATACTTCTTACACAACTTCCTACACCAGCCGCTCAAGCACCCATCTAGGAACCTGCTAGAGAAAGAATATATGCATCAAAAGGACGACTAAATTAGGAGATCTCTGTTAGCCTCTGATTGTGTTTCCTTAGCCTGAGCTAGAATTGTGAAACATTTTCTCCTTCACTTGTATTTTTTCATGAACTAAGTTTTGTCCTCTGATTTAGTGACTCAATTGTTATAGCTTGTAAATTCCAGGACAGCATAAACTGGCATTTGGGTTGGTGAACATGTCTCACTTTCAATGTCAATATTGAAGTTGATTCATTACAGTTGGACCACGCAAGTATCACCTAACATCCTGGAAGGAGGGGCAATGGTTAGCAGGCTCCATCGAGCTGTGTGACATCTATTTGTGGCTAAGTAGATAATGAGGGTTGTAAATGGACAGCATTTGAGCTAGGTAATTTGTCACCTAGTTAGGCATTTTAAAATACTCATTACAGAATCTAACAGCTGTGTCCAGCCATGGGATCCTTAATGGGAAACATCACTCAGCAATGTCTGGGAAGGTTGAGAGCCTCCTGGATCTTTCTGTTCCAGTCTTGGGAGATCGATGCTCTGAAAACACCTGACTCCTCTGCATTCTGTTTGTTTTTGTGTGTGGAAAGTAATTTGTTGCTGTTCAGTTGCTATGTCGTGTCCGACTCTCTGCAACCCCATGGGTTACAGCACGCCAGGCTCCTCTGTTCTCCACTGTCTCCGGGAGTTTGCGCCAATTCATGTCCATTAGTCGGTGACGCTATCTAACCATTTCATCCTCTGCCACCCCCTTCTCCTTTTGCCTTCAATATTTCCCAGCATCCGAGTGTTTTCCAATGAGTTGACTCTTGGAATCACGCAGCCAAATTATTGGAACTTCAGCATCAGTCCTTCCAATGACCATTCAGGGTTGATTTCGTTTAGGATTGACTGGTTTGATCTTACAGTCCAAGGAACTCTCAAGAGTCTTCTCCAGTACCACGGTTCAAAAACAACAATTCTTTGGCACTCAGCCTTCATTACGGCCCAACTCTTACATCTGTACGTAACTACTGGAAGAACCACAGCTCTGACAATGCGGACCTTTGTTGGCAAAGTGATGTCTTTCTTTTACCTTCACGGAAAGAAAGCTGTTCTCTGTGAATTCAGGGAAAGGGAGGTGATGCTTCTTATAGATCAGATTGCCTGTATCTTTAAATGTGCCAAGGGAACAAAGGCGTTCCAAGGGATGCTGTTGCAATCTGGCCCTTTAACTCTGAAGACCTCTTGCCAAAACCATAACACAAGTGAATGTCCACTGGGGTAACATCAAACTCTGACCTTCAGTGGTACACTGGATCAAGTTCTTCAGACTCTAACGAGACATAAAAAGTAAATAGAGTTGACAGGCCTAAGTTTAATTAGGAGTTTTGTGATGAGCAGAATGTGTCACCCAGAATAATCAGTTAAAAATTTCCCATGAGTTAATATTTGGGTCAGAAGTACTTGTGCAATTGTCTAGTTGTTCAGTCACTAAGTTTTGTCTGACTCTCTGCAACCCCATGGGCTGCAGCGTGCCAGCCTTCCTTGTCCTCCACTATCCCCTGGAGTTTGCTCAGGTTTCTATCCATTGTCTATCATGCATAGACAGAAATTGTCTATTATGCATGTTTTTCTCTATCATCACAATTACTGTTTTCTTATACCCTATCCCAGGGCCAAGAGCAGAGATCTTATAACCTAAGTGAGTAAGTGAAAATGTTAGTCACTAAGTCTTGTCTGAGTCTTTGCAACCCCGTGGACTGTAGCCCACCAGGCTTCTCTGTCCATGGAATTCTGCAGGCAAGAATAATGGAGTGGGTTGCCATTCCCTTCTCCAGAGGATCTTCTCGACCCAGGGATCAAACCCAGGTCTCCTGCATTGCAAGCAGATTCTCTACCGTTTGAGCTGCCTAGCCTGGGGCACATAAAATTCAAAGAATAAATGGTTGTAGATCCTTTTTCGGCCCCTTTCCAATCTACTATTTTTTACTTCAATGCCAAAAGGAAATGGAAATAAATATGGATATATATACAGTATCGGTATAGGTGTAATATATGTATATGAATGTATACATGCGTACAAGCAAATCTTTCTTTTTCCTCCAAAGACACCCAGGAAGAGTGAAGATTATAACACGGTGGTGTTAAGGGCAATGTGTATTATCCCTGCTTTTGTTCTGGGTATTGAAACCAATCTTGCTGTTATAAATGCATCACTACGACTGCTTTGATTTAGCCCGGCAGGTATGATTCCTACTCAGAGCCAAATGCTTCCGAGTCAGGATCCCGTGAGCTCACCAGATTCCTTCATCACTTCCTATCAGACTCATTGGCCCTCCTTACACTGTTCTGCTTTGCCATAATATCTTAAATACAGTAACCAAATACTATATTTACTTAAATATAGTAAATTCTGCTATTGTTTATCCCCCCCAGACTGAAGTCAGAAAGTCATGGACTAGTCATTCATCATGGGCTTTGGCTCAGTGACTTGAAACTGAAAGCGTAAGAGAAGCAAGAGTGCTGACTGTGCAGAGGTGGCCAGATGCCCAGGGGTGGAGTGAAACTGACTGAGGACGAGAGAAGTCAAACCTCAGCTTCTAGAACTTCCGCAGAGATAACTTGCTTTTTAAAAGTAGCTTCTTTTCCACTGAGACTTCTATTTTGGAAATGTATTATGGATGCTTTTTCGTCTGTTGATCTGCTAAATCTTCATTTAACAATCATAAAACAATGTTTAATGACAACAAGACTGTTGCTTTCTCTGTTATTTTAGTTCATAAGGATTCTGTAAATGTGTTCTAATGCTAGTAATTTGGTGTTTGAAAGTGGGGTTGTTAAACTAATGAATAAGTAACAAACCTGAATTTGCCAGCAAACATTATTTTTAGACAGAAAAAGCCTTCTTGAGAATGAAGCCAATCCTAGCAAAGCAGAACCTGCAGATTGATAATACTTGTTCACATAATTTAAGCCTCTGAATACAGCCATACCTGAAGCTGACTATTTCTCACCACATGAGCCAATATATTCCAGTTTTTTCTTAAGCAATTTTGAACCAAACTTCTGTTACTTGCTATCAAGAGTTCTTATTAATGTATTTCCCCAACACATAACCTGCTTTCGTCATTTTTCACACTGAAGTTATCTAATTCAGTCTAAAAAGTGAAATTTCCAGGGGAAAAAAGATGTTGCTATGTCTCCTTCCATTATTTAAAAAATCCATCTGGAGTTTACTTTAAATAATACTTTCACTAATAATTAAAATAACACTGTGTACTTTCAGCATTATGTAATGCAAGCAGAATCAAGATTATTACTTAATACAGTTGGTGAATTTGTCCATTTACTTACTATTTTAGCTATTTCCCTCCCTACCTGTTTTCCTAAGACACGGTCATATTACAGCAAAGATTTAAGATATAAGGGTGAAGAAAATTAGCAAAACCTAAAAGCCTGCAGTAAGACGAGCCAGAAGAAATGCAAAAAAAGCCCTAGAACATACTAATCTATATTCTTATTCAACTATTATTATTGATCTGTACCCTTACAAAAATTTGTAGCTGAAGTACAAATTGGGCTCTGAGCTTCCAGCAGGTAATGAGAAAACTGAAACAATACTGATCTTCATTTAAAAATTATCCAGTGTGTTCAGGAATTCAATCTTTTTCTAGTAGAGAATGCAAAAAATTTTACCTAAATGCTGTGTTTCTCATAAAGATGAGAAGGTGGCATCATAAATCCAGTTCAGCACACACAGGAATTTAAGGGAGATGTTCCGTATTCTCTTAATGGAACGTGATAGGGTCCCACAGCCCCGCTTCTGCTGACTTCTTGAAAGTACCTTGAAGAACAGGTGGACAAACTGGGATTCAAGCATGTCTTTGCTGAATATTCTTGGCACCTTTTTAATATATAAGTTTGTAACAGGCTGTAATCCACACTTCCTTTGTGACCCCATGGACAGTAACCCACAAGGCTCCTCTGTCCACGGGATTTCCCAGGCAAGAATACTGGCGTGGGGTACCATTTCCTCCTCCAGGGGATCTACCCGACCCAGAGATCTAACCCGGGTCTCCACTGCAGGCAGATTCTTTACTCTCTGAGCCACCTTTATACAAAATGGCACCTTTTAATAAATAAGTTGGTAACAGGCTGTAATCCACACTTCCTCAAAGCCTTGACTATACTTAAACTCTATGGGTAACTTGTCTTCCCAAGTTATAGCAGACCCTGTAGTTGTAAAACCCATTAAAAAGTTCTCATGGGGATTTTAATGTCCTTGGAGGCTAGACCAACATCTGCTGCGTACTTAGGTGCTTCCAAAGTCATCTCTTAAAAGGTTAAAACTTGAAGATAATCCAAGCTCAGCAGGCTTATTTACACGTTGCTGATGTTATTTGGAGAGGCCACGAGCAAAGAGACGTGAGGTCAGGTGACAGCACAGCGGAGATGTGAAATAGTTATCGAAATGTACTAAGCACGTTTTATGCATCCTTTTTATTCTTCTCTGAAAGCTGAGGAAAGGAAGCTCAGTTCAGTTCAGTTGCTCAGTCATGTCTGACTCTTTGTGATCTTATGAACCACAGCACGCCAGGCCTCCCTGTCCATCACCAACTCCCGGAGTTCACTCAAACGCATGTCCATCGAGTCAGTGATGCCATCCAGCCATCTCATCTTCTGTCGTCCCCTTCTCCTCCTGCCCCCAACCCTTCCCAGCATCAGGGTCTTTTCCAATGAGTCAACTCTTCACATAAGGTGGCCAAAGTACTGGAGTTTCAGCTTCAGCATCAGTCCTTCCAATGAACACCCAGGACTGATCTCCTTTAGGATGGACTGGTTGGATCTCCTTGCAGTCCAAGGGACTCTCAAGAGTCTTCTCCAACACCACAGTTCAAAAACATCAATTCTTCGGCGCTCAGCTTTCTTTATAGTCCAATTCTCACATCCATACATGACCACTGGAAAAACCATAGCCTTGACCAGATGGACCTTTGTTGGCAAAGTAATGTCTCTGCTTTTTAATATGCTGTCTAGGTTGGTCATAGTTTTCCTTCCAAGGAGTAAGTGTCTTTTAATTTCATGGCTGCAGTCACCATCTGCAGTGATTTTGGAGCCCCCAAAAATGAAGTCTGACACTGTTTCCACTGTCTCCCCAGTTGTTTGTAAACAACTTCCTATAGGACCCTCCTCACTGTGCTCCATGCTGCCCATCACATCCCTGGATATTACTCATAACTGGAAGTTTCTACTCTTTGACCAACGTCTCCCCATTGTCCCAGTGCCCCACCCCCTGACAACCATTATTCTACTCTATGTGTTGGGTTTTTTTTAAGATTCCACATAGAAGTGGTATCACACAGTAGTTTTCTTTCTCTGCCTCACTTATTTCACTCGGCATAAAGTTCTCAAGTTCCACCCATGTTGTTGCAAATGGAAGAATTTCCTCTTTCTCATGGCTGAATAATATTCATATCTATATATCTATATCTATCTTACCTATCTCTCTATATATACATTCACTCTTGAGAGTTCCTTGGACAGCAAGGAAATCAGACCAATCAATCCTAAAGGAAATTAACCCTGAATATTCATTGGAAGAACTGATGCTGAAGTTCGATACTTTGGCCACCTGATATGAACAGCCGACTCATTGGAAAAGACCCTGATGCTGGGAAGATTGAGGGCAGGGGGAGAAGGGGACCGCAGAGGATGAGATGGCTGGATGGCATCCCCGACTCAATGGACATGAACTTGTGCAATCTCTGGGAGACAGTGAAGCACAGCGCGGGGATTGCAGAGTTGGACACAGCTTAGCAAATGAACAACAGTGGCAACGTATCAGCCATTACCTGCTAATGGGTACTTAGTGGTTTCCGTGTCTCGGTTGTGATTAATGCTGCAGTGAACAAGGGAGTGCAGGGACCCCTCTGAGACACTGACTGTATGTCCTGTGGGTTTAGTCATTGGTGTCCATGGGGATTGGTTCCAAAACCCTCAAGGATACCAACATCTGAAGATGCTTAAGATCCTTACAGTCAGCCCTCCGTATGCCCGGGTTCTTGGTGCAGAGGGAGGTTGTATACCTACGTCTAGACTGTTTTCCACAGCGGCTGCACAAGCTGACATCCCCCCAAGAGTGCGCAGAGGTCCTCTTCTCTCCACACGCTCACCCGCACTTGTTATCTCCTCTTTCGGATAGCAGCCATTCTAACGTGTGTGAGGTGATATCTCCTCGTGGTTTTGATTGGTATTTTCCTGATTAGTGATGTTGGGCATTTTTCCTGTGCTTGTTACTGTCTGTGTGTCTTCTTTGGGAAAACGTCTCTGCAGGGGCTCTGCCCGCGCTTTAATCGGCTCGGGTTCCACCCCCTTTGTTTTCGTTATTGCTGTTTTTGCTATGCTGTAGTATTTGGTTGTGTGAGTTCCTTACGTATTTTGGATATTAACTGCTTATCCCATAGATGGCTCACAGATACTTTCTCCCACTCTGCATGTTGCCGCTTCATTTTGCTGGTTTGCTTCTTTTGCTATGCAGTATCCTACTTGCTTATTTTTGCTTGGTTGTTTGCACTCAGTGGGATATCCAAAAAAGGCACTGCCAAAACCAATGGCAAGAAGATTTTTCCTTATCTTTTTTTTGTAGGAGTTTTGCAGTTTTAAGTCTTATATTTAACTCTTTAATCCATTTTGAGCTAATTTTTTTGTGAGTGGTGTAAGATAGGAGTCTAGTTTCTTTCTTCTATATGTGATTATCCTGTTTTCTCACTCATTGAAGACATGGTCTTGCTTCAGTGAATATTCTTGGCTTCTGTGTCAAATATAAATGCCTATATATGCAAGGATTTGTTTCTGAGCTCTCAATTCTGCTTCATTCATCTGTCATAGTTTTGTAGTATACTTTGAAATGGGGAATTATGATGCCTCTAGCTTTGTTCTTCTTTATCATAATTGCTTTGGCTCTTTGGGGTCTTTTCCAGTTTCATAGGAATTTTAGGATGACTTTTCTATTTCTGTGAAAACATGCCATTGGAATATTGATGAAAATTGCAGTGAATCGATAGATAGCTTTGGGTATTATAAATCTTTTAACAATATTAATTCTGATCTATGAACATGGGGTAGCTCTCCATTTGCTTGTTTTCTTTCATTTCTTTCATCAAATTCTTACAGTTTTCAGTGTACAGGTCTTTTACCTACTTGGTTAAATTTATTCCTAAGTATTTCCTAAGTTAAGTTTATTTCTAGATTTTTGATGCTGCCACAAAGGGAATTTTTAAATTTCTTTTTCAGACATTTTCTTGTTAGTGAATAGAAATACAGTTGACTTCTGCCTGTTCATTTTGAATCTTGCGACTTTACTGAATTCGTTCCAATAGGTTTTTTGGTGGAGTTCTTAGCATTTTCTGTATATAACATTATATTATCTGCACACAGAGTCCGTTTTGTTCCTTTCTTTCCAATTTGTCTGCCTTTAATTTCTTTTTCTTGACTCACTGTGCCAGGCCTTGTCCTGGGGCCGCCGCGTCTGTAAATAGACTTTTTTGGAATTCCAGCTGCTTTGAGTATTGTTCTTGTCCAGTCTCTCAGTTGTGTTGACTTTTCGTGACCCCACGGACTGCACCACACCAGGCTTTCCTGTCCTTCACTGTCTCCTTGAGTTTGCTCAAACTCATCCATTGAGTTGATGATGCCATCTAACCATCTCATCCTCTGTCATCCCCTTCTCCTAATGCCCTCAACCTTTCCCAGCATCAGGGTCTTTTCCAGGGAGCTGGCTCTTTGCATCAGGTGGCCAAAGTAGTGAAGCTTCAACTTCAGCATCAGTCCTTCCAATGAATATTCAGGGCTGATTTCCTTTAAGATTTACTGGTTTGATCTCCTTGTTGCCCAGGGGACTCTCAAGAGTTTTCTCCAGCACCATAGTTTGAAAGCAGTTCTTTGGCGCTCAGGCTTCTCTATGGTCCAATGCTCACATCCGTATACGACTACTGGAAAAACCATAGCTTTGACTAGACAGACCTTTGTCAGCAAAGTCTCTGCTTTTTAATATGCTGTCTAGGTTGGTCATAGCTTTTTTCCTAAGGTGCAATTTAAATTTCATGGCTACAGTCACCATCTGCAGCGATTTTGGGTCCCAAGAAAATAAAGTCTGTCACTGTTTCCTTTTTTCCCTGATCTACTTGCCATGAGGTGATGGGACCTGATGCCATGATCTTAGTTTTCTGAATGTTGAGTTTTAAGCCACTTTCCTCTCTCAGCTTCACTCTCCTCTCTCAGCTTCATCAAGAGACTCTTCAATTCCTCTTCGCTTTCTGCCATAAGGGTGGTGTCATCTGCATATCTGAGATTATTGATATTTCCCCCAGCAATCTTGATTCCAGCTTGTGCTTCATCCAGCCTGACATTTCGCATGGTGTACTCTGCATATAAGTTAAATAAACAGGGTGACAATATACAGCCTTGACGTACTCCTTTCCCTGTTTGGAACCAGTCTGTTGTTCCATGTCCGGATCTAACTGTTGCTTCTTGACCTGCATACAGGTTTCTCAGGAGGCAGGTAAGGTGGTCTGGTATTCCCATCTCTTTCAGAATTTTCCACAGTTTGTTGTGATCTATGCAGTCAAAGGTTTTAGCATAGTCAATAAAGCAGAAATAGATGTTCCTCTGGAATTCTGTAGCTTTTTCTATGACCCAACAGATATTGGCGATTTGATCTTTGGTTCCTCTGCCTTTCCTAAATCCAACTTGTACATCTGGAAGTTCTTGGTTCACATACTGTTGAAGCCTAGCTTGAAGGATTTTAAACATTACATTACTAGCTTGTGAAATGAGTGCAATTGTACGATAGTTTGAACATTCTTTGGCATTGCCCTTCTTTGGGATTGGAATGAAAACCGACCTTTTCCAGTCCTATGGCCACTGCTGAGTTTTCCAAATTTGCTGGCATATTGAGTGCAGCACTTTCACAGCATCATCTTTCAGGATTTGAAATAGTTCAGTTGGAATTCCGTCACCTCCACTAGCTTTGTTTGTAGTGATGCTTCCTAAGGCCCACTGAGTTCACTCTTTAGGATGTCTGGCTCTAGGTGAGTAACCACATTGTGGTTATCTGGGTCATTTAGAGCTTTTAGTACAGTTCTATGTATTCTTGCCCCTTCTTCTTAATCTCTTCTGCTTCTTTTAAGGTCCCTACCATTTCTGTCCTTTATTGAGTCCATTTTGCATGAAATATTCCCTTGGGATCTCTATTTTGTTGAAGAGATTTCTAGTCTTTCCTATTCTATTTTTTAAAATTTCTTTGCATTGTTCACTTAAGAAGGCTTTTCTCTTCTTGCTGTTCTCTGAACTCTGCATTCAGTTGGGTGTATCTATCCCTTTCTCCTTTGCCTTTTGTTTATCTTCTTTCCTCAGCTGTTTGTAAGGCCTCCTCAGACAGCCAGTTTGCCTTCTTGCATTTCTTTTTCTTAGGATGGTTTTGGTCACCACCTCCTGTGCAGTGTTGTGAACCTCTGTCCATAGTTCTTCAGGCATTGTCTCTACCGGATCTAATCCCTTGAATCTATTCATCACGTCCTCTGTATAATCATAGGGGATTGGATTTAGGTCATACCTGAATGGCATAGTGGTTTTCTTTACTTTCTTCAATTTGAGCCTAATTTTGCAATAAGGAGCTGATGGTCTGAGCCACAGTCAGCTCTTGGTCTTGTTCTTGCTGACTGTATAGAGCTTCTCCATCTTTGGCCACAAAGAATGTAATCTGTCTGACCTTGGTATTGACCATCTGGTGATGTCCGTGTGCAGAGCTGTCTCTTGCTGGAAGGAGGTGTTTGCTGTGACCAGTGCATTCTCTTGGAAGAACTCTATTAGCCTTTGCCCTGCTTTGCTTTGAACCCCCGAGGCCTAACTAGCCTGTTACCCCAGGCTTCTCTTGACTTCCTACTTTTGCATTCCAGTCCCCTGTGATGAAAAGGACATCTTTCTTGGGTGCTAGTTCTAGAAGGTCTTGTAGGTCTTCACAGAATCATTCTACTTCAGCTTCTTTGACCTTAGTGGTTGGGGCATAGACTTGGGTTACTGTGATATTGAATGGTTTGCCTTGGAAAGGAACTGATATCATTCTTTCATTTTTGAGATTGACCCAAGTTCTGCATTTTGGACTCTTTTGTTGACTACGGGGGCTACTCCATTTCTTATAAGGGATCCCTGCCCACAGTAGTAGATATAATGGTCATCTGAGTTAAATTCACCCATTCCAGTCCATTTTTGTTCACTGATTCCTAAAATGTGGATGTTCACTCTTGCCATCTCATTTGACCACTTCCAATTTGCCTTGAGTCATGGACCTAACATTCCAGGTTCTCATGCAATATCGTTCTTTACAGCAGCGGCCTTTACTTTCCCACCAGACACACCCACAGCAGGGTGTCATTTGGGCTTTGGCTCCGTCTCTTCTTTCTTTCTGGAGCTGTTTCTCCACTCTTCTCCAGTAGCATAATGGAAACCTACTTACCTGGGCGGCTCATCTTTCAGTGTCCTATATTTTTGCCTTTTCATGCTGTTCATGGGGTTCTCAGTGCAAGAATACTGAAGTGGTTTGCCATCCCCTTCTCCAGTGGACCACGTTTTGTCAGGCCCCGCCTAGCAGACGCAGGCCTTCGGCTGTTGCACGTAGCTGAGGACATACCCAGCACCCTGGCTGTCTGCTGCTGGTCCCCTTGAGTGTGTGAACCTTCACCAGGCGCTGGGCATCAGTCAGTGAGTCACCGGGGGCCTGGGCAGGGGTCCTGCTGGCCTTGTTGGCGAATGCCGATGGGTGTTGAAGGATGCCCAGGAGTGGACAGTTTCCTGGGCTCTCTGTGGCCACTGGTTGCCGTGAGGCCGATCCACTGCCCCGGAGCCTAGAGGTGCAAAGGGCTCCTGGCCTGACTGTGGCTGCTGGTCACACTGTTAGGATAAGGTATTTTAGAGGGGTTATACTTTGTTGACAGAACTCAAGGAATTGCAATTTAAATTTGGAAATAATATTTTTAGGCCAAGCCTAAACAAAGGTTTGGAAAAGGAAGGATAGCAGGGATATATAAGCAGAAAGAGATTGGATTAGAGCTCTTGAGTTTAAAGGCCGAAATCAAATATAAAGTTTTGAAAATAATTCAGATAAAGGTAAACTTTTTGACTTGAAATATCTAAATTGTATTCTCTTTCCAATTTGTAAGTACTCAGCTCCATAATGATAAATGAATCTGATAGGATACAAATATTCATTTTAACTTTCATAACGTTACTTTTGTAGACACAAGAAATAATGACATAATCGAATCACTTCTTTTGCTTCTTTTTCTTAGCATCTGTTTAGAACTATATAAGTAAAGAATTTTGTCAAGAGGAACACTTTTAATCCAATTAATTTTCTAGTTCTGTGGGACAGTTTTTTCCTCCAAGAGAAAATGCATATATCCTCTCAGTGTGGATCTACTGTGACAAATTTGCATTTATCCTTTGTTCACAGCTCACAGTAGGAAAATGTAATCAGGTATTAACCACACGTGTACTTCCAATAAAGTATAATTTTAATGTCTTGCAATTTGAAGACTTAAAAAAGAAATCACACCAAAGCAAATGATTCCTTTCAGAAGCCAGTAATAGAACGTGCCATGAAGGTCAAAATCATCTAGGAAGGAGAGGGCTAATTCATGTATGTAAATGAAAAGTGGGCTGTGGGTTAATACTTAGGCTTAGTGAAATATTGACTTTTGGCTCCTGGGTTTTTATAGATTATTAAATAAATCAGCCTAGAGAATGATTTACTTTATCCACACCATGCTTGGGAAGCAGCGCAGAAGCCAAGCCTAACTTCAGTATCAATCAAGGCTATAGTTTTTGGTTTGACTATCTTGAAGTACTTGAAAAACAATATTCTTAAATTCTTGAGATTGTGGCTATGCTGTAGTGAGCAACCAGAATTTGGCCCATATCACACTGAAGGCATGTGTCTCTCTTCTAAGACGCTTACAGCATATTAGCTATTTACTGCTTGGCTTCCCTGATGGCTCAGAGTAATGTAATGCAGGAGACCTGGGTTCGATCCTGGAGTTGGGAAGATCCCCTGGAGAAGGAAATGGCAACCCACTCCAGTATTCTTGCCTGGAGAATTCCATGGACAGAGGAGCCTGGTGGGCTACAGTCCCTGGGGTTGCAAAGAGCTGGACATGACTGATAGGCTAACACTTTCACTTTCAACAGATTACTTCAACATGGCTGAAAATACACATTTCTTACCTCACTTGGTCTCTTGAATCAGGAATTCTGGAGCAACTTAGCTGGTAGTTCTGGCTGGGAGTCTCTCTTGAGGTTTCACTCATGATACAAGCTGGGATTGCATTATCTGAAGGCTTGACTGGGGCTGGAAGATCCACTCCCAAGAAGGTTCATTTATGCGGTGCTTGTTGTTGGCAGGAGGACTCAGTTCCACAATGCAAGGACCTTTCCACAAGCTGCTTAAGCATTCTTGTGGTGTTACAGCCAACTTCCTCTAGATCCAGTGATCCAAGACAGCAAAATAGTAGCCATAATGTTTCTTATGACCACACTTTAGAAGTCACACTCTGTCTTTTCTGCAGAATCATAGTTAGCCCTAGCCAGTAACAGAGGAGATGCTATTCTAGAGGGTGAGAATCATTGAGGACCAGCTTGGAGGCTGGCTTCCACATGTTTCTTGTGAAGTGAATTGTATGGCATGTTACAGTTTTGAGTATCCTTAAATTGGAAATAAATAGAACCAAGAAGAAATATGGTATTTAGGTATCTAAGAGCAAACTTGTTACTATCAGATAGCTTTTGATCATCCTTGAAATGCAGCACCCCTCAACCCAGTAGAAACCATTGTTCATGTTCAGTTGCTCAGTCGTGTCTAACTCTTTGGACCCCATGGATTGCAGCTCACCAGGCTTCCCTGTTCTTCACTATCTCCCAGAGTTCTCTCAAACTCACGTCCATTGAGTCGATGATGCCATCCAACCGTCTCATCCTCTGTCGTCCCCTTCTCCTCCTGCCCTCAATCTTTCCCAGCATCAGGGTCTTTTCCAATGAGTCACCTCTTTGCATCAGGTGGCAGAAGTATTGGAGCTCCAACATCAGTCCTTCCAATATATATTTGGGATTGATTTCCTTTAGGATTGACTTGTTTGATCTCCTTGCTGTCCAAGGGACTCTCAAGAGTCTTCAGATGTGAGAATTGAACTGCATAGAAGGCTGAGCACCAAAGAATTGATGGTTTCAAACTGTGGTGCTGGAGAAGACTCTTGAGTAGAAACCATTACTAGTTACAAATAATTAATGTGCTGGCTCAGAAAATCAAGTATGTAATTCAGGCAAGGAGAATAAGACAGAAAACAATCACTCTAATTTTCTCTGGAATACATTGGCAATTGTATACTTTTCTGCTTTCTCAATTGGCACATATCTAAGAAGTTCTCTGAACTTTGAGACAGATGGTAGATCATTGCTATTGTTTGTTATTGCACTATCTCAAAATTTTCCTACATTTAACATTTGAAAATATATTTTCTGAAGCATCAAATATGAAATTTGTTGAATTATCTGTAATTTGTGCAACCTGTACATGGAACCAATAGGTGTGGATATGATCAAAAGATGCAGTTATTCATGGGCCATGCATCTTTTCATTTGCTACTGTAATAAATCCTCTAGTACCTTAGATTAGATTAATTAAATCTAGAATCATAGGTGTGTGTGCTCAGTTGTGTTTGGCTCTTTGCAACCAGATGGGCTGTAGCCCGCCAGGCTGTTCTGTCCATGGAATTTTCAGAATCATATGCCTCTGTTTCAAACTGAAAGATCTTTCAATCATTCAAACATTTTCAGGTCTCTACTTTCTTGTATAAGTTGTTCATTCACAAACATTTATTGATGCCTGCTGCTGCTGGGCTTCCCAGGTGCCACTAGTGGTAAAACACCTGCCTGCCAGTGTAGGAGATGTAAGAGACTTGGGCTCAGTTCCTGGGTTGGGAAGATCCCGTGCAGGAGGGCATGGCAACCCACTCCAGTATTCTTGCCTGGAGAATCCCATGGGCAGAGGAGCCTGGCGGGCTGCAGTCCAGGGGGTCAAGACTTGGCACACATGCCGCCACTGCTGTTTATTCGCTAAGTTGTGTCTGACTCTCTGTGACCCCGTGGACTGTAGCCCACCAGTCTCCTTTGTCCACGGGATTTTCCAAGCAAGTATACAGGAGTGAGTTACCATTTCCTTCTCCAGAGATCCTCCCAACCCAGGAACTGAATCCACATGTCCTGCATTGGTGGGTGGATTCTTTACCACTGAGCCACTGGGAAGCCCTCTATTGACGCCTGCGTGGCTCCCACTGTTGTAGAAAACGGGGATGCAGAGGCTGACTGAGAGAGACAAGGTTCCCTTCTCTCACGGCCTTTGCATTTTAGTGGGGGACACACACACATAAAATAAATGCATAGACATGCCACATGGCAGATGATAAGTGCTCTGAGAAAAGACCAGCAGGGTCTCAGATGTGTCATTTCAGGTCAGAAGTTAGGGAGCGCGGGCCTGTTGCAGGCAGATCTGGAGGAAGGATGACATGGAGGCGGGCCGAGGTCTGGAGGAAGCGTGTTTAAGGCAGGGGGCTTGGAGGTGCCTTCTTGTGTTTGCGGAGCTGAAGACCTGCAGTGAGACCTGAACTCATGACCGACGGGAGAGCAAGGAGAAAAGGAAGTCAGAGGCAAGGTCACGGGACTGTGTGTGTTTTTTCACCGTAAGGATTTTTGAATTTTAGTATGAATGGTATGAAAAGCCACCGGAGGATTCTGAGCAGACAAGCGACATCATCTGTCCTTGGTTTTAAAAGGATCGCTGTGGACTCTGGGTGAAAAACGTGTAATAGAGGGTCAAGGAGGGATGAATCGGGGAGGTCAGTAGATGGAAGAATATACTCTTGCATTAGCCCAGGAGACAGATGCTGGTGACAGTGTGTGGAGGTTGCTGTGGGGAGAAATGCTTGCGGTCTGGATGCCTTTTGGAGAGAGCGCTCACGTGTCTACCTGGTGTGTCAAGATCAGTAATAAAATCTGCTACTCCGGAATGTACCTCGTGCGCGGTGCTGTGAGGGAAAGCCAACTCAGGGACTTCCCTGGGGACCCAGTGGCTAGGACTCCACGTCTCCACTGCAGGGGTGCGGCTCTGATCCCTGGTTGGGGAACTAGACTCCCCTGTGCCTAGCAGCGCAGTGAAGAAAAACCCAGACTGTCTGATGTACGCGCTATTTGGCTGCTGCCCCAACCCCCTCCTAGTGCTCATCTAGCCTTTCCAAAATAGTTTCACCAACTAGTCATGTGTGTTAGCTGGATTTTAAACCAAACATGCAAACTGGTCGACAAGCAGGCCGTTGTCTTGCTTGATAATTTTGAGTCCTTAGTCTGTCTCCAAGACCACGCTGATCATTTTGTGTATCTTGCCTAATCCAAACCTGTCAATAGCAGATGGGATTACACGGCTTTTCAAAATTGGAATAAATGAATATATATCAAACGCAATGCTTGACATATAGGTTTAAAAAAAGCAGAATGGTGTAAATACCCAGACATCTGTAAATTTCCTCTTGTTCTTTAAGCATAGAAATTACTATATAAGGAAGAATGTTGTATCTTATGTGTGATTTAAGGGGTAATTTAAGATTATTTTATTTTATTCCAGATTACTACTATCCAAAACAAATATATTGTAAATGATTTATGTAATTTTACATTTTTAGTAGACAATAAAAAACAGTAAAAATAATCAGACGAAATTAATTTCAATGATCTGTTTTATTATATTATTTATAAAGTTAATGCTAAATATTAGCATTTAAACTAAATATACTAAAATAGAAATAATTTCTATTTTGTCTAACTCAATATATTCAGTGTAACTTAATTTCAACAGGCAATCAATACAAAACTTATTGCAATAGTTTATATATATATTTTTTCATACTGAAGACTTTAGAATGACTTGTATTTTACATTCACAGCATCTCTCAGGTTGGCCTGGCCGCTGACCATTGGCTCTGTATCCCTCTGTGGCAACTGGGTACCATTTTGGAGCGTTTATCTGACGACTTTAGGCTCTAACCTCAGTCTAATAGGACAGAAGGCCTTAGGCAGTGGTTCTCTGGATTTATGTTACGTTCATCTGGGAAGTATTTTACAATACCAACGGTTGGGCCTTACTCCTGATACATTAATTATAGTCTTTGGTGCTCAGGGAAGCCAGGCAGGAGAACTTTAATTTCTCCTTGTGGTTATATCTGGGCAGACAGTGCTGACAAACCTTGCAAAAGTATGAGGTCATTTAAAAGAAAACTCCCAGAGAGGGGCTCCACAAGGAATTTGCACGCATGGCTGGATTTAAAGGAAACTTTTCCAAGGGCCTCCATGTTCATTTGCTTTCTTTCCTACAGCTGAGAAAATGCCTTGATTAAAGCATCACGTTCATTCTCCTTTCTTTTTTAAAACTGCCTTCTTTCCACTTTACCGAAGAAAGGTCTACCTCAACTAGAAACTTACTCTTATGTATTGTGCTGAAGACTACATTTCTGCATTTCTCAAAAAGCAAACAAACAGAAGAGATAAAGACAAAGTGAGAAGTTGGGTATAAAGGAGACAGCCTTTGATCATTTCAGGGCAACCACCCTCACCCTGTGTCCACCTATCCATCTCATTAAAGAGATACACTTGTAATAAATTTCCTGCTAGGATTTGCCAGGCATACATATTGTTTTGCTTGGTCCTGGGTTAATAATACTCATAGTTACAAACCAGTTGAGTGAAACATTGTAATGCCATGGGGCTTATGGTTATAAGAAATGTAAACAAAATTTTAACATTTTAGTTTGCCTTATATGTCTTTGTTGCAGAGAAGTAGGTTGATGTGTTTATATTTTTAAGCATAAAAATATTTTAGAATAAAATTCTCTAGTGGATATAGAATAGCAAAGCAATTTCAAGGGAAAAAGCAAGTCATTTAAAAGTTCTGACTGCCGAAGGAACATTCTTGTTCTTGTATATTTGAAATGGATGACTGCAGATGTCAAGTTGAAATGATATTTATATTTTTTCAAATAAATATAAAAGAGTGATCTAACTTTTTAAGAGTCAGTACTTTCAATCTTACAGAAAGTATGGCCTTTTCAATTTAAGATGAAAAGATGAAGGTGTCAACTTAATATGTCAAGGTAGATAGAGATTTCCAAAAATGTGTAGAAGGTTGGGAACGGAAAGCACTTGAAGACCATAATTTGGTGTACTTGCCAACCAGGGTTTGGACCAAAAGTCTATCACTTCCTACATAAATGACCTTTACCAGAGCTGTTTACCCTCCTTAAACCTCACTTTCGTTATCTGTAAAAAGGAGTAATACTGCTAACACCTACCTTCATTCCCCTGATGTGGGGTGAACTGTGACACCGGAAGTTGACATGTAGTAAGTACTGAAAGTTGATATCTTTCAGTATCTTTCTAATAACCATCAGAATGAGTGGAAGAAATGGTGCCAGTTAGAATGATAAAACCCACGAGAAGCTCATGCACGCTTCCCAAGAGCTAGTTCCAGATGTTGTCAGCTCTCTCCACCTCTAGCTGTTGGCATGCTGAGGTATAACAAGTGTCCAATAAATAAGTTGGGTTGACAAAGCTCAGAGGTAGCTGGTCTTTAATATTAACTAGAGGGCAGTCTACCCTAGACATCTGTGGTCTCTTCTTCGCATTCAGCCTCACTAATAGAGTTTAGTCTGGGTCTGCATACGTGCTCAGTCGCGTCCGACTCTTCGCAACCCCATGGGCTGTGGCCCACCAGGCTCCTCTGTCCTTGGGGTTTCCCAGGCAAGAACACTCGAGAGGGTCGCCATTTCCTCCTCCAGGGGATCGTCCCAATCCAGGGATCGAACCTGTGTCTCCTGCATTGGCAGGCAGATTCTCTACCGCGGGGCCAGCAGGGAAGCCCACTGCAGTTTGTAACTCCAGGTCGTTCTGACCAGAAGACAGGCACAGACAGCAGTAGAGCGGTCAGGCCCGTTTCCCGTCGACGCAGAAGGCGTCCCCACTCCCAGGAAGCGAGGGCACTGGCACTCCAGGTGCCTGCTTCTGGCTGAGAGCTGGGGGCTCTTTTGTTGACTGACTTTCTCTTGACGAGGGCCCCCTCTCACTTCTTGCCGTGACTGGTCGTTTTCGTAACTGTGTTTGGGACGCTGAGCCCAGGAGAGCAGGGGAGGCTGAAATGCCTCCCTTTCTTTATCCGCTGATGTGAAGCGTTTCATCAGTTTGATCAGATCAGAGGCTGAGCAGATCTGGGGGAGGTTTCTGACTTTAATCATCTAACAACATCTTAGATGTCAAAGACCTGGAATCAGAGTACCTTTGCTGTTTCACAAACATATGATAAAATACAAATAACGTAAATTTTACCATTTTAACCATTTTATGCGTGCGGTTTGGTAGCGTTAAGGACATCCACACTGCTGTGCAACCAGTCTCCGTAACTCTTTTCATCTCACAAAACTGAAACGCTACCCATTAACCAGTAACTCCCAGCTCCCCACGCCACCCCCAGCCTCCAATAATCATTCTACTCTCTGTCTCTAAGAATTTGACTATTCTAGATATCTCATATGTACAGAATCATACTGTATTTGTCTCTTTTTTGGTGACTGGCTTATTTCACTTAGCATAATGTCCTCAAAGCTTATCTATGTTGTAGCATGTGTTAGAATTTCCTTCCTTTTTAAGGCTGAATAATATTCCATTGTAGGGCTTCCCTGGTGGTCAGACAGTAAAGAATCTGCCTATAATGCAGGAGAGCCGGGTTCGATCCTGGGTTGGGAAGATCCCTTGGAGAAGGGAATGGCTACCCATGTCTGGTTCTTTGCGACCCCATGAACTATACAATCCATGGGATTCTCCAGCCCAGAATACTGGAGTGGGAAGCCCTTCCCTTTTCCAGGGGATCTTTTCAACCCAGGGATCGAACCTGCATTGGAAGGCGGGTTCTTCACCACTGGACCACCAGAGAAGGCCCCCTGTTCTTCCTTGATGGGGGCTCAGCCAGTGAAAACTGTGGGCTCTGTTTACAGCCCTCCCACTTCCTCTCCCTCCCTGGGAAGCATCCTCCTTCCTTTGCCCTCCAGAGACTTGCACGTGGCTCACCATGGTTGGAGACCGTGAACTGCAGTTCTCTTTAGATCCTGAACAAACCCATCTTTCCTGGAGGAATAGCTGGCACTGTGTTTGCTTCAGGTCAACAAAAGAACACCCAGCTGTCTCAGACTTGCAGGGAAAAGCTAAAGATGTCTCCTGAGGAAGAGAATCAGGAACCAGAAAACCACCAGGAAGTAGAAGGGATGCTTATTCTTATTAGTCTCTCTTATTCTCCTTCTTATCATTAAGTGCCTGATGGCTGTGCATTTTGGCTTCATTTCCTCCTTTTCACTTTCTCTGCTTCTTTTCACACCAAGAGAGACGGCCGCCGTTGCTATGGAGCGACATCATTTCTGGTTCTTTCTCTGACACTGAGCACCGTTCCAGTGCCACATTAGAGGGTCTCAAGTGGGAGAGTCTAGTTAGCAGAGCCTTGACGTGGGGTCCACTCCGGGACGAGGCGGCTGTTGCCCTGAGGTCAGGCTCTTACATTATAAATAGGGCCACAGTGATTCCCTCCTTTGGCTACATGAGTCTTCACAGAGAGGGGGGATATGACACATGCCATCCAGATATTCCAAAAGATGATTTTAAAATAGCCCTCTAACCCACTTTGCTCCAACCATACACCCCCTAGGAAGGATCTTAGTGGAAAGTCTTTTTTGGACATTATTGCAGAAAGTAATGTATGACTGTGAAATGTCTGACATCAATTAGCATACATATTAAATGTCGATCTTATTTTCAAAAACTAATTTACAACTCTCTCACCAGCTTCTTTTCAAAAACTAATTTGGAACTGTCCAGCCAGTGATCTCCTCCAATAACAAAGCACACTTCTTGCTCATTTTATTGAATAATCAGAAAGCAGTTCTCACTTATTGCTTAATGGTTGGATAATTAGACCTGAGCAATGGTGGTCTCCTCCTGTGTGTGCTTGTTGAAGCTTATAGTACTTTTCACGGGTTGACTTTTAATTAAGGAAAGCCTTGAAGACCTACATTAAATTATTACGTGGGTATCTTACTAGGGCCCCAGGGGGCAGAGAACAAAGTAGGCAGGGGTGGTGGAAAGAATGGGGAGGGAGGGAGAGGTATGTCCTCAAAGTCTCAAGTCTGGGGGGATTCGTTTAATAATTTAGTAATAAAGAAGCTATTACTTGAAGTTATTCTTTATTTATGCCTAGATGTGGCTTTCTTCCTTAGCTTGTTCAATGGCATTCTGCAGAGTGATGAGACAGAGGGCTTCATCGTCTCAGTGACATAAACATGAATTACTCACCCATTTTTCTTCTTTCAAAATACCTGGCAATATTGAATCTTTGGGGGCAGTAACTAGCTTAATAGTACCCTAATAAGCTTTCCTGCAAGAGAGAAGAGATTTATGCTCACTTGTATTAGCAGCAAAAATAATGTGTCCATTCAGTCCGATTCTTCTGGGATTAGGAAATTTCCTCCTGGACTCTGGAATGCCCATAAATCAGCATGAAGACTCAAGCACTGAGGTCACTGCAGAATTATTAGTAAAACAGTCTTTGATTATAACGAAACACAGACCACATGCACGTCCAGAAAATGAAGCCCCTATATTCGAGCAGTTACAAGCCCAGAGTGCAATCTCCTCGATGACAATTTCCAAGATGAAGAGCTGAATAACTCAACGATGCACTAAATATATCGAAGATTTAGAATTGATCTATGGTCCACCGAGGCCCTTTGATTACTCACTTGTGTCAGCCTTGCTCATGAATTATGTGTCTGTGGATTCTTCATGAATATAAATCCCCATCTCTCTGGTATAGTTATATGTAGTTAGATCATTTATGTGGTGACGATCCCGTGCGTTGAAGGGAAAAGGGAGACACTTTTGCAGTGTTTAAAAAACACGAAGAGTTTTCTGGCACCAAGGAGACTCTCAAGGGCCCAGAAAAACACCATGTGCCGTCCAACTCCTGCCATCATACAGGGTGTTAACTTAAACCCTTACAATGCCGTTATTTCAGAGTAGATCTGCCTTCCCTGCATCATTTCTTACTAAGTTTAGGGGAAAGAAGTGGGGGTCTTAATCAAGACATTAATAGTTTGCTAAGAGAAGGCAATGGCACCCCACTCCAGTACTCTTGCCTGGAAAATCCCATGGACGGAGGAGCCTGGTGGGCTGCAGTCCATGGGGTCGCGAAGAGGCGGACACGACTGACGTGACTTAGCAGCAGCAGCAGCAGTCTTTATGTGGAGCACCCTAGCTTATCAGGGGAGATCATCTGAGCTCCATGTTAATTATTTAGTTTCTCCTTTCTATCTTTTTAAAAAATGTTTTAATGAACGGAAGTGTGAATTTTACTTTATTTATTTTTCAGCCACACTGCATGGCGATGGGATCTCAGTTCCCAAACAGGGATCGGAGACTCACCCCATGCAGAGGAAATGTGGAGTCTTAACCTTGGCTGCCAGGGGAGTCCCTGTTTTCTAGTTTTCAATGATGGGTCTTCCCTGGCGGCCCAGGGGCTGAGACTCCATGCTTCCAGTGCACGGCGGCATGACTTCAATCTGTGGGCAGGAGCTAGGATCCCACATGCCGTGCGAAATGGCCAAAAAGTAAAAGTAAATAAAATAACAATAAGAATAATACAGTAATTTTAAAAAATACTTTAAAAATATTTAGAAAACGGTATTACTAAGGTATTGTTATTGGTGAGCACTTGCCAGAGAAACAGAACCAGTGGGAGGAAATTATAGGTATCTGATAGGTACGTGGATGGTTGTTCAGTTGCTCAGTTGCATCCGTCTCTTTGCAACCCCGTGGACTGCAGCACACCAGGCCTCCCTGTCCTTCGCTGTCCCTGGGAGTTTGCTCAGACTCACGTCCACTGAGCTGATGATGCCATCTCATCCTCTGTCGTCCCCTTCTCCTCCTGCCCTCAATCTTTGCCAGCTTCAGGGTCTTTTCCAGTGAGTTGGCTCTTTGCTTCAGGTGGTCAAAGTATTTGAGTTTCAGCATCAGTCCTTTCAATGAATATTCAGGGTTGATTTCCTTTAGGATTGATTGGTTTCATCTCCTTGCAGTCTAAGGGACTCTCAAGATACATGGATACATCATAGATAGACAGGTAGGGACTTATTTTGAGAAATTGGCTTTCATGATTATGAAGCCTGTCAAGTCTGAAATCTGTACGGCAGGCCAGCAAACTGGAAATTCTAGGCTGATGTCTTGAGCCCTGAGGCAGAAATTCTTCTGCAGAGAAACTTCAGCTTGCTCTTAACTTTTCATCTGGGTGAGGTCCACGCAAATGATCAAAGGTAATGTTCTTTACTGGAAGTCAGCTGATCAGGAATGTCAATCACATCTACAGAATGCCCTCCTAGCAACACTTAGATTAATCTTTCATTGAATAACTGGGAACTATAGTACAGCCAAATTGACACATAAAGCTAACCACCACAGGATATTTTGGTTGTGATTTACAAGACAACTAATAAAACTGCCTTCGTAATAATGGTTAATGTACACTGAGGTTAGTTACAGGGCAGGTAGTGTTCTGACGCTTATATATGTCACCTCATCCCAAGGTTTTGCAGTTGGTGATGGCAAAGACGGGATTTGAAATTAGCTACCTGACTCCAGAGGTTGGACTTTGAACTGCTATATGGACTCCAAATACTGTTTCAGAAGAGCATTTGTTGAATCATGTATCTGGATGGGGTAAGGATAGCTCTGGCTTCAGGTGTGGCTGGATTCAGGGCCCAGAGAATGTGATTGGATCTCCACCTTTTTATCCATATACTTGGGCTTCCTTCTCAGGAAGGTCTTCTTCGAGTGACAGCTCCCGGGTTGTGTTTTCTGAGCTCAGTAGCTTCAGGGAGAGGAGAGAAAAGAACTTCCCTTTCTCAGCAGTTAGGACGGGAGTTCTGGGCTCAGATCTGAGATCCTTGCTTAGGCCATGCGCTCAGTCTTCAGCCGACCCACACGTTCAGGAGAGTGGAATGACGCACTGGGGCACAGGGCCTGGGCCTTGTCCTCGGGGGAGGCGGGGCGCTCACACCTCTGGAACCCCTCAGGGGGGTGCGGGAGAGCTGATCCCTCAGGACAAATCTGGGTGTCAAAGACGGAAGAGGACACGGTGCTGGGCAGGCAGGAAACACAGGTGCCCCCTCTAATTTCTGCTCTCTACACTCATGGCGCCTCCCTTCTGTTTCCACATCTCTTGGCGTGTCTCTGAAGAGCCTGCTCCGTCTGGGCCCAGGTCTCTCGCCAGCCCCCACTGCCTCGTTCCCTCCTGAGATCTTCTGTCATCAGCGCTTCAGGCTCCCATTGAGCTGTGCCTTCTGACAGCTCTGCCTTTGCTCCTGCTGTTTCCCCACCAAGAATGATTTTCCCAACACAGCGCCTTCTTTTTGCAAACGCTGACTTGCGCTTCACCTCTTTAGTGACGCCTCCATCAAGCTTGCTTTGATCAGCGGAGTCACCCCTTCCTTATTTATTCAGAAGCTCCTGCTATGTTCCATGACTGGAAGGAGTTTTGGACTCTGGCAGATCGGGGAGCCTTGACCCCTTTCCTCGTGGAGCCCGGCTCTCCTTGCCGCTGGATCGGGAGAAGGGGAGTCTGTGCTCGGTCCATCTTTTCTCACTAGCGCGTGCAGTGTAGCCCCAACAGGAGGCAAAGCCCAGGGTCCTGAGGCAGACAGACCCGGATTCCGGCCCAGTCTGCCGCGTGAACTTGGGTGCATTGATGGACTTCTCTGTGCTTCACTGTTTTGTCTCTGCAGTGGGGATAACAATTCCTATCTCTCTCTTTTTTTAATGTACTTATTTATTTAACTGCATTGGATCTTAGCTGCTGTGGCATATGGGATCACGTTCCCTGACCAGGGATCGAATCCGGGCCCCTGCATTGGGCGTGCAGGGCCTTAGCCGCTGGACCACCAAGGAATTCCCAGTGACTCCTATCTTGTTGGATGGCTTTCGGTACTCAGTAAGGCAATGTATATAAAGTGAGTGTCGCTGCCTCAGATCACAAGCTCTCAAAGTAACAACAGCTCTGCTGTAGTCGGTGATCCATCTGCGTGTCCGAGAACACCTGGTCTCATCAACCACACACTGTCACGGCGCCACGTCCCTGGAGGTGGGAAGGAAACGGCTGCCCCGGCCTGGGCTCTTCCAAAGTGGAAGTCCTGAATTTTAACACAAAGCTCAAAAAAACCATAAAAGGTTATAATAAAGCTATACTATCAAGGCATTAACTCTTATCCCCATGAATCAACCTCTTTAACAGAAGTTGATTGCCGTTTAGATGGGTTAGATGGGAAATCTCAGAGTACTTCCCCAACCAAATCCCCTCCTTAGAACAAGCTCTCCTTCGTTAATGGAGTCAGGATTCGTGGTTCCCTCTGAGACTGGGTAATGCAGCGAGTTTAATATTTTCTCCCTCAAGCAGTGAGGTGATGGGTGGAATATTTAACTGCCCTCTCATATTATCAGCCCATCCACTGAGGACACAGCACCATCCTTTTAATGTGATTTCCCACTAAATGATGCATGTTGCCCAACATCTGGAGACTTGGATTCAAACCCAAGCCCGAGTTACAAATGCAAGTGGATTTAATTGCCTCTATTTAGCCCTTATCAGCAAACTCATTGAAGAGCTGACACAGCCTCTGGGCAGGGCTTCGGGGAAGGCTGAGGTGTCTCCAGGTGAGGACACAGGGGAGACTTGAGAACTGAGCTGAGGAGAGAGAAGAACTTGCTTGTGCATCAGGAGATGAATGCAGAGATGTTCACTGCTGGCATTTATCAGAGCTGGAAAAGGGACACAAGCTCATTTTCCATCAGCAGGGGGGCTGATAAATAAACTGCAGTTCATTCATGCAGGGAAATGAATGGCAGGTCTGCATGAGGTCTGCAGGTATAATAAGGATAAATTTCGATGACATAGTATTGAGCCAAAAAAATGGTCTACCATTTATCTATATTTTTAAAGAACAGGAAATGATATTGTATACCACTTCAGAATACATTATAAGGACATACATAGATATTGTGTGCATATATACATACATTTGTGTCTATTTGTGAGTATATAAATGTGTGTGTGTGTGTGCTCAGTTGCTCACTCATGTCTGACTCTTGGCAACCTTACGGACTGTAGCCTGCCAGGCTCCTTTGTCCATGGAATTTTCAGGCAAGAACACTGGAGCAGGTTGCCATTTCCTCCTCCAGGGGACCTTCCTGACCCAGGGATCGAACCCGTGTCTCCTGGGTCTCCCGTATTGTGGAGGATTCTTTACTGGTGCACTAGCAGGGAAGCCCCATATGTGTATGTGTGTGTGTATATAGATAGATAGACACGTAAGAGTCTAAAAATATGTATAGTAATCATTTCAGGGAAGAAGTAGAGGGAAGATATAAGAAATAAGGTTTAAGTCAAATTTGCGATTTATTTTCTTTAAAAGAGGAAGACAAAAAGAGTTAAAGAAAATATAAAAGTCTGTTAACTATGATTAAATCTTGGCAGTATGCGTAGTGTTGCAAAATTATTTTCTGAATGCCTAGCATGATTATTATTAAAACTTTATAGGAAAGAGCAGAAATTTGCAAGAGAATTTTGTGAATATTGGGAGACTGACAGTGACCATCATTTCAGAACTTCAGATAAGTGAACAATTTACTCACCAACTTAATAATAATTGCAGTCATAGCATGAAAGAATACCCTGTAAGCTATTGAATTTTACATCAGCCATAAAAATAATTTCTGGCCCAGCAGGGATTAGAAATTAGGAGTAATCATAAAGAAAAGCAGCTGGTGATTCTAAAATACCCCATCGCTCCTGTGTTTAGTCAGAAGGCCCTGTCAGAGGGAGATGTCCTTAAATTCAGAGTCTTTTTGACACCCCCCTTTTTTACTCCTGCTTCAAAGTCCTACTGGCAAATGCATTTGTAAATCTCGATGTTCCTCAGAATGGTCTGTACTCCTAGTATCTTAGTTAGTAAGGGCTGCCATAATAAAGTACTGCGAACTGGGTGGCTTAAACAACAGAAGTTTATTTTCATTAACTATTTCTTTTCAATTTTTTAAAAAGGCTTCTCTTAGGATGCGACTTTCATTTTCCTTTCATAGCGGTGATTCAAAATATCCCTCATAAATAAACCAGTAGTTATTTTAAATGACTCGTGATGTTCTGTGATGGTGAATTTTATGGGTCACTTTATCACGGGGTGCCCAGATATTTGGTCAAACACTATTCTGGTGTGTCTGTGAGGGTGTTTTGGCTGGAGATTAACATTTGAATTGATATGCTGAGTAAAGCCGATGGCCCTCGGCAATATGGATGGACCCCATCAATCTGTGAGCGGCCTGGATAGAACAGAAAAACAAAAGAGAATTCTCTCTCACTGTCTGACTCTCTAGAGCTGGCGCATCAGCCTTCTCTTGCCTTTGGACCCAGGCCGCAGAGCACACCGTCAGCTTCCATGGCTGCAAGCAAGGCCTCAGGACTTGAGCTGGAGCCGTCATCTGCTGCCCGGGGCCTCCAGCGTGTGGGCTCCCCAGCCTCCATAACTGTGAGTCACTTCCTTATGATGTAGATATTATGTATAATATTCCTCAGGATAGAGAGGTAAGATGCATCTCCTGTTGATTCTGTTTCTCCAGGAACTCAGACCTTCCATCCTGCAATATTATCATGAGAATAATTTCTAAAATGCTGTTGTCTTTGTTGCACATGACTTGTCGTTTATTTAAAAAACTAGGAAATGTAGAAAAGCAGAAGAAAAAATAAAAATTACCTATGTTTCCGCCTTCACAGAGCAATCAGACTGAACATTTTAGGGTGTGCCTGTCCAGTGGTTCCTTTCTATCATCTATTTGTCTGTAGCGTGTTGAATGGTGTCCCCACCAGATTCACGTCCACTGGAACCTCAGATGGGATCTTACTTGGACAGTCTTTGCAGAGGATTTTATTACTTAAGATGAGGTCGTTCTTGATGAAGATCAGCCCCAAGTTCCACGCATGAAGTCCTTAGAAGATGAGGAGAAGCCACGCAGAGAGGATGCTGTGTGAACACGGAGGCAGAGGCTGGACTGGGGCACCTACAGACCGAGGACCAACCACGGTTGCCAAGGCCACCACCAGAAACCAGAGCAGAAGCAAGAGATTCTTCCTCAGGGCTTCCAGAAGAAACCGGCACTGCCAACACCTGGCTTCATAATTCCGGCTTCCAGAAATTCGAGCCAATACATTTCTGTTGTTTTAAAGCCATCCAGTTTGCAGTAATTTATTATGGCCGTCGGGCTTCCCTGGGGGCTCAGTGGTGAAGAATCTGCCTGCAAAGCGGGAGACCCCAGTCAGTCCCTGGTCAGGAAGACCCCCTGGAGGAGGGCATGGCCACCCCCTCCAGTGTTCTTGCCTGGAGAATTCCATGGACAGAGGGGCCTGGCGGGCTACAGTCCATGGGGTTGCAAAGAGTCGGATACGACTAAGGCAACTGAACATGCGCACATTATGGCAGCTACAGGAAATTGTCCATACACATAGGCTTTAAAAATGAGAATTATATTATATAATTATATATATATAATTATTATATATATAATATATATTATGTAATATAATATATATAATATAAATATAATATAAATATATATAAATATAAATATAATATAAATAATATAATAATTATTATATTGTATATATAGTATATATATAATCTCAGGATTATATATATATCCTGAGATTATATTGTATAGGACTTCCCAGGTGGCAGAGTGGTAAAGAATCTGCCTGCCGATGCAGGAGCAGCAGGAGATGAGGATTTGATCCCTGGGTCGGGAAGATCCCCTGGAGGAGGAAATGGCAACCCACTGCAGTGTTCGTGCCTAGAGAATCCCATGGACAGAGGAGCCTGGCGAGATACAGCCATGGGGTCCAAGAGTCAAATGTGACTTAGGGTGTGCGTGCACATACACACACACTGTTTTGTAGCTTATTTATTTTAATTGAAATATTTGAATCATATTTGTATGTTATTTAATATTCTTCTGTAGTGTTATTTTTATATTTCATTTCTTTTATTGGTGTATGCTATTTTATTGATTAGTCTCCTATTATGCTTTTGAACTGCTAGGTTTTCCCCAGGTTTTCATTATTAAATATATTGTGCTCATGTATCTTCTCATGGCTAAATATTTGATTTAAATATTCATATATTTTCCTTAGAATAAAGTCTTAGGTGTTAGATTCTCGTAAGAACTAAGTAGGCAGAGACCTTGTCTGTCTTGTTCTCTGCCACTATCCATCAAATAGTTCTAGACATATAATAAGAAAATTGCCCATTTGTTTAGACCTACTGGGCAAAACAAAATTGAAAAGCTTTGTTCATTTTTACAGCTTTGGGAATATATTGCAAACTGTATATCAGATAATTTTTCAGGTGTCAGACTAAAGGAATAATGTTGTTCCTGGGTGAACTCATGCAGTCTGACTCCAGTGATTAGATTTGTTCTACCCTAAAGTCTCCTCTTATGCAATCATTACTTATGAGTCCAGAAGAAGTTTCATATACAAACTTCCTGATTTAGTTATTTTAGGCTATCCGTGATGCCATCAATTTTTGAAATTGTGTATTTTCTCCTCTGGCACAAACCATACCTCATACTGTTCAATTAACCCAAATTTAGAATGTAGGCCCAGGAGATGGAGATTACTCAACAATTTGGCACTTATTTTGATTTGAGTCATACTTATACTTTAGAAGTGATGATTATGGATCATGATTCAACGAATACTTCCGTATGTTATTAGAAATATTAGTAAGAAAGGCAAGGAAATGTGTAGTAATAAGGATGAATTCATCACCAACTATTGAAAACTATTTTCGATGATTTTCATTCTTTTTCCCAAAATAGCAGATGGCTTAATTCTTTCAACCAACTGCTAAGAAAAGAAATATTTGAATGATGAGGAGCATAAAGTTGTTTCCCCTTGTAAGACATGCAACAAAAAAGTCTTTCGTGCACATATAGATATGCCTATATAGATAGATGTGTGTGTGTGTGTATATATACACACACACACACATATATATATATATATATAAAATGATCAGATTAAAAAGAATAAAACCCAGTCAGCAAAGCCCAAGTCTGGACAAAATTATTGCATAAATTTTTAGTGGTTGATCTTGGAATATATCTATATATATGCCTTTCAGGTGGCGCTTGTGGTTAAGAACCCACCTGCCAATGCAGGAGATGCAAGAGACAGGAGTTCAATCCCTGGGTTGAGGAGGGCGTGGAAACCCACTCCAGTGTTCTGGCCTGGAGAATCCCATGGACAGAGGAGCCTGGCGAGCTGTAGTCAATAGGGTCACATAGCGTAGGACACTACTGAAACGACTTAGCATGCACACACACGTGCATATACATGTGCATATGTGTGTATGTATGTATATGACATTTAGCAATATACTCAGAATCAATTCTTACCACTTCACATGAAATATAGAAGCCATATGGGTCCCTGCATCCTCCCCGTTTTATGTTTTAGTTGTTTTATGTATGGAATTCACATACATTGAAAACTCTATCAGTGTTATAATTTTGTATTTCATCATTCAAACATGATTTAAAGAGCTTGAGAGGGAAAGAATAGTCATAGCAGACCACATTACTGTTTCTGTTTCTTTTTCTTCAAGAACACATTTTATTTTATTTTTTTCATTTGGCCATGCTGCTCAGCTTGAGGAATCTTAGTTCTCTGGCAGTGATGGCTCTGAGTCCCTTCACTGAACCACCAGGGAATTCCCACAAAAATACATTTTAAATAGATGTTAGAAGTTGCTGCTGCTGCTGCTACTGCTAAGCGCTTCAGTCGTGTCCGACTCTGTGCGACCCCATAGACAGCAGCCCACCAGGCTCCCTGTCCCTGGGATTCTCCAGGCAAGAACACTGGAGTGGGTTGCCATTTCCTTCTCCAGTACATGAAAGTGAAAAATGAAAGTGAAGTCGCTCAGTCGTGTCCGACTCTTAGCGACCCCATGGACTGCAGCCCACCAGGCTCCTCCGTCCATGGGATTTTCCAGGCAAGAGTACTGGAGTGGGGTGCCATTGCCTTCTCCATGTTAGAAGTTAGGGAGTGGTTAATAGAGGTACCCCTCAAATGATCTGGAACAAGCATTAAACGCTTGCATCACTGAGGGCTTTTCTGAAAAATGCAAGCAACAGAAATCTTCACTTATTTGTTTTAGCAGGGAAGGATTTGCTAGAAGATTTCGGGGAGCTCGCAGTTTCCCTGGAAGGGGCAAAAGACAAGCTCGGAGATTATGCAGCCACAAACAACGCCCCAAACTAGTCCTTTGGAGACAGATTTCATAGCTGTTTGGGTAGAGATGGTGTGTGCTCAGTCGCTCAAAAAGCGTCCGGCTCTTTTTGACCTGAAGGACTGTAGCCCCACTGGCTCCTCTGTCCATGGAATTTTCCAGGCAAGAATACTGAAGTGGGTTGCCATTTCCTTCTCCAGGGGATTTTGCTGATCTGGGGATCAAACCCACGTGTCCTGTGTCTCCTGCATTGGCAGGCAGGTTTTTTACCACTGAGCCACCTGGGAAGCCTTTGGGCAGGGATACATGGTTTATACACCACTGCAGCCCCAGGTGGCTGTTGGTGTTCAGTTGCTAAGCCTTGTCCAGCTCCTTGTGACCTCATGGACTGCAGCACGCCAGACTTCCCTGTCCTTCACTGTCTCCTGGAGCTTGCTCAAACTCATGTCGAGTCAGTGATGTCATCCAACCATCTCATCCTCTGTCTTCTCTTTCTCCTCTTGCCCTCAGTCTTTCCCAGCATCAGGGTCTTTTCCAATGAGTCGACTCTTCACATCAGGTGGCCAAAGTACTGGAGCTTCAGCTTCAGCATCAGTCCTTTCAATGGATAGTCAGGGTTGGTTTCTTTTAGGATTGACTGGTTTGATCTTTTTGCTGTCCAAGGGACTCTCAAGAGTTGCTGCTGCTAGAACCACTATCTGCTGGCCCCCAGAGAATGGATGTTACTAAGACTCTTTACCTTCCTTGCCTTCCTTCTCTTACTAGCACCTTCCTTATACCTCCTAATTTGATTCAAAGTCTGGAGTGGATGTGTCTAAGTCAGAGCTTAGAACATGTGTCCTGTGATGTCTTACTTGCAATAGCATCTAGGAAAGAAAGTATCCAGCATTTTTATCTTTATTTATTTATTTGTTTGTTTTTTTAATTATTTTTTTTATTAGTTGGAAGCTAATTACTTCACAGCATTTCAGTGGGTTTTGTCATACATTGACATGAATCAGCCATAGAGTTACACGTATTCCCCATCCCGATCCCCCCTCCCACCTCCCTCTCCACCCGACTCCTCTGGGTCCTCCCAGTGCACCAGGCCCGAGCACTTGTCTCATGCATCTCACCTGGGCTGGTGATCTGTTTCATCATAGACAATATACATGCTGTTCTTTCAAAACATCCCACCCTCACCTTTTAGTTTCTATTATAATGAAAAGAAAGCTCTGAATCATAAGGTAGAAATATTCCCCAAACAGAGAAATGAAAGCAAAAAAAAAAAAAGACAAATTCCAATAGATTTCAGTTTTGAGTCAGGTATTTTATTCCTTAGTGTATGTGGTATTGGTAGAATGAGAGTTTCTTTTCTGTTTTTAATTGGAGGATAGTTGCTTTACAAACTTTTGTTAGTTTCTGCCATATGTCGACATGAATCAGCCACGGGTACACATACGTCCCTCCCTCTGCAGGTTTTTCCCAGTGTAGGGTTCTGTGGGATGGTCTGTTTCTCAGTGAGTCTGTTACGGTTCACGGAGACAATGACTGTCAGACATTCATTGCAGAGTCTTGCACAGAATAGGTAATTACATGTTATTGTTAAAAACAGTCTAGTGGTGTCGTAATTGTTGTTATTGAATGAGAAGTCCTATTAGCAGGAAAAGAAGGGCAAGAATAACTAACCGTTTGGTTTTGAACCCATTGAGCTTGAGGTATCAGAAAATACAGAGGTCAAAGAATATTGCAAGATGATGGTGGCTGTAGGGGTCAGAATCTTCAGAAAGCTCAAGACTAGAGATATTCCATTAATTCTCCACTTTGTGCTAGTAGATAAATATAAGGCTGAAGCTGCTGTGGAATTAAACCATTCATTAAATTTTTCCTTTTGTCCGAAAGGACCACATCAACAACCAAAGAACCCCTTTACCTCCTTGATTGAAATTAAAATCCAATATAAGAGGGGAATGAAGATGATGCATATTTTATGCCTTGGCCTCTCTGCCAGTGATTAATATTTTTTTATGCCCTGGGGGTTAAGCAGAAACCATTATTTTAGAGGCATTAGCACAGAAGAAATAAACCCTCAAAGCTGTAATAGATTGGCTATGCACATTCATAGGCTCTACTGTTTTCCTAGTGATTACCACAATTTATATGTGTGTAATATATATCACATTTTGTGTTATATCATGTATTAAAATATATTTACATTATAGGCATTGTATTCTGTATTTATCTTCAGTCAGTTCAGTTGCTCAGGCGTGTCTGACTCTCTGCAACCCCACGGACTGCAGCACGCCAGGCTTCCCTGTCCATCACCAACCCCCAGAGCTTGCTCAAACTCACATCCATCGAGTAGGTGACGCCACTCGATGTGGTATTTATCTTAATATGTTAATATAACTGATGGATAATGAACATTCTTATATAAACAATTATCAACAAAAATTAATATTTGTGTATATGTGCATTAGTTGCTCAGTCATGTCTGACTCTTTGTGACCCCATGGACTGCAGCCCGCCAGGCTCCTCTGTCCATGGAGCTCTCCAGGCTAGGATACTGGAGTGGGTAGTCACTCTCCTCTAGGGGATCTACCTAACCCAGGGATCAAACCTGGGTCTCCTGCACTGTAGGTGGACTCTTTACTCTCTGAACCACCAAGAAAGCCCAAATCAATATTTAATTATTATAAATTATTTATAGTATAAATAAAAGTATATGTTTGCCTTAGATTTATGGCAGGTTATTTACTGTCTTTCCTTTGGAAATGATGTAAAATTTTCATACCTACTATTCATAAAAGGTGGTAATTTAAAAAGAAATATCAAATGCACAATGTTACAGGTAGTTTGGAAATATGACAAAAGTTGCAATAGAGATAAATACAAAATATAGGAATGTATGAATAGAGCAAAAAGCTGTGAAGACAGTGTTCATGGGGCTGACATTTGGGGAAACTGAGCTGTATGATAAAGTAGAGGTCCTTTATTTTTAGCCCTTGGTTGTATCCCTAAATTCACTGTGGCCAAGATAATCCCCACCTTCTCCCTTGGTCATAGAACCCATTCTTCCCTCCACCAAATATCCAAGCCCATTAGGGGAAGCTGGGGAGTGAAGCTTGATTGGTCCAAACACGTTGTAGTGGGATGATCTCACTCCTTTTGCTGAGTGACTTGGTTTAGCATATCACCCCACCCCGTAGTATGTAACCCCATTCAGGCTTTCCAAGTGCCTCAGGGGTAAAGAATGTACTTGCCAACTCAGGATACGTGGATTTGATCCTGAGTTGGGAAGATCCTCTGGAGGAGGAGATGGGCAACTCACTCCAGTATTCTTGCATGAGAAATTCCATGGACAGAAGAGCCTGGCTGGCTGCAGAGGTGGACACGACAGAGTGACTGAACATGCATACACATGACCAAATTCTACCCAACAGACACAAGAGTTAGTCTGCTTGGATGATGCTTGTCAATTTAGAGAAGCTCTCTCATTTTCCTCCAGGTATAGCTATGAAAGGAAGAAATGCCGTAAACTGTGCAGCCATCTCAAGACCTGGAACTCTAAAGTCTGAGGACCAATATCCTGAGGGTGGTAATACTGAAATAAGGTAAGAGACAGTCTCTAAAGACAGTTTTGGAACTAGCAAAACCATCCCTGTAACCATCCCTGTAGCTGCCCTCCCTCCAGACTTCTTGTTCAGTGAAATAATAAATTCCCTACTGAGTCTGCCCCTTATGTATTGAATAGCCGAAAGCATCCCCGAGATTCACTCACCTCCCACCTCTTCTTGCTGGTGTACTTTCCAAGAGCTTGTCTGGCTGCTCTGCCTCTGGCCCTTCAGCTTGTTTCTGACTTCCGAGCCTTTTCTCACAAGGCTTCCTCTTTCTGGGGGGCCACCCTCCTTCCTCCTGACGAGGCTCCTTGGAAACTGAGCTCTGCATGACAGACTGAGCTCATCCCGAGTGAAGGAAGTCAGAAAGTGACAAGCAAATACTGTTATATTAGCCACATACACGCATCTGCAGAAACGGCACTGATGAGCCCGTTTGCAGGGCAGGAACAGAGACGCAGAGGTACGCAGGGGCGTGTGGGTGGGCGTGGGGGAGGGAGGGGGTGAGGGGAACCGAGAGAGAACAGTGACATGCACACGCGTGTGCCAGTAGAGCACACGCGTGAAGCTGCAGCGTATCACGGGAGCTCAGCTCAGAGCTCTGTGATGACCTGCAGAGCTGTGGCGGGCTGAGGGCCGAGAGGGAGGCTCCCGACGGAGGGGATGTAAGTGTACCTGTGGCTGATCCACAGGGTTTACAGCAGGAGCTAACACACCATTACAGAGCAGTTATGCGCTAACTGTTAAAGAAGAGAACTCAGGCGTTACCTTGAGAGCCTTTCGTGGGGGCCGGGGTGCTCTGAGCACCCAGTGCTCCCCTCTCCTCGCCACGCTGGCTGTGACTTTCTGCTCATGCGCCTCTGCCTCTCCCTGGCTCCTCTCCACGGTGATGGGAATGATGTTCTATTTTAGCTTGGTGTCCCAAGACTCCCATCACAATGGACACAGCAGAGTATGAGATATGTTTGGCCAGAACACTTCTTCCTAGAGCAGTAGTGAGCAGCACAGCGTGTGAGGTGGGCTCAGTCTTGTCCGACTCTTTGCCGCCCCATGGACTGTGGGCCACCAGACTCCTCTGTCCATGGGATTCTCCAGGCAAGAATACTGGAGTGGGCTGCCATTTCCTTCTCCAGGGGATCTTCCCAACCCAGGGATCGAACTCGCATTTCTTGGGACTCCTGCATTGGCAGTTGAACCCTTTAGCACCTGGAAAGCCCTGGCGAATAGCACTGAGAACTTGATATTTGGAGGCTGTGGTCCAAACCTGAGTCCACTGTTCATGTGATATTGAAAAAGACACCGCAGGACGCAGTTCCGTTATGGGGAAAATGGATGCCACAGTGGTACGTACCGTGTATGTATTTAAATGATATAATGATGCTCATCAATTGCCTTGTTGATAATAAATTCTGTCATAATTCATTAGCTTTCCCCCGGGTGCTTACATATATGCTCAGAGATATGATAAACAGGTCTGTACTTTTATATTTCTACTTATCTCTGTATCTAGCTCTTGGTAAAAAGAACTAGAGTCCCACAGCCCAGTGACATTGCATTTTAGAGCTTGAATCTCTTCTCAGTACTGCCTGCTATACTTGAGAAATATACCTTGTCTAATACCTAGGTCACAAATGCATATTTGTGTGTTTAAAATAAAGAACAAATGTTTGTGATGGTGGATGCATAATTTAACCTTTTCATCATTTGATATGAAGTCTAAATTAATCTAAGAGCACAGTTTCAACATGAGGTGAAATTTTTGACCTTTAATGATGCTTCGGTATCTTGACATTCTTACCTTGTGCTAATTTTAAGTGACTCTTTGATATATGTTAACAAATGTTTACTGAAGCAGAGTTTGAAAGGGCAAAAGGGGGAAGGAAGGAAGGGAGGACAATAAGGGAAGAGAGGAAAAAGTCTGAATCTTCATCAGTAAATGAAAAGATCTCTGAATAAACTGTAAGATAGCTTTACATGGATTTAGCAAGTATTTACAAGAATTACGTCTTAATACATCTCTATAGTTTCACCTGAAGGTGTGTCCATGATATAGTAAAATATGAGTGCAAATTGCAGAGCTGTATCCTGGGAAAGATTGAAGGCAAAAGGAGAGGAGGGTGGCAGAGGATGAAATGGTTAGATAGCATCACTGACTCAGAGGACTTGAATTTGAGCGAATTCCGGGAGATGGTGAAGGACAGGGAAGCCTGGCGTGCTGCAGTCCATGGGACTGCAGAGATTCAGACACAACTTAGCGGCTGAACAGCAACAACATGTATGAGATATGCGAAAATATTTGCTTTTATTTGTAGAAGCTGAAAAAAATGTGTGGAAAGAGAGACACCAAACTGTGTGATAACATTGGTTACCTCAAAGAGGAGGGAGACAGGTGGATGCATTTAATATTTTTACCCATGTCTCTGCTTTTTTATTTGTTGCAGTCAAAATTACTGAGATATAATTTACCCTAAAACTCAACCATCAAAGTGTACAACGAAAAAGTATTTAGTAAATTTCCCAAAGTGTGCCACTATCTTTATAAGGCATTTCTAAGCCATTTCATCATTCACCAAAAAACCTAGGGTTCAATTACAATTAATCCTCATTCCTTACCCTCAGCCCCAAGCAACCACTCGTCTAATTTCTGTCTCTACAGATTTGCCTTTTCTGGATATTTCTTATGAGTGAAATCATACAATATGTGGTCCTTTGCATCTGGTTTCTGTCACTTAGCATGTTTTAGGGGTTTATCCACATTGATGAACCACCTATCAGTTCTTCATTCTTTTTTATGGCCAGAGTATTCCACTGTCTGAACCCTGGTACATTCTGTTTGTCCATTCACTAATTAACAGACATTTGGGTAGGATTGCCAGATTAAATACAGAATGCCCAATTTAATTTGCTCCAAATCATGTGGGATATACTTATGCTAGAAAAAAATGTGTCATTGTTTATCTGAAATGTGAATGTAACCAAACATCTCGTGTTTTTATTGACTAAATGAAGCAACTTTACATTTGAAGTTTCCACTTCTTGGCTCCCATGAATAAATGCTGCTGTGAACATTTTCACGCAAGTGTCTCTGTGGATGTGTGTGCATTTTTGTAATTTGGAAGAAAGAAAAACTTTACCAATTAAGTAAAGCCTCCCTTTCTGAATGGATTCCAGGAGCACCAGCAATTTGAAAGTCAGTGAAATAACTTAAGCTATTGTTAACAAATCTGTTGCAGAGAAAGGCACATAAATATTGGGCTCTGCTTTAATTACATGTCAACATCTCCTCCTATGGCAACTCTGGGCTGCCTTGGTTTATTTTATTACTTGCTGGATTGCCTATGGTTATTTAAGAGGCTCATAAAACTTGGATACCAGACCTGCTTGACGTCTAAATAATCTAAGTCCAGCTCATTAAAAGCTGAGATCAACAGCTTGCTGAATACTGTCACACAGGCGTTGTGTTTTCCATTTAGGAACATTCTGGCTCGCGGAGAGAATGAGGTTGCCATCGCTGTCTTGCTACCACATCCCACCTCCTACTTTTGCCCTTCCTGTCTCCGGCCGGAAACACTCTTGCCCTGACAGCTGCATGACTCACCCGTTAATTTCATCCAGTTCTCTGCTCAAATATCCCTCATCAGACAGCCTTCCACAACCACCCACTCAGGGCTGCCCAGAACCTGGCCCGGTCACATCTTTATAAATAGGTTTGATAGATTTAGCAGATGGAAACACAGGATGCCTAGCAAACTTTCCATTTCAGATAAAGAAAAAACTCCCTTTTCAGTCAAAGCAAGTCCCATCATATTTGGGGCATTCCCCGATGGCTCAGTGGGTAAAGAATCTGCCTGCAACGCAGGAGGCACAGGTTTGATTCCTGGGTCTGATCCCTGGGTCAGGAAAATCCCCTGGAGGAGGGCATGGCAACCCACTCCAGTTTTCTTGCCATGGAGAATCCCATGGACTGAGGATCCTGGCAGGTTACAGTCCAAAGGGTCACAAAGGGTTGGACATGACTGAGCGACTTTGCATTCATGCGTGCTGAATATAGAGTTATGTGTGGTTTATCTGACATAAAGCCATTTAACTGGGCACCCTGAATTTTGACAACCCTCCTCACAAGCCTTCATACAACCAGACATTATATAAGGTATGTATCTGCTTATTTAATTTATTATTGCCATCATCCTGAGAACGTGGCTGTATTTGCTTCATACACACATACATACATTCCTACATACATAATGTGTTGTCATAACACAGTACTGCAAACGGGGGTTGAAAAAGCAGAAACTTATTCCCCCACAGTTCTGGAGGCCGGAAGTCTGACGTGAAGATGCCCACAGGGCCGTGGTCTGTCCTCAGACTCCAGAGCACCTTCCCTGGGACCGTCCAGCTCCTGGCGGCTCTCGGCAGCGCTCCTGGCTTGCGGCCCTAACAGCCCAGCCTCTGCCTCTGCCTTCTCGTGACCTTCATCCCTGTTCATCTGTGCATCATTTTCTTGTCTGCCTCTTTTAAGGACACCGGTCACTGCACTTGGCACTCAGCCTGGTCCAGGACGATCTCATCGTGAGATCTTTAATTACATCCACCAAGACCCTTTCCTCAAATAGGGTCCCATTTACAGGTTTTCAGGGCAGGTCTTTAAGTGGAGAGGGGGGGACCCTGTTCAACCACTACAGTGGCATATAGAAGTTTGACACATGTATTGGGTTGACCAAAAAGCTCATTCATGTTTTTTCATGAAATGGTAGGAAAAATGCAAACGAAGTTTTTGGCCAACCCAGTGTGTTGGATGAATGCGGGGTGGGCATTTGGGGCGAGGGCTCTATCCCACAGACATCTCTGCAGAACCTAGTGCTTACTGAGGTCAGGAGGGAGCTGGGTGCGCGCGCGTTTTCAGGTCCCCGAGGGCCACCCCGTCGAGATGCTGGGAACTCGGCGGTGGGGTTTGGGGTGGGGCTGTGGGCGCCCAGGGCCTCTAGCCGGCAGCTGAGGCGTCCGAGCCGCTGCACAAGGCCGGGCAGAAGGCGCCAGGCGGCGGGCGGAGGATGGCGCTCCACGGGGCTCCACCGCGCGCGGGACCGCGGGCAGCGGGGAACCTGCCCAGGTCCCGTCCCCGCAGCCGCGAGCGGGAGCGCCGGGGGCCGGCCTGTCGGGGGCCTTACCTCCTGGTGCGGAACAGGGAGCCCAGATCGGAGCCTCCTGCCTGCTCTTACGGACTGGAGACCAGATGGAATTGGAAGGCGCCGGGTTACCGGGCAGCGGCGACGCCGGAGCCGAAACCGCGGCTGGGCTTCGCCGACAGACCCGCGCTACGCGGGGAGCGCGGCGGGGCGCTGGCGGGCACTTGCTTCGTCTTTTTGTTTTGCGTTTTTTTTTCCGTTTTAGTTACTTTTATAAAAGCATTTGTGTATGTGTTTATTAGGTTAGTTGCTTTTGGCTGTGCTGAGTCTTCCTGCTTCACTGCGACTGCGCTTTTCTCTAGTTGTACCGAGGGGGGGCCGCTGTCGTGGTGCTCGGGCGCCTCTTGCGGGGCGTCTCTTGCGGGGGCGCCTCTTGCGGGGCTCCTCTTGCGGGGCGTCTCTTGCGGGGGCGTCTCTTGCGGGGCCTCCTCTTGCGGGGCGCCTCTTGCGGGGCGCCTCTTGCGGGGCGTCTCTTGCGGGCCTCCTCTTGCGGGGCGTCTCTTGCGGACCTCCCCTTGCGGGGCCTCATCTTGCGGGGCCTCCTCTTGCGGGGCCTCCTCTTGCGGGCCTCCTCTTGCGGGGCCGCCTCTTGCGGGGCGCCTCTTGCGGGGCGTCTCTTGCGGGCCTCCTCTTGCGGGGGCTCCTCTTGCGGGGCGTCTCTTGCGGGGCGCCTCTTGCGGGGGCGTCTCTTGCGGGGCCTCCTCTTGCCGGCCTCCTCTTGCGGGGCGTCTCTTGCGGGGCGTCTCTTGCGGGGCGCCTCTTGCGGGGCGTCTCTTGCGGGCCTCCTCTTGCGGACCTCCCCTTGCGGGGCCTCCTCTTGCGGGGCGCCTCTTGCGGGGGCGTCTCTTGCGGGGCCTCCTCTTGCGGGGCCTCCTCTTGCGGGGCGCCTCTTGTGGGGCGTCTCTTGCGGGGCCTCCTCTTGCGGGGCCTCCCCTTGCGGGCCTCCTCTTGCGGGGTGCCTCTTGCGGGGCGTCTCTTGCGGGCCTCCTCCTGCGGGGCGTCTCTTGCGGGGCCTCCTCTTGCGGGCCTCCTCTTGCGGGGCGTCTCTTGCGGACCTCCCCTTGCGGGGCCTCCTTGTGCGGGGCGTCTCTTGCGGGGCCTCCTCTTGCGGGGCCTCCTCTTGCGGGGTGTCTCTTGCGGGGTGCCTCTTGCGGGGGCGTCTCTTGCGGGGCCTCCTCTTTCCGGCCTCCTCTTGCGGGGCGTCTCTTGCGGGGCGTCTCTTGCGGGCCTCCTCTTGCGGACCTCCCCTTGCGGGGCCTCCTCTTGCGGGGCGTCTCTTGCGGGCCTCCTCTTGCGGGGGCTCCTCTTGCGGGGCGTCTCTTGCGGGGCGCCTCTTGCGGGGGCGTCTCTTGCAGGGCCTCCTCTTGCGGGCCTCCTCTTGCAGGGCGTCTCTTGCGGGGCTCCTCTTGCGGGGCACCTCTTGCGGGGCGCCTCTTGCGGGGGCGTCTGTTGCGGGGCGTCTCTTGCGGGGCCTCCTCTTGCGGGGGCTCCTCTTGCGGGGGCGTCTCTTGCGGGGCCTCCTCTTGCGGGCCTCCTCTTGCGGGGTGCCTCTTGCGGGGCGTCTCTTGCGGGCCTCCTCTTGCGGGGCGCCTCTTGCGGGGCGTCTCTTGCGGGACGTCTCTTGCGGGGCCTCCTCTTGCGGGGGCTCCTCTTGCGGGGCGCCTCTTGCGGGGGCTCCTCTTGTGGGGCGTCTCTTGCGGGGGCTCCTCTTGCGGGGGCTCCTCTTGCGGGGGTTCCTCTTGCGGGGCGTCTCTTGCGGGGCACCTCTTGCGGGGCCTCCTCTTGCGGGGGCACCTCTTGCGGGGGCTCCTCTTGCGGGGCCTCCTCTTGCGGGGCTCCTCTTGCGGGGGCTCCTCTTGCGGGGCTCCTCTTGCGGGGCGCCTCTTGCGGGGGCTCCTCTTGCGGGGCTCCTCTTGCGGGGCGTCTCTTGCGGGCCTCCTCTTGCGGGCCTCCTCTTGCGGGGCGCCTCTTGCGGGGCGCCTCTTGCGGGACGTCTCTTGCGGGGCCTCCTCTTGCGGGGGCTCCTCTTGCGGGGCGCCTCTTGCGGGGGCTCCTCTTGTGGGGCGTCTCTTGCGGGGGCTCCTCTTGCGGGGGCTCCTCTTGCGGGGGTTCCTCTTGCGGGGTGTCTCTTGCGGGGCATCTCTTGCGGGGTGCCTCTTGCGGGGCCTCCTCTTGCGGGGGCACCTCTTGCGGGGGCTCCTCTTGCGGGGCCTCCTCTTGCGGGGCTCCTCTTGCGGGGCTCCTCTTGCGGGGGCTCCTCTTGCGGGGCTCCTCTTGCGGGGCGCCTCTTGCGGGGGCTCCTCTTGCGGGGCTCCTCTTGCGGGGCGTCTCTTGCGGGCCTCCTCTTGCGGGCCTCCTCTTGCGGGCCTCCTCTTGCGGGGTGCCTCATGTGGGGCGTCTCTTGCGGGACTCCTCTTGCGGGCCTCCTCTTGCGGGGCTCCTCTTGCGGGGCGCCTCTTGCGGGGCGTCTCTTGCGGGCCTCCTCTTGCGGGGCGCCTCTTGCGGGGCCTCCTCTTGCGGGGCGCCTCTTGCGGGGCCTCCTCTTGCGGGGCGCCTCTTGCGGGGGCTCCTCTTGCGGGGCTCCTCTTGCGGGGCGTCTCTTGCGGGCCTCCTCTTGCGGGCCTCCTCTTGCGGGGTGCCTCATGTGGGGCGTCTCTTGCGGGACTCCTCTTGCGGGCCTCCTCTTGCGGGGCTCCTCTTGCGGGGCGCCTCTTGCGGGGCGTCTCTTGCGGGCCTCCTCTTGCGGGGCGCCTCTTGCGGGGCCTCCTCTTGCGGGGCGCCTCTTGCGGGGCCTCCTCTTGCGGGGCGTCTCGCTGCGGGGCGTCTCCCTGCGGGGGCGTCTCGCTGCGCGGGCTTCTTTTGCCGCAGAGTAGGGGCCCTAGGGCGCACATGCTCAGGAGTTGTGACGCAGACTCAGTAATCGGGCACACGGAATTAGTTGCTCCCTTGCATGTGGGATCTTCCTAGACCAGGGATCAAAGCCCTGTCTCCTGCATTGGGAGGCAGGTTCCCTGAGCCGCCAGGGAAGCCCTTAAGGTTGCGTTTTAAGAGTTCTTTGTATATTTTGGATTAACAGTTCTTTATCAGGCGTGTCTTTTGCAAATGTTTTCTCCAAGAATGTGACTTATCTTCTTGTTCTCTTGACGTTATCTTTCACAGAATAGAAGTTTTTAATTTTAATGACATCCAACTTAGCAATTCTTTAAAAAAAATTAATTCATTTATTTGAGTCCGTAAGGTCTTAGTTGCCCTGCAGCATCTGGGATCTTAGTCCCCAGACCAGGGATTGAACCTATGTCCTCTGCTTCGAAATGTGGATTCTTGAACCCTGAACCACCAGGAATTTGTTCAGAATTATTTTGGTATTTCTCCCAGGGAATTGCTCTTGGGGGAGCGAGGGAGCTTTGCAGGAAAAGTAGAATTGTTAATGTGAAGAAGGCGATACAGATCTAGTGAGATTGGGCTCCTAATTCTGATGTTGTTTCTAAGGAGCTGGCTGGCTCCTGTTGGTCTCTTTCCTCATCTTTGACATGTGACCAACAATCTTTATGCCATAGGGCTGTTGTGAAGATTGGAAATACGCATGAACGCGTGTGAAGCCCCCAGGTCCGGGGCTGATAGAGACGGGCCGCAGCGCATGGTGGTGTTCTCAGACTCACGCCTGCCAGAGAGGCTAGCCAGAGGCGCCTACAGTGACGTGAGCACCAGCCCTCCGTCAGCTCTGTGCGGCGCTGGCCCCGGGAGTGAGCGGGGACAGCCCTGCTCTCTAGAGCTCTCCTGGCAGTGGTTCTGTGCGTTGTTTCAGTTGCTAATTCTGATTCTTTGTAGCCCACCAGGCTCCTCTGTCCATGGGATTCTCCAGGCAAGAAGACTGGAGTGGGTTACCTTTTCCTTCTCCAGGGGATCTTCTGGGCCCAGGGATTGAACCTGTGTCTCCTGCATTGGCAGGCAGGTTCTTTACCACTGAGCTGCCAGGGAAGCAGATTGACAGAGGTGGGGGAAAACAATGAAACAAGTGTGCAAGTAAATAAATAGCAGAAGTTCAGGCAGTGATGAGTCAGAGGGAGGGAAAGTGAAGCAGCTTAAAAGGGATAGAGTGGACCTGGGGCCAGCCTCGGGGGTGTGCCTCTGGATACAAGGTTAGGAGCTGAGGGAAGAAGACCTCTTGAAGGAGATGACTTTGGAGGAGAGACCTCGTGTGTGATTGGAAGACCCACTGAACTACCTGGAGATACAGTTCCTCTGAGCACAGGTAACCAGAGTGAAGATCTTACAGTGGAAACAAGTTTGGGAAATTCTAGGGACATCTCATTTCTAATTGTAGGTTGAATATTGGCAGCAAAATATGCTCATTCATAGAAGGGATTGATTTAATGAATGCCCCTTGGGTCCCTACAATTACACGGAGCCATGCTGAGGGAGGAGATAAAAAACAAACCCGTAATTGCCACGTTCAAAGGAGCCGGCAATGTAATTGAGGAAACAAGTGTGTATAAAGGAGTGATCTGCAAAGAGCGGAATAAAGTATTTATTAATGCCAGGATTTCAAATACCAATGTTGGCTTCATGGAGTGAAAAAGTCCCTCATAAATCCTTTGCTGGGATGGGGTTGATGAGATAACTTCCTCCAGGGTGTGGGGTGTACAGATTGGATGGAGAAGAACTCAGGCCTCTCAACACATCTTTAGGAGGGGGATGGAAGGGGACAAAAGATGAATGTGTTCCAAACATGTGAACATGTGCAACCCAGAAATCAGCAGAAGTCACTGTTCTTGCAGATTCGGCAAAGGCCGGCTCCAGGACAGCACATGGCCAACCTGTGTTCTGGGGGAGGCTTCTCCGCTCACAGCAGTATTCCTGTAAATCATGGGTCTTATGTCCCATGTTCACCGGCATTTACATTTGACTCTTTTTTCTACTAGAGGTCCCAGCAGGACCTGCGTTTATTCAGTTTCTATAACCGTCGGCATTATTATTTATTTTTTATAAATAGCTTCAATAATCATTAAGCTTTAGCATCTGTTTTAAAAAAATACTTATTCACGTTTGGCTGTGCAGGGTCTTCGTCTCTGCTCAGGTTTTCCCCTGGTTGCGGGGGGCAGGGGCTGCTCCCCAGTTGGGGTGTGAGGGCTTCCCGCAGCAGTGGTTTTGCCTTGTCGCGGAACATGAAGTCTGGAGCGTAGGCTTTGGGAGTTGTGGCCTGCAGGCTTAGTAGCTCCGTGGCATGTGGGATCTTCCCTGACCAGGGATCAAACCCGTGTCTTCCCTTTTGGCAGGAGGATTCTTTACCACTGAGCCACCAGGAAAGGCCAGTGTTTTTTTAAAGATATAGATCCACTACTCCAATCAATTTTTAGTAAGGTATTTCCCAAACCTTGCCACTCATTCTTTTTCTCTCTCCTCTCTCATTTTCCTCTCTTTCTATATATTTATGCATCTTTTGTCTGTAATTTTCTAGTCATCATTTTTAATACCATGTCTAGCATTGTTTTTGTAAATTTCAGAAAAGCACAAGGAAAGTTAGTTTTCAAAGCAGAGTATTTGTGTTACTGATTTTTATGATGTTACGTAATGATTTTAAAATACAAGTACATGTATATCTTTAAATTTATTCAAACATTGCTTTATCTTGCATTTTTGTATTTGGTGATATTATGACTTTAGATTTTTTTAATTAAAAACATTTAGATCAGCCCAATATTAAATTTCATATTTTATTCTTTTCGATGAACAAGACTAATGAACAAACAACATGAAAGTGCCATAGCTTATTGAACTACAGGTATGAATCTCAATTCTGATGAGATTCTGGAATTGGAGATCTATTTCAGAGATTATTTGTGCCAATAAACTTTTTCTGGAGATGCCATATGTAAATTTCTCTTCACCACAGATTCAAAACATTCAGTGCTCCAAGAAATAAACAGGCTGATTTAAAAAAAAGTATGTTCTCTTATTTGTTAAACAAGATTAACAAATGAATTTACAGTTATCCTCTTAGAAAAATAAGAGTGACTTTGCATCACTGCATGGAACCTCACCCTTTGTAGGATGTAGAGTCATTTTCAAGTAAATACAATAAAACCATCATCCTTTCTTGTATTTTAAAGTAGCGGTTGACAAACACTATACTTACTTATATTTATACGTGTCTTTACTGTTGAAGAAGTCTAGCTGTCTTGTCTAATAACCTTTTGTTTAAGGTGGAGTTAAGTTATTGCGATCAGAGCCCTCATCCCGTTCTAAAACTTATCGCTGTAGGAAGATCTACCTGCAGGAAACCTCCTTTGACGATTCCCATGGTGACTTTATTAGTGCATTGTATAGTACATCTTTGTGAATATAGTAAGTCCCCTGCATATGAATGAGTTCCAGTCTGAGAGTGCATTCATAACTCCAATTTGTTCATGACGTCAAACAAAGTTAGCCTAGGTACCCAACTGACACAGTGGGCTATGCAGTACTGTACTCTGATAGGTTTATAACACTTGTCACACATATGATGCATAAAAGACGAAAAATAAAGCAAACATGTTTAATCTTGCGATACAGTGCCTTGGAAAGCACAGTAGGACCAGCTGCATCACTGCGGCTTTTCCGCTTGCTTCTGGACATCCTGGGCTTGAAATAAAGCACTGGACTGCCATAGTCTATACAGGACTCTAGAGTAACACACCCAGAAGCACCCGCTTGGGGAGCACGCCTGCCCGTGGCAGTGTACACAGACCTGGGAACTAACTTGCCTTGGACATGTGAACACAGGCTTGCAGCTTGAAGGTTTGTATGTAGGGGACTTACTGTACTACGTGTTATAGTTTGTGATGACAGAATTTAGTTGTTAGATATAGTGAGCTATTTGATAGCTATATTCACCTGAATTCAGTGGTGGGAGGCCATGTTTGTGGATAAGAAAACTCAATGTTGTAAGGGTCCTGACTCTCCTAGATGAATCTATTAATTGGCATTTTAGTTGGAATTGCACTGAATAGGATTTTTCAGTGAACCTAAAGCATGTTTCATAGAATTCATTTGGAAAAATGAAAAAAATGATTCAAAGCAATTGGAGAAAGATCAAAAAAAGAACGAAGCATTTCCCTTGCCTCGTATCAGTAGTTGCTATGAGGTGTGGTAATTAAATTGTTGTTCAGTCATTCAGTCTTGTCCGGCTCTTTGTTACCCCATGGTCTGCAGCACGCCAGGCTTCCCTGTCTTTCACTATCTCTCGGAGTTTGCTCAAGCTCATGTCCATTGAGTTGGTGATGCCATCCAATCATCTCATCCTCTGTTGTCCCCTTCTCCTCCCGCCTTTCTATCTCATCCAGGATCAGGGTCTTTTCCAATGAGTCAGTTCTTCACATCACGTGTCCAAAGGATTGGAGTTTCAGCTTCAGCATCAGTCCTTCCAATGCATATTCATGGTTAATTTCCTTTAGGGTTGACTGGTTTGATCTCCTTGCTGTCCAAGGGACTCTCAAGAGTCTTCTCCAACACGACAGTTCAAAAGCATCAATTCTTTGGCGCTCAGCTTTCTTTGTAGTCCAACTCTCACATCCATACATGACTATAGGAAAAACCATAGCCTTGACTAGACGGACCTTTGTCAGGAAAGTGATGTCTCTGCTTTTTGATATACTTTCCAAAATAGTTCTTTTGTCTGAGTCCTATCTTAGGTACTGTAAGGAATAGAAAGAGATGTATGAAGATTAGAGATATTTAGAGCAAGAAATATTTAGAGGCAGTGTATAGTTGAGCTACCTGTTAACCTTTTCCTATATCCTTGGCTTTAGTTCCCAGAAGTATAAGAAGAGCCTAAGCTTGTCAATGGTGAGGGTTGGTGTTGATACCAATTAGATTTGCCATGACTTGGGAGGAGTGGGTGAAAGACCCTCTATTTCCCCCGTTAGTTATGATTCTTGATTTCGAATCAGAAGGCATGTCCTTGGGCAGATCCCAAGGCTTGTCTTGCCCTTCTCCCCGTCTGTAGGAGATGAACCTATTTGGCATCCCAGATGTTTCTGCCCTGAGAGGGAGCCCCCGGAGGTAGTCCAGGAACTGCAGCGCCCAGCTGCGCCCTTCAGCAGCCCTGTGGGGTGGAGCCTTTGAACTGGGCTGACAGTTCTGATGATGGCGGTGCTGTGTTGAGCAGAATGCAATCCAGCTTGTTCCTGCAGAGTTTTATTGGCTTTGCAAGTTTTAAAACTCATAAAAGGTGTTTTGTCAGTAAGAGAAACCAGCCTACGGGGGAACAGATAATTATGTAATAAGGCATCGTTTTCCATGGTCTAATAACCATAACCTGTTTTAACTGTTACAGATTATAATGTCCATAAAGCCTTGGTCATTTATTATCTGTTTTTCACATCTTCTCCTTTCAGTGGAGATGTTAGAAAAGGTCAGACTGCTGTCAGAACCCGGTGATGAAGAGCAGGCTGGTACTTTGGAAAATGGCAGTCCTCGCAGCGTTCAGGGCTATAAACTTTTTAAATTGAATTGTAAAAGTTTATCACTAATAAAGAAACTCTTTTAGGTGATTTTAATGTTATTTGGTCGTTTGAAATATTTCACAGATGGAAACAGATGGTAAGGTCATGAAATGGGTGAGTATTCAGCATTATAAAATGCAAAATGCCTCTTCTCCACGTTAGAGATGGAGCTGTGCAGTGAGGATAACGCTCTAGGGTATTACCCACTTTCCACAAAGAGCAGGTGCTTCACTTGGCACTTGTGTACAGAGAAGGGTTGAAAACAGCCAGATCTGTTAGCAAAATAAACATATATTTCTTATTCTCTCCTTCAAATGACCTTGACCACTTTCTTTCTTATGGTGGGTAAGTTACACTTCACCTGAGATAAGAATAGGAATTCATGATTAGCAAAAGATAGTGATCATAAGGGACTTCCCTGGTGGCTCAGGGGTAAAGGATCCACCTACCAATGCAGGAGATCAAGTTTGATCCCTGAGATGAGAAGATCCCCTGGAGGAGGAAATGGCAACCCACTCCAGTATTCCTGCCTGGGAAATCCCATGGGCAGAGGAGCCTGGCGGGCTACAGTGCCTGGGGTCACGAAAGAGTCAGTCAGGACTTGGTGACTAGACACCAACAACAATGTTCATCAGAGGATCAGTTCTAAGAAGACACATATTTAGACTGTGAATTCCTTGAAGGAAGATCCTTGGTCTTTCAGAGTCATTCATTCATTCATGCATCCAATAAACAATTAGTGAATACTTGCTGTGTGCCAGGCATTTCTCTAGACACTTAGAATACTTAGAAATCTTTGTGGAATTTGCACAGGAGTAGCATAAGCCACGCAAAAACAACAAAGCAGATAAGCAAATCAGTGTGTTAAGTAGAATAACATATTTAAAAGTGAAAAGTGCAATAGGAAAAAGCAAAGCAAAGCAGGTTAAATGTAACCAGAAGGGAGCTGAGGTGAGGAGTGAGGTTCCCTAAAAATAGTCCCTATTATTTAGTATGTATCTTGTGGATCTTCATTTCACAATTCTAACAACAATAGATTCTTGATAAACACACAGCATTATCACTTCCTTTCAGCTCTCATGAAAATGCTCCATGTCGATGACTATTTCTCTACAATGTAAAGAAATGAACATGGCAGTTAGGGAGGCCCTCCTTGAAAAGGTGGTGTTTGAGCAATGACGTAAAGGGGATGCACAATAGACCGACCTGGATAAAGAGAGTTCCAGGGAGAAGGAAGCCCCAGTGCAAAGCCATGGAGATGGGCACGTGCCTGGCATGGTTGAGGAGGAACAAGGAGGCCAGGGGGCTTGCAGGTGACTCTAGTCGTAAAGATTCTGCCTGCCAGTACAGGAGACACAAGAGACATGGGTTCGATTCCTGAGTCGGGAGGATCCCCTGGAGGAGGGCATGACAACCCACTCCAGTATTCTTGCCTTGAGAATCACATGGACAGAGGAGCCTAGCGGGCTACAGTCCATAGGGTTGCAAAGACTTGGACACGACTGAAGCATAGCATGCATGCAAGGAGGCCAGGATGGTTGTAGAGGCAAGAGCAAGCAGAAGAGAAGGAGAGGGAAGCAGAGAGCCAATGGGTAGGTGGCCCTAGGTCATTGAGGACACAGAAGGCCATTGCCAAGGCTTTGGTAACTATGTGAGATAATGGATGTTAACTAAACATGTGCTAATCATTTTCCAGTGTATGCATCTATCAAGTCATCATGTTGCTTAGTAAAACTTGAAATTCAAAATTGGGAAAGGAGTACGTCAAGGCTGCATATTGTCACCATGCTTATTTAACTTATATGCAAAGCACATCATGCAAAATGCCAGCCTGGATGAAGCACAAGCTGGAATGAAGATTGCCGGGAGAAATGTCAATAACCTCAGGTATGCAGATGACATCACCCTTATGGCAGAAAGCAAAGAGGAACTAAAGAACCTCTTGGTGAAGGTGAAAGAGGAGTGTGAAAAAGTTGGCTTAAAACTTAACATTCAAAAAACAAAGATCATGGCATCTGGTCCCATCACTTCATGGTAAATAGATGGGGAAACAATGAAAACAGTAACAGACTATTTTCTTCGGCTCCAAAATCACTGCAGATGGTGACTGCAGCCATGAAATTAAAAGACACTTGCTCCTTGGAAGAAAATTTATGACCAACTTAGACAGCATCTTGAAAAGCAGAGACATTACCTTGCCAACAAAGGTTCGTCTAGTTAAAGCTATGGTTTTTCCAGTAGTCATGTGTGGATGTGAGAGTTGGACTATAAAGAAAGCTGAGCAGCAAAGAATTGGTGCTTTTGAATTGTGGTGTTGGAGAAGACTCTTGAGAGTCCTTTGGACTGCAAGGAGATCAAACTAGCTAATCCTAAAGGAAATCAATCCTGAGTATTCACTGGAAGGAATGATGCTGAAGCTGAAGCTCCAATACTTTGACCACCTGATGTAAAGAACTGACTCCTTGGAAAAGACCCTGTTGCTGGGAAAGATTGAAGGTGGGGGGAGAAGGGGACAACAGAGGATGAGATGGTTGGATGGCATCACTGAGTCAATGGACATGAGTTTGAGCAAGCTCTGGGAGATGGTGGAGGACAGGGAAGCCTGGTATGCTGAAGTCCATGGGGTCACATGACTGAGTGAACAACAAAAACTTGAAAAAAAAAAAGGAATCCTCTGGAAGCTTAAAATACATTGTTAGTAGGTAAAGGCTGAAGCAGAAAGACCAACTAGGAAGCTGTCGCAACAGTCCTAGGGAAATGAGGGTGCTTGGGTCAAGGTGGACTTTGTGAGAGGTGGGCCGACTAGGCATGTTTGAGCCAAGAGGGCTCTTGCAGATTATGTGTGGCCTATGAAAGAAACAAGTCAAGGATGGCGCCCAGGTTTTGGCCTGAGCAATGGAAAGAGGAAGCTACCATTTCCTGAGATGAGTGGTTTCATTTCCACTTTGGACAAGTTGAGTTTGAGATGCCTTTAGTCATTTGAGTGGAGGTGCCAAGTAGGCAGCTGGGTATTTGGCAGAGTCTAAAATTTGAGAGAGTGCTGGACTCACATGGAAATTTGAAGTTATTGATATATATATATGGCATTTAAATCTAAATATCATATGATATGTGGTATTTAAAGCTATGAGACTAGATGAGATCACTAACGGCGGGAGTATAGATAAAGAAGAGGACTCAGAACTGACTTTGTGACTAGCTCGAGAAAAGCTGAGTTGATGAACAAAACAAATGAGTCGTGATAGCAGTTAGCACACTCCTCCACAAAGTAACTCAGATCAAGAGCACCACATATGTCACTCAGGAAAGCAGCAAAATGGAGCTGTTTACAACTTGAAGCCGAGTTCCTGGGTGCAGGCTTCCCCCGGGTGCAGGACGGAAGCGGGGCCCAGATGAAGGAGGTCACAGTGGGAGGATAGACGTCACGCTGGGCCGTGTGTGCTGTCTGCCTCTCAGGCATCCAACAGGGGCATTTTAGTTGCTTAGTACGCGCCGGGCACGGACTGCTTCTGTGGGGGGCTTGGTGTGTTTGTCCCCCAGCATCAGTTCCTTTTTTCTGACTGACCCCCCAATTTCCCTGCAGGTATTCCTTCTCCCGGGAGTGTGCAGTCCTACCGGGAGAGTAAACCGGGAAGCCAGGTCCAGCTTGGTGCTTCCAGGAGACCAAGTACGTGACCTAAGCTTGGCCAGTTGGACTCTGTATACCAGGGTTCTGGCTTTTCAGCCAGCAGAGATGAAATATTTAATGCCCATGAGCCAATGGAACATAATTCAAGTCACAAATACAAACTACCCACACAATTTAAAATTTTCCAATAGTGACTAAAAAAAAAAGCCAAAGAAATCATTTAAAAAATTTATTTATTTTTTAATTGCAGGATAATTGCTTTATAGAATTTTGCTGTTTTCTGTCAAACCTCAGCATGACTCAGCCATAGGTGTACATGCGTCCCCTCCCTCTTGAACCCCCTCCCATCTCCTGCCCATCCCACCGTCTAGGTGGATAGAGAGCCCCTGTCTGAGTTCCCTGGGACCTACAGCAAATTCCCATCGGCTATATAATTTACGGTGGTGTAATTCATCTTATTTATTTTATTTGCCTCACTGTGTCCCAAGTAGTGTCATTTCAATGTGTAATTTTTGTAAAAATTATTCTGGCACAAACGCTTTGAGATCTGGCGTGTGTGATACGCTTACAGAGCGTGTGTGCTCGGCCCCTCAGGCATGTCTGACTCTCTGTGACCCCCTGGACGGTAGCCCACCAGGCTCCTCTGTCCAGGGCACTTCTCAGGCAAGAAGACTGGAGCGGGTTGCCATTTCCTGCTCCAAGGGATCTTCCTGACCCAGGAATTGAACCTATGTCTCCGTCTCCTGCATCGGCAGGCGGATTCTTTACACGGGCGCCGCCTGGGAAGCTCTTGGCACGCTGAAAGCGCAGCTCTTTTCAGACGAGCCTCAGTTCAGCGTGCGGTCGCCGCGTGTGGCGGTCTTGTTGATTGAAGAGAGCAGACCTGAATTCATTCATTTCCTCGGCAGCGCCGGATCAAACGGTACCTTCCACAAGGGTCATAACAGCAGGTTCTGCTTCCTGATCCTTCAGCGCTTCCTCAGCTGTTGCAAAGTCCACTCCAAGGTGTCCAAACTCCTGAGAGGACTGAGTCAGTGAGCGTCCGACAGCTCCTAATATAGTCCCTTTTGCTTGGGTAGGTAGAGTGATCGCCTATGAGTTGCATTCAAAGGATTGTCACTGCTATGTTCCTTGTGCAACAGAAGAAAGAAGGCTTGGGCTAGATCAAGACCTTTTCACAGTTCTACTCTTAAGGGTGGAGTCACAAAGTGGACTAAACCTTTGAAAGGAGTAACATAGGTCTGCATGTGGTTAGTTGAAAAAAATCTGCAACATAGAGCTTTGAGGGGAAAGAACGAAGTGCACAGAATATTTGTATATCTTTTCAAAATCACACATGTATATATATTTGTGGGCATGTCTATACAACTTCTGGGGTCCTTCCCTGGTGGCTCAGATGGTAAGGAATCTGCATGCAATGCAGGAGACCCGGGTTCGATCCCTGGGTTGGGAAGATCTCCTGGAGATGTAAATGGAAGCCCACTCCAGTGTTCTTGCCTGGAGAATTCCAAGGACAGAGGAGCCTGGCAGACTCCAGTCCATGGGGTCACAAAGAGCTGGACATGACTGCGTGACTAACACTTTCACTTTCATGTAAAACTCCTCAATGGAGAGAGACAAACTTGCTGAACAGTGGCGGCCTTTGGAGGACACAGCCCGCGTGCTCTGGGGTCAATGGTGTGTCTTCCCCAGGCTCACATATTGGTACCCTAACCGTCCCCTACCCCCGCATCTGAGAATGCAGCTATGCTTGGAGATGGGGCGGGGGTGGTCTTTGCAGAGGTGATTAAATTAAAATGAGGTCATTCACAGGGCCCCTAGTCCAGTATGACTGGTGTCCTTGTAGGAAGAGGAGATGTGGACAAAGAATCATGCAGAGAGGAGGCCGGGTGACGGCAGGAAGAGGGCTACCTGTCAAGCAGGAGAGAGGAACAGACCCTCTGCTCACAGCCCTCAGGACAGACCAACCTGCATCTCAGACTCCTGGTTCCTCTACAATGAACACCTGTGGCTGAAGCCTCCTAGTCTGTGATGCTTTGTCAAGGCAGCTCCAGCAACACACGGGGTCGTTGACCAGAGAGGCAGACTTGTACCCGTCGTTTGATCATTGTCGACGACGTTGTGCTGGCTTCTGCTGCAGGCCCGTGCGGAGCAGACCTGAGGGCACAGATGGCCCCTCCCTCGGAGCCGCCCCCCGCCCCGCCCCGCCCCGCCCCACCCGCTCTCCTGCCCCGCCCTCCGCCCCACCCCGCCCCGCCCCGCCCCGCCCCGCCCCGCCCCGCCCCGCCCCGCCCTCAGGAGCTGACCTCCTGCCTCCCGCCCTTGCCCCGCCCCGCCCCGCCCCGCCCCGCCCCGCCCCGGCCTCAGGAGCTGACCTCCTGCCTCCCGCCCTTGCCCCGCTCCGCCCTGCCCCGCCCCGCCCCGCCCCTCCCTCGGGAGCCGCCCCGCCTCCCACTCTCCTGCCCCGCCCCACCCTGCTCTCGTGCCCCGCCCCGCCCCGCCCCGCCCCACCCGCTCTCCTGCCCCGCCCCGCCCCGCCCCACCCCGCCCCCGGGAACCGCCCCGCCCCGCCCCGCCCCGCCCCGCCCCCTTCCCCGACCCCGGCCCTCCCCGGGCGTCGGAGGGCCGGGCTGAGCCCCGGTGTCAGGCAGAGCTCCCCGCTGGCCGTCTCCTACACGCCGCGTGTGCGTCCCTGCTGCTCTCTCAGCTGCCCCCTCTTCCCCGGCTGTGTCCACGAATCCGCTCTCTGCTCGTACGTCCGCATCTCTGTTCCCGCCCTGCAGATAGGCTTATCGGTACCATTTTTCTACATTCCATATATATGTGCTAATATACTGTGTTTCTTTTTCTGACTTACTTCACTCTGTATAACATGCTCTAGGCTCATTCGCTTCATTAGAACTGACTCGAATGCATTTGCTTTCTGGCTGAGTCATATTCCATTGTACATGCGTACCGCTACTTCACCCACTCGTCTGCCCACGGACACCTGGGTTGCTTCCCTGTCCCGGGGGTTGTAAGCGGCGCTTCAGTGAACACTGGGGTAGGGGTAGGGGTGGGGTCTTTTTCAGTTACGGTTTCTCAGGGTATATGCCCGCTATTGTTACCTGTCATTTGAAAGGTTTCTCTTCTAAATGTTTTACTTATCTTGTGTGTGTGTGTGTGTGTGTTCAGTTGCTCAGCTGCGTCCTTCTCTTTGCGACCCCGTGGACTGTAGCTGCCAGGCTCCTCTGTCCGTGGGATTTTTCCGGCAAGATACTGGAGCGGACTACCATTTTCTCTTCCAGGGGATCTTCCCGACCCAGGGCTTGAACCTGCGTCTCCTGTACCGCAGGTGAATTCTTTGACCTGCGTGAGTCTTCAGGGAAACCCCTTTATCATGTACACTTCTGTTTAAACATCAAACAGTGAGGTCTCGGAGTCCCGCTTATCTTCCTGTATCCCTCTTCTTTCTTTCAGCACTCTTCCTCCTCTGCACTCCTGTCCCGTGTGAAGGGATCTGATCGGGATGAGCGATACCCTGAGAGCCCCAGAGCTAGGAAGGGAGAGCAGACTCATGACCTGGTTCTTCCCTGTTTCATCTGGATGCTGGCTTCCTGGCCTTCTTGTTTAATGGTGGGAAGACTCTGGTGTATGTTAGAACAACTACAGGGTCGTCTTTGTTTTATTCCTGTCTCTATCCTTATGTCCATTTCATTATTACACTTTATGAAGTTCCTGATCTGGAACAATAGATGTATAGTTCCTCTGTTACAAGCAACAGAAAGCACTGTATGGTCGTTAGCACAAAAATAATCCATCCAAAGAAAACAAGGAATCTAACTGATTCCAAGAGAAAGCTGTAGAGTCAGGTTTTGAAAAGGACCAGAGGTAGGGAAGGCTTAGGGGTGAGAGGACTCGTGGTCAGAGATGGTGTGCTGTTCCTTTGTCGTTATTGCTCTTTAGTAACTGATTGTGTCTCACTCTTTTCGACCCCTTTAGGATGCCACCAGTGATGTAAACCAGCTCTTTTTTTTAATGAATCATTTCCTTCAAGATGCTATGCTCAAAGGAAAAAGTTTCTAATAAGTTTAAGTTGGGTCATAGGCCCATCCTTACTCAGGGAGGGCAGAATGTTACTATTTTTCTCATATTCTCTCCAGCAGGGAAGGTGCTCACTGCAAAGCAGACTCAACATGCTTTTGCCAGAGGGAATCCTAAGTAGCAAAAGCAGCATGAGATGTCTCTTGGATGATAATTAATTTGTTTATTCCACAATGTGACAGTTATTTGACCATTGGCGGTATTCTCTGGAAAGATCTTTCAGATATTATAATCTCCTGGGGGCAGATGCATAGTTTCCTTATATGGTATTCACGATGACAAAGGATTAATAGGTGCCTAGAGTCAAAATGCAAAATAAATTTCATTCCATTTTGCCTGGATAGCTTTCCTTTTACTTGTACGGGTCCCTTCCCTTGGTTTTACTTTTTACTGAAAAATTGCTTTTCTTTTTCAATGCAGCCCTTGCTGCATTGGCCAAATCTTACTTTATTCCTCAAGTAATTGAAAAACCTATCTAACACCCTCATCAGTGGGAAAAAAAAGGTAGGTTTAGAATCTTTTCCTTTCATTGGTGCATTTACAGACCCAGTTAGTATAAGACAGATTTTAGAAACACTGTTCTTAAAGTTTAAAATTAAGTTGTTCAAAGGTACATGTAGCTATTTCATTATGTCTGATGGCAAAGTACATTGATGTGGGCTGTGGTTATGAAATTGCTATTTTATTTTTAGCTAATGAAAGTAGAAATTTAAAGTGTTGAAACTTGGGTCTGTATTTTAATCATGTTTCTCAAAAGCGACTTGGGTTGGGATTTGATAATTCTGTAGCGAGAATATGAGCTCCTGGAGTCCTGCAGACCCATGTATCCTCATAAAACCCATTGTCATTCCAGGCATGGAAGATGTATCAAATGAGAGAGGGTGTGTAAAGACCTGGTTGAGAACATGTGTCAAGCTTTCAACAAACATAGTTCCCTTCCATCCTGTCTTCTTTTTGCATGACTGTGTAGAGGAGAGAGAGGCAACATAGTTGTGAGCAAAGGACTTAGGCTGAGACTTGAATTCAAAACTGGAATCTACCACATGCTAGCTATGTGGCTACTGGCAAGTGACTTAATTTCTTAGAGCTTTAGCATCTTCGAAAGTAAAAGAGGAGAGTGAAAAAGTTGGCTTAAAACTTAACATTCAGAAAACTAAGATCATGGCATCATGATCATCCCATAGGATCATCTAAGATCATCCCATCACCTCATGGGAAATAGATGGGAAGACAGTGGAAACGGTGTCAGACTTTATTTTTGGGGGCTCCAAAATCACTGCAGATGGTGACTGCAGCCATGAAATTAAAAGACGCTTACTCCTGGGAAGGAAAGTTATGACCAACCTAGATAGCATATTAAAAAGCAGAGACATTACTTTGCAAACAAAGGTCTGTCTGGTCAAGGCTATGGTTTTTCCAGTGGTCATGTATGGGTGTGAGAGTTGGACTGTGAAGAAAGCTGAGTGCCAAAAAATTGATGCTTTTGAACTGTGGTGTTGCAGAAGACTCTTGAGAGTCCCTTGGCCTGCAAGGAGATCCAACCAGTCCATCCTAAAGGAGACCAGTCCTGGGTGTTCATTGGAAGGACTGATGCTGAAGCTGAAACTCCAATACTTTGGCCACCTGATGCAAAGAACTGACTCATTCGAAAAGACCCTGATGCTGGGAGGGATTGGGGGCAGGAGGAGAAGAGGACGACAGAGGATGAGATGGCTGGATGGCATCACTGACTCGATGGGCATGAGTCTGAGTAAACTCTGGGAGTTTGTGATGGACAGGGAGGCCTGGTGTGCTGCGATTCATGGGGTCGCAAAGAGTCAGATACGACTGAGTGACTGAACTGAACTGAACTTATCATCTTCATTCAGAAAGCCAAACCAAAAATAATGATTTTTTGACTGTGACTGTGATTTTTAAGATCCAATGAGATACTTGCTGGGTCTTTTCTCTGCACATACTGAGTACTCAATAAACTGTAATTACTATTATTGGCAACTCACATATTTACATGACTGACTCATTTCTACTATTGACTGCAGATACTCTATAATACATTTAAAGCAGCTTAATGATTTGTTTCTTTAACCTGTCTAAAGGATTTGGTTCATATGAATACGATGGCTCTGATCTGAAACCACAGCAAACTGTGTAACCCACAATTTCCTAGAATGTTTCTGGAGCATACCCCTGCCATAGATGGAATAAAATGAGTCATTAGGAAAAGATTTTGTCTTCATACAGGATTGGGGAATTTTTGATCAACCAAATTTGATATACTCTCTTTATTACAGGATTTTTCAGAGCCTTTAGCAGACAAGCACGCATGGTGAGTTTCCAGGGACAAATCATGTAGGCAGAGTTTTCTAATACTGGTCTGTTTTTGACCAATAAACACACTGTCATGGGATGAGGACTATTCAGAAACACTGTGATGGCACAGCTCTTTTACCACCAGCCTGTCAAGAGGCACACGGTGTGGTCATAACACAAAATCCAGCTTGCCCAGAGCAGCCACTGTGAATTGTGAATTTAATCTAGTTGTTCTTGAAAGCTGGACTTTTTTTCCTTCCCCCAAATTGAATTGCAGCCTATGAGGGAGAAACAAATGCTTCCCCGCTGCTCGTACTCCTGCTCAGTCTGTAAATGTTAGGAAACGCCATAAAAAAGAAATTTTAATTCCTGCAGCAATAAATATGCAAATACTCATTTTCTCCAAATATGGCTAGGCATCATTTCCCCTCTTTCACCACCTCAGAGGCCCTAAGCAGGTTTGAATCTGTTGACAAAGCTTTTTCCAGCCATCTCACTGACTTTTTCTTTTGTGTGCTAGCAATCTGTTAGCCATATTCCCAGGGAACCTGTGGGAGAGCAAGCATGCTCTCCCCTCCTCCCCTCCCTCCCTCTCCCCTCCTCCCCCCCTCCTTCTCCCCTCCTCCCCTCCTCCCTACCCTCCCCCTTTCTCCCCTCCCTCCCTCTCCCCTCCCTCCCTCTCCCCTGGCAAGTCCAGAACTGAGTCAGTCTCGGTCTATGCTGTTGACATCTGTCATCCCCAGTTTAGTCCTTTGTTCCTAGCCTACCATTGATCTCCAAGGAATTTTGCTTGCAGAATATTGAAGTCCTATTTTTTTTTAAACGTATGAAGTCTTCTAGTTTTCTCCAGATTTCTGTGCCCAAGTGAATCGTAAGCAAAAGACAAAAAAAAACATTTCAGGTATCTGTGAGTCCTCAGAAGTACAATGATGCTTCCATCCAAAGCTGAAGTTGGAAATAGGACAAGAAAGAAAAAATCTTGGGGAATAGAGTCAAACAGATTGCTCAAAGCTTGCACTTCAGATCGAAGAGCACCATTTTCTAAGGTTTGCTTCGTGTGACTCAGGCAAGACTTTCTTTAGTGTTTTGTCCACTCATTATATTAAGTGATAATATGTCCATTTTCAGGATCCTGTTGGCGATGGGTATTATAGTAAGATATAGCCTTGTCTTTGCACCTATGGAAACAATTTGAGCTTCACAAAATTGAGACCAGGTTGGGATCCAATGTAGATAGGGTAGACGATGGAAGAAAGCAAATTTTGCATGCTGGTGTTAAATCTTGCCCTGGCTTGCCCACCTGTGTACTTCTAGAGCCTAGGAGAATGGGTGGCACATAGTGAGTATTCAGTCACTATGTGTTTAAGGATCAGACGGATGCCTTCAGAGAGGTTGCTTTAGCTGTGAACACATGAGCTGTATATTTATGTGTGGAGTTGCATGTCACGGCTCAGTTATGCCATGACTAAGTGTAGCATGATCATTAACACCAGCCAGATAGCCGAGAGAGGAAAGCCCAGGGTGGCTCTGTCTCATCTATATGGTTTTGTGCAAGTTACCGAGTCTTGCTAAGCCTGACTCGCCTCATCTCCGCAGTGGGGACAGTGAGAGCTTCCAGAGGTTTCATGCAATGGTTGATGAGGACAGAGTGTGCGAAATACCTTTGCATAGTACCTGGCATGTAGTAAGCATTCAGTAAATATTAATATTATCACTATAAACTGCGTATCATGTGGGTTCAAATTGGATCAGTCCCCAGTAACACCATAGGTTGCAGGATGCTCTGGAATGTAAACTGTGTGAAAATTGTAAGTACAGGCATTGAATCCAAGATGAAAACGTGGCCTGTATTACACTGTCAATAACTCAGTGCCCCGACCCTTCGCCCCACCCCTACAAGCATGGTGATAGTTCATAATGTATCTCATAGAATGCTTTATAAATAGTTATTTCAAGATGCTGCTCTGGAGCAATGGTTCTTTTTTTTAAATTTTTTTAAGTTGGAGGATAATGGGTTTACAGTGTCCTGTGGGTGTCTTAGCCATGCAGCAGCTTGAATCGTCCTAACTATACAGAGATCCTCTCCCTCCTGAGCCTCCCTTCCACCCCTCACCCACCTTCTAGGTCCTTACAGGCTGGGCTCCCTGTGTTACGTAGCATTTTCCCGCTAGTTACTTATTGCACACACGGTGGTGTGTGCGTGTCAAGGCCTCTCTCTCAGCTCGTCCCACCCTCTCCTTCCCCTGCTGTGTCTGCAAGTCTGTTTTCTATGTCTGCATCTCTATCCCTGACCTGCAAATAAGTTCATTGGTACTATTTTTCTAGATTCCGTATGTATATGCATTAATGTACAATATTTGTTTTTTCTCCTTCTGACTTCACTATGTATAACAGGCTCTAAGTTCATCCATCTCACTAAAACTGACTCAAACGTGTTCCCTTCTATGGCTGAGTAATATACCATTGTGTATATGTACCACAACTTCTTTATCCACTCATTTGTCAACGGACATCCGATCGCTTCCATGTCCTGCATGTTGTAAACAGTGCTGCAATGAACACTGGGGTACATGTGTCTTTTTGAATTGTGCTTTTCTCAGGGTATATGCCCGGTAGTGGAGTTGTTGGGTCATGTAGTAGTTTTATTCCTAGTTTTTAAAGCAGTCTCCATTCTGTTCTCCATAGTAGCTGTATCAGCTTACATTCCCACCAACAGTGCAAAAGGATGCCCTTTTCTGCACATCTCTCCAGCATTTATTGTTAGGTTTCTGACTGGTTTGAGGTGATACCTGCCCCCAGCCCTCCCCGACCTGGGGACCTTCCGCAGTTATCTGCAGTCATCTGTGGTTGTCACGACTACAGGAGTGGGGGCGGCCGAGTGTGCTCCGGGCTTTGAGGGGCTGGCGGTCGGGATGCTGGTAAACACACCTCAGAGGACAGGATGGTGCCCAGGGAAGAATGGGCTGTAGAGCCCAAACCGAGAAAGCCTGCTTTGGATTTGTGTTGAAAAATATATGACTTTTTTCAGACCCCTTGTCAGAGTCAACCATTTTCGAACATGAGGAATTTATAAAATTGTTTTGAGAGTTTGAAGAAGGGATAAGTCAAGTGGCCGGCCTGGCTGTGAGAACTGTCATAAGGCGACCGTCTCAGGGAGCCCCATCCCTGTTCCTCTTTCCGGAGCACGGCTGCCAGGCTGTGGGGGCCGGGCAGGGAATTGTAGTCTGAAGAAAATGCCTCAAGCCAATGATCTCCTGCTCTGGAATGTCTTCAATGAGGCATTTTCAAAAATTCAAATGCACTCACTGGTGACAAGATCCTAATTAACCCAGATTTCATTAAAAATAAAGGGAGAGCTATTTGCAGTGATGCAGAATTTCTTCATTAGATGGTAAAACAACCCTGTGAGGTAGGCTGATAAAGTTAATTCTGGGTAGTAATAATAACAGTAGCAGCTATCATTAGCGGTAAAGAATCCGCCTGCCAATGCAGGAGATGTAGGAGATGTGAGTTTGATCCCTGGGTTGGGAAGGTCCCTAGAATAGGAAATGGCAGCCCACTCCAGTACTGTTGCCTGGGAAATCCCATGGACAGAGGAGCCTGGCGGGATAGAGTCCATGGGGTCACATAGAGTCAGACACGAGCAAGCACACATGCATGCATGCACACACTGCATTTCTTGGCTGACGGCACAGGAGTGGGTTCCCAGGTCACCAGTGGGTGCGTTTGATTTTTCAAATAACACAAATTGCACGTCACATTGGGAAAGTTGCTCACGGAAGCATAACAAAAAGTGTATCAGTGTTTTCACTAGGGACTAATTCTTGCAGAAGACAGGTCATCATGCTCTGATCGCATCGCTGGGATGTTATTATCGTAGCTTCCTCCAGGTATTCACTGCAAGAGGCATTGTGAGGGAGACAGATCTAAAGGCTGCCTAGGGAAACTGGAAGAAGAGCGTCCTGTGTGCCTGTGCGCGTGTGTGAGCAGGTATGCGTGTGGCCCCCATGTGCCAGTGCATGCAGGTATGCGTGTGTCCCCTGTGTGCCTGTGCGTGCAGGTATGCGTGTATCCCCCGTGTGCCTGTGTGTGCAGGTATGCATGTCTCCCCTGTGTGCCTGTGTGTGCAGGTATGCGTGTGTCCCCCGTGTGCCTGTGTGTGCAGGTATGCGTGTGTCCCCCGTGTGCCTGTGCGTGCCGGTATGCATGTCTCCCCCGTGTGTCTGTGCGTGCCGGTATGCATGTCTCCCCTGTGTGCCTGTGCGTGAAGGTATGCGTGTGTCCCCCGTGTGTCTGTGTGTACAGGTATGCCTGTCTCCCCTGTGTGCCTGTGTGTGCAGGTATGCGTGTGTCCCCTGTGGGTCTGACTGTGCAGGTATGCGTGTCTCCCCCATGTGCCTGTGTGTGCAGGCATGCGTGTCTCCCCCGTGTGCCTGTGCGTGCAGGTATGCGTGAGTCCCCCGTGTGCCTGTGCATGCAGGTATGCGTGTGTCCCCCGTGTGCCTGTGTGCGCAGGTATGCATGTGTCCCCCGTCTGTCTGTGTGTGCAAGTATCCGTGTGTCCGCCATGTGCCTGTGAGTGCAGGTATGCGTGTGTCCCCTGTGTGCCTGCGTGTGCAGTATGCGTGTGTGCCTGTGTGCCTGTGTGTGCAAGTATGCACGTGTCCCCCGTGTGCCTGTATGTGCAGGTATGCGTGTGTGTCTCTGTGCCTGTGCGTGCAGGTGTGCGTGTGTCCCCCATGTGCCTGTGTGTGCAGGTATGCGTGTGTCCCCGTGTGCCTGTGAGTGCAGGTATGCGTGTGTGCCTGTGTGCCTGTGCGTGAAGGTATGCGTGTGTCCCCCGTGTGCCTGTGCGTGCAGGTATGCGTGTGTCCCCTGTGTGCCTGTGTGTGCAGGTATGCGTGTGTGTCTGTGTGCCTGTGCGTGCAGGTATGCGTGTGTCCCCCGTGTGCCTGTGTGTGCAGGTATGCGTGTGTGTCTGTGTGCCTGTGCGTGAAGGTATGCGTGTGTCCCCCGTGTGTCTGTGTGTGCAGGTATCCGTGTGTCCCCCGTGTGCCTGTGTGTGCAGGTATGCGTGTGTCCCCTGTGTGCCTGTGTGTGCAGGTATGCGTGTGTCCCCCGTGTGCCTGTGTGTGCAGGTATGCGTGTGTGTCTGTGTGCCTGTGCGTGCAGGTATGCGTGTGTCCCCCGTGTGCTTGTGTGTGCAGGTATACATGTGTCCCCGTGTGCCTGTGAGAGCAGGTATGCGTGTGTGCCTGTGTGCCTGTGCGTGAAGGTATGCGTGTGTCCCCCGTGTGCCTGTGCGTGCAGGTATGCACGTGTCCCCTGTGTGTCTGTGCGTGCAGGTATGCGTATGTCCCCATGTGCCTGTGCGTGCAGGTATGCGTGTGTCCCCCGTGTGCTGTGCGTGCAGGTATGCGTGTGTCCCCGTGTGCCTGTGCATGCAGGTATGCATGTGTCCCCCGTGTGCTGTGCGTGCAGGTATGCGTGTGTCCCCTGTGTGCCTGTGCGTGCAGGTATGCGTGTCTCCCCTGTGTGCCTGTGCGTGCAGGTATGCGTGTATCCCCCGTGTGCCTGTGTGTGCAGGTATGCATATCTCCCCTGTGTACGTGTGTGAGCAGGTATGCGTGTGGACCCCATGTGCCTGTGCATGCAGGTATGCGTGTGTCCCCCGTGGGCCTGTGTGTGCAGGTATGTGTGTGTCCCCCGTGTGCCTGTGCGTGCAGGTATGCGTGTGTCCCTGTGTGCCTGTGTGTGCAGGTATGCCTGTCTCCCCTGTGTGCCTGTGCGTGAAGGTATGCGTGTGTCCCCTGTGTTTCTGTGCGTGCAGGTATGCGTGTGTGCCTGTGTGCCTGTGTGTACAGGTCTGCGTGTATCCCCGAGTGCCTGTGCGGGCAGGTATGCGTGTGTCCCCCGTGTGCCTGTGTGTGCAGGTATGCATGTGTGCCTGTGTGCATGTGTGTGCAGGTATGCGTATGTCCCCATGTGCCTGTGCGTGCAGGTATGCGTGTCTCCCCCGTGTGCCTGTGCGTGCAGGTATGCGGGTGTGCCTGTGTGCCTGTGTGTGCAGGTCTGCGTGTATCCCCGAGTGCCTGTGCGGGCAGGTATGCGTGTGTCCCCCGTGTGCCTGTGTGTGCAGGTATGCATGTGTGCCTGTGTGCATGTGTGTGCAGGTATGCGTATGTCCCCATGTGCCTGTGCGTGCAGGTATGCGTGTCTCCCCCGTGTGCCTGTGCGTGCAGGTATGCATGTGTCCCTCGTGTGTCTGTTTGTGCAGGTATGCATGTCTCCCCTGTGTGCCTGTGTGTGCAGGTATGCGTGTGTGCCTGTGTGCCTGTGCATGCAGGTATGAGTGTGTCCCCCGTGTGCCTGTGTGTGCAGGTATGCATGTCTCCCCTGTGTGCCTGTGTGTGCAGGTATGCGTGTGTCCCCCGTGTGCCTGTGCGTGCAGGTATGTGTGTGTCCCCGTGTGCCTGTGTGTGCAAGTATGCACGTGTCCCCCATGTGCCCGTGTGTGCAGGTATGCGTGTCTCCCCCATGTGCCTGTGCGTGCAGGTATGCATGTGTCCCTCGTGTGTCTGTGTGTGCAGGTATGCGTGTTTCCCCCGTGTGCCTGTGTGTGCAGGTATGCGTGTCTCCCCTGTGTGCCTGTGTGTGCAGGCATGCGTGTGTCCCCCGTGTGCCTGTGCGTGCAGGTATGCGTGTGTCCCCCGTGTGCCTGTGCGTGCAGGTATGCACATGTCCCCCGTGTGTCTGTGCGTGCAGGTATGCGTTTGTCCCCGTGTGCTTGTGTGTGCAGGTATGCGTGTCTTCCCTGTGTGCCTCTGTATGCAGGTATGCGTGTGTCCCCGTGTGCCTGTGCATGCAGGTATGCGTGTGTCCCCGTGGGTCTGTGTGTGTAGGTGTGCGTGTCTCCCCTGTGTGCCTCTGCGTGCAGGTATGCGTGTGTCCCCCGTGTGTCTGTGCGTGCAGGTATGCGTGTCTCCCCTGTGTGCCTGTGCGTGCAGGTATGCGTGTGTCCCCTGTGTGCCTGTGTGTGCAGGTATGCGTGTGTCCCCTGTGTGCCTGTGTGTGCAGATATGCATGTGTCCCCCGTATGTCTGTGTGTGCAGGTATGTGTGTGTGCCCGTGGGCTGTGCGTGCAGGTGTGCGTGTGTCCCCCATGTGCATGTGCGTGCAGGTATGCGTGTGTTCCCTGTGGGTCTGTGTGTGCATTCTCGTGCCTGTGTGTATGTCCCCTGTGAGTGTGTGTATGTCCTGACTCAGGACCACGCGGAGCTTTGTATCCTTTATTGCTACCCCCTTTTCACTTTGTGGTTCTCTGGTTTATTTTTTGGCCCAGTCATCTGATGATGGGGGAATCCAGGGAAGCAAGACACCAGATGACTCCGGTTGTTAACCTAACGATGCCCACACCTCGGCAAGAATCCTCCTGCGTCAGCTGATGTGACTGCCTGGCACTGGGGCCAGCGGGGGTCCTTCCCTGTTGTTGACATCTCCTAAAACCAAAGATGTTTCCCCTATTCATTCTGTGTTTAAATACTTTAGATCTCTGTGATGATTCCTCATATTCTTCATATTCTATTCACATACATCTCTCTATCTCTTGAAATAGTAAATCCTTTTCTAAAAACCAATTCTACACATTTTCCCCCCAAATCCAGTAGGGTAGACCATAAGGACATCAACTTCACCATTATTTGTAACTCATTTCTTCATCCCATACATGTTTTTCATTTGTATTCCTCTATCTTTTTCTGGCTCTGCCGGGTCTTGGTTGCTGTGCGCGCTTCCTCTGGTTGCAGAGAACAGGCTCTCTCCTCTGGATGCCGTGTGCGGGCTTCTCGCTGCGGCGGCTTCTCTTGGGAGGCGCGGGCTCCAGCGCTCACGGGCTGCTGTAGCTGCGGCGCATGGGCTCACCAGCCACGGCCCCCGGCTCGGGAGCACAGGCTTAGCGGTTGTGGTGCCTGGGTTTAACTGCTCTGCAGGTGGGGTCTTCCCGGACCAGGGATCGAACTCGTGTCTCCTGCATTGGCCGGTGTATTCTTTACCACTGAGCCATCTGGAAGCCCCACAGATGTTTGTTGAGTACTTACTACCTTCAAGACTTTGGGGAATCAGCTGTAAATGGATATTTAAATGTGTTTCTCTTTTCCTCACAGAGCTTATGGCCTTGTTGGGAAAGACGATAAACAGACCACTTCACTAAAATAGATCATATTCCATGAGAAGGAAATGACACGTGTGCGGGGTTGTACGTGTGATTTCCAGCGTGGCTGCCAGAAACGCCGTCCTGAGTGCTGAGATTTGGGTGAAGGCCAGAGGACTTGAGGAACGCGCTCGGTGGACCGCGGGGGCAGAGAGGTTGGGAGGAGGAAGGAGCAAAGTCCCGGGCAGGACGGAGCCTGGCATGCGCAAGGGGCAGCGGGGAGACCCGAGGGGCTGGGACGGAGGGCGGCACGTGGGGGACGGTGGCGGGGGTGTCTGCGGTTCCCGGGGGCGCACGGACGCGGCGGCGGCGACCTTGGCGGTGACCTTGGCGGTGACCTTGAGTGACAGGGAGAGAAGGGGACGGTTCTGAGCAGGGGTGTGATGGGATCTGCCTTATGTGGTGGGTGTTTAATTTTCGTCTACTTTTTATTCCTGGCCGCACGGGGTCTTCCTTGCCATGCGCAGGTTTGTCTAGCTGCGGCGAGCCGGGGCTCCTCTTCGCTGCGGGGCCGGCGTCTCAGCGCGGGGCCCTCTCGCGGAGCCCGCGCTCGGGGCGTGCGGGCCGCAGGAGCTGCGGCCCGCGGGCTTCGTGGCCCCGAGGCAGGTGGGATCTTCCCGGACCAGGGGTAGAAGCCGTGTCCCCTGCATCGGCAGGCAGAGTCCCATCCACCGGGGAAGTCCCGTCTTGTGCTTTAATCAAACCATACCGGCTGCTGAGCAGCGACTGGACGGCATGGGGGAGACAAGGGCCAAAGCGAGAGCGGCGACCGCCGTGGTGAACACCCCGCGGAGGCACCAGCGCAGCCTGGGCTGGGACAGAAGACGGGGAGGCGGGGAGAGGTGGCCAGAGCGGGGTACGCCTGCAGGTAGAGACCGCAGGATTCATAAAGTGCCTGTGTGTCTATCAGGAGAGGAATTCTTGAAAAGCTACAGCATACGCATTCAATAAAATAATGAGATTAGAGTTGTAAGAGTATTTCTATGTTATACAGTTGCATGAAAGCGTCAAGGTGAACAGCAATGGGATAGTAAATTTCCTAGGTTATAAAAATGCATATATGTGCTCAAATATGCTATTTCCATTTTTTAAAAAATGAATACAGCAAACTTGAACAGTGGTTTCTTCCAAGTTGGATAACTGAAACTGGGTTGTGAAAGGGAAATTTCCAATGTTACCTGGATTAGTTTTTGCAGGTTTTTTTTGTTTGTTTGTACATGCTAAGTTGCTTCCGGCATGTCCAACTCTTTGCAACCCCATGGACTGTAGCCCACCAGGCTCCTCTGTCCAGGGGATTTTCTAGGCAAGAATACTGAAGTGGGTTGCCACGCCCTCCTCCAGAAGGTCTTCCCAACCCAGGGATCGAGCCCGAGTCTCCTGTGTCTCCTGCATTGGCAGACAGGTGTTTCACCATAAGAACCACCTCGGAAGCCCCTGTTTGTTTGTAAGCAGTGTTCATTACTTTTCACTGTTTTTTTTTTTAATAAAACATAAAGGGGAATATAGTCACCTCCCAAAGCTTATTATAAAGACATTTTTATAAAGACCATAACAAACCCCATGTCCCATAAAGCAGGCATATATTTTCAGAAAGGCTGTTACCAAGTTTTGGTTCACCATTTTTTCACTGTGGCCAATTGTAAAATGTTTGAGGGAAACAGAATAGTTTATTTCTGTGTCTGACTCAAGATTTTCTGCTTCTCTGTGGTGACTGAGAATGAAATCGGGCATTGTTGGTTTGCAATCAGAATCCAGTACTTCAGGGAAGCAAGTCCTAACAGCTTCAGCTGCCAGCAGTCAGAATGGAGATGGAGATACTTTCGGCAACTTGGCACTGATCTTCAATTCAGAAACTGCTCTTCTAGTGTGAGTTGGAGACCCAGTGAAATGAAACTGCAGTTGTTCAGGTCTATTTAAGTCTTCACGTTTATACATTCCATCTTCCAAGGATTTGCCGAGATCCCCGTAACACCGCCAATTGGTTAATGAAATGTAACTAAGAATAGAGGCTGTGGTGTTGAAACCTAACCTTACCCCCTCCGGTCAGATCTGTAAAATCTGGGTGATTGCCTACTCTTTGCAGCCCCATGGATTGTAGCCTGCCAGGCTCCTCTGTTCACAGAATTCTCCAGGCAAGAATACTGGAGTGGGTTGCCATTTCCTGCTCCAGGGGATCTTCCCGACCCAGGGATCGAACCTGCAGCTCCTGTGTCTCCTGCTCTAGTTGGTGGCTGCTTTGCCAGCAGCGCCACCTGGGAAGCCCAATCAAGAAAATAGGCATTTGCTAATAGAGTTTTATAATTTTAGGGAAATCTGTGATGTCCAAATTCGAATCTTGTCTCTATGTTTGACTTTTTCTGAATGTGCAATTGACAGAAATAGCTATAATCTCTATTATGGGTAGTTCTAAAATAGTCAAAGATAATCTGTATAATGGAAGCTGTCATGTTTCTCAGGAGTAGCGATAGAAACCATAAAATCATTTGCTAACTTTGAGTCCACTGTGATCAAATCATTTTTAACAATATATGAAATCAGACATTCTAAAGGCTGTCACAAAATGCCACCAAGTCTAAATTTTCTTTTGCTTGAGGGCAGTAGTGACAGGCCGCGTGCAGCATGTGGGTTTTCTGAGTTGGAAGTCTGCCGTCAGCAAGGCTGGGGCCGCCCATGGATTTGCTGCCTCAGACTGGGAAAAATTGAATTGTGAAGAGCATTGTTCTCCAGTCGCACCTTCCATGGGGATGGTGACTGCCCTTCTGAGTTAGTGCCAAGAAGCGTTAGCCGCATGGACATTCTCGTGCTTATGGTACCAGAACACAGAAGAGTCTAGCTTAGTGGTTCTCCATCTAGCACGGTTTTTCCCTCCTGGAGACACATAGCAATGAGTGGAGACATTTTTGCGTCATGATTTGGGGAGGGGGTCTTACTGGAATATAACAGAGACCATGGGTGCTGCTAAGCAGGCTCCCCGGGTGGCTCAGCGGTAAACACGCCTGCCAACGCAGGAGACCCAGGTTCCATCCCTGGTCGGGAAGAACCCCTGGAGGAGAAAATGGCAACCCACTCCAGTACTCTTGCCTGGGAAATCCCATGGACAGAGGAGCGTGGCGGGCTACAGTCCATGGGGTCACAGTGGGTCAGACATGATGGATGGAGTGAGTAACAGCAACAACATACTCCTTAGCAGTGGAATGGTGTGATCTCAGCTGTGTTTTTCAAAGGTGCCTCTGATTTCCCTGTGGACAGGTGCGCCGTATGTGGGCAGGCACTGAAAATTCGAAGGTTATTACTCTAAACCATGGGAAAAAAAATGGTGGTTTGAGTTAGAGGACAGTATAGGTGAAGAGAAGCAGGAGGATACATACTTAGAGGTCATCAAGGTCAATGATAGGAAGGAATCAAGAACGACTCAACGTGGAGCTTGAGCTGGTTTGTGAATGAAGTTTCATGTAATTAGAGGATGAAGTCCGGAGGGGAAACCCCCTTGAAAGTATGTATCACTCCGGATGCAGTGAGGACTGGAAACAGGAGCCCTGCCTTTGCCACACCAAGTGTCAGATGATAGTTGGAGTCAAGGAGGCGGTTGGATATATACAGATGTATTTAGAGGGCAGAGCACTGACTCGGGCAGGGAGACACGTTTGAAAGTCCTCTTAGAGGCATGTTTAAGGATATGCCCTGGATGAGATGTTTCTGGCTAGAAAACAGAGAAGAGGGCTGATGATGCATCCTTGGGGCGCTGCTATGTCTGGAGGTGGAGTAGAAGAAGCATCAAAGAGGCAGCGAGAAGACAGAAGTGCAGAAGTGCAGAGGTTTCGGAAGGATGGAGTGAGTGCACTGCGTCAGTCACCGCGAAGGATGGGGAAGGTCCAGGGACCTCAGCAGCGTCGGGATCAGCAGTGAACATGATGAGACGGGCTCTGGAGTCTCAGGTAAGGAACGCAGGTGGTCGTCATCAGAAGGCACCCGTTGATACCCTAGACTTTCTGATACCCTCATGTTTGACCCTTATGACTTGAGACACTAATAAATAGTTAAATAAGAACGAACAAAACCAATATGGTTTCACTTATATGAATCAGAAATTTTTTTCAGCTGATTTCATATATATGGGAACCATACTAGTAAATATCTTCCATATGTTCATTTATTATTTAATTTTTAAATACAAATATATACAGGGCATTCCTCACACAGGTTGTGTCGTAGGTGCCTGGTGTTACAGAGGTGAGGAAAGACATGCTGTTTCCTTTATCCTGAGGAAAGGACAAGACAAAAAGGGATAATAACAGGTGACTTTGTAAGTTGTGTAAGCACCTTGAGGGAAACAGTCAGGGTGCGTGAAGAGTGAACAACAGTGGGTGTCTCCAGGGTAGATGGGTCGATTCCAGGACTCGCTGAACTTGAAGGATGCAGGCTCTGCCATGCTGGTTGCTGAAGAGTAACTGTGCAGAAAAGGATGGCCAGTGGTGCCGAGTCCGGCAAACCCCCGAGTGGGAAGGCACTTGCACATTTCAGAAGCACCCTGTGTGGGGGCAGGTGAGGATTGGGCTAGGGAGGCGGGCAGGGCCTCCTTAGAGGGAACTTGGATATCCATTTGCTATTCGCTGCATATCTTTCCAAAGTTGCCTGAACAACTATTTGTTTAAAAATAAAAATTTTTTTTGAGTAACACATAAATCAGAAAGAAGTATTTTGTAGTACAATATTCCTAGACAGCATTTTAGCAATTCGCATTAAAGAAATCTGAAACACTTGCCTACTTTTAGGCCAAAGATTCCATTTCCAGGAATTTAAGCTCAGGAAATAATTTTCCACGTTCACAAATTGATATATAAGGATGTCCACTTGCATTTCTGAAACTCCTTAAATTCTGCGCTTAAAACTAGTGTGGTGGCGATCGTGGCTTAGTCGCTAAGTTTTCGACTTTTTTGTTTTTGACTCTTGCGACCCCTTGGGCTATAGCCGGCCAGGCCCCTCTGTCCATGGGATTTTCCCAGGCAAGGATACTGGGGTGGGTAGCCATTCCCTTCTTCAGAGACTCTTCCCAACCCAGGGAATGGGGTCTCCTGCATTGCAGGCGGATTCCCTACTGCTGAGCCACCAGGAAGTCTGCTTAAAACTAGGAGATGTTATCAAGTGTAATTTGTATCTTTAGAGAGCTGATTTTTTTAAAAGAAAAGAGTACCTGATGTAGCAAAATATTAAAAATAATCTAATGTTCATTAATATGAATTGGTTAATACCTCCTGGTCCATTCATACTCTCATTATAGAGCATGAGACATAACAATTTCTGAAATAGTTTATTTCATTGACATGAAAAAAATCCATAATATTTAGTAAGCAAAGATGAGTCAAAAACAGCAAATACAATTTTATTTGTATTTAAATTAGAAAGATAAACATATCCTATAGATATACATATAAAACAGACTAAGAATAATTTTTTTTTTCTGAGTGTTGAGATTCTGGGTAATTTTTACTCACTTCTTTCTACTTTCCTTTGTTATCTGATTTTTTTTAATTGAGCATCATGAAGTACTTTGTGTTAGAAAAACACTAAAGTTTTTACTATGTTTAAACAGAACAAACTTTAGCAGCAACAGAAAAGGACATTTTTGTGAGTAAAGTGCTGCAGTTTAAGCGCGTCTTTAGGAACCACTGAATACAGCCCCCACCTCATTTCAAAAGAATCGAGTGTTAGAATTAACGTCTACTGTGACGACCACCTGTTCTGGAAAACAGGCCAGATGGCGTTTATCTTCTCTCTCTGATGTGCTTTAACAGGGTATTATTGGACCTTATAGAAGCTTCTCAGAAGCAATAGTTACAAAACATCTTTGCAACTAGGTCATTCCAATTATCTTTTAACAAAGAGGCAAGACATTTAAAAAATGTCTGTCTCACAACTTATCCTGTCAATATAGAATATGTTTGTCCAAAGGAGTTTATGTTTATATCCATCCTCTCATTTTTCTTGGGTAGGATGTTTTCATCCTCCTGCGTTTGAGTAGCTGACCCTGAAAGGGACGGGAGGGGACGTGATTAAGACACGCCCACAGACAATTACACTACATGGTGGAAGGCACGGCTAGGACAGATTGGTAAAAAAAAACCATCGCATTGCAAGGTGAATGGCATTTCCAAGGTTTCTTTTTTTTTTTTAAGTCAAAGTTTACTGAAGGTGCATCACATGTTCATACTTTTCATGGACTGAACTTGAGTAATCCTTTTTATTTTCGTAGCAGAAACATCCAAAGACCTCAGTCTAACACAGATGACCTTCCATTTATATTGTAAATTAAAACGATAAAACCCAAGCCAGTGTAAATTGGTAGTCTTTTTTGTTCAATGCTTCATCTTCTGTGCACAGATTATTTTTATTATGGATTTTCCATGCTACCGATTTTCTGACTACTGGACTGTTAGAGGGGCTAAATGACTCGAATTAGGCATGGTTTAATTGGTGACCATTCAACAAGTATGTTTTGAACACCTCTTGAAGTGCATACTTTCCAGATCCTGATATTTGGTGTGGTGTATAGCAAAGGATTAAGCATTAAATTCCAGCTCATCTTTTTTAAAAGTTTCATGAATTTTCTTAAATGTTCAGGTATTGAGATGTATTTACATCTGAGATTTACGTCTCAGTGGGGTGTTTGTTCTGAAGTCTACACCTAAGGTGAAAAGCATGTTTTGTTCAGCATCACGTAAATCTACCTGTCCAGTGGGGTATGGACCATTCGCTCAGGGACCCGGACGTCTCGGCTCTTGTTGATTCCACGATGTGTGTGGATGCTCGGTCACTTCCTGTCCAACTCTTTGCCACCCCATGGACTGTAGCCCACCTGGCTCCTTTGTCCATGGGATTCTCCAGGCAAGGATACTGGAGTGGGTTGCCATGCCCTCCTCCAGGGGATCTTCCCAACCCAGGGATCAAACCTGCATCTCCTGTATTGCAGGTGGATTTACCCACAGAGCCAACTGGGAAGTCCCTGATTCTACTTCAACTTTTCTCTCTTTCTAATCTAAAGAAATATTATCCACTCTAATGGGTTACAAAGCGGTGCTTTTATTCATCATTTATTTCCCCAAGCTTGTGACTTACTATTTGAACTTCATTTAAAATATAATAAAGCCTATTCAATCGTATTGTTCCCTACAAAGGATTAATAATATTTTTTTGTTGGAACCAAAAAGACATGTTGTCAGGACTCTATGAAATTTAATTTACAACTAGTAAGGTATTTGCTACTTCAGTCTTTATCAAACCATTTTCAAGTTCTATTTTCAATCCAGGTAACAGAACATCCATATATAATATAGTAGTGTCACATGTATGTAATACATTGTAAATAATTATACACGTGTTAAAACATAGCTCAAAATATTTTAACTGAGAGAAGTGCATGGATTGCTTATTTAACGTGAGTTGGGCTTGGCAACCAGTGATGTAGTAATTATATTTGAAGGAGAGTCAGGGTATAAAATGAAAATTCCTGTAGGGTCGGGAAACAGAGTTTAGTATTTTAAAAATATTTTCTAGCCTCTCACACACTATCTGCCCTTGAAGGGTTCACAGACTCCAGACAATAATCAGTCCCGTGCTGGCTTGCCCCTTTCATCATAGCCCGAGACGAGTGAGGGCTGCCACGTTGCCTGGTTCTGCCCTTCTCCTGCGGGCCCACTGCCAGCCTGGCTTTTCTCAGACAGGGCACCCTCCCCTGGACTGTCTCCCCCACTGGACTTTGCCTTGCTGTATTTCCCTAGGCCCTCCTTGATCCAGCCTCACCTACAGAGACCTGCTTGACTGTTTCTCATGGAGGTGACATTCTCCTTCCTTAGAAATTCCAGAGCAGTGGCACGTGGATGTCTCATAGTGAGCTGGTAGCTCTTTAAAAACATATTTTCCAGGGTTTTCCCCTGGACTCTGATTTAGTGGGTTCAGAGAAGGGAGTCATTGGGCATTGCTTGGGAATCTGTATTTCTAAAAGCTCTCCAGTTAATTCCAATGGACAGTTGTGCTCAGAAAATCAGAAACATCCAGAGATCTTGCTGACTGGATATTTAGCCCAGCCTCCCTGATGGTGTTCATTATCTTTTTAGTAATTACCTCATCATCCTAAATTGATTTTAAATAACTCAGAGTCAGGGATTATTGTTATTTTGCTGTGGTAGGTAATAAAAAAATCATTTGTTGTTGTTCAGTCGCTCAGTCATGTCCGACTTTTTGCGAGCCCATGAACTGCAGCACACCAGGCTTCCCTGTCCATCACCAGCTCCCAGAGCTTGGTCAAACTCATGTCTATTGAGTCAGTGATGCCATCCAACCATCTCATGCTCTGTCGTCCCCTTCTCCTCCCGCCTTCAATCTTTCCCAGCTTCAAGGTCTTTTCAAATGAGTCAGCTTTTTGCATCATTTGGCCAAAGCACTGGAACTTCAGCTTCAACATCAGTCCTTCCAATGAATATTCTGTACTGATTTCCTTTAGGATTAACTGGTTTGATCTCCTTGCAGTCCAGGGGACTCTCAAGAGTCTTTTCCAACACCACAGTTCAAAAGCATCAGTTCTTTGGTGCTCAGCCTTCTTTATGGTCTCTTTATGGTCTCACATCCACACATGACTACGGGAAAACCATAGCTCTGACTATATGGACTTTTGTCAGCAAAGTGATGCCTCTGCTTTTTATTTTTTTATTTTTTCGCCTCTGTTTTTTAATATGATGTCTAGGTTTATTGTAGCTTTTCTTCCAAGGAGCAAGTGGCTTTTAATTTCATGGCTGCAGTTACCATCCACAGTGACTTTGGAGCCCCAGAAATAAAGTCTGTCACTGTTTCCACTTTTCCCCCGTTTGCCATGAAGTGATGGGACTGGATGTCATGGTCCTAGTTTTTTGAATGTTGAGTTTTAAACCAGTCTTTCACTCTCCTATTTCATCCTCATAAATAGGCTCTTTGGTTCCTCTTCAATTTCTGCCATTAGAGTGGTATCATTTGCATATCTAAAGTAATTCATTATCAAATAAGGATTGATGGATGGATGGGTCTTAATGCACTGAACCCTTTCTAGGATTATTCTATGAGACATTATGAAATACTAATGAAATTAATGGAGTTCTAAGGAAAAAGTAGATAAGGTTAATAACTGAATCCCTTGCATGCCACTAGGTAGGTGTTCATTTTCACTCTTAAATTTTTATTTAAAAACAGCTATGATGCTCTGAAATTCCTCCATGTGTTTCTTCCAATCAGAGTAAATGATCTTTTAAAAACTTAAAATATTGTTTCTACAAATTTCTCTCAAGTTATCTCTAAGCAAATAACATTCAAAGGATTTTATTTGTAATGAGTGGAGCTTTGAATCAGAAAACGAATATGCAGAAACCAATTAACAGCCAGTAAATTAGAATAAAAAGAAAGAACTTTTCTACTTTCAAAAGAGAGCTTTCATTTACATGCAAATATGTGGAGGGAAAAAACATTGTAAGCAGGAATTTATCTTTAAGGGATAGCAGACCTAGACAAGAGACACAGATCAATAGTTTCTCAAACCCACTTCTGTTTAGAATGGCAAAGAAATGGGCCAGTATGCTTAAGGATGAACTATTTTAGTAATAGTTACTAAATTACTATTTAGTAATCTTGCCAAATGAGAAAATTTATTAATTCACCCAATTGGCATTTGTATGTAAATTGTTCATTAACAACCCTCAGAATAAATTTAGAATATCTAGATCTGTAGATTGTCCATGCTTCTGTCTTCTGTGCTGTGAGAGAGGCCGTGTTTTTCAAGAAGAGGAACTACTCTAAAGACGAGTGATTACAGATGGCACAGGGCCGTTGGGGCATCGAATGCTATAAATCTGCGCTTAGTGAACAACTAAGATACACGTTTAATTATTTTGACATTCACAGAAGGCTAGGCCTATTGATGATTTAGTTGTGATTTTTAGAAGTTTCCCTAGTGCAGTGGTGATTAACTGGTGGTTTTGATATTTGTTAATGAGGGGTGTGTTTTGTTTCCTTAATGGACTCTACCCATCCCTGTATCCCCATCTACCCACCACCCACCTGAAAGCCAAGAGCCGGCATTCGTTATGGCGACCGACTGTGCCATGTGGGGGGAACGGAAGGATTTCTCATTTTCATTCTTCCCCAGCCTGGCGTCATTCTTTCCTTCTTATCTGCTGACAGCTTTACACTCCGCTGTCAGTTTAGTAAAAAGCATTTTGGCAGGCAGTGTTTATGAAAGTCTGCAACAGCTAAGGAATAAACACTTGGTCCAGGAAGAATTTTCACTGAAAATCCCTTAGTCCAGAGCAGGTTAACTGCTCATGGCAGGGAGCATTGTACCCCAAATCATTTCCAACCTGGTTATCGCAAACTAACAAATCAATTCTTTTCCTTGGAAAAACAAAATACTTCGCAAAACATGCTTAAGAATTGATCTGTAAATTCTATATATAATGTATAGTATGTGATGTATACATGAACGTTGAAACGGCTGTTATGCTATCTGCATGCTTTATATATGCAATACATGTGCAGGCGTGTGAGTGCTCAGTCACGTCTGACTCTTTGTGACCCCGCGGACTGTAGCCCACCAGACTCCTCTGTCCATGGGATTTCCCAGGCCAGAATACTGGAGTGAGTTGCCATTTCCTCCTCCAGGGGATCTTTTGGACCCAGGGATTGAACCCGTGTCTCTTGCTTCTCCTGCATGGGCAGGCAGGTTCTTTACCACTAGGGGCACTGCATATATATATGTACACACACACACACACACACGTATGTTGTTGCTTAGTCCTTAAGTCATGTTCAGCTCTTTGTGACCTCATAGACTACTGCTTGCCAGGTTCCTCTGTCCTCCAGTGTCTCCTGGAATTTGCTCAAATTCATGTCCATTGAGTTGGTGATGCTTTCTAACCATCTCATCCCCTGCTGTGGCCCCTACTTTTGGCTTCAATTTTTCCCAGCATCAGGGTCTTTTCCAATGAGTTGGTTCTCTGCATCAAGTGGCCAAAATTTTGGAGCTTCAGCTATAGCATCTGTCCTTCCAATGAATATTTAGGGTTGATTTCCTTTAGGGTGGACTGGTTTGATCTCCTTGCAGTCCAAGGGACTCTCAAGAGTCTTCTCCAGTACCACAGTTCAAAAGCATCGATTCTTTGGTGCTCAGCTTTCTTTATGGTCCAACTCTCACATCAGCACAGGAGTACTGGAAAAGCCATGGCTTTGTCTCTACAGACCTTTGTCAGCAAAGTGATGTCTCTGCCTTTTAGTATGTTGTCTAGGTTTGTCATGGCTTTCCTTCCAAGAAGCATGCATACATATGATACATGCATTTCACATACATTTCATGTATTATGTTCTTTGTTCAATATTTTCAGCCTATGCCATTCCCCTACTCAAAACCCTTTCTGGCCTCTTATCCCTTTGAGAATAAAATTCGAAGTCCCCACCATGGCCTGTGAGGCCAGAGAAGAGACTTACCTCCTCATCTTTCAGATCCAGTGTTCCATTCCAGCTGTTATTTGTCCTAATTCAACCACACTGACCTTTTTAATTTTTTCCCCTTTTCCTTGAACTCAACAAGCTTGTTCTTATCTTAGTATTTGCACTACTAGGTTTCTCTGCCTGGAATGCTTGCCCTCGTGATCTTTCTATGGCTGGCTCTTTTCTTTTCTGTAAATTTAGTTCTTAGTAATTCCCTGGCTGCCAGTGGTTAGGACTCCACACTTTCATTTCAGGGTTGACAAGAGTGAAGATTCTTGGTAGGAGAATTAAGATCCCATAAACTGTGGTGCAGGCCAAAAATACAGAAAAAACAGCTCTCACCTGAAATACCACCCACTAGAGAGATCGTCAGTTTTCCCAGGTGGGGCCAATGGTAAAGAAACTGCCTGGCAATTCAGGAGATGTAAGAGATGCAGGTTCGACCCCTGTGTCAGGAAGATGCCCTGGAGGAGGGCATGCCAACCCATTCAGTATTCTTGCCTGGAGGGTCTAATGTACAGAGGAGCCTGGTGGACTGCATCCATAGGGTCACAGAGTGGGACATGACTGCAGTGGCTTAGTGCACGCCACCACACACACACACACACACACACACACACACGCACGCACATCTTTAGAAGTCTCTCTGAAGGAGCTACTCTGGCCCTCACACCAGAGCATGTGTCACCATCAGCTGGAGACAGTTTTAGAGCCTCCCATGCCCGGCGTTTCTGATTCAGGCACTTTGGCATGAGGCCCAAGAGGCGCATGTGAAGACGTTCCGTGGTGCTGCTGTTGCTGACCTGGAGATTTCTTTGAGAACTGCGGCTCTAACGTTGCATGCCTGCTCGGTGACTCTTTGTGGCCCTGTGGACTGTAGCTCACCAGGCTCCTGTGTCCATGGGATTTTCCAGGCAAGAATACTGGAGTGGGTTTCCATTTCCTCCTCCGAGTGCATTGCCTACTATAGCTCCAGTACCTAGAATGATGCCTAACACCTAACAGGTATCCCCTAAATACCTCTTGACTCATTCATTCAGTAAATCAGTTTGCTACCCATTCTATGCCAGATGCTGGGTGAGGAGCCAGGGGACCAAGATTCATGAAGAAGATCCTTTCTCTGAAGAGTTCATGAGCTGTTGAGGAATACCACTCCCAACCAGCACACAATCTCGTGTAGCGGGGTAATTGCCATACAAGTCCACGGTCACCTGACAACATAAACGATCCTGGTTAAAGGCTGATTTTCCAACATTTGGGTAGAAATGAGTGAGTTTATGGAAGCATGTCCTTGATTGGTAGATTCATAACCTTTTAAAATCCTGTGTGCCTCTGGACGTAAACATGGCCTTGATAACTGGGAAATGCTTAACAGTGACTTGACTGGCCGTCTCTCAACAGAGCTCATTAAGAGTTTGCTACTTAAAAATGACTTCGGATGGAAAAATTGACAAAAATTTTTTTCTTATTTGCATTTAGGAAACCTGGCAGAAATGAGTGTTTCAGTGTTAGCAATGGATTTTTCCAAGTTAATTATAAAGCAAAACAAAACTCCAATTAAAAGAAAAAGAAATTTGGAGTTTTAATGTGACCAAGCAAAACAGAAATATTTAGACACAATATAGTTAGAACATATAGCTGGTAAACTTTCATCAGTTTTGAGGGAAATATGAAACCTAAGTCAAATCCATCTTGCCCTTTTTCTTAAATATCAACTGCGATTGAAACTTGACTACCTGTCTCCACTGGAAAGGACAAATCTCCTTACATTAGAGGTTACTACCTTTTTTCAGCCTGTGAACAAGCATTTTATTTCCTGCTTGGAAAAGGAAGACAGAAAGACAAATCATTTTATAAGTAATCCCAAGAAGTCTTACTCTCTGGTTCCCATTTCCAAAATTAAGACTCTGTTTAGTGTTAATTTTCATAAGGATAAACAAGCCGTAATGTTTTGAGTGCATCAGAGGTAAATAAAACCAAACTATATTACAAAATAAATTGGTGGAAAGATGCCTTTGTATTTCACAGCAATTAGCTGCATGATTGGTTATTGTTTTGCCTTGAGTTTTACATTCAGAAAATAAAATTTGAAAATTAGGTTGGGAATAATGCAAGACATTTGCTCCATTTATTACCAATTACTTTTTGAAGCCTGTCCTTATGCATAACATTCTTTGAATTTCAATGTCATGAGCAAAATTCCTGGGACGTTTCATTTCAAATTCTAACCTGTGGAAGAAATTCATTAGTTGACAATTTACCTTATGACTTTGGGCTGCTGTAATGAGAAAGTGGCATTAAAAAAGTATTTGTTGAGCAATTGCTTTTCAAGGCCTTTGGTGTTTATAGAGCGTAAAAGATGCATATGTTTATGAGAGATGGTTCGTTGGAGATCAATTTAGGTACTCATATATTCATAGCCTCTGTGTTTTGGAAATTCTAATTGCCAACACCAAATTAAAGTCATCGATGTTTTAAAAAATGTGTTTACATTTTATTATTGCCATGTTCTGCATATTGGATTATAAATATTTATATACCCAAGTGGAAATATGTCTCTTAGTGGTTCTGTAAGGTAGATATATAGAAAAAAAGAATGTTTACAATTCAAAACACCACCATCACACCAACCAAAAAGCCACGCTCATGGTTCAGTCCTTCCAAAACAGTTTTTGCTTTGTAGCATTTTCCTTGCACAGCTTCAGAAAACTCCCATAAGCGAAAAGTAGGCAAAGTAAATCTGAAGACAGCAGTGAAATGAAAGTCTTCAACTACTAATACTATTTATTCTGTTTAGTTGCTAATTCGTGTCTGACTCTTTTGCAACCCCATAGACTATAGCCTGCCAGGCTCCTCCGTCCCTGGGATTTCCCAGGCGAGAATACTGGAGTGGGCTGCCATGTCCTCCTCCAGGGGATCTGGAGTCTCCTGAAGCAGAGTCTCCTGCGCTGCAGATAGATTCTTCACCACTGAGCCATCAAGGAAGCTCAACTACCATAGCTTTGCTCGATAACGTATCGTGCACAGCGTCATGAAGATCTGACTTGAGAACCAATGTTCAGAAACATCAAAATGGTTGTTATGCTTTCCGTGTAATTTCCGGGGCTAATATTTCCGCTTCTGTAATGATTATTGCTTATGAAGGTTGCGTGTTAATTATCTGACACGATTCACTCCTTTAATTAAGTGCCTCAAAAAACTGCCAGATTCCCAATTCACTTCAGGCCAAATTCATCTATTTGGGTAAAACCAGGTGATGTGTTTCTGGGGGCTGAGGGTTTGGGATTCTGCTGTTTCAGTTCATTTGAGGAAAAGCTCATTGGGAGGCTTTATCTCTCCCTGAGACTTGTAACACTAGCAGCAACAACAATAATCATAAAAACTGCGGCCATTGATACAACGTTCACAGTATGCATGATTATGTATGTCATCTCATTTAAAGTTTGCCCCAACCTGAAGAAGTTACTCTGCTGATACTTCACTTTTAGGAATGAGACAATTTGTGCTCAGATGAGGTGTAAAATTTTCCATACTTTCTATAGTTCCTCAGCGGTGTTGCCAGCATTTAAATACAGGTTTTAACCTCAGAGCTTGGTACACGCTACACCACCTGTGACCTTATATTGTACAACCAGTTAGGGATTTCACTATAATCCAGGAGATTTTGGTTGGGTGATTTTGAGCAATTTTCAAACAATTGGCACCATATGTCTCCAAGTTTTATAAAGTTCAGGAGCCATTTGAAGGAAGAACATTCTTGCAAAACCCCTGTGTTGGCTTAAATTGCTTCTATTATAATGTTTTTTTAATAAACAAGCCAAACTATGACAGTCTTCTTACTTTTATTTCTCATATACAACTATAAAACCACAACAGATTTACAAATTAATTTCAAATGAAACTCTAAAACCAATAAAACGGAACTGGAAGGCATCAACACAATAGATTTCATTATGTTTGCCGAATCCAAATTTCTGCTGGTAAAGTGAAAATGTGATAACAGCTAGAACCAAGGTTTTTTTAAGTTTAGTGTGTGAAAGAATCCATCTGCCAATGCAGGAGACCCAGGTTTGATCCCTGGGTTGGGAAGATCCCCTGGAGAAGGAAATGGCAACCCACTCCAGTATTCTTGCCTGGAAACCCCATAGACAGAGGAGCCTTATTGGCTACAGTCCATGGGGTCACAAAGAGTTGGGCAAGACTTAGCGACTAAACAACAACCAGGCCAAGTGTGGTTATAATAGTTCATGCCAGGCAGTTACTCCTTTCTCCCACCATTTTTAATCTATTTGAGCTGCTCATTTCTTCGATGGACTATGGCTTTTTATACCGTCTCTTGTTACGAGTGAATTGTTTACCTGCCGAGTTCACTTCTATTCCTCTCTTTGTAAAAGGAGAGATTAAATTATAGTGGCATAAACAACCTCAACTCAGTCATACACACATGCTTTCATACTGAGAAGGAACGGCGATCCTCAGGTGTGCGGTGCTGAGTACAGACGTTACCGCTGCAGTCTCAGTTTATGCCCCCTTTCTGAAACACACAGGAAGAGTGCAGGTTCCCCTCTGCATGAAGCTAAGTGTAGGGACGGCATATTTGGTCAAGGAAAGCTGAGCAGACGCAGTAAGGACCACTGCACAGTATCCCATATGCTCTTTCCAGCTGCAGACACCGGGGACACGTGTTGATATTTCCATCCATCTGAAGCAGCCTCCATCAGTCAGCGAACCCATGGCCCTGCAGTGAGAAGTAGACTCTGATTGTCTTCATCACTGGGGTTTAGAAGGTTTTCGTTATAGCAACATAACTTAATCTCATTTGACTAATGCAGAAATCATCCATGTAATCCAGAATGCCCTGATGTTAATTTGGAGGGAGTTTTGTTACCATTTAACTGAAAGCATGAAATTCAAAAGATCCCTTGGGATCATTCTCAGCATTCCAGTGTATTCTCAAGGTTTCCTGAGAGTTCCTCAGTCTGCAGTTTGTAAGCTATTATTCTTTCTATCTGGACTGAATGAATCACAAACTGGAATCAAGTTTGCTGGGAGAAATATCAACAACCTCAGATACATAGATGGCACCACTTTAATAGCAGAAAGTGAACAGGAACTAAAGAATCTCTTGATGAAGGTGAAAGAGGAAAGTGAAACAGCTGGCTTAAAACTCAACATTCAGAAAACTAAGATCATGGCATCTGGTCCCATCACTTCATGGGAAATAGATGGGGAGTATGTGGAAACAGTGTCAGGTTTCATTTGCTTGGGCTCCAAAATCAATGCGGATGGTGACTGCACCACAAAACTAAAAGACAGCTGCTCCTTGGAAGAAAAGCTATGTCCAACCTGGACGGCGTATTAAAAAGCAGAGGCATCACTTTGCCAACTAAGGTCCGTACAGTCAAAGCTGTGGTTTTTCCAGTGGTCATGTATGGATGTGAGAGTTGGACTGTGAAGAAAGCTGAGCGCAGAAGAATTGATGCTTTTGAACTGTGGTGTTGGAGAAGACTCTTGAGAGTCCCTTCGACAGCAAAGAGATCCAACCAGTCCATCCTAAAGGAGATCGACCCTGAACATTCATTGGAAGGACTGATGCTGAAGCTAAAGCTCCAATACTTTGGCCACCTGATGTGAAGAGCTGACTCATCGGAAAAGACCCTGATGCTGGGAAAGATTGAGGGCAGGAGGAGAAGGGGACAACAGAGGATGAGATGGTTGGATGGCATCACTGACTGGATAGGCATGAGTTTGAGCAAACTCTGGGAGATAGTGAAGGACAGCGAAGCCTGGTGTACTGCGGTCCATGGGGTCGCAGAGAGTTGGACACGACTTAGTGACTGAACAACAATTCTTTCCGTAGAGTACTGCTCCTTTTATGTATTTATGACACTTATTTTTGGCTGCACCGGGTCTAGTTGCCTTCTCCAGTTGTGGAGAGCGGGGGCTCCTCTCTGTTGTGGAGCACGGCTCTGGGGGCTCACAGGACTTATTGGTTGTGACCCAAGGGCTCACGAGGTGTGGCTCTTGGGCTCCAGAGGAGGGGCTCAGCAGCTGTGATGCATGTGCTTAGCTGCACCTCAGCCTGAGGAATCTTCCTGGACCCGGGACTGAACCACGTCCCCTGCATTGGCAGGCAGATTCTCACCCACTGTGCAACCAGGGACGTCCTGCTCCTTCTTTTATAAATTACATTTTCCAATGGCACTTGGATAGAGTTTCTTTTTTTTTTTCTTCTAGAGTTGCCTTTTTATTTAAAATTCTCTGAACAGTTATCCTCAGTGCCAGGGAACTGCTGTTTGACTCTAAATTGATTGGTTCAAAGGAAATGCAATTTCCTGGCTGTCTACATCTGGCCACTTCATCTAGAGAAAACTTTTGTGTCTAGAACTTCAGAACAGAGAGAGAGAGATAACTGCTCCGCGCTGAGTCCTCACCCAGCTCCATACTTGAGTTTGTGGTCAGCACTCAGGACCGATGGATCCAGCACCTAGCTCCAACCATTCCTCCTTGGGAATCTGCGTAACCACATTCAGCTTCCCCTCCACCCAGCCGTGACTCTGTGATGCAGGCGGCCCGTCACGTCTGACGCCATTTGGATGGGTTCTGGAACTGCTGCTGCTTCATTAATGAAGCTGGTAGCTTAGTCTGGCCATTCCTCACTTCTTGCTCTGACCACAGTGGTAATAGCTGGAACCACAGCAGCTGCATTTTGAGCCTGAGGGAAAAGCCAGGAGACTTTCCCATGTAGAGCCACTGGAATAAGACCAGCAGCTGTCTAGTTCCATTCTCTTGTTCCCTAAGAACCATAGACTTCAATGCAGGCTGTCTGTACTCAGCGCTGAAGGCAATCCCAAATGACATTTACCTGCATTTCCTCACCAAACCTCACAGAATGCAGAGAATGGTGTGGGGAAGGAGCAGATTAGCCAGACACCGTGGTCAGGCCTTCTCGCCCCAGGGCCTCTCTCGCCCTTGCCCCACATTTCATAAATAAGGATTATGTAACAGCTGAGCGCGCTCATAGCCCTGCGCACGCGCATCCCGCCGCACTCGCTGGGACTCGGGCTACTTTTGTTATAAAAGCTTCACCTGGAAAATCCCCGGGGGGGTGTGTTATGGCGTGTCTGCCGCTATGGCTGTTTGCCAGGGAGGAGGGAATAAACGTGTCTGCAGTTCCTAGGACGCTTCGGGTTTTCTTCCATCCTCTTAGGTCGGGCCTTGCCTACCGTGGGCTCCGCGGGCAGTGTGGGCCGTGTGGAGGGAAGACTACCGCGTCACGGACAGGATCAGCAATCCAGACGGATGCAGTGAGACTATACCCATTCCAGGGGTCAGAAAAAGGAAATCTAGACAGGTAAGCAAGTTGTTCTCTGTACCACCTTCCTGGACGGTGTCACGATCTAAGTTTATAGCTTAAGCTGCATGAAGCGGGGGCCTTGTTCGTCTTGGTCTCATCAGAGCTCATCATAATTCGTCATCATTATATCTGGTGACATACCTGGAATAGGCTTCTCAGGTGACTCATTGGTAAAGAATCCATCTGCCAATACAGGAGATTCAGCTTCAATGCCTGGGTCAGGAAGATCCCCTGGAGGAGGAAGTGGCAACCCATTCCAATATTCTTTCCTGGGAAATCCCGTGGACAGAGCCTGGCAGACTGCAGTTCATGGGGTCACAAAGAGTCGGACATGACTTAGCAGCTAACAACAGCAGCAAATACCTGGAATATTCTCAGAAAAGTGTTAGATGAATTACCAAGGGTCATGCAGCATTAAGGAAGAATTCCAGTTCAGTATTATTCTATATTCTTAACCCCATCTTGCCAACATGAATAGCTGACTCCCTATTAGAGACCTACTCCTAATCCCCTCTTTGCAGAAATGAGAGTTGTACAGATATACACCATAGGATTATCCCTTTGGGGGAAAAATATCTCTTAGGAAAAACCTACTCTACAAAAGCTTTCTCAACTTGACAAAAGCCATCACCAAACACTGAGATATTCTAATTAGCAAGCTCCTTGCGGCATCGTTCAGACACCCAAAGGAAAGAGAAGAGCCAGGGGTGTTTGGGAAATTTTCCTCAGGGAAGAGGTTGGGGGGGAGGAGGAATCTCAGCCTGCTAATTAAAAGGATGAACTTGAGCTAAAGAGCCAAGTGGGACTGTTGTCGTAGTAACGCCACCCAAGTAAGAAAGCATTTCTCAGAGTTGCTATTCAGGAAGAAAACCTCGTGGTCTAGAAAGCGTTGCTTGTGATGCAAGGTGCCACATCTTCAGGCCCAAGCCTGGAAGATTTTGAAGCATTTACACCATGTCAGTCATCCCCTCCCCAGGCACAGACAGGGAAGACTGCTTATAATGTTATGCAAATAGCCAGGAGGGAGAAAAACACAAGGTAATTTTCTAGCATCATTTGTTAATGTTATTAAAGGTCATAGCAAAGAAAATAATTGGAAAGATTCACCCTAACAGTCATATCTCCCCTCATTACTTTTGGGTAGTTAAGAAAAATTTTTAGATTTAAGTAAATATGTCATATTAAAATCATGTGATTAGAATTCATTAAATATCAGTTATATGATCTTATTAGTTAGCTGTTGTTGTGTAACAACTCTCCTCCCCCAAACACAGTGAGTCTGTGAGCATTTGTTATTGATTACGAGGGTAGGGGAACCAGAGATCAAATTTCCAACATCCGCTGGATCAAAGCAAGAGAGTTTCAGAAGAACATCTACTTCTGCTTTACTGACTACGCCAAAACCTTTGACTGTGAGGATCACAACAAACTGTGGAAAATTCTTCAAGAGATGGGAATACTAGACCACCTGACCCGCTTCCTGAGAAATCTGTATGCAGGTCAAGAGGCAACAGTTAGAACTGGACATGGAAAACAGACTGGCTCCAAATCAGGAAAGGAATACGTTAAGGCTGTACATTGTCGTCCTCACATGCAGAGTACATCATGCGAAATACCAGGCTGGATGAAGCACAAGCTGGAATCAAGATTGCTGGGAGAAGTATCAATAATCTCAGATATGCAGATGACACCACCCTTATGGCAGAAAGTGAAGAAGAACGAAAGAGCATCTTGATGAAAGTCACAGAGGAGAGTGAAAAAGTTGGCTTAATGCTCAACATTCAGAATACTAAGTTCATGGCATCCAGTTCCATAACTTCATGGCAAATAGATGGGGAAACAATGGAAACAGTGAGAGACTTTATTTTTGGGGGCTCCAAAATCACTACAGATGGTGATTGCAGCCATGAAATTAAAAGACTCTTGCTCCTTGGAAGAAAAGCTGTGACCAACCTAGACAGCATATTAAAAAGCAGAGACATCACTTTGCCAACAAAGGTCTATCTAGTCAAAGCTATGGTTTTCCCAGTAGTCATGTATGGATGTGAGAGTTGGACTATAAAGAAAGCTGAGCAACAAAGAATTGATGCTTTTGAACTGTGGTGTTGGAGAAGACTCTTGAGAGTCCCTTGGCCTGCAAGGAGATCCAACCAGTTCATCCTAAAGGAAATCAGTCCTGAATATTCATTGGAAGGACTGATTTTGAAGCTGAAACTCTAATACTCTGGCCACCTGATGCAAAGAACTGACTCACTGGAAAAAGACCCTGATGGTGGGAAAGATTGAAGACAGGAGGAGAAGGGAACGACAGAGAATGAGATGGTTGGATGGCATCACCGACCCGATGGGCACAAGTTTGAGTAAGCTGAGAGTTGGTGATGGACAGGGAGGCCTGGCGTGCTGCGATTCATGGGGTTGCAAAGAGTCGGACATGACTGAGTGAACTGAACTGAGCTTAATAAGGCTGTGGATCAGATGGGTAATTTTTTTTTTTCCTTTTTTATTTTTTTTTATTTTATTAGTTGGAGGCCAATTACTTCACAACATTTCAGTGGGTTTTGTCATACATTGACATGAATCAGCCATGGATTTACATGTATTCCCCATCCCGATCCCCCCTCCCACCCCCCCCTCCACCCGACTCCTCTGGGTCCTCCCAGTGCACCAGGCCCGAGCACTTGTCTCATGCATCTCACCCGGGCTAGTGATCTGTTTCACCATAGATAATATACATGCTGTTCTTTTGAAACATCCCACCCTCACCTTCTCCCACAGAGTTCAAAAGTCTGTTCTGTACTTCTGTGTCTCTTTTTCTGTTTTGCATATTGGGTTATCATTACCATCTTTCTAAATCCCATATATATGTGTTAGTATACTGTAATGTTCTTTATCTTTCTGGCTTACTTCACTCTGTATAATGGGCTCCAGTTTCATCCATCTCATTAGAACTGATTCAAATGCATTCTTTTTAACAGCTGAGTAATATTCCATGGTGTATATGTACCACAGCTTCCTTATCCATTCATCTGCTGATGGGCATCTAGGTTGCTTCCATGTCCTGGCTATTATAAACAGTGCTGTGATGAACATTGGGGTGCACGTGTCTCTTTCAGATCTGGTTTCCTCGGTGTGTATGCCCAGAAGTGGTATTGCTGGGTCATATGGCAGTTCTATTTCCAGTTTTTTAAGAAATCTCCACACTGTTCTCCATAGTGGCTGTACTAGTTTGCATTCCCACCAACAGTGTAAGAGGGTTCCCTTTTCTCCACACCCTCTCCAGCATTTATTGCTTGTAGACTTTTGGATAGCAGCCATCCTGACTGGTGTGTAATGGTACCTCATTGTGGTTTTGATTTGCATTTCTCTAATAATGAGTGATGTTGAGCATCTTTTCATGTGTTTGTTAGCCATCTGTATGTCTTCTTTGGAGAAATGTCTGTTCAGTTCTTTGGCCCATTTTTTGATTGGGTCATTTATTTTTCTGGAATTGAGCTTCAGGAGTTGCTTGTATATTTTTGAGATTAATCCTTTGTCTGTTTCTTCATTTGCTATTATTTTCTCCCAATCTGAGGGCTGTCTTTTCACCTTACTTATAGTTTCCTTTGTAGTGCAGAAGCTTTTAAGTTTCATTAGGTCCCATTTGTTTATTTTTGCTTTTATTTCCAATATTCTGGGAGGTGGGTCATAGAGGGCCCCGCTGAGATTTATGTCGGAGAGTGTTTTGCCTATGTTCTTCTCTAGGAGTTTTATAGTTTCTGGTCTTACATTTAGATCTTTAATCCATTTTGAGTTTATTTTTGTGTATGGTGTTAGAAAGTGTTCTAGTTTCATTCTTTTACAAGTGGTTGACCAGTTTTCCCAGCACCACTTGTTAAAGAGGTTGTCTTTTTTCCATTGTATATCCTTGCCTCCTTTGTCAAAGATAAGGTGTCCATAGGTTCGTGGATTTATCTCTGGGCTTTCTATTCCGTTCCATTGATCTATATTTCTGTCTTTGTGCCAGTACCATACTGTCTTGATGACTGTGGCTTTGTAGTAGAGTTTGAAGTCAGGCAGGTTGATTCCTCCAGTTCCATTCTTCTTTCTCAAGATTACTTTGGCTATTCGTGGTTTTCTGTATTTCCATACAAATTGTGAAATTATTTGTTCTAGTTCTGTGAAAAATACCGTTGGTAGCTTGATAGGGATTGCATTGAATCTATAGATTGCTTTGGGTAGAATAGCCATTTTGACAATATTGATTCTTCCAATCCATGAACACAGTATGTTTCTCCATCTGTTTGTGTCCTCTTTGATTTCTTTCATCAGTGTTTTATAGTTTTCTATGTACAGGTCTTTTGTTTCTTTAGGTAGGTATACTCCTAAGTATTTTATTCTTTTTGTTGCAATGGTGAATGGTATTGTTTCCTTAATTTCTCTTTCTGTTTTTTCATTGTTAGTATATAGGAATGCAAGGGATTTCTGTGTGTTAATTTTATATCCTGCAACTTTACTATATTCATTGATTAGCTCTAGTAATTTTCTGGAAGAGTCTTTAGGGTTTTCTATGTAGAGGATCATGTCAGATGGGTAATTTTGATCCCTGTGGAATTTGGTTGATTTCAGCTGAACTTATTGCTGTGTCATCTACAGAACAAGTCAGTGGCTCTGATGGTTAGATGGACTCAGTTGTATAGGGCTTTGTTGCCTCGTCCAGAATGGCATTGGCCAGAATAGTTGGACTCTCCTTGATGTCATCTCTCATTTGCCATTGGTCTGATCCAGGCTTGTTCCCATGCTGGCAGCAGAGTGTGTGTGTGTGTGTGTGTGTGTGTGTGTGTGTGTGTGTGTGTAGGCAGTGTGTGTGTGTGCACGCACACGCATGCACATGCGCTTAGTTGCTCAGTTGTGTATAAATCTTTGAGACCCCAAGGACTGTAGCCCACCAGGCTCCTCTGTCCATGGGATTTCCCAGGCAAGAACACTGGAGTGGGTTGCCATTTCCTCCTCCAGGGGATCTTCCAGACCTAGGGATTGAACCTGCATCTCTTGCGTCTCCCTCACTGGTAGGTGGACTGTTTACCACTGTGCCACCTGGGAAGCCCGCGGAGGCAGTACCCCTAGAGAGAGCAGAGGTGTTAGGGCCTCTTGATTGGTTTTTGGCACTGTTCATCTCACAGATGCTGGTCATTCTTCGCTCAGCCCTGTGGAGCTTTCTCTGTGCCGACACAGCTTGCCATTCTGAAAAGGGAAGGGCCCCCTGTGCACGTATCTGGGGCTCTGTTCCCTAGCCGTCTGTCTTTGGGAACTCCAGTGTGTGTCCTCCAACAGCCTCCGCCTTCCTGAGCCTCAGTCTTCACCCCCTCACCTCGGTGAGATCACCATGCTCTTCGCATCCTCTGCTTTTTTTTTTTTTTTTTTTAATATTTATTGATGTGGCTGTGCCAGGACTTGTTGTGACAGGTGGGACTTGGTTCCCTGACCAGGATCGAGCCTGGACCCCTGCTTTGGGAGCATGGAGTCTCAACCACTGCACCACCAGGATGCCCCACATCTTGCCTTCTTGAGCTTCAGTCCAACGCGCGCTTGTCAGGTCAGAGCTGAGACTCAGCTGACTCTTCCTGCTCTGTTGGCAGAGATGATTAAGGTGTGATTCTTTTCGGTGAATGTGCTGGATCACCTAATCACTCCTCTCTGCATGACTGAGAAGCCATTCAAATACTCAACATTTTTAAAAGTCAAATTTCACAGTGGTAGAAACAAACATGGAACCTAATTCTACTAAGTAACTGTTGCTATTATTTTAAACATATTTTAATAAGGAAATGGATTTACCTTAGACTTTTTTTCTTTATGTACTTTCTTGACTTTGGATTAGAAATTTTGTAAGTTTGACATTTCTTCTGGGGCATACCCATCCTCACCAATTTATTCCTCCTTACACTGCCTGCTGTGGGGATTATGCTTCTGAGACATCAAAAATAGTGTGATGGTGGTAGGTCTTTAGCCGTAACTCCTAAAACAGCACCACACACACTGTAAAACTTAAGGATGTGAGGAGGAAGAGAGAGCAGTCCTTGCTTTTCTTATTCGTATTTGGGTTAAGTTTTTAATATAAGTCCTTACTAATAAAGTTCTTAATGGAAGTTAGCATACATATCTAGATACATTGATATTTTCCCCTTAACTCACAGTGAATTTAAAAATAATGTTTGTGACCCCAGGCTCAGCTTTTATGGGCATTTTTCAATTCACGGTCCAGTGAACAGAAATATGAATCATTTGCCACATCAGTGCACTAACGAAATGTTACATCACTAAATTGCTCAGAAATGGCCCCGTGCTCGTCCATGGACCATCATCACACACACACACACACACACACACACAGAATCATCTGTATAGGAAGGCAAAAATCTAAGCCCAAAGCTTGATCTGATCCATTTTCTCCTCTGTGAAGAAGACATCTCACTCCCTATGGAGAAGCACAGGGTGACGTGTGGTGGGGGTAGGTGGCAATTTCAGATTGATGGCCGACCGCAGCAGGAACACGGAAAGAAATGATGGCCGGTTCCGCTTATTAATCATTTCTCGACAGCCTGCCCTAATAGCACCATTTTTATAGCTCTGCGGTAAATTCTGTTTCCAGACTGCAGTCACTCAGTTATAGATCATCCGTGTTTGTAACAGTTCTCCCAATTTTCAATACAAAATCTGGAATCAAGAAGGGGTCGGGAGAAAGTCAGGTGGCTGCAGGAATGCAGTTTCAATGAATTGGGAGCCTTCTGTCAGCTTTGATTTTGAATTAAATGCAAACACGATGATATTAAAAACATGACCAAAGGCCATTGCTTTTGAAGAGAAATAAAAGGTACGGTCAGAGTAAGAGATAAGCCAGTTTGCTCACTGATAAGGCTGCTCCACGCCTTGTAATTTACGGTCGGCTCGCCACATCCGCCTCTTGAGAAACTTGTATGCAGGCCAGGAAGCAACAGTTAGATCTGGACATGGAACAACAAATAGGAAAAGGAGTACATCAAGGCTGTATATTGTCACCCTGCTTATTTAACTTATATGCAGAGTACATCATGAGAAACGCTGGGCTGGAAGAAGCACAAGCTGGAATCAAGATTGCTGGGAGAAATATCAATAACCTCAGATATGCAGATGACACCACCCTTATGGCAGAAAGTGAAGAGGAACTAAAAAGCCTCTTGATGAAAGTGAAAGAAGAGAGTGAAAAAGTTGGCTTAAAGCTCAACATTCAGAAAACTAAGATCATGGCATCCGGTCCCATCACCTCATGGGACGTAGATGGGGAGACAGTGGAAACAGTGTCAGACTTTATTTTTTTGGGCTCCCAAATCACTGCAGATGGTGATTGCAGCCATGAAATTAAAAGACACTTACTCCTTGGAAGGAAAGTTATGACCAACCTAGATAGTATATTAAAAAGCAGAGACATTACTTTGCCAACAAAGGTCCGTCTGGTCAAGGCTATGGTTTTTCCAGTGATCATGTATGGATGTGAGAGTTGGACTTTGAAGAAAGCTGAGTGCCAAAAAATTGATGCTTTTGAACTGTGGTGTTGGAGAAGAATCTTGAGAGTCCCTTGGCCTGCAAGGAGATCCAACCAGTCCATCCTCAAGGAGATTAGTCCTGGGTGTTCATTGGAAGGACTGATGCTGAAGCTGAAACTCCAGTACTTTGGCCACTTCATGCGAAGAGTTGACTCGTTGGAAAAGCCCCTGATGCTGGGAGGGATTGGGGGCAGGAGGAGACGGGGATGACAGAGGATGAGATGGCTGGATGGCATCACTGACTTGATGGGCATGAGTTTGAGTAAACTCCGGGAGTTGGTGATGGACAGGGAGGCCTGGTGTGCTGCGATTCACGGGGTCGCAAAGAGTCGGTCATGACTGAGCGACTGAACTGAACTGAATGCCGCATCCGCAAGTTGCACACGCATGCCTCCACCCAGCTAGCGAACCTGTTTCTGATCCTTGGCTGGTTGAACCCATAGCTTCCGTATCATTGAACTTGGAGGGCAACTCTCCTAAGCCATCTTATATAAGGAACTCGAGCATCTGTGGTTTTAGGGACTGTGGTGGGTCCTGGAGCCAATTCCCTAGGGATAGGGAGGCGAGTGGGTGTTCGTAGATGGTTTTGTTCATGGAGGAGTTAAATGATGAAGGCAGTCTTGGTACTGAATTTGTCTTCCCAATGGCCCGTATAGAATCCTTATAGATTCTGTCTTTCTGGTGGCGTCCTGTCCCCCTTCTCAGATCAATTTCCATCTCCAGTGGAAGATCGTTTCTGTTGCACTCAAGCCCGGTGTAGGCGGAGTTCACTGATAAAGCACCTGGACGGTCTCTAGATTCTAGAACCTGCCCTGAATGGTGCTCCTCCTTCTCTGGCCTCAGGATTCTGAGTGCGGCGCCCCCAGCTCGGGGCCCTCTATCACTGTAACTGTAAACACCGTCCTTTCTTGACTGCTCACTACACCGGGCTCTCTGCACAGGTACAGACGTGTTCCCTCCTAAATGAGGTGGGTGCGTGAAGCTCCCGGGAAGCTCTGCAAGACGGCGTTGACTGCGAACAGGAAGGCAGGAGGGGGTGTGACCTGTGCCTCCAAGGGCAGGTGCCCCTGTGGGCCACTGGGGCTCAGTTCACTTGGGACCCGGGGGGGAGCATGCACAACAAGCCAGGGCTGTCCCCGAAGAGGCCAGGAAGTGGTGGCACTGTTTCAGGGTCATTTCTGGGGATATCTTCCCCAGTCTGGCTGTCTCGTGTGTGTGCCAAGCAGTGCCCAGGCAGGAGACGCCCACCAGGCCGAGAGAAGGCAGTCAGCTGTAGGTGTGGGTGCAGCAGCCTTTGCTGGCCTGCAGAGTAGTGGGATGATGTGAGTGGGCTTTGGGCAGCGTCTGCTCTGGCCTTTCCCGCCATCCTCTCCTTAATCTTGCCAATGCCTGTGAGGTCTGTCCTACTGCCTCCATTTTACAGACAAGCAAACCAAGGCTGGGGGTTGGTGTGACCTGCACACGGGTGGCAGAGTTGCGACTCAGAACCGAACCCCTGCCGATAACCCCCGGACTATACCACCTCTCCTAGGGCCACATCGCCTCTGGTCAGCCCTGTAGCCACTGCATCCATGGCCAGTACACACACAGAAGTGAACTGTCTGCCTGTCAGCCTCTCCAGGAGCCATCCAAGACGTCCAGAACGCATCTTTACCACAGATACCATCCGAAGACTTCCTGTCTTCCATTTTCTCCTCAAAATGTCTTTATTTCCCTCCACATATTTATGTGGCTCTTCTCTTTAATTGCTTCAGGCCTTTACTCAGATAATGCCTTCTCACTAAGGCCTTCAAAACCATCCCATTTACAAGCATGAATTTTAAGCATGTAAGTTGGTGTGGCCACTACGGAAAACGGTATGGAAATTTCTCAAAAAGCTAAAAATAGAACTACTGTATGACCCATCAGTACCACTCCTGGGTATTCAGTTCAGTTCAGATCAGTTCACTCCCTCAATCGGGTCTGACTCTTTGCCACCCCGTGAACCACAGCACGCCAGGCTTCCCTGTCCATCACCAACTCCCGGAGTCCACCCAAACCCATGTCCATTGAGTCAGTGATGCCATCCAACCATCTCATCCTCTGTCGTCCCCTTCTCCTCCTGTCCTCAATCTTTCCCAGCATCAGGGTCTTTTCAAATGAATCAGCTCTTCGCATCAGGTGGCCAAAATATTGGAGTTTCACCTTCAGCATCAGTCCTTCCAATGAACACCTAGGACTGATCTCCTTTAGGATGGACTGGTTGGATCTCCTTGCAGTCCAAGGGACTCTCAAGAGTCTTCTCCAACACCACAGTTCAAAAGCATCAATTCTTCTGCGCTCAGCTTTCTTCACAGTCCAACTCTCACATCCACACATGACCACTGGAAAAACCATAGATTTGACTAGATGGACATTTGTTGGCAGAGTGATGTCTCTGCTTTTTAATATACTATCTAAAAAAATAATAATATACTATCTAGGTTGGTCATAACTTTCCTTCCTAGGAGTAAGCGTCTTTTAATTTCATGACTGCAGTCACCATCTGCAGTGATTTTGGAGCCCCCAAAAATAAAGTCAGCCATGTTTCCACTGTTTCCTTATCTATTTGCTATGAAGTGATGGGACTGGATGCCATGATCTTAGTTTTCTGAATGTTGAGCTTTAAGCCAACTTTTTCACTCTTCTCTTTCACTTTCATCAAGAGGCTCTTTAGTTCTTCTTTACTTTCTGCCACAAGGGTGGTGTCATCTGCATATCTGAGGTTATTGATATGTCTCCTGGCAATCTTGATTCCAGCTTGTGCTTCCTCCAGCCCAGCGTTTCTCATGATGTACTCTGCATATAAGTTAAATAAGCAGGGTGACAATATGCAACCTTGATGTACTCCTTTTCCTGTTTGGACCCAGTCTGTTGTTCCATGTCCAGATCTAACTGTTGCTTCCTGACCTGCATACAGATTTCTTAAGAGGCATGTTAGGTGGTCTGGTATTCCCATCTCTTGAAGACACACAGTTTATTGTGATCCACACAGTCAAAGACTTTGGCATAGTCAAAATCCAAAAACACTAATTCAAAACATTGCTTGCACCCTTGTGCTCATAGAAGCATTATTTATGATTTCTAAGATATGGAAACAACCTCAGTGTCCATCAGCTGATGACGGGATAAAGAAGACGTGGCGTGTATATATATCTATATATTCTCTACCAGCTCCCAAGCGGCTCAGTGGTAAAGAATCTGCCTACAGTGCAGGAGGTACACAAGATGAGGGTTCAATTCCTGGGTGGGGAAGATCCCCTGGAGGGGGAAGTGGCAACCCACTCCAGTATTCTTGCCTGGGAAATCCCATGGACAGAGGAGCCTGGTGGGCTACAGTCCATGTGGTCAGAAAGAGTCAGACACGACTGAGCATCACATGGGTACACACACAGACACACACATACACACTCAGACACACACACACATGCACACACACAGACACACACACACAGACACACACACACACACAGATACACAGACATACACAGACTCACACACACAGACACACACACACACACACTCACATGCACACACACAGACACACACACATACACATGCACACACACACACGCGCACACACACACACACACACACTCACACACACGCAGACTGGAGCACTACTTGTGCTGTGCTGGCCTTAGTCGCTCAGACATGTTCGACTCTTTGCGACCCCGTGGACTGTAGCCTGCCAGGCACATGGAATACTACTTACTCAGCCATAAAAAAAAAGAAATTTTGCCATTGGCAACAGCGTGGATGGACTTGGAGAGCTTTGTGCTTGGTGAAGTAAGTCGGATGGAGAAAGACATACTGTATGATATCACTTATATGAGGAATCTAAAAAATGCAACAGACTAGTAAATATCAAAAAAAGAGGCAGACTCGTAGGTACAGGGAACAAATTAGGGGTTCCCAATGGGGAGAGGGGAGTGAGCAGGGGCAAGAGCGGGGTAGGGGACTAAGAGGCGCACACTCTCAGGTATCAGCTATACGACAAGCACACACTGGACCACACGCGTCAGAGCGCTCGTCCCCTCCTGACCCTTCCGCCTGGCTCGAGCATCTCCGCTCAAGCATCGCTTCCTTGAGGAAATCTTTCCTGACACCACTGTACCCTCTGCTGCTGTTCTGGATCAGATTCCATTTTCACAGACTGCTTCTTTTCAACATAACGTTTCTCTTACTTGGATGCCAAGCTCTCATCCCTGTGATTACGTGATTATTAAATCTCTTCTTCCTAAACTGAAAGCTGTCATCATCTTTATCTCCACCGTTCTTCCCTGGCCGATGCCAGCCTGACCCATTCCGCAGGCACCAGCCTCTCAACGACAGCAGCGCCGCCCTAACCCCATCCTGACAATCTCCTGCTCGTGCGCAGTCATGTCTGACCCCTTCCAGCCCCACGGACTGTGGCCTGACAGGCTCCTCTGTCCATAGGACTTTTCTGGCAAGAGTACTGGAGTGGGTTGCCATCTCCTCCTCCAGGGAATCTTCCTGACTCAGGGACTGAACCCTTCTCTCCCACGTCTCCTGCCTAGGCAGGCAGACTCTCTACCCGCTGAGCCGTAGGGGAAGGGCCCTAACCATGAGCATCTCTAAATACAATATTTTTCACTCTAGTGGAGATCACCCCAGGGATGCTGAAGGCCAAGCCACAGATTTGAAGAGAAGGCTCTGCTTTGCTTTCGGGTGAGCTGTTTCCTTCCTCAGCAGAGCTGAGCTAATTTGTTAGATCCTGGCCTCAACTGCACCCATCAATAATTAAGTAAAGTATCTCACAGACCTGCATCTTTGGATTCGCTTTTGAATCCCTAGAGGGGGGAGGCACTTAATGAAACAGTCAAAGAAAAGTCACTTATCCTTCAAGTTGCATTTCAAAGAGACTTTGAATGAGCACATACAAGATCACCAAGGCGAATGATGTGTTTGGGGGGATGCAGTGATTGGATTCAGCTCCTCAGATTGTGCATAATACATTTAGCTTCTTACAGAACAAGATATGAATTGAAAACTAAACTCAGCTTTTCTGTTGAGATGTGACTATTTTTTTCATCAAGACTTTCTATGACTTTATATAAGAGTTGATTTATATCTTAAAAAAAGTATTTAAATATTTATTTATTTCGCTGCACCAGGTCTTATTTGCACATGGGCTCTTTGATCTTTGTTGTAGCTTCAGTTCAGTTCAGTTCAGTTGCTCAGTCGTGTCCTACTCTTCTCAACCCCATGGACTGCAGCACACCAGGCTTCCCTGTCCATCACCAACTCCTGGAGTTTACTCAAACTCACGTCCGTTGAGTCGGTGATGCCATCCAACCATCTCACCCTCTATTCTCCCCTTCTCCTCTTGCCCTCAATCTCTCCCAGCATCAGGGTCTTTTCCAATGAGTCTGCTCTTCGCATCAGGTGGCCAAAATATTGGAGTTTCAGCTTCAGCATCAGTCCCTCCAATGAACACTCAGGACTGATTTCCTTTAGGATGGGCTGGTTGGATCTCCTTGCAGTCCAAGGGACTCTCAAGAGTCTTCTCCAACACCAGAAGCATCAATTCAGAAGCATCAATTCTTCGGCGCTCTAACTCTTCTCTGTGGCGTGCGGGGTTTTTAACTGTGGCATGCGAACTCTTAGTTGTGGCATGTGGGATCTAGTTTCCCGACGAGGGATCAAACCCAGGCCCCCTGCATTGGAAGGTGGATTCTTAACCACTGGACCACCAGGAAAGCCCCAGGAGCATCATTCTCACTTCTGCCTGGGATAATACTGATTGTCCTCCTCCTTTGGCCTTACTTCCTGCCTCTTTCCCCCTCAAATCAATTCCAAACATTTGACTAGGGCTGTGTATTTATCCCTTACCAAGAACCCCCTTCGACCATTTTCAGACCAGGTCTTCTTTTGCTTCTGTCAAGTAGACTGTAAGTACATACCCTACTGTTGGCTTTGAATCTGCATAATACATGTGCGTGATGGGATTCATTACATTGAACACGTAAGCCGATGGTAATTTGCAGAGCCATATGTTTACATATCATGTCTGAAGTCAAGCTGTTATCATCTTTATTATAGCTCAAAATGATCTGGCATTAAATCCATCCATCCTCCATGTGTCTGGTAATAAAGCTTTCTTGGAATCATATAACACTTCAGTCTCTACCATGAGGCATTCCTGCTGTGGCTGGCTGGGTGCAGAGGGTGAGGGTTACTTGTTTATATGTTCTGCTCCCAGAGCAGCAAGCCTTGCCTTTGAGCGGCACACCCTGAGAAGGTCCAGCTTTTGTTTGGGTGGAAAGCCAAGTCAATAGTTACATCAAGTGATTAAATACAGTGTGGCGCTGCCAGCCAAGGGTCAGATCATTAAACAGGGGGCACGCGGAAAGACAGCTTTAGAATAATACAAAGAACGTATTCATCTGAGAATAAGGGGACCAGAATTCTCGTTCTTGTTGTGCAGCAGGTCACTCTATGACTTGTTCTCTCTGCTCCATTTTCTCATCTGTTTTATATGGAGATAAATCTGGCAAATTCTAAAGCCCTTTTTATATACAATTTACAAAATGTATTGGGAGATTAACCAGCTCTTCTGAATGCATCCGAAAATAAATGTTAATAGATGGAATTATTTTTGATGAGATGTTATGCAGTCACTAAAATAGGGGTTTTTAAACAGTAAGTAATGACATGAGTCTCTATGCAGGAAAATAATTCCCCAAACCATAGAATCCTGGCTTTTTTTTTTTTTTTAAGAAAATATATGCAGGTAGGAAAAGAGGGACAAAGATTTTAGCAGTATGTATTTCTGGATGATTAACCTATTGTGATTCTATTTTTATTCCTAAATTCTGGTTTTTCTTCAAGATTTCCAAAATCTGTCAAAATTTCTTTGATTCCTTCTCATCGCCTCTCAGATCTGAATCTTTGTGAGATGTCCAGACCTTGATCTCAACCATGCAGACCCACACTCTTCCCCACCTTCTCACAGTAAATGTTTGTAAAATCCTCTTACGTAGCATGAAGTGAAATTTGTCAGTAACATAACTGTACATGCAAGATAAATACAATGCTGTAACTATTATGAGAGAGAAATAAAAGTAAAGTAAATCTTGATGAAAATAACATGCCTTTTAAAATATAAATGCTTGAACTTGACCCTAGAGTCACAATGAAACCTCTTGACATTTGTCACAGGTGGAAGCAGCACGGACTTGCCAGCTTCCAGCACAGGCCGACTCAGATGGGTGGACAGTAATTCAGGTACCATGATCTGAATGATTATCGGGGGTAGATAGGATTTTGCAAAAGAGGAAAATTTAGTAAATTTCCAACAAAACAGAGTGCAGGCTTGTCTTGATTGTCACAGTAGTTTTATATTTGGGAAAGTCACTGAATATTAGAATTCTACAAAAATACATTGTGTTCCTATGTAGATGAATTTTAGGTTCTAATCTCAGTTCACTTTAACAGGGTTTTCACTTGTAAACGGTATTTGAAAGTTAGGCCAAAAAAAGAAAAAGGGCAGAAGGTAAGACAGTTTTCCCTTGGGCAGGACGGTCTTGTGCATTGCAAGACTCTTGTATTTCAAGCTGATTCCCTAATTCCCTAAATCAGCTCCTTGTTCCTTGAGTATGGTGTGTCGAGCCATGCCTATGGACATCTTCGTTTTTAATCATTACTCTCGGCTGCGCCGGGCCTTCGCTGCTGCTTGCAGGCCTTCTCTGGGGCAGCAGGCAGGGGCGCCTCTCTGGGTGAGCTTCGCGGCTCCTCGTTGTTACGGACACAGGCTCTGGTGTGCAGGACCCAGTGATTGTGGCACGCAGTGGCCCCGCAGCATGTGGGATCGCCCCGGACCAGGGACTGGACCTGTGTTCAACTAGACCTGCTCTGGCGGGCAGATTCCTCACCACCAGACCACCAGGGAAGCCGCCTCTGTGCTTCCGTATGTACCAGTCCCTCTGTCTGGGGTGTCCCACTTCCCTAGCTTCCTATCAAAATATCTTTCCATCTCATCAAATCTGAGATGCCTTTGATGTCTATGATGTACCATGATTTGTGCCATCAGGAGAGAAAAACGTGCTGCCAAGCAGTCTAAGGTATGCTATTGTGTATAAGATGCGTCCCAATTTCTGAGACATAAAATGTGAATGAGAATGTGCATTTGGAACAATGAAATCTGGTCTTTACCCATCCGAGTCAGGCTGCCTTAAGTGAAAGTCACTCAGTTGTGTCTGACTCTGCCTCTCCATGGACTATGGAATTCTCCAGGCCAGAGCACTGGAGTAGGTGACCATGCCCTCCTCCAGGGGATCTCCCCAACCCAGGGATTGGAGCCGGGTCTCCCGTGTTGCAGGCGGATTCTTTACCAGCTGAGCCCCAGGGAAGCCCAGGGAGACCGTGCCTGAGTATCTGTGATCCAGCCCGGGCCAGGGCCTCTGCCCAAGCACTGGCTCCACCACTTAGAGTGACGGTGCTCCCTCTCCTTCACCCTTCCGTTGAGGTTAACAGGTGCGTTCTCGGAAGACCCAACAAGGTAATTCCTGTAAAGCACCAAGCTCGGTGTCTGCCACAGCAGGAAACCCTCATGAGTGTCCTATGTATCATTATTAATGCATGACCGTTCTATGTATTATTACTAATAATGGGCAGTTGTCACATCACCTTCACTGCGGATTGGTCCCACATTCTCTCAATCAGAATTACCCCTCCCTTTTGGGAGTCTTGCATCTCCATGCACCATACCGTAAACCTTGCTGGTTATCAAGAAGTTCAGCAAGGTCCCTAGACATCTTCAAGACACATTTGGAAAAGAATATTGAGGTTTGTGTATATTGACATGCAAACACACACGCAGACACACACATACCGTGAAACCTTGAAAGGAGAAGTCACTTAATTTCTGGAAATAGCGGGTAACATTTACTCACTGCTGACTCCAGGCCAGGCACTGTGGGAGCACTGCCCGGGCTTGATCTTTAATCCCTGTGAAGATCCTTTGAAGTAGACACAGCACATTCCTAATTCACGAGGAAGAAACCGCGCATTCGCTCATGCAGCTGACGTGACAGAGCCGGGCTGCTTCCCGGGGTCTCTTGGTCCCAGAGCCCGAATGTGGACCTGTGACGTATCGTTGTTCTTTACATCAGTGTCAGAACCAAGTCTATCATCAGCTGGCTTGTCTTGCGAGTTTGTGTGTTTTCTCCCCCATCACCCCGCGAAGACGGTTTACTGTTTGCTCTTTCATATCCAGGGGTTTTAGCTACAACAACGTTTGATCATTTTTTCCCCAGCAGCTTCTTAATGCTGCACAGAGCTGCATTAGAAAGAAAAGAAGATTTTCTATCCATAATTTTATTCCCACACAGTGAGCCAGGAAGCAAGAGAGAATGAGGGGGTGGGTTTTATGGATGCACTAAGGCCCTGTGCGTATGGGGATGAATTCTGAAAAGAAAACTGAACTAGCGCTCTGAGAAAGCGGGCGTGTGTCTTTATTACGGTAGACATGTGGGTCCTCCAGGTAAACAGCTGAGCCCTGATTCCTCTCTGAGGAGCCATACAACCGTGCAGTTCTGCATCTGATGGCCTGAAGTCAGGAAACCAAAGGCAAGGTTTTTGTTGGGGCTTTGTGGATTCAGCCCCTCTCCTGCTTCCTCTCCCCAGTGATGCGTGGTCCTGAAAACAGCAAAGATGATGGAAATTGTAACCAACAGCTTAGTAAATATGCAGGTCATTTTTTCTTTCTTATTGCTTTTGGAAAGATGGCATTACAAACTTGCCAACTCATTTTTTTCCCCAGGCAGTGAAAGCAAAACTATCTGTTGAAGTGTGTGGAGCTGCCAAAATCCTGCTGAGCGGCCCCCAACATCTGGAATTCAAACTGCTTCAAATGCAGGGAGCAAGAAAGCTATTCTCCTGCTGTTCCCGGCAGATAAAGTCATGCTCATTAAGGCTTAGAATGATATCCAGGGATTCAGTTCGACTGTGAGAATCGCTATTGTCTTGTGAAAGTCTTGCCTCATGCTACTGAAATCTCATCAAAGAGCATGAGATGCTGTCTAAAATAAGGGTGATGTTTCCCTCTGTATATATGTTCTCAATTAAAGGTACTTTTATTTAAACACACAGCCATTTGATATACAGTAAATGTTTGCTTACCCAGAACTCAAGCAAATAAAAATTTTTAGTTAGCCTGTTACTCAGATGGCCCGAGTAGTAAAGAACCCGCCTGGCGATGCGGAGACGTGAGAAACTCAGGTTCAGTCCCTGGGTCGGGAAGATCCGCTGGAAGAAAGCATAGCAGCCCACTCCAGTATTTCTGCCTGGAGAATCCCGGGGACAGAGGAGCCTGGTAAGTCCGTGGGGTCGCAAAAGAGACACAGCTGAGTGGCTCAGCACACAGGCAGCTCAGTGGGCAGGGTCGGATTATCTCCCTGTGAGCTAAGCAAAGGCACGTACAGTCGGGCAGGGGGCAGAGTCCTCTGAGACAGGCGCTAGGTATGACTGTAATAACAAAAGCAATGCAAAGCAAGTCAACGAAACAGCTCCAATGTGGAGTCAGGACTGGCTTCTCCCTGGATCAAGCCCAACAGTGAATTTCCACAATGATGAGCCTATTGTCTTATACCAGTTTTACATTTCTTTTCTATCATCAATATGACTTCCCTGGTGGCTCAGATGGTAAAGTGTCTGCCTACCATGCAGGAGACCCAGATTCGATCCTTGGGTTGGGAGGATCCTCTGGAGAAGGAAATGGCAACCCACTCCAGTATTCTTGCCTGGAAAATCCCATGGACAGAGGAGTGTGGTGGGCTACAGTTCATAGGGTCGCAAAGAGTTGGCCATGACTGAGCGACTTCACTTTCACTCACTTTTCTATCATCAAAGATAGATTAAATTCTGTTGAGTATATACATGTTTAGTATGTTGCACGTGTACTTGAATTATTTCATCAGCTTTAACTCCTTAAGTGCAGGATGGCAGCGGCTCCCTTCAGGCCTCTTGTGGGCCCCGGCTCTGTGCAGGTGGTGGTGGAAGCATCTTTAACCGATGACAGGGCTCCTTCCTCTGGGGCTTCCATCTGACTTCAGCGTCCCAGCCACTACTAAAAACTGGACCGCACTGATGCTAAATATGGAATAACATGTTTCTGCCATTAAATTAATCGATAAGATTTTGCAGAAAAAATATTCAGTTCAGGGCTAGATAAACAGAATTCTGTTGATATTATGCAAAACTGTATTGTGTGGGTTGCATTTCAATTGATGTGTCTTTTATATGATATTAGCTATTTCCTCAGTGTTTATAAAACTGATCAAAACTCTGCAGGCTGCTGGTGAACTTAGGCAATGTTAGTAACATAAAGAAACAATCCATGTACTTTAGAAGGTTAAATGAGATTAACTTAACATACTGTATTTGTTGTTGTTCGGTTGCTGAGTTGTGTCCGACTCTTTGAGACCCCATAGACTGTAGCACGCCAGGCTCCTTTGTCCTCCGCTATCTCCTGGAGTTTACTCAAATTCACACACATCCATTGAGTCAATGATGCCATCCAACCATCTCATCCTCTGTTGCCCCCTTCTCCTTTTGTCTTCAATCTTTCCCAGCATTGGGGTCTTTTCCAGTGAACTGGCTCTTGCATCAGGTGGCCAAAGTCCTGGAGCTTCAACATCAGTCCTTCCAACGGATGTTCACAGTTGATTTCCTTTAAGATGGACTAGTCTGATCTCCTTTCTGTCAAGGAACTCTCGAGAGTCTTCTCCAGCACCACAATTCAAAAGCATCAGTTTTTCAGTGCTCAGCCTTCAAGGGTCCAGCTCTCATGTTCATACATGGCTACTGGGAAAAACATAACTTGAACTAGACGGACCTTTGTTGGCAAAGTAATGTCTCTGCTTTTTAATATGCTGTCTAGGTTGGTCATGGCTTTTCTTCCAAGGAGCAAGCATCTTTTAATTTCATGGCTGCAGTCACCATCTGCAGTGATTTTGGAGCCCAAGAAAATAAAGTCTATCACTGTTTCCATTGTTTCCCCATCTATTTGCCATGAAGTGATGGGACCAGATGCCATGATCTTAGTATTCTGAATGTTGTCACCTCAATAGCACCATTTTAATCTTCCATAAATGTCACATCTTTTCTATAGAACTAATATATTGATAAGTATTAAGCACAGCAAATGTATTGTTTTGCTTTTCCACATGCTAAAAAAAAGATCATCAGTTAGAAAATATGATGCCATATAAGATTCCACTCATAGTAATAAATTTATATACATATACATATATACACACCTGGTGATACATTTTTTGTTGGTTTTATTTTTTAACTTTTTATTTTGTATTAGGTTATAGTGAATTAATAAACAATGCTATGATTGTTTCAAGTCAGCAGTGAAGGGACTCAGCTATACATATACATGTGGGAATACTTATTTTTAAATGCAGGTTTAAAAAAAAACAGATTTTTAAAACAAAACTTTTCAGAGGGACCTAAAATAAAACAGGAAGAAAAGAGAGTAATGGTTACTGAAGTCAGGCAAATTCAGCAGAAAGGATACTTATCTAGAAAAGATCACCCACCATCTCCTATTCATTAGAACCTGAGCTCCAATCTGCTTGACTTATCGCGGTTGATTCACTGAGCCAAGTCCTGGCCAATGAGACACACTCTGGCAAGCTTGTTAATAGGCATGATGTTAAGAAGAGATCGGAAGTACAGAGCAGGGAGGAATGCGATAACTTTTATCTCGGTCTCTCAAAGGGATAGCTGCCTTAATAGATTAAGCCTGTATTATTTGTTAAGCAATTTTTCCCGTGGAAACACAAGATGAAAAAAGTGAAAAGTGCAGTTCTGGATGGTAGATCCGTCTTTAAGAGCTATTTCTATGCTTGCAAATAGGGAATGATCAATACCACGCTCAGCAGCTTAATTCACTGTTGCGGTGCTGTGGCTAGAACGAGCCTGTGCCTCATCACCGTGTCCGCTCATTAAGGTTTTCCCTCCTAATCGCGTGGCTGGACTGAGATTCAGTAGCGACGTGTGAACGTAGCGTCTACTCACCGGCAGACCTCGGAGAGGAGGAGCCGGGGAGAGCAGCCCCGCTGTGTGTCTCGGCTTTGAACAGACCGAGGGATATTTTTAGACCAAAAGTGAGAAAACGACAGCTCCAGCTCTGCCTCAAACCGAAGGCGTCAAAAGCTGTGGCGATGTTTGAGTCTAAAAAGGAGACGACGTGGGGTCCTTTATTTGTATTTATTTATCATCTATTGGACTGTTACTGCGTTACAACGCTGCGCTAGTTCCCGCCTACAGCAGTGCGGCTCGCTCCGTGCGCACGCAGACCCCCGCCTCCTCTCGGGGCCTCCGGAGCCCCGAGCTGGGCTCCCGCCCACCCCTGGGGCCTTTGCACGCGGCTCCGCGGGCTCCCTGTGTCACACGCGGCCCCCGCCCCGCTGAGCCCCTGCCGCCCCCGGCCACCCCTCGGGCCGTCCGCAGCTCCGAGCTGGGCTCCTCTGGCGCATCAGCTCCCGCGAGCTCTGTCTCACACGTGGCGGTGTCTTTACGGCGTGTCCTCTTCCCCACCCCCACGCCGGGTGGTTTTAATCATTTCTGACACACTATTTCACAAAGCTCTGTCTGTTATAAGCCGTCCATGAGGCTTGCTGTCCACAGCTCGGGTGAGAGCAGGAGCCGGCACACTTCCCGTAAGGGCCAGAGAGGAAGCGCTGGACGCCTTGCTGGCCAGATGTTGTCTATCAGAATTTCTGAGGTCTGCTGTGGCATCACATAAGCAGCGATGGACGATAAGTAAATGCATGGGCATGTGTTCCAATAAAACTTTATTGACACTTACTGATACTTCAGTTTTATATAATTTACATGTCTCACATTTTTCTTTTGATTTTTTTTTCTCCAACCATTCAAAATGTAAAAAATATGCATACTTAACCTCTGAGCTGTGTTAGATAGAAAACCCAGATTTGGCCATCGTTTGCCAATCCCAGGATGGTGGTGGTCATTGGCTAGCATTTTGTCAAAAACTGTCATGGAGACTGAGTGTTGTTTAGGTGTCAGGAGCCAGGCACTGGAGCTGTTCAGTTGATTAGTTATGTCCAGCTCTTTGTGACCCCCAAGGGCTGCAGCATGCCAGGCTTCCCTTCAGTATCTTCTAGAGTTTGCTCAAATTTGTGTCCATTGAGACGGTGATGCTATCTAACCTTCTCATCCTCTGCCCCCCCCTTCTCTTTTAGCTTTCAATCTTTCCCAGCATCAGGGTCTTTCCCAATGAGTCAGCCCTTCAAATCAGGTGGCCAAAGTTTTGGAGCTTTAGCTTCAGCATCAGTCCTTCCAAGGAATATTCAGGGTTGATTTCCTTTAGAATTGACTGGTTATATCTCCTTGCAGTCCAAGGGATTCTTCAAGAATCTTCTCCAGTATCACAATTCAAAAGCATAAATTCTTTAGTGCTCAGCCTTCTTTATGGTCCAACTCCCACATCTGTATGTGACTCCTGGAAAAACTGTGGTTTTGACTACACGGACTTTGGTTGGCAAAGAGATATCTCTGCTTTTTAATATGCTGTCTAGGTTTGTCATAGCTTTCCTTCCAAGGAGCAAGCGATTTTTAATTTCATGGCTGTAGTCACCATCTGCAGTGATTTTGGAGCCAAAGAAAAAAAATCTGTCCTTGTTTCTACTTTTCCCCATCTATTTGTCATGCTACTGCTGCTGCTAAGTCACTTCAGTCGTGTCCGACTCCATGTGATCCCATAGACGGCAGCCCACCAGGTTCCCCCGTCCCTGGGATTCTCCAGGCAAGAACACTGGAGTGGGTTGCCATTTCCTTCTCCAATGTGTGAAAGTGAAAAGTGAAAGTGAAGTTGCTCAGTCGTGTCCGACTTAGCGACCCCATGGACTGCAGCCTACCAGGCTCCTCCATCCATGGGATTTTCCAGGCAAGAGTACTGGGGTGGGGTGCCATTGCCTTCTCCGCTATTTGCCATGAAATGATGGCAAAAAACCAGATGCCATGATCTTAGTTTTTTTTTAAATATTGAGTTTTAAGTTAGAGCAGCATTATTGCCTTGCTCTGCTTCTTATTAGTTGTGGCCCCATGAGTCAGTTATTTAAGGTGCCTAACCTCAGTCCTCTCATCTGTAAAATGGGGATTAAAAAAAAGTCACTGGTTTGGCTGTGTCAGGGCTTGGTCGATCGCGCGGGCCCTCGCTGTGGCCCCCGTTCTGGTCCTGTGCGTCCTCTAGCTGTGGTGCACAGGCTCCATAGTCGTGGTGAGCAAGCTTGGTTTCTCTGCGGCATGTGGGATCTTAGTTCCCCGACCAGGCATCAAACCCAAGTCCCCGGCATTGCAAGAAGGTTTCCTAACCTCTGGATCAACAAGAAGACCCTGGATGATCTAGCTTGTAAGGTTGTTGTACAGACTCAGTAAGTGTAAGAAAAAGCCACTGATTACTGGAATAAATTAGGTGATTATGTTCAGATTGTTTCCTTGGAGCGCAATGTGCAGTCTGGATTCATTTCTCACGCACCTAACATAGCCAGCTTTAGCTGGAGGACCACGGACTTCGGGGAGGCTTGGAAACAGAGGAGGCTTGTGTGTGAGTTCTGTTTACCTTGTTATATTAAGGAGCATCCTCAGCCTTATCAGCTCATCCAGGGGGCATACAAAGCAGTGAAGGTCACCGTGGCTGACTGTAGGCGCTCAAGGACTCTGCAGCATGTTGCAGCCTCATCTGGCTGCTTAAGAGCCTCTCAGGGCTTCTGCAGAACAGCCCTTGACTCACATCCTTGAAGCTAGGCTGGCCATTTGTTTGCGGAGAGCTGTGAAGCCAGGGAGCTTAATCCTTCGCCCACACTCTAACAGATGTGGGCATGGCCTTACAGGCCCTCCACCAAAAGAAGGATGGAACTGGTGTTTTAGCCAAATGGGGCTGGACCGAGGGAGGCCTGTAAGGAACTCTCCAGGGTGGTCTGCCAAGGAATACATCACAGGGAAGGTGCACAGGAGAACTTCAAGCCGAGCCAGTGCGTGCAGTAGCTAAGCTTCGGAGACTCGGCTCTCATGCTCAGCCTCACCTGCAGATGGCTCACGCGGGGTCCCAGGGCTTCACCGGGGTCTCACACCCTCCTCATGAATGGCCTCGGCTGTCCTGCTTTGGAAGTAGTCCTCCTCTGCCAAAGTGTGTTTCTGTCATTAACGTTCATGGCGATTTGTGTCGTACACCTCTTAACCACCTCTTAGTATTTTCCTTTAAAGTTGCATGTTTTAGAAGACAAAAACGGACACGAAGTAAGGTCCACCGGAAGGTGAATGGATAAATAAACTAAGGTAAATGCGTAAGGGACTATGGGCTTCCCCAGTGTCTCAGCAGTGAAGAAAAGAATCCACTTGCAATGCAGGAGATGAAGGAGACGTGGGTTCGATCCCTGGGTTGGGAAGAGCCCCTGGTGGAGGACATGGCAACCCACTCCAGTGTTCTTGCCTGGAGAATCCCAGGGACAGAGGAGCCTGGGGGGCTACAGTCCACGGGGTCACACAGAGCTGGACATGACTGAAATGACTGCACACACATGCGTGTGTAAGGGAACAGGATGCACAGTTAACATGAAGGAACAAGAGCTACCTGTATCATTACTGCACACTCAGTGTCGACTTACACATATCATTAACGGTGAGAAAAAAAGCAAGTTGCAGAAGGATACATACAGTTTGACACCACAAATACAGTGCTTTGGGGACCAAAAAATCTTTTTTCAAGACTTTTATCAACATTAATATTACAATTTTAAAATATTTTGATCATTCTATTATAGGCAAAAATGATTTCTTGTTTTCATTTGCATTTCCCTGTGTTTTCTTGGACATGTTTTTTCTTCTATGAATTGCTTGTTTTCTATTAGAATTTTCATCTTTTCTTACTAATCTGTGAAACTTCTTTATACACCAGGAATGCAATTATTTTGTTTTGCTTTTTAATTTTAATGTTATTGTCCAGTCACTCAGTTATCTTTGACTCTTTGCAACCCCATGGACTGCTCACCAGGCCTCCCTGTCCTTCACCATCTCCCAGAGCTTGCTCAAACTCATGTCCACTGAGTTGGTGATGTCATCCAACCATCTCATCCTCAGTCATCCCGTTCTTCTCCTGCCTTCAATCTTTCCCAGCATCAGGGTCTTTTCCAATGAGTCAGTTCTTCGAATGAAGTGGCCAAAGTATTGGAGTTTCAGCTTCGGCATCAGTCCTTCCAATGAATGTTCAGGGTTGATTTCCTTTAGGATGGACTGTCCATAGGAGACCTGAGTGCCCATGGGACTCTCCTGAGAACCCCCGCCCCACTCTGAATTCACCCCCACAGGCTGGGTGAACGCTGGTCCCCCACTCTAGGTTCTATGTCAAAAGGGTGGTGTAAATGCTACAAGAAATATTTTGTGATTTACCGTTTAGCCTGTCCCAGGCTGGTCATTCAGCCAGCTGGATGTTTGAGATTGATTTTCAGTGTATGGCCTGAAGCTGTCCCCTTTCCCCGGTCTGTCATGGACCATTCCCTCTGTCGTTGCGGGCGGTACTCCTCTTGTTAAAACTCTTCTCTAAATACTGGTATCCTTCAAGGTCTGTTCTCTTCCACTCCAGTAGTTGAACATGGAAGCAGGGAAGACTTTCCAAATGTCATACCCTTGTGATTAGCATCCAGGTAATTCCGTTAGTGAGTGTTCTGACTCTTTTTTATTTCTTCTAGGTCCTTATTAAACATTTCTTGCATCTTCTCAATCTTTGTCTCCAGGGTATTTATCTGTAACTCCATTTTATTTTTAAGATTTTGGATCATTTTTATTATCATTATTTTAAATTCTTTTTCAGGTAGATTCCCTATCTCCTCCTCTTTTGTTTGACTTGGTGGGCATTTTTCATGTTCCTTTACCTGTTGGGTATTTCTCTGCCTTTTCATCTTGTTTAGATTGCTGTGTCTGGAGTGGGCTTTCTGTATTCTGGAGGTCTGTGGTTCCTTTTTAATGTGGAGGTTTCACCCAGTGGGTGGGGTTGGATGATTGGCTTGTCAAGGTTTCCTGGTTAGGGAAGCTTGCATCGGTGTTCTGGTGCGTGGGACTTGATTTCTTCTCTCTGGAGAGCAATGGAGTGCCCAGTAATGAGTTTTGAGATGGGTCTATGTGTTAGGTGTGACCTTGGGCAGCCTGTATGTTGACGCTCAGGGCTATGTTCCTGTGTTGCTGGGGAATTTGCGTGGTATGTCTTGCTCTGGAACTTATTAGCTCTTGGGTGGTGGTTGGTTTCAGTGTAGCTATGGAGGCTTTTGGATGGTCTCTTTTTACTTAATGTTCCCTGTAGTCAGGAGTTTTCTGGTGTTCTCAGGTTTTGGGCTTAAGTCTCCTGCCTCTGGATTTCAGTTTTATTCTTCCTGTAGTCTCAGGACTTCTCCAACTATACAGCACTGATAATAAAACTTCTAGGTTAATGGTGAAAAGATTCTCCACCATGAGGGACACCCAGAGAGGTTCACAGAGTTACATGAAGAAGAGGAGAGGGAGGAGGGAGATAGAGATGAGCAGGAGGAGAAAAGGGAGACTCAAGAGGAGAGAGACAGATCTACACAGTTCTCTGTTCCCAGAGTGTTCTCCGTAGCCCAGATACCCATGGAGATTCACAGAATTGGATTGGGAAGAGAAGGGGAAGGGAGGAAATAGAGGTGATCTGAGATAGAAAATGGAGAGTCAAAAGTGGGAGATAGTAATCAACACACTCCTGAGTAAAAATGGAAACTGAATATTGGATTCTTAAATGTCCAAAATTGATATCAAATACTGAAAAACAAAGATTAAAAATCTAGAGTAGAGGTTAGACTCTTAAAAATACAATATTAAAAGCAAAAACAAAAACACAAAAAATTTTAGAAATATATACGAAGTTCGGTTTAAAAATAGGGCTTCTCCTTTTTTCTTTTGGAAGGTTATAGTGAAGTGAAAATGAAAATTAAGGAGTAATAGAGAAGTAATAGAGGACTTTAAAAGAAAATAAGAGAAAAAATATAACAGGAAAAAAATTTTTTTTTCGTAATTAAAATAGTAAAAATACATGAAAATGAAAGTTAAGGAGTAATGGGGGAGTAATACGGAATTTTAAAAGAAAAGAAAAAAAGAAAAGAAAAAAATTTTTTTAATTAAAAAAAAATGTAAAAATATACCTAGGAATTTCTCTGGCGCTGTTGCGGTCAGTGTGGGTTCGGCTCAGTTTCAGATAGCTCCTCGTTGCAGTTCACACTCCTCGGTATCTACAGGCCCTCCCGGTGTTGTCGGTGTCACCCACCGGGATTTAACCTGCTGTAGCGGTCCCTTCGGAAGCGGCCCCCTCTGTTTGTGGGGCTTCTGTCTGCCGCCTCTTCGGTGTCTGACTCCCGCCCTGGCACAGGCGGCGGCGGTCTCCTGCTCAGGTTCGCTGGTTCCTGCGCGCTGCGGGGAGGGGGCGCTGCGGGCAGACAGTGCCGTGTGCGGGGCGCGCTCGCCGCGTTCCGGCCTCCCTGGGTTTGCCCGCTCACGGTGTGCGCTCTCCCCGCCTGCGCTGCTCAGGCTCCCGGCTGCTCTGCATGGAGCGGGCCCTGCGTGGCGCGCGGCTCCAGTCTTCGGGCTCCCCACAAAGCGCGGGCTCGGCTGCGCCTGCGTTCTGTGCCTTCCCCGCCCGAGCGGCTCAGGCCGCCAGGGGCTTCGCGGGCGCGCTCTCGCCGGTGCGGCGCCGTCTCCCCTCTGCGGCCCCAGCCTCGGTGTCTGCGCGAGCGCCAGTCCGGTGCCCGAGGCTTGTGTTTGTTCGCAGGAGCTGGCCTCTAGCCGCGACCCTCCCGGCGGATGTCGACCATCCAGAATCTTGGGAGGTCTTTGGTTAGAAACTGGAGGCCAACAGCTAGCGCTTCTCCGGGATTGCTCAGTCCCTTTGTTCTGCGAATGACCAGCAGGTCAATTTTCTCTCTCTCTTGCTATCCCCCAGTTTAAGTTGCTATCTCACGTTAGCTCCCTCCGATGGCCCTCAGGGCACTCAGGCCCGGTCCTCACCCGCAGCAATGCCGCAGCTCGTCTCCGTTCCGCCCCCACTTGCTGGTGGCGGATGCGGGCGTCTGGGGTACTTTTCTGCTGGGAGTTGCTTCTAGGCATGTAATCTGTGAGTTTTATTTATTTTTCCTCCCAGTTAGGTTGCCCTTCGAGATTTGAAACTTCCCCCAGACCCGCCCGTGAGAGGGCTTCCTGGTGTTTGGAAACTTCCTCTATTAAGACTCCCTTCCCCGGACGGGTCTCTGTCCCTCGCTCTTTTGTCTCTCTTTTTATCTTCTATATTTTGTCCTACCCCCTTTTGAAGACAATGGTCTGCTTTTCTGGGCGCCTGATGACCTCTGTTAGCGGTCAGAAGTTGTTTTGCGGAGTTTGCTCAGCGTTCAAATGTTCTTTCCATGAATTTGTAGGAGAGGAAGTCATCTCCCCGTCCTGTTCCTCCACCAGCTTGGCTCCTCCCCTGGTCAGTGTTCTGTGCTTGCAGCTGCAGTGAAGCGGCCACAGCCCTCCTGAAACATACACAGCCTGAGACAGACATAAGGTTGGCCTATCTGATTTGCCCAGTTCTCCTGAGACCAGCTCTTTCTACTCTCAGAATTTCATATTACATGTGTATGATGACTTTGACTAACATTTTCTTTCTTTTTTTTTTTTTTTTACATTTTCTACTAGAGAAGCATCTCCAAAGCAAACACATTCTCTACTTATTTCCGTTTGCAAATCTACTTCTTTTTCACCAGCTATCTTTATGGGGTATTTCAACAGGCATGTGGAACTGTCAATATATAATAAATATAAGTCAGAAGGCAGATTAACGGCAGGTGAGAGAGAACTTCTGTATGTGTAGAAGGCAGAAGGGAAAAGGCAAGCATTTAAGTCAGACCTCCTGGAAATATTTCACAGAAATGGGGTTTTGCAGCTATTGGAATTTCACTAAACCAATAAGAGGAGGCTCAAATCATCTAGTTCAAAGATGGTCAGACTTTTCCAGGAAAGGGGCAGCTAGGAAGGATTTTGGAGTCACATAGTCTCTGTTCTGACTCCCCTTCTCTGCCATTGTAGCAGGAAAGCAACCACAGACAGCAGAAAAGACTCGACCGTGACTGTGCTCCAATAAAACTTTATTGACAGTGACAGGTGCTGGGCCAGATTCAGCCCAAAGATGTACTCGAATGGTGTCTGAGCTAGTTTATGTACGTCATACAGAGCAGAAGATATTTGTTTTATCCCACAACCTGAAAAGTGTATACCTTCCATACCTACCTTCTCTTGGGGGGTGGGGGGGGGGAAGTGGTTTCTTTCCTTTTTTAAAGTTTGTGTTTATTTACTTGGTTGACAAGTCTTAGTTGTGACACGTGGACTCTAGTTGTGGCACACAGGCACAGTTGCTCCTTGGCATGTGGAATCTTAGTTCCCTGACCAGGCATTGAACTTGAGTCCCCTGCATTACAAGGCAGATTCTTAACCCCTGCACCACCAGGGAAGTCTCTCTTCCTACTTTTAAATTTGATCAGTAGCCTGTCATATTTGTGTCTTTAAATACCATTTTTAAAGTAGCTCAACTCATTGTACTATTTCGAAATTGCCAAGTTGGCTTTGATTTTCATTGGCATGCAATCCTTCCATATTTCCAAGAACTGCCAACATCCCTAAGAAGAATTCTTTAATGAAAACATCAATAGTGAAATAATAAGTTCTCACTTTGAAAAAGTTCAGCAGTGGCATTAAGGACTTTTAGCTGGGGTATCAAATATTGGAAGGATTAAAATTTTAATTGCAGCAATGATAATGGTACTATTTATTTAGCATTCATTATGGGATTGGCTCTACTAAACCTTTGTGCCTTAAAAGAGATGGCTGTTCTTATCCCCATTATAAATTTGAAGGAATAGAGTATCTAAGGTTTTAAATGATATGTGTAATGCCCATATACATCTGAACATAAAGTTCAAGAGGTCATGCTAGATGTGGAATTGGCTTAGGGTGTCACTGAACAAGCAAATCAACTCCCCATCTCTCTTTCTAACTGAAAGTAAAATGTTGATCTCATTGATCTTAATATCTCTTTAAATATCCTTGTTTGAAATAACATCCAGTCACCCCAAAAGCAACCATGTGTTGAGCATTGCTCAATTCTAGTAACACCAGTATTTCTCTTTAGACTTTAGACTTTAGACCAAAAAATAAATAAAATTAAAAGGAAAAAATATTTATTATAGATCACAGCCAAAAGAATAAATAAATAAAAGGAAAAGGAAGAATATACGTACTGTGGGTCACAGGGCTTGAATATAACCCAGTTTTGACTTGTGTGTATTAATGTAGCTAGTGATGATATATCTCCAGGATTTTAGGTGGGAGACTTCAGGTAAAAGGAAAGCTATAGAGGAACTGAAAATATTTAATTGGAACATGAGTGTTGGAAACAAATTTCCCCTTATGCCAAAAATAAGCTCTACTGGATTAGTGAGCAGGAAGCAATTAAAATTTTATATATTTGTGCTAGAGCCAATCTGTGCAGGAGTTTTATAATTGCCAGCAACAGCAACCACATATGGCAAATGTAAACCACAGGGAATTTACTAGAATAGTGTGGAGGCATCAAGTTGGAAGACTTGCAGAATTAAAAGGAAACTTGTCCACCAGACGTGGGATGGCCCAGGACCAAGGGTCCAGGAACATCCGTATCTGGAGTGACCTGGCTGCAGATGCCAGCAGCGTTTTCATGTTTTTCTCTGTCTCCCTCTTTAAAAGATACATTTGTATATTTATTTATGGCTGTGCTGGGTCTGTGCTGCTGCATGGGAGCCTCTCTCCAGCTGAGGCGCGGGGGCTCCTCCCCAGCCAAGGCGCGGGCTCCTCCCCAGGTGAGGTGCTGGCTCCTCCCCAGCTGGGGTGCGGGCTCCTCCCCAGCTGAGGCGCGGGGTCTCCTCCCCAGCCGAGGTGCGGGCTCCTCCCCAGCTGAGGCGCAGACTCCTCCCCGCTGAGGCGCGGGCTCCTCCCCAGCCGAGGCGCGGGGGCTTCTTCCCAGGTGAGGTGCGGGATCTCCTCCCCAGCTGAGGCGCGGGGGCTCCTCCCCAGCTGAGGCACGGGGGCTCCTCCCCAGCCGGGGTGCGGGCTCCTCCCCAGCTGGTGTGCGGGCTCCTCCCCAGGTGAGGCGCAGGCTCCTCCCCAGGTGAGGCACGGGGGCTCCTCCCCAGCCGAGGCGCTGGCTCCTCCCCAGCCGAGGCGCGGGGGCTCCTCTCCAGCCGAGGCGTGGGGGCTCCTCCCCAGCCGAGGCGTGGGCTCCTCCCCAGCTGAGGCGCGCGCTCCTCCCCAGGTGAGGCGCGGGGGCTCCTCCCCGGTTGAGGTGCGGGCTCCTCCCCAGCCGAGGCGCGGGGGCTCCTCCCCAGCCGAGGCGCGGGCTCCTCCGCAGCCGGGGCGCGGGGGCTTCTCGCTGCCGGGCTTTCTCTTGCTGTGGAGCAGGGGCTGCAGCCTGTGCAGGCGTCCGTGGTTGCCGCTCGTGGGCTCCAGGGCGCAGGCTCGGGACTGTGGCGCACGGTCAGTTGTCCCACGGCACGTGGGATCTTCCCGGACCAGGGATCGAACCCACATCCGGTGCATTGGCAGGTGGATTCTTTATCTACCCACCAGGGAAGCCCTTGTCTCTCTTTTTATCAGTTGTTAAAATTAAAATCCTGGGAGGAAGCACCCTGTGGTGAAGCTTATTCACAAGTAACTCCTTTTCTCAGGGCAAGAAAATGTCCACCCCCCCCTCCACACACAATATTTCCTAGAGGGAGGCAATGGTTTAGGATTAGCTACTACCAAGACTACATACAAATGGGGAGAGGAGTCTCCCCGAAAAAAAAAAAATAGAATGAGCAGGCAAAGAATGAAGTGGCCCTAAGAAGGTTGCTTTTAAACCATCAATTTCTAAATAAGCTCATGCCCGATTCTTGGATTTATTCTGTTAAATACCAAATGAGAACCAGCAAGTTCCATTTGGACAAATCTGGCCTTAGATAATGAGCTTTTACCTTTCCAAATTATTCCTAACATGCAAAGTGGATTTCTGATTTCTCTGTCCCAAACAATAGTAAGACACAATTATGTCCTGTTAAACACCTGCCAAGTTAAAATGAGATGGGTGGCAGAAACAACGTGGAGTTGTGAAACACTGCTGTTGTGGGAATGTGGAATGGACCCCAGACAAGGGTGTCTATCTCTGCCTCCATTCCAGGACAACTGGCCATTGGATGAATGTGATGTAGAATTAAGGATTTTTATTCTACCCACAGCATTTTCCTCATTAATGTTCAATGAGTTTAATGCCATGCAAGTGAGGTAGTATTTGATAATTAATCAAGAACTTCCTTTGCCGCGTCTACTTCAAGGTAGAAGTCTTCTATTTATTCAACATTTAATGAGTGACTACTGCATGTCAGGTACTAGGCCAACCCCAGGGTGTTACAGGAACAACAAAAAAAGTCATAGTTTCAATACTGGAGAAGAGTCTAATTAGAGAAACAGATATGCCAAGTGTCGTGATGGAAGCACAGCTGGATATATATTACGTGCTAGAAACTCATAGAATAGGATCATAGCCCAATGTGGGATTCCCACCTGGAGTTCCTAGAAGACAAAAATATGGCACAAGGGTTTTCAAAATATGATCCGTTGACCAGCAGCCTAAGCCTCACCTGGGAACTTTTATAAAGGCAAAGTCTGGGTGCTCCTCCAGCCCTCCTGAACCAGAAACTCTGGAGTTCAGCCCCAGCAATCGTAGTTCTAGTGAGCTCTCCAGGTGAGTAATGCTGATGCTTGTCAAGTTCAAGAGCTGTGTCGATACATCAAAACTGCTAAGAGTTCAGGCTTTCCTGGTAGATCGGTGGGTCTGAGTTCTGGCTGCAGGTTAGAATCAGTTGGGGGAATTTTAAAATTCCTCAATGCTCAGACTCAATCAACTCTCACGGCTGGGGCATGTGCTTCTCTCTATATGTATGCACAAAAAGACAGATTTTAAAAATGTCCAAGTGATTTAAATACTAGACTGAAGTTTGCCAACTTCAGCCTTCAATTACTGACTATCTCATAAGTGACAAGGGGCTTCCCAGGTGGCACAGTGGTAAAGAATCTGCCTGCCAACCCAGGAGACACAGAGATGTGGGTTCGATCCCTGTGTTGGGAAGATCCCTTGGAGCAGGAAGTGGCAACACACTCTGTACGTTTGCCTGGAGAATCCCGTGTGCAGAGGAGCCTGGCAGGCTTCAGTCCACGGGGTTGCCAAGAGCTGGACTTGCTGAGCGTCTGAGCACAGCGCACAAATGACAAAACAGTAGGGAGGGCAGACGCGGGCGAGGAAGAGAAAGGAGCAACAGCGTGTTTCTGAATGGTGCATGGCAGACGATGATCAGGGGGTTACAAGTGCAAAGAAAGAATACAAGGAAATAATGAAGGGAAAGAAAGGGGAAACGGGGAAGGAGCAGCAAAAACTTACTGAACTGTGTGCCAGACTCGGGATCTCATTACTTCATTCAGATCTCACGACACTCCTTCCAAGCAGTTGGTATAAGACCCATTTTAAAGATGAGAAAACTGAGATTCAGAAACCACACGCAGTTTATCCCAGCTATGACCCTGTAAGTCACAGAGTCAACAGTGGCGTGAAGTCGTCCACCTTCTGGTTCCCAGGCTCTTGCTTGCTCTCTGCAAGGTGGTGGCAGGCCAGATTTCCTGCCATCAATCCACCCTTCTGGGAGTCCCGCAGTCGTGTCCCCTTTTCCCGACCCTGTGGACTGCAGCCCGCCAGGCTCCGCTGTCCGTGGAACTCTCCAGGCAAGAATACTGCAGTGGGTAGCCATTCCCTTCTCCAGGGGATTTTCCTGGCCCAGGTCTCCTGAATTGCAGGCAGATTCTTTACCGTCTGAACCACCAGGGAAGCTCATGATCAGTAGATTTAGTTGCATTTTCTACTCTCGGGTATTTGAGACCCAATGAGGAGAGAGAAAAATCAATATAGTCTTGATTATTTATTTTTCACCCCACAGAATTATCAAATTTCATTTTAAATTTTATTGGAGTCTAGATGCTTTACAACACTGATTAGTTTCTACTATAGCAAAGTGAATCAGCCATATATACACACATCCCCTCTTCTCGGGGTCTCCTTCCCATTGGTCACCACAGAGCTTTGACTGCCGTTCCTGTGCTGTGCATAGGTTCTCATTAATTATCTGCTTTATTCATGGTATCAATAGTGTACATATGTCGATGCTAATCTCTCAATTAATCCACACCTGCTTTCCCCCTTGGTATCCATACATTTTTCTCTATGCCTGTGTCTCCATTTCTGCTTTTAAATAACATCATCTATACCAATTTTTTCAGATTCCACATATTGGCGTCAATATATGATATTTGTTTTTCTCTCTCTGACTTACTTCACTATGTATGACAGTCTCCAGGTCCATCCAGTCTCTAGAAATGACCCAGTTCTGTTCCTTTTTATGGCTGAGTAATATTCCATTGTTTATAAGTAGCGAATCTTTTTTATCTGTTCCTCTGTTGATGGTTTAGATTTTGTGTGTAAGTGCCTTGGAGCAAACAAATCCAGCTTGCTCTGGTGGGAAGTCTTCATTTGGAAAACGTGGTGATTTGAGTCAGGTTTGCCAACCAGTCCCATCCTTTGCCCTGTAGGAAAATTATACACATAAATGAAGTTACAATGTGAATATTCTTGGATTCCTTAGAAATATGTACATGCAAGTTACACAAGTTGCAAGTAACATGTTAAGATTGACTAAATCAGGTGTTTTATTCAGCTGACGTCCGAGATGAACATGTATTTCTGAATTTCTGGATACATATTTCCTAGCACCTTCCTGCTATGAAAACATTTTGCAGCACATCTGCTTCAGCAAAGTGTGCTTGCAGCCTCAGTCATGGTCACCTGGTGATTTGATCAGTAATCAACTAGAGTGAAGATGATGTGAGTAACTTATTACAGGGCAATGAAGCATGCTTAGAATTTACTGCCTCCTGTCCTTGCAGACGTGAAATATGGGCGAGCTTATTTTGTAACACCTTGAAATCATTTCAGAGGCAATAGATTAGTCAGCTTCACTTAGCAAGCAAGCAGTGTCGATCATTTGTCACTTGTAGGTGGACTTTTTCTTCCTTTTCCCTCGTTGTCCAAAGAACGTGGTGATTTAAGGCGACACAAGTTTCAGGACTGACTAGAAGGACTGATGCTGAAGCTGAAGCTCCAATACTTTGACCACCTGATGTGAAGAGCCGACTCATTGGGAAAGACCCTGATGCTGGGAAAGATTGAAGGGAGGAGGAGAAGAGGATGACAGAGGATGAGATGGTTGGATGGCATCACCGACTCAATGGGCATGAGTTTGAGCAAGCTCTGGAGAAAGTGATGGACAGGGAAGCCTGGCGTGCTGCAGTCTGTGGGGTTGCAGAGAGTCAGACACGACTGAGTGAATAAACAACCACAGCAAAGTCTGGGGATTCATTTCCACTCTCACAGACTCTGTACCTTGTCCACAACCGGACTCAGAAGACTGTGCAAAGCAGTCAGATTTCGTTTGCCACAGACGGTGCTTTGACCACGCTGACAGAATATCTGTGTGCTAAATCGGTATCCCAGTCTGGCCTCCTGACAGAATGGACTTGAACCTACAGCGGAAATTCAGCAAAAAAAAAAAAAAAAGAAAGAAAGAAAGAAAGAAAGAAATAGAATTAAATGTGGGCTGGGAAACTGGGAAACTACTACTTTTAAACTTACATTTTTCTTTGGCGTGTCTACCAAGACTACAACCAGGAGAAGAATAGACAGTGTCCCGTTAGTGTCTTTTACAAAACTAGACCTCTCTTAAAAGACTAATTGCTTAGTAGATCTTCCTCAAAGATCCCTTGGCTCTGCATGAACAACCATGGAGATCCTTGCTTACAGCACTTAAAGTGAGAGTTGCCCGTTCTATTCCTGGTTCCCAAAAGTTGGGCCAGTGAAGATCAGACAGCCATCTTTTATATTTGTCAGTAGGCTGGCAGTTCCAAAAGACAAAAATATGACTCCTGCTATTTTCAGTAACAATTTATTGGCCGATGTAACAGAAAAGTTCGGAGTCATCCTTAGGCATGGCTGAACTCGGGTGCTCAGACTTCTTTATCTGGATCTCTTCTCTTTGCTTTGTTCTGTTCGGGCTTTCGTCAGGCTCTTGAGTCATCACAGCAAAAGGCCCTCCGGCAGTTCTAGATATACATCCTGCTAGAATAGCAATCCCACCATAAAAAGAATTTCCTTTTTATAATGATTTTGTCCAAATCTTCAAGTTGAATCTTGCTGGTTTGGCCTGGTACACTCCTGAACCAATGTGGTATCCAGATATTAATTTTAAAAATGCTCTGACTGGACTTGCCTTCATCATATGATTATTGCTGAAGCAACGTAAGTAGATTCAATCTCACATAGACGATATGGACTAAATTAGGGAAGATTTCCTTCCAAAGGATGAAGACAGGTTATTACTAAAGCCATCCTCGTTAGTATAGTGAGTATCCCCACCTGTCACATGGAGACCAGGGTTCAACTCCCTGTTGGGAACACATCCCTTTGGGTTTCCCAGGTGGTGCAGTGGTAAAGAATCCACCTGCCGATGTATGAGACACAAGAGATGCGGTTCGATCCCTGAGTCAGGAAGATCCTTGGAGGAGGAAATTGCAACCCACTCCGGTATTCTTGCCTAGGAAAGCCCATGGACAGAGGAGCCTGATGGGCTACAGTCAGTGGAGTCCTAAAGAGTCAGACACGACTGAGCACATACACATTAAAGGACAGAGAGAGGGTGATGGGCTGGAAAAGTCAACCAACCAACCAACAAAAGTATCCTTCTGTTGAGAATGGAGATGGGAAGTCCATTAATGTCAAAACCATTCGCATCCCCAACGGTTTCTCTCTTCAGGTCTCTAGCAGGACAGTCAAACTGTGACTGCTGTACCCACCCTTGGAAGAGGACCTCATAAAGCCACTTTCCTTACTGTCTCAGTGCCTGCCTTCCAAAGAGGCTCATACAATTCAGCTCAATATGGACCTTACATCGAAAATTATCACAAGGTCCTTGCATTCGATTCTTGATGATGACACTGAATGTTACCGGCGACCCCAACATACTCTAAAGGAAGAAAGAAGTTCTAGGGTCCACGTAAGGGATTTTGAAACTGTTTAAAGAGAACTTGAATTTAAGAGTGCTTACATTTTTAACCACCAAACTGAAAAGAGGAGAAATGCTGGTTATAAATTTTAATGTTAGGGAAATAGGCTCTCTCAGGAGGTCTAAGGCCACACGGTGTGTAGAAGAATGTGAGCACATTCAGACTCTAAATTCCCCCTAAATGTCACAGGAGCCATTTTTCATCAGTCACGTGGAAAATAAAGGAGGAGATGGTGCAATTTCCAGGAGGAAAACTGTAGCTTAGAAGTTATGCCTTCCCTGTCCCCATATGGATTCTGCATTGTACTTGTGAACCTCGGAAGCCAAAGGGTTTATTCGAAAGCTCAAAGATGTGTGCCCATGCTGCAAAGCTGGGATTTTAATTCTTTCTCTTGGAAGATGAATACGAAAGTAGGAGAGGTTTGAGAAAGATGAAAAGACAAATTGAGTTTCAAAGAAGAAGGTGACCCTAAAGTTTAATACTGTGGCTCATCTTTTAATTAAATAAGGATTCAGATATACACTTATTATCAACGAGGACATTTCAAAGAGAGATGCTTCTTGAAAAGGGGGTAATATACCTAGCCCCTACTATTTATTTTCTGCGATTCCTTTAGTGGTTGTAAAAGGGGACGTATAGAAAAATGACCCCCTCAGTGTTCTCATAGCACTTTGATCATAGGCCTGTTATAGAAATTCATTCATTCACTCACTCACTTGTTTAAGGAATATTTTTTGAGTATCAGCTATAGTCCAGGTAATGTGGACTCATCAAGGAACAAGGCAGACAAAGCTAGTGCTCTCCTAGAGCTGACAGCTGAGACCCAAATGAAAACAAGTACACAGGGCTTCCCTAGTGGTCCACTGGTTAAGACTCTGCCTTGCGATGCAGGGGACATGGGTTCAGTCCCTGGCAGGGGAACAAAGATCCCACACACCACAGAATAGCGAGCCTGAGTGCCACAGCTGGAGAATCTCTGCTCTACGACGAGAGATGCAGCAAAATAAATAATTTTTTTTTTTAAAAAGCAAGTAAACAAAGCAGATATACAAGATAATTATGAAGCAACTAATCCAATTTCTATACTGTTACTTTAAGAAAGGAGAGGGGAGTTCTATTCTAGATTTGAAGTGACATAATCAAATGCAAACTGTGGGCCTTGCTTTGATTCGAGGTTTAACATACCCATTGAAAAAGATGACTTGGAAACAACTGGAGGAATTTGAATGTGCCCTGGATATTAATGATGTTAAGGGGATACTGGGCTTCCCTGGGGCTCAGTTGGTAAAGAATCCGCCTGCAAAGCGGGAGACCCGGGTTCGATTCTTGGGTTGGGAATATCCACTAGAGAAGGGATAGGCTACCCCCTCCAGTATTCCTGCCTGGAGAATCCCACGGACAGAGGAGCCTGGCGGGCTGCAGTCCATGGCGTCACAGGGTCGGACATGATTGAGCAACTTTCATTCACTCACTCAGGGAACGTCTGTGTACATGTTTTCTGTATGTGTAGTGCAATTATGAAGCGAAATGTCTTTAGTTTTTTGAGATTTATACTAAAGTATACACAGGGTAGGGCTTCCCAGGTGGCGCTAGTGGTAAAGAACCTGCCTCCCAATGCAGGAGACGTGAGGCACAAGGTCGATCCCTGGGTGGGGAGGATCCCCTGGAGGAGGGCAAGGCAACCCACTCCAGTGTTCCCGCCTGGGGAGCCCCAGGGACAGAGGAGCCTGGCGGGTTACAGTCCGTGGGGTCGCAAAGAGTCAGACTGAGCACACACACACACACACACACACACATAGGATCAAACGTCAAGATAGCTGCAGCTTTGCTTAAAAGTGCGTGTGTGCTAAGTTGCTTCACTTGTGTCTGTGTCCATGGGATTCTCCAATATTCTCAAGAATACTAGGTTGCCATGCCCTCCTCCAGGGGATCTTCCCCACCCAGGGACTGAAGCTGCGTCTCCTGCGCCTCCTGCATTGCAGGTGGATTCTTTACCACTGAGCCACCAGGGAAGCGCTTGCTTAAAAGTGTTCAACAATAAAAAGGTAAATTTAAAAATGGCACAGAATTAAATCTTGTTGATGGGTGTACGACACTCCACTATGATTGTCTCACTACTTTTCTGTGTGCTTGGACATTTTTGTAATCGACATGCAAGTTCTGTTCATTATACCATGTAAGACAGAATAGAGGGCTGAGATTAAGTGGTGAACTGGCTGCCTTGAGTCTGAGTGGTCAGGAAAGACACGATGAAGAAGTGACTAGGAGGTGACTTCTAACGTGAGACCTGAAGGAAGAGAATGAGTTGGCCTCATTAAGAGCAGGAAAGTATTTCTGACAAAGAGGACAGTGTGTTCAAAGACATGGTGACTTGATCTCAGATAGCATTCATCATAAGGAATCCAGTTAAAAACAAAAGCTATTAGAACTAGAAAATAAGTTAAACAACATTAAATTAAACAAGGTTGCAGGGGACAGAATCAATACACGAAGAATAACTATATATAGCAATAAAAAATCCAATAGCAATAAAAAGCAGTATACAAGATATAATGAATAAAAGATCCAAGGAGGAAATTAAGAATTTCATTTGTAATAGCATCAAAAGAATAAAATTCTTAGAATTTAACAAAATAAGTGTAAAATTCACACTCTTAAAAACTGTAATGCATTGTTGAAAGTAACTAAAGGAGGTCTAAATAAATGGAGAGGCAACTCTTGCTTATGGATTGGAATTCAGAATCTTGTTAAGAAGGTGGTCCTTTTCACATTGGTCTATAAATTTAATCCTTGGGCCACTATAGCTTGTTTTCATCAGAGCTCTGTACTTTATTCAGCAAAACACTTTCCTAAATAAATTATTAAATCCAAGTATATTCCAAAGCTGAATAAATAGTAGAAGCAGTAGTATATGATTGAATGCCGATGTTAGAAAAAAATTGAATAATGAAGTTTGGATTTTCAAGATGGACTACATGCATACCAAACAAAAGTATGGTTATCACATCTAAATAAAAGTCCTGATTTCATAAAACTTTGCATATTGATTTTATTCACTCATTAGCTTCTAAATAATTTTTTATCCAAAACAGCATGTAAGTAATTACAAATATTCTATGCAACAAGATTTTATTAGGCATTTATGTGCCAAATACTCTGTTAAAAATAGGAGATTTAAAAAAAGATAAGGCATAATCCCTCTCCTCAAAGTTTCAATGATTTGTACACATTTTAAATTTATCTCATGTTAAGAGCTCACTGACTCGCTTATCCATCTTGGGCAAGTTAGTTAACATCTTTGTGCCTGTTTCTCTCTGTGTGTGTGTATATATTAGTTTACTATGGAAAATTTCAAACGTACACCAAAGTAGAGAGAATTGTGTAATAAACCCCCATGCATCTATCAACCAGATTCAGTCATTTTCAGCCAAATGTATTTTTTTCTTAATGTCCTCTCTTTGCCCCTTATCCCTTAACAACTGGATTGCTTTGAAAGCCATCCTGGACATCATGTTGTTTTCATCTGTCAGCACTTCCTTGTTGCTGCTCAGTCACCAAGGGATGTTCGACTCTGCGACCCTAAGGACCGCAGCACGCCAGGCCTCCCTGTCCATCACCATCTCCCGGAGGTTGCTCAAACTCCTGTCCATTGAGTCCATGATGCCGTCCATCCATCTCATCCTCTGTTGTCCCCTTCTCTCCCACCTTCAATCTTTCCCAGCATCAGGGTCTTTTTTAATGAGTCAGCTCTTCGCATCAGGTGGCCACAGTCTTGCAGTTTCAGCTTCAACATCAGTCCTTCCAATAAACACTCAAGACTGATCTTTAGGATGGACGGGTTGGATCTCCTTGCAGTCCAAGGGACTCTCAAGAGTCTTGTCCAACACCACAGTTCAAAAGCATCAATTCTTTGGTGCTCAGCTTTCTTTATAGTCCAACTCTCACATCCATACATGACCACTGGAAAAACCATAGCCTTGACTAGACAGACCTTTGTTGCAAAGGAATGTCTCTGCTTTTTAAATGCTGTCTAGGTTGGTCATAGTTTTTCTTCCAAGGAGAAAGTGTCTTTTAATTTCATGGCTACAGTCACCATCTGCAGTGATTTTGGAGCCCAAGAAAATAAAGTCTGTCACTGTTTCCACTGTTTCCCTATCTATTTGCCATGAAGTGATGGGACTGGATGCCATGATCTTAGTTTTTTGAAATTGAACTTTAAGCCAGCTTTTTCACTTTCCTGTTTTACTTTCATCAAGAGGCTCTTTAGTTCCTGTTCATTTTCTGCCATTGAAGTGACATCATCTGCATATCTGAGGTTATTGATATTTCTCCCCGCAATCTTGATTCCAGATTTTGCTTCATTGAGCCAAGCATTTCTCATGATGTACTCTTCATATAAGCTAAATAAGCAGGGTGACAATATACAGCCTGACGTACTTCTTTCCCATTTTTGAACCAGTCTCTTGTTCCATGTCCAGTTCTGTCGTTTCTTGTCCTGCATCAGCACTTCCATAACCATAACACGATCATTAAATGCAAAAAATAGCAAAAATTCCTTAATTTTATGAAGTATCTAATCAATCTTAAAATGTCTCAGCATGTGTCACATTTCTTTTTTAAATTTTATTTAATTTTCACTTGTTTGATTCTGGCCGTGCTGGGTCTTCACTGCTGCGTGCGGGCCTCCTCCAGCTGTGGCGAGCAGGGCCTCCTCTCCGGGCTCGGCTTCTCCTTGTGATGTCTGCTCTGTTGCAAGGCACACACTCCAGGGCCCGCTGGCTTCCGTAGTGTGGCTCCTGGGCTTCGTTGCCCTGTGGCTGTGGGATCTTCCCAGACCAGGGATCGAACCTATGCTTCCTGCACTGGCAGGCAGATTCTTAACCACTGGACCACCAGGCAAGTCCACACATTTTCTTTTTAGGTGATTTTTTTTTTTTCCAAATCAGAATTCAAAGTCCACATGTGCGCAAATTCACTTCCCACTCCCTCTTCTCGCTTCCCTCCAATCTGGTTGGAGAAACTAGATTGTTCTGTATCACTGCCATCGTGGATTTTGTTGGTTGCTTCCCGTGGCATCATTTAAGAGGTCACACTGTCATTTGATATTTTTCTAAGTGGAGTCAAGTTCCCTCTTTCCCATCCCTGGAGAATATAGGTAGGAGGCGGAGCTGCCTTCAGCATCCCAGCAGGAAGAATAGGATGTGTGGTGTTGTTTGGGTGATGTTATGATTGACCCATCCATTATGGAGTTCCTTATTGGCTTTTCACCTTAAAGTATTCATTATTTCAGTAGGCTTTGAAAGTGGCTCAGTGGTGAAGAATCTGCCTGCCAATATGGGAGACACATGAGCTATGGGTTCTATCCTTGGGTCAGGAAGATCCCCTGAAGTAGGAAATGGCAACTCACTCCAGTATTGTTGCCTGGGAAATCCCATGGACAGCTACAGTCCATGGGGTCACAAAGAGTCAGACAGGACTGAGCATGCATGCACCGAAAGTGGCAACTTGTCCCATCCTAGTGGTCTTTCTACGTGTGTGCGTGGGTTACCTGCGACTCTTCTGAGCTGAACAATTTCCCTGATCTATTGTATAGTCACCGTGAAGTGCAGTTCACAGAGGACTGGCAGGAAAAGTGCTTGATTATTTTCCCTTCAGTTCAGTTCATTTCAGTCACTCAGTCATGTCCGACTCTTCGCGACCCCATGGACTGCAGCATGCCAGGCCTCCCTGTCATCACCAACTCCTGGAGTCCACCCAAACTCATGTCCATTAGGTTGGTGATGCCATCCAACCATCGCATCCTCTGTGGTCCCCTTCTCCTCCCGCCTTCCATCTTTCCCAGCATCAGGGTCTTTTCAAAAGGGTCAGTTCTTCACATCAGGTGGCCATAGTATTAGAGTTTCAGCTTCAACATCAGACCTTCCAATGAACACCCAGGACTGATTTCCTTTAGGATGGACTGGTTGGATCTCCTTGCAGTCCAAGGGACTCTCAAGAGTCTTCTCCAACACCACAGTTCAAAAGCATCAATTCTTTGGCGCTCAGCTTTCTTTATGTTCCAACTCTCACATCCATACATGACTAGTGGAAAAGCCATAGCTTTGACTAGACAAACCTTTGCTGGCAAGGAAATGTCTCTGCTTTTTAATATGCTATCTAGGTTGATCAAAGCTTTTTTTCCAAGGAGCAAGTGTCTTTTAATTCCATGGCTGCAGTCACTATCTGCAGTGATTTTGGAGCTCAAAAAAAGAAAGTCTCTCACTGTTTCCATTGTTTCCCCATCTATTTGCAATGAAGCAGTGGGACCAGATGCCATGATCTTAGTTTTCTGAATGTTGAGCTTTAAGACAAATTTTTCACTCTCCTTTTTCACTTTCATCAAGAGACTTTCTTTGCTTCCTGCCATAAGGGTGGTGTCATCTGCATATCTGAGGTTATTGATATTTCTCCTGGGAATCTTGATTCTAGCTTGTGCTTCATCCAGCCCAGCATTTCTCATGATGTACTCTGCATATAAGTTAAATAAGCAGTGTGACAATATACAGCCTCGATGTACTCCTTTCCTGATTTGGAACCAGTCTGTTGTTCCATGTCCAGTTCTCACTGTCACTTCTTGACCTGCATTCAAATTTCTCAGGAGGCAGGTCAGGCATTCTGGTATTCCCATTTCTTTAAGAATTTTCCACAGTTTGTTGTGATCCACACAGTCAAAGTCTTTGGCAAAATTTATAAAGCAGAAATAGATGGTTTTCTGGAACTCTCTCGCTTTTTCAATGATCCAACGAATGTTAGCAATTTGATCTCTGGTTCCTCTGCCTTTTATAAATATAGCTTGCACATCTGTAGTTCGTGGTTCACGTGCTGCTGGAGCCTGGCTTGGAGAATTCTGTGCATTACTTTCCCTTAGTTTGCAAAGATGATGAACTAAGGTTTCTTTTTTCTGTTTCAATGTTTTTAGTATTATTTTTTAGTATTATCATGAATGTACTTTTTTATTTTTTCATTTATTTTTATTAGTTGGAGGCTAGTTACTTTACAATATTGTAGTGGTTTTTGCCACACATTGACATGAATCAGCCATGGATGTACATGTGTTCCCCATCCCGATCCCCCCTCCCCGCTCCCTCCCCATCCCATCCCTCTGGGTCTTCCCAGTGCACCAGCCCCGAGCACTTGTCTCATGCATCCAACCTAGACTGACAATCTGTTTCACACTTGATAATATACATGTTTCGATGCTGTTCTCTCAGATCATCCCACCTTTGCCTTCTCCCATAGAGTCCAAACGTCTGTTCTATACATCTGTGTCTCTTTTTCTGTCTTGCATGTAGGGTTATCATTACCATCTTTCTAAATTCCATATGCATGCGTTAGTATACTGTATTGGTATTTATCTTTCTGGCTTACTTCACTCTGTATAGTGGGCTCCAGTTTCATCCACCTCATTAGAACTGATTCAAATGAATTCTTTTTAACGGCTGAGTAATATTCCATGGTGTATATGTACCACAGCTTCCTTATCCATTCATCTGCTGATGGGCATCTAGGTTGCTTCCATGTCCTGGCTATTATAAACAGTGCTGTGATGAACATTGGGGTGCATGTGTCTCTTTCAGATCTGGTTTCCTTGGTGTGTATGCCCAGGAGTGGGATTGCTGGGTCATATGGCAGTCCTATTTCCAGTTTTTTAAGGAATCTCCACACTGTTCTCCATAGTGACTGTACTAGTTTGCATTCCCACCAACAGTGTAAGAGGGTTCCCTTTTCTCCACACCCTCTCCAGCATTTATTGCTTGTAGACTTTAAAAATATGGAACGCTTCATGAATTTGCATGTCATCCTTGTGCAGGGGCCACGCTAATCTTCTCTGTATCATTCCAATTTTAGTATATGTGCTACCAAAGTGAGCAGTGAATGTACTTTTTAAAAAACTTTATTTTTAATTGAAGGATAATTGCTTTCAGTATTGTCTTGGACTCTGCCGAGCATCATGAATCAGCCGTAGGTATCGTAGGTCCTCTCCCTCCAGAACCTTCCTCCCATCTCCCACGCTGCCCCATCCCTCTAGGCTGTCAGAGAGCCCCGGTTTGAGTATTTTAACACAGCTGTTTTTTCACCCCTTGTCTTTTTTTCCCTTTTCTTCCTTTTTTGAGGCTTGATTCTTTTTATCTTTGGCCAAGGGGAGCTTGTTCAAATCACTCCCGAGTCCTTTGGACATAATGTCAGGAGTCTCTTACAGCTTTCCTGTTCCTGGCACAAGGTGTTCCTAACTCCGCGTGTACTTTGCCTGCCCCAGACCTAGTTCGTGCTGTTTCTCCAGCCAGCCCTAGTTCTTGGCATCTACAGGCTGGGCTCTGTCTCCTGGCCTTTTAGTGGATAGAGATAGGGTATACACTTAATTCTTCAGAAAAAAGTAAACCATGAGTTTATACTGCTATTACCCATTTAAACTTGTGGTTGCAAGAATTTTACTTAATTTCTTTGATTTCATATTTGAATTTCTATCTTTTTATGATGAAAAATCCTGGTTACTAGCTACTTCTTTGCTTTAATTTTCATCATGTTTATAAATGTGTATCAGAATAATAATATAGCTATTTGCATATATATGATTAATCACATGTTTGTGTGCATGTCTGTGAGAAAAATAATACCACTATTATTAAAATATCTTTGCCCTTATAGTGTATCCCACTAAGGATATACTGTCAAATTACTGTGTTTTAAAGTCATTTAGAATAATTTCTGAATGTTTGGTTAAGTCACAAATCAATATTCATTCGGTTGCTTTGTTGTATTTTGCTTTCATTTTAGGTTTTTTTTAAAAGACTTTGTTTTATAGCTGTGTAAAAGTTAAATTGATAAATCAAGAAATATCCAGAGAATTTTTGGCTTTCATCCCTGCCCCTTGACCTATTTTTTCCTTTGCTTTATGGATTATCTTTTATTTTTAACATTTCTGGTTTATCCTTTCATTGTATATTTATATTATAAGCAAATGTATATGTATGTATATGTTTATATTAGTGTAATGCTCATTTCTTAGATAAAAAGTAGCTCCTCTACGTACTATTCTATATCTTGTTTTTCTTTTCCCCACTTAAAGATATATAGAGCCTGCTATACAGAGTGGAATAAGTCAGAAAGAGAGAAACAAATACCTTATTATGTATTAATGCATGTATATATGGGATCTAGAGAAATGGTCCTGATGGACCTACTGCAGGGAAGGAGTGGAGATGCAGGTGTAGGGGACGGACTTGCGGACACAGTGGGGGGCAGGGGGGATGAACGGAGAGAGTAGCATCGGCACGCACGCCACCAGGTGTGAGACGCCAGCTGCTGAGGGGTGTCTGCAGCACCGGGAGCCCGGCCCGGGGCTCAGGATGACCGGGAGGGGTGGGGGGAGGCTCCGGAGGGAAGAGATATATATATAAAATTATGGTTTCCCATCGTTGTATGGCAAAAAACCAACACAAAATTCTGAAACAGTTTTCCTCCAATTAAAAAAGCAACAAAATATATTCTGGAAACCGCTTCACAAAATCATGTGAATAAGGTATTCCCTATTTTTTCAGCTGTCTCTCTGCGCCCTATTATGTGGACATTCTACTGCTTATTAAATCCCGTCTCTGCAGATAGCCATTTGTGCTGTTTCCAATCTCCCACTATTTCAAATAGGGCTGCAAGGAATAGCCTTGTCCACATGGAGGTTTCATTTGTTACTGCTTTTTTGGCTTTGTCTGGTTTCAGTTTTTGCTGCTGTATCTTTAGGATCCATCTCTAGAAGAGGAACGGAAAGAGCGAAGGGTAGAGGCATTTGCAATTGTGCTCTGCATTGATAAATTCCACATGTTACTTTCTTATCCTACCAGCAATGTATAAACATTCTTCTTTCCCCACAGCTGCACCAAGAGGTTATTTTTGTCACCCTGATAGGGGAATGAAAGTGATGATGTCATGGCAAAATGTCATGTTGTGAGAGCTGATTCAGCGAACCAAAGATCTTCCCTAACACCAGACTCCACTAATAATTCACAATAAAACAAAGTGAGTAGAAGCAAGGAGGTAGCATTCTTCTCTGCGGGGACCTCAAACTATCAGATGTGCTTCCGAAAAGTGTTCCTCTTGGCTGCAGTGCAACTGGTGTCAGTGTCAGAGTAAGATGGTAGCGACCACGTGTGTGACTCAGGTCAGCCCAGAGGAGCTCTTAGCGACCACGTGTGACTCAGGTCAGCCCAGAGGAGCTCCTAGTGGCCACGTGTGACTCAGGTCAGCCCAGAGGAGCTCCTAGCCACCACGTGTGACTCAGGTCGGCCCAGAGGAGCTCCTGGCGACCACGTGTGACTCAGGTCAGCCCAGAGGAGCTCCTGGCGACCACGTGTGACTCAGGTCAGCCCAGAGGAGCTCCTGGCGACCACGTGTGACTCAGGTCAGCCCAGAGGAGCTCCTGGCGACCACGTGTGTGACTCAGGTCAGACCAGAGGAGCTCCTAGCCACCACGTGTGACTCAGGTCGGCCCAGCGGAGCTCCTAACGACCATGTGTGACTCAGGTCAGCCCAGAGGAGCTCCTGGCGACCACGTGTGACTCAGGTCAGCACAGAGGAGCTCCTAGTGGCCACGTGTGACTCAGGTCAGCCCAGAGGAGCTCCTAGTGGCCACGTGTGACTCAGGTCAGCCCAGAGGAGCTCCTAGTGGTCACGTGTGACTCAGGTCAGCCCAGAGGAGCTCCTAGCGACCACGTGTGACTCAGGTCAGCCCAGAGGAGCTCCTGGCGACCACGTGTGTGACTCAGGTCAGCCCAGAGGAGCTCCTGGCGACCACGTGTGACTCAGGTCAGCCCAGAGGAGCTCCTGGCGACCACGTGTGTGACTCAGGTCAGCCCAGAGGAGCTCCTGGCGACCACGTGTGACTCAGGTCAGCCCAGAGGAGCTCCTGGCGACCACGTGTGTGACTCAGGTCAGCCCAGAGGAGCTCCTGGCGACCACGTGTGTGACTCAGGTCAGCCCAGAGGAGCTCCTAGCCACCACGTGTGACTCAGGTCGGCCCAGAGGAGCTCCTGGCGACCATGTGTGACTCAGGTCAGCCCAGAGGAGCTCCTGGCGACCACGTGTGACTCAGGTCAGCGCAGAGGAGCTCCTAGTGGCCACGTGTGACTCAGGTCAGCCCAGAGGAGCTCCTAGTGGTCACGTGTGACTCAGCTCAGCCCAGAGGAGCTCCTGGCGACCACGTGTGACTCAGGTCAGCCCAGAGGAGCTCCTGGCGACCACGTGTGTGACTCAGGTCAGCCCAGAGGAGCTCCTGGTGACCACGTGTGACTCAGGTCGGCCCAGAGGAGCTCCTGGCGATCACATGTGACTCAGGTCAGCCCAGAGGAGCTCCTGGCGACCACGTGTGTGACTCAGGTCAGCCCAGAGGAGCTCCTGGTGACCACGTGTGACTCAGGTCGGCCCAGAGGAGCTCCTAGCCACCACGTGTGACTCAGGTCGGCCCAGAGGAGGTCTTAGCGACCACGTGTGACTCAGGTCAGCCCAGAGGAGCTCCTGGCGACCACGTGTGACTCAGGTCAGCCCAGAGGAGCTCCTGGTGACCACGTGTGACTCAGGTCGGCCCAGAGGAGCTGGTCTCAGGTTTACAGCTTCTTGGTTTTTAGACTTTGTTAGTTACACAAAGAGAGAGGCTGTGCAACTCAGCTTCCACTTTCTGGACTTCCTTGCTCCTCACATTAACACATTCCAGTGGTTTGTTTATGACAAGCAATCTTGATAGATCAGCTATATCCTGGTAAAGGTGTTAGAATGTTTAAAAAGAAGTCTGTTTGAGGTAAATCCAAGAAGGGGCTCGGGGGAGTCCCAGGTTTGCTGTTTTCCTTCCAGTTATCACATCTTGGCTATTTTATCCTGAGTCAAGGTTAAGCGCCTTGTCTTCGGTTCTCTGTCCGTCTGCGTTTTCTCCTGTGAGCCGTCTGCTCACAGGCATTGCTCCTTTCCCTGAGAGCCTTGTGGTGGCTGCTAGCTTACTCCCTGAGTTGTCTCTGTCTCTTTTGACCCCATGGACTGTAGCCCACCAGGCTCCTTTTTCCATGGACTTTTCCAGGCAAGAATACTAGGGTGGGTTGCCATTTCCTTCTCTAGGGGATCCTCCTGACCCAGGGATCGAACACATGTCTTCTGCATTGCAGGCAGATTCTTTAGCAACTGAGCCACCAGGGAAGCTCCCTAATAGCCTCAGTTCAGTTCAGTCGCTCAGTCGTGTCTGATTCTTTGCGAACCCATGAACTGCAGCACTCCAGGTTCCCCTGTCCATCACCCACTCCTGGTGCTTGCTCACACACATATTCATCGACTTGGAGATGCCAACCAACCTTCTCATCCTCTGTCGTCCGCTTCTCCTCCTGCCTTCAGTCTTTCCCAGCATCAGAGTCTTTTCCAATGAGTCAGCGCTTCGCATCAAGTGGTCAAAATATTGGAGCTTCAGCTTCAGCATCAGTCCTTCCAATGAATACTCAGGGTTGATTTCCTTTAGGATTGACTGGTTAAATCTCCTTATAGTCCAAGGGACTCTCAAGAGTCTTCTCCAACACCACAGGTCAAAAGCATCAATTCTTCGGCGCTTAGCTTTTTTCATGGTCCAACTCTTATAACCATACATGACTACTGGAAAAACCATTGCTTTGACTAGATAGACTTTTGTTGGCAAAGTAATGTCTCTGCTTTTTAATATGCTATCTAGGTTGGTCATAGCTTTTCTTCCAAGGAGCAAGCATCTTTTAATTTCATGGCTGCAGTCACCATCTGCAGTGATTTTGGAGTCCGAGAAAATAAAGTCAGTCACTGTTTCCATTGTTTCCCCATCTATTTGCCATGAAGTGATGGAACTGGATGCCATGATCTTCATTTTTTGAATTTGAACTTTAAGCCAACTTTTTCACTCTCCTCTTTCATGTTCATCAAGAGGATCTTTAGTTCATCTTCACCTTCTATCATTAGACTAGTGTCCTCTGAATATCTGAGGTTACTGATATTGAATATCAGGTTACTGATATTTCTCCCCTAATTTTTGTACCTCTAATTACTTCTGTTGGTTGTATCATGGTTCCTTAAATTAAAAGATGAAACAGAAATTATATTTATCTTTTAATCTTATTGTACATATTAAATGATATTAAATATGTAAAATGATTAGAGCAGTGTCTGAAATTTAAATTGCACAATTACTTATTTAATTATAGCTGTATGTGTATATACATATATATGAGTCTTCTCTGGTGGATCAGATGGTAAAAAATCCACCTGAAATGTAAGAGACCCCTGTTTGATTCTTTGGTCAGGAAGATCCCCTGGAGAAGGGATAGGCTACCCACTCTAGTATTCTTGGGCTTGCCTGCTGACTCAGATGGTAAGGAATCTGCCTGCAACACAGGAGACTAGGTTCGATCCCTGGGTCGGAAAAGATCCCTGGGAAGATCCCCTGGGGAAGGGAATGGCAACCCACTCCAGTATTTCTTGCCTGAAGAAACCCATGGACAGAGGAGCCTGGCAGGCTGCAGTCCATGGTGTTGCAAAGAGTCAGACATGTCTGAGTGATTAAGCATGCATGCATGTATATGGTTGGATAGCATCACTGACTCAATGGACATGAGTTTGAGCAAACTCAGAGAGATAGTGAAAGACAGGGAGGCCTGGTGTGCTGCAGCTCATGGGTCACAAAGAGTTGGATATAACTTGGCGACTGAGCAACAACAACTATATATGTATCTCCACGTGTTCGGTGAAATATTTCAGAGTTAAGCAATTCTTTCCAATAGTAAGCGTTTTCACATCTGCAATTTGGAATTATGAAAGCCACAATCACTTTCTGAAGAGATCAGTATTTGCAAAACTGTGTCATCTTCATAATTTTTGCCATCATCTGTGTATCCTACCACTTCTAATTTTCTTTAGTATTTTTCTTTAAATGAAAAAGTTTCTCTATTTTCTTTTAAAAGTATATGTAAAGATATACATATAAATAAATGCAGATTCTATATATAGTGTATCTTTCTATATCTTTCTGTGTTACATATATTAAAATAAAGATATTGGGTTTTTTTAAAACCTTAACATATGAATGCGTTTCATATCGCACATTGTGAAAAACATTAATGAATTTCTGCTTTAGACAAGAGCCCCCTTCTTACCATCTCAGGTGACTGATAAGCTTATTTTTAAACACTTCTTGAGTAGGTTTTATAATCACTCTTAATTGCAGATAGAATGTAAATTTTTAAAAAGTGGGATCTTTGGTGTGATTCACTGATCCACACGTGTTTTGGAATTCTTTCATTCATTCAGCTCTTCTGTCTTTTTCTTCAAGTCCTGCTCTGAGGCTGACATGGGTCTTGTCATGGTGTGTTTAAACTGCTGTGGTTTAAATTAGTGTCCATTCAGTTGGAAAAAAAATGGAAGAATTGGGAATTTGGGGTCTCTTCTAGAAGATTCATGAAAAAATATTTGGATTTCCCCCCACCACCTGCAGCTAGCTGTGTTTCATTCAGATTTCCCCTTCACTTCTGGAAGTTTCCCTATAGATTATTTTTGAATCATGAGGTTTTAAATATTTGCAGTGGGTAACGCTGATGCTATCACAATATAATTAGAAATATAGAAGTGTGGGGCAAAATCCAGCTAGGGTATATTTGGCTTTTCTTTGATCTGCAACTTATATAACTAGCAATAACCCAGTCCCCAGATGCTAAATGTTGCCTATAATTAGAAAGGCCCGCTTTTATAATTGATGGTTAAAATGACTCTTACTGGTGCTTAATGGGCTTCCTTTAGGTATTCTTACCATAAGGAATGTGCAGGCTGCCTGTTTATGCCTTTCAAAGATTCTCCCAAATCGTTTTAAGAAAATAAGGTCACTTCATAAAGCACAATTCTCTTTTGTTCTACTTTGTTAAATGACATAGTTTGTAAGTTTTCAAAGTGCCATCTGCATTCTGTAATTAGAGCAGTATATTTTTCTTCCAAACATTTGTCAAATTAAGGATCCCAAGGTCTCAGGCATAATTTTTCACATCTTGTGCATGATGCTGGAAGCTTCTGTAGGTACCAGTTCAAGATGAGGATAAGACATTAGTAGGAAAAACAAGATTAAAAGAAAAAAAAAGTGTTAGACTTGGGGGAGATGTGTGAGTTAAAGTCACGTGGGTCAGCCGTGTATTCACGGGGGCGGGGGGTCTCTGGGGAAATGTGTGAGTCAGGGTCACAGGGTCAGCCGTGTACTCACTGGGGGGTCTCTGGGGAAATGTGTGAGTCAGGGTCACAGGGTCAGCCGTGTACTCGCTGGGGGCCTCTGAATCTCCCCAGCCTCCGTTTCTTCTCTGAGAGATGGGAACCCTCAGGCAGGTCAGAAAGGTGCCCCAGGACTTCCCTGGCGTCCAGTGGTTAAGCCTTTTCCTCACAAAGACCCGCGCTGAGCAGGGCGGGGGGTGGTTTGGTCTCTGGTTGAGGAGTTAGGACCCCACGTGCCTCTCGACCAAAATCCAGAACATAAAACAGAAACTCTCGACCAAAATCCAGAACATAAAACAGAAACAGTACTGTAACAAAGTCAATAAAGATTTAAAAATGGTGCAGATTAAAAAAAGAGAGAGAGAAAGGTGTCTTAAAGAGACGAGGGTGCAATTCAACAAACACTTTCCTCAGTCTCTATCATAGGTTAGGTCCTTCCTAAGTGTATGCGAGACCAAAAAATAGGATGAAACCCTGCCTTTAGGGACTTTGTAGTTTGTTCTCAATGACAGGAATATAAAGATAATTATGTTATAATATAGAGAGGCAGAAAGTGTCAAAATAAACATAGATGAAAGACCAAAAGATAAATTGATAATTGTTTCTTCATTGATAAGTTGATAACCATTTCTTCATTAATTCATTCACCAAATATTGACTTTGAGCCATAAAGGTCTAATAAAACTTGTAATCTCAAAACAAGTCATTTATCCAAATATCAACAATGAAGAATGTATTTTCCTCCATGTTTTGTGGGCTTTTCTCAGCCTCCCAGGATGCCCTTCAGTCCCTGTGGTGTGTTGTCTTCCACAAGGAGCCTGAGTTCTGGTAGGCATAGCTGCCAAGGGCATGTTTGAGGTTAAAAACAACCCCTTTCCCGGAAATTCTCTGCAAATTCACAAGGGCTACCTTTAAAGCTGAAAGAATGCTCACCATACAGTATTAGCTTAAGGTATAATATTGTTTACAGACCGCCGAATGTCCACAAATAAGCACGGGTTTGAGAAGGGCTTTAGGCGTACTTTTTTGCACAGTCCTGCCTTGAGATGGTGAACGACTACAGCGTTTTGCTTCTTTAATATCCTGGTGGAAAAGCATAACATTCACTCATTCAACAAAAGGCCAGCTTCAGGCACTCCTGCTGCAAAGCTTCAGCAATTAACAAGATAGATCTCACATCCTAATGAAGGAAGGGAAAAAGCACTAAATCCCGTTTTAAAGAGTTATTTCCTTGCTGATGGGGTGCGGGGTCTGCGTGGCTGCGCGCCGCTTTCTCTAGCGGCGGCGGCGGGGGATTCCCTCCCTTGCGGCGCGCGCTTCCCCCTGCGCGGCTCCTCTCAGTGCAGAGCGCGGCTCCAGGACGCGGGCTTCAGCAGCTGCGGCACGCGGGCTCGGTAGCTGCGGCTCGAGGGCTCTCGAGCACAGGCTCAGCATTCCTGGCGAACTGGACTAGTTGCTCTGCGGCACGTGGGATCTCCCCAGCGAGAGATCGAATCCATGTCTGCCTCCTTGGCAGGTGGATTCTTAACCTCTGGGCCACCAGGGAAGTGCCGTCAAATTCTTAAGTGAACAAAAAATGATGACTGCAGGAAGTTGTATGAAAACAGAGATAAGGGAGTAGAGTGGTTGGTAGCGGTGAATCTGGATAGGGTGATAAGAGAGAGGCTCTCCAAGGGAGTGCATTTTAGGATCTGAATGATGAGAACTAGTGAGCCATGTGAAGGTCCATAGAGGAAGCATGGCTTGTGGTATTAATAACAGGTAAAAATGCCCAAACGTTGGAATGAACTTGAATTACTCAAGGAGCACAGTGAAAATGGGTGAGCTGATGACTTGGACTAAAAAGGTGATGGAGAGGGTACGGGCAGGAATTTCTTAAATGGTTTCTGATTTCAAAAATGCAAATCTGGCTCCTGTATAGAACATGAATTGAAACAGGCCAAGAGTACCACGGGGACTGGTTCAGGCGCTGTTGCTGTTACACGGTAAAGAGAGTATGACGGTTTGGCGTGGGGGGAAGCCACGAAGCTTGTTAGCTTACGGTGTGTTAGACATTGCGTTCATGCTTCGAGAATATGAAAACCAGCAGCACTCTGAAAAGGTAATCACTACGTTTTTCAGGTGAGAAAATTGGAGCTTAGAGAGGGTAAAACGTTTCACACAGTCAGAGTTGGTAGCCAGCAGACGACACTGACTTGGTCAAACTTCAAAGACCTGCTCCTTTTAAAATAATAACTTTATTTGCTTATTTTTGGCTGTGCTGGGTCTTTGTTGCTGTTCATGATCTTTCTCTAGTTGCAGAGAGTGGGGGCTCCTCCGTAGCTGCGGGGCGTGGGCTTCGCACAGCAGTGGCTTCTCCTGCTGTGGAGCGTGGGCTCCAGGAGCATGGGCTTCAGCAGCTGCGGCTCAGAGGCTCAGTAGATGCGGCTCACGGGCTCAGGGCTGCGGCTCACGGGCTCAGTTGCGGCTCACGGGCTCAGTAGATGCGGCTCACGGGCTCAGGGCTGCGGCTCATGGGCTCAGTTGCGGCTCACCGGCTCAGCGGCTGCGGCTCACGGGCTCAGTTGCGGCTCACCGGCTCAGCGGCTGCGGCTCACGGGCCCAGCGGCTGCGGCTCACGGGCTCAGTTGCGGCTCACGGGCTCAGTTGCGGCTCACGGGCCCAGCGGCTGCGGCTCACGGGCTCAGCGGCTGCGGCTCACGGGCTCAGTAGATGCGGCTCACGGGCTCAGCGGATGCGGCTCAGGGGCTCAGCGGATGCGGCTCACGGGCTCAGCGGATGCGGCGCACGGGCGCAGCTGCTTCGCAGCGTGTGGGATCCTCCCGGACCAGGGTCCAGCCTGTATCCCCTGCATTGGCAGACGCTTATCCACTGCACCGCCAGGAAAGTCCCAGAGGCTATGATCTGAGTGCTGAGACACCAGGACTTCAAGGAATCGGTTGAGGTAGACTTTCATGCAGGCGTGGTGGGAGTGAGACCGCAGTCTGAGGATGGGGCAGGACCTGCCTCTCCCTGAGGGGAATATTTTGTCCACAGGTCTGTCGACAACTGTGAAGGGCCTGAGATTTTATCCTACTTGCGAGTGAACAGTTTCATGTTTCCTAGGAGGAGACACGAGGTTCTTGGGACAGAGGACTTGAGTGTGGACAGCAAGTGGCCTGAGCGTCGTTTGGTTGGGCTCCCGCTGCCCTCCAAGTCCTGCAGGGGTGAGGAGAGGAGGCGTTCCCCGGCCCGAGGGGCTCAGGTGGGTTTGCACTACAGCTGAGGAGCCCTGAGCTGGGGAGTCCGCCGCTGTTACAGCAAACTGTAAGCCAGCCTGCTCGCGGTCTGGAGGGGAAGCTACCTCATCCTTTAAAGTTGCTTGCTGTGAAGAGAACCCTGAAGCATGACCTGGGTGAAGAGAAGTCGGGGCCTTGCGTTGGTGGCAGAGCCACGAGAGTATGGAGGAGAGTTTCAGGGCCCACAGCGGCTGCCCACCCCCACCCCTCCTCCCCGCAGGGTCTGCAGCTCACCCCAGTGGGAACAGAGCCACTTCCTCGGGACTGATGCAGGAATTTGTCCCAAATTCAACCCCCACACTGTTTTAGAAAGATCTGGGAAATGCATCAGAAACCAGAGTCTTAGAGTAAGAGATTTGAATGCTTTTGGCTGCAAGTAAGGGAAGCAGAGACATTACTTTACCAACAAAGGTCCGTCTAGTCAAGGCTATGGTTTTTCCAGTGGTCATGTATGGATGTGAGAGTTGGACTGTGAAGAAAGCTGAGTACCGAAGAATGGATGCCTTTGAACTGTGGTGTTGGAGAAGCCTCTTGAGAGTCCCTTGGACTGCAAGGAGATCCAACCAGCCCATCCTAAAGGAGATCAGTCCTGGGTGTTCATTGGAAGGACTGATGCTGAAGCTGAAACTCCAGTACTTTGGCCACCTGATGTGAAGAGCTGACTCGTTTGAAAAGACCCTGATGCTGGGAAAGATTGAGGGCAGGAGGAGAAGGGGACGACAGAGGACGAGATAGTTGGATGGCATCACCGACTCGATGGACATGGGTTTGAGTAAACTCTGGGAGTTGGTGATGGACAGGGAGGCCTGGTGTGCTGCGATTCATGGGGTCGCAAAGAGTCAGGCATGACTGAGCGACTGAACTGAACTGAAGATAATATTGGCACAGTGGTAAAGAATCTGCCTGCCAATGCAAGAGATTGTGGGTTTGATCCCTGGGTCAGTAACATGCCCTGGAAAAGGAAATGGCAACCCACTCCAGTATTCTCGCCTGGGAAAGAAGAGATGGAGGAGCCTGGGGGGCTACAGTTAATGGATCGAAAAGAGTCAGGCACAACTGAGTGACTGAGCATACACACGCACATAAGGGAATATTCACCTTTTAGGATCTTATAGGAGGGTTTTGTTTCCTCATAGAAAATGAAGGTCTGGTAAAAGGTGATTTGCTGGTGATGATTCAGTGGCTGAAGAAATACTGGGCCCCAGGTCCACATTCCTACAATTCTCTGAACTTTCTGCTTGGTGTAAGACAGACCTGACTCATCTGAGTGTGATGTTCTTACTTAGTCACTTCCAAAGCAAGGAGGAGGCAGGCAGAGTACTTATTTTCCAACACCCTCCCCTTGTCAGGGGTGAAAAGTCGCTGCTTCAGGAACCCCCAGATTTCTGCTTAGATCTCATTGGTCACACATCGGTCACACGACCACCCTCTCCTTCCTGAGGGACCTCTGCGAGACATGTGAATAAAACTGCGGTTCTGTGACTGAGGAGAAAAGGAGTTTTTCGTGTTTGATTGTCACACTTGTACCCCAGTTCGTTTCTGGCATTTAGACAAGGGCTCCGGGCAAGAAGGATGGAGTGGAAATCCCATAATCACTGAAGCAAGCCGTGGCTCTGTGGGTGGTTCCCCAGGGCAGCAGGGAGGAAGCATTCTGTCTTTCACACCAGCCTGGCTTGGCGATAGCTACAGAGCCTGCCAATTAATTTGGCAAAGACTGCCCTTCGGTGAACTTTAAATAAAGAGCACAAAAGGGGACAAATGGGAATTATTTTGCAATCTGACTCAAGCCTCGCAGGTTCCTGAGTCACTGAACAGAGCGAGGACAAGGTCTTCTCAGCATATGCCATCAGCCGGCCGGAAGCAGGAGGGAGCAGAGGGAAAGCTGTTTGTGAGCCTGGAACCTGTCACAAAAATCCCAAACAAGCAAAATGAATGCTGCGTCTCTCAGTGGGTACCACGGCCCGAGATTCGGCACAGTCTGCTTGCCTGCAGGTTTAGTCAGCGTTATTCTCCTCCGTTTTTAATAGTATTCACCATATTGACAGTAATTTGCAGGTTTTTAAGTTCTGCATATGTTCCCACAGAAATAATCCTCCTTTTTTGCTTCTCTGAGACCTTGTTCAGGAAACACCTGACCCAAGCAAAAATAATAAATAAATAAAAATGTTAAAGTTGTGCATTAATCAGAAAATGCCTTTGGAAATTTCTCCAGGCTTTTACACATCAAGTACTGCCCCCACTGAAATGGCAGTGGCAATATCAGGAGATTTATTGCTACGAGTTGGAATCATAATCATGGGATGTTTTTCACTGAGAATTATTTTACACTATTAGGTCTCTGGATATATTTTTTAAAGTTTAAAAAATAACTTCTTGGGTTCTTTTCCTAGAAAAAATAGCACATTTATTTATCATGCAAAGAATTTGTTATTGTAATTTATTAGAGGTCTTCAGTGTACTGGAGCTGTGACTATGTTTTTATATGGACACCTGTGTGTGTGTGTGTGTGTGTAGGAATTCTCAAAATGACATCAAGGAGGAATCCTATAGACAACTGGTTCAAATATTGGCCCAAATAATAATATAGTTCCAACCAGATAATTATCATTGTAGATCTGGGGAGCCTGGCAGTTTTGAAGTCAGACCTTGGGGTTTCAATTCCCACCCTATCATTTGGCCTTGGGAAAGCTACTTCATTTCTCTGAGCCTCAGTTCCTTCATCTGTTGGTTGAGTTAATAACAGCAAATAAGAGTAATATTAATAGCAATAACAGTAATGATGATGATGATGATGCTGAATCTCGCTGATAGTTATTGAGTGAGGGGCACTCTTCTGAGTGCCTCTCAAGTATTGTTGCTGTTTAGCTGCTAAGTCATGTCCAAGTCTTTTGCAACGCCAGGGACTCCAGGCTCCCCCATCCATGGGATTTTCCAGGCAGGAATACTGGAGTGGGTTGTTTATTGAATCATTAATTAATTAATTATGAATATTAATAATTATAGAGGCTTGTGAGGATAAGATGTTATGTGTCTAACACACTACTTCACACACTATAAATATTTTAAAATATGTACAGACCAGTTAGGCATCCAGACCCAGACAAAGAGCCCCAGGCTGTACTAGTTGTTTCATTTTAGAGGCAATGCCAAGGTGTTCTGGGCAAATGATTTTCCAAGTATATCCTGCCCTGCCAGAATGCACAGAACACTTAAGAGCATAGGCTCTCTGGTCTAGATTCTTTTGAACTAGAGCCTGAAAAACTTCCACGTGTTTGCATATTTCCCCTGGTAGCTCAGTGATAAAGAATATGCCTGCGGTGCAGGAGACTTGGGAGATGTAGGTTCAATCCCTGAGTCAGGAAGATCCCCGGGAGAAGGAAATGGCAACCCACTCCAGTACTCTTGCCTAGTGAATCCCAAGGACGGAGGAGCCTGGCAGGCTACAATCCATGGGGTTGCAAAAAGTCGGACACCTTAGTGATGAACAACAATAACTGGATCTTTCTGGTTTGAACCACAAAAGTTTAAATATTTGGACAACAGACTGTTTCAAGAACGCTGCGGAGGGCAGTCACACCACCTGCTGCTGCCATCCCAGATCTGCTCCTCCCCGCCCCGCTGGCGGTTTCCTCTCCCAAGTCTGGTGCACAGCAGTGCTGGGCAACATCCGAGGACAGCCAGCAGGCCTGGCAGGGAAGGTTCCGACGGGCTTTCTGAGCCTCCTGCTTTCAGCAGAGTTGCTGAGCCCTCCCCTGTCGACTTTGAAACGATGAACGCAGAAACCTGGCTCCCCCCTTCATTCATTCATTTAAGCGCTACCCCTTCTCCAGGGAGCACACAGGGCCGTCTCTCGGAGAGTCGTTCAGATCACACACATTCTGAAATGTCTAAAAGCTGCAGCGTTTCCTCGTGCATCTGATAAAAAGCTTCTCCTCTCACCTTGTCGCATGAGACCCGGCCTGATCCCGACCTCGCCGGGCTCTCCTTTTGCATCACTGTCGCTGCCTCTCTGCTCCAGTCCTCCTGCCTTATCGCCTCTCATCGAAGGAGCCAGACTGACCCAGCCGCAAGGCCGTCACTCTGCCTGCATGCTCTTCTCTGCCTTTCCTGGCTTGTTGCTGTTGACTTGCTAAGTCGTGTCTGACTCTGTGACCCCGTGGACTGTAGCCCACCAGGCTCCACTGTCCGTGGATTCTGCAGGCAAGAATACTGGAGTGGGCTGCCATTTCCTCCTCCGGGGGATCTTACTTACCCAGGGATTGAACCCATGTCTCCTGCATTGGCAGGCGGATTCTTTACCTCTGAGCCACCACGGAAGCCTTTTCCTTGACTGGTTCAATTTACATATTTCCATCACACTGAGGCTTTTCATATCAACTCGACTTAAAGTAATTCCCCTTCTCCAGTGCCTGGAACAGGGCCAAACACATAATAGATGCTAGTACTTAATTAATTTAAATCACATGAAGGTTGCTTCTATGATGTGCAAATTGCTCTCTTTTAAAGAAAATATTCAGGTGTATAATTAAACTCAAGGAGGACTCATGAGATTTTAGGTGATCTCTTAGAAGGCATAGAATGGCTAACCTTTAGAGTGGTGCGTTCCAGTTTAAATAGGTCCAGGAGCCAGGCAGGTAAGCAGTGTGAAGTCAACCTAATTTTAAAGGAAAAAGAAAGGGTGAGAGGTGTGGCTTAACTTGAGTGTTATGCCTGACCTCAGATAACTCAAATCCAGTTTAAAAAGTTAAGACAAATAAAAGCTGTAGCCTTAGCCGTGGGTTCAGCTGACTGGTTTCTAACCCTTGACATGCTGCTTGCTCTGCTAAGAGCCTTCCTTCACGCTCTGTGTGTGTTCTTTCACTTACCATCACTCTACCCTGTAAGGGAGACGCTATGATTGACATCCTTTATAAGTCAGCCTTCGGTATCTGCCGGTTCTTCATCTGCAGATTCAACCAACTGGACTGAAAATATTCAGAAGAAGAAAAAAAAGCCAGAAAACTCCAAAAAGCAAAGCTTGAATTTGCCAAACCCCCCAAATTATTCGCACAATATTTACATTATATTAGATATTATTAGGAATGTAGAGATGATTTAAAATGTACTGGAGTATTTTATTTATTTTATCCCTATGTATCTTATATCAGGAAAGTACAATTTTTAGAGTGGAATATTATTAAAATACTAATGCTGGACAAATAGACTAAAATATCATTTAAAGGTTGTCCATAAGCTGAGACAGTGCTAAATTTTTGGACAGACGACTGAAAACGGCCTGCTAGAAGAGACTCAGGGCAAAGGATTGACCCTGCTCTGCTTGGCAAGTTGCTGTTATTCACTCGCTCAGTCCTGTCTCCTCTCTGTGACCCCACGGACTGCAGCTCTCCAGGCTCCTCTGTCCATGGTGTTCTCCAGGCAAGAACACTGGAGTGGGTGCTTAGCAAGTTACATGCAAGGAAAAGATCATGTCTGGTCACTTTGTATTTCATAGAGACCTGCAATAGCACAGAATGCTTTGCAAAATTTTTTCCTCATGTATTATCAGCAGGTCCCTTTGGAAAATAAAATAATGCTTAATTCTTAAAAAAAAGATTATCCATATAAAATAAAATAAAAGTTATTTGTGAAGCAAAAAAAAAAAAGCAAAATGAAAAGATAAAGTATACCGAAAGATACATATAGGTTATATGCGCCATTATATAAAAGGGACTTGAGCATCCCTGGAGTCTGGGGTCCACGGGGTCTAGAACCAATCCCCTGAAGTTACTGATGGACGACTGGAAATTCGATCCCTGAGGTTTATAGAGCAGGGCAGACTTTTTCTGTAAAAGGCCTGATGGTAAATATCTTAGGCTCAGGCACGGTCTCTGTTGCAGCTCCTCAGCTCACAAGCAGTCACAGCCGTTATATCAACACACGCGTGTGGCAGCCTTCCGATCCAACTTGCTTTATAGAAGCAGCGGCTGGACTTAGCTGTCTGTAGTTTGCCAACCTCTCTTCTAGAGCGTAGGTAAATTGCTAGTATTTAAAGAAGTAAATGGCAGCCAGGTTTTGACCCACGCTTGTCCTGATTTTCAGATGCTAGGTTTACTGCCTGTGCTTCCTACTGCTCTCTCCAATAGGTCAGGGCCCCCACAGCTTTAACAGCTAGAATGCACGTTTACTGACTGCTTACTACACACCAGGCGCTGCTTAAGGCGTCTGTGTGTATGTTCAATGATTTAATTCTTATGATGTTGATGGAAGAAAGTCTTAGTCACTCAACTCAGTCGTGTCCAACTCTTTGAGACTCTGTAGTCTGCAGCAAGCCAGGCTCTCTGTCCTCCACTATCTCCCAGCAAACAGGAGTTTGCCCAAATTCATGTCCATTGGGTTGGTGATGCTATCTAACCATCTCGTTCTCGGCCATGCCCTTCTCCTCCCACCTTCAATCTTTCCCAGCGTCAGGGTTTTTTCCAGGAAGTTGGCTGTCCGCATCAGGTGACCAAAGTATTGGAGCTTCAGCTTCAGCATCAGTCTTTCCAGGGAATATTCAGCATTGATTTCTTTTAGGGTCAAAGTACCAGCAACATTTTTCTCCCTTGATTTTGCATGCTAAGAACTTTTTACACTTACAACAATACTATAAGGAGATACTTTTATTTCCCTAATGTGATGTTTGTGGAAATGGAGGCAGATTTTGTGCCTCTTCCAGGATCTTGGAGGTGGTGGTGGCTTAGTTGCTAAATTATGTCTGATTCTTTGTGACCCCTGGATTGTAACTCGCCAGGTTCCTCTGTCCATGGGATTCTCCAGTCAAAAATACTGGAGTGGGTTGCCATTTTCCTCTTCAGATGATCTTTCTGACCCAGGGATTGAACCCAGTTCTCCTGCATTGCAGGAAGATTCTTTATTGACTGAGCCACTAGGGATGCCCAGGATCTTAATGCTGGTAAATGGCAGAGCCAAGATTTTAAAACTGAAAGTTGGGATCCTGCTCTGTGCTTTTAACAAAGATTTTCTTCTGCTGCTCACGGTATGTATTTGCTTTTGCTGAGACTAGCAAGCTGATCACTTACGGTCATGTAGATTAATTCCTCGTTTGAATCTATGTTGTTTTATCCATTTTAGTCCATTTTAGTTCATCCTTTATTCTCCCCTATGTTACCTCTTGTAGGTAACAAAAAAGCTACTCAAAAAAGAGCATTCATAAGGCCAAATTCCTTTGAAATGCTGTGCCATTTAAGGTAATTGTTCCTAATATTTTAGCTTCTAACCCAAAAGTCAGGCTTGCTTTGAATGAAAGGTTAATAACCAGGAATCTCAACTGCACAGTACATCAGGACAGATAAATGACTACTTGAACGGTAATGCAAAATTATAGCCTAGTTTAAGCCCACTGGGTTTGTTCTTGATTCTTAGACCAACCTTGCCAAAGGTTAAATGGAAAATTAAGGAAAAGAAAAGTTTATCTCTTGGCAAATTCATGTTTCACCTTCTACAGCTTGCAGGACTTGATTGTCATGGCCAACATTTGCTGCAGAACTAGACTTGTAACTGGAGAGTTGCAATGTTTGCTATTTGACCACAGACTGACTCAGGGGGTAAAAGACATGGACTTAGTCCTATTTTATTCAGTAAATTGGATGTAAAATCTGGGGGAAAGGGTTGAGTCTATTCATGTATATTTGTCTTTTTAGGGTTACTCTGACAAAGTACCACGAATTGGGTGACTTAAAGTAACAGAAATGTACTGAGATAGTTCTGGAGACCAGATGTCTGAAATCACGTTGCTTGAGAGTCAGAGTGAATCTTGTCTCTTTTAGCTCCTGGTGTTGGCCTGCAGTCTTTACTGTTGTTTGGCTTGTAGATGCGTCATTGTAACTCTGCCTCTATCATCATGTGTTTCTTCCTTCTTCCCCAGTGGCATTTTGGACACCTATTTTGGACCTTTGGGGGCTCATCTTTCAGTGTCCTATCTTTCTGCATTTTCATACTGTTCATGGGGTTCTCGCGGCAAGAATACTGAGGCGGTTTGCCATTCCCTTCTCCAGTGGACCACGTTTGGTCAGAACTCTCCACCATGACCCGTCCGTCGTGGGTGGCCCCACACGGCATGGCTTGTAGCTTCATTGAGTTACACAGGGCTGTGATCCACGTGATCAGTTTGGTTAGTTTCCTGTGATAGTGGTTTTCATTCTGGGGGCTGTGGGATCGTAGTTCTTGCTTCTTCTATCTGTCCTCTGATGGATGAGGATAAGAGGCCTGTGCAAGCCTCTGATGGGAGGGACCGGCTGTGGGGAAAGCTGGGTCTTGCTCTGGTGGGCCGGCCATGCTCAGGCCATTGTCATGTAGCCTCTCTGCCTCGATTGCCCTTAGCTTTGCCCCATGTGTCTCTGTCTCTGAGCCCCTTCTCCTTTTCTTACAAAACCACCAGTCCTGTTGGGTAATGAGCCCACCCTACTTTATTTGGACTCATCTTCACTAATTACATCTACAATGACTGATTTCTAAATAAGATCACATTCTAAGGTACGAGGCACTAGAACTTCAGCCTATATTTTGGGGGAAAACAAAGTTCAACCCATAACACCAGGTTTCCATGTTCTCATTTGTTTTACGATGTTAAAATTATCTTCTCCATAGGAATGCTAAAGGGAGGCTAATGAAATTCAAGTCCTTTGAGGAAAAACTACTCCATAATTATTAAACAAATCACTGCCAGACTTACCCAAGGGATGAGGACATATTCACGGGACAGTCTTTATGAAATCTGGGATTTTTTTACACCCAACCAAGTTCTCTTTTTACAGGAGCTGGGCTCCCCACAGTGTATTTTTAACCAGAATAATAAATAACTTCAAAATAAGTGAGATATACACAAAAGGATGATAATTCCTGACCTAGATGTGATTCTGCAGCAAGTTTTAGAAATTGCTTTCTTTATTTACAAACTGGATATTTGTTAAGAGAAAACCAGTTTCTCCCCAGACATACAAAGAAGTGTTTCGTTTGTTTGTTCTGGAAGAAAAGGCAGTTTTCATTAACACAGACCATCCGTATTTGGCTCTTTCACTGAACACATAGAAAAGAATGTCAATTCAGACAAATTTCATAGAGGATGCAGGAAGTCCTCTTGGGCTTCTCAAGAAGTGAAGTTTGTATGAAATGGGAAAACAAAAGCTTCCATAATCTTTTTGGGAGTGTTGCTCATTCACTCATTTATTTGACAAAGAGAGAGCCCACCTGATTAAGGCAGAGACAACGAAGGAGCAAAGATGTATAAGATGTGGTCCTTCCGCTCAGAGAACCCACAGGTGAGCGGAGAAAAATGTAAAGAAACAGCCAAAGTATGGTACGTTCTGTGGAAGACGTATTTCCGAAATGCTGCGGATACAGCTGATGCCATTGAGAGGAGCCAGGGAACGTGTTCTTGAGGCAGGAACGACAGCAGCAGGGAATGTGACTGTAAGGCTGAGGAGTATAGATGCTTTGCTATTTTTAATGTGTGGCTGGAGCGTAGAGCGTGAGGCGTGTGGATGGTGAGACAGTAGGGGGTGAGGTCCGAGGGGTAGGCTGAGCCATTCTGCAAATGTTCTCTTATATGTTGATCCAAAGAATTTGAACTCTGCCATGAGAGAGGGTTGGCTTTTTTCATTTCCTCAATACTGTTTTTCTGAAATTAATCTTAGTCCATTATATCAAACTTTAAGTATAAAAAAGTATAAATATGAAAATTAAAGTCACTTTTAATCTTGACATTCAAAGTAAAGCTTTTTGTGTTTTATGTGTATTTCTTGGTCTAGAGAAGTCCATGGACTATATAGTCCATGGGGTTGCAAAGAGTCGGACACGACTGAGAGATTTTCACTTTTCACTTTCACTTTGTCTTTTAAAAATAATTAAGTAGGGAGTCCCCTGGCGGTCCAGTGGCTAAGACGCTGTGCTTTCAATGCCAGGAGCCCAGTTTCCATCCCTGGCCGGGGAACTAGATCCCACATACTGCAACAAAAATCCCGTCTGCTGCAACTCAGACCTCATCCAACCAAATAAATAAATAAGAATAAATATTTTAAAAATATGTAAATCAGCATAATGTGTTTATTTTAATTTTGATTTGTTATAATGTGAAAGTAGATAGGATTTTTGTCTCTGTTTCTCATTTTCTTTTGTCACTTAACTTTATATTGTGGACTTTGTCCTGAAAGAATTTTTCTAGATAGTCTTATGATATATCTACATTTTACAATGTAGCTGCTGGTAGCAAGCAGAGATTTCTACACTCGAGGATAACATCAAGGTGATATCAGTCCAAAACTTGAACTCCACTATTCCTAGCTATAGAATTGACTCAGTCTTGGTTTATTTCAACTTGTCATGTGATTCACAGAAATAAAGCCAATGGTTCATCTTTTATGGAATTGTATACATTTATAAAAAAATGTAAAGGAGAAGTGATACATGAAACCCAATCTTGAAAAAGAAAATATGGGTATAGAAAAATAGCAGGTTTGAAGCAGTGCACTTATTTTCTGAAAATAAATATTCCTGTTTATTTAAACGTATAGTCTGAGTATGCTAACTATGTGGTACTTTAAGCTTAAGACTTCCATAAACTGCATCATTATAAGACACATAAGCTTTATTGACAGCACTGCAACAATCTCAAATAATCTCTGGAGAACAACTCTTGGCTCAAAATAACATCATAGTACACATGATTTTTTAAATTTATCCTTGAAATTTAAGACAATAATACCATTAGAAGGGATCAAAATAGGCTGAGTGGGCAGGAAATAAAATAACTGCACAGGAATGTGGGTCTTCTCTAACTCTAAAATAGCTTAATGCTTTTAATGTGAAAAATCAGAAGTCTGTTGCATTTCAGTGATATTCAATAACATCCACAAATTCCACTGAACCAGAGAATTCACAAATAGTTAAGATAATCAGAATGATTTTTTAAAATTTTGGCTTAAGTTGGAGGCTATCAACTCTTTTTGTTTTTTAACTCTGTTTTTTAATTCACCATCTCAAAACAAAGACCATTCATCTATAATGACACGTATCTTTAAGGATAAAGAAGAATAACTTAAGCATCTAGAGGGAAAAACCACATAATCTATAAAGAGACAAAATTCAGGCTGGCTGCAACTTTCTCTTCTGGGAGAGAGAGAATTTGACAGCCCTGACCATTTTTGAAAGAATTTCCAGGAAGAGGTAAACTCATGACTTACATAGAGATTCAAAATGAACATGTACATTAAAGATTTTATTGTACTCACAGGGGGGGCCCAGGCTGATATTATAACTGGTTCAAAGAAAAAATCAGAATAGCACTGAGTAAAGGAATGCTGAGATGGATTGCAAGCAAAGACAGAACCCAGGGGTTGGAGTGGGTGGGGGAGTGAAGACAGTCTGAACCTCTTCCCAATAAGACATGCTCGGCACGTCTATCAGTTATCACAACTGCGACTTGTAACAGCTCAGGGTCAAGGATCAGAGTTAGAGTCTGCCAGCAGAGAGCGTGCTGTGGAGCCCGCGTTGTGTTCCCTGGAGCACTTTCTCTGGTTCAGTGTCACGATGGTGAATTACCTCTCTTTGTGTGTGATCTTCTGTTTCCCATTATGCCAGCCATCTACAATATAAACCCAGAATTAAATGAAATGATTCCCCCCCCCCCTTACAGATTTAGGCGTTTAAAAAAAAGATTTAAAAAAGCAAAAATCTAGGCCAATCACTGTTACTGTTAAAGGGTGAGGGACAAATACATTCCCAGTGCAATCCAAGTGCCATTAGCTCAGGAGCTTCAGCTCTTTGGGTCACTGGTAGTGATAGATCCTGGTGGGATTTTTTGTTTTTTTTTAATATTTCTTTATTTATTTGGTTGTGCCAGGTCTCAGCTGTGGCTTGCAGGATCCTGTGGGATCTATTCCCTGACCAGGGATCAAACCTGGGCCCCCGGCGCTGGGAGGGTGGAGTCTGCCGCTGGACCAGCGGGGAGGTTTTTGAGGTCTGGAGCTTTTATAATGACTTTAGCCCTCTTAAAAAGATGTATATAAAATTATGAGAAAAGCGTTAGATATAGGGCAAATACTTAGAATGAGCAAAGAAAACATGAAATAAGTAATAAACCATTAAAAATCATGAGTCACAATTGATTTTAAAGCTGACTTTAAAAAACCCACACATGTCACAAAGTCCAGAAAAATAATACTTTTTAAAAAAAAATTAACTGATTCACCCCTCTGTAGTACTCTTTCCCTACATTTTTTTTTGTGTGTGTGTGTGTGAGCATATCTTTTGATATCACTGATATCATTCTTCTGTTCCTGTGACAGGGATTTTGCCATATTATTTTCTAGCGAGAGAACTGGAGGAAACTTCGGCTTTTCTTCTGCTGCGGTTGGCTGTTTCTGTTTTGTGAGCAGTTTCGCGTGCTCTTTTGTCTGGTTCACAGACGCCGTCAGGACTGGACGTGTCAGAGGGGCTGAGATGTGGTTTAATACGCCGCTACTCAGCTTGTCCACTGTGGATTTAAGAATTCGGAAGTTCTCACGAGTGAGTGAACGTCGCTCAGTCGTATCTGACTCTGTGACCCATGGACTGTAGCCCACCAGCCTCCTCTGTGCATGAAATTCTCCAGGAATTCTGGAGTGGGTACTGGAGTGGGTAGCCGGTTCCCTTCTCCAGCAGATCTTCCCAGCCCAGGTCTCCTGCATCGCAGGCGGATTCTTTACCAGCTGAGCCACAAGGGAAGCCTAGTTCCCGTGGAAAGAGGGATGAGAATGCAGGGTGCATTTATTGTTGTGCTAGTTGGTTTTAGTTGCTAAGTTACGTCCAACACTTGAGACCCCAGGGACGGTAGCCCGTCAGACTCCTCTGTCCATGAGATTTCCCAGACAAGAATATGGAGTGGTTGCCATTTTTTTTTTCAGGGCATCTTCCCAACCCAGGGATCGAATCCACATCTGTTCTATTGGCAGGCAGATTCCTTATCACTGCGCCACCAAAGAAGCCCAAAGAGCAGCTGTCTAATTTAATTATGTGTAGACATTTTGCTCTTACAAAACTTACAAGAACACAAAATTATGTGTGTCTGTGTGAACGTATTACTAGTAAGCCTTCCTCATTTCTCACTGTATCCCCAGTGTTTTGCCCATTACATAGATGATAAGAAGCATTTAATAAATCTATGTTTAATGATTAAATGCTTGATGAGCAACATGAAAGGAAGTATATATTTATCTAAGGATTCTTCAGTGCCCTCGAGGGATGCATGGACATATAGAAAATACTACCCAGAAGTAGTTTTGTTTATTTACTTACAATGGTTCATTTCTTGTAGAAACCTGTATTTATTTATTTACTTTTGGCTGCTTGGGCTCCTTGTTGCAGTGACGTGTCTTGCAGTGGAGCTCGGCTCTGGGGTGGGCTTTAGTTGTGGTGCACAGGCTTGCCTGCCCTGTAGCATGTGGGGTCTTCCCAGACCAGGGATAGAACCCATGTCCCCTGCCTTGACAGGTGGATTCTTAACCGCTGGACCACCAGGGAAGTCCAGAAGCATTTTATTTTGAAAAAATAAGTATTCAACTTATTAAAGTTGTGAAAGGAAAACGAACTCCAGCTTAGCCTTGAAGCATATCACACTAATCTGTTATTCTAGTTTTAAATCCTGCGGATATTATTAGTGACGACTTCTAATGGATCTTTGACAAATATTGGGCCTTTCCAAGCTAGAACATCGCAAATATTTTAAACAACTTTTAGAAAGCTAATCTATTTGCTCTAAGTACCCTGAAGAGACTGAATTAATGAAAACAACCTTCTAGAGTAATTCTCAAGCCTTTTTCATTTACTAATGTTTAAACTTACAAAAATTTAAAGTCTTTTTTCTTAAATAGTTTCAAATGCATATTATAAAGTGCGTACAGATTCAGTATTTACAGGGAAAAAAATGTTAATGCTATGAGTTTGTTACTCTCAAAATTTTTATACTTAATTTTAAAGTTTATTGTGTTCATATTTAAGTAATATAATTAAGCTTTCAATTTACTGGATTTATTGATGACCAAAGGTTACATTCAGAAAGCTACCTGGGTTTTTAGTGACTGTTCTGCTGAAACTGAGATCTATTTTATAGTCTACTGGTCATGTCTGCATAATTCCAGGATGTGATCAAATTGCCTGATTTCCCAAATTCAAGTTATACATATTTGCTAATTCATACAGGGAAGCCTGGCATGTTGCAGTTCACGGAATCGCAGAGTCTGACACTAACGAGCGACTGACAGCAAGAATCTGTTTACTGGGCTTCCCAGGTGGCGCTAGTGGTTAGGAACCCATCTGCCTCCCAATGCAGGAGACACAGGAGATGTGAGTTTGTTCCCTCGGCTCGGAAGAGCCCCGGGAGAAGGGCATGGCAACCCACTCCAGTATTTTTGCCTGGAGAATTCCAGGAGACTGACAGGCTACAGTCCCCGGGGCTGCGAAAAGGAGGCACTGAGCACTTGCACACGTGTCTGCTTACAGATCCTGTAACTTTTACCCAAATCACTGATTTGATTTGATTTTTGCTTCTTTTTCCCCCATCTTGAAGCACATAATATTGGTCCTTGCTAACTCAGACTTATGAACACAGTAGAATTATAAAGACATAAATATAATTTCTACTCCAGAATATAGCATGTGAAGTGCTGGGTTAGATGAAGCTCAAGGTGGAATCAAGATTGCAGGGAGAAATATCAATAGCCTCAGATATGCAGGTGACACCACCCTAATGGCAGAAAGTGAAAAGGAAATAAAGAGCCTTTTGATGAAGGTGAAAGAGGAGAGTGAAAAAGCTGGCTTAAAATTCAACATTCAAAAAACTAAGATCATAAATGGAAACAGTGAGAGAATTTATTTTCTTGGGCTCCAAAATCATTGCAGTCATGAAATTAAAAGATACTTGCTCCTTCGAAGGAAAGCTATGACAAACCTAGACAGTGTATTAAAAAGCAGAGGTATCACTTTGCCAACAAAGGTCTGTATAGTCAAAGCTACGATTTTTTTTCAGTAGTCACGTATAGATGTGAGAGTTGGACCATAAAGAAGCCTGAGCACTGAAGAACTGATGCTTTTGAACTGTGATGCTGGAGAAGACTATTGAGAGTCCCTTGGACAGCAAGGAGATCAAACCAGTTCATCCTAAAGGAAATCAGTCCTGAATATTCATTGGAAGGACTGATGCTGAAGCTGAAGCTCCAATACGTTGACCTCTTTGCAAAGAGCTCACTCTTTGGAAAAGGCCCTGATGCTGGGAAAGATTGACGGCAGGAGAGGTGGATGACAGGTGGTTGGATGGCATCACCAACTCAATGGACATGAGTTTGAGCAAGCTCTGGGAGATAGTGATGGACAGGGAAGCCTGCCGGCGTGCCGCAGTCCATGGAGTCTCAAAGAGTCAGACATGACAGAAATACTTAACAACAACACCAGCAACAACCCCAGAATAAAGACTTGCCCATCAGTGAGCTCATTTTTAAAATAAATATTTTATTTATTTACTTGTTTTATTTAAAATAAATATTCTCAAATTCATATAGTTGAGGAGGTGTTAAGAATGATATCCAGTAGAATTCTGTATCCCTCACATGGCATTTGTCTGATTTGCATTTAAACTCATGAGGTCATTCTGATGGCAGGAAAATGTAGGTCCTCTTGCTAAAAATAAAATCAAAGACACCCTCCTGCTACCCAAAAGAATGAATTGAAGAATTTCAGAGAAGGAAAATGACATTTTTTTTTAAACTGTCAGTGATCAAGAGAGGTGCAATTTAATAATAGGGTTTAAATGTAATTGTAACATTAAATTTCAAAAATAATTTTTAAAAGAGAAGGTGCAAAAAATGAAGAATAGGTCTATGGATTGAAAATCTCACATTATATAGATGCTATGTAATAGATACTAGAAGAGGTAGAATGGAGCTGATATAAAACAAAAGTACTCAAATTTCCATCATGGATGTTTATGTATTTATACAATCTAATACAAATATCAAAAATAATTATTGAGAGAGCATGTATAATGTAAAATCATCACATTTGTCATTATATTTCCATATTATATCTTATTATTGAAAAAAAAACAGGAAAGGGGGTCAGGTCTCAGGAAAATAAAAATTGCTGGCATCGTTATCTTCTACAGAAAGTTAGACTTCAAAAAATTTTGACATAGAAATGAAAAATACCTGCATAAAATTATAAAACTAACTGCTGAGGGAATAAAAATAAGATAGTGTTGACAGCTGACTGCCCAAAGAGACCATCAACATCACCTGCAGATCCGACAAAGGCGAGTTCATTGTTCACGGCAGTGCTGAACAGAGGGCAGTCTCGGAGCATCTCTAGATGGAAAAGCCCAGAGTGGGAGAGACCTTGAGGGCATTTTGATTTGATTTAAGGTAGATCTTTCAGTGCAGGGACCTGAATGGGATTTTGCAACGTGTGCGGTATAATAGTTGAAGATTGATGGATGCAGAGAAGTGAAGATTTTGAAGTGAATCTATAGTAAAGACACAATAATTTGGTGAATCCACTTGGATAATCTGTTATTCAATAGGAAGAAATGACTTCTGCTCCTTGTAATGAAGAGAACAAGGTGAATAGTCTAGTGTTCAGATACATGGATTTTCAGCAAGCTCCTGAAAGAAATAGTAAAGGTTTGCAACTTCATTTTCCCGGGCAAGAATTTCCTGGCTTAATAGAGTCATGTTAAAGTAGACAGGAAGTTGTGTTGGTGTAGATGGTATCAGGTATCAACAACATGTTTTTAAAAATCAGCCTTCTTAAAAATTAAAAAGCTTTTTCTATAGCTTTTATAGACAAAAGGAGAGAAGATGAATAATAAAATGAGCATAAAATCAGACAACAGAAATTAAGAAGATCAAACACAATAAATGGTAAAAATGAAAGTGGATTAAGCTATCTGAGGAAAAGACGCGTTTAGTTGTGTGCCAATCGAAGCCTCGTGCTCGTCTCCGTAGTGTCCGAGTCTTGTGACCCCGTGGACTGTAGCCCGCCAGGCTCCTCTGTCCATGGGATTCTCCAGACAAAGATACTGGAGTGGACTGCCACGCCCTTCTCCAGGGGATCTTCCCGACCCAGGAATGGAGCCTGCATCTCCTGCATTGGCAGGTGGGTTCTTTTCCACTGAGCCGCCACGGAAGCCTGTGTGAAAACATGCTCAGTGGCTCAGTTGTGTCTGACGCTTTGCGAGTCTATGGACTGTATCCTGCCAGGCTCCTCTGTCCATGGGATTCTCCAGGTAAAAATACTGGTGTGGACTGCCATGCCCTCCTCCAGAGGATCTTTCCGACCCAGGGATTGAACCCGTATCTCCTGTGTCTCCTGCACTGACCACAGATTCTTTACCCACTGAGTCACTTGGGAAACCCTTGCCCAACTCCAAAAAATACGGTCATATGGTGGTTGTGGTGGTTTAGTCTCTAAGTCATGTCCAACTCTTGCAACCTCGTGGACTGTAGCCCGCCAGACTCCTCTGTCCGTAGTATTTCCCAGGCAAGAATACTGGAGCAGGTTGCCATTTCCTCCTCCATATGGTCATGTTTCTTTATGCATAAAATCAAAGAGCATCAAAGTACATAAATCAAAAACTGTTGAGGCAAGAGAATGTAGGAGGAGGAAGAACTCAGGATGAATGAGTGTATGGGTCTGGGTTTAGGGCTCGAAGAGATGCTGGTTCTTGGAGCCGTGAGCTGAGGGTGCAGGAGTTGCTATCTAGCATTCAGCCTCTGACCCAGGTGGGGAAGTTAGATCTCTGACGGACGAGATGCGGCTGATGGAGAACAGGGCTTCTACAGCAGTTTCCACGCGGAAGAGAAGGAACTGGATTTCGATCTTCCACGGCACCCCTCTCTCCCAATAAAATTATCATTCGTGATGAGTTCAAGACTTCACTGTGAAAAGCAAAACTTTAAAACTTGTGGAGGAAAATAGAGAGTGTGTTTGACGTTAGGATCCTGAAGGATTTCTTAAGACACAAAAATGAAAAAAATGACCCATAATTTGACTCCAATGAAAATTTAAACTTCTGTTTAATAAAAGACCCCATAAAGAAAAAGAAAAGACAACCCCAGACCCCTTTTATAACACACTAACAAAAATTTGTTGTCTGGAATACATTAACAAAAAAATTCCTACGTGAAAATATGGGCAAAAGACATGAACAAACATTGCACAGAATATAAAACGTGGATAGAAAGTAAGCATATGGGGACAACACTCAACCCCATCATAGTCAGAAAAATGAGCATTAAGATCTCATGTTGATGTCCAGGAAATGAGGAGTGCTGGAGAGGACGTGCAAAGGCCCCGAGGCAGGCTCCTGCTCGGCTGGTCAGGAAAGAGCAGGAAGGCCAGGGAGCCAGACAGAGGGAGGCAGAAGATGAGGACAGAGACGGGCGAGGGTGCAGACCATCAATTTCTGTGTCAGGTCATGCAGTCCTTGACTTAAGAGACTAGCAAGATGATGTATACGAATAATAAAGAGGAACGTAAAGATATAGTGGACAGCACTGATAGGAGTGGCAAACTAATCTTGAGAGAGAAGGTCAAAGGGAGAGCGAAGTAGATGTTTTAGATAATTCAATATTTAAAAAATTCAGACCATGTTTGTTAAGGTATCTGCTAGACTGTCTATTAGGAACTAAGGGTTCAAAGATGAGGAAGAAGAAACACTGGCATAGAAGGCGTCAGGTGTCTTAATAAATAATTATAAAAACAAACAGAAACAATGAGCTGTTCACATGTGATGTTCACAATAAAAGCAATGTGTGTTTGTAAACTTATGAAGACCCAGTTTTTGGTCACTTCAGCCCTTTCCCCCCAATCTCTACACTGTACAGCGCTGTAGCCAGAGGAAGTGCAAAGGCCCTGAGGCAGGATCCTGCTTGGCTTGGTGGTTGATGCTGTTTGTTGCCAATTTACATCTGAGAAAACAGCTACAGGGGAGACTAGATGATTTGTTTAGAGCCGAGTTTCCCATGTTCCGTGCTCTTGGCCTGTGGGGCTGGATAATTCTTTGTTGTGAGGCTGTCCTGTACACCGTAGAGTGTTCTGTAGCATCCCTGGTCTCCACGTACTAAAAGCAAGCAGCTCCCCACCCTCAACCGCTGTGAGAACCACGACATGTCTAGACAAATATCTCCTGGATGACAAAGTCAGCCCCATGGAGAACCACTGGTTCAGTAACAGAGTCAGGGGTGAGTGTGGAAATTCAGACCAAATCTGCTCAGCTCCAAAGGAGATAGTTGTTGATTGTTTTTACAGAGTTCTTACTGTAATGAACAGTGCATTTCTGAATAGGTCTCTCGTGAGCACTGTCCATTCATGTTTAACATTCATGTAAAGCAACGCAGCTACTACAAATGGTTCGCCCTGGAGGAAGATACATGGGAGACCGCAATGCAGATGTTATTTTGATTTTACATTGTTTGTTGAACATCTCAAGACACATATAATATCAAATAACTGCCTGCATTTCATTCATTCATTCAGCAATGCACCAGGCACTGAGGCCCGCCGTGGACAAGTTAGAAAGATCCTGACTTGTGCTCAATCTACTGGGGGATGGAGAACAGACAGGAGACCTGATAGTACATCATGAGACAAGATAACTTCAATTTCTGCCATGAGTTTTGGAAAAAAAGTTTCCAAGGGAAAGTGTCTTGGTTGGAAGAAGGGAGTTAATTTAGACTCATATCAAGGAAGGCTTCTCAGAGGATTTGACACAGGCTGAGAAATCAGTGATAGGAGTCAGCCATGTGAAAATCTGGAGTGTGTGGCAGAGAGGAACAAGCAGGCACTAAGATGCTAAGCAGTGAGTGAGTCTGGCGTATTTTGGGAACAGGAAGAAGTTCTTGGTGGACGGTGGGAGTTGAGCCAAGGCAAGAAGCACGTGAGGGCCTGGGGCCATGCATGACCTTGTAAGCCAACGGATTTTATTCTATATGCAAATAGAACATGACTTTGTTGAAGCCACTTCAAAAGGAAGACCAAATGTTATCTTTCTCCAAGCTAAAATACAGTGCAGGGTCCTACATCTTCTTGCTTCCATCATTCATAGTTACATGTTTGAGATTATTTAAATGGACTGATGTGAGACTTAATGTTTGAAGCCAAGGGAAATCAAAGAAATGTTTAAAATATATTAGTTTAGCTTTTATTCTCACTGCAGAACTTCTGCAAAACCAACTTTTTTTTTTTTTTTTTTTATTGCTTTGGCTCCTTAGAAAGTCTACCGAGCATTTGATTTCATTAAAGAGAGCCCACAAGCATGTATATTCTTTAGTAATTCTGATGTTGAGCATCACTGGCTGTTAGAGATTTTTAGATTTTTTTTTTTAGAAAGATATTACTGTGATGATCTTATTTCAGGGCTAACAATTTAATGTCTATTACTTGTGAAGGGATAAAATAGAAATAATTTAAGTGCCCAGCAATGGAAAAAGAGAAATAAAATGTATTATTGTTATATGATAGAATACAATTCAGTAGTTTAATGACTAGATCTAAGTGTATCAAACTGTACAAGTCTCCACAGAAGGAGAAGGGAAAAGTAGGTTGTAGTCAAATAGGTATATAAAAATATATTTCCCCCTGGATTTATTGAGATACAATTGACACCTAACGTAGTGTAAGCTTAAGGTACACAGATGCTAATTTGGTACATTTATGTATTGCAGAGCGATGACCTCTGTGGCACGTGCCTGAGGGGGCGCGAGAAGCTTGGGGGGACGGTGGGCACGTCCGTCATCCTGGTTGTTCACTGTTGCTGTTCAGTTGCTAGGTCACGCCCGACTCTCTGAGACCCACGGACTGCAGCACGCCAGGCCTCCCTGTCCTTCCCCATCTCCTGAAGTTTGCTCCAACTCATGTCCATGGAGCCAATGATGCCATCCAACCATCTCATCCTCTCCTCCCACCTTCAGTCTTTCCCAGCATCAGGGTCTTTTCCAAGGAGTCAGCTCCTCATGTCAGGTGGCCAAAGTATTGGAGCTTCAGCTTCAGCATTGGTCTTTTCAATGAATATTCAGGGTTGTGATAATTTCACAGGGTGTACACATTTGTCAGAACTGAAGAAATTTTACGCTTTATTATATTTGTGCTTTATAGCTGAATGTCAACTATACCTCAGTGAAACTATGAAAATTTATTATGGTTGGCCATTGGCATGAAAAGTTAAGTTGGTAGAAATTCTCCTTCCTTACTAGGGCATAAAGTGGTAGCATCCCTTAAAATTAATGGCATCTTAAATTTCATCAGCAGCAATAATGCCTTTGACCTGAGATTCTGGTGGCTGAACTTTGTGCTATTTTCAGCTAAAAACATGCTCAGTGATACATTTTGGAAATACTGGAAGGGGATAATGTTGGAAGACTGTGAATTTGGTTTTGGCCATGTTAAGACTGGGATGGCAGGAACTTCCCTGGTAGTCCAGGGGTGAAAACTCCAAGCTCCCAAAGCAGGGGCCCCGGGTTCTATCCCTGGTTGGGGAACTGGATCCCACATGCTGCAACTAAGTTTGACTCACACGGGAATGGAGACTGAAGATCCCATGCGCTGCAACCAAGGCCTGGTGCAGCCGAATAAATAAATAAAAATAAGTTTTTAAAAGTCCTCATTAAAAAAAGCACACCAAGATTGGGATGGGAGGAGGACCGTTGTCCCGGTAACTTTCTAACTGGTCTCTCCGTCCTTTCGGGCTTTCTGTGGTCCAGGCCCCACCAGGCACTCTTTCTGCCTTTGCCATAGACTGCCACCTTAGCCTGGCTCCCGCCTGCCTTGGATAAAACATGCCTTCCCCTATGATCCCTTCTCTTGGTGAAGCCGAGGTCATGTGGCTAAGCTCTGGCCAATGAGATAAAAGTGGAATTGATGCGCGCAGCCAATTCTAATCATCCGTCTAAGAAAGGAGTTCCTAAGACTGCAAATGGATCTGTCTATCATATCTTATTGTAAATGCATCTGGTTTTTGCTGCCTTATAATTCATCGACACAGAAGCCCTGTTTTTGAAAGAAAAACAGACTAGACTCAGTTTGGCTGCATCTTTTGAGTGACGTTAAAACGGCGCTCCTCTGGATGTCAGCGCTGTCCAATGGCCAATCCCAGTTCTCAGGCAGGCTCCGTTGGTGTCCCTGGACAAGCCATTTATTCTTTCTGCTTCAGATCCTTCAGCTGTGAAACGTGGCTAATACTGCAGGCCTTGCGGATGCTGTGAGGATTAATTAACGCAGGCAGAGCACTTTGAACAGGACGTTGTCCTCTTTGCACGTTTTATCCAGGGACTTCGACAAACTGTACCAGTAAGGCTGGTCCCATTTATCTCTGTTTTCCAGATCAGGTTATAAGGCAGGAGACATTAAAACCTTGCCCAAAGTCGCTCAGTGAACTGGGGGGTGGGGGCCCAGAGGAGACCTCTGGAATATTGGCTTCTAATCTTGCAACAACCACTGAAACCCGCTTTGTTTTGAAAAAAGGCTCTATAAATGCCCAACGCCTTTGTCCCCTAGTTCCTTCTCTCGGGTCTCCGTCACATGCTGGCCTAGATTTTCCTGAGTTGACTTTGCGCTGACCTACAAAGAGGAGGCCTCTTCTCATCAGAAAAGAAACGTGAGTATCTGGGAGAAGGTGAAGGATCACCAGACTCCAAAATGTGTATCACAGACAAGTTGACTGGAGGTTTCTGTTAGCTTTGGTGTCCTTGCTCAAAGACTTAACACGTGAGGTCCTCCTCTGCAGAGAGAAAGAGTCACTCTTTATCTTCTTTAATTGTATCTGGAATTTATTTTAAAAAACACGCACAGGAGAGAATTCACAGCTTCAGTACTTCCCTTCTGCCACAGATGACCCCTGCTTATATTTTAGTACAGATACATTCTACCCGGTGCGGTGTGTGAGTGTGTATGTGTGTGTGTGTGCATACCTTTAACACAGAAAGCAGGACCGCACCAGCTCAGGAGCAGGCCTCTCCTCCCCCGCGCGTCGTCTCCCAATTCAGCCCTCTGGTCAATCTCTCCACCCCTCACCTTCCCAGGGGCCAGGTCCTCTCTCTCTGCCCTTTGTTGTTCAGTGGTTCAGTCGTGTCTGACTCTGCGACCCCATGGACCGCAGCACGCCGGGCCTCCCCGTCCATCACCATCTCCCAGAGTTTACTCAGACTCACGTCCATGGAGTCGGTGATGCCACCCAGCCAGCTCATCCTCTGTCTGCTCCTTCTCCTCCCGCCTTCAATCCTTCCCAGCGCCAGGGACTCTCCCAGTGCCTCGTGGAGGACTTCAGTCACGTCTTCTGCTCCCGCTGGCCCGTCACCCCGTGAGGGCAGAGCCTGGTCGCTGTCTCTCTGCTCCACCAACACCTCCGCGCCAAGCAAGCTGGCCCGCATAATATTTGTGGAACGAACAAATCAGAAGGGTCTCTCCTGCATCCATTCCGACGCTTGCGATGTGGATTTGTAAGAGAATGCTGAAATGTCGCCTTTCCTGTGGACTCAGTTTCGGAGGAAGCCTCTAAGGTGCAGGGGAAAGGTGGGGTGGGGGCCTGTTTAGAAAACCTTCCGAAGCCAGGGTGCGGGGCATCTGTGCAGAAGTGACAAAAACAGTGACCAAAAAATGATGGTCCAGTGAGGGCTCGGACGTTAATGAAACGCACCGATAGGTTTGAAATTATGCACCAGAGAAAGTCACATGATGCTAGGACCAGGAGCGAGCTCCCGACCCCCGTGGAAGACGGGGGCTGCAGAAATGAGGGAGCTGAGCCGGGAGGTAATAGTTTGGAACCACTTTGCTTGCCCTGATCGATCACGCTCCTCCTGCCCAAAGAGGACTTTGTGGATAAAGAAATTCAAGGAGGAGGCGTCCCTGCAGACAACTGTCCTCTCCCCACGGGAGAGGCATGGGGACGGTTTTGCCTTACTCCATGGCAAGGGAACGGTTTTCAAGAGATTCGCTCAGCAGGCTGAGATGCGGGTCCCTGTGAGTGGGGCGGATACGCGGGCCTCCTCCAGAGTCTGAAGGCGGAGGTCCGCAGCCGACCCGTGGCCTTGAGCTCAGGGCAGCCCCGGGGGGAGTGGAGCACTCAGAACCGAGTGAGCTTTCCCGTGGGCCGCCGCGCACAGGCGGGGAACAGAGGTGTCAGGAGCACACGGGGGACCCGCCAAAGCCTGCAGCCCTGGGGTCTGCCGGTGTGTGTGGATGGGGGTAAAGAGCAGCCCGACTGAGAAGGGGATTGAAGGTGAGCTCTGGGCGAGTGCATCTCTAGTGAACTCACGAAAGCTCGGAGACAGAACAAGCAGCCTTTATATGCCTGCAGCCCCGAAGGCATCCGGCCCCAGGCAAACCTTGGGGCAGGCAGGACTTCTCAGTGTTGCAGCCTCTCCAACCCTGGAGGTCTCCGACGCCTGCAGTTATTACCTGGAAGCAGAGGCAGAAAGTGAAGACTGTGCTCCCAACCCCGGCGCCCTCTCAGGTCTGAACGGACTGGGGGAAAACCCGGCACTGAGAGCTGTTGGTGTGCTGTGGCTGCCAGGCTGGACGGGTGGTCGTCCGTCCTTCCCCTGAGGTGTGGCCGTCCAAACTTCCCCTGGAGGTTCAACTGTCCCGTCCTTCCCCTGGAGGGGTGGCTTCCCCCTGAGGTGTGGCTGTCCATCCTTCTCCTGGAGGTTCGACTGTCCAGTTCTCCCCTGGACTATTTTCCTCATCAGTCCCACCCCCTCTGGGGTTGAAACACACGCTCCCTAGCTCAGCCGCTTGCACTTGCCCAGCTCCTCCCTGAATCATGCTCTTTGGAGCGCCCTTCCTGCCGGCTGGAGTGCCGACCCCATACATTTCACAGCGCTTCTTCTCTTCTTCACTGTCTTGGCTTCAATGCCACATCCTCCCAGAAGACTACCCTGATTCTTCAAGGAGGACCGCTGCTTAGCGCCCTCATAGCACTCCACTCGCTTCCGATCGCCGCCTGCAGCTGTTGACGTTGTTTTCTCCCTCGTTTGGTCTCCCTCCCTGGGTTAGAAGCTCCCTGAGGACTTGGACTTTGTGCATCTGTATGGGGTGTGTGGGCATGCATGTGAGTGTGGCAAGGCTTAGGATGGACACTCTGCTCATGGCAGGAAGGGGCAGGGAAGCAAGCGATAACTGAAGCAGAGCAGCTCCCAGGCTTCCCCCCACCTGGTTTCAGCGTCACCTTCCACGTCAACCCCCTTTAGCGGATGAGTCCTGGGGAGGGGCCCGAGCCAAGCACCCCCTCCCTCCCACCACAGCCCCCTCCTCCTCGTTGGCGCGGCCTCACCTCGCGGGGCTAAGGCTGCACATGTTTCTGTGACACTCCCACGAGAGCAGCAGGCCTCGGGGCCAAAGCGCAAGTTACCTTCGGTAAAGATTTTGGACACGCGCCATTTCACCCTCTGCCTGGTGCTGGGTGGCACCCGGTGAGAGAACGACCTTCTCTGATGAACTTGGGCACCTGCTCTGGCAGAGTGCAGGAGCCTCTGGATCTTCTGCTTAGAAGAACTTAATAATGATGGTAATAGCAATAACAGTAATTGGCTGAATGGGATGCAGAGAGCAAGGCATGAGGTGTTCGTGTTCAAGTTAGAGTGGATTTCTGCTCTGAATGTATTGAAGTAGGCAGCCTTCGGGCTTCCCTGGTGGTTCAGATGGTAAAGAATCTGCCTACAATGCAGGAGACCTGGGTTTGATCCTTGCATGGGGATGATCCCCTGGAGAATGGACTGGCTACCCACTCCAGTGTTCTTGCCTAGAGAACCCCATGGACAGAGAAGCCTGGTGGGCTACAGTCCATGGAGTCACAAAGAGGCCTTTGGGTTAATTCTTGCCTCTGTGAGGCTGTGGTTATAAAGCTCTATGCCAGTGTGTGATAGTTTTGTTTTATAGCAGGATGTCTGAGTAGAAGAGTACTGTTGCCTGTGTTCCACTTCACACTGACATTCCTTTCATTTTAGTTATGCTTTTAATAAGGACAGTGTGGTGGGCTGGATGTGTCCCTCCAAAATTTATAAGTTGAGTTTCTCTCCTCCCCTCAGCGGGATGGTCTCTGGACACAGGTCCTTTGGGAGATGATTAGACTTAGATCATGACAGTGCGGCCCTCGTGAATAAGATTAGAAGCTGCTTTTAGAAGAGAAAGAGAACCAGAGCCCTCTCTTCCTCTCTGGCATGTGAGCACCTAGCAAGAAGGCTGCTGTGTGCAAGCCAGGAGGAGTCTGCCAGCACTTGATCTTGGACTTCCCAGCCTCCTAAACTGTGAGAAATAAGCCTCTGCTGTTTAAGCCACCCCGTCTACATATTTTGTTACAGCAGCCTGAGCTTAGAAAGGTGGTCGTGTCAGCTTTGGGACCCAGGAAGCAAGAAGCTCCCAGAAGGGGTGGTTTAAGGAAGCATTCGCCCTCAGGGTCTTGCAAATGGAGACTCGGCACTCGGTGGCCCGGAGAGCAGGTGCTTCCTTAAATTTTGCACTGGGTCCCATTCACCTCACCCTAGTCCCGGCCCCGGGGAGCATGCTGTTTATACCCCAAACCAAACGGGCTAAAATAAACAAGGCAGAATAAAAAGCGTAGATCTTGTCAGCGAGATGCAGAAGAGGTGCCGTTCCGGCGTGAGGACTGATTCTATCTCTAGCTCTGTCTCCTGCTTTCTCCTTTCTTGGCTTTATTCTTGACTGGGCTCAATTTGGAAACAATATGGCCACGTAGCTGCGCATCTCAGGGGAGGTTTTGATTGGCTCTTCTGGGTCACGTGCCCATCTCTGTGCCAATCCCCGCGTCACAGGTGGTGTGTGCTGATTGGCCAGACTCGATCAAGTGTCCACCCCAGGATGGGTGAGGCTGTGGCTCCTGCAGAATCACTAATGGTTGAGTCAGAAGTGATTCTCAAGTGACAGCGATTAGACCAGTTTGGACCTGAGGTCACCTTCCCCTTTGTCCATAGCTTTCTAGAAAATGCCACAAAAATGTTTGGAATTTTCTCAAGTAATCTCTGCCTTCTAGGTGTGTCTGTACACAATTCAGTTGAGATTCTGAGGCTTTAAGTTGTACCGTGGGGCCATAAGCAGGACTCCTTTGATTGCAAATGACAGAATACCTCAGTCTGAGCTGGTTTGAGCAACAAGGAGATTTATTTACTTTGTGCAATTAAACAGTCCAAGAGTGGCTCCGGTGAGGTAGAAAATGCCAACTGACCCAGGCAACACCAATTCAATTTTGTTCTTTCAGAATTAAAGCCATGTCTGAACGGAGACTATATTCCCCATTCTCCTTGGAGACAGGTGTGGTCTTGTGACAATGTATCAGTCAGTGGAAGGTAAGAGAAAGAGGTTTGAAATATCTGGATGAAATTTTTATTTGGAGGATGTTTTCCGTCCATGCTCTCTCCTCCCTTCCTGGGAAGTGGCAGTTAACTAGACCCAAGGATAGAAACCATGTCTGCAGCTGACCCACCTGCCTGAGTCCCTGAATGACCTTTTGGGACTGAGCTACCTATCTGCCCATCTGTTTTGTTTAATGAGAGATAGATCAACTTTTACCCAATCTAAATCATTGCATTTTGGGCTCTAATTGTAACAGCAGCTTCACAAGTATTTATAACATAGTAGTCTCCTGGGGGTGGGGTGGGTTACCTGGACTGCAAGGAGATCAAACCAGTCAATCCTAAAGGAAATCAACCCTGAATATTCAAGGGAAGGACTGATGCTGATGCTGACGCTGAAGCTCCTATGCTTTGGCCACGTGATGTGAAGAGCTGACTCACTGTAAAAGACTCTGATGCTGGGAAAGATTTAAGGCAGGAGGAGAAGGGGAGGGGAGAGAATGAGATGCTTGGATGGTATCACCGACTCAATGGGCATAATGGACATGAATTGGCACAAACTCTGGGAGATTAGTGAAAGGGAAGCCTGGCATGGGATCCATGGGATCACAGAGAGTCTGATGCCACTTAGTGACTGAACAATAACAACAGGTTCCTGGAGTGCTAGATCAGGGGGTTCCAATGGTACCATCAGGATTTGGCTTGCTTCTCTGAATCTCTTGGTCTGCTTCTTCTGTGTGGCCTCCACTCCCAACGCTTCTGGGCTCTGTCCCTCTAGACTCTATTTCAGCCAAACACAGTATGAACCTTTGGCCCAGTAGTCATCAAAAGTAACATATCTCTTGATGCACCAACTTAGGTCATGTGTCCATGTCTAAACCAATCAGTATGTTTGAAAGAAGGCAGTGTACAAGGCTGCACCCCTGTGCTGGTGATTATACCCCAGGTAACAACAGCGACCAGTACGGGAAGAAGGTTATTTGCGTGCTATGGAAGCAAACAAAAATAGGTACATACGAAGTTCTAAGTGTTAAAATTGAGTTAAAAGCAGGGATTGCAATAATGATTTTTCTGTATCAGACACCTCTAGTGAAACTAAATTGTGTGTGGCTGTGTGTCCGACATGCGCAGTTATACAAGTCGTGTACTGTGCAACTCTTACAAGCGCTATTTACGTTGGGCATCTCTGAGAATTACTCCTTTCTCTTCGGCAGTAGGTCTCCAAACGATTTTTTAAATCATTTCATCCTCTTTTGGTGAGAGATTTAAACTTAAAACATCATTTTCATTGAGTGACAGCATGATGACAGAGCTGGCGGTTTACCGTATAACAGAAAGAGTTCTCCCTGTCAGAAGATTTGATTTCTGATGGTCCCAATTTGGTCTCAGTTTCCCTATGACACATTCTAGGGTGATTCTCTTCTTTAATTGACACCCATCAAACCAAGATGGCTCAAAGTCAGTGTTCCCAGAGAGAAAGATTCCTATAATCTTGGAGTTGAAAAAGCTTTGAATGTCATCAGGTCAAAGAATCCACTAAATAAATGAATATTTTCCTCAATAGCTCTGAGCAAAGGTCACCCAGCCTTCATTCAATCACCTCCAGGGGACAAGACCTGTCAGATTTCTGACTCCACCTTTGCTTCTGTGGACAGTGCAAGTGATTGTAAAGATTTTTGGAAATCAACTAGTAACCCCCCTGCCCCATGACACCTGCTCTTCAGAAGGAGTATGTTGTTATTGTTCAGTCACTAAGTCATACAGACTGCATCATGCCAGGGTCCTTCTACAGTCTCCTGGAGTTTGCTCCAATTCCTGTCTGGTGAGTCAGTGATGCTATCCAGCCATCTCATCCTCTGCTGCCTACTTCTCCTTTTGCTTTTAATCTTTGCCACCATCAGGGTCTTTTGCAATGAGTCAGGTCTTCACATCAAGTGGCCAAAATACTGGAACTTCAGTACTGGTCCTTCCAATGAGTATTCAGGGTTGATTTCCTCTAGGATTGACTGGTTTGCTCTCCTTGCAGTCCAAGGGACTCTCAGGAGTCTTCTCCAGCACCACAATTCAAAAGCATCAGTTCTTCGGCGCTCAGTCTTCTTTATGACCCAACTCTCACATCCATCATGACTACTGGAAAAACCGTAGCTTTGACTATAGGGACCTTTGTTGGCAAAGTGATGTCTCTGCCTTTTAATATGCTGTCTAGGTTGGTCATAGCTTTCCTTCCAAGGAGAAGGGATATAGGGCAATGACACCATCAGAACTGGTGGCGTATCCATCTCCCTTCTGGTGGAACCGGATGCACATCTCTTTAATTCCTCTGAGCTTCAGTTTCTATAAAATGTGGCCCATAGTTCATTTTCCTTCAGCAGGATTAGCGTATTGCCTAATGCCTCGTTCCAAGCAATGATCGCTGTTATCAAGTCAAACAGGTCTCAGGAAGGCAGGGCAGCCAGGGCCAGGTGGGTGTGCAGTGGGTTTGGACGTGGCTACCGCCAGGCTCAGGAGGAATAGACAGGGTCCTGCCATTCACATAAGGGGGCTACCTTACAAGGGAGGGGACCTGTAGGGTGTATGAGAGCTTACATGAGTCTGGCTAAGGGCTTAGAGGGTACCTGACACTAAGGATTTATTCAGCATCTGCTCTGGGCCAGGCTTAGCGGGTACAGGTATTAATGAGGCCAAGGGTCAACCTCTGGGAAACTCACAACCGGCCAGGAAAGACAGGCTCAAACAAGCAAAATGTGGAAAATGATATCACCGCAGGCTAGGTCCAGGATGCCAAGGAAATCCGAGGAAGCAGGCAGCTTAAGCCAGGACACTATCCCTCCCCTCCTATGCCAAGGTCAAGGCTAACCTTGGCAACACCACCCCCCAGGCGCACGCACAGCAGAGGCAAAAGCAATCCTTCTCCGGAGAGAGCTGGGGGCTCAGGGAGCGGAGGGGTAGAAGGGCTGAGAAAAGTGAGGTTCTCTTTCCATCTGAAAGGAGCTGGGGATCTCCGCGGGCGTGGGTGAGGCGTGGGCGCGCAGGGCAACTCGGGGTCCCGGGGAGGGGACGGGTCAGAGGACCGGATCGGGCCAGGTAGGCGCGAGAGGGGTGGGGGGAAGAGGGCGCCCTCAAGGCTGTCCGCCTGCGGGCGGCCTGCAGCTCCGCCTGCTCCCTCTCCTCCCCCCACCCACCCCGAGAGGAGAGGCAGGGCTGGATCCCTGGGCGCCGCCCCTCCCTCCCCTCCCCCTGCTCCCCCTCCCCCCCTCCCAGAAATAGGGCTGGATCCCTGGGCGCCGCCCCTCCCTCCCCTCCCCCCTGCTCCCCCTCCCCTCGCCCCCTCCCCCCTCCCAGAAATAGGGCTGGATCCCTGGGCGCCGCCCCTCCCTCCCCACCCCTCCCTCCCCTCCTCCCTCTCCCCTCCCTCCCTCCCTCCTGCCCCCTTCCCCCCTCTCCCCTCCCCTCCTCCTCCCCTCCCCCCTCCCTCCCTTCCCCCACTCCCCTCCTCCCCCGTCTCCCCTCCCCCTTCCCTCCTTCCCGGCTGCGAGCCGGCCGCCCACTTTCAGGCTCGGGGACGGGAAAGTGATGCGCGCCTCCTGACGCCGCGCGGAGCCGCCGCCGCTCGGTCTGCGCTTTCGCCCCCAGCCCAGCCCAGAGCCCCGTCTCGACCCGAGGCCACTTAGGGCGCGCGCTGGGCGCGGGGAGCTCGCCGGCCGCCCGGGATGGCCTCCAGTTTCAATGACATCGTGAAGCAAGGCTACGTGAGGATCCGGAGCCGCCGCCTGGGGGTGAGTGTGGACCCCGCTCCCGCCTGCCTGCTCGGGTGCAGGGTCCCGACCCCAGGCCAGCGGCCCTGGGGGAGCCGGCGCGCCTCGCCGCGCCTTCCCGGCTGGAGCGCGCCCGGGGCAGCCGCCGGGCGGCTCTCGGGGAGTCGCGGGTCTATCTTTGTCTCCCGGGTGACTCGGCTTTCCGTCGGTGGCCGCGTGGCCGCCTCGGTAGCCTCTGGAGCCCATCGAACGGAAATAGACATTTCTCGGTAGCCAAGGGAGTCGGCGCCGAGGAACCCGCGCGGGGGCGCCGAGCCTCCGGGTGCCCGCTGGCCCGCCAGCCGCCAACTTCACTCCAGCGGGGGTGGGGGACGGACCGGCCGGGCGAGGCGGGGCGGGCGCTCCGGGTGCGAACCGGCTCCGTGACCCCCGGCCCGGGAGAGACACGTCTGCCAGGAGAAGGGCTGTTTTCGGAACTCCGAGCGGTGGCCGGTGACCAGCCCCGGCCCAGGAGCTGGCGAGGGCGCCGTGGGCAGGTGTCTCGTCCTGAGCCTGGGCGGGGGGCGTGTTCCCGGATGCCCGCTGGAGCGCTGCCTATTCAGGGCGGAACCGAACCCCCGGCCCAGAGCTGGCGCTCTCCTTAAGCCTGTGCTGGAAGGAGGGGTGGAGGCACCGCAGGGCCCGGTGTGGGCAGATGTTGGCGCAGGGATGGGTCCTCCTTTGAAACCCCCTCTCTGTGGCCCTTCTCCCTTCTCCCTCATTGATGAACTTCAGAGAGAACTGACTCTGCTCCTCTCTGGGCTTGAGTGGTGGCTAAGGAATTCTTGAGGGAGGAAGAGGATACCGGAGTGATTTTTTTTTTTTTAATTTCAAGCTGCCTCATTTCTCTTTGCTTTGTGTCGGGTGCTGTTGCTGCTTTTTTTTTTTTTTTTTTTTCATTGTGTACTTTGGGGCGAGGGGGTTGGGGGTAGAAAAGTTTACTTTGCTAATGTCTGAAAAAATGGTAATGTCATGAATGGCCACAGGGATAACTTGAACATCTTTCTTCACAAATACACGTCACTGGCACTGTTCTCTTATTTGATCTTTGGGCTTGTTAATGCACCAGATAATTTTACTGGAAATTGAAATTTCACCATGTTGAACAGCTATACAGGAAAACATGCTGATGGGAAATACCCGAAACTATTAAAAGCTCTTACCTGGTTTGTTTCCGTCCTTTGCTTCCTTTCTTCCTTCCTCCTCCCTCTTCTTCCTCTCTCTCTTTCCTTTATTTTCTTCCTTTCGTTCCCTGCTGGTTATCATGTTTTAGCACTTTTCCTGCTGGTTACCATATTTTAGCAACTATGTCCTGTGCAATTGTGAATATGCAAATATATAATTAGGGAGCAATGTAAGAGAACTCACCCTATCAACTGTGACTTTCCTTGGTTTTCTTCTCTGCTATGCAGACATTCTAATCAACGGGAACAGCTTTTGTTAGGGCACTTAACCTAATGACCGTCATGCAAAGGGTCAGAAATAATAGGAACTTTTTATTTTTCGTAACCCTGTGGGCCAGCCAAGTGTTACAGTGTTAAAAGAGCATTTGAAAACACCATCCTAATTTTAGATTTACTCCATCATGTCAGTTGAGGAAATTGATGAGACATCCATTCTGTGTTAGAGAGCATTCCAATAGAAAGAGGACGTGAATTATTAATGTACAAAATGTGAATTATTCATAAGGATCAGTTTATGCCAAATTGTGACACGTGATGATTTATTTGAAAAACTAGTTACCCTAACTTTCTAGTTTACAGTAATTGAGACTTTTTTCTGTGATATTACTACTGACATAATGTAGAGTCCCGTGTGTGTACCAATGTTTTTGGACAGATATACGAAGGAAAAGAAAAGTAGTTTACTTTGCATTTACTTTATATTTTATAGTATTTTGAATGCCAACAGAAGTGTACTTTCTTAGGATTTATTCATTGTATCTGTGTTAATACTCAAATAGATTTTGGAATATTTATTGAATGATGGTTATTGTTCATGAAGAGAAAAAGTCAAAAATAATCAAAATCTAGTTTTATTTGTTCAGTTTGGTTTTATCACCAGTTTAATTTTAAAAAGTGTTCTAAATAGTATAATTTATCATTAGAAACTGAAGAGGCTGTCAGAAACACTGCAAGCTAAAGTTTTAATGGCAGCATCAAGAAGAATGCATTGGGAAAACGGCATAGGGACCTTCAGGCTAAAGAAGGAAATGTTAGTGGAGCTGATGGAGGCAGAAGATAGCTTAGAACAGCCCGCAGCATGTGCAAGTCTCAAAGTGGTAGGGCTTATGCTAGTACACTGTAGGTGCTCAGTTCATGCACGCTGAACATGGATTGAACTAAAAGTGCATGCCTGACTTTGCAGTTCATAAGCCTCTTGAGGAACTAATATGACATGGTGGCTTTATTAATGGAATCCAGACAAGTGTCTGAGGATTAGAACCATATTTAGGAGAGTTTATAATTAAACAAGAAAACAACATTTCATGGTGAGCAGCTGTTGTACCTAGGAACGCCCCTGCAGATTTGGAGAAAGAAGAAAAGAGACAAACTCTCCTTCTGTTACTTGTTAGCTTTGTGACCCTTGACCTCTCTTGGCCTCAGTTTTCTTATCTGTACAGTGAACAGTGTTTAACGATGCAGTGAACTTCAGATAAGATAACATCTATGAAAATGCACTGAGAGCATACAGCTTTGGTTCTGATTGCATCATTTCTTTGGTATAATTAGAGACGAGTTAGGGTTGGTGGAAGGATACAGGAATTATTGATTTCCTTATCTTTCTGTCTAGAAGTGTCCAAAGGCATACATGTTTATGCAGTTTTCCTTGGATGCACTTTTTACAAATATAATACATTTAAGTGATTTGTGATTTGTTGTTGTTGTTATTTAATGCTGATTTATTTCTCACGAGGCACCAAGAAAATATACACTGCAACATGTGATGCCGTCTCCAAGGGGCCTATATCATATTCACAGACTTGATTATTACTAAGTTCCTTGCCCCCACTTGTGTGTCTGCTAAATCGCTTCAGTTGTGTCTGATTCTGCGATGCTATGGACTGTAGCCCACCAGGCTCCTCTGTCCATGAGATTCTCGGGGCAAGAATACTGGAGTGGGTTGCCATTCCCTTCTCCAGGGGCTCTTCCCAACCCAGGGATCGAACCCGCGTCTCTTATGTCTCCTGCGTTGGCAGGCAGGTTCTTTACCACTAGCGCCAAAGCCCTGCTCTCACACACATTTGTAGTTATCCCCACTAAGACACAGCATGCATGTCACACACACACACACACAGACACACAAATATAATACATTTAAGTGATTTTTCACAAGACATGAGACGTTCTAAGACCACCCCTGTTCAGATGGGTCTCAGTGAGTGACACCGTCACGTCTTTACTCTCCAACCTCATCTCCGTTGGAGCCGTCCAGTCGGGGGCTGCATTTGTTCAGGAATGTCGATGGCACTGCTTTGGTGGGTGGGGAGGGGTCTGTCCACAGTTGTTTGGCAAACCCACTAAAGGCATTAAACGTGTGTTTTTAGAGGAATGGCGAATCGGGTGAGTTGCACATCATTAGCGATGGACCTGAGTCTGAGCAAACTCTGGGAGATAATGAAAGACGGGGAAGCCTGGTGCTGCAGTCCATGGGGTCGCAGAGAGTCGGGCGTGACTAGTGTCTCAGCGGCAACCATGGCCTCGCGTGTGCTCAGGCGCGTCACCGGCTGCGCTCACTCGGGTTCTTCCCGTGCAGCCCAGAGGACTGCCCGGGCAGGAACCGTCGGCCGTGTCCACCCGGCAAGTCTCAGGGCTTAAACTCACGCCTGTTTACTTTAGCTCCACGCAGTTCCCCTTGATTACTTGATTCTATTTACTTTTTGACATTTATTTATTGATTTGGGTGTGCTGAGTCTTAGTTGAGCCTATGGGATCTAGTTCCCTGACCAGGAATCGACCTCAGGCGCCCTGCATCGGGCGCGTGGAGTCTTAGTCACGGGACCCCCAGGGGAGCCCCTGGGAGGGTGGGTGTGTCGGGGAAGTCCCCATTTGCCTCTCAGCAGCATCTCTGCCCACCTACCAAGGAAGGGCCTCTTCTCCCATCAGCCTACATCTTCGTCTGGTCGGCTGCTAGTCTCAGACTTAATATATCCAACCACCCATGGTTCCATCCCAGCCGGCTTCTCCTGGAGTCTGTATCTCAGCCACTACAGGTCCCGGTATTTCAGTTGCCCTGGTGAAAATCAGTCAAACAAACAAGCAGCAAAGGATCAAAACTTAGCCTCCTTTCTCGCTGCTTCCCTTATCTCTTACACCACAGCCAGTCCATCACGAGATGCTGTAAGCTTCGTTTTGGAAGTATAGCTAGAGTCCAATGACCTCTCACACCATCTGCCATACCGCCCTGGCCCAAGCCCCCAAATATTGTCATACCCTCCTGGTTTATCTCCCTCGCTGCTCAGACCACAAAAGCCTTTCCCTGCGACCCCTAGTAACGGCCTTACCGCCAGCTCCGAGGTCCTGTGCGGACTCAGAGTGTCTCTCTTGCTCCTCCCTCTGTCTGGAATACTGTTCCACCAGCTTATCTCTCTCTTCACCTCCTCCAAACCTTTCTGCAAGTGCCGCCTTCTCATCGAAACCTTCCAGCCCTCTGGTTTTGTCTCTTCCCTCCTTCTGTCCCCATGTCCCTTCCATTTTTTCTCTCTAGACTTAGCATCCACTTACCTACTGATCTGTCTGTAGGTTTTACCTGTTGATTGCCTATATCTCCCAAATAGCGTGTGGAACTCCATGAGGGCTGGAACTTCTCTTTTAATTGTAGCCGAACCCCAGTGCCTGGAACAGTTTCCAGCATGGAGACGCACTTGATGAAGGTTTATTGTGTGAATGAATGAATGAGTGAGTGAATCCATCATTATAGCTGAACCCCAGTGCCAGCATGAAGAAATACTTGAAAATGTGTTGGATGAATGAATGAAACCATCAGTTATAGCTGAACCCCAGTGCCTGGAAGAGTTTCCACCATGGAGAAGCACTTGATGAAGATTTATTGAATGAATGAATGAATCCATCAATTATAGCTGAACCCCAGTGCCTGGAACAGTTTCCAGCATGGAGAAGCGCTTGATGAAAATTTATTGAATGAATGAATGAACCATCAATTACAGCTGAACCCCCCAGTGCCTGGAGCAGTTTCCAGCATGGAGAAGACCTTGATGAAGATTTATTGAATGAATGAATGAATCCATCACTGTCTCCTGGCTTAAGAGCATGAACTTTGACGTGAGACTGTTAAAATCCCAATTCAGCGACTGGTTATGTGACTTTTGGTGTGTTATTTAATATTAAGAAGCCTCAGTCTTCTGTAAAAATAGGGAGGCTCCTAATATCCACCTAATAGAAGATCCTCATGAAAGGCTTAACACAGTGGAAACCCAACCCATGTTCATTTCTGCTCTTCTTCTTACCACCAGTGCTGTTAGAGGATAATGATGCTTATGTGGTGGTGGTATGCCTCTTCTACTGTGATAGCTCTCATCCTGAGAGAACTCTACTGTTTAGTTAGGAAAACAGATGTAGCACCTGTGAAGTAGTTACTGTACAACCACTGATGCTAGGTCATGGCCAGGGATATTGGCCATTGTATAATTTTTCCTGATCTTTAGATACATGGCAAAAATGTCAGGAACAGAGAAACTTATCTGTATACAAACTTGGTTTGAGCAAGCTCATCAGACAAGAGCAAAACTGTTAATTTGAGGATCTTTTCCCGGGGTGGGGGAACTGGCAGATTAGATTTGAAAAGTTGGTTAAATTTTAGGTGGAAATATTTTCTCACCCCTTTCGTTTCTCAGTTTCACCTGACCCAGTATGCCAGAGACGTTTCATTTTTCATTTAGGGTTTTAGGATGCAGAGATGATCAGGAATCTGTGCATTTTTTATGATATCGTGGCAAAGTTATATTCCTTACTAACATTGAAATCATAAGAATGGAATAAATTAATCACATGCCACCAGTTCGGTCGCTAAGTCGTGTCGCCTCTTTTGTGATCCCCTGGACTGTGGCCCGCCAGGTTCCTCTGTCAACAGGATTCTCCAGGCAAGAACACTGGGGTGGGCTGCCATTTCCTCCTCCCGGGGATCTTCCCGACCCAGAGATAGGACCTGTGTCTCCTGCCCTGGTGGGCAAAGTCTTTTCCACTGAGCCACCAGGAAAGTCCTGCCATCAGTGAAGTCCTGCCGTCAGTACATGAGTGTGTGTACACACGTGTGCACACAAGCACATGCAATCATTCAGTAAGCTCCATGAAGCACCCTTTTCCTTCCTAAGGAGAAGAGACTTGGAGGCTGGCTTCCTGTAGAGAAATTTATGGTCATACACTCACAGAAGACTGGCTTTCCAGGTGGAATTAGTGGTGAAGAATCTGCCTGCGATGCAGGAGATCCAGGTTCCATCCCCGGGTTGCAAAGATCCCCCGGAGAAGGGAATGGTAGCCCACTCCGATATTCTTGCTGGGAAATCCCATGGACAGAAGAGCCTGGTGGGCTACAGTCCATGGGGTTGCAGAGAGCCAGACACGATTATGCATGCACGCGCGCGCACACACACAAGAATCCTTAGTATCCCATTTGAATCAGCCTCCCTGGTTTCATGTCAGAAGTTCTTTCCAGCTGGTTTTGTAGTCATCTTTATTTGATCGTCGCTGTGGATAAAGTCAGCCTTTAATCATCAGCCCCAAAACTGATTTAAGCAAAGAATGGCCAATTTAGTGATTTTGTGTGTAGACATAAACCAAATTATGGACGTGATCATTTCCCCCACATCTGCCAATGTATTTTTTTATAATATTCATGAGATGACTGGAAATGTTTATTTTTTAAGCAGTTTTGTGGATCATTATCTTTGGTATTTTAAGAATTCAGTTTTTATTCGGGGTTTATTTGCTTTATTTTAACATGCATCAGATGTTTATGGAGTGAATACTCATGTTAAGAAGCTTAGGGAACACTACCCTAAATAAGACATGTGGTCAACATCCGTGGGGAATTGACAGTCTGTTTTGGGGCTGGTGTTATTAACATGAGATTAATATATTCACTCTAGTTAAGGAAGAATTCATCTGAGCAACAGGTCAAATATTGAAGTGAAAAGGTATCTTCAGGTCTTTCCTTGTTTCGTTTTTATGAAATGAGGGAGGGGAAATTTGATTTTCCTGTTACTCTAGGAATTTGATTCTGATCGGGTGGAAATCAAATCTTCAGGGATTCTAAGCCAGGAAGAGATTAGTCTGCTTCCATCCTGCAAATGCCCTGTTTCTGTGAAATTCAAAATGAAACTAATAGTTTAGAAATGCCACAGACATATGTGAATGTGGAAGTTAAAATAGCTTCCTTCTAGAATGCAGATGCCTGCATTTTGGATGAGGTTTTTCAGAGCAGTTGGCAGGCTGTGTTTATTTTTATGAGTTTTCTAGACTGTCGGTGCCCTGGGTCTCAGAGAATAGAAGTGTTAGCTGTGTGCGCCGTGTTATGCAGAGGGTGCGAATGATTGTCCTCAGGTGATGCGTCACAGCTTTTATGGGATTCTTAGAGAAATCTGGACTTCTGTGTCCCCAAACCTCTCACCTCCCACCCTCCAGATTTCCAAATCAGTGAAGAACCACTGTCTCGTTTTTTTAAATTAGAATTTTAGGGACTTTATCGGTGGTCCAGCGGCTCAGACTCCAAGCTCCCATGGCAGGGGGCCCGGGTTCCACCCCTGGTCGGGGGACTGGATCCCACATGCCGCAGCGTCGTTTTCCCGGGCCGCAGCTAGAGATCCTGCCTGCTGCAGCGAAGACCGCGATCCTGAGTGCCGCACCTGAAACAAGCTGCAGCTTAAAAAAGGCCAAGCTTTCAGCTTCTACATAATCGTAGGTTCACGTGAGGTGTAAGAAATAATACAGAGACAGCCCACGCCCTTTCCCCAGCTTCTCCCAGTGGTGATGTTTTTCAGGTCCCCAGCGTCGCAGTCAGGATGCTGGTATACCACCAAGGCACAGAGCGTCCGCTCACAGCAGGGTCCTCCCTGTTGTCTTTTATAGCTGCCCCTTCATCTCCCCCCACCCCCGCCCCACAGCTCCAAAGCCCCGACAACCGCGAATCTGTTTTCCATCTCTGTGGTTTTATCATTCATCGTTTCAGAATATTATACAAATGGGACCATGCAGTATGGAGTGCTTGGAGTTTTTTTAACTCAGTATAATTCTCTGGAATTGTGGTGGTTGTTGTGGGTTCTGTGGGTGTGGATGGTGGTCGTTGATAGTCGCTCAGTTGTGTCCGACGCTTTGCGACCCCACGGACCACAGCAGGCCAGGCCTCCCTGTCCATCACCAACTCCCGGAGTTTGCTCAAACTCATGTCGATTGAGTCAGTGATGCCATCCAACCATCTCATCCTCTGTCGTCCCCTTCTCCTCCTGCCTTCAATCTTTCCCAGCATTAGGGTTTTTCTTAATGAGTCAGTCCTTCGAATCAGGTGGCCAAAGTATTGGAGTTTCGACTCAGTTTCAGTCCTTCCAATGAATATTCAGGGTTGATTTCCTTTAGTATTGACTGATTTGATCTCCTTGCTGTCCACGGGACTCTCAACAGTCTTTTCCAACACCACAATTCAAAAGCATCAGTTATTTGGTGCTCAGCCTTCTTTATGGTCCAGCTCTCACATCCATACATGACTACTGGAAAAACCATAGCTTCAACTGTAGGGACTTTGTTGACAAAGTAATGTCTCTGCTTTTTAGTACATTGTCTAGATTTGTCATAGTTTTTCTTCCAAGGAGCAAGAGTCTTTTAATTTCACGGCTGCAGTCACCATCTGCAGTGATTTTGGAGCCCAAGAAAATAAACTCTGTCACTGGTTCTGTTGTTTCCCCATCTATTTGCCATGAAATGATGGGATCGGATGCTATTCCTTTTTCCTGCTAAGCTGTAGTCGAGGGTATGGATGTGCCATAGTTTGTTTAGCTGTTCATATATTGAGGGATATCTGGGGGGTGTTTTCCATTTTAGGCTCTTATGAATAGGTTAATGTAAATATTTGGGCTAGGGTTTTTGTGTGAATGTAAATTTTCATACCTCTAGGAAAACGCTCTAGGGGTACCATTGCCGTGTGTATTGGTAGTTGCATGTTTGGTTTTACAGGAAACCGCCAAACTGGTTTTCACATTTTGTGTTCACAGCAGCAGCACAGGAGTGACCCAGTCTCTGCACCCTTGCAGCCTCTGGGGTTGCCCCGGTTTTTGGTGATTTCCCTCAGAAATCATATTTTTAAGCTGTGAAATCTACAATGTGAAATTATCCTGACATATTGTTAAGTGTGCAAAAAAAAAGTGGCAGAAAAAAGGGAAATTTTGGCACAGAGGTGTGCACATAAGTTTTTGTGTGTGAGCATAGAAAAATGAAGACGGGGACAGCTTCTGGTCATACATCTTGTGTAGCAGCTGTGCTTCCCTCTGAGAAGTGGGATGCTGTGGGTAAAGTAAGATGGGTGGTCATTTGCTTTTTAAGCTTTGTGCCTTTAAATTTGTTTACCCATTTGTTTGTTTTTAGTGATGCACATTTGTACCTTTTGTAGTACAATAAAAAGATAGTATCATGACACTAAGTGGCCAGACGTGGAGGACAGTGGTTGGAAGATGACTTTATTTTTAGTGAACATATTCTACTTAGTAAATTAAGAATTCATTCTCTACGTGGCAAGGGCATATCCTCATATATTGTCTTATCCTGAAAGACAACATCCAGTAACTCCACTGACTTTTCCTCTCATGCCTCCCTTTGGAACACGGGAGAGTCACAGATCCTGTTCATTCCTGTGTGAAGCCATCACACGGGACTTCTACTGTGTATTTTCTTTTGCAGGAGAGAAAGCTTGGCCATGTGACTTTCTGCACCCTAACGTAATCATTATGGCTTTGCCAAAAATATTGTAAGACATCCTCACAATTAAAATGAAATGTATTTTCCTTTAGTGATCACTATTAATGTTTTAATCAGGACTGTTGAGAGCCCAGGGTTTTAGCAACATCTCACGATCATAAATTGGTAGAATTACATGGTCTTTTTACATGTCATATTAAGTTTATCAAGGGAAGAGCAACAACTCTAGTTTATCAAGAGAGAAGGATGGGATTTGAACTCTATATTCAAATATTTAAGCTCGGCAGGCAGCTTCAGCAGTGAGAGAAGGAGTGCCTTTCACCCTTTGGAGAAAGGTGAGAAGGAAGTTGGGTCAGATTTTCAGAACAAATCAAGCTGATTTGGAATTTCAGTGTATCTTGATGATCTGTTTACTTCCGATGTGCTGTATCATTTTGCAGGTGTTGATATTTGCTCTTAGATAGCAAAATTACATCCAGTATTTCAGAGCCATGTTCTTGGTGAACTGTGTAAATTGTGGAGCCCAAATCCTTTGTTTAGGATAATAATAGAACTCAAGGAAGAATCATGTCCCTTCGAGCTAGTTTTGTAAAGATTTGTTTCCAAAAGCTATTGAATAGTATTTTTGTAGGTTTTGACCCTCCAGCCAAATAAAGATTTTTCTGTAGAAGAATAAAGCCAGCTAATTGCCATGTCAATGTGGTTGGTGGTAATTTGTAGAAATGTAGAAATATTGATAGAAATTATTAGGAACTCTATGAATCAATATAGTGAATTTGGACCTAACAATAATGTCTGGTTCCAATATGATTGATAATAGTAGGGCACTTAATAATAGTTGGTGCCATTAGGCAAAGCTTTATATACACATACAGGGGAATTAGTTGTGACTCATGACCGCATTTTATAAATGAACAAAGTAAAGGTCAGAGCAGTGACATAGCTTGTTCTAGGTCATATGGCCCAGCGAGATGAAAGCAGGATGAACTTGGAATTGAGCCTGGGCACATTTCATGGCCTCTTGGAACAGCATTTACACGACTGAGCAGCTGAACATGTTGGTGTTATTCCCTTTGAAAGGGGAGTGAAGATTCTTCAATGCCATGTTGTATTTTCTGCATTCATCATCTTTTTGAATCTAACACTTTAAGGCAGGTTTTATTAACTTCATTTAAAGTTTCAGGAAAGTCAAGATCAAAGAAGCTAGAAGTTTTCCAGAAAGACAGAAATGGTCAACGACTGAGCAGCTTTGAGCTTCTCTCTCTGTGGTCCCACTGTCCATGCTAGTTCTGTTATATACACCTACACGGAGGCAGGGGGACCTGGAAGTTTCATCCGGGTGGTGTTCAGACCCGAAGGTGTATTGAATCGCACATCGCTCCCAGAAACTGCTTCTGGGATGTTCTGCTTCTGCTGCAGTTACTTTGCTGCTGGTGAGCCAATATTAGTGGAATGAATGCTAAGTGGGAGGAGTCACCACTTCCATCATATCTGGCCACCTTAAAAGGGCCTTTAGTGTTGCTAAGATTAAGGCACAGAGAGCCGAAGTAATTTACCAAGGTCACACAGACAAGACACCCACCTCTGTTCCTGTGGTTCATCCCACTACTTGAGTGAGTGTCTAGCACAATGGTTAAATCTGGGTTTGAATTCATTCTCAGACCTTTATGATATACTATCTTTGTCCTCCTTTTACAGGTAAAGGATTTAGGCTTATAGAGAATGTGTAATCCAGTCAAGATTGCCCTGCTAGTAACAGGAGATGCAGGAGGTTCAGACCATGCCTTCCTCTGCTTAACCTGCAACGCAGGTCCATAGACCCAGTCTTTAAAATTTTGATATTAGTAACAGGACTAACTAAACATTTTGAGTTACTCCTGTAAAACTGCCTCTTTTAGATATTTTTCTTGCACTACTTTTTACCTGATGCTCTGAAAGTAAGAAATCTTGAAGTTGCTAATGAGGAAAAGAGTAAGAAATGGATTTGAATGAAATCAAAGTGAATGTCATACAATTAACTGACTTGAAAACCAATGACAGGAGAGTGCAGCTGGGTGTCTGGGCAGTCTTTGTGAGTTTATTGATTCCTTTAGAAAAATAGACTAATAGTCTAAAGCTGGGCTCCATATATAGGATCCTCAGAAGAATTTTAATAACCAAGATTGTCTCATTCAACATAAATTTGAACACGGGACACCAAAGGGCCAGGAGAGACCACGCTGACGGCAATAAATGTCTTTCCTCTTTGCGCTGGTACAGTTTTGCTAGCTTTTCCGTTATTTTTCCCTGTAATAAATTACATAAGCCTAGTACCCCAATGGCAGCCTGCTCCAGGGTTCTCACCTGGAGAATCCCAGGTTCAGAGGAGCCTGCGGTTTGCGGGGTCACACGGAGTCGGACACGACTGAAGCGACTGAGCAGCAGCAGCAGTACCCCAATGCAAGGGTGCTGTTTTGGTGTATCTCTTTCCATTTCCCCCCGTGCTTCTAAAGTTGTTCATGGTTGCAGCTATTATATATTTATAATGTCATATCCTGTGTATGTTTTAAAGTGTGTTATATACACTTTCCCAAATGGTTACATCATCTTTCAAACTATAATTTTAATGTCGATAGTACTCTGTTGAGTAGGTACATAACCTACTTGATAGTTAAAACAGTTTAACTGTTTCTAGTTCAAATAATGCTCAGGCTTACATTTTTGACCATGTTTTAGATTACACCTTAATAACCAGTGTGCTTATGAGGCTCAAGCATTTAAATATTTTTATGACCATTGATCTACATTGTGAATTCACTTGCCTAAGATCCTTAGCAGTTTATCCTGCTGTCAGCAATGTGTGAAGGGATAAAGGCCAGTTTTTAAGACGAGAAATCCAGCAGCCTGCCACAGATGAAGCTGACGTCCTATTTGTTTCATGGTCTTCCATTCACTGATTATAGAACATGGCTCTGAATTCTGAACTCAGTGATAAAGTCATAACCGCAGCCCTCCGTGTAAATTTCTGCCCTTAGCATGAAGATATATACATTGTCTTGTGATATCCTTCGTTTAGACACTCTGAAGATTCTTTAGCTCAGTTGGGAATTTCATCATAGAGAAAAATTAGATACGCTCTTTGCGAAGGACATGAGTTTGAGTGAGCGCCAGGAGGTGGTGATGGACAGGGAGGCCTGGCGCGCTGCAGTCCACGGGGTCGCAAAGAGCCGGACACGACTGAGCGACTGCACTCGCGGTGGTGAGCTCTGCTGTCTCCAGCCCGCTGGGAGCTACTGCCAAATGAGCTCAATGACCGCTTTGGTTTCATTTGTTCCAGAACTGGAAAGAGGATCTGTTTCTGAATTTTGAGCAAATTTTAGTTCCTCAGCTAATACTCTGAAATGCAATTTGCTTGTTATACTTGCTGACAGCGGAGGGCACTGGATTTGGTTTTGCTCTTTATTAATTATATTCCATCGATAAAGCAATTTACGTCTGTGAAGCTGGAAGAGCTAATCAAGAGAGAGTGTGTTCTTTCTAGTGAGTTCTCTCCTCGTAAGTGACCCTGTGCCTCTGGCTACTTGTGGTGTGTGTGGCTTGATCAGAAACCGCATCAGCGGCTGAGACCTGTTCAGTAATCACTACACCAGTGACCTGGGCTTCCTGGTGGCTCAGGCAGTGAAGAATCTGCCTGCGGTGCGGAGACCTGGGTTCGATTCCTGGATGGAGAAGATCCCCTGAAGAAGGGAATGGCCAGTATTCTTGCCTGTAAAATTCCATGGACAGCGGGAACCTGGAGGTCCAAGGTCCATGAGGTCGCAGTGTGTTGGACACGACTGAGCGATTAGCACACACACACCAGTGACCTAATTATTCCTCTAGTTTAAAATATTTAATGAGTGTATTTTCATTTGTAGGTCCTTGCATTCATTTATTTAATCCCTTTTGTTGAGTGCCGACTATGTGCAAGGCTTAGTTCTTGGTACTAACAGATAAACAGTGAGTCAAAGGAAAAAACATTAATGATAAATGTGCTCATTTAACCTGTGGTTTTAATATTATTATAATGATTTCATGCTATTTAAATGAAAGATTTTATAGGTATTCACATGGCATAAAATTCCAGCAATTAAAATTAAAAAATAGTACACAGCAAAAATTCTTTCATCCTGTTCCCCAGTATTATCCAAATAGGCAATCAGTGGTATAGCTTCTTACGGCTGTTATTTTTTCAGCTGTATTTCAGGCATATATCAACATATACATATATATATATATATAAATATATAGATAAACATATATATGTTATTTTTTGCACTCCTTTCCCCCACATATTTGGTGTATATACAATATACTTTATTTTGCACTCACCCTGTGTTACTTAATAAATTTGGAAATCTCTCCTCATCATTACTTAAAGATCAATTTAATTTCTTTTTCTGGTTCATGGTTTTCCACTGTGTTAAACATTTTGTTAATTTGGAATCCTTAAAGTTATTATCTCCTTTATTACTGTTATTATAGATAGTATTGCAAAGAACAGCTTTGTACATAGTTTTTATCCCTTGAGGTCTTTTTTCTTTCTGGCTGTGTCAGGCGGCATGTGGGCTCTTCGCTCCCGGACCAGGGATTGAACTGACGCCCACTGCACTGGAAGCCCAGAGTCTTAACCACTGGCCACCAAGGAAGTCCTAGAGGTTTTTCCTTAGTAAGTGAAATTGTGCTTTTAACACAGGGTGATTTGTTTTTCTGGCTATTGAAAAATATTTCTCAAATCATAGCCTGTACTGATCCCCAGTGTGTAAAAGGCTGTATTTGTGTGGGAAAGGAGGGGAATGGGGCTGTATATTTGCATTTGTATGTACATGCTAGTGTTTGCATAAGAAGCTGGCTGTCCTTGCAAATAGGTGACTGGTTCAGGGGAAATAAAACTAAGAGGAAGGAGCTAATTAATAAATAGTCAATCAACCAGTAAATAAACACAACTGAATAAACACATGAGTAAATACAATTGAAATCATTTAGAAATTTGAACCATATGAACGTATCACTTTTAAAAATAATAAAATTTCAATTTTAACTATAAAGGTAAAAAATGAAGTGTAATTCTCTGTTATACTGCCGTTTTCAATCTCGAACATGAATGGCTTTCTTTTTAGAATGCTGGTACCATCAAGTGAAATATGTCACAAAGGACACTTGGTCATGGGCATTGTTCATTGGTAGGATCTAATTCATGGGTTTGCTGCTTTCACCTCTAGATCTTTTAAAGAAAATTGTATTAGAATATGGTTGATTTACAATATTCTGTTACTTCCTGCTTCAGGTGGAGCTGGGCTGAAATGGGATTGTGAGACACAGAGGGTGTTTAGATCCATAGTCTTCAAATGTTTTTGATTATGTAATTCATTCAATTGAAAAAGCCACTCCTGGGATTTCCCTGTCAGTCCAGTGGTTGTGACTCTGCGCTTCCACTGCAGGGGATGTGAGTTTGATCCCTGATCGGGGTACTCAAATCCTACATGCTGTGTGGTGTGGCCAAATAGAAAAGTAGCTCTTAATGTTTTAACACGTATTCTTTATATACAGGCTCTATTATCAATTCATATATAGCAGCATTATATTTTAGAAAAAATTTTCTTATTTATTCAAGATATACATAAATAAACACAATTTTAGAATGTTTTCCTTCACTTCACTGAGCCCTACTGTGGAAATGAGTCTGCTAAGCAAGGGGATCGCGCAGGCAACGGCCTGAAGATATAATAAAGCCTGACCCATGTGCAGAATAGCAGGAGCTCGGCGAATCTGGAGGGAAGAGTGTAGGTAGGAGCTGGGGGCCATGATGCTGAGGAAGCAGGTAGGATTGTTTCTGGAGAGCTGTGCGAGGCTTTCATGAAGAGTTATCGGCTGTGGGGACGATTTTGTTAGATACCCGAGTACCTGTATGATGAGAGGTTGTGTGTGGGTTTTAAGCTCGAGAGGGTATCTAGCATTTTGGTAAGCACTTTACATTCATTTGTCTTCACTGCGCAATGCGAGGTGGTGACGAGAACATTGGTTATTAATGAGAATAGTCTCCTTTCTCTCCTCTCCACTTTCTCTAATTAATTCTGTAAGTTGAACTCATGCTGCTGAAGACAAGAGCTTTGATCACAGAGAGAAATTTCATTCCAGGACAGATGGTACTGGATCCCTACCGCCGCAGCTTCAGAATACCCACACACTGCCTGGGGTCCAATCCAGTGAAAACTGCCCAGGTATACCAAGAGGTAAAAATGTCCACCAGAGGCTTTCAGACAAGAGTATGGACAGGTTTTTTTTTTAATATTGATGTACCTTTCCTTTTATTTACTTACTTTGCTTACACACAATTTCCTGGAAATGATTTTACTCTAAGAAGCAGAATTATTCCTTTTTCTTTACTGGAAGATTCTCTCTTCTGAATTTCTTGATGAGGAAGACTGGTGTGCAAGGGGCTGTTTCTCGGTCTGCAAATGCTCAGTGATTAACAGTCACACTTTATGCCTGATCCCGAAATATATGTAAGTGAAATAGCATTTTTAAAAAGCCTATTTTAAATTTCACACTTGTACAATTTTTTTTACTTTCTGATTAGAATTGAATAGAATAAAGCCCTTTCATGATGAGTTTTCTGGTCATGGTGAGGAGAGATGTTTTATTGCTAATCTCTTTAAACCACAACCGGAGACGTATACTCAGAAAATCACCTTATATTAATGGCTAATTGGAAAAACAGACAATACTATTAGAACATGGAGAGAAATAGCGTTTTTGCTTTCAAAGTGGATGCAGTATAGGATTCCATGGTCTGGTATCAGAGAGGACATTTCTTCTTCCTGATTTGCAGGAATCCCTGCTTTGTTTTACTTTGGTTCGCTTGCATCACCCTGACTTGTGCTGGATTGAAAGGTCACCTGGCTTCATGCAGTCCCTGGACCAGAAATTGCTCTCCCCGCTCGGCCATTGGGAGCACAGCCCTGTCAACAGATGCATCCGCTTGATTTCACTTCTGGGCTTTTGGAGTTGAAAGAGCAGCCCATTGCAATGGACGTGTCAGTGGGCTCGCCAAGACTAGCCTGAGACGCTCTTTGGCCGTGGTGTTCACGGGACAATGCGGATAATAGCGTCTGTGTCCGAGGATGGTCAGAGCTGTTGGACTCCAGAAACCACAGCAAGTTACAGCTCCCATTTGGTGGACATTTTCTATATTTAAAATGGAAGTATAGTTGGTTTACAATATTATATTAGTTTCAGGTGTGTGGGAAAGTGATTCAGTTGTATACATATATATTTTTCAGATTCTTTTCCATGATAAGTCATTACCAGATAGTGAATATAGTTCCCTGTTATACAGTAAATCTTTATTGCTTATCTGTTTTATATATAGTAGTTTATATCTGTTAGACCCATACTCCTGACTTATTCCTCCCCCCCTTTCCCCTTGAATAGTATTCTTTTATATTGAAATCTGCACTTTGATTTACTATTTCAAAAAATGCACACTTAAAAAAAAAGAAATATGCTATGAAGGGTAAACTCTGTTTCAGTGATACTGACTTGACTTTGGCCCTAGTCTTTGCATAATTATTGTGCTGTGGTTCTGGAGAAGGATCATAAGAGGTTCTGCAGCTAGAAGTGGAAGAATAGGATGTAAAGTAATGAAGGAAGCAGAGAGGAACAAAAGCGAGCTTTTGTGTGGTGCTGAGCAGGTTTCAGAAATTTTGCATCAACTGTTTGTTCCCCCTAACCAGCCCGTGATACAAGTTTGTTTCCTGGACTCTACTGGACATCAAATTGACACTTTCTTCTCCCTCTTACTCACCAGCAGATCCCAGGTTGTTTGGGGTCATGATATACCCGGCTAAACTAACCACGTTTCTCAGCTTCTTGGCTGAGGCTCAGGAACCAGATGGAGTTAATGGTAAAGCCCTTTAAAAGGGGCAAAATCAACCGGCAACTTGTCTCTTACCCTTCTCTCAGAGTGTAACATGGGGTTGTAACAGGAGGTTGAGCAGCCACTTTAGGACTATAAGTGGACGAGCCCCAGAATTTGGTTTCCTGTTATATTCAGCTGGAATACAATTCCCAGTAAGTAGATAATACTGCGTGTGTGCTCAGTCATGCCTGACTCTTTGTGACTCCATGGACTGTAGCCCGCCAGGCTCCTCTGTGCATGGGATTTCCCGGGCAAGAATGTTGGGGTGGATTGCCATTTCCTTCTCCAGGTAATCTTCATGACCCAGGGATCAAACCCATGTCTCCTGTGTCTCCTGCATTGACAAGTGAATCCTTTACCACTAAGCCACCTAGGAAGCCCAAGAATAATAGTAAGAGTTTATTGAGCTTTAACTGAGTGTATACTGTCTGTCAGGTAGAGTGGCAAATGATTTCTGTTTATGATTGCATTCACCTTACCTTATGATCCTTACTACAGCCATCGAGTTAATTATGGTTACAATGATCTCCCTATTTTACGAGTGAGGAAATCGAAGCCTAGAGATTATAGGTAACTTGTCCTTGAGTGGTTAAGTGTGAACACAGGTCTGTTCCACAGCAAAGCTTCTACTCTTAAGAAGATAGGCTGACTCTTTATAATGAGCTCCTGTTATACTGGTAGGGAAAACTGAATGAAGTAATAAGCTTAAAAACAGATAAGCAAAAACTCTGCTTCCTAGGACATGTTCATAACTATACTCAATTTCAGGAGAAACATGGCAATCATATATTCCATTTGACAATATAAAGTGCAGAAAAGTTAATTAAATTCTTTTATTCCAAATCTTAACACTGGTCAGAATCTGCCTGAAGTCAAGAATGGCCTCTACACTCTGGAAATCTAATCCCAGTTCTTACTACCACTTAACTAGTTGTAGGCTGATACACTAGCAGTGGAATTAACTTAACTGCTCCTTTTCATTGTTCATCATGACCTTTCTACCACTGATGACCTTGGGAGTCTATCCATTTTACCTCTGCATCAGTGACACGGACTTTTTCCTGGTGAGAGCGATGGCCCAGTGTAGAGGAAATACAGGCTTTGTTTTCAGAAAGCTATGTTGAAATGCCATGTCTGCCATTTCAGTTTGTTATTGAGTTACCTAACCTTAGAGCCTCAGTTCTATAAAGTGAAAATAATCAGGAGACCTAGACAGTAGAGCTGTTGTGAGAATTATGAGAATTAATGGGTAATTGTCAGATAGTAGATGATCAGTGAATATTAATTTTAGATTACTGACATCTAGTAACTAGTCAAAAATGAGCAGTTCTTTTGGAGATTGTTGAAAATATTGTTTCAAAAAGTCAAAAACTCGGAAGCCCTTGAAGAAGCTTGTCCCATGAATAAGTGAAGAGGGCTGGGTAGGGATTCTGGGAAAATAACACCTGCCCTGCTTCAAGGAAGCAGTCACTTCTCACATCCAGCCCAGGGATCCAACTTTGTCAATTGCAATTTTTTTTTTAATTTATTTTTAATTGGAGGATAATTGCTTTACGACGTTGTGTTGATTTCTGCTGTAAACAGTGTGAATCGACTGTAAGTATACGTAAATCCCCTCCCTCCCACTTTCTCCCCATTCTCACCGCTCTAGGTTGTCACAGAGCACCAGGTTAAGCGCTCTGTGTTATATTAGCATCTCCCCACTAGCTAGCTGTTTTACACATGATAATGTGTATACAGGCTTCCCAGGTGGTGCTAGTGGTAAAGAACCAGCCTGCCAATGCAAGAGACATAAGAGATGAGCCTTTGATCCCTGGGTCAGGAAGGTCCCCTGGAGGAGGAAATGGCAACCCATTCCAGTATTCTTGCCTGGAGATCACAGGGACAGAGGAGCCTGGCGGGCTGCAGCCCAGGGGATTGTAAAGAGTTGGACACGATGGGCTTGAGTTGGAGCAAGCTCTGGGAGTTGGTGATGGACAGGGAACCCTGGTGTGCTGCCGTCCGTGGGGTCGCAAAGAGTCGGACACGACTGAGCGACTGAACTGAACTGAACTGAAGAGACAGCACACATACACAGTGTATGTATCAATCCTACTCTCTCAATTATCGCAATTTTTAAAGCAAAATCAGAAGTCCAATTCTATGTGAAACTTGATTTTCAAACGTTAGTTCATTTATATATTTTTAAATGCTCTGTGAGAAAAAAAAAAAAATCTCCATATTCCTTTGCAGGCTGCCATCTTGCCATCACGGATCATTCATTTATTTCACTGATCCATTCAACAAGATGTGGAGAGGTAACTTAATTCAGAAGTGAGTCACAGAAATGACTGCAGAATAAGACTTTCAAAGGAAGATAAAAGACACTGAGATTACTAATGTTGGAGAAGAGTGGGCTGTGGGTTGGCTAATTAATAGTTTTCAAATACATGAAGGCTTTTAAGCAGTCGATGTTGACTAATTATCTTCTGTCTTTCAGAGAGTAGAACAAAAAGACAGTGGATTCATTTTAAGGAGAATCACTATGATGAAATAAAATAGAAAAATTCTGCATGCTGGGACTGATTAAGTTTTCAACAGAATAGGGGAACAGGCTGTGGACCTTTATTTTGTGAAGACTTAAAAAAATAGGCAGTGTTATTGGGGGGATATGTGTGTATGATTTGAATGATGTTGGAATGACCCCAACATCTGGAAAGCTGAGACTGCAGTTGCTTATCCTGAAGGGATTTAATTAGCGACACCCGGCCTTTTGCACTCAGCTCACTGCAAGGTGCAATTCAAGACGAGTCCGTAAGGATTTTGGATTCTGATTACTTGAGAGTCTTCTGCCTCTCCTGTGCTGTAACTGCTCTTGTTACTGGACACGTGCATTGAATAGAGGGCTCCTTCCAGAGATCCAGACACGAAGTTTCCCCTGGGGAAGGCATATCTTCCAGCTTGACGGATGCCAAGTTGACACCTTCCTCCTCTTTGGTTATTCTGAATAATTCTGCAGAGCGCTCCTCATTTCAGTACTGCTCTGGGCATGAGAATTTGCCTTTTCCACTTGTCAGAAGATGTCAAGAGTTTCTCGGAGCCCGTGGCCATACTTCAGTTTTCAGGCAGAAGGGGAATTCCAAGGGTTCCAGAAGTGGCAGTAAATCTCTTCTCTAACTAACTTTGGTTCAGGTGTGCTTTAGAAATTCGAAGCTTAACAGTCTTAAATATTCTCTTTCCTTTTGCTGAAAAGCTGCAAGTTATTTTAAAATATATGGAAGGTTGCTTAGTAACTATAGCTTCACTGGCTGTGTAAGAGAGGTTTTTTTTTTTTTTTTTTTCCCTTCTCTCTCTCTGCTACAGAAGGTCTGTCAGGGAATAGTCTTGGGAAATGAGGTTCATCGAGAAATGAATGAAAAAATAAGACGCCTTTTGGGAGTTTTGGCTCACATAAAACTGACATTAGCAGGAACATGTAATGTTAGCTTTGTGTTTGAGGCAATAAATAAGTTCAGGAAAATCATCTCATTTATCTTTGCTTATGCTGAATAGTTTGAGTAACGTGTGTTATAGCTGAATTGTGAAAATACTGTATTTCACCTTTCCTCTGTCTCTCCCTTCTCTTCTCTCTCCTTCTTCTTATCTTAACTGTGTTAGTCTGCTTAGGCTGCCGTGAAGAGTGCTGCAGACTGTGCAGCTTAAACCACGGAAACCAGTTTTCTCCTGGTTTCAGAGGCTCAGCTCAAGGTGCCGGCAGGGTCGCCGCCTGGCGTTAAGGACTCTCCTTCTTGCTGATCGGTGGCTGCCTCCTGCTGTGTCCTGACATGGCCTTTTTGCTGTGTCGGCAGGGAGAGAGGGATCTTTGGTGTTTCTCCCTCTTCTTATAAAGACACCAATCCAGTTGGATCAGGGCCCCACCCTTCCAATCCCATTTAACCGTAATCGCCTCCTTAAAGACCCAGTCTCCAAATACAGTCACATTGAGGGTTGGGGCTTAACATATGAGTTTGGGGAGGACACAGTTCAGTCCATGGAAAGTCATGTGGGTAATCTTATGTTCTGTGGACTCAGCTTTAGGCTTTGAGATATGAAGAGTTAATTATAATTGACCTCATGAAGTGAAGTAAAAGTTGCTCAGTCATGTCTTACTCTTTATGACCCCGTGGACTGTAACCCCACCAGGCTCCTCTGTCCATGGAATTCTCCAGGCAAGAATACTGGAGTGGGTTGCCATCCCCTTCTCCAGGGGATCTTCCCAGCCCAGGGTTTGAACCTGGGTCTCCTGAATTGCAGGCAGATACTTTACCATCTGAACCACCAAGCTTCAATTGACCTTGTAACTGACTTTATTTCTCGTTTGAATTTTGCTTCTTTTAGCTTAGTGGGAAACAACCACCAATCAAGATGATCAAGATGTTTTTACTGAGTCAGTCCAGGTTTGGAACTGACTTATTGAAGAGCTGAATGTTGAACTTTGCAGAGTTCTACGGGGATTCTGGGAGTTTTGTGAACTTATAGTAGTACTTGGTGCATAGTTTGAGACCCAAATATTGTTTGCCTTCTTCTTTCTTTCTTTCCTTCCTTCTTCTTCCTTTTTTTTTTTTTTTTTTTTTAACAGCTGTTTGACATGGGAAGAAGAAAACTGAGGGAAAATGCAGTTTAAGTTAATAGAACCATCAGTACTATTTGGACTAGTACTGCAGTGTGGGGGATACATTAGTACTGTGATATAGGAAACCTAGCTCGATTCATTTAACGAGCCTTATCAGTCACCACCTCTGAGCAAGGCACCTGTACTCAGGATATTAGGATGAGCAAGATAGCAAGTCCCTGCCCCTAGAACGTTCCTCCCCAGTTTGTTAAGCCTCAGTCTTCTAAAAGCACAAGGGTGTTAGACTTTGAAACAAGTGTTTTTCAGGGAAGGTAAAATGCATTCATAGTTTAACAGAGGGCCGGGCTGGTTCACAATGGTTTTAGGTCTGGGGAAGGTGCGATATGGGTCAGGGAAAGCCAGCTGCCGTCTAACCTTGCAGAGGGACCGTGATGATTTTTTGTTCCTTTCTACTAAATATCCTTCCACGTTCTTACTGGGAACACGGCCTTGGAAGGGATGCACAGGTTTTCTGTGTTCCTTTGAAGCCCTGTGCTGGGATCACCCTTCTCGTTTCCGTGTCTAACTCAGGTTCTCACTTTCTGTTCAGCTATTGCCCCCTCACTCTAATTGGGGAAAGTATGCTACTATAATATTTTTTTATTAACTTTAATTATGTGAATAATGCATAGGAAGAAATAGCACATATCATTGTAGGAAGTTAAAGTGTTAAAAATAAGTGTCCTTTGGCAACATCATCCTGCTTTTAACTCTTTACCAGGGGCAACTGTTGTTATCAATTACCACATATGGTTTCTAGGCTTTTGCATAAATATGTACATCCATAGAAATATTAGTTCTTTGGTATGTGAGTTCTTTTATTTAAATGATATCCTGTATAGACTGTACTGCAAGATATTTTACTTAATTACCTAGAGAAACACATGTGCATAAGCAGAGGTATAGTGTGATGATTATTGCATTGTGGCTTATCGTGGTATAAATTAAAAACAGCATGTAAGTTGGCACTTCCCTCATGGTCCTGTGGTTGAGACTTTGAGATGCTGATCCAGGGGATGTAGGTGCGATCCCTGCTTGGGGAAGGAAGATCCTACAAGCTGTGCAGTGCAGCCAAAAGATTTAAAAAGAAACAGCAGAGAAGTCCATTAATAGAGGAGTGGCCAAATAACTATTAATTATGCTTACTCTGGGGTTCTATATAGCTTCTAAAGGAATGGAGGACATATGGCATGAAATACACACACACACATACTGACATAGAAAGAGCTTCTCTGCCTCATGTCCTTGTTTCCACCTGTTCATGACATAAGACTGGGAGCTGACTGTGGCTCAGATCATGGACTCCTTATCACCAAATTCAGACTGAAATTGAAGAAAGTAGGGAAAACCACTAGACCTTTCAGGTATGACTTAAATCAAATCCCTTATGATTATATAGTGGAAGTGACAAATAGGTTCAAGGGATTAGATCTGATAGACAGAGTGCCTGATGAACTATGGACGGACATTGATGACATTGTACAGGAGACAGGGATCAAGACCATCCCCAAGAAAAAGAAATGCAAAAAAGCAAAATGGCTGTCTGATGAGGCTTACAAATAGCTGTGAAAAGAAGAGATGTGAAAAGAATAGAAGAAAAGGAAAGATATACCCATCTGAATGCAGAGTTCCAAAGAATAGCAAGGAGAGATAAGAAATCCTTCCTCAGTGATCAGTGCAAAGAAATAGAGGAAAACAATAGAATGGGAAAGACTAGAGATCTCTTCAAGAAAATTAGAGATACCAAGGGAACATTTCATGCAAAAATGAACTCAATAAAGGACAGAAATGGTATGCACCTACCAGAAGCAGAAGATATTAAGAAGAGGTGGCAAGAATACACAGAAGAAATAGACAAAAAAGATCTTCATGACCCAGATAATCACGATGGTGTGATCACTCACCTAGAGCCAGACATCCTAGAATGTGAAGTCTAGTGGGCCTTAGGAAGCATCACACAAACAAAGCTAGGGGAGGTGATGGAATTCCAGTTGAGCTATTCCAAAGCCTGAAAGATGATGCTGTGAAAGTGCTGCACTCAATATGCCAGCAAATTTGGAAAACTCAGCAGTGGCCACAGGACGGGAAAAGATTAGTGTTCATTCCAATCCCAAAGAAAGGCAATGCCAAGGAATGCTAAAACTAAAGCACAATTGAACTCATCTCACACGCTAGTAAAGTAATGCTCAAAATTCTCCAAACCAGGCTTCATGTGAACCATGAACTTACAGATGTTCAAGCTGGTTTTAGAAAAGGCAGAGGAACCAGAGATCAAATTGCCAACATCCCCTGGATCATTGAGAAAGCAAGAGAGTTCTAGAAAAACATCTATTTCTGCTTTATTGACTATGCCAAATCCTTTGACTGTGTGAATCACAACAAATGGTGGAAAATTCTTAAAGAAATGGGAATACCAGACCACCTGACCTGCCTCTTGAGAAACCTGTATGCAGGTTAGGAAGTAACAGTTAGAACTGGACATGGAACAACAGACTGGTTCCAAATAGGAAAAGGAGTACATCAAGGCTGTATACTGTCACCCTGCTTATTTAACTTATATGCAGAGTACATCATGAGCAACGCTGGGCTGGAGGAAGCACAGGCTAGAGTCAAGATTACCAGGAGAAATATCAGTAACCTCAGATATGCAGATGACACCACTCTTATGGCAGAAAGTGAAGAAGAACTAAAGAGCCTCTTGATGAAACTGAAAGAAGAGAGTGAAAAAGTTGGCTTAAAGCTCAGCACTCAGAAAACCAAGATCATGGCATCCGGTCCCATCACTTCATGGCAAATAGATGGGGAAGCAGTGGAAACGGTGGCAGACTTTATTTGGGGGGCTCCAAAATCACTGCAGATGGTAACTGCAGCCATGAAATTAAAAGATGCTTGCCCCTTGGAAGTAAAGCTTTGACCAACCTAGACAGCATATTAAAAGGCAGAGATATTATTTTACCAACAAAGGTCCGTCTAGTCAAGGCTATGGTTTTTCCAGTGGTCATGTATGGATGTGAGAGTTGGACTGTGAAGAAAGCTGAGCGCTGAAGAATTGATGCTTTTGAACTGTGGTGTTGGAGAAGATTCTTGAGAGTCCCTTGGACTGCAAGGAGATCCAACCAGTCCATCCTAAAGGAGATCAGTCCTGGGTGTTCATTGGAAGGACTGATGCTGAAGCTGAAACTCCAGTACATTGGCCACCTGTTCTGAAGAACTGACTCATTTGAAAAGACCCTGATGCTGGGAAAGATTGAAGGCGGGAGGAGAAGGGGATGACAGAGGGTGAGATGGTTGGATGGCATCACCAACTCAATGGACATGAGTTTGAGTAAACTCCGGGAGTTGGTGATGGACAGGGAAGCCTGGTGGGCTACAGTCCATGGGGTTGCAAAGAGTCGGACATGACTGAGCGACTGAACTGAGCTGACTAAAATTGTTGAGTCCCTCCTGTCTTAGACTGGAAGCACCTGGAGGATAGGACTTGAAATGTTCATTTTTGTCTTCCTAAGCTACCTTGGCTCCAAGTGGGCTTTCAATAAAGGCTGTTGAACGAGTGAAAAACATAGTAGATGAATGACTGTTTGAATATGTGATTCTGAACAAATAAGAGAGGAACTAATGCATAAATACGTTTTGAAGATATGAAAAGAATTAAGTTATCACAACTGTCATATATAGTGAGTTAAATATAGATTCAATGTTCAGAAGCAGAAATTAATTGGAGAAACATTTGTCAAAAATCGTACCTTTAAAAAGTTTTAATGATACATAACATTACTTTCCTATTGCTGTGGTAACACGTGATCACAACTTAGGAGTTTAAAAGAACAGAAATTAATTTTCTTACAATTCTGGAGGTCAGAAGTCTGAATTGAGCCTGAAGGGGCCAAAATCCAGGTGTCAGCAGAGCCTCCCCTGGAGGCCTGGGGAAGATTGTCTCCTTGCCTTCTCTGGCTTCTGTAGGCTGCTCTTAGTTTTTGACTCATGGCCGTTCCTTCATCATCACAGCCCTTCACTCTGCCTGCTCCTGTTGTCACATCTGCTTTTTCTAACTTTGCCTCTTGCTTGCCTCTTACAAGGTTGCACTTGATTACAGTGTACTCATCTGGATGCTCCAGGCTGATTTTCAGATATCAAGACCCTTAGCTTAATCAAATCTGGAAAGTGTTAAGATCGTATCTGCACAGGTCCTGGGCATTACATAGTGGGCATCTTTAGGGGGACGTATTTTGTGTGTCTGTCATAGAGTATCTTCTTGCTCTTGACTGTTCGTGCTTTGAGATCGTGTGATGGAAGGCATCCTCTGACTGTCGCTTCAAATGCAAATTGAGAGAGTTTTGAGTGTGTGTTCTCTGTTGCTTGTTCCATTTGAGAAGTGAATTCATTTCCTGAGCAGACAAATCATTTCTTCATGTTGCCCATAAAAAGAGACATGCTTCAACCAAAGAAAGCATGCCAAGATGGACCCAGTCCCTCCTGCTCTGCTGGTCCCAGAAACGCATCTGGTCTTGCAGAGAAGGCAGACCGCCGGCCGTCAGCCAGTTTTGTCAGGCGATGGCGTGTGTCTGGAGTACGCGTCTCTGCAGCCCCGAGGTGTTGTGTGACCGGGTAATGCAGAGGACGCTTCTGTGCTGTCCATGGTGGTGGTGGTGGTTTAGTTGCTCAGTCGTGTCCGACTCCTGCGATCCCGTGGACTGTGGCCCGCCAGGCTCCTCTGTCCATGGGCTTCTCCAGGCGAGAACACTGGGGTGGGCTGCCGTTTGCTTCTCCAGTGCAGACCGTGGCGTGGTGTAATCGGGTAATGCAGAGTGTGCTTCTGTGCAGTCCCGTGATGTCGCGGTGATCGGGGAATGCGGGGTACGCTTCTATGCGCTCTGTGGTGTTGTGGTGATTGCATAATGTGTTAGCTGACAGAGAATCATCCCTGACACAATCCATCTCTTTCTAGCTCGAGTTATTTCTGACCCTTAAAGTAGACAGGGGACGCCAGAAGGAAAGGTGTGTATGATAGTGAAGTGTTAGCTTGCGGTGGGTCCTGCACCCTTAGGCTGAAGACAGCATCTCAGCGTCCAGCTCCCATAGCCTCATTTCCCTGTGTGATTCCTCGGTGGGCAGAGGTGTGTCTCACCATACAACCCTGTTACAGTGGGAAGAGAAGCTATATTTAAATATGCGTGTGGAGAATCCATTGTCAGCTACAGATACATATTTAATTACTGTAAGGAAGAGAAAAAAATGGAAATTTAAATATGATATGGAGGTTGATTTTATTCAAATCAGGGTTCTACGTCAGCCTAAAAAGAACTGAGCAGTGTTGTTTAAATGATTGCCTCTTAGGAGACAGTATGTGTATTTGTATCTATAGCCCTGCTTCATTTAAAGAAAGAGGCTTTTTGCAGCAGATGGAAAGACAAGCGAGAGGGGAAAATCATTTAAATTTAACCCTTTGGAAATACTCTAGCTTTGGGACCTTCTACTGCCTTCTTTGGGTATGGTGGAGTGTGCCGTTGGGTCTGAGCTGTGTCTCCCTCTTCTAACATCCTGGGCTAAGAGCTTTATTGTTGCAAACCCAGGTCCCTCCCAGTGACAGAAGGGCCTCCAGCTCGGATGGTTTGTCTCCAGATGTGTGCTCTACACTCACCCAGGGTCTAGCCTCACAGTAAACAATGAAAAAATTAACACAGATACTCATTCATCCATTCAGTTACAAATGAGGTCGTTGTTCTTGTTCAGTTGCTCAGTCCTGTCTGACTCTTTGCAACCCCACGGACTGCAGCACATCAGGCTTCCCTGTCCTTCACCGATCCCCAGAGCTTGCTCAAACTCATGTCCATCGAGTCGGTGATGCCATCCAACCATCTCATCCTCTGGTGTCCCCTTCTCCTCCCACCTTCAATCTCCCAGCATCAGGGTCCTTTCCAATGAGTCAGCTTTTTGCATCAGGTGGCCAAAGTATTGGAGCTTCAGGTACGACTAGCTCTGATTATTTTCTACTCATAGAACCCTTCTGACACCAAATATTCATGAGGCTTTCCAACATCAACCAGTTTCCTGCTCTCCGGACACCAGCTCAGTGTCTATAATTCAGTGTAATATCTGACACTGTGTGTGCCGCTAAGTCGCTTCAGTTGTGTCCAACTTTTTGCAACCCCACGGACTGAAGCCCACCAGCCTCCTCTGTCCGTGGATTCTCCAGGCAAGAACACTGGAGTGGGTGCCGTGCCTCCTCCAGGGGATCTTCCCGACCCGGGGATCGAACCTGCCTCTCTTACCTTGTGTGCCGATGGTGATGATGTTGGTGATGTTGATGAAAATGCCTCACAGGATTAAACCCTTACGTTTTGCCCAGCACCGTGCTGAACACTGCACACACACCACCTCATGGTGTTCTCGCTGATCCTCTGTGACAGGTGCTATTGTAGCTTCATTTCTTCATTTTATGTTTGTGTCTATCATTCACTTGACTGCATGGGTCTTCGTTGTGGCACGCAGGACCTTTTGGCAGCGTGTGGGATCTAGTTCCCTGAGCAGGGATAGAACCTGGGCTCCCTGCATTTAGAGCACTGAGTCTTGGCTCCCGGGCCACCAGAGAAGTGAGAAGGTTCAAGTTTAGTGGAGTTAACGAACGTGTCCAGGGTCATCTAGGAAGAAATTGGCTCACCTGGTACTCCAGTGTAGATGTGACTGACTCCCAATCTGTGCTGTGTCTTAGTCACTGTTTTCACTGAGCTGTAGTGGTTTGATTGAACTGCATTTTTCTTTCTTTTTTTTTTTTGGTATCAAGAGGTCAGATGTTATGAAGATTAAAAGAAATGTAATATATGTTTAGTGTTTAGCATGCATCCCATGTAAAATGCTACATAAATATTAGGCATATAAATAATATTAAGTCTATTTCTTTTACTTATAAACTATTTAATATAATCTTTATTCCTCCCATTTCTATTATTGGCTTTAGCATTTCATACCATCCTGAGATGATTAATTATTTATTCTCTATCTCTATAGAGATCCATATATTTGAAGATGAGAGAATGACAAGACCTCTGTAATGTCCACAGAAAGTCAGAAAGTCTTGATTTAGGTCAGAGTTTCAAGTTTGAATATGATGCACTCATTTTTTCAAATAACTAGCTTATATTTTAAGCAAATCCCGTTAGATCTGTAACACCATCCTCTTGTGATTTAGTAAAGCGAAATGGGTCGCTTAAACATGATTCTTTGCTACTTCATTTCAAAGTGAATGATGCATTCAGGAACGGTATTTGTGAATTTGTCTCTATACTGTGAGATAACCAATTTGTCTGACTTTTATCTTTGAATTAATAGTTGTTTTGGCTTCAAGGAAAAGTGATGCATTAGACACTGAAGATTATCTGTGGCAAATCTTCCTCGTAGGCTTTTAGTAACACTGTTTCAAACTCTCAAGAGAGAATCCTGTCATCTTCGCATTTTGGGTTTTGAAAATCAAGTGTATTCTCAGTTCTGTAGAGCAGGTAAGTGCCTATGGAAGCTCGTCGACCTGCAGCCTTTGTCCGCTCTCAGACTCTTGTTGCTCGTGTTTTGGGGTCCTCCTCCAGCTGATGGGACCAAAGACGTCTCAGTGGAACTTCTAATTCAACTCCATCCTCCCAGCTGCTCATGCGATCCACCTTCGGTTGTCCTCGACCCTTCTCTTCCTCTCCCATTTGTTCGGCAGCCCCTTGGCAAATTCTATTGGTTCTAGGTTCAAAATACATCTAGAATTTAGTTCTTAGTGAAACTCAACATTCAAAAAACTTAAATTGTGGCATCCTGTCGCATCGTTTAATGGCAAATAGATGGGGAAAAGTGGGAACACTGACAGATTTTATATTCTTGGGCTCCGGAATCACTGTGGATGGTGACTGCACCCATGAAATTAAAAGACGCTTGCTCCTTGGAAGAAAAGCTGTGACCACCCTAGACAGCATATTCAAAAGCAGACACATCAGTTTGCTGACACAGGTTCACAGAGTTAAAGCTTTGGTTTTTCCAGTAGTCACGTACATGTGAGAGTTGGACTACAAAGAAGCCTGAGAGCTGAAGAATTGATGCTTTCGAACTGTGGTGCTGGAGAAGACTCTTAAGAGTCCCTTCAATCCTAAAGGAAATCAATCCTGAATATTCACTGGAAGGACTGATGCTGAAGCTGAAGCTCCAGTATTTTGGCCCCCTGATGCGAAGAACTGACTCATAGGAAAAGACCCCGAGGTCAGGAGGAGAAGGGGGTGATAGAGGATGAGATGGATGGCATCGTTGACCCAATGAACAAGAGCCTGAGTAAAGTCTGGGAGATGGTGACGGACAGGGAAGCCTGGTGTGCTGCAGCGCATGGGGTCAGTTGCAAAGAGTTGGACACGACTGAGACTGGACGAGAACAGTGCTCTGGGGCGTTTGCGCTCATCGTCTGCGTGGCTGTTTCCTTGCGTACGGCCACCGCGCTCCCTCGCATCTCCGGGCCCTTCCTTGGGTTGAATGACTCCTGTCAGAAGGCCGTCCTATGAGCAGCCTCTGACGGACCTGGTGTCTTCTCCCGTTGACCTCGTTCTTCATTTTCCGGCTTCAGGTCGCTTGTGAGCAGCAGTGGTGCTCATTTTTATGATGCAGCCTCTGACACCAAGTGTGTCCAGCACCACCTACGTGTCCAGAAACTCGGTTCAGTTCTGCCGCTGCCTCCTAGAGTTAGCGCAGACTTCAGAGGTGAAAGCCTTCCTCCCAGGAGACGGCCCTGCTGGAGCTGCCAACCGCAGGGGGGATGCCTGTTCTCCCCACCCTTCTGCGGGGCCGACCATAACCGTGCTGTTCTCCCAGCTTTCTTTCCAGGTTCAGTAATTTTGCCTGAACAACTCTCAGAACTCAGGAAAACACTTCTCTTGCATTTCCCTGATGATTATAACGGATTCAGCTCCAGAATAGCCCGATGGGAGAGATGCCGGGGGCAGGGTATGGGAGGGGGCTGTGTGGGACTCCTGTCCCCTCTCTAGACCTGCCACCCTGCCAGCGCCTTGGTGATCTCTTGATCCTTCAGTCCTTGAACCCTGCCTTTTGGGAGTTTCTATGAAGGGTTCATTATGTAGGCGTGATTGACTAATTCATTGGCCATTGGTGGTTGGACTCTGTCTCCAGCCCCATGCCCCTCCCCAGAGGTGAGGGCTGGGTGTGACTGCCCCAACCTCCCATCGCAAGCCTGCTTCCTTTGGCTCATCCACCTTGTTAGAATACATTTAGGATGAAAGGAGTTAGTTGTGAGCAATAAAAGATGCTTCTCAATTCCTATCTTTCCCATCACTCAGGAAGTTCCAGATGTTTTAGGAGCTGTGCCAGGAACGGGAGACAAAAGCAAAATGCACATTTCTTATTAAACCACACCTGCCAGCCTGCTTCACACTCTACTTAGATGTTGACTGCCTGCCTGCACCAGCTAGCATTAAACGCCACTGCGCCATGTGCTTCTGAACTGTGGTGTTGGAGAAGACTCTTGAGAGCCCCTTGGACTGCAAGGAGATCCAACCAGTCCATCCTAAAGGAAATCAGTCCTGGGTGTCCACTGGAAGGACTGATGCTGAAGCTGAAACTCCAATACTTTGGCCACCTGTGGCGAAGAACTGACTCGTTGGAAAAGAGCCTGATGCTGGGAAAGATTGAAGGCAGGAGGAGAAGGGGATGACAGAGGATGAGATGGTGGGATGGCATCGGCGACTGTGGGGTTGCAGGCCGGACACGACTGTGGTTGTTGAACAGCGGCGGCAGCACGTGACTGTTGTCGGTTTTGTTACCGCTCCTACTCAGCAACCCGGGACAGTGCCTGGTGCACCACAAATGATCAATATTTACTGAATGAGTTGCTTAATTGATTTAAATCTAATATTTAATTAACAGAGTGATGAAGGCAAAGATGAGTTTATACATCTTCCATGAGACTCAGAACCCAAGAAACAGGGAGAGAGAAGAAAGTGATTTTCTAAAGAGCTTTCTGATTTGAACCTGAGTCCTTCCTGGTACTGTTTACTTTCCATTGGAAAGTCCTTTAGCTTCTCCTGTCTCCTGAAAATAACCCCCCTATTACAAAGCAAGGTTTAATGGGTTTTCCATTTGTTGAAAGCCAGAGTATCTCGGCTCACGCAACTCTTTGTAGAAGAGTAAAAGCAGTGGGCCTGGCACATGATAGGTGCTCAATAAATATTTTCTGAAGCATGAATGATTCCCTAAAGACAAGAAGCTTGTATTTCCTATTGGCTAGAGGGAGAGAGTGCCGGCAATGTGCTGGCTAGCTGGTGTGGGGCAGAACTCGGAAGCTCGTTTAGACACTCTGAAAGGAGACACGGGCCACGGCCTCTTTGAGGGCATTTCACTTCACACGCCAGTACAGATGTTACAGGATTAATTAAACACGTGTCTCTAAGGCCAGCGTCAGGGACCAGATTCATTCCGGCTGCAGAACTGAAGCTCTGAGATTCAGACCCGTGAACTGGCGCTGGTGCTGGACTCAGGACTGTGAAGCAGGCTTAGCCACCGTCCACCCCTCTTACCTCCTCTCACCCACCCCCCTGCGCCTTCTGAGTCTAACCCCGCTTGCGTCCCTTCCATCTGGAGGTGGTGGAGGGCTGAGGGAGGAAAGAGCCGGGAGAGGCGAGGAAGGCCCACGGAAGGGCAGTCTCGGGTTGAAGAGGGGGCGGCACTGATGCTCCAGCCTGCAGGCGTGAGGCTGACGGTGCCGCTTGGCTGCAGTCAGGATGCACCTTGGAGTTCTGTGACTTCACCCCTCTGTCCTTGCGGTTCAGTCCGGTTCCCTTGCTGACGTGGGCGATGCTGTGCTGGGTCCTCCGAGGTGCAATGAAGGATTAACAGGACTTGCCCTGGGGACCCCCAGCAGCTCCCAGAAACCCCAGTCTCCGCCCTTCTGATCACATCATCTCACTGGTGATCTGATTTCAGTAATATCTGTTATGGTAACTCAGGTGACTCGGGGTAAAGAACCCGCCTGCCAATACAGGCCATGTGGGTTCCATCCCAGGGTCAGGAAGATCCCCTGGAGGAGGAAACGGCAATCCGCTCCAGTGTTCTGGCCTGGAGAATCCCATGGACAGCAGAGCCTGGCGGGCTGTGGTCCACAGGGTCACAAAGAGTTGGACGCGACTTGGCGACTACAGCAGCAGTCATGGTGACTTGGGTCGCTGTTTGCCATCCGGGCCTGCCTTCCCTCTGCAGCTGTGCGGTGGGGGCAGTGAGGTGTCGGGTGTATTTTCTCCATCACTCAGCACCCGGGAAACGGAGGCGTAGGGGAGGTAGGGAATTTATTTGCCCGAGATCACACAGTAGAAGAGGGGTCGGTTTCCTGCTGTGAGTCCTAAAGTGAATTTACACAACACGCGTCGTGTCTTGGCATTTGGAGTCTTCCTCTCTCTTATCTTCTGTAATCACTGATTTTCATTAAGATAGTTAGCATACTCTCGAGCTGGCAGCTGAGATTTATCTATATCAGATTAAAAACCAGACCTTCAAAAGAGAATGAACAAGATTGGGTTTTCGTTGCTCTGTAGCTTTTAATTTGCGGCTGCCTGGTTGCAGTTAGCCTTCAGCCAGAGGACAAGCACGTGCTCTGGAGAAGCACGTGAATCAAGGATGGTCCTTGGCGGGTGACGGTCACCGTCTGGGGGACGAGCAAAGTTCTTGCTCTGCTCACACGTTCAGTACTCCAGGTGGCATCGTTCTGAACACCCAGGTTATTCATAGCGGGTCGGATCGTGACTGTCCCTGCCCTGAAAGGAAGCGTTTTCCCCGAGGGTGGGAGGCTGGCTAACGAGTCCCGGGCTCAGCAGAAGGTGGAATCGTGCTCTCCTGGTCAGTTAGAAGCTGTTCTGTTGGTCATTCTGTTCACGGTGGTTCAGGGGCCAGTGGGACTGGGGGCTTCTCGGGGGGCACGGTGGTGGTAAGGGACCTGCCTGCCAGTGCAGGAGACTCGAGAGGCGCGGGTTCCCCCGGGTCGGGAAGATCCCCTGGAGAAGGACACGGCAACCCTCTCCAGCGTTCTCCCCTCGGAAATCTCACGGCTGGGGGAGCCTGGTGGTCTGCAGCCCACGGGGCGCAGAGTCAGACTCCACTCGGAGACTAAACCGTGACCACGAAAGAGGTGATGATTTAGGCAGGCCTTTCATCTTTACTGAAATCATAGAGGGGTCGGGTAGAAGTTGTATTCCGGTCTTCTGACGCTCCCCGTTTGGTGATGCGATCTGTTGTTGAAGATTTGCCTGCAGATATGGGGTCAAATACTAAGAACCAAACAGCCTTTTAGTTTTCGGGGTGCGCACACGAGTGTGCGATATTGTATCCGTTCAGCTCTCACCACTTTCCCTTCCTAAGTTTTGCTTTTTGAATTTGGCTGCTTCTCCCAGTCCAAGTTCACGCTTCTCTGATCTCTGGATGAGGAGCCTGTGTCAAAACAAACCCCACATTCTTTTTTTAACCGTTTCCCACATTCCTCTCTCTTTAGCTTTGATGAGGTCAGCTTTCAGAATCGCCAGCCTGACAGTTTTCCCCTTCTTGCATTGATTCGTTGGGATAAAGACAGACTGTTTAAAGAGCACTTTTCGTCCGAGCACTTTCCTTTCTGTGCATTGTGAAGGGCGAGGCCCGAAGCTGGGACACCGGCCGTCTGGCGCCAGGGTTCCTGGAGTCCTGAGTGGTGAATATTCAGGAAAGAGATGAATTTGTTCCCTTTGATGCAGAGCTGGTTGCCAGGAGGGGAAGGCTGGAAAGGGAAAGGAAACGTAGCTACCGACTACGCGGGTATTAGGAATGTTAGAAATAATGATTTTCTCTTGAAGACTGGGACTTTCTTGCTGCAAACTTGTGGTCTGATTGTAAATCAAGTGAGAATCTAGCACACAGTACGCTTGGTGAGACACACACGCACAACTGGAAGCACAAAAAAGATGTCCAGTTGCTGGATGCTTCCCGAGCCACGTCATTAAATCACGACTGTGCTTTTCAGAAATGCCTGGAGCACGTCCATCTTCCAATAATAGATATCTCTTCATGCACATGGCTGCGTCTGAACTCCCAGAGAAAACTGTGGGGCTGCCTGTAATCAGAAAGCAGCCTTTTCCCCTCTTGCTTTCAGAACGCCAGTGTGAAAGGTGAGTGCAGTTTCTTACTCAGAGGCGGAAATGTTTTAAAAATCAATTACTGAACCGCAAACAGGTACTGTCTCTGAAATAATGAGATTTTATTTGTCAGAGACAGTGTTTGTTAAGGTGATTTTCCCAGGTCTTGTCTCTTATGGAGAAGTGGTTCAAAATAGCTGTGGTTCCTGTGTACTTCTGATAAGGATGCTGAAATAATGGCACTTTCAGCAGAAGGAGCAATCTGGAAAATTTCCCTGGTTAATTTTTCTCTCAAAAATGGAAAGCTTGAGCAACTTGCCTGAAACATGGATTTGGTCTCTGAATGATACCTGGGATGTGTTTTACCTGAACAATTGCAACTCTAAGTCCAGTGGGAGAATTCAGACTCTGTGGCTCAGAATCTGCCTTCTCTCTGAGAACTGGCTTTAAAAGTTTTAAATTTTATTTTGTTAATCTACTGGCAATATAGGAGACGTGGGTTTGATCCTTGGGTTGGGACGATCCCCTGCAGAAGGAAGTGGCAGCCCACTCCAGTACTCTTGCCTGGGACAGCCCATGGACAGAGGAGCCTGGCGGGCTGTAGTCCATGGGGTCACCAGGAGTTGGATGTGACTTAGGACTGACGCATTCTCCGCCAGGTGATAGCTGTTTGGGGTTGAGTGATGAAGACCCATCGTAAGTGCGTGTTCCTGTGCTCAGGTTTTATGACGCTTCTTTAAACTTGCAGTTCCCCGGTTGCTCCTGAGACGAACACCCTGAGCCCCCTTCCTCTAATAGGACCCTGTGTTGTCATGGCATCCACGGCTGGAATCAGATCCAAGGGCAGACCTCTCACGTTGCTGTTATTAGATGGTACACGCTCCAGTAGCTTGCTGTGGGGGATGCTAACCCCCAAACACCTTTTGTCAGTTTCCCAGAATTTAAGCTGGGAAGTAGAGTTCTTGTCTAAGAGCAAAATAAAACGGAATGCCTTGGGAAGTCACCACTGAGTAGAAATAGATCCCCCCCAGAAACAGCATCTGAAAAAAGAATTTAACAACGTGGTTAACGGATGTAGAGGAACAACTTGAAACTTTAACAATGGCAAGCTACGCATTCATTCAAAAGAATGATTTGTTTTGAAGTGAAAACTAAAGGAGTAAGTTATGGCATGTAATGCTTGGTATGATCCTCTTTACTGAGCATGCATGCATGCATGCTCAGTAACTTCAGTCGTGTCCAGCTCTTTGCAACGCTATGGACTGTAGCCTGCCAGGCTCCTACGTCCATGGGATTCTCCAGGTAAGAATACTGAGTAGGTTGCCATGCCCTCCTCCAGGGGATCTCCCTGATCCAGGGGTCAAACCCATGTCTCCTGTGCCTTCTGCCTTGCAGGCAGATTCTTTACCACTGAGCCACCGGGGAAGTCCCTTATTAAAACATATGCATATATAAATAAATAGAAGGGTAGGCTGATACTACTTTTTGAATTAGGTTTGTCTGCCTATACCTGGAAACTCATAATCATAGTGACTTACTAAGTAGAAATTTAGTTTCTTCCTTAGAAAAGAATTCAAAGTTCATATAATAGTCCCAAGATCATCAGGAAAGCAGGTTTCATCTATATGTCTGCTCTGCCATTCTACTAGGGGCTTCCAACCAAAAGGTTACCTCATGGCCCAAAATGGCTGCTGGAGCTCCATACATCATGCCTCTTACACAAAAGTAGGAAAGGCCAGAAATGCAAAACAATTTTGACAGTACACAAAACTTCTTCTATATCCTTGGTCAGTAGGTAGCCACCTGGCTTTACTTAGAAGCCTAAAAAATATAGTCCTTCAGGTGGAACATTGCCTGGGATTTTGTTGCTGTTTAATAGAGAGGATGGTGATTGGGCGGTCACTTGCTAGAATGGCCGATTGCCAGCCTCCTGTGCTTCCGTATCATCAATTGCCTTAAATACACATTTTTTATTTAAACAGTAAAAAAAATTAAGGAATGCATATTTTTAAGTAGGCTCCCCTGGGGGCTCAGCGTAAAGATTCTGCCTGCAGTGCAAGAGATGCCAGTTCAATCCCTGGATCTGGAAGATCCCATGGAGAAGGAAATGGCAACCCACTCTAGTATTCTTGCCTGAGAAATCCCATGGACAGAAGAGCCTGTAAGGCTACAGCCCATGAGGCTGCAAAGGGTTAGACATGACTTAGCAACTAAACAACAACAAATATTGTAAATAGAAGGAAATTAAAATATAAGGAAATACATGGTGACCCAGGAGTCCACGATTAGCAGCGTGAGAGAAATGAGAGTTCTCTGGCTTGTAGGACCTGTCTTTCAGCATCACAGCACCTGGGCATGTCGAACAGATCGTCCTGTCATGACCCAGCGCTGGACTCCTAAGAGTGTCAGATGAAAGCACGTTTAGACTTCAACTCAGTTTATATTCCATCATTTTTTATCTGTACCAAGCCACTTGCAAAGGTAAAATTCTAATGAAAAGTCCTAACTCATAGCTGTCACTCAGTTTCCTAAAGACGACTCCAGCATTTGGATGTTCAAGGCTGGAACCGTAATTACACAGGTGACCTTTGAACCCCGCAGGTTGGAACTGCGCTGGCCCACTTACATGCAGATGCTTTTTGCGGTAAATGCATAGTGTAGTACTATGCAATCCACAGCTGCTTGGATCCATAGCTGCAGAACTGCGGTGTGCAGGGCTGGTTGTAGAGTTACACTCAGGTTTTTGACTGGCAAGAGGGTCGATTCCTCTAACCCCAGAGTTGTTCAAGGTTCAGTTGTAATAAAAACACTAACAGAGATTAAATGATTCAGTGAGTGAAGATCATCTAATGGACAAGAGTGTGGGTTCTTAAATTAGAATTGCTCTTTACCTCTTCTTTAAATATCTTAAACCTCAATTTCTCACCTCTAAAATGGTAATAATAAGAGTTTCTCTTTATATCATGGGACTGTCATAAGAACTTAAGAAGATAAGCCCCATCAGTGACTGGCCACTAGTAAATGCCCAAGGTCAAGGTGATGACATTTTTGTTGCTGGTACGCTGTGTCAGGCGTACTGTAGTTATTTTGAATCTTACCCCAAGTTCCACAAGTCTGTGAAGATGGTACTTATTTTTTAAAATAACAACTTTATGGAGATACAGTTCATATACCGTAAAATTCAAGCTTGTCAAAGTGTACAATTCTGTGATTTTTGGCACATGCACAAGGCTGTATAATCATCACCATGATCTAAGTTTAGAACATTCTCATCACTCCATAAATAAATCTCCTACCCATTGGCAGTCACTCCCAATTGTCCCTTCCGCTCAGTCCCTGGAAACCAGTAATCTCCTTTCTGTTTCTATGGATTTGCCTCTTTTGGACATTTCATGCAAATGGAATTAATGTAATATGTGATCTTTTGTGTCTGGCTTCTTTCACTTAGTAAAATGTTTTCAAGGTTCATCCATGTTGTAACAGATATCAGAACTTCTTTCTTTTTCTTGGCTGAATGATATTCCGTTGTATAGATATACCACATTTCCCCCTTCTTCAGTTGATAAACATTTGATGGTTTCTGCCTTTTGACTACTGTGAATAATGTTGCTGTGAACACTTATGTGCAAGTGTCTGTGTGGACATACGTGTTCATTTCTTCTAGGTATTCACTTGGCTTTCTCACTTAGCAGTCACTTTTGGAGAAGACAGTCATTTTAGTGGATGTACAGTTGTCTCAGTCTTATTAACAACTGACATTCATGTTTTACTCTGCCAACTCCCTAATGGTATTCTAGGTGTTTCAAATCTTTGGCTTGCTTTTACAAACAGTGCCACAATGAGTATACTTATTACACAGTCATTATTTCACACATGTAAGCGTATAAGGGTAAAGTAAACCTTTGCAAGTGAAATTGCTGGGTCAAAGGATGTGTACAGTTTGGGGAAAGATCTTGCGAAATTGCCCTCCTTGGAGAGTGTCCAAATTCTACCCCCATCTGCTATAAAGACCCCGGGGAAGCATTTCTCTCTGGACCGAGTGTAAAGAATTGTTCTGACTTTACTCAGCAATTGTTTTGTTTTTGTCTTACAGAGAACGTGACTCATAATTCATCAGGTGTCTAATTTATTATTTAGAGCCAACTTTGTGGTCCAGCTTTATCAGTATATGAAATTATATCATGGGTTTTATTTTAGTGTCTTTATGTTTGCTCATCTTGTAGGATTGGGAGAGTATTATATTAAATCTTAAAATTCTCATTCGGATGAGTCTTGAACCAGCATTGATTCTAGTGGTAGGATCTCAGAGCTCCAAAAGGCTGAAACTGAAATAGAACCTGGCTTGTAAGGCAGGGAAGCTGTTAAATTTCGGATGAGTCTGAGTAGACTCTATTATAGTTAGGACACCTAAGGAAAAGTTGATATTATAGGGGAGAGACGTCTCCAGCTTTGCCTCATTTCATGACTAGTCGGAGTGAGAATGCTGTTCCTGCGTCTTGTGATGCTCAGCGGCTTTCTCTGCAGCTTCCTGTTGGCCTTGGGTGCAAGCGGGGTGAGAGTTGGACCTCTTGCTGCCACGTGTTACTACTGGGGGTGGAGTCTTGGGGGAGCTGGTTTCCAGTTAATTTCTAGTGGAAAAGCTCCCCTTTCTTCATATCCTTTGTGAAAGCAAAAGCATTTCCAGTAAGACTTAGTAGAGACAAGTTTATAAGAAAGCAAAATATGAATTCTGTTGGCTCTACTGTCTTACTTATCCTTTACTTTACTTTATTGAAGTATAATTGATTTATGATGTTGTGTTAGTTTCAGATGTTCAGCATAGCAGTTTGAGTTTTTGACAGATTATATTCCATTCTGCCGGTGTTGAGTCGTGTCCGACTTCAGTCCTGCCGGACTCTTTCTGACCCAATGGACCGTAGCCCCCAGTCCCCTGTGTCCGTGGGATTCTCCAGGCAAGAATACTGGAGTGGGTTGCCACACTCTCCTCCAAGGGATCTTCCCGACCCAGGGGTTGAATCCGCATCTCTTAAGTCTCCTGCATTGGCAGGCAGGTTCTTTACCATTAGCGCCAACTGGGAAGGCCTATGTTCCATGATAGGTTATTACAAGATAATGGGTATAATTTGATCGTATTTATTCTTGAAGTTAGATATAGATTCATTTCTTCATTTCATTTGGGAACTATTTTGATGTGTGTTCACCATGATCCAATAATTGAAGCAGTGCATCAAGCAAGCACTGCCCCTCTCAGAACGTACAGTCTAGAGAAAAAGAGAAAATTCAATAATTACCATGAGGTGTAGTTTGTTTATGATGGTGGAAAGTCAGAGTGCTCTGGGTGTGCTGCGTAAGAGGGAAATTCATTCATTTGGCAGTTGTTTATTGAGTCCCTGCAGCACGGCCAGCACTGTGCGAGGGCTGAGAATAAAGCAACGATGAATATAGACAAAGTCCCTGCTAAGGGTGTCTGTCGTTGATGAAAGGTTATTATGGGCCAGCCATCGTTCCAAGGTGCTTCAAATGCAGGAACGCAGTGGATCCTCCGGGATGAGTCCTCTGACAGTTATCCCCTGAAGAAACCGGGTTTAACAGCTTGCCCGCGGCCACACAGCATGTCCATTTTGCGATCAGCCTGTGAGCCTGGGTGGGCTGGCTTTTATCTCAGAGGTGTTCATCATTCTTCTCCAGTCGCCTGTGTGCTGTGCTGGGATCCGGCTGCCCTGGTCCCCCGTGCGGCGCGGGCTGCTCCTTGGGTCGCCCGCCTCTTCCTCCTGCTGCGCGGACTCGTAGGATCCTCGTTCCCAGACCAGGAAGCGAACCCCCTCCCTGGCATTGCAAGGCGGGTCCGTCCCACTGGACGGCCAGGGAAGTCTCCAGGTTGGCTCCGGAGGCTGCGCCCCCGACTTCTGCGGTCTGCGCTTCTTCCTGTGGCCTCTGTGCATATTGCTTTGATGCTGAGGTTGACGGGGAGTGACCATTTTCTGGAGGATTTGACGTGACGCGTGGAAGCTAAGGACACATATTGGAGGGTGTGAAATGGGAGGGTTGACACAGAGGCATTCTCCTGAGGTGCCAGAAAGAAGGCGGGATGGTTCTGGCAAAGAAGGGAGCCTGGTGATGTAGGAGACGGTAGGACATGTGTCCAGCCTGGGTGCCAACATACGAGTCTCCGGCGGACTCGAGGCTTCATGTTTGGGGACTGCCACTGTTCACAGCCTTTGCCGTATTTCTTTTCCTCCTGATGAATATTCACCGTGCCACTTTTTCTCCTGTGTTCCCTGCCTTGATCGGCAGTGACTTTTCTAGCAAGGCTCACATTGAGCAGGGGGCCAGGAGGCTTGGAGCCCTGCAGTCTGAGTGGCAGCTCCTCTGGCTCTATCCAGCCCTCCTGCCCCAGAGCTAGTTACTGCCGCCTGACTTCAGAAATCCTTTGAAGTCTGAGATACGTCGTCCTGGGACTGCGCGCATGTCTCAGCTTGTTAGGATCTGTGTTTACCTGACCCTGACAATATCCTACGTTAAGAGAAATGTTTGGGCATCTCGATGTTTGGTTTTCAACGTGACAACACTTGGTTTCAGAGCACTTTATGATTCATCAGACAGACTTAACTTTGGTCAATGAGTCCTTCTAGATCTGGGATAAAGGCTTTAATTTTGAGAAGACTGTTCACCTGATGTCTTCTTTTTCTCACCTTCAACACTATGGACATTTTAGGGCCAGATAACTCCTTTCAGTGGGGGCCGGTCCTGGCGCCGTAAGATTTGGCATCTCTGGTCTCTACCCCCAGGCACTACTCGCATCTCCCCAGCTGTGCCAACTAGACTTGTTTCCAGACGGCGTCACATGTCCCCCTGGGGCCGCACTTGCTGCAGTTGAGCACCGCTGATCTGCACACCCATCTAATTGTCACCTACAGGCCTCTGCCGTTCAGATGTAGATTGGCTTTTTAACCTGGATGGTATAGAGTAAAAGGCCATTTCATGACATTTTAATAATCTGATATTTACACACTTTTCCCTAACAGCCTGTAATTAAATCAATACGAACAGGGCTCCCCTGGTAGCTCAGTGGTAAAGAATCCGCCTGCCAGTGGAGGAGACCCGGGCTCAGACCCGGATCTGGGAGGATCCCACGTGCCTGAAGCAGCTAAGCTCTTGTGCCACAACTACCGAGCCTGTGCTCTGGAGCCTGGGAGCCATAGCGACCGAGGCCTGCACGTCCCAGGGCCCGGAGCCAAGCGACTGAGGCCTGCACGTCCCAGGGCCCGGAGCCACAGCAACTGAGGTCTGCACGTCCCAGGGCCCGGAGCCGCAGCTAGAGAAGCCTGCACGTCCCAGGGCCCGGAGCCGCAGCGACCAAGGCCTGCACGTCCCAGGGCCCGGAGCCACAGCAACTGAGGTCTGCACGTCCCAGGGCCCGGAGCCACAGCTAGAGAAGCCTGCACATCCCAGGGCCCGGAGCCACAGCTAGAGAAGCCTGCACATCCCAGGGCCCGGAGCCACAGCTAGAGAAGCCTGCACATCCCAGGGCCCGGAGCCGCAGCGACCGAGGCCTGCATGTCCCAGGGCCCGGAGCCACAGCGACTGAGGCCTGCACGTCCTAGAGAGCAGCCCTCGCTCATGCAGCTGGAGAGAAACCCAAGCAGTGCTGAAGACCCAGCACAGTGGAAAGTAAATTAAATTAATTAACAAAAAACTTTCAAAGCAAAACCCATCTTTCTGGTTCGGTCAGTGTCACATCTCTTCACAACAAGAATGCTTTCTGAAAGTCTGCCTCTTTATTGTAAATTACCCCTGACGCTCTGAAACAGTTTCCTCTGTGGCCACCTGGGTTTCCTCCCCTTGGATTCCTGGCTGAGACTGTTTTACGTGACTCCTGTCCTTCACCCTTCCGCCCCTTTCTGGCAGCATCTGTTCCAGGTGTACGTGTGTTTTCAGACTGCTTTCTCAACCTCGGGATTCATCTGTCTTCCTTTCTTAGAGAGTGACATTCAGATTTTCTGTACGGAGGCCTCTCCCGGAATGACTTTACTCAGTACTGTCCCCGACATGGGGAAGTTTGGAGAGCCAGCCATGCTGAAGTGTTTCTATCTGAAATCATGACAGTAGCTTAACTTCAGAAGTAGCATTTCTAATGAAAGCTCCCTAATTGGGAGTTTAAAAAAATATTTTTTTTTTTTTGTCATGGCAAATGTGTCTCCAGCTTGGTTAGAGCCTGTTTCTAATTATAGGAAAATATTTCCTTTAGTCTCTAGGGAATTATAGTCATCTTGAGGGTCTGTGGTTTTAGAATAAAAACCCATTGATGCTTAAAAACAGTGATGTGCCAAATGGCCCCCAGAACCTTTCTTCATGGTATTAGATAATGGCATTTTGCAGGATGCACTTTTTAAGGACAAAATGTGGTTTTATAATTGTTTCTTTTCAAAGAATGTCTGTCAGTATAATTTGAATGTGTGCTCTACATATTTTGAGGTTTTATTTTTTTAATACTGTCTTGTATAAAGATGTTAAGGCTTTTTTTGGAAATGTCAGGTCCATTCTGAGGTACTTTGATATCCAAGGGCATCATTTATGAAATTGTGGAAGGCTCATGAGTGCTGAGTATGGATTTCCCTATTTTTTTAATTTGCTCATTCATTTATGCACTCAATTATTTAAAAGGAATGAGAGCCTATACTCTCTTAGGTCCTGAGAATTCAAAGTAAGACAAAATATGATTTTATTTTTAGGGAGGAAGGTGAAACAAATATGCAGACGAATCAGTGAGCAAGATGATTTTAAACACTGAAGTTGCAAGGATGGGGGAGGAGAGTACTTTAGATTTCATAGGTGGGATATGTTTCTGAGGAGGTGGCATCATGGTGGATCATGAGGATATTCACGGCCTCCGTTACTTCTGAGACCTTTACCTTGAAATCTGACTGTCTCCATCTGCCCTGACTCTGGGCTTGTGAGATGAACTATCAGCAAACTTGCCAAAGCAGAGGCTTGTAAAAGCGTTTTACGTGGAGGCTGTAAAAATATTTACTTGTTCCTTCTGGGATAAGTGAATAGACACACTTTCCCCTATTTCCTTTGCTAAGTACAACTGTAAACTCTGGACTCTATGTATAAATCAAACTAAGAAGGCTCTGAAATGTGGAGAGAGGGCAGACGGGCTGGAGACCTCCGCGTTGGAAAACCGTGTGGCTGTGTCCAGCGCACGTGGGATCTTCGTGCCCCAGCCAGGGACTGACCCACGCCCCCAGCAGTGGGAGCGCAGACTCCTAGCCACTGGGCCACCGGGGAGATCACGAGAGGTCCTGGCTTTCAAGGACCAACATAGCTGTCATTTCCGTAGGTTTTCGTCTTGTCTCATATGTTTGAACGCTGTAGCTAGAGAAGCCAGCACATCAGAAATGCTAATGGGTACAGAAGAACCTCCCTTCCCCCCCCCCAAAATTTTTTTTTTCTGATCCAAGGATCAGGAAATAGCCCAGATGAGCAGCACAGAAAACTTTTAGAAAATATCTCTTCTGATATCAGCCAAGCAGCACAGAATAGACTGGGCCCCCACCCACCTCCGTGCCAGCAAAGGCTGAGGAAGGCGTCTAGACTTCCATCCTTATGCGCTTCTGTGAGTGAAACATTTCCCTCTGCCTTCTTAGGTGACGTACCTGGGCATTGTGAATTAAACTGACACAAAGATACAAGTTTTATTTATATCTTCATATTTCTGGGGACTCAACAGAGAAACAAGTGAAAATCCAAAGAAACAGGCTTGGGATTTTAGTTTAGTCACTCCTCTTCCTAAAAGTCCTCTATTTGTCCCAACTCAGATTTGTGTTCTGCCGGTTATTTTCCAGGCAGTGCCCAGATTCATCACTTCTTTCTCTCCTTTCTGTCCCTTTTATTTTTCCCTCTCTCAAAGTATCAAAAAAAAAAAAAAAAAAAAAAGAAAAAAGAAAGAAAGAAGGAAAAGAGAAAGAAACCCAAATACTCTGTTGCAAAAGAGCTTGGCCATTTCTTTCCTTTTAAGAAATATTTATTAATTTTGTTGTTATCTGACTGCATTGGGTCTTAGTTGCGGGACACTGGATCTCCATACATCGTGGAGCATCGACCCTTGAGGCACACGGACCCTCTAGCTGCAGCCGGGAGGCCCCTCGCTGCTGTGCCCGGGCTTAGCTGCTCTGCGGCAAGTGGGATCTTAGTTCCCCCACCAGACATTGAGCCCACCTCCCCCGCATTGCAAGGAGGATTCTCAACCGCTGAACCCCAGGTAATGAAGGCCCCTCAGCGTCAGCGGTTCTCCTGCCTGCTCCGTGGACACGTGCCCCAGCTAACCCGGGGAGTCTGAGGCCATGCAGGTGCAGAGCTCAGACACCCCAGGCGAGCTCCAGACCGCCCTGCCGTGACCGCGCGCCTGACGGGAGCCCTGTTTAGAGGAGCCGGGTCCGACCCGCGGAGCAGCCTCACCCACCCTCAGCTTCACCAGGAGCGAAACACGCCTGTTCTCTTGGGCCTCTTAGCTCCGGGGTGATTGGTTATACAACAGTCGAGAAGTGACGGGGGAATCTCATATGAGACCTGGAGGAAGAGAAGGAGGCAGCCCCCTGAGCAGCAAGGCGAAGAGAGTTCCAGCAGGTTCTCTCCTCCCTCATTAGGGAAGCGTGGAGCTTGGAGGCTGGGGCCCCAGTGGTGGGCAGGACGGTCTGAGCAGCGGGCAGGTCAGCCTGTGGAGAGCCAAGCTGAGAAACGGGAACTCGGTGTCAGGGATTTTGGTTTGGTGCTCACTCACAGACTTTTGGAAGCCACGACGACATCATTTCTTTTTTTAGCTTCGCCAAATACTTGTTAGGAACGTCCTACCAAGCCACGTGTCCGGTAGATGCGGTCTGTGGCTGTGATGACCACATGCTGGGCCTTGTGCTCGGGCCAGGGAGACTGAGTTATCTGTCTCAACACGGGAGGAAGCGAAACCAAAACTTACATGGTGTTCACAGAGATTCTTATAAATGTTAGCTGATTCAATCCTCATATTAATTATATGTGGTGGGTATTATTATTGTTATTTATCTTCATTCCACATGCAAGAAAGTGACTGTGCCATTTCTTCAGTCCTTGGACCAGGGCCTGGAGCATAGTAGCTGCTCAGGAAATATTTGTGAAGTTAATGAGTAAATGGGCTCCCCTGGCGGCTCAGACAGTAAAGAATCTGCCTGCAGTGCAGGAGACCCAGGTTCGAGCCCTGGTTTCGGAAGATCCCCTGGAGGAGGGCATGGCTCCCCACTCCAGTATCCTTGCCTGGATAGTCCCATGGACAGAGGAGCCTGGTGGGCTACAGTCCATGGGGTCGCAAAGAGTCAGACACGACTGAGCGACTTTCACACACTTCACAGTGAGTACGTGAAGGAACCAGAATGTGTGTTGCCCTCGTTTGCAGGCAGATCACTTCTTGGCTGGATGGTATCACTTCTTGGCTGGGTGGTATCACTTCTTGGCTGGATGGTACGAGCTGCTGACCTCTATGAAGTGTCTCCCAGGCAACAGAAACCCTTTAAATGTACTAACTCATTCCATTCTGCCAATAAGCCTATAGGGAAGATGGTGCTATCAGTGTATTTAAAAGTGCAATAAGATCTTGTATCTTAGGCTTATGTATACAATATATACATAACTGACTAGTCCTCATGTTTAATAATAGAATGTTTATATGTAAAACTTAGGTGTTTGACAGGCATGACAGACTCCTTATGTCCGCCATTAGATTCTGCATTCTCCCTGCAGATCCTGGTCCCCTCCCAGGCTTGCTTGCTTCGCCGATGGAAACTCCATTCTTCTACTTGCTTGAGCTAAAAATCTTGAAATCATCCCTGGCTCTCCTTACTCACATCCTTACCTCTAGCCTCATCAGTGAATCTTGTTGGTTCTGTTCTCAGAATGTATCCTCACTCAGACCCCTTCTCATCTGCTTCCCCACTTCGATCCCGGCTCAGGGCACCATGAGATTTATTGCAGCAGCAACCTCCTAGCTAGTTTCCTCGATTCTGCCTTCAAGTCCCTGCCGCGTACTAAACATAAATTGGACGGTACGACTTTCCTTCAGAAGCCTTCATCTCACTTCCCATCGCACGCAGAGAACAAGTCAGAGCCTCTACAGTTAGGCCCATAAGGCCTCACCCCTTCTACCAGCTCTGGCTTCTCTGGGATTCCGATGGTTCATCATGCCAGGGCGTGTTTCTGTCTGCAGGCGTGCCTCCTGCATCGGCGGGCAGATCCTTCCCCACTGAGCCACCAGGGAAGCCCACGTAGCCTGTTATTGCCTGTGTACTGGAAGACACATGCTCACAGATGCACCTGTGCGTCTCTGGCCATCACGCCGCGTCTGGAGGCCCAGTGAAGGCAGCGGCTTCCTCCCCTCTGTTCACAGCCCCGTCCTCAGTACCCGAAAAGTGTCTGGCACACAGTAGGTGCTCAATAAGGGTTTGTTGATGAATTAATGCAGGGGTTCCCAACCTCCCGACTGTGGACCAGTACCTTCAGATCAGCCGTAGCATTAGATTAGAAATAAAGTGCCCAATAAATGTAGTGTTCTTGAATCATCCCAAACCAACCCCCCTCCACCCCGGCCCGTGGGAAAATTCTTTTCCACAAAATGGGTTCCTGGTGCCAAAAAAGGTTGGGGACTGCTGAATTCATGAGTGATATCAGCTCTCCAATTTTTTGTTTGAATAGAATGCCCACCCAGTAGTCAAGACTCTCTAGCATTTCTTCAGAGTTGTTTGGCTTTTTTCTTTAAGGCTGCTTAAAAATAGAAGCTGAATGAGGACATGCAACTGTGTGTGGCTGCGTCAGGCAGGGCTCCCGTCCGTCACTTCTCTGCCTCCTACTTTGTGGATCTGTCCGGGGACAGAAGGAATTGGGGAGAGAGGAGGAGCAGAGCCATCACTTTTTCCTTTGGCTCTCCACTCTGCATTGGTCAGCTTTGTCTGACAAGGGAAGGGTCCCATGTGTGGCCAGAATATTGATTCCATGAGAATTTTTCCAAATAATCTCGTATTGCTTGTTTGATCACCACTAAAAATACATGTGTACAGTTCTAAGTAGAGACCATATAAATGAAGAAATCAACAAAATAAGTCAAAAAAGGTAGGGTGAGGCCAGCTTTTGCAGGTTCTAGAATCTCTCGTTAAGACTTGGGTTTGTACCCCAAAGGCAACAGGCAGCCTCAGAAACGTGTTAAGCTGTGGGTTGCTGTGGTCACATGAGGGTTTTAAGGATCACTCCAGACGCGCTGCAGAACATGAGACGTGGCAAGAGTGAAAGTAGGGGACGCTGAAGCTCAGGAGGTGGTGCTGAGATGAGGGTGGTGATCCCTGCGGCCGGGGCGGGGGGCTCGGGAGGAGGGGAGGATGCTCCAGGTTCAGCCAGAAGGTGAAATACACAGGACTCAGGGACCGATGGATTGTGGTAAAAACTAGTCTTCAAAGCAGTTAGCTGTTCGTCTCATGACTCTCGTACAGATGTAGAAAGAGCACGTGCTGAAGATTCTATTTGACTCATTAATTAAGTGAAAGAACAGCACAGAATGTTGTAACTAGTTCTAAGGGGAAGCCAGAGAGCTCACACATTTATATAAGCAGCGTAGTGAAATGTGTGCTCCAGAGGAGGCTGAGCTAGCTCCACGACGGGGGCGGGCGGGACATCAGTGAAGCCTCTCCTAAAGGGGATAGAATTTGCATCTTTACGGACTAGGATTATTTTACATTTTTACCAGTGATCTACAGTTTAGGGTTGTAGACTGTTTCCCTCAGAATCAGAAGCAGATGATACCGGATGTGTGTGTCTAGAGAATGCGTAGTTTTCCATTGAAATGGATATTTTCCCCCATGGTGTGTGTGTGTGTATGGGGGAAGGATGGAGTATATATATTAGAGTAGAAACAGATTAAAAAGCAGGGACAACCTATTTTCTTACTTAATAACTTACTTGATAGCACATTCTATGGTATAAATAATATTTTACAACATCATTTTTAATGATGGCAATTTCCAGTTTACAGACATGCCATAATTAATGAAGCCAGTCCCCTGGAAGACTTACAGTGCTCTCAGTTTTTATGCCAAAGAGCCCTATTCCCATATGTTTGTGTATTTCCTTAATTATTTCCTTAGGGGGAAAGTTCCTAGAAATAGTATTTTCAGGTCAAAGGGTAGGCATAATTTCTCCCTGGAAAGGTTGTGTTAATTTACTTTGACGTCGACAGAGGGTTTGCACAGCTAATTTATTGCCTGTGGACGCTTTTGAAATATTTTTAATCCTCTTTATACTAATTTTATTTTATGATTAATTATCTCATTTTTGCTGGAATTTTTCTTTGTACTGAATTTTAATATGTACCTCGGTACCCACTGTACAACCTTCTCCAAATTAACATTCTTTCCTGACAAATGAAAGGTGTATATAAAGGACAGGCATGCAATCATGTTGTTTGCTCCTTAAAATGACTTTTTCTCCTCATAGAATATGTAATTCTGAACCAGCTCGTTATTTTGGTGAGTGGAGTTGGTAGCACCTACCAGTTACAATTCAGTGAAATCACAGAATTCTATTCTTCTTCCGTCACCTTGTGTTTCCGGCGGTAAAGAATCTGCCTGCAATGCAGGAGACCTGGGTTCAATCCCTGGGTTGGGAAGATCCCCTGGAGAATTCCATGGGCAGAGAAGCCTAGCGGGCTGCAGTCTATGGGGTCGCAAAGAGCGGGACACAGCTGAATGACTAACACTTCTCGCTTTCACTTTCTGTCACCTTCTGAGATCCCACAGTGACAGAGTCCTCCATTAGGCTGGAATGTTGTAACCGTCTCGTCTCGGTCTCAGAGATCCTCTCGGGCAGAATTCTCACTTCGTGGAAGGATTGTTTGGAGGCCGTGGCAGACCATCAGGCTGCATCGCCCAGGGCAGTTCCTGCGGCTGTCGGCTTGCCCTCGGCCTGGTGTTGGTCTGTCGCAGAGGCGCTGAGGGCTGGGCGGGCAGCGGGTCTCTGTGGCCGGGCGCCGGGGGCCCCGTGGGGGCTGGATACTGGGTACTGACTACATGCATCCACAGGGAGCTGGGGAGCCGGGACAGTGGTTCCTGCAGCTGTAACCGGTGAAGAGCGAGCAACTCCAGGTTCAACAGGGAAGGCAGGCCACGGAAAACCCAGAACTTACATGAGACACTTACCATGTAGTCAGAAATATTTGGCACAGTTGACTTTCTGAGTTGCGGTCAGGGATCTTGAATACTTTGTCACTTAAGGAGAGGGTGGAATTCTTTTAAAAGAAAACACATCTTACAAACTGCTAGGCTTGTGGTCCCGGCATAGGGTCTTCAGACCTCAATTGCAGAAATACTCCATTAAAAATGCTCACTCTCGGCCAGTGCTGGGTGCCAGGGAACTTAAAATCACAAATGCAAATGTCACACTGAAATAGCTAGACGGTAAAGTTGTCGTCCAGATGAAAGAGCATATGGTTACAACTAAATGTCTCTTTATAGATTATGATAAGCATGAAAATCAACTTCTTACAGACAGCTCGACCCTCAGCAGAAGTTTGAACGTCTCTAGGAGACCAACTTTTCTGGGAAAATCCTGGAGGAATGGTTAAGAGCTTTTTCTCCAGAATCAGGCAAACCAAGGTTGGAATACTGGCTTATTTCTCTAGTTTCATGCCCTTGAGTAATTAATACACAGTGAGGAACCTCATTAAGGTCTTATTTCCTTGTTGTAAAATGGGAATAATAATAGCCTGTGTTTTATAGGGCCGTTGGTAGGTTAGTTGAGATAATGCACAAAAAGGAATTAGCATTCTGCATGCACAAAGGTTTTGGCTAATACTTGGTGTTGATATTAACTCCCCAGATAAGAGGAATATTTGACTTGTTTTGGAGAATAAATAAAAATAGGACTGGAATGTGAGAAATGAGACAAATTTAGCAGTATATGACTGAGGATATATGATATGGGTGAGTTGGAGAGAATGCCTGGTTCAGTTCAGCTCATTTCAGTCGCTCAGTCGTGACCGACTCTTTGCGACCCCATGCACTGCAGCACGCCAGGCCTCCCTGTCCATCACCAGCTCCTGGAGTTGCCTGGAGAAGAGGGAACATTGTTGCGATTACAGAAATTAGATTCTGGCGGAACAGAAAACAGTCCTAACTTACCTTCCCCCGCTCCGCCTCCCCACCAAATACACCTTCCCTCTGTGAATTGCTGCTGTTGTTGAGTCATTAAGTCGTGTCCGACTCTGTGTGGCCGCATGGACTGTAGACCACCAGGCTCTCTATCCGCGGGAGATTTTCCCCGAGCGAGGATGCTGGAGCGGGCGGCCGCGCCCTTGGTGGGTGCTCAGAACTGTGTGATGTGCTTGTCTGTTGTCGCTTTGACAGTGGCTTGTGTGGATTGGCTTATCCGAGTCCAGGACTTTGAAGATATTCTTCAACTCTGCAATCTCAGATCAGTGTGAATTCACCTATAATGGTGTTTCTGACGTTACACCCCTCCCCCTCCCCGCAGGGGACACGCGGCAGTGTCCAGCGAGGTAGGAGAAGCGTGATTCTGGCATTCAGTTGAAGCCCAGACAGACTCCAAAACACCCCACGATGCACAGCACAGCGCACCCCCCCGACACACACACTAAAAAATAACGCTATCTAAAATGCTGGTTGTGCTAGGAATGCAGAAGCCTAATATGTAGCAGGTGAGATATTTCAGCACAAGGTTATTCTGTCATCAGATTATCTTAAGAGTGGCGCTAGTGGTGAAGAACGCACCTGCCAGTGAAGGAGACGTGAGACTTGGGTTTGATCCCCGGGTCGGGAAGATCCCCTGGGGGAGAGCATGGCCACCCCCCCAGTATCCTTGCCTGGAGAGTCCTGTGGACAGAGGAGCCTGGCGGGCTCCAGTCCAGGGGGTCCACAGGGACCCAACTGACGTGACTTAGCATGCAGGCATGCATCGTTAGCATTAGGATTACCTCCGCCTCTTGTCCGGTGAAACTACACTTTGTTGTCACAGTTGGGAGAACAAAAGCTTCGGTTAAAGAAATCAGTGAAAGAAAAATGTTAACTAAAAAATACTATAGACGGTCTGTAGACGTGTTATATAAAATATGAAGAAGCTCATTGGATGAATTAATTTAAGAAGGAAACGCTGCCCTCTGCTAGTAAGCAAACGAGATTATTCTCACGCTGTCGTCCTTTGACGCGTGTCAGTCACTCCAGCTCCTCTCTGCGTATTCCCACCTTCAGGGAGTCCTCCTGTTTCGCCGCCTCTGACCAGTTCTGAAATACAGAGCACAAGTTTGTAATTCCTCTGTTCTTGAGACCAAGAGTGTAGGGCAGGTGAAACGGGTTTGCTGTGGTTCAGCCGACCTCACTTTCCCCGTCACTGAATCTCAGGACGGCATCTCCCACCGCTCCGTGTCCAAGGCCCCTGTCCTCAGCCGACATCACACACTCCGAGGCCCTCACTGTGGGCGGAGCAGTTGCTGGAGGCGTCTTTGTTGGCAGTCCCTCTGGGGAGCACTAGGTTGTCTGGAAGTCTTTATGAATATTCATGCCTTAGTTTGCAAATTAGCAAGCAAAATTCCTGGGGAATGTGGTAAACAGCCAATTTGTCTGGCCCCACTCTGATGCAATTGACCTTGGCTAATCTCTAGGAATCTGCATAATTAACAATTATCTTGAGTGAGGCTGGACCACTGCTTGAGAATCACTCAACTCCCTCTTTTCATAAGCCGAGTGTTGGAGTTTTCCTTACCTCCTGATGAGCCAGCATGTTTTAATCTGTTCCAGGGTGATTTTCCAGCCAGCAGTTATAAACAATATTTATGTAATACAGCCTGAAGACCCAGGCGACTCAGTGGTAAGGAGTTTGCCTGCAGTGCAGAAGACCTGGGTTCCATGCCTGGGTCAGGACGATCCCTGGAGCAGGCAGTGGCAGCCCACTCCAGGACTCTTGCCTTGGGATCCCATGGACAGAGGAGCCTGGTGGGCTGCAGTCCGCGGGGCTGCAAAGAGTCGGACACGACTGAGTATAGCGCAGCAGCCGCAGCATGCAATACAATAATTTGTATAAATTTATTTTTACAAATTATTTACTTTGTATAAATTTGAATTTATACAATAGTACTTTGGCAGTTATTTGATTATAACACGGCACTTTTGCTCTTTCTGCTTAATCGAACAAAGGAAAAACAAAAATCCTATGAGAGTAACGTGGATGAATTGAAGATGGAAGTCATCAGGCCTGCTTAAATTGAGGAATCTTTAGCTTGTACAGACTTCAGACAGAAGCCAGGCAAATGTGGTTTGATCCTGAAGAAAATGAATAACTTTGTTTTAAAGTAGAAATGCTGTCATTCAAGATTGGGTCTAAAAGTAACAGCATAATTTGGAAATATAAAATATCCTCTTTGATGAAACATTTTTTTTTCTGTAGTATGCATATTTCTTGCATACCTTAGCATGCTGTCTCTAACACATTTTCATGGCTGTGTCCAGAAGAAAGGAGCTGAGAAACCTATTTTCCACATCTTTTATTTTAACAATCAGAGTGACAGCCATTCCCACTGTAATTATAGTCCTCTTTCCGGTGGTTAGGTTTTAAGGAAGCCAGTGATCTCATCTGTTATCAGACACCAGTATGATACTGGTAAGTCTTCTCTTTGCCAGCCGTAGCCCTCAACATGTTAATATCCATGGCTGATTCTCCGTCCTGAAAAGGATTCTGTGTTTGAACTCTTAACAATGACTCTTGCCATTTGATTTTCTAAAGTTACTTAGTCTAGTGGTTAATTAGACTTCAGCTTGATAGCAAAAGAAATAGGTAACTGTTTTTAGATTAAGCTGTAATTTTTGAGATCTTGGTTAAATATCTCTGCACTTTTCTGTTAAAAATTTATAAGTGTTTTGTTTTAAGATAATTGTAGATTCACTTTTGGTTGTAAGAAGTGTTACACAAAGATCCTGTACTCTTTAACCAGTTTCCCTGGTGGTACTATCTTTGAAACAACAGCGCAGTATTTTTTAGGTTTGTGTATTTTATTTATTTACTTGGCCGAGTCGGATCTTGGTTGCAGCAGGTGAATGGGCTCTCTAGTTTGGCGCTCGGGCTCAGTAGGTGCAGTATGGGGGGGTGTACTCGCCCCAGACCTGTGTGATCTTAGCTCTCCGACCACAGAGTGAATCCGAGTCCCCTGCATTTCGAGGCGGAGTCTTAACCACTGGGCCCTCAGGGACGTCCCCAACAATGCATCGTAACCAAGACAATGGTGTTGATCGAGTCAGGACACAGGGCAGTTTCAGCGCTGCCGGGACCCGCCCGGTCACCTGTGTAGACATCCCCTCCCTTCTGCTTCCTGTCCCACAGCCCTGACCCCTGATAACCACTGATCTGATTCCATTTCTATACTTCTGTCATTTCAAGAATGCTCTCAATGTGGCCGTACAGTATGTAACCTTTGGGTTTGGCACCACTCCGCTCCCCCCACACGCAGCGTTGTTCTCTGAAGACTCATTCAGACTGTGTTTACAGCCGAGTGGCATTATACCGTGTCTCCGTTCCCCAGATCGTCTGCCCGCTTACCTGGTGGAGAAGAGGTGGCTGTGTACGGTTTTGCACTGGTACAGATTCAGCTGCTGTGAACATTCTTGTTGATGTTTTTTGTGTGCGGGGAGTTTGCATTTCTCTGGCCTAGGTTCCAAAGAGTAGAACTCTAAGTCCTATGCTGCTTGCTTAGTTCTTTAAGGGATTGCCAAACTGTGTTTCAGAGTTGTACATTTTACGTTCCCAGCAGCAGTGCGGAAGCGACCCCGTTTATTGGCATCCTTGTCAACATGTGGTGGTACAACCTGATAGGTGTGTGTTTCACTGTGGATTTAATGTTTGTGGTTGTGGTCCGCAGTGTTTCTCTGTGGTTTAATTTACATCTCCCTGAAGGCTTAATGATGGTGAGCATTTTCTCATGTGCCTCTTGATCACCTGTGTGTTCTCTTTGGTGAAATGTCTGTTGTCCATTTTGTGAATGGATTGTGTGGTTCTTTGATGTTGAAGTTTGAGGGCTCTGTGTTTTCTAGATACTGATCCTATGTCAGATACATGGTTTGCACATCCCTCCCCCCAGCTTGTCTTTTCATTCTCTCAGCAGAATTTTTCACATAGCCAAAGTTTTAAATTCTGATGAGGCACATGTGGCAGCATTTTCTTTTATGGATGAAGATTTTGGAATGAGGTCTAAGGCTTCCCTGGTGGCTCAGTAGCAAAGAACCCACTTGCAATGCAGGAGACCCGGGTTCCATTCCCGGGTCAGGAAGATTCCTTGGAGGAGGAAATGGCAATCCACTCCAGTATGCTTGCCTGGAAAATTTCATGGATAGAGGAGCCTGGCAGGCTACAGTCCATGGGGTAACAAAAGAGTCAGACGCAACCTAGGGAGTAAAGAACAGCAATGTGAGATCTAAGAACTCTTTGTTCAGACTGTGTTCCCAAACATTTCCTTTTTCCTCCCTAAATATAAAGATTTTTTATAAAAGATTTCATAAAGATTTCAGCCCATTTTGAGTTAATTTTGTATGAGTGTTTTGGGTCAAGTTTTTTTTTTTTTTAATTCCCTATGGATATTCAGGTTTTTTGGCTTCCCAGGTGGCTCAGATGGTAAAGAATCCGTCTGCAGTGCAGGAGACCTGGGTTCCATCCCTGGGTTGGGAAGATCCCCTGGAGCAGGGCATGGCAACCCACTCCAGTGTTCTTCCCTGGAGAATCCCATGGACAGAGGAGCCTGGCCGACTGCAGTTCCTGGGGTCACAAGAGTCAGACACGACTGAGCAACTCAGCACAACATTCAGTTTTTTGAGCACCGTTTGTTTAAAAGGTCACCCTGTGTCCACTGAATTACTTTTCCGCTTTTGTCTCCATGTTTTTATGACCCTTAGCGTTTTACAGTGTTAACTTGGACTGCACCCCATCCTAGCAATCATCTTTGAGTCTCTGGGTTGAATTTTCTGAAGGAGGATGTTTACCGTCTGAACTAGTCCACTGTCTGGCCCAGCTCCTGAGCTTCGGGTATGAGGAACGTCACACGACTCACAGGGACTGTCCCTTCAGAGGTCTTCTCGTCTCTGGTGTCTATCAGGCTGTGATCTCCGTAAATAAGGGCGTTTGAAGTTAGGGCGTGTGCCCTGAAATCTTGTCCTGTCTGTGCTGATTTGGGGTTTTTATCTCTGGGACTTTTTCTGAAATGCTGTCAAAGAATGAAGATATGTGCCTCTAAATACTTATTTTCTTTTGATTCCAGTGATTTTCTGAATGGCATCATACACCCATTGTGGAAACAGTTTGGGGTTTTAAAACTTTGTTTTCCCAAAGCAACATCACGTTTATGGTTTATGAATATTTTACAGGTGGAAACATCAAAAAGAAAACATTAAAATGTAAATGCCAGGAGTATCTGAGTCAGCTGTGATGCTGAGAGCTGTCTTTTTATTCCCTTCCAGATTTATCAACGATGTTGGTTAGTATTCAAGAAAGCGTCCAGCAAAGGTCCAAAAAGACTGGAGAAATTTTCCGATGAACGTGCCGCCTATTTTAGGTGTTACCATAAGGTAAGACTCAATTAATGTAGCTTTCCAGAAGTCTGTTCATAACTAGGGAACTCACGTTTTTTGAGTCTGAACACTTGTCTTGCTTTTTTAACCACGTTACAAAAATTACTTTTTCCAAGGACATAACATCTCTAAAGGACATCTACTAGCTCATTGTTTTGCTTTTTGGCTGTTGTTATTTGTTTCCTTTGTAGCTTATTCGCCGCTGTGTGTGAGCCTGTCACCCTGTGGCTCCTCCTCCCGTGGAGCGTGGCCTCTGGGGCTCCGTGGTTGCGGCTTGCAGGCTCTGGAGCACTGTCCCGGGTCGGTGTGGCCTCCGTCCACGCGGGAGCTTCCCCTCCAGGCGTCACACCGGTTGCATTGCACGGTGGATCCTTAAGCGCTGCAACACCAGGGAAGCCTCCCATTTTATTGTTGACAGACTCTTAGGTTTTTTCCAGTTTTCACCTGTTATGACTCCAGTTTTTAAAAACATTTTATTGGAGTATCTTTTAAAAAATTTTTATTGGAGTATCAAATCTTTCCTGGTGGCTCAGAGGGCAAAGCTTCTGCCCGGTGCGGGAGACCCAGGTTCGATCCCTGGGTTGGGAAGATCTCCTGGAGAAGGGAAAGGCAACCCACCCTGGTATTCTTGCCTGGAGACCCCCATGGATGGAGAAGCCTGTGGGCTGCAGTCCACGGGGCAGAAGAGAGTCGGACACGACTGACGACCTCGCTTCCCTTGGTGGTGTGTTGGTTTCTGTGGTCCGAGCCGAGTCAGCTCTGCGTGTACACACGTCCCCTGTTCCTGGATTTCCTTCCCGTTAGGTTAGCAGAGTGCTGAGCGGAGTCTGTCGTGCGGCCCACTCGGTTCTGCTTTGTATCTATCGTGTTCACATTATCATTGTGTGTATGTGTCCATCCCAGCGGCCCAGCTCACCCCCCGCTCCCTGCCGCTGGGCATCCATACGCTTGCCCTCTGCGTCTGCATCTGTTTCTGCTTCGTAAACGACTGTCTGCCGCTGTGGTCCAGGGCTTCCCTGGTGGCTCAGTGGAGAATCCGCCTGCAGTGCGGGAGATGCAGGTTTGATCCCGCGATTGAGAAGATCCCCTGGAGGAGGAAGTGGCATCCGGTTCCAGTACTCTTGCCTGGCAATCCCCACGGACAGAGGAGCCTGGCGGGCTACACAGTCCATGGGGTCCCCAAAGGTCAGACATGACTGAGTGATTAGCCGACAGACCACGGTGGCCCGAGCCACCTCGCTGCCTAAGCCCCAGGCCTCCGGGGTCTATTTGAGACGCTCATGTCGCATCATGATTCTCTGGCTCAGAACCCTCGGTCAGGTTGGTGTAATGGTCCACCCATCACACGTGACTTCCTGCCGCCTGTTGAACTTCAGTGTCCCCAGTCCCTCTCGGCCCTGCGACGGGGACCCTGGGCTCTGCACTCTCAAGATAGCCAAGCACATCCCTTCTTTTGAGTTTCCTCTTCCCTCTGCTTGGAAGGCTCTCCTTGCAAATATCCACATAGTCACATCCTTACTTTGCTCATGTCCGTGTTCAAGTTCCTCCACTAAGCAAGGCCCTTTCCTGCCCTGTCATCTGAAATGAAGGCCTTGGGCACCCTCCCGCTCCCTCTCCCTTGTTGTTAGCGCTTCTCATACTGCATACACACTGCTCAGTTGTTTCTTATTGTCCTCACTACAATGCCACCAAAAGCAAGGTTCCCGAGGGCAGAGATTTTGGAGTCGGAGGTACACCTGCTTCTACTCCTTACCAGGGCCTCACAGAGCAGACACTTTTTAAACTTTCTTTTTTTAATATCAGAGATCTTTATTCTTATTTGCTCTGTTTTTATTTTGTCAGGTCTTGGTTGTGGCACGCGGGATCTTTAGTTGTGGCCTGGGGGCTCTGGTCCTGAGCAGGGATTGAACCCTGGCCCCTGCGTTGGGAGTGCAGACTCTTAGCCGCTCGACCCCCAGGGAAGCTGCTCTTAAAGCTCTCAGTTGAGAAGATCTGAGTGTTGTCAGCAGAGGCAGGGAACGGATGTGGATGTCTGTGCGTCACTCTGTTATCTAGCTCATCAGAAAGGCTTGAGGCATCTGAGACTCGGAAAAGGAACTCTGATTGGAGGAGATGCAGTGCATGGGGCTGGGAGCAGAGAAAGCCAGGACTGCGAAGGTTTGTGAGAATAGACTCAAATGCAGAACCAGAGTGGACTGGGAAGATGCCCCTTGCACGGGGAACACGCCAAGGGAGTTTGAGGACAAACTTGCCCTATTTCCCAGACTCCTGCCTGCTGGCTGTGGAATTTAATATGTACATCTTTGGGGAATGTGGTAAGCCACAGTCTCTTTCATCTGTAATAATCATTAACCAAAGTTCAAAGCATCAGAACGGAAGAATTATCTCCATTAAGCCTCCAAGCCCTTGATGAGTTCCTGTAGCCGATTCACCCTCCTAACTCTTTCAGATCTGATACATTTAATATTACTCTCTCGGGGGCATATAAAAAGCTGGAGTAACTCTGAGATATGCATTTTTTATCTAAATGCTGTGTAATTTATGAATCTTGATAATAAAAGTACTAGGGTGATAAGTAGCTTACCATGACTAGATTTCAGAGTTTATCTGAATACAAATAAAAAGCAGTTTCCACAAGAAATGAAGCGCTGTACATTATGCTGTTTGATCAGCTCAGAGATGGGCTGGCATGGACACCCATCTCTCCTGTAGGAAATCTGTGGCGTGTGTGGGAATGAAATGCTTCTCTGTTTCACTTTTAAAGACAGTATTATGGGGTGGGGGAACACACCAGTTTTACATACGTGATTCTTTTCAGTTTTTTAAAAAGGAAATTGACTGTAGAATTTTAAAACATGGTGCTTTGCTCACTGACAAGGTAAGTAAAGGTGCTCTCATACAAAAACTGGGAAATAAATATATGACTAATGCCCAGACAGCCATTATCTTCATGTCTTTACCTCTTTCGTGAAGTGCCCCTCAAGCCCCAGAGCTGTCAGAAACGGCTGTGAATTTGATTAACTGTAATTGTAACCATATTAAGACTCCAGTGACTTTATTTTTTCTTTCTTTCTTTCTAGTTTTATTGAGAAATAATTGACATGCATCACTAAGTTTAAATGTAGGACTCCAGTGACTTTAAATTTTGTTCCTGACCTTCCCATTAAATTCTGGTTTATTGTTCTCACTCAGCAAATCCAAACGGCCCACACGAAGCAGAAGGGGTTGAGAGTTTCTGTGCATACTTTTACTTTTTTGGTGTGAATAACAATTGGGAGGAAATCTAAGTAGAATGATGGTCAACTGTTGTTTTTGAGAGGAAGGCAAATAGCGTGGTGGGAAGTATGCTGGCCCTGGGTTTGGGAAGCTTGCTTTCTCTTTTCTCTTTTTTCTTTTGTTAATTAACCTCACTTTATTTATTTATTGAAGTGTAGGGAATATGCAATATTATGCTGGTTTCAGGCACATAGCATATTGATTCAGTGTTTTTTCAATTATTTGTATTAATTGGTTACAGACTAATTATTAACTTATTAATTATAGACTGGAGCTTGGGGGTTGCAAAGAGCGGGACGCGACCTAGCAAGTGAACAGCACCAGTACTGGAGTGTGTTGACTTACAGCGTGTGTTAGCCTCAGATGTGACGGCCACGGTTTAGTCCCCAGGTCCTGTCCGACTCGTGTGCCCCCGCGGACTGCACAGCCCGCCAGGCTCCTCTGTCCGTCAGCAGAGCGGCTCTCTCACCGCACGCGCGTCTCCAGGCTGCCTCAGCTCTGCTCCCTGTAGATCACTGTGGGGTGTTGAGCGGGGCTCCGGCGCGGGACGGCGGGCTCCTGTTGGCCTGTTTTACGTGTGTGTGTAGCACGCGTGCAGTCCCTTACAGCCTCTCGATTTACCCCCTCTCCCCCTTGGTAACCGAAAGTTTCTTTCCTAGGTCTGTCACTCTGTTTCTGTTTTTATAAAACTCTTAGAGGAAAACAAAGGCGGAACACTCTCTGATAAATCCCAGCAAGATCTTTTTTGATCCACCTCCTAGAATAATGAAAATAAAGACTAAAGTCAACAAATGGGACCTAATTAAACATAAAAACTTTTGCACAGCAAAGACAGCCGTAAACAAAATGAAAACACAGCCCACAGAATGGGAAAAAATATTTGCAAACAAAGCGACCGACGAGGGATTAATCTCCAGTATTTAAATACACAAACAGCTCATGCAGCTCACTATCAAAAAATAAAGACAACCCAATCAAAAAACGGGCAGAAGATCTAAATAGACACTCCTCCAAAGAAGACATACAGAGGGCCAAAAAGCCTATGAAAAGATGCTCAACGTCACTAATTATCAGAGAAATGCAAATAAAATCATCAATGAGTTAGTACCTCACACAAGTCTTAATGGCCATCATCAAAAAATCTACAAACAATAAATGCTGGGGAGGTCTGGAGAAGAGGGAACCTTCCTACACCATTGGTGGGAATGTAAATTGGTACAGCCACTACGGAGAACAGCATGGCTGTTTGTTAAAAAACTAAAAAGAGAGCTATCATAGGATCCAGCAATCTCCCTCCTGGGCTTATATCCAGAGAAAACTATACTTTGAAAAGATGCATGCACCCCAGTGATCATTGCAGCACCATTTATTAATACAATAGCAGGACATGGAAGCAACCTAAATGTCCATTGACAGATGCGTGGATAATGAAGATGTGGTGTGTATACGCAATGGAATATCACTCAGCCATGAAAGAGAATGAAGTAACGCCACTCGCAGAGACATGGATGGATGGAGATTGTCTTACTAAGTGAAGGAAGTCAAACAGAGACAGACAAATATCAGATGATGTTGCTTATATGTGGGATCCAAAAAGTGACTCAGCATTTCTGCAGATTCTCCTCTATTACAGGTTATCGCTACACTCTTCTTGCTTATCTGTTTTATACGTAGTGTTGATAGTTTGTATCTGTCAGTCCCAAACCCCTGATTTGCCCCTCCCCACTGGCTTCTTCCCTTCGGTAGCCACAAGTTTGTCTTGTATATCTGTGAGTCTGTTTCTATTTTGCATAAACATTCATTTGTATTATTTTTTAGATTCCACATATAAGTGATATCATACAGTATTTGTCTTTCTCTGACAATTCATTAAGCGTGATAGTCTCTAGTGAGTGAAAGTCGCTCAGTCGTGTCTGACTCTTTGCAACCCCATGGACTATATACACTCCATGGAATTCTCCAGGCCAGAATACTGGAGTGGGTGGCCTTTCCCTTCTCCAGGGGATCTTCCCATCCCAGGGATCAAACCCAGGTCTCCCACCTAACAGGTGGATTCCTTACCAGCTGAGCCACAAGGGAAGCTCAAGAATACTGGAGTGGGTAGCCTATCCCTTTTCTGGGGGATCTTCCTGACCCAGGAGTCAAACCGGGGTCTCCTACATTGCAGGTGGATTCTTTACCAACTGAGCTCTCGGGTTCATCCACGTTTCTGCATATGACGATCTCTCACTCTTTCTTATGGCTGAGTAATATTCCATTGTGCATAAACCACATCTTCTTCAGCCAGTCAAGAAGGGTGCTTGGGTTGCTTCCGTGTCTTGGCTGTTGTAAATAATGCTCCTGTGAACAACGTAATCCCCGTGAGATTCCTCCAAGTTGCTGTGGTGTGGTCTTCACCGTCCCTTCCTGTTTATCCTAAGCCGTGTTCCACAGTGTGGATGACTGCAGCTATTACAGTCCCCACTGAAGAGCATCTTGGTTGTTTCTAGTGTTTTATTATTATGGATAAAGTTTATTTTTCTGGGATAAACTCCCAAAAGTACAACTGCCGGATCACATGGTGGCTGTATGTTTAGTTTTACAAGAAGTTGCGGACCTCCCTTACAGAGCAGCTGTGATTTCACATTCCCACCAGCAGAGAATGACCGATCCAATGTTTCTGCATCTTCATCAGCCTTTGGTGGTGTCACTGTATTTACTTGAGTCATTCGATAGTCACATCTCATGGTAGTTTTAATTTGCATTCCCTCATGTCTAATGATATTGAATGTATTTTCTTGCACTTGAATTGCTGTCTGTGTATCTTTTTCTATGAAATATCTCTTTATGTATTTTTACCAAGTTTTAGTAACTTTTTTTACGAGTGAGTTTTGGGTATTTTTTTCTATAGTATAGATTCCAGTCCTTTGTTAGACATGTGGTTGCAAATATTTTCTCCTTTTCCATAGCTTAACTTTTCATCCTCTTAACAGGATCTTTTGCAGAACAAAAGTTTTAATTCTCACCAGGTCCACTGTTTGAATTTTTACTTATATGAATTATGCTTTCTGTGTCAAGTCTAAGAATTCTTGGCCTGGCCTTAGATCCTGAATATTTCTTTTCTAAAATTTTATAATTTTAGGTTATAAATTTAAGTTAATGATTCATTTTGAGTTTAGTTTTTGTACAGGATGTGAGGCGTAGGTTGAGTTTCATTCCTTTTTACCTATGGTTGTCCAATTATTCCAATACTCTTTGTTGTTTAAAAAAAAAACCAAACTATTCTTTTCCCATCGAATTGCCTTTATGCATTTACCAAGAGCTATTTGGGCATATTAACATAGGTCTATTTCTGGGTTTTCTGTATCATGTTCTCTTGATTACTGTAAATATACACTAATACTTAATATTGGGTAGACATGAATGCTTGTGGTTATTCTTTTTTTAAAGGTCTTTTTAGTTATGCTAGTGCTTTTCCATAAAATTTTAGATTTGTCTGTGCTTATAGAAAACCCATGTTAGAATTGTGAATATATTAAGCCTATAAATCAAATTGTGGGAGAACTTGACATCTTTTCTATATTAGAGCTTTTAATTCACGAACATGGTCACTCTATTTATTTGAATTTTAAAAACTTCTTTATCATCATTTGGTAGTATTCAACCTCTGTATCCTATATACGTTTACTTAAGTTTATATGTGATTATTTCATTTAATTTGGATTAAATTCAAAGCCCTTTTGCATTAAATTCTTGTGTAGACTTGTCATTTTTGGCCTGTAATCAGTGAAACAGTCATCTGGTTTAATTTTTTTTCCTTACCCCACAATTACTTGAGTGATCATTTGAATTGATTAGTGGTCCTTGCATTTTGGAAAAAAGCCTCAGGTTTTGAGGCCTCATCAGAATGTCATCTGTGTGTCTGGCGCTGATCTGTCAGTTTGCTTGACTCAGTCACGTTCTCAGGCAATGTACACACGCAGGCCAGGGAAAGGAAGAAGACAGAAGCAGACTTGGCTGCAGCGTTCATTGAGTGTAAATGCCTTTCCTCCCCCATTCACATGCATTTCTTACATGAATTTCTTAGAGACTTGCATCCGGAGGCCTTATCTGTGTGATTTCACATTTGCGTTTATGTGGAAGCACTTCACTATAATCCAGGTACACACAGAAGCTCTCTGTTGGTGATGTCACAAGGAGAAGGCTGGGTTTTCTTAAGTCATAAAAAACGAGTCCAATGGTTTTGGGTGTGGGAGAAAGTACAGGATGTTGTTGACCAAAGGGTGATGATCCGTTTACCTCATTTTACAACTTTTTGCAGATTTTTTTTTTCGTTTTCGTATCACATTATTTTTAAAAAGTATAAGTATCGTACATGTTTCTTGTAACAAATGTATAAACAATTCTGAAGTGCATGGAGTAAAAAAAAAAAATACTACTCTGGACCCTATTCCCTGTCCTTCAGAAAAAATACTAATGGATTAATGTGTACTTTTCAGACTCTTTTTTCTCTGTATACAAATAGAAACAAATTCTCACACATATATAGATCACATTTTTAAAGCAAAAATGCAATAATTCATTGCATATTATGCATATTGTGTTTAAGGAGACCATAATTAACAGATTTCCCCCAGGACATTTTAATGAGCCTGCAGTTCTTACATAACTTTTAGTATTGACTTCTTTCACATTCAGAATATTTGGATTTATGAGGTAGAATAAATGGTCTCCTTAGTTATGCCCTTTCTCTCATGTTTTGACTATCATTCTAAGTCAATAATTAGTGGCTACACCTCATTAATTTAACAGATCCAGAGTACCCTTTAATATTGATATACCACAACCTGTTGAAAATACCCAAATTAATGGGCAAAAAATACCCAAATTGATGGGCAAAAAAATGTCTAATATTTTATAAATTTAAATTCTACTATGTTGAAAAACTTGTGCAAGTATCTTTGTATGGTCATGCAAATCTTGAGAGGAAAACTCTTAGACGTGGGATGGTCAGCTGATATCCTGTACCTTTAACATTTTTGTAACTACTGCCAAGTTGTCTCTAGATAGATTATCCAAAATCCCACACCTAGGACCAGCTTAGGAAGGTGTCCTTCTCCCCAGACTCCATTCTCTGTAAATTTCAGATGCAGACTTTTCAGTGTAAGTACCCTTGGGTGTGAATGTGGCTTTTTATTTTTAAAAAAGACGGAATGAACAGATTATTTCAGTTATTTCACGTGTACAAATAAGGCTCCACTCTTCAGGGCAGACAGTCCAAATTTATGCCTCGGACAGGCTGTAGTCCAATTTATTTTAAGTGACCAAGGGCATGTGTGTATATTTGGAAAGAACGAAACCTCTCTTGGGGCTGGGATTTAACTGTCTAGGCTGGTTCTTTCCTAGGGGATCTTTTGTAAAATGTTTGCTTAAACTGCTGTGTTCCAGGTCCTGAGGGGAGGTTTGTGGGTGGAAAGGTTTGTTGCTGACAGCTTTTGATTAGAACTGGGAATGCGTCTCCTTATTTATCTGTCCTAGCACACTGGCACTGCATTAAAACCATTGGTACTTTTTTTTTTTAGGAAAGACAATACGAAACACTTAAAATGTTTGGAACACATTATAAGAAGTCCTTAGGAAAATTTTAATGGCAATATTTATTAGAGCTTTTTAGAGTGCTCTGAAAAGTTCAACTGATAATAATGTAATAACAATAATAATCATGTAATGGATTGTTTTATTAATCCTGTACTTGGGAAGACATTATAGATCCAGAAATGTATTGCTTTTACATGACTTATTTTCAGAGGCAACCTACAGAAGTTAAAGGGATTTATGCCTCTTCATTTTTCCGGAGGATAATGGCTTTATTTATTTATTTTTTTAGAATGAAATAATTTGAAGCTTCTGCAGAGCTTTGCAATTTGCATATACAAAGTGAATTGCTCACTGAATTCATTCAGTGCCACAAGGGAAAAAATAATTAGGATACAGCTTACAAAAGCAAGGCAGAAAAATTGCCTTTTAGGTAGCAGTCTCCATTTCACTCTGTAAACATAAATAAATCATCATCTGTAAATTACCATCAGCAAAAGAAGGGGAAAAATTGGAAATCAAATCCTTGTTTTCCTAAATGGCTTTTGACTTTGCAGCACACCAGCAACATATTTAATATTCCCACGCAACGTTGACTAATTGCATTTCTGACAGGAATATACCAGCTCCTCAAGGGAGTGTACTTTAAAAAAATCCAGTTGTATTAATCTTCCCTTGAAACACCAGAAGAAATTTCAGCAGTTTCTCTGTCTAGTTACAAAATAATCCATTTGGAAAATTGAATTGTGTAATTTGTAATTGTTTTCCAGTTGTTAATGCAAACCTATATCAGTAGCAAGTTAAACTTTTGAAGTATGGCCACTTTGTTAATTGCTGGCTGTTAAACATTTATTTCAATGAATACTATCATTTATGACGAATAAGACATCTGGAATATGGCTTTAAACAGCCAAATTAATTTGCCAGTTTTTTTTTTTTTTGAATTCCTAATTGGATGGCATACTTAAAGATTTAGCAGAGATTTAGGAGTGTGCTGGATATCGCTCTTTCCTTTGAGGGAGTCATAGTGCTGGGATTTTGATGCTCAGAGACTTAGAAAACAAGAGCTGCAGAGGAATTAAGTGGCTCTTTAGCTTTCCCTGCCTTTCCATCCCTTCCACCCTGAGCTAAGCTAAGTCATTACTGCCTCCTGCCTGGTTGTCTCCTGACCTCCCCGGACCTTGTTTCCACCCCCCGGTCGCGTTCCCATCCGTCCCCGCAGTTGAGGCCACGTGTATGGCCAAGCCAGCGGCGCGCTGCTCAGCTCCAGGGGACGCCATCCTCATCAGTTCTGTGTGAACAGCACACTCTTTTAGTTGCGTGATGCATCAGCTGTGTCCACTTTCCACTTTGGCTCTGACAGGGTTTTCCACGCTCTGCGCTGTTGGCATTTTTGCTGTGGAGCCGGCCTGTTCATTGCAGGATGTTTAGCAGCATCTCTGACTTCTACCCCCTCGATGCCAAGAGCACCTCCCAGCTGTGGCAACCAAAAACAGCCCTGGACCTTGTGGAGTCTTTTCCTTGGAAAGGAGGAGGCGAGTGCCAGGTCTCAAGCTCTCCCCGATGGAGAACCACCGGCCTGTGATGTGTAGATGTGACCCCTCCAGGTGCCTGCTTGAAGCCTTCATTGGCGCTCTGCGGACCTCATGAGTCACAGCGACTCCTGCCGGCGGCTCACCGGGCCCTTTAGCACGGCCAGCTGCTCTGGCTTCGCACTTGGTCTTCCTGTCACTGCCTCGCTCCTTCCACCACTTCCCCGTACTTCTGTCCTGCCAACCCGCAGTTTCGGGGCTGTGTGGGGAAGCTTTGGTCTGGAAGTTCACCTCTCCTCTCTTAAGCCCGCGCTCGCCCTTCTCAGCCCACTTTAGGGGTGACAGTGCCTCCCTCAGGGCGAGGGTCTTGCCGATTCTTTTCTGGGGGGCCATTGGTGGCGCTGGGTGGTTTGCTGGAGTGTCGCATCGGATCGTCCACGTTGGAGTCCCAGCTCTGCTGTTTGCAGGCTGAGTGAACACATTCACCTCTGATAGTCCTGTCCTGTGTACAACAGGAATTTCACAGCTGGTCAGAAATGTGAAAAATTAAGCAACATAGTCAGTATGAAGTGCCTAGCACCCCGAATCTGGCGTATAAACACGGGTCCGCCTGGTGGGGGCTTCCCTTCCCTTCCCCGGCGGCCCGGTGGCTGAGGCTGCCCTCCCAAGACGGGGTCCGGCTTTGGCCCCCGTGGTGTGACCGCGACCTCACGGACCCAGGCTCCTCTGTCCTCGGCTGTCCTGGAGTTTGCTCAGATTCATGTCCGCTGACTCGGTGATGCCATCTTACCGTCTCACCCTCTTCTGCTCCGTTCTCCTTTATTTATTTTTTATAAACAGAAATAAATGAGTTTTTTTTTTAAAGGGTCTGCCTGCCTGGAATCAACTCCTGCCTCTGCTCTGGGTCAGGAACGGTCCGCCCCCGGGCGTGTTAACCGGCTGCGTCTCCGGCTCCTTTCCTTTATGATGAAGGTGGGGGCGCGGGGCTCTCGTTTGCCGGCTCTTGTTGAGGGCTCACGCGTCGGAGGCCCTGAGCCTGGTGCTGGAGACGGAGCAGAGAACGGAGCAGGTGCCGCCCGCTTCTGCTCTAACAAAGACAACCTGCGAGTAAAGTGTACAGGGTGCTGGCGCGACCGAGCAGTGCTGAGCAAGAACGAAAGCGGGGCAGAGGGATGGGCATGTGGACTGAGGCTGTCGCAGTTTTGTTTTTGTTTTAGTTTGCTGGCCTGTCCGCATGAGGGACCTTAGTTTCCTGACCGCAGGTCCAGGCCGCGCCCCCTGCACTGGAGGCGCCCAGTCTTCACCACGGGATCGCCAGGGAAGCCCCCCGTTGCTGTTCTAGCGTCGCCTGGATGAGATGATGCTTGAGTCACTGACGATGGGGCAGGTTGAGACTTCCTCCTCGAGAGGAAGAGTGTTTCCAAGCAGAGGAAGAGTAAACCCAGGTGCTCTTGTTTGATGGGACTGAAAAGACCACAAAAATGAGAGGGACGTCGGTTGGACTCCTCAGAAAAGGAAGAGTGGATTGTGCACTGCCTGTGTCTCCCCCGTAGAAGGCCCTCTAGCATCACAGCGGGCTTCCCAGGTGCTCGTGGTGAAGAACCCGCCTGCCAGTGCGGGGACGTGAAGGACACAGGTCCGATCCCTGGGTCGGGAAGATCCCCTGGAGGACGGCACTGCAAACCCACTCCAGTATTCTTGCCTGGAGAGTCCCATGGACAGAGGAGCCTGGGGGGTCTGTGGGGTCACAGAGTCGGACACGACTCAAGTGACTTAGCAGCAGTTTTTGGAGGCATATTCTGAATGTTCTGAAGAACTGTCCACTAGGTAAGCAGGAGCTGGGTGGAGACTCCACTGTGCAGCTTTTCATTTCTTCCAGCTACTGGGAAGAAATCCATTTCTCTTAGAGCAGCACAGAGTGTGTGGGAGGGGTACGTGTGGTTGGCTTGTATCTGGAGGAAAGTGAATCAAAGTTTGTTCAGACTGATTTTCAGGCAGCGCTGTCCAAAGTAATCACACGCTAGAGCCAGAAAGCACACCGCCCCCGAGGCAGCCTCGGTCATTTTCTGCGTTGGTGCAGGAAAGGCAAGCTGGACTGCCTTCAGCTTCTGCCTGGAGTCTCTGCTGAAGGAAGGATGCTTCATTGCGAGGCATGGGGATTGAAGGACCCTCATCAGATGGTCTGCATGTGCCCCTGAAAGGCTAAGACACAAAGGATCCCTTCTCAACACGGCTCTAGAAGTGTAACCTAAACGGGCCGCCATATTCACCTGTGCATGGTCTTCTTCAGTCTTCAGCGACCACGGTTAGAACCTGCCGCTGTGGTCACGGCCAGCCGCCTGTCCTGCTGAGATGCCTGCAGAGAGACTGAGGGTGGTGTCAAGCCACAGGTGGCTTGGTTCCCTTCTTGAGTAAGCTACCCAGGCTACCCAGGCGTGCACACCAGCTCAGGTACTGACAGATCCAAATCAAACACCGAGGATGTTTGTGTGTGTCGGGCGTGTCCTGCTCTTTGCGGGCCCATGGACTGTAGCCTGCCAGGCTCCTCTGTCTGTGGGCTTCCTTAGGCAAGAATGCTGGAGCAAGTTGCCATTTCCTCCTCCAGGGAATCTTCCCAACACAGGGATCGAACCCAAGTCTCTTGCATCTCCTGCATTGGCAGGCAGGTTCTTCACCACCCACGCCACTTGAGAAGCCAGAAATGGAGGAGGAGGATGTCCAAATATTCAAAGGGTGTATGGTGGGTGCTTCTGTCAGCTAAACATGCAGTAAATTCCCGATAGTTGAACTCGCTCACCTTATTAAATGCCATAGTCCACGTTTTTAAACTAAAGGACTAACCACAGTGATTCTAGTAATAGTCATGACCTGGGTTTCCTTGTGGGAACAGTTCAGGTATCCTGTGTCAATATTTACCTTGACTCTGACAATCACAAATACATGGGCTTAGGTTGACAAACCAGTTGACCTAAAAAGAACAGCATTTTGATGCAGATGAGAGTCTTCAGTGGGTGCTGAGACAATTCTCTCAAAGGTCATTGGGAAGCAGGATATTCACATAATGCCAAAGTATTACCCAGCGTGGATGCATCTCATAGACATGATACTGGATATAAGAATTCAAACAGAAAAACACGTGTGATGTAATTCGGTTTATATGTTTGTATAAAGTTTTCTAGAAGGAAGAGCTAAGCAGTGGTGGTGGAGGTAAGAGTGGTGGTTTTATCTATGGTCAGTACTGACCCAGGAAGTGATGGTATTAACTGAAATGTCTGCACGTCAGTCTGAGTGGCGGCTACCCAGGTGTGCACACGCGTCAGGGTCCACGGGGCTGTGGTCTTGAGATTTCTGTCTTTTACTGTTTGTGCTTGATCCATGGGACCTCATGTTTAGATTCCTGTGCTTGTTCCAAGCCGACTTTCACTAGAGCTGTAGTTTGCGATGCAGACCATGGTGCCATATGTAGACACGTGAAAGCAAGTGGCTTTTGAAAAGTCGAGTTTTCCTCAGCATTTTAAAGTCTGAATAGGAAAGATGAGTTTAGTTCAGACTGCCTTCTTTTGGGTTGACAGGTACTTTATTTTTACATAGGAATTAAGATTTGCATTTCTTTTTTCTTTCTTTCAAGATACGGTTTATAACTTGCATAAATATCTTTAAAAGTTTCCAAAACTGTTTGCATCTGTAGTTTTATTCATTTCCTCATTTATGCAGCCAGTAACTTATTTATTCATTTGCTTTTAATATTTTTTAAGGAGCACGTGAGGTGGAGTGTACTGCTAGAGAAAAGCATGCATCTGTAGAAGCCAGAAGTTCCAGATTTGATTGTGGCCCTCTCCGTCCTTCCACCTGAGAAATCCTAATTAAGTGTCTTCTCTCATCCCCACTATTCATCCTCATAATGAGCTCAATAATAGTACCAAGGGCGTTACACCATCCTGAGAATTTAGTATTACGTGCAGCCACTCAGCATTCTGCAGCTGATTGAAAGAAGCAGACCTCCTTGAGAAGCGGATTTATAACTGGTGCGTAGGGTGAGAGTCATTTCCTCATTTAATTAGACTAGTTCTACTTTTATATGCTGGTGACCCTGTAAGATTTCCTTTGAAAAAAATTTTTAAAAACCAAGTGATTCAACCACTAAATTAAAACTGCTAACCAGTGTTCTAGTGGCTTATTATGTATTTGACTAGGAAATCTAGTCCCCTTTGTACTAGAAGTAATATAGTTATACAGTGGAGTTTAAGAGAAAAACTCTGAAAATTCTTGGCCAGAAGGAAATCAAATACAGGGTGTGTTAGCCAACTTTTGCTTTGGCAACAATTCCAAAATCTTAGCAGCTTATAGCAACGCATCCTTATCTTCTGCCCTTATTGTCTGAGGGGTCTGGGTTGGTTGTGGGTGTGTTGAGCATAGCTGGGTTGATTTGATTAATTAATTAATTTGCAATTAATTAATCAATTGCAGTCCATCTGTCTGTACATCCAGGAGTAAGGAGGGAAATGAACTCAAGGAGAGAACTGACTTACACATACTTTTAAAGCATTTTCTTGCACATATCAGCTCACATTCTATGAGCTAAAGCGAGTTGCACGACCAAATCCAAACCGTTCAGGGAAAAGTCGTGTGGGCAAGGAGGGAATGGATGAATTTTGAACAAATAAGTCAATCTGGAAAATGAAGGTTAGGAATTCCCCAGGTGGTCCAGTGGTAAAGAATCCACCGGCCAATGCAGGGGACATGGGTTGGATCCCTGATCCAGGAAGATTATACCTACTGCAGGGCAGCTAAGCCCCTGCGCCTAACTCCTAAGCCCACGCGCCCTGGAGATCGTGCTGGGCAACGAGACGCCGGCGCCCTGCGGCTGGAGAACCCTCGGCAGCAGCAGAGGCCCAGAGCAGCCGGAGATAAAAATGAACAAAACGAAAGTTGCCGTGAGGTACAGCGTTTGCCTTTGGTCTGATTTGAAATCCCTCCAGATTCTAAAGAGAATCATTTTTTGCCAAGTCTTACTGCACTCAATCTTTCCATCCTCTGCACTCGTGAACATACTTTATGTGTCAGGAAAGCTCCTATTTAGGGTTCATTATCTCTTACCAGAGGAATTTTCAAGGAACCATGATCTTCCATGAATTCTGAATGAGTCCAGGAATTGAATATTGCCCAGGGTATATCAAGTTAAGCCTGAAGCTAACCTGGGCTTTGAAAGTAAACAGCCAATTTCTAAAGAAAATCGAGCATTTCAAAGGTCCTCATATTGACATTTTCAGTAAGCCATACACATGTTTCTGGTCTTCTTTGGCTCCATTTTGGCCAAAATGGATTAGATTTTAGCTCCATTTCAAGAGAGAAATCTCTGGAGTCCGAAAGCTTAAATACATCCCAGAAAAAGAAAAGGAAGTTTAGAGATTGAGAGGTCGCAGATTAATTGGAAAGAGTAATCAGACAGGTAGCAGTATATAAACAGAAGTAATTTTGATTGTCTATCCTGGTCACTTGTTGCCTTAGCATGAAGATTCTATAAATGCGTAGGTAAAAATATTTAAACTCTATATACCACTTTAATCACAAAATTTGACTTCTTTTACTTTTCTGCTCAATATGAAGACCCTCTGTTAGTAATGAACATTTGTAACTGGATCTCATATTAGCTGTCTTTAGGAAACTGTTCTTTCTTGTGACTTTTAAATCATAATTCTCACTGATATCTCAGATCTGGTCATGAGGCTTGATATGCTTTGTTGTCTTCTTCACTGAGGATGTGCGGTTGTGAAATGGACAAAAACGCATTGGAAACAAATGGTCCTATTCAGATGCGTGACCTCCGGGATGTCAGGTGGGCACCAGATCTTTACCAGGTTTCTGTTGGTATCTATTGTCATGCCCCTGCCGAAGGAAGGAGAGTTCTTCCGGCTGACTGTCGACCTTTAGGACATTGGTTATCACCTGGACTGTCAAATTCGTAGAAAATTAAATGCAAGTCAGTTCATAACAGTGGTGTTAGATTAGGAGTAATTGATGGTGTTTTTCCTAAGTTTTAGTCCTTTTTCATTTATTCATAACTGTTTGTTGTGATGCTTGGATGGCATCACCGACTCCATGGACGTGAGTTTGAGTAAGCTCCAGAGTTGGTGACGGACAGGGAAGCCTGGCGTGCTGCAGTCTTTGGGGTCACAAAGAGTCGGACACGACTGAGCGACTGCACTGGACTGAACTGTCGTCATAGTATTGTTGCAGGGAAAAGCCAGTTCTGACTCCATGTTGGAGCTGTTTCTTTGACTTGCTTTTCGCTGCTTTTGTTATTTTAATCACATATAATGGACTGTCTCACAGAATTCTGCCCCTCTGTCTGACCGTTAAACTAAAATGCCTTTGTTCAGAACCCTGTCCTCTTGTGGATGGCAGAAGAAAGAAATTAGCACATCCTCTACCTGAGGCTTACCATTTCATTCTAGGAGGTGTTTGCAAGATTAATGGCCTTTTAACTCTGCTCCCTACCTCCCCCATCTCAGATCTGTCACAGAACCTGGCATCCTGACCCTGATAAGATGGCTGTTTTGAGACATTAGTTCTGCCATCTTCTCCATCAGCCAGCTCCCCCCTTGCCTCAACACCGAGTCCCCAAACACTAGCCTGTCATGAGACTAAAAGTGCGACCCTGTACTTGGTAATAGTATCACCTTTACTCCGATTTACTTAATATTTTGCTTGAAATCAGATCACTTCTTCGTTTAAATAAATTCACTGTAAGAGAACATTTTCTTACTACCATCAATAGAAACTAGGATTGCTTGCCATGAGCAGTAGAGAGCGTTTAAAAAGAAGTACAAGGGGATAGAAAATGATATTTTTCAGGCTGAATAATATCCCATTGTAGGCGTATACCACAGTTTCTTTATTCATCCACCAGAGGACATTTATGTTGTTTCTATATCTCAACTGTTGTAAGTAATACTGCAATAAAGACAGGAGTGTAAATACCCACGTCGAGGTACCGCTTTCATCTCCTTTGAATATACATCCCCAAAGTGGGATTGTTGGACCACATGGCACTTCGTTTTTAATTTTTTGAAGAACCTTCATTTTTTTAAATAGCAGCTGCATCATTATACATTCTCACTAACAATGCACAATTTCCACATCTCATCCCTAGTTAATAGAACAGTGCTTGACAGAGTAAATTTTAAAGTAAATGAATGAATGAATGAATGAATAAGTGAATAGTAAAGAGACAGATACTTTGATGAATGAAGGGATGCAAGGAAGATTCCTGAGAAGGGAGTGTGATTCTCCTACAACTGTGTATAAGTGGTTCTCCGTGATGTTAGGTCTTCTCAGGTGGTTCAGTGGTAAAGAATCTGCCCACCAATGCAGGAGATGCTGGTTTAAAATCTGGGTTAGGAAGATCCCCTGGAGGAGAAAATTGCAACTCACTCCAGTATTCGTGCCAGGAGAATCCCATGGACAGAGGAGCCTGGTGGGCTACAGTGTATGGGATTGCAAAGAGTCAGACATGACCGACCATACACTTTTGATGTTGTTACACTTTGAAGAACTTTCTACATTTTATCTGAATCTCTACACAAAGACAGCATAATTCATGTAAAGTTTCAGTTCAGTTCAGTTGCTCAGTCGTGTCCGACTCTTTGCAACCTCATGGCCTGCAGCACGCCAGGCCTCCCTGTCCATCACCAACTCCTGCCAGGCCTCCCTGCCAGAGCTTGCTCAAACTCATGTCCATTGAGTCAGTGATGCCATCCAACCATCTCATCCCCTGTTGTCCCCTTCTCCTTCCGCCTTCAATCTTTCCCAGCATCAGGGTCTTTTCAGGTAAGTCAGTTCTTCACATCACGTGGCCAAAGTATTGGAGCTTCAGCTTCAGCATCAGTCCTTTCAATGAATATTCAGGACTGATTTCCTTTAGGATGGACTGGGTGAATCTCCTTTCAGTCCAAGGAACTCTCAAGAGTCTTCTCCAACACCACAGTTCAAAAGCATCATTCTTTTGGCACTCAGCTTTCTTTATAGTCCAGTTCTCACATCCATACATGACTCCTGGAAAAACCATAGCTTTGACTAGATGGATCTTTGTTGGCAAAGTAATGTCTTTGCTTTTTAATATGCTGTCTAGGTTGGTCAAAACTTCTCTTCTAAGGAGCAAGCGTCTTTTAATTTCATGGCTGCAGTCACCATCTGCAGTGATTTTGGAGCCCCCCAAAATAAAGTTTCTCACTGTTTCCACTGCTTCCCCATCTATTTGCCATGAAGTAATGGGACCAGATGCCATGATCTTAGTTGTCTGAATGTTGAGTTTTAAGCCAACTTTTTCACTGTCCTCTTTCACTTTCATCAAGAGGCTCTTTAGTTCTTCTTCACTTTCTGCCTAAGAGTGGTGTCATCTGCATATCTGAGGTTATTGATATTTCTCCTGGCAATCTTGATTCCAGCTTGTGCTTCCTCCAGCCCAGCGTTGCTCATGATGTACTCTGCATATAAATTAAATAAGCAGGGTGACAATATACAGCCTTGATGTACTCCTTTTCCGATTTGGAACCAGTCTGTTGTTCCATGTCCACTTCTAACTGTTGCTTCTTGACCTGCATTCAGATTTCTCAGGAGGCAGGTCAGGTGGTCTGGTATTCCCATCTCTTGAAGAATTTTCCAGAGTTTGTTGTGATCCACACAGTCAAAGGCTTTGGCATAGTCAATAAAGCAGAAATAGATGTTTTTCTGGAACTCTCTTGCTTTATTGGTGAACCAACAGATGTTGGCAATTTGATCTCTGGTTCCTCTGCCTTTTCTAAAGCCAGCTTAAACATCTGGAAGTTCACAGTTCACATACTGTTGAAGCCTCACTTGGAGAATTTTGAGCATTCCTTTGCTAGCATGTGAGACAATTGCAATTGTGCAGTAGTTTGAACATTCTTTGGCATTGCCTTTCTTTGGGATTGGAATGAAAACTGACCTTTTCCAGTCCTGTGGCCACTGCTGAGTTTTCCAAATTTGCTGGCATATTGAGTGCAGCACTTTCACAGCATCATCTTTTAGGATTTGAAATAGGTCAACTGGAATTCTATCACCTCCACTAGCTTTGTTCGTAGTTCTCTTGCATTGTGGAAGAAAGAGAAAATCTAGAAAATTATAAATATAATCTATATAATTCAGGAGAGAGTTTTCCCTAAGTTTTTGAACATGGGAGGGAAATAGCTTCTGGGTGATCTGAAGTTTAAGGATAAGATAATAAATGTATTCTGAAGGTGAACTGAAGCTATTTGATGCACTTGATACTGAAAAGTCACCCCTTTGAGACAATGCTGAGGATCTCATGTGGTCATTTTTGATGGTCGATTACACTGATGTCTCCCTCATTTAAAATACTGCTCATATTTAATGGGAATCTGAGGACCTATGAAAATCTCTGTTTGCTCCCAAAATAATTATTTAGGGGCCAATTATATCTTTGGAAAAGAAATATTAACCAAAAAAAATATGTCCTTCTCTATTTTTCTCATTTGTAGAGAGGAGTGATGTTAGGAATATGTATGTCTCATTAAAGTTTTTATGTGACTTATCAGTACATCTACAAATGTTAATTCTCCTAGTTATCACTTTAACATGTATTTTGATGAAGATTCTATTATGAATTAAAGAAAGTTGCAGTTCTTTTGAAAATAAGGTGTGGATTTGTTCAGGTGCGTGTATGTGTGTGCATGTTCATGGCATTGAGGGACTGAAGCTGTTGCCTCAGAACCTGATGGTCTATGGGACCTCCCTGGGGATTCAGTGGTTACGACTTCACTTTCCAGTCCAGGGAATGCGTTTAATCCCTGTTTGGGTAGCTAAGCTCCCACATGCCTTGTAGCCAAAAAGCCAAAATATAAAAGAAAAACAATGTTATAATAAACTCAACAGAGACTTAAAAAAAAATGGTCCACATTAAAAAAAAGGAAAAAAAAAAGCCTTTAAAAAACGACTATGATGATCCTTGTAGACATAAAACATAACCGTCCCAGCTCCTCGAATATTGACTCACCACTGTGGAGCGGGCCATCGGGTTTCCTATTATCTGAACCAGTTTCCCAAATGGATGTTTGTGGGCTGACTGGCGTTCTCCCTGCATTCCTGACCCTTTTAGGTTGCTTTCTCCTTCCTCTTTGCCTTTAATGGATGTTTGATGAAATGACACGTTTCAAGGTCATTGCTGAGTCTGAGGCTAGGGTGGACGGCTCTTTCATCTCAGCAGAGGTCAGAACAGAACCCAGGCAGCCGGGCCCACGCCTCCGCGGGAGACCCCTGACGCTGGCGGGCAGCTCTGGCTCCTCCTCCCGTGGGGTCCCTGCTCCTCGCCTCTGGACGTTGGCGTGTTTGTGCCCTCCAAACCGCCGTCCCTGTTTCCCCCAGTCCTCTGGAGATCCTGCAGTCAGATCCCACTGGCCTTCAAGGACTCCTAGTCCCTATGCCAGGTCGCCAGGCTCGGAACCTTCACAGCAGAGGGAGAACTTCTCTGGTGTTGCTGGGCTCTAGTGGTGGGTCTCCCCCTCGGCAGGTATGGGGTTTGATTTTATCGTGATTGCGCCCCTCCTACCATCTCTTTGCGGCTTCTCCGGTGTCTTTGGATGTGGGTAATGTTTTTGGTGGGTTCCAGCGTCCTCCTGTCTGTGGTTGTGCCACGGCTAGCTGTGGTTTGGGTGCACTTGCAGGAGGAGGTGAGTGCACGTTTTTCTACTCTGCTGTCTTGAACCTGGAATCAGACTTGTTTTTTAAAAAAGACCGTCTGTCACCCCTCCCCACAGCTGTCCAAGTGCCTCTATTCATGTTAAGGCTCCTTTTTACTTTTTCACCACAATATATTGGTTTCCCACAAAGCTTCTTTCTTCCCAAAGCTGACTAGGGTTTTAAAAATGATAACATTAAATAATAAAAAAGAAGATCATCTAGATGCTGTGAATGAATAGTCAGGAAGGACGTGAAGAGACTAGTCAGAAGTTGGGGCAAGCTGGTGGTAACGGCACAGAAATAAACAGGCTTCCCTGGTGGCCGAGACAGTCAAGAGTCTGCCTGCAAAGCGGAAGACCTGGGCTCAGTCCCTGGCTTGGGAAGATCCCCTGGAGGAGGGAATGGCCACCCACTCCAGTATTCTTGCCCGGAGAATCCCGTGGACAGAGGAGCCTGGCGGGTTACAGTCCATGGGGTGGCTAAAGAGTCAGATGTGACTTCCTCTGCCCTGAAGCCACCTCAACTTTCTGCCCCCAGGACCCGGGGATCCCAGCCCTGGAGGCAGCAGGGGTCTGGATGTAACTCAGTGGGGTGGGCATTCTGGAAACACAGTAAGCCACAGCCCTGTGGCAGGGGAGTGGTTCTTAAGAGCGGTGACGGGACCGTGAGATGGTGGAAGAGAGAGCGAGGAGGAGAATGAGTGCTGGGGAAAGGAGAAGATGGCGCCGTGCAGAGCGCCCTGGCCCTGGACAGTGGCCCATAGCCATGGAGGGGCGAGGAGGAAATCAGCCTTTAGGAGTCTTAACTCTTGTCTCTTGTTATCAAAGGACGAGGTCATCTAGTTAAGAACTGGACCACCTCTGCCTGCTCTTCCTCAGTGTCTCTGCGTTTAAGATGTTTGAGCTGGGAGTACTCTGAAGGGATCGGGTATTGGAAAGTCTGTCCCCATCGATGCCATGAGCCCTGTGGAGAAGGCAGAGTCCTTGGCGGGGGTGGATAGAAAACGAAAAGGCCGTTAGTCAGCCATGAACAGGGATGAAATCCGGTCATCTGGAGAGATGTGGGTGGGCCTCGAGTCTGTCATGCAGACTGAAGTGAGTCAGAAAGAGAAGAACATATTAACGCATGTGTGTGGGGTCTAGAAAACTGGCGCAGATGAGCCTGCTTACAGGGCGGGAATAGAGACGCGGGCCTCCGGCGTGGCCGTGTGGGCCCCGAAGGAGCGGGGCCTGGGGCGGACAGAGGGCGGCCGACGGAGAGGCAACGCCGCGTGGAGAGCGGCGCTCGCGGGCGCCGGCGGGCGGCCCCGGAGCCCAGCTCGCTGCCCTGCGATGGCCGGGGCGCAGCCGGGTGGCGGGGAGACGCCCGAGGGAGGGTTCAGTGTGCGCGGGCGCTTGTTCACGCCGTAACAGCCACACTCAGCCCGCACTGTGTGGAGAGAGCGGGCACCTGCGCTGTGAGCCCTGAGGCCGTGCGCCCGCTAGCCTTCAGGGACGTCTAGCGAGGGGAGGCCGCTTGTGAACCTCCTCGCTAGCACTGAGGCGACCCCGGGATGGCCATCGCCGGCCGCACTCCTCTTCGGCCAGCCCCTCTGCGTCCCCGGGACCTGCCCTCTCCTCCCGCGCGGTTGGCGGCGTCGCGCGGAGCTTGCCTCCGTCCTGCAGCTCACCGTGGCTCCTCTTGCAGGTTACCGAGCTCGACAACGTGAGGAGCGTGGCCCGACTGCCGAAAGGCACCAAGAAGCACGCGGTGGGGATTCACTTCAGCGACGACTCCTCCAAGGCCTTCGCTTGCGAGTCAGGTTTGTCGGCGGGGGGCCTGGCTCTTTGCTCCCCGCGGCGCCGGGCGGCCGCGCTCACCTCTGGCGTCTCCGCAGATCTGGAGGCTGACGAGTGGTGCAAAGTCCTCCAGATGGAGTGTGTGGGGACGCGGGTCAACGACATCAGCCTCGGGGAGCCCGACTTACTGGCCACTGGAGTTGAGAGAGAGCAGAGTGGTACGTAAAGAAAACCCTCTCCTCTCTCTTCTTAAACTGGTTTTTCTGCCTTTATAGTGAAACATAAGACGTCTTGATGTAAAACTTTTGAAGTTATAAAAGTGCATAAAGGAAGAAGTAAAAATAACCTTTTACTTCACCTAAATCTAGGTTAGCATTTCCGTGTGTTTCTTAATATGTTTTTGGTGATGAATAGGACTGTATCTGCATTGATAATATCAGCTGGAAGTTATGAGAAACCTTCTGTATTTCTCTGTCAGTTTTCTTTGGAAGGTGCAGCAGATCATTGAATTTTCCCAGCGCACTGTGATATAAGTACTATTACCTTCCATTTACAGATGAGGAAAAGGAAACTTAAAAGAGCTAAAGATCTGGCTTCAGGTCCAATAACTAGGGTTTGATTCTAGACCCATAGTCCCGGGCCTGTATTTATAGCCTACACGTTTTACAGTGCAGTGGGTTTTTGTCTTACTTTTTTCCTACTTAAAATTTTTATTGAACACTTTCCAGTGTTTTTAATAGAATCCAGACTTCCTGAATGTTTCATCAAGAGTAAACCCACCTAAAATCTGTGATTTTTTTTTTTAACTAAAACACTTGAGCCAACTCTTTGAGCTCAACACTCAACCTGGGACTATATCACGATAAATAATAATGACCAAAATGTTCATGAACACTTTAATGAAACTCAGTATTGATTTGCAGTTTGAGTTTGGAGGCAAGGAATCATTTCTTTGTCTCCAAATGCCTTGTAATAGGATAGATTGACTCCTAGAGCTCTGCATTAACCTGTTGACTTGATCTACGAGGATATATCACAGCCGAAGTGGCTGGAGGTCACCTGGCTTGACTATGAACACGACAGAGGTGGGATTGTGCTAACCCCTTCTACGGGTTCACAGTCCAATTGTTAATGAGAAAAACGCCGTCCCTCCCAACCAGAACTGAGTCTTCATGACACGTTTACAGTTGGCGACTCTTTCAGATGCACCATGTCTGCCATAATCCGTCTCCAGGGACATGCTATTGATAAAGTCTGAGACGTGCTGGCTGATTCAGAGGAGCCTCTTTGCAGACTGGGAAATTGAGCTGCAGAGAGGTGAAGTCATTAATCAAGGTCACATAAACACGCCCCAGGCTTTTCCCTCCAAAATCTACTAACTCAGAATGCTCTTGAAACCAAACAGAGGAAAACGTGACAGCTTCTGATTATTATTTTTTAGAGTGCCCAGATCAGCCCTTGCCTTTCACATTTTATATTTGCAAAGCTATATTCAGAGAGTGCCCCAAACTGAATTCACGAATTCCCTGTTCCTAGGAGTTGGGCTTCCCTGCTGACTCAGATGGTAAAGAATCCATCTGCAGTTCAGGAGACCCGTGTTTGATCCCTGGGTCAGGAAGATCCTCTGGAGAAGGGAATGGCAACCCACTCCAGTATTCTTGCCTGGAGAATCCCAAGGACAGAGGAGCCTGGTGGGATACAGTCCATGGGTCGCAGAGTTGGACATATCTGAGTGACTAAGCATGTTGGGAATTGCCCTTCTGGTACCAATTTTCTGAGCCTCAGTTTCCTGTTCTGTCAAACAGGAATAAGAATACCTCTGGTATATAACTACTAAGGTTGATAACAAAACTCAGCTCTGTCTTCTGAGGTACTTTGCAAGGTTAATTGTATGACTTAAGGTTACTGTAATTAAAGTAGTCACTCTTGTCAACGTTACTGTTATTCTTGGACAAGGTAATTACAGAACTTCCAAGCGAGTGAATTGGGAAAGGTCTCTGTCATTGCTGTTGTTTAGTCGCTGAGTCATGTCTGAATCTGCGATCCCATGGACTCTCTTACTTTTTGCTTATTGCTGACAGTCTTTCTTATTTCAGAGCTCTCCAGGTGGAAATTTACTCCATTAGAGTTTACTTTTAAAATAATAGTTAATAGAAAGCAGCAAATGTTTGCTCATTGGGAGTTTGAAATAACTTAGAAAATTTGCAGAATAGATGCTTGAATACATTTGTAAACATACTCTTGACACTCCTATTTCTTAAACTTAACTAAAATCTATGAAAATTCTGTTGATTTTTTATTAATTTAGAATACCAGTGATATTATCCACTATCTTCTCAGATGCAGGCAATCTATTGTAATGGCAAATAGATAAAAATGTGTTTGCTATAGTAATAATATTTTTGTTCATATTTCATTCAAAATTTAGACTCTATAACTTCCTAAATTAATGAATTTTGTAGAAATATAACAGAAATACCATGACTGTATCTGGAGGGATGAAAATTCAGTTGCAGTAATAAGCCAAATAGTTTATTCAGAGTAATCATGGTGAAATTTTAAGTCACATAAATAAGCAAATGAATATTTCTTTCCAGTATTTGGCTAATGAGAGCTCTTTGTTAAAATGAGTCCAAATCCACTGAAATTTTTCCAAATTGTTGGTCAGTTAAGTGCATAGTATTAGTTTTATTTAAATAATTTGAGATAGAATAGTGTTATGAAAGTTATCAATTGATCAATATAACTTTAATATCAATAAACCATGCAACAATGATTTTGCACCTGCACCTTTTGTGAACACAAAAGTGTGGGTGTAATTACCAAGTACTTGGCAGGAAAAAAATTGTTTTTAATGGTTTCATTGTTAGAGTCTCTTACTGGCATGCAAAATTATTATTATGCAAGCTAAAATATTCTAAAAATGATCTTTGCTCATGTAAATAGTGTTGCATGCACACTGACTACCAGACTGTATCTTTCTTATGTTATTTAATGTAGTCTTCATTTAAAAAAGCATTTTCTGGAAGTGTTGATTTATGAGAAAAGTTTATCTTCCTGAATATTCAACCAAAACCTAGAATAAGAGCTTGAATTGTTTTGAAATGCCTCTTTGTTCCTACAGCGTCTGTGATGTTTTATTCCTGGGGATTTTAGACTAACCTTTTGTTTTTCTCCCAGAGAGATTCAATGTGTATTTGATGCCATCTCCTAACTTAGATGTACATGGCGAATGTGCCTTGCAGATTACATATGAGCACATCTGCCTTTGGGACGTCCAGAATCCCAGAGTCAAGCTCATCTCTTGGCCGCTCAGCGCGCTGCGGCGGTATGGGCGAGATGCTGCTTGGTTCACCTTTGAGGCAGGGAGGTGAGTCTCATGGCTGTTTGTCTACATTTTTCCTCGAAGCTCACGTCACGTGAGGCCTGGGTTTTCCTGCGAGCTCCAGCATGAAGCACACTGGGGGGATGCCTGGACCTGTGACTATACGATGCTGTGAACGGTGTGGTGGTGAAGTCGCTCAGTTGTGTCCGACTCTGTGACCCCACGGACTGAAGCCCACCAGGCTCCTCTGTCCATGGGATTCTCCAGGCAAGAACCCTGGAGTGGGTTGCCATTTCCACCTCCAGGGGACCTTCTGGACCCAAGGATCGAACTTGTGTCTTCTGCATTGCAGGTGGATTCTTTACCAGCTGAACCACTGTTCATATATTCAGCATGGCTTTGTTTTCCAGGGAGGGGGCTAATGTTTCATGAATGTGATGTGAAATTTTCATTACACGGTTTGAGCCCATACCACAAACTGACGTTGAAGTAGGTACCAGTGCTAAAATTGTACTCTTACGAGGTCATGCTGGACAGAGGCCAACTTCTGGGTTTTTGGAAAGCTTCTGTTTGGACATGTATGTTTCCTCACTGCACTAACTGGTAGATTATCACATTAGGGGCCGGTGACATTTTTCAAGTTGCAGTTTATTAAGTTTAATCTATTTTTCTCACAAGGTAATGAATGACGCTAATATGATGAAGAGATTGATTTCACAACCTGCTTATTGCAATACCTAATCAACACTTTGGAGGCTTTTCCTGTTTCCTTTTCCAAGTTAATTTTGGAGAGAGAAGCGGGCACAGTAATATGTGGGTTGATCATTAGCTACAAACATGTTAGTCTAATCAGCATCTTATTGTCATTCTTCTTTCCTCAGAATGTAAGCTCTTCTTTTGGAAACTCTGCAGATTAAGTTTTATATTTTAGAATTTTAAATGACTAAAGTTTAAGAAATACAAGTTCTTCTGTATATGGCCTGATTTTAAAGTTGAAAAAAAAAATCAACTTGTGACTTTAAAAGGGTTTTGTTTTTTGGATTATAAAGTAGACAGTTCTCCCCTCACAGGAGTATGGTACTTGACATAATAAGAATAATGGCATGGCTTCTAAACACCTAAAACTCCACTCCATGTGTATTTGTCACAGTAATGCCACTCACACTAATCTGCTCACCTCACTATAAACAAAGCCCAATTACTTAAAATTCGCTTTTCCGAAATATGATCGAATCAGTGCTCTTACACATACGCTAGAAAGTGCTTAAAGCCTTCTGTCCCATGCAGCTCCTCTCTGGTCTGTTTACATTTTAAGAACCTGGAAGTGGAAATGATGTAAACACATCAGCGAGTCTCTCAGAGACAAAAAACTTCTTCATCAGCAAATAAAACTCCAATCTTTAGAGCAGTGGCCTTAAGTCAGAATCACTTGTTTATTACCCTTACGGGGAAATCTTGATAGAAAATCAAGAATTTGTTTGGGAATGTGGGTATTTCTCCCTGTTTTGGTGTCAGAAATCATTTATTATCAATTTTAATATTTTTGGTCATGCCTCGCCACTCGTGGGATCTTAGATCCCCAACCAGGGATTGAACCCATGCCCCCTGCGGTTAAAGTAAGGGGTCTAAACCACTGGACCACCAGGATTCCCTCCATGAACTGTAACCAGTGAAATATGGATATGAAAGGTGTTTTGTCATGGGAAGTAGACCTTTCTGTTGACTTGCAGGAGAGTTCTGCATTGATCAACATGTTAAGGGCCCATTTTGGGCAGCATTTATTCCAAAATTCATATTTTTCCATTTTTGATTCACTCTATTTGTAGGAAATAGTAATAGGAAAAGGGTATTTATGACTTTTTGTTGTCATTTTCTAAAGGCTGAAAACAGTCAACCTTTGTAGTATCTCATGACCATTTGAAGCTTTGTTCAAATTATCTGAGTCTTCCAGGTTATTTAATATTCTCATAGCTTGCAAAAGTTTAACTTCATGTCAACATATAGCAGAACTGCTGGGGAACTAGGAGATTATTTTAAAGACATATTTCTCCCAAGTGTGGTAGGTTGAAAACCATGAGAGATTTTTAAGCAGGGGTGTGTGTGTGTGTGTGTGTGTGTGTGATTATGTAAGCATGCAGGGAGGTGTGTGTGTGTGTGTGTGCTGTTACACATCTGCTTACACACATGCAAGGGTGTCTGTGTTATTGTGTAAGCATGCAGGGGTGTGTGTTGTGTTATCGTGTGTGTTATTTTGTTGTGTCTGTGTGTGCTGTGTGTATGGTATTGTGTTATTGTGTGTATGTGATCGTGTGTGTGTTGTGTGTATGGTATTGTGTTATTGTGTGTGTGTGATCGTGTGTGTGTTGTGTGATTGTGTATGTTTTGTGTATGGTATTGTGTTGTGTGTGTGATTGTGTGTGTTGTGTGATAGTGTGTGTTCTGTTATTGTGTGTGGTGTGTTGTGTGTGTGGTGTGTATGGTATTGTGTTATTGTGTGTGTGAGATCGTGTGTGTGTTGTGTAAGCATGCTCACGTTTTGTAAGTAACAGGACAGAGGGGGCCCTTGTGGATGTGGGGAGAGGATACGGAGCTCGGGTACAGGAAGAGGTGGAGGAAAAGTGAAAATATACTGAAGACGTGAGTTTCAAAAATATTCCCTTTGTCTTTGACCACAAGGCGTAAACACTGACTTGGAAGATGAAAGTGCTTTTTAGTTCGTGACTTTCATCGCTCTGTGTTCGGTCCTTTTGGACGTTTCGCCCAAAACCTGCAGTGCTCAGGTGCTGTGACACCCACAGCTGATCCCCAGCGTTGTGCCTCGGGTGTTGTGGGACCTGGGATGTGTGTTGGTTTTGAACAGCGTTCTTGCTCAGTGGTCGTGCTTGTGGGGCAAACCGGAGACCGAATGAATGGTCAGAAGGACAAGTGCTGGGACTGTGCACTCAGGACCCGACTGCTTTCTCGGGCAGCGTGCTGTGTGCATAAGGGGCCTTGCTTTGGGAGTCAGAGAAACTCTAGGGTCTGATCGCTGTTCTTTTTTCTGTAAACACTAAGTGGAAGCTATTTATTTATTTATATATATATATTTGACTTAAACGTCACAGCCGTTTATTAGGTCAGAAGTCTAGGCACAGCATGGCTCAGCTGGTTCTTTGCTCTGTGATTCGCAAAAGCAAGATTTTCTCAAGGTTCTAGGGATAAACCTGCTTTGAGCCTCATTCAGGTTGTGGGCTGAGTTCAGTTCCATGTGGTTGTAGGACTGAGTTTCCTGTTTTTTTTTGTCAGCTGTCTGCACCTTCTAGAGGCTTCCCGCACTCTTTGGTTCATAGTCCGCATGCTTCATCTTGAAATCCAGCAGTAGAGTCTGATCTGTTTTTTATTAGCTGTTGACTGTGGACGAAGTGTTTAACTTCCCTTTTGTGTTTATCTAAGTAATTAACTTCCTTTTGGGGTGATTGTAGGTAAAAGCAGCGATGCATGTAGATGACCCAGAAGGTGCTGGGCTTCTATTAAATAGTCTCTTTTAGATTTTGTTATAATAACTTTTGGAGCAGGACTGGATTTGCAGGATCGAGACAGCATTAAATGCAAGGTGATATTACCATTTTATATTTTGCCTGAAACTCAAGTAAGATGAATTTTTATAGTTACCATCAAGATGCTCACGATAATAAGATCATTCATGTTCCCCCAAGTGTGAAGATTTCATATCTGCCTTGGTTTATTAGTGAAGATAATTTTTTCCCTTGGCTATTTTTGGATGTGTTCAAAACAAGGCAATTTCATATTAACTAAGGTAATTTTCTCCTTGTCTTACACTGACAGATGAACAGGAGTTAAGTCCCTCTAGGCAGGTAGTTGTCACATATCCAGCATGCATCTGGAGAGACATCACAGCGTTCCCCTCTGGGACACAGGGCATCTTCCCGAAGAGCTCGGGCAGAATTCTCTGTCTGGACAGAACCTGTGTTCAAGTTGAAACTAGTGCTGTTCCTGTTGAATGACCCATTTTGAGGCACCAAGGCTGACAGTGGGGTGCGTGTAATAAGCTAGGCTGGGAGTCGCAGGAAATGAAATTGGAGTTAATCTCATACTGGTTGTGGGACCCTGAGTCAATGAGCTGACTCTCTGACTTCCAGCAGCCACCTGTGAAATGAGTATAATATTCTGTCTCTCACAAGGTGACTGAAGATTAAGCAGCGGTGCACAGACAGGCACCTGGCGTAACTCCTGGCAGGCATGGGGCAGTTGTATCAACCCAAAGGGACGCTAAGAGCAGAGAAATTCACCGACCCTCAGAGCCCAGAGCAGGCAGTACGACTGGCTTCAGGCTCGGGCTGACCCAGAGGCCAGATGAGGATCCTAGGTTGTATCTCAGTCCCGCTCCCTCTAGATGGCCTCACCCTGACTCCACGTGGGTCCTCCAGGAGCCTTGACATCTCACACCATCAGCCAATAGAAGAGAAGTAGACTCTTATCAGAGGTTGACTCCGCGTCAGGAACTGCTTTGAGGAGTTTGTGGAAAGTACGCAGGGTACAGATAGAGTGGTGTGGTTCTTGCAAAGCCAGAAGGAGGTACTGACACTATCGGAAGACATGTGAAGTTTAAAAAAAAAAATCTAACAAAATGTGTCCAACAGAGTATTTAATTATTGCTCAAAGCAGTTAAAGTAAGTCAGCTATTTGACTGTAATTAGCAATATCAGTCATAATGGTGCCGAGACACAGAACAGTGGTTCTCAACCAGGGGGTGATTTCGCCCCCAAAAGACACTGGGCAATGTCTGGAGACATTTAGTTGTCACAGCATAACCTGTAGAGAACAACCCCCCACAACAAAGAGTTGTCAGGCCCAGGCTCTAGCAGGCATGTCAACCATTGAAATGGTTACTGATACTTACGGAGCCCTTACTGTAAGGAAGGGGATTCCATGGTGGCTTAAACAATCTGCCCGCAGTGCGGGAGACCTGGGTTCGATCCCTGGGTTGGGAAGATCCCCTGGAGAAGGGAAAGGCTACCCACTCCAGTATTCTTGCCTGGAGAATCCCATGGACAGAGGGCCCTGGCGGCTACCGTCCAGGGGGTCACAAAGAGCCGGCTACGACTGAGCGACTAACACTTTCACTTAACTACGGTAAGAAAGTTGTTGCATTAAACGTGTTATACGCACAATCCCATTTAAGTCATTTGCTGGTCATATAAACCAGGGGATGTTATTATTCTCATCCTAAGAGGAAGCTTGGGCATCTGTGCAACTGATCCAAAGGCACCAGAGCAGTGAGTAAAACGTGGATTCAGAAACACACTCAGGTCTTCTTACTCCCCAACCCTAAAATTCCTAAGAAGGCTAAGTGTCACAGCTCTACTAGGTTGGGCTGGTTCTTTCTCTTAGATAATTATGTAAAATTCACTTTAATCAGAGGATAACTTCTTTACGATGTTGAGCTGGGTTCTGCTACACAACGGCGTGAACCAGTCATGAGTTACACATATCCCCTCTAGCCTGGCTCTTGGACTTCCCAGGCGGCTCGACAGCAAAGAATCTGCCTGCGGTGCAGAAGACCTGGGTTCAGTCTGTGGGTCGGGAAGATCCCCCGGAGAAGGGAAGGGGCACACCAGTGTTCTTGCCTGGAAAATCCCATGGACAGGGGAGCCTGGTGGGCTGCAGTCCATGGGGCTGCACAGAATCAGAAGTGACTGAGCAACTAACACCTTCACAGCCTCGTTTTTAATGAACCTGCAGAGCTAAGGAGGAGAAGGCATACTGCATAATCAGCACTCGTGCGTGCATAAATTATCTTAGTTTAATTCCGGAACCTCCTGTTTGTCCTTCTGATTCTGAGTGAGGCACTTTCAGTCAGGATCATTCATCTCTCCTGCGCTGCAGTATCATGACCAAAGGTGGTTAAGAGTCTTCTAGATTCTGTTGATCCCTCTCTTTTCCAATGTCAGCAAATCTAACCATACCTCTGTGGTTTTTTTAAAGAAATCCAGAGTTGATATATAATCTATAATAAAGTGCAGTTGCACAATTAATTGCTGCTCGTTGCCCCCAGAGATGAAGAACAATTAGCCTGTGGGGAGGGTGGGAGGCAGGGAAGGGGCACATTGCTTCTTTTATTTTTGAGTGTTTTCTAGTCTTCTGTTTGTTTCTTTCCCCTTGGAAGCCCTGAAACGTCAGTGAAGCAGCGCAGACTGGCGGGTCTCTGACGTTTTACGGGCAGATCCGGTTGACGTGAAGTTGTAGCCACAGCAACGTGCCCCACGTAACTTTCTTTGAGCGTTCCTATGAAGCACGGTGCCAGGTGCCCAGGGCTTCCCTGGGAATTTCACGGCTGGCTGCCCAGTTCCCGTGCGCCAGCGTCAGGCCCCGCCCCACCTCCTGACTGATGTAAATGGACGTGCTGGGTTCAGCGCCTGCAGGATGGGGGAGATCAGGTCATGTGTGGCAGGACACGGTGGATGATTACCACCCCGGGCGCCTCTCTCTACCAGCCGAGGAGTGTTTGTCTTGTGCTTTTGACATCGTTTTAAGAGAAACTTAGAAGTATGCCAAGAATATGTGAAAATTGGCATTGCATAGACACATTCTTTTCCTTAAATGGAGTGCACACGTTGGTTGAAAGGGCTTTTTTGGATGCAAAGGCATCTGAACAGTCTTGGAAAAGAAGTCATCTGTGTCTGGTGTATATCACTCTAAAAACAATACTAATTGGTAAAACGGTCTGGTTTAAGAGACTATTTAACATTTAATTGAAGAAGAAAATTTTATCTTCCTCTAATTGATGAGTTTAAGGTTATAAAGGACCATTATTCTAATATAAATCTTTGGGTGTTCTCTATTTGTCTTCTTGATTCTAAGCTACTCAGTCATCTCTCACTTCTAAGTATTTTATGGAGCCTATATTCTTTCTTCCTAAAGGATTGAAAGCAAATAGCAAATAAAATGCACTCCGTGTTTCCTACTATGATGAATAGAGAGCTGTTAAACTTTATTTAATTGGAATATAGTTGATTTACAGTGTTATGCTAGTCTCCGGTGCATAGCCAAGGGACCCTGTTATAAACGCACAGAGAGCCACAGTTTCTTATCCTTTTCCCCCACAGTCATTGTTCTGTTTAGTTGCTCAGTTGTGTCCAGCTCTTTGCGACCCCAGGGACTGTAGCCCTCCAGGCTCCTCTGTCCATGGGATCTCCCAGGCAAGAATACTAGAGTGGGTCGCCGTTTTCTTCCCCAGGGGAGCTTCCTGATCCAGGGATCAGACCCGCATCTGGTGCGTCGGCGGGTGGATTCTTCACCACTGAGCTGTCAGGGGAGCCCACGTAGGCCGTTGCAAAGTACGTAAACATGCTTGATCCACACGGTCTTGCTCAGAAGAGGCGAAATTCTTCTTTTGAAAGCAAACAGAAGCTATAGTTGTACCTATACGGCCATTCATTCTTCATTAGCATTGATCGAAGAAGTAATTATAAAAGTGACATGCGTTTTAGGTATTCCACGAGTGGAGGCATGTGTGAATCCAGAAGGGACAGTCCCCTTTGTACGCAGGAAGCAACCTCTTCAGTCATCATCTTAGTAGATCATTCATCATTGCACGTCTGTTCTCTGCCAGACACTGTGCTAAGCACACAGACAAGGCCATCGTGAGACGCTTAACCAAGTCCCCTTTACCTCTGGACTTCCATGGTTTTAGCATATGAAATCCCTAAAGGAAAGGATGACTTTCTTATGATCTTTGGGAAAAAAATTAGGCACTCATCAATGCCTCCAGTCTTGTGGCCATCTTTAAAAAAACTTAAGGTGTATTTTTAAAAATTTATTTATTCATCTAGCTTTATTCAGGCGTCAATGACATAGAGCATCACTTAAGGCTAAGATGTACAAGGTGGTGATTTGATACATGTATGCCTTGCAGAAGGATCGCCATGATAAGGTTCCTTAACACCTCATCACCGGGTTACCAAAGAGTGTGCCTGTGGGGGCCGGCTGCTTGCCGCTGAAAAGCCAATAGGCCAGGCTGGAGGAAAGGAAAGTCTGCTGTATTTCAGATGCCGGCAGCTGTGGGGGGCAGTGAGGGTGGTGGACGTCTGTCCGGCCCCCGCTGACTCGCAGGGCTGAGAGCTTTGACAGACGGCGCTGGGGGAGGGGAGCCGAGCGGTGCGGTCACCTTCTCGTTGGCCGTCGGGGGCCTGACCGGCATCTTGAGTGTCTCACAGTCCATCTTCAGTTCCAGGGTCCGTTTGTTCCTGTTTATTTGTGGCCCACTCTCTGAACTGTGGCCCCTCACGTCCTGGTACCGTCTGGTCATCCTGTAATTAACTTCTCCGCCTGGGGTTTGGAGCCTATCAGACAGCTCACAGGACGTGGCCCAGAATGTCATCTACAGCCCCTGAGGAAGAATTAACGGTCCTTGATGATGCTTAATGACTGCATTATTATTGTTTAGTCTCCTTTGACTGTTTTCCTTTGTTTCAGCATTTCTCACTTTTCTGATTAAATGTATTCTTCGACTAAAGAATTCCCACAGACAAAAGGCAGGCAGAGGCCATGGCTGGAGGTTGGGGTGCAGGGACCATATGGTCCTGCTCCGTTTCAGCCTCACGTAATTACCCCTTTTTGTGGTGGGAACACTCATGATCTGCTGTCTTCCAGGTATGCAGTACAATATTTCCCATGATGGTCCCCACGCTGTACATTAGATCCCCAGGGCTTACTTCCAGCTGGAAGTCTGTACCGGTAGGCCAGCATCTCCCGTTTTCCTTTGCCCCAACCGCTGGCAACCACCTTTCTATTCACGGTGTCTATGTGTTTGGCTGTTTTAAGATTCCACATATCAGTGAGATCACACAGTATTGGTCTCTCTTTCTCTGACCTATTTCACTTAGCATGATGCCCTCAAGGTCCACCCACGTCACGAATGGCAGGGTTTTCTTCTCTTTTTTGTGACTCAGTAATAGTCCAGTGTGTTGTTTTCTTTATCCATTCATGCGTCAGTGACTCTAAGGTTATTTCCATGTCTCAGCTACTGTAAATAATGCTGCAGTGAACGTCGGAGTGCTGACGTCTCTTTGAGATAGTGATTTTACTTCCTCTGGACATATAGCAGAAGTGAAATTGCTGGATCTTTTGGCAACTCTATTTTTTGAAGAAGCACCATACCATTTTTCACAGTGGCTGTACCAATCTACGTTCCCACCCACAGCGCACAAGGATTTCCTTTTCTCTGCATCCTTGTCATCTCTTGTCATCTCTGGCCTTTTTCGCAGTTGCCATTCTAACAGGTATGAGACTGTATTTCACTGTGGGTTTGATTTCCCTGATGGGCAGTGATGTTGGGCATTTTTCAGCTGTTGGCCATTTGTGTGGTGAGACCGTTTGTCATAGGTGATGGCCCACTAGCGTATGTGAGCGCTCTATATATGACAGTGCCTCAGGGTTCCAGTAAAGGGCTAGTGAAGATGAACCACCCCTTCTTCTATCACACATTCCCTGAGTGCACCCTAGGAGCTAGTGTGCCTCCAGACAGCGGGGATGTAGCAATAAATGAAACTGCTGTTCAGTTATGAAACGTACCCTCTAGAGGAGAGGAGATACAGGCAATAGCAAACTTTAAGAAAAAGTAAAATAGATGTTAGGATATGTAAGCCCCATATGAAAATAAGGTGATGGAAAGTGCCCGAGGAGGGTACGGTTTTAAGAAGGGCGAGGCGACTGGCTCTGCTCGGTCAGTAGCGTATGAATGAAGGCCTGAAAGGGCGAGGAGTGAGCCACGTGGAATCTGACGGGAGAGGAGTCTGGCAGACGCAGGCAGTGCTGAGGGGGGCGCGCGTGGCGGGAGCGTGCAGATCTGAGCCAGGCGGCCGGCAGGGCCGAGAGGACAGGTGGAAGGGAAGCGCCGCGTGACGGAGGCGGAGATGCGGCAGGGCCAGGCCCTGCGGGGCCCGGTGACCACGGACAAGAGTCTGGCTTTTGGTCCTGATCGCGTGGGAGCCACGGGGGGCCGCTCGGAGCTGGGCGGCTGCACAGTCTGAAGAAGCGGTCCCCGAGGCCGGTCTCGATGCCAAGCCGGCTGCACGTCCAGGGGTTCCCGCACCACCCAAGGTGGGACCGTTTGCTGGGATGACTCAGAATTCACTGAGAGTGTGAAGTTCATGGTTCATTTCAGAGATGGATGCAGACTCACGTCAGCGGGGAGAGGACGGGCAGGCGGTGGGGAGCAGGGAAGCGGGTGATGTGGAGCCAGGCCTGTGCCACCTTCCCCATCTCAGCGTGTGACGGTCACATGGAGCTCGGCCAGCCAGGGACGTGCCCCGACCTGCGGCAGTCAGAGCTTTGGCTGGGCCTCCGTCACTCGCGTGATGGACTGAGTCGTTGATCGCCCGGGTGGGGGATCTCCATCTCCAGATGCACAGATGCCATGTGGCCCAAAGCTGGTTCCAAACCACACTGTTACTCTTTGCCTGGTCAGGAACCCCAGGCAAGCCAAACCCCTGACCTCCCAGGAGCCCATGGTAAAGACCAGAACTCTTTCTGGACAAGATTAAATTTTTGACTTCGAAAGACAGGGCAGGAGGAGAAGGGGGCGTCCGAGGATGAGATGGTTGGATGGCATCACTGACGTGTTGGACATGAGTGAGAGTTAGGAAGGACAGGGAGGCCTGGCGCACGCCATGGGGTCCCATGGGGTCCCAAAGAGTCAGACCTGACTGAGCGACTAAGCAATGACAAGTTCTCGGCCACACAGGGAGTGTTAAGCAACGAGGTGTCATGGTCTGGTTTCCTTTTTTAAAACTAGACTCTGTCTGGCTAAAACCAGTTAGAGGAGCATCCTGGTGATGCTCAGCGGAAGGGGCGGTGTGGCTCTGACGACTCTGGCAGCAGTGAGTGAAAGTGGGCTTAAGTGTTTTGAAGCTGAAGCCCAAGAAAGTTACTCACTGGTTGGATGTGGGTTAGGAGAAAAATAGAGAGTTCATGACCCCCCAGAAGCAGCTGAAACTACAAAGCTTCCCAAAGTGGGGATCTGTGGAGGTAGGCTGACAGTCCATCAGGTTCGGACACATTATCGTCAAGGCTTGTTCAGCAGTTTCCCTATACTCGCTTTTCATCTCATCGGTATTAGTAAAGCTAATTAGTAGTGCTGGAGAAGAGTCTTGAGAGTGCTTGAGAGTCCCTTGGACAGCAAGGAGTTTAAACCTGTGAGTCCTAAAGGAAATCAATCCTGAATATTCATCAGAAGGACTGATGCTGAAGCTGAAACTCCAATACTTTGGCCACCTGATGTGAAGAGCCAACTCATTGGAAAAGACCCTGATGCTGGGAAAGACTGAAGGCAGGAGGAGAAGGGGTGACAGAGGATGAGATGGTTGGATGGCATCACCAATTGGATGGACATGAGTTTGAGCAAACTCTGGGAGATAGTGAAGGATGGGGAAGCCTGGTGGGCTGCAGTCCATGGGGTCAAAAAGAGTCAAACACGACTGACCGACTGAACAACAACATATTATCTTTGAGTTTAAAAACTGAGACTAGCATTTCATTTCCAACCGGCTCGTTATAAACTGCTATATCCGGAGGGATGAGGAAAAAGGCATCCTTGACAGAAAGACTTAGATTGAGGTCTTGGCTTAGCATGAGAAAGCAAAAAGGGAAGAAAAAAGTCGTCATCTTTCTTTGACTTTGTTTCCATGTTAAGTGTTTAAGAACAGATGCGAGTAATAAACTACCACCCTCTCTTATTCTAGCCGTGTGGTCTGGCTTTGGCTAGTTCATGTTCCCCCCCACAAACCTTCAGGCCCACACACAGGAGGGTTAGAAATATATCTGCAAAGCCATCCTGATCATGTCTGTGTGCGTGTAAGGGGACTGGTCACAGGAACTCTGGTGATGCTGAAGACGGAACCCAGGAGAGAGGACAACAAATAGCATTGCACGCTTGGGACTGGGCCTTTTCTTCATCCTGATCGCTTGGTCATTAAGGTGTTGCTAACACTTCAGGACAGACGCCGGTACTTCCTGGAGCTGGAGAAACGAAACCCAGGATGTTTCCCACCATCGTCTCTGGGGTTTCTTTTACGGATCATCTGTTTTAAATTGTGTTTCTTCATTTTTGGCCGTGCCGGCTCTTCCCTGCGCTCGTGCTCTCTCTCGCTGGGCGAGCCGGGGCTCCTCTCTGGTTGTGGTGCCAGGCTGCTCATCGCGGTGGCTCTCTTGTTTCGGAGCGGGCTCTGGAGCACGGGCCTCAGGAGGAGCAGCAGGAGGCTTTAGCAGCCGTGGCTCCGGGCCCTGGGGCACAGGCTCAGCAGGTGTGGCGTGTGGGCCTGTTTGCTCCAGGCGCGTGGGATCTTCTTGGATCAGGGATCAAACTTTTGACCCCACGTCTCTGGCCTTGGCAGGCAGATTCTTTCCCACTGAGCCACCAGGGAAACCCCCTCATCATAAGAGTTTTTAATTCAATGAAAGTGGCTTCTTTTATTAAAGGGAACCTTCATCTCCCTGAGTTAAGGATTCTGTTCTCCGGGAAGAGGTTTCCACTGCTGTGCTGTCGGGCGCCTGCCAGCCTCAGGCGTGAACGCCCCCGGCCACACGCCGTCCTCTCCCAGGCGTCTGCCTCTCACATCTTTGCTGTTGTCCTGGGTGCAGTCAGCCGCGTTTCCTTCGGGGCTGTGGTTGTGCCTGTCTTGTGATGTTTTCCCCGAGGACCGCGTCTTCATTGGCTTTGACGTTTTAAAGAGTTCAATTAACAGCACCCAATCCTAATTGTTTATTTGATGTCAGGTCCTTTGCTAAATATAAAACAAGATTTCCCACCGCCCTCTGAAGTTTGGGTGAGTTTATTGCTCACATTAGAAATATGAGGCTGGCTTCAAGAGGCCAGAGGACTTGCCCAAGGTCACAGCATCCGAGGGAGCCGGGACAGGGAGGTCCTGTCTCCTGCGGCACCAGAGCAGGACTCTGCAAACTGGATGTGATCTCCCCAAAACGCGAGGTGCTTTTAGGTGATAGAGACACCGTGTCAACTGAATGTGACTCTTCCAGGGATGGGGTCATTTTCTTTCCAGTTACCTTTTTGATCAAATTATAGAGAAACATTTCAGTGGGTTGCCTGCATGTCTTTTTTTCCCTCTTAATAACAAATTCTTCCCTTTATTAGGAAAGGGGGAAGTAACACATTTCATGCCACATGTCTTAAACAGTGCCTCTTCTCATAGTTTCTAATTTACCTGTGTTACTGAGAGGTAATATGAACCAGTCAATCCTAAAGTAAATCCACCCTGACTGTTCATTGGAAGGACTGATGCTGAAGCTGAAGCTCCACTACTTTGGCCACCCGAAGTGAAAAGCCAACGCATCAGACAAGGCGCTGATGCTGGGAAAGATTGAAGGAAAAGGAGAAGGGGGTGGCAGACGATGAGATGGTTCGACAGCATCTCCGCCTCAGTGGGCATGAGTTTGAACAAACTCCAGCGGAGAGAGGAGGACAGGGAGGCCTGGCGTGCTGCAGCCGATGGGGTCAAAGAGGCTGAGACACTCTGACCAGTAACTGAAAAGTAAGCAGACTCTCAGCTTGAATCTTTGACAGGAGGCCCTAAACAGAAGGAAATGACTTACTAGCTCTATTTTCATTGTATTTATGTTCTTGTCTACTTTCAATTTATGGCAGAACCTACTGGTTCATGATTTGGATTTAATCATTCCATTTACAATATATTTGTTTAATAGAAAAAAAAAGAGTCGATTTAAAATATTGAGTAGGAGATACAAAGGTTTGACAAGCAAGTGGAAGTTGTGTATTGATGTTCACAGAGCTGTCCCCTGCTCAGAAGCCCGAGTGGCGTGTCCTGTGTTTCCTGCGTTGATTCCATGTGTCAAGGGGGCCTGGGTCCAGTTCTCAGTAACTCCTTTCCTCGTCCTGCCTGCTGTCTTCTCATCTATGCTGCAGTTACTTTGTTCTCTTGCTCAGTTGCTAAGTCATGTCTGATTCTTTTGTGACCCCGTGGACTATACCCACCAGGCCCCTCTGTCTGTGGGATTTTCCAGGCAAAAATACTGGAGTGGGTTGCCATTCCCTTCTCCAGGGGATCTTCCCGACCCAGGGATCGAACCTGAGTCTCCCGCTTGGCAGGCAGACATCTGAGCCGCCAGGGAGGCCCCTACAGGTATTTATTGGGCACCAAATATAGGCCAAGGCCTGTGGTGCGTCCTGGCGGAAAAGCGTGAGTGAGTCAGAAAACAGTCTCCATCCACGGGGAGCTTCCATTCATGTGCTTTGAGCATTCTGTGCATCTAATACTTTTAATACATTCAGGTGACAGTCACTATCATTATACTCACTTTTCAAATGGACAGTGCAGGCCTAGGGAGGTTTACGGACACGCCCCAGGCCTCAGAGCTGGTAAGGGGCGATCCCAGCCAGGTAGTCTGGAGGCCAGGTCTTTACCTCTGCCAAGCCTCTTCTTCCACACTGCCTTGATACGGACTTATCGCGTGTATGAAGGAATGAATTTCCCAATACTTTCTGAGCTCTTGGTTTTTCGATGGATTCTTAACCAGTTGCATAATCCCTGGTTTGGAGTGGCAAACATGGCATTTAGGCAAAGTAGTTACTGAGGACATCCAAGCTCTAAGTGCTTCTGTATGGACACAGTGTTCTTGTACCCAAATCCTCATCCTCTCGAAGGGCAGAAGGTCCAACTTAGACTCCTTCTTTTTCTTTCTCTGGGTGTCCGTCAGCTGGTTTCTGTTAGTGTATGGCCATCAGAAAGAGTGCTGGGGCGTCTGGGACGTTAGCTAAAGTGCAGTCACAGTCAGCGGGTCACAGTCAGCGGGTCACAGTCAGCGGTGGAGAGGAGTCGGGACCGTTAGAAGTCCCCACTTGTGCATTTGCAGGTCTGCGGCGGGTGAAGGGAACGTCTTCGCCCCTCTTCTCTGGAGCTGGAGGGGACGCGGCCGTAGGAGGTTATGTAAGACCATCACTCCTTTGACGTGCTTTTCTCTTGACTTCCTTTCCTCCCCCGCTCCCATTTTCTTCTGACTTGCCTTGGGGAGTTGGCCCATTGTTTTACTGAAGGCACCCAGAGACATTTTTAATGCATCGTAAAGCTGCTTATGAAACAGCGCCAAACAAATCTTTCGGGTTGGGGGCAGAGTGTGAATGAAATAAAAGAGCTTGTGGGTGGAGGTTCGCAGAGACCTATGGAAGAGCCTCTGAGGTCAATTTTTGTTCATTATCCACACTTTCTGGGCCATGCTGACCCCTGAAGGGCATATGCCTTTGAATGTGCGGATGAATGCAGTGCAAAGCAAAGGCCTAATTTCTGATCTATTTAGAGGCCTTGAGTGCATTTTCGTCCCCTTCATGCAAACTGGTGGCCTCCTGGCCACATATGGTCCTTAAGTGGCATTTTGACCTTCACAGCTTAAAGAAAATGGAAAAAGTAGCAGCATTAAAAATTCAGATTATTCCTATAAAAATTCAAGATTTCTGGTTTCTCTTAGATAATCAGAAGTGTGACTGCTCTGGTCTCACATTTCCCGTGTAAATGCCCGACTGTCTGTGAAGCTCTGTGTCGTGGGAGGGCTCTGTCTCCATTCATTCACGCTCTTCGTCTAAACCCGGATGGTATTTGAGGTTGTGACTCCTGTTACTTTCTGTAAGTGGTGAGTGTGTATGTGTAAGTGTGTGTGTGTGTGTGTGTGTGTGTAAGTGTTTGTATGTGTGTGACTGTGCGTGTCTTTCAGATCCTTAGGGGAAGGCAAGGAAAGTCTGTGTACTTTCAGGAGTACCTGATGCTCTGTTTTGATTTCATTTATTTCTGATCACAATAATCATTAAATCAAATATCACTAAAGGATGATTGTGGTGGATTCATGATGTTAACCAAAAGCAGACACTGGATAAAAGAATGATTTTTTTCAAAGAGTTCTTGCCAATTAGTGAGTCATAATATAAATTAAGCACTTCACCACTAGTCTTAAAAGCAGAAGAGAAAGCATCAGCGTTTTATAAGTTGACAGATGAGTAGATAGCTAGATGACGCCTAGATGATAGATTAAATAGATCAACAGGTGTATTTGGTCATAACCTAAGCTCTTACTGTGGGTTGCAATTATAAAAACCTTAAAGCCACTGGATCATCAAGTTTTAGAAACGCAGTTGCAGGTTTGCTTTTATATGAATCAGTCATCCTGTATTTCCCAGTTAACAGGAACCTTCATACTTTCTGAAATCAGGGTTGACATCTAAGTAAGTAAATAAATGATAACCTCTGCCCTAAAAGATACAGAAGGCCACTTCTTTCTCTTAAATAATTGATTGCAGTTACCCTTCTCCTAACAAGGTGTATTTCCATATTTGGTGGTAAAAAAGAAGTGTGAAAAAAAAATTAAAACCTTGCAGAACTAAGTGCCAAGTAGCAGAGTCAAATTTCTATGTGGGTCAAGTAAAGAGTGGATAGCAGTGAGGAGGGAAGTATTTTAGGAAGTCTTCAGGAGCAAGACGGGACTTGAGTAAAAATGCTTTGAATTTTAGTTTTTAATTCTTTGAATTAAAATGACAATTAAAATCACATGATCAACCTCATAAGCTAGTTTTTATGTTAGCTTGTTGAAAGAGCCTTCTAATTTTTCTCTTTCTTCTTAGATGGTCCATACTAGCGAAATTCAAGCCAGCAGGTTTTCACCAATTAACATACTCTATGCTATACAGGCTAAAGACTGCCATATGGCAGGGATATTGAGCCAACTGTAGATAATTAGATGAGGATAAATCTTCCATTTTTTTACTGCACTAATTGCATAGACTGGAACAGATAAAATCATTAACAGTAGTTTGGGTTGAAAATCAGTTTGGTTTCCATGCTGTGTTAAGAAGTTCTTTTCATGTGAGCCTCTCGATGTGAGCAAGACTCGGGCAGTCAGGCCAGTGTTCAGTTTTCAGTAAGAGTCTCAGCGGTGGAAGGAGAGGGATTGTGTCTTAGAATAACCAAGTAATTATTAATAATTGTAAATAATGTAATAATTGAATAGTGTTCTTTAAAACAAAAGCAACCTCTTAGTGTACTGTTGATATCATTAGTTATGTATACCCACACCACTGTATATATATGTATTTTATGTGTGTGTGTGTATACAAATATATATATATATATATATATACGTACTCTTGCAATGCAGGAGACACAGGACACATGGGTTTAGTTCCTGGATCAGAAAGATCCCCTGATGAAGGAAGATGGCAGCCCACCCCGGTATTCTTGCCTGGGAAGTCCCATGGGCAGAGGAGTCTGGTGGGCTATACAGCCCATGGGGTTGCAAAGGGTCGGACACAGCTGAGTGGCTAAGCACACGTACAAAACACAGACACACACACAGACACATGAACCCGCACGCGCACACACACATGCACACGCGCACACACACGCACACATGCATGCACACGCACACACGTACACACACGCACACGTGCACACACATGCGCACGCACACACACATGTGCCCTCCCCACACACAGAGACGCTCACACATACACTCACACACACATACAGTAGCTAAAACACACTGGCTTCTGGTCTAATTATATGTACCATTCTTCCTTATCAATACAGTTCATTTCTGTTTTTTAACAGCCTGAGGTAGAGATGATTCTCCTCTTAATCCCTAACATTACTGATGAAACCCACATGTCTTTCCTTGAGTTCCCTCCTTCTCTTACATTCCACGCATTAATTCTAGTTATGTCTATTTAAAATACCTTTGGCTACGTCTGGTTTATCACATGGAGTGAAAATCTGGAGTAAAATTGGATCAGTGGTTTTGGAAAGCAGAGGTGATTTCAGAAATAAAATCATTCTGCAAGCCATTGTCCATAAGGAGGATCAGGTCAGAATCTGAGAGTCATAGAATCCTCTCTCGCCTCTGAGTTGGATGGCCCCGTTTCTGGTGAGTTTCTGAGTTGCGAGCTGTGGTGGGAAGGCCTTGCCTGGCGTCCTCTTTGACAGTCTTGGGAAGTAGAGGGATTGTACTAAAAGTCCAGAAGCGATTTGTTCATTAACCTTCAATAAAACCTTCAGGACAAAAAACACGGGGCACCAACACGTTGGCTTGAGGCGATGGCTCCCTGCCCGTGTGTCCGTATTAGTAACAAGTCGGCGACACTTTGATTCCAGTTGCCTCCATTCAGCACATGTGAACGGGAATCCTGATCTCACACAAAGTCGGTGAAGCTGATCTTGGGCTGTTCCAGGCTCTGGGAGCATTGAGCTAGGAGAAGCTGGTTTTCAGAAGCTCTCTGTCTTTGTTTTCACAGGATGTGTGAGACTGGTGAAGGGCTGTTTATCTTTCAAACGCGAGATGGGGAGGCCATCTACCAGAAGGTCCACTCGGCCGCGCTGGCCATAGCGGAGCAGCACGAGCGCTTGCTGCAGAGCGTGAAGAACTCCATGGTGCGTCTGGGGCCCAGCGCGCGCGGTGGGGCGGTGTGGAGTTTCTGTGCTGAAAATACGATCAGTGTTTTGGGGGCAGATGCTTTCCTCCTATGCTCAGCAAAGTGTTACTCGGATGACACGCACCCTTGGAAAGCTCCAGAGCGTCACTTGGGAGCATGGGAAGCATCCGCCCGCCTGTCATCTGCTCACGCGCTGTGTGCCTCCCTTGCAATGCGTGTGTTTAATCAGTGCATTCCTGCAGCAGAATGCTCTCCACTGAGTGAGTTCTCACTGGGAGACTGAGAAGTCTGAGAGCAGGGTGCTGGCGGATTCTGGGGTACACTTCCTGGTTTGTAACTGGCTGTCTTTTTACCGTGTCTCAAATGGCAGAAAGGTGAGGGGTCTCTCTGAGTTCCCTCTTGTAAGAGCGCTAATACCGTTCATGGGGGCTCTGCCCTCAGGACCCAGCCCCTGCCATATGCCTGACTGTCTAATAACATCACTTGGGGGCTAAGGTTTGAACATATCAATTTGGGGCTGGGAACACAATATTCAGTCCATTGCAGTCTGCATATATATACATTAAAATCCATTTGGCTTATGTATGGACGGCTACAGACACAACTCCATGAGTTATCTACCTGCGACAGTGAGAGTCACTCAGTCGTGTCCGACTCTTTGCAACCCCAAGGGTATACAGCCTGTGGAATTCTCCAGGCCAGAATACTGGAGTGGGTAACCTTTCCCTTCTCCACGGGATCTTCCCAACCCAGGGATCAAACCCAGGTCTCCTGCCTTGCAGGCGGATTCTTTACCAACTGAGCTATCAGAGAAGCCCATATATACTTATAAGTGTAACAGAAGTTGTAATTTCAAATGTCAGCAGTGGTCAGAGAGAAAATGTAAGTGAGAGAAGAGAGCTGAGAGGAAACTCACGACCAGACAACTGTTGACATGAGATCATGGTTTCTGTGTAGGAGAGTTCTTGATTCTTTTTCTATATAAATCAAGACTTTGAGTCTGTATAGTATCTTCCAGTTTGTAAGTGTTGGAAGTTAATTCCAGTTAAAACCAACAAAAATCAGTAATACTTTGTAGGACAAAGAAAACCTATTTGTAAAACTCCATCCTGCCCACGGCCGTGTGTTTGCTGTTTCTACGGGGTAAACCTTCATAGTCATCAATGTGTAAAGACACCCAGGGACTGTGCTTTGTATGGAGAATTGTGATTCATGAGTTTCTTCTTTACGAACAGTAAATTTACAAAATCTGAAGTGAATGTGCAACAGTTAAATAATTCAACTCATGAATTGTGACTGCAAACACTTGCATAGAGAATCACATCTGGGAAAGAAATCTGCAGAACCAAAAGGAACTGGGTTGGCATGGGAAGGTTAAGGCAATTTGAAAAGTCTGTGATTTAACCATGTGCGGTGGTTGGATTTAAAGAGGGGAAAAGCATGCCAGTAATATGATCCGTCCCAAAGCAGCCAGGGATTATTCCCTAATGACTTATGCGTGCCATGATGTGGAATTTTAGAGCAAGGATCAGCAAATTTTTAATACAGGGTGAGATAGTAACATTTCAGGCTTTCTGGACGAAGACGGTCCCTGCTACAGCTCTTTAGCTCTGCCATTGCAGAGCAAGTGATAGCATAGGTCATGTGGATTCAAATAGACATGGCTGTGTTCCAAAGTAAACTTTATTAACAGACAGTGAAATTCAAATTTCACTTTATTTTTCACATATCATGAAATATTCTTCTGATTTCCCCCTCAATCATGTAGAAATGTTCCTTTTGAATTAATAGAGTCTTGCCATCCATTTTCCCATATTCTTCCCAATTCTGGATATTGCAGTAGAGGTGGATGAATGCATGGATGGATGAATAGAAAGAAAAAGGAAGAAGGAAGAAAAGAAAGAAAAGAAGAAAGAATTCAAGTCATTTTGAACTTACAGGGCAACGTGTCACTGCATTAAAACTGTGAGCTTCTCAAGATGCCTTTAAATGTCTGAAGGTTTTTTTTAAGATTACCTTTTTGCAAAGCCATCAATTAGCATAAATCTGTTTGTACTTGAAAGGGAGGTTCTGCACACACACGTGTTTCCATTTATAACCTCCTCATTACTTCCACTAAAAATTAATCAGAAATATGAGTAATTCATTCAGATCGTCCCTTTGCAAATTTAACTGTAATATAATGTTGTTTGCTCTTAATTTGCTGTATGCTTAACAAGCTCTATGAAATGAATGTGATTTTAAAAGTAAAAACATCCTGTTTCAAATGAAAATGAGTAAACTTCAAAATGGGATCTGAATCTCAAGGGAGTTAAAACTGGGGATTGCAGAATGCTTAAAAATCAACATCCTTGAATCGATCTCTGATTAGGGGAGAAAAGAGATACTGTGCTAAAATGAAGTGAATTGAGATGAGGCTATAATATTTCAGTTATAGTCTTGCGTTTTCTGCTCACTGGGAGAGGGTCTGCAGATTGGGTATATTTCTACTAGGCATTGCCATTATGCCACTACTGGCTGGCATCTCTGAGATAGTCAAGGTCATAAATGGAGAAAGATGGTGAAGCTAATCTCATTAGGCAGCCCTAAACCTAAATCTCAATGACAGTTTGCTGCTGCTGTTGTAAAACTCCCAAGACAGAATGCTTTACCCATGACAGTTTGAAATTGCAGCCGTGTGTGAATGGTTTGAATCAGACTTATGACCCTGAATCCCGGAAGTCATAAAGAGGAGACATGTGAGTCAGATAATAATTGTTATTTTTATTTTATTATCATTACTGTTATTCCTGTGATAGGCTGAATGATGGCTCCCTGAGGACCTTCCACATCTTGATCCCTGGAGCTTTTGAGCATTATCTTCTATGGCAAAAGGGACTTTGCCGTTGTGATTCAGTTAAAGCTCCTGAGATGGGGAGATTGTGCAGGATTATTCCAGTGGCACAGTGTCATCATCAGGTCCCTGTAAGAAGGAAACAGAGGAGTCAGAGTTGGACAGAAGTGACGTGGCCATGAAAGCAAAGGTACAGAGAGAGATTTGAAGCGTCTACCCTGATGGTTATGGAGACAGAGGAGCTGGGACCCAAAGGTTACCGATGACCTCTAGAAATTAGAATGAGGAAGGAAGTGGACACTCTCCCGGAACCTCCAACAGTGACCAGGACAGCAGGTGCCGTGAGTTTAGCCCAGTGAGCCTTATTTCAGACTTCCAGCCTCTAGAGCCATTGGGGATATGTCTGTGTTGTTTTAATCCCAAGTTGTTACAATAGCCAGAGGTAACTAACACAGTTACCATTGTATTAGTTACCATTGTAATACAATTAAAATTATAATAATGTATGCAATTTTATACAATTACAGTTTTATTAGTTACAGTTGTAGTCACTGTTGTTATTCAGCATGTCCAGCTCTTTGCAACCCCATGGACTGCAGCATGCCAGGCTTCCGTGTCCTTCCCTGTCTCCCGGAGCTTGCTCAAACTCATGTCCATTGAGTCAATGATGCCATCCAACCATCTCGTCCTCTTTCGCTCCTTTCTTCTCTTGCCCTCCATCTTTCCCAGCATCCAGGTCTTTTCTAATGAGTCAGTTCTTTGCATCAGGTGGCCAAAGTATTGGAGCTTCAGCTTCAGCATTAGTCCTTACAATGAATATTCAATTCAGGGTTGATTTCCTTTAGGATTGATTGATCTTCTTGCTGTTCAAGGGACTGTCAAAGGTCTTCTCCAACATCACAGTTCAAAAGTATCATTCTTGGCATTCAGCCTTCTTTATGGTTCAACTCTCATATCCATACATGACCACTGGAAAAACCATATCTTTGACTATACGAGCCTTTGCTGGCAAAATGATGTCTCTGCTTTTTAATATGCTGTCTAGGTTTGTCATAGCTTTACTTTCGAGGAGTAAGTGTCTTTTAATTTCATGGCTGCATTCACTGTCTGCAGTGATCTTGGAGCCCAAGAATTACAATAATTACAATTATAATATAATAATGAAAATGTGTTGCGTCTCTACTCTGTAACAGACAATAATGCACGGGCTTTGTGTGTACTTTCTGACCATCACAATGACCCTTGGATCAGAGGCCTCGTGCTACCAGCTTGGAAGTGGCAGGGCTCAGATTTGGGCCAGGTGTGCTGGGACAATCCCCACTTCACGCTTTTTCTCAAAATCAGGCACGTTTTCTTTGCCCTTCATGAGATCTGCTCACTGCCGTTAATGGTTGACACTTAAAAGTTAAGATATTTCACATAAAACTCAGATTTCTGTGTCATCTTGAAAAGGGAAAAGGTCCCGCAGCTCTCACCCCGATGTGGCCACCTTCGGAGACGCCCCCCTCTGGGGGGCCGGGGTCTTCATTTCCCCGAGGCCCCCGCCTCCCCTGGCCCCCCGGCAGGTGGCTCCCGGCGCTGTGGCCGGTGAAGTCCTGCCTGTATCACTACACGTCCGCTTCCTGTTGCTAGGTGACAAAGCCACAAACTGCGCCCCAGAACAGCACACATTTGTGACGTCATAAATGGTCACCGCGCGTCAGTAGTGCTGACGTGGCTCACCTGGGCCCTCAGCCTCAGCGCCTCACAAGGCTGAGCTGCGCTAGGCCAGGGGGCCCAGCCTGCGGGATCTCATGCCGGACGGCCTGAGGTGGAGCGGGTGTAATGATAACAGAAGCAAAGTTCACAATAAATAGAGTGACTTAAATCACCGCTCCCCCCAGTCCACGGAAAGGTTGTCTTCCACAAAACCGGGCCCTGGCGCCAGAAAGGCTGGAGGCTGCGGCTGTGGTCTTATCCCAAGGTTAGACTGGGGAGGGGAGGGGAGGGGAGAGGAGGGCCCGCGGGGAGGGCCCGCCCACAACCTCGGGCCGCCCACAACCTCAGGCCGCCCACAGCCTCGGGCCCGCGGGGAGGGCCCGCCCACAGCCTCGGGCCGCCCACAACCTCGAGCCGCCCACAACCTCGAGCCGCCCACAACCTCGCTGGTTGTCGGTGGACGTTGATTCCTGGGGGCTGCAGGATTTAAGCGCCCCAGTTTCCTGCTGGCTGGCGGACGAAGGCCGTCCTCGCTCCCAGAGGCTGCCCTCCGTTTCTTGCCATCTTCCTGCTTATTTCATCAAAGCCAGCAAAGAAGACTCCCCTTCACCCTGAGGGCCACGACCCTATGTGGCCCCGTCATGATCGCGACATCCCGTCACCCCACAGGGGCTCTTGGCTGGAAGCGAGTCACAAGTGCTTCCTGCGGTGGAGGGACGGGACCCCACAAGAGTGTGCACGCATGGAGGAGATCGGAGGCCACCTCACTGTCTGTCTCCACAGCTGCAAACTTCTGGAGTGATGTTTAGTGTTCCTACTTCATGGTGTTTTGCTAATAATCCTATTTGTTTATAAAGCCTCTGCTAAGTGACAGGCTCTTCAATAACAGCAGCCATACCAGTCGTCAAGCCGGACACTTTACTGACCTTTTCTCTATAATCATGACAGTATCTCTGTGAAGTAGATTCATTCACTCATTCGCATTCATTGTTCACTTATGAATATTTACTGAGGATGTAATCTGCTTTGGGGCTTCCGCAGTGGCTCCGTGGTAAAGAGTCCGCCTGCCAATGTAGGAGACGTAGGTTCGATCTCTGGGTTGGGAAGATCCCCTGGACAAGGATATAGCCACCGACTCTGGTATCATTGCCTGGAAAATCCCATGGAGAGAGGAGCCTAGTGGGCTGCAGTCCATGGGGTTGCAAAAAGAGTCAGACACGACTTAGCCACTGCAGCAACAACAGTCTGCTGCTGTGTGCTCTAGGATATAGCGGTAATCGACAGGTAAAGCCCATGATCCCACGGGACTCACCATTCAAGGGAGGATTATTCATGACCCTTGACCTGGAAGGAATCTCTCCAGATGCTCACAGCGGTGAGGTCACTTGCCTGCAGCTGTAGAGCTCATTACTGCGGGGGCCAGGGATGCAGGATCTTCTATGTGGTTCATTTTCAAACTTTTTATTTTATGTTGGAGTATAGCCTATAACAATGTGCGATAGGTTCAGGTACTCAGCCATACGCGTGTATCCATTCTCCCAGACCCATGAGAGCGGAGTTTATGTGGTTCTTAAATGTCTGCCTGTGGCCACAATGCCTTCCTCTCCAGAGGGTTTTGAAGCCCTTCTGTTTCTCTTATGTCCACACTGTCTTAGCATTTTCAAGTTACCCTGAATATCAGAGTACCTTTCAGAAATTGGTATCAACTTGAAGTATATCTTACAAAGTTACTGTTCCAACAAACCCCGTTTCTTTTGGTGTTTTCGGCACCAGATAGCTGTCCTCTTTCTCGTAACTATCCCCGCTCTGTTTGTGAATCCCGTGTGCTCTGATTCACTCTAAGGATGGCGCGGAGGAGGGTGGGTGGGCCTGGGGTGTTCGGGGAGGACTGACCGGTCATGAGATGGGGTGGCTGGAGCTGTTTGCTCGATGGCTGGCAGCTGCCTCGCTGGAGCGGCGACAGGGAGACTCTTGGGGACACTTCGGGACTTCCCTGAGCGCCCGGCTATTTTTGCCACCTTGGAGATCAGTCCTGTGAGCGTCTAATTTTGGAGTGAGGAGTGGCAGTGTGTGGGAGGTCCGTCATTCCTTGACCCGGCCTGTCATTTTTAGAATTTCCTTCAAGGCGAGAGGGAGGCAGTGGAGAGTGACTGCAATCTGGCGGCTCCCTGGGTGGCTGTAGGTTTGGGTTCCCCAGGGGTGACATTGAGGCCCCGGAGTGACGTCTCCCCCTTCCTCCGCAGGCCCGACTGTGCCCCCAGGTTTGAGAGTTTAATCCAAGCTGTTTCTGCGTTCCCTCTGTTTTCATTTGCTTGTTTAACTGATAGATTTATTTCCATGTTTGGTTTTGCAAATAAAATTTGATAATGAATTTGTAGAGTTCAAGTGAAACTCTTTTACAGTTCTGCAAACCAAAATAATTTATATTCAGCCTCATTTAAAAAATTATAGTCAGCACATTTTTAAAAAAATACAGAAGACATCAAAGAAAGCATAGAATCAATTTCACTACTTCTCAGACTGAAAAGTCTGAGCTTTTTGTGCAGGGATTGTTATTTGGGGACTGTTACGCTGGGATTTTTATGCGGGGACTTTTATGTATGAACAAGCTTTTCATGACTTTGTCCCCATCTCTCTGTCCACAGAAAGTCAGTTTTTGCCTCTTTTTGTGTTTATAGACTCTAGTTAATTGGGTTAAATTACAGATTTCTTTTTTTTTTCTTATAGCGTTTTTCTTAAAGCAGTTATCAACTTTTTTCCACTCCTAAAATAAATCCTTTTTATATCCTGGTAATATTAATTATAGCTCAAAAATATTTTGTCAAATACCTATCTATTGCTTGCTTGCAAAGTAGATCTTATAGAGGGCATAAAATAAATTGTGAAAAAATCTTTTGCATCTTTAAAGAAGCTTGAATTTAGATAAGTTATGAATTTAAACCCTTCAAAACATGCAACAGTATAATTCTGTGATTCAATTTGCTGTAGTCCCTCAAAGGGCAGTTTGTCACTCTGATCAGGATTAAACTGATCAGAACTGAATTCAGGGACTCCCCCGGTGGTCCAGTGGTTAAGACTCCATGCTTCCCCTGAAGGGGTCACAGGTTCAATCACTGGTCACGGACGTTCCACGTGCCGAGGTGCAGCCAAAACAATGAAAACTTCAGGCAGCTCTTTACTCAGCAACAGTACTTCCAGGGATTTACCCTAAACATGCACCAGCAGAAGCAAAGATAATGTGGACACGCCTGGAGGGAGTCACAGAGATGAGGAAAGGCAGGACAGCAGGCAGTGTGCACGCACTCTTTCCCACCCTGACCCTCACAGTGCTCTGTGAGCCCTGAGAGTGGATGTGTGGCGGGAGAGTAACGTCCCGGCCTGTGTTGGTTACTGTTGGCGAGCGGGGCTGTGACCCGAGGGACTGGGAGGGGGCTTTTACGTCAGTGTTTCACTGCGTGTTTTTCTCTAACACTAATTTTTTAGACTGTCTACACACTTTTTAGAAGTTTATTCACTTCTGGCTCTGCTGGCCCTGTTGCCTCGAGGGCTTTGCCTCTACTTGCGGCGAGTGGGGGCGGCTCTGAGTGTGGTGTGGGGGCTTCTCTTGCAGAGCGCAGCCTCTGGGACACGCGGGCTCCAGTAGTTGCAACTCCCAGGGCTCTAGGCGCAAGCTCAACAGCTGTGGCAGCCGGGCTTAGCTGCTGCTCTGCGCGGGGGTCTTCCTGGACCAGGGATCGAACCCATGTCTCCTGGAGGACGCTCTACCACTGAGCCTCCAGGGTAGCACCTGTAATTATTTATAGAAACAGTAGCTGAACTTCTGGCCTGGGCAGAATGAGCTGATACACCGCTGAGAAAGAGGAAGGGCTCGCCCCCTGAACGGCGTAGCAGTGCTTGGTAAGAAAGAACAGGTTTTGAAAGCTTGGCAGGGACGTTTCCAGGTGCTAGAAATGTGGTCTCCATCAAGGGATAAGATGATCTTTGCGGAGAAGTTTGTGCCTGAGCTGAGTTTTCGGATGAACCAGAGGTAGCTGTGAGCGACTGCTGCTGAAGATACTGGTGACTGGGAAGTTCGCTCGGAACTTGCTTTGTGCCAGGAGCTCTGCTGACAGGAGACATGTGTGAGGGCCTCATCTTCACTCTTAGCTCGGCTCCGCTGACGTGGGTACTGTCAGCCCATGTTTATAGCCAGCGAGTTTGAAGCCTGGACATGCAGATTGAAATGATGGTGCCAAGACTTAAACCCAGGTGTTCGTACCTTCAGTATCTACAGGTTAGCTACTGGGCTCTTCTCAGCAAAAATTAATTTTTTTCCCCTCAGAATTCATTTATTTAAAGATAGAATGCAGCTATTTGAAATCATGGAACACAGTATCAACACAGAATAAAGTTGTGGAATTGAATTTTTATATTTCATTTATATTAATAAATATATTCAAAGGAGCAAATGTAGCTTTTAAGATTTATTAAGTTACTAATGGCACAAGTAACTAAGAGTTTCTAAGTTAAGAGTGATACTGCCTGATTTTCAAGTTAAAAGATAATAATAATATTTCAATTGGATGACAGCAAATGCAAAAGCATGTTTTGAACTATTATAATACATGTAAAGGGTAAAGAATCTGCCTGCCCATGTAGGAGATTCGAGTTCGGTGCTTGGGCCGGGAAGAGCCCCTGGAGAAGGAAATGGCCACACACTCCAGTATTCTTGTCTGGGAAATCCCATGGACAGAGGAGCCTGGTGGGCTGCAGTCGGTGGGGTCACAGAGACTCAGACACGATTTAGGAACTAAACAGCAACACTATATAAGGTATTGGGAAGATGGTATTTTTTAAAGAGTGAATTAGTTCCCTGTGTTTAAAGTGGAAGATTTCACATAAAACACATGGTTCTGTCTTTTGAGAAAACGAGAATATCTGGTGATCCTGTACCTGCCTGAGTCAAAATTGAATAGCAGCTCTCATTCTGAGATGCTGACTGCTCTTCCTTTCCTCTTTTTTTTTAAATTTTATTAATTTATTTTATTTCTGGCTGTGCTGGGCCTTCATTGCTGCGGGGGCTTTCTCTTGCTGTGGCAAGCAGACTGTGCCTGCTTGGACTTCTCACTCCTTGGCTTCTCTTGCTGTGGAGCACAGGTAGGTGTGCGGGCTTCAGGAATCACAGCACCCGGCTCAGTGGTTCCGGCTCGGGCTCCAGAGCCCAGGCTAGGGCCTGTGACACCCGGCTCAGTGGTTACCACACGGGGGCTCCAGAGCCCAGGCTAGGGCCTGTGGCACCCAGCTCAGTGGTTCCGGCACGGGGTCCAGAGCCCAGGCTGGGGCCTGTGACACCCGGCCCAGTGGTTCCGGCTCGGGCTCCAGAGCCCAGGCTGGGGCCTGTGACACCCGGCCCAGTGGTTCCGGCACGGGCTCCAGAGCCCAGGCTAGGGCCTGTGACACCCGGCCCAGTGGTTCCGGCACGGGCTCCAGAGCCCAGGCTAGGACCTGTGACACCCGGCCCAGTGGTTCCGGCACGGGGTCCAGAGCCCAGGCCAGGGCCTGTGACACCCGGCCCAGTGGTTATCACACGGGGGCTCCAGAGCCCAGGCCAGGGCCTGTGACACCCGGGCTTAGTTGTCCCACGGCATGTGGGATCTTCCTGGAGCAGGGACCGAACCTGTGTCTCCTTCATCTTTACCACTGAGCCACCAGGGAAGCCTGCTTTAGCTTTCTGCAGTTCCTGTCATTTCTTGCTGTCTCTGGGCCTCTGGAGGGGACAAGGCCCTCTGTGTCACCATCATCTCGGGGCTTGGCACACGGCTCACTGACGTTTTGCTGAATGAACAAAAGAGGGTCGAATAGATTTTATGAGCTCAGGGAAAAAGAGAAACGAAGCCAGAAGCCCAGATCCCATCTCCCCTCCAACGCCAAACACGGCCAAGGCTCCAAGTGAGTTTGCTCTGAGAGGCCGCTGGAAACAGTCCCAGAGGTTATCAGTTTCCGTGTCCAGCTAGGCAAGGAGGCATAAAAAGTTACAGAAGCGAAGGGAGGGCTCATTCTACTTTATGCACACGGCCGAGAATCCAGACGGCTCTGAGTGAACGGATGCAAATCACTTTCCTTCCGTGAAAATAACCGTTTGAGCGCATCTGGAGCTCACCAAAATGCTGTATTTGGAAATTTGGCCCCAAACGCTGGATTCCACCACGGTCTCTTTATCAAAGCTGTGGGCGACAGCGCGGGCGTCGGCTCAGCTGGCGTTCTGCTCGCCAAGCGGAGTCACGGCTGCAGTGTTTCCCTCCGCTGTCTTTCTCTCTTGCTCATGTCTTCTCTCTCCTTCTCTTTTGTAACACTCAAGGAGTAAGCCTCTGTCCACTCTCTTTCCTTCACAGCTCAGTCATATTCTGTTTGTCTCAGTAACATTTCGATGGTGGGAACACCCTCAATTTTGCTCCAAGAATTAGAACAAGGGAAAGAGCTGGAGAAAGCTAAGACAGCTCTTTGAGTCGTGCCTGCCAAACATCCGGCAGAGCTGGTCAGGGTTTGGCGGTCCAGGGGAGCGGGTTTCCTTAGAAAGCCCAGGATGGCCACCTGTCTTGCAGACAGTCGATTTCCACCCTAGAGCAGCGCCCGGGACAGTGGGGCTCGCTGCGAGCTTCGGCCCCTCAAGCCCCCGGGGCCTTCCCAGCTCTGTGCACCTCCTCCAAACAGCTGCCATTTCTCTAAGCTCTGGAGCTTTCACTTCCACAAGAAAATGTGTTTCCAGACTTCAGTGAACAGGATGTGAGCCCATCGTTAAGGTCTTCATGACACCCTCACCGCTTCCTCAGGAAATGCACCGGGTCCCCTCTGGGCCTCGGCTCCGGATGAGAAGGCCAGGTCTCACCCCCTGGCCGGCATCCTTCCCAACCCTGTGTCCTTGGGCAGGTCATGTCTCCACCTTCTCTGTGTGTCCCCCGTCCTGTGAAAAAGGAGGTTGCGTTAGTACACACCTCGCTGGGGGCTTAAAGCGTGAGATTGGCCGAATCGTGGCTGCAGCTGCCAAAGACAAGTCAACCCGAGTTGTTAATGCTGACTGGGAGCGTAAATGAACTCGACTCCAACACATTTTTTTAAACGTTTTTTGGAATATAATCGCCTTACGATGTGTTAGTTTCTGCTCTACAATGAAGTGAATCGGCTATATGTAGGGTGTGATCCCTGGGTCGGGAAGATCCCCTGGGGAAGGAAATGGCACCCACTCCAGTATTCTCGCCTGGAGAGTCCCATGGACAGCGGGGCCTGGCGGGCCACAGCCCGTGGGCTCGCGGAGAAGCGGCATGATGGGGGACTGGGCGCACACGCCCCCCTCCCGAGCCTCACTCCCGCCCCCACCCACCCCGGCCGTCACAGAGCGCCGGGCCGAGCGCCGCGGGCTCAGCAGCGGCCCACTGGCTGTCTGTCTTACACGTGGGACTGTTTATATGTCAACTCTACTCCCCCATTTCATCCCACCTAAAGTTTTTTTTAAAGAGAGACTCTTGGGATAAAGCAGAACCTCTTAGCGGTCTGCTGGGGTGGAGGTGGGCAGGGCAGAGCAGGCGGGCATCCCCCGAGAGCCATCCTCTCTGGACTGTTGGCACATCGCTTTCATGGGAACTGTGAGCAGGAACCGAACACTGTTCACCAGGTGGGAAAACAAAGCGAGGCACAGCACTGGCTGAGTCAGAGAGGATGAGGGACCAGAGTGGCTCTTCATCCACAGCCTGGTTCACACTTTCCGTCAAGCCCGCCAGCGTGCCCGCCCGTGACTCAGTCATTCAGCAGCTTTTACCAAGTGCCTGCCGTGTGCTGTCGTCCAGATCACGCCCTGTGCGGGGTGTGTGAGCGTGGATGAGGCGGCTTCTCCAGGGAAGGGGAGCTCTGATCGCAACTGGCTCTGCTCTCCTCTGTTGAGGAGGTGGCGCCGTTGTGCATGCAGACAGTGATGGGATCCCAGCTGGGCTCTGACCTGGCGCCCTGGCCATTTACTATACAAGGCGGAAAAGGCCGCCCACTCCGGCCTTCTTGCCGGGAAAGGTCCGTGGACAGAGCAGCCTGGGAGGTTGCAGGCCCTGGGCTCGCCGAGTCAGATATCACTCAGCGAATAAACACATGCACACACACCTGGGGAACAGACGACCTGTGTTTATTTATTTTTAATTTCCAGCTCCCAGCAGAGTGACTGGCGTGTAAATGACGCCCAGGGTATAGAAATGCACGCCGTGAGGGAGTGCATGAATCAAAGCGCCAAGTGCAGAATTCGCTGAAAGCGGTGAGGGGAGGCAGGGTGCAGGCAGGGGGCGCGTGAGTGGAAACCCGTGTTTGGAGGCTTCAACTCACGGAGGGACAATTAAAGTTGGGATGAGCAGCTCCATCTGGCCTGGTGCCGCTTTATTTTGTTTAATTTTCACAACTATCCTTGGAGATGGGGGTTGGTTTTTGAATTCTATTTATCTTTACATAAGTACATGTGTGGAAAATTTAACTAACTGCAAAAATATGATCACATTGGTGGTGATGTGTGCTGTTTCTGATTTTCCTTTTTATTGTTGGTTTCCATGCCCCTTTCCCCTGTTTAGCAACTCCTGAAGCTTAAAAGTATGTCCTTACTTTTCCACGCTTTCCTCTGTACTCACGTCATGCTATGTAGAAATCTATACCTACACCCAGAAGATTACGTACACACTTAGATACCTACACAAGATATGAGTCTCTGGGGATCCTTGTTGGTTTTATAAAATCATGATCATTTTACACATTTAAAAAACGGCACCCTGGTTTTCTCACTCAGCAATAAGTACTTAATGGAAATAGTTCAGAGTCATGTAGCATAGGTCTGACTCGGGTTGGCAAACCATGGCTGATGAGCAAAATCTAGTCTGTGCCTGTTTTCATGAATACGGTTTTATTAGAACACAGCTGTCCCCATCCATTTTTATATTGTCACGGCTGCTTTTGCATGGAAACAAAGGAGGGGGTTCTTAGCCACCGCAGAGACTGGACAGCCTGCAAAGCCAAAGGCCATTAATATCTGGCCTTGACAGAAAAGTTGGCCAACCTTGGTCTCATTCATTCTTTTTAATGGAATGAATTTTATTGGCAACATGATCAGGTCCATTTCGCAGAGGGGGATCGGAGGCTCCATGGCTCACAGTCAGCAAGTGAAGAGCCAGGACAGGACCAGGGAGCCCAGGATGTGTGTCAGTGGGAGCTGAATGGAGGCTTCGGTAGGAGAGAGAGGCTGTCTAGGGCCCAAGTGTGAGTGTGGCTGCGGTGTGGGTGGAGGTGAGAGGTGCGGGAGCAGGAGAGGGGGCCCCAGGGGTAGTGGTTCCCCGCCTTCCGTGGGAAGCAGAGTCCCCGAGAAGGCTCACCCAGCCCCAGGCGGGTGGGCTCCGCCTGCAGGGTTCCTGAAGGTCTGGGTGATGCGCTGGGATCTGAATGTCTAACACGTTCTCGGGTGATGCTGACGCTGGCCCGGGGACCACACTGTGAGGACGACGACTCTAAATGACTGAGAATTTGGCTCCTTGGCCCCTGGAGGAGATGACAGGAGCTAGAGCGCGGTGGGCGCCGCCTGCTCTGATGCCCGTCATACCCACAGAAACCCGCAGACAGACTGAAATCGGCGATCGCTCAGTGACCACCCGTGGCGCTGAGATCACAGGTGTCAATACAGGCGCAGTGGCCTGCCGGTCTTCACGAGCATCTCAGCAGGATGTGTTCATGGGGGTTCATTGTTAACGAAAGCGAGAACATGTGGTTACGCTCTTGCTGGAGAAAGCTGCCTCCTTTTAAGGCCTCGTTCCTCCGCCAGCAGGGGAGTGCACCTGTCCAGCAGGTGGAGGAAAGATGGGTGTGAGAACCTCTCTGCGGACCTGCGTACGCCTCTAGGACGATTCACCGCTTCTCATCAACCCGCAGTGATTACAGGACTTGTCCCACAGGGTTACAGAACTTGTTCAGCGGCATCTGTACCTCCTTCCAGAGGGTTTGGTGCCCAGCACTTAGCATAGCAATTAGCATCTTAGGCGGTTTGTGTTGATTAAACGAATGCGCTTCATCAAGCACAGAGAATCCCAAAGAATGCAACAAAGGTAGTTATCTCAATGGGTTACTCCCAGCACGAAACCAAACAAGATATATCTGCTAGCACTTTACTAGGGTGTTTGATATACCTTAGAAATATAGATTTCTCAAACTGGGTAAATAGGTCGCGTGCTACACAAATACATGCTTGATTTTTATGTCTTAAAAAAATATTGTCTAAGACTGTTGTTCTCTTTTAAAAGAGACATTTGATACGGATTTTGTAGAAATAAACAATGATTTAAAGCTTCTGTTCAAAGCATGTTTACGTTCATGAGGTATTTGGAGCACTTCTCTCTGGTTAGAGTTTTGAAATTATGTTTACGCTTTGTTGGGAGCTCTTTTCTCGTCTCCTTTCAGTTTCTCCTTGGTCTCACTTTCTTGTGTCATCTGGAGAGGATCAAGGGGGTGGGGTTGGGGAGGAAGGGATCTATAAAGTGACAGTGTGTGAAGTGGGGAGAGATTTCTTCTCTACAGGCTTGTTCTTGCAGGAGTGGGGGGTACTTACACATTACTCAGTGCTTTATTCATAGTTTCAAAGTTCTTTAATGCATGGAATGGTATGCAACAGAGGGTGGGAGCTGTGATTTCTCTTGAGACTTCAAAAGAAGACTTTTGGATTAAAAGAGTTGATTCGTACGTGATAGAAAATGCAAATGGTACAAAAGAATGCACCGTGTGTAATCAACTTCTTTCCCGTGCTTAATGCCTCTTCGGTCCCCAATTTATGTTCTTGGAAGTGAACACTTACCAGCTTCATTTGCATCCTTCCAGAACATTGTATCACTTAATAGATACAAATGTATCTATTTATTAATAGGTTCATTCATTTTATGAGTACCACACCCTCTTAGGAGGCAGTACAGCAAAGAACAAGAAAGAGTCCTTGTCTTCAGAGAGTTTGCTCATTATTGTGGGTGATGAGATGATCATCAGTAGATAATAAACAAAACTGTATCAAGAGTTGGTGAATGCTCTGGGCATGGCAGTGTAGAGGGGGAGAGGAGGAAGGGGACGTGTTGCTCTGATGAAGCAAGACTCTGGCAGAGAGGAGGGAAAGAGAAGTGAAATTTCCAAGGGCCAGTTGTTCTAGGCAGAGGGGACCATACTCGCAGAGGTGCTGAGGCAGCTCTGTTCTTTGCTTGTTCAAGTCCAAAGCCATGACTTTGAAACATGAATGAGAAGAGGGCTAGGAGGTGTTGTCCAGAAATAAGTAGGTACCAAGTCCTAGAGGACCTTGCAGCTGTGGTCCAGACTTTGGATTTTGCGTGCGGTGAGTTGGGAAATCACCGGAGGGTTCTGAGTGCCCAGTGCTGTCGTTACTATTGAAGGGGGCACTCTGGCAGCTGTTTGGGAAAGACTGGGATGGGTGAGGCGAGAGTAGAGGACAAAGCCAAGCTCAGGACTGTTTCCATCATCAAGGCATCCAGGAGAGCGCTAAGGATGTGGATTGGATGGTGGGGGGGGGGTAGTGGATAGAGAGTGGAAGCTGGGTACGTTCTGAAGAACAGGGTTTGCTGGTGGCTGGACTCTCATGTAGGATAGGGTGTAAACAAGTGCTCCGAGGGTTTCTCTTCTTTAAGCAGAGCAGTGGGTCAAATGGAAGAAGCATTTACCCGGAAGGGGAAGAACTGCAGAGAGTGGAGCCTGAGAAACAGTGCCTTGGGTTTGTGTGTGTTCAGTGAGAGCCTAGCTCTGCTGGGTCCCTTGTGGCTCAGATGGTGAAGCATCTACCTGCCATGCAGGAGACCAGGTTCGATTGCTGAGTCAGAGCCTGCTGGACATTTGGTGGAGGTGGGGAGCAGGCTGTGAAATACAGGACTCTGAGGTTTCAGGAAGAGATCAGAGTCACAGATACACGTTTGAGAAGCATCACAGTGGATCGATGGTATTTAAATCTGCCCCAGTGATGAGTTCTCCCCGTGAACATGCATGCATAAGTAATTGCAGCCCTTTGAGTTTAGAATTGTTTCACATCACTTCAGAAAAGGTCTACATTTTGCTTTTTAATGACTAACCTGTTAGTCTGTTGCATAGGTATATAGTAATGTGAAGATAAGACTGCTTCATTTAAAAATAATAAAAAAATTACCAACCCATCTACTTTTCTGAGGTTAGTCACATTTTAAAGTAATTTTTGAGTCAGTCTAAAATTCAATTTGACATGTAAAATAAAATGAACATTTTAAAAATAAAAAAATACTGGTCATTGGAATAATTGTCATAGAGTGGGTCTTAAAGTAAAAATTATAGTTAGTAGGGAAAAAATGTTATAAAAGGAGATTTGGTCACAATTTAGTCCCTCCATCTTATCTGGCAAATTTAAAATGGTTAGGAAAATGAACAAGTATAGTGCAACCAAAGTACGGGCTATGATGCAGACATTAAGATGACAGCGTAGAAGATGGCAGCATTGGGAACATTAAGATACATTTACAATATATGAAATGAGAAAGCGGGCAGTGTGACACTGTACACATTATCCTATGCTCAGTATTTCATTCCTGCCTAACTTTTGTCGACCCCATGGACTGTGGCCTGCCAGGCTCCTCTGTCCATAATTTCCCAGGCAAGAACACTGGAGTGGGTTGCCATTCCCTTCTCCAGGGGATCCTCCTGACCCCAGAGATCAAACCCAGGTCTCATATTGCAGTCAGGTTCTTCACTGTCTGAACCACCAGGGAAGCCCCATTAATGACCAAAGGAGGTTAAAGAACCAGTCTGGAGCCAGACCATCATTAGTGGCAGATCCAGACTTCAACCCCAGTTTCCTGACTCTAGAGTTGGGCTCTTAACATAGTGGAAAACTTTTCCCCAGATTGATTGATCCAAAGTGGATGAATAACATAGGACATGAATGCATGTGCGCATGCTCGATCCTGTCCAACGCTGAATTAGACCCCATGGACTGTAGACCCCACGGTCTTCTGTCCTTGGGGTTTTCCTGGCAAGAATACTGGAGTTGGTTGTCATTTCCTTCTCCAGGGGATCTTCCAGACCCAGGGATCGAACCCACGTCTCCTGCATTGCAGTTGGATGCTTTATCACTGAGCCGCCAGGGAAGCACTAACATAGGACAGTGCTTCTCAAAGTGTGGCCCCTGGAGACCAGTACAATCTGAATTATCTGGAAACTTGGGGAAAATGCAAATCCCCACTGATGAGCCCTCCAGCTGATTCTTGCTAAAGCTGGAGAGCTCACAGGATGGCTGACCCAGGGGCCAGAGAGCATAGGTAGCGTCTCTTCTCACATGTGATTTCCACAGGAGGTGAAGGCATCGCTCAGGAGGCTCGGCGGAGGCCGTGCGTGAGCTGAGGGTGGTGTCGCTGGTGCAGCTGGGTTTGGGTGGAGCGAGAGAAAGACTGAAATGTGGGTTTCTTTTAGAACCTCGTTTTACTTTTCCTCTCTTGGACTGAATCGTTCCTTCTGGTTCAACTTTGCCCACATGTTGTGCTTAAAATACCCAGAGAAAATAAGTGGCTTTATATATGCGGCCCTAAACTGAGGCTACTACCAGAATCAGAGGAGCTTTGGAAGCCTCCATCCGAGCAGACACTCAGCGTCGATGCAGCTGTGACTCACAGCCCAGCCTTACTGCTGACATCGTGTCCCTGGGCAGCGACTTCAGGGCGCGGTGGAGACAGTGGAAATCACGGGTGGTGTGCGTACGCAGGGCGGCCACTGGCAGAGGCCCCACGGGAGTTAACCGGAAGGCGCAGCCCGATGGGAGCTCAAGAGTCTGAGGAGGAGGGGTTGGGTCTTGAAGCCGCCGTCTGTTTTGTGATGACGTGTGCCGGCTTCTGAACGGCTCCAGGACGTGCCACAAACACAGCGTGTGAGCGTGCTTGTGATGGCTTACGGCAGCAGTCACCTCCCCTCGCGCTGGTCGGTTCTGCAGAACAGTGCTTTGCTGTGAAACCAGACGGAGCCCAGGGCAGGGCGGCCTGGTGGCGGGTGTCGGGCTGTGGCTGGGTCTTGGCCCCCGGCCCGCGCACCTGGTCGCAGACTCATCAAAGGGGCCCCAGGCAATGGGGAAGCGTGAGCCAGGCCACGGGAGGGGCGGGAACCAAAGGGCGGCTGGCACACAGTGGTCCTAGGGGGCCTTCTCTCCCAGGAGGGCGGCTACGGTTTGCCAATTATTGGGAGAAACGGGGCCTTGACAATAAGCACGTCCCTCACTGGGTTTTGGGAGGTTTTTAAAGGAATCTGTCTGTGGTGTTGACTGTGACAGCAATGGGGACCATGTTTCAGCCAGTTTTTACTCAAATTTAAGTGTGACTTCCGCTGCAACTGTTTGGCTGCTGGTGGTGGTGGTTTAGCCTCTAAATCACATCTGACTCTTTGTGACCTCGTGGACTGTAACCCACCAGACTCCTCTGTCCATGGACTTTCCCATGCAAGGATATTGGAGTGCGTTGCCACTTCCTTCTCCTGACCCAGAGATCGAACCCCTGAGTCCTATAGTGGCAGATGGATTCTTTACCACTGAAGCACCTGGGGAGCCTTTGACCAGAAGTAGCCACCCGCTACCTCATTACATCATGCTTTATAAAAAACAAATAGTTCATATACTACTATCTGATTTTATTTTTTTGAGGACAGCTATATTGAGACATAATTCACATATCATACGATACACCCGTTTAAACCTTACAATCCAGTGGTGTTAATATAGTCATGGAATTGTGAAACCATCAACACAGTCAACTCCAGAACGTTTTCATCACCCCAGAAAGAAACCCGTCTCCTTATCCATCATCCACCCAGCTTTGGGCAACCACCAGTATACTTTCTCTGCATTTTCCTGTCCTGGACATGGCATATAAATAGAATCATATGCTGTGTGGTCTTTTGCAAGTGGCTCTTTCACTCAGCATCATGTTCTCAACTTCTCCATGTTGTGGAGGGGAAGCTGGTGGCCCAGTGGTAAAGAAGCTACCTGCCAATGCCAGAGTGCAGGAGACAGAGGTTCGACCCCTGGGTGGGGAAGATCCCCTGGAGGAGGAGATGGCAACCCCCTCCAGTATTCTTGCCTGGAGAATCGTATGGACAGAGGAGCCTGGAAGGCTACATTCCATGGGATCGCAGAGTCGAACAGGACTGAGCGCAACTAAGCAAGCATGCATGTTGTGGCATGCTTCAAGACTTCATTACTTAAAAAAAATTATTATTTATTTAGTAGGTCGTGGTAGCAGCATGCAGGGTCTTTAGTTATGGCATGTGGGATCTAGTTTCCCGAGCAAGGATGTAACCTGGCTCCATGCACTGGGAGCTCCGAGTCTTAGCCACTGGCCCACCATGGAAGTCCCTAGTGCGTCATTCCTTTTTATGGCAGCCTGTTTCTTTCTTATTTGTTTGGTTTTACTGTCGTCTCTCTAGGAAGGGATTTTCCACGGGAAGGGAGACTGGGAGGTTCAGACACGAGGGGGATGCGTCCCGTGTCTCACCAGTCACCTGGAGCACAGCCGGGTGGGAACCCCGGTTTCCTACCCCGGGATCGACCCCCGGCCACCCCCAGCGGCACAGCGCTACCTGTGTCCTTGAAACCCCACCAGCTCCATCCGTTGATCTCAGACCACCGGGCAGCATCAGAGCTCACTCAGACTGGGCAGGGAAGAGACCCCCACGCGTCCTGCCCTTTAGGGGAAAGTCTGGGTGGTGAAGTCCGAGAAGGTATGTGCCTGTCACTCAGAAGCCCTGTCTTTCCCCCTGGCGGGATCGTGAGCCCACACTCTCGCAGAACGATTAAGCGTGCGGAGTGGGACCCCCTGCTTCTGCTCATCACGTGAATGGCCAAGTACAGAGTGACTCCGTCTTGTCACCACGTTCTCCACAGCCCCGAGAACCACATTCACTTAACCTGGACCTAAAGCTTCAGCAGGAACTCAGCTCCAGGCTGATTTGCTGGGTTGATTTAAGACTTATTCCCTGCTCCCTGGGCAGGGCTGGGTTCTCTGGCTCATTGATTCCTCCATCCTGTATTTGTTCAGCCTTTGGGGGTCCCAGTTAGGTGCTGGGGACACAGAGATGAAAGATATAATCTCGTGTTCTCGGAGCACATGGGCTACAGGAGGAGGCAGGCTGCAGTCACAGCAGTGAGAGGATCAGAGTGAGAACAGGTCTGTGCGTGCTCAGTCGGGTCTGAGTCTGTGACCTGTGGACCGTAGCCCGCCAGCCTCCCCGGTTCATGGATTTCTCAGGCAGGAGTACTGGAGGGGCTTGCCATTTTCCTCCAGGGATCTTCCTGACCCAGGAATCTCTTGCGTCTCCTGCTTCGGCAGGCGGGTTCTTTACCAGCTGAGCAGCCGTCTGGTAGGAGCGCCTGGTGTCGTTGGTGGGGGAAGCGTGGTCAGGAGGTGGTTCCTGAGCCGCCTTCTGAAGGGCAGACAGCTGTTAGCCAGCTGAGGAGTCCGGGAAGTCCTCAGGCCTAGGAATCAGCATTTGCTATAGTGAGCTATAGGTGCGAGCTCACGGGTGGGTGGAAATGGCAGGACTCAGCGTGTGGCTTGGGCCCGGCCATTGTGCAGACAGGTGATGGAGGGGTGGTGAGCTGAAGTCAGAGGTGAGGTCCCTGTGGCAGTGAGGCGGGTGAGGGGGAACCTTCTGGAATCAGAGGTGGGTTCCCTGTGGCAGTGAGGTGGGGTGAGGGGGAACCTTCTGGAATCAGAGCTGGGGGTCCCTTCGGCAGTGAGGCAGGTGAGAGGGAACCTTCTGGAATCAGAGGTGGGGGTCCCTGTGGCAGTGAGTCAGGTGAGGGGGAACCTTCTGGAATCAGAGCTGGGGTCCCTGTGGCAGTGGGGTGGGGTGAGAGGGAACCTTCTGGAATCAGAGGTGGGGGTCCCTGTGGCAGTGAGTCAGGTGAGGGGGAACCTTCTGGAATCAGAGCTGGTGTCCCTGCAGCAGTGAGGTGGGGTGAGGGGGAACCTTCTGGAATCAGAGGTGGGGTCCCTGTGGCAGTGAGGCAGGTGAGGGGGAACCTTCTGGAATCAGAGGTGGGGGGTCCCTGTGGCAGTGAGTCAGGTGAGGGGGAACCTTCTGGAATCAGAGGTGGGGGTCCCTGTGGCAGTGAGTCAGGTGAGGGAGAACCTTCTGGAATCAGAGGTGGGGTGACCTGTGGCAGTGAGTCAGATGAGGGGGAACCTTCTGGAATCAGAGGTGGGGTCCCTGCGGCAGTGAGGCAGGTGAGGGGGAACCTTCTGGAATCAGAGGTGGGGGTCCCTGTGGCAGTGGGGCGGGATGAGCAGGGAACCTTCTGGAATCAGGTGGGGTCCCTGCGGCAGTGAGGCAGGGTGAGGGGGAACCTTCTGGAATCAGAGGTGGGGTCCCTGCAGCAGTGAGGCAGGGTGAGGGGGCATCTTCTGACTGGTGCTTCATCGCGTGACTTCCCAAGTCTTCTCACGCTTCGAGAATTCAGACATTTTTGCAGTGTTAACTAAGAAGACTTTTCTTAGCACTTTTCTCCAAAGACAATTAAAACGCTCCTTTCATAAAATTAGATGTTCTTTCAAAGTTTTGAGGAAGAAAGAGACCAGGCTTTGTTATTGTTCTCTATGACACATGACATCAGTGCCATTTTATTTTTGTTCCTAAATAAGCATTCTAAAAATATAATCAAACCATGCTGGGCTGCAGAAATATGCTCACAGTAAAGTAGTGAGTAATTTGAAGTGATGGCTACTTCTCAAATATTTTCTTTGTATTAAAAATATTATTGTCTTAACTATAATTCCTTTATATTAAGAAAAGCAAATAATCAGTACCTTGAATATTTGGTTCTTTTCCTCTCTTTATTTTCTTGTACTCCATGTTCATGAGGCTGAATGTCATCACAAGTCACTGGTAAATTGTTTTTTTGTTTGGTTGGTTTGTTTTGGTTTTTACTTTTAAACTTCGAGACTTTCATTTTTGCAGAAGTAGAAAAACAGCAACAGAACTTTTCTTCTAGTCATTGTTTTCAACTGTTTACCCTTTTGATTTAACAGGATATGTTTAGGGAAAAAAATGTCCCCACAAAGTCTAGTGCTATATAATTACTTGGACACATTTAGATAATTGTGCTACTGTGGTAAAGAGAAAATTCAATCCATCACATGTTAATGCAAGATATGTAAATTAAAATTGTCTTTGGAGTCAGTCTCATCGGGCTTCCCTCATATAGCTCAGTTGGTAAAGAATCTGCCTGCAATGCAGGAGCCCTGGGTTCAATTCCTGGGTTGGGAAGACCCCCTGGAGAAGGAAATGACAAACCCACTGCGGTATTCTTGCCTGGAGAATCCCATGGACAGAGGAGCCTGGCAGGCTGATGTCCATGGGGTCGTAAGAGCCAGACACAACTTAGCAACTAAACCACCACATCAACTCCAGCGAGTTTTGGTTTCCAGGGTGTGAAGTCTTGTATTATTTTGGCTTTGTTGAGTGAATGTGCAGACATTATATCGGAGACTACTATGTTAATAACACACATAGAGTGGGGAGTTTTAAAAAGTCTTGTGGTGGGCACTGCAGTTTATCCCCATCGTAATAATATACTTCATTTCCCTGTGTCTGGTTTGTCTAGGCAACTGCTAAGCAGGCATCATCTCACTGAACCCAAATGGACAAATATTTAATACCAGCTTCTCAGATGAGCAATTAAGGTGGCATTCCACTAGACAGAATGGTCTGCGGTTCATTTTTCCTTGATGGTACAATATGTCAGTGTTTCCTTTTCAGTTGACGTAAGTCTGCCGGCCTCTGATCTGCAGCTGCCAAGTACTGCAGCGTGTCTCTGCAGTTAGCCAGGCCCTGAGACATGGAGGCTTCTGTTGCCCCTAGTTTTCCGTGAGTGCAGGCTGTCTCCTAATGCCCATCCTTGTCTAAATCCATCTATTTCTGGACACATTTTTATAAGACTGGGGTGGGTCATTTGATATTCAAGCAACTCCAGGACATCAAAGATTCACTTCTGTGTTATGACACAATAAAAGGATGCATGTTTGTGTCCAGATCAGGGCTTGGGGAGGGGAGGCAGGACAGCTGCCTCAGATTACACCCCACCCTCTCTTCTTCTTGCCTTGTCCCTGTATGCCTCTCGGCACGCCCCGCTTGTCCCGCTAAGCTGTCTTCTCTCAGAATCGTCCCCCAGGGGAGTCGGACAGACGACTGACTCCTCCCCGAGGACCTGGAGCCTCACACTGTATCTTTTAGGATGGATCCTCTTAGATTCTTGGAGCCAAAAGCCACAGCTTCCTCTGTCCCCGTCAGTATCTGGAAGGGGATCAGCCACTTGTTGAAGCAGACAGAGTTTTTCTTCTACTGGTGATAGCGTGAGTGCTCAGTTATGTCTGACCCTGCCGCCCCATGGACTGTGGCCCACGGCGCTCCTCTGGCAGTGGGATTCTTCAGGCACGGATACTGTAGCCGGTTGCCATTTCCTCCTCCGGGGTCTTCCTGACTCAGAGAGGGAACCCTAGTTTTCCTGCATCTCTGGGTTTGGCCGGCAGATTCTTTACCACTAGCGCCACCTGGAAAGTCCCATGCTAGTACTAAAACCCAGCTCCTATCAGCTTAGACTGAGAAGTAATGGGCTGGTTTAGGTGAGAGGTCTCCGGCTAGCCTCTGGGTTCAGGTAGGAGCCAAGGCCTCTGTGGAACGTGTCAGGACTCTCCCTGGCTTTCTTCCTCAGAGTAGCGTCCACTGACTGCCTTGTTCTTTCTTCCTGTGTCAGGATAGACCCCAGGCCCATCTCCTGTCCCCCTGTCAACCCCACGAGAAAGCTCCCACATTCAGCTCCAGAAGTATCCCCTCTGTACCTACCATGTCAGGAAATAATCCAGATCCTGGGATTCAGCAATGACTGAAGCCGGCAAACACCCTTAACTGACCTCTCTTGCTTGTCTCTTCCACTAAAGTTCTAATAAATGTCCCCAGGGATTGTGTCTTACTGGCCTGACTCGGGTCTCTGGGCCACCCCAGAATCCGTAGTGGGGCCCGCCCACCGTGACCAGGTGGGTTGAGCTGAGTCGCGGGAAGTTCTCGCCCGGAAAATCAATGCGCTGCTGCCAACGTGCGAAGAAGCGGCGCTGCCAAGTCAGCAGAGCGACAGCCGTGCTCCCCCACGGGCCAGCCCACCGGCTCCGCGGCCCTCGAGCTCCCCGGGTGGGCTCTGAGGGTGGAGGGCTCCCCGGGTGGATCTCCCCGGATTGGGGCTCCCCGGGTGGATCTCCCCGGGTTGAGGCTCCCCGGGTGGATCTCCTAGGGGAGGCTTCCCGGGTGCATCTCCCCGGGTGGATCTCCCCTGGTGGATCTCCCTGGGGGCGGCTCCCAGGGTCGGCCCTCGCAGCCCCGCGTTGCTGACTTGCGCTCTGCTCCTCCGTCGCAGCTCCAGGTGAAGATGAGCGAGCGGGCCGCCTCGCTGAGCACCATGGTGCCCCTGCCTCGCAGCGCCTACTGGCAGCACATCACCCGGCAGCACAGCACGGGGCAGCTGTACCGCCTGCAAGGTGAGCGGGGCGGGGCTCCGGGCGGGGGCGGGGCTCTGGGGCAGAGGGCGGGGCTGAGGGCGGGGGCGGGGCTGAGGGCGGGGCTCTGGTGCAGGGGGGGGAGGGCGGCCTTTGGGGCGGGGCCGAGGGCGGGGCTCTGGGAGGGGCGGGGCTCCGGGCGGGGGCGGGGCTCTGGGGCAGAGCGAGGGCGGGGAGGCAGGGGCTCCGGGGCGGAGGGCGGGGTGACAGAAGGGGGTGGGGCTCTGTGGCAGGGGCGGGGCTCCTGGGCGGAGGGCGGGGCGACAGAAGGGGGCGGGGCTCTGGGGCAGGGGCGGGGCTCCTGGGCGGAGGGCGGGGCGCCGGGGGGCGGGGCGGAGGGTGGGGGCTCCGGGAGGGGGCAGGCTCAGCCCTCATGCTGCGTCCCCACAGGTTGGTCCCCTTCCCCCCAGAGCCCCGTGCTTCTGAGGCTGGGGCTACGGGCTCCATCCCCAGTTAGGGCCCTGAGACCCCTCCTATCATGCTGGGAGGCCAAGAAAAGAAACATCCTCAGGGCAATCTGGACAGAGGAAATGTCACATGAAGGAGACACTCGTTTTACAATTCTTATTTTAACTAACCTAACTCCCTTTCATCAAAACAAGTCGGCGCTCATCAGAAGTGACTGAAGACTAAAGGTCTTTCCAGGCCCTGACGGTGTAGGAATAATTTTTAAAATCTTCAGCTCAGAGCAGATGTTTAGATGCTGTTAGCATATGGCCTGTTCGCGCCTTGGGTTTATAAAGCTACCTCTGACAGTGTCTGCATCTGTCTGCAAAAAGAAAACAGCTCTGTTTTCCAGCATATACACAACTTCTTCAACCATAACAGCAAAAAATGCAAATTTACCTGCATGCAAAAAGCCCATATGGTTAGAAAACCATACTTAGCTGAAAGAGTCTGGGATCATCACCAAGGACTAGTGACCCACTAATTCCAGAAAAACAGAGGTGACAATGTTACCTCTAGACATGGAGCAGAACAACACAAAACATCCACAAAGGAGAAAAGTCACCTTTGAGAAGTTTGTGTTGTTTTTGTCAAATACAGCATGTCACAGACCGAACAGCTCATCAGAATCGGACTTGGGTTTGTTCGATCAGCCTTTATATTTAGGTTTGTTATTTATTATCTTTATAACCCAACACTCAAAAGTAATGGGACTCAGCCAGACTTTGGATATATATTAGCTTCCCTGGTGGCTCAGAGGGTAAAGCATCTGCCTGCAATGCAGGAGACTGGGTTCAGTCCCTGGGCTGGGGAGATCCCCTGGAGAAGGAAATGGCAACCCACTCCAGTTTTCTTACCTAGAGAATCCCATAGATGGAGGAGCCTGGTGGGCTACAGTCCACGGGGTCGCAAACTGAGCAACTTCACCTTCACTTTTGGTTCCAGACCATCACAATAAAGAGAATATTGTGATAAAGCGAGTCACATGAAATTTTTTGGTTTCCCAATGCATATAAGAGTTATATCTACATTAGCCTCTGGTCTATTAAGTGTGCAACAGCTTGTATGTCTAAAAAGATGCACATACCTTAATTAAAAAACACTTTATTGCTAAAAAATGCTAACCATCATCTAAGTCATGTAAACCCTCAGTGGGTCGTAGTAGTAACATCAAATGTAACCAATCACAGGCATCAAAGCAAGTATAATAATAATGAACAAGCTGGAGATGTTTCGAGCATTACCAAAATGTGACACAGAGGCATGAAGTGAGCAAGTGCTGTTGGGGAAATGGTTCCAACAGATTCACTTAGCGTAGGATAGCCACAAATCTGCAATTTAAAAAATATTTAGGGACTTCCCTGGCCATCCAGTGATCAAGAATCTACGCTGCTTCCATTATAGGGCGCATGGGTTCCATCCCTGGTTGGGGAACTGGGATCCTGAATGCTGCATGATGAGGCCCAAAAATACTCAATCAAGATAAACGTTGAAAAGTTAACAAAATGCAATATCTGTAAAGCATAATGCAGTGAAGCAGAAAACGAGGTCTGCCTGAATTACTGTAAAATTAAGTTCAAGTTTATTGGTATAGATTTTACAAACGAACACAATAGTAGCACTTACAAGACAGTAATTTAAAGATAGTGATTGCTTAGTTTCTGATGAAATAAGTTCCAGTGGTAATAAAAAAAGGCCACAGAATTCCTGCAGAGATGATGGATTATCAAACTTTGTGACTGGTAATTTTATAGGGTTTTGAAGGTGATTCTGTTCTAGCGTTGAAGATGATAATTAAAACTATGATTGTTTGTTACATAGTATAACCTTCATTGAACTCAAGCTTCCAATATAATTCTTACATTTTTCCTGTTTTGACTGCACGCTAATACTCAATGAAATATCCTATTATCTTAGAATATTTCTGTGCACGAGAATGGCACTGTAATTGCTTCAGTGTTCTTTTTTCCTGCTTTATGTTTTGTATCAATTATTTCATCAAATTATTTTTTTTCACATACTTTTGTTACCTGTGTCGGAATTAATGTAAATGTATTTTATCTTGATGCTTAATTTATCACCAATGTTTCCGAGACAGTACCCCGTCAGCGTGTTCTGTGTAGATTTGTCTGTATCCGTTTTATCTTGCGATTGCTTTTTAGTCACCAGTGTTCATTGAGATATGGTGCTAATGTGTGCTGTGTATACATTGAATAGCTGGGAAACTTAATTTACCACTAAATTTGATAGTTTTTTTTAATGTTCAGACTACATAGAATTACCTCGCGTCTCAGGGGTGGTCATCCACACGACGAATAAATGGAAAGCGTTCACCTGTCCCACCTGTGAGGCCTCCTAGTGGCTCAGCGGTAGAGGCCGCCTGCAAGGCAGGAGACTCCGGAGACGCGGGTTCCACCCCTGGGTTGGGAAGATCCCCTGGAGGAGGAAATGTCTACCCACTCGAGTATTCCTGTGAGAAGTCCCACGGACAAAGGAGCCTGGCGGGCTATGGTCCTTGCGGTTTTAAAGAGGCAGGACTGAGCAACTGAGTACCCACACACGCATTCATACCTGTCCCACCTGCCTTTCTTCCTCCCTTCTGCCTACCCCCAGAAAAAAAAGAAATTGAGAAAATGAGTAGCATCATGGCCCTGTGTGTGTCACGTGATGAGATTACACAGCGCATCGTGTCTTCTTGTTTCGCTAGTATCCATGAGTTGTAATTCCTCTGGCCAATTCACCTACCCTAATGTATCTCAGACTGATTTCTTTCTGACAGATCCAGTGGCTAACCTTGGAAATCATACAGACCTTTATGAGGGAATTTATCCAAGAGGTTTGAGAAAGTTTTTCCTCTCCAAATTTAGTGCTAGAGAGCCACCTACTGGTTGATGTTTGGATTTACCGCTTTATTATTGCTGTGAGGAGTGGAGCGTGCTGGGTCTGGCACGCCCGCGTACACTAAGATGTGTTCGTTTACCTTCACTGCCTCCTCCACCCCATTTTCCAGTTTTCAAAACTAACTTCTCTTCTCTGCTTAGGCATTTACAGAATTAACATGTGAGGTTCATCGTGAGAACTGGGAAAAAATACATGACATAGATGCACTCAACCGTATGTTGAGCCCTGTATTCACAGAATTCTTCTAAGAATTCATTGTATAAAATGAGTCACCTTTTTCCAGTTGGCTTCTATGTTGTCCTAACCCTGGTTGATATTAACCTTCTCCAAAAAAGTACTAGGATCCAATAATTGGGGGCAAAATCAGTCTTTTAGTCTGTCAGTTGTGTCCGACTTTTTGCAACCCCACCAACTGCAGCACGCCAGGTCTCCCTGTCCATCACCAGCTCCCGGTGTCCACCCAAACCCATGTCCACTGAGTCGGTGATGCCATCCAACCATCTCATCCTCTGTCGTCCCCTTCTCCTCCCACCTTCAGTTTTTCCCAGCATCAGGGTCTTTTCCAATGAGTCAGTTCTTTGCATCAGGTGGCCAAGTATTGGAGCTTCAGCTTCAGCATCAGTCCTTCCAATGAATATTCAGGACTGATTTCCTTTAGGATGGACTGATTTGTGCTACATGTTAAATTCTTTAGGAGATTCAGAAAGCAAATCAGTATTTTCAAGACTCTGAGATGTCCTTCAGTAAAAAACAAGTCTGTTTAATCTTGTTTAAGCCAGAGTTCTGCAAATTTGAACATGCAATCTTCTCTCTCCTTTTTTTTTTTTTTCTAAATATAAACTAATGTTAATATACCACTAGTAAAGTGCCAGGTTTGTTCTTTTCAAGGGAGACAGGACATACTCACTGAATACCTTTATAAAAGCTATTGTTTCTTGAGGACCTACTGTGTTTCTGTCTTTGCACTAGTTACTTGATGTGGTGGTGGTGGTTTAGTTGCTAAGTCGTGTCTGATTCTTCTGCAACCACATGAACTATATTTCTGCCAGGCTCCGCTGTCCCTGGGATTTCCCAGGCAAGAATACTGGAGTGGGTAGCCACTCCCTTCTCCAGGGATCTTCCTGACCCAGGGCTTGAACCTGGATGTCCTGTACTGCAGACAGATTCATGACCGACTGAGCCACTAGGAAAGCCAGAACGTAATATATATGATCTCATTTAGTCTGCAAAGCAGCTACCTGGGAGTATTTTATTCCCTTGTGCAGCTAAGACACAGAACTTAAAGGAATTCAAATTACTAATTACACAGAATTTCAAATTAAATTACTAATTTGAAGTTAGTAATGTGTCCAAGATCACCTGTGTTGTGGAATTGAGGCTTTTGTCTCTCCATTCATTCATTATTTGATAAATGTTAGTTGAGCATCTATTTTATGCTGAGCATGTGCTAGTTGATGGAGCCACCCTGGGGCTACCACACAGGCTTGTTCCTGCGTCCTACTGGTTATAGTCGGAAGGAGAGCCACAGTCAATGATTACACATGCATATTTAATTTCAAATTTGGTCCATGTCATATTGAAAAGGAAGTGTTTGTAGTAAAGAACGGTAAAGCAGAGTTGTCAGTTTGGAGAGGAAGGTGACAAAGGGACTTCTTTAGAGGGGCTGCCCCATTTACCCCAAGACCTGGTGTCTGAAAAGAGGAGTCCTGTCAATAGCCAGGAAAAAGCATTATCCACAGAGAAATCACCATATGCCAAGGCCCTGGGGCGGGAAGGAGCCTGGATGTTTGAAGAGCTGGAAGGAGGTGGGGTGGCCGGTGCGTAAGGCTTTCGGGAGAGAACTGGGCGGGTCCAGCTGCTTGTCAGTGTTCTTGTTAAACTCCCTCACCTCCGTCTTCAAGTTAGCATCTAGGAATTCTGGCTTAATCCTAAGGCGCTGCATTTCTTAACGTGTTTAGAACCCTTCTGTAGAAATTGCCTCTGAAGAGTGTCCCTGGTTTCAAAGCAAAAATGAGAAAAACATAGGCACGTGTATCATTGATCCAGTGTGATTTTGGATAATCTTAGGAAATCAAGGAGCGGCATCAGATGTCTGGCTCCCTCTGTGGGCGCCCTCCTTGTCGCCTTTCCTGGCTCGTCTGGCAGCAGTTAGAGTTGGCCAGAGACTCCATTTCAATGAAGGCACCTTGGGGGTCAATACTTGCCCGAGATCACATGGCCAGTGGGTGGACGGGCTGACGTGAAGCTCCAGCGTCTGACTGCTGGTTGAGGCGCCTTTCTTTTATTGTATATGCTTGCCTTTGGGTGCAAATTATGCCACGGGTGTTTCCAAAGTGAATACCATGTGATGGAAATAGCTCCTCCAGAGGGTTGGTTCCAGGCCGTGCAGTTTACATTTTTATCTTAAGGAGGATAGATTTTTTGAACAGTGGTTACTTTGGAGGGCTTAACCTTGGGTTTTCTTTCTTTTTTAAATTTATCTTTTACTGAAGTATAGTTGGTTTACAATGCCGTATTAATTTCTGCTGTATCGCAGAGTGATCCAGTTATACATATATGTGTATACATTCAGTTTTATACACACACACACACACATGTGTGTGTGTGTGCTAAGTCGCTTCAGTCGTGTCTGACTCTTTGTGACCCCTTGGACTGTAGCCCGCCAGGCTCCTCCGTCCATGGGATTCTCCAGGCAAGAATCCTGGAGTGGGCTGCCGTGCCCTCCTCCGCGGGATCTTCCCGACCCGGGGATGGAAGCCAGGTCTCTTCTGTCTCCTGCACTTGCAGGCAGGTTCCTTGACCCCTGGCGCCTGTGCCTTCTTTAACACTCTGCTCCGTTATGGTCTGTCACAGGCATCGGCTGTAGCTTCCTGTGCAGGGCGGTGGACCGTGCCTGTCCCTCCTGGATGAAGCGTTTGCCTCTGCTCGCCCCAAACTCCCACCCACCCGTCCCCAGCCTCCCCCTGACAGCCCCAGTCTGTTCTCTATAATGTTGGTTTTTCAATATGAATTCTAACACAGCTACGTACGTTGTGTGCATCTAGTAAGGGAGAAGTAGATTAAGATCCCAGCAAATTAGAAAGATGACAAATAAGCCGGGGTCTCATGCTCGCGTGTCTGTAGGGGCCACGAGGACACGCCAGTGTGGGCGTGGTGGGCTCCCTGCTGAAGGGAGAGTGCAGGCCGAGGGAACGGGCCATCAGCGCTTCTGCAGTTACTCAGATGTCGACAGAGATCCTGTGTGCTCAGCCCCGTGCAGGCCGAGGGAACGGGCCGTCAGCGCTTCTGCAGTTACTCAGATTTCTATGAGCGATTCCATGTGCTCAGCCCCGTGCAGGCCGAGGGAACGGGCCATCAGCGCTTCTACAGTTACTCAGATGTTGACAGAGATCCCGCGTGCTCAGCCCCGTGCAGGCCGAGGGAACGGGCCGTCAGCGCTTCTGCAGTTACTCAGACGTCAACAAGCGATCCCGCTTGCTCAGCCCTGAGAGGCCAGAGGACAGGGCTTGGCACACATCGTGTGCACAGGCCAGTGCCAGCGTGTGACCTCTGTGTGTGACCTTTGCACGCATGTGTGTGTATGTGTGTGTTGGAAAGAGAGTTGAATTCATGTGTAAAATGACTGGGAAGCTGGAAGGAATGATCTCTGGTGATTGGGATATTTAATATTGTAACTTCTCTAATAATAGGCACCGCTATATGTACCAGTGACTGTATGACTACATACATAGTTTTCTTATGCTTCAGATTTGAGGCTTGCAAATATCTGAAGCCACGATTTCTTACGTCAGAAAGGGACTAGACGGGGCCGTGACGGAGTCCAGGGCTGCTGGGATGAGGAGATGCAGCTTAGGGCGTAGGGCCAGCGCCACCGCGAACCTCCCTGCTCGGTCCCGCGTTCCGAGCGCGTGTTGGTGGGGCGGGCACGCTCTGCTTGGCCGGGGTGCCGTTTCCCTGTGCTGTTAGACCGGCTTGATCTCCGAGTTTGGTTCCAGGAAGTCTGAACTGTGTAGGTTTTGCCTTGTTCGCTTCTGAGGGGTGTTCATCTCATCACCTGATCTGCGTTGTAAATTCCTTTTTGGTGTGGTAACCCTTAGTCACTTAATGTGGCGAGCCCACTCATTGGAAAAGACCCTGATGCTGGGAAAGATTGAAGGCAGGAGGAGAAGGGGAGGACAGAGGATGAGATGGTTGGATGGCATCACCGACTCAGTGGACGTGGGTCTGAGCAAATTCCGGGAGATGCTGAAGGACCGCGGAGCCTGGCAGGCAGAGTTCATGGAGTCGCCGAGTCAGACTTAGCACCTGGACCACGGCAACCCTCAGCCAGCAGATGGCAGTGGAACGCCTCTCGTGTTGCTCAGGTCCAGCGCTCCGTCCTCAAGAGTCGGCCAGCTGGCCTCCTGCGCAGATCCAGCTGCTGTGTTTCTGTTTACAGCCTTTCATGGGAAACTCCGGAGAAGGCCATGGCAGCCCACTCCAGTCCTCTTGCCTGGGAAATCCTGTGGACGGAGGAGGCTGGTGGGCTGCAGCCCGTGGGGTCGCGAAGAGTCGGACACGACTGGGCGACCCAGCAGCAGCAGCATGGGAGCCCTCACGCCCGTTCCTTACGGATTAACTGGTTGCTCTGTGCTGCAGGCGGTGGAGTTCGGCAGCTGCTGTGAGACCACACTCTGCAGAATCTGAAACACTTCTCGTCTGGCCTTTCATAAAGTGCGCCGGCCCGCCCTGTGTCACGGCGGAGACGCACGGTGGCCTTGTGTGGCTTCTTCCTGACCTGGCCTTCCTGGCGTCTTCATTGTCCTTGCTCTGGAGCTTAAACCTGAAATGATAAAGGCCGTGTGTCTTTTAAGAGGTCCTCCTTTGCTGCAGGATTTCCTAGCAATAAATACAATATTGCCTTATTTCTGGCCTGGTTTCCAAAAGGTGTTCTCGCCCAGAGATTCCCCACTCTTGATTGTGTCTCGTTTTCCCCAAGTCTTTCGGGTATGGGAGTCAGTTGATAAAGATAAAATGTTAAGGAGGAGGTTGTCCCTAATTGCTCCTGGTTTGATCACGTTGTTGTTGGTTAAGAGCTCACTTGTTTCTAACTCTTTGCGACCCCACAGAATGTAATTGCCAGGCTCCCCTGTCCCTGGGATTTCCCAGGCAAGAACCCTGGACTGGGCTCCCATTTCCTTCTCCAGGGGATCTTCCCGACCCGGGGATGGGGCCCGTGTCCCCTGCGTTGGCAGGAGGGTCGTTACCACTGAGCCACCTGGGAAGCCTGGTTTGCACATAGCCAGTGCAAAGGCCACATGCAAGTGATGCATTAATCACACTGTCTTTCAGGACCCTCCTTTGCATATCCTTGTGAGTAGCCTCTGGGGGAGAAACATTCTGTGTCCTATGTTATTTATTTCTGTTATACAGAAACTTGTGATGAGCTAACCTGGTTGTGGGCTTTCTTGAAATGTAACTGCTGATTTTAAAATCTCTTTTGGAAAAGGTGTCACCAGCCCTCTGAAGCTTCATCGAACAGAGACTTTCCCCGCCTACCCATCTGAGCACTGACGGGACTGGCAGGAATCGCCCGGTGACGCGGGTGAGACGCGTCGGCCACAGACCCCCGGCCGGGCAGAGGGCGCCCGGGACGCCGTGCCGGAGAGCAGCCGCACGTCCTGCTACCTGCGTGGTCCTCGGGACACTGCATCACTCTGTCTTTTTCTTTCTTCCTGTCTTTGTTTTTTCCCCTTTTCTTCCTGAAAAAAAAAAAAAAAAATTAGCATACCTGAAACCTGCTCTATAGATATCGACCTTTTCTTCCCTCTTTTTCGGCCGGACAGAAAGGAACTGACGCCGCTAAATGGTTTTTCTATTGTAGATCCCGTGTCCCCTGCACCGCCCTGAGTTTATCCTTTTGCGGATTCTTGTGATTTCTTTTCCTTCTGAGTGTTTCAATTGTGTGACAGTACTGACAATAAAATGGCTCTTAATTATTTGTTATTTGTTCATACTGTATTCCCCAGTTATTAATATTATGGTTCTGCTTTACTGTGGGCCATCATATTCTATTATATCCCCACTTAGTTAAATCAGTGCTTTGACTCAGTTTGACCTATTACATTAAGAAGTCACCTTTCCAAGAACCCTTTATATTATTTACCAGGGTTACAATTTCTTACACCATCTCCCCTCTCCCTCCCTTTTAAGAAAGTTTTTATTTTGTTCCGTGTACCTTCCGAAAACGTTTTAAAATAAAAGATCGTTCTTCACCCATGTGGTCTTGGGCTTCTGGCTGTGTGGATTTCTCTGTATCTCCAGTGTTTCTGAAGGTGTGTGAATATCTTCCTTGTGAGCCCTGAGCATCGCATCTGATAGACCCAGCCGTGTGTGTGTTTGTTCACTCATTCATTCAGCTATCTGTGCTGAGCGCCTGCTCTTCCCAGGGCCCTTGCGAGGCAAAGTCAGGAGACAAAGAGATAAAAGGCACAGCCTCTGTCACCAAGGGCCTTACATGCAGAGGAGCGTGATGAGGAAATAAGGACATAATTCCAATCCAGTGTGGTATCTGCTAAATGGGCCCCCAGAAGTGATGTGCTTCTAAAGAGATGGTCACTCCGTTCCCTAGACTTGCCCACTGGGAAAAGGCCAGATGGGAATTGAGTCTTGTGAGCTTCTGAGGCTAGAATTGCTATAAAGCTGTATGAGGGATGGTCTGTCTTGGTCTCAACTCTATTCTCAGTAGCGTTGCCAGATAAAATATAGGATCCAATTAAATTTGAATTTCAGATACACAATGAATAATTTTTTTTAGCATACATGTATTGCATGGGATGTGATTATACTTAAAAATGTCCATTGTCTAGCTTAGATTAAAATTTGACTGGATGGTCTATATTTTTCCTTATTAAATCTGGCAATCCCATTTTCTAGACCCTAGAACATAGCTCATGCTTAAGAAATATACGTTGAACCCATGGATAGAGGAATAAACCCTGATTGTTGGGATGGAATTCTTTCTACAAGGGGAAGCAAATTAAAATTGATTGCATATGTTCTCAGTGCCAGGCATGGGGCTCTGTCCTTCCAAAATGATTTTTTTCACCGGCGGGGGAAAAAGTGTTTTTGCTAAGTCCCAGGAATGCTCCTTCCAAAAAGTGCATAACTTCCTAAAACAGAGATTGACCAATGACACCCCGAAGGTCTTGCTGAAATCCTGCCTCCATCTGAGGTGGTTGGGTTTCCAGGGACGCTGCTGGCTGGATGTGTTTTTCTTAGGGATGGAGAAACCCTGGGGGAGGAGGACTGAGCTCAGCTGAGAGTGAATGAGAGGGTGAGGGACACAGGAGTGACTCCGCGCTGGTGGTTCTGCGGGGGCGCACTTGGTTCTGGGTTCTCTTCGCATCCTTCTCGTTCACCCTGCTTCTCCCAGACGTATTTCTGTTCATCTTTTAAAAATTTGGTTTGCCACACATGTTTGATAATTCGCTCACTGTTCATTTTTCCTGACTCTGTCTCAAGTATTTTTTTTTTTTTTTTCTTGTTGAAAACTATCTCATAAGAGGTTCTCCCTGATTCCCAGGGCCTTGGCAGCCAGCATGGGGGATTAAGTTAAAGAAGTAGATAAAGGAAATGGAATTAAGGAAATAATTATAATTTTAATGAAGTCAGGATTGTTGAAGCAAGTCTACAGCTAATGAGAGTGTGAAGAAATGTTGCTGAATGTAGTTAACTATAAGCTAGAGGCTCTTTCAGGACTTTTCAAAAAAGAAACATATTGACAAAAAGGAGTTAGAGTTCTATTAGATTCTCCTAACAGCTTCTATTTATTGTCTCTGCTATTCTTAGAGCTTTACTTGTGTTATCTAACTTAATTCAATCCTCAACAGCTCCATGAGGTAAGTATAATTATTGTTCCTGTTTAACAGATAAGAGACTGGTCCTTAAGGAGTTTAAATAATCTAAAAATATGCCTAAGATCTCTTACTCTGTTAAAAGTTAAACCGAGGCAGATTAAAACAGTTTATCTGGGGGACTTCCCAGTGGTCCAGCAGTTAAGACTCCTGGCTCCCACTGCATGGGGGTGGGTTCAAATCCTGGCCTGGGAACTAAGAGCCCAGAAGCCTCATGGCATGGCTTTAAAAAAAAATTTACTTGAGTATCCATCTCTTGGGATCAGACTGCTGCTGCTGCTAAGTCGCTTCAGTCATGTCCGACTCTGTGCGACCCTCTAGGTGGCAGCCCACCAGGCTCCCCCATCCCTCGGATTCTCCAGGCAAGAACACTGGAGGGGGTTGCCATTTCCTTCTCCAGTGTGTGAAAGTGAAGTCACTCAGTCGTGTCCAACTCTTAGCGACCCCATGGACTGTAGCCTACCAGGCTCCTCCATCCATGGGATTCTCCAGGCAAGAGTACTGGAGTGGGGTACCATTGCCTTCTCCAGGGATAAGACAGCACCAACCAAAGACAGTTAGAAAAGCTCAACGGCAGAAGCTGGGGGTGGGGGTGCGGTTTTTATAGAGAATACTTGAAGGCAAAGCAAGGGAATCATTTGACTGTGGCTGAAGTGGTTGCCTTATCTGGGAAAGACTAGTTGGCTGTTTGTGATGACTTGTTCCTAAGTTTCATTTTCTTGAATTCTAGTGCATTGACTCTGGCTTATGTTTTATTGCTTGAGTAGGCCACCAAGGACTGCCCCACTCTGATGGCCTTCCTGTTTGATTATGTCAACAGCTACTAAATGACAGACACATTTGAACCCAGGCAATCTGATTCATGAGACAGCTGTGTCAATTGTGTACCCCTTACCCATGCTGCTTTAGAGGGCAGCAAACATTTTCTTACTATGCACAGAAGTTAAATAAGCAGGGTGACAATATACAGCCTTGACGTACTCCTTTTCCTATTTGGAACCAGTCTTTTGTTCCATATCCAGTTCTAACTGTTGCTTCCTGACCTGCATACAGGTTTTTCAAGAAACAGGTCAGATGGTCTGGTATTCCCATCTCTTTAAGAATTTTCCAGAGATTAAACAGATCACCAACCCAGGCTGGATGCATGAGACAAGTGCTCGGGCCTGGTGCACTGGGAAGACCCAGAGGAATGGGTGGAGAGGGAGGTGGGTGGGGGGATCGGGATGGGGAACACATGTAAATCCATGCCTGATTCATGTCAATGTATGACAAAACCCGCTGCAATGTTGTGAAGTAATTAGCCTCCAACTAATAAAAAATTAAAAAAAAAAGAATTTTCCAGAGATTATTGTGATCCACACAGTCAAAGACTTTGGCATAGTCAATAAAGCAGAAATATATATTTTTCTGGAACTCTCTTGCTTTTTCAATGATCCAGTGGATGTTGGCAATTTGATCTCTGGTTCCTCTGCCTTTTCTAAAACCAGCTTGTACATCTGGAATTTCACAGTTCACGTACTGCTGAAACCTGACTTGGAGAATTTTGAGCATTACTTTGCTAGCGTGTGAGATGAGTGCAGTTGTGTGGTAGTTTGAGCATTCTTTGGGATTGCCTTTCTTTGGGATTGGAATGAAAGCTGACCTTTTCCAGCCCTGTGGCCACTGCTGAGTTTTCCAAATTTGCTGGCATATTGAGTGCAGTACTTTCACAGTATCATCTTTCAGGATTTGAAATAGCTCAGCTGGAATTCCATCACCTCGACTAGCTTTGTTCAAAGTGATGCTTCCTAAGGCCCACTTGACTTCACATTCCAGGATGTCTGGCTCTAGGTGAGTGATCACACCATCGTGATTAACTGGGTTGTGAAGATCCTTTTTGTACAGTTCTCCTGTGTATTCTTGCCACCTCTTAATATCTTCCGCTTCTGTTAGGTCCATACCATTTCTGTCCTTTATCGAGCCCTTCTGTGCATGAAATGTTCCCTTGGTATCTCTAGTTTTCTTAAAGAGATCTCTAGTCTTTCCCACTCTGTTGTTTTCCTCTATTTCTTTGTATTGATCACTGAGGAAGGCTTTCTCATTTCTCCTTGCTGTTCTTTGGAACTCTGCATTCAAGTGGGCATATCTTTCCTTTTCTCCTTTACTTTTCGCTTTTCTTTTCACAGCTATTTGTAAGGCCTCGTCAGACAACCATTTTGCTTTTTTTGCATTTCCTTTCCATGGGGATGGTCTTGATCCCTGTCTCCTATACAATGTCGTGAACCTCCTTCCACAGTTCATCAGGCACTCTGTCTATCAGAGCTAGTCCCTTAAATCTATTTCTCACTTCCACTGTATAACCATAAGGGATTTGATTTAGGTCATACCTGAATAGTCTAGTGGTTTTCCGTACTTTCTTCAATTTAAGTCTGAATTTGGCAATAAGGAGATAACCTCAGATACGCAGACGACACCACCCTTATGGCAGAAAGTGAAGAGGAACTAAAAAGCCTCTTGATGAAAGTGAAATAGGAGAGTGAAAAGTTGGCTTAAAGTTCAACATTCAGAAAACTAAGATCATGGCATCTGGTCCCATCACTTCATGGGAAATAGATGGGGAAACAGTGGAAATAATGTCAGACTTTATTTTGGGGGGCTTCAAAATCACTGCAGATGGTGATTGCAGCCATGAAATTAAAAGACACTTACTCCTTGGAAGGAAAGTTATGACCAACCTAGATAGCATATTAAAAAGCAGAGACTTTACTCTGCCAACAAAGGTCCATCTAGTCAAGGCTATGATTTTTCCAGTGGTCATGTATGGATGTGAGAGTTGGACTGTGAAAAAAGCTGATTGCCGAAGAATTGATGCTTTTGAACTGTGATGCTGGAGAAGACTGGAGAGTCCCTTGGACTGCAAGGAGATCCAACCAGTCCATCTTGACCTGAAGGAGATCAGTCCTGAGTGTTCATTGGAAGGACTGATGCTGAAGCTGAAACTCTAATACTTTGGCCACCTGATGCGAAAAGTTGACTCATTGGAAAAGACCCTGATGCTGGGAAAGATTGAGGGCAGGAGGAGAAGGGGACAGAGGATGAGATGGTTGGATGGCATCACTGACTCGATGGACATGAGTTTGGTAAACTCCGGGAGTTGGTGATGGACAGGGGGGCCTGGCATGCTGCGGTTCATAGGGTCACAAAGAGTCGGACACGACTGAGCAACTGAACTGAACTGAAACATTTTCTTTAAAGGGCCAGAATATAGATATTCTAGACTTTCAGAATTGCAGAAAAAGGCATAGACAGTGATCCTCAAAGGAGACGCATGGCCATGTGCCAATAAAACTTTATTTACAGAAACAAGTGACAGGCTGGAGTCACCCCCACTGCACTTGCCAAGCCCTACGCTAGATCCTCAATACTTTTATCAGTTTCAGGGTTTTGGTAGAAAACATGAGAGATTTAAACACTTTAATCTCTGGCCTTAAATAAGAGAAATAGTGATTCGAAGTTATTTTGAAATTTCTTTTTCTAATCCTTAACCTCCTTGGTGAACACCGGAGTGTGAGAAGGGGTAACATTTCAAAGCTGTGCTGGATTTGTACATAATCCAAACTGAATTCTTAAGCATTCCCACCAACATTGCAAATAAACTGAAATTTAAAGATTAAACTATATAGTTTTACTTAGAGTTGTTTCTATTTTAATTGTATGATGAGAAAATGACTTTTTCTTTTTTGGCAGAGGTGTTGTGAAGGCAGTTGGGGGTAAATTTTGTCTTCCCTTTTGCTCGCTTATTTTATCCAGGGCTGAAAAAAGACCTTTGGGGCTTCCCTGGTGGCTCAGATGATAAAGAATCTACCTGCAATGCAGGAGATTCTTCTGTCTCTGGGTCAGAAAGATCCCCTGGAGGAGAAAAGGGCTTCTCACTCTAGTATTCTTGCCTGAAGAACCCCATGGACAGAGGGGCCTGGCAGGTTACAGTTCATGGGGTCGCAAAGAGTCAGACTAAGCTCGCAGCACACACAAAAAGACCTTTTACCTAACTTGAAAGGCAGAATGATGCAGTAGTTATTAAAATGCTTTCCAGGTAAGACAGCTTTGGTTTCTGTGCTTCATTTATTCATGTATCAAGTATTTATTCTCTCCTCTCTGGATATCCCAGGCTTAGTGGTACTTGTTGAAAATACGGTGTGAATAAAACAAGCAGTGTGTCTGCCTTCACAGTGCCTGATCCAGAAGCCAAATTATTTAAGCCAATTGCTTAGGAAACAGAAAAATCTAAGGAGATCCCTTTATTTAAAGGGGCATTTTATGGTTTTTTAGGGGAGACGGTGGACAATCTTGACCTTTCAGAGGTACTGAAAGATACAGTTGGTACTGTACCAACTTTTAATAAAAATTTTTCCTTTTAGCCCCAAAGTAAGTCCATTTTGCAATTCCCCCATGAACTCAGTACTTTCATTCCTATTGACATTTTAAGTTCTTTTGGTGAAATGGGACGTAAGCCTGCGCATCTAATGAAGTCGATAGTGGCCGATCTCACAGCACAGTTTTGGCTCACCCGGGGGTTTGACTCAGCCAAGGCAAGGCCAGGGGACGGTCATTCGCCTGCACTTGTGAAGGAGACAGCTCCACCCACGTTCTGCGGTCGGAGCTTGCAACTGTCAGCTGTTGGCAAGAGATGCTCATCTTGTCGGTCGGAAGCGGAGCCGATGGGTCTCTTTTCAGTCGGTATCTCCGGGAGATTCCAGTGCGGGTGGCGCACCTCCCATTTTAAGAAACCTTAGGAGATAGACTTGGGGCGAGTTCCCATCAGGGGAGACGGGGCGCCCGGAGTTCTCAGCAAGTGTGCGTGCACGGGACACCCCCGGGGGTCGGCAGGAGGGGCCGGGAGCCGGGCAGGCACCCCGGGATTCCCGCTGCAGGCCTCGCGCAGGCGGAGCTGTAGGGAGACGGGCGGGCGGCCCTGAGTGGCGCTTCCAGGGTTTCTGTTAGACTTTCTTTGTTGCCATAGCAACTAACGAGGAGCCTCAGTTTGACCTTCTTTATCTCTGGGAGAGGCCTGAAGGGCATGGACTGCTCACACTTGCTTAATAGGAAAAAGCCAGCCGGGCGCTGCGGGGAACGAGACAGGCTGAGAAAGGCGGCTGGGGGAGGAGGTCGAGCCCCGGGTTGTTAAGGACCCAGCTCCGCCGCCGCCTCCCCGCCCCCGATCTTTCCTCGGATTGTAATAGTTGTGCCGTGTTATTATCTTTGGCCTTTGGTAACGATGAGTTCGCCTCCTCTGCTGAGAAGCAGAGGTTGCTGGGGTGGATTTTAGGATGTCAGAGGTGGGTAAGGATTGCTGTTTTTGCCGAGTTTTGACCTGGACCGTGACTGCCCCTCTTCGTGGTCTGTTGTGTTGACAAGCTGTGTTTATCTCCTTTCTTTACATGGAAAACCCTAGGAGGCCAAGGCCGAGCCTGAATTGTTTTTCAGTAGCTAGCTACCCTCCCTTGACCCACCGAATGAAGCCCGCGTGGAGGCTTGGGTAGCAAGGGTCCTAAACTCTGGCCAAAGCGTCAGCCAAGTTTAACTGAACTCCGTCACGCCCGCTCCGTACCTACCTATGCTTCAGTGCACCCGCAGAGTTGAGGGTGGTGTGAGGGGCCTGAGCCCTCCCCAGGAAGGTCTGCAGAGTCCTGCTCCATACGAGCCCTGCCTTCAGGAACCAGCGGCCCCTGGTCCTGCAGGCATCCCTCAGCACTGGCATCACCTGTGAAGCCAGCATTCTCCGTGGAGGGAACGCGGAGCCCGCCCCTGAGCCGGCCTGCGCCCTCTCACTGCAGGGGGCATTGTTTCTGCCTTTCCTTTGGCCTCAGAAAACCTTATCTTCCTCCACTCTGGCAAAACCAATGCTTCCTTCAGACATTAATTAAAACACCAGGCTCTGAGTTCCTTCCCGAGACCCCCGGACCAGACGAAGCCGCCAGCTATGAGCTTTTAAAGTACTCGGAAGGGTCCTGCACAGCCCTAATTACTGTGTATACTGACGGTATCCTGTGCTCACTGGATTGTCTGCCTTCTCGGTGCGTCTCAAGCTCCCAGAGGGCAGGAACTCTATTTAATTGGCCAAGTTTTGCCCCCCGGCACCAAACCTCCAACTTTGCGGGTGTTCACTAAAATAAATGGAAAGCGACAGGGCAACAAATACATCATTAAATCACAGGATTGGGCAACACAGGTTCTCCCTTGGACGAGCAGTACAGACACCGCCAGGAGCCCCGACTTTCCGGGACCCCCGTGTGGGCCAAGTGCAGCCCTGACGCCATCTCTGCGTGGGTGGTGACTCGAGTCACCTGCGTTACCGCTACCCTTCTGGTTCCCAGGGACGTCATCGTGGTGCTGTGGAGCATGTTAAGATTTTGCAGGAAGCAGTGACGTTTAACCTTTCTTGGACCCTTGGGAACTACTACCCAGAGGCTGTTCCCTTTCAACATTCGATCGCATTGAGTTCATTTCCATGACAGCATGTTTGTGAAACTGGGTTTTTGGCTATAAAAAGCAAACGTACTGTGTGAATGGCTTCCCAGGCAGAGCTGGTGCTGCAGAACCCGCCTGCCAATGCAGGAGATGCAAGGGACCTGGGTTTGATCCCTGGGTCAGGAAGCTCCCCTAGAGGAGGGCACAGCAACCCCCCCAGTGTTCTTGCCTCGACAATCACCGGACAGAGGAGCCTGGTGGGCTGCGGTCCTCAGGCTCACAAAGAGTCAGACACCAGTGATATGACTTAGCACGCATGTACTATGTGAATAATCGGTGTGAGCCAGGAGATGAGGGTGACTGTAGGCGTCCCATCTCATTCCCAGATTTGAGGAGCTGCACTGCCCAGCGGATACCCACGTCCCCTTAGCAAGTATTGTGGTTAAGAATAAAATTAAAAATGTGTTCTTTGCTTTTGATTTAGAGGTATTTTTAAAAATGGTTCCTAATTTGTTAGGACAGCTTAAATGGCTTGGAACAAACAGCTTAACAAATGGAACTGCTAAGCCTTTCTTTTGGCCTAAATGTGTTACGGAAAACTCGCTGAGCGACTCGGGGTGCTGGAACTGAGAAACGTGAGCGCTCTTCTCCCTGCCCTGCCTCGCAGCAACCTCCCGAGCAGGCTCCCGGCCCCGAGCCTCACACGTACAGCCTGTGTAGTCACACAGGACGCCACGCTCACGAGGCCGCGTGTTTAGTTTAAAACTCTGCTGCTGCGTGGCTTAATGGTGCGTTGGTCTGGCTCAGTGAAACCCTTCATACGCTTGTCTTTGGACTTGTGTCTGTAAGTGAAGTCCGATGGGACAGTGGAGTGTGTGTGTGAGCGGAGGAGGCGCCTGCAGTGTGTTCACTGGCTGTTCCTCCACGCAGGGTTTGCATGAAGTATTCATAATCCAGCAGGACCCGAGGGGGCCTTTCAGGATAGGCCTTCCCTGTATCTTGTGCTCTGGCTCCTCTCTGATGGACTTTGTTGTTCTTGTTCAGTCGTATCCAACTCTGCGACCCCATGGACTGCAGCATGCCAGTCTTCCTGTCCATCACCAACTCCCGGAGCTTGCTCAAATTCACGACCCTCAAGTCGGTGATGCCATCCAACCATTTTGTCTTCTGTCGTCCCCTTCTCCTCCCACCTCCAATCTTTCCCAGCATCAGGGTCTTTTTCAATGAGTCGGCTCTTCACATCAGGTGGCCAAAGTATTGGAGCTTCAGCTTCAACATCAGTCCTTCAATGAATATTCAAGGTTGATTTCCTTTAGGGATGACCGATCTCCTTGCAGTCCAAGGGACTCTCACATCCATACATGACTACTGGAAAAACCATGGTTTTGACTATATGGGCCTTTGTTGGCAAAGTAATGTCTCTGCTTTTTAATATGCTGTCTAGGCTGGTCACAGCTTTTCTTCCAAGGAGCAAGTGTCTTTTACTTTCATGGCTTCAGTCACCATCTGCAGTGATTTTGGAGCCCCCAAAATAAAGTCTGCCACTGTTTCCATTCTTTCTCTGTCTATTCACTATGAAGTGATGGGACCGGATGCTGTGATCTTACTGTAGAGAAGCAGAGCATGCTGAGAAGAGGCGGCAAGAATGCACAGAAGAACTGCCAACGACCCAGACCCCACGGTGGTGCGATCACTCACCTCGAGCCAGACATCCTGGAATGCAAAGTCAAGTGGGCCTCAGGAAGCATCACAAAGGCAGTGGAGGTGACGGAATTCCAACTGAGCTCTTTCAGATCCTGACACGTGATGCTGAGGTATCTAGATAACAGCATTTGATGCAAGTTTCCTGAGATGTTTTGCAAATGTGGAAACTGCCTCCTCCACCCCACCACCACCACCACCTAAAGGAAGATGTTAACTATTTAATGAGCATGAGCACACAGCCCCAGGCCTCCTGGAGCCGAAGGACTGATAGTGTGAACCCCTGTGACAGCGTCTGTCCCCTCACATCAGCCAGTCGGAGAACCGCGCACAAGCTGATCCCACGTCCTGTGACCCCCCCTCTGCCCCGGTTTTTAAAAACGCTTGGGCTGCGTAGGGCAGAGCCACCATCTCCTTGCATGGCCCTGCAGTCAGCCTTTCTCTGCCAAAAACTCCATGTCTCTGGTCTCACCATGTGTCAGGCACGCAACTGGCAGTAACAGTCGTGCCCTGTGAACACAACTCCCAGGGCCCCAGGGCGCATGAGGGTTCTGGGGTCCCTAAAGCAGGCAAAACACCAGGGTGGCGCACCCACCGCGGGGTAAGCAGGGCCCTTGGCTGCCCGGGAGGCTTTCCGTCTCTGCCCCAAAACTGGCCTCCCCTGCGGAAGTGAGGCCGCGGGGGTCCAGGAAATGCGGCCATCCGAGGGGCCCATCAGGTCCTTCCCCACGCACGGTCCTTCCCGTGGGACTGAGAAGGGAAAGGAAACGGCGGGCAACCGTGGCTCTTTCAGTCCCTCCTCACTCATCGGGAGGCCCAGCTGACTGTGCTGTAGCATGTCCGTGTATCAGGAGGTGGAATAAAAGCAAGTGCGTTGGCTTCGTGCAATCTTTTCCTGTTCTGACAAGAGCAAAAAGCACATATGAAGTATAGAGACTCTTTGGAAAAGACCCTGATGCTGGGAAAGACTGAAGGCAGGAGGAGAAGGGGGCGACAGAGGCTGAGATGGTTGGATGGCATCACTGACTCGATGGACTTGAGTCTGAGCAAGCTCCGGGAGTTGGTGATGGACAAGGAGGCCTGGGGTGCTGCAGTCCATGGGGTCGCAGAGTCAGACACGACTGAGCATCTGAACTGAACTGAGCTGAATCTGGGTGGGCATCATCTCAAGCAAGCCTGTGAGCGCTGCTCCGAGGCGGCGGCGGGAGCCGGGTGACACGGAAGTTTTGCAACAAAGGCAGGTTGTCCAAATGTCAAGAGATTGTTAATTCCAGAAAACCAAATGCCTCAAGGATTTTAGGGCTTTTCTAGGTACAGAAAGGGCTTCCCTGGTGAAAAGTGAAGTCGCTCAGTCGTGTCTGACTCTTTGCAACCCCACGGACTGCAGCCTACCAGGCTCCTCCGTCCATGGGATTCTCCAGGCAAGAGTACTGGAGTGGGGCGCCATTTCCTTCTCCAGGAGATCTTCCCGATCCAGGGATGGAACCCGGGTCTCCCACATTGCAGGCAGACGCTTTACCGTCTGAGCGACCAGACGGACAGGGAAGTCCGCACGTGCCGGTGGCTCAGTGGTAATGAATCTGCCTGTCAACGCAGGAGACACAGACTCAACCCCTGGGTCAGGAAGCTCCCCGGAGGAGACGGACGAGGAGAAGGAGAAGGAGAAGATCACTGCAGTGGTCTTGCCTGAGTCCCATGGACGGAGGAGCCTGGCGGGCTACAATCCCTGGGGTCCCTAAAGAGTCATTCACAGCCGGGCAACTAGAAACAGCAGCAGCGTGTGGAAGACGGGGAGCCTGGCCTCGCTGAAGCCCTCCGGCCCGCGCGCCCCTCGGCTGCCGGAGCCGGCGCCCTGGGCTTCCACACCCTCAGGGCTCACCTGTCACAGAGGTGCCAGCCGCTGCTGACTGTGACTGCCTTTGCTGCTATGGCAGGAAGCACCCCATTCTCAGAACACCAAGGCCCCGTTCTAACCGCACTGGGCCCCCAGGTCTGCGCCGGTCCCGCGCAGGAGACGCTGCGTAAGGGAAAGCAAGCTGAGCGGGCCTGCGCGTGGGGGTCCCGTGGACTCTTCCTGCCTCTTTCCTGCTTCCACTGGTGGTTTCCACCCAGGACCGCTGCCCGTTTAAACCTTCCAGTCCAATCATTTAACAATCAGCCTCTGTTGCAGACAAGCCCTGCAGCTCTTATTTTAAGCAAATGCCCCAGGCCAGTCACAGTGGCTGCACAGAGCTAGACGCTATAGAATTATTTTCCTCATCATTGAATTTCTTTTAAAGTTGTACCTTCAGAACAAAGAAAGAAAGAGAAACATTTGGTTATCAAAGGAAGCCAGCCCCCAAGTTTACTCCTTTAGCTGTCATGCAGATTTCAAGCCAGAGGCCTGGCGGGTTGGCTTTGAAGATAAAGATCACAGTGGCATCCTTGAGAGGCTTCAGTGGGGTTTCTGATGATCCTGTGATTTACTTGGAGATGGAAGAAAAGAGAGAGAAGGTTAGGAAGAACTCTGGAGGCAGAAAGATGGCTCTGAAGGCACAAAAGCCCAGTGTCTTATTCTGGTCCTCTCACTGCCTGGAGGAAAGGTGGGTTAACAGGAAGGGGTCAGACAGGGCTAGACCAGGATCTCCTGAGTGCCGTCTTTGTGATGGCAATCCAAGTTCTTGAGGGTGAAAAAAGTTTTATCCATAAGTGAAGCTTTGGTAAATGTTACATCAATCCTGAGGGAAGTCAACCCTGGATATTCACTGGAAGACCTGATGTTGAAGCCACAATACTTTGGCCACCTAATGTGACGAGCTGACTCATTGGAAAAGATTGATGCTGGGAAAGGCAGGAGAAGGGCGTGGCAGAGGATGACATGGTTGGATGGCATCACCAACTCGATGGACATGAACTTGGGGAAACTCCAGGAGAGAGTGGCGCTCAGAGGAGCCTGGTGCCCTGTAGTCCATGGGGCTGCAGACAAACATCAAACCAATTTCTTTACTTTGCAGACATCGTGGAACCTTGCGTTTAGCAAATGTAACAGTCAAGGGCGGGCTAGTAGGATGCAGGGTTTGTTGTTGTTGTATTTTTGTTTCGTGTGTGTGTGTACTAATCTTCATAACATGAGACACACTTTTTTTTAGTTGCAACATGTCTAAACCAGCTTGGCTGGTTGTTGCTGTTTCTGCATCACTAGTTTCCAGAACAGCTGGAAGGCAGAGTTGACTCCACATCCTCTTCTACAAAAACACAGCAACAACTCTTCTACCCATTCGGTTAAGACCAAGTGTAAGTCATAGCTATGAAAACTTTGAAAACTATAAAAATGATTCATCTGTGAGGCACATTCAGAGTCACTGCCAAATGTCCCCTGGGGGCAAAACTGCCTCCAGCTGAACCCGGCGGAGGAAAGCACGGGTGAAGCGTCTCTGCCCCGCGACCCGCTCCTCTCCCGCCGCCGTAAGATGGAAGAGCTCGTACGCGGCAGGGATGCGGCGGACGGCAACAGGCCTCCGCTCCCGTGGCCGCGGCTTCTGAGGGGCTCAGGGGAGGCAGGGGCTCAGGTCTCAGAGTCGGGCTGCCCGGGGCTGAGTCCACCTCCGCCGCTGCTTCTCTTTGAAAATACGTGTTTATTTGGCTGCGCCGGCTCTTGGCTGCAGCAGTGGGATCTTCATTCTCTGTTGTGGTGCGGGGGTCTCTCAGTTCAGCTGCAGCAGTGGGGTCTAGTTCAAACTGGAGATCAAACCCAAGCGCCCTGCGGTGGGAGAACAGGGTCTCGGCCACCGGAACACCAAGGACGTTCTCAGCTCTGCTGCTCCTTGTTATGCCCGATGTCCGAATCCCCGAGCGGGAAGAGAGAAGGCTTCCAAGGCAATGCAACTCGCAAAAAAAGGGAAGTTTATTACTGACTCAAGCCAGGGCCTTCTGCCTCTGCCATCACAGTGGTGCAGGGTCAGAAAAGCCCTGAGCCCAAGCTGTTACAGAAATTTATAAGACATGCATAATCAATTAGTAGCTGGCTTAAGCGGATTGGTTACATGTTTACAAAGCAATTCTATTGGTACAGACTTTCGTGGGCTTTTTCAAACCTGGGCTTTCGTGGGCTTTCTCAAACCTGGGCTTTCGCGGGCTTTTCAGCTTTCCCTTTGTCTCTTACTGGGCGCATATTGATTGGCTGGCTTCAGGTTACCTGATGGGGGTGGGGAATCTTACCATTTCGGGGAAAGCTAAAACTTAGGTCCAGGCTGCCTGTCATGGAATTAACCCTGGCAGCCTCACATTCCCCCCTGTCTTCTTGTTCCTGTAGAGGAATCTTTCTCTTCATCCTGGGCTACCATCTGATATTGCTGCCTTAATACCATAATCTGAATTGTATTGAGACGTTCTTTAATAAATGACATTAGCCGGTTTAAAATACAAGGGCCAAATGTAAGTGTTAATAATAGCACTATAAGTGGCCCCAGGAGGGTGGAAACTAAGGTGGTCAGCCAGGGGGAGCGTTGAAACCAAGACTCAAACCATCCCTGTTGGGCCTCTCGTTCCCTCTTACGTTGCGCCAGCCCTTCTCTCACTTTTGCCATAGATTCTCTTACCACTCCTGTATGGTCTGCATAGAAACAACATTCTTCTCCCAGAGCCGCGCAGACCCCACCCTGTTGGAGAAAAATTAAGTCTAATCCTCTCCTATTCTGCAAGACCACTTCAGACAATGAAGTCAGAGACTTCTCTAAGTGGCTGATTGATTTTTCTATGCAAGCTATATCTTCATCTATGGCGGCTCGTAGGGAGGAAAACCCTTGGCCTTGCAGAGACAGTGAAGCTATTCCTGTCCCTGCTCCTGCCAGCCCAAGACTGAACAAGGCTGCCATGGTAATCGCACTGATTGGCTCTCTCTTTTGTCTTAGCAATTCCCGGTCCCAATGTGAGTACATAACCTCTTCAGAGTGGTATAAGATTTTTGGCATTACAGCAACCAGGACACAGAATTCTTGATTCTGGTTAAAAACCTTCACATTTAAACATGGGGTTAGCCCAGTATGTGAACAAATCCACCAACCCCCAGCCTCTGGCACAATCCAATTTTTGCCATGTAAGCGTAGGTTACTGATAGTCCGGGCACAGAGGGGAGTTTTATCACGTGGCACTGTGCCCAAACAGAGTCCCTGTCCCCAAACTTCATTCATTGTGAGGCCAACCTTGCGTTCTTCCCATCGGCATTGGGGCGGGTTCTGGCCTGAAGACAAGTGGTAAGAGACATTGAGGCCTATAGCCTTATAAAAGGGTGGGTGAAGGTTATAACAAAGCAGACAGGACTGGGTCGCATTAGGGTTGGTATGGTTTAAGACCGTAAAGGCTGCATTCACTAAGGCCCATAGGGGGTCCTGAATTGTTGAACTAATGGTAACAGCCAGAGGGCCAGGGGTCTCCGTCAATTTGCCTCTAAGGCTCGGAGTAGAGGAGATGTTAAATGTTCCCGGCGAGCTTGGTCTGAAGGTAGTTGGCTTGGGGGTCGCCTTGTGCCCCTGTAACGTTTTGATCAGATTGGGACCTAAACTATGTACCTGCACTGGCTCAATAACCTGTTTAATGATCAAAAGCTCGCCTGGGTAGGGGCTGGGCCAATTTACATGAAGCTGAAAACCCCAAGTCAGTCCTGAGGTCCAGCGGTTTTCTTTTTTCGCCCGTTCCTCGTTAAATTGTACTTGTACCTGAGGGCCATGGTGTCTACGGTCGTTGAAGGTGAAGCTAACTAGATCTCTGTTTCCGACATCCCACCTCTGGGGTCCATCACAAGAGGTCACACAACTCCAGCTCCTGCAATAATAGCTTTCTATGCCACCACAGGTTTTCCAGTTATTTCTTACATAGCCCGGGCAAGCCCAGAACCCCAACCTATGGTTTTTTATCCCATCCCTATAGTACTTATCATAGAGACCGTCCTGCTTTGCGAAGAGGCTTGAGAGGTCGAAGTTCAGGTCCGGCCACCAGGTGTTCGGAGGGTGGATTCCTGATGTCTCATTGAGCAGCTCATGAGTTTGCCCGTCGTTGAGTTTCCAGGTGATCTTAGCAGGTTGATGGGGGTTATGACTGGTCGCTCCTGGGTCGATGAGAGCTGCCATCAGCAGGAGAATTAGGAGGCCTCCCGGCGGGCGAGTTTCAGTTTCAAAGGATTTGACGGGTGAGGACTCGCCTTCCATTCTGCTCGTGCTTTTTCCTGTTCTTCCGGCGTGGCTTGCCGCACGTGATTGCAGTGAACCCAGGGTCCAATTCCGTCGACCTTGACAGCAGTAGGAGTGGTAAGGAGAACAACATAAGGGCCTTTCCATCTAGGTTCTAATACTCTAGATTGGTGTCGTTTTACCCAAACCCAATCACCTGGGCCAATATTATGTGAGGGAAGGGCCCTCTTGTTTTGGCCCTCGTGTATCTCTCGAATCAATTTCCAAACATGGTTATGCACCTTACTTAATGCCATCAGAGTTTGCTGGAATTGTCCCAAAGTAGGGGGTGGCAGGCATTTTCCTTCGAAAATAGGATACACAGGAGGGGGTCTTCCATATAAAATCTCAAAAGGAGTAAGATTCAGCTTATAAGGGGTGTTACGCGCCCGAAAGAGTGCAAAGGGAAGGAGGGTCACCCAGTCCCCGCCAGTCTCTATTGCCAACTTTGTCAAAGTTTCTTTTAGGGTCCGATTCATTCTCTCAACCTGTCCTGAGCTCTGGGGATTATATTCGCAATGTAACTTCCATTTCGTCCCCAGAGCTTGGGCCAGCCCTTGTACAATCTGGCTCACAAAGGCAGGTCCATTATCAGAGCCCATAGTCACTGGCAGCCCATACCTAGGCACTATCTCCTCTAAGATCTTCTTAGCAACCACTATTGCTGTCTCTCCCTTAGTGGGGAAAGCTTCTACCCACCCCGAGAAGGTATCTACCAGAACCAACAGATAGCGATACCCGTACTTGCCTGGCCTTACCTCAGTGAAATCTATCTCCCAGTGTTGCCCTGGCTCCTCCCCCCGGTACCTCATTCCCGAGTGCTGCTTCTTCTCTGCCCTCATCAGCTGGCACGCTTCGCAGGCTTGAATTATCTCTCGTACAGCTGCATTTTGTCGAGGGAACCTCAGGCAGGCCGTCTGGAGAAGTGTTAGGATCTTTTTTTCTCCCAAGTGTGTAGTTGTGTGCAGGTGTTCACACAGGTGACGACCCAGGGTGGCAGGCAATATCAGGTTGTTGTTTTGGTCCTGCTACCATCCATCTTAGTCATCCTTCTGGAGGGTGGCATCCTTGTTGATCCAAGCGAGATCAGGGAGGGAATAGTCGGGGACTGGCGGCAGAGTCCCCATACCAGGAGGTGGAAGTCCCACGGCTAATATGGGGGCGGCGTAGTCCCGGCTAGCCGCTTCTCGAGCAGCCGCATCAGCGGCACGATTGCCCCGCGCCTTAAGGTCTTCTCCTTTCTGGTGACCGGGGACATGTACTATTGCTACTGCCCGGGGCAGTTGGACAGCCTCCAGGAGCCTGCGAATCTCGGGCAGATTTTTGACCTCTTTTCCCTCAGCTGTCCGAAATCCCCTTTCTTGGTATATGGGACCTTGAATATGGGCAGTGCTGAAAGCATATTGGCTGTCAGTATAAATGGTGACTCTCTTCCCTTTGGCTTGCTCTAGAGCCTGTATTAGGGCAATCAATTCTGCTTTTTGCGCAGAAGTGTTTGGGGGAAGTGTCTCAGCCCATATCGTCTGCCCTGAATCATCAACTATGGCGGCTCCCGCCTTCCTTTGCCCATCTTTTACATAGCTGCTCCCATCGGTAAACCATACTAGCTCACTGTTGCTTAAGGGAACATCAGTTAAGTCTTTTCGTGCCTCCAGGGCCTCAGCCAGTATCTCATTGCAGTCATGGAGAGGGTGGTCCTTCTCTGGGTTAGGTAGGAGCGTGGCCGGATTTAAGAAGCAAGGGGTCTGAAAACGCACCCGTGGGGCATCGAGCAGCAAGGCCTGGTAGTGTGTCAAGCGGGCATTGGAGATCCACTTACCCGGCGGCTGCTTTAAAACCCCTTCGATGGTGTGGGGGGTGTACACCAAGAGTTGCTGTCTATACGTCAACTTGTCAGCGTCGCGGACGAGGAGGGCTGTAGCTGCAATGATGCGAAGGCAAGGGGGCCACCCAGCGGCCACCAGGTCTAATCGCTTCGAAAGGTATGCTACTGGCCGCTTCCATGGTCCCCATTGTTGCGTCAAGACCCCCTTTCCTATTCCTTGCTTTTCATCTACAAACAGCTGGAATGGCTTATTTGGGTTAGGCAGGGCAAGGGCTGGGGCTTCTAGTAGGGCCTGTCTAAGCGTCTGGAAAGCCTTTTTCATTGGCTCAGTCCAAGTCCAGTTTGGGGTCTCTTTACTTCCCTCATACAAGGGCCGGGCCTTCTCAGTAAACCCCATAATCCACAGTCTGCAATATCCAACAGTCTCCAGAAACTCTCTCACCTGGCGGGGGGTTTTGGGCTCTGGTATCTGCAATATCGTTTCTTTCATGGCCTGAGTTAGCCACCTTTGTCCCTGCCTGATCTTATACCCCAAATAGGTGACCTCTTGCCGGGCTATTTGTGCCTTCTTTGCGCTAGCACGATACCCCAAGATGCCTAGGGTCTGTAAGAGGTCCCCGGTGGCACGGCTGCATGCCTCCTCTGTGGTTCCAGCCAACATGAGGTCATCTACATATTGTAGCAGAATGACCTCTGGGTGGCAAGCCCAATATTCGCAGAGGTCCTCACTCAGAGCCTCATTAAACAAGGTAGGGGAGTTCTTGAACCCCTGTGGGAGATGGGTCCAAGTTAATTGTACTACCGGTTGGCCCTCCCCCTCAGTCCACTCAAAGGCAAATATCTCCTGGCTCTGGGCCGCCAGGGGTAGGCTGAAAAAGGCATCCTTCAAGTCCAACACAGTGTACCAAGTGTACTCAGGCAGTAAACTGCTCAGGAGGGTATACGGGTTAGGGACAGTGGGGTGTATGTCACTCACCCGCTTGTTGACTTCTCGCAGGTCTTGGACAGGTCTGTAATCTGTCCCCCCTGGCTTCTTCACCGGCAGTAAGGGGGTGTTCCAAGGGGATTGGCATCGCCTGAGAATTCCGGCATCCATGAGATGTCGAATGTGGGGAGTGATCCCCCGCCGAGCTTCCTGGCTCATGGGGTACTGTTTCACCCTCACAGGAACTGCCTCTGCCTTTAGCTCGATGACGACCGGATGTCTCTGTTTGGCTAGTCCCATCCCTGCCGTTTCTGCCCAGGCCAATGGGTATTTATGGACCCACGGTTGTACATCTAGTGCTATGGTCTCTGAGGGCTTAGGCACAAAAAGTCTGTATTCATCTCTTAAGGCTAGGGACAAGACATGTATCGGTTGTCCAAGTCCATCCGTGACTGACATTCCCCCAGGGTCAAAATGGATCTGAGCATTAACTTTAGTCAACAAGTCCCGTCCAAGTAGAGGGGCTGGGCATTCTGGTATCACCAAAAACGAATGGGACACCTGGTGGGTCCCCAGATTTACTTTCCGTTCTGTGGTCCAACAATATCTTTTTGTCCCCGTGGCTCCTTGCACTAAGCTGGTTTTTTTAGACATTGGTCCCAGTTTTTTATTTAAAACAGAGTGTTGGGCGCCAGTATCTACCATGAAGCCAACGGGTTTCCCCTCCACATGTATGGTTACCCAGGACTCGGGGAGGGGTGCCGAGTCTTGACTCCCCTAGTCACTGTCTTCCCCCGCATATAGAACTCGAGTTCCAGGGGAAATTTTCTCTCTCTGGGTCATTCCTCTCTTTGAGTCCCTCTTAGGGCACTCGTTTTTCCAGTGCCCCTGTTCTTTGCAGTAGGTGCACTGATCCTTCTTTAGGGCCTGCCTTTTTGGTTTTTCTTTTTCTCCCATCCGGGGGTCTCGAGGTTCCCTCAATTCTGTTCTGGCCTTTATCCCAGCAAAAAGGATCTGGGCTAGCTCCCTCTGGTTCTTCCGGTTTTCCCTCGCCCTATGTTCCCTATCTTCTTTCCTGATCTTCTCAGCTAATTCCCTTTCCTCCCGTCGAATTCGTTCTTCCCTTTCTTCTGGGGTCTCCCTATTATTAAATACCTTTTCAGCTACTTTCAGTAAATCCTGTATTGTCTGTTCTCCCAATCCCTCTACCTTTTGTAATTTCTTCCTAATATCTGGGGCTGCCTGATTTACAAACGCTAACAGAACTGCAGCGCGTGACTCCTCAGCCTGGGGGTCCATAGGTGTATATTGCCTGAAGGCTTCCATCAGCCTCTCTAGGAAGGCTGCTGGGCTCTCAGTGGGCTCTTGCCTTACTAGATTTACCTTTGCCAGATTCGTCAGCTTTCTTGCTGCAGCCCGCAGGCCAGCCATTAGAGTCTGGCGGTACACTCGGAGATGCTCCCTACCTTCCACCTGCTCAAAATCCCAGTTAGGCCTCAACAGAGGAAACTCCTCGTCCACGAGATGAGGCTGGGCGGTTGGTCTCCCGTCGGCCCCCGGGACCCGTTTCCGTGCCTCTGCCAGGATTCGCTCTCGTTCTTCCGTGGTGAAGAGTACCTGCAACAGCTGCTGACAATCGTCCCAGGTGGGGTTATGAGTGAACAAAATGGAATCTAAGAGGTCAATGAGGCCTTGGGGTTTCTCTGAGAAAGGAGGGTTCTGGGTTCTCCAATTGTACAGGTCACTCGTGGAAAAGGGCCAGTACTGATAGGTTTGCTCTCCGTCCAGGTTAGCTGGTCCCACTCGGACGGGGAGCGCCTGAACAGTGGATGAAGGTAACTCTGGGTCCCCAGGGTCTTGCCCACCCCTATCTCCCCTAGTTCTCCCCCGGGTCCCCAGTGCCAGTCCCCCCTCATGGTCAGTTCCTGTTGGCCCTTTTAAACCTCTCGGTTCACCCGTGGGAGCTTCTCTCCTCGGAGGGGGTTGCAAGGAGGGCACATATGGCGGAGGCCTTATCTCCGTTTCTAGATCTATCAGGTTTGGATAAGATGATTCCTGAAGGACTGGTTTTGGGTCTTCTTTCTTTTTGGTTTCCTCTGGGGGGATCTCCATCACCAGGACCTGTGAATTGGAGGAACTAGGAAGTGTATAAACAAAAGGTTTTAACCATTTAGGTGGATTTTCCACTAAATCCTGCCAGACCATGACATAGGGGACCTGATTCGGATGGCCCCAGGGATCAGGAGCCATAATCTTCTCCTTCACAGCCTGTATGATGGACGGTTGAAAGGTGCCTTCCGGAGGCCATCCTACCCGAAAGGCAGGCCACTCTGCAGAACAAAAAGTTATTAATTTACTTTTCTTGACTAGCAAAGACAAGTTATGGGCCCTGGCCCTGACATCCGGAAAATGGTCAGTCATGAGAGAAAGTGGGGTAGATTCTCTCTGACCCATGGTTAAAAATAAATGGTAAGGAAGAAAGAGAGAGAAAGTCACTGAGAACGACCACCAAAAATCCTACCGGGAGTGGTGGCGGCCAAGAGGTTGGGCTTATGGTATGCTTTTGGAACTGTTTATGTGCCTACGTCGTTGCACGGAAATTTTCTTGCTGGGGGCGGGCACCCTAGGGGTTTCTAGCCCGTTCCGTGACCCCCTTATCCTCTCACGGGAGTCTTCAAGTGGCAGGCGCCCTAATGGCCTTTAAGTGCCTGACCCGTGCCCACAAGAAGGATTTTAGGCCACGTCCTCAGTTAAGGATGTTAAAGGAGAGTTTCACCCGGTCGGGCTCTAGTTACTGAGGCTCACTTATTGTAGGGCCTTCAGAGTCCGCCAGAGTGTAGCCCTGGCCAGGATTCATCAATTGCCCCACAACCGTTCGCCTGTTCACTGAAACTCCCGAGAAGAAAAGGAGTGGAGGGGAGATTGGAGAAGAAGAGAAGGAGAATAAGTCAGAAGAGAAAAGAACGATACCCCAGAAGAGAACGAGAATAGAGACAATGCCGGCACACACAAAAACACGGAGAGCCGAAGACAAACACACGGACAAACAAACGTCGGCCGACGACACAGCGCTGGATTTTCGGGCCCCCTGAATTTCACCTTACCGAATGGCGTCCGCTGTTCACCAGACTCGGGGTCGGGAGAGGAACTTTCTTCCCCGCGGAGTCGGCTGCCTCCCAGCGCGTCCGCTGGCCTTGGCCTTACGCCGGCTGGTCCCCCCCTTTATAGAAAGCCTTCCCTGCAGAGTCGGCTGCCTCCCAGCGCGTCCGCTGGCCTTGGCCTTACGCCGGCTAGTCCCCCTTTACAGAAAGCCTTCCTTCTGTGCCAGATACGCACCCTCCTGCTCCCCAACAGGGCCCTGAATTTACTGTGGTCTTTCCTGAGCACCGGTGTTATTATTTATCCTTCCCCTTTGTCCTGGAAGCGTTCTCTTCTCCCGGTCAAGGGATCCCGGACGAGCCCCCAAATGTTATGCCCGATGTCCGAATCCCCGAGCGGGAAGAGAGAAGGCTTCCAAGGCAATGCAACTCGCAAAAAAAGGGAAGTTTATTACTGACTCGAGCCAGGGCCTTCTGCCTCTGCCATCACAGTGGTGCAGGGTCAGAAAAGCCCTGAGCCCAAGCTGTTACAGAAATTTATAAGACATGCATAATCAATTAGTAGCTGGCTTAAGCGGATTGGTTACATGTTTACAAAGCAATTCTATTGGTACAGACTTTCGTGGGCTTTTTCAAACCTGGGCTTTCGTGGGCTTTCTCAAACCTGGGCTTTCGCGGGCTTTTCAGCTTTCCCTTTGTCTCTTACTGGGCGCATATTGATTGGCTGGCTTCAGGTTACCTGATGGGGGTGGGGAATCTTACCATTTCGGGGAAAGCTAAAACTTAGGTCCAGGCTGCCTGTCATGGAATTAACCCTGGCAGCCTCACACTCCTCACTGCATATCTTGCACATGTAATATGAAACAGCACATTTGTTGGAGTGTGTTTGTGTGTGCGCGCAGTCGTGTCTGACTCTTGGTGACACTATAGACTGTGGCCCGCCAGGCTCCTCTCTCCATGGGATTTTCCAGGCAAGAATACCGGAGTGTGTTGCCATTTCCTTCTCCAGGGGACCTTCCTGACCCAGGGATTGAACCCACATCTCATGTCTCCTGCACTGGCAGGCGGGTTCTTCACCACTAGCTTCATTTAGTGATTTTAAAAGTTTGTGCCTCTGTTTTCCCTCCCTGTAAATTGGGAACAGCAATAGTCCCTTCCTCTTGGAGTTCTTGAGAAGACAAAATCTTACATGTAAATTGTTAAGAGGGGGCTGGTACAGCACTGTCACTCAAACAAGCGATAGTTTTTGTTAACGATACGCTTTCCATTGGTTCTAGGCCTAACGGAGCTGTTGGGTATTTATTTCAGTGGTGTTTGGCAAATGCTATCAGCCTCAAAACCTTGCAGGGATGTAGACTCACAGTGAAATTTCTGTGGATACAATGTTTCTAGTTGGTGGAGTTTTCGCATGAGAAGGTTAGGACCAAGGCCTCCACTAGACCCAGGAGGCAGTGCCTGGGCTCCGTGATTCTTTCAGAGGCCCGTAAAAATCCTTCCCTTGCTTATAAATTAAAGAGAAAAATCCAACCTGGATTATATGGGTTTATACAAACCCAGTCATGTAATATAGTTTTCAGTAGCATTTTTTGGAGGAAGGAGTCCATGAAGGCAGAAGTGTTTATTGGCCCATGAAAGTCATCATGTCTGGAATACCCCCTCAGTCCAAGGAAGAATGGTCTCCTTGCTTCCCGCTCATTTTCTGTTCTCAGATCTTCCCTCTGTGGATACAGGAACATGCCCCTATTCAACAGACAAAACAAGGGACGGCTTCTGAGTCCAACAGAACTGGGTTTGAACCCTAGAGTACTTTAGGCAAATGTTAAAATTTCTCTTGGCATCCATAAAAATGGATGGATCCATGTGTTTATTCAACAGTGATTTGAAGGCCCGCCGTGGAGCAGGCAGTCTGCAGGGCATCTATCTTTGGAGAATTGGAGGAGCTGAGGCACGGGGAGCCCCGTGTCTGGCACTCAGTTCGGGCTTTAACTTGCTTGCCCTTGGCGGTGAGCTCCAAGCCTCGGCGCGGTCCACTGTTGCCGTCTCTCTTGCTGGGTGAAACTTGGGATTCTTCTCAAGGTGGGGTCCTCCTGCCTGTTTAAAATAAATCCATTAGTTTCCAGCTGTGCCAGATCTTCCCGCTGGGCACGGCTTTCTCCAGCGGTGGCACACGGCCTTCTCGTGGGGGCGGCTTCTGTCCTCAGCGCGCCAGCTCTTGGGAGGGCAGGTGGCAGGAGCTGTGGCCGGCGGGCTCCATGGCCCCGTGGTGTTTGGGACCCTCCTCGACCAGGGGTTGGATCTGTGTCTCCTGCACTGGCAGGCGCACTCTAGCCACTGGACTACCAGGGAAGCCTGACCCATCGACCTTTTGCAAAAGAGCAGTTCTTTTCACTGGAACCTAATTAAGGCCCAGTGCTTCTGTCCACAATCAGCGCTGCGATGTCCCAGCATCTCTTTGCTAATGATTTTGTTCTGTGTAAGTGTCTGTATGCCTCATTCTCTAAGCACGACCATCAGACAGCGTGAAGGGTACGATAATTCAAAGACCCACTGAACCATCTTTCACTGGAAGAAGCTGTCAGAATTTCAGACCTGGCTTATATTTTGTTGTTGTTGTAGAAATCTTTTTTTTTTTTTTTTTTTGCCTTCTTATAACTCTCTTACAGATCCATCTGTGAAAAAAAGCAATGTATTATTAGAAGAATGTGTATTTCCCCATTATAATATACCGTGCCACACCAGAGCACAGTGAAGACTCTATAGTCGGTTATGAAAGTGCCAGATATAATTTGTATGCAAATATCTGATGCAAAGGAGGACTTTTTCTTTTATTGCAGGCAGAAAAACACAGCAAGTGAATTTTTGACAAACACAGGATAGATCCTGCTGAGATAAGAAAACATCTTAATGCAAAGCTGCCTAGAGAGCAGAGGAGGAAGTGTCTCTTGTGTGGACTTATTCATTCCGTACAAGAAACAGCCGTGCTTCTTTCCTCTAGGAGACAGAGCCTCAAGATGCACGCCTTTTTGTGCCCACGCCCACCTGTTTGCTCTCTGCCTGGCTGAGGAGTCCTGAAGACCCACCGGAAAGAGCCTGGGTGCCCACGTACCCGCCCGCCCTGGGCAGGGACGGCCGCATAGACGCCCTGGGTGCCCATGTACCCACCTGCCCTGGGCAGGGACGGCCGCACGGAGGCCCCGGGTGCCCACGTACCCGCCCGCCCTGGGCAGGGACGGCCGCACGGAGGCCCTGTTGGTGTGGGGCGGGTTATCTCCATCCCGGCCAGGTCTCCGCCCTCCTGCCGTGTGTGTGAAGGGGCAGCGGCCTCTGATGCACCCTCACAGGGCCATCCTTGTGAAAGCATATTCCTTTTCTTATCTGGGCTGTGATCAGACGGTGCCTGAAATGTGCCCATCAGTGCACAGGGCGTTCGCTTTGAGAGAGATGGTGGTGAAGCTTCAGACACACCCAACTCGCCATTAAACTCTGTTTACAAATAACTCAGGGGTGCCAAGAATGCCCAAATCCCCCCAGATGCACTCCCAGTGTGTTTTCCAATTTCTCTTCTCAACGTGCTTTTTTGCTTAAAGCTGAACTTCTCCAGGGGAGCAGGGAATAATAATTCGAGTGATCCTATTCTCTGAGTCAAAAAAGCCCAGAGTAACACACGTACGCACACTCATTCATGTATTTATTCATTTCTCAAATGCGACGGACAACCTCGGTTCGTGTCCGGCATTGTATTAGATGCCTGGAACTGAGCAGAGCTAGTGCACGGAGGTGGTTTCTCGGCAGCCTGACCCCGTGTGGGGGACGCGTCAGGACGGAGGGGCATGGCCAGCGCTCCTGGTTGCGCCTCTGGGCGCGGCACGCGGGGAGCCGGCCTGTCTCCTCTCTTCGCCAAGAAGCCCGCCGCCCTCCTCACAAGGAGCTGGGGAAAGGCGTCTCCTGTGACCCCTGCCAGAGGGGACGCTCTGATGGGGGCTCCTCAGAGCCTCTCGCGGGCTTGCTCACTCAGCCGTCAACACGGGTAATGATGACCAGTGTCAGACGTGCTGGGGACGCTGGGCCTGGCACCAAACAGGCGCAGTTCCCGCCCTGGCAGGGCGCACGGGCTGGCTCGGGGAAGCAGAGCGGCGGGGACGTGTGTGTGCGCGCCAGCTCCAGGCTGCTGCCGAGAAAGCCAGGTGGGGCGGGAGGAGGGGAGAAGGTGGGTGCTGCGACTGTGAGCAGGGTGGTCCAGGACGGTCACAGAGGAGGTGATCCTGAGTGGGACGGAGGGGCCCGCCGGGGAGCATCGGGGAACACGCGAAGAAACGCAGGCGTGGGGGAGCTTTGGAGCACGGCTGTCGGAGGACGGGAAATGGGGGCACCGCCTCGCTAGGGGCAGGGGAGTTTGCTGGGGAGACATGGGGAGGTCAGGGTGCCGAGGACCACCGGGAGAGGAACGACGTGGAAAAGACTGGGGGGGGGGGGCGGTCCAGACGGCGTCTCCTTTGTCCAGAATCGCAGAGCAGGGGGTACTGGTGGAAGACGTCGACTTCCAGCCCCCGAGAGCTGAAGGGCGTGTACTTGGTAGTAAAAACCTTTGTCACTCGGCTCACCTCCAGCGCGCGTGTTGGAGCCGGAGGAGCCTTCTCGCCCTGTCTCTGGGCGGGCGTGCGTGCCTGCGTCTCTCTGTCACGGCCTGTGAGCAGCTCAGCTGCGTCTTACTGGTGATTTTGAATCAGGAGTCACTGGATACCCAGTGTTCCCAGCACAGACCTGAGACACGACGGGAGGCTTGCATCCCTCACCCACGTCTCGCCCGGTCTGACGGGGGCGTCTGACGCTGCCCCCAAGGACGCATTCATCGCCTCAGGGCAGAGACTGTCTTCACATCTCTGTCCACGCAGCTGCGACCACCGCTCACATGGTCTTTCCTGCCGAGCTTGGAGGAAAGCCCGAAGTCCTCAGGACGGCCTTCAAAACGTCCTACGTGGCCTGCCACACTGACATGCCCGGCCCTGAGTTATTTTTTTTAATTGTTGTTCAGTCACTCAGTCGTGTCCAACTCTTTGTGACCCCATGAACCACAGCACGCCAGGCCTCCCTGTCCATCAACAACTCCTGGAGCCCACCCAAACCCATGTCCATCGAGTTGGTGATGCCATCCAGCCATCTCATCCTCTGTCGTCCCCTTCTCCTCCTGCCCCCAATCCCTCCCAGCATCAGGGTCTTTTCCAATGAGTCAACTCTTCACATGAGGTGGCCAAAGCACTGGAGTTTCAGCTTCAGCATCAGTCCTTCCAATGAACACCCAGGACTGATCTCCTTTAGGATGGACTGGTTGGATCTCCTTGCAGTCCAAGGGACTCTCAAGAGTCTTCTCCAACACCACAGTTCAAAAGCATCAATTCTTCAGCGCTCAGTTTTCTTCACAGTCCAGCTCTCACATCCGTACATGACCATTGGAAAAAACTTAGCTGTGATTAGATGAACCTTTGTTGGCAAAGTGATGTCTCTGCTTTTCCTATGCTGAGTTTTAACATTTTAAATATCTGTATTTTCTCATTTGGCTGCAGTGGGTCTCAGCTGAGACACCAGGATCCCCACTTTGTCGTGTAGATCTCTCTCTGTGGCGCTAGTTGTGGGAATAGATGCTGATGAGCAAGTGGGATCTCAGTGCCCGACCAGGGATGGAACCAGTGGCCCCTGCATTGCCCGACAGACTCTGGACCACTGGGTGAGGAGGGCAGCGCCCCCAACCCCCGGCTTCCGTTCCTCACCCTCTCTTTCCTCTTGGGCGTCTGTCTCTCCTGAGCCAGCCCGCCGCGCTGTGTCAGGACCTCTGCACTGGCCCCCGTTCACTGCTCTTCCACAGTCAGCTTCCACCCTTGATTTTCCTGACTTTGGGCAAGGTCTTTGTTCAAAAGAACCCTTCTCAGGGCCTTAACCTGAGCACGCTAATTACAAATGACTACCGCCCATTCCCCGGCCAGTCCTCTGACCCCCAGCACTCTACACTGTCTTTTCCCCTGTGGTACCTAGCTTTTTAAAAACAAAACAAAACACCATAAAAATTAATTCCTTTCTCATGGTTTCCTTTACTGCCGTCCCCCCTTGGCTCATCACATTCACTGCTCTATCCTATATCCATCAAATGCCCAGGAGAGGATTGTTGCGTGGAGGGTGCTTGGCGAATACATGTTACATGAAGGATGAGTCCCTGAGTGGGAAAGACAAAGAGCAATGCACAGAGACAGCACATGTAGGAGGAACATGGATCTGTGTCTGTATGCATGTTCACATAGATAAACATACGTGTATGAGTAGTGAAGGCACGCATGTGTGTGACGTGAGTATGTGTGGACACACACACCCAACTCACAGAGGGTGGAAGTGTATCAGACAGCCTAAGTATTGAGTATTAATATCTGGGTTGAGGGATGTGGGGTAAATTTAAGTGTATTTTTGGTGAATGTCAGTTCATATCGTCTAATTTATACAGTGGATAAAGAGACACTTTTAAAATCTGGAATAAATCCATAAAGTCTATAAAATACAGGCTCTTTGTTTCTGCTGGGGTGTTCCCTCTGACTTTGATTTTTACCAAGCAGGATGCTTGGTTGAAACTTCAAGTGCAAGCGGCTGTTGTGAGGCAGCTGAGCTTGGCTTCATATGTCCATGATGGAGTCTGACGGGTTGGGTCTGCAGGCTAAGCATACCCCCTGGTTCAGGGAAGTGCCAGTCCCATGCTGCTCATTTAGGCAGCAACATTACTGAATTCAACAGCCTCTTCTGATATGAAAACCCCTGTGATCACCAGACTAGATCATTATTAGTTTGCTCTTAACTCCCTTTCAGCTGAAAATCACGCAGCTCAGCTCCCTGGAATTATACAGTCTAGTTTTGTTTTGTTCTTCTTTGTTTTCTGATCTAAAGAGCCAGACAAGTGCATTGTTGAAAATACAGAAATTGTATAAGAGTGGAAGAGAAACTGTCAATACAATCAGCTGTAAACTTACCTCTCGTGGATGGCCATTTTCTCATTTTAGTGTTTTCTCTGCCTAGATGCAGAATCCATGTTTGTTTCAAAAATCACAGCTATACCTTAAACCATTAATTTTTTCACTCAAAATGACAATCTAAGAATTTCTGGATCATGAAAGAAACTTGAAGCATGCTTTTTGCTGGTTTCATTGTATTCCAATATACTAATTTTGCATAAATTAATTACTGCTCTTCACCCAAACATTTAAGTTGTTTCTGGAAAGTTTTTCTTTTCATCGGAGGATGATCACTCTGCAATGCTGTGATGGCCACAACAGTGTGAATCGGCTCTAGTACACACACACCCCTCCCGCTGAGCCTCCCTGCCCCTCACCCCCGGGGTCGTCAGGAAGCGCCCGGCCGAGCTCCCTGCTCTGGACAGCAGCTTCCGTCTATTCTAGCCGTCTGTTCTACACATGGGAGGGCATATGCTTCAAGGCTGCTCTCTCAGAAAGCTTATTATTAACGATGTCGTGATGAGCACTCACGAATATTCGTCTTCAGGTGAGAATCCCGGAAGTGGGGCCAGTGAGGCGAGAGTGTCTGCTGGTCACTTTCACACCCGCACTAGCTGTCTGCTGTGCCGATTTGACTGTCTCCTGCTGGGAGTGAATATAACTGTCGAGCAGAATAAGACGGGCCTTTGAAGAGACTGGTGGGGGCTCCCCGGCTTGGAGGCGCTAGGGTGGAGCTGAAGACGCCCACGCGGTCTCCACGGACGGCGCTCTCCTGCAGCCCTGGGGAGTCCCGTGTCTGAAGGACTTCCTCCGTCCAGGTAGAGAGCATTTGTGGGCAGTTCAGTTCAGTTCAGTCGCTCAGTCGTGTCCAACTCTGCGATCCCACGGACTGCAGCACACCAGGCCTCCCTGTCCATCGCCAACTCCCGGAGTTCACCCAAACTCGTGTCCATCAAGTCGGTGATGCCATCCAACCATCTCATCCTCTGTGGATTTGTGGGCAAGAGGCCCCCAAACCCTTCCTTCTTCTGAAAGGGACACATTTAGCCTTGGGCTAACACCCTCTATCAGTTCCCCTGGAAACCGGATAAGCATGGCCCACCAGCTGTGTTAGCAGGACGCGTGGGTCAGGGCAGACGTGAGCATTGGCAGAACACTGTCGGGCCTGGGAGAAGCCCCGGGTGAACGCGTTTGATGAGAAGCCCTGCCTTGGGCTCCCCAGTGAGTGAGGAAGACTTGTCACGGGCACGTCCCTTGCAGAAAACTTCTACTCCACCTGAAGAGGAACGCCTCGTGTGGCCCTCCCGGCTTGCTCTCTCTGCTGGCTCTGGCCAGTGTGGTCACTGGGAATCTTACGCATCTATTTAACAATTCAAGACTGATGACCCCTGCTCGCTACAGCCTCAGAGTCATAAAGACCCAGATCCCAGATCTATGTTCCCTCCATCAACTCACTCAACTGCTCTTAATCCCTTGAAACCTGGTTTCCTTATTTGTAAAACAGGGAGGCAGACATCCCCTCGAGTCTGGCCCCAAGTGAAGATGTTTATAAACAGTAGTAGCAGGAACTGTGGTCATTTAATAAAAATGAACATTAATGCTACTCACCTGCTGTTTCAGTCAGGGCTGGCTTTGAGGACGTGGGGCCCATGTAGTCACTCAGGGCCACACTTGGAAGGACTCTGCTTTGTTGAATGCCTGCTGGGGCCACCCTGAAGTTCTCAGTAATTCTCAAATGAGACCCACAACTTGGTTTTGCACCGGACGCCACCAGTTATGTAGTTGGTTCTGATTACAGGATAAGATGTGCCTGATGATGTTAAACATGTGGGTTCCCAGGTGGCTCAGTTGTAAGGAATCTGCTGCGATTCGGGAGACCTTGATTCGACCCCTGGGTTGGGAAGATCCCCTGGAGGAGACATGGCAATCCACTCCAGTATTTTTGCCTGCAGAATCCCATGGACAGAGGAGCCTGGCGGGCTACAGTCCATGAGGTCGGAAAGCGTCAGACACGACTGAGCGAGTAAGCCACACTCGCCCGGCTGGCAGGCACTATTTCAGCCGGCTCTGCAGATAGGACACTTCACAGAAGACAGTGAGTGTCCGGGGCTCCTGAGGGTCCACGTGCAGCTGCTCTTCCCAACGGGATCCTCTCCGCTTGTAGCTGGTGGAAGGGGGGATCCTCTCACGCAGAGCCTTTCCTATGGGTGGGGGAGTTCACTAAGCGAATGACAAGCTCCCCAAGTCTGGGGCTCTGGAGATGCCATATGAATACACCCTGCACGCCCATGGACCAGCGAAGAACAGTCTCAGCTTCATTTCTGTGAAGCTCTGAATGGTGCACAGTATCACGGCTGCTCTGGCGCTCAGCTCTGCCTCTGACGTTTCATATCCTTGTTAGCTTCTACAGGACACAGCGATCCGTGTGCGGAGCACTAATGGTGGGTTTCTGTGGGCACCGCCGCCCTGAAGCCCTATCTGGCGTCGTGACCGTTGTCAGGCTCTGGCTTCTCGGGGAATCATTGCTCACTCTCAGAGTGAGGAGAGTCTGCTCGGAGGAGTTTGGGTGTCATCTGCTGAACTGGGCAGTTCTGGGCATTCCTTACACCTGGCATGATCTTCTGCCCTTCTTGGAAGGAATCTTCTAGAACACTGGGTCCTAACCCTTTTGACCTCCAACTTCACTCGACCTGGTCTAAATCGTTCTTTGTTACTTCCTTGATTCAAGGCACAGTCACGTCCTTGACCCCTCCCACTGGTTCCCAGACCCTTGCCGGGTCCCGTGACAGTCCTCGGGGGCCTCGGTCAATGGTTCCCAGACCCTTGCCAGGCCCCGTGAGGGTCCTCAGGGGCCTCGGTCACCTTCCTGGGCTCTCAGGCACCTGTTGGTTCTATTGGAACTGAACCTTCACAAGGGCAGGGCCGCGAGTCCTTTGCGTTCCCAGTAGTATCTGAGGAACAGTCAGCAAGCGTTGCTAGAACTGCCTCTTGGGAACAACCCGGCCACGCACATGCAAGTCTCAGGTCACCTGCGAGCTCTCAGGCCCCGAGCTTGCTCACGCAGATGTGCATGGACCGCAGGACAAACCTCCCCTCGGCGCTCTCCTGCCTCGCATAACCTGGTCTCCAGCACAGCTCTGCCGGGGGGCCAGGCACCACTGGATGTCTCTGCTGATGGTAAACTCACTGCCTACTCGAATGTCTCACTGAGGGAGCTTAAAGCATCGGAGGGTGGGTGGATGGGGGGTAACTTCGTTCTGAATAATTTTTGTGCTATTGTTTTTGTTTTGCTTTTCCTGTTGGCTGCACTGGGTCTTTGCTGCATGGACTCAGCAGTTGTGGTGTGCAGGCTTAGTTGTCCTAAGACCTGTGGGATCTTAGTTCCCCGACCGGGGATTGAACTCACGTCCCCTGCCTTGGACACCAGGGAGGGCCCTTCATTGATTAGCTTTTGTTGGGGGCCACAGTGTCAGACCATTTTCTCGGGAAACAACAGTAGACAAAATCAAGCCCCTGTTCTCTAAAGCCAAGTTCCAACGGAGAAGGCAGACGATATTCAAAAAATGATCAACCCATCTGGTATGATTATTACTATGGAAGAGGTACAGTAGGTGGACAGCAAGTGGCAGGGGTGGGGAGGAAAGCCTATTCTAAACAGACTGGGCAGGAAAGACCTTTCTGAGACCTGAATAAAGGGAAGGAGCCATGAGCAGTGTAGAAGGGACAAGACTTACAGGCAGAAGGAACAGTGAAGCTCTGAGACAGGAAGGCCAGGGTGGCTGTCGATGGGGGGTGGCCGGGGGGTCAGGGCCACAGGCCTTGAAGGTCCCCATGAGGGTGTGACTTTCCCTCAGGCTTGATGGGAGCCAGTGGAGGGCTTAAGAAGGGGATGAGACAGCCCTATTTTCAAAGGATCCCTGTTTGGTGACGAGGAGCTCTTGGGAAGAAGGAAAGTGATGTGGGGTCTGAGGAGGGAACTCTGGTCTCCCAGGTGATGGTTGCTGGGATGTGTCTGGCTTCCGATTGGGCCAGCATCATCACCGCTGTTGCTATCAGGTGGAAAGTTGTGTTTCCCCAAGGGGGAGGTGAGTGTCCCTGGACTGTGTTATGACTCAGGATGAGTCTGGTGCTAAGTCTAGCACACAGGGTGTGTCCATGAACCTCCTTCCCTGGCCAGACTGTTTACTATACGTGAATCTCTGTTCTCAACTCAAGAAGGCTGTGTTACATCTCTAAATTTCTTTTCAATCAAATTAAATTCCTCTTTGGCCCCCGTCCCGGTGGACTGATTGGCAAATCTGTCTCAGCTACCCTCCAGGTTCCTTCTTCACCTAGCCTGTACAAAGGCCCTGGGTTCTTCTGCTGAAGTACTAAGAAGTCTGGCTGGTTATCTCTGAAATACCCGCCGTTTCACCCAGCATTGTCCTCTGAGGTCCAGCAGTCTTACTGACTCCGTGCAGTACTGAGGGAGTAGAAATGTTTGGCTGGAAGTCCCTGTTTGAGATAGATCTTGTGGAGGCGGTACTCATCAAATAAGGGGCATAGTCTAAGTCAAAGGAGTTAATTTCTAACTGTGGGGTTTTGTTCATTTTAATTAAATCAACACTCTGCTAGTATCTGGAAAGACAGCAGATAAATAAATATGGGGTGCTCTGCTTGTGTGTTGTGTGGAATCTTGAATATTTCAGGCAGAAGCCTGGAGCAGCAGCATGCTTGGAGTTTTGACAATAACTAATCCTTATGGAGAACCAATTTACTTAATATACAAATGAGCAAATAAAATAAAAGTGGTTGCAGCAGAGTCTCCCATGACTTCTAGCTACCTTCATCGATCTTCACCTACACTGAGAAACATGCTTTAGAATTTAAGCTCCTTCATGCAAACACAGTGGTAGGGGTTGGCACGCCACCTAGACCCTGGGCTTGGGAGCTTTCTTAAGGGAGGGGATAAGCCAGAAGGCGCCTGGGTCCCCGATGCAGTGGGTTCCTATGTCAGCCGTGAGGCACTCCTGTGCGGATCTGTCCCTGGAGAGAAGCGGTCAGCCTCTGGCTCGCTGCAGCCAGAGCTGTCTGCCCTTCGTCTGGCACTTGCCTGAGGTCCTTCACGGCCCCTCCTCTAGCTCCATCTTTGCATGTTGCATGAATCCCTGCTCTGTGAGTTTGGAGCTTTCAGCCTGGTGGGCAAGGAAAGATTTGAAACAGAGTTATTTCACTGAGAATGTATCCCAGGTGAGCCTGACCAAGGATGCAAGAAGTGATGTTGAAAGGAGGATGGAACGATGGATAGATCTCCTATTGCAGGGAACGGTAGCCTGTTGTCCCCTTACATAAATAAAGTTTTATTGGCACACCACTCTGTCTATTTGTTTCCATATCCTCTGAGGATGCTTTTGTGCCGTAAGCAGAGCTGAGCAGCTGTGACAGAGACCGTGTGGCTCAGAGCGGCATCTTGTTTTCACACCCTTTAAAGAAATGGATTTACCTGTCTCTGATCTATAGGCAGCGGGAGACAGAGCGTGGCGGGGCTGGGCAGGGAGAGCCTTTCGGAGTGAGGACCGGGCTTCTTGCAGCAAACCGAGGCAACACGTCCAAACCCCACAGTCAGACAAATAACAGAAATAAAGTGGATCGTACGTTTGTGCATGACATGGACAAGATCCCAGAGAAATATGCCTTCTGCCTTTGTGTTTTGAATATTGGGCTACTGCTTATTTTTCCTACTTTTAATGGAGACATGGATATAAAAATACTTCTCAACTATAAGAAAAGCCCAGAGCAAGCATAATGATAAGTGGCAACTGAAATTCAGACCTGGTTTTAATGGTACGACAGTGTGGTGGGGACTGAGGGAAAACAGAAACATGCCTATTTCATGCTTATAGTGCCTAGCAGATAGCATTTCTTTTTTTGTAAGAAATTCTAGACATTCAAATTTTTGTGTGGGATCTCCTAACATTTAAACAATGGCTTTTGTTTTGTTTTTCCTGTGTGAGTGTTAAAACTCAGCTACCTCCAGGCTTGTCCCTGTGACTTCCAGTTGGAGACCGTGGCATAGATATTTAAGAGGTTCAGAGGCACAGACCTCAGATGAGAAGGTTCTAACAGCCCAGGAGCGCTGAGCAGATTCTTTGATCAGGTTGCATATTTTGTGGCACAAAGGTGTTTGCATCAGGAGGCTGGAGGAGGAGGGGGAAATCCAAGGCAGCTGGGGAAGTCTCCGTGGACCCTCGGAGAAGACGGGTAACGCACTGTGCTGGGCAGCTCGTTGCTCAATCGTCTCTGGCTCTTTGTGACCCTGTGCACTGCAGCCCACCAGGCTCCTCTGTCCATGGGATTCTCCAGACAAGGATGCTGGAGTGGGTGGCCATGCCCTCCTCCAGGGGGTGACATATGAGGCACTAGATAAAGGATAAAATCAGAGTATCTAGTAGCAAGAAGAGACAGACCTGGAAAACCACAGTCCGGGAAGATGAGTGCTACAGAAGAACAGAGAAGGATTTGTAAGAGATTTGATCTCCTGGGAACAAACTGTATACGCGGGACTTTACAAGGCCAGCAAGAAATTTGAAATCTGTGCTCCTTCTATTATCCACAGCTCGTCCTCTCTGCCAGTTGCTGACCTCTGTGGTTTGATGACCCCTGTGGTTTGAGTTGAATTTTATCTCTGAGTTGGTTCGGAAATTGCCGGTGGCGACTTGGAGATCTGCCACCGGGTGGCGACATTCTCATTTGGAAAAAAATGGAAAGTCCAGCCAAGGAAGGAGCCGCTTTCTGTTGAATGATGTCCCGGATTCTCTGATCACTGCCTGAGCCCGGGTTTATAGCTAATAAAGTAGAAACAGCTTACACAGTTTTCCTGTTTTATTTATCTTATGGCACTCTCCATAGACCCCGCCACGCCAAGCCCATCACATTTATTTCTGCAGTGACTGCTATGCAGACTGTATGCAGGGGAACATCTGATTGATTTCCAGCATCTTCTCAGCAAGCGCAGTCACAAGAGAGAGCAGAAACCTGCATGCAGGGGCCCGGAGGGCTTCCTGGAGGGCGAGGCGAGAAAGTAAGGCGCGTCTCCCACCCCTGCCCTCCAAGGCTCATGGGTTTAGACAGAAGACCTGCTGCTCAAAGTCTTGTTTTAAGAAACAGAATATGCAATACCAAATGGCCTTTTTTTCAGCCCGTGTCTCTGGAGAAGCTCAGGCCAGAGCACCCAGCCGAGGTGAACGGCCACTTCTGGTCAGCCAGGGGCGGAGGGCCAGGGCTGGGAAGGACAGACCCGAGGAGCTGGGAGGGAGCAGAGGGGAACCCCGGCTGGTGGCGCTTGTTCTGTCTCTCTTTGACCCATGGGAGGTGCCCCATGTGGATTTCCTCTGCCCTCCCCCACCTCCCACGATGGTGTTGAATCAGGACAGCTCCCTGGGAGGAAAGCGCGCTCAGCCTGCCCTGCAGGAGGGGAGTTGGCCTCAGAGGAGCCTGTTCACCAGCCAATGAAGCAGGAGGTGCCTGGAAGTGCTTGTCTGGGGCCAGAACCCACGAGGTGCTGTGCAAGTATCACCATTCCTCCCTGGCAGTCTGGGCGGCGTGTGAATTAGATCCATCTGTTCACGCTCCTCGGGCTCACACGGCTCCTCTTCTGCGCCAGGCCCTGGGGTTGCTGAGATTCCCACCTCCCCCAGTTCCCTTTCCTCCCCCTTTCCCAGCCCTCCTCTCTGGCTGGGGTCTTCAGAAGCCTCTGCTCCTCTGGGGGGAATGACCCTCCTTCCCGGGCTGCTGGTCTCTTCCTTTTGGCCCCTCCTGGCTTCCGTCTCCTCTCCTCCTCGCGTTTGTGGAGAGGCGACGCTGTGCGCTTGTCCGCAAACCTGCTGGGTCCCCCCCGTGAAAAGTGGGGCAGAGCCCGCTCCTCTGCTGCACAAAACCGCCTCTTTGAGGTGAACTAGACCCTGGCTGGGGTGGGGTAGGGTAGAAAAGCGGGCGAGGAGCAAGAGATCAGACCAGGAGGCCTGCTGCTGGCCTCAGGCCCGACTAAAGCAGCGTGTGGCCTGCTGCTCTGTCTGAGACGGGGCGGGAGGGAGGGGCGGTCTGTCGGGGCCCCGGGGGCTGGGGCGACCCCTCCTGGCCGCGTTCTGCCCCGGGAGCCTCAGCTGTGCCCACCGGGCTGCGTCCCTTTGCAATGGACTTGGTCTGGGGGGCCTCGTCTGCTCTGCAGGCAGTTTCTCACCAGAGGTCTAGCTTCTGGTTGGCACTAGGGGTAAAGCACCGGCCTGCCAGGGCTGGAGACGCAGGAGATGTGGGCTCAGCCCCCGGGTCAGGAAGACCCCCTGGAGGAGGGCCTGGCCGCCCATTCCAGCGTTCTTCCCGGAGAATCCCGTGGACAGAGGAGCCTGGCGGGCTACAGTCCCTGGAGTCACAAAGATTCAGACACGACTGAGGTGACTTACCACCACGCCACTAGCTTCTGAAGTTTCAGCCGCGGTGCCCATAGAGATGCAAAATCAGAGGCGACTTGCCCACGACGAAGAGCGTGCGGCCACCCGGCCCCGTGCTTCCTCACGGGCCTGCGGCCTGCGCTGTGGCTCTGAGGCCCGCCGGCCCGCCCGCTGAGGGCCTGGCACCTAGGACTTTCCCAGGCAGGGGTCCGCCGATGCGGTGTGCTGGACGTGGCCCTGCCCTCTCGGCAGGGGAGCTGGGTGAGTTGCCGCCTCCCCGTGTCTTCTGGCTCAGAGCCTTGTGGGCCCGGAAGCCCTGAGATGAATACAACAAGCTCCCAGGCACAGAAGATTCATGAGGATGGGGTGGGTTTGGTCAATAAGTGCTATGTGAACAGTGTGTTAGGTGAGGAAGCAGCTGGAAGGGAAACCAAAGGAGTGAGCGAGGTGGTCGGGGAAACCTGTGTGTTGGAAACGACGTGGGCAGAGAGCTGAGGGACTGAGTCATGTAGTGATCCAGGAAGGAACCTGCCGCCGGCAGCGGGAACGGCAGGTGCAAAGGCCCTGAGGTGGGCTGGGAGGGAGGTGTTGGAGGAACGGCGCAGAATATGAGTGGCTCTGATGACGTAAAAAGAAAACGGGAGGAAAGAAGGCAGGTGAGATTTGGGGGCTGCGGCTGAAATCACACAGATTATATGGAGCTTCGCAGGTCCTAGCTTTTGAACTTCATCTTGGGTGAAATGAGAGGTTTTGGAGGGTTTTGAGCGAGGCATTATCTATTGGGTTGGCCAAAAAGTTCATTTGGTTAGTGAATACATTATTTAATAAAGTTCTTGCTGAATATGAAAACCAGGTCTTTTATTTTTACTGAAAACTGAACAGACTTTTTGGCCAACCCAATATTGTGACTTCCCCATTTTAAAAGGCTGGTTCATTTTCCTAAAGGGAAACCTGGTGTGTGTGTGCGTGTGTGTAAATATATGCCTGAGTGTAGTCACATGCATATACACGTATGCACGCATAAAGTTAGATGCATACGCTATACACACAGTTTGAAAATAGTTAGAGTCTGTGTCTGTGAACCCCCTTTTCAGTAAGTCTCTGCCGCACTCAGGCCCCGGTTCCCCGACTCGCCCTATCAGTAAGAGCAGGAAGCTCAGGTGGAAGCGGAGCCCGAGCCGCTCTGGGGCCGTGACGCGGTCTCTGCCCGCTGGGCCGTCTCAGCCGTGCGCGGAGACCCGAGCCCTCCCCTTTCTCAAGTGGCAGCTCGAAGCTGGGGTGTCTGAGGTGGTGGGCGGAGGGTGGCTAGCACGGAGCGCCAGCCAGGGGGCTGGGTTGTGAGACGCCCGTGATGCATGCCCGGCTCTGGAGAGAAGCGCTGGCAGAGCAGGGCGTCATCGTCACACGGAACCCGGCTTCCCCACGGACGTGGACTGACTCGAGAAGACCTTCTGCTGATAGTGAAGTCCTGTCTGCATTTTTAGAAGCATGCAGGGGAATAAAAGAAGCGATTTACAGTGAGAACGCAGGTCTTTTCAGATAGAAGGTGTGGGTGCATGGGTGTGTAGCATTTTTAAAATGGAGATTTCTTAAAAAATAGCTCTTCTTGAAAACAGATGCTGAGCTTCTCCCGCACACTGAGGTGACCTGGCTCTGTCTCATGGGTGAGTCCTCGGAGCATGTTTCGTCTAAACCAAGAGCCTGCCAGGCCTCTCTGACTGGAAGTTCTAAGGCTTGTCTGCAAACCCAGGCATGCTCTCAACACTAGCCTCTTAATGCACGTTTACTAAGAATGGACCGTGACTTCCTGGTGATGTTGACCTGATTCGTCTGAAAGCTTTTCAGGTGCGTGTGGGGGAGATTCTTAGGAACCGTTCTTTGAAATCTCTTAGGGGATGAACCCAAGGGTTCTCCGATTGCTTTCACCTCGATTCAGATGTTTCATAAGCCAGACTTGCCCTGCAGGAGCTTTCTCCCTGGTGCAGTCTGAACCAGCCCTGCGCGGGACACGGGTCACATGGGCTCTGTGGCGGCCCTTACATGAAGCTGTGGCGTTGGTTCACCAGGGGGCAAGCCCAAGGCCATCTGGAAGCCAGACCAGGGGGCAAGCCCAAGGCCATCTGGAAGCCAGACCAGGGGGCGAGCCCAAGGCCATCTGGAAGCCAGACCGGGGGCGAGCCCGAGGCCGTCTGGAAGCCAGACCAGGGGGCGAGCCCGAGGCCGTCTGGCATCCAGACCAGGGGGCGAGCCCGAGGCCGTCTGGAAGCCAGACCAGGGGGCGAGCCCAAGGCCGTCTGGAAGCTGGGCTTTGCGGACAGCAGCTCCGTTAGTTTTATGGCGCCCTTGCCCAGCCGCGGGTTCTGGTGCCGTCGCCCCGCTGCCCTCCCTGGGGCCCAGGACGGCGTTCTGAGAAGGCCCCGTGTGCGGGTCCCTGCCCGTGAGCCCCTCCGCTCCACGGAGTCGGGGATCCAGCCACACAGACGCCACCCCTCTCTCGTCCGCCACGTACCCACACGGTTGCGGGCTTGCGCATCCCTGAGCCCCTCACAGGCTGAATTCTACCTTCCATAGCCCCCAGACCCCACCCCATCGGGACCCATCCTCAAAGACCTTTCTGGGACCCCCACCACCCAGATTGCAGGCTGGGGTAGCGAACCAGAAGCCTTGCCTTTCCCTCGTTAGAGCTTACCAGAGCCAGACTGACTGAGGAACCGGTTGTTGAAGGCCTGTCCCTCCACTGGAATATTTGGCTTTAAAATAGCTTTGTGGAGGTACAATTTTCATGTTATAAATCCACTCATTTTAGTGCAGTTATAGAATTGTGCAGCCATCACCCTAGTTCATTTTTAGAACATTTCTTTCACGCCCCCCAAAATCCCTTGTGCCATCTTTAGTTTAACCTAATTCCCACCTCTAAGCCCAGGAACCCCCAAGGAACTGCTGATGCCGTTTCTGTCTCTCTGGTTTGCCTCTTCTGGGCACTGAGACAATTGTGTTACAATACGGTATAGTAAGCTGCTGAAGTCCACGGGGTCGCGGGACACGGGGTCACAGAGAGTCAGACACGGCTGAGCGACTGAACTGAGCTGAACAATAAGGTGCAATGCAATACAGTGGGCTTCTCAGGTGGGCGAGTGGGAAAAATCTGCCTGCCACTGCAGAGACGTGGGTTCAGTCCCTGTGTCAGGAGGATCCCCTGGAGAAGGAAATGGCAGCCCACTCCAGTATTCTTGCCTGGGAAATCCCATGGACGGAGGAGCCTGGTGCTGGAAAGAATCAGACACGGCTGAGCTGGCACGCACCGTGGCACCTGCTCCTGTAACCTGGCAGACTGCTTTGGAGCTGCTTCCGTATTGTGACCTGTGGTAGCAGCTTGTCCTCCACTAGAATTTCATCTCACTCGGGACTGGAGCCTGACATGTGTGTCCAGTTCATGAATATTTATAGTGTGGGACACCTGCTACCTGCCACGTTCTGGGGATGGGCCTCCTGGGAGGGGGATGTGCCTGTCAGGGCCTTGCCAAATATTTATTTGGATGAATCCAATGTTGGATAAATGAATAATGATATAAGGTCCCTACAGATACGGGATGTCTAACCTCATGATGCTGAGGTTCTGGTGAGATACCACGTGGGGCCCAGCAGGAAGGATCTGAGTCAGACAGAATGGATAGTTCAAGGCTGAACCGGGGAGACAGACATGAAATCATCTAATTGCATTACAGCCTGGTAGGTGTGCAAAATGGCTTAGCCATGTTGTGGAAATTCTCAGTTCAGCTTTGCCCATAACTTACTCTGTGCCTTTGGCAAAACCACTTAACCTAGCATTCATTGCAATAGAAGAAATGTACTGAATGATTTCTAGATGTTTTTACATAAATTTTACATAAATTAGCCATTTGATCGTCACACTAACCCCATGTGGTGGTTCTGTAAATTATTATTAAATAATCGCCGTAACAATAGCAACACTGAGCATTGTTACAGCATTCTTACTGTTATTATAGCAATTGTGTGACTGTAATCATTATGTGATATTAATTATTACATGCCTTGAGCTGCTCTGGGCACTCCATGATTAGTCCTCATTTAATTTCCGCAGTAACGCGAGGAGGTGCGTACTGCTACATTCACTGGATCGTAAGCCCCACGAAGCTTCACACACGAGCTCATTAGCTTATTCTTTGCTGTGCCTCCTACACTGGCAGAGTATTTAAGAATACCTGAATTTTTAAAAATTACTTTAATTGGAGGATAATTACTTTGCAATAGTGTGATGGCCTCTGCGGTACATCAGTGTGAATCGGCCAGAGGCAGACCCGTGGCCCCTCCCCCCGAGCCCCTCCCCCTCCCCCCGAGCTCCTCCCCCTCCCTCCCCCCACCCCTCCCCCCTCCCTCCCCACCCCACCCCTCCCCCGCTGTCAGAGCACCAGCTCTGGGTTCCCGTCACCAGACGCCACACTCCCGCTGGCTGTCTATTCCACACATATCAATGCGTATGTTTCAATGCCGTTCTCTCGAATCATCCCACCCTCTCCCTCTCCCACTGTGTCCAGAAGCCCGTTCTTTATGTCCATGTGTCCTTTGCTGCCCTTCACATAGATTCTAACTGAATCAATGACTCTCTTCTATATATGCAGAAGCTAAAGCCCACACTGTACCTGATAGAGTCCTCCCTCCATACCCGCAGATTCTGCATTTGTGGATCAGCCAAACCAGAATCAGACCACAGTTGGTGGAATCCATGGATATGGAGCCCAGGGGTGTGGCAGGGAGGGGGAATCCGCTGAACCACAGCGTTTATACACGAAGGACCGGAGCATCTGCAGATCTTGGTGCCCATGAGCCTTCCTGAACCAGTTCTCCTGCACACACCCAGGGAGGACTGTGTTTCTCCTGCATCATGAAGGCTGTAGACGATCACCTTGGATGTGAACCTGGGGGCCTGAATCCAAAGGCCACACACTTAAATTGGTCTCTCCCTGGCTCGTCCCTGAAAGGCAGGGCTATAATTCAAGTACAGGGCTGCGATGTGGCTCGGTACAGAAATCTAGAACCAGAATGGACCTCGGAGACCATCACAGACAAAGGTAGCACTCTCCAGAAGAGGAAGGCAAACCGCACCAGTTTCAGGGTGAAGGGCCATGCCTCACAGCAGTAGAAGCCCCGCGATGAGAGGTCCGAGCTCCACAACTAGAGAAAGTCTGCACAGCCCAAAAGAAATGAATAAACAAAAATTCAAAAAAGAACGGGACGACTGTGACAGTCCTGGAAAGCTTTGCGGGGAAGGGAGAGGTCTCGTTAAAAACTCCCAAAGTTGGCATTTCTTGTGATTCATGTTCTCTTTTTTTAACTTAAAAATACTACTTGTAAAAATTATACAAATAAAACAGGTTTATCACAAATAGTGGCATAAAACAAGTAACTTCAGATGAGTGCCACTCAGGATCAAGGAATTGCATGTGTCTGCCACAAAACGCAACATTTGACTAGAAGGGGGTTCTGTCTGCAGGTCTAGGCTGTGTGTTTATAACCCTGGCAGCTAGACTGTGTGCTCATGGTTGACAATAAACCAACTCAAAAACACAAAACTGAGTGGCAGCCTTCTTGGAAGCTGAGCATCAGAAGATGCCATGCAAGCATCCTGGGGCGGAATGATGAGAGAATTCGGTGAAAAGGTGGGTGAGCCCCCCCAGTCTGGAATTCCCAGAGCCCACCTGCCACTGCAGAAGATGTGAGAGTCAAGGGTTCGGTCCCCGGGTGGGGAAGATCCCCTGGAAGAGGACTTGGCAACCCACTGCAGTGTTCTTGCCTGGGGAATCCCCGTGGACAGAGGAGCCTGGCGGGCTGCAGTCCATGGGGCCGCAAAGAGCCGGACACAGACTGAGTGACTGAGCATGCATGCGCACGCACACACGCACACTCACACACACTCTCACACACACACTCACACATGCACACACACACACTCTCACACATACTCACACACACACACTCACTAAGGAAGACTAATGTGGTATTTTGAAGGCAGGTTTTAAAACACTTCTGTATTCAGTGATGTTGAGAAGTCCTTTCCATCAGAGGAGCTTGACTTTCTAAACACACTGAGCATTGCTTCTCTACTTCCATTTTTTTCTAAGCCATTTTACCCTCTATCATGATAATCCCTCTGAGTCCCATAAGGGATTATTCAGCGAGTTTGGGAGCCCTCTTCCTTATTAACCATTTGGAATAAATTCCCTAGACTGAATTTGAGAAGAAGCAAGCTTAATGTAGTGGGGGTAGCCTGTACTCGTCTTCTGGCGATATATAATTCACTGATTTGGGTTTTATATGGGCAGGAGGTAAAGATGGCGAAAAGAAGGAATACAGGTATCTCTTCTCTCTCTCTCTCTGTGTCTACCTATCTGAAGAGAGAGACGCTGAGAAGATCACAAGTTGAAGGTAGAACTAGATCTCTTGTCTTTTGAAATCTTATTTCTTGATGGATTTACAACTGTGTTTATGAAAAGCAGACCCACGCAGGGAAGTTTCAGGCCATGTTTAAGGGGAGAAGGCCTTTGCCTAGTTTGTAACTTAAAACATCGGTTGGAGACTCACCTTGATTCGGATGAACTCAAACTTGGACCCTCGGCCGCTCCGAGTTCTGCCGTCTTTGTCACCATAAACTTCAGAATGTCGCCATAAGCTCTGCCCTCTCTGTCACGCAGCATGGACCACAGGATGACAACCCGTTAGAGGCGCTGACAAGCGCTCGGGGAATGACCTACGTCCGTGACTTCAGGAGACTCGGGGTCACTGGCCGAGCAGAAAACGGCAGCCGCTCCCGTGACACGCGCCATGAGCGCTCAGGGCCGGAGGGTGCTGGGAGCCCTGCGGAGAGGACGGTCAGAGGGGCCCCTGAAGAGGCGGAAGTAAAGGCAGAGCCTGCAGAGAACGCTCAGGTCGTTGCGGCGTTCATCGAGCTCGCAGAATCTTAAGAGTGGAGTCTGACGCACATGCTTGGAATGACATCTCCTATGTCTTTGTCCCCTTTCGTAATTATGACCCAAATCCTTTCACATAGCCCTTCAATTCCACAGCAAAGAAAGTCTCTCAAGTCCAAAACCCCATCTGCCCCTCCTAAGTCTCCACTTTTAAAATACTCTTTCCTTTACCATCAGCGTGTTTCTTGAGAGGGTGAGGTCCTGTTCCCGGAGCCGGCCAGCTCAGGCCTTCCTTGGCTGGTGGCCGTTTCCTCTGTGTTCTATCCTTCGTTTTCAGAAGTGATCTTGCACGGCCATGTGCAATGCAAATTTCATTTAGACCAGGTTCGGGGCGGAGCAAGCCTATAACTCCTGCCATTTGCTTCGAAAATGGATTATTTCATTTACTTGTTTACACAGTGAAGCAAAATCAATCCAAAGTTGTTTTCTCCCCAGGACACGTGACTGTCCAATCCCAGTGGAAAAGTGCTTAAGCTGTGTGATCCATTGCTTAAAGTGGGATGGAGCATTTAATTACAGTTTAATTATCTTTGCAGATGTGGCGTTCGGTGGGGATTCAGTTGGTTGGTGGGCAGCTGCAGCATCTGGGTTTCCTGCTGCCTTTTTTTTGAGAGCAAACTTCTTTGTAACACAATCAGCTTTGCTGGTTATAGCTTTCCAAGCCCTATCAGCTGAAAATTTCATTGCTTTTAAATTGCAAGGCTTTTGTTATCACTACAACTATGAACCAGACAGCCAAAATCAAAGCGAAATTCAGAAATACCAGCAGAGGAGGAGGACCGAGTCGTAGCTTTGGTCTGGCCCGAGTTAAAGAGAATGCAGCTTTCTGAAGATTATTTGAAAGCTCTTTCTTTATCCATGATGTCACATGTTCATTTTTATTTACAACTTTCAGGTAACCATCTTTGATTAAAGTTTAAATGTGACTTCTGCATTTTTTTTGCTGAGGTGTCTGAAATCGTTCATATGTATCACACAAAGAAAGTAAAGACTATTTTCATAAAAGAAGAGGCAAGACTATAAGTGTTGTGTAGATGACTTCAGAATCTGTTTGCATCTGGCTAATAGGATAACAAAAACAGTTATCAGAGAGAAGAGGCAAAGAGTGCAATGTCATGTTGCAGATCCTGGGCTACATTTCTATTTGTAATTTCAGCCTGGTGTGCATTAAGGCACAACTGCACCATCAGGAGAGAATAAGCTTTGTGGTAAGAAAGCTTTGGCTGGAGTCGCCTGACGGCAAGCTACAGGAACTGAAGCTGAGCTTGTCACTTAAACTTCAGCTATGAGGGGATCATAAATTGAAGGCAGGGACAAAAAGCAATGAAATCTAAGTGAATCCTCAAGATTCAGGAAAGACTTTTTGGACTCAAGGCTCTGGGGAGATGTTTCAGCCAGCTACAACAGAACTGCTGGCAAAATGGTTTCTTTTTCTAACTTCAGCTTCTGAACTTGGCAATTGTGTTTCCAAGGAAGCTTCCCTGGTAGCCATCTGCTAAGTTATGTGGGGTGATTTGCCCAGAAAGTTAATTCTCAGGTGGCAGTCTTTAATGCAGCTAGGTTGCCTTTATGTGTAATAACATTTGCAACAACCTGCCTCCAACTTATTCGTAGTGATACCCTGGGAAGGATTGAAGGCGAAAGAAGAGGGCAGCAGAGGATGAGATGGTTGGATGGCATCACCGACTCAGTGGACCTGAATTTTGGCTAACTCCAGGAGGCAGTGAAGGACAGGGAAGCCTGGGGTGCTGCAGTCCATGGGGTTGCAACGAGTTGAACATCAAGTGACTGAACAACAGCAAGGAATCCATCAAAGAAGCTCCAGTACATAAGACAAAATTCAGGCGTCTGCCCCCCTCTCACCCCTTGGACTTGCATTAGAAACCCAGTTATAAAGAAGAAAGAAGTGCTGCCTAGAGAGGCAGGAGTCCTTTTTATTTTTTCTGAGTGCTGACTGTGCCAGCCAGGTAAGGGAGTTAACTTTCATCTCATGCCTACCTTGTAATATTTCATCTTCACGATTTCCTGTGCGAGAAGAATGACTCCCCATGTTAACAGAGGGGAAAAAGAAGATTGAGGATCGGAGAGGCTCAGCACAGCCAAACCGTATGACCAGATATATTAGTTTCCTGCAGCTGTGAAAACAAATGCCCACAAATTTAGTGATTTAAAACACGGCAGATTCATCACCTTCAGTTGTGGAAATGAGATGTCCTAAAATCAATGTATGAGCAGGACCATGTTTTCTGGAGGCTCTGGAGAATTGGTGGTTGCTTTTTCTAGAGGGCAGAGCCCACCGCCCTCCTTGCCTCACATGAACCCCCTTCTTCCACCTTTAAGGGCATCTCTGGGAGCTCAGATGGTAAAGAATCTGCTGCTATGCAGGAGACCCGGGTTTACTTCCTGGGTCAGGAAGTGAAACCAGCAACCATGGTCTTCACACCTTTCTATCTCTAACCTGGGCTCTGCGGCACATCTGCCTCTGAGTCTCTGTTGGACCTACCTGGATGATCCAGTGTCTCAAGATCATTCCATCTCAGAAGGATTCTCAGCCACAGGGAGTCACTTTTGCCGCATAAGTTAACAGATTCGTAGGTTCTGGGACTTGGGGTGTGAGCACTTAGGGGCCATAATTCAGCCTGTCACACCAGGGCCACAGCAATTAGAGTCAGGAGACAGGAACAACCCCGTTTCTGTGTATATCTCTGGAAATCTCTGGACATAAGAGTCTGTGGTCCAAAATTTTGTGAAAATTTCTAGGACTTGTGCAGGATGATTCTAAAATGAATCGGTCTCAGTCATATTGCCTAATCTGCAAATTTTGGTTTCCAGTTTCAAAACTTTTCAACTAAACTTACTTTTAAATTTTTTTAAAAAAAGCTTTATTTATTTTTCGGCTGCACCTCGTGGCGTGCAAACTTTTCCAGACCAGGGATAGAGCCTGCGCCCCCTGCAGAGGAAGAGCAGAGTCCTAACCCCTGGGCCAACTGTGCATGCACGCTCAGTCGCCCAGTCGTGTCCGGCTGCTTTGCACCCCCATACACTGTAGCCCACCACGCTCCTCCGTCCATGGGATTCTCCCAGCAAGAATACTGTGAGTGGGTGCCATTTCCTCCTTTAGGGGATCTTCCTAACCAGGGATTGAACCTGCATCTCCTGCATTGGCAGCAGATTCTTCACCACTGAGCCACCTGGGAAGCCCCTAAATTTACTTTTTAAAAGTTGATTTAAATTAGTAACGTATCTGAGGACATTAACTGCAGCTGCCAGGGATCATTGGAACCTTCGATTTGGGTAGATGCAGACTTTGCTTGAGGCACCATCGCTGGCCCACTTTTTGCATGTCTTAAAATGCAGAAGTAACTCCACCGCCTTTGTTGCAATCTTCGTTCCCATCTTCTGCTGTTTCAGGCTCAAGAGGCCATGACTGACCTCTTTATTTCTGCAGCCTCTTGTTACTACAATGTTTACATCTTCCAGATGCCTCATGCTGAATCTGGAGAATGTTTTCCTGGAAAGAACAGAGACCCTGAAGAGCCTGAGTCCTGGAATCAGACCGCTGGGGCTGTCATCCGACTTCAGGCTCCATCGGGGCGTGCGGCTCTGGGCAAGTGTCCTAACTGCACCTACACTTCCTTTTCTTACCTCTGAAGAGCGCTGATTGTGATGCCCGCATTCATGCTGTAAGGCTGCCGCCTGAATGAGACGCTTCTGCCGTGCCCAGGACCCTCGGAAAATGCTGACTCTTACCAGCGTCATCGACAAGGCAAGGCCACGTTTAGCAGAGATGCCACCTGGGACAGAAATCAGTTTGCAGTGAACACTGCTTTCTCCTTTTCTTTTCAAACCCAGTGTAAAATGTAAAATGTAGGAAGTTCCCTGGTTGTCCAGTGGTTAGGACTTGGTACTTTCAGCTGCCGAGAGCCGAATTCAATCCCTGGTTGAGGAACTAAGATCCTGTAAGCTGCATGGTACCCAAACAAAATATTAATAAAATAAAATGTAAAATATATAGTGTTCAATATACGTGTGGGAGGGACTGGGGGCAGGAGGAGCAGGGGACGACAGAGGAGGAGATGGCTGGATGGCATCACCGACTCCATGGGCATGAGTTTGAGTAAACTCCGGGAGTTGGTGATGGACAGGGAGGCCTGGCGTGCTGCGATTCATGGGGTTGCAAAGAGTCGGACACAACTGAGCGACTGAACTGAACTGAACTGAAATGTGTGTCTATATGTGTCTATATGTGTACATACATCTATATCCTCCTTCTGGTTTATTTAAAGCTACCTGTTATGGTCGCTACCTTACATAAAATCAGTTTTACCTCATTATTTATGTTCTCTGAACCTTTTCCCTTGGTTCAGAAACATGACTTCAGTCTCTGCAGCCCCACCTCTCTTCCTCATGGGGTGATGATCACTGCTCACACGTCCCAGTAGGCTTGCTCAGCCTAGCACAATCTCCTGGTGTTTCTTTCCTGCCATGAATCAGATCCCGTATGTGTAGAAAATAATAATTCTAAAGGTGAAATAGAAGTGATGCATTTCCCTCCATTTTCACATGCCTTTCAAAGTTTATCGTCAACTCCACGAGCTGGGAATGAGCAGGACTCATGACGACCTGCACTCACATCTGTTGCAGGTGGGTGTGAGCTGCAGAATTCTGGTCCCTGTGATCCAGCCCCTAGTGTCATGCCTGTGAATGCGTTTCCTTACATGGTTAAAGGGACTTTGTGGATGTAATTAAGGTTGCTAATCAAGTGACCTTAAAGTAGGCATCTTATCTTCAATTTTTTCCTGTAGTCATGTATGGATGTGAGAGTTGGACTATAAAGAAAGCTGAGCGTTGAAGAATTGACGCTTGTGAACTGTGGTGTTGGGGAAGACTCTTGAGAGTCCCTTGGACTGCAAGGAGATCCAACCCGTCCATCCTAAAGGAGATCAGTCCTGGGTGTTCATTGGAAGGACTGATGCTGAAGCTGAAGCTCCAGTACTTTGGTCACCTCATGAGAAGAGCTAACTCATTTGAAAAGACCCTGATGCTGGGAAAGATTGAAGGCAGGAGGAGAAGGGGACGACAGAGGATGAGATGGTTGGATGGCATCACCAACTCAATGGACTTGGGTTTGGGTGGACTCCGGGAGTTGATGATGGACAGGGAGGCCAGGCGTGCTGTGGTTCATGGGGTCGCAGAGAGTCGGACACGACTCAGCGACTGAACTGAACTATCCTGGATTATCCTGTGTAATCACCTGAGTCTACAGCAGAGCTTTCTCCTGCCTGCGGGCAGAAGATGAATTCAGAGGGGTTGAAGTACAAAAAAGACTGGATGTGCTCCTTCTGATCTTGGAGACGGAGGAGCTGCAAGCCTAAGAATATGGGATCCTGTAGAAGTTGAGAATGAGTCCTACTCAAATGCCAGCAAGGAAGTGGGGACCTCAGTCATACAGTCACATGGAGCCAAGTTTTGCTGTCAATTGGAATGATTCTGGAGGTGGGTTCTCCCCCAGAGCGTCCATATGGGATCCCAGATGATGGAACCTTCGCTTCAGCCTGGTGAGACTCTGAACACAGAACCCAGATGAAGCTGCTGAGACTTCTGACCTAAGAAAGTGCGGGATGACACGTGTGCTTTTAAGCCTGGGGTCATCTGTCACAGCAGTGATGCAAATGTGGTGTAGAGGCTTCCTGAGAGTGGATGTAGAAACTGAGAATCAGGGCTCCTGGGTGACTGTAAAAGCCTCGGATTTTCCTCATGTCTTTCCAATTGGATGTTTCACCCAAGTTTTTGGTCACTTGCCTCTTTAATGAAGTCAGAGGGGTGTAGAAGTGCCAGGGCCAGGAGATGTCCTGATTAACCAGAGCTGCCACTTTTTCTTTCTTTTTTTTTTTTTTGCCTTTTAAAGGGGACTTTTTTAAAAACATTATTTCCCAAATAGCAGCCATAGTCGAGTTTGTTCAGATTCCTGTAAAAATAGAAAGGGAAAACAGACTGCTTCTGAGATGGAAACATCCCCCAGGAGGCCAGGGTGTGATCGTGACCTCTGGAACACTTTTATGCTTGCTCCAAGCGCCAGTGGATGACCTGGGTTGCAACTGAGGTCATAACACACCCAGATAATGGAGTTGGTGCATTCAGCAGAGACACGAGTTTGTGAAACTTCAGTCAATGTGGTTAATTTTAACAGATTACCCTGGCAGAGCCCTTTTCAGAGCCTGACTCATGACAGATATTCAATAAGTGAATGATAGAAAGTCTAACAGGACTATAGACAGACAAGACAGAAACACAGTAATGAACACACGCGAAGTTCCAAGTCCCCTGGAAGTTTAATGTTCAGTCAATAACCAAGTCCACCTTGCTTTCTGTTGGTATTTTATTCTTCAAGATAAATTTTTCAGGGAGGAGTTCACTGAGAGTTTAGCCCACCCCTAGCCCTTGCTGCTGACGTGGGAGAGTCTGCACCGCAGCTAGCGCCGCGTTGGGTGTGGTGGGAATGGACAGCGCTGATGTCCTCGGGGAGCTGACGGTCCCGCAGTGGAGGACTCATGTCTTGCTTCCCAAACACAATGCACCTTACATCAAGATTCCCTTCTGTAATATCTTTATTAATTGAGGTTTTATGGTTGGGTGGAAGGGTTCCCATCTTAATCACAGTGTATTTAGGATTTCTGTACATTTCAGACCAGGTTCCTTGAATTGAACAGAGGTAAAACGGTTCTTGTAGATGCATCTGCAAGTGAGAGCCATTGTCTATGACTAATTCACACAAGTGATGTTTGTTTTCCCCTCATGTCATCAAAAGAACTCTGTGTGGTATAGACCTGCACACTCCATTTGCTGGAAAGTAGTAAAAATGCAAATATCTCGTTTGAAGTCACTCACCTGGTAAATGGTTTTATTAATCAAGAAGCTTTAGAAGCAAATGGGGGGGAAATATCTTCAATCTGTATTGAGACAATAAAAGGAATTTGTTTGTGAAACTGAAAAACTCAGAAATAGATGCAGAGACCTATATGTACACTATATATCTATCTTTATATTTCTTAGTTCTTCTGAATTAGCTTGATTTGGCACACACATTTCATCAGAAGTTCCCATATCTTTCCAACCTCTCTTCACATCTAGAATAAAGACTACTTTATTACAATGGTCCCATGAAAAGTCTTAGGATTCCATCTAGTTGGACTGCAATTCCAGTGCCTGGACCAACTTCAGAGAGATGCAATATGATGATGTGGAAGATGGGATTTTCCAAGAATTAATGAAGAAAATGTCATGGAAGGGATGCTCAGGATTTCGACGGCTATGTCATAAAGAGTGAGAGTGTTTTCGCCTGGGTCTCTGTCTCAGGGCGCCCACCTTTGAAACCCCCACTGTACTACTTGGAAGCCCAGGCCACGTGAAGAGGCTCCATGTAGGTGTTCTGGGCAACAGAGTTACGATCTTAGCTGACAGCAGGCACTAACTCCCAGACGCATGATCAAGAGTTCCGGTGATTCCAGCCCCTGCCTTCAAGCCTGGAAGCTGTCTCCGCTGGTACTGAGTGGGTCAGAGAAGACCTGTCGTGTTGAACTCTCCCCATACCGCATCTTTGTAGACAAACAGGCATGGTGCTCTCTTCTTAAGTCACTATACTTTGGGGGATTTGTTGTGCAACCAAACCATGGTAACAGAAACATTGATCATATCTGAGTTGCATGACCATCCATGGAATTGGAGTTGGGAAACTGCAGGGAAGAATGAACCTGATCCTTCTATAGGGGCAGAGAGTAAAGAGGAGGTTGAGAATAACATAAATATTGGGATGATGTAGCCGGTAGAAGGAGGATGATACTAGCAGACACATCAGACGCCCTTCACAGTGGTAAAGAAAGGCTTTAAACACTGTCTTCAAAATCCACGCTCTTTTCATCATGAGGCTCGCCTCTTCTTATGTGGGCTGCCCACAGTCTAGTTGGGATAGAACATAGGCACAGATTGCAATATAACGTGAAAGGTGATTATCCTTTCCGCTAGAGCAGGTAATGGAAGATGGGCTGCATTAGATCGGTGTGTTCTGTTTTCCACACCACAGCCCAGGATAGTGGAGTCCAGGAGGGCTGGGGTGACCCTTAAGTTATGATTCCTTGCCCTAGTGTCTATATGAGGACCGACAAAACCAAGTCATGTTTTATACTTTCATTCCTTACTGATGTAAGTTTTCATGTCAACAAAAGTGGCCTGGGTGCAGAAGGTACTGAGAAATGCTAATTGCATGTTTTGAACTTAGTTTCTACATTGCTTTACGCCTTTGTGTTGTATTTCACGCCCTGCTCCACCCCCCAGGTATTGGTCTCTAGCCATCAGAAGCAGAGAAAGCGCGTGGTGTTCGCCTGACTTTTCCTGCAGCTTGGGGAGGAGTGGCCACCCCTGCACGCCGAGACATTAATGATCTGTTATGAGCCCCCAGATGGGAACAGTAACCAAGCGTTCAATGCTCCATTTGCTGAAGGCAAAGTGCATCAGCACAGTTTAGGGAAATCAAAATTCTTCCTGAGTTCCAAGTGGTTACCAGGTATCTGGGGCATATTTTTACACATTAAATACAACAATTGGTTTCCTGCTTGGAACCATTCCTTGAAAATTTGCTGGCGTGTCATCCCCATTCCAGCTTCCGTTTCAGATTAGTCACTAAAGAACTACCTGCACTGCAGGAGACCCGGGTTCCATCCCTGGGTAGGGAAGATCCCCTGGAGAAGGAAATGGCACCCCACTCCAGTATTCTTGCCTGGAAAATCTCACGGACAGAGGAGCCTGGTGGGCTGCAGTCTACGGGGTCGCAACGAGTCGGGCACGACTAGGCGACTAACACTTACTTACTTACTTACACTTACTTACTTACCCCATTCCAAACCAAGTTATCTTTGTACAAAAATACCTATTATATCACCTGCATACAAACCCAAAACAAGCAAACCTAAACAAAACATGGGTTCTCTGTCGCATAAAGCTTCTTTGAGAATCTGTGCAACCTTTCGCGTCTTAACTCCATCCAACTTACTAACCTTGTCTCCATTTATGGTTGTCCACACTCCTCACCGCTCCACGGACACGGGCCATCTCAGGGATCTGTCACTTCGCCTGTGTGAACTCTTCCAGAGACACCTTCTCTTCATCATTCAGGGCCTATACAGGGCCTAGACATAATTTAATACTGTTCATGTTGAAAGACCAGAACTCTTTGACAATTAGATTACCTCTAACTCCCCTTCGTATGTCCAATACCCCATTCAGAGCATAAATTATATGATGGATGGATGGGTGGGTAGATGGATGAACCAATAGATGACACTTTGACCAACTGATTCATTGTCTGTCCTTTTACCAAGACGGCACTGTCTTGAACACTCCACTTTATGGCAAGTCTTGGAGTCAGGTAATCTAAGTTCCTTTGTTATTTTTTCAAGATTTCTTTGGATAGTCTAAGGTTTTTGAATTTCCATATAAATTGTAGAAGCAGCTTCTCAATTTCCACACACACACAAACTTAATGGGATTTTGATTGTTGTAACATGTTAAGTTATCCAACCCCTAGTAGTAGTATATCTACTCACTTATTCAGACCTTTGATTTCTCTCAGAAATCTTCTGCAGCTTTTCATGGAGATGCCTTACATTATGTTTCCCCACCTCTTTCACTTCAACTCCTTCTGATGCCGTGATGCTCTTAACCCTTCTTTTCTTTCTTTCTTCTCGTGTGTGCGCACGCACGCCCAGTCACTGGGTCGTGTCCAAGCTTAGCGCCCCCCTGGACTGGAGCCCACCAGCCTCTGTCAGTGGGATTTCCCAGGTAAGAACACTGGAGTGGGTCGCCATGCCCTTCTCCAGGGGATTTCCTGCATTGACAGGTGGATTCTTCACCACTGAATCACCTGCGGAGACCCTTCCTCCCCACACTCCTCACTCTTTCTCCCCATCTTCCATCCAGAAAATATATTTAAGTTGCGAAGTTCAGACTGTGCATGGTGTCCAGGAACCCAAACATGCCCCCAAATAAATCTGCATCTTTGCCATTTTTAAAAAGTGCTATAGGACTCCCCTGGTGGTCCTGTGGTTAAGACTCCGCCTTGCAGTGCCAGGGTCGTGGGGTTCAATCCTTGGGCTGAGAACTAAGACCCCGCTTGCTGAGGGGCAACGGAGCCCACAGGCCACGACTGCTGAGCCCAGGTGCCTTGGCCCGAGAACAGCTTGCTGCCGCAGCAGAGATCCCTGCAGATGCGCCACGGCTGAGACCCGGGGCAGGCAAAGATGAGTATCAAAAGAAAAACAACGCTGAAACGGTAGTCATGAGGTCTGTGCATGCATGTTAAGTCGCTCAGTCGTGTCCGACTCTGTGACCCTGTGGGCTGTAGCCCACCAGGCTCCTCGGTCCATGGGAATTCCCAGGCAAGAACACTGGAGTGGGTTGCCATGTCCTCCTCCAGGGGATCTGACTCAGGGATCAAACCCGCATCTTCTGCATCTCCTGCATTGGCAGGACGTTTCTTTACCACTAGGGACACCCGAGAAGCCCATCAAGAATTCTGCTTAATACTAATGAATGAAGATGGGATTTTTGAAAAAACCTTGGTAGCAAGCAGGGCTTCTAAAATTATTCTTTGGTTAAAAAAACTATTCAACATTGCTGTCATAAGTATTTCTCAACCTGAGCTCCATTCATAAGGATTTTAGGCTTGATTTTGTTCTCAACTTTAGTCATTCTAAACGTTAGGCTTAAGCATATGAAATCACAGTTTGTGACGGTCACAAATGGTCAAGTGTTGGCAATTTCGTATGTTTAACGAACAGAAAATGTTTTGCTATATGTACCTTTTAATGACTGTATTATGTATCTACTTATAGCAGACATTTTCAGTTCTGTTCAGTCCCTCAGTCCTGTCTGACTCTTTGTGACCCCATGGACTGCAGCATGCCAGGCCTCCCTGTCCATCACCAACTCCCGGAGTCTACTAAACTCATACCCATTGAATCAGTGATGCCATCCAACCATCTCATCCTCTGTCGTCCCCTTCTCCTCCTGTCCCCAATCCCTTCCAGCATCAGGGTCTTTTCCAATGAGTCAGCTCTTCACATCAGGTGGCCAAAGTACTGGAGTTTCAGCTTCAACATCAGTCCTTCCAATGAACACCCAGGACTGATCTCCTTTAGGATGGACTGGTTGGATCTCCTTGCAGTCCAAGGGACTCTCAAGAGTCTTCCCCAACACCACAGTTCACAAGCGTCAATTCTTCAATGCTCAGCTTTCTTTATAGTCTAACTCTCACATCTGTACATGACTATTGGACAAATCATAGCTTTGACTAGACAAACCTTTGTTGGTAAAGTAATGTCTCTGCTTTTTAATGGGCTGTCTAGGTTGCTCATAACTTTCCTTCCAAGGAGTATGCGCCTTTTAATTTCATGGCTGCAATCACCATCTGCAGTGATTTTGGAGCCCAAAAAATAAAGTCTGACACTGTTTCCACTGTTTCCCCATCTATTTCCCATGATGTGATGGGACCGGATGCCATGACTTTCTGAATGTTGAGTTTTAAGCCAACTTTTTCACTCTCCTCTTTCACTTTCATCAAGAGGCTCTTTAGTTCTTCTTCACTTTCTGCCATAAGGGTGGTGTTGTCTGCATATCTGAGGTTATTGATATTTCTCCCAGCAATCTTGATTCCAGCTTGTGCTTCATCCAGCCCAGCACTTCTCATGATGTACTCTGCATATAAGTTAAATAAGCAGGGTGACAAGATACAGCCTGACTTACTCCTTTTCCTATTTGGAACCAGTCTGTTGTTCCATGTCCAATTCTAACTGCTGCTTCCTGACCTGCATACAGATTTCTCAGGAGGCAGGTCAGGTGGTCTGGTATTCCCATCTCTTTCAGAATTTTCCACACTTTCTTGTGATCCACACAGTCAAAGGCTTTGGCATAATCAAAAAAGCAGAAATAGATGTTTTTCTGGAGTTCTCTTGCTTTTTCGAAGATCCAACAGATGTTGGCAATTTGATCTCTGGTTCCTCTGTCTTTTCTAAATCCAACTTGAACATCTGGAAGTTCACAGTTAACATACTGTTGAAGCCTGGCTTGGAGAATTTTGAGCATCTCTTTGCTAGTCTGTGAAATGGGTGCAATTGTGTGGTAGTTTGAGCATTCTTTGGCATTGCCTTTCTTTGGGATTGGAATGAAAACTGACCTTTTCCAGTCCCAGACCTTTATCAGTGCTGAGTTTTCAAAATTTGCTGGCATATTGAGTGTAGCACTTTCACAGCATGATCTTTTAGGATTTGAAATAGCTTGACTGGAATTCCATCCATTTTATGAATCAAAAAAGGAAGTGTTATCGTTCAGTCTTTCCAGGTGTTGCACAAGTCAGATGGAACCCTCTTCAGATGGAGCTGGATGGCTCCTGTTCTCAGGAAGGACTTGAGAATCTGGATTAATTTCTCCCCTAATGTCTTCTTCCTTCTTCACTAGAAAGTATGTATGCAAATTGAAAGAAGTCTCTTATCAGAATGCATTTCCTCTTGTTCTTACCCTAAAAGATAAAGGTTGAATTTTTAACCAATTACATTTTGATTTTTAAAGTTTCCACCAATGAGACAGCAAATCCTGAGCCGGCATTTTCTCTATCCTTTTACCTCTTAAAGATATAGAACTTGAGGGAACCAGATGTGTGAGCCAGAAACTTTGCAACTTTCAGTAAATAATATCAGTCCCATCATAGAAGGAAAGGATCTCAGTTCCAGTTTTGGATTTCAGTTTTGAACGAGGTATTTCTGCTTCGCAGACTTTGGCTGCAGCCCAGGGGTGGTTTCAGACTCTGATGTTCTCTGAGCCTCCTCCTCCCCAGTGATCTGAGATCACCGTGGGGCTGAGGGTGGGGTGAACTGCACAGCCATCTGCTAGCCATGGCTGTGACGGATAACGAATCACAGAGTGCAGGGCTGGTGTCATCTAAGTTCAGTTTCCACACCTGCCTTTACAAAATCAGATTTAAAATGAGTACAAATAGTAAAATCACTTGGAGAGATTCTAAAACATTTTGTCACTAAAAGAAGCTGATCATTTCTTTAAACATAATAATATATGATTATCTGCTCATGTGGGGGAAAAAATCTGAAGAAGCCAGTGTGTCTGGGGAGGTAGATTTCTGATAAATTCATACACGTGAGCGGGGGATGGAAGTAGGAGAGGATAACCAGGCCAAATAGAAAGAAAAAACTGTCACAAATCCATCGACATATGTTTAGGAAGGCTAAAGGTCACGATGCGTTAAAGCCTGGGGAAATATTACCTAAAGGGAAACCCGCTTTATAGTGATGCGTCAGATGAGAAGATAAACCAGAAAGGAGCCGCACTCCTGCTTGGGGCCCGGTAAGCAGCTAGGTGACGGCACCGCCATTCAATCCCATTTTCTCTCAATTTTCAGATCAAGAAATCTGACCTTCATTCTGAAAGTGTCAAGCAAGCATCCTTAAGGGAGGAATTAAAGACAGACTACAACATTAAAATAAGTCTGGGTTTGGCCGACGTTGCTATAACGGCCTAGAAATAAATGAGTAAGCGTCTGACCTTGGCAACCTCCCGGTCTCTGCAGCAGGTCCTCGGCTCTGCCGCCGCAGCCCAGAGCGGCCACGCAGAAACAGGAACGCGCCCGCGCGGCGCTGCTGCAGCCGAGCTTAATCTGCGGACACTTGAAGTTTGAGTTTCATGTAATTTTCACGTTGTTGGGCACATTATTTTACCTTTGGTTTTTAAAAAGCGTTTGTAAATACGTATATATATATATACATATATATATGTATATACACACACACACACACACACACACACACACACACACACATATATTTTTCTTTTAATTGGGTTTTGAGTCTTATAAAAATATTTGTCCAGCCAGAGTTGGCCTCTGGGCCATATTTGCTGACCCTGAAATAAGAACTCACTTAGGCACTTTATTTATTTTTAAAAATATTTATTTGTTTATTTGTGGCTGCACAGGGTCTTAGTTGCAGCGTGTGGGCTCAGGTGCCCCGCAGCACATGGGATCCAACCTGCCTTCCTGCCTCGGAAGGTGGATTCTTAACCACGGGCCACCAGGGAGGCCCAGAGAGCTCCCTTAGTCACTTTAAAAGTGAACTGTTTCTCTGCTACTTAAGAACGTCCACTAACGTCCTGCCCGACTTGGAGCGGTGACGAGGACCCACGGCCATCCACCCGCACAGAGGGTATCGGCTGAGGGGAAGATCAAACTTGGAGGCAGGCACAGATACTAATTTTCTGAAAGGTGGTGAATGGTCACTTCCGGGAACCACCAGCAGAATGGTTGAGCTCAATCACGGGCACATATTGGAACACGTTATTAAACAAGCAGGGACACTGAGAAGTGATTACTCCTTAGTGTGAGCTAACAAAAACAAATATCAAGCTTAAATTGGTAGATCAGATTATTAAAATAGGTGAATGGCATGGGCAGAGAATGGACTGAGCGTGCAGGAGAATATCTGACAGCACTCCACGTACACTCCTGGGTAAAAGGAAAGAATGGGAAAAATGACAGCACAGTTAGAAAGGGCTGTGATTATCTTCACCAGGGTCAATGTGTTTTAATCGATTAGTTCATACAGAGTTGGGTGTATAAGATGAACACTATGATCTTGTATTCCTAACTGTTAAACACCTAAACACCAGCTCAGCATTCCAAATTGCCTTTTGCTTGAATGTCAGTTTGATTACTAAAACCATGCTGCTCACATTTTCAAATGACCCAAAGTGAGCAAAATCTTCCAGTGAGATCACACTGAAAAACACCTCAGTTCCTGGAATGACTGATTCAAGCCAAAGAAAAAACAACATGTGACAAGCATAAAAGTAAAATTTCAATTAGGTTGAAATAAACCCCTTACTGGGCTTCCCTGGCCAACAACCCACCTGCCAATGCAGGAGAGGCGGGTTTGTCCCTAGGTCAGGAAGATCCCCTGGAGAAGGGAATGGAAACCCACTCCAGTATCCTTACCTGGGAAATTCCAAGGACAGAGGAGCCTGGGGGCCAGTCATGGGCTCGCAGAGTCACACACGACCTAGTGACCACACACACACACACACACACACACACACACACACACACACACCCCTCTTATTTACGGGTATCAGTTGCAAAGTGCTTAGCATAACTGTTTTTGTTCGCTTTTTGTGGTGTGTATGTGTGCGTGTTTTATTTTTTAAAAAAGAGGATTTGGTGAATCATAAACTCACTTAGCCAATGGTTTCCCATTTCTGCAGAAAGGTGTATAGTGTGCCTCCTTTTTCTTCCCAGTTCCTTGGGTTGCAATTTAGGAAAACACAAAATAAAAAGATCAGTGGGTTTGTCTGTGATTTGGGGATTTTTCTCACCAAGATGATAACTTGGAAGCATTCTTGGTAACTATTCTGTCCAGTGAGGTCATATTTTGGACAGTTTGGTTGGGTCAGGCTTCTATAACTTACTGGTTGCTCATTATAGCCATCTGCTTTCTTCAGTATTTGCTTAATTTCGCTTTCAGTCCAGCTGTATATTAAGTGTACCAGACCGTCAGTGTAGGATGCAACATGACTTGGCAACAAATGATGTGCAGATGCTGGTGAGAAAACTGAGAAACTTAGAATCTTGTAACTCACTTTGTAGCATCACGCAACTTGTTTAACCTCTCTGAAGATAAGGGCTTCTGTTTAATAGAAACACATACTTAATCAGGAATGGGGTGGAGGTGTCACCGTCCCCATATTCTTTCCTCCTAAGCCTCTGTGCCCCCAGCTCCTGGCTCTGGGCTCCTAACCCCCCTGGTAATTCCCTGAGTGATGGGGGGTGATCGGAGGGTCTTATGCAAAGCTAAAACTCTTGGAATTTCAAAGGAACATCCTTTGCATTAATGAGGTGACTCCTGGATAGTCTTAGGATGAGGCTGTTCACCAGAAAGACGGAATATGATTATAAGTTTTGGACTTTCAGCCCCACTGCCATCCTCTGGTGCAGGCTATACGGAGCTTCCAGGTCGGCGAACACACCTACATGCCAGGAGTGTGGCTCAGCCCAGCTCCCCGGGGGGAGTCCTGTGCTAGGGACCTCGCCGGAGTTCACCCCACACCCTGCTCACGCGGCTATCCCTCTGTGTCCCTTATAACTCTTCTTTGATAGAAAATAAACTGGTAGACGTAAGTAAGGGTTTCCCTACGTGTTGTAAGCTGTTATAGCCAACTGGGGAACCAGAGGAGGGGGTGTGGGAACTCCTCACTGATGGCTGGTCTGTTGTTGCTCCTCAGCCGCTCAGGCGTGTCTGACTCTTGCGACCCCGTGGACCGCAGCACGCCGGGCCTCCCTGTCCTTCGTTAACTCCCGGAGCCTACTCAGACTCATGTCCACTGAGTCGGTGATGCCATCCAACCATCTCATCCTCTGCTGCCCTCAGTCTTTCCCAGCATCAGGGTCTTTTCCAATGAGTCAGCTCTTCACATCAGATGGTCTGTAGAATGCAGTTAACATCTTTAGTGGGGGCAGCCTTTTGGAGTTAAACCCCCAAATTGTGAGGTCTGATGCTAACTCCAGGTAGATAATGTCAGAATTTAATTGAATTGTAGGACACCCATCTGGTGTTGAAGAATTGGCCAATGTGGGGAAAAGCAGAAGTAATGTAAACAGAAAGCAACCAGTTTTCCTTTTAGCCTCAGAAGTTTTCTCAACACAGGTAACGACCTGGAACCACACAGATCTGACATGGAATGTGAAGAGTGTTTGTCATGCCCGGAAAAGATGCTTTGCAGGGTTCTTTCCCACCTGGGTCTGTAAATGATCTCTAAATTTTGGGCTCTGAATATTTTATGGTTCTCTGTTTTTCAACATCTCCTCACATTTCACACTTTAACAAATCAAATATATAGTAAATCCTTATGGTATATCAACATTTAAATTTTATTATTACTATTATTTTTTTAAAAGAACTTCTGAAATTGCTAGGATAAACTTTGGGAGTTTTGCAAAAATTCATCCTTCTGAGTCTCCTTTTGTAACAGCCATTCTAAAATCTGAAGGCTAGTAACTAGAAAGTTATAGTCACTGTTTTATGAAAATCTGAATTGCAGGATTCCTCCTCCCAAAAGATGTGAAGGTCAATCAATATAGCTAGGGGATGCGGCTAGCTCTCTTGTTTTAGGATGAACTGGAACATGAATTTCCCACTCTAAATTCAAGCTACCCTCTGTCCAATAGCCAACATCTCTGCAATTCAACATGGCAGCCACTCTCTGATTTCAGCTCATAGATGTGGGTTTCTAATTTGGAGACGTGAACAAGGCTTAATAAACTTCCCAACAGCCTTGCCATTTTCCACCCGGGTCCTTTCCCCCACACTCCCACTCTCCGTGGACTTCCTTCCCACTCGTTCCCTTCTGTCCCCTTCTCCTCCCCCAGCCTCTGGGGGTTCCGTTTGCTTGCATCCATCTAAGCTGCTGAGGTGTGCATCACTGCGGCATGCTCACAGAGGCACACACGCCTGTGCCTGTCTGGCCAGCTGTATGCAGATGTCTGTGCTCAAGATATACAAGGGATAGTTAGCAATAGTTTGAAATTACGTAGTAGCATTGGTTTTTAGCTCTTGGCCTTGTTTCGAAGAGGATTCCCCTCCCACGTATCAGGCTCTGAGAAGCCCTCCTCTCCTCCCCAGCGGGCCTCTCGCCCTTGCAGTATACTGTGGTGCAAGGCGTGTGCCGTGAAACGGGGTGGAGGGCAGGCCTCTCCCCAGTCTTGATGTTGACCTGTTTAAGGCTTTGCCAGATAAAATGCCATCAATATCATTTACAGATAATGGGACCAACACTCTAGGTCCAAGGAGGTGCATACCCACACCTCAAGGGGAGGAAGTGTTCAGTTGGGAGGCTCACGGGAAGCAAGCTGTTTTGCTAAATTATCTACCTATATATCCACTTTCCTTGGTGGGGGTTCCAACACCCCCCTGGCCAGTCCCCTAAAACCTGGTTAGGTTTTAATTTGGGGGAATAAATTGTACCACACACAAAGCTCCCTCTGCTAATCAGACTACCCGTACATTATATTTACTGAGTGTTTAGGATTCCTTCCTTGGGAAGCAGTTATTTGCTGGAAGAAGTCTGCTCGATGCCAAAAGTCATCTTTTACAATTTAGGCGAATGTTGGCAAGATTTACAGTGTATTTTCTTTTTGACTCCTTCCAGCTGTCGGCAGCAGACATTCATCTTCTGCTTCCTGTTATAGGATCTGACTTACGACATCATGCTCTGGAAGTCTGCAGTGCAACTAGTGTGTTTTTTCTCTCTAACACACAGGCATTATGCAGAGACCCTAGGGTTTCATTTTCATTTCATTTTTTAAGTCTACAGACGCTAACTACTCTAGGGGTCTCCTCCTAGAGACTCTGGCATTGCCAGGGTAGCATTCTGACGGCCCCGAAGTGCATCGTGAACACACGTCATCTCACGATGGATACTCAAGGCTTGGCTTGTGCGGGAGTGGCTTGTTCCCCCGGATGAGTGCAATACCGAGAAGCCAATGACATTCACCTCCACTAAGTTTCCAAAGCAGCAGGATAGAAATGTGTGCACAATACTGCTCATTCACTTTTAAGGGATTCTCAGGTTTCTGGAACGGTGGCGTCAATTGAAGCCCCTTGCTCAGAATGTTATCTTTGACAAGAGAATAACATGGCAAGCTGTAGAACTCTTCAGGGAAGATGAAGAAACAAGGACCGTTTGCTGGGGGACCAAGATGATTCTCAGCATGTCTTAATATCGTGAAGCATGGCTCTCTTAATACAGGGTGAGTGGGATGCTTGCTGCTACTAGGAAGATGGGGGTTTTGATCTCACATGGCCTCAGAGAAGTCAAGAGGACTTTAACAATGAGCTTTTAATGGCACTTCTAATGCCTAAGCTTGTTCTGTGACATGTTATCAACTCCCCCCCCTCGTTTCTAAGAAAGGATATGCCCAGCAACAGCTGAGGAAGTCTCAATGTCTCCATAAAGTTGGGCACCTTTTAGATTGATTAGGACATTGCCAACTTCAGGAGAAAGAAACCAACCCAAGCTTCAGAAGATAGCTGAAGAGCCTGAGGGTTGTGCTAGTTTCAGGCTTGCAGCTAGATTCAAGATTTCCATGATGTCAATCAAACTCTTGTTGCTTCCTTCAGTGGGACTGATGCTATGTTGGGGTCCATGTGGCATACCATGCCTCCCACCGCTCCCCTCCGTCTCTGCCAAGGATGGTACATAGGCTGCAGCACAAGCTCTTGGGTCAAAGTCTAGCCGGAACTGGGACACTCCACTCTCCCTACTCCTGCAGAATTCCTGAGGTCCGTTCTGAGTGTCTTAGTTTCTGAACCTCCTACTAGGCCTGGAGAATGTGGTTTGCTGAACCCAGTATTGGACCTCTCCTCAATCCAAGTAGACCCAGAGTGGGAGAAAGCTGGCTTCAAACAAAAATCAGTTCTTTTATTGAAGAACCTAAAAGGTCAGCAATACCCTGGTAGTGCTCATATTGCAACTCGCAGATATGGGCCAAATTCCAAAATTCATATGCTAAAGCCCTAACCCTCAGCAGCCTCAAAATAGGACCATGTTTGAGATAGAGATTAAGTTAAAATAAGATTATTAGAGTAAACCCTAACCCAATGTGCCTGGTGTCCCTACAAGAAGAGAAAATTTAGACAAAGAGAGAAAAAAATAGCCAAGTATTTAAGCCACTGCTATTTTCCAGGAACTTAAATAAGTATCCCAGACAGTGCAGACATCATCTCCTCTCTAAGCATCTTGCCTTTTATATTAAGCTTTTTGTCATTCTTTTTAATCTCCTCCCCCCCCCCCCAAAGACAATAGTAGCTTGAATTCTTCAGGGCTTGTACAATTAATACAGAAAAGAGCTGAATCTCAAAGTCATGAAAGTAAATGGTTGAAAGTCAGTCTTTCCCACTCTTTGTATTTGGTTTTTATTCATTTGAACTTAGATCATGCAAATATTGCACAAAGTGTAATCTTTGGGAGAGAATTTGAATTATCTGTGCCTGACATCTTTGATTCAATGAAGGATCATTTCGGTTGTGGTTCTTGCTGTTTTATCAGCAGTATGAAGAAAATGTTTTTAGCTGACACAATAAAAAAAATACCATTAAAAATAAATAGTGTACAGTATTTTGAATCCTTCTTTCAAGACAAATAAAAATATCCTGTTTCAATTGTTTTAGCAGCTCTTTTAACTGCTGAATACTTGCTTCTCCAACTTCTCTGTTCTCCCTCCTCTCAGAAATTTGTCTGTTTCATGAAATTCATTCTTGGTCTATGTTTACACTGCTATTGTGTTCCATTAAATGTAGGATATCATTACAGCATGTGTCAGTCATCAGAAAAAACCCCAACTTCAAGCCTCTGTATGTGTGTATGCTAGTTCAATAAATTTAGACAACAGATGTAGCCGCCAGTTCCGCTTTCTGCCACTTTCCCTGTTCAATAAGAGGTCCAGATGGTTCTCTTTGCCCTGGTGTCTTGAATCTTGGTATGAAGATGCTGACTCTGCTGATCTCTCTCTGGAACCTTCCTTTGACCCATAGGGCCATGGCAAGCTAAGTGTCAACGGAGACCGCCTTGCATGTATCTGGCCATTTGGAATCCTGGGGCCTTTAACGGTTATAAAGCATCTTGAAGTCCCTGTTAGCATTCTGCATGGAGAAACTGTCAAATTACATTTTCTCCTCTGCTTCTGACTGTTTATACGCTCCGCCTGAAGAATCCCAGTGCTGGGAGAATGGTCATCTGGGCGTTAGCTCTGCCTTAGGAAGAGCCGGAATCCATCTACCAGGAAGACAGGAAAATCCAGCCGGAACTTAGAGTTTCCCAGCTCGGTCAAGAGAAACCAAGGCAACCAACAGTGGTGTTAACTAAAAGAATTTAAGATATTAAAAAATAAAATTTAAGGTCCTAAATTATGTGTCCTATGGGATAAATGCAGTTTTGTTTCCTCTCTCTGGAAAATGCTTGCTCTTTAAGGACTGGTATGAGTGGTTTGTACCACTCACAGGTGTCTCAGAGAGGAGCCCGTGATGTGTGGATGGTCGGTCACACCCTTGTGGTCCTTATCTACAAACAGCTGGCAAAGCTCCCGGTCACAGTCAGCCAGACTCTGGGCCGTGGAGCCATAACATCCAGCCATCTCAATTGGGATTAGATGTTATCTGATCTAGAAGTGAACAGCTATAAGGCAGGCATAGGTAGGCAGCCCAAATGATTTATGGTCAAAACTCGGGTAGCATAGGGGACTTCCTTGGTCTAGTGGCTGAGATCTCGTGTTCCCAATGCAGGGGGTCCAGGTTTGATCCTGAATGTCACAGCTGAGACTCAGTGCAGCAAAATAAATAAAATAAATATTAAAAAAAAAAACCTCGGGTAGTATAAAGAGGGAAAGGGCTGTTTGAACACTCAGCTAGGGCAATGGAATGAACTGAGATGAGCTTGGGCAGCGTGGGCCCAGGCATAGAATAGCAAGGTCAACCCCCTGGTCAGTCTTCTAAACACCTCCCCACGTATCATTCCGTTCAATAAAACATGCTCTGATTACCCTTCTTTTGCATATCGGGAAACCGAGGCACTCAGCAGCTAATTAACTTCCTAAATTCGCATAAACTTGGAGATGGTCAAGTCTGGGGAGAGGCCAGTAACCTTCGGGAGGGCCTGGGCACAGACCTCCGCACACCAAGGCGGCTGAGTGTTGGGGAGCTGAGGACCAGAGCCTTTCTCTCAAAGGTCTGGCGTGGCAGGGACATGGAATACATTACAGGGGAGTAAAAGCTGTGGCCTGCAGCAAGATGGCAGAGGAAATGAGCCTGGGCGGAGAGTACAGAACGTGGGCAGCCAATTGTGTCGGAAGATGACCCAGTTCCCCAGGAAGGCTGAGGAAGAGGAGAGAGGCTCTGTGGCCGCCGGAGCATCCCAGGGCCCCTGCGTGAGGACCATCCCGGCGCTCACAAACCCTGTCGTCTCCAGCTCTGCTACCCTTGGACTGGAGCTCGCCAGGCTCCTCCGTCCATGGGGCCCTCCAGGCAAGGATGCTGGAGCGGGTGCCATGTCCTCCTCCAGGGGAATCTTCCTAACACGGGGATTGAGCTGGCGTCTCCTGCACTGGCAGGCGGGTTCTTCACTGCTGAGCCGCCTGGGAGGCCCGTTCCTGAGCTCGCATCCCTGCCTAGAGAGTGGCTCCTTCCCTCCTTCCCCAGCGCGTCTCCTCTGGTGTGTAAGCTCGGGACTGTCACAAGTGAAATGTAAAGCTGGGCTCTTGGCACGGAGGGCGAGGAGACACCGAGAAAGCGTCAGTCATCCCAGACGGCGCGGGGGCAGTTCTAAGGAGCATGGGGCAGAGGTTCACCTTGGGCTCTGCAAGAAGAGTCGCTCTCCGTACCGCCGACAGAATCCTGACCGTCTACTGGGAGGCCTTGAAGGGGCTCCACGCGTACCCGGTTCCGGTGGCCCCCACGCCGCCTTGCTCTCTGAGGGCTGGGTCTTTCCCCCGGGGGGCAGGGGGCGCAGAAGGCGGATTTCCAGGACGGGAAGGACCGGGAGCCTCCGACTGCCCAGGTCCAGCTCGGGGGTCCGCCCTCGTCCCCTCAAGACCTCCTCCAGCATCCAGTCCGCCGCCTTCTCCGGAGACTGCAAAGGGGCTAGTGGCCGCGGTGAGCTGTCCCAGAGGCCGTGGTGGGCAGCTGCTGGCTGCTTTCAGAAAGCTGGGATTTGAAGTTTGAGGACCGTGGGCCTGGGGTGAGAGGGAGCGAGCAAACTCGGCCGCCTGGTGAGCAACGGTGTGTAGATCGGGGCTTGCTAGCCTCTCCATTCATCACCCCACATAAAGCAGCTTTTTCTCTCTGGGGAATGGCCAACCACTGTTCACATCGAACGCTCACTCCAACGGTCCAGTTGTTTCTGACTCGTGGGGAGTGTTGTATGCTAACGGTTATTCTTGAAAATGGGATTCATGAGGGTCTCTGAATTTACACCTCCCAGATATCATAGATTCCTGCTGTGAGTGGTGATATTTTCCTGGGGCCCCCTAGAGTCCTTTGGAGTTGCTTAAAGAGCACTGTGAAAGCTTGCTATATTTCATTTTTAAAACTTATATAAGATATAATAGTTTGAAAACACCGATGAAAGCAAGCATATACTCTAGTGTGTTTTAGACAAAATTGTCCCCATCGGAGAGCAGCTTCTGCTGCCAAATTAACTTTTTAGTTCAGAACACAGACTTAGCAGCCAGAGTCGTTCAGTCACCAAGTCGTGTCCGACTCGGCGGCCCCATGGACCGCAGCCCGCCAGGCTCCCCTGTCCTTCACCATCTCCCAGGGTTTGCTCAGACTCAAGTCCAGTGAGTTGATGAGGCCATCCAACCATCTCATCCTGTGTCACCCCCTTCTCCTCCCGCCTTCACTCTTTCCCAGCATCAGGGGCTTTTCCAATGAATCGGCTCTTCGCATTAGATGGTCAAAGTATTGAAGCTTCAGCTTCAGCCTCAGTCCTTCCAGTGAATATTCAAGGTTGATTTCCTTTCAGATTGACTGGTTGGATCTCCTTGCAGTCCAAGGGACACTCAAGAGTCTTCTCCAGCACCACTGTTCAAAAGCATCAGTTCTTTGGCGCTCAGCTTTCTTATGGCCCAACTCTTACATCCATACGTGATAGCTTTGACTAGATGGACCTTTGTCGACAAAGTAATGTCTCTGCTTTTTAATATGCTGTCTAAATTGGTCATAGCTTTTCTTCCAATGAGCAAGCATCTTTTAATTTCATGGCTTCAGTCACCATCTGTGGTGATTTTGGAGCTCAAGAAAATAGTCTGTCACTGTTTCCACTGTTTCCCCATCTATTTGCCAGGGAGTGATGGGATTGAATTCCATGATCTGAACTTTTTGAATGTTAAACTTTAAGCCATCTTTTTCACTCTCCTCTTTCACTTTCATCAAGAGGCTCTTTAGTTCTTTGCTTTCTGCCATAAGGGTGGTGTCATCTGCATATCTGAGGCTATTGATATTTCTCCCGGCAATCCTGATTCCAGCTTGTGCTTCATCCAGGCTGGCATTTTGCATGATGTACTCTGTATACAAGTTAAATAAGCAGGGTGACAATATAAAGAATTCCTTAGATAATCTTGATTTTCAACTTTGAAACGAATATCCCATTGAGCTTTGAACGACAGTGTTTGAAGTGTACCAGTGCATTTACAGGTGGGTTTTCTCACTAAGTGCATGCAGCAGTACTACCACAGTGCTAAAACAAGCAGTACCACGCTGGTCTGTGGCCAGTGGAACCCTCAGGCGTGAAGCCCCGGAGAAGGGGGGCTGGCTTTGAAGGCACGTGCTGACTTCTGGCTGTGCGGGGAGGTCAGCTCCCTTCACACCCCCGTTGCTCAGAGGTCAGTGGTGTCGCGACCCCACTCTCACTTTTTGGACGTTGCTGTTGTTTGGTTGCTAAGTCGCGTCCAGCTCCGCAGCCCCGTGGACTGTGGCATTCAGAGCACGCCCCGGGGTTTGCTCACATTCATGCCCCCTGGGTTGGTGGCAGCGTGTAGCCGCCTCATCCTCTGCGCTCCCTTCTCCTCTCGGCTTCAGTCTTTCCCAGCCTCAGGGTCTTTTCTAATGAGTCAGCCCTTCACACTAGGTGGCCAACGTATTGGAGCTTTTTGAACGAGCTGACTTAAAACTAGTGTTTGCCGGGTAAGTTGAAAACCACTTAGCCTTTGGATCTACTTACGTGTACCACCAAGGATTCGCCTGATACTCTCTAGCACACAAAGGAAAAAGCAGAAATCAACTGAATGACGAGGCTCACAGCAGACTAAGCTCCCGTTGCTACTCATCAGTGTGAATATGGTGTGCTCTTCAAAGTTTGCATTGTGTATAAAATACTTAACCTTTTACTCTAAGTGTGTCTATATTAGATTTTTATTTTGATAACATATGGTTATACTTGAAAAGCATATAAAGAAAGCAGAGATAGACTGTTGGAGCTCCCTCATTTTTAATCTCCTATAATATTTTTGTCTGTTTTATGAAAGAGGAATCAATAGGGTGTGTGACACTTTAGGTACCAAAGTAAATTATGACGTATCTGATTTTTTATGTGTTATTTTTGACTGAGTTGATAGTACAGGAATGATAGCATTTTATGTGTGATGCGTAGACTCAGCTGAGATACTAGTTTTTTTGATATGTGTGTGTGCTCAGTCACTCGGTCGTGTCTGACCCTTTGCAATTCCGTGAACTGTAGCCACAAGGCTCCTCTGCCCACGGGATTTTCTAGACAAGAATACTGGAGTGTGTTGCTACTTTCTAGTCCAGGGGATCTTCCCGGCCCAGGGATTGAACCCATGTCTCCTGCATTGGCAGGTGGATTCTTTACCACAGAACCACCTGGGAAGTCCGGTTTTGTTGATATATTTGTAATAAAAAGTTTGATTCTCGTTTTCAGTAATTTTTGGTTGTAAGTGATAGAAACCTGGTGCAACTTGATTAAATTCAACAGAGTGTGTGGGGCTCAGGGACCGGGAGGAGACGCAGGGGCAGGGAGGATGCCCAGGTCTGAGGGGCTGGGAACTCTGAAGGTAAAAGGAACTAAAGCTATTCTTTTTCTCTCAAAGTGTCAAGTGGGGTTTCATTTCTGCCAGTCCCTTTAGGTGTGATTGTTTTCTACTGTCTCTGCAGCTAGGCCCCCAACCCAACAGTATTGGAGAGGAAAAGTTAAAATTTTACCTAACCTCCTGCTCCTGCTGCCTCTCTAACTCAGCTTGCCCCTTGCAAAGTCTGGATCATGTAGGTCACGTAGTCTCAGAAAGTGGGGGCTTGTAATACTAGGAACTGGAGTTTATCTCACTCACCCTTGTCCTGCTCTTTGCAATCGCTCAGCCCCTGCAAACCTGCTTAATCATGCCTGTCCGGGTCAGACACCCCCGCCCCGCCCTGACCAGTGCTCCCGCACGCGCGTGTAAAACCCCTTAGTTTAAGCCAACAGATTAGCAGCTGGTGCTGCCCACTGCAGCCTGTCTACAAAAACCCTGTAATCCCTTTGTTCGGCGCTCAGAGCTTGGAGTGTTAACTCCTCTGGGCCCGCCGGCATGATAACCATGCATTCTCCAACTCTCCGAATGTGGTGCCTGGTTTCTGCAACAGGATATCCCTTTTCAAATTCAGACCCCAGGAGTCTCTCAAACCCAACTGCAAAATCTCTAGGGTGGGGACTCTGATGGGCCTGAGAGCCTGGGTGATCCTGGGGCAGTGAGACTAGATGGACTTCTGCCCACTATCGGGTCCTGTCGGGACGACCCTGTGAGAAGGCGGGAAACAGGCTCCCCGTGGAGGAAGAGGGGCTGTGACCCGAGCAGGAGGCCTGGCAGCCTCCAGTCCACCCGTCTGGGCATCGTCTTGTCTGAACTTACTTTGTAGTATCTATTTTTATTTGGCCGTGCTAGGTCTTTGCTGTGGCACGTGGTGTGGAATCTTTCGTGCAGCAGGGGATCCAGTTCCCTGATCAGGGATGGGACCGGTGCCTCCTGCATTGGGAGCATATGCCCCTGGACCAGCAGGGAGGTCCTCTGGGCTCCCCCGGTGACCCAGACAGCAAAGAATTTGCCTGCAGTGCAGGAGGCCCAGGTTCGATCCCTGAGTTGGGAAGATCCCCTGGAGAAGGAAATGGCAACCCACTCCAGTATTCTTGCCTGGAGAATTCCATGGACAGAGGAGACTGCTGGGATATAGTCCATGGGGTCACAAAGAGTTGGACATGACTAACTTTTACTTTTTCACACACAAAAAATTGAAGGCAAAAGGGGAAGGGGACAGCAGAAGATGAGATGCTTAGACGGCATCACCAACTCAGTGGACATGAATCTGAGCAAACTCCGGGAGGTGGTGATGGACAGGGAAGCCTGGTGTGCTGCAGTCCATGGGGTCGCAAAGAGTCAGACGTGACTGAGCGGCTGAACAACAGCAAGAACATACTACCATGATTCCCTATTGTTTGATGAATAACGCTGGTTATAATTTTCCTTTGTATGAGAATTGGGGAATTTAACATGTGGAATGTAAGTATGATAACTAAAGGTGTGGATTTTGCATTGAAACGGCTTGTGTTTCCATCTCAACCCCAAAGCTTCCTAGCTGTGAGGCCCTGACCTTTCTTTCCTGTTCCAGAAACAAGAACAATATTACTAACTGCCCACGGGGCTTCTGTGAGAAGTGATCCTTTGAGTACAGGGTGCTCTTAAGACAGTTCACGTCACATGGGGTTCTCAACTGAGTTATCAGGCAAGAGATACTGTAATTGTGAGATTAAATATACTTGAGGATATTTTACATATTAATTGATTGAATTAAAAATCAGGGCATTAGGGGAGAAGATATGTGACAACCACTGAGAGAAAAACTAGAAAGATGAAAAAGAGGAGGCTGCAGAGTAACTGCTGTCTTGTGATGACAAGAGAGAGGCTCAACCAAGTGGAACAAAAAGTCCAGTTAAGCGCAGACTGCGCAGCTTGTTCCAGACTGGCCTCGGTTACAGGCTCTTCTCCCCTTTGCCCCTCGCGAGAATCGTCACATGCATTATCCCCTCGCGAGAATCGTCACATGCATTAAACTCTCGCGAGAATCGTCACATGCATTATCCCCTCGCGAGAATCGTCACATGCATTATCCCCTCGCGAGAATCGTCACATGCATTAAACTCTCGCGAGAATCGTCACATGCATTATCCCCTCGCGAGAATCGTCACATGCATTAAACTCTCGCGAGAAGTGTCACATGCAAGTTAAGCAAACTGTAGTTAGGCAGAGCAGTGGTGGTTTGACTGGTGGCTCAGTGGTAAAGAGCCCGCCTGCCAACACAGGAGGCGTAAGGGACGTGGGTTCAGTCCCTGTGTGGGGAAGATCCCCTGAGAAGGAAATGGCAGCCCCCTCCAGTATTCTTGCCTGGAGAATCCCATGGACAGAGGAGCCCGGCGGAGTACATCCATGCGGTTGCAAGGAGTCGGACATGACGGAGCGGCCAGCAGCAGAGCAGTGGGTATTCTGGCTAACACTGCTTTGGAAGAGGACTGGGGGAAGTTCAAAAGGAGCTTGGGTGGAGAGCAGAGGAAGAGATCAGAAGGGAAGATTGTAAACACAAGGGTTTGTTCGAAGGTGTTGCTTCCTCTGTTAGAGCTGGGTGGGGGAGCCCTGGGGCGCCGTGTGGTGTGTATCTGTGTCTTGCTGAGTTTTTAAGCTGGTTTGAGCCCCTGGCATCATGGCCACTTCTACCTTAATTAATTCTCCTCATTGCTCCTGGCTGCTCCTAAGGAAGGTCAAGCCTTGCTAAGGAGTATAGAAAGTCCATATACAGTAACAGCAAAAACAATGGATGGTTTTAAATAAAAATGAAGGCTAAATTTGTTGGGCATATTGACATCTAAAGAGGTGGCCACCATTCTGATCTGTCGAGCAGGGTCCTTGACAAGGTGAGATGACCCCTGTCGAGTATGCACAGGACAGACGTCCCTCCTCTCAGGGACACTCAGCCTGGGTTCAGGTCAAAGTCTTGGGAGCAAAGTGAAGTGTCTGAAATAAGAGCATCTATGTTCTGAATCTAAGCAGACCATACCGTGTTTATCCCTGTTTTGACTTCTCCAATTTGCTAATAGAATTACTGAAGCAGAACTGATTTCTGATCCTTGCTAGAATCAAGTGATATATTTAATCATATGCATTTTGCCATCAGTTATTTTTATTCCTGTAAGGTTGTGGGTTGGCCCCATGATAGTGAAACCCTCAGTCAGTTCAAATGACTCACTATGTAGGTTTTGCTTTTAAATAAGTACTTAAACTTTTAACTAATAACAGAAATAAATTTTGCATTATTTCTGTGAAATAAAAAAGTGGGCAAAATTACCTACAGATGTCCCCCTTTTTAGTAGAATTTAATTCAGATGTCGTTTTATTTTTCTTTGAGTCTAATAAGAAAAATTGTACTCACATAAAAATGTTTTTGTTCATTTGGCTTTAGTGATTTAGACAAGATAAGCTTTGATAACAGAACATGTTTAGTTTTGTGCTTGTTAAATCTTTGCTGAAAATATAGCTAAGCAACTGTTCACTTTTTGAGTTAATAAGTGTTATCATGCTGTTGTTATATGGCTAAAACTATACTGGTGTTTACTAAAAGTCACGCTTTCTGAAAGACAGGAAACTGTAGACAGAGCCTGTGCCATCAGCCATCATATCAGAAGTTAGCAGAGAATACAGCATTAAGGATAATCTTTAAGAAAATAAGCACTATGTCTTCTTCATTTTTGTATCCCTAATAGTTCACATATTAGTGAACTCAAGTAAATGCTCAAAATATGTATGATGTAGAACTGAACAGAACTGGAGCTTAAATCTTCCAGTCCTCTGAAACAGTAGACGCTCAAATTTTAAGACAAATTACAATGACAAATTACGAGATCTATGTTTTAATCGGGAAAGGCTGTACTATTTGAAATGTTTATTTTGTTATAGATTTTAAGACCTATTCTGCAGGTTATTGATGAGAAGTTTATAACACTTAAAAAAATAATTATGTTTATTTATTTACTGGCTGTGCTCCGTCTTGGCTTCTGCGCGGGCTTTTCTCTGGCTGCGGTGAGCTGGGGTCCTCTCTAGCTTGGCACGCAGACTTCTCATTTCGGTGGCGTCTTCTGGTGTGGAGCACCCGCTCTAGGGCGCCTGCCTCCGGCGGTTTCAGCTCCCGGGCTCCAGAGCACAGGCTCAGAAGGTGTGGAGCGCGGGCTTAGTTGCTCTGAGACACGTGGGATCTCCCTGGACCAGGGGCTGAACCCGTGTTTTCGGCACTGGCAGGCAGATTCTTTACCCTGGGCCACCAGGGAAGCCCTTAGGTCACTTTCTTAGTGTTTTCACTGGGTGTGATTTCCAAGAGAGAATGATCTTGCTCTGCACACATGGAAATGATGTTAGCCTCGTTTAAAGGGGTCCAAAAGCCTGACCAAGCATTTCTTCCTTTTGCTATTTTAATGAAGCTAACTTTTTTTTTTTTGAGGCTAACATTTTGTGATATCATTAGATGATATTCAGTTGATGCTGTAATACTTCACATTAATCAGAATTGAAGGAAAAGGTTAATAATGATAATAGCAAATATTATGGTAATAAGAACAGTAGCAAATACACATTGAATCTTTCTATATAGCAGCTGCTAAGCTTAGGCACTTTACCTGGAGCCCCTCATTTTGTCCTTGTTACAAGGCACTGCTGCTAAGTCGCTTCAGTCGTGTCCGACTCTGTGCGACCCCATAGACGGCAGCCCACCAGGCTCCCCCATCCGTGGGATTCTCCAGGCAAGAACATTGGAGTGAGTTGCCATTTCCTTCTCCAATACATGAAAGTGAAAAGTGAAAGTGAAGTCGCTCAGTCGTGTCCGACTCTTTGTGACCCCATGGACTGCAGGCTACCAGGTTCCTCCGTCCATGGGATTTCCAGGCAAGAGTACTGGGGTGGGTGCCATTGCCTTCTCTGACAAGGCTCTGCTAGTGCCCCCTTTACAGATGAGCCCTCTGAAACCTTTTGAGCTTGAGTACTTTGCCTAAGATCTCACTTACGGTCAGTGTCAGATTAGAATTTAAATTCAGATCATTTGGTCTTAGAAAAAGCCTTCTTTACTGCTACTTCTTTTTTCCATTTCCATCATCTATTGGTCTCTACTAAAGCTCCAGTAGGGCTTCCCTGGTGGCTCAGGTATAAAGACTGCTTGCCCATGCAGGAGGTGCGTGTTCGATCCCTGGGTCGGGAAGATCCCCTGAAGAAGGAAATGGCAACTCACTCAGTGTTCTTGCCTGGGAAATCTCATGGACAGAAGAGCCTGTGGGGCTACAGTCCATGACGGTCCATGACGTTGCAAAGAGTCAGACATGGTTTAACAACTAAACAACAACAAAAGTCCAGTTTAAATTTATTCACTAAGCTCTGACAGGTTCTAGAGGAGAATCTGGCTTTTGAAGACCATAGAAACATAAGACTAGTTGGAAATAGGAGCTAGATTTCTAATGGATTTTCAAGCACAAGGTTTTGTTCTTCTTTCATTTATAATTCCGTTTTAGTCTCCCCAAACCTCACTAACGAAGTACTTGTTTCCTGACCTACATGTTCATGTTTTTTGGTTAAATTATGAACTAGTTTCTCTATGGGCAGCCTCTCCCTGAGGGGTTGAGGGAAAAGGTATATTTAGTGGTGGAGTGGGGAATGGATATATAGGAGATATATGTGTATATATGCCTTTGGATGGATTTGGGAATGTGGGCTTTGAATTATTGATCTTGCTTTGATATTGCAATGTACTTTCAGACAATTAAGATCCATGTGTTTTCTTCAGGGAATTTGATGAGCTGTGAATCCCAAATTCATTCTACCATTTAGGTAACAAGGGACATAAAATACAAAATAAAATACCAACAATGACTTTTTTAAGTATTGTGGTGAGCTAGGGAAAAACTTGGCTGGCTTCCCTGGTGACTCAGTGGTAACAGATTTGCCTGCAATGCAGGAGACCTGGGTTTGATCCCTGGGTTGGGAAAATCCCCTGGAGGAGGGCATGGCAACCCACTCAAGTACTCTTGCTGGAGAATCCCATGGACAGAGGAGCCTGGTGGGCTGCAGTCCATGGGGTCGCACAGAGTCAGACACGACTGAGTGACTCAGCAGCAGCAGGGAAGAAGTTACTAAGGCAGAGTTAGAAACTAATAAGGGGTTATATATACGCATATAAATTTGTATATTTTATGTCTATATGTATATAAAGCACTAGTACATAAAATAACATTCACCACACTATATAGAGTACATTCTGATACTTCTAGAAAATTCTGATACTTTCAGTTATATTTTGCTTACATTTTACTTCACAAAATAATTCTATCTTATCTTACAGTTGAGCATTAATAAGTTAGCAGAAAGTTTAAAAGAAAATACAGTGTACATAAATATCCATGGCTTATCCATATATACCAATATCTTATTACCATTAAAAACAAATGCTAATGAGTTATTGGAATCTATGGGTCAAAAATATGGAAACATCTAAAATTGTCTTTTAGTATTTGTTGTTCTTCAGTCATTTAGTCACGTCCAACTCTTTCTGACCCCGTGGACTGTAGCATGCCCGGCTTCCCTGTCCTTTACTATCTCCTGGGGCTTGCTCAAACTCATGTCCATCGAGTCGGTGATGCCATCCAACCATCTCATTGTCTGTCATCCCCTTCTCCTCCTGCCTTTAATCTTTCCCAGCATCATGGTCTTTTCTAATGAGTCAGCTCTTTGACTAGAAATAAATGTATGCCAGCTATTTAGTTCAAAACCCATCACCTTTAGGATAGCTTCAGAGCCAATAATAATTAGAGTCAATCTCCCCCATCTATAATACTGAGAGTTGACAGTTTGCATAAGACTACCACATGGCAGGGAGAGCTTATGGTGCCTGTATTTATTAAGGTGGGAAAGCAGAACTCTTCAATTTCAAAATATTTTTTAAAGAGAAAAAGGTAAAATTATTCTTGGGGAAGAATTATTCAGAACTCTTCTGCTTGCAACTGAACCGGATCCTTCCCTAACTCAGAACAAGAAGAAAAGAAAAACAAAAGGAAAACTCGTTCTCTCTTATAATGTAAAAGACCTAGGCAGACAGACCTTCAGCTGACTCTATGGACTCGCATAGCGTCACGGAAGTCTTCCCGCTGTGCTGGGTGTGAGCGCGTCGGCTCCTTCTTTCTTCTCCGGGCAGTCTTTCTCCACACAGGGGCAAGATGGCTGCCAGTTGCTCCAGAAATACTTTCTACCATCCTGTCAAGCAGCTACTCTTCCAAAGTCACGTTGCCGTTTTTGTTGTTCAGTCATTAAGTCATGTCTGACTGTGACCCAGGGACTGCAGCACTCCAGGCTTTTCTGTCTTTCGCTATTTCTTGGGGTTTCATCAAATCCATGTCCATTGAGTCGGTGATGCTAACCATCTCATCCTCTGCCGCCCCCTTCTCCTTTTGCCTTCAGTCTTTCTCAGCATCAGGGTCTTTTCCAATGAATTGGCTCTTCGCATCAGGTGGCCAAAGTTTTGGAGCTACAGTGCTGGTCCTTCCAATGAATATACAGGGTTGATTTCCTTTAGGATGAATTGGTTTGATCTCCTTGCAGTCCAAGGGACTCTCAAGAGTCTTCTGCAGCACCACAGTTCAAAAGCATCAATTCCTTTGTGATCAGCCTTCTTTGTGGTCTAGCTCTCACATCTTATACATGACTACTGGAAAAACCAGAACTTTGACTATAAAGACCTTTGTCGGCAAAGTGATGTCTCTGCTTTTCAATATGCTGTCTAGGTTTGTCATAGCTTTCCTTTCAGAGAGCAAGTGTCTTTACATTTTACGGCTGCAGTCACTGTTTGCAGTGATTTTGGAGCCCAAGAAAATAAAATCTGACACTGCTTCCACTGTTTTCCCATTTTATTTGCCATGAAGTGATGGGACCAGATGCCATGATCATAGCTTTTTAATGTTGAGTTTCAATTCCATGGACAATCCTAAAAACTGGGCCTTCATTTGCTTCACTTGAGTCATATGCCTGTCTCGGCACCCATTAGCATGACTGGTGGAATGGACGATACTGGTTGGCCGGGCTGGGCCATGTTCTTTAACCTTCATTATCTCCTTGGCAGCTCTGGTTGGAAGAGTTCTACCCAAACCACATGGACTCAGAGAGGCAGAACGGTGTTTCCTCTAAGGATAGTTAGTTTTCAGTAACCAGCAGGAGTAAGAGGACGGAGGACACACAAAAGGGATTCTCTTTGGAATGTGATCATCATGTGAGCAGAAAGTCTCTCCCTGGTTCATTGTTATGCAGCACCTGGCACATTTGTTAGCACTCTTTTGAAAGGAATTTAACACATGAGATTCTTTCTACATAAAACACAATTTCCTGCTTTCCCAATGCACTCTATTTCGTTGAAACTTGATTAGAGCAGACAGTGGATGGGACGTGGCGTTGAGTGTTTTAGTCTTCAGCCTAACTTAAGGAACTTTGTCTAATGGACTACAATATTAAACAAATCAGCGTTATTACAGAAAGAGCAAAGAGCAGTGAGCCGAACGCAATCTCAATTCCAGTATGGTCAGAGCCTTTGACTCGTTGCCATTGACCTTCTCAGGCTTTTGTCAGTCAATCCAGTTGGAAATTCTGATAAAAATCAGATGTCACCATCAAGAAGACACTGAGGTTGAAATGACCTTTTTGGACTAAATAAATTAGAAAAGACAACAAAATTCGGCAGCATCCTTGACACAGTCACCGCATGAAGGCTTATTTGGCCTTTAGTCTCCTGGCCTTTACCTCCTTGTCCTCCAGCCACCGGATAATTTGCAGCTTCTGTTTCCCTGCTTCGTGAAGACTCCAAGCTTTGACCACATTTGAGGACGAGAGCTTCTAGTTTTAGCTGTTGTTGAGCTTAGTGTTTCTGGCTTGTGACAGTCTGGTGCTGTGGTGTCCGTGGATCTGGTGATGGGGAAAGAAGTGGGAGAGGAAAGTAGCTAAGACCTCACTTGCATGTTGGAATCGGGCGTTCCAGAGATCCAGTCATGCTTCTGACACCTAGCACTATGTCTGGGCAGAAGACAATGCTCTCGAGTCTGCTTCCTCATCTGTAAAGTGACGGTGTCCACAATTCCTGCCCTACTGTGCTGTTTTATCATGTAACAGTTCATTTTACCAGTACTTAGCAAAGTGACTGGCTCGTGGTAAATATTCAGACAATAATCAACAACTGAAAGTTGCTAAGATTAGAGTACCTTGCACTCTTCTAATTAAGAGTGTCATCAACTTGTCTTCAATTAGAATCATGAGATGGAGAAGCCAACTACTGATTAACTTGTTACAACAGTAGGATGCATCCTCTTTTGCTTTTATTTCCACTGGGAAAGAGGTGATGGAGAACAGAAATCAAGAATGGTATGATTTCCTTAATTAGATGACAAAGAAAGATAAGAATGGCAAATCAGGTTTATTAACATCACAGACAGAGACACTTTCCTCTGGATGTACGAATGCTTTCTTAACTATCTTTTCTACATGAGTACTTAGGGTGGGAAGGGTTGATGTGAGAATCAAGTGCTTCATTCATCTATTTTCATGCAGACTCAAGTATAAAATGAAGATAAAATGTAGTTTTCATTTACCCATGCCAATGGACAGCAGCCCAGAGGCTTCTGTCATCTACTCTAATTGATATCTGGTCTTGGAATGCATTATTCAGTTTGACTGTTTTGTTTCAGCAAACTCACCTAATTATGGTTTGTTGAGGCTCATGCTAAAACAACTGTGAATTTCCTAAGTATATCCCAATCAGCAGTGGGGAAAATTGGCCTAGAAAACTCCGCTTGGCAGAAGGATAATGGCAGACTGGGATAACAAACACAGCAAAAATTATTTGCATATGGATAATTGAGTCTTGACTGTAAGCAGCAGACATTTATGTTCTGTTGCTGGAATACTCAAGTTCTTAGCCCTTTTACCAAACAACAACAAAAAAAGAAATCAGTAAAATATCTTGGGGAACACCCAAAGACCCACTTAATGCTTGTTGAGATGTCTAGGTGGCAGCTGGCTATTTGGACTGTTCTCTTTTCACCTGAAAAATCATGGGACATTGCTTCAAATTTTTGATAAAAATTTCATGACCTATTTCAAAATCTTCTGAAGATTTTGAAATAGGTCGTACAATTTATATATATTGGCTTCTCAGGTGGTACTAGTGGTAAAGAACCTACCTGCAAATACAGCAGATGTAAGACCCACGGGTGTGATCCCTGGGTCGGGAGGATCCCCTGGAGGAGGCATGGCCGCCCACTCCAGGATTCTCGCTTGGAGAATCCCCATGGACAGAGGAGCCTGGTGGGCTACAGTCTATGGGGTTACACAGAATCTGACACAACTGAAGTGACTTAGCATGCATGCATTTTAGCAACTTTCATTTGTTGATTATTGTCTGAGTATTTATGACGTGCCAGACTTGCATACATGTGTATAAATATATAGATATATAGATGTATAGATATGTATAGATATAGATATAGATATGTGTGAGAACCATGCATATTGCTTAGCACTTAAATTTTAATCTTTTAAAGGCTGGAATTCAGTTGACATTTTGTCTTCTTTTAGCATTAACCAAGATCATTTTTATTGTTTTTCTTACGTTTCTGACACTACATTCATGTTCTGATGTACTTTTATCTTCTCAGAAATATGTGATTTTAGCCATATCTGGCCTAAAATTCAATAATTTGTTTCCAAACTTATACCTAACTTCTTTTTTATGATTGAAATATCTTATCGATTGCTCAGTATATGAAAATCTCTCTTTGTTTTTTTTTTTTTTTCTGTGCTCCGTCCCTCTCTTAAGATAAATAGATGGGTTACATGGTCCCTCCACACATGTGGCTCCTCTGAGTTCGAAAGTTCCACATCCAGGAATGTCCCTGGGACTGTATGGTACTGTAGTGTTTACTACTGGAAAAAACCCATGTGTGTATATATACACCAGACGTTTGCTCAGCTGGTGAAGGACCTGCCTGGCAGCGCAGGACACACAATAGGTGCAGGTCCATCTCTGGGTCGGGAAGACTCCCTGGAGAAAGAAATGGCAGCCCACGCCTGTATTCTTGCCTGGAAAATTCCACGGACGGAGGATCCTGGAGGGAGACAGTCCATAGGGTCTCCAAAGAGCTGGGCGGGACTGAGCGCACACTCCCCTTACATCTCGCTCTGTCTCTCAGAGACATCTTTTCAGGAGAGCTTCACACGCCGAATTGTTACTTATTTTACTGTAGAGCTGTAATTTAAATCTAAGCCTGCTCTTCTCTGTGGGTTGATTTTCTCAGTGTATCTCTCACATCCTTGGTAAATGTGAGCTGCATTTTTGTGGAGCTCAGACAAGACATCAGAGGGCCTTCAATGACTCATTTTGTTTCCTTTCAGTTCTTTCTCCTACACTGTGTCAGAGAAAAACTTTCAGTTTGGTTCTAATAAGTATCAATCCCCCCTTCCCGTCCATTAATCTACATTTTTAAACATTGATAGGAGGCTTCAAGTAGTCAAAAAGGCCTGAGGAGAATTTAACTACCTTGCTTTATTTTCAGTTAAATTTTATGTCTACTTTCTATTGAGTCAAATGATGCTCTTTTGCTTGTTTTTAATTTTTTAAAGTAAAATGTAAAGAGTTGTTAAGAAAAAATGAATCAAATTTAGCAAAAATGTTTAAGTCAGTGGAAGTAAGTTGATATGTAAACTTCATAACAGCAATCTGGGCAGGGCTGGATGATGAGAAAGACAGTTACAACCCACGATTTCCCTCTCTGACTTCTGGTAAACGCTGCTTGCCAGACGCATGCCGGCCCTTCTGTGCAGGACCAATACACTTTCCAGTTACAGTGTCTGAGCTCTCTATTTCTTCTCTCTTGTCCCCATGTCATCGTAGCTAGATTCTGAAGAGCCATAAAAGTCAAATTCACGCACTGTGTTCATAAAGTCTTCCTTTATCTCACAGCTGAAGTATTCCTTACTGTTTTCCCCAGATGATTTTCTACTGGTGAAGTCATTACTGACTTTACAATTCCGAGTAAACACGTCTATTTTCCGCATCTGATACATCTCGCACACCCTGAGGGCAGGAGCGGTGTCTGGCACACTTGTCTGCAAAGAGCAGCGCCTGCAGTAGCGCTTTTGGGTGTCGGAGGGACCAGAAAAACACTTGTGGAATCAGTAAATTGTCGTGTGACTGAATAACGGCAGATGAGTAGCTGCTTGATTCATCGGAAACCTCGCCGTTTTGCAATGACCCAGTCTCACCTTCAGTTCAGTTCAGCTGCTCAGTCGTGTCCAAGTCTTTGCGACCCCATGAATTGCAGCACACCAGGCCTCCCTGTCCGTCACAAAGTCTCACCTTAGGATCGTTTAAATTTTGCTTTCCAGAACAGCAAATAAACCAGATGTTCCAAGTTAATCCCCAAGGCTCTGGAAATAATATAGGACATGAATTAGGAATAGTCAGCAACTCCAACAAATCATTTTTTTTGTTATCATTGGTAGACTGATACATAGATAATTTATTAAAAAGAAGATAGATTTACTCAGTCTTGAATTTTCTCAACTTTTCTCTATCACTCTCTCAAAGCATTTCCTTAAAATGAATAAGTATCAAACCTTCCTGGGTAGTGTGGTCTCACTGTGTTTTCTGCAAGGGGATGGAGCTGGTGGACGAGAATGGAAGAGGAGACAGCTCAGCTTTGGGGAACCGTAACCGCTTTCTTGGTTGATCGGTATTGCAGATGCTAAAGACCCTGTGGCAGCGACTTCTCTGCTGGTCCTGCGGTCGAGATTCAGCCTTGTAAGGCAGGAGGTGGGGGTTTGATCCCTGCTCAGAGAGCTAAGATCCCGTGTGCCTCATGGTTAAACAAACCGAAGCATAAAACAGAAGCGATGTTCTAACAAATTCAATAAAGACTTAAAAAACAATGGTCCACATGGAAAACCTCCTTTAAAAAAGACACCACAGCAGAAGCTCAGTGAGTCCCGTTCTCTAACCAGCCCTGAATGGATGTGGCTGCCGATCAGGGATGGAGTTCCATTCCTCACAGTCAGTGGCTCTCTCTTTAACTCTCTCCTTTGTTTCACTGCTGCTAAAATTTCTTCTCTGCTACTTTATCTCTTCCCGTCAGTAAGATGATTCCCAGAGCGCCTTAGGGTGTAGTCGCACTTCTGGGTGTTGATTATCTCTAGCTGCCCTCAGCTGCAGATATTTATTTTCTGCAGACCTCAGTCTGCAAACAAAACCATGAACTCTACCGCTTGTTATGGCAGCGGAGATCGAAACTGTTTTTCTCCTGAGGTGCTTCAGAGTCTTTAGCATCTATATTTTTTTCCCTCTACGTTTTCTGTTTCTCAAAAGTGAAATTATATGCCAGTGACTGTTTTTCCTGCTGCCTCACCCCCCCAGACAATCTAGACCATCAGATTTTTAAAATCTTTTTTCCTTGATCATTCCTGCAAAACCACTTACACATGAAGACTGCATTTCTAGAAGTGGTTGGTTTTAAGCCAAAGATGCTTGGAAAGCAATGAGTGTGTTTTCAGCAAACTGAGAACATCTTGAATTTAAGTACCATTTCAAGTTCTCTGAATTCAGATCATATTTTATCTGAAATTTAAGCTACACCATCTGCATTTATTCCATAGCTATTTCAGAATACTAATTTCTACCACCTCCACTTTTATTTCTAGGGTCACCTTTGTTTCAAATAAAAGACTAATAGTATAAGCGAGAAAATTCAAAATGAAACTTTTATTTCTCTAACGACCATCTGATAAAATATAATGAGTAGGAAAATAACAAGAGGAAGGAAGAGAAGTAGAAACAACTGGAAAAGCAATTTCTGAGTAATCTTCTTTTGGATTATTGCTTAAAATATGTACCTCCTTTATTCTGTAAAGTTTTGTCAGTGACACTATTTACTATAAATGTTTAGTAGTTACAGTCAGATGTTCACTGATATGAGAAAATAACATTAATAACTTTCCTTTGAAAGTCTGTTTATCACTTATGATTGTTTTCAAGTACATGAGATACAAACTCTACTAGAGGGATTAACTAAATGAGCATTTATTTTTCTCATATAGAAAGTGGGATGAAAAAGAAATCCATAAAACGTAGCTCTGTGATTCCATTGTGGATCTTCGTTGCATCTATAGCTCTGCTTTTCTTTCCACAGTCATATGACTTCCACTCATGGTCCCAGCATGGCTGCAGAAGCTCTTGCCATCACATGCACATTCTAAGCAGGAGGAAGAAGAAGGGCAAAGGGCACAAGTCAAACAGCAGCTGGATTTATCACCTTTTCAGGTAAATAACAACTTTCCTCGCAGTAGTTTCCCACCTGGATCTAATAGATGAGATCTCAGCCACGGGTCCACCCTTTGCTGTAGGGAAATTTGGGGAGGTTAACCTTTTATTTGAGTATATTGCTCATACTTATGTGCTTGGTTGTGTCTGACTCTTTGTGACCCCTTGGACTGTAGCCCTACCAGGCTCCTCTGTCTTTGAGATTTTCCAGGCAAGAATACTGAAGTGGGTTGCCATTTCCTCCTCCAGGGGAATTTCCCAACCCAGGGATCAAATCTGCGTTCTTACATCTCCTGCGTTGTAGGCAGATTCTTTATCACTTGAGCCATCGGGGAAGCCCAAGTATATTGCTGTTGAACAAATTCAGTGAAAAGATACTTGTCCACAACTAACAGTGCTTGCTTAACATATAAAACTAGCATATAGTTTTATATGTTATATGTTATATATAGTTTCGGTCAGGGCAGAAAAAGCACCGTCTTGTTCTAGATTAGGTCACTGACTTCTTTTATTTAATAAAAGAACACGTCAGCAAGCAGGGGAAGCATAGGAAAAGCATGTTAGTGAGAAATACTGGCAGTTCCGTGCCAACTACTGCCCAGAGAGGAAATCTGAGTTAAAGGGCTTTGTGAAAGTGAAAGTCGCTCAGCCGTGTCCTACTCTTTGTGGCCCTGTGGACATCCAGTCCATGGACTTCTCCAGGCCAGAATCCTGGAGTGGGCAGCCTTTCCCTTCTCCAGGGGATCTTCCTGACCCAGGATTCGAACAGGGGACTCCCGCATTGCAGGCGATTCTTTACCAACTGAGCTGTCCTTTATATAAAAATGGTAGTGTCTGTGTGTGTGTGTTGGGTGAAAGAGAACCAAGGTGGTATCCAGTTTTAGTCTTTTGAAAGCTTTTATTCATGATGGCTGTGCTGGGCCTTTGCTGCTGTGGGGCTTTTCTCTAGCTGCCGTGAGCGGGGACGCCTCTTCTTCATGGTGTTCGGGCTTCCCACTGTGGCGGCTCCTCTTGGCGCAGAGCGCAGGCTCCAGGCTGTGAGCTTCAGCAGCTGCACCACATGGGTGCATATCCTCAGTAGCAGAATGCGTGGTTCCTGGGCTCTAGGGCCTGGGCTTTGTTGCTCCAAGGCACATGGGGTCTTTCTGGGTCTTCCTGGATCAGGGATCGAACCAGCGTCTCCTGCCAGCGTTGCAGGCAGATTTTTTACCACCAAGCCACCAGTTCATAGATAGTGATTGTCTGGCCTGACCGTCTGCTGGCTGTATGATGTTTTAAACAGACAGTCACTTAACCACACTTTGCCTTGGTTTCCTCGCTGAAACAGGTTATCTTCTGGACCAAAGTTTAGTCGAGCTCCTCTGAGCGCTGTGCTCAACTTGGTCCAGACTGGAGCTTCAGTTTTCATCCTTGTGGAGTCCAGTTTTGGCAAGATTCCTGCTAAGTCAGTTAAGCCAGAATCTCCTACCCTTGGTATATGACCTCAATATCTGACAGAATTCCTCATCCTTCAGTAATGTCTTAATATCTAATCACCCTGGCCCGCCCTTACCCGCCAGGGTGTGTGTGTGTGTGTGTGTGTGTGTGCCTGGCCTGCCCTTACCCGCCAGGGTGTGTGTGTGTGTGTGTGTGTGTGTGTGTGTGTGTGTGTGTGTGTGTGTGTGTGTGTGTGTGTGTGTGTGTGTGTGTGCCTGGCCTGCCCTTACCCGCCAGGGTGTGTGTGTGTGTGTGTGTGTGTGTGTGTGTGTGTGTGTGTGTGTGTGTGTGTGTGCCTGGCCTGCCCTTACCCGCCAGGGTGTGTGTGTGTGTGTGTGTGTGTGTGTGTGTGTGTGTGTGTGCCTGGCCTGCCCTTACCCGCCAGGGTGTGTGTGTGTGTGTGTGTGTGTGTGTGTGTGTGTGTGCCTGGCCTGCCCTTACCCGCCAGGGTGTGTGTGTGTGTGCGCGTGCGTATGCGTGCTCAGTCGTGTCCAACTCTTTTGTGACCCGTGGACCATAGCCTGCCAGGCTTCTCTGTCCGTGGGATTTTACAGCAAGAATACGGGAGTGAGTTTCCGTTTCCTACTTTAGGGGGTCTTCTCAACCCGGAGGTCGAGCCCATGTCTCTCGCATCTCTTGCAGTGGCAGGTGGCTTCCTTACCAGGAGCACCAGCTGGGAAGCCCACATTTTAAGTGCCTCAGAGAGCGTTGCCCACCTTTTAGTAATTCTGCATCCGCTAGCAAAGAGTCGGGCGCACAGCACACTCCCCCGACCAGTTCTCATCCTTGGCTGTAAATCCCCATTTTCTTTCGTCATATTCAAAACCAAGCCTGATTTTTTACTTCAAAATCCCACTGTAGTAAGCTCACTGGATAAAGTCTGTCTCACTGCTTTAACAAGTATTGTGAACAATTTTTTTTCTTTAACACTACCTGGTGGGATAGTTGTGATAAACCACTTAATATTTGCAAAGCATTTAGCACACTGTCTTTTATATAAGTGGTTATTAATTAAGTACAAAATCTGTATTGTAGAAGGGATTCATTGTTGTGTTTTTGTCAGACACCAAGTTCTATCTTTATCAGATCAGCATGTCCAATTCACCACTGTGGCCCCAGGTTCTGACATATTGTTAGAGTTCAAGCAATGATTGTTGAATTAATAAATAAACCTTAGCTGAAGCTAATACATTTGAGGGTCAGCTTACTTTACTTATTTGTTGCATGAACAGTATTATGACTTCTATGTAATCTGCTGAAAGCCTCAACAAGTGGACTTTCCAGTGTATACGACCCACTAAACACAGCAAAACTTTCCAGAGCAGTTTTCCATGGCTTATTTATCAAATATCTTCTAATTATGACTGAATTTTGCCTGAGTTTGATTTTTACATGGCAACAAAGGGAATGTTTTCTTGTCTTCCCACCCCAAGTATTCACCATTTATTTGATAATTGGATTTTTCTTTGAATTAGTAAATTGGCATTCTGCTATCTATCTTGGTCTTTTGGAAATTTTTAACAGTGTTAAGTCTGTCTGAAGTTCTGATCATCTTGGGAAACAAGAAAAGAAGATTTAGGGAAAGTTCCAATAGTGATAGGTAGACAGTCCTCTTAAGTGATTTCACTAAACTCATTTTAATTTTCTGTCTTTTATTCTTCTTAACTAATTTACAAGTTAAGTAAATAATTAACTTAGATCATTCTTTTTAGAATATAATCCAAGATTCACAATTTATTAGCTATATAATTTGGGAAATCTATTTAAGCTTTCTGTATCTCAGTTTCCGTGACTATAAAAAAGAGTTTACGATGATGTGTGCTCTATAATAAGGTTAAATCCATTAATAAAATTAAATTAGATACCAGTAAATTAACCATAGTCTCAATAATCATCTGCAATATTAGAGTCATTTCTGGCATATAATAATTGCTCAGGAAGAAAGAAGCGGTGTCCATGTTTTCCAGCCATTTATCGTTTGCAACGGTTGTTTCTGTCGTGCAGTTCACCCCGAGGGTAAACAAGTGTCGGTTCCTGAGAAAAATGGCCAGTCACTGTTAAGTGCCTTTTTTGTTTGTTTGTTTGAAATCAGAGCTGGGTTTTTGACTGGTTTTTCACTGCAGTGCTGCGAAACTGTCAACAGAAAGGCGCGCCTTAGGCTCGGCCACAGGGCCAGTCCTCAGGGGCGGGGAGAGGCCCCGCCAGCCGCCCGCGGCCTCTGCAGCTGCGGGATGCGCGGTCTCCGCTGCGCGCTGCGGCGCTCCTAGTGACTCTGTGGTTTCTGCAGAGGACACCCATCACTGCGGCTTCCCAGGGGGCTCAGTGGCGGAGAATCCTTCTGCTAACACGCGAGCCGCAGGAGACGCGGCTTCGACCCCCGGGTCAGGAAGAGCCCCGGAGGAGGAACTGGCAACCCGCTCCCGTGTTCCTGCCTGGGGGTCCCGTGGACGGAGGAGCCCGGGGGGCTTCAGTCCGCGGGGTCGCAGAGCCGGACACGACCGAGCGACTGAGCGCAGGCGTGCAGGCAGACCGCAGGCCTGAATTCCCCGTTAACTTGGAGTTTATTCGTTTGAAAACTGCATTGCCTCAGGTATTCTGTGGTAAATCTATATCTGCACAATTAAAAAAGGAGATTTACAAAGGGAATTAGTAATGAAATGAGATAAACAAATAACAAAAAGTAAATTTTAAGCAACTTTATAGTGCAATGGGTTTTTATTCCTAGAATATACTAAAGTTTTTACAAGTCTCACTTAAAATGTTTAGCTTTTTTTTTAAACCTCATTTCCTTAGTAGTACTAGGAGAGATAGTTGAACATCATAAGATTACAAAAATCTAAGTTCTAAGGAACATATAAATTTAAATTAATTCTTATTTTGTCTATACTTTCCCCCTAATGTAACTAGTTCAGTGAGATTATAGTATATCCATTTAAAAAATGCTATTTCCTTTTTTTCTGTATGTTTTCTAAAGGACATTTATTCTTGGCTTTCTTTTAGGCTGTGGACTTTAGGAGATCAGAAACTTTGAATTGCATCCCAATCACACAGTGTTCATTCAATCAAAAGTTCACTGAGCAACAGGTAACATAGAATTGGTGTTTATCTAATGTTTATGGAATAAATGGTGATAAAGTGTATAGAAAACTGAGAAAAAATATTAAAGGGGAAAATGAGAAATCACTGTTAATAACACCTTGCTAACAATTTAGTGTACTTTACTACCATTTTTTTAAATTGTGAATATAGTTTAGATTTAGATGAGAGTAATTCTTTATATATAGAAATGTAAGTAACTTTCTTTCCTTCTAAGCAGTTTTTAAAAAATAAGTTTGAAGATTTTACTTTAAAAAGATCGATTGACAATGAGATTTTTTTGCGTTGAATTCATGTTACTGCAGACTTCAGGTCTCAGATTGGAGATTGTGTACCAGTAACCTCTCTAGAGAGAGCTCCTGGTTTGTAGGAAGAGTCAACCCCAGCAGTCGGCAGGTATCAGATAATGTGTCCAGGGCTTCAAGATGAACTCAACGCAACCAAGTTAGCACTAGCTCTGACCTGAAAAACAGATCCACACATCCCTTCCTTGTAATTCTCAAGTACAAAATGTTCTGAATGTCAATCTTTGGGTTTTGGTAGAATTGTGGTCCCAATTAATATGATAGTAAACTATAACCTAAGCAGAGCTGGGGTAAGCGATGACCCTCATTCATATACTCAGAAATAGCAAGATGACTGATTACTGGGTCAGCTGTGTTATCTTTACAGAAAAGAAAAATTCTCAACGTGGAATCAACTTCTGCCTCTTGGTTTTCATATAAAGGACTACAGACTTGTATTCACTTGGAAAACACTTTATTTCTTAAATAAAAAGATATGAGGGCATGGTTGTTAAGAGTTGGGTTCCTAATGTAAAAAGCAGACAGACATAACCATTTACTAGATGCAACTTCTTTAGAAAGCTACTGAATCTTTCTGTGCTTCAAAATCCTCTGTGAAATACAGTGAAGAACAATACCTAATTCTGATGCATGCAGGCTTATTGTTTGAATATACACAGAGTGCTCAGCATGACACTTTAGGAAGTCCTCACCAAGAACCAGCAAGGTGGGCCCCACCGCACACGAGTGTTCTCGGGGCTTGCTGAATACAGTAATGAGGAAGGGGTTCCAGACTCCTGCTCAGCATGGACTTTGCTCATCAAATGCTCAGTAATGTTGGGCAGATAAAAGGCTTGCTCTCAAAGTACAGATGTTTGAAAGACATACCCTAGGACATTCCACTCTGCCTCTCTGTTGTTGCTGTTGTTCAGTTGCTAGGTCGTGTCTGACTCTCTGCGACCCCATGAACTGCGGCACGCCAGGCTCCTCTGTCCTTCACTGTCTCCCAGAGTTTGCTCAGATTCATGTCCATTGAGTCGGTGATGCCATCCAACCATCTCATCCTCTGCTGCCCCCTTCTCTTTTTGCCTTCAATCTTTCCCAGCATCAGGGTCTTTTCCAATGAGTCACCTCTTCACATCAGGTGGCCAAAGTTTTAGTGCTTCAGCTTCAGCATCAACCCTTCCAATGAATATTGAGGGTTGATTTCCTTTAGAATGGACTAGGTCAATCTCCTTGCAGTCCAAGGGACTCTCAAGAGTCTTCTGAACAAATATTTAATCTCCAGGTCAGCAAATATCAAAGATTATCCCAGAATAATTGATAATTGTGATTTTGTAACCTGGTGATCAGTTTAACTGAGTATAATGATTTATGAATAACTATTTGAAGAGGTAAAAACAAGGCAATGTAGGATTTCATTTTGCAGCATATCCAAATATGCTTTTTCCTTATTAACCATGCAATACCAAATGTTCATTGTTAAAATATTTCATGCAACATCTTAGTGTATAAATTGTTGATGGAGTCATTTGAATAGTTCCTTAGTTAAAATTCTAGTATGATTTTCATTTGGGGGGCATAAGGCAGTGCTTCTTCTAGATAACCCATCTCTAGGTGGTCAGTTTCTGCTCTGGCTTTGCGTGCAGTTTTACGTAGCTCTGACACACGCCGGCTCAGTCCTTGGGCGCGCACACACGGCTTCGTTCTGTGTTCCCGGTGCGTGTGTGCTCAGGGGCTCGGTCATGTCTGACTCTGCGCCGCAGGGACCCAGCCCACCAGGCTCCTCGGTCCATGCGGTTTTCCAGGCGAGAACCCTGGAGTGGGGAGCCATTCCTCCTCCAGCTGTATTCCCCAAGTTCCAGCAAAGATGCGCTGCGGTACTGCTCCTTCGTTGACAATTCAAAATGATTCTTTTGAGGAAAGACAATTTTAAAGGCTGACTTTCAAAATACGTTTTTTTGAACACCCGCTTCCCTTTATTTTCAATGTTCAAATTCTTAAATATATATTCACTTTTGAAAATAAATGAAGTATTTGAAACATTGGTTTGTTGCTCCTTAAAAAATTAAATAACATTGTCTCTCTAGAAGCTTTTATAAATTGGGCTTGAAATGAAACATTTTTTAGTGGTTAGGTATTTACTTGTAATAGGTGTTTTTCTGTTTTAGATAAATTTTCAAATAACTTAGGGCAGCAACAACTAAAAACCTTGGATGAATTAATTTAAAAATCTAGATGGGATAAATGTTGGGTTTTTTTTTCCACTTTGTACAAAGCTTTCTCACAAGTTATCCTAATGAATACTTAAATGATTCCTGATGTGATAAAATTAAGGTTTTAAGAAGAAAATAAGAAGAAAGTCTCAGTGGACTTCATCTGTCTTCATGGCATCAGCTTAGTAGTCATTATTAATGCTATTCCTTGTGATCAACTTAAGAAGATTAGCATTTTAACTGGGTCAAACCTCCTGTTAACTGGTAGGACAATGACATTAAATCAGACTTAGGGATTTGTGGTATAAACAGTAAAGCCACATGTTTCGTAATGAGGCATAGAATGGATACTTTGATATGGCTGCTTCTCTTGTAACCACATGTTATATTTACTCCTGTGACCCTAAGCCCAGTATGTGACAAATATATATTTTTATTCAAGTTCATCTTTTCCAAATAGCTATTTTATCAATTATATATTTTTCTATTAAAATACCTGTAAATTTTATTAAAACTCAAAATGTTTGCCCATCAAAAGGTAAAAACCAAGAAAGTAAAATAGAACAACCCACAGACTGGCAGAAAATATATGCAAATCAAATATGGAAGGGGCTTGTGCCTTATTATAAAATATTCCCTATGTTGTTTTAAAATTCTGAATAAGAAAATACAATATTCTGTTTTCCCTTCATTTATTCCTTTTCTGATGTTCTCCATTTCTTTGTGTAGATCTGAGTTTCTGATTCATGTAATTTTATTTTTTTTTCCTGAAGAACTTCTTTTAACATTTGTTTCAGGGCAGTTCTGCTGCTGATAAAATCCCTCCAGTTTTTCTTATCCAAGAACATCATTATTACTTCTTCACTTTTGGAGAATAATTTCATTGGATCTAGAATTCTAGATTGGTGGAGTTTTTCTTTCTATACCTTAAACATTTCACTGTATTGTCTTCTTACTTGTGTGGCTTCTGATAAGTCTGCTGTGATTCATCTCTCTAATTCTTCTATAATGTAGTTGTTTATTTTTTCCCCTGGCTTGTTTCGAGGATTTATGTCTGGTTTTCTACAATTTGAAGGTGATAGGCCTAGATGTAGATTTTTATTTTTTAGAGTTTATCCTGTTGGTGTTCCTTGAACTTCTTCAGTCTGTGATTGGGTGTCATTAAGTCTGTAATGTTCTCTGCCATTATTACTCTAAATGTTTCTTCTCCATTCTCACCTTCTTTTTCTTGTGATAATCCAGTTATACACAGAACACACATTTTGAACTTATCCCGGAGTTCTTGGACATTCTGTTCTGTTTTTTTTTCCTATTTGCATTTTAGTTGGGAGGTTTTTTCTTCAGCCTATTTTTAAGTTTACTGATTCTTTCATCATCTGTACCCAGTCTACTTATGATTATTAAAAAGCATTCATTATTTCTGTTACAGAGTTTTCTGTATTTCTAGCATTTCTTTTGTATTCTTTCTTAGATTTTCCATGTATCTTGTTTCCATCACCCATCTGTCCTTGCTCATTGAATACGTTTTTCATTAGAGCACTTTGAATATTATTATAGTTACTTTAAATTCTCTATCTGGTAATTCCAACATCTGTACCACATTTAAGTCTGATGCAAATGCTTGTTTTGTATACTCACGACAGTGCTTTTTCTTGCCCTTTGGCCTGATTTCTAATTTTCTTCTAGACAGTCAAATATTTGGTGTTTGGTAATAGGTGGTGATATAGAGGTCCTTAGCGTGAAGTCTTATGTTATCCTTCCTGTGAGTTGAGCTGTCTAATATTTGCTGTAGCCGTTAAGAAGATGAAAAGACAAGTGGGAGAAATACATGCACCATATATCCAACAAAGGGCTAGTATTAAAAATACATAAAAGCACTCAAAACACAACAGTAAAAAAAAAAAACAACTAGGTAATTAAAACGTGGGCAAAAGACATGACGAGACATTTCAATGAGGAAGACATAAGATGGCAAATCCACATGTGAAGACACGTTCGACCTTGGCCTCTTGCAGGGGAGGGCGCCCCAGCTGCCCCAGAAGGGCTGGGGAGCGGAGCGGGCGGTGCCGCGCGGTGGCGGCAGGAGCGGCCCGGGCGGTGCCCGCGTGCCGCCGGCTCTCGGATGGCTGGCAGTCCCAGGGGGCTCGGGACGAGTCCGCCTGGCGGTGCCGCAGACCCGGGATCGAGCCCTGGGTCGGGAAGACCCCCCGGAGAAGGAAGTGGCAACCCGCGCCAGCGTTCTTGCCCAGGAAATGCCGGGCATGATTCACCTGCCTGGCTAAGGGGTTGCTGGCCGCCGTCTGTCGGCAGTCTCCATCCTTGGCTTTTAAGCAGACGTGGGGGCTTCTCCGGCGGCTCAGCGGTTAGGGCTCGGTGCTTTCGCTCCTGGGGCCAGGTTCAAAAGTGAGACTCCACAAACCACAGGGCAGGGTCAAGAATCAATTAAAAAATTAAACAAGGGTGTGTTTGTGGGGAGATACTGCAAGATGGTGTAAACATTGATGGAGTACAGTTTGGAAGATGAGAAGCGAGGGGTTAGCTGGGAGATTCTGCTGGGAGGCATTTCCAGAGGAAGGGAGCCACACGTGCTGCCTCTGAGGCTAAGAATTTTTCCTGTGAGATGGGAAGTCCCAGCTCCAAATGCAGGGGGAGAGAGGACAGACGAGGTGGGGCGGTGGGCAGGCCCAGCACCAAGCGGGCTCTGCAGGCTGCGCCCCGCGCCGGCAGCATTTCCAGCTTTAGCGTCATCACACTGAAGACGGCCGGAAGAGCTTTTGAATAGAGGAGGGATACGGTCAAACGTGAGCCGTGGAAGGCTCTCCCTAGCTGCATCAGAAACGGGATGGAGGTAGGACAGGAGATACATTTACATCCAACCCTGTGTCTAGCTGCAGCTTAATCCTGGTTATGATGCGACCGAGACGGGCTTCGCAGGGGCGCGAGCGCTGCTCGCCTGCCAGCGCAGGACACACGGAGACGGGGCTTCAGCCCTGCTCGGGACGACCCCCGGGAGGAGGGCAGCAGCCCGCCCCAGGGGTCCTGCCTGGAGACCCCGTGCACCGAGGAGCCTGGCGGCCGGAGCCCTAAGGCTGAGAGCCGGACATGACTGAAGCGGCCTGACACACGTGTAAGCATGATGTAGATTTATCTTATTTTTTTACTTTACGGATGATTCTCTCAGCATCATTTAAGTTTTTAAAAAAGTCTATCTTGTTTTGAATTACTTTTACAAAGAATGACCTTTTATTCACTCAAAAATGTATATTAAGAGCCTACTACATTTCAGGGACCCCTGGAGAGACAAGGATACAAACAGTGATTAAAATGGCCAAAAATCCCTGCTCTGTGGAATTATAGCCTATATTTATTTTAGAATAATTAGATAATATAGAAAAGTATTCTGAATTTTCTTCCAGCGTTTAGTCTATGTGTGCAATTGTATGTATTTATATATTTTTATAGGTTTAAAAAAAACTATAATACCACAATGCAGAAAATAGTGCTATTAAAATTGTGATGTATATCGTTACAAACATAAATGCAATTTAAATGTTCTCTTTGAAATGGTGTAATACATTTTATCCTTTTTGCAACCTGAATATATTTATTCACTCAATATATTTAAAATGTCTTGCCAGATTCATAACTTTGTGCGCATATAATTTTGATTTGCTCTGTATTACATTGGATTACCATACCATAAATTACTTAACCAATCGCAGAGTCTAATCTAAAATGTGATTGAGTTAAAGGAAGTCAACTGTTCTACAAAATGAAGGAAGAATATGTTTTTTCCTGGTGGCCCCAGAGTTGGAAGTATGGGCTGGTTCACGGGAAGTCAATTCACCTAGTGGCGTATTTACTGAAAGAGGGGAGGGAGGTCTCCAGTGATGGATACGAGAAGAAATGGGAGGAGTCACTGGGTACGGAAGATGCTCATTCTGGAACGTGGTGCCTTGGTGATCCGAGGACTGAGATGCCAGCTGGGGTCTGGAATGTGGAACATCAACGACTTCGATAGATCTGTCACCTGGCCTTTAATGTCAAGCTGTCTGTTGCTTCAAAGCATGCGTTGCCACAGGTGAAGCAGATAGCCAGAGGGATTTGCTGTGTGGCTCGGGGAGCTCTCTGCTCAGTGACACCCTAGAGGGGGTGAGGTGGGGGGTGGGAGGGGGCTCAAGAGGGAGGGGGCACTTGTGTACGCAGGGCTGATTCATGCTGATGTGTGGCAGAAACCACACAATATTGCAAAGCAATTATTCTCAATTAAAAAGAAATCTAAATATTCCCCCAAGTGCTGAGTAGGTAAATGACACTTTTGTAGAGAAACGTGAACCACAGGCACAAGTTACACAGTTTTAGCAAAACAAGAAGGGAAAAGGCAAAAATGTTAAACAAATAAAACTTAACATGTTGACTAAATTTTGAAGCACACAGTTATTTCTTCCAGTATAATTAGCAGAAACAGTCTACACAATAAAAAAAAAGAATCCACATGCATGCATAGACACACACACAGATTATAACATTGTCTGTTAAGACACCATTTACCATGGCTAGGCTCTGGAATCAGAAATGGCTGTTAGAATTTGGGTTCTGCCACTTGCTTGTTGGGTAATTTGGCACATGCCTCCACGAATGCTTCCCTGTGTGTGAGCCTGGAGTTAGTGTGATGATCTGGCAGTAAGGCTGTGGTGAGGGTTAAACAGAAGCATGCCTGTCATGGGCTGGGCGCAGTGCTGGCGTGTCAGCTAGAAGATGGAATTTAAGGTGATGGTGATGGGATGATGAAGCTCTCACTCTAAGCTCTCGGGGTGTATTGCTAGCCTGTCCTCTGTGAAGCTCGTATCAAACTGTATTTTCATCGTGACATAGGAAAGATCATTTCCCTCCATTCACTCTGGAATCTATAGTTTGTAAGTCATCAATGATTTAGACTAAAAATCAGGAGTCTATTTGGTGACTATTTATTAAACACCTACTTTGGCCAGCCATCTGGTTGATAAGAGTCAAGTATACAGATTCCACACCTGTTCCCATGGACCTTATGTTCTGGGGGAGCTGTTCTTTCTCATTAATCAGTTTGCTTGGTTTTGACTGCACTGGGTCCTCACTGCTGGGCGGGGGCTTTCTCTGGTTGCAGGCAGCGGGGGCTACTTTCTGCTGTGCTGCTCGGCCTCTCCCTGGCGTGACGTCTCTCGCTGCAGAGCCCGGCTCCAGACCCGCAGGCCTTAGCAGTCACAGCACCTGGGCTCCGTACCTGCCCCTGTTGGCTTCAGTTGCCCCATGGCATGTGGGATCTTCCCAATTCAGGGATTGAACCTGTGTCCCCTGCCTTGGATCCTTACCCACTGGAAGTATAGGGAGGTTTCTTTGTGCTCCCTGATTTATAAGGAGGGCAAGTGCTACCCTGCAAACACATAACCCTATCTTGTGGTAAGCCTTGGAGTTTACGCTGTATCAAATTCTTAGATTGCATGTAGCTTTCAGCCTGTGTCCATACTAACCCCTAGAAGAAGTCTTGTGGTTTTCTCTCTGCACACACTGGGGCTGCCTTCTTTGGAGAAAAGCTGACATCTCCGTGAGTATGCTTCCTCACCAAGTGGTTTAATGATGGTGTCTCAGGCAACAACATTTGCACACACAGGGAGAGAAGAAATACAGCTGTGCTTGTCCTGTGAAGCTCAGAATTATTTATTAAGTCCCATGCTCAACACTGGGGAGTCGATCTTGATTCTATTTTTTATTAGTCCACGGGTGCACACTGTCACTTCAGCTGTGTCTGACTCTTTGTGACCCTGTGGCCTGTAGCCCGCCAGGCTCCTCTGTCCATAGGATTCTCCAGGCAAGAATACTGGAGTGGGTTGCATGTCCTCCTCCAGAGGCTCTTCCCAACCCAGGGATCAAATCTGTGTCCCACGTCTCCTGCATTGGCAGGTAGGTTCATTAGCACTAGCGCCACCTGGGAAGCCCTTCTATTAGTCCAAGAAAACCTAAAATCTTCCTCAACCACCTGGCCCCAGAGAGCACTTATTGAAACCTGTTACAGAATTTGGTATTCCTTAAAACAAGCTGCTCTTCAGAGGCATTATTAATTGATTCCTTCCCTTTTGTGCTGCAATAATATACTACATTTGGTTTTGCAGTATTACATGTGTCACAAGTGTATAGCTATGGGTTCTTCAAGGACAAGATTTATGTGAAAATTCGTCTTTGTATCACCAGCATTTAACATAGCTCTTAGGTGAGAATCAGAGTATATCTACTGAAATAAATCATTGCATTGCTTTTGCATTATTTTGGTGTTGTCACTCCCACTAAACTGGGAACAACTTCATGATAGAGACTTACATTTCATCAGCTTTTGTTTCTCCACCCTCTATCAGAGTGTCTGCCACACAAAGAGATGTTAACAGACATTTGTGGTATAAAATGATTAATGAAAGGATATGCCTATCGAGGGGCTTCCCAGGTGGCACACAGGTAAAGAATTCATCTGCCAATGCAGGAGATGCAAGAGGCATGGATTCAATCCCTGGGGCAAAAGATCCCCTAGAGGAGGATATGGCCACCCACTGCAGTATTCTTACCTGGGAAATCTCATGGCCAGAGGAGTACAGAGGACTGTACTGGTGGGTACAGTCTACGGGGTTGCAAAGAGTTAGACACAGCTGAGCAACTTCATGTGCGTGCACATCTACTGAGACCTTCATAGGCTTCCCTGGTGTCTCAGCTGGGAAAGAATCCGCCTGTAACGCAAAAGACCCAGGTTCAATCCTTAAGTAGAGAAGATCCCCTGGAGAAGGGCATGGCAACCCACTCCAGTATTCTTGCCTGGAGAATCCCTTGGACAGAGGAGCCTGGTGGCTATGGTCCAAGGGGTGGCAAAGAGTTGGACACGACTGAGACCCTCAACTAGAAGCATTTCTTTTGAGATCATAATCCCAGTAGGCCCTCCCAGGGTGGCCAGGACAGGAGAGTTACTCGTTCGTCCTGGTAACTCCCATCCGTCACATAACAGCTGCTCCCTGAACCCGTGTCAAGCCCCTCAGGCTCTACTGTCCGTGCTCTTCTGCACGAGGGCGTTCTCTCTGTGTTTAAACAGATGGAGACACACACATATAAAATAGCCAACTATTTCCATATGCCTGTGAGTCAGTTTACAGGCGCCTTTTAATGTTAACTTGTCTGGGACAGGATGGGGAGAAGCAGGGAAGTCATTCCAATATGCTCCTTTTGGATGCACATTCAGGAAGGGGGGCCGTGGGTAGTGAAATGGTACTGGATCCCAAGCGGAGAAGATGTGATACTAAAGAGGGAAGTACATTTTAAAACATTTAGAAATTGATACCCATGGTTGATAAGTATTCATGTCAACTTACCTAGAACATTTATTATAACTATGACAACTCTCAGGTGAAAGAGATTTTAAGACTGACATTTTATTCATTTATATTAAGAGCATGCCAGACACGGTTATATGGCTTATCATAAATTACTCTATTATAGCCTTATAATGCCCCCAGGAGGAATATGTTATTATTATAGATGGGGAGACTGCAACACTGGCAGATGAGGGGTCTTCCCAGTGTCATGCAGCTGGTGGGTAAGGGAAAGTGAAGTTGCTCAGTCGTGTCTGACTCTTTGCGACCCCACGGACAGACTATAGCCTACCAGGCTCCTCCATCCATGGGATTTTCCAGGCACGAATACTGGAGTGGGTTGCCATTTCCTTCTCCAGGAGATCTTCCCAACCCAGGGATTGAACCCAGGTCTCCCACATTATAGGCAGAGGCTTTACAGTCTGAGCCGGTGGGTAAGTGAAGCAGGGTTTAAATCCAGCAAGTCTGGTTGCATAGACCAAGCAGTTAGCTCATGATATGTGCGGTCCTATGTATCAGATCAGAGGAGGCAATGGCAACCCACTCCAGTACTCTTGCCTGGAAAATCCCATGGACGGAGGAGCCTGGCAGGCTACAGTCCATGGGGTCATGAAGAGTTGGACACGACTGACCAACTTCACTTTCACTTTTCACTTTCATGCATTGGAGAAGGAAATGGCAACCCACTCCAATGTTCTTGCCTGGAGAATTCCAGGGATGGGGGAGCCTGGTGGGCTGCCGTCTATGGGGTTGCACAGAGTCAGACATGGCTGATGCGATTTAGCAGCGGCAGCAGCAGCATGTATCAGATGGCTGGGACAGAGTGCAGGGAGACTACCGCATGAAATGTACGGATATGAGAGCTGCACGGTAAGGAAAGCTGAACGCTGAAGAATCGATGCCTCTGAACTGTGGTGTTGGAGAAGACTCTGGAGAGTCCCTTGGACTGCAAGGAGATCCAACCAGTCCATCCTAAAGGAGATCAGTCCTGGGTGTTCATTGGAAGGACTGATGCTGAAGCTGAAACTCCAGTACTTTGGCCACCTCATGTGAAGAGCTGACTCATTGGAAAAGACCCTGATGCTGGGAGGGATTGGGGGCAGGAGGAGAAGGGGACGACAGAGGATGAGATGGCTGGATGGCATCACCAACTCAATGGACATGAGTTTGAGTAAATTCTGGGAGATGGCAATGGACAGGGAGGCCTGGCGTGCTGTGGTTCATGGGGTCGCAAAGAGTCGGACATGACGGAGTGACTGAACTGAACTGAACCACATGAAATGCTTCCAGTCGTGCCTACCAGATGTGTAATGGGGCCTCGTTTTGATTGTTTCAATCAAAATGAACATGGTAATTATCCATGTTTATTTAACAACTAGGAACATATCTTTTATCTTTCCTTCAGGGCCATGTCTAAACATCTATTCCTCTTTGTCTTGGGCAGAAAGACAGCCCTGGCTCACACAGTTGAATGGAACGTGGCAGATGAGGCTTGGAGCGGAGACTGAAACTGTCAGAAGTTACTTGCTTCTGTTTCTCCATCACTCAATTCTGTAACTTCTCTGAGGAGATTTCGTCTTCTATCTTCTTTCGATTCCGTCCCTAGACAACTTTGCCTTTTATATTTGCAATATGGCTGCCAGGACAGTCTGAGGCTAAGTGCTTCCAAGGTCAAACCCAGTGAGAAAGAGTGAACCTCTTTTTTCACCCAGTGTTTTTACTGAAAGCACATCTGTTCACTTTGATCAGTCCAGCGTAGATAAATGCCCGTCCCTGAACATGCTCAGGGTGGGTTTTTGGCTGATTGATTCAGTCCTAGGGCTGTTGTTATGTTCACTAAGTCATGTTCAACTCTTTGTGACCCCATGGATTGCAGCATACCAGGCTTCCCTGTCCTTCGCTAACTCCCAGAGTTCGAGCAAACTCATGTCCATTGAGTTGATGATGGACTCAGTTCTCTGTTGCCCGCTTCTCCTGCTGCCCTCAATCGTCCCCAGCATCAGAGTCTTTTCCAGTGAGTTGGCTCTTCATATCAGGTGGCCAAAGTACTGGAGTTTCAGCTTCAGCATCAGTCCTTCCAATGAACACCCAGGACTGATCTCCTTTAGGATGGACGGGTTGGATCTCCTTGCAGTCCAAGGGACTCTCAAGAGTCTTCCCCAACACCACAGTTCAAAAGCATCAATTCTTCTGCGCTCAGTTTTCTTTATAGTCCAACTCTTACATCCATACATGACCACTGGAAAAACCATAGCTTTGACTAGATGGACCTTTGTTGGCAAAGTAATATCTCTGCTTTTTAATACGCTGTCTAGTTTTGTCATAGCTTTTCTTCCAAGGAGTAAGCATATTTCAATTTCATGGCTGCATTCACTATCCACAGTGATTTTAGAGCCTCCCAAAATAAAATCTCTCACTGTTTCCATTTTCCCCCCATGTATGTGCCATGAAGTGATGGAAACAGATAACGTGATCTTAGTTTTTTGAATGCTGTTTTAACCCAGGTTTTTCACTCTCCTGTTTCACTGTCCTCTGAGAACAGAACTGTTCTCTGATCATGTATGCTGAGGAGGGAAGGTGGAAAGATGCCTTTCAGCATCCATGGGTACCTGGAAAAAGGGGAAATGGATGATGAGGAAGCAAGCTGCAAATGTTCCTTGCCAATTATGAATTTAATTTTTGTGGGAAAAGAATCCAGTACCCTCATAAACCGTTCCATTCTGTAGGATCCTTGGAAGTTAATACCTGACCGTCCTCCCTTTAATGAGCAACATCTCGGTTTACAAAATTAATAAGCCACTGAATTGGTTTGAGGGTGAGTTGGATAGAAAATTTAATGAAGCTCTTCAATGCAACACCTGTAGATTGTTTTTCTCATCCTCCTACAGCAGAAAATGCTTTATAGAACTGAGGTGGTGATTATATGTCCAACCAGAGACAGGCAGTGCTACAATCAATTAAGATTGCCAATGGATTACGGAGGACAGACACAATGTGCTTTTCCAGAGCAGGTGAATCAATTTTCCACCTCGGTGGGCCAGAGCAGTAGGAAGAAATATTTCTGAGATATATATATATATGAAACTCCTAAGATAGATTCATCTCGACCAGACTCTGTTCTCACTCGTAGTCACTGTATTTTTGCCTTTCCTGACTTCAGTGACTTGCAGCTTTTCTTCAGAGATGAGTTCACTTAGGAGCAGTCTGTTTATTCAAACGCTGGCAGAGGCTGGGGCGAGAGGCACAGCGTTCCTCCTTCCACTCCGTCAGGGCCTGAAAGCAGGTGGTTGTGTGTGCAGAGAAGAGGGCGTCTGACTAAGGGAGACAGAGAGGCGAAGGCCTCTCCTCAGCAGTGCCCCACGAGTCCAGGAGCTTCCATTTTGATATTTGTAACTTCCATTTTGAAAAGCATATCAGATGAGATGAACAGTCACTAGAACTGAGAAGCCCAAATCTCTCCCTTTAAAAAGAAGAGGAATTCTAGAAAAACTAAAGGAAATTAAGGTCTTCTCAGGTGGCTCAGTGGTAAAGAATCCGCCTGCCAATGTAGGAGATGCAAGAGACTCCGGTTCAACCCCTGGGTCGGGAAGGTCCCCTGGAGAAGAAAATGGCAACCCCCTCCAGAATCCTTGTCTGGAAAAATCAGTGGACAGAGGAGCCTGGTGGGCTGCAGTCCACGGGGCCGCACAGGGTCACACACGATGGAGTGACGGAGAGTAAGCAGGCACCTAGGTATCACTTATAGTAACGTGTTATCCCGAGAGGATCTGAGACATATCAGTGTGTGTGTGTGTGTGTGTGTGTGTGTGTGTGTGTGTGTGTGTGTGTGGGTGCGCGCGTGCTAAGTCGCATCAGTCCCATCCGACTCTTTGTGACCCATGGACTATAGCCCACCAGGCTCCTCGGTCCGTGAGATTCTCCAGGCAAGAATACTGGAGTGGGCTGCCATCTCCTTCTCCAGGGGTCTTATGTGTATCATGACCTCATAATACAGGTCACCGGATGTTGGCGGACAGGCCCATTGTAAAGGAGGGAGCGAGGGAGGGAGGGAAGGAAGGAAATCAAATTTTTGGCTAGAGAATAGCAGTTAACAGCGGGCATGGGGAAAAGCGGGGGTCATGGTGAGGTCGACTCTGGTATTGGACTGCTTCCTTTTGAATCATTTATCATCTGTGGAGCCTTGGGCAAGATGCTTGCTCCCCCTAGGGATCAGTGTTTCCCTCTGTAAGATGGGCGAAATACAACCATATGTTTGTATGAAGTAAATAAGGTTTTGGTTCTGCATCCAACACATAAACAATGTATATTAAATGTTTTCTATCAGTATTTATTAACTGCATGTTCTATTCCAAGCTCTGCACTAAGAACTTTACTGGTATTAATTTTAAACGCTCACTCTGTGGAGGGTCTTACTGATCTCCCCATTTTTCAGGTAAGGGGCATGTGATGGTGGTGGTTTAGTTGCTGAGTTGTTTCTGACTCTTTGGACCCCATAGTTTATCTCCTCTGTCCGTGGGATTTCTCAGGCAAGAATGCTGGAGTGGGTTGCCATTTCCATCTCTGGGGGATCTTTCTCACCCAGGGATCGAACCCATGTCTCCTGCATCTCCTGTATTGCAGGCAGATTGTTTACTCACTAGCCACCTGGCAACATTTAAAAAAAAAGAACCACCTTAGAAGTCCTGACCGCTGCTGCCGAATTCTTTCCTTGAGCTCCGGGTTTTGCCACGAGCTGTTAGACAGGTAAGATGTACAGTACGGGCACTTTCTCAGGCTGTGTATACAGAGGCTGGGAAAATGAATAGGAAAAACCAAGGAATTACTGGTAGTTTAAAAACTATGCTTTTTATAGAGTATGATTAATTAACACTGCAAAGCACGAAATGCTCTCGATTGCTTTGTGCTTAACACTCCATGCACGAGTGCTAAGTCACTTCAGTGCCCGCCTCTTTGCAACCCTGCGGACTGTAGCCCACCAGGCTCCTCTCTCTGTGGGATTCTCCAGGCAAGACTTGCCACGCCCTTCTCCAGGGGATCTTCCCAACCCAGGGATCAAATCTGCATCTCCAGCAAACTTCTGCATTGCAGGTGAATTGTTAACCTTTGAGTCATTGGGGAAGCCGTAGCTCTTTATAGGGGCGGTGGGGGTCAGCTTAATTGAACAGAATAGGCAAGCTATGATTCAGTTCTATGAAATCCTTCTCGCAAACTCCATAGCTGAAGACATTATGTCACCTCACAGTCTGAACTAGGGTGAGGCAGGCAAGGAGCCTAGACTGCAGACTTTAAGCAGGTGCTCACTCTTACGGTTTTTCAAGTGCTCAAATCTCTCATTACTGTTGTTTCAGATAAAACAAGAGTGATGGTATATAACAACACATATTCATTTTCCCGCAGTTTCTGTGGGGGTGGAGTCCCAGCTGGGTCCTCTGTAAAGCTGTATTTAAGATGTCAGATAGGGCTGAGGACTCATTTGAAAGCTCAGCTATGGAAGAATCTACTTCTAAACTCACACCGTTGGCAGGACTCCTTTACTTGCCTCTGTAGCATCAAGGGCTTCAGTTTCTTGGACAGACTGCTAGAGGTGACCCAGAGCTCCTAAAGGTCACTCAAAAGTCCTTGCTGTTTGAGGTTCCTCAGCCTTGTTGCTTCCTTCCTCAAAGCCATTGCAGGAATGAGGAGTCCAACAAGATGGGGGCTGCACCCACTTATATTATTACATGTGATATAATATCATCATTACACAAATATATATGTAATATCACACATCATGTCTCAGCTTGGGTGTGCTCCTTTATTTTTGTGAGGGAAATATTGATTCTAGTGAATAGCAGGCCACTGTGGCCTGAAGACGTGTGTGCAGGAAGCCCAGCCTGAGGACAGGAAGTCACAAGTGAGAAGAGGGCAGAGAATATAAATCAACGGATGTCTCATTTACTAGAATCCTTGCAAATACACTCTAAAGTATTAGGGTATCTTTAAAAGTCTCTGACTGCAAGTTGTACCAGACTCAAGTCACAGTGATTCAATAAATAGGCTTATTTTTCAAACACTAAATCTCAAGTTGAGGCAGCTTCTGCTTGGCCAGCTGAGAAGTTCAATGATGCTGTTAAGAATTCAATTCCTTTTGACTTTCTGCCCTGTCATCCTTGGCATGCCATCTCACTTCCCTCATGATCACAAAATAGCTGCAGGGGCTCGTAAACACACCATTGTTCAAGAGCAGAAAAAAAAGAACAAATCCTATCTACTCTTGAGTCTCCTTTTTCTAAGAGCTAAGAAACACTCATGAAGCCCTGGCAGTGGATTTTCACTGTATCTCATTGGACAGAATTGGTTCATAGACCGCTTTCCAAGCTAATCAAAGAAAGAGGGTGAAATTGCCTTAATTGACTCGGATCATGACTTACCCCTGGGGCTATGTCTGGGTCGCCTTATAACTCTAAGTGGTAGGGATGTGAATAAAAAATACTGGAGCTCTTACTGCAGGGCAGTGTATGCACATGTGGGCATGTGTGAGACATGTATGTGGTGTGTGCGAAAGGTGATGGTTTGAGCTGGGAAACAGTCTTACACTGTACATTCAATGTATGAATGGCTCGTCGACCCTCAAAAGGGATTTTGGAATCAGAGACAGGTTAAGTGGTGACTCAAGCACAGACTGACTTAGCCATCAATACTGGAACCTGCCTTAAAATATGTAAAATGGAAACACTAGTATTACCCACCTCTGCAAATTTTTGTGAGACTAAAATGCTAAGTGTTTAGCCCAGTTTCTGCTGCATTTTAAGTGGGCGGGAGCCCCCTGTGACGATGGGGTAATGCCAGTTATCATTGTTATGCTGTATCTTGAGGTTTCTCACAGCGGGGCGCCTCCAGAGGGTGGTTTGGACTTGGCTTCCGTGGAGGGAATAAAATAATGAGCTAAGATTCGTGGCGGCTTTCTCAGGCTCACCCACGTGCAGGCAGGCACTCTCCTTTCGTGCAAAACAAGCCCATCTCCAGAGAAAACCTCTTAGACACGGTATCACATTTCTCCTTCATTTAAAGCTTTTGTTGAGCTTTTCCAAATCTCCACTCTGAGTTCAACACAAACACCCTTGTGCTGGCATCCAGGCCATTTTTTACTTTTATATGTACTATTTCTCCCTTGACAGTCTCATCTCCCAGGTTGAGTGCCATGGGCGACTGTTCATTTACGGCGCCTCTCATCTTCCTTTCCCCTGCTCGTCTGGAAAAGATCATAAAATATTTGACCGTGGTGGCTGCTTAAAGCTCTCTCCGAAGAAGTAGTTCATGAAGTTTAATTAAAGGTTTTGGAAAACGTTAGCCTCGTTGAGATTTGTCTAGAATAATGGAGAGATTATAATATAAAGAACTCTTGACCATTAAAAAAAAAAAAAACACCAAAAGCCCCATTGGTCAGGAAGCAAACATTTAAAGACCGAAAACATGGTCCTATTAGTGAACCGACCCTTTTGTCAAGTCAAAATGGGATAAGGGTGCTATGGGGAGGGTGGGCATGACTCCAGGGAAGCGAGGATGGGCTGAAGGATCCAGCAGAAATCCTACAGGAAGGAGCCCAGCTATTCTGTCAGAACTTTTTCAGTGTAAATGACAAAAACCCAACTCAAAGAGGACTGAGCAAAGACCGTGCATTGGTCCTTGATTAGATGATTGGTTCCAGCCTCCTGGTCCCCACCCCTCATTCCCTCCTGTTTTTTCAAGCTGACTTCCTTCTCAGGTGGGGGCTCCTGGAGCCCATAATGATGAGCCATCAAGCCCTTTAGGTCTTTGCTGGGTCTTCTTGACAGCCCTGGAGGGTGCAGGGGTGAGGTCATCGTCCTATTCAGTCTGGGCTATTGTGACAGAATGACAACCCACTCCAGTACTCCTGCCTGGAGAAGCCTGTGGGCAGAGGCGCCTGGGGGCTGCAGTCCATGAGGTCGCAAAGAGCCGGATATGACTGAGCACACACCCACGTTACAACAGATCACCACTGCCTGGGTGGCTTAAATAGCAATCACTTATTTCTCACACTTCTGGAGGCTGGGAAGTCCAAGCTCGTTGGGCGCCTGGGGAGAAGCCTCTTCCTTGTCTGAAGGCAGTGGCCCCCTTGCTGTGTGGTCACAGGGTGGAGACAGAGAGAGAGGTCTCTGGTCTCTTCTTTTTGGGCGAAAAAACAAAGTTTTAGCCTCTAGTCGTGTCTGACTCTTTACAATCCCATGGACTGTAGCTTGCCAGGCTTGTCTGTCCACGGGATTCTCCCTACAAGCACCCTGGAATGGGTTGCCATTCCCTTCTCCAGGGGATCTTCCCAACCCAGGGATCAAACCTGGGCCTTCTGCACTGGGAACTCGGAGTCGTAGCCACTGGACCACTGGGGGAGTCTCGCCCACGAAGCTTTTGCTTGAAAGCACAGGAGACAATGCAAGAAGAGAGAGTGGGCCGAGCACTGGGGCTCCAGGTGACTCCCAGGGATGAGCTCCTCGGGGTCCTCATTCTCTCGGGACCACTGCTCTTTCTCTCCCAGTAAAATCTGTGATTCTTACACAAATCTCGGCTTCGGGAAAGCTCAAGGCAGAAGTTCTCAGTTTTTAGCCAAACTGACCTAATTGTTGAGGTCAGTCATAGCATCAGTGGAGGAACTGGATCAAGAAGTGGCTGCTGGATTTTATGACTTTATTTAGCACATCACAAAGCCCACAGCCTTTATTTCAGCCAGGAGCCACAGCCGCACGTCCAGAAGCCCCAGAGAAAAAGGACAGAACTTCCTTAGTCTGGCTGTAAAGTAGTCTCAGTTTTCTCATCAGTAAAATGGGGATGATAGCAGCATCAATCCCACAGGATCAAACCGTTATAAAGTGGCTAAATGAGTGTTAGCCACTCATTTAGAATGTACTATACAACTTTATTTTAAGAAAAATATACTTGTGATCTTAATTATTTCTAAATGCCAGTGCAGCCTAGAAAGAACCCTACTATATGGACAACTAGATTCTAGTCTTGCCATTTTCTGGGAGGAGCAACCTTAAATTCCTGCCAGTCCACTCCATAATTTGGAGGAAAAGGGGATCACATTTTCCTGACATGGAGTGGACTTGGGGAGATGCCAGGTAAGCATTATCTATTGCAGAGTTTCTAGGAAGCACAGAATTTGCTCCGTTAAAAGCAACAGCTTCGTCTGACGAGTCCTGAGCTGTTCTTTCTCTTTGACAGGAAAGCGTGTTTTTCAGTAGGTTTGTGCTTCGTGTGTTATCAAGCCTGTGATAAGTGTTTACATCTGAGGAACCTACTCTATCCTCAGTTGTTTCCCGAACTTGAGCTGTGTGGGCAAGGCATCCCGGCCCCTCCCGGGCCCTCCCCCTCGCCATTAGCTGCTAACTGGTCACATCATCCTGCAATATTCATGAATTTAATTCTGGGTGGAATATTTCGCCAATACTCGTGTAAAAGACAGTGCTTGAGACTTAGGTACATTGTCACCAAGAAAATGTCTGGGTTTTAACTGATTGTTTTCAGCTTAGCTTTTTATCACTTTATGGCACTGAAATGATGAATCAATTAAAGAAATACTGAAGGGAGGGGATGGAGAGAATAGTCTATACATATTTTTTTTAAAAAAGAAATGGATGGTTGTCAGCATTTCTCAAGATGTGAAGTGTTGTTCTCTCACATAGACACACTATACAAATATGCAAATTGGACGGGCTTCAGCCCACTCTTTTATATGAAATGTGGTAGAAAGGACACTTACTATATTATTATTGCCATTTTCTGAAAGGTCCCTTGGGAAGGTGTCTGCAGAACATGCCTAAAGATTTACTATTTTCAATAGAGGAGATCCAGACCATGTGCTGAATCTGCAGGATTGGGGCTCTGGTCACAGCAATGACATCTCTGGCACTCACTTTTTTTCTGAATTAACTTTTCTACAGTCAGTTTTCCAGTTAACTTTTTCTCTCAATGCAGTATTCCTTTTGTTTGTGAGGCGCGTTGTATCTAGGCATCTGAGCTGAGGCTGTGTGTGTGCTCCGCTGCTCAATCGTGTCCGACTCTTTTGTGACCCCATGGACTGTAGCCCACCAGGCTCCTCCGTCCATGGGATTCTCCAGGCAAGAATACTGGAGTGGGTTGCCATTTCCTTCTCCAGGGGATCTTCCCAACCCAGGGATTGAACACCTGTCTTTACCACTGAGTTTTTTTTTACAGGTTCTTTACCTGTTCTTTACAGGTTCTTTACCACTGAGCCACCAGGGAAACCTGAGCTGAGGCTTTGAAGTTGTTGATAAAAAAAAGGAGTTTGAGCTTTCTCTCATGTCACGATGAATGGGCCAGTTGTCAGTTCCAGAGCTGATGAGGCAAGGAGGGAGAACTCTGGCCTGAAACAGCACTGGTATTTTGGATGTTGTGAGACACTCAGTGGAGCAGCATGATTTGGAAAATGGGAAAAGTCAGGGAAGACTTGCTTATAAGTAAACCATATTTCATCAACTCTAAGACGCCACTGATTAAAATATACCAATTCCTTTTACGTGCCACTAAGAAAGATAAAGGGCTTCCCTGGTGGCTCAGTGGGAACGAATCTGTCTTCAGTGCAAGACAGGATTCGATCCCTGGGTCGGGAAAATCGCCTGGAGAAAGGGATGGTTACCCACTCCAGCACTCCTGCCTGGAGAACCCCACGGACAGAGGAGTCTGGTGGGCTACGGTTCACGGGGCTGCATAGGGTCGGACATGACTGAGCGACTAACACTTTCACATTCACTTTCAAAAAAGAAGAAAGACGATGTCAAATGAATTCAATCTTTTTGAGTGCTGCATAATTCTGTATTCCTCAGAGTCTTGAGCTTTGTTCTGAATTAAGTTAAATGACTCATAAATACTTTGATATTTTCAAGTCTTTGTTTTTAACATTTCTAAGGTTGGTCCAGAGTAGATTTTGCCTGGGGCTGATTATTTACAGCTCCTGATTCAAGAGCCTTCTGAGTACTGTACCAAAGGCCCCACGAATAAGAGGGTTTTTCTAATGAGGATGGGCGCCGTTTCTGACCCGGCCTGAGTCCTGTTTTCTGTTCCCTCTGATTCTTTCCAAGGGAAGTTTTCCCGTAGCTATTGGAATTCCTCTGGGGATGCTATTTGCAAACATATGGAGCTCCTATATAGGCCTTCAGGTGGAGAGTGTCTGCGTAAGACAGACACGGTTCCAGGAAGCAAGATAGAGAAATAAAGATGGTAGGAGGAGAGAGCAGAGCACCGCCTCACTCACTGAAGCGCCTCAGTCCCCTCACACATTTAAAACTTATGTGAGCCAGTGAATTATTCTTTCTTAGTCTTGAGCCAATTGGAGTTGGGGTTTTATCACTTATCAAGTGGCTCAGCTGGTAAAGAATCCACCTGCAATGCAGGAGACCTGGATTCGATCCCTGGGTTGGGAAGATCCCCTGGAGAAGGGAATGGCTACCCACTCCACTATTGTGGCCTGGAGAATCCCATGGACTGTATAGTCCGTGGAGTTGCAAAGAGTCGGACACGGCTGAGCCACTTTCACTTTATCACTTTTAAGCAGCTGTGGCATGGTGAGGATGCTGGCGATGATGGCAGTTCTTGCTGCTATTCTGTTACCATGATAAGTGTTGCTATGCAATTACTGGACATGCTGGCAGCACGTTCGGGGAACTAGATTGCTTTCCTGCACCTCGTTTTTCCCCCACCAACCGTCAACAGTTTCTCCTGTCGGCACGCTTCCAGGAATCGGATTTCAGTTGGCAGAGGACATTGTGCATGCTTCCATTTAAGGTGCTTCTTTGCTTCACACTAAGTCTGCTGCTGTTGCTGCTACGTCGCTTCAGTCGTGTCCGACTCTGTGCGACCCCATAGATGGCAGCCCACCAGGCTCCCCTGCCCCTGGGATTCTCCAGGCAAGAACACTGGAGTGGGCTGCCATTTCCTTCTCCAGTGCATGAAAGTGAAAAGTGAAAGTGAAGTCACTCAATTGTGTCCGACTCGTAACGACCCCATGGACTGCAGCCCACCAGGCTCCTCCGTCCACGGGATTTTCCAGGCGAGAGCACTGGAGGGGGCTGCCAGTGCCTTCTCCAAGCACACCAGGCCTACCCCTTGCCAATACACCCTCACGATTTTTAGGCTTAACTAATTACTACACCAGTCAAAGCTCTTTGGTATATAAGATGCTAGAATCCCAGCTGCCTTGAAGAAGAATTGTTAATGAAGCCTTGGGATGAATAAAATATTACCTCTTCCATCACCTCTTTATAGGATGTCGGGGATTTCTTGTACTTTGAAAGTGGTCATCATTCATTAATGACAACGTGTTAACATTTAGATGATCATTTTGTGCTCTAACAAGTAACCAGGCTGGCAAGCCACAAAGGGAACACTGGTATTAAAGACAAGGAGCAGTCCTCCTGCCTGGAATGAATGACCCGTTTTCATTTGCTCCGTATCAAACATCCACCAAAACAGACCATCCCCGCCGGCGCCTCCGTATTCCAAGGTCCTCCTTGCCTCCTCAAACTTGCGGTTTGGTCTGAACCTGAAGTTGCCTTTAATAAGATGACCAGGTAATTTGCAGCTGCTTACGAGGGTCAATAAAGAGCATTTACTCCCAAACTTAATCACCTCAGGGGTTTGTTTAAAAGTACATTTTCCCAAAGCTTGTTAAAAGTTGTAGTTACTTGGTCCCTAAACCTGAAGATAGTTTTTCAGTGGGTCAAGGAGGGTTTCAGATATTTGAATTATTAATAAGCCCCTGCAGTAATTTTGATGCATGTGGTTGAGAACCGTGCTAGAGCAAGGGACCTGGTTACCCTGGAGTGCGCAGAAAAGCTCAGCAAAGAGATGGAAATAGAAACTGATTTTGTTTCTGGGTTAAGACCACTAATATGTATGTGTGTCTGCATATATGCATGTGTATGTATATGTAGATATAATTAGAATTTTCTTACATGTTTAGGCCAATACATATTTAATTTAAGCACATATGTCTGGCAAATTGCAGTGACAAATTTAAAGAACCTGTCAGGCTTCTAACAGCGCAAGGGGAACTGGGTAGGCATCACTCATTTCTCTTCCTTCCCTGGTTCGATCAGCAGCTCAGTCTTGTCCTCACAGTGGGTGATAAGCTCTCTCCCACTTATTCACAAGCTGGATATACTGGTCTACACTCTGTTCACACTGAGTCCTGGCACCTTCACGTTTTAGCTGGGTGGTCTAGAGCAATTTGCTTACCACTTCAGCCTCGTCTGGCTAATTTGTAAAATAAAAATACTTCCCAATTTTCACATCATTCTTAATTGTCATTAACTTGAATAAGTTAATTCAGGGCTCAAAATTACATTTGGCACCCAGTAGAATTTCAGTTCCAGAAAAACATCTGTTTCTGCTTTATTGACTACGAGAAAGCCTTCGACTGTGTGGATCACAATAAACTGTGGAAAATTCTGAAAGAGATGGGAATACCAGACCACCTGACCTGCCTCTTGAGAAATGTGTATGCAGATCAGGAAGCAACAATTAGAACTGGACATGGAACAACAGACTGGTTCCAAATAGGAAAAGGAGTACATCAAGGCTGTATATTGTCACCCTGCTTATTTAACTTATATGCAGAGTACATCATGAGAAACGCTGGGCTAGAGGAAGCACAAACTGGAATCAAGATTGCCGGGAGAAATATCAATGACCTCAGATATGCAGATGACACCACCCTTATGGCAGAAAGTGAAGAGGAACTAAAAAGCCTCTTGATGAAAGTGAAAGAGGAGAGTGAAAAAGTTGGCTTAAAGCTCAACATTAAGAAAACTAAGATCATGGCTTCTGGTCCCATCACTTCATGGAAAATAGATGGGAATACAGTGGAAATAGTGTCAGACTTCATTTTTGGGGGCTCCAAAATCACTGCAAATGGTGATTGCAGCCATGAAATTAAAAGACGCTTACTCCTTGGAAGGAAAGTTATGACCAACCTAGACAGCATATTAAAAAGCAGAGACATTACTCTGCCAACAAAGGTCCGTCTAGTCTATGGTTTTTCCAGTGGTCATGTATGGATGTGAGAGTTGGACTGTGAAGAAAGCTGAGCGCTGAAAAATTGATGCTTTTGAACTGTGGTGTTGGAGAAGACTCTTGAGAGTCCCTTGGACTGCAAGGAGATCCAACCAGTCCATCCTAAAGGAGATCAGTCCTGGGTGTTCATTGGAAGGACTGATGCTGAAGCTGAAACTCCAGTACTTTGGCCACCTGATGCGAAGGGCTGACTCATTGGAAAAGACCCTGATGCTGGGAGGGATTGGGGGCAGGAGGAGAAGGGGATGACAGAGGATGAGATGGCTGGATGGCATCACCGACTCAATGGGCATGAGTCTGAGTTAGCTTTGGGAGTTGGTGATGGACAGGGAGGCCTGGTGTGCTGCGATTCATGGGGTCACAAAGAGTCGAACACGACTGAGCGACTGAACTGAACTGAACTAAGAATTTCAGTATTAGCTACCCATTATTACTATTGTGTTGTTATTCATAAGGACTAATAGCTAAACAGAAATGGAACATAGTCAAGTATATACATACATATATATACATATATTAATATATATGTACATATATATTATATATATATGCATGTTTGTGTATATCTATCTTATATAGTATGTAGATATAATTATATTAGACTCAAATAAAATTTTTAAAGTGATTTTCCTCTATGTTAGCATTAGTGATCCAAGTCTAATTTTTATTTGTGATACTAAAGATGTAAGTTTTAGTTACCTCTGGAAATCCGGTAAGACTTAATGGATCTTTGACTTGAAATGCACATGAAAACTCTGCACTTGTTCACATACATGCAGTGAATATACAACGCATGTGTTGATGGGGAGGTTGCTGGTTGTTGGGGAATGGGCAATCCATGGGTCCCAGGTTAAGAACCCCTGCACTGACCTCTGGGACCCTTAGAGGCAGGAACTGTTCTTACACACATTGGTATCTCTGACCCCTGATACAGTGCCTCGTGCAGTGTCGGTGACACTAAGTGGCTGTTACTTCAATCACATAACTTTTTGATTACTAACAATTGATTATTGATTTTCACTTCTGTTGAAAGAGAGGAAATGTGAATAAATCATGGGAATTATTATTGTGGAACTTGGTATGTGCTGTAAAACATGTCCTAGGACAGAGCTTCTCAAACTTCAGAGTGCTCAAGAATCACCTGGGGCTTCCCTGGGGCCTCAGTGGTAAAGATGACGCCTGTGATGCAGGGGGCATAAGAGACATTGGTTCTATCTGCCTCCTTGGTAACGGGCCCGCCTGCGATGCAGGAGGTGTAACAGAAATGGTTTCAGTCTGCCTCAGTGGTCAAGCGCCTGCCTGCAATGCAGGAGATGTAAGAGACATGGGTTCTATCTGCCTCCTTGGTAACGGGCCCGCCTGTGATGCAGGAGGCCTAAGAGACATGGGTTCTATCTGCCTTCTTGGTAACGGGCCTGCCTGCAATGCAGAAGATGTGAGAGACATGGTTTTGATCCCTGGGTTGGGGAGACCCCCTGGAGAAGCGAATGGCAATCCACTCCAGTATTCTTGCCTCAGAGTTCCACGGACAGAGGAGGCTGCAGGCTACAGTCCCTGGGTGTGCAAAGAGTCAGACGTGACGGAGTGACTAACACTTTCACTTTTCACTTTCTAGTTACCTGTACCTTAATTATAACATTAGAATCTTTCCCCAAAGTCTAGTTGCGGAAGAAACAAGCTAATATAGATAAACCATCCCGCACAATGCCTAGCGTCCAGTAGATGCTAAAAAGATACATTGTTCTTTGGATGATGTGACTCAGACCCCTTCTTGTTTCCTGTAGGATGGTTCTTTAGTGACAGCCTTGATGTTGACAATATTATCACCAGCTGGGACTTGTTGATGGTGTGTAAGTTTCTCTTGAATAATACATTAGATTCCTACTGTAAGATATAGCGGGAAGCTGACTATATGTAAAGAGACTGAGTGACTATGACTTTTTTGAAGTAAATTCTTGGCCATGAATCAACAGTTGTGATCTCTCCAGTTTCTCACTCAAGCTTTTTGAAATTCTAGACAAGTCCCCATAACTTACTTTCTGCCTCCTGTAAAGTAAGGTAATATGGAATCAACTCATGTAAAAATTGACTGTTAAAACACTTGATAATTCAGTAGATATTTATTGAGCATCTGTAAGGTACTACTCCCTGTTGGAGACATAGGAAAGTTTATGTGATAAGTCTGCATTTAAAGAACTCTAATAATATGAAAGAAAGAGTTGCATTTTGTTTTTTTGTTTTATTCACTCATTCATCTGACACATACTTATCAAGGGAATTTTAGAAAGAATGAAGGAGATAAATATGATATAGTCCTTGACCTCCTTGAGGAGATATAGATTCAAATGATACAGAACTGATAAAGTGTGAAATGGAGAAGTCTAGAGGATATGGCTGAAAAGTCACCAAAGATTACAAGAATTCCAGAATACTAAGCTTATACAGGAAATAAAAAATGCATACATTAGAATGTTTATGAAAATATATTACTATCAAGAAGATAAACTGAAGGGTAGTTAGGATTTGGTCAAGTTGGAAGATGATGAAAAAAGTTCTCAAAGAGGAAAATAATGCAAACGTCCCCAAGCTAGTAATTATTTCCTAGGCATCGAGAACAGTGTGGGGCAAGCACAGGTTTTGTTAACAAAGAATTTCCTATCCGTAGTAAAAGCAGGTAAACACATTAAAATTGAGTATGCTTAAAAACAAAGTAGAACTATGTACAGGTGAGAACAAAACACAGAGATGGAAGGATTAAATCTTTGTAATAGAGATTTTTTTTCTTTTGGTGGATTTAGAGCAGGGGTCTCCAATCTCTGGGATCTGAGGTGGAGCTGATGCAATAATAATAGAAATGAAGTGCACAATCAATGTCATGCACTCGAATCATCCTGAAACCTTCCCCCTCCTGCCCCTATCTGCGGATAAATTGAATTCCGTAAAACCAGTCCTTGGTGACAAAAAAACTGAGGACCACTGATTCAGAGGACTCAAGACAGGTTTCTTTTTTTAAATTTTTAATTGGAGGATAATTGCTTTATAATATTGTGTTGGTTTCTGCCATACATCAACATGAGTCAGCCGTAGGTATACACATGTTCCCTCCCTCTTGAACCTCCTTTCCACATCCTACCACATCCCAGTCCTCTGTGTCAAAGAGCATAGAGTTTGGGCTCCCTGCATCATATAGCAACTCCCACTGCTTATCTGTTTATTTTCTTTGGTTCCAAAATCAATGCAAATGGTGACTGCAGCCATGAAATTAAAAGACACTTGTTCCTTGGAAGGAAAGCTAGGACAAACCTAGACAGCATACTAAAAAGCAGAGACATTAATTTGCCAGCAAATGTCCATCTAGTCAAAGCTATGGTGTTTCCAGTAGTCAGGTATGGATGTGAGAGTTGGACCATAAAGAAGGCTGAGCCCTGAAGAATTGATGCTTTTGAACTGTGGTGTTGGAGAAGACTTTTGAGAGTCCCTTGGACTGCAAGGAGATCCAACCAGTCCATCCTAAAGGAAATCAGTCCTGAATATTCATTTGAAGGACTGATGCTGAAACTGAAGCTCCAATGTTTTGGCCACCAAAATATTGATGCAAAGAACTGACTCTTATGCTGGGAAAGACTGAAGGCAGGAGGAGAAGGGGATGACAGAGAACGAGATGGTTGGATGGCATCATCGACTCAATGGACATGAGTTTGAGCAAGCTCTGGGAGATGGTGATGGACAGGGCAGCCTGGCGCGCTGCAGTCCACGGGGTCGCAAAGAGTCAGACACGACTGAGCGTTGGGTTACTGAACAGCGGCAGCCTTGTTCTCTGTACGGTGATGTACACATTTCAAAGCTCATCTCTCCATTTGCCCCACCCTCTCCTTCCCCTACTGTGTCCACCAGTCTGTTCTGCATGTCTGCGTTTCCATTGCTGCCCTGCAAATAGGTTCATCAGTATCGTCTTTCTAGATTCCATATATATCCGTTAGTGTATGGTATTTGTTTTTTCTTTCTGACTTACTGCACTCTGTGTAATAGGCTCTAGACTCATCCTCCTCAGTAGAACTGACTCAAATGCTTTTCTTTTTATGGATAAATAATATTCTATTGTGCAGATGTAGCTCAGCTTCTTTGTCCATTCATTTGAAGACAGGTTTCTTGGGAAGGTTGTGTTTTATGGTTGAAATGCGAGTTTTCGAGATGGACAAGAGTGGGAGGGTCCCTTCAGCAGAGTCATCAACACAGGGATGTGTGGATGTGCAAAACAGTCCGTGTCCTCACGGGTGAGAGTTTGGAGCTGCTGGAACCTAAGGGTAATGCAGGGACTGATGAGGGAAGAAAGCAGAGCGGCGGATACAGACCTGTTAGCTAAGGCCTCACGTCCGAAGCTAAAGAGGTTGGCGCCTGGGGGGCAGGCATGGAGTGGGGACACAGGCTTTCTGAAGGAGGGGAACTTGCCTGGGACAGCGGCGTGCCATCCTCCTGGGTCGGGTTCCCAGAACCAGATCTAGAGATGAGGATCCGGGAGACCATCAGAGGAGGAGCTGGTCAGGAAGTGTGGGAAGCAGAACACTGCAGAGGATTTGGGGGGGGCTGTGTGCTCAGTCGCTTCAGGTATGTCTGATTTTTTGTGACCCCGTGGACTGCAGCCCACCAGGCTCCTCTGTCCATGGGGACTCTCCAGGCAAGAATACGGGCGTGGGTTGCCACGCCTTCCTCTAGGGGATCTTCTCAACCCAGGGGTGGAACCTGCGTCTCTTATGCCTGCGTTAGCAGGTCCTTTACCACTAGTACCGCCTGGTTTTGGCAGTGGGGGGTTCTAAACCCCACAGACAGTATCCTCAGCCTGACCCTGCAGGGGACTCTAGAAGGTAGGTTATGTCTCAGAGTCACCCCAGCCTCAGCCAAGAGAGTTGAGCTTTTAAACCCTTGCACGAGTCAGTCATTGGCTAAAGAGTGCACTTGTAAAGACATTTAACCTTCCCGCTCTCTACTTCAGTGGGCAAAGTGGCTTCCGAGGAAAGACATAGAGGAAGAGGTTTGCGGGCAAAAGCACACTGCAGCTAGACAGGTGTGGTGAGTGCCTCTGAGGGAACGTGAGTGAAATACCACGAGTTCACTGGCATTAAAACTAGTGGGTGCCAATGTTGGTCCATAAATGCAGAGCTGATCTCTTCTCTAGTACCGTAAAAAATTTTAATCTTAGGCAATTTGGAGATTCTTAATCTTCTATCTTGAGTTGTGTCTAAAACTTAGACCATAAAATGCCAAGGCCTGGGAGGGAGGAATGGACATCTTGTTCTGAGTGTCTGTGGAGATGTGCCTTGCCTGGCCTGTCTAGTTATCAGTTACCTGTCTACACAGGTAACCATGGAGACACTCCACCTCCTTCTAAGGTCAGTGAGCCTCTGCTGGCTCAGTACCTCTTGGACTGATGGAGTCTCTTCTTGGTTCTACTCTGTGCTGTTTGTATGAAACCCTCACAGGATGTTGTTTAAGTCCTGTGTAGATATGCACTCTACTGCTGCTGCTATTCTTGTTTTCCTATGGAGACATTCTGCCTCCCTGGGACTTTACCTAAGAAATAAGACCCAGGACACCTCTGCTCTTGGATTTTCAAATTTTTTTTAAGAAAAGATTTATTTTTTGGCTGTACAAGGTCTTCACTGCTACCCGCAAGCCTCTCTATTTGTGGCCAGTGGGGGTCCTGGTTGTCGTGGCCTCGGGCTTCTCGTTGTGGAGGCGTGCCGTAGTGGAGCACAGCTCTGGGGCGTGTGGGCAGGCGTCAGTGGTCATGGCTCACGGGCGCAGTGACCCCACAGCAGGTGGGGTCCTCCTGGGGCAGGGACTGAACCCGTGTCCCATGCATGAGAAGGGGGGTTCTTAACTCCCGGGCCACCAGGGAAGCCCTGGACTTCACGTCTTTGGGGAGCTGGCCAGTCTCCAATCTGTAAGAATACTGCCCACAGATCTTTTCTCCAGGACCCACAGAGAAGCCGTACTCAAATGATTTAACCTCTGATTTTCACCCTTCTGTCTGCACTGAGAAAAGTTTTTACTAGGGAGAGATGGACAAGTTATGCTCCCAATGTTTTTATTTTATTTATTTATTTTTTTCAAATCTTTTCCCATTTAGTTTATTATAGAGTATTGAATACAGTTTCCTGTGCCAACAGTGGGTCCTTGCTGGTTATCTATTTTAAATATAATAGTGTGTTTATGTCAAGGTCAAATTCCCAACCTTTCCTTTCGTCAATATTTTTAAAAAAAGAAACCAGTGGGGGCTCCTTTTGTTCTTGCTTCCTACCATTACATTCCTTTCCAGAGGCAATGAGCAGAGAAAAATGCAGCAGTGCGCAGAGATTAAAGACAGAGGAGAGAAGAAAAATACTAGGGAAAATGAATGATAAACATTTCCAAAATGTTATCATAACACCCAGAGAGATAGCAGCAAGAATATTTTCTCGATTTTGCCCGTGATCTAAATTTCATCCCCCTTCCTTTTGTTTCATTTAATATCTGTACATGTCAGCCTAGACTGTGCATTAGAATCACTTGGGGGAGGGGGGCTATAAAGACCCACTAGTGTCTGGATCCCAGACCAGCCACATCAGGGTATCTAGCAGTGTGGTCCCAATATTAGTATTTTTTCACCTCTGTGTTATCCCAGTTTAGGCCGGAGGGAGTGGGAACAACGGTGCTATGGATTTTTATTGCTTATAAATACTGCAGTGACAATGCTAGGGAGAGCAGTTAGTCAGAAAACATGCACACCTTGGCTGGTCAACTCCAAGGATGGTTAGACCAGTGGCAGAATTTCAGCAGAATTTACCAACTCCCATTGTTCTTCCAAGTGAAGTCCCATCTGACGCCCAGTGTTCCCAAGAAACTTTTAGTTTCAAGCTGTATTTCTTGATTTGAGTACATTCTTTGTCAGCTTTACAATCATTTAATGGTATGTGATAATATATTAAAATATTAAAGATGAACCAAATTCACACTGTTTCGGATTATATTACTAAATATGAGGTATTTACAGGAAAGGTAATGCAACATGTTCTTCGCTTTGTGTTTGCTTATTAGCATGGAAAAATGGCTTTTTGGTCCAGATGATACCTGAATGAGTCCATACAAACCCTTGATTAAAACCATGCGTTTTTTGTGGGGGGATAATTTTTAAAATTCTATTTATTTTTAATGGAAGGATAATTGCTTTGCAGTGTTGTGTTGCTCTCTGCCAAGCATCAACATGGAGGCGTGTGTCCCCTCCGCCTTGAGCCTCCCGCCTGCTCCCTCCCCACCCCACCCCTCTAGGTTGTTACAGAGCCCCACGTCGATTCCCCGAGTCACACGGGACACGCCCACTGGCTGTCTGTTCTACACGTGGTGATGTATGTTTCCACGTTACTCCCGCCACACCTCCCACCCGCTCCTTCCTCCCAGCCCACCACGTCCGTAAGTCTGTTCTCTGTGTCTGTGTCTCCACTGCTGTCCTGTAAATAGTTTCATCAGCACCATCTTTCTAGGTTCCGTGTATATGCATTAGTATATGACATTTGTTTTTCTCTTTCTGACTTACTTCACTCTGTATAACAGGCTCCAGTTTCATCCACCTCAGGTGCATTCCTTTTCATGACTGAGTAATATTCCATTGTATATATGCACCAGAGCTTCTTTATCCATTCTTCTGTTGATGAGCATCTAGGTTGCTTCCGTGTCCTAGTTATTGTAAATAGAACGTCAGTGAACATTGGGGTGCATGTGTCTTTTTCAATTTTGGTTTCCTCAGGGTATATGCCTAGTAGTGGGATTGCTGGGTCATATGGTGGTTTTATTCTTACTTTTTAAGCAATCTTCATACTGTCTTCCAGAGTGGCTGTATCAATTTACATTCCCACCAACAGTGCAGGAGGATTCCCTTTTCTCTGCACCCTCTCCAGCATTTATTTTTATAGAGTTTTTGATCATGGTCATTCTGACTGCTGTGAGGTGATATCTCATTGTAGTTTTGATTCGCATTTCTCTAATAATGAGCAGTGCTGAGCATCTCTTCATTTGTTTGTTAGCCGTCCACATATCTTCTTTGGAGAAATGTCTATTTAGGTCTTTTCCCCACCTTTTGATTGGGTTGTTTGTTTTTCTAGTATTGACTTGTATGAGCTGCTTGTATATTTTGGAAATTAATCCTTTGTCAGTTGTTTCATTTGCTGTTATTTTCTCCCATTCTGAGGGTTATCTTCACCTTGTTTATAGTTTCCTTTGCTGTGTAAAATCTTTTAAGTTTAATTAGGTCCCACTTGTTTATTTTTGTTTTTATTTCCATTACTCTAGGAGGTGGGTTATAGAGGATCTTGTTGTGATTTATGTCAGAGAGTTAAAACCATAAGTTTTGAAACAGACAAACTCAGGTCCGAGTCTGGCGTCTGTGGCCACAGTCCATCGTGTGTCCACGTGTTGGTCGTTTGCACACCTACCAAAGAGGAGACGTGGTTTCAATCCCTGGGTCGGGAAGACCCCCTGGAGAAGAAAATGGCAACTCACTCCAGTCTCCTTGCCTAGGAAATCCCACGGACCCAGGAGCCTGGGGGCTACAGTCCATGGGGCTGCAAAGCGGCAGATACGACTTAGTGACGGATTTTTGGAAGGATTCGGTGTGACGGGTTGGTAGATAATTTCGCTCACAGTGAAGGCTCAGAGAACGGCTATCCTGTTTTTCACTCAGTTTTCCCACTGTGATACACATAAGCGCTTCCCCAGTGGCTCAGCGGTAAAGAATCTGCCTGCCAATGCAGGAGATGCAGGTTCGATCCCTGGGTCGGGAAGATCCCCTGGAGAAGGGAATGGCTACCCACTCTAGTGTTCTTGCCTGGGAAATCCCAGGGACAGAGGAGCCTGGCAGGCATGGAGTGCAAAACAGTCAGACAGGCCTTAGTGATTGAAGGCAGCGACAGGGCGGGTATACAGACTCCCCTGAAAGCAGCAGCAAGGGCACCGGCGGGCGCACGCAGCCTCCTGCCTGACCTTCCGGCCGTAGCGCCACGTGCGTCTGTTCAGAGAGGACTTAACACGCGCATGCTGTGTGCTCCACAGACATCTGACACCCGTGAGTTTCTCGTGCGGCTCTAATCCTCAAACCGCAGTCTGCTTCCAGGACTCCAGACTGTGTTCAACACTGATGGATAATCATCGCCTTTCAGACTGGGCGATCGGTGCCCAGCTGCTGAAATCTCACAGACGCGTTTCATCCGAGGCTCGTTTGTCATGTCTAAGGAAAAGGGACTGAGTTTCCTCAGCGCAGTCGGCGCAGCAGGGCAGGCCGCCGGGCGGGGTCCTCTCCCAAGATTGATTCCCACCCCAGCGCTCGCTGCGGCAGCCACAGGCCTGCGTCTTTCTCATCAATACTTGGTGGCAAGCATGACGACAGCTGCAGAGTGAGTGAGTGGCGATGAGTATTCCAGGTCAGGTGTGGACTCTATCTGTTGGGGCATCAAAGTAGGAAGGGCTGTGATCTGAGATGAGATAGGCTCATTGGATAAAAATGAAATAATACGGTAATAAGTTCTGTGTTAATTTTTAGAATCATGAACATATCTAGTATGGAGTGAGATCAAGTGAAAACAAGCTAAAACTCCATCCCAGGTGTGGCACATGGTTTTATAAAAATTGTTAAATAAAAGGGCCTGCATGTTTTGTTTTTACCCGATACTGGTTCCAGAAAATGCAAAAGGATCATAATGGAGGGGCAAGACATTCCTTGGCTGGACTTGTATTTTATTTGTCAGGTTTTAGTGACGTGCTTACTTTAATGCTGGGCTTGATGTGCTCATATCACAATGAGGAGATGAATAATAATAGCACTAGAAATATTATACCACTGGTGTTAGAAAAACAGTAACAATAATATTGTTTAATACCTGCTTGTGTGTGCGTGTGTGCTCAGCTGTGTCCAACTCTGTGTGACCCCATGGACTGCAGCTCACCAGGCTCCTCTGTCCGTGGAATTTTCCAGGCAAAAATACTGGAGTGGGTTGCCATTTCCTCCTCCAGGGGACCTTCCCCACCCAGGGACTGAACCCGCGTCTCCTCTATTGGCAAGCGGATTTCTTCCCACCAAGCCACAACGTACCCTCCTCTGACTAAATGTGCTTTATCTCAGTTGGCAAGGGTCTCTGCTCACTAGACGGAAATCTTCACGTTAGAAAATCAGTTCTCCCTGGTGCATGCTCTCTGCCGGCACACTGTCATGGTGCTTGTTGTAATCGTATTTATTAATAGTGTTAAGTGTAGAAATCTTGTGAGGGGAGAATGGAGTGTTGTGAGCCTCCGGTAAGGTCAGCCTCCAAGCTGAAAAGTTACCTTGAATATCAGCCTGTGCACTGACTGAATTTGCAAACCTGAGCTTTGCAGTGATCTACCTACACTTTGGGAATTCCGTTCCTCTTTGCTCTGTTTATGGTGTTTGTTTCTTAAAAGCTCCATCTAAATGTATATGAATTTAAGACAAATACGGCAAAGGCAACTGTTTGCAACAAAGGGCTCCCCAGGGGTGTTAGTGGTAAGGAATCTGCCCGCCCAGGCAGGAAATGCAAGAGATGCGGGTTTGATCCCTGGCTCAGCAAGATCTCCTTGAGGAGAAAATACCACCCACTCCAGTGTTCCTGCCTGGGAAATCCCGAGGACGGAGGAGCCTGGCGGGCTGCAGTCTGTGGGGTCACAGAGCCAGAGAGGCTGAGCACAGCACAGCGCTGACTCTCCAGGGCCTGAGGAGTCGGGGTCAGCGTCTTATCCTGCCTCGTTTTGTCTTCATCATCATCCACCCCAGGAAACTTTTAGACATTTTCTCCTAATTGCCTTCCTGCCCCCCATAAAATTTTAATAGCACAAAATACATGGAATATGCATTTTTGTTCTGTATATAGATGTCTGATCTACACAGAGGAGGAGTGAGATTGTTTCCATTTCCCCAAGGAACTCCCTTTTGCCCCTTTGGGGGTGATGTAGCTTCCACTGAGAATGCACGTCGTGGACCTGGGCTGCCTGGAGCTTGGTATAAAGACAGACTTGCCTTTAACCTTGAAGGCCTAGAACCCAGAGGGGATGGGAAGCACTAAACTTAGGAAGAGAGAGCTCTAACTCCACTGGCATCAGGCCTGGGGAGGGGACGTGTGCTCCGAAGAGTGCCCTCCAGGGAGACCTGGCCTGGAGCTGCAGGGAAGACCTGAGGAAGAAAGAAGAGTTTGAACGTGGAAGCGCAGGGCGGAGGGCAGGGCTGGGTGTGCACGCGGAGACACCCCGAGCAGCGCCGCGGCGGCGGGGAGGAGCTGCTGTGCTGAGGAGCAGCGGAGACTGGTTTCCTCACCGGAGTCTCTGCAAATCCTTGGGCCTGGGCACTCCCAGGGATGGCCGCGCCACATGGACAGTCCTGGGTCTTCAGACCCCTGGGGAGCCTCTGAGATTTTTTTAAGTTAGCCTAATTTATTTTTGTTAGTTTAATTAAATTAACTAGTTAAGTTAAATTATTTAAGTTAAATTTGTTGGTTTAATTCATTGGAAGGACTGACGCTGACGCTGAAGCTCTAATACTTTGGCCACCTGATGGGAAGACCTAACTTGTTGGAAAAGACCCTGATGCTGGGAAAGACTGAAGGCGGGGGGAGAAGGGGACGACAGAGGATGAGCTGGTTGGATGGCATCACCGACTCAATGAACATGAGTTTGAGTGAACTCAGGGAGTTGGTGATGGACAGGGAGGCCTGGCGTGCTGCAGTCCATGGGGTCACAGAGTCAGACACGACTGAGCAACTGACCTGAACTGAATTTATTTTTAATTTATTATCTTTTTATAGTTTATTCATTTATTTTCGGTTGCGCTGGGTTTTTGCTGCATGCGTGGGCTTTCTCCAGTTGCAGTGAGGCGGCTTCTCTTGGTGGGCAGCGTCGGCTCTGGGCCGAGTGGGCGTCAGGGCGTGTGGCCCACAGGCTTAGTTGCTCCGCTGAGTCTTCCCGGACCGGGGATCAGGCTCGTGTCTCCTGCGTTGGCAGCGGGTGCTCATCCACTGGCCTCAAGGGACGCCCCGCGGGCGGGTTTAACACAGGAACGCTGAGACAGGCGCGCCGGGCCCTGCCCTCCAGGGGCGGTGCAGATGACTCCAGCCGCAGAGGCTCAGCGCCAGGCTGCCGAGAGCCTGTACTTTGGCCTCACTGTCCCTCAACCGCTTTGCTGGTGGGCTCCGAGCCGTCTCAGACTCAGCGGGATGACGGCTCCTTCCACCGCGGCCGCAAGCCGGGCCTGCTGCACGCGGGGCTCCGAAGGTGAGACGCCCCTCTGACAACAGCCTTGGGCTGCCTTTCCCGCTTGTAAGCTGGCTGCTCACCTTATGTACCCTTATCCTTCCATTTCGCGCTGTTTCCACTCCTTTCTGCAGCCCTGTGTTTGCTCCCAGCAGAGACTGGGCTGGAACAGAAAGTTTTGGAATTTTCTCACAAACCCAACCTGCGGACGTGTACTGCTCCTTTCCATGAGGTGAGTCCAAGGTGCCTGCGATGAGACTGATCCCAGACATAGAAATAGCTTCCTCTCCTTCCTCTCCCTTTCCCCGTGTTTTCTTTACTAAACATACTAACAGTTGTTTATCAGGCACTGAAAGATGCACTGGGCTTCCCAGGTGACTCAGTGGTGAAGAATCCACCTGTCAATGCAGGAGATGCAGGAGACGCAGGTTTGACCCCTGGGTCGGGAAGATCCCCTGGAGGAGGAAATGGCAACCCACTCCAGTATCCTTGCCTGGAGAATCCCATGGACAGAGGAGCCTGGTGGGCTACAGTCCGTGGTGTTGAAAAGAGTCAGACAGGACTTAGCAACTGAGCATGTATGCGCGCAAGACGCACATACACAAAGATGAATGAAATATTGCTCTTGTCTCAAGGAGATGTAATAGTTCGTGAAGAAAGAGGTGTGGAAGAGATATCTGAAAATCTACCTGTGATACAACGTGGAAAGTGTTATACAAGCTGCCTTAACTCTGAGGGTGTCTTATACAGCATGGTGACAGAGTTAACAACACTCTGTTCTATATTTAAAAGTTGAAAAGAGGATGAGATGGTTGGATGGCATGACCGAGTCAATGGATATGAACTTGGGCAAACTCTGGGAGATGGTGAGGGACTGGGAGGCTGGGTGTGCTGCAGTCCATGGGGTCGCAGTCAGACATGAGTTGGTGACTGAACAGCAAGAGATTAGGTTTTAAAAATTCTTAGTATAAGAGAAACTTTTGTAACTATATGAAGTGATGGGTGTTAACTTATATATAATGGAGATCATTTTGCAGTACATACACTTACCAACTCATTATGTTGGACGCCTTGGACTCATACAACGTTACACATCAATTACATCTCAACAGACCTGGAAAAAATACACATAGGGTGCGTTGACGGTAACCGTTTTGAATTCTTAACCTGTGTAATATCATCTTTCCTTTGCTCTCATTCTGTACTGATACTTTATTTATAAAATGCTATTTTCAGTGTGAATGATCACAAAATTCTGAGTTCAGCATCTTTTCCATTTGCAGTTTTTCAGAAGGTCAAAGCTCTAAACTCTGTGGTCATTGAGCGCTGCTGTTTTCCAGCATCTGTTTCTGAGTGACTTTTGATTCTTGGATGTTTATTTGTTCCTTGTAGGTAGGATGTCTCTTTGTGTGTGTATGTTTTCTTCTGCCTTCCTTTTCCTGAAATATTTTGAAAGTTTTTTCATCACCCTCATGCTGAATGTATCATATTTCTTTCTACTCAGTATGTTAAAAGTGCCCTTTCAGTCTAAGGACTTATGATTTTCTCCAGCCAGGGATATTCTAGTCTATCATTTTTTGATTATTTTCTCTTCCTCGTTATTTCTGTTCTCTACTTTTTCTAACTCCTATTAGCTGAATTCTGAGTCTCTTGCATCTTTTTATTCATGTCTTAAACTTTCCTGTTTCATTTCAATCTTCCTTTTCCCCCCTTCATTCTCTCATGGAGCAAACTTGTTCAACTTGAGCTTTTTCAGGTATATTAATGTGACTCTGAACTCTGCCCTTTTTATTTCTTAGTCTCTCCAGAGGATTTTTTTTTAAATTTTTGCATCACATTTTCCATTTCCAAAGTCTCCTTTTAAAAAATGTTCTCCTTTCTTCTTTTTAATATAGCCTGTTCTTTTTATTTTTTTATTTTTATTTATTTGTTTTTTTAGCCTGTTCTTTTTTAAAATGAGGCAGTAATTCTCCTGAAATAAATGAACGGCTCTCACGTGTGGACAGAGCTTTCCTTTATGCCTTTTCCCCTTACACCCAGAACCAGAACATACACATCGCCCCTTTCCCAGGCTCCAGCACTCTCAAAGACCCTTCCCCAGGAAGGTCACCACTTTTCCTGAAAAACAGTTCTATTAAGGCCAGAAGGCATCTGATCTCACCCTCCTGTCTGGGGTGAGAGCTCCATCAGTCCTAGATGTTCTGAATGCTCTTCTCTAGTCAAATACCTGGTGCCAAGGCTAAATAATAGAAGCCTTTGGTTTAACTTGAGAGTTGTGGGTCAAGTAAGGATTTCTGGAGGAGCTACATTTAAACTAAGGTTAGAAGGATGTGAAAAGCTTAGAAATCAGTTTTCAAGGTCTACATCTTATCAGGCCTTCCATGTCTACAATCACGTTCTCCTCCTCTGTGTGGCAAACACTGTCAGTCACCCACCTAATGCCCATGACCACTGCTTTGTCAGAAGAATCCTGACTTTGTTCAGGAAGACAAACGTGCCAGCCAGTATTCTGCTTTGCTTTCCACCCAACTACCTTTACAGCTGGAGAGATAAAGTCTTACGACACACACTTGGCTATTGAGATGTCAGCATAAATCCCTGGATGATAGTCCTTTTAACAAAAAATTTAAAAAGCCTCTCTAGGAGGGCTTGCCTTGTTGACACCCAGAACAGGGGCACAGTGCCTGGAGGTACAGTAGCCATGGTGAAACCACAAGGATTAACGCCGCACGGGGTGCAGATCAGAAATGACAAAGAAGTCCCGATTTTTTAGTGACATTCTAGAGCAGCTGCATGGTCCACAGAGATATTCCTTTAGGGTTTGTAGGGGAGGAAAGCAAACTCCCTCTCTTTGGCCACAGTTAGACTTCCCGTCCTGTCTAGTCCAGTATGGCCCTAATGAACCACAGTAGTTCAGGTATCCTTGGCAGTGGTTGTTTAGTTTCCAAGCTGTGTCCGACTCCTTTGCAACCCTGCGGACTGTGGCGCCAGGCTCCTCTGTCTATGGGATATTCCAAGCGAGAATACAGGAGTGCGTTGTCATTTCCTTGTCCTGGGGGTTTCCCAACTCAGGACTGAACTTGTGTTTCCTGCATTGGCAGGTGTGTTCTTTCACCACTGAGCCATCTGGGAAGCCCTAGCTCCCGCTAAACTGCTCTACCAGTGGTCCCCCAGGGCTGGTCCTCAGCCTGGCAACGTCAGCACCACATTCCAACTTACAGAAACGCAGGGCCTACTGCATCCGATGCTCTGGGGAGAACGGGTCCCAGCAACGTATATTTTGACAGCCTTGCAGGTGATGTTAAGGCACCCTGAAGTTTGAGAAGCACTAGAACAGAACAGTGATTCATCAACTGCCTTGAGTTTAGGCTTTCTGTCCTTGACCTTTTATTAGCAGAATATCAAATATCGCTCAAGTGAAGTTACATATATACTGTTCCTCTTCGGTTAAATCAATCGTCATGACTACCCGTTGCCTAATCAATAGAATAAAAGCATATGGGTCAGCTATTCAAGGTTGCTGAAAATATTCTTAGTCATATTCTTCATTTAAAATTTTCTCTTATTTTATGTTTTATCAAATCACATGATTCCAGGGGAAGTGCTATCTTAGTTGCAGACAGAATACATACCCCACGCCCTCCCCCACCCAACAATCTATACGTCACACCACTGGTTTTCCTCATCCCTAACTGGATTCTTGGAAACCGTGGTCATTATTCATCAAGCATTGCAACCGTGACCGTCTTTCCAAAACCTGCAAAAGGCTCTCTTTCTTTGGACCACGTGTGCCTTCATCTGTATCCCTCTAATAGTACTTTGAATTGTTGTTGTTTCATTCATGTAGTAATTTATGGAACTGAAGACGATACCTTGATAATTATGTTTAAAAGAATGTACCATGTAATTACAATTAAACAAAATAAAATTTTATGCATAGGTGCATCTTTGAAAAATATGTGCAAAACTTTCATCTAATCATTATAATTTTTATACATATGCATACTAAGTTATTATTGATTATTCATCTGGGACTCTGACACTGGAAGAATGTAATGATGCCTTTACTTGTCATCATGTTATTTGAAATTTAAAGATGATAAGAGATAGATTCCTTTAAAAAAAGTCAATTGCACAATGACAGCACAGTAATTAACTTTTAAATTAGGCAAAACAGACAGTTTTTTTTCTTAAAGGAATATAGCAGAATATAGAAACGAGTCTCTTAAAGGCAATCATGGGGAAATAATTTTATTTCAGCAATTTCTTGTTAAAAGACTAACCTTTTAGTTATAAAATTTATTCCACAATTTTAAAATTTCTTGAAAAGTTAACATGTGAGATTTTTTCAAGGTGGGGTGAAGCATAGCTTTCATTATATGACAGAGCTGTCTTTTTCATATGAGAATAATTTGAAGACTTTATAGAGAAACGGTATGTAGAATATTAGAAAAAATATGGCATATACTCAAAGGATTACAAAAATTGGTATGTTTAACACATTTACCAACTTTGTAATGCAAACACATAAAGTGCCTGCTCATAAAAGCACTGATGGGAAAACTCATCTGTATGTTCTTAAGACCCACCAATCCCCAGGTCTTTTTCACCTTGCGTTTGCGTGCATGGGTGCTAAGTCGCTCAGTCATGTCTGACTCCTTGCGACACTATGGACTGTAGCCCACCAGGCTCCTCTGTCCATGGGATTTCCCAGGCAAGAATACTGGAGTGGGTGGCCATTCCCTTCTCCAGGAGATCTTCCCGACCCGGGGATGGAACCTACGTCTCTTGCATTGCAGGCAGGTTCTTAAACGACTGAGTTCCTAGGGAAACCCCACACATGTCGTATTACACATGCTTAAATTAAGTGGTTTGTTTCGTTATCTGTTTCTAATTGAAAGTTTCTGTTACATTATGGTCAGGAAATTTCTGCCTTTAGTTTCTGCCATTGGGATTTAACTGTGTGTGTATGTGTGTGCATTTTCTTAAAATGTATTACATTTAGGAAATAATTTTTTATTAATTTGGATTGCTGAAAACAAACAGGTGTTCATTCCTTCATGTATTATTTCATTTAGTTATGGGAGAATCATGCATGGTTGGCCCCAGCTCTTTCTAGAAAGATTCCTTATGTAAAAACTCATGACATTTACATGTATGACTTTTTATCAGTTTAAAACTCTGGGTTGGTAATAACCTATAATTGAAAAGAATCTGAAAAAGAATATATACGTGTATATGAATATGATAAGTACATATATATATAGAGAGAGATAGACCTGAATCTCTTGGCTGTGTACCCAAAACCAGCACACCACTGTGGATCAACTATACTAAGTAAAAAAAAATAATCAAGGAAAACAATTCTGCAGATCCTATTAAGTATCTGATTGAGTACTTTTTATTCTATGTATTTTAATAAGGATTGTTAATTCACTCTATTTTTTTATAACTGTCTTCTTTAGTTTTCTGTCCTTTTTAAAGAAAGTTTTTGTTATATATGAATGTGTGTTCTTTCCTGTTCAAACGTTTCAGTACCAAGTAAATGGAGAAATGGTACTGTTTACCTTAATATTGCATGTCTTTCTTTTGTTTGAATCTGCCCACTATGTTTTACCATTTTTTTTTTTTTTTTTTGCCTCTAAGGCAGAAATTTCAGGATCTACCACTAGTAAACTACCTGGCTTTGAGAAAGTCATTTAACTTCTTTGGATCCTCTTTCCTCACTTGCAACGCAGCCATAAAATAGTATTATCTTGTGTAGTAGTTTACTAATATAAAAAAGGTAAAAATCTGTGCAGTACTTAGACCAGTGACTGCTGGGTATTAAATGCTTCATAAATGCCTGTCTTTTCTTTTTTTCCTCCTCTACCGTTTGTTTTAGTTGTGTTTCCTATAATCAGCATTTGGCTAAACTTTTTTTTTGCTTACAATCTTAGATCTTTTAATAAGGCTGTTTGTTTTCATATTTATTATAAGTTATTTGGACTTACTTTAAGCATTTTTGTCTGTGCCCTTATTGTGTATGTTTATGGGTTTCTCTGTTTAGATATTTCCTATTCTTTCCTATATATATCAAAACCCAGTACATGTCAGTTACTCAGTCCTGTCTGACTGTTTGCGATCCCATGGATTGTAGCCCACCAGGCTCCTCTGTGCATGGAATTCTCCAGCAAGAATACTGGAATGGGTTGCCATTCCCTTCTACAAGGGATTTTTCCCCACCCAGGGATCAAACCTGGGTCTCCTGCCTTGCCAGCAGATTCTTTACCATCTGAGCCACCAGGAAAGCCCATACCACCCATATAAAACATGATCTGCACTCTTGACTTTTGCACCAAGAAAGTGAAAGTGTACCCCCTCCACCCCCAAACAACATGGCTTTGCTTTCCCTGGTTCCCACCTCCTGACTTGCCTCAGTTATGTCTCTGTATGGATTCTCCTCCTTATCCTTCCAATTGGAGGGCTTTTCTTTCATGTTGGGGCCACTGTCTGTATCTTTCTTCTACAACCACACATTCACTCTAATTTACAATGGCAGAGTATCTTGCAAATAGTTGCCTTATACTCTATGGCTAGTGTTCTGAAACAGATTACTTTTTATTTTTATGATTCTGGTCATTTGAATGAGAATTTGGGTAAAGAATGTAGGTAAATAGATGAGTTGACATTGCCATTTTGTGCTGTAACACATATGGTGTTTCTGTTTCAATAAAACTGTTATTCCTCTTTCTCATTATTTCCTAATGGCATCAAAGCCTGCATGAGTATTGTGCTTTATATTTTTCAGCTAATGACATAAGCAGTCCTCATGGTTCACACTGTTATGGGAGAAACCCTGCTATTAACGATCACAGTTCAGCATCTACTTTGCATCTGGCACGTGTCTCGCAAAGCTGTCTAGAAGTCAACACAGGTGTGGCTTTATAAAGGAAAAAGAAAGCAACCTGATCTCTTTCGATTACATTTATTCCTTGGAAGCAGACTATGTTTCTCTTGGTGGTGGACTCTATGTTCAAAGAAAATCTAATTTAAAATAACCACCTTTTGCTCTTCCCTCGTGGACGCTGCACTTCTGCATGTGTTCCTTCAGCAGGCCCTCTTTTTAATCTCTATACCAAGGACTCTACTGTTCTTCCTCCTTGTAAAATAAAATATAGATATATGCTTTCAGAAAGTCTCCAAAAGGAGAAAACTTTGGGGAAGTGATAGTAGTGAGCACAGGTGATTCTTTCACATTCTCATGGAGATCGACACGCTCCCCCAAATAAATGATCTGGTGTCTCTGCTTCTTCCTTCTCCCCTGATTTTCTTTCCAAAGCAGCTCCAACCACTGCATGTGTCACCGGCTAATTAGATTCATAGACTGTGAATGTTAAAATGCTGCTGCTGTTGTTTAAAAAGTCGCTAAATCGTGTCCGACTTTTTTGGGACCCCATGGATTGCAGACTGCCAGGCTCCTCTGTCCATGAAATTTCCCCAGCAAGAATACTGGAGTGGTTACCATTTCCTTATCCAGGGAGTCGTCCTGACCCAGGGATCGAACCTGTGTCTCCTGCATTGGCAGGCGGAGTCTTCACCACTGAGCCACCAGGGAAGCATGAGTGTTGTAATATTACACCCCTAAGGCTTTCAGGATCACTCATGGTGGATTAATATGATACAGGCATCTTAGAGTCTCACTATAGACTGCAGTAAGACTTTTATTTAGCAAGATTAAATTGGGAGGGGGGTATAGCGGGAGAGAAACCTGCATGCAGGTTAAGAAGTAACAGAACCTCACTTGAAACAACTGACTGGCTCAAAATCGGGAAAGGTGTAAGACAAAGCTATACTGGAGCATCAGCTTTAGCATCAGTCCTTCCAGTGACTATTCAGGGATGATTTCCTTTAAGATGGGCTGGTTTGGTCAACCCTGAATAGTCACTGGAAGGACTGATGCTAAAGCTGGCGCTCCAATACTTTGGCCACCCGATGGGAAGACACTAATACTGGGGGAAGATTGGAGGCAAAAGGAGAAGGGGATGGCAGAGGCTGAGTTGGTTAGATAGCATCACCCACTCAATGGTTGTGAGTTTGACCAAATTCTGGGAGACAGTGGAGGTAGCCTGGTGTGTTGCAGTCCCTGGGGTCACAAAGAGTCAGACACGCCTTACGACTGACCAGCAACAAAGAGCAGGGGAGAGGCTAAGAGAGCGAGCTTTGGACTAAGACCGGCGTGACTAGCCCACAGTGCTGCCGTTACAGCCCCTTATGACTGTGCTGTGCTGAGTCGCTCGGGCGTGTCTGACTCTGTGACCCCATGGACTGTAGCCCGCCAGGCTCCTCTGTCCACGGGGTTCTTCAGACAAGGATACTGGCGTGAGGTGCCATGCCCTCCCCCAGGGGATCTTCCCAGCCCAGGGATCAAACCCAGGCCTCCTGCACTGCAGGAGGATTCTGTACCAGCTGAGCCACCAGGGGAGCCCAGGTGTAAAAGCTTCCTGAGCTCAACGTCTCTTCAGCTACCCAACTGGGATTAGCCTAACTGTCTCCATCTTACATGTTATAGCGAGAACTAAATGAGATTATGCCCAGCAGTTCAGTGCAGAGCCGGGCAAAGAGCAGTCTACAAAGCTAGCAAACAGCCGCAGCACAGAGGTTTCTGCATTGTGTTTTATGTGACCGCGGCAAATTACCTTTTCCCTCACCACCGGATTCGTAGTCTGGTGATTATCATCATGGCTAAAGCATGTGTGTTTCACTCTGGCTTTTCTACGTCTGCCTTTGCGGGTGCACAAGGGTGGCCACTAAATGTGCGTCCTCTCGGTGTTATCCACTCTTCAGGTCTAGTCCCTGTTCAAGACTACGATCACTGTTGCCTCACCTTCTGAGAAAACTACGCATGACTTGGCAGACAGATTAGGTTTCGGGAAGAGACAACAAGCCTGTATCCTGTCTCTCTGCACTATTCTTATTAATGCCTCTGGCCATCTACCCCAGTTCCTGGTTGAAGAAGAAGCCAGGGAGGGTATTCATAGCTATTCAGTTCATTTTTGCCCCTAGAAAAATAAGCCCTGGTATTCCTGAGACCTCAGACTTTTTTCCCACAAAGCAGTGGCCAGTGATTTGCAAATACTTTATAAGGATTTTTAGAAGCCAGTCAACATGCATTCACAACACAAAAATTCTTTGGTTTTGGGGGTTAATTCAGTCACTTGCATTGCCAACTCAAGTCTACGCTCTCAAGGTTTCGTTCTCTGTCTTCTGCACACGTTATCTCCCAAGTTCTCTCTGGACCATTCCCCACATGGCGCTGGTTGTTTCTGGGAAGAATGGTTTTTACTTACACATACCTTTTCCAACCTCTGTGTTATGAAGGGGAGTTCTGACTGCTAAGGCCACCGGGAGTGGTGTGGGTGCTTTCAGCATTAGGTATCTTGTCCACTGGCTACAACACCATGCGGTCTTTCTCACCGGCTTCTTTGGCTGTGTTGCTAAGTGCATGCTTGCCTGAATGCCCTGGCTTAATGCCTTCTTTTCTTATTGACTACACCCGGCATTCTGTATCCAAAACTAATCGTCTGACCTTTTCCCTGAGTGTCGTCATGTCTCTGTCTCTCTCTTAATTCTCTGACTTCTTTCTTTCTTTTGAAATACTTCTGCTTTCTCTCTCCATTAGTTCCACCGAAGATTTAATAATAGTGCATTAACAGCTTGACTAGTTGACCTTGTAGAGACAAGCTGAGAGTATGTGACCTCACATATTGATAATTGGGTGACCTAGGGCAAGGACATCTTGGCTTAGCTTTGGATGCCTTCTTCTGAGCTTTTGTCCCTACATTTATTTTATTTTATTTTAACTTTTTCTTTTGTATTGAGTTATAACCGATTAACAGTGAACGGCAAAGCCATACATAGATATGTATCCATTCTCCTCCAAGACCCCCTCCCATCCAGGCTACCACATAACATTAAGCAGAGTTCCATTACATGTGGAATCTAAAAAGAAATGATACAAATGAACTTACAAAGTAGGAAGAGACTCACAGACTTAGAGAAGGAACTCATGGTTGCTGGTGGGAGGGCTGGATAGGGAAGGATAGTTAGGGAGTTTGGGATGGACTTGTGCCTTCAGCTGCTGAACAGCTTTCTTGAGCCTTTTTTCTCAGGGGAGACAATCCAGCTTTGATACAAGGAAGTGCTTCTTTCCAGCTCTTTCTCAAGGCCGTCCCTTCTAGGGGTCATCCTTCTGATGTATATGACTAGTATTTTTGTGCACTTTGCTGTCCCTACATTTAGACTATCCGAACAGCAGTATCTTTCTCCTTCCTCACTGCCGCCCTCCATCAGACCACTTTGAAAGGACAGGTAAGATGCTGCTTAATTTTAGTGTCCCCTCTGTCATGCATTACATCAGTTAAGTGAGGGAAGGGTATCTTCTGATTCAGCTGAGGTGGAAGGAAGTACGACCTATTTCAGTGCCAAAGTTTAGGGATTCATGAAAGGCCTAGATTTCCTTATTCACAGTAAATAAACACAGTTTCACTTCTTCGGCTATATATGCAGTGAATGCTTGACAATGGGGACTTCACGCTATTCCTGAAGAAGGTGGAGAAGAATCTATGAAGGAGGCAGCCATAAGAGATACGGAGAGGAATCCACGTGGCCCAGCATGCCACCTACCACTGCCTGCATCACAGATAGTAGCTAGGCTCCTCTGTGCTCAGTGCGAGGAATAATGAAGACCCACCGCTATTATGTGGACTCTTATCAGGCACCAGACTTTCTTTCAAGAGTCCCATTCATGTGAGACTTAATTTTAGGTTTTACAGATACTCCATGAGGTTGGAGCTAACTGTGATTGCCCATGGGCACACAGCATGCAGACACCATGGCTGGGATGACAACTAAGAGGGGTGACTCCACACTCCACATTTTTATATTGTACTTGGGATGTATGTTACAAAGAGAAAGGTTCTATCTTGAAAGTGAAGTGGCTCTCTTGTGTCCGACTCTGCCACCGCATGGACTGTCGCCCGTCATGCTCCTCCGTCCGTGGGATTTTCCAGGCAAGAATACTGGAGTGGCTTGCCCGTTTCCTTCTCCAGGGATCTTCTCGACCCAGGGGTCTATCGCAGGTCTCCTGCATTGCAGCTGGACTCTACCATCGGCGCCACCAGGGAATCGGGTATTCTTGCGCCACATACTCACAGTGCTCTTACAAAATGACAGGGGGGAGGGATAACAAGGAAGACAAGAGGGGAGGAGGAGGAGCAGAGAGGTGTGTTTGCTACTAAAATAATAACATTTCTCAGCCTTTTGAACTACCATATCATGATAGTTACTGCTTAATCCTTTTGCCTGAAAGACAAACAAATATGTAAACAAAATGCAGCCCAAACCAAAAGACTATGTTGGTATTTTTCCCTCCCTTCTTTTTGTTATAACATTTTAAGTCAGTAATGAATTTCTTCTTTGATTTAATTAGAAAATCTGCTTCACTTCCAAGGTAACACTCAGGTAAGTGTCAAACTTCCAATTATACAAATTAAAATATGTTTGGAACCAATGTTAAAAACACTGTTTGCATTAGGCTTTAATCATCATAAAGGAAAAATGTAAATGTTTCCAGGCGGTCCAACTACATAAATAATCATTCGTTTCTTAAGTGCATGGTGGAGTTTTCCCCTGAGAAAATTCCATAACTTTGAGAGTAATGTAAGGGTAATTAATTACCAAAAAGAGATTAATACTTCATGCCAAGAATGATAACAAAATGCACAGAGGCCCTACAAACACAGTCTGCAGGCGGTTCAGAAAAGGAAATGTTGTGAAGCGAACCTATTTAATTCACATTTCAGGCTTAGTTCACAAAAAGCTATTTCTCTTTTTTTTGTTCAATTATCTCTATTGAATCTCTATTCCACATCATCTGAATACCTGCAATACCTTATTATTGCCCTCATATTCCTCATAGTGTGTCTCACCTAAACTCTCATCTCAGGAAATCCATTTAAGTCTTGTTGCTCCCAACTAATTTCGCAATAACTCAATCATCATAGTTATCTGCTCAAAAACCTTCAATGGCTCTCCATTACTCTTGGAATACATTCCAGTCTTTTTGAAAAACGTTTTATTTAATTTTTTAATTGGTGGAAAATTGCTTTACAATTTTGTGTTGGTTTCTGCCATACCACAACACAAATCATAATTGTATCTACGTATGTCCTTCAGTCCTGAGCCCCCTTCCCTCCCGGTCCTGCCCTCCAGGTCATCACGGAGAGCCAGGCTGGACTCTGGGTGGTACTTAGTGACTCCGGCTCTCTGTCTCAGGCATGAGAGTGTGCATGCGTCAGGGCTAATTTCTCAGCTCCCCCACTCTCACTTTTCCTGCTATGTTCACAAGTCCATTCTCTACTAGGTTCATCAGCATCACTTTTCTAGATTCCATATATATGTGTTAATATATGACGTTTGTTTTTCTCTTTCTAACTTACTTCTATCTGTATAAGAGGCTCTAGGTTCATCTATCTTACTACAACTGACTCAAATGCATTCCTTTTTATGGCTGAGTAACAGCCTTTAAAGGAAGATTCTGAGGTTCTTCATAAGCATGGTTTTGGCCAAATTTGTTCTTTTCCTCCTTCCCTTGCCACCAAGGCCATTGTTCACCAGCCCACTGTTCCCCAAATTCGAATGCTAAAAAAATCCACTGGGATATCTATGAGTTAAGACTTCAGATTCCTAGGCTTCTTCCCAGGAATCAGATTCTCTAGGAAAAGGGACTAGGAACTACGTTATAACAAATGGTCCAAACCTTTCAGACAAAAAAGCTTAGAAACTGTTCTCAGCAAACCCGACCCTTTGCCTTCCCCTCAGCGTGACCCATGGTTGCCCTTGTGGCTCAGTGGTAAAGAATCTACCCGCAGTGCAGGAGAGAGGAGACGCGGGTTCCATCCCTGGGCTGGGAAGGTCCCCCGGAGGAGGAAGTAGCAAACCACTCAAGTAATCTTGCCTGGAAAAAAGTCCCATGGACAGAAGAGCCTGGTGGGCTACAGTCCATGGGTCGCAGAGTCGGATATGCCTGAGCACACACACAAAACACAGACATGACCCATGTGTCCTTTCCCCAGCCCCCTGACTATTGAAGAGCTATCCTGGTGGCTGGTTCAGTTAGCATGGTCTCAGTGGTGGGTTTTCCCCAACAGAGCATAAGACCAGACTTTGACGGTAGGTGGCTTATTTGAGAGGTGATCATGGGAAGCACATAAAGAGAATGGGAAGTGAGGCAGGGAAGGAAACAGGGGCCACGTGAGCACTCTTTAGCAAGGTTATCACTCTGGGCATTGGCAACTCAGTTCTGCTGGCCCATCGGCAGCCTCAGAGGTGTGCAGAAATCCTTCTAGAACAGTCCCTCCGAAGTGTGGAAGTTTGGGCGTTTATCTACCTGCTTGGGTTCTCTTCTGCATAGGTGACTTCATGGGCATTAAGTCCCTTGCTCTTCCTGCCAAGGGCCCCCGTGGCCGTGAAGCAGACTCGGGGGCAGAGGAAGGAATACTGAGTATTCTCCAGATGGGATCCTATCAGCTAGAGGGTAGCCTGGGCTCCTGTGGTACTGCTCCCTGCAGCTGCAGATCATATCCGAGGTGGGCCCAGGACGGGGCCAGAGGCATTCACTGCACGTGTCCTTTTCATTCTGTATTAGCTAGCTATTGCTGTGTAACAAATTTCCCCAGTAACGAATTATGTAGCTATAATCACACACATTTGTTATGTCATAGTTTCTGTGGATAGAGAGCCTAGGTGTGGCTTAGCAGAGCCTTCCAGCTCAGGGACACCTCAGGTCTGACCTCATTTCAGACCTTGACTGCGCTCCTGGGCTCAGCCCGGGGGATGTGGATGTTTCCTCAGGAGTAGCTGGACTGGAGGCTTCGGTACCTCGATGGCTGTTTTCCTGCGTGGCCTGCTTGCCACGTGGGCCTCTCCAAGGAGCTTTTCACAACACGGCAGCTGGCTTCATAGAGTGAACACGCGAGACAGATTCAGCCTTTTGTAATCTAATCTCAGAGGTAAGAGCTCTTCACATCTGTTGTATTCTGTCCATTACAAGTGAGTCACTAGGTCCAACCCACACTTGGGTGGGTAGAATCCACCATTTCCCAATTCTTAGGGTTATCTCTGTGATCCATTATCAGAATTGGCTAGGAATCAGCCAGGAATTTGTGTCATGATAAAATGTTACATTAAATGTTATTTTGGTGTTTTACCTGTCAAATTTTATATCTGCTTCTCCTATACTTGAAACTTCTGTAAATCTAAGGCACTACAGGATATATGGAAAGAACATTTGAATAAATCATTTGACACCTTTTTCAAAGCCTGCCCTTTTAAAATTAATTCATGTGAAATCCAGTCAAGAGATAGTAAGTACTATAAAAATTTAAGGTATGATAGTAAATATTTCATGCCACATAGGCCTGAAAGAAAATGTAAACCACTGTAGTTAGAAGATTTACCTAAAGCTTGTAGGGCCCTCCTGTTAAACTCTTTTTTCTTTTTTAAACCATCTCCACCTTATCTGGGAGGGAGGACTTTGAACTTACAGCCTGAGGCCCTGAGTCTTGTAGGCTCTCAAATCATCTCAGACTCAGTTTCATCTCCTATTCAATGGGGCGGCCTAATGTGAACCTTGGGCTTTGCAGGTGGCGCAGTGGTAAAGAATCCGCTTGCCAATGTAGGAAACCCAAGATTTGTGGTTTCGATCCCTGGGTTGGGAAGGTCCCCTGGAGTAGGAAATGGCAACCACTACAGTATCCTTGACTGGGAAATCCCATGGCCAGAGAAGCCTGGCAGGCTGTTCAGCCCATGGGGTTGCAAAGAGTCGAACGTGACTAAAGTGCACGCATGCACGCGCACACATGCACACACAGTGTGATCCTCAGAGCGTATCAATGTTGACTAAGCAAGCGCCTGCTCTGTGGCACCCTCTGAAAAGCACTCATCATGCCGCCTGCATGGTGCCTGGCACACAGTAGGCATACAGTAAACAGCAACTGATCCTGGCTCTGTGCCCAAGGGGACATTGGACACAATGTCCAATGCATTCTTAATTCATTATTAAGAAGAGCTTCTGAAGATCTTACTGGGGAAAGAGAAGAGCTAGGTTTACAGATTCAGTTCAGTTCAGTCACTCAGTTGTGTCCAACTCTTTGTGACCCCATGAACTGCAGCACACCCGGCCTCCCTGCCCATCACCAACTCCCAGAGTTCACCCAAACCCATGTCCATTGAGTCGGTGATGACATCCAACCATCTTATCCTCTGTCGTCCCCTTCTCCTCCTGCCCTCAATCTTTCCCAGCATCAGGGTCTTTTCCAATGAGTCAGCTCTTCGCATCAGGTGGCCAAAGTATTGGAGTTTCAGCTTCAGCATCAGTCCTTCCAATGACTATTCAGGACTGATTTCCTTTAGATGATATCTATATAAGGGACTTGAAAGAAATTCCCTGAGTGAAGAGTTAAGTTGCAAGCATTTATCCTTGCAGTTTGAAGAACTAACAGCAGGTGGAGTTCCGAGCTCACCCGGGGGGATCAGTTATCCCACCCCTGCCTATTGAGGGCCTCCCCATCCATGACACGCTGTGCTCTGGGCTCGAGGACCCGTGGATACGAGCAGAGGCAGCCCTTGGCAGTCAGGAGGGTCACACGGGAGCGGCAGGTGCAGACTCCCTGGGCCAGACATGGGTGCGCAGCCGTGCCTGTGCCGTGGGAAGGAAGCAGAGACCAGGCGATGATGCCTGTGCTCACGGTGACAGGCTGGGGGGCTGCTGGCAGCATCTGGAGGGTGCGGGACACGTCCTCCTGTCCGAACACGACAGCTCAGAGCTTGTCCTCTGCACAGAGCCTGCCTGGGCTTGACGTGTGGCTTCTCCACTGACTCCCTTTGTGACCCCGGCTATGTTACTTGGTCCCTTTGAACTTCAGCTTCTTCATCTGACAAGTGGGAATAATTACAGGGTGTATTTTGTGGGGCTGTTGTGGGGATTAAAAAATTAATACGTGTAAAGCATTCCGAACAACCCACAATAGCGTTTTGCATCAGCTGATATCACTATCGCTCTTGTTGATGTTGTGGCTGTTGTTAACACTGTTCTTGTTATTATCATTGTTCTGATTGTTAACAGCAGCGGCGAGACTCTTGTCCCTTCTATCTTTTTATTTTCTTTGGTCTCCACTGAATTTCAGGGACTTTCAGGTGCATGATACTCATTTAAGAATATCCTGGGAAGTGTGCTGAAATGCAGTTTGGGGGCCTGAGTTTCGGTTCAGTGGGCTCAGTGGGTTGGGTTGGGCCCAGGAACTGACATCTTTACTAGGCACCTAGACAGACTGCACTGTCAGAAATCCTTCCTTAAAGGTCAGAATCATGAAAGGTAGGATTTACGGAGACACTACCATGCTTTAGACCCTGGGCTGAGTGCTTTGTGCATACCATTTATCTTAACAAAAGCTCTGCTAGGCCACTACCCTTATCCCCATTTGATGATGGGCAGCCTGAGGCTCAGCATAATCTAGACGCCTCACTCCTGTTTGCTCAAGAGCCTGCCCCTCTTCCGCGGGCAGCTGCGCCACTCCGTGTAAGGTCCGCTCAGTCACTTTTAGCCCGTGAGTCCCCAGGGTGACGCCTCCGCTGCTGAAGCCCGTGTGCCCCAGAGCCCGTGCTCTGCCCCAAGAGGAGCCAGCGCAGGGAGAACCTGCACCCACAGCTGGCGCGCAGCCGCCAATCCTGTAACCAGAGAAAGGGGTGGGCAGCAGCGCAGACCCAGACGGCCAACAACAGAAAGTCCCCTACTGGAGATCACTCGGCTGAGGATTTGGGTGGGCTAGACCCAGGATCTCTAGGATGGAGAAATACGAGGACCTCCATCTGGGAAATAAAACATTTTGTTTAAAAAAGTTTCCAGCTTTATTGAGATATAACTGACATATAACATTGTCAGGCAAACAAAATTGAGATGTTCATTATGGTGGGATTTTACAGGAGGGGTATTTTGGAAGACAAAACACGTTTCCGACAGGCAGAGACACAGAAAAAGGGCCTGGCAAGGGGAACAGAAGGATGTGGGAAAGACCATGGCTTGTTTGGGGATTGCAAGGAGATTCTTGTGACAGAAGATGGTGTTTTGTCTGATTGGAGAGGTGGGAAAGACCTGGGTAATGAATGACACAGCAAGTCATGCTCCAGATCTGGTGGGGAGCCATGGAGAACTTTCAGCATGAGTGGGACATGGTTTTTAGTTATATGGATGCCTACAGTGTGGTCGGAGGTGATGCTGATGTCAAGATTTATAAGATCTAGGCGACCAAAAGGACCTCACCATGAAACTTTATCTACTGTGTGTGTGTGTGTCTGCACACATGTGTCTCACAGGGACCCCTGTGTTCTTCTTCTTTTTTTTTTTAACAAAGATTCTTTTTCGATGTGGACCATTTTAAAAGTCTTTATTGAATTTGGTGTGAATATAATATTGCTTCTGTTTTATGCCTTGGTTTTCTGGCCACGAGGTGTGTGGGGTCTTAGTTCCCGCCGGGGATCAGTCCTGCACCCTTCCACTGTAAGGCAGTGCCCTAACCACTGGACTGCCGAGAAGGCCCCTCCCACCATGTCCTTTCATAGAACTCTCTTTTATAACGGCCACACCTTTCATAAGTCTTTGGAAGCTTTGCCATAAAAGAGAGCTACAAATGAACATATCAAAATCAACTCAAAAGTTAACCAAGGATTTGAAAGCAAAATTAGCTTCTCACTAATGGTTGACATTTTTTTTTTTTTTTTATCGTCTTATCCTAAGACATTCCACACACGATTTCCCTTGACAAGGGAATCATTTAAAGTCACAGTGGAGTAAATGAAACTAAGATGCTTCTCATTCCCTGTCACTGACAGATTTTTAATCTAGTGTCAGAGCTTGAATATCCAATATCCATTCTACTACCTCTCTAGTCAACCCTCTCTACCCTAGCACCTGTGAGGTTTTGGGAACATCAGCTTAAGAATGAACGTGTAACTTCTGATGTCCTATTAAAGCAATTCGACAACTGTTAATGTTTCCAGAATACCAAAGTCCCTCCCAGACAACAGGGGCTCCAAGATGAATTCAGCTTGTGGACCGTGCCCATCTAGTAAGTGCAGGGATGGATGCTGTCAGGGTGCAGGTTTGGGGGAAAGAGATGGTGGGTCGAGTACCTACAGTTGGTATCATATGACTGCAGCACGAATCGCAGAGAGCAAAAGCAAGGAGATGCGCTGGGCAAATGTGATTCACAGGTTTGAAATCCACGTTAAAAAGAAGTATGGGTTTTATTCATTTTACCCTTAGAGCAATGGTCTCAGAGCCTTTGAAAAGAAAGGATTTCAGCAGAGGACTAACACCAGGTGGTCATCTTAGAAAATTCACTTTGATGGGTAGTAGGGTTACTAGTCAGAGAAGGCAATGACACCCCACTCCAGTATTCTTGCTTGGAGAATCCCATGGACAGAGGAGCCTGGTAGGCTGCAGTCCATGGGGTCGCTAAGAGTTGGACACGATTGAGCGACTTCACTTTTCCCTTTTCACTTTCATGCATTGGAGAAGGAAATGGCAACCCACTCCAGTGTTCTTGCCTGGAGAATCCCAGGGACGGGGGAGCCTGGTGGGCTGCCGTCTATGGGGTCGCTTAGAGTCAGACACAACGGAAGCGATTTAGCAGCAGCAGGGTTATTAGTGGGTTTCCCTGGTGGCTCAGCAGTAAAGAATCTGCCTGCAATGCAGGAGACTCAAGTTCAATCCCTGGGTTGGGAAGATCCCCTAGATAAGGAAACGGCAACTCACTCTAGGATTCTTGCCTGGGAAATCCCATGGACAGAGAAGCCTGGTGGGCCACAGTCCATAGGGTCACAAAGAGTTGGACAGGACTGAGCACACACACAACACACACAGGGCTACTAGCAGCACACACCGAGGGGCTGGTATGTTTTGAAAGTGCGCCCACTCCTCTAGCAAGACTGCAAAGCCTGGTGCCCAGATTTATAAATGGGAGAGGAAGAGTAAAGTCATAACAGGACAGCATCCTCCCTCCCCCCCCAGCAGGCAAACTTTGCATGACAACCAGCCCTGAGGAATGAAATGGGGAATGCAGGTCCGAGGCTGCTGGAGACAGCAGTGATGGAGACAAGGAGTGATGGAGGCCCGAGCCCAGAGAGCAGATAGAGAATGCAGAGAAGACGGGTTTGATCCGGCGCTGAGCTTGATTGGGTCTAGAAAGGTGAGGCAGAGACACGAGGTTGGTGCCTCAGTCTCTGACCTGACCATCTCAGGATGTCACATAATAAATATCTCTAGGGGACAGTGTATTATGTTAACATTCAAAATTTCATGCTCAGTCATGTCCAACTCTTTTGGGACCCCATGAACTGTAGCCCACCAGGCTCCTCTGTGCATGAGATTCTCCAGGCAAGAATACTGGAGTGGGTTGCATTTCCTCCTCCAGGGGATCTTCCCAACCCAGGGACAGAACCTGCAACATTCAAAATAGCATATAGCTTAAAGTCTGGACCAAGATATACACATGTTATGTCATGAGTATGTATTCTGATTATCTACAGGAATATTTTCAAATGATTGCTAGAATATTCCTCAAGTCAGAATCAACTCCCACCCCCACCTCCCCCCCCCCACTTCTTTTGATGGTAAAGGATATTCTGTCTGGAAGCCACAGATGAGCATTTTGCGAGCCCTTCAGGCCAGTTTCCAGAGTCCTCAGCTTTTCCATCTTTAGCTGGACTGTGTGCAGCAAATCGGCGAGTCCAGAAAAGGAGTGTCCCTGATGCCAAATGCCACACTGAAGGTGTTGCCTGGAGAGAGCGCCTGTGTGTGGCTCGGCTCTGTGCCCAGGAAGGAGGGGCAGAGATGAAGCGGGTTCCAGGACAACAGTGCGTTTCTGTCCTGCGCCTGCGGCTCCTCTCGCTGTTGGGCGGGCATGGTCTGCTCCCGTCCCTCCAGTGCGGCATCATGGGCATCGAGTGAGACAGGAACAGTTCCAGCTAAGCATTTTAAAAACACTACCTTTTAGCCAATCCAACCATTTAATATAATGAAATACTATTTGTTGCCAAAATCTTGCCCCCCACCCATGTCCACTGGTGCTGCATAAAAAAATAGAGAGAGTCTGGAGGAAAGAGAGTGGCTTTCTCTTTGCAGGGTGGTGGGGAATATGCAGCAGGCTACTGCCTCACGAACTATGCCCCCTCCCTTGGGGAACTTGTTGTTGTTTAGCTGCTAAGTCACGTCTGACTCTTTGTGACCCCATGGTCTGTAGGCCACCAGGCTCCTCCGTCCATGGGATTTCCCAGGCAAGAATACTGGAGTGGGTTGCCATGTCCTTCTCCAGGGGATCTTCCTGACCCAGGGATCGAACCAGCATCACTTGCACTGCAGGCAGATTCTTTACCATGGCATCACCTGGGAAGCTCTGCCTGGCGAATAGGGAGAGGTTTTATATCCTCATGAAGTTCTTGTATATAGATACATTTTTTTCTCCCCAGACATTTTACAGCCAAAAGCTGGTGTCAGGAGGCTCAGCAACCTGGTCTTGCGTCCCCGAAGTTATTGGCTGTGAGCTTCTTCCTCTCGAGATGCAGAATCCTACAAGGAAGTGTAGGGGGAGAACTATGCCAGTTGCAGAATGTAATCTGCATGGAGTCAGAGAGTACTCAGCTTTGCGAGGGACAAGTTCAGCTACAAGTGAGTGTTAGTACGAACAGCTAAAGGATAAGCAAGATGGTTTAACTGTTGCAGACCCGTTTGACTGGTGTGTGCCAAAGGCTGCTCACTCACTTTTGTTTTTGCTGCAATGATGCTCCATGTATCACCAGCAAAGCCCATGTACAATTCCAGGGAAATCAACCTAGAATTGGGGTAAGAAAGCCCAATCTTTTCTTTCCTTTGTGCTTAGTCTGGAGTCACTGGCTCACAGGGGACTGTGTGCAGAGGCCTCGCACCCTGCATTCAGACCAGAGCTCCTGGTGCCACACGACCTCCCGCACCGGCTCCTGACGGCTCTGTGGGCAGAAGCCCAGCGGCAACTCAACTCAAGATGGCGGCCCCCAGCCACGCGCAGAACTGCTCCCCGCAGCCAGGAGCTTCCGGGCTGAGCGCTCCCGGGAGAACTCCGCCGGCCCCGCCCACCCGCCCCGAGACCCAGAAACAGCCGGGCGCGCAGCCTGCCGGGAAAGCGTGTGCTTTTGAGCCCCAGCTCCTACCTTTCGGCTTTGTCGTCCAAGAGGAAGCGACACCCGGCAGGAGGACTCGTGCATCCCCGTCTTGAAAGGTTGGTAACAAACAAACAGATCTAGTTTCAGAGAAAATGAGCGCCCTTTTCTCACAGCCTCGTGGCATTTCTTGTCTGGCCAATATCTCAAACGTGCGCTCCATTACCTTGTTTTCCACCTTTTTTTTTTTTTTTAAAGACCAATGATACCAATGTGGGCAACTGCAAAAGCAAAAACGAAATGAAAAAACGGGTAAAAGAGAAGAAGAGATTTCTTTTTCTTAAACTGAGGTTTTTCTGAAGTATTTATTCAGAGTGGGCTTTTATTTCTTCAAGGACAAAAGGCCAAACTGACAGAATAGCGAAGAAGCACGTTCTTCCTCTCCTTGTGTAGTTCTCGACCTTCTGTGAGTGTTGATTCTTTTGGAAAATGGATTTGCTGTGGGGTTGAGAAGGCTGTACTGTGTCAGTTTCACCTTGAGATCCTCCTAAATTCTCTAGGGAGAAGCGCGGGTCAGGATTCTCCTTCCTTCTAGGAGGAGGACAGGAGAAACTCTTGGGAAGTTCGTCAGAGTGGAGATGGCAAGCGCTAGACAGAAGTGCAGGTGTTTCGGTGTCACCCTCGAGTCAAGTACCTTCACCTGTTTCCATTTTGTTTGTGCAATTGTTTGAATCAGCAGCCCAAGCTGTGCCCCGGTGTTGTCGCCCTGACCAGTGGGAACAGGAAGCCAGCATTAGAAGCGGAAGGAAGGGTCACGCTTGCTCCCGTTTGCTGTTATTGTAGTTGACACCTGCAACTCACTAGTCACTTTGGTTTCAAGTGGACACAGAACAAAAAATGTTCAGTGTGGTTAAAGCTCAGTCTAGGCTGCTGCATTTACAATTGCCTTGTTATTTTAAAAATGACTGTTTCTGGATTTTATTCTTTTCTCTTTATCTTGATTATTTTTCTCCAACGTGTTTGTCTACCATCAGTCGCCCTTGGGTGACTCTCAGTTGACTATACCCGGAAAACCTCTGCTGAAAGTTTTCAGCTGGGCCTTTGCTGTAGCAGACAAATCTGAGGGTTGGAGGAGGTCAGGGAGGGGCGTGACCTCCAGTTCACCCTGGAGCTGGATCCCGGCAACTGGGGGCGGCTACCCCATCCCCATCCTGGAAATCTACACTCTGATCACTGTCGCCACATAGAAGCTGTTAGAGGACGTGGCCTGAGGCAGGAAGGTGTTGGACCATCTGGACGATGTGCCTGGCTGCGCTCGGTCACTTCAGTCATGTCCAACTCCTGTGACCCCATGGACGGGAGCCCGCCAGGCTCCTCTGTCCCTGGGATTCTCCAGGTAGGAAGACTGGAGTGGATGGCCATGCCCTCCTCCAGGGGCTCTTCCCAGCCCAGAGATCTAACCTGCCTGTCCTGCGTCTCCTGCATCTCAGGTGGGTTCTTTTCCACTGAGTCTCCTGGGAAGCCCCACTCTGTGCCTAAACCATATAAACTTAAGATTCTGGCAGGCACGTGCGGAGATACACTGTTTTCCAGATCCCCAGGACAGACTTCATGTGTAAGTTGCCTTTTTTGTTAAAACTGCTACTTCCCCATCCCCAGTGGATTTCTCTTTCTTCTGTCCCTCCCTGCCCTCTGCGTTCAGGGGCCAGTTTGCACACTGGTGGGAAGATACATTCAGGGCCTTAATATTTTAAACATAAGTGTAATGTGATAGAACAATGGGTTGAAAATGAAGAATGGAATGCAATCACTGACATAAGCCATGGTACACAGGGTTGTGATGTGGATAAATATATCTCGAGTAAATTGTTGTGTCATTTTTTTTTTTTTTTTTTTTAGTTACAGGCTGTTGGAACAAAGGATCTCAGGGAGGCTGTTTTAATTTCCTGCTCCTATCCTCTTGTATTAAGAATGATGAATCTAAGTGAAAAATCCTGATTAATTCAATGAATTATGGCTGAGGTATACCTGTCATGAGAGTGAGAGCATGTTTTAGTCTGCTGATGTTTTCTAAGACAGTACTGTTCATTGAGTCTCCAGATTTATTTACCAGCAGATTTTTTTGTGTGAGCATACCGTGTACCAGGCACCAGCATAAGAATATTGGACTAACATTCTATTGTTAAACTTACAATTGCATTGGGGCATATTATTTTCTTATTTAGAACAGTAGTTCTTAGCATGGAATAATACTTGGGAATTGAGTTGAAAAATAAGTACAATTTCTATGTCTGTTTTCATATAAATAGCTCAGTGATCTTTTTTTTAACCAGTTTGGGAGAACACTTCTAGGGTGGATAATTTTTAAAACGGTTTGAGTAGTATAAAGATGAGTTGATGTGGATGTGTGTATTTTGGAAGGTTCCTCAATGAAATTCTCATCCTTCGGACTAGCTAAAACCCAGATAGGAGAGGCCTATGTGTCTTCTGGTCAGAAAAGGCCGGCCATGCTTATTAAGTGACTGCAATGAAGTAAAACACTCAAATTAATTTGAGACTCACTTAAGTATTGGCTCCCAGATTCAAAAACTGATTGATTGATGAGCTGCTTCTCCTATGCACAGCTCTGTAAATTTGCTCCAGGCTAAATGGCAGCAGGACTGTATTTACTTAATTGTTATTGTTTAGTCAGTAAGTCCTGTTGGACTCTGTTTCCACCCCATGGACTATAACCGACCAGGCTCCTCTGTCCATGGGATTTCCAGGCAAGAACACTAGAGTGGGTGGCCATTTCCTTCTCCAGGGGATTTTCCCGACCCAGGTCGGGATGGTCTCCGGCGATGGCAGGCGGATTCTTACCGCTGAGCCACAAGGGAAGCCTTTGTTGCTGTTTAGTCAGTAAGTCATGTCTGACTCTTTACAACCCCATGGACTGTAGCCCGCCAGGCTTCTCTGTCCATGGACTTTCCCAGGCAAGAATACTGGAGTGGGTTACCATATCCTTCTCCAGGGGATCTTCCTGACCCAGGGATCAAACCCAGGTCTCCTGCATTGGCACGGGGATTCCTGACTTGTATTGTAGTTCTCCCAAGGAATAGCAATAGCCAGGAGGCTAGCCAGTATGGTGAAAATAAAATAATACATCTTGTACATGGTTTACTTTTGTTATTATAAAGTAGTGCCAGCTCAAGATTTTACTTACAGTTACTTTGTTGCGACCGTGTCTTAATATGCTCTCCTGAGTGCGTAGCGGTGAACTTCCCACTTGTCCTGGGAACCCGAAGCCCTTGGGTGTGCTTCAGAAGGCACTTCCTATGCGCTTGCATGTGTTCTTTATGGGTTATGTGACGGAGGGCAGGCTGAGAGTGATTTTCCTGGTTCCTTCATCCTGCAAGTGTGGTCCTAGGAGGCCGGGCAGTCTTGGTATCTCCATGGGATCTTGTTGGAAATGTAGAACCTTGGGCTCTTCTCTGGCCTACTGAATCAGAGTCTGCATTTTAGCAGGATCTCCAGGTGGATCCAAACATACATCACACGTGAAAGTTTAAGAAGCACTTGTCTAGAAGGCCTTTGATGTTTTCTACATTCTGTCTTTTATTTGTCAGTTTTTTCAATGCAGTTTTTTTTTTCTTTTACATAGTAGTTCCTCCCTTTCCCTGCCTCAAAACAATTCAAATAGTCTTTGAAGCACAAATCATTTAGACTTTAAATGGGAAAGTAAGGGAGAAAGTGGCTGCATTTGGAAGTCAGTGTTGGATAACAGTAATTTTTGAAAATCTGAAATTTATCCATTTTAGAAGTCTAAACACAGTCCTGGTCCCAGAGATCATAATTCAAACAGATTACTTCATCTCTTTACCTGTATTCTAAAGAAAGAGATGTGTGTGTTTAAATGCATGTGTACATAGCTTCCTTAATGAAAGCTTTGCTGCAAAAGCACTTTGTTCCTAATGCGTCCTTAAGTGAAGTTTTGCATTCTTAATTTTCCACTCAAGTAATTTAGAAACCATTAGTTAAAGTGGAACTCTAAGATAAAGTAGGATCCTTACAAGTTTAGATGGTTTCCTCTGAAGATTGCTCTTATAATTGTCAGAGAAAGATAAATTCTTAATTGCATTTCATTACATCTGGGTAGCAGATACATGTTTACTTTCCAGATACCTGTCTGGCAAAAGCAGAGGAGGATAGGCGATGAAGTGATACAGTAACATCAAGCTAACAGATTCCAAAGTTCTCCACCTGTCCAGCTGGCTGGTGTGAATCCCCTTTCGTCAGAACAGAAGCATTTCCCCCGTCTATCTACACCTCCTTTCTCCAGCAGTCGAGTTAAAATCGGTGTTTCTCCTTTGTTCCTGTTTCTCGTATAGTTTACTACACGCTAGACAAGAGAACAGTTGTTGCTCTTGAAGGTTAGAGATTTCTGTTGTCGCCTTCTGAAATTGGCAATCATGGACGATGTCGGCAGTACAGACAGAAGCAGGTGCCCTTTCTTCGTTTCTCTCCTCAAAAGTGTGGTTCTGCCTCTGGCTCTTTTTAAATCTCATTACAAAATCGTCTTCTCTTGTGCCTGGATGGTTTGATTTTTCTTTCAAGTTAGAGGTCTTCTAGAGAAAGTCTTTGAAGTACAATCAGATCCAAATTTCAAAAGTAAAGAGATATATTTTACTGATCTTAAAAAAGGAATTGTGTTCACAAATACTAATATTTGCCTAGGGCCCTTTCCAAAATGAAAGATTTGCCCACATAGATCAGTCTATATGGATGTTGTGCAGCTGTAATTTAATACTAAGATAACACTTCCTAACATATATATCCTATGTAAGCTTCTCATATTAGCATCTGACTTCTTTCTTGTCTTTTTTCAAGGTCATAAAAAGTGTTAGAAATTTGAGTTAGAAATTTTTCCATGGTTTTTAGTTTGAGGTTTTTGAAGAAAGGCTAGCCTGTATGATTTTTCTGATTATATATAATCTATCTTAATACTAGACAGCTATAGCAAATAAAATTCAGAGACTTTAAAAAATACAAATGAGGGGGAGGTTTCTACTATGAGCAATATTTTTCTGACGAATCTGTGATCTCTTGGGAAAGGAAATTGAGGTTAGAAGAATCTACAAAAAGTCTCCAGGCTGAAGTATTGTTAATTTTGGAGGGATCTGGGACAGACTGAGCTCCTGACCAGAGTTACGAATGTATTACTATTTCTTTTCCCTAGGCAAAAGGACTACACTTTCTTTGGATTGCCAAGGAGTCTATATTAAAAAAAAAAAAAAAGCCACACGATTTACCCCTTGAATCATTCACAACTCATAAATCTCTGCTCCCCCTTTTCTTTAAATTATTTTACCTGGTTTCCATGCTGGTTTTCATTTCCTGATTTCATTGTCTGCTCCATCCTTAGCAATACCTGCTTGATGTAGAGGTATATAGATCTGTGCTTCCAAGAGAAGAGAGTTCTCCTTCATGGGTTTTGTGAATCACTGGTTACTGTGAACTTTGTATGTTCTTTGTGCATATATGTAACTATAGATCTTTTTACACTTGTACATCTATGAATGGGCTTTCATGGTAGTGCTAGTGGTAAAGAATCTGCCTGCCATTGCAAGAGGTGCAAGAGACATGGGTTGATCCCTGAGTTGGGAAGATCCCCTGGAGCAGGAAATGGCAACCCACTCCAGTATTCTTGCCTAGAAAATCTCATGGACAGAGGAGCCTGGTGGTCTGCAGCCCATGGAGGCACAAAGAGTTAGGCATGGCTCAGCACACTTACTACTACTGTGCATACATGCATTAAATACTACACGTGTGCATGTCTGTAGTATACACATGCACACATGCACGTGTGCATGCTAAGTCACTTCAGTTGTGTCCATACTACTGTGCGTGAATGCATTAAATACTACACGTGTGCATGTCTGTAATATGTACGTGTGCACGCTAAGTCACTTCAGTTGTGTTCATACTACTGTGCGTGCATGCATTAAATACTACACGTGTGCAAGCCTGTAGTATACACATGCACACATGTATGTGTGCATGCTAAGTCACTTCAGTTGTGTCCATACTACTCTGTGTACATGCATTAAATACTACATGTGTGCATGCCTGTAATATACACTTGTACACATGTACGTGTGCATGCTAAGTCACTTCAGTTGTGTCCATACTACTGTGCGTGAATGCATTAAATACTACACGTGTGCATGTCTGTAATATACACATGCACACATGTACGTGTGCATGCTAAGTCACTTCAGTTGTGTCCATACTACTATGCGTACATGCATTAAATACTACACGTGTGCATGTCTGTAATATACACATGTACACATGTACATGTGCATGCTAAGTCACTTCAGTTGTGTCCATACTACTATGCATACACGCATTAAATACTACACGTGTGCATGTCTGTAATATACACATGCAAACATGTACGTGTGCATGCTAAGTCACTTCAGTTGTGTCCATGCTACTCTGCGTACATGCATTAAATACTACACGTGTGCATGTCTGTAATATGTATGTGTGCATGCTAAGTCACTTCAGTTGTGTGCAACTCTTTGGACTGTAGCCCGCCAGGCTCCACTGTCTGTGGGATTCTCCAGGCAAGAACACTGGAGTGGGTTGCCATGCCCTCCCTCCCCTAGGGGATCTTCTCGACCCAGGGGTTGAACCAGGGTCTCTTACGTCTCCTGTGTCAGCAGGCAGGTTCTTTACCGCTAGCGCCACCTGGGAAGCCCCCAAACACATAGATACATGTATGTACATAGACACATATGTTCACATTGGTGCCTTTGTGTATTTAAACGTGTGTGTACATTTTATGTGTGTTTATATATAAATGCATGCATATATGTATATATTTATATGTATGTGCATGCATATCTGTATATGTAAATATGCATGTAGTATGTGTTTATATATCTATATACCTATGTTTGTATGTATCTGTATGCTGCTGCTGCTGCTAAGTCGCTTCAGTCGTGTTCCAATCTTTGCGACCCCATAGACGGCAGCCCACCAGGCTCCCCTATCCCTGGGATTCTCCAGGCAAGAACACTGAGTGGGTTGCCATTTCCTTCTCCAATGTATCTGTATAGGTGAATATAAATATTCAGGTATATATATGCATGTGTATATAGTATGTATATGTGTGCACATATACACATATCTGTATATACACGTGTGTGTGTGTGTTTACACATGCAGTATGGGGCTTACCAGATGGACCCAGTGGTAAAGAATCCGCCTGCCAGTGCAGGAGACATGGGAGACACAGCTTCAGTCCCTGGTTCAGGAAGGTCCCCTGGAGAAGAAAATGGCAGCCCACCTGTGGGGAGAGAGCAAATTAGCCCAGGTGGCGTGTCAGGCTCCCTGACTCCGCATTTTGTAAATAAGGACTGTGTAACAGCTGAGATCACTTAACAGCAGTGAGCATGTGCTCCCGACGTCCCTGCTGGGCCAGGGGCTCCTTTGTGCAGTAGCCCCCCGCGAGCTCCACCTGAAAGGCGTTGGCCTTCCCGCTGCGCCCCGGCGGGGTCCATGGCGTTGTCCCCGGGCGGATGCGGCGCGGCTGCCTCCCCGGCTGGGAGGGGGGACGAGGGCGCGGCTCCAGCTGCCCCTCCAGCCCCAAGCCCCATGTCTGCCCCGGGTTCAGGGACAGCGCTGTCAGTGCGGTGCAGTGATACAGCTGACGTCGAGAACAGGATCAGCACTACGCCACTCCACTATGCTTGCCTGCAAAATCCCAGGGATGGAGGAGCCTGGTGGGCTGCCGACCATGGTCGCAGAGCCAGACACGACTGAGTGAGCGAGCACACGTGCACGCACACACACGCAGCATATGTGTCCATATTTCTATATTCATGGATGTGTACATGCTTACCCTTCTGTTGATACTTCGGCAGAACCTCGTGGTTGTGCACGGAGCATCAGAATGCGCTCCAGGAGCTGCGGCAGGGGAGCTGCGGCATGCAGCGAGCGAGCCCCCGAGTCAGGCGAGAGCCAGGTGGAGGAAGTTTGGGTCAGTTCCGCCCAGCAGTTGGTGGCTTCCCTAAGATCAGAATTTCCTGGAGAACCCAGTTCAGTGGGTTGAGGTGAAGTGATGTTTTCCTCCGTGCTGTAAGTCATAAATATCCAGCTGTTTTGATGGTGTTAAACGGCAGCCGGAGACCAGGGTCCAGTTACCAGTGTCCGTCTTGCTCCGGAGGAGGCCCGCTGCGAGTAGGGAGGGATGGGGGTGGGATCAGCGATGGTTTCAGTTATCTGATCAGTTTTTCTTGCTGGAGCATGATGTTCTATTTTCCTTGCCCAGACAGTCTCATTACTCAGAAACTCTGAGGAAACATGCTTTCCAGCAGCTGTGAAATGTGCTGCTCCTTCTATGGAGAGCAGACAGGCGCAGCCGTCAGAACCCTCCTTCCCCACCAGCTGGCTCCTAGATGCTGGTGAGAGACAGGCCACTTGTTGACACTGCTTTTCCTAACTCTTACTTTTTTTTGAATTTGAAAATAAATGTTTTCTTTTTAACATCATACATGGGAAGATTCCCTGGAGGAGGCATGGCAACCCACTCCAGTATTCTTGCCTGGAGAATCTCATGCACAGAGGAGCCTGGCGGGCCACAGTCCACGGGGCCACAAAGAGCTGGACACGACTGAGTGACTGAGCACACGAGAATAGTACTTGCCTCTCAGAGACACTGTGAAGATCAGATGAGGTGACGTGTAGGAAAACACCTTATCAAATATTCAATTTAGGTTCCTGTTGCTGTTATCGCTACTCCCACTACTTACTACTGTTATGGTAGAACATGAGTTACCAACAGCCCCCAAAATAGATTGAAACTGTTATCCACAAATAATTAAGGATTTTTAGCTCCTGAAAGTTATTTTATTTATTCATTCCAGACTTGCAGCTGTTCAACTACAACTGTACTTTGCTTATAAACATTTGGCCACCAGATGTTGCCTATCTTATGTGTATGAGTATTCTTCCTTTTTTCAGACAGAGATGGATTTGTGGGTGTTACTTGTACTCTAAGTTGAAAAATCAAAGCCTATGTCAGAGTAAGTAATTCAGGCTATTTACATCTCATTACTATAACCTTGGGTGCATACTCAATTGAAAGCATGTATCAAGAGTCAATATTCTAATCAATCCAGCTATTGGCACCTCTAAAAAAAATTAATGTTGGTGTAATTAGATTAAAGGTACTGCAAAATGTTTTCTCCAGCCACAAAATGATAGAATCACCTCCCAGTACAGGAGACAGATCGCTAGCATCCTTATTGCAACCTGATCATGTCACATCACAGCATAGGCAGGGTGGCTCCTCTGACTTTCAGGAGGTTTTGTAGATGATGAATTTTATTTCTGGCAGTAATTAATCTTTATAGAATTATATAGGCTGCCTAAGAAATGGATTTTTTTCAAAGATGCCAGATCTGAAATGATGAGAAATGTCCAAACAAGTGTACTTTTAACCAAAACTGAGTTGGATGTATCAATTGTATGCTGAAGTACATGGGATCAGATATGAATTCAGAACTAGAGGAAAAACAGTGCATTTGTTTAATTTCTTCTAGTGCTCCTTTGAGTTCTTTTTAAGAGATGTCTGATAACTGCTCAAAACCATTTTATCCAACTCTTCAGGGCAGCTGATCTATGATGAGACAGAAAGAGGACCCTCCTTTTAATTTCTCCTGACTTAATCGATTAAGTATGTTAATTACTCTACTTAAATTTTTCTCATGGTGTTGTTTGTTTGTTAAGGTGGATCGTTCTGGCAATTGATGAAAAATAGCTTCCTGCTAAGGCAGCATAATGAATATTGACGTTCTTGGCGTTTACAGCCAATAGAAATCACATTTTCAAGTCTCCATTTCCAAGGTGCTTACTTAATAAATAACTTCTCCGACCGTCTGCACTATGGGGACACACTCTGTCAAAGATTGGCATGAGTAAAGCTTGAAAATTGTTTGTGGATTACAGCATCTGTAAAGAGCAAATACTGAGGTTAGAGTTTGAATCTCCAAGACAGAATGGCAAGGGGAAGTGGGGCCTGGGAGTCTGGAGATGCAAGCAGGACAAATTTAGGCATCATTAACTCGAGATCTCTGCCCCTGCTGTGTCTCTGCATTAGAGGAACATTACTGCAGTAAATGTGGCCTGCAATCCTGATAAAGATGCTAATTGAAAGAGGAACTTTTCCAGCACCTTTCCACTTTCCTCTATACCCTGCTAAACCTTTATCTTAGTTTAACAGAGAAAACAAACAAAAAACCCCCCCTAAGGCCTGAAAAAGATGATAGAAGGAAGAGGAAGCTATTTTTTTCTGTGTCTCTTATATAAACGTTGTCTTTTGGTAATACACATCTTTAAAAAATGAGGAGTAAAGAAAGCCCTTAAAAACACTTAAAAAATAAAATGACACTTTCCCAAGGAATATTATAAGTTTCAGTCTCCAGACTTTGAAGCTCTCTTATGGGGCATTTTTGTACAAAGATCTTCAAATAACAGCCCTCTTAAAAGCTGTCTGTCTTTGACAGTTCTAGTTTACCAATCCACGATTACTTGTCATATCTTGTTTTCAGTGTTCATGTGTAAAATGATAACCCCTTTTTCCCTTCTTACAGCTCTCCTCTGAAAAGAAGTCTTTATGATGAGGTTCTCTCCTCTAGACAGAACTTCAAGTCTTCCAGGATTTCACAGAACTGGAGAACCTCTGTGGATCTTGGATATCCCCTTTGCCAAGCCTCATATACCCCAGGTAAGGAAACTGAAGTGTGTTTCAAGTCAGCTCCCTCCACTTACTTGTACCTTCTGAGTGATCATGCCAAGTTTAGAACTCAGGTTAACTGCCCTGCTCTTGGCTACCCCAGAGCTGATAGTCTCTTTTCCTAATTTCAGAAGATGAAGACAGCAATCCTTTGACAGCTTGCTGTAGTTCTGGTTCACGAATATTTACTTTTCCTCAATTCTTTTGAAAATCCACTACGACCAGTGGGAAAGAGTTTCACTTTATAAAATACTGCAGCATCTTAGGTCCTTTGCGTTTGCTTTTTACATATTGTTGTCTTCCTGTATCCATGATGAAGTGTACCTTTGTTTAAGAGGAAAAGTAGCCATTGTATCCACTTTTTCCCTTTGTATGTGGGAAGAAGATTTGGTATGTGAAATACTGTTCGAAGTCAGCATCAGCCTTGTGGTAGGGGAATCGCCTCCTGGCAACCTCAGCTACCCTTAGGGAGTAAAAGATGTTGAGCTTAATACAGACTCTCTAAACCAAGGCTCCCCAACTTGCAGGATCTAATGCCTGATGATCTTAGGTGGAGCTGATGTAACAATAATACCAGAAATAAAATGTATAGTAAATGTAATGTACGTGAAAGTGAAGTTGCTCAGTCATGTCAGACTCTTTGCAGCCCCATGAAAGGTAGCCTGCAGGCTTCTCCCATGGGCTCTTCCAGGTGAGAATATTGGAGTGGGTATCATTTCCTTCTCCAGGGGATCTTCCCCATCCAGGGATTGAACCCAGGTCTCCTGCACTGCAGGCAGACTCTTCACCATCTGAGCCCCCAGGGAATCCTGAAACCACTCCCCCCACCCGTCTAACCCACCCTCTGGTTGTGAAAAAATTGTCTTCCACAAAACCGGTCCCTGGTGCCAAAAAGGTTGGGGCCACTGCACTGAACTGGTTGAGGGCATCTGAATAGACTCGCCTGAGTTACTGACGGTGAGATTACTGCCGTATCAACACAGGGTTTTAGAATTTCAGTGGCGTTTATTCTGTCAACTGTTTCTTTTGGCGGACAAAGAATCAATGGTTGTATTTGTCAGTGCTTTTTACTGGTTGCAGTTGATAGAAGTTTAGACCTAATCTGAACGTATATCTTAATCAAGCTGGCTCAACCTCAAAAAAAGGGAGTCTAAGAGCTGTTTTGGCTCTTGTAAGTTTAGATGATAGATTCAGGGGCTTGGATGATGCCATCAGTCTCCCCTCTCTCTGTCTTCTCCCCTCCCCTTGGTTTTCCTTCTTTAGCTCTCCATATTGCCAGCCAGCTTATGTTCCTTTTTACTCACTCTGGTGGTTTTTCAATCACTAAGTCATGTCTGATGCTTTGCAACCCCGTGGACTGCAGCATGCCCGGCTTCCCTGTCCTTCTCTGTCTCATGTCCATCGAGTCAGTGATGCCATCCAACCACCTCATCCTCTGTTGTCCCCTTATTCTCCTGCCCTCAGTCTTTCCCAGCATCAAGGTCTTTTCCACTGAGTTGGCTGTTTGCATCAGGTGGCCAAAGTATTGGAGATTCAGCACCAGTCCTTCCAAAGAATACTCACGGTTGATTTGCCTTAGGATGGACTGGTTTGATCTTGCAGTCCAAGGGACTCTCTAGAGTCTTCTCCAGCACCACAGTTCAAAAGCGTCAGTTCTTCGGTGCTCAGCCTTCTTTATGGCTCAGCTCTCACGTCCGCACATGACTGCTGTTGGCCTTGTTTAAATTGGAAATCTTGGCTCATGTTGGCCCTGTGTGCTCTTAAGTACGAGCATGCCATCTGGTGCATTCAGGTCCCCTCCCTGCTGCCTTGAAGCTGCTGAGAGAGTTAGATGGCAGTCCCACCGAAAGCTCAAGGGCAGAAGAGTGGCCAGGGAGAGGAACTGTTACTGAACTAGGGGCTGGATGCTTGGAAGAAACTAATAATAATAGTTAAAAATAATAACATCACTATCCAACAGTTACTGATGTCTCACTTCAATATGCCAGAAAGTTTTCTAAGTGTTTAATAGCTAATAACTTATTTGATTCTCAAAACAGTATGAGGTACATATATACATATGACTTCCATTTTTATCAATAGATGAAGAAGATTAATCACAAGAGAGATTAGTTGTCCGTCATTATGATTTAGACGCCAAGTGCATTTTTTCCCCCCAAGTATATCTTAATGCCCAGTACCCTTTCAACTGACATTCATTAAATCAATATTTGCTCACAACTGATTGGGAACATTGGGAAGTGAGAAGATACCACGCTTATCTTTATGGCATATGCAGTCTAAGGGTGTAGTCAAAGGCGTCTTCTATCTAAACACATAGACTGTATCTAAATAATGACCATGTAATTTACAGAAAGAAGTGCTACAAAGCAATCATGCAGGGTGAAGGACTGTGATATGGAGATAGCTAATGTATTCTCTTTTGGTTGTTCAAAAGAGCTGTATTAAAATTTCTTTATCACAAGGAAAATTAGTTCAAATGACAGTGATTGTTCAGTGAGGAAGGCTCAGTTGTCCCAAACCTTAGAAGTCTTTTCTCCCACGTGAATTGGATCTTGCCAAGGCTGGAGAAAGGAGGTGGGTAGAGAGGTGGGAATTCTTAAAGAATGTGTGTGGAATAAATGAATAACAAATAATTCAAATGTTGATGGAAAAAAACCATTTGGATTAGTTCTCATTTTGATTTTTTCTTTCTGATTTAAAACAAACTGCACTTAAAACACCAACCGAGAAAACAGCAAAAGTTGCTTGTCATAAACTATAAATAATGTTTCTTTGTTTCAGATTGGTGCAGGTATATGAGAATATTTCTTTAATTTTAAACTAGATATTCATAGCATCAAATTTGAGATTTAACTCCTGCTTCTTTTAGGGTTTCATTTGAAACCTTGATATTAGCCTTTTCCCAGTTAAAACACTTGAAGCCTTTGGCTCATTAATGAGGTCCATAAACCATAGATGCTTCTTCCTCCGCAACACCCCGCCCCACCCTGCCCCATTTGGCAACTTAAATTTCCCACTAGTTAAAAAAAAAGTTAATTTGTATTAACAACCAGTTTCACAAGAGGCTGATTATTCAAAAATGGGCTTGGACTCTAACCAGAAAACTTAGAGTGCTTGCTACTTAGAGATCAACAAAGTAGTAGAAAGCAAAAATACCAACTGAATCTGAAAATCAAAATATAAAGCATATTGAAAAATCTTCTGGAGGATAGAAAGGCCATCTTATCCATTTTATGTCTTTATCAAAGTGTCTGAATAATGCCTCCAATGCACAGCTTACCCCAGCTACACAGACATGCTTTTCTTGGTGCACAGAGAGCCATTAAATCTGTCAGAGACTAAAGGAGATTACTTCGCATTTCTTGGAAAAATTGACTTGGAAGGTCATTGAAGGCTAATGCACTTGGGCAATTATAGTGGGGAGTTTACAAATCACTCAGCAGTTATGTTTTAACCAGAAACAAGAAATGAAGAAATCGAAGGATTGGGGTCTGCTAGATCTGTAGTTGTGACTTTCTGAACATGTGTGTGTGTGTGTGTGTGTGTGTGTGTGTGTGTGTGTGTATGATCAGCGTGTGTGTGAATGATCAGTGTGTGTGTGTGTGTCTTCCTTTTTATTCTTCCTGATAAATGGCTAGAGATACAGAATAACCTGAAATAATTGCGGTAAGGTAGCAGTCACTATTCACTTGTCTCCATCTGCTGCATTAATTCTGATCAGATACAAACCCACTGAATAGACAGCAGTTGACAGATAGGAGTGAATGTTTTGTGTGTGTGTTTTGCTTTTCTTTTCCCCATCATATTTCCAGGGTTGTAAGTTTAAAGATAACGCTCAGTCGAATTACGGAAATGTGTTCCTATAGGAGAAAATTTGAGCATGTCTCTAAGGGGTTCAGATTCTCTCATTTCTAAAGCCTAGAGATGTTACTTTTGCTTTCTGAAACATTGTAACTGGGGAACAGGAAGCCTGAAAGTTCAGGAATGTTTCCTTGTTTATTTTTCTCTTGATGCACAAGACAGAATAAAAGAATAATATATAATCTCTGGTCCTTTTTCTTCTTCATTTGATCTTTGTCTCCATTGTGAAACAAGAATATAATAAAAATGAGAAATTAATTTGACATCCAAAGAACCCTAAATTATGAGGGTGTAATTCTGAAACAGCAGTGAATATACATTCATGTGGACACTGCTCTCTGAGAGGTGGTTTTGTTTTGGAACCTGAGTATAATTATTGCTTATCCAGGGCAGGAACTGGGTCATTCTTCTCCCAAATGCCTAGATTGGAGCCTAGAATATCTTAAACAAGGTACCAGGACCTAAGATGATACAGCGCTTCCTCCCATGTGCCTGGAGGGCGTCCCTGGTCGCTCTGCAGTAAAGAACCCACCTGCAAGGTAGGAGACGTGGCGGGAGCCGCGGGTTCAATCCCTGGGTGGGGAAGGTCCCCTGGAGAAGGGAATGGCTCGCCACGCCAGCATTCTTGCCTGGAAAATCCCATGGCTGAGGAGCCTGGCGGGCTGTAGCCCATGGGGCTGCAAAAGAGTCAGACACAGAACTTAGCGACTAGACAGCAACAGCGGCTCTGTGCCAGGCAGTGCTTGAAGCGCTGACACGTGTGATTCCTTCACTCCTTTAGAAGTTGCTTCTTTGCCGCGGGCGCCCTGCCCGGCAGCTGCCCGCCTGAACTCCCTGGCAGCGCATAGGCAGCCTGCCATCTCAGCCTGGGCTCACGTACCGCTCCTCTCTCTGGTTTCTCCCCCGGGAAGCTTGCTGGAGCAGAAGGATGCACAGCCCTGGAGCAGCGGCCGGCAGGAGACCCCGGGTAACTGGAGGAGCCTCCTCCGCCCGCCGTGGGATGAAGCTGAAGCCTGTTTTAAGCGAGTTCACAAAGGCCCTCTGGGGACTTCGCTCACAGGCCTGTGGGCAGAACTTGCTCTACGCCTCCTGTTCATTGCTTTTCCCCTTCCCTGGCCTGTTCTTCACGTCCTCTCTCACTGACTTCCCGGGAGGAGCTCCAGACAGTCTGCCAGCGCTCACGGCGTCTTTGAGTCCACCTGTGGGTCTACCAAAGTTAGATATTCTTGCTCGTATAATTTTGTGACCTGAATGAATGGACAAATGAATGAACTTGAGATACCTAACTCTTCCAGGCCAACCAGAAAGTGTTCAATTTTTCATAGATTCTGCCTTTAAGTTAATGTACTCAGGCAGCAATGCAGCTGCAGTTGTTAATGAAGCAGTACGGAGTTACGCTTAAGCAGAGACACAGGAAGGAATAAATTAACTGAATACAAAACAATCACTGGAAAGATCGGGTTAGTTTAACATAGTTTGAGTCCAGCTGAGCTCCCGCTGAACACTGGCTCCAGATACCTTCCAGCTACGTTTTTCTATACATCCCTATTATCAAGAATGGTTTAGGACAAAGTAAGACTTTACTGTGAAGTGATGGATAATTGAGAGAAACCATTAGGAAGATTATTTTGATTCCTTTGAAGTATATTGAAAATGACCCATGAACTGGATATGTTAATGATAACATTTATTTCTTGCTTTTGTACTTTGGGCTAAGGCCAAGGGAAAGTGTTGATTATTGATGGTGTATTACTGATTATTGGTTTCATGCATTTATTATTGTGAGATTAGCAATAACCTTACTTAGTTTATTCTGCTTCCAGAACTAAATTGGTGATTCTAATAGTTGTTTTGGTTCTGTCAGCATATGAAAACAACAATAACAGCCATCAGAAATTATGTAGGCTGACCAGTAATTGTAGTTTATTGAGGATCTCTATGTGTCAGATATTGTTCTAGACATATGTTGTGTTAGTTACCATAACGCACTGAGGAAGTTTCTGTCCTGATTTTCAGTTCAGTTGCTCAGTCGTGTCTTACTCTTTGTGACCCCATGGACTGCAGCACGCCAGGCCTCCCTGTCCATCACCAGCTTCCAGAGTTTACTGAAACTCATGTCCACTGGGTTGGTGATGCCATCCAACCATCTCATCCTCTGTCGTCCCCTTCTCCTCCCCCCCTCAATCTTTCCCAGCATCAGGGTGTTTTCAAGTCAGTTCTTCGCATCAGGTGGCCAATGCATTGGCGTTTCTGCTTCATCATCAGTCCTTTCAGTGAATATTCAGGACTGATTTCCTTTAGGATTGACTGGTTGGATCTCCCTGCAGTCTGAGGGACTCTCAAGAGTCTTCTCCAGCACCACAGTTCAAAAGCATCAATTTTTGGTGCTCAGTTTTCTTCACAGTCCAACTCTCACATCCGTACATGACCACTGGAGAAACCATAACCTTGACTAGATGGACCTTTGTTGGCAAAGCAATGAATGTCTCTGCTTTTTAATATGCTATCTAGGTTGGTCATAACTTTCCTTCCAAGGAGTAAGCATCTTTTTATTTGAAGGCTGCCATCACCATCTGCAGTGATTTTGGAGCCCAGAAAAATAAAGTCTCTCACTGTTTCTACTGTTTCTCCATCTATTTCCCATGAAGTGATGGGACTGGGTGCCATGATCTTAGTTTTCTGAATGTTGAGCATTAAGCCAACTTTTTCATTCTCTTTCACTTTCATCAAGAGGCTCTTTAGTTCTTCTTCACTTTCTGCCATTTTACCATTTACCAATTTTATCATTTTACCAATGAGGAAACCGAAGCTCAGAAAAACGTAGTATGACATCTTCAAAAACACCCAGCCTGTGCTCCTTCAGCTAAGTGTTAAGCTGCGGGAAAGCCAGTCTCAGGAAGTGTCAGATCTCACCCAGCACTTACTCGCGCTGCTGCTGCTCGGTCCAACGCTGACCCCGTGGGCTGCTCCTGGACCACCCTGGACCGCCCGTGGACCACCCGTGAAGCCCGTGGACCGCACGTGAAGCCCGTGGACCGCCTGTGAAGCCCGTGGAGCCCGTGAAGCCCGTGCTCGTTGCCCTTCCCAGGTCCTAAGCGCAGATGAGAATTCAGAGACGGTGTGTGGAGCCGAGGTACAGCTTTGAGTCCAGAAGCGGCAGTGAGATCGTGGTGTTAACTTGATTAAAATCCTAATATCCTTTCTTAAAAAACAAACAAACAGATATTCTTTTATTTTTTTCACAATGAAATCCAGGTTTCTTAACTTAGTTCATAAGTTCTACTGACATCTGACATCTGTTTACTTTTTCAGCGCTTTATCTCAATCAGTCATCCCTCTTTATCCATGGTTTTATAACCAGGAAGGGTTAACTTTGACCCCGTGCTAAATCTGTTTCTTTGACTTTAACCCTTGTTTTTGCCATTTTTGTTATTATACATGCTAAATCACTTCAGTCGTGTCTGACTCTTTGCCACATCATGACTGTAACCCTCCAGGCTCCTCTGTCCTTGGGATTATCCAGGCAAGAGTACTGGAGTGAGTTGCCAGGCCCTCCTCCAGGGGATCTTCCCAGCCCAGGGGTGGAGCCCGCGTCCCTTCCGTCTCCAGCGTTAGCAGGAGTGTTCTTTACCACTTTCGTCACCTGGGAAGCCCAGAGACGCCTGCCCGCTTGGCCTGGCCCTGACGCTGAAGCCCGTGCGTCAGCTCCCGGGGCACCAGAGCTGATGACCGACACCCTTCAGTCCCCTGTGCAGGGGTGGCGCTGCCTGTAGCCTGGCTCAGAGACGCACGTTTGGAGGGCCGGAATCACAGCGGGCTACCGCATCCTTGTTCATCGATGTGGCAGGAGATACTCCATTTCACGCCACCTGTGAAATGACTGTAAGAGAAAGGAGTTAACCCATCCCCCGCCTGATACTCGCTGTTCTAGGAGACGTTGACAAAAGCGGCGTGGTCTTCACCTTGCTTTCTCCCCTTCCCCGTCTCTGGTCCATAGAGCGGCCTGGTGCCTCGGCCCCAACCTGGCATCTAGGCCCCAGCCTGGCATCTAGGCCCCAGCCTGGCACCTCGGCCACAGCCTGGCGCCTCGGCCCCAGCCTGGCACCTCGGCCCCAGCGAGACGGTCAGCTTGGGACTTTAGTTTGCCACCTCCTCGGCCAGCTGGCTCTCCAAACAAAGTCATATTTCTTGCGTCAGCACCTCGTCTCTTAGATTTATTGGCCTGTCGTGCGACCAGCAGTGCAAGCTTGGACCTGGTGGCGGTTTCACTGTCTGTGGCCTCAGTTACCTGAGACTGACTATGGCCGGAAAGTACTAAGTGGAAAACTCTAGAAATTAGCAGTGTATGACTTCAGAGCTGCACGCCATTCTGAGTGGTGTGTTGAATCTCACACTGTCCCATTCTACCCAACCTAGGATGGGCATCACCCCTCTGTTCAGCATATCCACGCTGTACGTGCACCCCCCTGTTGCTGTGGGAGGAAATACAGAGTGTGTGTGTGTGGGGTTTGGTACTGTCCCTGGTTCCAGGCATCCACTGGGGGTCTTGGAACATTTCCCCCAGGAGTCAGAGGGGAACTACTGTCCTGTCTCCTTGGCAGCCAAACTGAATTTCTTTTAGTTCCCCCAAAAGCACAAGGCACATTTCACCTCTGGACTTGGACGATGTTGTTCTTACTGTCTCAGATCTTTTCCCCACTACTATTATTCCTTGCCTAGCTGGATCTTTTATTATGATTATTTATTTATTTGCACTCAGGCCCTGCCGGGAGCCGTTATGGGGGGTCCCGCTCGTGACGAGGGCATGAAGAAAATACCGGGCAGGCAAGGCCATCCGAGACCCCATCCATGACGAGGTCATGAGGAAAAAACCTGACAGGCAAGGCCGTCTAGGATAAGGGACCGTCCAGGTTGGCCTCGGCCTCTACCCCACCCTGTATCCTCCCCCCTTTTCTGCTCTTGTTCTTGTTTGCCCTGCTGCGGATTCTTGTGTTGCCTGCCGAGAGCTCTCCTGCTCCTCTTTCACTGAATGAGGACCAACTTAAAACCCTAATTAATAAATCTCCTGGACGCTTGAACCCTATGAAGGGGCCAAAGATGAATGAAATGCTTCCATTCAAACATTTTGCTGGCATTCTGGCTTGTTTGATAAATGTGTAATCTCATTGCACAAAATGCTCTTGATTGTTCTAAACATCCTAAACACAGTACGCTAACAAAAGAAACTATTAAGCATAGGCCCCTTCATGGGGTGAAAAAAGCTCCACAAATATGATAACCACAAATGTGCCTAATAGAAAATACTTTAGATAGAGATTAGCTGGCGACTTCTTGCAGGTGGTTAACTTTTAGACTAAGAGCCTGTTTTGTGCTATATCTGCTGTTTCTGCAGTCCTTCGCATTTCTGTTCTGTAAAAATGTAATCCTATCTAGTTCCCATAGAGATGACGCTTATTAGAAAGAAAATAGATTAATTATAAGAAAAACAGGGTCGGCTACTGAAGTTGCTTAAGTCACACCAGGTGCAAGCCATAAAATGTTAGCAGGCCTGAAGGCCAAATGATAAGAAAGACTCTTGTGAATGAAGAAGTATGTGGGTGACGTCCCGTTTCTGTTGAAGGTCAAGTTGCTGTAATGTTTTGAGATGACCTGTGTGTAAGCAATGTGTACTTCCCCCAGAGATGGTGTTAAGGGTATAAAGGGGCCGTGCAAAAATAAACTCCAGACTCAGCCCCGGGCTTTGTCTCACTCTCTCTCTCATTCGCCGACGCCGTTCATCCTGAGGGTTCCCCTGGATCCTGCTGGGGCTGGACCCCAGCAAGGCCCTAATGAAATTTCATTTTCTTGTCAATTTCGATTTCCATCTCAAATCAGCAGGTCTTATTGATAGCACTGATTCCACTGGTGGAAGACCTCTGTGGCTGGGAGATAATGCCAGTCCATCGAATAATCAATGACCAATAAGATTCCCGTGTTTGAGAATGTGAACAGAGACATGGAGTCAGTAACCGAGGAAGTGAAAGGGGGATTGAGGAGATGCAGCTGCAGGACCACAGGCGGAATGGGGAGACTGGGGTGGGGCAGGCAGACAAGAGCAGAGGTGAGAGGTGCCTGTGGGCCTCAGAAGGCTGGAGCCATTGCCTGAGGTTGATGGAATCGTTCAGCAGGAATACATTGACCCTCTCTGTATCTAACCCTTGTTTTAGGGGTTGTACTGCTAAACATATGTAGTCTTGATACTTACTGAGCTTTAATTCTAGATGGGGATCTGTGTGCTTAGTTTCTCAGTCATGTACAACTCTTTGGACTGGAGCGCAGGAGGCTCCTCTGTCCATGGGATTTCCCAGCAAGAATACTGGACTGGGTAGCCATTTCCTTTCCCAGGGGATCTTCCTGATTCAGGGATTGAATCTGTGTCTCCTGCACTGCAGGTAGAATCTTTACCCACTGAGCCATACAGATGCTAAAATACATAAACTGTATAACACATTAGATGGTAGTAAGAGCAGTCCCATCACTTCATGGCAAATAGATGGAGAAATAGTGGAAACAGTGGCTGACTTTATTTTTCTCGGCTTCACAATCACTGCAGGATGGCATTTGCAGCCATGAAATAAAAAGATGCTTACTCCTTGGAAGGAAAGTTATGACTAACCTAGACAGCATATTAAGAAACAGAGACATTACTTTGCCAACAAAGGTCCCTCTAGTCAAGGCTGTGGTTTTTGCAGTGGTCATGTATGAATGTGAGAGTTGGACTGTGAAGAAAGCTGAGCACCGAAGAATTGATGCTTTTGAACTGTGGTGTTGGAGAAGACTCTTGAGAGTCCCTTGGACTGCAAGGAGATCCAACCAGTCCATCCTAAAGGCAGTCAGTCCTGGGTGTTCATTGGAAGGACTGATGTTTGAAGCTGAAACTCCAATACTTTGGCCACCTGATGCAAAGGGCTGACTCATTGGAAAAGAACCTGATGCTGGGAGGGATTGAGGGCGAGAGGAGAAGGGGACGACAGAGGATGAGATGGTTGGATGGCATCACTGACTCGATGGACATAGGTTTGGGTGGACTCTGGGAGTTGGTGATGGACAGGGAGGCCTGGCGTGCTGTGGTCCATGGCGTTGCAAAGAGTCAGACACGACTGAGCAACTGAGCGACTGAACTGAACTGCACTGAAGAGCAGTGAGGGAAAGCAGGAGGAGATATCTGGAAATGGAGGTGATGGCAGTTTTTTTTTTTTTTTTTTTAAAAAGGTTTAAAGTAATTGCTTCACTGTGAAGATGACATTTGAACAAAGGCCCAGAAGGGCTGAGTGAGAGGAATGGGGAAGACAAAACACTTTGTCCTGTGTTGCAGAAATTCTCTTTTGGGAACAGAATGAGTTCTGAGCTAGAATAAAGGCTGCCGGCATTAATACCATCCTCTATAGGGAAGTGGCTTGTTGTTAGAAAATTCATATTTACCCTGTGACGACGAGACATGAAAATGTTTCTGAGGTTTTCCCCTGATCTACAAAATAATGAAAATTTGCTGGCATTTTCTGATGAAGAGCAAAAACTTTAGTTAGGATTTGAACCAGTGGCTCCAGGGACTGGCAATATCATTAAGTCAGATTTAAATCTCCTTAAGCCAGGTGCTTAATCCAGTAAATCCAGTCTTTAGTTTGCTAAGCTACCTTTCTGCTCCTGCTTAGGGAAATGATGTATGTTGGCTCCCAAAGGTTTTCTTTAAGTCAGAGCCAAGTGAAAGTCAGATGCCCCTGCAACCTGCTGTGAATAAGAACATGAATTCTTTGGTTCTGCTGGAATATGATTTTGACAGAAGGCATGACAGAAGAAGAGTTGCCTGGAATCTGATTTGGTTCATGTTGTCATTTTCATACTGATAATTAGGTCTATAATAGTCACTGGTTATGGAGTAGAGGAGAAAGGAAAATCAGTGTACTTACAGATTTTGCTCTTTGGAAATTGTTGTTCATCTAATGTACACCCTGCTCCCCTGACTCTCAGTTTTATGTTTTCTTTTCTAGTATTTATTTATTTATTGAGGCTGAGGTGGGTCGGTTGCTGAGTGGGCTCTCCCCTAGTGAGGTGAACGGGAGCCTTTCGCGTTGTGGGGCTCCTCCTGTGGCGGCGTCTCTCTGAGCAGAGCGCAGGCTCTGGGGCCCGCGGGCATCACTGGTTCTGACCCGTGGGCTCAGCGCTTGCGGCTCCCGGCTCTGGAGCGCCTGCCAGGTGGTGGGGGCGCTCAGGCTTAGCTGTTCCCTGGCGTGTGGGATCTTCCCGGACAAGGGACTGAACTCACACCTCCTGCATTGGCTGCGTTGGCTGGATTCTTACCCGCTGAGCCACCGGGGAACCCCTCAGCTTTCTCGTTTGACTAACACGTGATACATGTGTGTTTGGATTATAGCATAGGAGGGATCACAGACACTTTCAGGGGAACCTGCAGTCAGCATAACTCGGTGAAGCGGTCAGACAGAAGGAAACAGACACTGAAGTGTTACCAAGCCCAAGCTCGCTTTGCTCACCGCATGGCAGGCCAGCGCGTCCACGAGATGAGGTGTTGAGGCAAGAACATGACTTTATTCAGAAAGCCGACTGACTGAGAAGGCGGCAGGCCAGTGTCTCAGAGTGACCATCGTGCCTGGGTCTGCATGCCGGGTTCTTTTACAGTCAGAGAGAGGGAAGCAGTGAGGAGCTGAAGCAAAGGCAGAAGGGGGCGGAGGCAGCGGGGTGTAACGAGAAAGGGAGGGAGAGGGCCGGGGAGGTGAGCTGAAGGGTCTTTGGTCTTCCGTCTCTGGGAGTGGCCAGCTGCGGGAAGGCGCGTGTTAACCTGCAGCTGCTCACAGGTCGGCTCAGCGGTGAAGAATCCGCCTGCCAATGCAGGAGGCCCAGGTTCAATCCCTGGGTTGGGAAGATGCCCTGGAGGAGGAAATGACAACCCAGTCCAGTATTCTTGCCTGGAGAATCCAGCGGGCAGAGGAGCCTGGTGGGCTACAATCCACGGGGTCACAGAAGAGTCAGACACGACTTGGCAACTAAACAGCAGACCCAGGTGGTCAGGGTCAGGTTCTCTCCCTGGGTTGAGCAAAGGCACTTTGGTTTACAGTCAGCCAGAGGAGCAGGGTCCTCTGAGGCAGGCTGTTACCGATGATTATAATAACAAAAGCAGCAACAAAAAAGCAAGCCAAAGAAACAGTTTTCAATACAGAGTCAGAATTGGCTTCTTCTCTGCAACAGAATGGCAAACCGACATCCTCTTTTAAGCCCAGCCGGAGAGTTTAACAAAGCGCCCTGTACCTCACAGTGTGTGCCTGCTGGCCAACTTCAGGATGAGGACAGCGGGATTCTGTTTTCAGTTCCTAAAACCGACCCTCATTAGCTATGTGACTTTGAGATTTCTTAAGCCTTAGTTTCTCCATCTCTGAAGCGGGTGTAATTTCTTGCAGAGTTTAGTTCCACAGGTCCAGTGAGGTGATGCCTTGTCAAATGGTAAGCACAGACCACTGAATGCGTGCTGAGTCGCTCAGTCGTGTCCAACTCTCTGCGACCCCATGGACTGTAGCCCACCAGGCTCCTGGACCATGGGATTCTCCAGCAAGAAGACTGATGTGGGTTTCCACACCTTCCTCCCGGAGATCTTCCCGACTCACGGGTGGAACTCGCATTTCCTGCATTGGCAGACGGGGTCTTTACCACCAGTGCCACCTGGGAAGACCCCTGACCAGTATAGGCACTTAATGAATGATTAGTTTCATTATTTCCATTAAAATCGGTGCTCATTGTTTACAGCACACCATAGGAAAGGTTTGCTCCTTATTGAAAAGTGTACAGTGTCTGGAGTAGACCTTCTGTGCTGATTCTGATTTTATGGGTTTTAGTCTACGACTCTGTAAGCTGTAAATAACCTAAGCAATACAGAATAATTCCTGTCCATTGATATGTAAATGAATTTTGCTCCATTCCCAGTCAAAGCTAGTTTTGGCACCCATTTTTAATTCATTTTAATGTTTTACTTCTTATATATTGTGCTGTTCTGAATTCTCCATTGAACTGGTTTATCTGCCTGCTTTGCTCATTTAACCAATGAATATTAAATAAAATCTGTAATGCAGGCTGATTTTATATTTGTATGCGATTCATGATTTTTTACCTGTTCTATAAAATTTTCCTTTAATGGTATAAAAAACTATTCAAAGGATTGTGAGTGAGAAAAGGAATCCTTGAGACCTGGGAGATCTGACTGAGATGTGGCCTTGCTGGGCACAGAAAACAGATTCAGTAGTAGATGTGGTAGGATTAAGCCCCCAGTGACGGAAACGAAATGTGACTTTAAGGAACCACTCTACCCTGGTGTTGAGGAGTGTGTTCCACTGAGGAGGCCATTCAGTAGATGAGAGTTACTGGATTTTCTTTCCTCCCTCTTTACTTACTTCAGAGTACTAAGCCACTAATTAGGAGAAAAACATTCAATATTCCCAGTAAAATCCTTCTTGACATAAATCTATAAAGTGAGCAGCAGTTAACACTGCAGAAGCAAGTGTTTGTCTGTGTTCCTCCCATCAAGGATCATATGTTAATAATTTTGTCATTCTTTGCCACATAGGACCTAAAATATATTAGGGGTGAGGTATCTATTTACTGAATAAATGCAGAAATACACTAATTTGTCTGGTAAAAGCAAATGCTTTACTAATTAGAATTTGGTTGCCAATAATATGAACACAACTTAAAATATGTTCATGAGTGTATTGTCAAAGAAAAAATAATATTCATGACACTTGTTAGCGATGATCAGGAAGACATCCAAGGGGTCTGACGGATGGGTGTGGGAACCACAGCAAAGCGGTCTTGGCAGGGAAGATGGACTCGACTCCAGATACACTGTGGCAAAGTGAGAACTTACAGCCTGGGAGCAGGGCGGGGACCGGATGAGAAATCACTAAGAGGAGGCGCCAGGGAAGAGGGAGCAGTGGTCATCGTTGTGGTTCAACCACTAAGTCACGTCCGACTCTGCGACTCCATGGACTGTAGCATGCCAGGCTCCTCTGTCTCCGCTATCTCCGTGAGTTTGTTCTGATTCATGTCCATTGAGTCGGTGATGCCATCCAACCATCTCATCCTCTGTCATCCCCTTCTCCTCCTGCCCTCAATCTTTTCCAGCATCAGGGGCTTTTCCAGTGAGTCGACTTTCCCATCAGGTGGCCAAAGGATTGGAGTTTCAGCTTTAGCGTCAGTCCTTCCAGTGAATATTCAGGGTTGATCTCCTTTAGGATGGACTGGTTGGATCTCCTTGCACTCCAAGGGACTCTCAAGAGTTATCTCCAACACCATGATTTGAAAGCATCAGTTCTTCAACACTCCCTTCTTGATGGTCCAACTCTCACATCTGTACATGCCTACTGGAAAAGTTATAACTTTGACTAAGGGGTAAGGGAGGGATTCTCTGTGGCAGGCCAGGGTGATCAGACCTCGCCCGGGGGACAGTGGAGGGTGAAGGACTGGTGAGAGACGCAGGTGGGACGGTGATTAGATTGGGCAGATGGGGAATTCTGGCTGGACTGACTTAGCAGGATTTTTACTAATTGGAAAATGCAGAGAGGAACACGAAAACCCAAAAGTCAGGCCTAATTTAAAGAAGCTCAGGAGAGCCTGATGAAAGTCTGGCCTTGGAGAGAATCTGTCAACACAGCTTTAAAAGTCCGGGCTCAGTTCTATTCCAGGGTTCACATCATTTCATCTTGGTTAAATTTCCTCCCTCTCTCTAATCTCCTCTACATTTCGCGATTCTGCTTTGCTCTTGGGCAGCGTCATTTTCAAGCAGCTTCACTCTGGTGGCAGCAAGTGTTGCTCTGTCCCCAAAGCTTGTGCACTTTAATGGCTCCTTGCTCTGTGTGACGCTCCCTCAGGACTGCCCGCAAGGGGAGACGCAGGTCAGTTCAGTCCAGTTGCTCAGTCGTGTCCGACTCTTTGTGACCGCATGGACTGCAGCACGCCAGGCCTCCCTGTCCATCTACAACTCCTGGAGCTTGCTCAAACTCACGTCCATTGAGTCGCTGATGCCATCCAACCATCTCATCCTCTGTCGCCCCCTTTTCCTCCTGCCTTCAATCTTTCCCAGCATCAGGGTCTTTTCAGATGAATCAGTTCATCACATCAGGTGGCCAAAGTATTGGAGCTTTAGCTTCAGCATCAGTCCTTCCATTGAACACTGAGGAATGATCTCCTTTAGGATGGACTGGTTGGATCTCCTTGCAGTCCAAGGGACTCTCAAGAGTCTTCTCTAACACCACAGTCCAAAAGCATCAATTCTTTGGCGCTCAGCTTTCTTTGTAGTCCAGCTTTCACATTTATACAAGACCACTGGAGAAACCATAGCCTTGACCAGACAGACCTTTGTTGGCAAAGTAATGTCTCTACTTTTTAATATGCTGTCTAGGTTGATCATAACTTTTCTTCCAAGGGGTAAGCGTCTTTTAATTTAATGGCTTCAGTCACCATCTGCAGTGATTTTGGAGTCCCCAAAAATAAAGTCAGCCACTGTTTCCCTATCTATTTGCCATCAAGTGATGGGACCAGATGTCATGACCTTAGTTTTCTGACTCAGGAGAGGGTCAAAACAAAAATGTATGTGAAACTCGTAGTTTCCAGGGGAGATGTCACCACCCAGGCTCACAGGGGAGATGCCACAATTTTGTCAGGTTTCAGAACGGGCTTCCCAGTTGACTCAATGGTAAAGAATCTGCTTGTCAATGCAGGAGATGCAAGAGATGCAGGTTTGATCAGGAAAATCCCCTGGAGAAGGAAATGGGAACCCACTCCGGTATTCTTGCCTGGAAAACTCCACGGACGTAGGAGCCTGGCTAGGCTACAGTGCATAGGGTTGCACAGAGTCGTGACTGGGTGACTGAACACACACACACACCAGTGACAGGAGTAGAAAGCCCAGGGGAGGGCCGTCACTGCGTTTCTGCAGGAAAGGCGAAGCTGGGCAAATTAGAGAGTGTAGTCTGGCTGGTGCGAGTCCGTTCAGTGGGCTCTGGGCTGCAGGGGTGGTCCTGCTTCCTTGGCACCTGGCCCCAGGGTGAATTAGGCAGAGGCATGCTGCTCGCTCCTGGGATGTGTGGCTCTGGTCTGGTTCATAGGACAGAGGAGTGCTCTGGCCTGGCCCTTTGCTCTAAGGATCAGCCAGCCCAGGGAGGGGACTCTCCCCCCGGCAGAAAGGTTTTGTCAGGCGTTGAAAACTGGGGGCAAAAAGTCAAAATATAATATGTAGAAAATTTAAAAAGTGTATAAACAATACACTGCCTTATATTATTTTGCTATTCGGATCTTGATATATTTTTGTGTAAGAATGGAGGCGAGAGTAACAAGGGAAGTGTTAGGGGAAGCACACGACTGAAACCGCCCACCCTGGCCAGGCACCACAGTGACCACTCGCACGAGCTCTTTCACGACAGGAGGTCCGGTGAGGAGCAGGGAACTAATAAGCCTCACAACCGCAAGAGATCGGGAAGGGTCAAAAGGAGACACCGCATGTCCGACCACCTCCCAGAATCCTCCTTCTGGCCTCCATCTTGGCTGAGCAAGGCCTGCACCACCAGGAAGGACTCTGAGTCAGAATGATTGGTGGAGGACAAACCAGAAACTCATCCCATCACCATAAACCCTGAGCCTGCGAGCCACGTGGCAGAGCCGTCCTCCTGGGCTCCCTCACCCTCCCGCTCTCCACTCGGCGCCCTTTCCCCATAAAATCTCTTGCTTTGTCAGCGCGTGCCTCCTCGGACAATTCATTTCTGAGTGTTAGACAGGAGTCCAGTTTCGGGCCCTGGAAGGGGTCCCTCTTCCTGCAACGAAAGGAGGTGGGAAGGGAAGGAGGGTGAGTCAGGCTTGTTAAACTTTCTAATAGATGCAGAACACATGGGATCTGTACTTCCTTGTAAAACCGCTCCAAAATGCAGGTTATGAATCTCAGATGACTGCAAAAATGCCTTTTAAAATTGCAAAAGTCTTGGGCTACAGGTAGAACTTTTTCTCAAGGACATTCATTGGTACTCTGGTTAGAAAAATGTTATAACTGTGACCCCCAAAATGTTGACTTTTATTGAAAGATTCGTTGTAATGATGATATTGTGGGGATTAGCCTTGCATCTCTGTTGGTTCCAGTCTGACATCCTCATATTTCTGCTTAGATTGGACCAGTGCAAATGAGATAGTGCCTGAGAACATGTCCCCTTCCAGGGAAGAGAAAATTCTCACCCTGGGCTTCAAAGATCATATTGGCTGTTTTCAAATGGTGTCAGTCTTCAGCAGTTCCAGTTCATTTTCTGCCCCACTGCAAGAACTTGCCCAAAATACTCTTTGGTGAATGGTAATATGATTCAAATGACATCTAATCAGAGTATTCTTGTAATTGATCTGATATTTGCAGGGACTTTTCCTAATCTTTGAGGATGCTTTGTAGCAGGGATGCTGCTGTCTGTTAGAATTAAATATGAGAAATGGAAATATTAGCTTTTCAATAACAACAGATTAAAAATCAGAAATTAGATAGCATGCAAATGATGGTTCCTTTTTAATTTATTTCTTTGAAAGAAAGATTTTTATCATGGTGCAAGCAAATAAAAACTTGAATATGTAATTAAGCACATTATGTAAAACTAGCCTGTCTTTCCAAATTGTTTCCTCTTAATGAATTGCAAACAAGTGTATTTGCTTAGAGTATTTGGCCTGAAAAGTTTAAAATAAGAATTGCACAGTTTTTCTCCCTGGTTCTTGAAAGTCCAAGTGAAGATTCTTACTGCACACACAGGAAAGAAGATGTAGAAGCTTGGTTGAAATTTGCACTTTGTCTTATTAATTATTTCTTTTGTCTAGAAAGTGTGGGCATGCTAAGTTGCTTCAGTCATGTCCAATTCTTTGTGACTCTATGGACTGTAGCCCACCAGGCTCCTCTCTCCGTAGGATTCTCCAGGCAAGAATACGGGAATGGGTTGCTGTGCCCTCCTCAGGGGATCTTGGCCATCCAGGGACTGAACCTGGGTCTCCTGCAGCTCCTGCATCGGGCAGGCAGGTTCTTTACCACTAGCATCACCTGGGGTGGACGTTTAAACCTTCATTTACTTTCCAAATTATCTTCATGTCAGGTTTTCTTTTTTTTCTTTTTTTTAAATCTTTTTTCCTCTCTGTGATGTTGGAAATGAGATGGAGCTCAAGTTGGCTTGAGGCAATCATCTCAATAGGTTGAATGGGAAGAAAAATCATTTTCCCTGTACTCTTCTTGGTTCTTTGCTGAGAACCTCCCTGTAATAAACGACAGATTAACAGGAAAGAGAACAAACAGAAGTTTAATATCATGCACACCTTCTGTATACGTGGGAGACACCCAGGAAAACTGAGTAACCCCCACAAACGGCCCAAGCAACCACCTTAAATACCATCTCCAGCCAAAGTCAAAGGAAGGTGTTGAAGTTGGGGTTGGGGCAGTTATGGGAGGTGGCCAGGAAAAGCCTAGCAAACAAGGGTAAGGTTGTTATGCAGCTTCAAGTCCTTGCCTTCTCCATTGGCGAGTTTCTAGAGATTTAGAGCATCTTCCTCTTTCTAAGAGAGAGAGAGAGATCCTTTCAAATGGAGACTTCTCATATATGTAAATGTATCTTTGCTGTTGTCTAGTAACTAAATAGTTTCCAAATCTTTGCAGCTTCATGAGCTGCAGCATGACGCTCCTCCTCTGTCCTCTACATCTCTCAAGAGTTTGCTCAAATTCATGTCCATTGAGAGGTGATGCTATCTGACCATCTCATCCTCTGCTATCCTGTCTCCTTTTGTCTTCAGTCTTTCTCTTACAAAATGTCTCTTACAAAAGAGTAATTTCTACTTGGTTTTCAGAGATTCTTCTGTGTTTGCTGTTTCTTAAAAATAATCAGCCTGCAACAATCCTTATGCCAAATAGGCATACTTTAGGGTGAAAAAGTCTGCTCCCCTTCAAGGGACATGTCTTGGATTATAGGTAGACGGAAAGGTGGTAAAGAAACCCCCTGCCAATGCAGGAGACGCAGGAGATGAGGGTTCAGTCCTTGGGTCGGGAAGATCCCCAGGAGGAGGGCTTGGCAACCCGCTCCAGTATTCTTGCCTGGGAAATCCTGTGGACCGAGGAGCCTGGCGGGCTGCAGTCATAGGGTCACAAAGAGTCAGACGTGATTGAAGTGACTGAGCATGCGTGCACAGACTCACTTCGGATACCCTGACCTCACCTCCTGTTGTTTGCTCCCATGTTTAATAGTGTCTGGAAAGAGGTGGTTCTGGCTTACTTAAAGAGAGAGGAGGAGGAAGCTGGTAGACAGACAGACACAGAGGCACACAAACATACAGAGTTAGAGCAAGGCAAAATGAGAAAAACAGGGACAAACAGGAGAGAGGTGGAGGAAGGGAAGAGGAGGCACAGGGAAAGGAAGGAAGTGTGTGTATATATAGAGAGACAGAGGTTAGGATCGACAGGAGGAGAGATGCGATGACTGAGCCAAGGAGGGAAGATGGGAGCATATACTGGGGGAGGATACAGTGTTAAAATAAGTAAAACATTAATAAACAGAAACCCCAATTAAATAGAGCCAGGAGACCTGAAAGGGGAGCGCTCACTCCCCACAAACATAGCAGAAACTAAGAGGAAGAAGAAAGACTATTTTTCCTGGTGAGCCAATAAAAACTATGGACCCTGTTTACTATACCCTCCTGACTTCCTTTTATTCCCTCATAAAAGCTTTCTTCTTTCCTTGCTGTGGGGGTTTCCCCTTGGCTCACCATAGCTGCCAACCCCAAATTGCAATTCTTGGCTGAGCCAGAATAAACCCAACTTTGCTAAGGAAGTATTAGTATCTGGCAGTCTGTTTGTATTAGGTCAACAGAGACAGGCTCAGACTGCAGCCACTTTGGCTAAACCCCACTTTAGCAAACCAAAAGTTAATATCTAAGCTAATTGCAGTTTCAGCTTCTCCCACAAGCAGAATTTTAAACCAGTGGGTCGGGAATTTCCTGATCAACACTAGTGAGGTCATCTGCCTGATAGACCCCAGGAACTTCCTTCAATAGTAGGTGACCTTGTCTGAAATAATCCTTTCTTTTGTTTGTGATTTCCTTGTTCCACCCACTTTCTGCCTTCAAAAACCCTTTTTATTGGTATGAAAATCTTTTTAAAGCTAAATAAGCCTCCTGCCAGTTTTATAACTCAGGAATATTTCCTTAAGGACCTGGGAACCATCTCTTTGAAATGTAATCATTTAGGGAAGAGAGGGCCCCTACCCTCTAGCTCCCTGGGAAGGTTGGACCTTAACTTCAGCTGGTACCTGGCTTCAAGTAACAAACCTCTTCAGGTCATAGAGTCATAATAAAGTTATTGTTCTTCCAAAGGCATTGGCAACATCGAGGTGGCCACGCCACTTACCAAGTAACTTTACCAAGTAAACTTACCGCTTACCAAGTAAACAAAGGAGACCCAAGACCAAGCCAGACCAGAAATGAACCTTTCACTGTGGGTGGCTCCTTGGAACACCCTTCTACTCGCTTGATGGGATGCTGGCTAAACCATGAACTGTTGAATAGAGCCAATTCGATCTTCGAGTTTACTGAGTGAATTTTGTTTTTTAACAAGAGAGAGACACTAACAGACATCAAGTAAAGTGGGAACAATACCCCTTCAGGAGAAAATAAGCCTGGCTGTACCTTAAAAAAAAAAAACGAATGAGACAAAACCCTTTCTTCTCTGACTTGTCTGTGAGCTTCGTAAACCGTGACACACTCATGAAGGGCATGGGCTTTTCTTTCCAGGGCCAGAATCAGAAGTAATAAGTATAGAGCCACCTGTATCCTCGCAGGCCCTCCTACCCTCCTCTCCATCTCTGCTGTGGAGGCTGATCTTCCCTCACTTGCGTCTCTTCTCCAGCTCCCGGGTTGGAAACACTGCTGGCTGACTGTGGCCCGTGACTTCGTCTTCTCTGAGAGTCACTTCTTTCCTCTGCTAATGGGAGTGGCGTGGGAACATCACACCCGGTGGCAGTGAGTGAAATCCTGAGTGTGCCTAACTCACGGTTTTATCCCTGGAAAAATGATGACTCAATGTTGGTGTCTTCTTCACGTTGCCTATCTCTCTCCCACTGCATGTATTCTTGTGTCTCTTGTATAGTATTTAGCACAGCTCTGGAATTTTAATGATTTAAAGCTGCAGGGGGCTAATGTTACAAAAGCTTAATCTTAAAAGTGTCTTAATTCAAAGAGATTTGGGGTGAAGGGCAGACAACTTTCAAGTCTGCTGCTTTTCCTACTATCTAACCATCTCTCCTCTGTGACTTCTGATGACGGTACATCTAGTAATGACTTCCCTGTTTAATCTTTTGTTGTTTCTCTAGACTCAACAAATTGATTTTGAATATCTCCCCCATGTCCTCAAATTCCCCTTATAAGAATTCAGTCTTACTGCTATATAAAGTTTGGAAAGCTTAGACTGTCAAGGTGCATTCTAAACTTACTCATAAAATGAGATCATAAGAAGGTTCTCTAAAGAAAACTGTGGCCTTTATTATCATAGGAAGAAGTTGAACTTTGGTGAAGATGGAGAAGCTATTGAAATATTGGGGCTTAGACAGTTCTTGTGAATTGCTCTGTCTACCCAGGTTTGAAACAGGCACCACTCACTAAAATCTCATGGTTTGGTTGATGCTGAGTTACTGATATACTCTCCCAGGGTTCTAGCTGCCTGTGATAGCCTGTGATTTCAGGGTCCTGTGAGCTATGCAGCCAGGGTGATGAACTCTCTCCCTGATAACCTGATAATATGCATTTTGATTTATTGATGATTTTGTGTGTCTTATCTCTTGTACCCAAACTATCAACTCTTTGTGAGTAAATGTTATTTGTTTTTATTGCTTCTGGATTTTCCACAGAACCTAGCAGCTTTCTAAGAGACTATCAGGGATTCAATAAATACTTGTTGATTGACAGCTGATAACATCCTTGCTTTGCGGTCTGGAAGCTATGCATGCAAATGAGTTTTGATGCGCTCTCTGCAGCTCCCCTAAAAATCATACATAATGCTCAGGCCTCTTATGACTGAAGGTATTTTGAAATAGTGCAGTGCTCACCTTGCCATTCTCAGCCTTCATGACAGCCCTGTTATCTGCGCACTCACCTGTATTCAGGATGTATAGCAAGAGGGTGGAGCGCAGGAGTTAGATTTTTGTTTCAACCTTGTGTTTATTGTCCGTTTGATGAACCAAGGGTGTAAATATCTGCAGACTACAGGTAGGTTCCAAAATTCAACACTTTTAGGGAGGAGTTAATGTCTGTCCTATTCATTCTGGTAATTTTCCAAGGATGTTAAACTTGAAGCATTCTCTCTGAAGTTAAGCTAAGTTAAGCTCTGAGAGGATTGATATGCATGTGTTAGAGAGGTCAGGGTCTCTATTGTGAAGCCTGCCTCTGTGTAATGAAAAATCAAATTTAATATTAAAAACATTAGTTCAGTCTCGGCAGAAAACGGAACTCACTCCTCAGCTGTGCTGTCCTGCTCATGTTTAGTGGTAAGACTTGGTGATGAGAGATGTTCTGTAGCCTCACTGGGTGAGTCTTTGATCGCTAAATAGAGCCTTTTGAGAAGCAGCTCTTCTCTAACCACACGCCATGTGTCTGCTCTGATCCTGTCTAAATAAATAGTTTGGGTGCATGGCTGGTGGTGTCCCAATCAGCTTTGTTTATGTAGCTGAGCCATCTTACGGCAGGCACTGGCTCAGAAATTGAATTTTACAGCTTGCATCTTATACTTTGCCACATGGCAGTGACAAAGATCAGGGCCCTTTTTTCCCCATAAGGAGACTACCTCTGCTGGGTTAAACTATTATAATAAATAAGCAATCTGAGATGAATGAGAAGATCAGGGTTAGTGAGGCTTGGAATCAAGTGGGGAAAACGCAGTTGCTGGTGTGGTAGGAAAAACACAAATATGCACATACACATAAACTCTTGCAACCCCACCTTCCTCTGCTTTCTTGACTCACCATCCAAAGATAAAGGAAAGTTACATGCCCAGCTGTATTTGGTTCACAAGGAATTGCTGTGATGATCTAGAAGGGTGGGTTTTGGGGTTAGGAAGGAGGCTCAAGAGGAAGGGGATATATGTATACATATGGCTGATTCATGTTTTATAGCATAAAGGTACATATGTTGTAAAGCAATTATGTGTGCTCAGGCATGTCTGACTCTTTGCACCTCCATGGACTGTAGCCCTGCAGGCTCCTCTGTCCATGGAATTTTCCAGGCAAGAATACTGGAGTGGGTGGTCTTTTTCTACTTCAGGGGATCTTCCCATTCCAGGGATCAGACCCATGTCTTTTGAGTTTCCTGTATTGACAGGAAGATTCTTTACTCCAAGGGTCACCTGGGAACCCCAAAGCAATTATGTTGCCCCCTATTTTTATTTTTATTTGCTTCTAAGAAATAGAGAGCTAATATTACAATTATTTGCTAACACAATCAGCTATATTTGTTTTTTTAAACATTATCCATACAATTGATTTAATATGATCTTTTAATCAAGAGAATAAATATATTATCTTGGTATCATCATGAAATGTTCACTTTCAGAAATGGCCCCTTTGGGAATGGCCACGTAAATATCCATTTGCTATACAAACTGGAGTTCCAAGACATAGTGGCTGGTTGAAAAAATGCAAAAAAAAAAAAAAAACAACCTGATTTATTTGGTTGATTTTGCTTATAGGACTACCAAGATACTGATTTAATTTAAAATTTCAGTAAAGTGACTTGCTGACATCATGGCATCATTTCATACTGGTATGCACTAACTGAATCCTGTTCTGGAATTTCTTCTGGTTCTGCTGTCTTACTCACAGACTGGGGTTATTTCAGCCCTTGAGGGTTACCCCAGTTATTACATTAGAATTGCTCAGGTATTTTACCAGCGTCTGTAAAGGACTGGTTGCTTTGATTACATTTAAAATATGCCTATAAAGGGAATGACTTCAATGTCAACTTTATTGATGGGTTAATCTACCTTTAAAAAATAGGGTACCCAGTAACATTTTTCAAAAACACAGATCTGTGATTTTTAATAGAGGTTGTCTTAGCTTCCGCACTGTGTTGATGTGGTATTTCAGTGATCGGGGCTCAGTTTTCTCAAGTCATTATGGCAGAGAATCTAGCTACCCAGGGTATATGTATTCCAGTTTCAGCAGTTTAATTAGGATACCAGTAAGCCTATGGAGCAGCAGAGAGAAGGGGAGAATGGAGAGGCTGGGAGCGAGAAAATACCCATGCCTTCTAAAGCCTCTTACGCAAGCTGACCATGCTAGAGGATTAGACTTTTTGGATAACTCTTTAATATCTTATATAAACAAAGTTAGTTAGGAAGAGGAAATCAAAACCAAACCCCAAAAACGTAATAATTAAAATCAAGGCAACCTGACAAGTTTGAACATCCATTTCCCTGTCTTTAAGAAGAAAGACCGCAGTCTTGTGTCTACATTTCCACAGAGAGGAAGTTATGCAGGATGGTTCTGAAGGGAGATTTAGGGGAGAGGAATTTTTCTGGGGGATGGGTAGAAAAATGCTGGAATCAGAGTGTTTTAGAAAAATTCCATGTGACTTGGGTCAAAGATGGGTAGGAGGGAGCTGACTATTCTGTGTTAAGAGGGTCTGCACCCAGTGTGGCGTGCTGGTAAAAATTTAACCATTGGCTCCTTGTAGAACCATATGGGCAAAATAGGACTGGATGGGATCATTATAGATGTACTGACATAAAGCACATGTAGTGCCCAGTATATTAATGATAAGAAAATGTACAATACACTTTGTTGTAAATTCCACATGACCAATTGAATCTCCAGAACATTTTCATTAGTTTTTGCTGAACTCTTGTATCTGTAGACAAATTATGATTGTAAATGACCTAGAAGTTTAGTTTCAATATGAATGCTGAGTGATGCTCTTAAAAATATGGAAGTGAAAAGTTGAAGACGTGATGTACTTCACTAGTTTATCAAGGACATGAGAAACTTCTTTGCTGAACTGAATGATAGCTTTGTAAACTGGAAGGAAAATTTCTTGACTTTGACCATGTCTTTCTTTTCTGTACAGTGTGCGTGTGTGCGTGCATTTACGTGTGTGCATGTGTGCACACGTGCGTGTGTCTGTGTGTGTTCGCGTGCATGTGCGTGCGTGTGTGTGTGCGCGCGGGTGCATTGCGTGTTCTTCCCAGTGTAGTGGCGACGGGCCCAGCACGCCCCCGTTTCGTCTGCATGGTTGGTGTGTTTCCCTTCTATCACTTTCTCAGATGTGGAAATCTGCAGGTTTGGGGTCTCCGATTCGTACCCTTGGTAAGCCCCCCTGCTGTCTGCGGTCTCAGACCTCTGGCGTGAGGACGCCGAGGGAGGAACTGGGAGGAGACATGAAGCGGCTTGCTGTCATGTAGCATTTGCGTTGTGCAGATAAAACTGACACAAGTAAGCTTTGCTTAAAGAAAAGTGAAGTATGATAAAATATTAGGTAATGATGATCTTTGTATATTTACTACCTTTGTTTTTAACGTAAAGTTTGTATTATTTAATATTCAATGACATTCATGTTGGGATTCCCTGGTAGCTCAGTGGTAAAGAACCTGCCTGCCAATACAGGAGACATGGGTTCGATCTCTGGGGTCGTGAAGATCCTCTGGAGAAGGAAATGGCAACCCACTCCAGTATGCTTGCCCGGGAAATCTCATGGACAGGAGAAGGCTGGCAGGCTACAGTCCATGTGGTCACAAAAGAGTCGGACATGACTAGTGAGAAAACAACATTCATGTTTAGCAGCCTGCTTGCAAAATTCCCGAAAAGCTAACTGTTAGTTGCTGTAAGCTTGCTCAGGCCCGCTCTGGCACACTGCTGCCCAGGTCCCGTCCCGCAGGGTCCCAGACCCGCACAGGATCCTCTCTGCGGGGTGACTGCCCGGCGCCTGTACCCGAGGTGAAGGCTCCTACACTGGGGCTTGGCTCTAATGTGGCATGGCTGCCTGCTGCAGCCGACCAGATGCGCATCTGAAAGCAGTCTTTCGGTTCAGCACGAGCCTCCCCCAAATGTGCCGCTTTTGTACGAGGGTTATTTTGAGCTAGGCTTCCCTGGTGGCTCAGACAATAAAGAATCTGCCTGCAATGGGGGAGACCTGGGTTTGATCCCTGGGTTGGGAAGATCCCCTGGAGAAGGGAATGGCTACCACTCCAGTATTCTTGCCTGGAGAGTCCCATGGACAGAGGAGCCTGGTGGGCTATAGTGCAGCCTGGGGTTGCAAAGAGTCGGACACGACTGAGCGACTTTCACTTCAGTATTTTGAGTTTAAGGCACTTTAGACCCTGTAGGTCGAGGAGAAACTACTTTCTGTCTCTCCTTTAAATACCTAGAATAGTTTAAATTGGAACTTTTCCTAGAGAAAGAGTAATGACCAGAGGTATATTTCATCCAAGTGGCCTCATCTATAAGGCAGGCTAAACATGGAATTACTAGACGTCAGCTCTGCCCGTCGTCCTGTGAGTGACCTTCCTGTCCTTGGGCGTCCCCAGCTCCATCCCATTCCTGAGCTCAGAATGGCACCTAGACCTCATTTTAACTTTCTGTCTCTGAATCTCTCGTGTGTGTGGTGTTCCCGTACATACAAAATTAAATTGAATATTTTCCTGTTAATTTATCTCACGTCAGCTTACTTCTTTGGCCAGCTAGAAGGGTAAAGGAACATTTTCTTCCTTCCTGACAGCAGTAACTTGGGTCAGTGAAAACCAGAGATCTTCCCTGAGTTTGAATCTGGCCTGTGCGTAACTTGTCACGGCTTCTTTTTTGGTGATTGAGTCCCAGTGACATCTGAGAAGGAAAGGTACCAGCAACTTTAGCGTTGTAATACATACCTATTCAATTGGGGAATGCGTTTCCATTAGAAAAATAAAAATAGCATGATTTTTCTTATACCAAATGTGGCAGTGTAGAATTCATACCCACTAAACTCATTGCAATATTTTAGGCTGAGGATGGCCATTGAATGGAAAACCCTGCCCTGAAAAGGGGAGTGGAGTGAGCACTGTAAGCCTTAAAATAAATCAGCTGAGACTCTGGGTCCTACCACCCAACTCGGAACAATTTCAGCTAAGTTGACTATAAAAAAGATTTCATTGGAGTTGTAATATTGTTTTTATGCCCTGTATATACCTGCTGGCAGATAAAGAACAAAACCTGGAAGCTACATTGAAATGCAGTTGATTAGGAGAGTCATAGATAAGGAAAGGGAGGAATGGAAGGGGCGGAAATGGTTGTTATTACTGTTAATAGAATGTAGCTCTCTTAAATCAAGGCAGGAAGATTGAATCACACTGAAGTATTTATTTCTTCTCAAACATTTTAAATTTTCTAGTTAAAAATGTCACAATTTTAAGAGTCTCAAATATCACAGTGTATCAGTCCTTTATAACTATTTATAGACAATATTCAAATAACACTTACAGTGTCATAAAATTTTTCCATGACTCTTAGGACTCCACTATTTCTACTTAAAGTTCACACTGCTGGACACAGAGCAGTTTTTCACTTACTTTGAAATGTCTCACCATGCTATTAACACACACTTTAAAATTCAGAAGCAATTTTAGAGTAAAATCAGAGGAGCATAAAAACTATGGAAAATCTTGATGCAATGCTAAAACACATTGAAAGTTCAATTGAAATGGTTATTGATTGCCCAAAGTCCCAGATTATTTTATATTATCACAATTGGCTAATTGGATTTAACACTCAAGATTTTTTAAAAAATCCTTTATTCAAGCCAGATTGTGCTTGTTACAAGTGAATTCAGGCATAAATAAGCCCCCTTAATGTTAATTATCTAGTTTGTCCAGTTTAGATGTAGGACATTTAATAGTTTATCCTGCTGTTGACATGTACTCAAAATCTGATCTAGACACTCTAATCATCCAGATCTAAAAGGCTTTGTACCATATTTTAAAACATTTGCTTTTTAATTTACTCAGATTTTTCAACAATTTATTTATTTAGTTGGAAGATAATTGCTTTACAATATTGTGTACATATGGTTTCTGGCATCCATCACATGAACTGGCCACAGGCACACATGTCCCTCCCTCTCAGACCTCCCTCCCGTCCCCGTCCTGCTGTCCAGCGCTCCAGGTGGCACAAAGCACGAGATGGAGCTCCTGCATCATGCAGCCAGTTCCCACCGGCTGTCTGTCTCACAAATGGTCATGTGTATGTTTCCATGCTCCCCTTGCAATGTGTCCCACCCTCACCTTCCCCCTCTGTGTCCACAAGTTAATATAAATTAACATATATAATATAGTAATAGTTGTAAAACACGTTTTTCCTTTGGGACTAATTGTTAGTTGGCACCAAAACTGCAGAGTGAGAGCAGAGAGTTCCTGTGTACCCTTTACCAGCTTCTCAGGATGTTAATATCTCATATAGCTATTGTAGCATTGTCAAAACTGAGAGATGAATTTTGTAATGTTATTAACTAAATTGCAGATTTTACACTGATTTCACCAACTTCTTCATTCATATTCTTGGTCTGCTGTAGAATTCAACCCAGGATCCCACATTGCGCTTAATCATCATGTCTCTTTAGTCTTTTCTGGTCTGTGTAGGCTTCCATTTTTCTTCTTTTTAATGACCTTGCCAGTTTTGAGCAGTGTTGGCTGGGCATTTGAAAACTGTCTCTCAGTTTGGATTACTGATATTTCTTGTGTGTTAAACTGGGATTACGATGTTTTTGGGTGAATTCCGTGGAGGCCATGTGTTCTCTTGACATCCTGTCGGGGTACGGGATATCAGCGTGACTTATCAGTGGCCATGTTGACCTTGACTGCTTGGGTGGGATGGTACCTGCTAGGTTCCTCAGGTGTAAAGTATGTATTTTGCCGTGTCCATCTTCTGTTTTTAGGAAGTGAGTTAGTCAGTCCAGCCTGCACTAGAGGTGGTAGTGGTAATAGGAGGGTTGTTGTTTAGTCACTAAGTTCTGTCCAACTCTTCTATGACCCCGTTGTCTGTAACCCACTAGGCTCCTCTGTCCATGGGAATTTTCAGGGAGCAATAGTGGAGTGGGTGCCATTTGTTTCTCCAGAGGATCATCCTGACCTAGGGATAGAACCCACATCTCCTGTGTCGGCAAGCAAATTTTTTATTTAACCACTGAATCACCTGGGAAGCTCAGTAGGAGAGTTGTTTTTGTTGTTCATTTGCTAAGTCATGTCCAGCTCTTTGAGACCCAATGGACTGCAGCATACCAGGCTTCCCAATCCTTTACTCTCTCTCAGAGTTTGCTGAAACTCATGTCCATTAAGTCAGTGATGCCATCCAACCATTTCATCCTCTGTGGCCCTCTTCTCTTGCCTACAATCTTTCCCAGCATCAGGGCCTTTTCCAGTGAGTCAGTTCTTCGCATCAGGTGGCCAAAGTACTGGAGCTTCAGGTTCAGCATCAGTCCTTGCAATGAATATTCAGGGTTGATTTCCTTTAGGATGGACTGGTTGGATCTCCTTGGTGTAGACGGCGAAGTTAGGAATACTTTAAGGAAGATGTGCTTGTTTTTCCTTGAAAGGAGTTTGTCACTTGTGAAATGATTAAAAGTGATGAAACTCACACTTAGCAATTAAACTTTCACAATTTAAACCTGCTCATCCATTTTAGAAGGAACAGAGACTATAAGAGAAAATTCAGCAGGTGGGATGTTTCCCAATTCTCCATGTGAGGGGCCTCTGAAATCTTATTCTCCTGTTCTCATTACACATCCCATGTACAGTAAGGGTGTACACGTATTTACTCACTTGTATATCCTGTGTATGCACTGCTGAACTAACGTGTACTTTGGGAAGCTCGCATAAAAGTGAATGTAAAGGATGTGCTAAAAGTCAGAATCTAGACAGAATAGCAGTTTCTCATATTTAAATACTTGGTGCGTTCCAAGCATTGTCCTCAACGCTCTTTCCTATTTTAATAAATATGATCCTGACAAAAAGCCTATGAAATCAGAGCTCTGACTGTGCACGTTTCACAGATGAGGACCATCTAGGTGCTTGCCGGGAAGTCCCCACGTGAGCCGGCGGTCGGTGGGAGCTCGTGTGTCAGCGCCGAGCTGCTCAGCAGCTCCTCCAGCTCCCCGCCCACCCCGCTCTGAGGCGTGTGCAGCCACGGCTGAGACCCCCGGTTCCCAGCACGCGCCGGGGAGCCGTTCGGGGCCGGTGCTGGCCGCCGTGTCGCGGCCGGAGCCGGCCTGTCCTGGGTCTGCCCGTGCGGGCTCGCCCGGCCCGCCGCGCCTCTCTCTGTGCCCCTGATGGGGACCCCGTCAGGAAGACCTTGCTCCTCTTTCTTAGCTCCGGGAGCGGCTGGCTCTTGCTGCCGCTGTGTCTGCTGTGAGCCCGCGGGAGGGACTTGTTTGTCCCTTCGTTACTGCCTTCTGTGTGACGGTGACCGCCGGCTAGTTTTACAGTCTGAGCTGGGAATGGGGCAAGGATTGCTTCACACCGTGCTGGGAAAAACCTGCTTCTGTCTGGGATTCAGCATGAAAATGATTTCATTGCGACTCAGCATTGCGGAAGTTCTCTCTGTATCTTGCCTTTGAGTATCTATCTCCCAGGCGACAGTTACTTGGATTACTATTATTGAATCACCTCATGGACAGTAGGCTGTGGGTTGCATAGACTCATGTCATTTTTTTCTGCTTTAAAGAAGGCATGCAGTTTTTGCCTGTAAAAGACAAACATACTGTTGCACACCATTTGGAACATATAGAAAATATAAAAGATTTCAAAAGCACATGTAACTCCTTTCAGCTGGAGATAATTTTATTAACAATTGAACTCAGTTCCTTTCATCCTGATTTCTGTATGAGGAAAATACTTATACATACATATATGTATGCACATATATGTATATGTTTATATGTGTTTAAATTTGCATTAATAGTAAGGTAGGTTGCATTTTCTTTTGAAAATGATTTGTCAGAACAGTTGTGTGTTAGTAAACTTAAATCTGCTTTTGAATTGGTTTATTAAATCCACTTTTTTTTTTTTTCAGTTTTCAGTTGACATTATGTTTCTGTATTTCTCCTACTTTTCTTGGTTTGTTTAATTATCATCTTTCTAATTTCTCAAGTTAGGCTGTCAGTTCAATGTCTGTTTATTATGGTTATTAATTATAACATTTAGAGCCATGGATTTTTATCTGATTTCATTTTTGGCCAAATGCTATAAAATTTCATGTGTTTTGTTTTGAATGCAATTATATTAAATGCTCCATAATTACTGTTTTGGTTTCCTCTTTAATACAAAAGATTGTTGTTTTTTTAGATTTAAACTTTTAAACTGAAAAACTTTACATTTTAGCATAGTTTTAGATTTACAGAAAAGTTGTGAAGATTTTTCAGAGTTCCTATGTACCCCATACCCAGTTTCTCTATTATTAATGTCTTAAATTAGTATAGTATGATTGTCACAATTAATGAACCAATACAGTAGTATTAAAATCTCTATTCAGATTTCCTTAGATTTTACTTAATGTCCTTTTTCTGTTCCAGGATCCTGTTTAGGATCTCAGATTAGATTAAGTGATGCTTCCTTAGGCTTCTATTAGCTTAATAGGAAAGTAGTGAAAAGTGAAAGCGTTGCTCAGTCATGTGTGACTCTTCGGGACCCAGTGGACTGTAGCCTGCCAAGCTTCTCTGTTCATGGGATTTCCCAGGAGAATACTGGAATGGGTAGCCATTCCCTTCTCTAGGGGATCTTCCTGACCCAGAAGTATGGAGTTAGGCTGAGTTGATGATTATTGGGAGATTTTCAGGGTTTGTTGTTGTTCTTACCATTTTAATAGCTGTGTGGGAGTATCTTATTTGAATTTTCATTTTTCTAGTGACATCTTTTCATTTCTCATTTTCCATGTATCAGTCTATTTAACTATCTCACCATCTATCCAACTATCATCTATATATTTATCATCTTTTTGAGGTGTCTGATTTATTAATTGGATTTTTTTAAATAATTGAGTTTTAGTGTTTTTATATATTTGATACCTTGTCTTTTATTAGATAACTGTTTTGCAAAAGCTTTCTCCTAGCCTATGGCTTGTCTGTTCTTTCTCTTAATAGTATCTTTCATAACACAAAATATTGTTAATTTTAATAAAGTCCAATGTATCATATTTTTTCATGGATAATATTTTTGGTGTTGTATCTGGAAACATCATCAGATCCAAGGTTACATATTTTCTCCTGTTTTCTTCTAGATGTTATATAGTCTTATATTTTATATTTTAGTCTATGATCCATTTTGAGTTAATTTTTTCTTAAGGTTTAAGGTCTATGTCTAGGGTTTTCTGTGTACAGACACAATACCTTTATCGAAAGATGACCCTATCTCCATTGAATTTCAGTTGCATCTTCTTTTAAAAAGTATACTTTTATTGTATTTTGGCCAGATATCAATTATCATTGGTATGCTTTTTCATTTTTTAATATTTTGAGATTTTCTTTGTGGCCCTATATATATAAACAGTCTCAATTGTATGCTTTGTAAGCTGAAGTTGCAACTCTTGAAACAACATTATTATATTATTTAAATCATCAAGGTCTTGTTAATGTTTTACCTGCCTTCATATTTGTCAAAACTCACAGCTTCTGGCTATTAAATTATTTCAGACCATTTCTCCTGTATTCTAAAATTCTTCTTTATCTATTTTGATGTTTTATGAATTCATATCAAAATTTCATGAATGTATTTTATTATTGTCCCCCACCTGTGTTCATCATTGTTAGTTGCTTACATAATATCTGCCTTCTTGCTTTTCCTAAAAGAATGCCAGTTTGAAAAAGTGTATTTTCCAGAATCCCCTTGAACCTTGGGATGGCTTTGTGATAAGTATCAGGCCAAAAAACATAAGCCTGATGTCACCTGGGAATTCTAGAGAACGCTTCTTTCCAGTACATGTGCAGTCTGTTGGTCCTTGCCCCTTCTTTCTTCAGTTTTTCTGAAATGTACACAGGAAGCAGGCGATGGTGCACCTATCCATTATAAACACAAATCTCTTTCATTTCTACAAAGTTGTCTTCTATTTTTCCTATTTTAAAACTTCATCTTGTTCATATTCTTTCTCATAGCCTCCTGCTATTGCAAGTGTGTGTGTGTGTGTGTGTGTGTGTGTTTAGAGACAGAGGAAAGAGGAATGTTGCGGGGGGGGCAGGGAAGTAGAGAGGAGCCGGGGAGGGGGGAGAATCTGTGGGATCCGCCCCATGCTTTTGGATCCTTCTCTTTAAGTTTTATTCCATTTTAAATTTCCCTTGAGCTCTGCAGAGATCCCACGGGCTTGTCTTACCCACAGGATTTTCAGTCATCTCTCATCTACTAGCCAGGAGACAGGAAATGAGCATCTAAAGCCATTTATATCTCACCACTGATCTGGCAGTAAAGCGTGAAACTTAGAGTGCAGCCTTAGGGGTCAGAAAATTGCGTTCTCATCCTGGCTCAGCCACTAGTCATTTCATCCTGAGCAAAAGCACCCAACTTCTACGCTCGTTTTCCCGTTTGTGAAATGTGGACAGAAATGGTGCCTCCTGATAAGGTTTGAGGAGCTTTAAGTGAGAAACTGCATACAAAGTCCCTAAGATGTGCCTGCTAAGTATTCAGTCCTAAATATACCTTTTGGTCCTACATTATTATTCAATAGCTATTGGTTTATTAAGGAAATGGCAACCCACTCCAGTAGTCTTGCCTGGAAGATCCCATGGATGGAGGAGCCTGGTGGTCTACAGTCCATGGGATCGCAAAGAGTTGGACATGACTGAGTGACTTCATTTTTAGTAGTAATTGGAAAGTGAAGAGAATCATAAAGCCTAGTACTTCCCAGATAACCAGTCAGCTCTTTCTGATAAGATCAAATGCTAAACATTCCTGCAAACTAAAAGCATCATGGTCTGATACTTGTACGCCAATGTCCACACCAGCACTGCGCACAGTAGCCAAAACCCAAATGTCCGTCGGAGATGAACGGATAAAGAGAAGATGTAATATGTACACAAATGAGGTGTTATTCAGCCTTATCAAGGAACACAATTCTGATACATGCTAATTGAAAACATTTGCTAAATGAAGTAAACCAGACACAAGAGGACAAATACTGTGTGATTCTACTTATATGAAAGTGAAAGTTGCTCAGTCATGTCTGACTGTTTGCAACCCCATGGACTGTTCTCCAGGCCAGAATCCTGGAGTGGTAGCCTGTCCCTTCTCCAGGAGATCCTCCCAACCCAGGGATTGAACCCAGGTCTCCTGCATTGCAGGTGGATTCTTTACCAACTGAGCTATCAGGGGAGCCCTTCTACGTATATGAGTTACCTAGAACGGGCAAACTAATCAAAACTGCAAGTTGAATGCTGGTTGTCCCTGGCTGTGGAGAGGAGTGGAGGAGGTCACTGTAGAGTGGGTACAGAATTCTTGCTTAGGATGATGAAGAAGTCCTGGCTGAGCTGGGTAGCGGTGGTGGTTGTACAACATTGTGAATGTACTGAATGCCACTGAATTTGTCATCTTACAAATGGTTAAAACGGCAAAATTTACATTATACCTATTTTACTATAATAAAAAACAAAGAAACGTTCAAAACACAGAGTTCCGTATATCATATGGATGTTTTCATTTTTTATCTCTGACACTGAATGATCTGTTATTATGAAGTCTGTAAATTAATCCACTCTCAGGAAACTGAGAATATGCTGGTTATTATACATTACATTTGCGGTCCTCACTATCCCTTGTATCTGCAGAGTCCTCTGCCATATTTAAACGTAAGCAGTAGGCGGTGATGGGAGGTGTATGGGTGGCTCTGCACTGGGGAGGGATTCTCCTGGCCGCACAAGTTCCGAGGAGACACAGGGTCTCACTTGCAAGAGCTCGGCAGGAAGCTCAGCTTCACTCGCTCGTTTGCCCAGTCATGGCCGACTCTGCGACCCCACGAGCTGCAGCCCGCCAGGCGTCCCTGTCCCTCACTACCTGCCAGAGTGTGCCCAAACTCATGTCCGTCGAGTTGCTGATGCCACCCAACCGTCTCATCCTCTGTTTCCCTCTGTTCCCTCTGTCTTCAGTCTTTCCCAGCATGAGTCTTTTCCAGTGAGTCCAAAGAATCAAGTGTCCAAAGTGTTAGAGTTTCAGCATCAGTACTTTCACCGAATATTTAGGGTTAATTTCCTTTAGGGTTTACTGATTTGATCTCCTTGCAGTCCAGGGGACTCTCAAGAGTCTTCTCCAGCACCACAGTTTGAAAATATCAGATCTTCAGCTCTCAACCTTCTTTATGGTCCATCTCTCACATCCATTCATGACTACTGGAAAAACCATAGCTTTGACTATATGGACCTTTGTAACCAAAGTGTTGTCTCTACTTTTTTTTATACTGTCTAGGTTTCACCATAGCTTTTCTTCCAAGGAGCAGGTGTCTTTTCATTTCATGACTGCAGTCACCATCCATAGTGGTTTTTGGAGCCCAAGAAAGTAAAAGTCTGTCACTGTTTCCATTTCCCCCCATTTATTTGTCATGAAGTGATGAGACCAGATGCTGTGATTTGAGTTTTTTGAATGTTGAGTTTTAAGCCAGCTTTTTCATTCTCCTCTTTCACCTTCACCAAAAGGCTCTTTAATTTCTCCTCGCTTTCTGCCATTAAGGAGGTGTCATCTTTACATCTGAGGTTATTGACATTTCTCTTCTTCATTAGGCACCACATTTGGCTCTCTTGGAGCTTCTCTGCTGGCTCAGTGGTAAATAACCCCCCTTCCAGTGCAGGAGACACAAGAGACTCAGGTTTGATCCCTGGGTCAGAAAGATCCCCTGGAGGAGGAAATGGTAACCCAGTCCAGTTCTTGTCTGGAGAATCCCATGGGCAGAGGAGCCTAGTGGGCTACAGCCCACGGGGGTCTCAAGAGTCAGACACAGCTGAGTGAGTGAACACAGATGATGTTCTATGTGATGATGTTTGACTTTCTTACTGATTTCCATGAGCAGGAATATTGTGCACTGTGCATTAAAATGTACTAGTGTGGATCAAAGTAGGAAATTTTATCCTTAATTAGTATGAAATGAGCTTAACTCGGAACATCATAAAGCTGACATGTTATATGTTTCGGGATTAATCACATTTTCCTGTGTCTGTAGATTCAGAAATCAGAAATATTACATTAATAGGATTCTGACGCTCAGGTCTACTAAGGTGACAAGAAGATACCCTGCCAGTAATGAACAAAAGGCAACGTTCATAAAAGTCTCTCTGTAATATTAGGAGGCTAGCTAGAGAGGGAAAGATAGTTACTCTGGGAAAGTGTGTGGTCATGACTGGAAAAATTAGAAGAGGAAACGCAATCTCATTTTCTTTGGAAATATGTAAAGTAAGGCATTTTATTGGGAAAAGATTTAGTCAGATTTACATTTTACTCATTAGAAATTATTCCTATGAATGATATTAAAGGAATGGAAAGCATCCTATAAACTGAATGGGTCAAATATTTTACCAGAAAAGACTCAAACTCAGGTGAACATTTTGCCAATTCAAGGTGCGGTGGAAAGAGTCAGATTTTTACTTATCTCACTGAGTTGATTTGCCTGGCTCGTTTCTTGGGAATTGTGCAGACAACCAATATTCAAGTTAAATTTATTGCTTTATTCAAGACTTTGAGTGATGGCAAAAAGTATTATGGTAGCGTCACTTAGATGTCTGATTAAAAGTTAGGGATCTCATACTGATTCATGATCCATCGGTTTTTTACATGATTCTTTAGGATTCTTTCATTGTGGGGGTAAACACTGACTTGATTTGAGTCCCTTAAAGCACTAGATTCATTTTATCTATATTTTTCAGGAAGGCTAAAAGGTAAGATATGTAGTAATCTTTTCCTATTACCCAATGGGCTAGAATAAGAAAAGATAAAATACAAAGTATATGCTTTTCTATAAGATACTCTTTGGGTTTTTTTTTTGTTGTTGTTAAAGTGAAACCCTTTCTGGGTTCTTGTCAGGTGGAACATGTCTGTTGATTTGAAACTTTTCACTTCAAAATATTATACATAAATTATGTGATTGGGGAGTTTACTGGCATTCACTTGATCCAGTCTTTGCATGTAAAACAGTTGCTTTTCAAACTACTGACTATTAAACATGCATTGCTAGGTACAAATAATCTTTGAATAACAGGCCTCATAGGGAATCATAGCTCAAACACTTCAACTGATAAAATGCTAGCTACATTTTTTGAAAAAGAGAGCTTAGAAAACATTACAGGCAAGGAGGTACCGTTCCAAGTGTGGCTTCCAGGAGCCACAAGCGGAACTCATGAGTGACTGATTCTTCTGTGGCATTGTGTAACTTTCCTGGTGGCTCAGTGGTAAAGAATCTGCCTGCCAAATAGGAAATGTGGGTTCGATCCCTGGGTTGGGAAGATTCCCCCGAGAAGAAAATGGCAGACTACTCCAGTATTTTTGCCTGGGAAATGCCATGGACAGAGGAGCCTGGCTGGTTACAGTCCACAGGGTTGCACAGAGTTGAAAACAACTTAGTGACTAAACAACAAAATCAACAGCAAAGTTTAAATAACAAAATGATTAGTGTTCTTGAGATCCAGAAAGCTACATGTGTGGCCCAAAAGGGAAGGGAAGAGTTTTCTCTGTTGGAAAGGATGTCAGATTGGTCAGGTGACTTTGGGCATTTTCCATCAATCAGCTCCAATTTCAATAACAAATAGAAGCGGCATGATTAAAAAAGAAAGAAAAGAAAATAAGAGCACTGCTGTTGAAACATAAGTCTAGGTTTTTCTTTACCAGTAGCGCCACCTGGGAAGCCCAGTGAAATCCCTTAGTATAATGCCTTTATAGTCAGGACTCATTAAGTGTTAGGTATTATTAACATTACCCTCATGTTTAAGTCACTCATGACACTTACCAGTTCAGTTCAGTCGCTCAGTCGTGTCCGACTCTTTGTGACCCCATGGACTGCAGCACGCCAGGCCTCCCTGTCCATCACCAACTCCTGGTGTTTACTCAGACTCGTGTCCATTGAGTCAGTGATGCCATCCAGCCATCTCATCCTCTGTCATCCCCTTCTCCTCCTGCCTTCAATTTTTCCCAGCACTCAGGGTCTTTTCCAATGAGTCAGTTCTTCACATCAGGTGGCCAAACTATTGGAGTTTCAGCTTCAGGATCAGTCCTTCCAATGAATATTTAGGACTGATTTCCTTTAGGATGGACTCGTTGACCTCCTTGCAGTCCAAGGGACTCTGAAAGATGGACACAAGAAAGGACAGAAACGGTATGGACCTAACAGAAGCAGAATATGTTAAGAAGAGGTGCCAAGAATACACAGAAGAACTATACAAAAAAAGATCTTCATGACCCAGATAACCACGATGGTGTGATCACTCGCCTAGAGCCATCCTGGGTCAAATGCGAAGTATAGTGGGCCTTAGGGTGCATCACTATGAACAAAACTAGTGGAGGTGATGGAACTCCAGTTGAGCTATTTCAAATCTTAAAAGATGATGCTGTTAAGGTGCTGCACTCAATATGCCAGCAAATTTGGAAAACTCAGCAGTGGCCACAAGATTGGAAAAGGTCAGTTTTCATGACTCTAGATTTTATTTTTCTGTCTCTCAGCTTTCCCATCTAAAAAGTGAGGAGGATGAAATGGATCCTTGGCTTCCAAACATACTTCTAAAGATGGGCACTTCTCTTGAAAGGCTCTTACGCATTCATCCAGCATACAGCAATAAAGCAGAGAGCACCCAGGCCGCTTTGGTTGGAGCAGCCACAAAGGGCAAGGGCCCTGCCTGCCCCAGGCGCTTCCCACCAGCGAGTCACAGAGGGGTTTCTGGAGACCTCTAGTGGCTCCATTGGGTGTAATTTTCAAACTCCTGGTTTTAAAGACAGACTCAAGCTTAGAGTTCCTGATCGCCATCTTTTAGTTAGCTGTGTGTTCTTAGGTAGGTGACTTTCCCTCTCTGGACCTCAGATTCTGCTTCTGTAAAATCAAAGCAGGGATGAAGAATAACTAGGGGAATGAAGAAGGTAGAAAATGTGAGGTGCTCCATGCCTGATACTGAGGAATCTGAATTCAATAAAAGGAAGCCAGAAACATTGATCACCACAGCTAGGAAAGAAAACAGTGACTGTGATGATCAAGCTGCTCTTAGAAGAGGTGAGTTAACTTCAGGTGTGCTTCAGTTTGGGTCCTGTCTCAGATCCACCAGAGAGGAAAGACAGCAAAGCTTTGTAAAAGGTTTTCCTTGATAAAAGGAACTTTCCATTTTCCTTTTGGGTTCATGCATCTGTTTGAACTCAGGAAATTGAAGCTGAGGTTTTGTTTTCCTATCTCTAACTTCTGGGTTTATGTATCATCTTCCATGGAGCCTTGCGGGTGAGTGATGTGATCAGAGTTGGATTAAACCATTAATTTCCAAAATGCTAGTTTTTACTTTAGGCGTTGAACCTTTAAGTTCAACAAGCCCCTAAAGTTTTATCACCCTCCCAAAGATTTTAGTTCTCTGTGATGGTGTTTGAAAGAAACTAGGACTGGGAAATTCCTGCGTAATTCTCTTTGAGGGGAACAATTTTGTTGAGAACCATGAAAGTACTGGCAGGTTGAAGATCAGACTGAGTCATTGTATTGATTTTTTCATGTAGATTTTTTTTTTTTTTAATGAGGATGAGTAATATCTCAAATCACCTACTGATCTTTATCTTCCTTTAAGTGATTCCAGAGCTTAGTGGTCACATTATAAAAAGTGCAGAGTGCATTCCTGTAGAAGTAATAGGATGGGTGGGTGTATAAATGGAGAGGTGCGGGAGTAGATGAATAAGCTGCTGTGGACAGACCAGAATAGAGCCAAATGCAAGACGCTGAAACACTGAAATCCACCTGTTATATATGGCATATTGCTTATCAGTCAAAGACAGTTTGAGTATATTTGTGTGGTGATAACAAATGAAGCCTAACTTTTTCATGTGAATTTTCACTGTTTTCCTATTTAGATTATAAGCACTTAGAGGATGAAAAGTGAAAGTGAAAGTCACTCAGTCATGTCCGACTCTTTGCGACCCCGTGGACAATACAGTCCATGGAATTCTCCAGGCCAGAGTACTGGAGTGGGTACCCTTTCCCTTCTCCAGGGATCTTCCCAACCCAGGGATCACACCCAGGCCTCCTGCATTGCATGAGAATTCTTTACTAGTTTACCTTCCCAACCCAGGGATAGAACCCAGGTCTCCTGCATTGCAGGTGGGTTCTTTGCCAGCTAGGCCACAAGGGAAGCCAAGAACACTGGAGTGGTTATCCATTCCCTTCTCCAGCAGATCTTCCCGACCCAGGAGTTGAACTGGGGTCTCCTGCATTGCAGGCCGATTCTTTACCAACTGAGCTATCAGGGAAGCTCAGAGGATGAATGTACCATCTAATTTCTCTTTTTCATACAAACTCAACCAATTTTTTTTAAATAGCTCGTAAAATGCGTAGGACTACATGCAGTGTTGAACTTGTTAGACATTTGAATAAATCAAAAACAATAAAAGAAGGCAAAATTATATTAGAAAATCCACATTTTGCCCTTTCAATTTTTGATTTTACAATTTAAAAGCAAAGAGTGTGTTTTCAGGCGACTGCTGCAAAGATCAGTGTTAACTCACAATGTAATTAAGATACAAAGGATCATTTTGCATGAAAACACAACATTAAAAACCTTCATCTCACCGTGTACGCCATGCTTCAATCCCGTGAAAGCCGTCCCTGGCAGTTTTGAATGGAGAAAGTTGAGTTTCATATTGCTTCTACTTTCCCAGTGATGGTGGTTTTTCTCACTCTTAAATGGGTCTTCACGTTGGTGTTCATAATGGTTGTCTCAGGTATTAAAGATGAAAAACGTGTTTGGGATGAAAAAAATGTCCTTTAAGCCGCCTGGAAGGAGTGTCCTGTATTTATGCTTAAAGACAAAGTGAGGGCTGATTTTTCTCAGCCATGGTGAGGTGTTTACCTAGGTAATTTGGAGATGCAAAGTCTTGGAAGTAATCACTTAGATACTGAAGGCTGATCTGTCAGCACTGATACAACTCAGCGTGGAAACACAGATGGATTCAGTCATGCTAATGAGGTGGGGGCATTTTTTTTTTCCTTTTTTCCTATATTTTACCTTTTTCTTTACTTGGTGCAGTTAACTTTGTTGCTGAGAATATGAAATGTTGGATTGCTCATGTATAATAATCTTTCATATAAATTACGCCTCTTAATCCTCACAACAGCCTTTTTAAAAAGGAAAATAATACTATTTTCATTTTGTAAATGAGCAAGCTAAGACTCAGAGAAGCTATTTTCCTAAGGATACATGGTATGAGCACAGATCTATCTTTAGGGTTTATACCAGCTACTGTGACAGATAAAAAAAAATTTTTTTTTAATGCCATCTTGTTTCAAAACATTGAAATAGAGTTTAAAACAGAGACTGCAATTCATTAGTTGCACTCACTATAGGGAAAATCCAATGACTTATCTTTAGTATTAAAAAATTAATTCAACTTATACATAATAAGTACCATTGAATTTCTGTTACTCAATATGATGTTAGGTTCTGGGATGCAATGCTAAAAAAAGAAAGATACTGTTTCAGCAGTCACAAGTGTTGTATAGTCTAGACCAGAAGTTGGCAAACTATGATCCACAAGCCAAATCTGGGCCCACAGCCTGTGTCTGTAAGTAAAGTTTTGTTGAATACAGCCATGCCCATTTGTTTATACGTCGTCTGTAGCTGCTACTCGGCTTCCCTGGTGGCTCAGGTGGTAAAGATCTGCCTGTAACACAGGAGAGCTGGGTTCAATCCCTAGGTCAAGAAGATCCCTCAGAGAGAGGAATAGCTACCGACTCCAGTATTCTTGCCTGGAGAATTCCATGGCAAGAGGAGCCTGGCCGGGTACAGTCCAGGGGGTTGTAGAGAGTCGGACATGACTAAGCAACTAAAACTCACTTTTTTCACCTAGCAGCTACTGTATAGCAGTGGTAGGATTCAGCAATTGGAACAGTGACTATTTGGCCAGCAAAGCCAAACACATCTGCTGAGCTCTCTCCTAGACCAGCAGCCAGACATTTACAGTCAGATGGAGCATTCTGGAGGAGCTATTATTATCTGTGCTGTCATATTGATAGGAATTCTCCAGGGCTAGCAGGGTGCGATGGAGCGGGTAATAGATAAGGCTCTTCTAGGTGGCTCAGTCAGTAAAGAACCCGCCTGCCAATGCAGGAGACCCACGTTCCATCCCTGGGTTAGGAAGATCCCCTGAGGAGGAAATGGCAACCCACTCCAGTATTCCTGCCTGGGAAATCCCATGGACAGAGGAGTCTGGCAGGCTACCGTCCATGGGGTCACAAGAGTCGGACACAATTTAGCAACTGAACTACCACCAGCCTTTGGAAACCCCTGTGACAAGTCCTTGGGTGAAAGAAGATGCTTCCTCTGAGGACTCGAAATATTCAGTGTGAATAAGGGTTAGTGTCAGCACAGGATCATGTGATTTTTATCACCTAAGCATAGTGGTGGGATTCCCTATCACCACTAACCCATAGATGTCCTGGGTAAGCCTCATTTTGGAATTTTAGGAATTCTGGGGATTGGCACAAAGTCCTCACAAGGTGGTCAGATTGAAGGCTGGGGGAATCTGGTGTTGCCCAGGTGTCTCCATCCTAAGCCAAAAGCAGCATGAATTGGGCTAAATCTGAGCGGAGGTGAAGGGGGTTCTGGCTCCAAAGGCACTGCTGGGCTTTTCAGCACAGTCTTTAGATCTCACTCAACCCCACCTTGGCTTGTGTGTGCTGCCTCTGCCCACCTCACCCCCACCCTGAAGAAAGCATCCTGGGGTTCAGTCCCAATCCTTTTACTTAGGTGTCATCCACCCACATCTTTTCATCTCAAAAGATCTCAAAAATCTTAAATTTTTGTTGCCGCACTTCCAAAACTTAGTCCTTTACTTTTCCTAAGAGACTCTAATTGTCCACTGAAGCTGGAGGTGGAATTATTGAAAGATAATATAGTATAGTGATTACAAGTGTGAGTTCTGACGTTTAAGTCTAAAAGCTGCGTGGTTAAGCAAGTCATTTAACCTCTGTGTTTCTCAAGGTTTAACCATTCATTGAGGATCTACCTTGATGAGTTGTTTAGAGGCAGAACTGTCAACATACTTAGAAGCCGGCTCATGGCAAATGTTGTATACATGTGAGTTACATGTATACATTTGTCGTATCATTGACTCAGCACTCAGGTCCCTTTTCCCAGAGGCCAGTGGCTTCAGACACTCTTGGAGACGGAGGATGATGGATGGCGTTCTGTTGGGGCTGGGCGAGGAGACGGAAGAAGTGTGTGCACGGGGCGGGGGCTGGAGGGCCTCACTCTCCTTGGGACCACGCACAGGCTCGCCACAGAATCCAGGAATCAAGGTAAATAACAGCTGCATGCGATATTTTAAATAATAAAAATGAATAGAAAAATTTTGTGATGAACAAAAACTTCCAAATTTTAAATCAAGAAGTGCTGTGTCAAGCCATCTTGGAGCCTAAGGCAAAGGAAGGTTACTATGTGAGTGACAGGGATGTCCTACCTCTCCACTAATGTAGCATAAAAGGAAAAAAAACCAGCTTAAGTGTCCAGAGTAGAAAACATTGAATATCCATAATTTGACTCTGCCTGGAATAAAGACTGCAAAGTGGTGAACACAGAGAGACGAAGCCAAGAAGAGAGCAGCTGTTTGATCAGGCTTGCTGAAGATTGTAAGCTTCATGCCCCAAACAGAAGGAATGCCTGAAGGGTTTCAAGCTGGAAAATGTCATGAGCTAATTCTTGTGGGGTATAAGTTAGGATTCAAATCTGTAGACCCCTAAGCCAAAAAAAAAGCATATTTATTTCTTTGAAATCCAAAAATAATAAGCAGTTTTTAATAAAAGAAGTAAATCTATATTGTCTAATGAACTGATTCTGAGATCAAACATATATAAATGTAATTCTGTTCAACATACATCAAAAAAGAAATAAAAGTTGATTCAAACAAGCTTTATTTTTTTTGACACTCCTCTACTTTGATAACTGCCAATTTTATGAGCATTCTTGCTTGAATACTTGTGAATAAAATTGAAAAAAAGGCTATTAAAAGTATTTCTGGATGATGCTAAGTCGATCTACATTTTAGAATGATATTTTTGGCAAGAAAGGATCTATGATATGTGGTCTTTTTTTGTTGTAGTTTGAAATTGCTTCATGGTAATTCTTTAAATTTTTCATTTAAAATGAAAGGTTAATAGTTATCCTGAATAGTTCTTGCAAAGTGAAAATGAGATTGGAAAGTTAAAATATAATTAATTTACTTTCCTATTATCCCTTCCACTGGAGGAATATTCATGCATTCTGAACAGATAAGTTTTAAAAGAGGCACTAAATTGCAAGTGTTCACACTTGGATTCAGTTTAAAAGTTAAAAGCTTTCAGACCAAATAAATTAGACAAGCATGCAGGATGACTCTCCATCTCAATATTAATGAGTTATAGTTCCACCTTTCACATCGTTTTGTTTGTAGTTTCAGTATCAGACTCAAAGGTCTTCTTAAAAGTTGCTATAGAAATACATTGCTATTTACTTACAAGACATCAATTTGTAGTTGTCCAAGCCTCAGCTGTGGCCTTTCGAAATGAAGAGAGGTCTAAGTTTTGGAGACCTGACTCAGGACATGATTCTGTAACTTGTTTGCCATCTCTCCAGCTTGTTCTCAGTGATACATCACTTAAGGTTCTCTGGTTGCAAGCAATGGAAATGTTATGCAAGAATATGGATATGCCCCTGGGATCCAAAGAAAAGACAAAACTAGTGACTTTGTTTAGAGGGAGCCGGCCAGTCGGGTGATCACAGTGGTACCTGAGGACAGCCTTTGTGAGATCCTTGAGGTAAGAAGATGGGATGCATTTAGTCTGCCTTTACTTTGTCAGTTATTTACAAATTACTACATGGCATCTGTAGATGAAGCTACAGTGAGATTTCTACTTGAAGATTTCATAAATTCCTGGTAATTTCCCTACTGTTTTTCATATTACCAGATTTTTTTTTTAGAGTATGAAAATAGGCATATTGTGCTCAAAATACTGAAGGAGGTTTTGAAGTGATTGGCTTATTTACTGATTTTTTTATTCACTCGACAAATAATAAATTGTTGGGAAGAAGAACTAAAGAGTCTCTTGATGAAAGTGAACAAGGAGAGTGAAAAAGTTGGCTTAAAGCTCAATATTCAGAAAACTAAGATCATGGAATCTGGTCCCATCACTTCATGGCAAATAGATGGGGAAACAGTGACAGACTTTTTTTTGGGGGGGCTCCAAAATCATTGCAGATGGTGACTGCAGCCATGAAATTAAAAGACGCTTGCTCTTTGGAAGAAAAGTTATGACCAACCTAAACAGCATATTAAAAAGCAGAGACATTACTTTGCCAACAAAGGTCCATCTAGTCAAGGCTATGATTTTTCCAGTAGTCATGTATGGATGTGAGAATTGGACTATAAAGAAAGCTGAGCACTGAAGAATTGATGCTTTTAAACTGTGGTGTTGGAGAAGACTCTTGAGAGTCCCTTGGACTGCAAGGAGATCCAACCAGTCCATCCTAAAGGAAATCAGTCCTGAACATTCATTGGAGAGACTGATGTTGAAGCTGAAACTCCAATACTTTGGCCACCTCATGCGAAGAGCTGACTCATTGGAAAAGACCCTGATGCTGGGGGGGATTGGGGGCAGGAGGAGGAGAGGACGACAGAGGACGAGATGGTTGGATGGCATCACCAACTCGATGCACATGGGTTTGGGTAAACTCTTGGAGTTGGTGATGGACAGGGAGGCCTGGCGTGCTGCAGTCCATGTGGTCGCAAAGAGTTGGACATGACTGAGCGACTGTACTGAACTGTATGTCAAGTATTCTGCCTGAGAATATCACATAGATCAGGCAGATGTGGACAAATGGGAGAATGCAGATTAGAAACAATAAACAAGTTTTGAGAAAAAATATATTCAGAAGGTTATGTGCACTATAAACAAAATAAGACGGGGTAACGTCTCAGAAAGTGGTGGTAGAGATGTGGCACTAATTTAGGAAGGTCCAACGCGGTGCTTTTAAGGGGTTGCTATCTTGAGTTGAGTCCAGAATGGTAAGAAGGAACTAGTCATGGAAAGGTGTGAGCAAGGAACATCCCAGGCAAAGAACACCACCAGTGTAAGGGCTGCGAGGCGTGGATGAACCCAGTATGGTCAGAGAACACCACCAGTGTAAGGGCTGCGAGGCGTGGGTGAAGCTAGTGTGGTCAGAGAACACCACCAGTGTAAGGACTGCGAGGCGTGGGTGAAGCCAGTGTGGTCAGAGAACACCACCAGTGTAAGGGCTACGAGGCGTGGATGGATGCAGCGTGATCAGAGAACACCACCAGTGTAAGGGCTGCGAGGCATGGGTGAACCCAGCGAGGTCAGAGACCACCACCAGTGTAAGGGCTGCGAGGCGCGGGTGAAGCCAGTGTGGTCAGAGAACACCACCAGTGTAAGGGCTACGAGGCGTGGATGGATGCAGCGTGGTCAGAGAACACCACCAGTGTAAGGGCTGCGAGGCATGGGTGAACCCAGCGAGGTCAGAGACCACCACCAGTGTAAGGGCTGCGAGGCGCGGGTGAAGCCAGTGTGGTCAGAGACCACCACCAGTGTAAGGGCTGCGAGGCGTGGGTGAAGCTAGTGTGGTCAGAGAACACCACCAGTGTAAGGACTGCGAGGCGTGGGTGAAGCCAGTGTGGTCAGAGAACACCACCAGTGTAAGGGCTGCGAGGCATGGGTGAACCCAGCGAGGTCAGAGAACACCACTAGTGTAAGGGCTGCGAGGCGTGGATGGATGCAGCGTGGTCAGAGAACACCAGTGTAAGGGCTGCGAGGTGTGGATGGACCCAGTGTGGTCAGAGACCACCACCAGTGTAAAGGCTGCGAGGCGTGGATGGACCCAGCGAGGTCAGAGAACACCACGTGTAAGGGCTGCGAGGCGTCGGTGAACCCTGCGTGGTCAGAGAACACCACCAGTGTAAGGGCTGCAAGGTGTGGATGGACCCTGCATGGTCAGAGAACACCACCAGTGTAAGGGCTGCGAGGCGTCGGTGAACCCTGCGTGGTCAGAGAACACCACCAGTGTAAGGGCTGCAAGGTGTGGATGGACCCTGCATGGTCAGAGAACACCACCAGTGTAAGGGCTGCGAGGCGTCGGTGAACCCTGCGTGGTGAGAGAACACCACCAGTGTAAGGACTGCGAGGCGTGGATGGACCCTGCGTGGTCAGAGAACACCACCAGTGTAAGGGCTGCGAGGCGTGGATGGACCCAGCAAGGTCAGAGAACACCACGTGTAAGGGCTGCGAGGCGTCGGTGAACCCTACGTGGTCAGAGAACACCACCAGTGTAAGGGCTGCGAGGCGCGGATGGACCCTGCGTGGTCAGAGAACTCCACCAGTGTAAGGGCTGCCAGGAGCGGATGGACCCTGCATGGTCAGAGAACACCACCAGTGTAAGGGCTGCGAGGCGTCGGTGAACCCTGAGTGGTGAGAGAACACCACCAGTGTAAGGACTGCGAGGCGTGGATGGACCCTGCGTGGTCAGAGAACACCACCAGTGTAAGGGCTGCGAGGCGTGGATGGACCCAGCAAGGTCAGAGAACACCACGTGTAAGGGCTGCGAGGCGTCGGTGAACCCTACGTGGTCAGAGAACACCACCAGTGTAAGGGCTGCGAGGCGCGGATGGACCCTGCGTGGTCAGAGAACTCCACCAGTGTAAGGGCTGCCAGGAGCGGATGGACCCTGCATGGTCAGAGAACACCACCAGTGTAAGGGCTGCGAGGCGTGGATGGACCCGGAGTGGTCGGAGAACACCATGAGTGTCAGGGCTGCGAGGCGCGGGTGGACCCGGGGTGGTTGAATGGAGAGCTCATGGAGGCCTGAGCGCAGTGGAGGGGCCGACGGTGATGGGGACAAAGACTGTGGCGGAGCTGGCGGTCGTGTGCGTGCTGCCTCCAGAGAAGGTCAGGAGCCTCCAGCCTCCTTGGACTCTCACGTGCTCTCTCACCGGGTCCTCTGACCTCCTGGTAATTCTCATGCCTTCTGGAATCATGATGGACCAGTGATTCACAAAGGAATTGAGCGTAATTTAGGGAATCCTTCCAAGGATGTGTCCAATTTTCAACTCACAAATAACTCTGATTTTCTCCTTTTTTTTTCTTAATCATTTGACCATCTAATCATATTTTTAATGGTGCTATTGGTCTTCCCAGGTGGCACAGTGGTAAAGAATCTGCCTGTCAATGCAGGAGACACAAAAGACGCTGCTTCAATTCCTGGGTCAGGAAGATTCCCTGGAGAAGGTAATGGCAACTCACTCCAGTATTCTTGCCTGGGAAACCCATGGACAGAGGGGCCTGGTGGGCCGTGGTCCATGGGGTCATAAGAGTTGGACGTGACTGAGCGCACACACACGATGGTACTATTAGTTTCTTTATTTTGGGCCACACCACATGGCATATGGGATCTTAACTCACCAACCAGGGATCAAACCCATGCCTCCTGCTTTGGAAGCATTGGAAATGCAAGGTCTTAACCACTAGACCACCAGGGGTGTCCCTGTTTTTTGTTTTTTGTTTTTTTTTTAATTGTTATTATTAAATTCAAAACCATGAGAGCTTTAAGTTGAAGTCTGGTGATTACTTCATGTAGTCTTATTTGTCAAGGTAGTATTACCTTTGCCTTATTTTTTCTATAGATTTGTTTTGTTCAATATCCTTGAATTTCTGTGAGTATTAATTGTAAATTGTAACTAGTGTCAGTGGAAGATTAATTTAGGAGACAGTTTTTCAAACTTTAATTAAATTTGTGTACTTTTATTAATTTACCATGAGGCTACAGCTATTGTTTTAAAATTTTGCATCTTGTAGCATTGCCTGTACAAGTGTATCTATTTAATACATTTGATGCAGGTAGTGATTATGACAGATTTTCTTTATTCTTTCTAAACATCACCTGATACACAAAAATCTGCAGTTAGAATGGGATTAAGTTAATACCTTTTGCATATTTCTGTCACTCAGGGTGAGTTTTGGCCATGAGTAACAGAGATACAGAATAACTGTGGATTAATCAAAATTAAAGTTTCCTTCTCTCTTGTGAAAATTAAGAGGTAATCAATTGAAGGCTGGTGGCATATTCCTGATTCTTGAATTCTTAGGGACTTAAGTCTAGGCCTTCATCAGTTTTAGAGGATGCCCTTGTCTTCAGGGTACAAAACTGTGGCTAGAGCTCCCACCATTGCATCTATATTCCACACAGCAGAAAAAGGAAAGAACAGAGAAAACAGGAATAAATGATGAATATCAGCTATCATTTAGGAAAATTCCCCAAATATTCTGTATGATGCTTGTCATGATATCCAGTTTATTCATAATGTGCTCAGGAGGTTAAAAACTAGTGACAAGGGAAGCATAAAAGATGTATTTTTAAAATTATGGGCTGTCATATGTCCAGCTAAAAAATTTAGGGGTTCTTCTAACATGGAAGGACAGTGAAAGTGAAAGTGTTAGTCGCTCAGTCGTGTCTGACTCTTTGTGATCATGTGGGCTGCAGCTTGCCAGATTCCTCTGTCTTTGGAATTCTCCAGCAACAATACTGAAGTGGGTAGCCACTCCCTTCTCCAGGGGATCCTCTAACCCACGGATTGAACCCAGGTTTCCTGCATTGCAGGCGGATTCTTTTCCATTTGAGCCACCAGGGAAGCCCCTCTAATATGAAAGGAGAGGAATGAATATTGGTGAGGGAACAGCTAGCACTCCAAAACAAAATTTTAAAGCATTAAAAGTTTCTGATTCCCTTGGAAATGAACCAGTTCAATGCATAATTTAAAAACTCTCTGAGTAAAGCTGTATTAATTATCTTTTAATCTCTTAAATAGCTATGTGTTATTTTTCAATAAGTAGTAAAGAACATTCAGTGGCAAACTCAGGACATTTTTTCCCTGAAGAATAAAATAAGGAGAGAAAAGAGACAGACTAAAATAATTGATGAGAAGAAATGGAAAGAGTTTTTGAAATCACAGATTGTGACATTTTCCAGGATGGCACTAACTTTATTTTGCTCTATTCAATATTCAGTCAATATTCTGCTCTATTAAATTTGAAGTCCTGTTGTCTCTACTCAATAGCTGTGATCTCCCACAATGGCTTAAATTGGGATTAGTAGGGATAGCAGTTGTAGCAACAGTAAAATGATTACTAGTTGTATTGATAATATGAAATAGTTGGATAACGTCACTGACTCAGTGGATGTGAGTTTTAACTCCAGGAGACAGTGAAGGACAGGGAAGTCTCACGTGCCGCAGTTCATGGGGTTGCAAAGCGTGGACACAACTTAGTGATTGAACAACAAACTATTAGTATTAATGTTCAATAAAAATATTTACCTCACTGGTTATTTTGAAAGATAAATTTATGTCAGGGCATTGATTTTGTATTTAAATTCAAAAATTAGCACATGGATGACTGTTCTACAAATCCTAGAAGCATCAGCCTCATAAATCTTTCGCCCACGAAGACCTTTCATGAAGACACACCGTGCGTGGATGGCCCAGCACAATGCTTCAGGTGGTGCTCTCTGTGGACCTGTTGGCAGGCTCTCTCCCACTTCTCCTTCTTTATCATTTTCCGCTGTGCATACCTCTTTCCCTCATTGCAGAGACTTATTTTTGAACAATTATTAAATTTTGAACAAATGAACAATGGTTTCTTGAGCTATGAGTAAGATACTCTCCTGTGCTCCGTGGTTGGTAAATGAATGAATGAGAAAAAATTCTCTGTTCAAAGGGGTTTAAAAGTCTAGGATGGAAATGCAAATATATAATAATCATTATGATGCTCAACTTGACAGTCCTAGTCAGAAAGATGGTGGTAGCAATGACATACAATTTCTAAAATCCACATCAGTTTCCGTGAATAAAAACTTTATCTTTCAGACAAACTGCCAATCTATTGAATAATAATTTTATAGTTTGTGTGTGTGTGTGTGTGCTTTTGCTGATCTCCAAGCATTTCTATTTTTCTCTGCTGACTGCTCCTATCTCCTAAAGGAAAAATATGTTAAGAGGAGCTAAGAGGGGAAATAGACTGATTTATAGAACAATTAAAATGTGAATCAGTGAATTGCCTATAAAAGGCAAATCATTTAGAAAACTCTAGCCAAGTAGTTTTTTCTGAGTTGTAACATCACTATAGATTATTTTATTTGTGTTTTATAATGCATAATGCAGTATAGTGGCTTTAAATTACTGCTATATTAATTATCTATGGATGGTGATATTTTGCATATAAGTAAAAATGGTTTTTACTATTAATGCATGACATAAAATCTTAGTTTCTGGTGTCAGTGCAAAAAGCAAACACTAAAATAAAACTGAGTTAAAAATATATTCAAGAAGTTTGGAAAATATGGGGATTTGGAGCTTACTGAATTGTTATACAAGCAGACACCTATGATTGGAACTTCAAGCAGAGAGAAGTATGAATAGCATGTTATCGTTAGGAATAATGCAGAGGTTGGCAAATTATGGACTGAGGGCAAAATAGTGCCTGCTGTCTGATTTTATAAATAAAGTTTTATTGCAACACAGTTCAGAGCTGTCATTCACAGATTACGTATGGCTGCTTTTGAACTACAATGGTAGAGGTCAGTTGTTGCAACAAAAATTATATTGCATGGAAAGTAAAAAACATTTATTCTCCTCTGACCCTTAATAGAGCTTGCTGATCTTTGTAACTGACTCAAGTTTTACCCAACCCAAGGACCTTAATTCCTTTTATTCCTTATGTCTGTAATAACCTTCTAAACCTTCACTCGGCTTGTCGCTGCTGTTCAGGCGCTAAGCCGCGCCGGACTCTCTGGTGACCGCAGCAGCCCACCAGGCTCCTCTGTCCATGGGATTCCCAGGCAGGAACACCAGAGGGGGTGCCATCCCGTCCTCCAGGGCATCTTCCCGACTCAGGGGTCAAACTCCAGTCTCCTTCTTCGGCAGGCGGATCCTTTACCACCGAGACACAAGGGGAGCCTTTCCCTTAGCGTCCTGGCGCTTACCGTCAGTCTGGTTCGGGCTGAAGAGCCGCCGCCTCGTCCGGAACGCGCAGCCTGAGGCCCTGAGCCCGCGGCCGCCTGCCACGGCATCTCCTTCCTGTTGTGCTGCCCTGTTTACTCAGGCCCTTCTCCTGCCTGAGGTTACACTGCTTGTTGGTTTCCTCTTCCCCTCACTAGAATGGTTTCCACAGGAGAAGAGGTCTTGTCTGTCTCTTTCTCCCCCTTCACTGAATTCTGAGAGCATCATTCAAGTCCTCGTCGGGTAGAGACCGAAAGAGCCGGGCGGGGGCGCAGGCGCTGCGGCAGCCATCTTGGGTGTGCGCGAGGGCCGTGATGACGTCAGTGCCCCGAGCCCTGCCTCGGGCTGCGGGCCGGGGTAGGGTGTGTGGGCGCTCTGGCAGCCATCTTGGATGTGCGCGAGGGCCGTGATGACGTCAGTGCCCCGAGCCCTGCCTCGGGCTGCGGGCCGGGGGTAGGGTGTGTGGGCGCTCTGGCAGCCATCTTGGATGTGCGCGAGGGCCGTGATGACGTCAGTGCCCCAGCCCTGCCTCGGGCTGCGGGCCGGGGGTAGGGTGTGTGGGCGCTCTGGCAGCCATCTTGGATGTGCGCGAGGGCCGTGATGACGTCAGTGCTCCGAGCTCTGCCTCGGGCTGCGGGCCGGGGGTAGGGGTGTGTGGGTGAGCGTGAGCGCGCCGCGCTGGTGGGGCTGGTGCTAGACTGGACTGCTTCCTAGGAAGTGAGTTGCTCACTTCCTGAGATGTTCACTGTGAAGCTTTCTGGATAACAAGAGGTTTACGGAGCACCCCGTCAGAATTATACATGAGTTCTTTACTCTGTCACTTCAGGAGTGACCTTCTCTCAGGGGCTTCTCAGACACCTTTGCTGAGGTATGTTGGTGAGGGAATCTGAGTTGTGACCTAAGCTGACTGCCAGCTTTGTCCCGTCATCCCACAGTAATGGATTTGGAGAGCCTGGCTTTGTGCTACTCGGCTCATCTTGCTGATTAACTGACCTGAAATTGTATCCAATGCTTAATATTATTGCTTCCTAAGGTACTTTTTTTCAGACAATAGACATTATTAAATATTTAATTCAGCAACGAGAGTTCTGTTTATAGAATATTTATTAGATGCTTTTTCTGAAGGTTTTTTATCTTCAATTTTGCAACTGATAAATCTTATGACAGAGTACTTCAAATTGGCTGTACTTTATGTCAGCCGCCTTTTGTGAGAGGAAGCAAAAACGTGATAGAGTATGCATAAACTCAGCTGGGTAATTAGATGTGACCTAAGACGCCCTCTACTGTGTCCTCCTCCTAACATTTCTAATACTAATAATCTGGCCATTCTGACTGTCCTTGCAAAAAGTTGCTGTTTTTCTTATTAGATTTATAAAGGAAAATAAAGTGGCTCACAGATCCTGTTCACCGAAGATCCTTGTAATGCCTTGAAGGATCATTTTGTTTATTTGTGCATTCACCAGATCTTTATTGAGCCATTTCTATGTGTTAGACTGTGCTGGCATGGGGTACAAAGTCCTGGGCTCAACTCTCATGAGGAATATTGCTCAATCTATTACGGAGCTTTCTTTTAGAAATCATTTTCCATTATAAGGTTGATAGAGGCAAAATGAAATGGAAATTTGAAGACTATATGCAGAGAATGACAAGACATGTAGCATAATACATTTGATGTGAAAAGACCTATCTGAAACCTACTGACATCCTGTTCCCCTCTTGCATCATCTGAATAAAAATGCTGAAGTATGTGTGGATAGAATGTGTAAAGATATAGTAATAATAGTGGATTTCCATGAGCACTGTATGCTAAGTGCTCTGTGAGCCTTATTTCTCTATATTGCAACATTGTTCCCATTTTCCAGATGAGCAAAGAGTCATGAATAAGGTTGACTGGTCTGGTTTTAAACCAGAGTCTTAATCCAGCGCTCTAATACCTCATGCCAGCTCCAAACGCGTCTAGTATCTTTAGGTGACAGAATGCAGTTTCCTTTTCACTATTGTAAGAAATATCCAGGAGTCCAAATGTTTTGATTTCTCCTCACATTGTTTCCTAGTACAGACAGAGCATGTGGAGAAAAATCTAAGCCGTGGCTCTCCAAGCTAAGAATATTGATGTTCCGCTGACCATGTTTGAACCAATGGAATGGTTCTTGGGGTGAGAAGCAAAAACAGTTGCCCTGTGTACATTCACACTGACAGGCACGTATGTCAGATCCTGGATTCACCCAGGACATTTTATTTCAGTGGTTCTTGAGTCAAACATGAAGATGTATATTTTAGTAAGTTAAAAATGGAGAGGCTGGTTATTTTCCCAGTTGCTTCCAGCAGATAATTGCCAGGCAGGCTGTGTATCTTAAAAGGTGAATATATAACATATTCCAAAGGGAAATGGGGTTTTCTGAGCTCTCCAGCTGGCTTTCAGGTGCCAGTGGTCCTACTTCCATGCTGTAGATATATCTCAGCTTCCTCAGTTGACCACCTATTTGAGAGATTTTAAATTTTCAAGGAAGAATTTTAAGAAAGCAATTTGAAGACACATCCTATTAATTTTAATTGAGAGTAAGAAAGTTGAATTTTCTCCACTGTGGGTTTATTTGCTAAAGTACAATACAATCCATGTCACCCAAGACAGACAAGTCTTTATTTTATTAAAGGAAACCTGAGGTTGCATTTAGAGTTTATTAGTAATGAAGTAAATATTCTGAAGTTTCTTAAGAAGTATATGTGACGAAATAAGATATCTAGAGGCAATTACAGAGCTGGGCTTCCAAATTACTTTTATAAAAAAGAACAACATTTGTCATTTTTGTTTAAAATCTTGATTTATCACATTCTGAGCGGAACTTGAAATGTTGTGTTTTTATTTTACCTAACAAAATGCCTTGCCTGCAGGCAAACAGAATGTTGAATTAAAACTTTCAATACTCTGGGGCAAAATCTGCTGCTTTAATAAGAGACAAAGGCTCATTTGGAACTTTTTGTCATTACATAAACAAACTGAGCTTCCGTTTATCATGTTCATTGCTTTAATTCTGGGTGCATGGCATTGAGGAAGGAGACGGTTGCCAGGGCACACATGGCCTGCGATACGCGATAAATTTGAGGATCTGTCAACAGAGGCACTTGCTCTCACAGGTAATTGTCTGACTCCGTCTTCTTTCATCTGTAGCCAAGAAGATTTCAAATGGATATTGTTGAGAAATGTATCACTTTATGCAAATGGCTTCAAAGAAAAGTGAAGTAGAGCTCCACATAAATAGATACTATCAATGAGGTCAGCTGTCTTAAAAAAAAATGTTCACCTGGACTGACTCCTTCTGCATGTCAGGCACCCCACAAAGAATGTCATAAGCATATTCTTCGAAAGGATCTTTTGATTTAGATATGATTGCTATTCTGTTTGACATAAAAAGAAACAGTAAGTCCAGAGAGGTCAACTGGCTTGACCAAGGTAGAAGAGATGGGCTTTTATCCTAGGAATTTGACTCAAGCTATCTACCAACATGTTATGTTGCTTTAAAAAAACTATTCATTTATGTTGGCCGTGCCGGGTCTTCACTGCTCCGTGGCCTCTCCTCTGGTTGCAATGTGAAGCCTCGTCACTGTGGCAGCCTCTCCTGTGCCGCACGGGCTCCAGGTGCACGGACTTCAGTGGTGGCACATGAGCTCAGCAGTCGTGGTTCCAGGCTCTCGAGTGCAGATTCAGTAGTTGCGGCTCACGGGCTTAGTTGCTCCAAGGCATGTAGGATCTTCCCAGATCAGGGATTGAACCCATGTTTCCTGCTTTGACAGGTGAATTCCTTACCAGTGGACCACCAGGGAAGCCCTGTGCTTCGTTTGATCACAGCACATGCTGGGATTTGACCTTTCGCTCCTGGTATGAGGAAGTAATGTAGCAGCCCAGAGGCCGGTTTCTGCTACAGAAGGCCTCCAGCATTTGTCCAGGCAGGAGGCAGGCAGGTCACGGGGTAGGGGAGCTGGCAGTTAACATGCCATGGAGGTGTGAAAATCCTTCTGTTAGTATGATGGAAACACTGTTGCCTGTTTTATTGGTGTTTGTGTTTTATGTCAAAGAGCAACATTTTTTCCATGCATCACCCCATTTCTCAGGGCCAGAAAGATGGTGAAGACTGGGAGCTGTGGCACGCTGAGCCGGGTAAAAATCTTGCCTATACTGTGTCATCTAAATAGTTCACCATGGAAACCATGAAACCTCTCTTGGCCTTGATTTCTACATCTCCAAATTGGGCATAATTACCACCACTTTATAGAGTCGTTGTGAGGATATAAATGAGATAGTATTTGCAAAGAAATTTGCAAAGTCCTCTATGGTTTTGATGAATGTTGTGTAATTGTCATCATTAGAGTCACCTGTTAGCTTATGGCCATGCATGGATACCATGTGTTTGTGGCATAGATAAGACTCTTTCACCATGTTAGTAGTTTGCATCTGAGAAGTGAGGATAACTGTGATTACTAAGCTACACACATTCAATGCAGATTGAAGTAGAAGTGGAATCATCTTAACTATAATTTAGCCCCTAAATAATTTGAGTCAGTATTTTCAATATTTATCCTTTGAAGTAAAAACAGTTTTGTTCAGTTTGATACATTTTTTTTTTTTTTGATGTTTGAAACTTTCTGGAATTTTTTTTCCAAATATTTTTGACCCAAGGGTATGGAGGGCCAATGGGGGTGTAAATAACTTTGTGGAGAGGAGAGAAAACAATTCTATTTGATTCTTACAAATCCACTTACCTAGACCAGGGTAGCCAGATAGGGCTTGGTGATGATTGCTTTTCATACAGACCATAAAACTCACCTTCTTATAGGGCACAACTGCATAGGTGTTGTATATTTATCAAGTGGGGGAACCATCTCCACTAACTCCAGGACATTTCATCACCTCCAGAAGAAACCTGATTCAGTTTGATACATTTTTATTGAGTACCTGTGCCAACGGTGAGTGGGGCAAAGACAGTATTTACTCTTAAGGAGTTTATATTCAAGGAAAAGAAAACAGTCACACCGATGCAGCCTTCTCTGTAGATGCAGCCTTCTCTCTATAGATCCAACCTTCTCTCTGTAGATTCAGCCTTCTCTCTGTAGATTCAACCTTCTCACTAGATACCCAGCCTTCTCTCTATAGATCCAGCCTTCTCTCTGTAAATTCAGCCTTCTCTCTGTAGATTCAACCTTCTCACTAGATACCCAGCCTTCTCTCTATAGATCCAGCCTTCTCTCTGTAGATCCAGCCTTCTCTCTGTAGATCCAGCCTTCTCTCTGTAGATTCAACCTTCTCGCTAGAGATCCAGCCTTCTCTCTATAGATCCAACCTTCTCTCTGTAGATCCAACCTTCTCTCTGTAGATCCAACCTTCTATCTGTAGACCCAACCTCCTCTCTATAGACCCAACCTTCTCTCTATAGACCCAACCTTCTCTCTATAGACCCAGCCATATGTCATCCACTGATGAGCTCATACATAATAGGAAATAACATATACAGAGCAATGAACATATTCTTCATCTAGGAAGACTCCAAAATGAGGATGATATCTGAATAATACTCCTGCAAATGCTTGAGGGGTTATAACTGGGGGAAAGGGCAATATTCTTTATAGACTCAGTTACTTAGTTTATGTCAGTTAGCTGCCTGCTTTATATCAGTCCTGATGCTAGGTGCTTGGGCTGTAAACAGTGAGCAAACCCAAAGATGATTTCTGATCTCATGGCACCCTAGTTGATTTGGGAAATGCATCAGATCTCTATTTTATATGGTTTTTATGGTGACAGTGTAAACAGCATAGTGAAGTTGAACAGCAGTGGAATGCCAAGAGGAAAGAGAGGGTTATAATAATTTGAGTGCTGCTTTATGAGGAGTTGAAACAAGGGATGGAGCTATATTGATCTGAATTATCCACAAAATGCATCTGATTCTGGCTTCATATTTTCCTCTTAGTCTATATGTTACCCATACCCATATGGTATTTATTGAAGGAGAAGAGGTAAAATATAGCAGAGTGTTTTCTTGTCTACCAGAGGATTCAAATTTGTGGTTGTTTCCAAATGGTGTTTCTCAGAGAATAGAAATGGAAATAGAACCAACTCCCAATAATATAGAATAGATGGATCTTGAAAAATGAAACAGTGAATAATTGTCATGAAAATGACAGCCTGGGTTGCACACAAAGGGAGCAAATTCTAATTTCAGATTGTGCAGTCAGGCAACAGAGCTAAGCAGAAGTGAAAGGCTTTGTAAGAATCTCATGTCATAGACTAATTTTGCACTTAAAACATCCGCCCACTGTAGAACAGATAAGAAGTGCTTAACCTGAGCAAATCTGTATCTTAAAACTTTTCTGTGAGCTTCTGATAAGATGAATGAAATTCAGTTATTGGGCTCTTGGAAATTAGCCTGCTTGTCTGTGATGCTCAGTATTTAAAAATTGTGCGTTGAATTTAGCAAACATCTACTGAGAATCTAGCTTGCTGTAGGGGTCATGCATAATTCAAAATTGAATAAGACTTGGTTTATGTTCCTGAAGTTCTCAGAATCTACTATGGTGCAAAACATCAAGATCAAATACCACGGTGGTATAAACTGTGGGCTTTGAAGTAAGAATTCACTGGGTTCAAGCCCACCCTTTCACTTAACATTAGCGTCCGTAAGAGCATCACAGGCCTTGCCAGTCATTCTCAGTTTTTCCATCTCCTTAATGAGAATGATATTAATACTGGTTTTCCACACTGATTAACAAATGACCACAAATGTGGCTTAAAATGACACAAATTTTTAACTCATAACATCAGTGGATCAGGACTCTGGACATAGTTTACTCTGGGTCATCTGCTTAGGCTCCCAAAAGGCTGAAATCCAGGTGCCAGCTGGGCTGTGCTGCCTTCCTGAGTCCAGGGTCCTGTTCCACGGAGTCAGAGTTATTGGCAGAATTAGTTCCTTGGTTGTAGGACTGAGGTCCAGCTTTAGGCACCGCTGTCCGCTGAAGCCTGTGCTTGACTCCTGGAGGCCGCCACAGTGCCTGACCTTAGCCTGTCTCACCATGACAGTGTATATTGGATTGATCATAAAGTTCATTTGGGCATTTTATAAAGATGTTATGAAAAACTCAAAGGAATTTTTTTGCCAACCAAATACTTTCAAAGCCAGCAGGAGAATCTCTCTGACCTCTAGACTCTTTTTTTAAAGGAATCATCTGATAATCTCCCTTTGGATTAAAGTTAACTAGATCAGAAATTTTAATGACGTCTGCAAAATCCCTTCACCTCTGGCTAGAAGCCTTCTACCACATTTAGGGAAAGGGGTTTCTCATGGAGCCAGGAGTCACAGAGTGCATCTTAGAATTCTGCCTACCCCATGTCCTTACTGTTATTCTCTTTATTTATTTATTTATTTTTTTTTTGTTATTCTCTTTAGAATTAAATGAGACAACCAGTGTATTACTTAGGATTTATACAGGCAGCTGTCCCTAAAATGTGAGTAACTTTAACATGCATTATGCGATCATCTGCAGATGCAGAAGAATCCTCACCAAGTTGGTTTAGATTTCAAGGTTATTGATGCCACACATATATGCTAAGAGAGCATGGAAAGTTTTATTATTTACGTAATTGAGGTCCCTGGAAGAGGAAGGTGGTCTGAAATGACTTGAGAGAGTGTGTGTGAGCACATGCGCACGCGTGCATACACACACACACAAACACACACAGGTTGGCCTCAGTTCTTGTGATGGTTAGAGAGTAGGGCCAGAAGGATGACTCCCATGCAGACATGGCTGGCATGGTTTGAATCTCTAGCCAACATCAAAGGTTGAGAGCACCCAGGTTCTCTCATCAGCTCAATGTGGGCACAAGAGGAAGTGGAGGGATATGGCTTAAAAGGTCCAAGCTGTCAAGCATCCAAACATGGAGTGGGACTCACCATTTCAAGGCATGAAAGCAGCCTTGCGGTTGCCGGCTGAGACCCACTGTGGTGGGTCCACACAGTGAGTTGTGGTGCAGTTTTCCTCTGTCTTTTTGCTGTTCCAGCCTCGTTATCACCCTTCCTCCTTCAGGATCAGGATCACCATTTAAATCATGATGGCTCCTGGATCTTTAGCTTTTTATCCACATCACAGGCAGCTGGAAAGGGAAATGAGTAAAACCATAAAAAATGGCTTTCACCAGCTGTCTGCCCTTCATTTTAAAAACGTCCTGGAAATTCCTCCAAATAACCCTTGATTCTGTCTTCATGATTATAAGGCCATGAATTATTAGTAAGGCTTAGGAGCCACAAGAGAGAATAGGGATACAGTCTCTCAACTAATCCCAGGGCTAACCCTAATAACAGGAGTGTGATGAGGAGAGAAATCTCTTCTTAGATGTCAGTTACCTAGCCCAGTGACAGGCTTTTTTTCTAGAGATATCATGTATTAAAAACACTCACATTGAGTTTTTTTTTTTTAAATGCACTTTTAACTTCTGAACAATTTTAGATTTACAAAAATGTTAGAGATGGTAGAGAGAGCTTTTCTTTACTCATCACCCATACCCTGCCCCCACCCCCCATCCTCTTCCTACCACCATCTCACAGGGTCTGGAGGACCTCTGCCAAAACGGACGAAGCTGGTGGTGGTGCATGACTGCATCATTCTCCAGGTGGCACTGGGAGTTCTCTAGCTTCCCCTCTCACTCCCCCCATCACTGTATCATTCACTGGAGTTCTCTAGCTTCCCCTCTCACTCTCTCCTTCTCAGGACCCCTCATTGCATCATTCACTGGAGGTCTGTCTTCTCAGGTTTGTGACACTTTCTCAAATTTTTCTTTTTTAAAAAATGACCTTGACGGTTTCAAGCAGTCCTAGTCAGTTATTTCATAGACTCTTTCTCAATGTAAATTTTTCGGATGTTTCCCCATGATTAGAGTTTGGGGGACGAATACCACAGAAATGAAATGCTTTCCTTGTCACTTCATTTGAGGGCACAGAAATCCATCTGATAAAACTGTGATGCTCATCTTGATCACTGATTTGGCAGAGTGGTATTTTTCAGGTTTTTAAAGTTACTTTGTTTTCCTCTATTCATACACAGTTAAGTGGGTTATTGGATCCAAGCCGCATTCAAGTCTGTGTGTGTGCACGTGCGTGTGTCTGAGACGGGAGGGAGTTAAGCTCCATTCTTATTTACATATATTATTTGTAATTTTTCAGTATAAAAAGATTTATCTCTTCTCCCTCACTTTGGATTCAACCATTTATTTGTTTGAGTATAGACTTGTGCATTTTTATTTTATACTGGGTTGTAACCAACACTATATCTGTTTTGTTGTTCGAGTCATTCCAGTTTTGGCCATTGGGAACTCTTTCAGCTGGTTCCTATGACTTTGCAACGTGTTCCTATAATTTTCATTTTTCAGGCACTCACTCAGTCTCTGTCACTCCAGATACTGCTCTTTCATGTTGTGTTTTCCCTGGTCCAATTCTAGATTCAGTCATTTCCTCATGAATCCCTGATTCCTTTTGCTGGAGAACAGTATTAGTCGCCCCCCTCCCACCACAGGCGCACATTACATTGTATAACTGTCAGCTAAATACGGACAATTTCTATAAAACTATGAAATTGATTATCAGTGGAGAGTTACAGTGTAATAGCAAGAAGCGTGCTTTGCGAATGGTGTTGTTTGCCTGAGGATCATCTTGTTTTATTCTCCCACAACTCCCCAGCTTATGCAGAAGAATGTGAAGACTCTGATGGCCAAGGCCTTTGCAGACATCATATAACTTGTAAGTGGCAGAGACAAAACTGGAAACGATGTTTCCTTGCTCACTCACTTCTTTGATCACAACATTTTGCCTTCCTGAGGGACATTTCTAAAGGTCTTGATTCCAAACATTATCATTATTATTATTTTTTTGTTGTTCACTGAATGAGTCAACAAAAATTGTTTGTTTTCACCAGTACTCTTGCCTAGAGAACCCCATGGACAGAGGGCCCGTCAGGCCACAGTCCCTGGTGCCACAGAAAGTTGGACATGTCTGAAGCGACTTAGCACAGCACATGTGCACGTTGGCCGTATACGGCTCTTAGCTCTGGGGGTCAGGTGACAGGGCGGAAAAGTTCTCGGCACTCATTTAGTTTACAGCATTGTGGAGATGAGAGTCAATAAATAAGTGAGAAAGTAAGTAAATAAATAAATAACTTCAGAGAGTTGAATTGCTGTGCAGAAAATAAAGTGTGCTGGAGGGTGAATGATGAAAAAGAGGCTGTGTATGCATTAGGAGGTGACATATGGAGAAGTCTGGTATAAATGGAATAAATGCATAAAGAGGGCAGTCTTCAAGGTCAGAATGGGCTTGGTATGTTCTGTGAAATTGAATGAAGACCACTGTGAATGAACTGAGGAAAATCAGGTATTATATGGCAAAATATAAAGTCAGAAGTTTAGGAAAAGGTCAGATAATAAAGGGCCTCATATGGCATGTTAAGGAGGTTATATTTTATTTATTTTTCTCAAAATAGTAGAAGTCATTGGAACAGTTTTGGCAGGGGGGTAATGTGACCTGAATTTAAAATGTTTTATTCTTATAGTTGTGTGGAGAATATGTGTCACATATTCCATCAAAGTTAAGATGGTGTTGATTATAATTTTGAGATGTTAAAATTGGAAAGGCTAAAAAAAAAAAAAAGAACCAGTGCAATTTTAAAATGCCATCAACTGATTATAAGATGTATTCCAATTTCAGATATGTTAAAATATGAAAAATATACGTCTTAGAATATAGCACATGGAGAACTAGTTGAAAAGGGTGCTAGCAGGGAGGCAGACTGGCATTGATGATTGTCATGTAGGTGGGATGTGTCAGTGGAGTACCTGCTGTCACTGAGATGGAGGTAATTGACCAGATTTTGAGTGTAGCTGGAAGTTGAATGGGAAGAGGATACTGACAATTGAGATAAGGAGTGAAGGAGAGAGAATGACTTCCAGATATATGGTTTGAATAGGATAGGTGGTGGTACCTTTACTGAGATAGAGAAAGTTATTTTGAAAAGTCACGATCATAACTTCATTTCTGGCCACGTGCCTAGTAGACTTCCAAGTGACCTTATTAAGTAATGATTGAATAAAAAAATCTGGATTCAGTACAGATGGGGTGAAAGTCTATGATACTGATTTGGGAGTCATCTAGATACAGTAAAGTCATGGGGTAGATGAGCATGCAGATAAAGAGAAAAGACTATGGAGAACACCAGAAATAAGCCTTGGCCAAGGAGGAGGAACCAGCTCAGTAGTCTCCAAAAGGGGAGCTTGCATGATAAATGGAAACTGGTCCAGAGAGGCATCACAGAGCCGAGCGTGTGGGGAGCAAGGGCACGGCTAACCAGGCGGATGCATCAAGACACTTTGATAGAGAAGAGTAATGACTCCGGACTTTGCAAGATGGAGGCCATCTGTGATATTCTAGACTTTTCTGGGTGTTAGTGTTGATTTATAAACGGGCTTTCCTGGTGATTCACTGGTAAAGAATCCACCTGCCAAAGCAGGAGATGTGGCTTCAGTCCGTGGGTCAAGAAGATCCCTGGAGAAGGAAATGGTGACCTAATCTAGTACCCTTGTTTGGGAAATCCCATGGACAGAGGAAGCTGGCAGGCCACAGTCCATGGGATTGCAAACAGTTGGACATGACTTATTGACTAGACAACAACAACAATCTTGATTTATACCTTGGATGAGAATGTATCATCTTTCCATATTTAGTAATGTTAACTATTAACTTTGACATGCTTTCCTTTATCTAGCTTTCCTCTAGAATATTTGCAGCTTCATTTAATAAATTCTGTCAGTGGGACGTTTAAAATTAATTAATTCTGGAATTATCAAAATGACAGAATCACGGTATTGAAACTCAGACTTACTTTACATCAAAATTATTTATTATTTTATATAGTCAATATCTTTCTTTTTTGTCCTGCATAGGTTTGCTGGAGTCTTCAAATGTCTAGAAGAATGACTTCCCTTTGAAAATTTAACCACATTCTGAGTGTCTTAAGTTTGTCTAATTGTGATAAATTTTTGATTGATTATTCTCTAAGGGTTTTTATTTGTCTAACTGTGAGATATTCCTTATCATAAATTCAAATACAGATATCGTCATCAGGAAATGACAGCTTTATCCAAGTTACGTTGGGCTTCCCTGAGGTTTCAGACAGTAAAGAATCCACCTGCCAAGGAAGGAGACCTGGGATTGATCACTGGATCAGGAAGATCCCCTGGAGAAGGACATGGCAACCCACTCCAGTACTCTTGCCTGGAGAATTCGATGGACAGAGGAGCCTGATGGGCTGTAGTTCCGTGGGGTTGCAAGGAGTTGGACATGACTGAGCAACTAACACTTGCACTTCACTTTTTAAAATCCAAGTTGTGTTATGGGGAAGCAATTGTTTTAGACATGGTGTTTACTACCACAGACCATCCACCATATCTTGGGGGAGGTGGTATTTGAGGAAAGAAAAGCCTACTGTTCTGAGCTTATGAAAACTCTTTAATGAATATTTTTTGGTAAACTCTTTGTTTTAGAATAGTTTCAGATTTGCAGAAAATTGTGAAGATAGTACAGTATCTCTGTACTCTCATTTCCCCTTCTATTGACATCTTACATTAGCAGGTGATATTTATCATAATTAGTGAACCAATATTATTGATATATTATTATTAGAGTACACAGTTTATTTCTATTTTTTCCATTTATTTTTATTCATTGGAGGCTAATTACTTTACAATATTGTAGTGGTTTTTGCCATACATTGACATGAATCAGCCATGGATGGTTTACCTGATGTCCTTTTTTAGTTCCAGAATATCCCACTCAGCACACATTTAATTGTCATGTCTCTCTAGGTTCCTCTTGACAATGGTAGTTTTTCAGATTTTCCATGTTTTTGATCATACTGACATTTTAAAGGAACTGTTCTGGTATTGGTAGCATGCATACATGAATGCTCAGTCATGTCTGATTCTTTGAGACCACATGGACTGTAGCCCGCCAGGCTCCGCTGTCCATGACATTTCCCAGGCAAGAATACTGGAGTGGGTAGCCATTCCCTTCTCCAGAGGATCTTCCTGACCCAGGGATCAAACCCAGGCCTCATATTGCGGGCTGATTCTTTACTGTCTGAGCCAGGGTGTCTGGTGTTCTTTACTAAGTCGTTTGACAGTCTATACTATTTGAATGGTATATTCTGTTAAATGACTTGCAGTCGTTGCTCTTAACCTTGGTCACCTGATTATGGCGGCGCTGGCTGGTTTTCCACGGAATCACCACTCTTTCCGCTCTCCTTGCTGTGCTTTTTGTAAGGAAGTCAGTATTCTCAGCCCATACTTGTTTTGTTGGCCGTTCCACTCTATCCCACTGAGGACAACTTCTCCATGCATTATTTGGAATTTTTCTACACAGCAGATTTATCTCTTCTCTCTTGGCTGTTCGTTTGTTTGTTCATTCATTCCCTCAATCAGTAATTTGTATCGGGACAGACTCATGATGTATGTTTTGTACTCTGGGTTCTGAAACTTGACCAGTTTATTTTCGTGCCAAGACAGTCCCCTCTTTGCTATCAGCAGCTCTTCGGTGGCTTCTGTGTCCCTCTGACAGCTTCCATCTGTGCGTGTGGGTGTGTTGAGCACTTTGTTCCTTTCTGGCATTTCCCTGATCTCGGGCTCATGTTGTGTGTTCACTGACCATCTCTTAGAGTTGGTAACTTATCCAGAGATACCCGATTTCTTTTTTTAATAAACATGGTATTGGAAACCAAGATCTAGTTGCTAGAAGTTTTTTGCTACTGAGATGTCATTTCTTCTAGGTGATCTCAGAAGACAGAAAAGAGATCTGGGCTAATACACATATCTATAAATATTTATTCATATATATATATATATACACACATATTTCTATATATAATTTCTGTATATAGATTAGGATAAGCATGCATCCCTACTGTTGTCTCAACTATAACTTATTTCTAAATTGTTCATCCTAGCCTCCTCCCATTGCTTATCTGTATATTCTACTCCAAAATTGAGAAATGTGACTCCCATCACCCATTGTTCATTTATATAATTGCCCAACAGACCCTGATGCTGAGATAGAGTGAAGGCAAAAGGAGAAGGGAGTGGCACACGGCGAGACGGTCACAGAGCATCAGCAACTCAGTGGACGCGAACCTGAGCAAACCCCGGGAGATGGGGACAGAGGGGCCTGGCGTGCTGTAGTCCATTGGGTTGCAAAGAGTGGGACACGACTTAGCGACTGAACAGCAACAAATTCTAGTTCATATATACAGCGGTTTCAGAATGTCTGATGTTAAAACTCTTTTTATATGTATCTATTTATTTCAACTTGTGCATCAAATGTCATTATAAAAGATTTTTGTCCTATGGTTAATCTATAAGCCAATGAGCATAATATATTGGCAGTAAGTCAATAAGAAGTAATTATTTTTGTTTTAATAATTATGTTAACAAATGTAATTAGTGTATATAGTTTTAAAAACTGGTAACGTATGTAAACAGCTTAAAAGGAGCATAAGCTAAGATTATTGTTGGTGGGAGCAGTATGCAGAGGTACCTGCCTCCCTCTGTCCCATCCTGCTGTCTGTGCTCTGGAGTAAAGCTCTATTCAACGTTTTAAAGGTTTTGTGTGTATATGTTTGTGTGTGTGTTTACCTCAGTACCTCTAAATAGTATGCTTATGCTGCTTTTTCTTGATATAAACTTAAACCTGGAAATCTATATCCAGTAAGCACTCCTTTTCTGCTGAGATAAGTAAAGCTATCTTAGCCTTAGCTAATTGCCTCTTAAATGGATTCACAATCAGTCTTTTTGTGATGAGCCCTATCTATACCCCTTGCTTTCAAAAACACTACGTACCCGTTCATCACAGCCTCTTAACTTAAATTTGATATGTTACTGCCACTTGCTCACCGGCTTCTCACATTTCAGTTTGATTAACATACTTCTGTTCCTATCTTCTTCCTTTTCTTCTTGTTGTCAAAAGTCTGTGCCTTTTAAATTAATGTCATTGCAATTTTAGTGGGCTTGTTGAAGACAGCAGAGTTAAATGCCTTCATTTTATTCACGTATGTTTATTTGGAAGTCAAAAGCCAACGTACATATTTCCTTCTGAGCACAGTATGAGATTTTGTAGAATGAGATTATTTTGCTGATTATAAAAGAAGTACATTTTAAATAATTAAAATCTTGCAAAAGAAAATAGTAAGTTTCTTTATTGTACTATCTTCCACCTCCTCCCCAACCAAGTTCCATGGCTTAGACTGCTCTTTTTCTGGATTGATTTTTTCCATTGTTATAATGTTTATATTCACATTTCTTGATGATACATAGAAACCTATTTCATCTTCTTAAATTGCTGCATATTATTCTGTGGTTTGATTTCCCATAACCTATTAAAAGGGCTTCCCTGGTGACTCAGATAGTGAAGAATCTGCCTGTAATGCAGGAGACCTGGGTTCAATCCCTGGGTTGTGAAGATCCCCCAGAAAGGGGGATCCACTCCCGTATTTTTCCCTGGAGAATTCCATGGATAGAGGAGCCTGGTAGGCTAATGTCCATGGGGTCCCAAAGAGTCAGACATGACTGAGTGACTTTTAGACAGTTGCCAGCCAGCCAAGAGGAGCTACCCCACATCGGAGGTAAGGAACAGCGGCTACAGTTTGCTGGAGCAGCCATGAAGATATACCCCACATCCAAGGTAAGAGAACCCCAAGTAAGACGGTAGGCACTGAGAGAGGGCGTCAGAGGGCAGGCACACTGAAACCATAATCACAGAAAACTGGCCAATCTGATCACAGGACCAGAGTCGTGTCTAACTCAATGAAACTAAGCCATGCCATGTGGGGCCACCCAAGACGGGCGGGTCATGGTGGAGAGGGCTGACAGGTCCACTGCAGAAGGAACTGGCAAACTACTTCAGTGTTCTTGCCTTGAGAACCCCATGAACAGTATGAAAAGGCAAAAAGATAGGACACTGAAAGAGGAACTCCCCAGGTGGGTAGGTGCCCAATATGCTACTGGAGATCAGTGGAGAAATAACTCCAGAAAAAATGAAGGGATGGAGACAAAGCAAAAACAACACCCAGTTGTGGATATGACTGGTGGTGGAAGCAGGGTTTGATGCTGTAAAGAGCAATATTGCATAGGAACCTGGAATGTTAGGTTCATGAATCAAGGCAAATTGGAAGTGGTCAAACAGGAGATGACAGGAGTAAACGTCGACATTCTAGGAATCAGCGAGCTAAGGTGGACTGGAATGGGTGAATTTAACTCAGATGACCATTATATCTACTACTGTGGGCAGGAATCTCTTAGAAGAAATGGAATAGCCATCATAGTCAACAAAAGAGTCCAAAATGCAGTACTTGGATGCAATCTCAAAAATGACAGAATAATCTCTGTTCATTTCCTAGGTAAATCATTAAATATCACGGTAATCCAAGTCTATGCTCCAACCAGTAACACTAAAGAAGCTGAGGTTGAACAGTTCTGTGAAGACCTACAAGCCCTTCTAGAGCTAACACCCAAAAAAGCTGTCCTTTTCATTATAGGGGACTGGAATGCAAAAGTACAAGGTCAAGAAACACCTGGATTAACAGGCAAATTTGGCCTTGGAGTACAGAATGAAGCAGGGCAAAGGCTCATACAGTTCTGCCAAGAGAACGCACTGGTCATAGCAAACACCCTCTTCCAACAACACAAGAGAAGACTTTACACATGGACATCACCAGATGGTCAGCACCAAAATCAGATTGGTTATGTTATTTGCAGTCGAAGTTGGAGAAGCTCTATACAGTCAGCAAAAACAAGACTGGGAGCTGACTACGGCTCGGATCATGAACTCCTTATTGCCAAATTCATAATGAAATTGAAGAAACTGGAGAAAACCACTAGACCATTCAGATATGGCCTAAATCAAATCCCTTAGGACTATACAGTGCAAGTGAGAAATAGATTTAAGGGACTAGATCTGATAGACAGAGAGCCTGGTGAACTATGGATGGAGGTTCGTGACATTGTACAGGAGACAGGAATCAAGACCATCCCCAAGAAAAAGAAATACGAAAAAGAAAAATGGCTGTCTGAGGAGGTCTTACGAATAGCTGTGAAAAGAAGGGAAGCGAAAAGCAAAGGAGAAAAGGAAAGATATACCCATTTGAATGCAGAGTTCCAAAGAATAGCCAGGAGAGATGAGAAAGCCTTCCTCAGCAATCAATGCAAATCAATAGAGGAAAACAAAAGAATGGGAAAGACTAGAGATCTCTTCAAGAGAATTAGAGATACCAAGGGAACATGTCATACAAAGATGGGCTCAATAAAGGACAGAAATTGTATGGACCTAAGAGAAGCAGAAGATATTAAGAAAAGGTGGCAAGAATACACAGAACTGTACAAAAAAGATCTTCACGACCCAGATAATCACGATGGTGTGCTCACTCACCTAGAGCCAGACATCCTGGAATGTGAAATCAAGTGGGCCTTACGAAGCGTCATTACGAACAAAGCTAGTGGAGGCGATGGAATTCCAGTTGAGCTATTTCAGATCCTGAAAGATGATGCTGTGGAAGTGCTGCACTCAATAGGCCAGCACATTTGGAAAGCACAGCAGTGGCCACAGGACTGGACAAGGTCCATTCTCATTCCAATCCCAAAGAAAGGCAATGCCAAAGAATGCTCAAACTAACACACAATTGCACTTATCACAAGTTAGTAAAGTGATGCTTAAAATTCTCCAAGCCAGGCTTAATCAATGTGAACCATGAACTTCCAAGATGTTCAAGCTGGTTTTAGAAAAGGCAGAGGAACCAGAGATCAAATTGCCAACATCCGCTGGATCATTGAAAAAGCAAGAGAGTTCCAGAAAATCTTTTACTTCTGCTTTATGCCAAAGCCTTTGACTGTATGGATCACAATAAACTGTGGAAAATTATGAAAGAGATGGGAATACCAGACCACCTGACCCTGCCTCTTGAGAAACCTGTGTGTAGGTCAGGAAGCAACAGTTAGAACTGGACATGGAATAACAGACTGGTTCCAAATAGGAAAAGGAGTACGTCAAGGCTGTATATTGTCACCCTGCTTGATTAACTTATATGCAGAGTACATCATGAGAAACGATGGGTTAGATGAAGCACAAGCTGGAATCAAGATTGCCAGGAGAAATGTCAATAACCTCAGATATGCAGATGACACCACCCTTATGGCAGAAAGTGAAGAAGAACTAAAGAGCCTCCTGATGAAAGAAGAGACAAAAAAAGTTGGCCTAAAGCTCAACATTCAGAAAACTAAGATCATGGAATCTGGTCCCATCACTTCAGGGCAAATAGATGGGGAAACAGTGGCTTACTTTATTTTTCTGGGCTCCAAAATCACTGCAGATGGTGATGGCAGCCATGAAATTAAAAGACGCTTACTCCTTGGAAGGAAAGTTATGACCAACCTAAACAGCATATTAAAAAGCAGAGACATTAGTTTGCCAACAAAGGTCCATCTAGTTAAGGCTATGGTTTTTCTAGTGGTCACGTATGGATGTGAGAGTTGGACTATAAAGAAAGCTGAGCACTGAAGAATTGATGCTTTTGAACTGTGGTGTCGGAGAAGACTCTTGAGAGTCCCTTGGACAGCAAGGAGATCCAACCAGTCCATCCTAAAGGAGATCAGTCCTGGGTGTTCATTGGAAGGACTGATGCTGAAGCTGAAAGTCCAGTACTTTGGCCACCTGATGTGGAGAGCTGACTCATTGGTAAAGACTCTGATGCTGGGAAAGATTGAGGGAAGAAGGAGAAGGGGATGACAGAGGATGAGATGGTTGGATGGCATCACCGACTTAATGGACATGGGTTTGGGTGGACTCCAGGAGTTGGTGATGGACAGGGAGGCCTGGTGTGCTGCGATGCATGGGGTCGAAAAGAGTCGGACACAGCTGAGCGACTGAACTCACTGACTGAATTTTTCATGAATAAGCAATGATAGAGTGGGAATCTTGCACATAAAAGTTGAGATTTGGATAAAAAAGGAAATAATGAAGACCAAACATATAACTGTTACTCATAGGATTTGTAGTAAAGTTCTAAAAAACAAAGGCACATTTTCTGAGGTTATGTGGTACAGAGACATTTTTTGCAAAAGATCTTTTCCTAAATAGCATGATTCCAACTCACACAGTTTAAGTTTGTATTTTCATTAGGAATAAAAGTAAAATGTACAGGAGTATATTCTCAAATCTGGTAAATCTACAACTATTTTAGCATACTTTAGAAAAATATGCTAAAGAAACACTTTAGAAAAATGTTTCTTTAAATTTTCACAGTATAAGCACTAATATTTCATGTGATGATAGTCTCTGATAACACAGCACATCACTGTGGTTACTTAAACTTCCCTTGTGGCATTTTTATCATACCTAGTATTGATTTTCCAGCATTAGCACAGAGCAACCGTCACTTGTTGGAAGCTTGGAATGCATTATTATAGAATCTGAAAAGAGTTTAAATTGTAACAGCCTTGATAAATTACAATGGACTTCCCAGGTGGCACAGTGCTAAAGAATCCACCTGGCAATGCAGGAAGTGTGAGTTTGATCCCTACGTAGGGGAAATTCCCTGAAGAAGGAATTGGCAACTCACTCTAGTATTCTTGCCCAGCAAATCCCATGGACAGAAGAGCCTGGCAGGCTACAGTCCATGGGCTCCCAAAGCGTTAGACATGACTGAGTGATGTACACACACACATAAAATGATAGCAAAGGAGTCATAGATTAATTCCTGGGGATTCATTTAACAAACATGTTTTGTACAGTAGTTCCAAAGGTTGGCAGTCATTTCTAGGTATCAGCTAGAAAATGGAGCCGTCATGGAGCAAGTATGAAAACCAAGTTTGTGATTCATTCAATCAGTGTTGAAGTCAGATCATACTGTTATTTGCCTCCTCCTTGAAAAATGACCCTCTAATTTAACAGTTTAAATTTTAAACATCTAATGAAAATGTGGGCACTGAAAGCTTAAGAAATCTGGTCTTGACTTGTCAGTTGTTCAAATGCAGCAGTATGTTCTCCAGTTCTTGAGACACTAGAGCAAGAGAAATAAATCAATTGAAATGATTGGTGTGTATCATCTCAGGACCCAGTGTTGCTGGGCCGTGAATGACTGGCCCAGGTAAGTATTTTAGCATTCTCTCCTTCCAGTATGGTGATATAGAGCCAGCGATATAATACAGAAAAATAACTAAAGATAGATTTTGTGAATGTGTTTTGGGGGAATAATGTCTAATACAATTGATCTTGTTCTAATCCACCACATGCTCAGTTGTATCTGATTCTTTGCGACCTTGTAGACTGTAACTTTGCCAGGCTCGTCTGTTCATGGCATTCTCCAGGCAAGAATACTGCTCTAGTTTTAATGTAATTTTATGTGACTATATATCAGTTTAAAATTGTATTGAAATTTTAAGCTTAAATTCTTTTTTTTTTTTTTTAAAGAATTGGGTAGTGGCAACTAAAACAATTTCACCAAAGTAGTCACCATTCCTTTGGGAAGTCCGCTTTCAAAAACACATTTATGTATTTTTTCCACCTACCTATTTAGGGGAAAAGGCAACCACTGTAAGAACACAAAAGACTGTTATTTGAAAACGTTTTCTGGGTCTGTTTTCCTGCAGGAAATTGTGGGTTTGTGACTAATTTCTGATTACTTAAGAAAAAGTCACTTCTTTAAATAACTTATGATAAAGTCCTTAAGGCAACTTCAAATGATGTTTTCTGGGAAGTTTGAGGGGACAACTTATTTTTCTTGCTTTGCATAGTTTTATTTTTTTTCCCATTTACTCTCATCAATAACATGTGGTATATTTCCCACATGAGATATTTTAAATTCTCTGTACATTTATTTGGAGATTTTGCTTTAAGGATCAAAAAAATCAAATCAATGTTTTATGTTATACTTTCAAGATTCTGTGCCGAGTGCTGTGTGTGTTCAGTTGTGCTCACTTGTGGTCCTCAAAGTTTTCAATGTAATCACAAAGCTGATGCATTACAGGCAGATGTGGAGGGGATGGGAGGGCTGGCGGTGGGGAGTGTGGCAATTAAATAGCAATCTATTTGATGGTAGCTAATGACAACATGGCAGATACCATGACTCAGGGTGGATGATTATTGACCAAATTGGATTTTTATGCCCTCAAACTGTGTGTGTACTCAGCCACATCTGACTTTACCAACCCCATGGACTGTAGCCTGCCAGGCTCTTCTGTCCATGGGATTTCCCAGGCAAGAATACTGGAATGGGTTGCCATTTCCAACTCAAGAGGATATTCCCCACCCAGGGATCCCACCTGAGTCTCCTCTGTGTCTTGCATTAGCAGGCAGATTTTTTACCACTGGACCACTGGGGAAGCCCTGAAATTCTGAAGATGCTAAATTTAATTGAGATTTGAATGTGATTATAGTCTTATCACCTTTCCTCTCCGGCTTCTAACTTTTAACCCAATGTCTCTGTAGTTCAAGGTTACTGTCTAATTTGTGCTGAAAATACGGTTTTCAGTGGTTGGGTTGTGTTAATAACTAATGCAGCCCGTTACAAGGAGCAGACCGAGTTCTCAGGTGATGGCAGATTCTGAAATACAAATGTATCGAAACGCACATTTACAGGGGTGAGGTAACCATTTTTCAGTTTTCTTTCTCATTTGATCAGTCTGAAAGAAGTGAAAATATTCCTTAGTCATCATGTCGGGATTTTCTAAGAAATGCTAGTTTCTGGCATTCTGCTCAGTATACATTGTATAATAAGGCATAATCATAGAGAAAATTTTCGAAAATCGTAGGTTCTTTTGAAAATTCCCTTTCTGTGTTCTTCTTTAAAATGAAATACTAGTTCCCTTCTTACTGCTTTTCTTTTCTCTCCATATATAGAACATTTTTTCTTTTATCTTGCACAACAATGAATTTATTTGCTCTTTTATTGTTATCCTAAAGTTAAGTTTTCTTGTCATTTGTTCTCAAAATGAATAATTCTCCTCTAAGTCCCTAAGGAAGTGAGTTCATGCATGTTCTACTTGTAGTGAGTTTCTTTTACTCCTTGAAATTTAATTTTTCTCTTCTGGTTTTTTTACTCACAGGTAATCTTTCTTTTACTATGCCTCCCCTAAGAGTCAAATTGATGACTTTTAAAAAATGATTTTTTCATTTCTCTGATAAATTCATGAGGCAATATTAGGACTTAAAGTTACAATTGTGATATTCTCATCAATATCTTCTTTCAGGACTTTTCTGCAAGTAATGACTTCTGCAGACCGTTACAGAGTTGGCCCATTTTTCTCTCCTCCTAGCACTCCTTACAGAGAAGGCAATGGCACCCCACTCCAGTACTCTTGCCTGGGAAATCCCATGGATGGAGGAGCCTGGTAGGCTGCAGTCTATGGGGTCGCTAAGAGTTGGACACGGCTGAGTGACTTCCCTTTCACTTTTCACTTTCATGCACTGGAGAAGGAAGTGGCAACCCACTCCAATGTTCTTGCCTGGAGAATCCCAGGGACGGGGGAGCCCTGTGGGCTGCCGTCTATGGGGTCGCACAGAGTCGGACACGACTGAAGCGACTTAGCAGCAGCAGCAGCACTCCTTAATTTATATTGCTAAAATACATATAACTACATGTTTAACAAACATAAATGACTTTTGTTAAAAAATTGAAAATATCCCCTTTCCTGTATAATTGTTTAAACTTAGGTTACCAGTCAGCTTGTAATGGCTGAGTAAATAGCCATTACCTGTTTTGGAGGCTTCCTGGGAGATGGCAGCTTTATTTCCAGTTTTGCTCTGATTTGCGTGATGCCCAGTGAGCACAGTTGTTCAGTCTGGCTCTGTCACTCTTATACACAGATATTCATTCATTCGTTCATTGAGTATTGAGTACCGATTATATGCCAGGCACTGGACTATCTTCCCTGGTGACTCAGACAGTGAAGAATCTGTCTGCAGTGCAGGAAACCTGGGTTCAGTCCCTGGGTCAGGAGATTCCCCTGGAGAATGGAATTGCTACCCACTCCAGAATGCTTGCTTCGAAAATTCCATGAACAGAGGAGCCTGGTGGGCTACAGTTCTTGGGGTCACAGAGAGTTAAACGCACTGGACAAGCTGGACAGAAGCAGTTAACTAGAGTGATCATGTTCCCCACCCCTAACCCCCAACCACCCCATAGGGGTTAATAGTTTATTTAGGGGGACAGTCTTAAACCAATACATAATCTATATGGCTGAACACACTCTGATTTTTCCACTCAAGGATGATGCAAGTCCTTTACCCTGGATTGCCATCCATTTTCTTATTTCTCATAAATAATAGTAATTATTCCCACCACTTATTGAGAGGTTACAATTTGCCAGGGGCTTGTCTTTTAATTGCATTAGCTCATCTGGCCCCCCAGACGCCCACTGATGGACTATCATTATGTGCATTCTACATGGGGAAACTGAGTCTCAGAATGACTGTCATCGTCCAAGCAAACTGGAGCTGAAGTCAGTCTAGGGGGTCTGACACCCGCACCGAGGCTCTGCTGGGGCCTGAGTCAGTTCACATGCTCTTCCCTCTACTTCAGGTAAAGGACCACTTCTTGTGTCTAATAACAGAGACCTTTTCCCTGCAATCAATTCAAAGATCATTTTGTTTTACCTTTTCCCAAACCGTTAATTTGAGTTTTGGATAATTCTTCACTGGCCAATCATTCATTTATTTATCTTGTTCCTTTTTTATTTTGTGTTGGGGTATGGCCAACCAACAGTGCTGTGATAGTTTCAGATTAACAGCGAAGGGACTCCAGCCATACTTGTACATGCATCTATTTCCAGACTCCCCTCCCAGCCAGGCTGCCACAGAGCCCTGGGCAGATGTGTGCTCTCTGCAGGTCCTGCTGGTCATCCGTCTTAAACGCAGGCGTGTGTATGTGCGGATCGCACACTTACCAGCTCTCCTTTCCCCATGCTTCCCCTTGGCAACCACAGATTCATTCTGTACCTTTTACTCAGCCCATCAGCACATGCGCTGGTGCTGAGTAGCCTTCGTGATATCCATGCCTGGCTGTGACTCGCTTCCTCACTGGCTCAGGACAGTGTATAACTCAACACGGGTTAGGCAGAGGGCGACAGTAGCCATCCTGCGCTTTCCCTGGGAGCTTCTGAGAATGAGATGTTCTCTTTCAACCCCAGTTTCCACACCAGGATGATTTAAGCCTGAAACTGACTTCCTGACCTCATGTAAGATGTCTCGTACAGGATGATCTGTGATGCCCTCTTAGAAAGGAGCTGCAGAAGAGGTGGCTGGGATTAGAAGAGACCAAGAAGTCATCACCAGCTGACGTGCAGCATGGGTGCATCCACAACCTCACTGCAGATGCTCGTTAGGAACAAACTGACTCTCACTACTTAGCTAGCATTTCTTGGCTTGAGAGCATAGGCAATCCCACAGGGCAGGGAAACCATTTCTGTATGAATGCAGAGACAGCCAGCCTGGGCCTGGGGGAGGTCTGGCTCCTTGCAAGCTGTGTTAGTGGTAATAAAGAGACAAAGGAAATGGTAGACACAAGAGGAGGCCTGTGATTGACACCAGTTCCCCCCCAGTTTTCCAGGGCCCCCACAAGTGATGCGTAGATATGTGTAGCAATGAGGGTCTGTCACACTGTGTCAAAGGAAATGTCATCTGCAACTGAGTGTGGAAAGTTGTAAAGCTAAGGAAAACACACTTGGGATGCAATATCCATATCCAGGTTGGCATTAAATCAAAGCATATTAGAGGAGTCTTCGCAGAAGAGAGGCCAGTCTGAGCGATGACAGTTTCTCTGGGTTCCCAACCAGGCACAAAACAGAGGAAATTCATATCAGCTTTGGGGAGAATTCATCTGTTGATTCAAAAGCAACTGCCAAGCTGTCTTTGGTACATGACAGCTGGAAGAAATTGCCTTCTCAAATCAGTGTTTCAAGTGCAGGCACTCAAACTGGATTGGTTAAAGAGGTAAGGAGGGTAAAGGACATGAAGATGTAGAGACCTGTGAAATGAGAGGCAGGTGGACTGAGAGGAGATCTGATGACGAAAACTAAGTGAACGTCAAGTGGCTCCGCAAGGCACCTCTGCAAGTTTCAGGTTAGCCCCCTGTCGTAGGTCGCTTTCTTACAGGGTGCAGTTCACCCCTGTATCAGCTCTGATAGGTTCACACTTGATTCAAATCCATGCTCTTAAACTGGATTATTACTTTTATTTCTTAAAGCATTGGCTCAACTCAGGAAAAGGTAGATGCTCTCTAGTTTTCGGACACTTGACATTGATAGTTTTTCTGCTTTTTTTTTTTTTTTTTTTTGGCCAGTATCACTCTGGAATTTACATGAAAATATGCCAGTTTTCACTTTAAAATCAGTGCTCCAAGAGTGCCGGGATGGGGGATGGCAGCGCTGGCCTGCGGGCTGTTGTGGTGCTGCCTCGAGACCTGTCTCGGTGGTGAGAGAACCCACCTGCCAGGGCAGGAGAAGAGACTCTGATTTGATCCCTGGGTTAGGACGACCCCCCTGGAGAAGGAGATGGCAACCTGCTTCAGCATTCTTGCCTGAAGAATCTCATGGACAGAGGGGCCTGGCAGGCTACAGTCTACTGGGTTGCAGAGAGTCGGACACCACTAAAACAAAAGCAAAAGAAGAGCTCCATGCAGAGCACTGCAACCTGGATTACAGTCGTAAAGTAAACAACAATTTCTTAAAAATTTGTTTCTAAAGCATTGTGCCTTTAGCAGGTCTAGAACAGCCTTCAGGGTTGAGTTATTCCCGTGCCCTGTTCTGCTTTCCTGGTGTTTACTCACTGCACCCTTGTCTCTAATGTTCTTCCTCAGCCTGGATTATCCCAGGGGAGTAGAATGGCCGGAACATCACTGCAACTCATAACCACATACCTTCATCATCATCAAAAGAGAAAATGACTTGTCTTACAGCTTTGCAAAGTGGTCACACTTTGTTTTTAGAATCCATTCAGTAAATCTCTTTTAATGTGTCTTTGACACATATTAGGGCAAGTGCCCCTTCCTGGCCTGTGGTTTTGGGAGGGTTATGTAATGATTTGCTTATGCCTAGGTTCTAGAACTATTGGAGTGTGGAAGGGCGAATTGGAATTCCTGCTGTTCTAATCAAACCAATCTGCAAAGTTTTCAAAGGGATGCCTCCAAAGCATGTGGCTCCTACATGGAAGGTACTGACTTAGTTTCCTATTCCTGCCATAACAATTACCACAAGATCGGCATCTTAAAATAACACGTATAGTAAATAAATAACGTTAATAATCTCACAAGCCTGCAAGTTGGATGTCGGGGCCAGCACAGCTCAGCTGGTGCTCTGATAGTCTCACAAGGTCAAAGTCAAGGTGTAGATGGCTGTGTTATCTTGTATGGAGCTCTGGGATGAATCTACTTCCAATCTTGTTCAGTTTGCTGGCAGACTTCAGTTACCCATCGTTATGGAGCTGAGATTTCCGTTTTCTCGCTGATGTCAGTCAGTGCTTATTCTCAGCTTTGAGAGGCTGCCTGTATTCCTTGGCTCCTGGCTCCTGTTTCCTGTCTGCAAAGCCAGAGTCAAGGTCAAATCTTGATTTGCTTGAATCTCTTTAAATGGAAATTTCTGTGGAGAACAGAAATACATGCTCATTTGCAATCATTGATGCATATGTGCAAATAGATTGTTTATTCTCAGAGAAAAATTAACGAGAAATTTATATACACATTAGCTCTCGTCACATATATATTCAACTTTCACATTGCTCATGGGATTCTCAAGGAAATTGCCCCAAAAGAGAAGCAGAGAGTTAGTGCTAGTAGCAACAACCAAACCGGGTCTACTGCATTGCAGGCAGATTCTTTACCATCTGAGCCACCAGAGAAGCCCTACAAGCAACAAAGTAAATGTTAATACTAACATTTTGCTTCTCTTGGTTAAAGAGAGAAAGTACCCCTACTTGTCACAGAAATGGATAACATCCTTGATGAATTCCTACACTTTGATTTATAACTATCTTATTATAGGTGAGGGCTTCCCTGGTAGCTCAGATGGTAAAGAATCTGCATGCAATTCAGGAGACCTGGGTTCCATCCCTGGGTTGAGAAGATCCCCTAGAAGAAGGCATGGCAACGCACTCCAGTATTCTTGCCTGGAGAATCCCCATGCACAAGGAACCTGGGGGGCTACAGTCCATGCGTCGCAAAAAGAGTTGAACATGACTTAGTGATTAAACAAGTTCAGTTCTGTATACTGGGGAATTCGTTTACATGCTCACAGCGGACCATTCTCCTCCCTGCCCTGCCAAAAGTGAAAAATAACCATAGTGGACTAAACAGCATAGATATTTATTTTTTTCCTCTAAAAGACATTTAGAGATGGTACGACAGGCTGGCATGGTGTTCTACCACTGTGCTGGTCAGGATTCTCCAGAGAAACAGAACCAATAGGAAATATAGGCTTTAGCTCAAGTGGTTATAGGGGTTGAGAGGTCCACGATCTGCTGTTTGCAAGTTGAAGAACTAGGAGAGCCAATAATATAATTCAGTACAAGTCTAAAAGTCTTGTAAATAATGTTTAGTAAATGTTTTTTGCATCACCAATAACTCAATGTTTCTGTCAAGAGAAAATGACAACAATTACTGCATCTACTATGTGGCAGGTACTTTTCTAAACTGTTTATATGAATAAACTCAAGTTAATAAATGTATAGATGTTGTCCCATATTACAGAGTTGGGTGTTGTGGAGATAATAACTTTCCCACATTCACACAGTGATTTCAAGGGGAAAACAAGGCCAGAGTCAGAGGATTTCTGAGGTGCACAGCTGATACTGCTGCCCATCGAGTAGCGCTGCCAAATAAGCATAATTTATCTGTGGGTTTTTAAAGTAAGATGCGTAAATTACTAGATTTGAAGGTAGATTGTATTAAAGAGAAGGACCAGCATTTAGTTTATTTTCTTAATTTCTCACACACATGTTTTTGTGGATGGTGATGTTGATGGGTATTTTGTCCTCCTTATTGCTTAAATATATACATGAGTAATTTGAATGTATTTTTAGGGGTTTCCCATATTGAAGGGATTACTAAAGGCCAAACTTTGAGGAGCACTTCTAAAGTAAAATGTTCCATTCATTTGTTTTTTCCAGTGTAGGCAGTAGACATCTATATTTTGGTTAATGTAATGAATTCAGTGCCAACAGCTTATTGGCATTTTGCTTGCTGTTTTTAACCTGTTCAGTTTAGGAGCCCTTATAGTATATTTTATAGAAAAGAACCTATAAATAATTTGGGATTTTGATATTTAGAGAATCTATGGTCATTTATTCTGGGGAAAAATGTCATGTTATTGATATTTTGCACATCTATGCATAACATAAAGAGATGAAGACCTGTACTTTTCTGGGAAATTGGAGATTCGTAAATATTTTGAACAGTGTGGAGCCTACCTATTGCCACCTGCATATATGTCCATACCTTATCAAGAGGCACCAGATATGGTATAAACGTGTTGTACTCCATCAAACTCTATATGTAACTATATAAAAGTTTCTTTGGTTGGGCCAGGTTTTGGTTGCAGCATGTGTGATCTAGTTCCCTGACCAGGGATCAAACCCAGGCCCCCTGCATTGAGAGCACAGAGTCTTAGTCACTGTACCGGCAGGGAGGTCCCTCCATATAAATTTATAGTAGAATAATGGAACAAGTGCTGACTTGGAATATAGTGCGGCATCACCTTGGCTTTTCAAATTATCATTGAGTAAAAATTCAATAGGTGTACACAGAGAATTACAGAAAAACAAGATCAATTGCTGACATCTTGTCACTTTATCTCTTAAATTTTTTTCTGTAGTGACATAAATTACAATGATAAGAAATGCATTTTAACAGTCTTCTTAATCTTTGCACATTTGATGTGCCTAAAGATTAATTCATTTACAGTGCCTTTTCTTCTTAATTTCATTCTCTCTCTCTCATCAGTGTTAGACTTATTATATTTCCTTCTCTTTTCTGGGCAGTTATTTTTCTTTGTCATTTTTGTTTTGGAAACTATAAAATGTGATCACAAGTTTCAATTGCTGAGGAAAAGAAGTTGATACTTTTAGTGATTTCTATTGTTTGAAGAGAATTAATTAACTAGATAAATTATAAATAGCAGTGTGTGATCCTTTTTGAATTCATCAGAGAAATATATGCATGGTTCATAACAGGGATAGAAGCTGCAAAGATAATTCATCACACTTTAAGTGCTAAGTCACAGTACTCACCACCGTCCATTTTAAGTGAAGTGTGAAAGTCTCTTAGTCATGTCCGACTCTTTGTGACCTCATGGACTTTAGCCTACCAGGCTCCTCGGTCCATAGAATTCTCCAGACAAGAACCCTGGAATGAGCTGTCATTCCCTTCTCCAGGGGATCTTACCAACCCAGGGACCAAGCCCAGATCTCCCACGTTGCAGGCGGATTCTTTACGGTGTGAGCCACCTATAGTAAGTGGTTTCTAAATGACCAATGGTCATTTGTTTGACAGAAGTGCATTGGTTGGATATAGATGCCTACTGTCCTGTTATGGGTAAGCATAGTGATGTTATTGATATAATCAAATGTCATCTGTGTCAGTGTACATGATTTGCAAAAGTATTCTTTCTTGATACAAACATACCTCAGATAAGTTAAGGAAATGGACGTTGGCTTCAGACATTCAGGGTTCAAATTGTATCTTCACCATACACTTGATGTCCGTAATCTTGGGCAGTTTATTTGCCTGTGCTTTAGTATGCCAATCATTAACCTCAGAATAATTACTCCTTCTTCTTAAGGAAACTATGACTATGAATATAAGATATATTTTAGTATAAGTATATGATGATTATATATTGAAGAATCATTTATTGAACAAATGCTAAGTTTCAAGTTTTGTCTCAATATTTTATAGTGTGTATGCATTTTCTAACATATATTCCAGTCTGTAAGATTTTTTAAAATAAGAACTGGATAATACCAAACTATATACTAAGTCTACAATTAAATTGCCTAATGTTTTTTCCCTACTTATTTATTTAAATGAGTAATTATCAGTGAATTTCAGCTTAAACAGCCTGATCAGTTAAACAAATTAATAATCGAAACGATAGAAAATGAACAAAAGCATGAACTTCATGAAAATGACAACCCTGAAAAAAAAACAAACCCTATTTCTCTAGAGAACCAATCAGGGAACACCAGAAAAAGCCACTGGCCCTTCCTCTTAAGACTGCACAGATTTGCTTAAGAGCTATGCCTACCCTTTAAGAGAGGTGACACTTGACATTTTCCCAGGTTATAAGTAATTTGGGTAATAAAGCCGTGGGGAAATTGAATTTGTCAGCATGTTAAATGAGTTTGTCTCTCTGAATGTAATAAACTATGTTGGTGCAATGGATGATAATCTCAGGCATATTTTTCTAATTTATCAGAAAGTTATTAAAACACTTAAAAAAACTTTTATTTACTTCTTCTGTTTGTTACCAAGTGTCAAATTTAAAACTTTACATAAAATCAAACATATTTTTGAATTTTTTCCTAAGTCTCAGGATTATGGAGTATATCATAGCCATTTCCACTTAAATGTGTTATTTTGCTATGGATGTATTCAAACTCTCCTGCCATTTGTGTTTTGATATATTTCTACTTGATATACTATTGATATATCTTGTTAAATGATATGTTTTGTGTAAGTTGCAAGTTTAATTCGCTTTTGGAGTTAAGATACTTGGTCTGATTTTTTGAAATAAGGTGTCTATTTGCAAACACTTCTATTTTTGCCTTAACACTAGTGGAAAATGCAAGTAACATAAGTTCCATGGGAAGACTAGCAAGCATACTCTTTGGGTGCCAGACATATTTAAAGTGTTTTACATCAATGAATTTGTTTAATCCTTACAACAATCCTAGGTAATAAGCAATTATTGTCATTCCCCTTTTAATAATAGATGAGCAAATTGATGCCCAGAGGAGTTAAGTAACTTGCCTAAGGTTACACACTCAGAAGGTTTCAGAGTTAGAATTCAAATCCAAAACTTTGGCACCAGAATAGGACATTTTACCCCTAAGACATGTTCACCCTTAACTCACATATCCACCATGAAGGACTTGAGTTGTAGCTGTAGTGTATTATCTTTATTTTTTTTTTTTAATTTTATTTTTTAGTTTATGGCTGTTTGGGTCTTTGTTGCTGGGAGGGCTTTTCTGTAGTTGCAGAGTGGGGGCCACTCTCCCATTACAATGTGTGGTATATTATTAAAAAATAAAACTAAATAAATGGAGGCAAGTATTGTAAGCTGTTAAAATGTTAATCTCGCAGAGGATAAATGGGTGCTTGATATGTTATTTTTTGTTCAGATCTACTGTTGGAAATGTTTCATAATGAAGATGTTGAGAAGCTAATTTAATACAGATGGGGCGTCGTCTGTGATTAGGTGAGGGCTTGAGGACAGTCAGGGTGGGGAGAGAGCAGTTTGGGCAAGGTGGCGTGTTCAGGCCTTCTCGGCCATGTTCTGTAAACAAGAATGTAACCGCTGGGGTCACATGGCGCTGAGCATGTGCTCCCGAGGTCCCTGCTAGGCCAGGGGCCCCACTGTGCGGTAGCCCTCCGCCAGCTCCACCTGAAAGGCGGCGGCCTCCCCGCTGCGCCCGGGCGGGGTCCGTGGGGTCGGCCGGAGCGGAGAGGACGCGGCGAGGCTGCCGCCCCGGCCGGGAGGGGAGACAGCGCGGCTCCGGCGGCCCCTCCAGCCCCGAGCGCCGTGCCCGCCCCGGGTTCAGGGACAGTGCGGTCAGTGAGGACAGTGTGGCCAGCGAGACGGCGCCAGCAGGGAGAACGGCGGTGCGAGTGGCGCAGTCGGCGGGACGGGCCCCTCAGGCTCCACAGAGGAAAAGGCGGGAGATCAGCGGGACGAGGCCCCTCAGAAGAGGCGGGAGATCAGCGGGACGAGGCCCCTCAGAAGAGGCGGGAGATCAGCAGGACAAGGTGCCCGAGGCTCCACAGAAGAGGCGGGAGCCCAGAAGGAGGAGGACGCTGAGGCCCCTCAGCAGAGGCGGGAGTCAGCAGGATGAGGCCCCTCAGAAGAGGCAGGAGCCCAGCGGGACGAGGCTCCACAGAAGAGGCAGGAGCCCAGCGGGACGAGGCCCCTCAGAAGAGGCGGGAGCCAGCAGGACGAGGTGCCCGAGGCTCCACAGAAGAGGCGGGAGCCCAGAAGGAGGAGGACGCTGAGGCCCCTCAGAAGAGGCGGGAGCCCAGCAGGACGAGGCCCCGAGGCTCCACAGAAGAGGCGGGAGCCAGCAGGATGAGGCGACGGAGGAAGCAGTGGCCCCAGAGCAGCCTTGGCGCCGCGGCCGCGATGCTGTCAGCGTTGCGGGTGGGCGCTCACCGCTGCACTGAAAGGCGTTGGGGGCCAGGACGGCCGCGGGCGTGGGGGGGCTTTGCTGCTCCCCGAGGCCACTGACGGCCCAGGGTCTGGGCGCCGCCCTGTGGGTGCAGACACGTGGGTGCGGACACGCGGAGGAGCTCAACGGCGCGCATTGGCGAGCGCCCGGCCTGAGGAGCCGCGTCTCCGACAGCGACGTGCGCGTGGGGACGGCGCTTCCGCCCAGCGGAGGCCGCTTACAGCAGGGAGTGAGGGGGCCACCTTAGGGCCGGCTGTGGCGAGTCCACGGCGAACCGACCGTACACTCGGGCTGAGTGGGTCGCCTTGGGGTAGCAGTTTTGGCAAGAGCAAGGGGAAATGGCTTTTGCAAGGACACGGGGCGGGCCCGGCACCTGTGGGGTTTGCAGGTCCTTTCTGAGAGAAGGAGAGGGGCAGCTCGCGAGGCGGCATTCGGAAAATGTGGAGACCCCGAAGCGCGCCCCAGCTGGCAGGGTACCATCTGGAGTGAAAGTCACTCAGCCGCGTCCGGCTTTTTGTGACTCCATGGACTGTGGCCCGCCAGGCTCCTCTGCGCATGGGAATTCTCCAGGTAAGGATACTGGAGTGGGCTGCCTTTCCCTTCTCCGGGGGATCTTCCGGAAAGGGATCGAACCCGCGTCTCCAGCGTTGCACACGAATCATTTACCACTGAGCCACCAGGTAAGCCCCGAGTTGAAGCTCCACTCTGATTGCTGATGAGAAGGCACCATTTGCAAATCTGCTCCTTCACACCGGGTCCATACTGCACATTCAGAATAGAGAAATAATACTTCTCATGTTAATGTCCTAGGAAGAGGCAAATAAAACCCAGGACATTTTCTAGGAAAACCATGGCAAAAATAAGTTCTTTAGATGCTGTTTCCTCCCCCTTGAGTAGCTAAAATAAAAGTAGTTTTGAAAAATAAGTGAAGTTGACAGTAATATGAAAACATGAAAGTTTGTCTTTTGGCATGAAAAAGACTGTTGAATCTGGTAGCTTTTTTCCTTTTTAATGTAAGATTATACTGTAAGAACATGAGTTATCTGCTCTAGAGATTTAGTTGTATGTGCTATTAAGCTGGATTTATTGTGACCTTAGCTGACAAAATAAACAGTTCTGTTGTGAATAAGCCTTAACAAAATGGAAACTGAAAATGCATTAAGTGAGTAAGTTTTTTAAGAATTACAAATTCAGGCTTCTGAAGAGTACTTAATACTCGGAGTTTTAAAACAGCAACAACCATTTCAAATGTGTTCGACATATACTTCAGGATCGCACCGTCTTTATAACATCTCTCTTCAGTCTGTATTTACTTTTACTCCTGCTCTTTACAAACTAAGAAATGTTAGACTTTTCCCCCTAATGCCCAAGTTTTACCACTTACTTATTGGATTGACTTTAACCAATTTTTAATATCTTTTAGTCTTTTCTTAATGTCTTAGATGATGGTATTGTGCTGTAAAATCTAAAGGCAGGTTTAGTGCTAAGCTTCTATGATTCTGAATGTTTTTGGACAATGAAAGAAATTTTTTTTTCCAGCTAGTCATGCTGCGCTGTTGTTGTTCAGTGGCCAAGTCATGTCTGATTCTCTGCGACCCCATGGTCACAGGCCTCCTTGTCCCTCACCATCTCCCAAAGTTTGCCCTAGTTCATGTCTGTTGAATCCGTGATGCCATCCAACCATCTCATCCTCTGTTGCCCTTTTTGCCTTCTGCCTCCAGTCTTTCGCAGCATCGGGGTCTTTTCCATTGAGTTAGTTCTTCACATCAGGTGGTCAAAGTAGTAAAGCTTCAGCATCAGTCCTTCCAATGAGTATTTAGGGTTGATTTCCTTTAAGATTGACTGGTTGGATCTCCTTGCAGTCCAAGGGACTTTCAAGAGTCTTCTCCAACACCACAGTTTAAAAGCATCAATTCTTCAGTGTTCTGCCTTCTTTATGGCTCAACTCTCACATCTGGACATGACTACTGGAAAGACCATAGCCTTGACTAGACCGACCTTTGTCAACAAAGTGATGTCTTTGCTTTTTAATACACTGCCATGTTGTAGTTATGACAGAATTAGCCAAAGCCATTTCTGTCTTTAAGGAGAAACCATTCTGCCTGTGGAGTGAATATATACTGAGTTATTATTAAATTTCATTTTTACCTGTTCAGCATCTACCCCCACCCCCCACCCCAACTAATAACAAGATCCCAATTGATTTTCCACTGAGGAAGAATTCTCTCTCACCTTTGATCTGTGTGATTTGATAAGTAGAGTTGAGTACAGGAATTAGCTTTTGAATAGAAATTTATTTTTTCATTGTATTCCATTTGCCAGCCATGAGCCTCCTGTATTCGGTCAGTGAAACCTTTTTTGAGAATGTTTGTTGCAGCTGTCAGCAAGGGTTAAACACGTGTTCCACTAATGGCATTTAGGGGTTGTATATGCTTGTGTTGTTAGAGCAGAGTTGAGAGCTGTTGCTGGTGTCAGATGTTTTCTTGCAAGCTTTAGTTATAAGAATCAAAGCATTCACTTTTGTTCAAGCTACTGTGACTCAAAACTGTGAGTTCAGACACATTCACTTGTATACACCTAGATGGTTGGAATCCGTGCAGACATAGGTGGTATGGGAGGACTACATGTGACCGCCTCTCAGACCTCCAGTTGCTCAGCACAAGCCTCTTTGGGAAGCACAAGTCTGCAGGGAAACTGGAATCCTTCCTACTGACTCTGCTTCAAATCAGGCTTTCATCCTGTTCTAATTTCAGACTTAAAAGTCAAATATTTGGGGGGAAATGTGAATGTATTAGTTGGAGTTCTCCAGAGAAACAGGAAAAAAGGGGGGCTTCCCTGGTGGCTTAGTGGTAAAGAATTCACCTGCCAGTGCAGGAGGTGCAGGTTCGATCCCTGGGTGAAGAATATCCCCTGGAGAAGGAAATGGCAACCTCTCCAGTATTCTTGCCTGGGAAATCCCATGGACAGAGGAATCTGGCGGGCTGCAGTCCATGGGGTTGCAAAAGAATTGGATGTGACTTAACAACTAAACAACAACAACAACATACACATGCACACATGATTGTGAAAGCTGCCCAAGTCCAGAGTCAGCAGGGTTGGCTGGTACGCTGGAGACCGAGGGAAGAGCTGATGCGGATAGAGTCAAAGGACAGTCTGTTGGCAGAATTTCCTCTTCCTTGTGAGAGTCAGTATTTACCTTAAGACCTTCAGCTGACTGAATGAGACCCACTCACATTATGGAGAGTAAGCTCCTTTACTCAAAGTCTGCTGATTAAAATGGTTATCTTATCCAAAAATACCTTCACAGAAATGTTTAGGGTAGTGTTTGACTGAATGTCTTGGTACTGTGACCTAGTCAAGTTGACACATAAAATTAACCGTCACAGTAAATCAATTTTAAAATTTGGTATTTGATACAGCGAAGACAATATAAATATGTATGTAGATATAAATACTGTATGTATATATTGTGGTGTTGTTCAGTCACTCAGTTGTGTCCAACTCTTTGTGATCCTATGAACTGTAGCCCGCTTGGCTCCTCTGTCCATGGGATTTCCCAGGCATGGGTACTGGAATAGGTCACCGTTTCCTCCTCCAGGGGATATTCCCAACCCAGGGGTTGAACCCACATCTCCTGCACTGGCAGGCAGGTTCTTTACCACTGAGTCACCAGGGAAGCCCATATATATATATATATATATGTATCGTATGTATATGGAAGCCCATATATAGTGGATCTTTCCGGCCAAGGAATCAAAGTAGGGTCTCCTGCATTGCTGGTGGATTCTTTACCAACTGAGCTTTCAGGGAAGCCCATATATATATATATGTATACATGCATACATAGAGTTGACCCCCGAATAACATAATATAGGGGTGCCAACTGCCCATTGAAAACCTAACCTGTAACTTTATAGTCATCCTTTCACACCTGTGGTTCCAAATCCATAGATTGAACCAAACTGAGGATCATGCAGTACTGCTGTAGTATTAATTTTTTATATAAGGAACCATGTATAAACTTCTGTTCAAACCAGTGTTGTTCAGCCAGTATATAGACACACAGATACACATGTATGTGTATGTATGTGTGCATTTTATATAAATTAATACATATATAGTTTATTAATTTAAATGAATAATAATGAAACAATACCTGTGAATTCACTGCTCAAACTAAGCACTATAATGCAATGGGTATTGGTCAGTCCACCTGTGTTCTTCCCCACTCCTGTTCTCTTGCCTTGCTCCAAGTTTTGAATTTACTGCACTCTTATATTTAAAAAATATTTTCTACTATTTCATGTAACTACTGCATATGCACGTATCCTTAAATAACTCTTGTTTGTTTTTGAGCCTTCAAGAGTTGTGTTTGGTATGCAGTCATCTGTGACTTGCTTTTCTTTTCTTCATACTGTTTCTTAGATTCATCTCCATTGTCATGTGTAGCTGCAGTTCATTCATTTTCACTGGTGTATGAAATTTCACTGGGTTAATAGAACATAATACTATTTCTGCCAGTACGTTTTCAATGGACAGTGGAGTTGTTTATGCCTTTTTGCTTTATGGGAAATGCTGTTCAAAATGTGCTTATGCAGGTAGACTTAAGAGATTCTCTAGGGGAGGAGGTATCAAATCCCTGGACCAGAAACAGACATTAGCATTACATGTGAGTTTGACTTAGAATCTCTGGTGGTAGGTCTCAGCAGTCTAGGTTTTTAGATGATTCTGAAGCTCTGTCAAGTGTGAGGACCATGGTCCTGGGTACACACTAGGAGTTGGTCTGTTCACTCATGACTCAGTTTACTTTACTTATTAAATTTTTTTTTCTCAGAATATCTCAGTTTTACCCCTCTTCACTTCCATGCTTTCATTTTTTATCTCCTTGGCTCAGAACCTCTTGAAATAGTTTATAAATAATTAATTTATTCCATCTTAATCTCTAAATCCTAATCACAAACTTGAGGGTTTCTATCTCTAGGATTAATTGACTTTCTTCTGTTTCTTTTACCCTTTTACATCTGTTGGTTTAAATATTTCAGGTTTTATCTCATTTATTTTAATTCCCAATTTTCATTCTGCTCTAATCTTCTCAAGCATCTATTATTTCTGTGTTTTTCATCTTCTCATATATTTTTCCCCCATATTCTTTTTTAATGGATTTCATTTTTACTCTTGGCAAGAAATGAGTCTAAAAATTTGTGAACTGAAGAGCTGACATTATAATGGCAAAATAATTTTGAGATTTTCTTAACCTAAGTTGGTTTAGCATCTACTTCTTCCTTCCCTCTTCTTACCTCCCCCAAATGAATTCCTATCCCAGTGAAGGAAATGCTTTAAAAAGTCATGGGTTAGGAGCTGTTGCAATATGAGAATTTCTCTCCTTTGAACCACATGGCTTACTGCCTAGTTGGCAACGTTGATTTTTCTAGAACAATATTGATTGTTAACTAATTAGCTCACGTTCATTCCCTTTGGATGAAATTCTCTGTTCAGCTTACATGACTTGGTTCGGAAAAAATGATAGAATGCCTACCACCCACCATAGGCAGAGTAAGGGGGACTGTGGTCCCAGGAAGTTCACTCAGGTTATGTGTCAAATGCCTTGTGTCATCAGAGAGACTGCCCCCAGTGGGTAAAAAGATGCCTAGAGGGTTCAGCAGACAGTGCATTTTCAGAATCTGTGATAGCAGAAGTTTTAGAATTTGGGATTCCAATGGGAAACATGAATTAAGGAACTGCTCAAACAAATTTTGTGTGCAAGAACTCTATTGGTATTTTTGATATAAGGGATAATAAATGACTGAATTTGGTAATGATGCTTAGGAGTTCTACTTAAAATGAGTTGCTAAATACTAGAGTAGTACAGTATAGGGATTAAAAGCATGAACTCTGGAGGCAGGATCTCCTGACTGTGTCATCTTGGACAGGAGCAGCTAGCCATGAACCCTGCCAGGTGGGTGGCTTTGGGCAAATTGCTTAACATCTCTGTGTTTCAGTTTATTCATGAGTGAAACTGAGATAATAGCATAATTATTTTAAATGTAGAATGATTTAATGAATGTGAGATCCTTATACTATGCATAATAAATGTGCTATTATTGTTATAATTAGATAATTTCCATTTCTGTAGATACATCATAAATAGCTCCTTGTAGTTCAGAAGCCATGACCTAGTCTTTGAAAAATCCTTATTTATAGCCAACACTTTATTTTAATATTATATATCTTACTTAATGGGAAAAGATGTTGATTTCTCTGGGAAAAATGTTTTTAAATAATCCATTAAATATTAACTTAGATTTTTATTTATTTGAATACATTATGAAGAAGTGCAGTTCTCCAGACATTATAGCTTAGACTTTACTAGTAAACAAAGGGCACATACACACATACACACACTCAAATGTGCACAACTGCATATGATCCAGTGTACTTGGTTCACAATCTAAGCACTAACACAAAGAAACTTGCGAAGTCAGAGTCCAGGCTTAATTTTTTAATGGATTTTCAGATAATGACCTTAAAATATTTTAATGAAGGATGTGTATCAAGCCAAGTCATACACATTTGTGTTAGGGAATAATTAGGTTCATGAATAAATAATTCAAAGTAATGACTCATGAATTGATGTGCATTGTAAACAAGCTGAAATTGTGGTCACCCTCCTAGAATTGACTTCCCTGGTGGCTCAGGTGGTAAAACGTCTGCCTATAATGCGGGAGACCTGGGTTCAGTCCCTGAGTCGGGAAGATCTCCTGGAGAAGGAAATGGCAACCCAATCTAGTATTCTTGCCTGGAAAATCCCATGGACAGTGGAACCTGGTAGGCTACAGTCCATGGGGTTGCAAAGAGTCAGACATGATTGAGTGACTTCACTTTCACTTTCACTTTCCTAGAATTGAAAATTAAGTGGTGGGCGCTTGCTCCAAGACCTGACCTTCTTGTGTTCAATAAAAACATGAAATTAAAATGCTTGTTACTTGAAAGAATAGCTATGACAAAGCTAGGCAATGTATTAAAACACAGAGACATCACTTTGCCGACAAAGGTCTGTATAGTCAAAGCTATGGTTTTTCCAGTAGTCATGAACAGATGTGAGAGTTTGACCATAAAGAAAGCCAAGTGCCAAAGAATTGATGCTTTTGAACTGAGGTGCTAGAGAAGACTCTTGAGAGTCCCTTGGACTACAAGGTCAAACCAGTCAATCCTAAGGGAAATCAATCCTGAATATTCACTGGAAGGACCGAAGCTGAAGCTCTAATACTTTAGCCACCTGATGCGAGAAGCCAACTCATTAGAAAAGACCCTGGTGCTGGGAAAGATTGAAGGTAGGAGAAGAAGGAGATAACAGAAGGTGAGATGGTTGGATGGCATCAGTGACTCAATGGACATGAGTTTAAGCAAGTTCTGGGTGATAGTGAAGGACAGGGAAGCCTGGCGTGCTGCAGTCCATGGGGTCTCAAAGAGTCGGACACGACTTAGCACCTCAGCAATAACAACAACTTTTAAAAATAATTTTTTGGGAAAAATTTTGTCCATTTTTCTCAAAATTCTCTAGGTGTCAACAAAAATTCTCAAGAAAAGTCAACAAATAGTTGGAGAAATAATCCATTTAAAGAGAGTTATTTGAGCATGTGTAAGAATGGGGCAGAGATGGGATTAGAGTGACTTGACTGCAGTGAGCTACCATAAACAGTCCATTCTAGGGCGATGTGCCATCTGGATCTCAAAGACAAGAGGAAGATGCTTCACTTGAAGCAACTGTCATTTCTCACCATAGCTATTTTCCATGGGTTTCAAGGGCTAGAAAGGGAGATTGGAAAACTAGTCCATCTTTCATGCCAGCTGTGATCCGTTAGTGCCTGCCTGGATGGTGTTGAAAAGGAATTGGAAGTTAATTTTCAGGACAGAGTGCTACAGTCAATTAATTAATTCTGGCCTTGTGAATAGGGAGAGAGAAAAGGAGATTCAGCTCACTCATGTCAGCATGGCCGTCTCAGGCTGGAGGCATTTATGGAAGAAAAATAATGATCCTTTGTTCAGCTCTGAAATAATCATGCCCATGGGCCTGGATAAATTTTCTCTGCTTTGTGTGTGGGTTCATATAATTGAAATACCAGATTTCTCAGTAGTTTTAAAAACTAGATAGCTTAAAACAAACAGCAATATTATCCTTACTTCCTAGCTGTTTATAGGTAAATGGGCACAGCATGTATCTGATTCATTTTTGTTTCTTTGCCAGCACAGTGTCTGGTGCATAGTAAGTGCCCATAATTTCTGGTGAATCATATATTCATCAATTATTTCTTACATGTATCAGATGCTGTATTTGGACTGGGAAGTGAATAAAGCAGAAATATTATGTACCTTAATAGAGCTTGTGCTTTTGTGAAAGGGCTGGATGTGAAATAAGTTAGTACCCAAAATTTGATGAACGCTAGGTCAAGACATTGTGCTTTGAGAGAGAGAATAATGGTGGGACCTGTGTCAGGATAAGGATTTGGGAAAAGCCCTTTGAGGGGAGAGATTTAAGTTGAAATTGAGGAATGAGTAAGAGACTAATTTTGTTTGGAAGAGCATTTCAGGCTAATGTGACAGCATGTAAAAAATATGGAGGTGGAAAAAAGTTTGACGCAGGCTGAACGGCTGGCTTAGCTGAAGTACAGTGAGTGAGAGGAGTGTGCCTAAGGATGAAGTTGAAGAGATAGATAGGACCAGGCTCTGCTGAACTTGAAGGTCATACGAAAGAGCCCGAAATTGACTTCAGGAGCAATGGGAAGCCAGTAAGATCTGGAAGTGGGATGAGTTGTGGAGTCTTTATTTGACTGATACTTTAAAAAGTCTCACAGCTGCTGGATGAAGAATGGACTGAAGAATGGCTTATCTTGTGCGGGGGAGCTTGCCCAAGATGCGAGCGGCAGAGTCGGGCGGGCCGTCTGGCCGCAGGAGCTGTGTGCTTGGCCGCTCTGCAGTGCATGGTGACAGCCCCTGGAGACGAGGCTGGGCTCGCCAGCTTGCCAGAGTCACCTCTGATCCCTTGGGTTAGGAGGGTGACAGAGGGAGCAGACAGGAGTAGATGAGTTCCTGTACATTTCCCCAGTTCACTTACAGAAGTTCCGGCATCGCTGGGGCACCGTCTTCATTTGAATAACTTCTGCTCACTCTTTCTCTAAATTCCCTTTTCCAAACTATAGGGAGCATTGTTCTCTACCATTCAAAGACAGAGACATGCTGGAGATGAGGTGGGGAATATTGCCATTATCATTTTCACTTGTAGACTTGATCTACCAGCTAGGGGTGATAATTGCCCTGTAAATTCTTAAAGTGGTCCTCAGTACTCCTTTCCCTAGTGGCTGCACCAATTCACATTCATGCCAACAGCGTAACGGGTTTCCTTTTCGTCACATACTCACAGCATTTGTTATTTGTAGGCTTCCTCATGACAGCTACCCTGGCAGTTGTGAGGTGAGATATCACCAATGTGGTTTTGATTTGCCTTTCTCTGATGCGTAGCGATATCGAGCATCTTTTCATGTGCTCTTGGTCATCTGTGTATCTTCTTTGGGAAAATATCTATTCAGGTCTTCTGCCCATTTTTTGATTAAGAAGTTTTTTGATTTTGATCTTGAGTTGTATAAGTTCTTTATTTATTTTGGATATTAACCCCTTATTGGTCAAATCATTTGCAAGTATTTTCTCCTAGTCACAATGTTCTGCCATTTGCAATAACCTGAATGACCTGGAGGGTATCATGCATAGTGAAACAGAAAAAGACTAATAATGTATGTCATCACTTACATGTGGGATCTAAAAAATAAAACATATGAATATAGCGTACTAGACACACACTGACAGGTTTAGGGAATAGGCTGTTGGTTACCAGAGGGAAGAGGGTGTGGGGGAAGGAGTGAAATGGGGTTGGACATTGAGAGGCACAAACTACTGTGCATAAAATAGATAGGCTTACAGGGATGCGTCATACAGCTCACGGAAATACAGTCATCATATCAGGGTGACTTTTAATGGAGCATAGTCTATAGAAGTGTTGAGTCTCTATGTTGTACACCTGAATTGAATATGATGATGTAAATCAATTATACTTCAGTTAAAAGAAAGTTCAGCTTATGCAGTGGATAGTCTCCAGAGATGAGGAAAGGTTTGAGAGGGGGTCAAAGTGTGATTTCCACCATGTCTTCAGCATGACTCTACCACAACTGGCTGGCTGCACCATCTCCCCTTTCTGCAGGAGATTCCCCAGTTAGTAAAATGGTGAACATTCTAGAACACCCATTTGAGCATCTTTAGTGTAAGAAACAGCCCAGGTCCTTCAGCAGCCTTTCGATGAGTGTTTGGCCTGCATCTCGTCAATGCCGCTTAATGACCTTGTTTCATTCTGTCAGGGGAGTAGTATGCTAATTAAATCAGCAAGAAGGTATTGGGAGGCTAAATTGCAACCATTTGGTCTTTGATCAAGACACAGGCTTTCTCAAGTAAGTTGGTTAGAGAATCAGACTTTTGTTGTTCACATTGCCAACAGCAATAAAAATCCATTTCCCCCTCAACCCAGAGATGTTTAAATACATCTTAATTGTCCTGATTACTCTGAGAGGTTTTTTCTCATAAATTGGTTCCATTTAAAGAGCTGAGCACTTCTTGAGAGTGGTACGAAAAGCAAGCCCAACTGAACAAAGCCAGCTAAGAGCAATGTTGTTTTTATCTTTTTTATTAACTAGCTGTTTTCTTTCATTTTTGAACTAAGAAATAATGTCTATATATTGTAAAATATTCCGACTATATAAATGGTTATATTCTAAAGAGTAAGACTCCTGTTCTTGACATTTGAGTTCCTTAGTCTTCATTATGACTTCTTATGTCTCATTTCAGAGTTAGTCTGTACATGTACATAGCAGCTTGTATATAGACTGTGTATTCAGATGTATACAGACTGTGTTTAGACAGATGGATAGCACATCTGGCTTTTTTTTTTTTTTCCACTCAAATAAGGGTTTCCTATTCTTCTGCATGTTGCCTTTTCCACTCAACTAGCTTAGCCATTATTCATGATTTTTGGTAATTTCAATATTCATGTAAATGAACCATCCACCGGGGTGAGCTCTGATGCCATAGGCTCTCTATCAGTGGTCTTCCTGATCATATTCTAGAGTAGACACTGTCATTGCCAATAATCAGAGCTCCACTTTATTTTGGATTCAAGGATCTCACTCTTCAATCTCCATCTTCGTATTCCTACAACTCTCCCCCTTTCTTCTCTGCTTCTGACAATTCTTGAGCCCCACCAGGGCCTGCTAACTGCTGGATCCACCATTGTAACCAGTCCTTTAACCCCTTGAATTTTACTTCCTTTTCTACCTGGAATTTAAAAATTTTAGTTGAAGTCATTAAAATTTTCCTTCAAGTATGTCCTCAACTTTCTCAGCCTTCACTGTACTTATCAGAGAAAACCTTATGAGATGTTAAGTTCAAATTTTGCCTGTTTGATGCCCAAACACAGTCCACTAATGGATCTGACCTAAAATACATACTTATCACTTCAAGCAGACCCTCTGTGTTGCAGACTCATTTACTCTACATTCTCTGAGGACCTACTTTCTTCTCAAGCCTCAATACCCTCCACACCAAACTTGGCTGATGATGTTGCTATTCATTTTATCGACAAAATAGTCCAACACTCAGAGCTTTCAGACATCAATACCAGTCATCTGCTAAGTGGTAGTCTCCACAGTCTTGCACTCTGCTTTCCATCCGGGTACTGCACACCGTCCATCTGACAATCCTGCTGCTGACATTGACAAGGCCTGGGGAACAAGGATACTTGGAGGGTCTGAGTTCAGGTCCAGAGCCGCCTTTTCCAAGGTTCATTCTTCTCTCAACCGCAGAGCATCCCCGGAGGTGTAATCCATGCTCAGGAAATCTGACTTGGGAAGAGGACCTTTACGGTCCCTGAAGCATATGCAACCCCTTTGAATAGAGAAGTCCAAGATCTCAAGTTACATTTAATGCCCTATGGAAGTGGGGTGCAGGTTCCTGGGGGGAGCATCTGTTGAGGGGCAGAGCCTGAGAAGGACCAGAGGGACCCTGTCTCAAACCACGGAACGCCAGCCAGGGTCTCCAGATGAGTGGATAAGAGCAGCGTGCCTGCCTTATCTGTGCCTAGATCTGTGGTCTAAGAACACACCTCACTGCTGGTACAGTAAGAGTTACCCTGTTCCTGATTCAGTGACCTCTGTCCAGGAGGTGCTCCCACTGTCTCTTACGTTTGTGCTTTTCCTCCCTTCTCTGGACAGTTCTCAGCATGCACACATGCCAGAGTGTCTGCTGTCTGATAAAATAAAAACACATTGTTGTGTAGCAGTAGGTACCTGAAGACTGCCTCATAAGAGTTTTTAAATTATTCATCAAAGGGATGAAGGGGCATGCTTACTACTGGCATGTCATTATAAAATCCTTTAGTGTTCCCTCCCTCCCTCTCACCGACCCCCCACCCTGGAGTTGGTGGTGTAGCTACTAAATTTGATACTTGAGATGGATTATGTTTTATCACTCCTTGCTCTATATGACAGAAACATTTTCACTAACTTGTGAAAAGAAACAAGTAAAACAATGGCAGAAAAGAACTACAGATGGGAGGAATTTTCTTTTATTATGTTTCCTATATATAAACATGCCAGAGGAAAAAAATAAGTAAATAAGTATATGTATAATAACAAGTGAAATAGGTATGAAAAAGAAAACAGTAGCATAATAATAGTTGTTAATTATATTAATACAAGTTTTAATGCATCAATGCATTTTAAAAAATCTGTGCCTGCCTGTTTGTCCTTTGTTGTGACAAATAATACCATGATGACTTTTCTTTATTAAGCAACTTTTTAAAAATTTAAGCACAAAAACTCCAAGTGGTCACATTTAAAAGGATACACTTGAAGTATGATGTGTTTTTTTGTTTTTTTCCCTTTATTATAGTCTCTGGGTGATCTGTGTTTATTTCACAGCTGCTGTTTAAATGCAAGATTATGTAGTCCTACAGGGCTTGAGGACACAGGCTATGCCTGAGGCAAGCTTGAAGGGTTCCAAATCTTCAAGAGTTTATTCTTGGAAGAGATGCATGACTGAGTATGTCTCAGTCCAGGGCCGGCTTGTAACTGGAATTTCTCCAAATAAACTGCCATGTACAAAACAGTGTGGTCAAAGTCAAAGACATGTGAGAATTGATCTGGCTTTTAGTCGACTATTGTGAAAACATTGTAGAGAGGTGGACCTCATGGACAAACTTTGAACAACCACTGAAGTCAGAGCCCCTTTGTCTTCCAGTGAGTGGAGAACCAAGGATTTTCTCAGCTGTGGAATGGAGATCCTATTTCTTTTTATTTTCTAGCAGATAAGAACTTTGAAATAATTTAAACGTAAGCGAGAAGTCCTTGGCAGGGCTCCGAACTTTGGGGTGGAGGCCCCGTGCAGAGTAACAAAGCCGGCGCCAGATCCGGGTCAGGGACGCAGGCTCTGCCCCCCGCTCTCCGGCGTCCCGCCTTCTGTCCCGGCTTTGCGCTCCAGCTGTCCCCGGACCCCAGTGCGGAGCGAAGAGGGGTCACAGCGACCTCCCGCCTCCTGCCTCTGCGTCTCTTCCAATCAGGACACCATGCTCTAGCCCAGCATGGGACCTTGACCCCCAGGCCAGATTCTCAGAGGAATGGCTCGGATCCATCTGGCTCGGCTCAGGTGTCCCCCGGGGGCTCCCGAGCTGCGGCCAGGAGCAGAGCTCTCGGGAGCAAAGGCGGTAGAGCTGTGGGTTGGTGAGGAGAGGCGCGACAGGTGTGCCGGGTGGGGTGGGGGAAGGGGGGTAGGAGTGCAGACAGGACTCTCAGGGCCGTGAAATACTCTCTATGATACTAGTTTTCTAAAATGTTTGTTTGTTTGACTGTGCTGGATCTTAGTTCCAGCAGGTGGGATCTTTGTGGGGGCATGCGGGACCTATTTCCCTGGCCAAGGATTGAACCCAGGCACCCGCATTCAGGGCATGGAATCGTAACCATGGAACTACCAGGAAGTCCTTGTATGATGTTATAATAGTGGGCATGTGTCATTGTACATCCTATCCATTTCTATAGAATGTGCAACACCAAGAGTGAAGCTAAAGTAAACTGTAGACTTTGGATGGTTATAAAGTGTCAGTGTGGGCTCACCCTTGGTAAGAAATGTACCATTCTGGTGAGTGAAGGTAATAAAAAAAAGTGGGGTAGCTTTACTTGTGTGAAGCCATGCTGTATGTGCAAAATTTATGTACTTCCCTTTTATTGTTGTTGTAAACTTAAAATTGCTCTGAAAAAAATGTCTTTACAAAAATTTGAGAAGTTAAACCTGAACCTTTAAAAAAAAACTAGAAAGGAGACTTCTTAAGAACTTAAATATATTTGTTTTCATTTTGAAAATGAATCTTGTCAAAAAAATAAATTTTTCCAACTAAATCTATTAATTCATGCCTAGGAAGTCTTAACATCCCTTGTCATCTTTATGTTTTTAAATATTGTAGTACTTAGCTGGTGCTTTCCATCTTTTCTCATCCCATTCCTAGGACTCCTGTAAATGCCTTCCCTATATGGAGCTTACTGTAGAGAAGTTAAAATTCATCTCTCACTTTTCTTTTTTTATTTTTCCCTCTAAGTACACATTGCACATTTCTTTAAGATTTCATACTACTGCTGGGACTTAGGGTCTTCCATGGCTTTATATCAGGTTAAGAGCAATAGATAATGAGTAGACACTTTAATATTACTCTCAATTCCAAAATGCTTAGCATTCTACTTACTCCTTTCTTTAAAAATGGGAAATAAAGTGGAGAAACATACTGTACACATAAAAAGAAATCTAGTCTATGACACAGCAATTCCATTTCAGTGAATTTGTGATAACACAGTAAACAAGTAAATTCTCAATTATTATATATTAATGTATTATTACATTATTTACAATTAAAAATGGAAGCAGTTTTAATGTCCGATATATAAAGGCTTAGTTGGAATAATTATGGTATTCAATGAATTACTCTAAAAAAAAAAAAAAACAGCATTGCCCTCAGTGCTTACAAGAGTGTTTATGATTTTATGGATTGAATTTTATATTAGACACACATATATGACATGTGTGTACAATACATGCAAGTACAGTGTGTATAAATATTACAGTGATTGATCATATAAATCAGGATTTCTTTTCTCTATAATGATTTTCTGCATTTCTCAAATTTTCTACAATAAGCATGTATCATTTCTATAACCTGAAAGACATATTAGTTAAAACCTAACAAAAAAGAAGCCTGGTATCCTTTTATGATATGGTGGTCTTGAAATTTCCTTCTAATAATGCAAGGGAAAGACTGTGTGTCATTTTGTTCTTTAAAAACAAAGCAAATTGAACCACTGGAACAGACTGGGCACATATATTTCACGACGTGTAGTCAGTTCATGAGCTCCATTATTCGTACATAGAGCTCAGAATGTACCCTGACATTCTTTAGCATCATCTGTAACTCATCATTCTTATGAATCTGTCATCACTTTTCTCAAAGGAATTTCCACTTCTGTAATGTTACTTTTTCCGTTATGCCTTATTTCCACCAAAATAGTAAGAGGACATAAAGTCTATTTCCTTTGCTTTGTATTCTCTGCTTGCCTGGAAGAAAAACTAATTAAATATGTTTTCCTTTATCTGATTTTTCCCCCCTAGGCGTCATGGAAAGTGGTCACAGAGACAGTTTTCTGGGACAGCAATTTCTGTATAGAAAGGACTTCCTCCAAACCACCTAAAATGATCAAAAGTTTATCCACATTTAAAAAGATCAAGAATGTGTTGGAACATTTATTTTTAGCTTTTGTGTTTATTATTACCAGGATGTGAAGGTAGTGGACAGAAGAAGAAAGTAGAAGTGGATAGAGAAGGGAAAGCAGACCTCCTCCTTTCATTAAATGTTCATTTAAGATTATGCATGACCTCAGTAGACTCTAATCCTGGGAAATCAACCAGTCTCTCTCTCTCCATAATCCTTGATAGAAATGTGTTCAGTATTGAACTTTCCAACAAAAATGCAGGCTCCATGCAAGCAGGAACCAGGCCCATCTGGTTCATCTTTGGAATAGTGAGCGGCACAGGGTATGGTCCATAAGTATTTGCTCAGTGACAGGTTGGTTTTGAGGCAGAAGTAGACAATGCTGGTCAGTTAGGAAAGCACTCGTAACCGATGTCAGAATAACCTACCTTGCTTTGTCTTGACTTTTATTAACTAACATACTGGCTGAATGTTTCAGAGTGTAGGGCAGTATCAGTACACTTCCTTTTCTATTTAGAAATCCTTTCTCACTTACAGAAAGCCTAGTACAAAGAATGTTTCTCCTGTATATCGTGTGAGAGTAAGTTGCCCCATCACCACCAAATACTGTACTGTGTGTCCTACATTATTCTGCATAACCACAGTGCTGCCATCAAATCCAAGTCATTAACACTGACATATTACTCCTGTCTAATTTATGCACCCTTTTCAGATTTCTTCAGTTGTTTCAATAATGTCATTTAGAGCAAAAGGATTCAATCAAAAAATCATGTATTGTATTGAATTTTTATGTCTCCTTCAATATGGAATATTTCCCAAGTCTCTCCTTAACTTTTGTGACATTGATTTGACAATTTGGAAACTTACAAATGAGTCATTTTTTAAAAAATGTCTTTCAAGTTTGGTTTGTCAGATATTTCCTTATAACTTGCTGTTATGCATAGGTGGGCTTCCTTGGTTTGGTGGTTCAAGCGGTAAAGAATCTGCCTGCAATGCAGAAGGTGTGAGTTAGATCCTTGGGTCAGGAAGATCCCCTGGGGAGGGCATGGCAACCCTCTGAAGTATTCTTGCCTGGATAATTTCATGGACAGTGGAACCTTGTGGGCTGCAGTCCATGGGGTCCTCAAAGAGTTGGACACAACTGAACAACTAACACATAATTGGCAAGAATGTCACAATAAGATGACACAGATGTTATGACTGTGTCCTTCTCACTATCCCCTGTCAAGTGGTACATGATTCCAACTTGCCCCAATCCTCCTCGTGTTCACTTTCAACACTTCCCAATTTTTCCAACCGAAAGATGCTCTTTTCCATTTGCAATTAATGTGTATTTTGTGGGGAGGTACATCAAGATTACATAGATACAAAATTCCTCATCAAAATTTGATGAGTAGTTCTATATCTGTTGATTTCTCTTGGCTCAATTTGGTGATGGTTGTCAAATGGTGATTGGCTGATTTCATCATTCTTTTTGCATTTATCAGTTGATGGACAGTACCAATTAATTAATTTGTTTTTTGTTTTTTGTCCCCTTCACCTATTTCTGCCACCTCTCATACCCTGTCTCTGGCAGTCACCAATCTGCTCTCTGTATCTAGGAGCTTATTACTATGTCTTTTAGATTCTGCAAATAAGAGAGGTCATGGGGTATTTGTCATTTTCCATTCTGCTCCGTTGATCTGAGTGCTTGTTTTTACACCAATACTGTACTGTTTTAATTACTGTAGCTTTGTAATATATAAGTTGTTTATGCCTAGTTTTTTACTAGTGGGCACAAAATTCACCAGATAGTCATATACCGTAATGGAGCTAAAGACTAACATCCCTCGAAGCATTATAAACAAATTCACACTTAGGTTAATGTGAGTAAGGATTTTCTAAGAAGAAAGTTTTGTAAATAAGTTGAACGTAAAAAAGGTAAAAAATATTCTGCCTGAATTCACCACTCAGATGTCCCTGTACCTACTCTGGGGCAAAAAGGTTTGAGGGTGGAGAGATGCCAGAAATGACACTGGTTGAACTGCATTTGAAGGGAGGAAACTGAGCCAAAACTCACAGCATGTGGGGGACTGGTACACCTGGAAAGGAGAGTTTAAGTGAGGCACACCGAGTAATGCATAATTATTATAGCATGCACTAAATATTTGTTCAACCAATGGGTTGAAATATGTGAAAATGACAGTGTCATCCCTTGTTAATCAAAGTGACCCAGCCTTTGTCTTGTTTGCATTTTGGGATTTTGTGAAACAAACACTGTAAGTTCCTTAAGTTCTTTTTTATCATACATCTTGGTAATGCTTTTCTTTTTACAACCAGAACACTGTGTGCTTCCAATTCTTTACTCTTGTTTGTATATATACCCAAAGTTTATGACTTACTGACTCAGATTCCCTCAGTCTGTTAATACACACTGGGGATAAGTTAGGGACTTTGAAATAATGCACTAACTTCTTAATGAATCCAGAATGCCTTGTCGGGATTGTTGGTTCTCTTGCAGTGTAACAAATGGCATCCTGGCAGGGTGATAGAGACATTCTCTCCACAATTCCAAAAGAACAGTGGAAAGGCTGTAAAGAGACAGTCAATTGGTCTTTTCTGTTTAATTCCAGATGACTTCTGCTAACTGCTTCCATTTAAAATGTACTTAAATAACCAAGAAATTTTAAATACAGAGTATATCTGTCTGCATGGGTGTATGTATATATGTGAGTATGTGTATATAAATATGTGTGTATATGTGCATAAAATCTCTCCTGTCTTTAGAAAATAATGCCAATTTAGAAGGACATATCTGTATTAAGTAACAGGGTTATAAAAGAAATGTAAGAAGAAATATGAAAAAGCAGCATCCACCATCATCAAAAAAAACAAATGGAGCCAGTAATGAGTTTAATACAAAAATGTATGTTATCAAATCCCATGAATTTTCTAGGAAGATGAGGCCCCAGTTGGGCTTCTCAGGTGGTACAGTGCTGAAGAATCCGCCTGCGCACACAGGAGACACAGAGACACAGTTTAGGCACAGTTTAGATCCTCCAGGAACATCCCCTGGAGGAGGAAATGGCAACCCACTCCAGTATTCTTACCTGGAAAGTTCCACAGACACAGGAGCCTGGCAGGCTACAGTCTATGGGGTTGCAAAGAGTTGGACATGACGCATTGACTGAGCATACACAAGGCCCCGATTTTTCCCAGGCATTCAATATAAGAGGAGAAATTACCTAGTTTACAGTGCTAAGACAAAAACAGACTAATTACTGTGAAAGGTACTCACATTCTTGAGTTAAAGGGAAGACAGATATCTCGAGAGAGTCTTTACATGAGCTATATGCAATACATATTGTCCAGAGATGCTACTGCTCCCAAAAAACTCTTAAAAGAACTACTTAGTAAATATAATGGAACTTATGGTGAAAATAAGGTTAGGCAAAGCATTCAAACCATGTGGGTATGTAATCAGAACAGCAGTAAAAACAATACTAATTCTAGAAAAACCAAATAAAAGTACAAAGATGTTACATCTTAATAAAGAACTATTACAGTAAGTACAGAATTTTGTATCTTTGAAAAGAAGTGAAGAAATCTCATTAGAAAAGACTGTAAGGTGGACTGAAGCTGCAAAATCAAATTCATAGATAAACAAATGCATTAAGAGTGGAAAGATGCGTACAAAAGTGATTTCCAAGACAGACCCCAGAGTCAGTCCAGCGCAGAGGAGAGCAGCAGTGAACGGGCATCGCCGAGTCCCTCTGCAGCTCGCCCTGTGCAGTTGCGATGGGATGACTTGCTCTGACTTAATGCTCACACCTTCCTTCATTTCCTGTTTGCACATGAGTTAGTTTACGTTGCAGAAGCAGGTGTCATGGAACAACGGACAGTCCTTTTTCTGTGACGTATGTGTGGGTGTTTTAGGGCACCAAATGCACCACCTTCCCAAAACGTTTAAGAAATTTTAATAAACAAAGGTTGTGTTTATGCACACATAACTTGTAATTTAAATTACCTTTTTTGTGTGTCGTGTGGTATTCAGTTTACCGTTTACAAATCTGTGTAATAGATATTCTACTAAATGACAGATTCACTGAAGTTTGGCAATTAGCTAAGTGAGGCTATTTGTCATAATGGCAAGTGGTGTGTTTTTTTTTTTAAAAAAGCATTTATATGATTTTTTACACTGTTTTTACATTCAGCTGTTTTACATTGAATATGAACTGGTGAACTAGGTTGGGAGTAGAATACTATTTTTCTTAAAAATGGCACTATTTACAGTGCTTCTGTATATTTCACTCTGTCATATTTGTATCACAACATTAAGATAAATAAGAGGAAATAAAACAATTTCAACTTGTGTGGTTTACTGTGAGATCTTCGATAATACTTTAGAATGCAGTCGGTTTTGGCAAGTTTCTCCCTAACAAGTAAAGATGGATCTTCAGGAAAAATCAAAGTTACTATATTATATGGTCTGTTGTGTTAACAGCACTTGAAGGAAAATGAAAATGGGTGCCTAGTCTAAATGTAAATGGCATATCCAATTTGGAAATAAATGACCACAGGATTGAAGAACTATTGAAATATATGTCTGCCTTGAGTTTGGCCATTCAATCCAATCTTATGAAGTAAGTGCTAAGATTTAGTAGTAGCACTTATCACTTTATGACTCTGTGGGAGCTCTGATATTATTTTTTTGTCCTTTCCTCTTAGAGGGAGAAAAACACAGCACCCACAGAAATACAAATGCAGAGGAGCTGGAAAAATTAAGAGGAGGTTATGATTATCAAGAAGTTGCAAATAATTTGAAATTCTGGAATTTTCCTCTTGGAATTAAGTTCTGAGACGAGATGCTGCATAGGTTAAATTTATAAATCTATTTAAGTTTCAGGTTCAGGAAGTTTTTTCTCACCGTCATTGTTTTCTGTATCCCTCCCACAAATTTCTTTTGAGAATGTGTCTCCCATATTGCAGGGAAATAGGAATCTGATGATTACGGACTGACTGTAAGTCTTCCCAGGTGGCTCAGTGGCAAAGAGTCTGCCTGCCAGTGCAGGAGACATAGGAGACAGGGCTTCGATCCCTGGGGTCGGGAAGATCCTCTGCAGGAGGAACGGGCACCCCACTCCAGCATTCTTGCCTGGGAAATCCCATGGACAGAAGAGCCTGGGGGCTCCAGTCCAAGAGGTGGCAAAGAGTCAGACACGACTGAGTGCATATGCATGCCTGCACGCATGGCTGACTTTATCAGTCTAGAGAGATGAGTCACTCAGGGAGTTTTTAATACTCTTCTGCTTGGACAATTGGGAGTTTGGGAATTGGGGTTTCAAATTGGGCAAACCTCACTTAATATATTTTTGACACATGTCAATTAGGAAAATGATCCTGAGGTATGACTTTCTCCTGTGCATTGAGGAGTAGTGACAAAATTATCGAAATCCTTGATTCTAAAATCTGACTGCCTGACTTCCAATCTTAACTTCATCTCATTGTAGGTTTGTCATTTTCGGAAGGTTGCTAAATCTATACCAGTTGCAGTTGCCTCTGTAGAATAGGGAGGATTCTCATATGAACCTTAAACGATTGTAGTGAGGTTTGGATGAGACGAGGCACAGAGTGTCCCTGATAAAGTACTTGGCACAGAGCAAGCTCGGGATGCATGTTAGCTTTCGTCTTCATCACTGTTATTACTGCCCCCGCTGTAGGTCCAGGCTGCGGCACGATGACTTTATTCTTCCAGGCAGGCACAGCTACCCTTTGGAATGTGAGCACTGAAGAGAACAAGCTGTCATCATGCATCTAAAACTTAGAATTGCTACACCACTTGTTTCTGGGTGTGTCTGACTGGGTTTGCATTACCCTACAATCAGACTCTGAGGGGTAACAATTTGCATGTGTGTTTCTATTGCTGAAAAGCATTTTATCAGCAAATTGTACATGAAATAGTCATCATCACAACAGGTGGACCAGCAGTAGGGTCACAGGATATTCATGAGCATCTCAGAGTTTGCTGAGGTGATGCCACTGTTGTGAGTGACATGGGTGAGAATATATGCCTGTTTGGATGGTTCTAAACAACTGATTGATTGAGTCAGTCAATACAGAATAGCACAATCAGCTGTTATTGTTTGTTTTTAAATTATCTTTTAATCCCTAGTGTCTCAGCTGGTAAAGAACTTTACTGTTGAACAACTTTACTGTTACACAGCTTTACTGATATACAAAACTGCTACCTTCATCATAAAAACAATCCAAATCACCAAAAGGAAAGTGGCAATTTGAAGACAGATACATACCATGTTTCATTCTGACTAATCAAAACAAATCACAGGATGGTAACAAATATCTTAATATTTCAGAATGAGTGCATTTAAAAGTTAGCCTTCCTCAGAAATTGGCCAGATTGATCATTATTTTGTTTTAGATAAAGATACGTTCTAGGAGCTTTGAAAGTGAAAGTGAAGTTGCTCAGTCGTGTCCGACTCTTTGCAAGCGCATGGACTGTAGCCTACCAGGCTCCTCCATCCATGGGATTTTCCAGGCAAGAGTATTGGAGTGGGTTGCCATTTCCTTCTCCACGGGCTCTTCCCAACCCAGGGATTGAACCCGGGTCTCCTGCATTGCAGGCAGATGCTTTACCATCTGAGCCATCAGGGAGCTTTACTGTTTAAAAAAAAGTAAATACTAGAAATACCAATTAAAATATATGTGCAAATCAGTATATTTTTGTAAAAAGTAGAGGCATTAGGTGAAAATTGTCTTTAAGTTTTTCTTTGCAAATTACTCTCAACACAATGTTTTGTTTTTATTTTCCTTTTCTGGTGGCCAGTTTTATTCTTTTAGCACTAAAGATAACCTCTCTCTTACAGACATCATCAATCTCTTCTCTCTTTCTTCCTCTGTTAAATTAGCCTGGTGTTCTCCAATGTGGTTGAACGCAAACATCCACCGTCTTCTTGTGTGGCAGGCGTAAGTATTCATGTAACATTTATACCTTCCCCCGTTCATCTAACAAACCATGGTTTCACTCAGGGCAACAGTGTGTGGCTGCGTGCGCACTCTTCCTGGCTCCCTTGCAGCTGGGCTCCCTTGACCACGTGCCGCAGGGCTAGCCACTGATAACGTGAGTAGAAGTCCTGTGGGCATTCCTCGGAAGTCCTTTGTTTTCCTGAAAGAAAACTACTGAGACTGGTGAAGACCCTTTCTTTTTACTGCTATGATTGCTGAGGCACTGAAGGTAAGAGCCCACATGCTAAGCATGGGAGTGAAGAAAGAAGCAGCCTGCATCCATGAGGACATGATTTAAGCAGCTGCTGAGTCAATAGCGACAACGATGTTACCTCCAGACTTTTTATTATCTAAGAGAAAGAAAAAAGAGGCCCCTATTTGTTTAACCCTCCAGGCATCAGATTTCTGTGACTTGCAGCTAACCTAGGCTTGTTCCTGCAGGCTCATTAATCTGTGCACATCGCTGAAGAAAATCAGCCTTTATGACTGGTCTTTATTTTAAATCATGCTTATAGAATGCATAGGATCACAGCTTTCAGTCCTATTATACTTTCCTGGTAAGAGTAAGTTCTTTTCTTTGTTTTTTCATGGACCTTATAATCACTGTCTCCTCTCTATCACCTGAAAAACTCATATTTTCTTTAGAAAATGCAAGCCTCCAGGAACATTCTCGCCAATCCTCTCCCATATCTACCTGCATTGTGCATCAATTCTCATCATGTTTAATCAGCCACAGGAGAAGATACACTCTTGGCTTTTCTCAAAGGCAATCCTTCCATTTTTGCTCTGGACCTGCATCACCTCTGCCCTTCACTAGGACGCTGCTCCTTTTTTTCCCTCCTTTTTCTTTGGCATCTTCAATTTGTCATTACTAGACCATTACTGGTGAAGGAAATGGCAGCCCGCTCCAGTATCCTCGCCTGGAAAATCCCATGAACAGAGGAACCTGGTGAGCTGCAGTCCATTGGGTTGCAAAGAGTCGGGCACGACTGAGTAACTAACACACAGTAGACCATTACAAGAATATAAAAATTCTAGTACTTTTCATCTTTGTAAAAACTTGCCTTCACCCTTCTTCTTCCTTTAGCATCTGACCCATTTTCCTACTCCCCTTTCTATTCAGACAACTGGAAAACAATTTTTAGAGTGTGCTGCTTTCTGAAGTTTTTTTTCAAGCAGGATTATAATCCTGCTTATCTTCCTACCAGGACACTCAGCCCGTATCCCGATCAACAGCCTCTGTGTGGACAAACCCACAGGACTGTCCTTTTTTTTTTTTTTTTTAACACATTTGCAGCATTTGGTGCAGTTTATTAATCCTTCTCTGAAATTTTTCTTAAAGCACTGCGTCTTGGTTTGCTTCCTTACTAGCTGCTGCTTTCTGTCATCTCTGAAACGATAGAACTCTTAAGGCTAAGTTTTACACTGTCTTTTCTGCTTATCTATATTTTCTCTGCAAATAATATTATCCCATAAATAGTAAAAAAAAAAAATGTAAAATTTTACATTAATTCCTAATGACCTCTGCTCTGAGCTCCAGACCCATATACTGAAGTACCCACTTGACGTCAAGTAGAAATCTAATGACCATCTCACATGTGACATATCCACATGAATGATACTTTCCTCCTCCATCTCTGCTTGGTTCCCAGTTTTCCAGTTTTCTCTTTCTGAAACTAGCACCATCATTAGCCAATTCTTAAAGCCAGAAGCATGAAATTCATACTTGACATTTCCCTTTCCTTAATTCTCTGTATTAAGTCTATCAGCAAGTCCTGTTCCTTCCATCTTCAGAACCTGTCTTGTATGCCTGCTTTACTTTTTTCTGTTACACAACATCCATAATAATCTTTTGAAAAGTGAAAGCATTCACTGTGAAGGCTGAAATTTGAAAGGAAGCTATACCAGTTGGTGGCAAGGCTGTGGAGCATTGAGATTGCAGACTTGGTACAGGCTTTAATTGGTAAAATGACTTTAAAAAGAAGAAGCATGGTCTATTAAAGTTGAAGATATGATGCAGTTCTGTTCCTAAAAGCATCAAGAATGAGTGTATGTATGCAGTAGAGACAAGGATGATGGTATTCATATCAGCAATGTTCACAATATGCCCCCCCAAAAAAAGATAAAACCAAGGTGCATCCACGGTGGAATGGATTCAAACATTAAATGGAGGGATAGACATGCAATGGAACACTATAGAACCATGAACAATGAATAAATTATTCAGTTGCTTCATGCAACAACATGGATGGGAATTCATCCATGTTCTTGAACTTGCATCAATAATACTTATCAAAAGAAGCAGAGACAGCTTGATACAAAGGCAGTTCCACGTGTGTAAAGTTTACAAATCTGGAAACCTGAGCTCTTGTGTTTATCAGTTCATCCTCAGGTGGGACAAGTGTAAAGAAAAGTAAGAAGTGACTACTACGGAAGTCAAAGTAGCAATTACCTATGAAGGGAAGGGAGGGTGGTTTTGAGTGATGGGGCGGCCAGGGGTGTTATGGGATGCTGGCAAGGTTTTCACACGTTGCACTTGTTTTTACAGTGGCATACCACGTCTGCATTGATGCTTTGTGTACCTTTCAGCATATGTGTTATATTTTAGAAAAAACGCAGGTATGAAATATACAGATAACTTGCCTGAATGAAGCCAGTGCATGTAGAATGAAGTCTAAACACCTTTTTGTGTCTGACAAGACCCTGCAGGAACTGGCTGGGCTCCTTTGCAGAGTCATCTTGAAGTCCTTTGCTGCTTGTTAACCCCTCTGAATCTCACCTGCTGTCTGCCAGTGCCTTGGACATATCAGGCGCTCTTTCCCCACTGTTCCCTCTTAGAAAAAAAACTATCCTCTGACTTTTGTTTGATGAGCTTCATCTAATCCTAAGTCTCAGGCTAAAATGTCATCTCTTCAGAGAAGAAATCGGGTGTAAAGGGTCTACCTTTTATCCTCTGGCATACTGCCCTGTTTGTTTTCTTCTTTGTGCCTAGCACAATTTGTGATTCTTCTGGTGCTACTTACTAATTTGCTGACGACATTCCCAGCTGTACTGGAAGTCCTTGGAAGACAGAGATGTTTTGCTTATCTGTTTGTTTATCATTGTGACCCTAGGGCTTGTCACATGGCATACTTGGCTAAATATCACTGCAGGAAGGAAATCATAGGTTGGCTTTTAGGAAGAGATCCTGTTTGATGACTTATTTGAGGAATATGAATGATTACATAATTAGACATTTTCTTCTTTGGTTCATTAGTGATTCTGAGTAATTAATTTTTTTCCGTATCGTCTTTTCACATACACACAAAATACCACATTGAAAATTGACCCCATTTTAAGAACAAAAGTGCTGTCTCCCAAAATGATTATACAAAATAGATAATGCTTCAATGATTACAAAGTCCTGTTGTTGTTTTTTTTTAATTTCTATTTTTTAAACTTTTTTAAGAGTTTGGCTGCACCGGGTCTTAATTGCAGCACATGGCTTCAGTTCCCTGACCAGGGATCAGACCTCACGGCAAGAGTGTAGAGTCTAAACCCCTGGACCACCAGGGAAGTCCCTATTGAGTCCTGTTTTGAATGAGAGATGGTTAGAGCTAGAAAACGCATCAGCGATGACATAGTAGGGAAGGAAACTGAGGAGCAGTGAGGTGAGACAGTTTCTCTGCAGTGGGAGATTTGTTGGGAGAAGAGGAGGAGGGGCAGGAGCAAAGGAGAGAAAAAGGAATAGAAGATGAACTAGAATCCCATCTGCCGCATCTGCCAGGTATGTGCGGGGTGAAGGTGAGGGCTGAAGGGAACTCAGCCAGCGTCAAACAGTGAGTGACACAAAGACACCTCTTGGCTGCCAGTGGACTCCTGTGTGTGTCTCCTGTGGACAGCGTCTAATTGCACGTGGGATGGGTCCAGTCATTCCTTTCCAGGCTATCCGTTTAAGAAGGCACGAAACAGAACTCTGCCTTTTCACCACGAAGCACTGACAGTGGTGCTGTTTGCCTTAAGAAAGAGCCGCCGCCTGTCCTGTCTTCAGGGGACTGATACGGTGTGTGAGACGGTCAGTGGCCGGGAGCCACAGGACCGCGGGGCCCTGGAGTCCTCACTTTCAGACCCTGCCCCGCTGCTCTGCTAGGGCAGTCATCTAGTTCCCAGTCTTTCAGCAGGTTATGAAATCGCAGGAGCTTTGTCAATCTATTTAAAACATCTGAATGCTAATGAAATGGCCCAGCACGTTAATTAGCCAGTCAATAGATCATTCAGTCTTAAAAGCTCACTTTCTCTTCTCTTCATTTATTTTCAAACAGTTGAGCTGCAGCACATTAGGAATGATATCAGAATACTAATTAATTCCAGTTCAGTAAATTTCCAGATAAGTTTTTCATATTCATATTTCGGAAATAATTTAAAATGTTATTGCATAATAATAAAAATTACCTCTTTTTCTATTAACCATAATGAAGGAAAAAACATGTTGATGCTATTTTTACATATACTCTAGAAATTTCAATAGAAGTGTGTTAATAACACTAAGGCGATAAAATGCAGTTCTCAAAGAGAACAAAATCATGTCCTCATGTTAATTTGCTTAGTCACTCAGTCCTGTCTGACTTTGTGACCCCGCGGACCGTGGCCCTCCAGGCTTCCCTGTCCTTGGGATTTCCCAGGCAAGAATACTGGAGTGGATTGCTGTTCCCTCCTCCAGGGGATCTTCCCAAGCCAGAGATCAAAACCTGTCTCCTGAGGCTTCTGAATTGCAGGCAGATTCTTTGCCTCTGAGTCATCAGGGATTGTTGTCAGAATTGATATCTTGTATAAAATGTCTACAAATTTAAATGGATAGGATGCCTGTTTTGTTACAAAATAAGATTGTGAAATCCAACCATCAAATTTTATGGGACTTGTTTAAAGATGAATAATGTAATCCAAAATGTATTAAGAAAATGCCTTTTTTTTGGCCAAAGACAGAAAATATTATTTGAAAATTCAACATTTTATTTACCCATTCTAAAAATAACTGGGGAACTTTGGGTATAAAAACATCATTGATATTATATCTTTCTATTTAAATCAGTTTGCAATCAATGAACTATCATTAAAAGAGGATTAAAAATGACTAAATCAAAAGCAATATGTATATCAAGATTTGGAGACAGTTTTGAGATTGCTACTTCATTTTGTGACTTTGCAACTGATGATGGTCAGGTAATATTTCCAGGGCTTAGCAAGCATTCCTAAAGAAGCTTATATACTGATGTGCTTCAGATACAAAATTACTAAAAATTTTTGACCCTTTTCTCTTATAAAATACATGTTTGATCATTTAATTCCTATTGAGGATCTTAATAGTACTACATACATTTTTATTCATGGTATTCTGATGTTGTCTGATATTATTGGCAGGCAATTTTAATAATACATAAAAGAAAAAGGACATAGAATAAAATGGGACCCATAAATCTGTCACCAAATATTATTATATTTCATATAGTCTATTTGTCCATGCCAAATTAGTATATATAACTTTATTGTGTGTGTGTATGTATATATATATATGTATACATATATATATTTGGTATGATTATTTAATTTGTGGCCATTCCTGGTGGCTCAATGGTAAAGAATTCACCTGTCAATTCAGAAGACATGGGTTCAATTCCTGAGTCTGGAAGATCCCTTGGAAAAGGAAATAGCAACTCATTCCAGTATTCTTGCCTGGAAAATTCCCATGGACAGGGGAGGCTGGTGGGCTATATAGTCCATGGGGTTGCAAAAGAGTCAGACACAACTTAAGAACTAAACAACAACATCCTTAAATGTTAGATTGTGTCATACTTTAAAAATAGTTTTATTGAGATATAATTTATGACATAAAACTTATTTTTAATAATGATCACACTATTCCTTTGAAGTAGTCCTTTTGATAATGGTTTATTATCAAATCATTGGAATTTGGTGGAGAGGAGGTGATGGAATTCCAGTTGAGCTATTTCAAATCCTGAATGATGAAAGCTGTGAAAGTGCTGCACTCAATATGCCAACAAATTTGGAAAACTCAGAAGTGGCCACAGGACTGGAAAAGGTCAGTTTTTATTCCAATCCCAAAGAAAGGCAATGCCAAAGAATGCTCAAACTATCACACAATTGCACTCATCTCACACGCTAGTAAAGTAATGCTTAAAATTCTCCAGCTAGGCTTCAACAATATGTGAACCGTGAACATCCAGATGTTCAAGCTGGTTTTAGAAAAGGCAGAAGAACCAGAGATCAAATTGCCAACATCCGCTGCATCATCGAATAAGCAAGAGAGTCCCAAAAAAGCATCTATTTCTGCTTTATTGACTATGCCAAAGCCTTTGACTGTGTGGATCCCAATAAACTGTGGAAAATTCTGAAATAGATGGGAATACCAGACCACCTGACCTGCCTCTTGAGAAACCTGCATGCAGGTCAGGAAGCAAGTTAGAACTGGACATGGAACAACAGACTGGATCCAAATAGGGAAAGGAGTACGTCAAGGCTGCATATTGTCACCCTACTTATTTAACTTATATGCAGAGTACTTCATGAGAAATGCTGGGCTGGAGGAAACACAAGCTGGAATCAAGATTGCCAGGAGAAATATCAATAATCTCAGACATGCAGATGATACCACCCTTATGGCAGAAAGTGAAGAAGAACTAAAGAGCCTCTTGATGAAAGTGAAAGAGGAGAGTGAAAAAGTTGGCTTAAAGCTCAACATTCAGAAAACTAAGATCATGGCATCTGGTCCCATCACTTCGTGGCAAATAGATGGGGAAACAGTGGAAACAGTAGCTGACTTTATTTTCCTCAGCTCCAAAATCACTGCAGATGGTGATTGCAGCCATGAAATTAAAAGACGCTTACTCCTTGAAAGGAAAGTTATGACCAACCTAGACAGCATATTAAAAAGCAGAGACATTACTTTGCCAACAAAGCTCCGTCTAGTCAAGGCTATAGTTTTTCTAGTGGTCACGTATGGATGTGAGAGTTGGACTGTAAAGAAAGCTGAGTGCCAAAGAATTGATACTTTTGAACTGTGGTGTTGGAGAAGACTCTTGAGAGTCCCTTGGACTGCAGGTAGATCTATCTAGTCCATCCTAAAGGAGATCAGTCCTGGGTGTTCATTGGAAGGACTGATGTTGAAGCTGAAACTCCAGTACTTTGGCCACCTGATCTGAAGAACTGACTCACTGGAAAAGAGCCTGACGCTGGGAAAGATTGAGGGCAGGAGGAGAAGGGGACGACAGAGGATGAGATGGTTGGATGGCATCACCGACTCGAAGGACCTGGGTATGGGTGGACTCCGGGAGTTGGTGATGGACAGGGAGGCCTGGTGTGCTGCGGTTCATGGAGTCGCAAAGAGTCAGACACACCTGAGCGACTGAACTGAATATGCTACTAAATATAATCTGCCAAGTTTTTATTAGGACTTTTACATCTGTATTTATTAGTGAGTTGTATCTGTACTTATTTTATCTTTGTTGGGTTTTATGTAAGTATTATATTTAAGTATGACTGTAGAATCTATTTTAAAAATTCTGGATTAACATGTATGATGGGGATCAATATTTATGGGAATGATAAACAAAACTCATGAAGGTCCAGAATTATTGTGTATGTACGTACAAATCATATGTGTGTGTAAAAACTCAATGAGTAGTACGTGAAAGATAACATTCTTTTTTAAATTTACAAAATTGAGTTTTAATAAAGCTGTGTGAATTTTGGTATTTTGTATTATCTTATTAGTGATTAAAACCAATATGTTCAAATTTATTAATAGCACAGAACTGTGTGTTATATTTTTCAATAACATTTATAAGCCCTCACATGTTCAGTTTTACTTCTAATTTAAGTTCCTTTGATTTCTCCATCCCTCTTTTTTGACCAGAAAGAGAAATTCTTTAATGTTTGTTTTGCAGTCATTTCTTGAATTGATATGTCATGTATTTCTTTATCTGGGCTTCCCTGTGGCTCAGCAGTAAAGAATCCACCTGCCATATAGGAGATGCGGGTTCAGTTCCTGGATCAGGAAGATCCCCTGGAGAAGGAAATGGCAACCCAGTCCAGTATTCTTGTCTGGAAAATCCCATGGACAGAGGAGCTTGGAGGGGTACAGTCCATGGAGTCGTGAAGAGTTGGATACAACAGCAACTAAAACAATAGCATTTCTTTACCTAATGCACTAATTGGTCATCACTTCAATTCTTTTTCCTTGTTTTCTTTGGATAGATCATTCTTTTAAAATTACGCCGTGTCTCTTTTGCTGTCTCGCACATGATATGCTTCTGGATAACCTGTTCATCAAGTTTGCAGAATGTGTTCTGTCAACTTTATGTTAAAGATCAGTCCAACAAGTATTATATACCTTTCATCTATATTTACCAGTTGTTAGCCCTCCATGTCATTTTTGTTTTTTGAACCATTTGTGAGGAATTTTCAGACACCATGATCCTTGTAGACATATGTCATCAGTTTGTATTTACTAATTGAAAGGACATTTTTTACACAAATCTAATGACATTTATGAAATTCAGAAAATTTTTACCATTGTTTGAACCCCATTATCTAACATATACTCCATATTCAAATATTTATGATAATGTCCCACAGGACAAAGCTGTGTACAGTATTTTTCTATAACTTTCTAAATGCAGTATTTTGCAGTTTCCTTTAATTGACAAAAATTTCTCAGCCTTTCTTTGTTTCTCTTGAAATTAGTATTGTTAAGGAATATAGATCAGTTGTTTTGTAGAATTCCTTTTTTTTTTTCTGATTCTTATGATGGGATTCAGGCAGTACATTTTTAACAGGGAGACTGTATATGTTGTGTGTTCTTCTCAATGTGTTTCAATAGGCGATGCTGTTGTTCAGTAGCTAAGTTGTGTCTGATGCTGCAGCCCCATGGTTTACAGCACACCAGGCTCATCTGTCCTCCACTGTCTCCCAGAGTTTGCTTGAATTCATGTTCATTAAGTTGGTGATGCCATCCAACCATCTCATTCTCTGTCACCCCCTTCTCCTCCTGGCCTCAAATTTCCTGGCATCAGGGTCTTTGCCAATGAGGCGGCTTTGCATCAGCTGGCCAGAGCATTGACGTTTCAGCTTCAGCATCAGTCCTTCCAATTCAGGGTTGATTTACTTTAGGATTTGACTGGTTTGATCTCCTTGTGTTCCAAGGGACTCTCAAGAGTATTCAACAGAAGTTACATAATGTTAGTCTCTTTGATTAGATTACATTTGCTCAGTTATAGAGAGTGTCTGACAGATTTCTGCACTATGAAATTACCTCCCCCTTCACTCACTCATAATTACTAAGTAATCTAGAGGAAGATGCTTTACGTTGTCCACAGCAAGAATTTAACTTCCTCTGCTGACTTTTTCCCTTAATCAATTGCGGTTAAAGTCCTTGTAAAATAATGGATATATAACCCTTTCATTAATTCAACATTTATTAGTAGGATGAGTGTTTTACTGAAAAACAAAGAAAAAATAAAAAAACCCTTCCTTCCTCCTTCATGAGTGTGTGTGTATACACACACATAAATATATATATGCATATATATGCACACATATATATTTGTATTGTAGAGATGTGTGGGTTCACTTTTATTCAGAATGTTAAAATCAACTGCTGTCACTATTCCTTGCAGTGCTGAAAAATGTTCAGAATCATCATGAAACTCTCCGTGCCCTTTCTGCGTGTCTCATTGACTTTTTTGACTGAATAGCTGATTCATAATGCTGTGTTGGTTTCAGGTGTGCAGAAAGTGGTTCAGTTATACATACTGTTTTCAGATTATTTTCCATTATAGAATATTACAAAACACCAGATATAGTTCCCTGTGCTATGCAGCAGGTCCTTGTTTATCTAGCTCAGTTGTTTTTTTAAACAGCTTTTTTACATCTTGGCACAGACATTTGTTTAAAAAAAAATCACCGTATATCCTTATATTTTGTCTGTCCTAGCCATGGAATCAACCATTTTTGTGTGTACTTATACACACTAAGCGTGATATAGGCACAAATTGTTTTTACCTATATGTGTATGTGAAATTATCAGTTCATACTAATGCTTCTAATTTCAATTCAGAGCTTAAAGAGTCTTCCATGAATCAGAAAGTGAGAAGAGGACAAAACAAAATGAGATCTGCCTTTTTTGGGGGAGAAATGTATCATTTATAGGGGCTTCTGTATACATTTCAGGGGCAGAATTGTTGTATGTGGACACCTCATAAAAAGCTTAAGAAATCTTGTTTTTTTGTAGAATGAATGCAATGTCCACTTAAACAAAACTGTTCTGGTTTTTCAAATTGAAATGCTTTTTAAAGAAAATTTATTGATTTATTTTAATTGGAGGACAGTCACTTCACAACAGCATGGAGGCCCTGCCATACATCGACATGAATCAGCCATAGGTACACATGTGTCCCCCATCCTGAACCCCCCACTGCCCTTCCCACCCCATCTCTCTGGGTTGTCCCAGAGCACCGGCTTTGAGGACCCTGCTTCATGCATCCAGCTTGCACTGGTCATCTGTTTTACATATGGTAGTATACATGTTTCAGTGCTGTTCTCTCGTATCATCCCACCCTTGCCTTCTCTCTTTTGCTTCCTTGCATATCAGGTTGTTGTTACTGTCTTCCTAAATTCTCTATATATGTGTTAGTATACTGTATTGGTGTTTCTCTTTTTAACTCACTTCATCTGTGTAACAGGCTTCAGTTTCATCCACTTCATTAGAACTGACTCAAATGTGTTCTTTTTTATAGCTGAGTAATATTCCACTGTGTGTAAGTACCACAACTTCCTTATCCACTTGTCTCCTGATGGGCGTCTAGGTTGCGTCCATGTCCTAGCTATCGTAAACAGTGCTGCAGTGAACCTTGGGGTACATGTGTCTGTTTCAGTTCTGGTTTCCTTGGTGTGTATGCCCAGCACTAGGATTTCTGGTCCCACTATGGCAGTTCTATTTCCAGTTCTTTAAGGAATCTCCACACTGTTTTCCATAGCAGCTGTACCAGTTTGCATTCCCACCAACAGTGTAAGAGGGTTCCCTTTTCTCCACACCCTCTCCAGCATTTATTGCTTATAGACTTTGACAGGAGCCATTCTAACTGGTGTGAGAGACCTCATTGTGGTTTTGATTGCATTTCCCTAATAATGAATGATGTTGAGCATCTTTTCATGTGTTTGTTAGCCATCTATATGTCTTTTTTGGAGAAATGTCTGTTTAGTTCTTTGGCCTACTTTTTGATTGGGTTGTTCATTTTTCTGGTATTGAGCTGCATGAGCTGCTTGTATATTTTTGAGATTATTTCTTTGTCAGTTGTTTCCTTGCTATTATTTTCTCCCATTATGAAGGCTGTCTTTTCACCTTGCTTATAGTTTCCTTTGTTGTGCAAAAGCTTTTGTTTAATTAGGTCCCATTTGTTTGTTTTTATTTCCATTACTCTGGTAGGTGGGTCATAGAAGATCTTGCTGTGATTTATGTCAGAGAGTGTTCTGCTTATGTTTTCCTCTAAGTTTTATAGTTTTTGGTCTTACATTTAGATCTTTAATCCATTTTGGATTTATTTTTGTGTATGGTGTTAGAACTAGTGTTCTAGTTTCATTTTTTTTTTTTCTTACACGTGGTTGACCAGTTTTCTCAGCACTGCTTGTTGAAGAGATTGTTTTTTCTCCATTGTAAATTTTTACCTCCTTTGTCAAAGATAAGGTGTCCATAGATGCATGGATTTATCTGTGGGCTTTCTGTTTTGTTCCATTGATCTATATTTCTGTCTTTGTGCCAGTACCATGCTGTCTTGATGACTGTAGGTTTGTAGTATAGTCTGAGTTCAGGAAGGTTGATTTCCCCAGTTCCATTTTTCTTTTTCAAGATTGCTTTGGCTATTCAAGGTTTTTTGTGTTTCCATGCAAACTGTGAAATTATTTGTTCTAGTTCTGTGAAAAATACTATTGGTAGCTTGATAGGGATTGTGTTGAATCTGTAGATTGTTTTGGGTAGTATACTTATTTTCACTACATTGGGTTCTTCCAATCCATGAACATGGTATATTACTCCATTTATTTGTGTTCTCTTTGATTTCTTTCATCAGTGTTTTATAGTTTTCTATATATATAGATCTTTTGTTGCTTTAGGTAAATTTAAGAAAGAATAGAAGTGAACATCAGGTTGACAGCTAGCAGTGGTTGCCCCAATATGATATATCAACTGGCAGGAATACATGCAGGTTGTTATACTCAGTTCTGGAATGACTGTGGTACTTAACTCTTCATGCTTGAAGAGAACATGATCCTTTTTTATTTCCAATTGATAGTATTGTAACACTCCTTTTTTAAAATGTAAATAAGTATAAATACAGTAAAAATTTTAGAAACTCTCACTGAATATTATAGTGTTTATAAAGTAGCTAAAAAGGCATTTATTATAGCAAATACTCCTTTGCCTGTACAAAGTATGAGTTCTGAATCTAATGCATATAGCAAGTCCAGAAAGATGCTTTGGACTGTGTCAGTGTGACTTCTGACTCCTAGGTCATCCTAGCTCTTTTGTTTTTGTTGTTCAGTTGCTAACTCATGTACAATTCTCTGTGACCCCATGGACTTCAGCATGCCAGGCTCCCCCGTCCGTCACTAGCACCCTAAATTTGCTCAGACTCGTGTCCATTGGGTCAATGATTCTATCTAACCATTTCATCCTCTACCACACCCTTCTCTTTTTGCCTTCAATCTTTCCCATCATCAGGGTCTTTTCCAATGAGTTGGGTCTTAGCATCAGGTGGCCAAACTATTGGAGCTTTGGCTTCAGTCCTTCTAATTAATATTTAGTGTTGATTTCCTTTAGGATTGACTGGTTTGATCTTCTTGCAGTCCAAACGGCTCTTCTCACTCATATCCAATTCTCCTTTCACATCCGGTTCTGTGTACTGGCTGTGTTCCATCTTTCCCCAGCTTTTCCAAGCCTTAGTTCATCAGTCTCTGAGGCAGTAAAGCATTTAAGGCACCTGTGTTGTGTAAGAATGGCTTAATTCCCAAAAGGCTATATGGATGATCTCAATCTGACCCATATAAAACTGCAAGTAAAATAGATCATGATATTCCTATAAGTAGAGGGAAGTATTTTATGCATTCCCTCATGAAGTGTCTTATAATATGGCTTCTGAGGGTGTCCACCAGGTCTTTGACTTATGAGTTGGAGAATAAGATTAAAGAACCAATGGGATAATAACGTTACATACCAGAGAGCCGCATTTCAATCTGTGTGTGTTGACTTACAAAGTGATCCTTGGTGGAACTCCATTTATCAGTTAGAGAAAAGTCACAAAAAGTTTTCTGAGTGTGGGGAGAGAAGGAGCCAAGAGCAATCTGTTGTAATATCTGAAGTGACCCATCCATTACATTCAGTGTCAGGTCACCATTTGTCCAATTCCCTCCCTAAATACATGTGTATTGTATGGAAGGGAATAGTGTGAAGTGAAGTAAAATGGATGGAAAAGCATCACTCTACTTTCTTTTCACCAGAATAATAATTCCCCGTTGAGATTATTTTCATTTTAAGAAAATTTTGAAGACATATGTCTCCTCTCTGATGTTCAGTCACAAATACTGAATATTTAGCATTTTGTATCCTGGGATGCTAACCCACAGACTAGTAGCTCTCTGATATTTTGGACTTAGCCATCATTTGACTGCCTTATGGTCATGGTCATGTAAAACTTAATACCCCAGAGTCAAGCACTGAAACTCTAGTTTGCCTAGACAATTGTGATATACTTAACTAGCTTGGAGGTGACTTCATGAAAGACAGAAAATTTAGATCCACTACACCTTAAAACATTAAAAAAAATTGTGACCTTAGACTAATCTTGAGATTTTCTTGCCCAAAGACTCATTATAGAATAAAATTTCCTGGGCTTTCCGGGTGGCTCAGTGACGAAGTGTCTGCCTGCCAGTGCAGGAGACCCAGGTCCAGTCCCTGATCCAGGCGGAGCCCATGTGCCACAGAGCGGCTGAGCCCGAGTGCCTGAGCAAGGAAAGCCAGCACAGTGAGGAGCCCAGGCGCCTCCACGAGAGTCGCCCCCACCCTCCACAGCTAGAGGAGAGCCCATGCAGCAGCAGAGACCCAGCACAGCCTGAAATAATAAATAAATTATAAAAATGATATTTCTAAATGCTTGACACCTATGTAATTTTCCTGTTCTTTGCCACACACGGGCGTGACAGTGTTCTAGAAGTATGTTCCATGGAACACCAGTTACCCTAGATGCTGTATAGAACTGAAGGATTCTGGAGACAAATAAATTTGGGAAATACTGCAGACCATGTTCCTCAAATGGATATTCTTATTTGCAGAGTTCTAGAGAAAACTTTATGTGTGAATTAATCTAGCATTTGGCCCTCGAGCCCAAGGACCACAGAGTGTCTACATCCTTTAGAAGCAGTAGTTTGCACAACAGCATTTGCAGAACATATATGTTGAGAGTTTAGATGAAGCACTGAAATTAATACCATTATAATGTTTTTAAGGCTTGTCTTTCCTACTTTGACTCAAAGAGAGAGCAGGTACATTGCTATAGCTACTTAGCTATCTAAAACATTTAGACATTTAAAAAAATATGAGCCATTACATTAAAATTTGAGCCATTGAAAAGCTTCAATAGAATTATTTTAATCATAATTTCTAAGAGTGCCCTAAGTGTTGGAAATGTTCCATATCCAATCCTGCCTTTTCAAATGATGACAACAAAACCTTAAATACCCAGCAAGACCCACAAATGGAGAGAATGGAGGCTGATAAAGAGGAATGCAAATGTCATTCTCAGCCTCGGCTATGGGGGGCTTCTCTTTTGTGTGTTTTTGGACCAGTGACTCACAAAGGTCTCAAGGGAACCATCTGGATTTTGAGACTGTTGTAGAGTGATGGACGTCTGGGAGGCTTGGGGTGCCAGATCCTGTGTTTAATATGTCTCAGCACCGAGTCTGGCCAAGTCTCCCTTATGCCAGTTACCACATCCCCCTGATTCTTCGTCATGGCCCCTCCCACCATTCCTTTAAAATTTCTTTCTCCATCATCTACCCATACAAGCTTAACCATGATAGTTTCCTCACTGCTGGGGACTCTTCTCAAATACAACCTCCATTTTCAATCCTGCCTCTGCCTTTTACCTGAAACCATGGCTGAAATACACAGATGCTCCCTAGAGTTAACTGTGCCAGTTCCAGACTCCACAACTTCATGTTTATGTCGCAACACTAATGAGCTCTCTTTCTTGCCCTGCAACAAGTCAACCTAATTTCTCATTATTTTCCCACACAGACCATCTCAATCTGCTCTGTTCGCCTCTTGCATATATACTGCCACTTCGTGACCACCCCCCCGGTGTTTGCGGTCGCTGTTCTTTCTCTGTCAGATAATCTGCTTACCACTGTCATAGCGCTGGGCCCACTTCAGCAGCTGCTGTGCAGTGGAGCCCTATCCAGTATTCATCCCCTTTCTTTTGATCATAGTGGTCCAGTTTTCTATTGAGGCAACTTCTCCCTTTTTTTTCTTAAATCCTTTTTTCATTGTGTTTTGGGAGAGCAATCAGTCCCCATTTCAAGAAGTGGTCATGGGATGATACTTGACTAGAGCTACCATGATTGGTTTGATTTAACATGTGATGCTTCTGGTCCAAAGAGAAATAGTCTCCAGACTTTTTATGGAATTATAGGGAGAGATACTGTCTCACCTGTCTTCACTCCCCAAAAAGGCTTTGCTAAATAACCCCACAGGATATAATGGGTCTCCCAAGCAGTGCAGTGGTAAAGAATTCACCTGCCAGGGCAGGAGACTCAGGAGACTCGGCTTCGATTTCTGGGTTGAGATGATCCCCTGAAGGAGGTAATGAAAACCCACTCCAGTATTCTTGCCTGGAAAATCCCAGGGACAGAGGAGCCTGCTGGGTTACTGCCCATGGGGTAGCAAAGCGTCAGATGTGGCTGAGCGCTCACCGATGCTCACAGAATGTAAGGCTATAGCTGCTGGTGCACAACCTGGCGCTGAGTTAGAGTATATTTCCCCGGTGGCCCAGCTGGTAAAGCGTCCGCCTGCAGTGCAGCAGGTCCTGGTTTGACTCCTGGGACAGCAAGATCTGCTAGAGAAGGGACAGGCTACCCACTCCAGTATTTATGGGCTTCCCTGGTGGCTCAGCTGGTAAAGAATCTGCCTGCAATGTGGGAGACGTGGGTTGGGAAGATCCCCTTAAGAAGGGAACGGCTGCCCACTCCAGTATTCTGGTCAGGAGAATTCAGTCCATGGGGTCGCAAAGAGTCAGATACAATTGAGCAACTTTCACTTGCACTAAATACAACCCTCACAGAAAAAAAGCAGAGTCAAGAGATGGAGAAATACTTGGAATCTTGTATCCAAATACAAACTGTGCCCAAAAGTACCCCATGTACTTCTCAGTAATTTGAATTTTGTTCAGTTAGGTTTCTGCCATTTGCAGGTGAGGGGTACAAATTAATCCAAGGACCTGCTTTGTGACAGGCTCTGTGCTAGTTATTTTCATAGCAGCAGCTCACCCAGATGCTGTGTTTTTAGACTTGACAGCCATCTCATGCAGCAAGCGTGATTACCTGCAGCTAGAGACTGAATGTTTTGAAGTGTTTCTCTACCATTTTCCTCCCTGTGCCTAGTTTTCTAGTCTTTTCATTGATACATCCTTCTATCTTGATTTTAAAATCTATTTTCCAAACTTTTGTTTAACCTTCATATTTATTAGTAATACAAGAGACAAAGATGTGGGGAGGATAAAAAATGTGTAATGCAGAACCCCCTGCATGGGGATGTTTTTGCTTTATGTACTGGTTTCTGCATTTTGCTGTGTACACTCACACACGCACACACACACCAGAACCTGGTAACACTGTTAGCCTTGAGGTGTCATAAGCCGGACTCTAACCAGGTCGAAGCATATTGGGGACATCACAAATAGAAAAACTGCCATGCAAACAATTTTGGTCATTTTTAGCCCAGTGGAGGGAGCTGGTTTGACATTGGAGACACAGCTAGTGCCAGCAGAATACGGCGCATAAAATCACATTTCTTCTTCATGCCTTATGCAAACCAAGGAAACTGGTTTTATTTTCAATTTGGTAACAAAAAAGAACAAGGTGCTAATCTTTCAAATGAAGATGGAAATATTTTTCCTACAGACTGACTTTGAAACACTGTTTCTAAGTGAGCTGACCTCAGGGAAGCAGCCCAGGATATAATTTTGCTGTCACATAAAACGTTGCATTGTGTCTTTGTCAAATATATTTTATGCTTTGACACCTCACACTCTCTCTCTGTCTCTCTCTTTCTCTCCTGCTCTGTGTTTCTCTCAGTCTCTCTCTCAGCAATTTCACTGAAAAGAATTTCTTGGAGTGAAACTTAATCTCGGTAGGTGATCCAGTGCTTTCTCTAACTGATAAACACATGCAGCTCAACAGACACCAAATGCTTATGGGCATTTAGCAGTGCCACCTCCTCCAGGCAAGGAAAACGGCTATGTGTTATAAAGAAGAGGGAAAACTAATAGGAACAAGTGTAATAATAAAGAAAAGACCGTCCTTTTTTCCTTCTTCAAAGAGATTTTTAAAAAAAAGCATATTAGGATGAACACTAGCTTACGTAATAAAACAAGAGGTCGAAGAGGGGGGAAGGGAAAATAGCCTCCTTCTTTGAAGTCATTTATCTTTTTTAATATAGGAAAATGACTCATCTGGGTTACTTTTTATTTTTAAGTGAAATGGGGAGTGAAAAGGAACTTTGATGTAATATATAGTAAATAAGATTCTGTTAATTTTTGAAACTTCTGGGTGATTTTTTTCTTCCCTCCTAGAGAAAAAACTTGATCTGGGATAAAAGACCCAAATTGCTTTTCTTTCAGACTCACTTTCAATTTATGTCAACTTCCATTGGAAGTGAGCTATCAGGAATAATGAAATTTGCATTTCCTCTCATCATCCCCATATCTAAGTGTATAATGATTATTATATTATGTTGTCCTGCAAATCTCTGTTCCAAGAAGTGATTACTGGATTACTGTCATCTTATAAGTGTAATTCTAAATGTGGCACCTTATTTTTAGAGAAGGAAAATCACTTCTCTATGAAACTATAATATGGGTAGAGATGTGGATGGTGAAATAATATTAAATGCATTATGGATAGGCTGGACTGTAATAAAGCCAAGGAGGCTTCTTATTCTGAAAAACAGTGGGAAGCCCAGCATAGATCAAAGCCTGGGTAATAGCAAATCCATTAATAGAGAAACCCACAGGGACTAGAGTGGAATGTAAGCTGATGCCACTCAAAGACCCAGTCTCTGTTTCTCTGCTGCCTCCAGTAGGAAGAAGTAAAAATGAGCTTTTCCTCTTCATTACCAGATCTGACATCTGGGCTAGACTCAAGAATCCTTCCAGTTTTACCAAATGTGGCATGCGCAGTTTATCCCCATTTTCAATTCCTTGAGGATTCAGAACTGTCATCTGGGAAGAAGGAATTAACCTCATTTTGAGTTGGATATTAGATGTGGTGCCTCTTGTCAATGACTGTCTCCACCTGACTTGACCCAGGGCAGATAAATTGCACTTCTAGTTTCTTTTCATGTGAAGAGTTTAGAGGTCTTGCTTTCCAAAATTGTAAACCTTTGGGGCACAGAGCCTAACAAGATAAACCCAGATCATTGAAAGGAATTGTCCAAAATAGCTACTTAGAAATTGACCTGCTGCAAAATTTTTCTTTCTTTTTTTTTTAATACACCATGTTGACTGTAGGAAAGGGTACAAAGCATTTTCTAAGGCATGTGGCTTAGTGATCACCATTAAAAGACGCAGAATCCCCATTTCATCGACTTCCAGAGATAAATCTTAATACATTTTGCTCCTGTGAAGGTAACTATAGTTTACCTGGCAAATGACAATATTAATAAGAGTAATACTAATGACAGCAAGTCTGTTTGGAATGTTTATCATGATCTAGGTGTCGAGTTGTTAAGTACCACCTTCCATGTTTTTCTAACAACCCTACTAGGTGGTCTTTCCAGTTCTTCCCTTGTTTAGGGAAAATGAGGCCTGAAGAAGTAACCCAGGATCTCACAGTTGGCGAGTGGCCGACAAGATTCAAACCTGTGTTGTCTGAGGATAAGTCCTTAAAGCTGATTCTTATGTCAATCTGGATAGCATCACAGACTCAATGGACGTGAGTTTGGGCGAGCTCTGGGAGTTGGTGATGGACAGGGAAGCCTGGCGTGCTGCAGTCCATGGGGTCGCAAAGAGTTGGACACGCCTGAGCAACTGAACTGAACTATGTCAGTCTGCTTTAGCGCAAAGAGGGCACTAAAATATCTGTTGAAGGAATACATTGTGAGATATCTAATAATGAAAAGAGCTTAAAAAACAGAAGCCTTTTTTTTTTTTTTTTTTACAGGAAATGCTAAGGGTTGAAAAGTTATCTCATGGGAAGCTGTACCAAGTGCAGGTGTAGCCTTTCCCTCTCATCTCTAATCAGCTCCAGCGGCATAGCAGGCATCAGAAACGGGATCTAAAACCCTGCAGTGTGTAATTATGCAAATATCACCGTACTGGCTTTATTCTCTTTTTTCTCCCCTTTGTTGTTGTTCAGTTGCTCAGTTGTGTCCGACTCTTTGCGACCCCATGAACCGCAGCACGCCAGGCCTTCCTGTCCATCACCAACTCCCGGAGTCCACCCAAACCCATGTCCATTGAGTCGGTGATGCCATCCAACCATCTCATCCTCTGTTGTCCCCTTCTCCTCCTGCCCTCAATCTTTCCTAGCATCAGGGTCTTTTCCAAGAGTCAGTTCTTCACATCAGGTGGCCAAAGTATTGGACTTTCAGCTTCAGCATCAGTCCTTCCAGTGAACACTCAGGACTGATCTCATTTAGGATGGACTGGTTGGATCTCCTTGCAGTCCAAGGGACTCTCAAGAGTCTTCTCCGACACCACAGTTCAAAAGCATCAATTCTTTGACACTCAGCTTTCTTCACAGTCCAACTCTCACATCCATACATGACCACTAGAAAAACCATAGCCTTGGCCAGACGGACCTTTGTTGGCAAAGTAATGTCTCTGCTTTTTAATATGCTGTCTAGGTTGGTCATAACTTTCCTTCCAAGGAATAAGTGTCTTTTAATTTCATGGCTGCAATCACCATCTGCAGTGATTTTGGAACCCAGAAAAATAAAGTCAGCTACTGTTTCCACTGTCTTCCCATCTATTTCCCATGAGGTGATGGGACCAGATGCCATGATCTTAGTTTTCTGAATGTTGAGCTTTAAGCCAACTTTTTCACTCTCCTCTTTCACTTTCATCAGGAGGCTCTTTAGTTCCTCTTCACTTTCTGCCATAAGGGTGGTGTCATCTGCACATCTGAGGTTATTGATATTTCTCCCGGCAAACTTGATTCCAGCTTGTGCATCTTCCAGCCCAGCGTTTCTCATGATGTACTCTGCATATAAGTTAAATAAGCAGGGTGACAATATACAACCTTGACGTACTCCTTTTCCTATTTGGAACCAGTCTGTTGTTCCATGTCCAGTTCTAACTGTTGCTTCCTGACCTGCATACAGATTTCTCAAGAGGCAGGTCAGGTGGTCTGGTATGCCCATCTCTTTCAGAATTTCCACAAATAGTCTCATATGTGCATCAAAAATGAAGGTTTTGGTTTTTTAATCATTTTTTAATATTTGATAACAAAAATCTAATAGATGCATGAATGCCTACTGGGTGCTGAGCACTTCTGAGGTCTAGGAAGATGGGATTGATCAATAGTTAATGGGCAAGATAGAAGAATCCCTGAGCTCCAGGAATTTACATTCTGATTCCGGAATGGAACCACTTTTACAGACTCACCAGTGTGATGGACAAATGTGTAACAAAACAGACAGAACTCATTTTAAAGCTCTAGGTGAAAAATATCTATTAAAAAGTGTTTCTTCTCATTTCAAAATAAAGGCAATTAAAGATATAAATAGCTTCCCTGGTGGCACTACTGATAAGAACTCAGCTGCCAATGCCTGAGACATAAGAGACGTGAGTTCGAGCTCTGGATTGGGGAATTCCCCTGCAGGAGGGCATGACAACCCACTCCATTGTTCTTGTCTGGAGAATCTCGGGGACAGAGGAGCCTGGAGACAGTGCATGGGGCTGCTAAGAGCTGGACGCGACTTAGCGACTAAAGAACAAAAAGGAAGAAAATGTATTTTTCTCCTTAACATGCCCCCAGGCCTTGGTGTCTGGTCTTTCCTCTCCTTAAAATGACGTTCCGGATTTTTTCCTGGGTTGCTGCTGCTTATCCTTGCCATCCCTTCGGAAAGCTGTCCCTCCCCACCGGTCTTGCATTAGGTGATTTCTCCCTGACGCCAGAACCCACACCCACAACCACTGCCTCTCTTTCACACTAATCTCTGCTTTTTCTTCAAAACACTTATTGCTGTCTGAAGTTATTGTTTGGTCATTGATTTATTTCACGTGTTTGTCTTATTAATTGCTAGGATTTCAGTGCATCGTACTCAATACATAATGATACATGGCAGGATGGATTTAAAATTTGAGATGATGATGCATATTAACTTTTATGAAGTTAGTGTTTTTGCACCCAATTATTTCAGAAAGACCATTCGTTGTTTTTTGGTCTGAATCCCTCATTTCTCTGTACATGGACAGGGCCATCTGTTAATTTGCAGTTGGAAGTGTGTCCACAGATGGGTGTTAAATTATAGACATGACCAAGAAGACATGGCAGAACCTGTTACCATCCTCTGCCAATGGCCTTTTTAGCCTTCCTTTTAGAGACTGGACCAGTGATTCAGCTTAGAAGCCTCCACATAAATCAAATTAATTGTCTACAGTGGCTGTTTGAAAGCAGTTTTGTTACGCCAGGGAGGAGGTTTTTTTTTCAGAACGTGAATTATCTTTGAGTTTTGAGGAAACCTGAATGTTCCCTGTGTTGTCAGATGCAGGTATCTTGAAACCAAGTGCTGGCGATTATAAAAGAGATTTCTGGAAGAGAAATTTATGTTTTCAGTATATACACCGTGGCTGTGCTCTGGCTGCAAACCTGCAGTTTCAGAAAATTCATTTGACTCTCTTTTTCACAGAATGGTTCCTCAAACACATTGCAGATTTTGGTCAAATTGTTTTTCACTGCCAGTCAGATGGGTGATAGGAATCAGATTAAGCAGTTTGTCCAGTTTTTGGCATCTTGCATGTTGGAAATAAAAATCATGCCAGGCTGCACTTAGCATAGAAATTGCCATCTGTGGCACATGTCCACTAATTATTTTTCTTAATTTGCAGTTTGTCTTCATTTTTAATAAATGGAAAGTCATCACAGAATTTTCAAGCCTAATGGGGAGTGTAAAATACTTTATCAAAAATGCACACTGCTTATGGAAGTTTTGGTTGGTAGGTAGTCATGGGCGTCTGTTGCTTTTTCCTGTTCATGTTTTATTTCCTATTCTAGAGTATCCCTTGCATTTTTTCTTGCAGGCCTACCAGCTCCCAGTCCTACCCTATGAGCTTCAGGTGTGACTTAGTCTAGTATTCAGTCCTCAATCTCAAGGGCTGGGTCCATGACCAAGGTTGGCCAGTCAGCATGTTCTAACCCAGACCTACGCCCTTTGATTCAGGGATGGACAAGTAACTCAATCTGGTCCAGTGCTTGCAGAAGCTACTAAGAGAAAGGCATATTCATTTTATTAGACTCAGAGCTGTGAAAGTATACGTCTGGAGCATCGGTGGCCATAAGATAGAGGCCCTGGCTTGAAAGCAAATACAACAGAATACAAAGGAGAATCAAAAGATGTGGAGAGAGGGAGCCAAAGTAAGAAAATCTGAGATACACATCTTTTGTTTTTCTTTTTTAGTGGCACAACCATTTTGGAAAACAGTGTGGCAATTTCTTTTCTCTTCTCTTTTTAAAAATATTTATTTATTTATTTATTTGGCTCTGATGGGTCTTCACTGTGGCAGGAGGGATCCTTAGCTGCATCGTGTGGGATCTAGTTCCCTGACCAAGGATTGATCCAGGCTCCCTGCACTGGGAGTGTGTGGTCTTAGCCACTGGACCCCCAAGGAAGTCACCTGAGATGAACTTCTGATAAAAGTATTTGAATTGTCTAACAACACTGAATGTGAGGCCCACCTCCCTATACTTTTTCAATTATTTCATTTTATTTTTTGCTTAATCTAGTTTGATTTATATTCCTGTCATTTGAACCCCCAAGATTGCTAACTGGTAGATTTGGACTTGTTAAACCCAAAGATAGCTATGTAATTCTTTAGAAATTTGGCGTAAGTTCTTCCTAGAATACATAAGTCCCCGAGACCCAAATTTTAGTTTAAGTACAAGCTCTGTAAGATCAGTTAATGAATATAGCTTGTTAGAGCGAAGCATGTCTATGCTTTCTAAAGAAAATTCTAGGAGCCACATTTGCCAAGAGCTTTGTGACAGTTCTTGTTCAAAGGTGAGGTGAAACCAATATTAGGGAAGCTCAAACCAAAAAGGAGGTTGTATTTTCACATGCGTTTCCAATTTATTTCTAGCCGAACTCTGAAGGAAAGAAGAGGCCGATCACCGTATAATCTATTCAATTTCAGTTTCAAAAGATGCTGCTGCTGATCAAAGGATACCCGTGAGTAGCACATTTCCATAAAATGAATTTTGACAACTTTCTCCTAAATGTGTGCCTTACTTTAGCTTTTGATTTGAAAGGAAAAATGGAGGTTGGCCGGAAAGATAAATGAAAGTGATACTGACAGTTCAGGGCTGCAAATAGTCTGTATCTTAGAACTTCTGTGTTTTTCTATGGCAGGCCTTCTACCTGGTGTTTTAATCTGGCATGTTCACCACTTCTCATGGTTTCTTTAGAAGGGCTTTTATAGTCTTCTGAATGATGGATGTCTTAAAGAAACGCCCCCTCTGCCCCATCCCCAATTTAATCTCACAGAGGTCAAGGCAGCTGATCTTATTGTCTGGGGATCCTTTATATTTCTACAGAAATACATAAAATGCTCTTATATGTGGGTACCTAGAATCCCACATGACTGTATGCTTCAGACAAGAGTCCTGAAAGTAACTGGGCTGCACAGCTCACGCCGTTAGTAATTTTATACGGGCACCAAGGTTTGCTTCCTTATAATTAAGATAACACTTAAAAACAGTAGCATACTAGTTTCTTATTTTTTTAAAAAATGATCTCAATTATCTCCTTGACATCACCTGAAGGAATTTCTTGGTTAGCTGGCTTATTATTTGTTACTTTCTTTCCGAAGTTCACAACAAATTTGCCTTGATTATGTGAAAAGTCTGACTAGTTTGAGATCCAACTTATAGAGACACTACAATTGCAAAGCAGGCCAGGACTAGGATCATAAATTAAAAAATAAAGTAAATAAATGGGCTCTGAATCAAATATTATTTTAATTTTTGAATAGTTTACTTCTAGGTTGGTATCAAATGAGTTGTGAATTATTAATGGTAAATTTGCTCAATAAATATCAAGTGTTAATTGCACATCATAGAATCTGTCCTTTAGTACTTCAAATTAATTTATTAACTTTAAATTTCCCAGTTTTTGACATCTCTCCAAAATTCAGAGCCTCTGTTCTCTGAGGCTAAGTTCAGCTAAACATATAGAAGTGATTACAGTGATTGATTGCAAACCTTACTCCTCTATGGTAGTAAGAATCCTAGCAGAAAACTAGTGAGCCCAAATGAATATGCAATCTTTATTTATTTGATTATTGGGTGTTTTAGTCATTTAAATCTGGCCTTGCTCCAGAAGGGATTTAAGACATCGATTCCAGTAGAAAGGATGAATACCGTCTAGAACACATTACTCTCCCAACTCTATCCCATCCATCCACCCCACTTGTATAAGCTGTCTATCACTGTGTGTTGAAATACAGCAACTTAACAATAAGCATGCCTTATTACACAGTTCCTCTGGGTCAGGAGTCTAGGCAGAGTGTTGCTACTGTTCTGTCCTTCAGAATTTCATAAGACAGGAATCAAGACGTGCATTGGGCTGCAGATTTCTTACGGCGGGACTAGGAGAGCATCTGTTATGTATTTAAGTCTGTGTTGGGACTTGGTGGCTTTGTGTGGGCTTTCTCTGGCTGTGGAGCGCAGGCTCAGTACCTATGGCTTGAGGGCTCTAGAGCGTGGGATCGGGAGTTGTGGTGCAGGGGCTTAGTTGATCCATGGCATGTGGAATCTTCCTGGACTGGGGATCGAACCTATGTCCCCTGCATTGGCAGGCAGATTATCATCCGCTGTTCCACCAGTGAAGTCCTTGGCAGGTCTTTGAAAATTCATCACCAAGCTGACTCCTGTTGGCTGTTGGCAGGTCCCAAGTTCTCTTTTGTCTATTAGGTGGAGTCATTCATTCCATCCATGTGAGCCTCTTCGTAGGCGTACTCACAACATGGGAACTTGGTTTTGCCAGAGTGAGGGCTGAGAGAGAGATGAATATCATCATCTTTCAGGAAGAAGCTGGTTTGGGCAGTGGCATCCCCTGACTTATTCCATGCTGTATGTTAGAAGTGAATCAGCAGGTCCAGTCCACATCGGAGATAAGAGAATTCCACAAGGATGTGAAGAGCAGGAGACAGGAGAGCCCTGGGCACCATTTTAGAGGCCGCCAGTCTCACAGACCCAGGAGACCTGTGTTCCATCCCCGGTCAAAAGATCCCCTGGAGAGGAAATGGCAACCCACTCTAGTATCCTTGTCTGGAAAATCTCATGGACAGAGGAGCCTGGTGGGCTGTAGTCCAAGGGGTCGCGAAGAGTCAGCCACAACTGAGCAACTAACACACACAACCTTACAAACTAGTGAGAGATGAGCCTCGGAATCAGACAGACCTGGGTTTAGTTCTACTCTTGTGCTGATTAGCTATGTGATTTGATCAAGTTTCTTAGGATTTCTCAGCCATAGTTTCTTCATGTATTAAATATGGAGACAGAAATTCTCCCTCCTAAGCTTGTAATGGTAATTTTGTGCAATAATATTAATAATAGCACATCAGACGCCCCTTGCACAATGCCTAGAACATAGTAGTGAAAGTGAAAGTGACTCAGTCGTGTCTGACTCTTTGTGGCCCCATGGACTATACAGTCCATGGCCTTCTCCAGGCCAGAATCCTGGAGTGGGTAGTCATTCCCTTCTCCAGGGTATCTTCCCAACCCAGGGATCGAACCCAGGTCTCCTGCACTGCAGGCAGATTCTTTACCAACTGAGCCACCTGGGAAGCCCAGTACATAGTAAGGACTCAGTAAAATACATTTTTGTTCTGCTTCTCTCTTTTCCTTAAAGTCACAGAGCGTCTACCACCCTTTTAGCCTTGCAAGGTCTTCTGTGTCCCATCGGTGAGAGCACAGATGCTTCGGTGATCCTGTCCAAGTTTGAATCCAGGTTCTCCTACCTCCCTGCTGTGTGAACAAGGGCAAATTGATGTCCTTAAGATGCTGTTTTCCCAATTATTAAATGGAAAAAGTAAGGATTAGATAAAACGAAATGTGTGAAGGGTTTAGCATATACCTGGCAGATGATAATTAATCAATATGTGGCAACTCATATTTACATCAAAATTATTATTCAGTCAAAACTATGTTTTAAAATAGTTTTTAAAATAATATGGATGGAAAATATTCTTCAAGAAATAACATGGGCAGAAAATGTTGCTGAAGATCACACAGCACTATAGATCCTTGTAGGCTCACTGGAGAGACAGCGTGTAATGAAAAGCTATCCCCTCTTCTTGGTAATCCGTAATTTATTTTGAATTTTATGTCTATGTGGGATGAAAAAACCAAAACCCATCTCTGTCATGGGACAGTGTTCCATTCCTATTCTTTGAGACAAAGAATGTAAAATAGTGATTTGGGAAAAAATTGTAAATCATGCTTCTTCTTTTATTGTTTTCCTCTCCATGTTCTGATCTCTCAACCTTTTGCCCCATCCCATCTTAAAGCTACCTACAAAAGCGTGTTTGTCTTAGAAAACACACCGATAAACGCGCATGCGTCACTGAAAACAATCTTCCACTTGCGGTTCCCTGTCAGTCTTGTCCAAGATCAGGATGAGACCGATGCTGCTCTGAAAATAGACTCAGTGAAGCTGCTCTGGCTCAGCCCCCTCCTATAATGATTGCCTAGAAGCCAGGGTATGGTCTGGAATTTTAAGGATGGTGATTCCTAGCCTTGTCTGTCTTCACTCTGGCTTGGCGATCAGGATGGGGTCACCTTTTGATCACCCAGGTTATTGTCCCCTTATACCCAGCAGGGGCTGAGCTGTTGAAAATGGAGCTCAGGAGGAAAGAGAGAGAGACAAAGTGGATTTCTGTCAGCCACACTAGGGAATCACCTTAAATGCAGAACAATGTGGGTTAGTGTAGAGCCTCCTAAGATAATCTGTAAGCGACTTGCACGTTTCTTGTTCATCACACAACGCTGGGCACTGTGGTGGGTGCAAGTAGGCTTGCAGTTTATTTCTGTGCCTAAGTAACTTGTTTCTTTGAGTCTGTCTGTGGATGTGGAGCTTCTGAATTGAATCAAGAAAGGTAATTACTGATTCCATCCCACTCACCGTTCCCTGTGTGTGGCAGCTGGCTTTGAACTCTCAGCAATGGCATAAAATAAAAATGGAGGCAGGAGAGCAGAGGTGGTTTGCACACAGCCTCAGGAGTCAGACTGTGGGTTTAGAGGTGGCTCCCTAGCCCCCGGGGTGGAGCCGGGGTAAGGTTCCCCATTGTTGTCTTATCTGTGATACATGCATGCTAGCCCCAGACCTGTGAGTTTCCTGTTTCAGCCAAGCAGAGAAAATGATGCTCTTCATGATTCCATACTTCTTTATTATTCCATATAAAGGTCCAATCAGTGTTACTGTCTGTTGTTGTATGGAACTTGAACCACAGTTTTCATTTTGTGTCACCGATAAGCACTTCAAAAGAATTTCTTGTTAGATACCATGAGGCTTTGGCAGGATTGAGTTTTAATAATTGTCAAGGATTTTTGGCACTTATAACTGTTTCCTGAACATTCTGGTGTTAGTATATTTGGACTTGTTTCTGTCATAATGCTTTTTGTGAATCACTCTGATCCCAGTTTTTATAAGCTTCTACTTTTCCCTTCTTCTACCTTTGCTAAAACGTTTAATTATTCCTTTATTATTCCAATGCTTTTTGTTTCTTCCCTACTGAAAGTTATAGATTCTGTTCCTGTGCTAAATTTAATATTACAGCCGTTTGCAAATAACTAAAGGAACTTACAATATTTAAACTCTGATTACAACTTCACAAATACATGTCTTTGTTCAGTATGTTATTTTCATCATTTAATCCAATAGATTAGACATTACTATTGCTTAGTATTGACTATGTTTGTTTAGCTATACCTGTCTTTGTTAGTGTTTCCATTAATTCTTCATGCACCTCAGGTCTTGCTTCTGGGAGATAGTTTAGAACATAGTTTGGTATTTTAAAGTATACTCTTGAACATTTCTGTTAGAAGCCTGTTTATGGTAAAATTCCCTTGTTTTTGTTTACATAAAAATGCTTTTATTTCAACTTCTGTTCTTAAAATATAATTTCAGTGGTCTGAGCTATCCAGTGGAGAGTTAGTTTCTTTTAGTTTTTCCTCAAGTTCCTGTTGCTGTAGAGAAGCTGTCAGAATAATTCTTTCCTTGATTTGGATGTGCCTTTTTACTGTGACTGCCATAAAGATCTTTCCCCCATCTAGTCTGCTTTCTCGGGTTCACTGCATTGTGTCTGTGTGAGATTTCTTTCCATTTATTTTTCTCTTTCTGCAATATATCTTTCTGGAATATAGTCAATATTTTTTCAAAATAATTTTACATAACTTTCTTCTGTCTTTTTGGGACTCTAAATTTTTTAAAACTAATTAATTTATTTTAGTTGGAGGATAATTACTTTACAATATTGTAATGCTTTTTGCTACACATTGACGTGAATCAGGCACAGGTATACATGTGTGGAACTCTAATTAAATTTACGTTAGATTCTCATTCTCCTCTCCACATCTCTTAACCTCTATTTCATAATGTTCACCTGTGGCCTGCATTTTGAATAATTATTTCAGATTTTCCTGTTCAATAATCCCTTTTTCTCATATGCCTAATTTGCTGTGTAATCACCCTTTATTTACAATTTTAATCTTTTTTTCTTCCAATTTTTAAAAACATTATTTTATTCCTTTCTTTTCAGTATCTATTTAGCTATGTTTGATTCTCTTACTAAATGCCCCTTGTCTTTCTGTTATTCCATAGCTTTAATTTTTTGCTTTTTACAAAGTTATTGGTATGATACATTTCATAATCCCATATGTGGAATTATTGGAGCCTGAATTTGCTTCTGTCACTTCTAATGACATTCTTATGGTTTGTTTCTTTTCATATTTTGTCATCTTTGATTGTGAGCTCATGTGTATTAGATCTTAAATTTGGGAAACTTTGGACTTAAAATGAGGATGTATTTTTCCATAGAGGATTTACATTCTTTCTTAAGAGAAAAATAGGACTTTCTACTCAGGTGAAACTTTAAAAACAAAATCCTTTCAGGGTTCCCAGCTTAATTATCAAGTTTGTGTGTGGTTTTATCACATTACTCTTGGCCACATGTCCAGAGTTCCCATCACGGCATTTATGTTCACAGTTTCCCCACAGTGCCCTCTGCATGCCTTTATTTTTGGTTTCAGCTTACGGTTTTTGTTCTGTGAGACTAGATAACCACCCTGCTGAGAGGAACCTCTGTGATCTTTCCAGTCACGACTCTAGCACCTCATTTTGTTTGATTTTTCTCTCTCTGCTTTTGATATCAATACTGGAGAATGGAAAAAAGAGTCAAGGAAAAAATTGAAATTAATTTATATGAAAGTGAATGTGGGTAATAATTTAAGCATTTGCTACTCAGCCATCACTTGTGCATCAAGGCTTGTAGTAAATGTTGGCTGAGTGTCTCCTCGGTAGGAGGCAGTAGCCTGGGTGGAGGATGCACGGTGGCAGAGAAAACGGATGTGGCCTGTTGTACAGAAAGATGAGTCACAAGCCCTGAGTGGGAAGAGCGTTCTTTCAGGAAATAAGGAAGCTTGAATTTGCAGTTTCATTTTGTAAAGAATCCTTACTATGCCTATAAGTAATAATCTCCACCGTTAGTGCAGAATGCTGCAGAACAAAGGCAAGGTCCTATAATATTATTTTGAAGGGAGACTGCAAGTGATGGCAGGGGATTAGAACACCTGGCCCACACCTACCACTTCCTAGTGCTCAGATCTTTAGTCTTTCTTAACCTGTCATTCTCTTTTCATATGTAAACAGTGAAGATAAACATATCTATTTTACAAGGTTGTTGCAAGAAACAGAATTAGACAAATAATGTAGTATAATGTAATAGCAAGCAAAGGTATATGATATCCCTTTATTTCGTCCCGAGAGTTGTTCACATGCGTGAGAATTTTCATGTAAGTGTTTGCATCTAGGGCTTCCCTGGTGGCCCGGCTGTGAAGAATCTGTCCGCAATGAAGGCAGCCGCAGGAGGGGCAGTTTTAACCCCTGGTTAGGAAGATCCCCTGGAGGAAGGTGTGGCAGCCCACTCAAGTATTCCTGCTTGGGGAATCCTTTGGACAGAGAAGCCTTGTGGGCTGTAGTCCATCGGGCCGCAGAGAGTCAGACACGACTAAAGCGACTTAGCATGCCACATATTTGGGTCTAAAACCCTCCACCGTCTCTGGCGAACCCTGGCAAGAATATCTTATGCTTTCATTGTAACAGTCAGGGTGATTCAGCAGTCTTTTCTCCTTGCCAGAACCATCTGACCCACTTGAATTTTAAAGGAGTGTGTGTCCACGTTCAGTAAGACTCTGTAAGAGCAACCCATGAACTGTAGCCCTGAGGCGCCTCTGTCTGCGGATTTCCCAAACAGGAATACTGGAGCGGGTGCCATTTCCTCCTCCAAGGGATCTTCCCCACTCAGGGATCTAACCCTCATCTCCTGCATTACAGGCGGATTCTTTACCGCTGACAAAGTTTAGATAGTCTAAGATGAAGAAATAATCATTGATATCTGATTTTCACCATCTCCCTTTCCTTTTGCAAACAAAACAGTAGCAAGAACAAAATAAAACAATTAATTCCACATAAGAAAAAACATGGAATAATATGCTACTTAAGCAAGATAGGAAAACTGGATAGAAGAAAATGTATAAATAAGATCCAGATTTTTGCTTTTTCTTTTTCAATTCCCAACACCTAGCTTAGTATCTGGCATCTTATAGGCACACAAAATTTATTTATTGAGTAGATTTAGAATTGAAGCCAATGGAAAGCATTTCCAGTGAATATCTTTTATTTTATTTTTAAGTTATTTTTTGCTTTTTAAGGAGTCAGTTTAACATGCAATTTTGTTGATAGCCTGCCTGGGCTTTGGACGGGGATACATCTTAGATAAAGATTGCTGTGTGAGTTAGTACAAGTGATTTCATCTCTCTAAGCCTTTGTTTCTCCCTCAAGAGTTGTGGCGTGGTACCTACTCACATGCTTGTGAAGCTAAAGAAAGATAATTCCTGTATCAAGCAGTGGTATTCCTGTCTTTCTTTTTTATTTCTAACCGGCATCACCACCATTTTCACCACTGTTACTATATACCACATTTTCTATAGTTATTAATAGCAGCTGTTTTCTCTTTCTATATAAATAGGTATTTGATTATGATAGTGTTTGTGAGTGAGAATTTTTTTTTTTGGTAAGTATTAAAATTTTTGTGAACAAAGGAAAAGATACCTAGGATGAATATTCCCTAAGAGCGAAGAATAAAGACATGTCAGTTCTGCACCCTGGAACAGTGAGAAAGACAGCAGGACCAGATATTCTTACCGTGGTTGAAGCACCAAGTCATTATGCTTGAGGAAAGACAGATGACATGCTTTTAGCCAATTACCACATTTTGTTTCACCAAATAGGGAACCAAAGAGCTAAGATTAAGAGATAGATACTTTTCCCCTTAGGTCAAGTTAGGAAGGGAGACAAGAGTTGAAGCTTTGAAAAGGAGAAAATCTTTGGGGAAAAAGACACATTTTTATGAGGGATTCAATAATATATTTTTGCTTTGTTGTATGTATCGTATTTCTTTTCCCTGCCTCCTCATAGAATCTTTAGTAAAATACTCCTTTCTGGCGCCTTATAGGTTCTTATATATCTTGATCCCTTTAATTCCCCAGTCTTAACTATAATATTTCAATAAAGAATATAAGAATCTGGCAAAGTTTTAAAATTAAGACAATTTAAAATAATATTAAGAATGAGGCTTTAATGAATTTTCAAGGAGAGGGCACGGAAAGAGGAGGTGGAACCCAGGAGAATTCAGGGAATCCTCATGCTCAAAGGAAATTAGACTCTGCTGCCAGAAAATTGATAATGTTCTAGCAGAACCTACAAACTCACAGCCTAACATTTTAGTGTTAAAAGGCTACGTTCACCTCCTCTCACTCCTCTGTCCTCCCATGCCCCAGATGAAAATGTATTTCAAGACATTATCAGACATTATTTCTTGCATGTGTTTCTGCAATGTATTTAAAAACCACATTACCCTCACACTATAGATGAGAAAAGAAACTGGGTCTTAGAGAAAATAAGTAATTTTCCCAAATGCAGAGCTGGGATTCAAGCCAGGCTAGTCATTTCCAACCTTTTAAATACCATATTTTAGAGTTCCTTGGTTTCTCCATTCGAACATAAAGCAAAAAGGATGAATTTAAAAGCAAACAGAAGAGAGATTTTTAGTGACTAAGGTAAAGGAGTAGGCACAAATGTCTGATGAGTTTATAGTATGACTTTGTGGAAATAGATGTAATTTGAAATGCAATTAAAAGAACCCGTGAATGAAATGAGAAGAGAATGGAAAATGATGCCTTCTGCAGAACACCAGTTGTGCATAACAGTGTCATGGATAAATGCCCATCTGATAAAGAGATTTTAATTAAACTAAATAATTTATTACCCATTATACTTCAATGAATTAAAAATAATATAAGATGCTTTATTTCTCTGAAGCAGAATTGTGTGCCATAAATTCAGCACACTGTGTGTTCTCAACCGAGAAAATGTCCAGGTTAATAGAATGTAGGAGAAATAATTATTAATTTTGTTATATTTTAACCTTTGACACATTCATCCAAATACATTCCCCTGGGGTGGAGCTAGACTCCGTTTTTTCTTGGACGGGAATCGCATGAAAACAAGTTATTTATAGAAAAAATTTAAAAATTAAATATGGGCTGGTAAAATAATTAAATCGATGAAATACCTATCAACTCTGTATTTCATATATATGCATGTGAACTTTCCTTTATATATATGAAATTTCCTGTACATAATATATATATGTGTGTATATATATATATACACACATATATATATAGCCACATATCTATTCTTATCTCTATATATTCTTCTAAATACTCATAATTGAGTTCACATCAGGTATATTATTTTGAGCCTTACTTGTCTCACTTAAACCTTTCCCATATTAATATCCATAAAATACAACTTGTTCTTTTTAACAGCTTATTATTTTTTTCTAGGAATATAAACTCTAGTTTATATATGTCTTCTGTTGAGGAATACTTTATTTCAAGTTATTTCCAGATATTTGTTGTTAAATCAGTGCTGTAAAGCACATTCATATGATATTTATTAATAATAATTTCAGCAGTAGAATTTTTGAATGGGCAGATATAGGTACTTGAAATTTTAATCATTATTTCCAATTTGCTATCCAGAAAGTGTTTATCAGTTTACAGTCACTGACCCTATTTTCCTATATGTAATCAATACTGGGTATTTCATTACTATTTAACAAGACAATTTTTTAATCAAGTCAAGTACTGCAAACTTTTAGAAGCATGGTCACAACAGTTTCAAAAGTCACTTTTAAGAACTTGAAAGAAAAAAATTCAGACATTGATTTTCTTAGTTTTTCAGGATTATAGGATTCTTATGAGTTTAAGTATAAACACAAAGTATAATTAGTGTTTTAGCTATAAAAATAGCTAATTGAAGAAAAGATCATTTATAAAGTACTTAAAGCATTATTTTCTGATAATGGATATCACTCTAGGACATTATTAAAATATAGAAAATATTTTAAAAAGCACAACAAAACTGAGAAACATTCATAATACTATCTTTTGAGAGAGTATATATATTTTTTCATGTACTTTTTATATTAAAGTGAAAGTGTTAGTCACTCAGTCATGTCTGACTCTTGGCAACCCCCTGGATGTACCCTGCCAGGCTCTTCTGTCCATGAAATTCTCCAGGCAAGAACACTGGACTGGGCAGCCATTCACTTCTCCAGGGGACCTTCATGACCCGGGACTGAACCTGGGTCTCCTGCACCGCAGGCAGATTCTTTACCATCTCTTGTTGCCATCATTCAGTTACTCAGATGTGTCCGACTCTGTAACCCCGTGGACTGCAGCACGCCAGGCTTCCCTGTCCTTCACCATCTCCTGGAGCTTATTCAAACTCATGTCCATAGAGTCGGTGATGCCATCCGACCATCTCATCCTCTGTCGTTCCCTCCTCCTCCCCCTTCTCCTCGCAGTCTTTTCGAGCAATGATTCAGTTCTTTACATCAGGTGGCCAAAGTATTGGAGCTTCAGCTTCAGCATCAGTCCATCCAATGAATATTCAGGACTGATTTCCTTTAGGATTCACTGGTTTGATCTTGCAATCCAAGGGACTCTCAAGAGCCTTCTCCAACACCACAGTTCAAAAGCATCAAATCTGTGCTCAGTCTTATTTATGGTCCAACTCTCACATCCATACATGACTATTGGAAAAACCATTGCTTTAACCATATGGACCTTTGTTGGCAAAGGATTGTTGGCAAAGGAATGTCTCTGCTTTTTAATATGCTGACTAGGTTGGTCATAACTTTTCTTCTGAGGAGCAAGTATCTTTTAATTTTATGGCTGCAGTCAATATCTGCAGTGATTTTGGAGCCCAAGATAATAAAGTCTCTTACTGTTTCCATTGTTTCCCCATCTATTTGCCATAAAGTGATGGGACCAGATGCCATGATCTTAGTTTTTTGAATGTTTGAATTTTAAGCCAGCTTTTTCTGTTTCCTCTTTCACTTTCACCAAGAGGAGCATTAGTTCCTCTTCGCTTTCTGCCGTAAGGATGGTGTCATCTGCATATCTGAGGTTATTGATATTTCTCCCAGCAACCTTGATTCCAGCCTCTGCTTCATGCAGCCCACCATTGTGCATGATGTACACTGCATATTAGTTAAAAAAGCAGGATGATAATACACAGCCTTGATATACTCCTTTCTCAGTTTGAAACCAGTCCTCTGTTCCATGTCTGGTTCTAACTATTGCTTCTTGACCTACATACAGTTTTCTCAGGAGGCAGGTAAGGTGGTCTGGATTTCCCATCTTTTCAAGAGTTTTCCAGTTTGTTGTGAGCCACACGAAGACTATGGTATAGTTGATGATGCAGAAGTAGATGTTTTTCTGAAACCCTCTTGCTTTTTCTATGATCCAGCAGATGTTGGCAATTTGATCTCTGGTTCCTCTGCCTTTTCTAAATCCAGGTTGAACATCTGGAAGTTTTCGGTCCATGTACAATTGAAGCCTAGCTTGGAGACCATTATAATGGAGATGACCATCATATCTACTACTGTGACCAAAAATTCCTTAGAAGAAATGGAGTAGCCCTCGTAGTCAACAAAAGAGTCTGAAATGCAGTACTTGGATTCAGTCTCAAAAATGCCAGAATGATCTCTGTTCATTTCCATGGCAAACCATTCAATATCCCAGTCATCCAAGTCTGTGCCTTAACCACTAATGCCAAGGAAACTGAAACTGAACGGTTCTATGATGACTTAGAAGACCTTCTAGAACTAACACCAAAAATGTTGTCCTTTTCATCCTAGGGGACTGGAATGCAAAAGCAGGCAGTCAAGAGATACCTGGAGTAATAGGCAGGTTTGGTCTTGGAGTACAAAATGAAGCCAGGAAAAGGCTAACAGGTTTTTCCCAAGAGAATGCGCTGGTCATAGCAAACACCCTCTTTCAACAACACAAGAGACACCTCTACACATGGACATCACCAGATGGTCAGTACCGAAAGCAGGTTGATTACATTCTTTGCAACTGAAGATGGAGAAGCTCTATAGAGTCAGCAAAAACAAGACCAGGAACTGATTGTGGCTCAGACATGGACTCCTTATTTCCAAATTCAGACTTAAATGAAGAAAGTAGGGAAAACCACTAGACCATTCAGGTATGACCTAAATCAAATCCCTTATGATTATACAGTGGAAGAGACAAATATATTTAAGGGATTAGATCTGATAGACAGTGCCTGAAGAACTATGGATAGAGGTTCATAACATTGTACAGGAGGAGGTGATCAAAACCATCCCTAGGAAAAAGAAATGAAAAAAGGCAAAATGGCTGTCTGAGGAGGCCTCACAAATAGCTGAGAAAAGAAGAGAAGTGAAAGGCAAAGGAGACAAGGAAAGATATACCCATCTGAATGCAGAGTTCCAAAGAATAGCAAGGAGAGATGAGAAAGCCTTCCTCAGCAATCAATGCAAAGAGATAGAGGAAAACAATAGAATGGGAAAGAATAGAGATCTCTTCAAGAAAATTAGAGCTACCAAGGGAAACTTTCATGGAAAGATGAGCTCAATAAAGGATAAAAATGGTATGGGACCTAATATAAGTAGGAGATAATGAGAATAGGTGGCAAGAATGCACATAAGAATTAGACAAAAAAGATCTTAATGGCCCAGATATCCATGACGTTGTGATCATTCACCTAGAGCGAGGCATCCTGGGTTGCTAAGTCAAGTGGGCCTTTGGAAGCATCACTACAAACAAAGCTAGTGGAGGTGATGGAATTCCAGCTGAGCTGTTTCAAATCCTAAAAGATGATGCTGTGAAAGTGCTGCACTCAATATGCCAGCCAATTTGGAAGACTCAGCAGTGGCCACGGGACTGGAAAAGGTCAGTTTCATTCCAGTCGCAAAGAAAGGCAATGCCAAAGAATGTTCAGAGTAAAGTCGCTCAGTTGTGTCTGACTCTTTGCGGTCCCATGGACTATAGCCTACCATGCTCCTCCGTCTGTGCGATTTTCCAGGCAAGGGTCCTGGAGTGGGCTGCCATTTCCTTCTCAAACTACCGCACAATCGCACTCATCTCACACGCTTGCAAAGTCGTGCTCAGAATTCTCCAAGCCAGGCTTCAACAGTATGTGAACTGAGAAATCTGCCATTTGAGCCACCAGGGAAACCTGCTTTTTATACACTCCTCTTTATTTTGACTGTGCTGGGTCTTTGTTGCTGTGTGGGGTTTTCTCTAGTTGCATCCAGTGGGCATTACTCTCTACTCCGGCGTGATGACTCCTTACTGCATTGGTTTCTCTTGTGGTTGAATGCAGGCTCGCGCAGATGTGGGCTCAACAGTTGGGGCTCCCAGGCTCAGTTGCTCTGTGGCATGTGGATCCTCCCAGACCAGGGATCAAACCCGTGCCTCCTGAATTGTCAGGCAGACTCTACCACCGAGCCCCCAGGGGAGTCTGAAGGTGTATATTTTTGAGAGAATTAAAGTATATCCTTTCTTTGCTTCATAATTTTGTATATATTTTTCTGTTTTTCTTTTCCCTATTTCAGATCCTGTCTATCTCTCTGCATATCTAGCCAAGCAACAGACATATAACACACATTCATGTATGTATATGCATGCGTATGACATCCGTTTACATAGATGAAGGGATCAGTGAGACAGGAAGGCCTCCATTTTCTTTTGAATCATCATTTCCAAGTGTGCTTTGCTTCCTCTGGCTCATGCAGACATCCGAAACTTCAAGCTGAGTCTTAGAATTTCAGGTCCAGGTCGGGTAAGATGAAGGGTTGCTCTTTCTGTTCAGTTTCTAGTCCTGCCCAGCTCTCTTGGAACAACCCATGAACTGCAGCACAGGAGGCTCTCCTGTCCATCACCATCTCCTGGAGTTTGCTCAGATTCATGTCCATTGAGTCGATGACGTCATCCATCCATCTCATCCTCTGCCGTCCCCTTCTCCTCCTGCCTTCAGTCTTTCCCGGCATCAGGGTCTTCTCCAATGAACTGGCTCTTTGCACCAGACGGTCAAAGTATACGAGCTTCCACTTCAGCATCAGCCCTTCCAATGAAGATTCATGGTTGATTCCTTAGGATTCCTAGTTTGATCTTTCTTGAAGTCCAAGGGGCTCTCGAAAATCTTCTCCACACCACAGTTCAAAAGCATCAATAAGAGCTGAAGACAGCACTCAGCCTTCTCCACGTCCAGCTCTCACATGTGTGTTTGACTACTGGGAAGCCCGTGGTTTTAACTATAAGACCTTTGTCAGCAAAGTGACGTCTCTACTTTTTAATATGCTGTCTCGTTTGTCATAGCTTTTCTTCCAAGGATTAAGCATCTTTTAATTTCATGGTTGCTTCTGAGAGTCCCTTCTCCCTTGGTATTTATTTTAGGAGCATGCTCTTCTCCAACTCTTGCTACTTGTCCATTAGGAGTTCTGGGACATCTTCATGAAAGAAAAGAGGATCTGCTCAAATAAGAATCCCACAAAGCATGCCTGATTATGTCAGTTAATGTGGCATTTATGAGCTTATAAACATGTAAAATAATATTCCTTAAAATACAGCACCTGCCTTTCAACTCCAGTTCCCTCTCCTTTCCTTACCTGATAGTAGACACAGCGTAAAGAACGACCTTGGAACTCTTTATGTTTATCTCCTCACTTCTCTACACAGTTTCAGCTTTTTCCTATTCACTTCACAACTGTACGGCTATCATTGTGATGAAACCTGCTTAACCTCTGCTCTAAAGTTTTTTGCTTCACTTTGTTCAAAATGTCCTGCTCTAGGGAGCCAGTCTCAGAAAATTCTCAAGACTATTTCCCTGATAACCTGCTGTTTTGACTTGCCACGTTTGTTGTTAAATATAAGGTGGAAATAGTCTTCCCCACAGAGAGGGAACTAGGGGAAGGGTAACTATTTTACATTTATGGAAAGTTCCTTTCAAATTTATAATTTGTGAGTTGGATAAGTAGGGTTTCACAGGTGAGTGGTAAAATATGTCATTTGTAAACAGGAATGATTGTTTCTGAGAGTAAACGAGAGCTTGTGCCCCAGCAGATGTTATAGGAGCAGACTGACAGATGGTCCAGTAGCAGAGAGGAGCTTTGCTGCTCGGGGATCTGGGTCACGTGATCTCCAAGCTAAGGTGCCCCCTGCCCTTTTCTTGATTCATAGAAGGAAGGAAAGAGGTGAACAGAGAGGGTCTGTGTTCTGTATTGTTTATCTATCCCTTGGTTGCCCAGAATGTCAGCGAGTTTACTCAAAGACTGAAGATGCAAACACGTGGGATTCCAAATTCCACATGTGGGAGAACAGGTTGCACTTTCAAAGTACAGTCTATTCAGAATCTCTGCAAACAATGGATTTAGGCTTAGAGGATAAGATACATAAGAAAAAGATACCAAAATTTAACTTAGATTTGTTTTGCTTTATTTTTACCTCATTGAAAAGGTTGTAAGTGAATGCAATTCTATCATTAAATTAAGATTGCAATGTTGCTGTATATGGATATAGTCAAATAGGTGATCTACCATCCAAACATCATTCTTCCAAATTCTCTCCTCCCCCCGAAATAACCACTGTTAGTATCTCTGAAGTGCCTGCCTCTTCTCTTGTGTATATACGCTGAGGGAGGAGATGGAGGTACCACATAAACATATGGCATATATGAGACGGTATTATAACAAGTCTCTGTAGCCTATCTTGTGTTGAAAATCTGTTCAAGTTAGTTCCTACAGGTCAGGCTCACCAGTTGTAAAAGCTTTGTGGCGTTCTGGAGGGGATATTGTTTAACCATATCTCTGGACATTTAGGTTCTTTGCAGCATTTCAGTATTTTTATTTTTTAAATTTCCTTTCTTTCACTGCTCCTCTTGTTGCAGAGCATGGGCGTCAGGCATTGCAGCGCGTGGGCTCTAGGGTACCTGGGCTCAGTAGCTGTGGCTCAGGGACCTAGCTTCTCTGTGGCATGTAGAGTCTTCCTGGACCAGGGATCAGACTCGTGTCCCCTGTGTTGTTAGATTCTCACCCACTGTGCCACCGGGAGAGTACCGTTCCAGTATTTTAAGTGATGCTGTAATAATGACCATGAACCCCGAGACGAGTCACTTCATGTCTCTGTGTCCCGTTTCCTCGCCTGTGCCATGAAGACTTCGCAGTGCCTGCCTCACTCATAATAACATCTACGATGCGTGCTCAGGAATGTTTTTTATTCCCATGAAGCTGATGGTGGTGATGCCTCTTTGCACACCTGTACTGTGTGCCTTAGAAGTGATTTTTAGAAGTAGTTTTATTATGGAAAGAGTTTGCCTACAGATTTTGTCAGTTATTCTGTGTGTGTTACTAAGTTGCTTCAGTAGTGTCCAGGTCTTTGTGACCCCAAGGACTGTAGCCTACCAGGCTCCTCTGTCCATGGGATTTCCCAGACAAGAATGTTGGCGTGGGGTGCTATGCCGTCCACCAGCAGATCTTCCTGACACAGGGGTTGAACCCAAGCTTCCTGTGTCTCCTCCATTGACAGGTGGGTTATTTACCACTAGCGCCTCCTGGGAAGCCTGTTAGTTACTTCACATTGCCTTCCGAAAGGGCTTTACCATTTGTAGTGGCTCTTTTGTATCAGAATAGCCAGTTTATACAGCTTTGCTAATGCTGAGCATTTTTGATCATTTTTTTTTTTGCCAGCTTGATGGCAAAATACCCCATTGTCACTTTATTTTATATTCTTTTAATTGTATAAGAAAATAGTTTGTTTTTTTCACACTTCAGTTTCTTCAGTAAGTAAATATGAATTAAGGTAGTGAGTGGATGCTTGGAAGTGGACCCTTCAGAAACTTGAGAGAGAGAGAGCTGTTATTCCAAGGCAGCTGTGCCCTAGCCGTCTTGCACTAGATGAGGAGGACGGCTTGTTGGATCTGCCTGAAGCACCAGGAAAGCACTGGTATTTCTGGGTAGCAGGATGAGGGTGGAGGGTCTGGATTGAAGATTCTACCCGACTCCAGAGCCCTGTGGCTCAGGGGTAAAAAATCCGCCAGAAATGCAGGAGTCGCAGGAGACCCAGTTTCGATCCCTGAGTTGAGAAGATCCCCTGGAGAAGGGAATGTCGACCCACTCCAGTGTTCTTGCCTGGAGAATCCCGTGGACAGAGGAACCCAGCAGGCTCCAGTCCATGGGGTTGCAGAGAGTCACACATGACTTGGGGACTCAGCAACAACAACAGGAACAAGGATATCTTCCATTTCAGTGGACGATGCAAGGGATTCTACGTATTTACATATGTAATGTATATACCTTGACAAATTTGGAGCTAAGTATACATCCATGAGGAGTTCCCTGGTAGCTCAGCTGGAAAAGAATCTCTCTGCAGTGTGGGAGACCTGGATTTGATCCCCTGGAGAAGGGAAAGGCTACCCACTCCAGTGTTCTGGGCTGGAGAATTGCATGGACTACACAGTCCAAGGGGTTGCAAAGAGCTGGACGCGATGTATGTGTGAGCGTCGGGCAGCTTTCACACGTCCATCCATGAAACCCACTGTCAATGACATACACGTCTCCTCCTGTCAAAGTTTCCTTCCGCCCTCTTTGTTTACTTACTTTCTTGTGATAAGAATACTCAAGGTAAGATGAACACTCTTAGAGAATTTTTAAGAACACAATGCAGTGTCACTAACTGCCGGCGCTGTGGCGTGCGACAGATTTTGACCTTGCCTAACTGAAGCTGTGCATCCCTGTCCGTCTGTTTTGTATTGGCGCCTGCAGCGATTCTATAGTGATAGGCCATTGTGTTTATGTGCCGCTGTGCGTGATTCATGTCAGTGTGTGGCAAAAACCACCCAATATTGTAAAGAAATTATCCTCCAATTAAAATAAGTTAATTAATTTTAAAAGTTCACTTGTTGATTATTAACTGTATATATGTGTATTACTTTTCTTTCTTTGTTTGTTTTTTTGTTTGTTTTTTGCCATTTGGAGTTCCTCTGATTTTGAACTATTTCTCTCTTCCATGTGTCTGCTGGATAGTCTTCTTTCTTTTTGGTTTGCAGGAGGTATTTTTCATGTAACCTGGATATGAACCCTTTTCCAGTTTTGTAAATTGCCAATAACTCTGCCCTCCCTATAGACTGATTTTTAGATGATGTGCCTTTTCATGAATATACGTTAATTTTCCCGTGATGGTTCGTGCTTGTTGTGTCCCTTTAAGAAGTGTATTCCCAATCAAAACGGGAAAACTGAGTGAAAGCTGATCCCAGAGGGTGGGAAATCAGTGGCATGTGACTATTGGATTTCAAAATTGTTATGGATTAGTAACTACTGTTTATTCACCATTTTGCCCCATTTTCAGTGGGAATATATACTATTATCTTGTCACATCATTGTATTTTAAGTGTGTGAGGCACATAATCTTTTTTAGTTAACAGATCTCTGGATCGGGAGAATCTGCACCTATGGAAAATCATTTCTATCTGAACTTAATTTAGATGACAACCTAGAATCAGATTGAGCCTGAGACTGATTCTGTAACAGAGATGAGAGTGTTGAAAGTTCTAGGTTATTGGTATAGTTTGGTTTTGGAAGGAATGTGAATAATTTTTAGTCAAAGGAACCGCCATGTTAGACTGTTTAATGCCCGTAAGTTCCGCCTGAACATCTGTGCTCATGTGCAGTGCGATCTTACTGCTCCTCCTTACCAAGTCATCTCTTTGTTCCTCACCTTGACTTGGAGTTTGGTCATGTGACATGATTTGACCAGTAAGCTAGCAGGAAGTTTGACACTGATGTGATGTTTTATGCATTAGGGCTTGTCCTCTTGCAAGCTGGCTGTTGCAGAACAAAGTCTGTGTTATGTTTTGGTGAGTACGTGTGGAGTAGAGGGGCTGGGGAATGAAGAACCTTCTGGAGAATGGCCTGAGCTCCTAGCCGAGAGCCATCACTAAGTGACAGACAGCAGTGCTGCGAAGCTCCCGCTGAACACAGGCTGTGAGAAGCCCCAGAAGATGCTGAATGGGATAAAATCATCACCCAGTGTGCGCGTCCAAAACATGGTTATGAGAAACAACGCACTGTTTTCGTTTAAAGTCACTGATTTTGGATTGATCTGTTACACAGCAGTAGCTATTGATACACATGCCATTTTTGGAGTTAAGAAGTCTCAGTCAGTATCATGACTAGTAATTCTCTTTAATCAATTAACAAATCAACTTCAGTTCAAAACAACTTTCCAAAGGAACATTGGACACTCAATGAAATTTTTCTAAACTCCGTCTGAGACAGTGGACACAGGAGGATATTTATATGTGAAAACTAATAATGGATAAGTATATTGCATGAAGTTGTGCTGTTGTTCATTGTAATCATATGTACAAGGCTTTATTTGTGTCCTGAAACATGACAAACTTTTGGATTTCAAAAGTGTACCATAGTTTTCAACTTTAAGCAATTCATTCAGCAAATATATATTGAATATTTACTACTGTAATATAATTAACTTATGTTAAAAATTTTTAACTTTTGACCCAGTTTGGAGGCTGTGGCTCGATGCTGGCCAGTTTTCTTCCTTGAGCCGCTGATTAAGGAGACGTAACACCCTCTGGTCTTATCGAGCTCCCACTCCCCCCAGGCACTATGCCTCAGCCCTGATCTCCTCAGCGGAACAACTGGGGGCAGGTCCTCTGCCTCGGAGCCTTTACAAAGATCAGAGAAGCCAGTCCGCCGGGTGGTCACAGAGCCTGGCTGGCCTCACCCTGCTGGTTATAAAGAAGCTGTCCTCTACACCTCCGGTTGTCCAGCTCCCAGTCCCAAGGGGAGCTCCTTGCATGACCCTCCCTGGAAGGCTTATTTCCTTTAGCTGTAGGTCGCAGAGTCCTGCTTTCATCAATCCAAGTGTTGGTGTGCTGTGGCCCTCCATCAAAAGGGCCTTTAAATCTTATAAAACAATTACTGGCTAGAAATTTTTCTATGTGCTAGAAATAACATGGATTAAGTGAATAAGAAACGGTTCTCTCAAGTAGTTTTCCTTCTCATGGATTTGTGAGAGAGACAAAAACCAGGCGGGATATTTGTATTACATTGGGCTGCCCTGGCGGCTCAGATGGTGGAGAGTACACCTGCAGTGCAGGGGACTTGGGTTTGATCCCTGGGTCGGGCAGATCCCCTGGAGGAGGGCATGGCAACGCACGCTGGTATTCCTGCATATGTGTGTGTGTGTGTGTGTTTGTATATGTACTATTTCATCCTTTATATATATACACACACACACATATGTATACTATTAAATATTGGTCAGAAAAAGTCTAAACATTTTAAAGGAAAACTGAAGATGGCAGTGACATGATAGACATGCTAATTAATAATGTAAATTTTAAAGATTCACAAATCACAGGGAAAAATAATAAAAACAAATGGAAATTTCCAGTATATTTTTAAAAGCTAAATTGACCATTATTATAAAGAATAATACAAACCATGTGCCATTTTTTAAATTTCAAAACTATTAACATATAACACAAGAGTCCATTTTTAACAGTTAACCGAGTCCTTTTTACTGAAAGTGAAAGAATGATAAAAATTACATAAAGTAGAATTGGGACTTCAGATCTTAAAAGTTAAGATATAAAGGACTGATTAGGTAAGATGTTCTATCTACATTTACTCTGACAGGTGAATAGATGTAGTGCTGAGCCTCCCTATGAAACTTAACTTGAATTTATATGCACCAGCTGATATTCTTTTTTCCACTGTTCATTACCCTGGTAATTACAGTATTGACTGAAAGCTTAGTTTAATTTGTATCAATTATCCAAAAACGATTTCAGTACACGTTTTATTTCCTTCTGGATCAAAGCTTGCTTGAGAATATTTTAAGTGTGTTTCTGCCCTTGAAGTTCATCTGTTAAACCCATTGAAGTTGTTGTGAACTAAGTATGAAGTGAATCCTGCTGATGGGATGGGTCTTGGTTTTATATGGAAATAATATATTTCCCAAGTTTCTAATGATTTTTAGCTTTGCTCAGAATAAATTCTTTTTTCTTCAAAATTTAATGGATACTATGAAAACAAGTCAATATCTTGAAAGAAGAAGCTACATTTTTATCCAGTAAAAGTTGTGAATCTTCAAAAAAAAAAATCCAGTGTGTTTAATTCTAAAAGGAAAAGACAATCAATTAAACCACAGTTTTGTTAGTTATTTACCATCAGTTAATCTCGTAATCCTTTTATCAGTGTTTTGTACTTAGGCTTTACAGTAACCATGAAGAACTTAGCTTCCTTTTATGGATATGGAAATTAGCACGTGGGTTGATTAAAGGACTTACCGCCTCTGGTCACTCAGCAAGTGACTGATGAACAGTTGTATCTGACCACAGAGCCAGTATTCTCTGCACTATTCCATGTTGTTTAAGGACTTTTACTTAGTTAACTGATAGGTTAGGAGGCAGGGGATAGTGTTTAAGGATTTTAGAAAGTGGGCTAAACCCTTCAGAACTAGGCAAGTCCTAGTCACCATCAACCCAAATTCATCTAGATTGAAGTCGCTGATAGAAGTGGCGCAGCCATTGAGTAGAAGTGACCACTCCCCTATCTTCCATCTCTGTCATGTTTGTATTCACAGGAATTATCATGTGACATACGATCTGTTTCTCTTGTCAGTATGTATTTGACTATGCTGTATTTTGACCTCTGCAAAGCCTACATTTTTGAGTGACTTTTTTAAACTGCTGTCTCCAAAACCTACTGTAGTTTCAGGGATAGGGGAGGTATTCATTAAATAGTTGCTGACTAAATAAATTAGCTAAGTGAATTATGTTGATGGATTTCCATTGCTAAACCAAACTTGCATTTCTGGGATGGACTCCATTTGGACGTGATGGATTATGCTTTTCGATATTGTTGGACTTGATTTGTTGTTGTTGTTCAGTTGCCAAGTCATGTCTGACTCTTCACAACACCATGGACTGTAGCGCGACAGACCTCCCTGTCCCTCAGCATCTCCCAGAGTTTGCCCAAGTTCATGTCCATTGCATTGGTAATGCTATCCAAGTATCTCATCCTCTGTCACCCTCTTCTCCTTCTGCCTTCAATCTTTCCCAGCCTCAGAATCTTTTCCAATGAGTTGACTCTTCACAGCAGGTGGCCAAAATATTGGAGCTTCAGCATCAGTCCTTCCAATGAGTATTCAGGGTTGATTACCTTTAAGATTGACTGGTTTGATCTCCTTGCAGTCCAAGGGACTCTCAAGAGTATTCTCCAGCACCATAGATTGAAAGCATCAATTCTTTGGCACTCTGCCTTCTTTATTGTCCAACTCTCAAATCTGTACATGACTACTGAAAAGACTATAGCCTTGACTATATGCACCTTTGCTGGCAAGATGATGTCTTTGCTTTTTTGCACACTGTCTAGGTTTGTCATAGACTTTCATCGTCTTTTAATTTTGTGGCTGCAGTCACCATCCGCAGTGATTTTAGAGCCCAAGAAGAGGAAATTTGTCACTGCTTCCACCATTACCTTCTGTTTGTCATGAAGTGATGCGACCAGTTGCCATGATCTTAGTTTTTTTATTATTTAGTTTTAAGCTGGGTTTTTCACTCTCTTCCTTCACCATCATCGAGAAATTCCTGAGTTCCTCTTTGCTTTCTGCCATGAGAGTGGTTTCATTCACATATGTGAGGTTGTTGGTATTTCTCCTGGCAATCTTGATTCCAGCTTGTAACTCATCCAGTTCAGCATTTTCACGATGTGCTCTGCATGTAAGTTAAATAATCAGAGTGACAATAGACGGCCTTGTCATATGCTTTTCATATATTATTTGATTTAATTACTGACATTTGATCTAGAAAATTTGCATCTAACATCACAAGGAAATGGAACTCTCATACACTGTTCATAAGCATGTAAAATAGTGCAACAGCTTAGAAAAACATCTATCTACTCCCACATGTGAACCAGGAGGAATAAAATCATATGATGGTACAAATGCTTGTACATAAACGGTTGTAGCAGCTTTATATTTAATTGTGAAAAACTGGAGACAAACCAAATGTTCACCAATAAGTAAATAGCTAAACAAACTATGGTACATCTACAAGATGGAATATTACTCAACAGTAAAAGGAATGAACTGCTGACATTGCTACAACAGGGATACATCTCAAAGAATAATTCCAAACTGAGTAATTCGGACAAAAGGTACATATTGAATGAGTCTATTTATATCAGATATTACAAAGGATAAACTAATCTACAATGATCGAAGTGGATTAGTAGCAGTAGGTAGGGTGGTCAGAGGCATAGGAGAGCAGGATTACCAAGAGGCACAGCTTTCAGATACGATGAAACGCTCGTCATCTGTTCTTACAGTCATGCACACGCATCAGAATCAACCAGATTACACAACAAGTGTATCTTAATGTCTGTCAGCTACACCTCAATGTGTTTAAAAAGGAAAAATAAATAATTGATGCAGTTCAATTTTATCATGTTTTATATCAGGAAAAAATCACTAGCTTCCCTAGAATTTGTCAGTTTAAAGATGAGTTTTAAATGAATTATCTCATTGTTTTATGAATACAATTAAGTCAGTAATAATGGTTGGAAATATATTTTAGCTAATACAGAATATCCATTTTTTTCTTTAAAAGGTCATTTTATAATGATTAGAGGGAGTTAGAAGCTTACATGTTACCTCATTATTGAATTTTTTTCTAGCCCAGATCAGTGCAATCTTTGAGAAGGACCAGATAGAATAATAAGAACTTATTACCACTGACTTTTTCTACTACTTCTTTGTTAGCACAATGAAATTTATGAGTAGAAAATGGCATTGGGTTTGAGTTGTCATCAAGAATACAAACCATTGTTTAAAAACAAAGTCTATTCTCACATCTATTGATAATAGAAAATGCATACTTTCTGCAAAGATGTATATATATATATCTTTATATATACATATATATACACACACACACACTCACAATATATACAGTGTGTTAAATGGAATGCAATGAATTAGTTACAGTTTATGAAGTATCCCTCTTCTGTTACATGGTCAAGAGTATTGTCAAAAAATCATCCAAAGGGTACCTGCGTCTCTTCCCTCCTTTGGGAAGGGTATTGCCTGGTGCTTTCCAGTTTGTGTGGCAGGACCTGACTTCCAGTTTCCCCTCATCTGTGACTTTGGATGTTATTACTTGTGCACAACATATATTGTAATGAGAAGCTTTTAGGGAAAAAAATCAATGGGACAATAGATCTTTGAGTAGAATCCAACAACAATTTATCTGCTTCAAATAATTGTGTCTCTCTCTGTCTTGGGTCCAAAATGTCTGCAAGCAATTAAGTTAGATGGTCTACCAATATACAAGCATATAAGAACAAGAAAAATAGAAGGTTTTTATTAATACAAGGATATAGGTTATTTTCTGATAATTTTTCATAGGACTTGAGATTTTTTAGCTATAATTAGTTGTTTCTTTTCTTTGAAAAACTGTTTTAACATCTCCAAATGATGGAGAAACCACAGAAACAATTTTTTCAAACCAAGTGCAACATAAAGTAGAACGCAGAATGCAAGCCATATAAGATCACAGTTTGTGTAACTGTGACTAAAGCGTTCTAATTGGAAAGCCATGTTTAATGTGTGAAAGTCCAGGAGCCTAAATGGATACTTGTTCTGTCTTAGTTTTATTTATTTATTTTTTAAATTTTTTTTATTAGTTGGAGGCTAATTACTTCACAACATTGCAGTGGGTTTTGTCATACACTGACATGAATCAGCCATAGAGTTACACGTATTCCCCATCCCGACTTCCCTCCCGCCTCCCTCTCCACCCGACTCCTCTGGGTCCTCCCAGTGCACCAGGTCTGTCTTAGTTTTAAAACTTCATTTTTCTTTCCAAATTAATTCTCAACTTTGCTCTGTCCTTAAGGAAATGACTTTTGGTTACATAAGTCTCTCTTGGACTTCTGTTCCTAAGGAGATGGAGTAGACATACTTTTTCTTATTTCTCAGGCTAACCACTCTGAAAACTCTGAACATTTTATGTAAAAGAAATGAAAAAAGAATCTGAAAAGTGGATAAAAAACGCACTGACTGGTGAACTTAGCTAGGAAAAGCAACAGGGTAGTAAGTTCCATGGATTTCCTTTTGCCTCACATACCAGACTTAACAATGAACGTATTTTTTTCCTTAGGAAAAAAATAGAAAATCTTTGGGAATAAGACCAGGCAAAGTTTTTTTTTTTTCAGTAAACACCAAAAGTACACTTCCTAAAAGGAAAAAATGATACCCTGAACTTTGTAAAAATTTTTAAAAAATCTTGTGAAATCTCCTGTTAAAAGGATCAAAAGCAATGTATTAGAAAGTGTTTACTGACTCTGATAAATTACATATTGACAAAAGACTAGTATCTGGAATACATAAGGAACTCTCAAAACTTCAGCATTAAAAAATAAACCAATTAGAAAGTGGACAAGAGACGTGGAGACTTTTCTCTGAAGAGAATAGACAAATAAACACATGAAAACTTGTTCAACTTTACTAGCTATTAAGGTAATACAGACTATTATCCTAGTGAAATATCACTACACACACACACACACACACACACACACATATCAGAATAAAGCAAAGCTCTAAGTAAATGCTGGTGAGGATGTGGAGATATTTTGTTACTCACTCATTGCTGGCGTAATGAATGGCCACACTTGGTACAGACATAACAAGAAGAAAGGCCAGCATTTGCTTAAAAAATACTAAGTACAAACTGTCATACAGCCCAATAACTGCACTCTGTATTTATCCCAGAGAAATGATCACATTTGTTCACACAAAAATTTATATACAAATGTTCATAACAGTTTTATTTATAATAGCCTAAAACTAGAAACAGCACAGATGTCCATCAATGGATGAATGGTTAAACAGACTGAAAAACTTCCATAACATGGAATATGCAGTAATAAAAAGAAATTGACTGTTGTCACACACAGTAACCTGGGTGAATCTCCAGAGAATTATGCTGAGTGAAAAAGCCAATCCCAAATGGTTAGGTATAATGTGATTCTATTTCTATATCATTCTTGAAGTAGCAATCATACATAAATAGAGAACAAATTACTGGTTTCCAGGGCTTAATGTGGGCTTCCCAGGTGGCTCAGTGGTAAAGAATCCCTGCCAATGCAGGAGACATGGTTCAATCCCTGGGTCCAGGAGATCTCCTGGAGAAAAAAATGGCAACCCACTCCAGTATTTTTGCCTGGAAAATCCCATGGACAGAGGAATCTGACAGGCTGCAGTCTACGGGGTCACAAAGAGTTGGAAACGACTGAGTAAGCATGCATGTATGCAAGGGTGAATAGCTTGAGTGGGAGGGAAATAGATATGAATGTAAAAACAACATTAGGCATCTTTGTAGTGATGAAAATGTTCTGAATCTTGACTATATCAATATGATATACTGTTTTTGATGTTGTATCAATACTAGAGTTTTGCAAAATTTTGCCATTGGGAAAACTGGGTCAAGTGTACATGGTATGTTTGTATTATTTTTTACAACTGTGTGTGAATCCAAAATGGTCTCAAAACGAAAAGTTATAAAATATATATTTCTTGTCTTGTACCTTCTTTTGGGGCTTCCCAGGTGGCTCAGTGGTAAAGAATCTGCCTGCCAATGCGGCAGAGCCAGGAGACATGGGTTTGATCCCTGGGTCAGGAAGATCTGGAGTGGGAAAAGGCAACCTGCCCCAGCATTCTTGCCTGGAAAATTCCATGGACAGAGGAGCCTGGCGGGCGACAATCCGTGAAGCCACAAAGAGCTGGACACGACTGAACACAACTGAGCACGTGCATACACACGCGCGCGCGCACACATACCCCTTCTTCTTGGTTCAGTTAATGGGGAAGCTAAGAAAATGATAGCAGGGAAGGAGAAGTGGGAGGTCCAAGCACTGCTTTTCCTTCCTTCCCTGCATGGCCCCGTTGTCTTGTGTTCCTGTCCAGGGAGTCTCTGTTCCATGATTCTCCGTCTGGGTTTTTGCATGCATTTCCTCCCTCCGTCTGTTTGCACTGACCTTGGGTAACACCTGTGTTAACGTGCCCTGGGACGGTTAGTGTGGTTTTCTCACCCACTGCCCATGCGCGTGCTGAGTCGCTTCAGCTGCGTGCGACTCTGCGGCCCTGTGGACCCCAGGCAGGAATACTGGAGAGCGTTGCCGTGCCCTCCTCCCGGAGACCTTCTTGACCCATGGATGGAACCCAAGTCTCCTATGTCTAACCCGCATTGGCAGGTGGGTTCTTTACCACTAGCACCGCCTGGAAAAGCCCATTCACTGCCCACAACTTAGTAAGGAAATCGTTGATTAAACTCTCCTCAGTTTATCTCAGTCAGAGAGAGCCCTGTGTTTTCTGCTGCTATGTGGACTCATGTGGTCACAGAATGTGAAGCTTGAGACACGTCAGTCCTGCATGCCTGTGTACACACATCAGGTGGCAGGTGAAGTCCTTGCTGCCACAGACTGCGGAAAGAGAAGGAAATTCTAGCAGAAAGGGAGGAAATTCACATGTGAATGAATAAGGTAATTTCATATAATGACATGAAGAAAATCTAACATTGTCATAGGATAAGAAGCAATCGTAGACATGGTTAACTTCCGATACCACGCTTTGTGTATAACTCTCTGAGCGGGTAACATTTGGGCTGAGCTTTGAATTATGTGAAAATTCCGGTCATGCAAAGAGCTGGGGGAAGAATTTGGGATGTCTGAGTACAAGAAAGTCAATCAGTTCATCGCGTTGACTGAGGATAAATGGAGGCAAGCAGTGAGGCCTGAGAGTTAGGCAGGGCCCCTGTGGACTTTGGTCGCTATTTGTGATACAACTTGGATCATATTCAATTTGAAAGGGGCAGTGATTAGAGTGTTTTCTTCACTATCCATTTATTTAATCTATTATAAGCAAGATTTTGCAGTGAAGTAGTGGGATTTTGCTGAATAAATTTGTCGCTCTAGAATTCTAGAAGCTTGCAGTTCACTGGAAGAGATAAGATGAATATACAAACAGCTACAATAGAAAGTTCTAGCTAATTTACATAATGATTGATTTTGTTCTAAAAAGAGCAAACCTTTGGGATTATCCAGTTGTCTGTCACTTCCACATTTTAGCCTAGTAATTGCTACTTTGGTGAGAACAAAATAAAGAAAAGAGATTCTTGATAAATACCTTTAATTGTTTACAAGTTTTTAAGTGTTTTTACCTTTTTAGTGAAATGGAATCATGTTGGATGCCAAAATGAATCGTGAATTAACAGCGCCGCTGTTCCCTTTTTCCTTGGGGACGGCTCCTCCTCTTCAATACAGTCAGTGCAAGAGATGACGTGTCTCACCGCAGGAACTGGTCCAGGGTTACTGGTAGCTTAGATAGCATTTCCTCAAATTTCAGTCTGTGAATCTCAGATAATTCTGAATTTTAAAACGTTTTGAACAAACTCCCCAACCTTATCCCTGGGGAGTCTTACTTAATTAGTCAGTGTGTGTATGTTGCAGAGAAGGGTAGCAAATTTAGTTTTTAAGTTTCCCAGGTGATTGGAGAAGGACATGGCAACACAGTCCAGTGTTCTTGCCTGGAAAATCCCATGAAGAGAGGAGCCTGGCGGGCTACAGTCCGTGGGGTCACAAAGACTTGGACACGACTGAAGCGACTCGGCACACAGGTGATTTGAAGTGCTCGGATTTAGGAAAAAACCGTTTAGTGAACAAACTGGCAAGCAGCAAATCTAATCACATACTCAAAATTAGCACATCTTTAGGTGATTAACACTCTTTCTATACCTTGGTCTCTCTCTTTTTTTAATTTTAAACTTTCTGTTTTGGTATTGTAGTTTAGCCAATTAGCAGTGTTATGATAGTTTTGTGTGAACTGTGAAGGGACTCAGACATACACAGGTATCCATCCTCCAAACTCTCATCCCACCCAGACTGCCCCGGAACACTGGGCACAGTTCACAGGTGAGAGTGGGGTGGTGGCGTGGCCGCACAGTGGTGATACGGGGAGGAGTGGGTGAGCTTGGAGAGGAGGACGGGGGATCAAGGATTTCTGAATGGAGACCAGGTAGGAACCTACGTTCAGAAATGGAATGCAGAGAAAACGGCTGGTTTCTGAGAAAATGATGCCCATTTGGCAGTGAGATATATGGGCATCCCGGCTGGCTCAAATGGTAAAGAATCTACCTGCAATGCAGGAGACCTGAGTTCCCATGATTAGAAAGATTCCCTGGAGGTGGGAGTGACAACCCACTCCAGTATTCTTGCCTGGAGAATTCCATGGACAGAGGGGCCTGGTGGGCTACTGTCTATGGAGTCGCAAAGAATCCGACGTGACTGAGTGACTAACACACGTCTACTCTCTATGGGTTTAAATCCACGGTGACCTGTCAAGCATGGACAACTAGCATGGGTATTCTGACTGAGACTGTTAGCTCTCATTTAGGGTACATTTTCTCAGGTTCCCTGCAGCCAGCCTAGGATCCTGTAACTGGGTCCTGGCTAATGGGGGAGAAATGAGCAAAGCCACTGCCAGACCTGACTGTTAAAAACGCATCCCTGCAGGCTCTCCAGGACCTTCTCTTCAGCGACCCTGCAAGAGGTCGCTCCTAAGGCGGCGTCATGACATAGACGAAAGTCCAACAGACTAGTGTCAGGCTTTTAGTGAACAGCAAATAACTGTTCTTCCTTTTTCCTCAACTCTAGTTTAGAAGGACTCCAAAAAAGGGATTCTTGGGGTCCAGTGAACTGTCTTGCAGATTTTCCTTGATTCTTCCTACTTTCTGTAGTATATAGCTGTCAGTTCACTGGGGGCTGGACCAGAAGAAAAACCTGAGCGGTATCATCACTCCTTTCTCAACGTCATCCTTTTGGAAACTGTTCATTCTGAAGCCCATTGATCATGCCTTTTATTTCTATTGGATGGGTTTCTCCTGGGAGGGTCTGCAGGCTCCCTAAAGTGAAGTGAAATGAGTTGTTCAGTCTTGTCTGACTCTTTGCGATCCCATGGACTAATCAGTTCATGGAATTCTCCAGACCAGAATACTGGAATGGGTGGTGTTTCCCTTCACCAGGGGATCTTCCCAACCCAGGGATCGAACCCAGGTCTCCTGCACTGCAGGTGGAATCTGTACCAGCTGAGCCACAAGGGAAGCCCAAGAACACTGGAGTGCAGGCTCCCTAATTCCAAACATACTTGAATCATAAAATCTATAACCCTTATTACACTTGAATGAAATTATATATTTCAATCCAGTGTGCTGTGGCACAGGGTTGCTAAATGTGTGGCACCTTGACCAGCTGCCTCAGTGTCTCCTGGGAACCCCCCAGAAATACATACTCTCAGGCTCCACCGAGACCTGTTGAATCTGAGTGCTACCAAGCCATCCAGGTGACTCTGGAAGAGACTGCAGTTTGAAAACAACTGTACTAGTGCTTATTTAATATTTCAAACATTTTTTTCCTCCCATTTAAAATGAAGATTGCAAGGATTAAATTGGATAAAACACATAGCATTGCAGCTAGCACATAACAGTGCTTGTTATTTTTTGGCAGGGTATAAACAACACACCCTCCCCTCGCCAAAACATACACTTGTGCCACAGCCTTTGGTAACATGGAACTGAATTCACTGTGCTATCAGGAAAAGAAATACATGGAGGGGAACCATAACTTCTCCAGCAGGAGGAGAACGACACGTTTGTTCTTGCGTGCTCTAATCATAGCACCAAAGAAAGACCAAAGTGACTTTTTGGTAAGGTAAAGGATTAGAAGAATGCGTAATAATTTCTCATAAAAGTACAAGGAAGCTGATATGAAAGATCTTTAAAGGGATAAGTCTCAGCATGTTGCACTTTTATGTATGCAAGCGATAGAGAGACAGGTATAGAGCTGGAAGATCCGAGAATCCATGAGGCTGCTACTTTGATTAGAGGAAGGGCTACTGGAATCCAGGTAGGCACCCATCCTTTCCCTTTTCAATTTCATCCTTAAAAGTCGTACAGATCAGGTCAGCCCCGTTCACCAGTCCTCAACTACAAAGAGTTGGGAGATCGTACCTCAAGACAGCCCATCTTTTTCAATCATTTTGAAGGAAACTTCAGTGATAAAAGCAGATCTGTGAGTGGGTACATTTTAATTCACAGTTAACAAAAGAAACCATCTTCACTGTGGATCGTCAAACACCAGCCCATTAAAAAGCATGGTATCAGTGCAATAGGGGACGTTAATCGTGGCTGCATGCGCAAGTAGAACCAACTGGTAAAAAGTAAATTGAATACGAAGAAGCTGATGCTTTTCAAAAGTGGAACAAAAAATGAGCAAAGAATACAAATTACTGGAGATAATGGTTGCCATGGCAATTGTTTGTCCAGAACTCAAACTGTGGTAACTCAGGTAAGAGTAATTGAAAATAAAAGCCCTTAGCAGACCTTCCCCACCTTGGTTTTGTTCCTGCTGCAGGCTGGAGTAGTATGACTAAGTATCCTTTCCTCGGCCTGTGGAAGCCCCAACATAGTTGTAATCTGCTGAAAGAGAGGGTGATCTGCCGGGGTCCCTCTTAGAGCTCCAGGTAGTTTCTGACATCCTTGGGGTTTGGTAAACACACCAAACATTTCAAGGTGAGGTGCTGTGGCCTGGCACAGTTGCTCCAACACCCGCTCCCCAGGAGAGTAAGCAATCTTCTGTTGTTAAAAGTGCAAAGCGGTGGGACTTTTTATTTTTATTTTTTTTGATCAAGGTTGCAAAGTGCTGGATGGGAAGAAGCAGCACACCAGCAGTGTCCTTCCCTCTGTGTGGCCCTCCTGCCCTTCCTCCCTTGTAATTACCGATCTGTTTGAGAGGAGGCGATGCTTACTGTGGCATTTAGAAGACAGGCACCTGTTTGTAGAAAGTCAAGAATAACCTCGTTTGCAGGTATCCTTGGCTCTTAAATTTGCCTTTCCTGACTCAATATAATGGGTTTTTCTTTTTCATAATCATATTGCTCTGACTGTAGACTTTTCACATCCTTCTTTTCACCTCTCATATGTCATTCTTTGAATCAGCTTCTAGTAGGAAAGCCATTCTTGGAGAAGAAAGCGAAAAGAAAAAAAAAAAAAAAAAAAAGGAACCATAGGGGAAGAGGAAGAAGGAATGTGTAGAAAATAGTCTCTTTTTTCCTAAATTCTATAGCCATGTTTTATGGCCTTTTCATCTTGCACGGTTGGTTGTTGAGAAATGGAACATTTGCATTTCAAGGTAGACAGAGGCTTTTACTGATGTCCAGTAACCAGGGAAACTTAATGAGAAGTTGCAGTGGTTGGATTCGTAACAACTTGTTTTCTGTGGTAGCCAGACAGCAGAAGGCTTTGTGTACACAAACACAGAAAGTGCGCTGCTCGTTAGGTACCATATCTAATTAGCTAGAACCCAAAAAACTTCCACTAATGATATTTTCATGCCAGGAGAGTTTGAGAAACTGCACTTCAGTTTGGATGTTTTAAAACAGTAGGAATTGCCAGAAGTTATGCACATAAATGATACAGCTAGCAGGGATTGAAGATTGGAGCTCTACATCACTGACTTCTCACCACAGCACTATAAGATGGTTTATCTGTTGTCTGTTGCTGCCACAAAATAATTAGCACAAATTTAGCAGCTTGAAACAACATCCACTTATTATCTCACATTCTGCAGGTCTGAAGACCAACATAGACCTCACTGGGCCAAAAGCAAGCTCATGTGTCAATGTAGGGTCGTCAGTTGTAACAAGTGTACCATCTGGTGGGGAATGTGGATGATGAGGGGACATATGCATGCAGGGGGGAGGGGGTAGATGTGGAATCTCTGTACTAAACCTTCCTTTCTATCTTACTGTGAACTAACTGATCAAACCAGTCAATCCTAAAGGAAATCAACCCTGAATATTCATTGGAAGGACTATTGCTGAAGCTCTAATACTTTGGCCACCTGATTAGAAGAGTGGACTCATTGGAAGAGACCCTGATGTTGGGAGAGACGGAAGGCAAAAGGAGAAGAGGGTGGCAGAGGATGAGATCGTTGGATAGCATCACTGACTCAATAGAGATGAAATTGAGCAAATGCTGGGAGATAGTGGAGGACAGAGGAGGCTGGTATGCTGTAGTCCATGGGATTGCAAAGTGTCAGACATGACTTAGTGAATGAAAAGCAGCAACATAAAAATAAGATAAATATTGAAAATAAACATTTTTAAACAAATTAAAATTTAAAAACTGGAGGGAGATGATGGGGTTTCAAGAGGGAGAGTATGTGTGTGTACCTGTGGCTGATTCATGTTGAGATTTGATGGAAAACAGCAAAATTCTGTAAAGCATTTATCCTTCAATAAAAAATAAATTAAAAATTTTTTAAAATAAAAATAAGAGTAAAACAATGCCCTGAGTCCATCCTGGACCTTGAAGAGACACAGAGGATTCCTGAACCCAACCCACAGCCTGGAGCCCAGCTCAGACCAGGCAGATAAGGGGACCCCTGCTGGCCTGCAGATCTCTAGGTGAGAGAAGGATACACTTGCTTTTGTAAACCTCTGAGCTTTTGAGGTTGTTTGTAGAGTAACAGTATTATAGAAAGAACAGATTTACACTCCCACTCGCACTAATAATCTTCATGGACTAAAAAGCCATATGTTTTGTTACCCTAGTCATATCTGAAATGTCCAGAGGTCTTGCCATAAACAAAAATTGTCCCCAGGATGACTCATGTCAACTGGTGGCTGAAAAGCCCGGTCTGACTCTGGAGAGGTCATTGTTGGGAGGCACATGTCAGAGAGACATCTCCTTAACTCTGTTCTTAGACATTAACTTGAATCAGAATATGCCATTTACTTTGTAGTCCTGTCCTTGTTCGTTAAACCCGCCCATGCGGGCAGTGTTAATACCTGCTTCACTCAGTTGTTATGAAGATTAAATGAGAATACCCAGCACCTAAAATTCATAGCTCAGTGTCTACTGCATGGGAAGAGATTAGTAAGTGTTAGCTGTTAAGTAACCGACACTTGGAAAGACAGAGATGGTTACATTTGTTACTTCTTTCTTTATTGAGTCAATTTCTGCCAAAGGTATCACAGGTGTTTTATTCTTTTAAGAATAGTAATACTTGAAAAATAAGCTAATTGATGTAACAACCTTAGACAGATGGTTGGGGCTTACACAATATAAAAGAAAATATTTTTAAGTAAGGAAAAGAATCATCTATGTGATAACCTCAAAAAACTGTGGGGAAAAAAACGTGAATAATTAGCAAAATCATTCATCATATACTATTATACAAATAAGTATAAAGCATTATTTGGGTAAGTCAATTACTACAAACTTGGATATACCCCACTTAAAAGAAAAAAGCATCAATTTAGAATTCAAGTATAACGAGATTGTCACAGTGTGAACCAACTTATTGACATTCAGAGAATTCTCAACTTGCTTGCCAAATTAATGGATTAGGCTCTCTCACCAGTGTTTGATTCAGCAATGTAAACCTCTTAAGAAAAAATAATTTGGATAAAGAAAGGTACATGCTCAGTTGTGTCTAACGCTTTGTGGCCCCAAGGACTGTAACCCGCCAAGCTCCCTGTCCATGGAATTTTCCAGGACAGTGGGTTGCCATTTCTGTGGCCCAACCACAAATGCTAAAGAGGCAAAGTTGAGTGGTTCTATGAAGACCTATGAGACCGTCTAGAACTGACACCAAAAAGATGTCCTTTTCATCATAGATGACTGGAATGCAAAAATAGGAAGTCAAGAGATACCTGCAGTAACAGGCAAGCTTGGCCTTGGAGTGCAGAATGAAGCAGGGCAAAGGGTAACAGAGTTTTGCCAAGAGAACACACTGGTCATAGAAAGCACCCTCTTCCAACAACACAAGAGAAGATTGTACACATGGACTTCACTAGAGGGTCAATACCAAAATCAGATTGATAATATTCTTTGTATCCAAAGAAGGAGAAACTCTATACAGTCAGCAAAAACCAGATTGGGAGCTGACTGTGGCTCAGATCATGAACTCCTTATTGCCAAATTCAGACTTAAATTGAAGAACTTAGGGAAAACCACTAGGCCATTCAAGTATGACCTAAATCAAATTCCTTACGATTATACAGTGGAAGAGACAAATAGATACAAGAAATTAGATCTGATAGACACAATGCGTGAAGAACTATGGACAGAAGTTCATAACATTGTACAGGAGGCAGTGATCAAAACCATCTACAAGAAAACGAAATGCAAAAAGGCAAAATGGTTCTCTGAGGAGGCTTTACAAGTAGCTGAGAAAAGTAGCTGGCAAAAGGCAACCGAGAAAAGGAAAGATATTCCCATTTGAATGCAGAGTTCCAAAGAATAGCAAGGAGAGATAAGAAAGCCTTCCTCAGTGATCAGTGCAAAGAGATAGAGGAAAACAATAGAATGGGAAAGACTAGAGATCTCTTCAAGAAAATTAGAGATGCCAAGGGAACATTTCATGCAAAGATGGGCTCAATAAAGGACAGAAATGGTATGGACCTAACAGAAGCAGAAGATATTAAGAAGAGGTGGCAAGAATACAAAAAAACGATCTTCATGACCCAGATAATCACGATGGTGTGATCACTTACCTAGAGCTAGACATCCTGGAGTGAGAAGTCAAGTGGGCCTTAGGAAGCATCACTACGAACATAGCTAGTGGAGATGATGGAATTCCAGCTGAGCTATTTCAAATCCTAAAAGATGATGTGGTGAAACTGCTGCACTCAGTATGCCAGCAAATTTGGAAAACTCAGCAGTGGCCACAGGACTGGAAAGGTCAGTTTTCATTCCATTCCTAAAGAAGGGCAATTCCAAAGAATGTTCCAACTACCACACAGTTGCACTCATTTCACATGCTAGAAAGTAATGCTCAAAATCCTTCAAGCTAGGCTTCAGCAGTATGTGAACTGAGAACTTCCAGATATACAAGCTGGATTTAGAAAAGACAGAGAAACCAGAGATCAAATTGCCAGCATCCATTTAATCATTGAAAAAGCAAGAGAATTCCAGAAAAACATCTATTTTTGCTTCATTGACTACACTAAAGCCTTTGACTATGTATATCACAACAAACTGTGGAAAATTCTTTAAGAGATGGGAATACCAGACCACCTGACCTGCCTCCAGAGAAATTTTTATGCAGGTCAGGAAGCAACAGTCGGAACTGGATATGGAACATGGACTGGTTTAAAATTGGGAAAGGAGTTCGTCAAGGCTGTATATTGTTACCTTGCTGATTTAATTTATATGTGGAGTACATCATATGAAATGCCAGTCTGGATGAAGCACAAACTGGAATCAAGATTGCAGGAAGAAATATCAATAACCTCATGTATGCAGATGATACCACCCTTATGGCAGAAAGTAAAGTGTAATTAAAGAGCTTCTTGATGAAGGTGAAAGAGGAGAGTGAAAAGATGGCTTAAAGCTCAACATTCAAAAAACTAAGATCAAGGCATCCAGTCCCATCACTTCATGGCAAATAGATGTTGAAACAATTGAAACATTGAGAGACTTTATTTTTCTGGGCTCCAAAATCACTACAGATGGTGACTGCAGCCATGAAATTAAAAGACACTTGCTCCTTGGAGGAAAAGCAATGGCAGTTCTAGCTGCGGGTTGGCGGGGATCATCCACGGGCTAGAGCATTGATTAGCATCTTCAGTAGACTCATTCTTTGTTCCACATGTTCGCCCATTTTCAGAAGGCTATACTGGGACTTTCTTGGTAGTTCAGATTTTAAAGAATCTGCCTGCAGTGTAGGAGACCAGGATTCCATCCCTGGGTTGAGAAGATCCCCTGGAGAAAGGAATGGCTACCCACTCCAGTATTCTAGCCTGGAGAATCCCATGGACAGAGGAACCTGGCGGGCTGCAGTCCAGGGGGTCGCCAAGAGTCGGACACGACTGAGTGACTAACACACACATAGTGGGTATGTTCCTTTGATGGTCTCAGGGTCCAGATAGAAACAGAAGTGTTTCAGGCTTCTAGAAAGGCAGGCTTGGAACTGACATTCATTTCCACCTCATTCAAGAGGGAAGTGTCTGAGATTTAAGGAGTGAAGGATACTTCTCATTCTTGATGGGAAAAGCTGTGAAGTTGCACAGTGGAGAACTTGGGTAAAGGGAAGGGTGGAAAGCTGGAGACAATTTTAAGAGAAAGAAAGAGAAGTCGCACAGTCGTGTCCGACTCTTTGCGACCTCATGGATTGTAGCCTACCAGGCTCCTCCATCCATGGGATTCTCCAGGCAAGAATACTGGAGTGGGTTGCCATTTCCTTCTCCAGGGGATCTTCCTGACCCAGGGATCAAACCTGGGTTTCCTGATTTGCAGGCAGATGCTTTTCTGTGTGAGCCCCAGGGAAGCTAGAAATTTATCACTAAAGATCCAGCCAGACTTTTCAGGTGCAGCCTGTGGACAGGCAGAGGTGGCTGACCCCTGGTTCACACCTGTAGTGGACTGTTGTCATAGTTTTGGTTCTTGGGGGAAGCTCAGTAGGTTAAAAGAGTGGTTTCTTAAGACACCTGTGGTGCTTCCCAGGTGGCTCAGTGGTTAAAAAACCCTCCTGCCAAGGCAGGAGACATGGGTTCAATTCCTGAGTCGGGAAGATCCCCTGGAGAAGGAAATCACAACCCACCGCAGTGTTCTTGCCTGGAAAGTCCCATGGACAGAGGGGTCTTGCAGGATACAATCCTTGAGGTCACAGAAGAGTTGGACGTGACTTAGCGATTAAACAGCAGCAAGGAGTGAGGAACATTTTACACCTGTCGAGAAAGCCTAACAGCAAGAAGGCGGAACAGAGGCCTGTGTGCCAGATGCAGCATCAGGAGGCTCTGAGGCGCGGAGGGCAGCAGGGGGCACCTGCTGCAGGACTCGGGGTCTCTGCCTGGCGATGCCGTTGAAAGAAGGCGGCAGCCTTGCAGGCTGTGGTTTGGGGGCTGCGGCCCCTCTGCGCGCTCTAAGAGCAGAGATAGGGGAACGCAAGAGTGATTAAAGGCAAGGTGCACGATCCTGGCTCCCGGGACACTTCTCTCAGTGTGTGTGAGATAGCCTTAGTGGAATCCCACAGGTAATTTTATGAAAATATATCAGAAGTGAAAATAAAAAAGTTGATGTTATAAGAAAGGTAGATAGCAGTAATAAGACTGATAGGAACTAAAGGGTTCCTCCCTCCCTCCTTCCTTCCTCCTCCCCTCCTTTCTGTCTCTCTCCCTACCTCTCTCATCTCTTCTTTCCTCACTTTCTTCCTTTCTTTAACATCTAGGTACTGAGAAATTAAAACCTTTGAGAGGCACAAAGAAAATTCATGACTAATCACTGGGCTGATGAACAATTGCAGTTTGCGTTTTATTTTTTTAAGTGAAGAAGAATTGTCCAAAGTTGCTTTTTAAACTATTTTTGGAGTATACTTGCTCAGCAGTGTCTGCTTCTCCTGTAGAACACGAATCAGCTGCATGTATAGCACAGATGCCCTCCCTCTCGAATCTCCTTCCCATCCCCACTGTCCCATCCCTCTAAGTCTTCATGGGGCAGCAAGCTGAGCTCCCTGAGCTGTAGCAATTTTAATTTTAAAAAGAGCAATAAGGAAATATGAGCTGTATCTTTTACAGATGATGATAAACTTTGCATTTGGCTAATATTAGTGTGTAGCTTTTGGTTTCAATGAGAAAAGGTGTTCCTGTTCATAAGCAGTGACTGTCTTTGTGTGGTGGAGATACTGCGGGAAGAGGAGCCAGTAGCTCTGATCTCTGTGGTCAGTTGTTCTGAATCTCCATCTAGGGTCTCAGGGGGGTTAACGAGTCAGCCTTAGGGTCTGTTTCATCTGATTTTATTCAGGTTTTAGGTGGATGTACAGTACTTGTGTTGTCTGGGAAGAAGATCCATAGATGTTATCAGTTTTTCAGTAGCCTTTATCTAACTTTTAAGCTTGAACTGATTTTCTTAATGTTAGGCAAACAAACAAAACAGATCAAGGACTATGCTGTAGTCTCTGCTCATAAGTAACAGTGGGATCTTTCATAAGCTATTGAATTTTATGTGTCTCAGTTTCCATATATTTATGATGGGATTATTGTTCTTTAACCCAGAGAATTGGGATGGAAATATGAAAAAAAAAAAGTGTAAAAATTTAAACTACATACAGAAAAGATCTCGTGGTATTTCTGCTTTTCTATATCATGACCAAGCCATCTAGCCTAAATTATATGTGAGTCTCTACTTCTATTAGTTAAGTGCTGATAAGTTTCCAATTCAAAACATTCAGAGCCCAGCAAGCCCATGGTTTGCAGCCTAAAATGTTTGATAATCATTGTATGATTTGATATCTTCACGCTGGATCTCTTTAAAGTTAGAAAGGTAAACATTCTGGGTTACTTTTTTGTCTCAGTTTAAACCTAATGAGTCCAGCGCCATCTCATTTTTTTGTATGAGATTGGTGGCACAGTGATAATAAGTTTTTTCCTAGCAACTCAATTATTTTTAATGATTTACACAAGATAATTACTGTTGACAGATGTCCAGATCCTGAGAGCATGGAAATATTCATTTCCAAGTCTAGTTTTATGTTTTCCATTGATTGAAGCTTTTAGCAATGATTAGCTATCAGAGACTGAGAAATGTCAAGGAAAAGTGAGAAGAGAAATAGACAGACAGGGAATTGAGACTTAAAGATCAAGCAGAAAAAAATCCTTTAAAAAAGAAATTTGTACAGAAAAGCAGAGATAATATTTTTGTATTGTCTGAGATTTTGGTTGAAAGTCAAAGAAATTGAATTCATATGACCTAAGCAGAGAAAGAATATATCAATACTAATTCACATGACCTGAACATCTAATGTTGCCCAAGCTTTAGGCCTGGCTGGTTCTAGGGGATCGAAGGATTTTGAGAGTTCTTCTTCCTTCCTGTCTCTTGGGTTTTCCTCTTTGTCTGCTGGCTCCTCTGTAAGCCATCTCTCTCACTCTGCTTCAGGTTCCCTAGCAACTATAGACATGTATTCCCTTGTAGCTCACAGTCCTAGTGAAGAGGGGGTTTCCTTTCTGACTGTTTTCTCTGAAGTCTTAGAATTAAGTTTTGTTAGCTTGTCTTGGGTATTAGACCGATGAAAGACCCAGCTAATATGTGTGTGAGACAGAGCTGTCTGAATAACCAGATGTGATTCCTGTATCCACAACCAGAGCGAGGGGGTAAGGTTCACCCATAGGAACCGCATAGTGCCCCGTAGGAAAAGTTGAAGTTCAATTTCAAGATAAACAGGTAAACCCAAAACAAGAATGCTGTAGTACTGTGCTTAAAAATTAGCTTGTAAAAATCATCTTGAGTTTTTATTGTCATCAAATATTAAGAATCATAGGGACTTTGGATTTTCTACATCAAATTTGCCTTTTCAGAGAGATGAATTCTAAAACAGGATTTCAGAGGCTTGTTCAGAATTTCACAGTGAGTTTTGGGGCCAAGAAAGAAACCCAGGACTTCATACTTTTACCATATTATCTAGAGATAATGATTACATTTGCAGATAGAGTCATAGCTATTATGTTTTACTTTGGAGTGAATCTTTTCCCCTTCTCTGTCTTTCTGTTCTCATTTCCTTCAATACATATTCATTGGAGACCTATTAATACTGTAATCCATGCCATCTTCTTCCAACTCTTTATTGTTCTATGGTTAGCCTTGATTCAACATGTATTTGATAAACAGTTTATATTCCAATTATTGTACCAAGCAGTTGAAATAAAATTACAGATAGCATATTCTAGAGGGGAAGAAGGACAGTTAATAAAATAATTAGTTATGAAGAGTGCTTTTTTTGGGCAAATAACAGGTAAGATCTAGTATAAGGAAAAATACAGATATGAAAGCTTAGCCTGAAAGATGAAAAGAAACTAGCCCAAAAGCCAGGAGGGAGAGTATTTCAGGGGGAAAGATGCTCAAAAGGACTGAACCTAGAGCTTCAAGAAACAGAAGTTTGGTTAGTGCTGCGGGAAGCAATTGGCCAACTTTGTAAACATTCCTGGCATGGTAGGCCAGATGGTCTCCACTGCTCAGCTCTGCGGTTGTAGCTGAAAAGTGGCTGGGGCAATGTGCAAACACATGGGCATGGCTTGCGTTATAATAAAACTTTATTTGCAAACACATATGGAAGGCAGAATTCCCTTGATCCAGGGAACGGAGGTTGAGAGAGATGGGAGTTGACCTAGGAGGACCAGCAGGAAACTTGAAACCTGGAGGGGCATGATATCAGTGTACAATCAACTTCTGTCTGGAAGGTTCTAGGTATTTGTTTAAGGTCATGATTTTAAGAGAAGTTCTTTTCTTTCTTTTAAAAAAGTTATAATCAACATTCAAGTAGCAGGTCAGGTTGAAAGCTGTCTCTCCACAGTGTGGACTGGTATTAGTGGAAGGCATCTCCTCTCTGGCTCCAGTTATTTCCCCCATATTTCTGCCTGGTATCAGGTCCTCTCACTGGGCTTCAGACTCCACCCTTTCCTTGGGTTGGACAGCAAGGATGAAACATTACGTCCAGGTGAGTAAGATGATAGCAGTGAGAACAGTGACAAAAACCAGTCCTGGAAAGACACGCACACTCTCAGCATGCAAGGTGTGGTGACCGGAGACGTCCTCCGTGTATCTCTTCCTCGGGATTCCCCTGAAGCGAAACGTGTAACAAACTCTGTCTTCTGTTTTCCCAGTTATGAAGCAGCCTTTGATTTGTATTTCAGTGGTGGTGGTATTTTTCTTACCATGGTAGTATCACTTTGGAGACATCAATTGAGTACATCATTTTTTCTGAAATTTTGAGTTTGGGAGAGAACTATATTCGTAGTTACTAATGGAACAGGGAAGGATGAACTAAAAGAATCAGGACATCTGATGCACTACAATCAAAAAAGAAAGTGGGTTTAATACAATTAGGGGCACATATAGTTCATTTTGGAGACTTCCCACAGGAAACAAATTGCTGGTCCACCATTCCAAGATCCTTCAATCATGTCGAAATATATCCTGATTATCAGTAGTAGGGGTTGATTGGTACACTTTACCACTTTCCTGTTTAGCAGTTTGGGGAGAAAATGAAAGCAATATCGATGTAAAAACTTAGAACACTCATCAGCTGAAAATTGCTTATCAGAAGCATTGTTGTGCTAATGATACTGTTGAAATGGACTTGCCTGTCAAAAAGGGATGTCTTCCTCTGAACCAGGGAAGTCCACTCCTGCAGGAGACAGTTTCAGCAGGGCAGTTTGCTGGACCCCTGGGGGGGTGCCCCACTCGCAGTAGCTCTCATTTTAAGCCCTTTCAGGTTCATGTGTTCAACCAGGTTGTGTCAAGTTCAAGAGGAATTTTATTTCTGTTCTCCCTCCCGCGTAAAAGATATGATTGTAATTCATCATGAAATATCAGTGTGTACTTGATTAATAGGAAACGGAGCTCACATTGTCTTTGGCTGTGCTGGTTTTCATGTATTCTGTGCCTTATTAATATTTTAAAGTAACTTTTCTCTGCCGTATGATAGTAATCTCTGCTTGTTGATTTGGAAAATAAAATGGAAAAATTAGAGAAGTATAAAGCAATGCATGATATTTTATTTGGGCTTCCCAGGTGGCACTAGTGTTAAAAACCCACCTGTCAGTGCAGGAGACTCACGTTTGCTCCTCGGGTCGGGAAGATCCCCTGGAGGAGGGCATGAAGACCCACTCCAGTGTTCCTCCCTGGTGACTCCCGTGGACGGGGGAACCTAGCGGGCTATAGTCCGTGGAGTGGCAGAGTCGGACGCGACTTAAGTGATATAGCACAGCATGGCCGCATTTTCTTCAGTTAGCTGTTACAATATTTAGTATAAATTTGTCTAGCATTTTTCTCTTTGTGTATTTATGAAAACGTATATAATTATTTCCTCAAATTTGTATACCACAGGTTATGCTGTGCATACACATTTATAAAAACTGTATCAGAAATGACACTTTCCATGAGCATTTTATACATTCCCCTTGTCAATAATGGTTTTGTAGTACTTGGGTTGATAGCTGAGTCAATATTTATTTGTTAGATTAATCATTTTCAGTGTTTTGCTATTATGAAAACATTCCAGCAAATGATAGTATTTTTTCAGTTATATTATCTTTTTAAAATTATATTTATTTTTAATTGATTGATGACTGCTTTACAATACTGGTTTGATTTCTGTCATACATCAACATGAATTAGCCATAGGTGTACCTATGGGCCTTCCTCTTGAACCCAATTTGTATTATCTTAAGTAAGCCAAAACCCTTCTTATTCCTTAAACCATTAAAGAAAAATTTTAATGTACATTTTTTTTTCATTTATTTTTATTAGTTGGAGGCTAATTACTTTACAACATTTCAGTGGGTTTTGTCATACATTGACATGAATCAGCCATAGAGTTACACGTATTCCCCATCCTGCTCTCCCCTCCCACCTCCCTCTCTACCTGATCCCTCTGGGTCTTCCCAGTGCACCGGGCCCGAGCACTTGTCTCATGCATCCAGCCTGGGCTGGTGATCTGTTTCACCCTAGATAATATACATGTTTCGATGCTGTTCTCTTGAAACATCCCACCCTCGCCTTCTCCCACAGAGTTCAAAAGTCTGTTCTGTACATCTGTGTCTCTTTTTCTGTTTTGCATATAGGGTTATCATTACCATCTTTCTAAATTCCATATATCTGTGTTACTATACTGTAATGGTCTTTATCTTTCTGGCTTACTTCAGTCTGTATAATGGGCTCCAGTTTCATCCATCTCATTAGAACTGATTCAAATGAATTCCTTTTAATGGCTGAGTAATATTCCATGGTGTATATATACCACAGCTTCCTTATCCATTTGTCTGCTGAGGGGCATCTAGGTTGCTTCCATGTCCTGGCTATTATAAACAGTGCTGCGATGAACATTGGGGTGCACGTGTCTCTTTCAGATCTGGTTTCCTCGGTGTCTATGCCCAGGAGTGGTATTGCTGGGTCATATGGCAGTTCTGTTTCCAGTTTTTTAAGAAATCTCCACACTGTTTTCCATAGTGGCTGTACTAGTTTGCATTCCCACCAGCAGTGTAAGAGGGTTCCCTTTTCTCCACACCCTCTCCAGCATTTATTGCTTGTAGACTTTTGGATAGCAGCCATCTTGACTGGTGTGTAATGGTACCTCATTGTGGTTTTGATTTGCATTTCTCTGATAATGAGTGATGTTGCGCATCTTTTCATGTGTTTTTTAGCCATCTGTATGTCTTCTTTGGAGAAATGTGTGTTTAGTTCTTTCACCCATTTTTTGATTGGGTCATTTATTTTTCTGGAGTTGAGTTGCAGGAGTTGCTTGTATATTTTTGAGATTAATTCTTTGTCTGTTGCTTCATTTTCTATTATTTTCTCCCAATCGAGGACTGTCTTTTCACCTTGCTTATAGTTTCCTTTGTTGTGCAAAAGCTTTTAAATTTCATTAGGTCCCATTTGTTTATTTTTGCTTTTGTTTCTAATATTCTGGGATGTGGGTCATAGAGGATCCTGCTGTGATTCATGTCGGAGAGTGTTTTTCTTATGTTCTCCTCTAGGAGTTTTATAGTTTCTGGTCTTACATTTAGATCTTTAATCCATTTTGAGTTTATTTTTGCATATGGTGTTAGAAAGTGTTCTAGTTTCATTCTTTTACAGGTGGTTGACCAGTTTTCCCAGTACTACTTGTTAAAGAGGTTGTGTTTTTTCCATTGTATATCCTTGCCTCCTTTGTCAAAGATAAGGTGTCCATAGGTTCGTGGATTTATCTCTGGGCTTTCTATTCTGTTCCATTGATCTATATTTCTGTCTTTGTGCCAGTACCATACTGTCTTGATGACTGTGACTTTGTAGTAGAGTCTGAAGTCAGGCAGGTTGATTCCTCCAGTTCCATTCTTCTTTCTCAAGATTACTTTGGCTATTCGAGGTTTTTTGTTTTTCCATACAAATTGTGAAATTATTTGTTCTAGTTCTGTGAAAAATACCGTTGGTAGCTTGATAGGGATTGCATTGAATCTATAGATTGCTTTGGGCAGTATAGCCATTTTGACAATATTGATTCTTCCAATCCATGAACACAGTATATTTCTCCATCTGTTTGTGTCCTCTTTGATTTCTTTCATCAGTGTTTTATAGTTTTCTATGTATAGGTCTTTTGTTTCTTTAGGTAGATATACTCCTAAGTATTTTATTGTTTTTGTTGCAATGGTGAATGGTATTGTTTCCTTAATTTCTCTTTCTGTTTTTTCATTGTTAGTATATAGGAATGCAAGGGATTTCTGTGTGTTAATTTCATATCCTGCAACTTTACTATATTCGTTGATTAGTTCTAGTAATTTTCTGGTAGAGTCTTTAGGGTTTTCTCTGTAGAGGATCATGTCATCTGCAAACAGCAAGAGTTTCACTTCTTCTTTTCCTATCTGGATTCCTTTTACTTCTTTTTCTGCTCTGATTGCTGTGGCCAACACTCCCAAAACTATGTTGAATAGTAGTGGTGAGAGTGGGCATCCTTGTCTTGTTCCTGATTTTAGGGGAAATGCTTTCAATTTTTCACCATTGAGGGTAATGATTGCTGTGGGTTTGTCATATATAGTTTTTATTATGTTGAGGTATGTTCCTTCTATTCCTGCTTTCTGGAGAGTTTTAATCATAAATGGATGTTGAATTTTGTCAAAAGTTTTTTCTGCATCCATTGAGATAATCATATGGTTTTTATCTTTCAATTTGTTAATGTGGTGTATTACATTGATTGATTTGCGGATATTAAAGAATCCTTGCATTCCTGGGATAAAGCCCACTTGGTCATGGTGTGTGATTTTTTTAATATGTTGTTGGATTCTGTTTGCTAGAATTTTGTTAAGGATTTTTGCATCTATGTTCATCAGTGATATTGGCCTGTAGTTTTCCTTTTTTGTGGCATCTTTGTCTGGTTTTGGAATTAGGGTGATAGTGGCCTCATAGAATGAGTTTGGAAGTTTACCTTCATCTGCAATTTTCTGGAAGAGTTTGAGTAAGATAGGTGTTAGCTCTTCTCTAAATTTTTGGTAGAATTCAGCTGTGAAGCCATCTGGTCCTGGGCTTTTGTTTGCTGGAAGATTTCTGATTACAGTTTTGATTTCCTTGCTTGTGATGGTTCTGTTAAGATCTTCTATTTCTTCCTGGTTCAGTTTTGGAAAGTCATACTTTTCTAAGAACTTGTCCACTTCTTCCAAGTTGTCCATTTTATTGGCATAGAGCTGCTGGTAGTAGTCTCTTATGATCCTTTGTATTTCAGTGTTGTCTGTTGTGATCTCTCCGTTTTCATTTCTAATTTTGTTAATTTGGGTCTTCTCTCTTTGTTTCTTAATGAGTCTTGCTAATGGTTTGTCATTTTTGTTTATTTTTTCAAAAAACCAGCTTTTAGCTTTGTTGATTTTTGCTATGGTCCCTTTAGTTTCTTTTGCATTTATTTCTGCCCTAATTTTTAAGATTTCTTTCCTTCTACTAACCCTGGAGTTCTTCATTTCTTCCTTCTCTAGTTGCTTTAGGTGTAGAGTTAGGTTATTTATTTGACTTTTTTTCTTGTTTCTTGAGGTAAGCCTGTAATGCTATGAATCTTCCCCTTAGCGCTGCTTTTACAATGTCCCATAGGTTTTGGGTTGTTGTGTTTTCATTTTCATTCATTTCTATGCATATTTTGATTTCTTTTTTGATTTCTTCTATGATTTGTTGGTTATTCAGAAGCGTGTTGTTTAGCCTCCATATGTTTGAATTTTTAATAATTTTTTCCCTGTAATTTAGATCTAATCTTACTGCACTGTGGTCAGAAAAGATGACTGGAATGATTTCAATTTTTCTGAATTTACCAAGACTAGATTTATGGCCCAGGATGCGATCTATTCTGGAGAAGGTCCCGTGTGCACTTGAGAAAAAGGTGAAGTTGATTGTTTTTGGGTGAAATGTCCTATAGATGTCAATTAGGTCTAGCTGGTCCATTGTGTCATTTAAGGTTTGTGTTTCCTTGTTAATTTTCTGTTTAGTTGATCTATCCATAGTTGTGAGTGGGGTATTAAAGTCTCCCACTATTATTGTGTTACTATTAATTTCCTCTTTCATACTCATTAGCGTTTGTCATACATTTTGTGGTGCTCCTATGTTGGGTGCATATATATTTACAATTGTTATATCTTCTTGGATTGATCCTTTGATCATTATGTAGTGTCCTTCTTTGTCTCTTTTTACAGTCTTTATTTGAAAGTCTATTTTATCTGATATGAGTATTGCGACTCCTGCTTTCTTTTGGTCTCCGTTTGCGTGAAATATTTTTTCCAGCCCTTCACTTTTAGTCTGTATGTGTCCCTTGTTTTCAGGTGGGTCTCTTGTAGACAGCATATATAGGGGTCTTGTTTTTGTATCTGTTCAGCCAGTCTTTGTCTTTTGGTTGGGGCATTCAACCCATTTACATTTAAGGTAATTATTGATAGGTATGGTCCCGTTGCCATTTACTTTGTTGTTTTGGGTTCACGTTTATACATCCTTTCTGTGTTTCCTGTCTAGAGAAGATCCTTTAGCATTTGTTGAAGAGCTGGTTTGGTGGTGCTGAATTCTCTCAGCTTTTGCTTGTCTGTAAAGCTTTTGAGTTCTCCTTCATATCTGAACGAGATCCTTGCTGGGTACAGTAATCTAGGTTGTAGGTTATTCCCTTTCATTACTCTAAGTATGTCCTGCCATTCCCTTCTGGCCTGAAGGATTTTATTGATAGATCAGCTGCTATCCTTATTGGAATCCCTTTGTGTGTTATTTGCTGTTTCTCCCTTGCTGCTTTTAATATTTGTTCTTTGTGTTTGATCTTTGTTAATTTGATTAATATGTGTCTTGGGGTGTTTTGCCTTGGGTTTATCCTGTTTGGGACTCTCTGGGTTTCTTGGACTTGGGTGGCTATTTCCTTCCCCATTTTAGGGAAGTTTTCAGCTATTATCTCCTCGAGTATCTTCTCATGGCCTTTCTATTTGTCTTCTTCTTCTGGGACTCCTATGATTTGAATGTTGGGGCGTTTCACATTGTCCCAGAGGTCCCTGAGGTTGTCCTCATTTCTTTTGATTCTTTTTTCTTTTTTCCTCTCTGCTTCATTTATTTCCACCATTTTATCTTCTACCTCACTTATCCTATCTTCTGTCTCTGTTATTCTACTCATGGTTCCCTCCAGAGTGTTTTTTATCTCATTTTTTGCATTATTCATTTTTAATTGACTCTTTTTTATTTCTTCTAGGTCCTTGTTAAACATTTCTTGCATCTTTTCAATCTTTGTCTCCAGGCTATTTATCTGTAACTCCATTTTGTTTTCAAGATTTTGGATCATTTTTATTATCATTATTCTAAATTCTTTTTCAGGTAGATTCCCTATCTCCTCCTCTTTTGTTTGACTTGGTGGGCATTTTTCATGTTCCTTTACCTGTTGGGTATTTTTCTGCCTTTTCATCTTGTTTAGATTGCTGTGTCTGGAGTGGGCTTTCTGTATTCTGGTGGTCTGTGGTTCCTTTTTATTGTGGAGGTTTCACCCAGTGGGTGGGGTTGGACGATTGGTTTGTCAAGGTTTCCTGGTTAGGGAAGCTTGTGTCAGTGTTCTGGTGCATGGGATTGGATTTTTTCTCTCTGGAGTGCAATGGAGTGTCCAGTAGTGAGTTTTGAGATGGGTCTATGTGTTAGGTGTGACTTTGGGTAGCCTGTATGTTGACACTCAGGTCTATGTTCCTGTGTTGCTAAAGAATTTGCGTGGTATGTCTTGTTCTGGAGCTTATTGGCTCTTGGGTGGTGGTTGGTTTTGGTGTAGGTATGGAGGCTTTTGGATGGTCTCTTATTACTTAGTATTCCCTGTAGTCAGGAGTTTTCTGGTGTTCTCAGGTTTTGGGCTTAAGTCTCCTGCCTCTGGATTTCAGTTTTATTCTTCCAGTAGTCTCAAGACTTCTCCAACTATACAGCACTGATAATAAAACTTCTAGGTTAATGGTGAAAAGATTCTCCACCGTGAGGAACAACCAGAGAGGTTCACAGAGTTACATGAAAAAGAGGAGAGGGAGGAGGGAGATAGAGATGAGCAGGAGGAGAAAAGGGGGGACTCAAGGGGAGAGAGACAGATTTATGAAGTTGTCTGTTCCCAGAGTGTTCTCCGTAGCCCAGACACCCACAAAGATTCACAGAATTGGACTGGGAAGAGAACGGGAAAAGAGGAAATAGAGGTGATCTGAGGTAGAAAACGGAGAGTCAAAAGTGGGAGAGAGTAATCAACACACTCCTGAATAGAAATGGGAACTGAATATTGGATTCTTAAATTTCCAAAATTTATATCACATACTGAAAAACAAAGATTAAAAATGTAGTGTAGAGGTTAGACTCTTTAAAATACAATATTTAAAAACATAAACAAAAATACAAAAAAATTTAGAAATATATATGAGATTCGGTTTAAAAATAAGCCTTCTTTTTTTTTTGCAAGGTTATAGTGAAATGAAAATAAAATTTAAGGAATAATAGAGGAGTATTAGAGGACTTTAAAAGGAAATAAGAGAGAAAAACAAGTAAAAGAAAAAAAAGAAAAAAAAAACCAAGAAAAAAAATTTTTTTCCCTAATTAAAAAAATCATAAAAATATATGAAAATGAAAGTTAAGGAGTAATGGGGGACGAATAGGAAATTTTAAAAGAAAATAAAAGAGAAAAAATACACCACTGGGTTTATATAAAGAAAATAAAAGAGAAAAAATAAAAAAGAAAAGGGAAGAAAAAAAATTTTTTTAATTAAAAAAAAAAATATATATATAGGAATTTCTCTGGAGCTGTTGCGGGCAGTGTGGGCTCGGCTCAGTTTCAGATAGCTCCTCGTTGCAGCTCACACTCCTCGGTATCTACAGGCCCTCCTGGTGTGGTCGGTGTCACCCACCGGGATTTAACCTGCTGCAGCGGTCCCTTCGGAAGCGGCCCCCTCTGTTTGTGGGGCTTCTGTCTGCCGCCTCTTCGGTGTCTGACTCCCGCCCTGGCACAGGCGGCGGGCGGTCTCCTGCTCAGGTTCGCTGGTTCCGGCGCGCTGCGGGGAGGGGGCGCTGCGGGCAGACAGTGCCGTGTGCGGGGCGCGCTCGCCGCGTTCCGGCCTCCCTGGGTTTGCCCGCTCACGGTGTGCGCTCTCCCTGCCTGCGCTGCTCAGGCTCCCGGCTGCTCTGCATGGAGCGGGCCCTGCGTGGCGCGCAGCTCCAGTCTTTGGGCTCCCCACAAAGCGCGGGCTCGGCTGCGCCTGCGTTCTGTGCCTTCCCCGCCCGAGCGGCTCAGGCCGCCAGGGGCTTCGCGGGCGTGCTCTCCCCGGTGCGGCCCCAGCCTCGGTTTCTGCGCGAGCGCCAGTCAGGTGCCAGAGGCTTGTGTTTGTTCGCAGGAGCTGGGCTCTAGCCGCGACCCTCCCGGCGGATGTCGGCCATCCAGAATCTCAGGAGGTCTTTGGTTAGAAACTGGAGGCCTGTCTGCAGTGTGGCGGGGATGGGCCGGTCCGCCGCCGGCTAGGTCTTCTCTGGAGTTTCTCAGTCCCTTTGTTTTGCGAACGGCCGGCAATGTGTTCGGGCCGGTTAATTTTCTCTCTCTCTTTCTCTTGCTATCACAGACTTTACAAAAGCTCTCTCTGACTGCTCTCAGGGCCTTCGGGCCGGCCCTCACCCTCAGCAATGCCGCCCGCTCCTCTCTGTTCCGCCCCCACATGCTCCTGGCGCATGCGGGCGTCTGGGGTACTTTTCTGCTGGGAGTTGCTTTTAGGCACGTAATCTGTGGGCCTTATTTAATTTTTTCTCCCAGTTAGGTTGCCCTGCGAGATTCAAAACCTTCCCCCAGACCCGCCAGTGCGAGGATTTCCTGGTGTTTGGAAACTTTCTGTATTAAGACTCCCTTCCCGGGACGGGTCTCTCTCCCTAGCTCTTTTGTCTCTCTTTTTATCTTTTATCTTTTGTCCTACCTCCTTTCGAAGACGATGGTCTGCTTTTCTGGGCGCCTGATGTCCTCTGCTAGCGGTCAGAAGTTGTTTTGTGAAGTTTGCTCAGCGTTTAGTTGTTCTTTCTATGAATTTGTAGGGCTCAGCGTTCAGTTGTTCTTTCTATGAATTTGTAGGGGAGAGAGTGGTCTCCCGGTCCTACTCCTCCACCAGCTTGGCGCGTCCTCCTTACATGTACATTTAGCAACTTTTTCTAGTGAAAATACATAGTTGACTTGAAGAGGTATTTATTAATACAAGTGAGAAAAAAGAAGCAAAAATTCAATAAATCAGAAACAAAGTTACATGTATTTCTCTCAGTTTTGATAATTCCTCAATTTGTATATAGTTCACTTTATCAAATTTTGTTCAAATATTCCCTTTTCTCTTAATCACATGGGAAAAACAGTCACAATATGACTGAAATGAGCCAGCTGGCGTGTTTTGAGAGTTTGCGAGCTTTGTTTTCATGTGTGCAAGCCGCATCCTGTTGGCACCGTTGGGGAAGCGAAGTGGAAAGTGTTTGCTGTAGGAAGTTGGGAATCTTAAGTTAGGGTGTCAGTTTAGCCTTTGTTGATCATGAGTGAGTCTACTGAATTACAGTTTCCAAATTTAATTAGTTAGTTACCTATTTAGATGGAAGTATAGTTGACTTACAACGTTGTGTTAGTTTCTGGTATACTGCAAATTGATCCGGTTATACAAATATATTGTATATTATATATTATGTTCTGTGTACATGTGTATTATTTTATACATTTTTATATATTTATACTATTTTGTGACATTATAACATGTTATAATATTCATAATATGTATTCTTTTTCATATACTTTTACATTATGGTTTATCAAAGGAGATTGAATATCGTTCCCTGTGCTACACAATAGGACCTTATTGTTTGCCCATTCTATATCTAACAGTTTGCATCTGCCAACCCCAAACTCCCAGTCCAACCCTCCGCCCTCTCCCCTTGGTAACCGCAAGAGGCCTATGAGGCTGTTTCCAAACTTACTAAATAAGATGATTATTATGAATCCTAACTTGCAGACCAGGGAAAGGATCTAGAAAATAACAGACATGAAAATGCGCTGTGAACAGTTAATCAGTAGACTCTCATTTATTCATTTATTATGAATTAAACATTGATTTCTAAGATAATTAGATATTATCAGGCAGTTGTAAGAAGTAATATTGAGATACCATGTATTTTCTACTCAGTTTCCCCTCGAAAGTAAGATCTTGCAAAACTGTAAAACAATAGCATAATCAGGATATTGGCATTACAAATACAATCGAAAACCAAAAATGTTTCCATCACTATAGGGGTTTGTTGTGTTGACATTTTATAGACCCATCTTCACCCCAGTAGCATCTCCATCCATAACGTCTGGCAGTCAACAACTAATGTTCCCCATTTCTGTAGTTTAGTTATTTCAAAAAAGTTATAGAAATAAAACTGTATAGTATGTAACATTTTAAGACTTTAAAAAAATATTCAGCATTATTCCCTCAAGATTCATCACAGTTGTTGCATATATTAACAATGAAATTGCAATGTTTAATTTTTTATTTTGTATATATTAAACTAGCCTCGCATCTTCAAACTGTTGTCATAGTTTGGTGTATATTTTATAAATACCAACATATATATGTATTATTGTTGTTGTTGTTCAGTCACTAAGTCATGTCCAACTCTCTGTGATCCCATGGACTGTAGCCCACCAGGCTCTTCCTGTATATATATATTTAAAATATATATGTGTGTGTGTGTGTATATATATATACATACATAGATATATATATACACACACATATATAAGACCTTAAAATATAACATATGAACATCTGACTTTTATTGACCAAAAATAACAGTATAACTTTGGAGTTTGGGATGGATAACTTTAAAACTTTGCTTCACTGCCCTACCCTATAAAAGGAATATGTTCTGGTCAGTGTAACTCTGACTACCCTGACAGTGTGTAGCATTTTTGATGTATTCACAGTATCACCATCCTCATTATTACTATCATCATCATCACCATCATCATTAAGGTATACTATACATGAGGTTGAATCCAAACATCCATCCATCATCACATTCTCTATTAAGCTTCAGATCATTGATATTTACCAGTAATACCCTCCATAGTCATCTTTCACATCTCAATTCTACAAATACTGAAGCGATTATAGAGTTTCTTTACTTTGCTCTGAAGTTTTCTGTTCACCAACTATCATGTTTTTTCATAATATGTCACCATTATACAGGCAATTGTTTTTTAAATTTTTGTGACTAGTTTACTAAAATCCGTATTTTCATCCACACATAAAATAGGCAAAATTAAAAAAAAATAATTTTGTTGGCTATTTACAAGGTAATCATTTAAATTTTTAAAAATTATGATTGTGTATCTTACTCAAAGATCATTTTTCAAATGATCAAAGAAAATTTAAGGTTAATATAATGACTGCTTTAAAAGTTGATATGCATATAATACAGAAAGAAAAAAAAAAAGACTCAAATGTGACACTGACTCAAAACCGACACTGGGAGACAAAGTGGATGGTTCCACATAAATAACAGGATCCTTCCTGCCAGGCTCATCTTCAGCATGCACAATTTTGTATCTTGGTAAAATGTGCAGAGTTCTGGGGCATGCTTATTCAGTTCAATTGTGGATGAGTAAAATAGAAAACACTATATTCTCTGCTCCCGAATATGTACTGAATAGATTTAGAAAAATAATTCAATTTTTAAATCACTCTAGAACTCAGTATTTCACCTACCAAATAACTTCAGAAAAAATTCTGAAAACAAGAATGGGAATGTATATTGAAATTATTTATTTCCAGGGCTCTAGCATACTAAGAGAGGTCTATGCTTTTTTCAGATGGGAAGGGGCAACCTACTGTAATCTCATCAATTACTAACTTCTTTTGGACAAAACTTCCTTGGAAAAAAATTAGTACTGACTATTCAAATGTTCATGGAGTATAAAGCATTTTCATCGCAATGAATAACTATCTGTTAGAGTCTTGGAACTTAATTAAATGTCCTGAATTATAGCTGTTCACTGGCTGGAAAAGTATTTTCCCTGAGATCTGTGGCTATCTCTCTGCCATATTTAACCTTGTAAATTTGAATGTGCAGTTTTGTAAATCAGGGTCACAATTATTTATATGGCAGTTGCTAAACTTCAATTATTGGCCATTGCTGGCACTATATTAAGTGTACAGATATATATGAAGCTGAGCATTTAAAAGCAGTCTAAAAATGTCAGATGAACTTTTTGTGCATTGCTACATGTTATCCTCACATACCATTTATTTGAGTTATCTCATCAAAAATAGCTTCCGAAGAGGAAAGTTTGAGAAATTACCAGCTTTTTTCACAATGATCTCCCGATTTGGTGGAAGTCTTCTCTGCAGTTTGTCTCTTTTAATACCTTGAGTTGTTTCAGTCAACCTGCTGCCAACAGTTTCTCACCTGAGAACTCAGATTGTGCTGGGCAGTTCTCATTGACATTAATGTTAGTTTAAAAGCTGCCCCGTAGGTACTTCTTGGAAAATTTAGGGAGTCTGTTCTCTGCCAGAGCAATATTTCTTTAGGATGAAATTGAAATCTGGTTAGATAGTAAAAAGAACATTTCAGTTTAATGTCTGTGGAAAATTTAAGTGGGGACGTTTCTAACAGGATCTGCAGTCTATTTTCAGATCAGAAAAGTAACATGGTGTGACCACCTGAAGTTAAGAGGGTCTGAATTTTTATGCATGAGTCATACTATGTTTAAAAGAAGTTGGAAAAAACAAATAGATGAACTACTCTATGACCCGGGGCCCAAATCCAGCTTACTGTCTGGTTTGTACAGTTCATAAGCTAAGAATAGTTTTTTTGGTTTTTTTTTTTTTCACTTACAAACATTGAATTAAAAATAATATTAATGATGTAAAATTATATAATATTTAAATTTCAGTGTTCATAAATAAAGATACACCATAGCATAAGAGTCTATGGGTACTTTTGTATTATAACAGAGCTGAGCAATTGAAAGAGATATCATATCATCCACAATCATAAACTATTCACCATCTGACCCTTAACAGAAAATATACTCCTGGTTTATTACCAAATTTGATATTTATGCTGTTTCCATCATCTAAACATCTTTGTATAATACATTGTTAATATTTTTGAAACTAGTTGAAATTTCATATGTAAATAGCTTTGCATATTTATATATATTTTAATATTAGTTTGCTATGACAAGTGTGTTCTCTTGGCAAAACTCTATTAGCCTTTGCCCTGCTTCATTCTGTATTCCAAGGCCAAATTTGCCTGTTACTCCAGGTATTTCTTGACTTCCCACTTTTGCATTCTAGTCCCCTATGAAGAAAAGGACATCTTTTTTGGGTGTTAGTTCTAGAAGGTCTTGTAGGTCTTCATAGAACCGTTCAACTTAAGCTTCTTCAGCATTACTGGTCAGGGCATAGACTTGGATTACTGTGATATTGAATGGTTTGAAATGAAATGAACAGAGATCATTCTGTCATTTTTGAGATTGCATCCAAGTACTGCATTTCAGACTCTTTCGTTGACTGTGATGGCTATATCATTTCTTCTAAGGGATTCTTGCCCACAGTAGTAGATATAATGGTCATCTGAATTAAATTCACCCATTCCAGTCCATTTTAGTTAGCTGATTCCTAAAATGTCTATGTTCACTCTTGCCATCTCCTGCTTGACCACTTCCAACTTGCCTTGATTCATGGACCTAACATTCCAGGTTCCTATGCAATATTGCTCTTTACAGCATCGGACTTTATTTCCGTCACCAGTCACATCCACCGCTGGGTGTTGTTTTTGCTTTGGCTCTGTCTCTTCATTCTTTCTGGAGTTATTTCTCCACTGATCTCCAGTAGCATATTGGCAATCTACCGACCTAGGGGGTTCATCTTTCAGTGTCCTATCTTTTTGCCTTTTCATACTGTTCATGGGGTTCTCAGGGCAAGAATACTGAAGTGGTTTGCCATTCCCTTCGCTAATGGACCACATTTGTCAGAACTCTCCCCCATGACCTGTCCTTCTTGGGTGGCCCTACACGGAATGGCTCATAGTTTCATTGAGTTAGACAAGGCCTTGATTCATGTGATCAGATTGGTTAGTTTTCTGTGATTGTGGTTTTCATTCTGTCTGCCCTGTGATGGACAAGGATAAGAAGCTGATGGGAGCTTCCTGATGGGAGAGACTGACTGAGGGGGAAATGGTCTTGTTCTGATGGGCAGGGCCATGCTCGGCAATTCTTTAATCCGATTTTCTGTGGATGGGGAGGGGGACCAGTGTTCCCTCCCTGTTGTTTGACCTGAGGGCAGACTTGGTGGAGACACTGAAGACAAGGGTGACTCCCTTCAAAGGCCCCACGCAGACACTGCAGCTCTCCGTGCCCCCAGCCCTGCAGCAGGCCCCCGCCGACCACGCCTCCACCCGAGACTGCCGGGCACTCACGGGCACGTCTGGGTCAGTCTCCTGCGGGGTCACTGCTCCTTTCTCCTGGGTCCTGGTGCGCAAGGTCGTGTTCGTGCCCTCCACGGGCCAGTTTCCCAGTCCTGTGCAGGTTTTGGTGGCTCTCGGGTGGGGTTGATGGTGACCTCCTCCAGGCGGGCTCATGGTGCACCCACGTCTGCGGCCCCAGAGGCCTGCCCTTGCAGCAGCTCACTGACGGCCTGATCCTCCTTGGGAGACCCTCAAACACAGTCCTGTCTCAGTCTCTGCGAGTCTCTGGGTCCTGTGCACACAAGGAGAAGGCACTGGGCATAGCAAACACCCTCTTCCAACAACACAGGAGAAGACTCTACACATGGACATCACCACTTGGTCAATAGAGAAATCAGACTGATTATATTATTTGCAGTAAAAGATGGAGACATTCTATACACTCAGCAAAAACAAGACCAGGAGTTGTCTGTGGCTCAGATCATGAACTCCTTATTGCCAAATTCAGACTTAAATTGAAGAAAGTAGGGGAAACCACTAGACCATTCAGGAATGAACTAAATCAAATCCCTTATGATGGGACAGTTGAAATGGTGAATAGATTCAAGGAATTAGATCTGATAGACAGAGTGCCTGAAGAAATGTGGGTGGAGGTTTGTGACAGTGTACAGGAGGAAGTGATCAAGACAATCCCCAAGAAAAAGAAATGCAAAAAGGCAAAATGGTTGTCTGAGGAGGCCTTACAAATACTGTGAAAAGAAGAGAAGCAAAAGGCAAAGGAGAAAAGGAAAGATATATCCATTTGAATAGAGTTCCAAAGAATAGCAAGGAGAGATAAGAAAGCCTTCCTCAGTGATCAGTGCAAAGAAATAGAGGAAAACAATAGAATGGGAAAGACTAGAGATCTCTTCAAGAAAATTAGAGCTATCAAGGGAACTTTTCATGCAAAGATGGACTCAATAAAGGATAGAAATTGTATGGACCTAACAGAAGCAGAAGATATTAAGAAGAGGTGGCAAGAATACAAAAAAAGATGTTCACGACCCAGATAATCACGATGGTGTGATCACTCACCTAGAGCCAGACATCCTGGAATGTGAAGTCAAGTGGGCCTTACGAAGCATCACAACGGACAAAGCTAGTGGAGGTGATGGAATTCCAGCTGAACTATTTCAAATCCTGAAAGATGATGCTGTGAAAGTGCTGCACTCAATATGCCAGCAAATTTGGAAAACTCAGCAGTGGCCACAGGACTGAAAAAGGTCAGTTTTCATTCCAATCACAAAGAAAGTCAATGCCAAAGAATGCTCAAATTATCACATTATTGCACTCATCTCACACACTACTAGTAAAATAGTGCTCAAAATTCTCCAAGCCAGGCTTCAACAGGACATGAACTGTGAACTCACAGATATTGAAGTTGGATATAGAAAAGGCAGAGGAACCAGAGATCAAATTGCCAACATCCGTTGGATCATCAAAAAAGCCAGAGAGTTCCAGAAAAACATCTGCTTCTGCTTTATTGACTATGCCAAAGCCTTTGACTGTGTTATCACAACAAACTGTTGAAAATTCTTCAAGAAGTGGGATTACCAGATCACCCTCTCTGCCTCCTGAGAAATCTGTATGCAGGTCAAGAAGCAACAGTTAGAACTGGACCTGGAGCAACAGACTGGTTCCAAATTGGGGAAGGAGTACGTCAAAGCTGTATATTGTTGCCCAGCTTATTTAACTTACATGTGGAGTACATCATGAGAAATGTTGGACTGGATGAAACACAAGCTGGAATCAGGATTGCTGGAAGAAATGTCAATAACCTCAGATATGCAGATGACACCACTCTTATGGCAGAAAGTGAAGAAGTACTCAAGAGCCTATTGATGAAAGTGGAAAAGGAGAGTGAAAAAGTTGGCTTAAAACTCAACATTCAGAAAACTAAGATCATGGCATCTGGTCCCATCACTTCATGGCAAATAGATGGGAAAACAATGGAAACAGTGACAGACTTTATTTTTTTGGGCTCCGAAATCACTGCAGATGGTGGACTGCAGCGTTGAAATCAAAAGACACTTGCTCCTTGGAAGAGAAGTTATGACCAACCTAGACAGCATGTTAAAAAGCAGAGATATTACTTTGCTAACAAAGAGCATCTAGTAAAAGCTATGGTTTTTCCAGTGGTCATGCATGGATGTGAGAGTTGGACTATAAAGAAATCTGAGTGCTGAAGAATTGATGCTTTTGAACTGTGGTGTTAGAGATGATTCTTGAGAGTCCCTTGGACTGCAAGGAGATCCACCCAGTCCATCCTAAAGGAAATCAGTCCTGAATATTCATTGGAAGGAATGATGCTGAAGCTGAAACTCCAATACTTTGGCCATCTAATGCGAAGAACTGACTCCTTTGAAAAGACCCTGATGCTGGGAAAGATTGAAGGTGGGAGGAGAAGGGGACGACAGAGGATGAGATTGTTGGATGGTGTTACTGACTCAGTGGACATGGGTTTGTGTGAGGTCTGGGAATTGGTGATGGTCTGGAAGCCTGGTGTGCTGCCAGGAGCCCATGGCTTTGCAAAGAGTTGGACACGGCTGAGCGGCTGAACTGAATATTAGCTTTTAATCACTATTAGAAGAAGAAAGAAAACAAAGTGTTAGTGGTTCAGTGGTGTCTGACTCTTTGCAAACCCATGGACTGTAGCCAACTATAGCCTACCAGGCTCCTTTATACATGGCATTTTCCAGACAAGAAAAGTGGAGTGGGTAGCCATTCCCTACTCTAGATTATCTTCACAACCCATATTTTGAACCTGCATCTCCTGCATTGCAGGCAGAATTTTTACCTTCTGAGCCACCATATTTTAATATTAGTTTTGATAATTATTAGAGATAGAGATAATTTTAATCACATCTTTATAATTTCTGCATCTTAAAATAGTTCTACAAATATGATATTTTCTTTTTCTACTGAGAAAATAATTAGACAAATATTTTCTATCATAAAATTGATACATTATTCAATGTGGAAAATACAAATGGTATTATAAAATAAGAAAAAGGAAATTATTTACAGTTTCACAGTTTAGAGACAACAGTTTCAATTTGTACACAAATACATGCATTTAGTGCCTAGAAGGGAATAAACAAGTACTCATACTATCTTTGAAAATAGAGTAACAACTCAGGTAGTATTTATAATCTTCTTTTTATCTTAAAAACAGTCATATGCTGTTACAAGTTATACATTTTCATTCTAGAAAATTCAGAATATAAAAAAGAAGATAAAATACATTGCATGGCCACTGGTCACAGATAAGCAATATTGAAGTGTTTATTATTTTGTTGTTTATCCCATCCGTAAGTTATCTTTTTATTATAAATGAACATTTTTGTATATCTGTTTCCACAAATATGCAGTCAGATTTACATGCTACTTGATAATTTTTTTCATTTAACATTCCATTATAAGCATTCTTTTCTGTATCAGTAAACCTTTTATGTCATTTTAATGCTTGAAAAAGGATTTAAATGTTCTTTAGCACATAAAGCATGAACATCTTTTACATGAGTAATTTTAAAAAATTAGAGCAACCTAAATATTTACCAGAAGCTATTATGACATCCATATAATCGCATAGTATGTAGCTGACATATTGTTTATAGATGAATGTTGATTAACATGTTGTTGAAAGACTGATACCATCCTGTACCCTTGCTAGCTGGCATTCTTTTCCCTCTGTTCTTTCAATGATTGGCTCCTTATTATTATTCAACTTTCAGTTCAAATGTCACCTCTTCTGAAATACTGTCCCTTATCCCCTAAGCCTCAAACTCTGCCCCAGTCACCCTCTGTCCCATAGTCCTGTTTCATTGCATCTTCTTTAGGTCTTATAACCTTTCTTCCGTTATCAGAATGTAATCACTTTGAGGATGGGCAGTTGTCCTGTCTATTACTTTTCAGTATCTTGAACAATGCATGACACTTCTTCACTAAAATATACTTCACTAAAAAAAGGTATATTCTTAGGTTTAATAAGTCTATAAAACTATGAATAGTACGCTTCCATTAGTACAAATACACACATGCATGTGTGTGTGTGTTCTGCTTCATGAGCACAGAGAGCTGGGTAGGAGTGGGCTGGTAGACAGACAGACAGAAAGATAACTCCACATAACCCCCTTGCCTAAACGCTGGACAAGAATGGATTAATGTTAACAGTTAGGGTCCTTTGTTGGCAGAATTTTACAGGACGTATTTTTAATCAGATGATGACATATGCTTGACAAGCCCAGCCTTCTTCAGGAGGTAATTTTGAAGCTCAACGTGCTGAAACCCCACTCTAAGTGAGGCTCACGTCGTAGGCCGTGTCTCCGTGGCCCTGTTTGTTTTAGTCCACATGTGAAAGCACTGCTCTCTCTCTCTCTTTTTTTTTTGAGTCCTAGTAAGTGCCTGACACTTTACAAGGCTTGTATCAAGAAAATCAAACTAGAGACTTGTGGCTTTTGCCCTCATTTGTGATGGAGTAAAAAAAAATGGGTGAAAGATAAAGAATATCTGGGTGACGTATACAGTTTTGGGCACCTGAAGAAAGGATGTTTTAGAAAGTGACATCTGAGCTGAGAGCTGAGAGAAGAAAGGGAGTCAGCAAGGCTAAGAGCAATTCAGGTGGAGGAAATACTTTTTGAGGAAGGAAAGAACCAGTGTTTGAAGGGTTCAAAGAACCTCTGTTTGAAGAAGAAAGAGCAGAGAGACAGCCATGTGTGCCAGGACCTTGGAGAGTGATGGAGAGGGCGGTGGGAGAGACTCCAGATCCCCTAAAATGGTAGAAGATGCTGCAGTGGGGAGTGTTTGATGGTCGGAAAGGAGGCCAAGAGGCACAGACAGAGGTCATGAAGCTCCTTCGGCATCCGTTAATGCAGAGCGTTCATTCAGAATGACGGAAACGGGGGTTCACATAGCATGTCGCTCCCTGTGGAGGAATGGATTAGCAGACCCTATTTTCCGCGAGGTAAATACTCTGGCTGCAGTGCAGGAGACTCAGGTTCAATCCCTGGGGCAGGAGAATTCCCTGGTAAGGAAATGGCAATCCAGCATTCTTGCCTGGGAAATCCCATGGATAGAAGAGCCTGGCAGGCTGTACTCTCTGGGGTCGCAAGAGTGGACGCAACTTGGTGAGTAAGCCACCGCCACCATATCACTGCAGCAGACGAAAGAGAACCTCTGCTGCTCTGTAAGTGTGGCTCATCGGCTCTCCCCAGCTTTTCCGGAGGTCGGCTTTCTTTCCAGAGACTCTGGTGCTTGAAATAATTCGGTGGAATTCTCTGATAGTCCTGGCATGGAGGAAATCTTCTGAGGTCAACTACTTCTGTTGGCATTTTTAACTATACATGATTAGCTATTTCCCGAATCAGATTTAAAACAGAAAGCAAATGTCCTCTGTATTCCCATCTCTGGTAAATAGTTAACTACGAAATATATCTCCTTCTATTTAAGGGCTTTCCTTGTGACTCAGTGGGAAATAACCTGCCTGCCAGTGCAGGAGATGCGGGTTCGATCCCTGGGCTGGGAAGATCCCCTGGAGCAGGAAATGACAACCCACTCCAGTATTCTTGCCTGGGAAATCCCTAGACAGAGGGTCCCGGCAGACTACAGTCCATGGAGTCGCAAAAGACTTGGACGGGACTTAGCAACTAGACAACTACATTGCCTTTTTATTATTATTATATCAGACTTGTGATTTAACTACTTTAAAACGTTCTTTACACACTTTTTTATGTGATATAAACATAGGAGCCATCTAGTGCTTATCTTTAAGTTTAGCATTATCCACTGCATCTGCCCCCCAACTGCACATAGGCACACACACACACATAGATGCCCACACACAGAGATTCTTAGGGAAATAAGAGATTTTGCTGCAATTATCACAATAAGACTGAATGGTAAACATTTAAAATCATTTCTTTCCCCTAAAAAGGGCAGTGCTCCTGATAACTTCCTTATCTTTGTTTCCTTTTGCTTTTAGCCCTTCTTTTCCCTTGCTTCTCTCCTCTCCTCTAGCTTCTTTCTATCTTATAAACACATGCTAGAAATTGCAAATCTACTCTGGTTTTCCAAATCTTCAGGATTTTGAAGAAAATTGAAAGGATGTATTGTGTAAAATTTCTATACCTCTAAAGTAGGTGCAGCTCCAAAAAGCCACGTCTGTGAACTCTATTACAGCTTATGCAATTTTCTTCTAAAACGTCTTTAACTCTTGCTTTTCTACTTGTTTTTCTACTTGTGTGCTCCACTTTTTCATCTTGATTCATATTATGTTTTTTTTTGAAAGTCTTTCTTCTAACCTTTAATATCATCTTTTTTCTAATTTCAGTTTCTTTTCTTTTCCATATACTTTAGGATATCTCTTTGATCTAACTTTTCCTGTCACAGTATTGAGTTATTTTAAGCATTTAGTCTCTTGTTTCTGGTCTTGCATGGAGAATTCCCGTGGATGGAGAAGCCTGGTGGACTGCGTCCACAGGGTTGCAAAGAGTCATACTCGACTGAGCGGCTAAGCACAGTACTGTCACTACAGCCTGCCTTCTACAGAATGTCATACAGATGGAATCACGCAGTTATGTGGCTTTTTTCAGACTGGCTTCTTTCACCTATCAGTATGCACTTAAGAGTAATTTTTATCTTTGCATGAGTCTTGTCGCTCAGTTGTGTCCGAGTCTTGGCGACCCCTTGGACTGTAGCCCCCCAGGCTCCTTGGTCCATGGGATTTTTCCGGGCATGAATACTGGAGTGGGTTGCCATTTCTTCTCCAGGTATTACTGAATAGGAGTGTATTATGTGCATATATCGCAGTGTGTTTATCTGTTCACCCAGAGAAGGACTATTGCCATTTATTTGATCTTTTTTTTTTAATGGAATGTTTTCTGACTTCTGTTTTCATTGAGTAAGTTGTCTTTTGGAAAAGGAAATGACAATTCTCTCCAGGATTCTTGCCTGAGAAATCCCATGGACAGAAGAGCCTGACAGGTTACAGTCCTCAGGGTAGCAAGAGTCGGACGCTACTGAGGGACTGAACAACAAACAGCAAGTTGTCTTCAGTTACATGATGACAGTGAGTTCCGGAAGTGGGTTTCAAATGTGAGTTGCTCATCATCTAACTCTTCTCTTGTTTGTAAGAATTCATGCTTAGTCTCAGGCATGTCCGACACCTCAGGACGCTTTGGACTGTAGCCTGCTAGGCTCCCCTGTCCGCAGGAGTTTTCAGGTAAGAGTGCTGGCGTGGGTGGTCATTTCCTCCTCCAGGGGATCTTCCCGACCCAGGGATCGAACCCATGTCTCCTGTGTCTCCTATGTTGCTGGTGGATTCTTTACCTGCTGAGCCGTCGGAGAAGCCCCTGTTTGCAAAGTACCTTTTTTTCAAGCACCTTTTTCTTTCAACTACCAGTAAGTTTTCCTTTACCTAATGACTTTTAAAGTATATCATTCAGTAATTCGCACTAACTTTATAGACTAGGGCAGCTCTCATCAGAGCTTTGCCGTAGACTCCTTCTTGGCCCCCTGCCCCTATTCACACAGTTGGTAAAGAGATCTCTTAAAAGCATAAATGCGATTATTTTACTCACCAGCTTGAAATTGCCTGTTGGCTTCCCAGTATATTTGGCATAAAGTCCAAACTCCTCATCATTGCTCATGAGGCTCTTTGTTACGTGGCCTTAAATGACCTTGGAAGTCGTATACAGCTATTGATCTCTTTTGCTTCCTAAGCTTAGGACAGAGCAGCTCTCCCGCCAGGCTTGCTCTCACCTCCTCACCCCTGAAATGCCTTCTCGTGAAACACCTGTTCTCTGTGCCCCGATTTCCTTGCTCACTTCTCACCTCACTGTCTCCCTTCGGCCGTGCTTGTCCTCATCACTGTCAGCTGCATCTCCATTTTACAGTGTCTCCATAGCACTCATCACCATCATAAGTCATCCAGTTTATCCAGTTCTTATTTTTGTCATTCTTATCCTTTAGATTGGAACCTCTATGAAATGAGGGGCCTCATATGTCTCATTGTTGATTGCATGCTCAGTGCCTAGAACTGTGTAAATATTTGTTGATGGAATAGCTGTTTGCTTGGAGTTATGACCTCAGAGGGACACAGTCTCAGCTGAGCTCCCTCACCTGTGTCTAACTGGATTTTCCCCATCAGTACACCCTGAGAGGCAGCGCCGTCATACGCTTCCTACTCAATTGAGCTGATGACACCTGCTTTAGCCAACAACTCCAGAGATCTGGAGATGACCATGATAACGGTACATGACAGTACCACTATCCATGACCCCTGTCCTCCAGCATGTACCCCTTGGGTTAGGGGACATTACAAGGATCTTCATTCTCATGAGTTGCTTTTCAAAGCCATGTTGGGTTTTTCCTCAATCCAGGCATGGCTGTAAGTCTTCAAATTTTCTCACTTGTTTGAGAGATCTCCCCATGGTTCACACTGAGGATATACGTTTTCCCCCAGTTTTATATTTTTTGTTCTTTATAATGGAACTCTAAATGCACCAGTGTATGTGGCTACAAGTATGTGTGTGCTCACAGTCAGGCTTATAGGTATTGGGACCTGTGGTAGGCGGGCCCAATGCGCTGTGCTCTCTGATGTCATCCTCATGATTATCTTATCGATGAAGGGGATTTTGTGAGTGCAGTTAATCAGTCGAATTTGAGATAGGAAGATTATCAATGCTCAGGTATATCGCATGAATCCTGTAGATGTGGAGTATTTTCTCCACCTGGCAGCAGAAGAGAAAGATTCAGGATGTGAGAGGACTCAACATGGTTAATCTCTAGGGAGATGGAGGAGGCCAGGGAATCAGGGCTTGAGAGTGGCCTCTGAGATCTGAGAATGGTCCCTGCCAGTAAGCAGCAGGAAACAGGGCTCCCAGTGCTGTAAACAAAAGGAGCTGAGTGCTGCCAACAGCCTGGATGGTCTTGGAGGCAGAGTCTTCCCTACAGTCAGCAGAAAAGAGCACAATTTTGCCAGTATCTTGATTTTGGCCTGTGAGGCCCATCAGGGCCACCTGGACTTCTGACCTGTAGAGATATGAGATAATAAGTGGATATTGTTTCAAGCCACAAAATGTGTGGTGAGTTTTTTTTTACACAACAGAAAACTAAGTCAAATATGCCTTTGTCATCATTTTCCCTAGGTAAAATTTTTTTTACTATATTTCAGTCCTTTTTATTCTTGTTTTAGTGGAATCGATGTTTAGTTTTTTTAAAGAATATTTGAATAAGTGAGTTTTCCTTTTCCACACTGATTATTAGGTGTAACTGCCTAGTTTAACTTTCTATCAGCTGTCCACTTTTTGAAACTATTTTTGTTTAATAATGGTGTTAATGATTTGCAGATGGAGGACCACTATTAAATGTCGCTGAAACAATTTTGGGTGATAACTGAGAGAGATGTGTGGCTTGTTTGTGAAATTTCCATGTCTTCTCAAATTCAATCTCACATTCTGCTCATTCAACACAGAAACTTTAGATTTTACATTTGTCTTTCAGTAGTTGCTCTTTCATTGTTCATTTGAGCCATGCGTTGCTTGTTTCTGACAAGTGCATCTTTGGGTTCTGCTTCCAGTTTTGACAGTTATTACAGAGAGGTGCCAGAATATAGGGTCAAGAAATGCTTGTCCTTCAGTATAACACAGCTTTGGTTTTATTGAACTTACAGTTGCTTTAAAAAGTTTTATAGAGGAATAAAAGTTCAACGGCTAGAGTGCTACCAGAAGGACAGAAGAAAATTTGTGGTCTGTAATTTCCCTTACTCTAAATAATCTCATCTGCCTGGTGTTCTGAGAATCTTAAAGCAAAGCAAGATGCATAGGAGCGAAATAATAGCTGTTGGTCATTAACTAGCTGTGCATTGTAGGTAAGTTATTTTTCCTCTCTGTGATTTAGCCTTGTTAGCTTTATTTATTTGATTGCTTGTGTGTAGACCGCACTGGCTCTTTGTTGCGCTGCTCAGGCTTTCTGTAGCTGCGGCGAGCTGGGGCCTGCTGCTGGCGGCCGGGCATGCAGGCTCCTGCTGTGGGGGCCCCCCTCGTTGCAGAGCACAGGCTCAGTGGTTGAACCGCACCCGCGTGCGGACGCGTCCTGGGTCAAGAGCGACTGTGTCCCCTGCCTAGCAGACGCGTTCTTAACCGCTGCACCAGGAGGGACGTCCTGTGATTCAGTTTTTTGAGTCTATAAAGTGTGACGCAAGTGTGTTAATTACCTAAGAATCCAGTGCTTCTTAAATTTTTACTCCTACTGATGGTTCTCAAGGTGTGGCCCCTGGGCCACTGGCGGCAGCAGCACCTGGGAACTTGGGAAACGAATTCCCAAGTCCCAGTACAGACTTCATAAATCAGAAGCTCTGGGGGGTGGCCCCAGCAATCTGGATCCTAACAAGTCCCTCAGGGAGTGTCTGAGACTGATTGCCATTGTCATACCTAACATAACTTAGATTAGCCCTGGCATATATTTAGCAAATGTTAATTGTTAAATTATAGAAATTAACTGGGGGGTTGTAGGGCATAGCTCAAAATGTATTTAGCAGCATGTGATTTGTTTAAAAATCCAAAGGAATCGTTTTGCATCTTTGCTTACTTTAATATAAAAATATGTCTAGAATTCCTTTCATAATAGGAAAAAAAGAGGTTTTCTCTTCTAAAACATCCTGTAAATTTAAGTAAAATGAAAGCTCCAGCAAGAAATGCCATGTTGCTCCTATAGTTTTGAAGGTCCCCTGGCTCACCTCTGGTTACTGTCTCAGTGTGACTTGAGTTTGAGATGCAAGGACCTGTGGACAGAGGAATCTTTCTGGACTGTCCAAATTTGGTTCCCCTTCTGATAACATTACATTGTCTGTTCCTCACGTTCTCAATGCGTCCTTGGGTCAAAGTCTCTGTCGGTCATCACAGCAGTCATGTTGGTGTTAGTTGGAGATTTTTAGGAGTGACTGGATGTCAGTTCGGCTCTCCTCCTCATGAAGCTTCACCATGAGAAGCAGTGTTCTGCGGATTCCTGGTGGCATTTTTCTTTGCTTTCTGTTGAGTCCTCCCCCCATAATATAGATAGATGGATGGATGGTCGCTTTTCAGTTGTTGGATCATGTCCTGCTCTGTGACCCCATCAACAGTACGTGAACCATGAACATTCAGATGTTCAAGCTGGATTTAGAAAAGTCGGAAGAACCAGAGATCAAATTGCCAACATCTGTTGGAACGTCAAAAAAGCAAGAGAGTTCCAGAAAAACATCTACTGCTTTATTGACTACACCAAAACCCTTGACTGTGTGGATCACAATAAACTGTCGAAAGTTCTTCAAGAAATGGAAATACTAGACCATCTGACCTGTCTCTTGAGAAACCTGTATGCAGGTCAGGAAGCAACAGTTAAAACTGGACATGGAGCAACAGACTGGTTCCAAATAAGAAAAGGAGTACATCAAAGCTGTATATTGTCACCCTGCTTATTTAACTCATATGCAGAGGACATCATGAGGATTGCTGGGCTGGAGGAAGCACAACCTGGAATCAAGATTGCTGGAAGAAATATCAATAACCTCTGATATGCAGATGACACCCACCCTTATGGCAGAAAGCAAAGAAGAATTAAAGAGCCTCTTGATGAAAGTGAAAGGAGAGTGAAAAAGTTGGCTTAAAATTCAACGTTCAGAAAACTAAGATCATGGCATCTGGTCCCATCACTTCGTGGCAAATAGATGGGAAAACAATGGAAACAGTGTTTAGCAAGTGAAAAAAATAAACACACTTTGTTTCTTTGGGTTCTAAAATCACTGCAGATGGTGACTGCACCATGAAATTAAAAGATGCTTGCTCCTTGGAAGAAAAATTATGACCAACCTAGACAGCATATTAAAAATCAGAGACATTACTTTGCCAGCAAAGGTCCATCTAGTCAAAGCTATTGTTTTTCCAGTAGTCATTTATGGATGTGAGAGTTGGACTGTAAAGAAAGCTGAGTACTGAAGAATTGATGCTTTTGAACTGTGGTGTTGGAGAAGACTCTTGAGAGTCCCTTGGACTGCAAGGAGATTCAACCAGCCCATCCTAAAGGAAATCAGTCCTGAATATTCATTGGAAGGACTGATGCTGAAGCTGAAACTCCAATACTTTGGCCACCTGATGCGAAGAATTGACTCATTTGAAAAGACCCTGATGCTGGGAAAGATTGAAGGTGGGAGGAAAAGGGGACGACAGAGGATGATATGGTTGGATGGCGTCACTGATTCGATGGACATGAGTTTGAGTAAACTCCGGGAGTTGGTGATGGACAGGGTGGCCTGGTGTGCTACAGCCCATGGGGTCGCAAAGAGCTGGACACAACTGAGCGACTGAACTGAACTGAGGCTTCCCTATCCTTCACTGTCTCCCTAAGTTGCTCAGGTTCATGTTCACTGAGTCAGTGATACATATATTTGTATATCCGTTGTATAAATATCTTTATAAATTATTGCATAAATTATATATGTACTATTCATAATATATTATTAATATATAATATTCAATAATATATATGGCTATATAAACATGGATATAAAATGGTTATGTATGTATACATATGTCTAATGGAAACTAGGGAGTGTCCATTTTGTAGGATTTTTTTTTTTGAGCAAGTCATTTTGCTTAGTACTCCCATGTCTAACCAGATCCATTAGGGTTTGTTTAAAGAAATCAGATTATGTTAAACTTATAAGCAAGACCACCTTTTTTTTCCTCTTGAACTAGATTTATAAAGGCTTAGTAGAGAACTGACAGAGAAAGCAATGTCACCCCACTCTAGTACTCTCGCCTGGAAAATCCCATGGACAGAGGAGCCTGGTGCAGTCTACAGTCCGTGGGGTCACTAAGGGTCAGACACCACTGAAGTGACTTAGCATGCATGTATGCATTGGAGAAGGAAATGGCAACCCACTCCAGTGTTCTTGCCTGGAGAATCCCATGGATGGAGGAGCCTGGTAGGCTGTAGTCCATGGGGTGGCTAAGAGTTGGACATGACTGGGCGACTTCACTTTCATTTTCACTTTTTTGCATTGGAGAAGGAAATGGCAACCCACTCCAGTATTCTCACCTGGAGAATCCCAGGGATGGCGGAGCCTGGTGGGCTGCCGTCTATGGGGTCACACAGAGTTGGACATGACTGAAGCGACTTAGCAGCAGCAGCAGAGAACTGAAGGCAGGGCTTCCAGATTTTGTTCCTGTTCCATAATCCATTACAGTGCTATGCATTTTCTCTCTACATGTGTATCCCTGACTTTGATATCAGTGAGCCATGGATTTGAATCCCGGTTTGACCAATTGCTAGCTCTGTAATCTTGGTCAAGTTGCCTAAGCTCTGTGAGCCTAAGATTGTTCATGTATAAAGTGTGGATAAGAACAGCTTGGTGACAGGGGAGCATATGAAGATATCTGGTACATGATAGTTGTTCAATAAATTTAAACTAATGTGCTGGGCAACAGTTAGCAAAATTGGGGTAGTATTGGCTGAGTGATTTTACTGTCCACACCAAGGAAGGCAGGATAGAGAGAAGGGATTATGGCTCCTTTCCTCACATCCCTTCCCATCGTGTCTCATTCTCTTTCCTCAGGTCACATCACTTTCCATGTTACTTACCACACGTGTCAACATCACTCTGAGTGTTTCGTGGTGACTTGAATTGCTCAGTTGTGTCCCACTCTTGCGACTGCATGGACTGTTGCCCCCAGGCCCCTCTGTCATGTGATTCTCCAGGCGAGAATACTGGAGTGGGCTGCCATTTCCTTCTCCAGGGGGTCTTCCCTACCCAGGGATGGAACCCAGGTCTCCTGCAGTGCAGGCAGATTCTTTACCGGCTGAGCCTCCAGGGCAGCCCATCGACATCCCTCTGCATCGTTGGGGTTTTTGCTTAGATGCTGCCTCACCTGAAGCCCGTCCCCGACGAGTCTCTGCACCAGCCCTCCTGTATGAAGCCTGTCTTTAGCACTGACTCTTTCTCCCTGTGGGGGAACTTGTTTGTGTCCCAGTTTGTATATTGACTGACTTTTCCTTACTTTTGTTGTTGTTGTTTGTTTTTGTTTCTCTTAGTACAAAGTCAATATGTTCCACGAAGGCGAAGATTCATCTTTTTACCGTATCCCCAATCAACCAAAACAAGGCTTAGTAGAAAATAGGGGTCTAATTCAGTTTGTTAAGTGAATAAAGTGTCTGATGATTAAGTGAATGATAAAATTTATTCAGTGGGTGGTCATGACACAGGAGTAGAAGGGTGAGGAATCACATCAGGCATTTACCTTTCCGTTGCTCTCATTTCCTGCTGGGATTTTGAAGTGTTCCCAAACTATCTGACCTAACTATTGATCATGTATTATGTATGAGAGTTCTTGCATTACAGTGTTTAAGTGTGAGAAAATTCACATATGTATATATTTCTATTTTTTTCCAAATAGTGGATTAAAAATATTCGGTAACTTACAAGCTGAAAATCATGTTCATACATCAATCAAATAAGGCTCTTTGAAAAAGAAAAAAGCAGAATTTCAATTAAAAAAAAACTCATTTGTACATTTAAAGGAAAATAAAAAAGCTTTCAATGAAAAATGCTCAGATATTCGTAATATTAGCACCAAAATGAAGCTCCCTTTACCTCTGCAAATATTGTAAGCATTTAAGCAATTCATTGTTGATATTGGCTATCCAGGCAAGTAGTGTTGCTCCAGATTGTTTATGGAAGTTTGACCATAAATGACCTTGTTTCAAGGTTGATAATGGTCTCTTAATGGCTTTCTGCTCTTTTTCAAAGTGCTGGGAGCTCGTTGGGTCATCACACCAGGTGATTTTGTTAATTGGGAATTTTCTGGAAAGACTGTTAATAGTATAAGCCATTAGTGGATCTGCCAGATAACACAGGGAGTGTTTCCTGTTTTTCGCCTCCCCGTTTGGCTTTGACCTTAACTGCAGGTTAAGTGGCTGGTTAGTGTCTCAAGTTGCAGTTTCACGGGGAGTTTTTAGCTGACAGATATGACTGGGGTAGTGGGATATGGTGCAAAGATGCCTTTCCATGGTTCTGTGGTGTGCTGAGACTGGGTGGAGGGCTGTCAGTCATAGGCTGGAATGTTGGAGTTCCTCTTCCAAGCAAGTCATGGCAAAAGAGATAGAGGAAACGGGTCGTTTTTCTGAATAGCAGGAGTATAAGCATGATGAGCAGGCAGTTCTTTTAATGAAATAGATATTCAAAATTGTATTTGGAAATATCCAAGTTTAAATCATGTAAGGTGAGGAGAGCAGATTTCAAAAATTTTTGTATAACTCTTATTTCAAATTCTAGCTCTAAAATTTAGTCTAAACCTTATGTCATTGGGAAAATCACTTACAAATTTTCAGTGCCTCCATGTCTTCATCTTCTTCATCTGTGGGAACAATAACAGTATCTAACTTTGGAGACTTGGTATGATGATTAAATAAGTGACAGTGTGTGTGTGTGTGTGTGTGTGTGTGTGTGTTGTGTGTGTGTATAATGGAAACGAGGGTGTTTTTTTTTGGGGGGGGTAAGTCATTGTGCCTAGTAGATTCAACGGACTCCATGATTGATTGGATGTGGAGCGTAAACTGAAGGATGATAATGGTTCTCAGAACTCTTGTTTGGCATTTGGAGGTGTGAAAGGGTTATGAATAAAGAATGAAGACAGTTGTGAAAGGACAAAATGTGTATTTTGATTTAGAAACCGTTCAGTTGGAGGAGAAGTGGAGCAAGATCCAAACAAGAAGAAACTGCTGACATTCCCAATCAGGTTTACAAAGACATCTTTTCAGCCATTTCCTTATCAAGAGTGACCTTCACGGTTAACTAATAAAGTTAAATTTGCCAATGACACCAAAGTCTTCACAAAACTGGAATGTGAACCTGTTCTTCACCAGTGTTGGGAAGTGTTTGGAGGTCTGCTATTTACATGGGTTCTGGTTCCAGTAAGGTGGTGCATCCATATGACACTTAGGTTAAAGGTGACTCCCTAAGGATACCTGTGTTCAAAGAAGCTTGACTTGGGTCTTCCCTGGCAGTCTAGTGATTAAGACTCTGTGCTTCCATTGCAGGGGGGTGGCGTGGGTTCAATCCCTAGTGGGAGAACTAAGATTCCATGTGCTGTGTGGCACGGCCAAAAAAAAAGTTTGATTTGCCTCAAATCCTGTGACCATCAAGACAAGGTCAGTAGCCCCACCGTGAGGCGTCAAGAAGGGCAGGATGTGGTTGGTGACTTTCTGTGCAGCGAGCTTGCGGGGGGGACGAGCTGCCCCCACCATCTGGCGGTGCCCCAGCAGGGTGGGAATGAGGGGTCTCGCAGCTGGGGCGAGACCGCCACGTGAACCGTCTTGCTGCGTGGACAGAACGCGTGAAGGATTTCACTGGTGCCTCGCTCTGACAGCTGCTGGCATCAGAAGACACGGTTTTCTCTGTTCAGCGTTTTTTTTTCAAGGAAAGCAGTTCAGTTCTTGGCGGTCTTATTTTTCCCCAGTAGGACACCATCCCCCTGCTATAAAGGTGAAGAGAAACCGCGCCTCTCTGTTCTTGAGGGCCAGGAGAACTGCTTCCCAGGTGAGGATTTCAGTGGTGCAGCTGGACGGCGGATCAGCTCGCACATAAAGAGAGCCACATACCATACACCCTCCCCGGATATAATAAATAGAAAAGAAGAGAGCTAGGCGCCCATGGGTTTCTAGGGATGAACCACCAATTGAGCAGGTATTTATTAACATGCCGAGTGCCCAGAAATGCCGTATGGTCTCTTCACAGCAGTGGCGAGATGTAGGAAAAATGCAAGAAATGAGCCATCTGCATTTTCGACTGTTAATACGGTCTCTGATATCACTAAGTAGATCTCTGGTTGGCTGCTTCTCTCATCGCTGCTGTTGCCGCCCCCCGAGATATGGCTTCTTCTATCTGTACCTCCATTGCTCCTCAGTTACCCACATTGCCTTCCTCAGAGTTACTGTAAGGATTAGTGAGTATTCACTGAAGACTGAACATCTTATTTCTACTGTGGCCGTGACATCAATGACAACTATGCCTGCATTTGTTTTACTGATAACCGTGGCCACTTGCTTAGTTTTTTCCATATGCCGTCTATTGTACCCAGACCTATGTGCATCTTCCTTGCTTAATCTTCACTTTTACTCTGTGGCTTTGTTTATATGAATATCTCTACTTTCTAGATCAGAAAATTCTAGCAGAAAAAAAGTTGAATATTTTGCCCAAGTGGTTAAGGCAAGGAGTACTGTCCCCGGAACATTCAAAGTGCTCAGTAAATATTTGCCAATTGACTGATGAACTTTAAAGCTTGTTTTTTATTATCTGGCCTTCTAGACAAAACAAAAGCCCTTAGTCAGAATTGTTCTGGATATTTTATTTGGCCTTCACAAGCTGGTTTTTCGTATAAATTAGGAGACATCATTTTAAATTGAGAGGATTCATAGCATACACACACACAGTCTGGACTTGTGAGTTTTGTTGGGGAGAGTTAAAGAAGTCGCCACCCTGATCACATATCTCAGTGCTGAGTGGTGCTCGTCAGCTTCGGGTGGACACAGTGTGTGCCCCTGCTTCCCCAGCTCAGAACCCGCGCTCCTTCCACCTTGAGGTCTCAGGAGAAAAGCTCCATGATACAGCCAAGCCTCACGAATGTAATTAGGAGGCGGAGACTCAGAGAGAACGTAGCAGAGGATACAGATTGGGCGGGGTTCAGCAGCGCTCGACCCTGATGCGGACAGTCCGGGACAGAGAAAGTAGAGAGCTGAGGCGGGCCTGTGTCCTGAGGAGCAGGAAGGGCGTTGCCGCAGCCCTTGACACTGAGCCACGGTTCAAAGACGGGCGGCGTCTGGGCTTCCCCAGTGGCTCAGGTAAAGAAACCGTCTGCAGTGCAGGAGACGCGGGCTCCATCCCTGGGTCGGGGAGACCCCCTGGAGAAAGAAATGCCAGTTCTAATGAGATGGATGAAACTGGAGCCCATTATACAGAGTGAAGTAAGCCAGAAAGATAAAGAACATTACAGCATACTAACACATATATATGGGATTTAGAAAGCTGGTAATGATAACCCTATATGCAAAACAGAAAAAGAGACACAGAAGTACAGAACAGACTTTTGAACTCTGTGGGAGAGGCGAGGGTGGGATGTTTCGAAAGAACAGCATGTATATTATCTGTGGTGAAACAGATCACCGGCCCAGGTGGGAGGCATGAGACAAGTGCTCGGGCCTGGTGCACTGGGAGGACCCAGAGGAGTCGGGTGGAGAGGGAGGTGGGAGGGGGGATCAGGATGGGGAATACATGTGACTCCATGGCTGATTCATGTCAATGTATGACAAAACCCACTGCAATGTTGTGAAGTAATTAGCCTCCAACTAATAAAACAAACAAACAAACCAAAAAAGAAATGCCAGCCCACCACACTGCTCTTTCCTGGGAAATCCCACGGCCAGAGGAGACATGGAGGCGACAGTCCATGGGACCACAAAGAGCCAGACACGATTTAGAGACCAGACCGCCATCACCAGCCTTTTTAAAGGTAGAGAAGAGAGGGGAAAACTGTTTTGTAAGCTGCCTATAAATAAAGTACACACCAAATAAGTTTCTCCTTAAGTTAAAGGCACAATAACTTTTAGGAAAAGCTCTGAGTCGGTCCTAGTATTCACCAGGATTGGATTGTTTCTTGAAACTCCTGAAATGGCCTGAGAGTAGGGGAGTGAAGCTTGACTAAGAATCTAGGCCCTGGGAAAACCCTGGGGACTCATTAGCAACACAGAGATTCTGAGAGCATCCCTGGGGTCCCACTTCCTGCCTCGTGAAACTGACTGCACTCTCCGCCATGGCCTCTGTCTCTTCCTCTCCCTTCTCGTTCCCGAGGCTCCCAGAGGGAGCAGTGGCGGAAATACTGGCAAGCTCACGGGTGGCTGAAGCTCCATTCCTGGCAGGAGACCCCCTCCAGGTCTCCGTGGCAGCTGTCCCTCTGGGCTCGCAGCGTCGAGGCCGGATTGTGCAGCCCAGCTTCCCACGGACACAGGGGTCTCGCTGGCCATATGGTTACTGAACTTAGAGCCACTGATGCGGAGTCCACTGACTTCAGTTTGTCCCCTACCAGCTGGAGTATTTTCCTCCTCTGCACTCTACCAACCCGTGTGAACAGATAGAGCGTGCTGAGAAAAATCTGTGTGCTGGCGTCAGAGAGACTTACGGTTGAGTCCTTGGTGTGATCCTGGACTCATTTCCTAAGCATCTAGTTCTTTCGTTATTGGTAAAATGGGGAGAGTAGGTGTGAGAGGTCAATTAGACCAGGCATGGAAAGCTGCCAGAGCAGTGCCTCGCAGCTATTGAGCACCCGGAATTCATTATTTCACTGTTGTTGTCATTACTACCACAAGGAGCTAATATGAGGCAAGAGAAAAATAAAAAGGAACACAAGGTCCCGAGGCCTCAAGGTGGGATGTTTGTGTTCCTTTGTTGCTGCTGTTCGGCCACTAAGTAATTTCTGACTCTGCGATCCCATGGACTGTAGCCCGCCAGACTCCATTGGGTTCTCCAGGCAAGAATATTGGAGTGGGGTGCCATTACCTTCTCCAGGGGATCTTCCTGACACAGGGGTCAAATCCGTCTCTTGCATCTCCTGCACGGTTATTTAGATTTTTCACCCGCTGCGCCACGGGAAGCCTAAGCATTCTGATAGAGCTTGGCCAGTAGCACACCTCCTCGTGGAGAACTGCAATGCAGGGGCGTGGATGAAAAGGCCGAGGAGACACCCATGTCAGGGCCGAGGAAAGAAGCTGTGGCTCTGCCTCTTAGAAGTGGGAGTGGTAACGTCTGATCCTGTGATTCGGCGAGTCACAGGTGAAAGCGCCGGTGACAAGTGCAAATGGTTTGCTCGGCGCCTGGAACGTGCAGGGTGTGAACTTGTTCTACAGCTGGATGCAGGCTCCTCGGCATGAGCGGAAGTGTGAATGAGACGAGGACCAGTGGTGGCAGGAGCCACGAGAGGCTAATTGCTTTCCTGGAGGCGCTGCCTTCTCATCGTCTGGCTGTGCCCGTCCGCGCGGACACATCCTGCTGCTTCCCGAGCGCCCCAGGCTCCGGGGGCAGGGGCGCCCAGTGGCCCAGCGTCGGGGGTGCCTGCATCAGCCTGGCCGTCTTCCCCAGACCGCGCCTTCTTCAGTCAGCCGTGCGGGATGTGGATGCTTCGAGCCATGAGATATTTACCTAGACCCTGAAATGCTTGGGGCTGTCCATCAAAACAGACTTCATCAGTATGATGATTATCTTTAATAATGACACAACTCTGATTTTTTAAAACATAATTTTGTGTATTTACTTTGGGCTGGGCTGGGTCTTTGTTGCTTCATGGGCTTTCTCTAGTTGCAGAGAGTGGGGGCTGCTCTCTCGCTGGCCCCTCTCGACGTCCAGCATGGGCTCTGTCTGTGCGGTGACCCTTCTTGATATCCAGCATGGGCTCTCGGGCAGTTGGGCTTCAGCAGTTGTGGTACTCGGGCTTAGTTACTCCGCAGCGTGTGGGATCTTTCCTGACCAGGCGTCACACCCGTGTCCCCTGCATAGACAGGCTGGCTCTTTACCATTGAGCCACCAGGGGAAGCCCTGTTTATAGTTTCTTAAGGAACTTCCCTACAGGAAGCCAGTCCAGGGCTCTGTGATGACCTCGATAGGTGAGATGAGGGTGGTGGGCAGGAGGGAGGTGTGAGAGGGAGGGGATATTTGCATGTGTGTGTTAGTGGCTCAGCCATGTCAGACTGAGAGCCTGACGGACTCTCTGTGAGCCCATAGGCCTCAGTCCCCCAGACTCCTCTGTCCAGGGGACTCTCCAGGCAAGAATCCTGGAGAGTGGGTTGCCATTCTCTTCTTCAGGGGATCTCCCTGACTCGGAGACTGAACCCAGACCTCCTGCACTGCAGGCAGACTCTTGGCTGTCTGTGCCACCAGGGAAGCCCAGTATATATGTATACACACAGCTGGTTTACTTCATTGTATAGAAACTCACACAGCGTTGTTGTGTTATATTCTAATTAAAAAGAAACTCTTCGTTAGTAAATGGAAGGTTAATTAGTAAGGAATACAGGAGAATCCTTCTGGCCTTGACTCTCAAAATCGGTCAGGGAAGAGAATCCCACAGGATTCTTCCTTGAACAGTTTGTATGAATAAGAGTCTTGGCAAGTGGGTCACTCTCCGTGATGGTTGGAGGAGTGAGGGAAAAGGGAGAGGGGAGAAAAAGAGCTCCAGGTTTTCCTTTTATAGATTTAACCATCTCTGCTCCTGTTTTTGACAGCCTTTAGTAGCAGAACTCATCACAATGATTGTATCAAAAGCGGTTTTCCTTTTGCAATCACAGTACTGTCTCACCCACATCACTGTGCATCATTAAGCATTCGCGGTGGATGGGGCTTAGCAATCAAGTAGCCTATCCTTCATTTTACTGATGAAGAAAAAGAGCCCAGGAAAATTAGGGAGGATTTGTAGAGCACAGAGCCCTGTTGACAAATACTGTTCCTATCTCCATTCCAATATGATAATAGCACCTTAGTTTCCCTCTTAGGAAATATTCTTTCCAATTCTCAGCACAAACGTTTCAGGTAAGGCTTACCAGAACATTCCTGGCCTTGCCAACAAATTCCAAAGGTCCAGCAGTTGGCACAGAACCCAGATCTGGCCCATTAGTGATTGGGCTGGCTGTGTGCTTTGAAACAGCAGTTTCTGGAATTGACTTAGATATTAGAAAACGTAACTTCTTCCCTTTGGGTGGGGTGGCTGAGACAGTGGGGTACAGTCTTGGAACTGCCAGAGACTATTTGCTGACAAAATGGAATAACTCAGTAATGAAGCTAAGAGGGCAGTCAGTGGAGAGGAGAAATGTAAAAAACTCATTTCTTTTAAAAAAATTTTTAGCTGTGCTGGGTCTTCATTTCAGCACACAAACTTTTTCTGGTTGCAGCGAGTGGGGCTGCTCCCCCTTGGTGGCGTGAGGGCTTCTCACTGCGGTGGCTGTTCTTAGTGCAGAGCATGGGCTCCAGAGCCTGCAGGCTTTAGTATCCATGGCGTGCAGGCTCTAGAGACAGGCTCGGTGGTAGGCGCACAGGCAAAGTTGCCCCAAGGCCTGTGGGATCTTTGTTCCCAGTTCAATTCGGTTCAGTCGCTCAGTCCTGTCCGACTCTTTGTGACCCCATGGACTGCAGCACACCAGGCTTCCCTGTCCATCCCTTTGTTCCCAGACCAGGGATCAAACCCACGTTCCCTGCATTGGCAGGTGGATTCTTACCACTGGATCACCGAGGAAGTCCCCAAAGCTCATTTCTGATGATGTTATTGAGGCCCTGGATCATGGACTTCTTCATATTTTCAGTAGCTTTGACACAGTGCTCTTTTTTGATAATTCAAGTCATTTTGAATTATATTTCTTCATTTGTAAATTAAAAAAAAAAATCCCTGAGTGCATTAGAGCTACCTGGATAAAGGGTGTCTAATCCTGGAATGGGGGTCTCTCTCTTTCTCATGAAGAATAAAAGGAAAGACAAAACACTGAGAAATACCGAAGGTCATTAATGAGTTCAACTACTTTAATTATGACCAAGAAACACAGTTTATAGACTCTAAAGCAAAGATGTTCTTAAAAGACTTAGAAGCAATAGGGAAAACCAATGAGCAGCCACATTATGCTTAATTTTAATCCCCCACCAAAAATGATCAGTTGTGTAAAATGTGTCTTCTCTTTTCAACTTGGCCTCTGATCTGTGAATGTGACCTTGAACATGTTCTTTGTCTTCTCTTATGTCTGGATGTCTGTTTCTGCATGGCAAACCACCACCAAACCGTGGGTTTTAAAACAATAATAGTCGTTTATTTTGCTCACAAATCTGGAAGTTGACTGAGTCCACCTAGGCTTGGAAGCCTTCATGTGTTTGCAGTCAGATGTCGGTTGATTGGATAATAAACTTTACTCGATCTACTGCTTCAAAGATGTTCATCTCATCCAGAAGTTGCCTCATAGGTGCATCCAGAGTAATGTTTGACCAGACATCTGGGTGCCCTGTGACTGTATCAAGCTGACACATTAAATTAGCCATTCAGTTCAGTCGCTCAGTCGTGTCTGACTCTTTGCGACCCCATGAACCGCAGCACGCCAGGCCTCCCTGTCCATCAGCAACTCCCGGAGTCCACCCAAACTCATGTCCATCGAGTCAGTGATGCCATCCAACCATCTCATACTCTGTCGTCCCCTTCCCCTCCTGCCCTCAATCTTTCCCAGCATCAGGGTCTTTTCAAATGAGTCAGCTCTTCGCATGAGGTGGTCAAAGTATTGGAGTTTCAGCTTCAGCATCATTAGTTAGTGAAGTCGCTCAGTTGTGTCCGACTCTTTGCGACCCCATGGACTGTAGCCCACCAGGCTCCTCCGTCCATGGAATTTTCCAGGCAAGAGTACTGGAGTGGGTTGCCATTTCCTTCTCCAGGGGACCTTCCCCACCCAGGGAACGAACCTGGGTCTCCCGCATTGCAGGCAGACGCTTTACCATCTGAGCCATCAACATCATTACCTGGAGTGAAATGTGGTCGCAGACAGGAACTGTTTAGAACCATTCACTGTACTGACCCCGGCACTGTGAACTTGCGAGTTTCTAAGTCTGAATGGTTTGCACACCCAGACAGCTGCGTAATGTCTCAGTGTTGCTTACTGCAGGCGGCTCGGTGGTGAAGAATCTGCCCGCCAGCGCAGGAGACGCAGGGCACGCAGGTTTGACCCCAGAGTCAGGGAGGTCCCCTACAGCAGGAAATGGCAGCCCACTCCAGTGTTCTCGCCTGGAAAATTCCATGGATAGGGGAGCCTGGTGGGCTGCAGCCCATGGGGTCGGGAAGCTCGGGCATGCGCACATGTACATGTACTTATAAAATGTTAGTGAGCATAAAAATACTGAATACAATTACATGTGTGTGTGTGTGTTATAATGTGTGTGTGTGTAACACATATGTACCTTAACGTACTGCTTAGCATATTAATACTCTACATCTATAAAATTTATAAAATGCATATACAATGATAGAATAGCAAAATAAGTCTTTTCATATGCATTACCCAGCTTTGATCATTATCAATATTTTTTAATGCGTTTTCTACCCACTGTACTTTAAATTTCCGCTCTGCTACTTTAGATCAAATCCCAGACAAGGTGTCATTCTTGTGCAGGATCCCTCCAGGATGCATCTCTAACTGAAAAGGGGACTTGTCTTCCCTGCAGAGCTTCAATTCCCCCATCACACCCAACATGTAGAATAAACCCTCATATCATCTAATAGTAAGAGGCTTCTAACGGTGATTTTGAACACACAGGATTTTTATCTTATCTTCGCCAGTTATCTCGCCTAACACCCGTGTGAGTCTGCGATGGTGAAAACCTGGTGAGCAGAGCCCGAGGCGTGTATGAAAGCGCCTGAGGGGCAGGGAGCAGCGCGGCCACGCGTTCGTCTGCGGGGCGCACTCGAAGCACTTGCCGCCCAGAGAAGCGGGGAGCCTGTGGGCCGTCCGCGCGGCAGCTGCGTCCTCCGTCCTGCCGGCCTGCGGGTCACACCGGGTGCCGCTGTGCTCGCTGCGCTCGGACGGCCGCCGGCGCGCCCGCAGCGGGCCTAGAACGTGCGGGTCTCTCTCGCTGCGAGAGTGAAGGTGCTTTATAGATGAAACAGGCTGCCCGCCAAAGGAGATCGGATTTTCGCCTCTAATTGAGACAGCTTAATAACATAAGGGACGGTGCAGCGCTTCCTAAAGCTCTGGGCCGAGGCAGACTTTCTGCTGGGCGTCTGCCAGCCCGCTGCACCTGCGGCATCTCCCCGCCAGTATTTCAGAGTGTCGGTGCAAGTGGCCCAGGAGCCCCTGCAGAACCGTGGTGATTGCTGAGATGCGCCTAGACCAGCTGAGATAATAGCGCGCCAAGAAGCAGGGAAAATGCCAACAGCTGGGGTTCATGCTACTAATTTTGTTTTCTTAAAAGTAAACTTTGTGGAATGACAAATCCCACTAAGAGCTAATCTGGAATTAGACAACTACCAGTTCTTTCGCTGACCTTTGAACTCCTGTGTTCAGTCACTGCATACATGGCAAATCTGTATCAGAGGATGGGCGCTCTCCCCTCGCACCAGTGACGGGCGTCGTGCGTGCCAACCTCTCTGGGCGAGTCTGCCCTGAACGTTACATCCGTCTCCACACCAGGCCCTGCGTAGAAGGGATTGGGCGTAGTTGGCATGTGATGTGAAATCCACTTCCTTTTCTAGTTTGTTCTCAGCGCTCATTTTGTCTCTTTGGGGAAGGGAAACAAACCACAGCGTGCTGACCACATGGCGTGGTTGTTGTTCAGTTGCTGTCATGTTCAACTCTTTGCGACCCCATGGACTTCAGCCCTCCAGGCTCCTCTGTCCATGGAGTTCCCCAGGAAAGAATACTGGAGTGGGCTGCCATTTCCTTCTCCAGGGAATCCTCCCAGAACCAGAGGTCAAACCCACGTCTTCTGCACTGCAAGTAGATTCTTTACCACTGAGCCTTCAGGGAGGCCTGGTATCCCACGGTAAACAGACCACAAATGACACAGAGCTCTGAACGGGCAGAGACGGTACAACTCTCAGTCACCACTGTGCTTTTAGAACCAAACCTGGGGTCAGGAATAAGAAGCCGTTAAAAAATATGCATTTAAAAATTCAATGAAATTGAACAAAAGAAGCATCACATGTGCTACTGGAATCACATACCTAGGTTGATTTGCCTACAGAATAAGAACAGTAGCAGTGAGAATATAAAGTAATCAGTAGGCAGCAGATACTGAACGAGTTCTGTGTGCAGGCCCCGTGCCGATGTGTTTCCACGGACAGTCTCCCTGTTACTCCCAGCAGCCCTCTGTGACAGATCCCGTCATTGGCTGCATGGTTCTATGGGGAAACTGAGGCTGCATGAGGTTAAACAGGCCCCAAAGAGCAGCCGTACAACCCGAGTTTACTGTCTGCGTGACTCTCCAGTCCACCGCAGCCTGCTGACTCTTGTGCGTGAGGTTTGGCCAGTTTTAGGTGATGATGGTCATCTCTAGGTGTCTTTGTGAAGTTTCTCTGACATGGCCACCTCTTCCTAAGTTGAAGAATATTCAGTGTAATTTCACTCGTTGTGGTAGTAGTGGTGGTGGTTTAGTTTCCAGTTCTTGTCTGACTCTTTTGTGACCCTGTGGACTGTAGCCCACCAAGCCCCTCTGTCCATGGGCTTTCCAAGGCAGGAATACTAGAGTGGGCTACATGCCCTCCACGAGAAGATCTTCCCAACCCAGGGGTCAAAGCCACATCTTCGGCTCCTGCATTGGCAGCTGGGTTCTTTACCACTAGCAGCACCTGGGAAGCACATACATGGTGTACACGTGTTTGTCTGTGTGTGTGTGTGTGTGTGTGTGTGTGTGTGTGTGTGAGTCACGCAGACATGTCCAGCTCTGCAGTTCCATGGACTGTAGCCCACCAAGGCTGTCTGTCATGGCTTTCCAGGCAAGAACACTAGAGTGGATAGCCATGCCCTTCTCCAGGGATCTTCCTGGCCCCGGGGTTAAATCCAGGTCTCCTGCTTTGTAGGAAGACTCTTTATCATCTCAGCCACCAGGGTAGCCCATATATATGTATGTATGTGTACATATGTGTGTGTGTGTGTGTGTGTATAAACAGAGAGTACACCAAGCAATACATGTACTTCAAAAATAAAAATTAGGGATGTTTCCTTTGCCAGGACCTAGTTACAGTTATAAAAGGAGAAGCTTTTTAATGCTCTCATTAATATATCTGAATTTATGAAACTAACCATTATTAACTCTTCCACTACAAATACAGTAGCGGTCAAATAGCCACCCTGTATTTTCAGCTGACTGTCACTGAACGATGATGTAATGGCCTGTTAGAGACTGTTAACTTTTGTCTGCCTGCTTATCAGTCTGTCTGCCTACCTTGCTTTTGATGAGAAAATACGCTAACTCCTTTCTATACATCATACGTGAGTGGTTACCTTGGAGAGACAGATCCTGTGCAGTCTCCTTTAATTATTCATACCGAACATGTGTAAGGGCTTCCCACGTGACTCCAGTGGGAAAGAACGTGCCTGCCAACGTGGGAGATGTCGGAGAGGAAGGTTCCGTCCCTGGGTCAGAAAGACCCGCTGAGGGAGGGCATGGCAACCCGCTCCTCTATTCTTGCCTGGAGATTCCCATGGACAGAGGAGCCTGGGGGTTATCATTCATGGGGTCAAAGAGCTGGATACAACTGAACTGACGTAGCATGCATGTACACAACACATAAACTTTTTGCCTAAGGAACATGTTTTATAAGACTTTGAGTCTATTAAAAATTATCTTTGCCATTGGAACTGTGGTACAAAGTTCCTAAAGACCTCCTGGATGGAAAGGAATTCATACGTAAGTGATGCTTCCCCCAGCCATGTTGGCCAGAGTGGTTTTGACCAAGCTCCAGTGATGGAGGAAGATGCTGCTATTGCTCAGATAAACTTGTCATGAGGAATGGCAGACGTGCTTTGGGTAGACTGAATAGTGATCCGTCAGTGATGTCCGTGTTCTAAACTACTGGTGAATTTTACCTTATTTGACAAAAAGGACTTCACAGAGATAATTAAGAATCCTGAGATGAGATTATCCTGGATTTTGCATGTAGGACAAATGGAGCTTTGTAAGAGAGAAGCAGTAATGTTCAAATTAAGAAAAAAAAGGAGAGGGAGGGAGGAGATGAAATGATGGAAGGAGAGATGGGAGCTACACGGCCAAAAAAATGCAAGCAGCATCAGATACTGGAACCCAGTGTAGGTTAAATTTATGTAAATTATACCAAGTCCTAGTAACTGCCAAGGCAGGAGACATAAGAAACGTGGGTTCAATCCCTGGGTCAGGACGATCCCCTGGAGGAGGGCATGGCAAACCTCTCCAGTGTTCTTGCCTGGAGAATCCCATGGACAGAGGAGCCTGGTGGGCTACAGTCCATGGGGTCGCACAGAGTCAGGCATGACTGAAGTGTCGCAGCACACACCCACAGTTTGTGTGCAGTTTCTGGCTGTTGTGAGTAAAGCTTGTGTGGACGTTTATATTCAGGTTTTGTGTGAACATGGTTTTTTATTTCTCTGGGGTAAACGCCAGAGGTGCACTTGCTAGTTCGTATGGTAGCTGCATCTTTTGTGTTTTTAAGCAACCACTTGACTGTTTTCCCGAGAAGCTGTACCATTGTGTGTCCATCAGCAGTAAATGAGTGATCAAATCTTTTTCATTATTTCTTGGTTACTATTTTCGTTGAGCTTCCCAGGTTGCTCAGATAGTAACTAATCTGCCTGCAATGTAGGAGGCCTGGGTTTGATCTGTGGGTTGGGGGGATCCCGCTGGAGAAGGAAATGGCAACCCACTCCAGTGTTCTTGCCTGGAGAATTCCGTGGACAATGAACCCTGGTGGGCTACAGTCCATGGGGTTGAAAAGAATTGGACACAATTGAGCAGCTAATGCGTATTTTTATTTTAGTCATTCTTATAGAAATGTTCTGATACCTCATGGTGGTTTCAGCTTGCATTTCTCTGACAGGTAATGTATTGAACGTCTTTTAAAGTGTTTGCTATCTGTATAGCATCCAGAGTGAGCTGCTTTTTTGGTATCTTTTCCTTATATTCTTTTTGGACCTTTGAGTGGTTTCTTTCTTTCTTTCTTTTTTTTTTTTTACTATTTTGTTTTGCAAGCTCTTTTTATATATCCACTGCAATTGTTTTCCCCCTATAGGGAAATATTTTTTTTCTCTTTTATTGCTTTGAAGATTGTTTTTTTTTTTTTCTTTGAAGTTTTTCAAATTTTAGCTATGAATGTTTTCATATGAAGTTTTTTTCATGTTTCCTGTCTGGGTTTTGTTCAGTTTCTTGAATCTCTAGGTTAATGTCTTTTGCCAAACTTGGGGAATTTTCAGAATAAAGATGCTTATTTCTTTAAGTCCTTTTTCAGCCCTACCCTTTTTCTCTTCTTCTCTAACTCCTGTCTCACAAATTTAATGTCTTTTGTATAGACCCAGCAGTCCCTGGTGCTCTATTTTTTTTTGTTTTTTTCCAGCATATGTTCTCTCTTTTGTTCAGGCTTGGTCATTTCTATTGTTCTGTCTATTGAGTTTCTTAGAGTGGTTAATGTATTTTTCCATTTAAAAATTTCCATTGGGTTTTCTTTATATCTTCTATTTCTTTTCTAGAACTTTCTATTTTTTATTTGTTTCACTCATGTTTGTAATTGCCTTTGAAGCGTTTTTATGATGGCTACTTTAAAATATTGTTCAGAAAATTTAATTCAAGCATCATTATCATTTTGGTGTTGGCGTCTATTGATTATTATTATTTTTTCATTCAGCTTGGGCTCTTCCTGGCTCTTGGTATGATGAGGGATTTTTAATGGAAAGCTGGACATTTTGTGTATTATTTTTTAAGACCCTGAATCTTAAACTGCCTGTTTTATCTGGAACTCCTAACCCTGTTCTCCCAGAGGAAAGGAGTGGTGACCTTGCTGCCATGTGGGGAGAAATCCAGGTTGCTCCCAGCGGAGTTGGAAGTCCACACTCTCCGCATGGTCTCCACTGACACCGCAGAGTGGGACCCTGCCACATGCTGGGCCTTCTCTGACACCATCCCAGCGGGGAGGTTAGGGCGACTTACTCCAGCATGCCCAAGGTAGAAAACCCGCCTCCACAGTCAGCGTTTGCTGCTAGGGGTAGCAGTGAGGCCCTCATTTCTTCTGTGCTGTTTGGAGAGAGTAAAGCTCTTGTTATCTGAAAGCTTCCGGTCTCTCTAGGCTGCCCTTATTGTTGCCTTTGGATGGAGAGATCTGGCTTCTGTGCCTGTGGAATTTCTAGGTTGCTGGCCCTTCAACTCCACGCCTGGGAAATAAGAGGCAGAGAGAAAAGCCAGAGAACTTATGACCATGTGGTTCCTCGGGTTCCAGTGTTCACAGCTGGTCTGCTTTCCTCTCTCCACCTTTCAGAATCTCCTTATGTTTGTTTTATAAATAGCATTTTGGGTTTGTACGGAAAGATACATCTATACCATCATTGTGGACATTCTGGAAGTAGCAATTCCAGGCCGTTTTGCAATGTAATACTGGAAGTGACATTCTATCACCTTGCTCTGTTCTGTTACTCAGAAGAAAGTCACAGTTAAACAGCTCACATTGAAGGCGTTATTTTGCACAGTTACACAAGGGCATGAAGTTGAGGATGTGAAGGTTACTAAATGCAACTACAGGTTCATACGTGTTCACCTGAGCAGATACTGCCCATCAGTTTTGCTAAAGTTTGTGCTAACTTACATTTCTCATTGGCAGTATGGAAGAGTTTCAATTGATTCATATTGTTGCCATTACTTGACTTTTAAAAATCTTTTGAAGAGTATAGCTATGTTGACAAATAAGTTGATTCTCATTATTATTTTAATTTGCATTTCGCTGATGTGTTATAAAGTTTAACACCTCTTTATGTTTATTGCCCATTTATCTTTTTCCTCTTTTGTGAACTTCCTATTTAAGACTTTTGCTTATATTTTGGTAGACTGTTTGCATATTCATGTGTAACCGAAAGTGAGATCTTACTGCTCAGCTCACAAAATGCCAATGAAGAGGCCAGGTTGGTGGAAATGCAAGTTTGCTTTGCTTTGGATGCCCGCAGCTGGGGCAGGGTGGGCAGATGCCCATCCACAGGCCGACTCCCCTCACTGATGACCAGTGGGTGGGACCTTTCATAGGCTGGGAAAGGGGGCTGCATTCAGAAACAGAACAGTCGGCTCTGACAGTCATCTTGAAATGGGTCACTGATAGTCTGACCAGCATCATCGTGATTGTTTTAAGTACAGTTAGTCTTTGGTTCCAGTCTAAGATTGCTCAATTTCTTTGAGGCCAGCTCTCAGAATTGTGGCAGCTTATGTCATGACTACAGTCTGATCTCTGTGTAATTAATGTCTTCCATCTGGTGGGGGTTTTGGTATCAATACGATAGCCGACAGGATATGGCTCAGAATGTTATCTCTAGCTCTCAGTTCAGTTCAGTTCAGTGACTCAGTTGTGTCCTACTTTTTGCGACCCCATGGCCTGCAGCACGCCAGGCTTCCCTGTCCATCACCAACTCCCAGAGCTTACTCAAACTCATGTCCATTGAGTCATGGTGATGCCATTCAACCTCTGTCTCATCCTCTGTCATCCACTTCTCCCCCTGCCTTCAATCTTTCCTAGCATCAGGGTCTTTTCTAATGAGTCAGTTCTTCACATCAGGTGGCCAGAGTATTGGAGTTTCAGCTTCAGTCTTTCCAATGAATATTCAGGATTGATTTCCTTTAGGATTGACTGGTTTGATCTCCTTGCTGTCCAAGGGACTCTCAAGAGTCTTCTCCAGCACCACAGTTCAAAAGCATCAGTTCTTCAGTGCTAAGCTTTCTTTATGGTCCAACTCTCATATCCATACATGAGTACTGGAAAAATCATAGCTCTGACTAGACAGACCTTTGTCAGCAAAGTAATGTCTCTGCTTTTTAATATGCTCTCTAGGTTGGTCATAACTTTTCTTCCAAGGAGCAAGCGTCTTTTAATTTTATGGCTGCAGTCACCATCTACAGTGATTTTGGAGCCCAAGAAAATAAAGTCTGACACTGTTTCCTTTGTCTTCCCATCTATTTCCCATGAGGTGACGGGACCAGATGCCATGATCTTAGTTTTTTGAATGTTGAGTTTTAAGCTAGCTTTTTCACTTTCCTCTTTCACTTTCATCAACAGGCTCTTTAGTTCCTCTTCACTTTCGGCCTTAAGGGTAGTGTCATCTGCGTTTCTGACACTATTGGTATTTCTCCCAACAATCTTGATTCCAGCTTGTGCTTCATCCAGCCTGGCATTTCACATTATGTAATCTGCATATAAGTTGAATAAGCAGGGTGACAGTATACAGCTTTGATGTACTCCTTCCCCAGTTTGGAACCAATCTGCTGTTCCATGTTTGGTTCTAACTGTTGCTTCTTGACCTGTATTCAGGTTTCTAACGAGGCAGGTAAGGCGGTTTGATATTCCTGTCTCTTTAAGAATTGTGTTTGTTGTGATCCACAGTCAAAGGCTTTGGTGTAGTCAATAAAGGAGAAGTAGATATTTTTCTGGAATTCTCTTGCTTTTTCTATGATCCAATGGTTGTTGGCAATTTGATCTATGGTTCTGCCTTTTCTAAATCCAGCTTGAACATCTGGAAGTTCACAGTTCATGTCCTGTTGAAGCCTGGCTTGGAGAATTTTGAACATTACTTTGCTAGTGTGTGAGATGAATGCAGTTGTGTGGTAGTTTGAACATTCTTTGGCATTGCCCTTCTTTGGAATTGGAATGAAAACTGACCTTTTCCCGTCCTGTGGTCACTGCTGAGTTTTCTAAATTTGCTGGCTCTCAAGAAGCTCTCAAAGAGCTCTACAACTCTGAAGAAGGAACTAAAGATCCTTGACTATTCTTAATGACTGGGTTTTCCTCGTGGCTCAGTGGTAAAAGATCCACGTGCCGATGTAGGAGATGTGGGTTCGATCCCTGGGTTTGAAAGAGACCCTGGAGAAGGAAAGGGCAGCCCACTCCAGTGTTCTTGCCTGGGAAATCTGGTGCCTGGTGGGCTATAGTCCACGGGGTCACAAAAGAGTTGAGCACAACTTGGTGACTAAACAGCAACAATGGTTAATGACTGCATTACTATTTAGCTTTGCTGGGTTGTTTCCCTTCATTTCTGTACCCACACAATAACTCCTAAAATGATTTTTTGTAGTTTTCCAACCTGGGTAAATATAGCTCATTCTTTAAAATCAATAGTTTGCATTTCTTCTCCGGGAAACCTTCACTTATTCTTCAGCTGGCATAAGCACCACATGTACTAACGTGTCACCCATTCTTTAATTGTTTGTTCATGTCTATAACTTGAGCTCCTTGAAGGCAAGCCTGCATTTTATTTAGTTCTGTGTTCTGCACTCAGCATGGTGCTGGACACAAAGTGAGATATCAGAGTGTTTAGGGAAAGACTGATGGATTAATTCATGGGTTCTTAACTGGTGGAAATTTTTACCTCGCACGGGACATTTGGCAACATGTGAAGGCCTTTTGGTTGTCAGAATTGGCATGTAGTAGGTAGAGGACAGTGATGTTGCTATAATGTGAAGGAAAAGTCACCGAAACAAAATATTGATAGTGTGGAGGCTGAGAAACCTTGGGCTAACCAAATGAATGCTGAATGAATGAATTTTTCCTTTACTTCAATAATAAATCTGATGGGTTTTTTTTTATGCCACAGGAAAAATGGGAAATGTAACTTTAATACACAGAATCCAAGAATGTCATTTGTCATTTGTCTCACTCTTTTTGTTCCTAAACTTTTCATTTTAAGAAAAAAAAAAAATAAAACCTCAGAGTAATTCTATAATTTAGGAATTTTGCAATATTCAGCATCATGAATGTCTTCATGTCATTTAAAGTAACTTGAAGCATAAAAGGGCTTCCCTGGTGGCTCAGATGGTAAAGAGCCTGCAATGTGGGAGACCTGGGTTCAATCCCTGGGTTGGGAAGATCCCCTGGAAGAGGCATGGCAGCCCACTCCAGTGTTCTTTCCTGGAGAATCCCAGGGACGGAGGAGCCCGGTGGGCTACAGTCCATGGGGTCCCAGAGTCAGACACGATGGAGTGACTCAGCACGGCACAGAAGCACAAAGACAGTGGCAGTGTTTGCAGAAATCTTTTTTTAACCACATCACCTCATGTGTTAGAACTGAGGAAGTCAATATTTGTTGAACACACCATTATACCTTATTTTAATAGATTTCACAAGTAATGCTGCCTATATTTGGAGAAGGCACTGGCGACCTACTCCAGTACTCTTGCCTGGAGAATCCCATGGACGGAGGAGCCTGGTGGGCTGCGGTCCATGGGGTCGCAAAGAGTCGGACACGACTGAGCGACTTCACTCTCACTTTTCACTTTCATGCGCTGGAGAAGGAAATGGCAACCCACTCCAGTGTTCTTGCCTGGAGAGTCCCGGGGGCGGGGGAGCCTGGTGGGCTGCCGTCTATGGGGTCGCACAGAGTCGGACACGACTGAAGCGACTTAGCAGCAGCAGCTGCCTATATTCATTTTCTACAGCCTGGTACAAAACTGAACTCTAACCAGTTACTCGTGAAAACAAACGTGTCCCGCACACAGACCTTGTATCAAGGCTGTTGTGCTGGCCGTGTAGTCCTAGAGAGCCTCTGCAGTTTGGCTGGTGTCCGCTTCTTTGCGCTCACTTAGTAGATTGTTGTTGTTCAGTCACTGAGTTGTGTCCCACGTTCTGCGACCCCGTGGACTCAGCCCTCCAGGCTTTTTATTATTGCCAATTGTTCTTCTGGTGGTTTCAGTATCTCATGTCAGCTTGTTGACTTGAGATAAATAGATATTTCTTCAGCAAACATGCATTTATTTGAAACCAGCAGAGCATGTGATTTTAGGGTCTGGGACCATGAAGAAGCATGTACAAGGTCCCCCTAGCAAGGGAAGGAGAAGGCCTCTGTAGAGAAGGCCTCCTCCTCTGAAGGAGCTGGAGGGCCCAGTGAGCAGAGTCCAGGCTCCTCATTGGCTGCGTCTTTGCCGGAAGGAGGCAGAGCGCCTCTCTCTTCCTGCTGGGCTCTGCTGTCTTTTCTGGCGCTGGTCTTCTGGTCTCTAACTCTGTTTAACTGAGGTTTCTGCTTATAACTTTTTAACAGAAGGCAAAAGGAAAGTCTTGAATTAGTGAAAAAGCAATGCCTCCTGTCAAAATTTTCTGGTTAAAATTGCAAATACAGAAAGAAATTCTGACACAAAGTACATCTAATGTAGTTAAAATTAGCTACCAAATTCAGGTTGTATTATGGAATAAATTAGAGTTCAGGCTTGCCTATGTTCATGTTGTTATTAATTACCTACTAGTATTTCCACAACTGTTTGTGTTTTAGAACTAATTGAATTTTTTAAAAAGCATTCTTGGAATACAAATCAGTTTCTGTTCAAAGAACTTGAAAAAAGAACAAAACCTAAAAACTGAAGAGATTTTATTTAGAGATGGTCATAAAAGAAATACATTCCGATTTTTTAATCAAGAGGAAAAATCATGTGAATGTGCTAGGATAGCAACCGTGTGTGTGTGTGTTTGTATTTTCTGAACTGATAGAAAAAACAAAAGGAAGGCTGGAAGGCAGGATGGATGAATATAAATAAAATACATATGTGTATATATAAATAAATATTCCAGAGAACACACACATCCTATAAGCATGTACTCATAAGTAATTTATTCTCTTGATCATTACGCTAATACATGCTTATTGTCAAAAATTTAAAAACACAGAAGAACTGAATACAAAATAGCAAATAGAACATGATAGGAATCTAACTACTGAGCAAAACCATAGTTGGCCATGTTATATTTCCTTAGTATTTCTTCTGTGCAACTATTTCTGCAATAAAATGTATACATGCATTTGTATATTTATTTTATATCATATGAGATATTCTCTACATACAATTTATTACGCTGCCTTTTTCACATAGTATATTATGAATAATTCATTCATTAAATTTTCTTTTAATATCATTTTTAATTTATATCTAATGTTAAGGACTATGAGCCTGTTACATTACAATAGCTTCAATGGAAATTTAGCAGGTTTCTTTTTTCACTTTTTATCATTGCAATCAGCAATTACAACTGTACATAAGTTTTCTTTACAGATAAATTTATTTTGAAATTGAGGTCATACTACATTTTATTATCCTGATTTTTATGTGAATTCGTTATATGCGTTATAACAAGTCATAAAACAATTTAACAATTAATGACTGCATAATATTTCATGACATGATGCAAACTTTACACTAATTTTTTTCTGTGTATTTGAAAATTTATAGTGTTTCCAACTTATAGATAAGTTAAATGTGGATAATGTTATAGGTGAATCTTTGTATATATCTTTGATTATTGTCTTAGGACAGAGTTTAACAGTATGTGTCATTGTCCAAAGGTACAATCATGAATAGCACTCTGTATATGTAGGATAATTTCCCACTAACTGGCATTTTTTTTCAATGTTCAACATCAACAATTAAAACACTTATATGTATTATTGCAAATGCTGCATTTAATTCTAATAATAAATTGAAAGATAGAAAATATAATGTGTTTACATTCATTTCTTTGATTACAAAGAAGATTTGACTTGTTTTCAACTTTAAAAAACTTTTTATTGTTGTTGTTTTCTGTTGTCATTGGTCTAACCATGTCTTAAACTTCTTTTATCAGTGGAGAACTTATTCTTAAATATTTCTGAATTTCTTGGATATTATTTGTTTCCTTTAAAATATTGATATTAATAGTTTTCTTTGCAAAGTGATCAGGACATAATTTATTTATCAGATTTTACATTTTCCCTTTCTTTACTCACCTATGGGCAATAAAGACTTTTATTCAGACTCTTTTGTAAACAAAGTGATTGGATTACCCTTGATTCAATTCACTGTCTGCTGTGTAAAGTTACAAAACATTTCAAAGAAATGTGGGGCATTAAAATTTCTGCTGCAGTAGCTGAGCAGCAAATGAGCAGAGTAGCATCTGGAGTGAGTTACAGTGTTCCTGCTTCAGAGCCGTACCCTACCTTCTGAACAGAAATTTCAAATAGTAGGCTATCTGAGAAACAGCTAGAGAAACAGCGTTCAAAAAGTAGTGTGGAATTTCTTTATCTCTACAATCATGGTGCTGTGTCCCCTTTGGAAATAATTGTCAACATCTGCCAGAGGTACATCTAGATCTGTTATGCTAGAGTGTTTTCACCAAATTCCATCAACTATTTAATGTTTGAAGTGGTACAAATGGGTGCCTCTAATACAAGAGTTCAAAATTCCAGACACCATAGATGATGCAGAGGAAAATTAAAAGCCCTCAAACTGTTGCATAATGCAGTGCTTCTCCAAGATTCACTTAAGTCCACACTAGTCTGTGAAATGTTTCTCACCAGCTTAAGATGAGAAAAGGCTAGAAATTGAGAATCAGCCTTTACACACTTTTTAGCTATTTGACTACCATACGGTATTACTGTGACTGTCAAATGTAAAGTTTAGGCTGTAATTATCGTATAATTTTATCTGAAAATTAAACTATGAACCAAAACATTCTATTTTTTTCTATTATAATAATTCTGTATGCAGTCGCTCAGTCATGTCTGACTCTCTGTGACCCACTGGACTGTAGCCTGCCAGGCTCCTCTGTCCATGGAATTTTCCAGACAAGGATACTAGAGTGGGTTGTCATTTCCTTCTCCAAGGAGTCGTCCCAATTCCGGGATCAAGCCTGCATCTCTTGCATCGCCTGCATTGGCTGGCCCACTATGACTATTATGTATGCTGTATCTCATGATAATTGTGTATGAGATGGTTGGAATGACATCACCCACTCAACGGACATGAGTTTGAGCAAACTCTGGGAGACAGTGAAGGACAGGGAAGCCTGGACTGCAGTTCATGGCATCACAAAGACTTGGACACAATTCAGTGACTGAACAGCAACAACAAGATGCTGTATCTTATTAACTGTTCATCATACTTCACAAAGTAAGCTCCTATCAAATTACTCTCTGACTGTTCACTGTAAGCTCTGCGTCCCCATTGCCCATTAGCTTACTTTAAGTGCAGACCGTTCCCTGATGCAGACCCCTCACACACACAGGTGGCCTGCCCTCAGCACTCCTTCAGCACTTCCTGGAAGGCCAGGGTGGCGGATGGCTGCGTCTGCTCTCCCGTGGCTCCGTGGAAGGTGTGTCGTCAGAGCGGGGCGGGTGGGCGCAGGGGCAGGGGTGGCAGGCCCTGCCCGGGGTCCCCCTTGCTGCCCCCTGGGTGTCTGAGCCGACAGGAGGCACAGAGGAGGTGCCTCATCCGGGCCGGCCAGGCTGCTTCAGAGACAAGGGTGCTTCAAGGTCAGCTGCAAGCTGTTTCGTCTCTCAGCTCCGTAAGTTAAATAAACTGGTGAAAGTCTCTCCAGAACTCTGGTGATAGGTTGACTGTCTGTCACAGTTTTTGGTATCATCATTTTCTATGGTTGCAAATGTTTTTGTGAGAGGAAATTGAGAAAACCTGAGTGATAGACTGCTGGCCAAAGACAGAAGCCATAAAGCTGCTCCTTGCCTTTCAAATGTTACATGGTTGTTTTTTGTGTTTTTGTTTTTTTTTTAAGAGATTTCATTTTTGGTGCAGTGAATTATCCTGATTTTTTCCTTGTGATTGTTTATGTTTTTAATGAAGATTAGACTAATGTTGTCTTAGAGTTTCTAGAGTATCAAGATTACACTTATTTTAATATTTAATATATATACATGTTTCAAATGTCCGCTTTTGTCTTTGGTTAAGAACTGACATTAAACTCTGAGTCTTTTTTCCAAAATTTATTTAACATCTCTGCAATATATGGAATAAGCATTAACTTCCAACTAATCTGTGAGGTTAATTTATTGTTCCTCAAATTCTTGGTCTGTTTCTGAGCTTAAGCACTGATGAACTGTTCACATCTCCTTTATAGACACAGTTTGTTACTATACTTTGTGATACATGTTGTTAACACAGAAAAGTTTGCCTGACAGTAATATCATTCTTTTTCACAACTTCCTTGAATATTGCTCATTTACTCTAACAAACTTACGAGTTACCTCAACAAGTTAAAAAAGAATATTCCACTTATTTTTTATAAGAATATTCCACTCATTTTTAATTGAATCACATTAAATCCACACATTGCTTTCAAAAGAGTCATCATTTTTTACAACGTTTAATCTTTACATTCAGGATGATGATATAGTTTTTCCATTTATTCAAATTTTCTTTTATGACCTTCAGTAAAGTTTTATGATTTCTTCAAAGCAATATGGTAGGAAATTGTAGTAGTTATTCCTAAGAAATTGTTGTATTTTCTTGCTATTTTGCATAAAGTCCAAATATATTCTCCAAAAGATTATTGATTTAAGTATGTGATATACATGAAGATATGTTTATTTTTCCATTTACATGAATGATGAGTGAGAGGCCTAAATTGCCTTGAGAATATTGCGGTTGGAACAATTTGAAGAAGTTTCTGACTGTAGTGTTGATTATGGGCAGCACCCAAACAATAGAAGCCTCTGTCAATTCATTGAATGAAAATAGCTACCCTTGAATGCATCACAAAGAAAATGTCTCATTAGGATACATTGTTATTTAAAATATATTTCTAGTTAAACACTTTTGACTTCATTTAATTTTTGTGCAGACAGTGTCCAAAAGGGAATATATTTATACTTGTATTGTTGAACCTATGCATTATTAAAAAAAAAAACCAGATCAAGAATTTCATGGAATCAAAAAAAAAAATTTTTTTTCATGGAATCAGGGAAATGTAGAACATCACTGTTTAAGGATTCTGCATTGCAGTTTCTGAATTTATTTCAAGTTTCTTTCTTATGAGGTCATGTTAAGTAGTGGTGCAGTGGTAAAGAATTCGCCTGCTAATGCAGGAGACATGGGTTTGATCCCTGGGTTGGGCAGATCCCCTGGAGAAGGAAATGGCGACCCACTCCAGTATTCTTGCCTGGGAAGTCCCATGGACAGAGGAGCCTGGCGGGCTACAGTTCATTGAGGGGGGAGGGGGACAGGGGTAGTCTCAAAGAGTCGGACATGACTGAGAACGCACATGGCTGACTGTGAATAACTGGATCTCTGACCCTGGGGTTTATGATGCCAAAAAGGACCTTTGTAGACCAGGCTTTTCAATGTATTCTTTTTGTCTTGGACATCTCAATGCAGCAGCACTGTGTGTGGTTACCTATGAGAATTTTAATTATAGATGACTCTCAAGGAAATTATTATCAATTGTATCTGAGTATCTCAGTATTTCCTCTAAAATGCACCATAAGTTTTAGTATAAATGGATAGGTTCTGTAAATTCAGCTAACACTCGACAAGAGACTTGCAGCATCTTTAAAACTGCAGATCTTAATGAAAGCTTTGTCAGGACCCATGCAAAGTAAATTTGTTTCAAGTAGCAAAGAATTACATTTCCTTTTGTCTCTGTGTAGTCAGGCCATAAACAAAGGGGGAATTGACTTGGGAAGTTAATTACTCGATTCTGCATTTGAATAAAAATCCCAGCCATATTGGCCTGAATAAATACTTGTTTGGTAACTATTTTAGGATATTAGGCTAATTACAGGTAAAGTTAAAAATCAAAATTTCAAATAAGTTTTAAAATGAATTATTGCATCAAGAAACTGAATTCTTTGTTTTCAAAGCAGACACCAAATCTAAAATCTATACTATTTTACTATAAAAATACAAATGTTACTTTAGGGAAACCATCCTGAAGATGGAGAACTTCAGTGTTTTTAGATACTTTTCTTCTCCTCCTTCAAGAACAGGCCTAATTCATCTTGAAGAAGGGATGAGAGCGTAATCTACTCTTTTCTCATGTTCTCTGCATGCTAAGTCATTTCAAAGACTCTCTGACTCCTTGCGACCCTATGTACTGTAGCCTGCCCAGCTTCCGTGTCCATGGGATTCTCTAGGCAAGAATACTGGAGTGGGCTGCCACTTCCTCCTCCAGGTGATCTTCCTGACTCGGGGGTTGAACCTGTGTCTCTTAAGTCTCCTGCACTGACAGAGGGGTTCTCCACCACTAGTGACACCTGGGAAGCCCTGTTTTAGCTGCTCTTCTGCTGTGCTGCAGTCAGGAGGAAGAAAAGGAAGGTGGTGGAGTTTTCCTCCATCTCTTTGCTGGGTCAATTGTTGCAGTTTCTTGCCCTTGCAAGGACCAGTCCACTGTGTGGTCCACGCAGAAAGCAGTTCTTTCTGCTTAATCCATCTGTCATAGGGTGAATTGTCATGTATATTGAAGTCCTAAATGTTATTAACTCAGAATGTGAATGTACTTAAAAACAGGGTTCTTACTTTATTTTTTTATAGTGAATAGTTAAGTCACAGAGGTGCAGATTGAGATGCAGAATGTTTACGTGATCTCAAATGATTACACCACAAATTGCTTACTAATTACCAAAAGGGAATTGGGCGCTTGTAATCAAAAGTGCCATTAGTGGGACTTCTTGACATCACAACATTCTGTGTCTCTTGGCACAAGATGGTGAGAGATACAAGACATCACCTCAGTGGCTGATGCTGGAAATTAGGCATAGGGTCTTTAGAGAGGTAATCAAATCAAAATGAGATCATTAGGGTAGTCCCTAATCCAGAATGATAGGTAACCTTAAACAAACGAGCACAGAGACAGGCACAGAGGGGGAGAGACGTGAAGAGCCAGGGAAGATCTGTGTGCAGCGGAAGGTGGACTTACAGAGACACCTCTGCAAGTGAAGGGATGGACAATTTTGCCAGGATTTAGAAAAGGGCAATGAAACAGGTTCTTTCTCACAGCCTACAAAGGTACCGGCCCTTTGGCTACCTTGATTCTGGGCTTCTGGCCACCAGAACTGTGAGACAGTAAATTTCTGTTGTTTAAGCCACACACTTCACGTGGCAGCCCCTGAAAACGAACACACCTTCACCAGAAACTGATTCTCCTGCAGGAGGCTAGTGTGCTGGTACATGCGTGCTCAGTCATGTCTGACTCTTTACAGCCCCGTGGGCGCTAATCCACCAGGCTCCTCTGTCCATGGGATTTCCCAGGCAAGAGTTCCGGCGTGCATTCCCATTTCCTCCTCCAGGGCATCTTTACAGCCCTGGGATTGCATCTGTGTCTCTGGTGTCTCCTGCATCGGCAGGTGGATTTTGTACCGCTGTGCCATGCGGGGACCCCCTCTTGAAGGTTAGGTCTTTGGAAACCCCTGCAAAATGTCTCATCCTGTGTGTTCTGTGACATGAGCTTTCTGGGCGTGAGTTTGACTTCTTCCATCATTTCCTGATTCCCTCACAGGACAGTTCCTGACTTCAGGGATCTCTTGTCTCGGTGGTGGCCCTATTGGTAGGGTACCAAAAAGGAGGCTGAAGTCAATATACTTTCCCTCTGTCAGTGTTTACTCATCCCTTGGGAGATTTCTACATATAAGATATTGAGGATGTAGATCATTCTACTGGTAAACATATTTGTAAGCAGGAGATAAATTTCAATACTTCATTCTTGCAACATTCTTAATCTCTGAAAGTGCTTATTTTGAACCACCTCTCCACTGGAAGAGTCAGTGGTTTTTTCTTCCTCTTCAGAAACCCTCTACTTAAAAGGACTGCATCCTCAAAGAGGTATAAACACCTAGCATTCCTCAGCCATCTCGTATTGACTTGGGACTGGAGGGCGGAGCTTAGTGGCAGGGCCAGGTTTTCTGCATGAGTCACGGAGCCAACTGTGAAGTGCCTGACACCAGCCTCAGAAAGCTTTTTGAACTTAGATTTATGGGGACATCGCTCCAAATAGCCTCAATTTTGGCCACAACTCCAAAAGAACAGGAAAAATGCAACTCAGTGTTTTATATATGGATGGGGATCCTGTTATTAAACTTACACATTTTCTTTCCTTCATTCTGTGTCCTTCTCTCCCTTGAAAATACCTTCTTTTTTGACATTATCAACATACAAACTGTTGTCTTAAAAAAATTCTGGTGTTCCACATCCTTGTAAGCTTTATGAAGCTTCACGTGAAGCTTTCACGATCTCTCTTGGCGTTATTTACCTTTATATCTCCAGTGCCACGAAAGGCACTAGCTCAATAAATATCTGAATATTGACCAAGTAGCAAGCAAGGAGTGGCGGCTGCGAGGCGCAGGAGGGCTGAGGGGAGCTACTCCACGTTCAAGGTCAGGAGGGGCGGCCGTGAGGAGATACCCTTCCTCCAAGGTAAGGAGCAGCGGCTGCACTTTGCTGGAGCCGCCGTAAAGAGAAACCCCACATCCGAGGTAAGAGAAACCCAAGTAAGATGGTATATGTTGTGAGAGGGCATCAGAGGGCAGACACACTAAAACCATAATCACAGAAAACTAGCCAATCTGATCACAGGACCACAGCCTTGTCTAACTCAATGAAACTAAGCCATGCTGTGTGGGCCACCCAAGACGGTGGAGAGGTCTGACAGAATGTGGTCCACTGGAGAAGGGAATGGCAAACCACTTCAGTATTCTTGCCTTGAGGACCCCATGAACAGTATGAAAAGGCAAAATGATAGGATACTGAAAGAGGAACTCCCCAGGTCGGTAGGTGCCCAATATGCTACTGGAGATCAGAGGAGAAATAACTCCAGAAACAATGAAGGGATGGAGCCAAAGCAAAAACAACCCAGCTGTGGATGTGACTGGTGATGGAAGCAAGGTCCGCTGCTGTAAAGACCAATATTGCATAGGAACCTGGAATGTTAGGTCCATGAATCAAGGCAAGTTGGAAGTGGTCAAACAGGAGATGGCAAGAGTGAACATTGACATTCTAGGAATCAGCTAACTAAAATGGACTGGAATGGGTGAATTTAACTCAGATGACCATTATATCTACTACTGCGGGCAGGAATCCCTTGGAAGAAATGGAATAGCCATCATGGTCAACAAAAGAGTCCAAAATGCAGTACTTGGATGCAATCTCAAAAACGACAGAATGATCTCTGTTCATTTCCAAGGCAAAACCATTCAATATCACGGTAATCCAAGCCTATGCTCCAACCAGTAACGCTTAAGAAGCTGAAGTTGAATGGTTCTATGAAGACCTACAAGACCTTTTAGAACTAACACCCCCAAAAAATGTCCTTTTCATTACAGGGGACTGGAATGCAAAAGTAAGAATTCAAGAAATACCTGGAGAAACAGGCAAATTTGGCCTTGGAGTACAGAATGAAGCAGGGCAAAGGTTAATAGAGTTTTGCCAAGAGAATGCACTGGTCATAGTAACCACCCTCTTCCAACAACACAAGGGAAGACTCTACACATGGACATCACCAGGTGGTCAGCACTGAAATCAGACTGATTATATTCTTTGTAGCCAAAGATGGAGAAGCTCTGTACAGTCAGCAAAAACAAGACCAGGAGCTGACTGTGGCTCAGATCATGAATTCCTTATTGCCAAATTCAGACTTAAATTGAAGAAACTAGGGTAAACCACTAAACCATTCAGGTATGACCTAAATCAAATCCCTTATGAATATACAGTGGAAGTGAGGAATAGATTGAAGGGACTAGATCTGATAGACAGAGTGCCTGATGAACTATGGACGGAGGTTCGTGACATTGTATAGGAGACAGGGATAAAGACCATCCCCATGGAAAAGAAATGCAAAAAAGAAAAATGGCTGTCTGAAGAGGCTTTACAAAGAAGACTGTGAAAAGAAGAGAAGCAAAAAGTAAAGGAGAAAAGGAAAGATATTTCCATTTGAATGCAGATTCCCAAAGAATAGCAAGGAGAGATAAGAAAGCCTTCCTCAGTGATCAATGCAAAGAAATAGAGGAAAACAACAGAATGGGAAAGACTAGAGATCTCTTCAAGAAAATTAGAGATACCAAGGGAACATTTCATGCAAAGATGAGTTCGATAAAGGACAGAAATGGTATGGACCTAACAGAAGCAGAAGATATCAAGAAGAGGTGGCAAGAATACACAGAAGAACTGTACAAAAAAGATCTCCACGATCCAGATAATCATGATGATGTGATCACTCACCTAGAGCCAGACACCCTGGAATGCTAAATCAAGTGGGCCTTAGAAAGAGTTACTACGAACAAAGCTAGTGGAGGTGATGGAATTCCAGTTGACCTATTTCAAATCCTGAAAGATAATGTTATGAAAGTGCTGCACTCAATATGCCAGCAAATTTGGAAAACTCAGCAGTGGCCACAGGACTGCAAAAGGTCAGTTTTCATTCCAGTCCCAAAGAAAGGCAATGCCAAACGATGCTCAAACTACTACACAATTGAACTCATCTCACATGCTAGTAAAGTAATGCTCAAAATTCTCCAAGCCTGGCTTTAGCAATATGTGAACCGTGAACTTCCAGATGTTCAAGCTGGTTTTAGAAAAGGCAGAGGAACCAGAGATCAAATTAGCAACATCTGCTGCATCATTGAAAAAGCAAGAGGGTTCCAGAAAAACATCTATTTCTGCTTTATTGACTATGCCAAAGCCTTTGACTGTGTGGGTCACAATAAACTGTGGAAAATTCTGAAAGTGATGGGAATACCAGACCACCTGACCTGCCTCTTGAGAAACCTGTATGCAGGTCAGGAAGCAGCAGTTAGAACTGGACATGGAACAACAGACTGGTTCCAAATAGGAAAAGGAGTATGTCAAGGCTGTATATTGTCACCCTGCTTATTTGACTTATATGCAGAGTACATTATGAGATACGCTGGGCTGGAAGAAGCACAGGCTGGATTCAAGATTGCTGGGAGAAATATCATTAACTTTAGATATGCAGATGACAGCACCCTTATGGCAGAAAGTGAAGAGGAACTAAAAAGCCTCTTGATGAAAGTGAAACAAGAGAGTGAAAAAGTTGGCTTAAAGGTCTACATTCAGAAAACTAAGATCATGGCATCTGGTCCCATCAGTTAATGGGAAATAGATGGGGAAATAATAGTCTAACAGTGTCAGACTTTATTTTTCTGGGCTCCAAAATCACTGCAGATGGTGATTGCAGCCTTGAAATTAAAAGATACTCCTTGGAAGGAAAGTTATGACCAACATAGATAGCATATTAAAAAGGAGAGACATTACCTTGCCAACAAAGGTCCATCTTGTCAAGGCTATGGTTTTTCTAGTGGTCATGTATGGATGTGAGAGTTGGAGTATAAAGAAAGCTGAGCGCTGAAGTATTGATGCTTTTGAACTGTGGTGTTGGAGAAGACTCTTGAGAGTCCCTTGGACTGCCAGGAGATCCAACCAGTCCATCCTAAAGGAAATCAGTCCTGGGTGTTCATTGGAAGGACTGATGCTGAAGCTGAAACTCCAATCCTTTGGCCACCTCATGTGAAGAGTTGACTGATTGTAAAAGACCCTGATGCTGGGAGGGATTGGGGGCAGGAGGAGAAGGGGATGACAGAGGATGAGATGGCTGGATGGCACCACCGACTCCATGGGCATGAGTTTGGGTAAACTCCGGGAGTTGGTGATGGACAGGGAGGCCTGGTGTGCTGTGATTCACAGGGTCACAACAAGTCGGACACGACTGAGCGACTGAACTGAACTGAACTGAACTGAACAAGCAAGTAGGTTAATAGATGGTGAAGGAGATACATCTAATTATTTTCCCTCACCAGAACACACAATGTAATAAAACAGAAAAGTAAATAATTGTAGTCAGCTATATAACTAGATTATATTTTTAGATATTAAATTAGGACATAATTTTTAATCCATATAATCCTTGTTATCCCAAAACTTCAGTTCAGTTCAGTCACTCACTGTCCAACTCTGTGACCCCATGGACTGCAGCACGCCAGGCCGCCCCGTCCGTCACCAACTCCTGGAGCTTGCTCAAGCTCATGTCCATTGAGTCAGTGATGCCATCCAACCGTCTCATCCTCTGTTGTCCCTTCTCCTCCTGCCTTCAGTCTTTCCCAGCATCAGGGTCTTTTCAAGTGAGTTAGTTCTTTGTATCAGGTGGCCACAGTATGGGAGTTTCAGCTTCAACATCAGTCCTTCCAATGAATATTCAGGACTGATTTCCTTTAGGATGGATTGGTTGCATCTCCTTACAGTCCAAGGGACTCTCAAGAGTCCTCTCTAGCACCTTGGTTCAAAAGCATCAAATTTTGGCACTCAGTTATCTTTATAGTCTAAATCTTACAACCATACATGACTACTGGAAAAACCAAAGCTTTGACTAGACAGACCTTTGTTGGCAAAGTAATGTCTCTGCTTTTAAATATGCTGTCTAGGTTGGTCATAACTTTCCTTCCAAAGTGCAAGTTTCTTTTAATTTCATGGCTATAATCACCATCTGCAGTAATTTTGGAGCCCAAAAATTAGTCTGTCACTGTTTCCATTTGGAATTCACTGTATCCCAAAGCTTATTCCCACTGAAATAATAGCACTAGTCCTTTCAGCCTAAAATTAAAAAGAAAAAAATGGGTATAATTCCTCAACCCTGTTCATCAAAATTTTATCATTGTGAACACTATCACATAGCACACAGTACATTTGAAAATAAGAATATGCAGCTCAGTGAATTGCTGAAAGATAGATACTCTTATAGCTACACCCATGTCATGAAATGGGAAAAATGTTATTATTTTTTTCAATTATATAACTGCTTAAAGGAATTTTAATGTATGATTTTTTAGTAATGTATTTTCTATCGGGTGTATCCCATTATGGATATGTAGTTTTGCTCAGTTTTACAGTTAGCTGAAGAAGGAACAGTCTAGGGTCACGGGAAGATGAGGAGGAAATCTCAGAAAAAAAAGAAAAAGAGAAATCCAGAGGAGAGAACAGACCTCAAATTCTGTACAAATTTCCCCCAAATCTCTGGCTAACCCTTGAAACATACATGCATAAGAGGAATACATAAAGGTCAATGAGTTAAGTGAAATTTAAGCTTCTTCCTCAAGAGACAGTTTGCAATTTCACTTCTACTAGTTTAATTCTCTGTTAAGACAAAATCACCATCAAGAAAAATAGCAAATTCTAGAATCTGACAGTGTGCTGTATGCAGTTCAAAATTGCTTGACATACAGAGTAATGGGGAAATAAAGAAAAAATATTCTACTGAGATCAACCTTAAACTGACCTAGACATGGCTTTTTTGGAAAGGAAAATTAAAGCTATTATAGCTTTGTTTAATAGAAGAAAGTAAAATATATTTGTGACAAATGAAAAAATAGGAAATATTAGCAGAGAAACAATGCTATAAAAACAACCATGTGGAAATTCTTAAACTGAAAAATACAGTATCTGATATGAAAAATTAATTGTATTGGCTTAACAGTAGGATGGTGATGAAAAGGGGAAGAAATATTGAACTTGAAATAGCACTCCATAAATATGGATTTGAAAATAGTGAAAATTTGCCACATACTCAATAGGACTTAATCTTGCTGTAAATTTTTATTTTTATTTTAGCTATTCTTATAGGTATATGTAAATATCTTAATGTCGCTTTAATTTATGGTTCCCTAATGGCTAATGATGTTGGAAAGAAACTTGCCGGTGCTTACCTGCCATCCATGTATTCTCCTTAATGAAGCAGCTGTTCCAGTCTTCTGCCCATTTTCTAACTGGATTGTTGGCTCCCTTACTTTTTATCTCCACAGATTTTTGTACTATTCTTATTTTTATTAATATTTATCATTTTTAAGTTCATTTAATTATTTTTTTAAAATTAATTTATTTATTTTAATTGGAGGCCAATTACTTTATAATATTGTAGAGTTTGTGTTCTGAATACAAGTCCTTTGTTGTATTTCTTATCATCCCAAGTAGGAAAGCTGGCTTGAATTAGTGAATATACAATTGATGGAAGCAAAAGTTGCCTCTGTCTCTTTAAGGACTGTCTTGCTTGTGGAATTTCTAGGTTGATAGTTATTTTCTTCAGTACTGTATCTTTAAAGGTATTATGCCAAATTGTATAAAGCTTTAAATTATAATTTTTAACTGCAGGAAACCAATATCTTGCAAACTTCAAGAAACCAATGATATTGGTTTCTGCAGGCCAGTTCAGTTGATCAGTCATGTCTGACTCTTTGCGACCCCATGGACTGTAGAATGCCAGGCTTCCCTGTCCATCACCAACTCATGGAGTTTTTCAAACTCATGTCCATCGAGTCTGTGATGCCATCCAACCATCTCATCCTCTGTCGTTCCCGTCTCCTCCCACTTTCAGTCTTTCCCAGCATCAGGGTCTTTCTAATGAGTCAGTTCTTCGCATCAGGTGGCCAAAGTATTGGAGGTTCAGCTTCAACATCAGTCCTTCCAATGAATATTCAGGACTGATTTCCTTTAGGATACACTGGTTGAATCTCCTTGCAGTCCAAAGAACTTTAAAGAGTCTTCTTCAGCACCACACTTCAAATGCATCAATCCTTCAATGCTCATCTTTCTTTATAGTCCAACTCTCACATCTATACATGACTACTGGAAAAACCATGGCTTTGACTAGATGGACCTTTGTCAGCAAAGAAATGTCTCCGCTTTTTAATATATTATCTAGGTTGGCCATAGCTTTGCATCAAAGGAGCAATCATATTTTAATTTCATGGCTGCAGTCACCATCTGCAGTGATTTTGGAGTCAAGAAAATAGTCTCTCACTGCTTCCATTGCTTCCCCATCTACTTGCATGAAGTGATGGTACCGGATGCCATGATCTTTATTTTTTGAATGTTGAGTTTTAAGCCAGCTTTTTCAGTCTCCTCTTTTACTTTTCTCAAGAGACCCTTTAGTTCCTCTTTGCTTTCTGCCATAAGGGTGGTGTTATCTGCTTATCCGAGGTTATTTATATTTCTCCTGGAAATCTTGATTCCAGCTTGTGCTTCATCCAGCCCAGCATTTCTCACGATGTTCTCTGCATGTAAATTAAATAAACTTGGTGACAATATACAGCCTTGACGTATTCCTTTCCCAATTTGGAACCAACCTGTTGTTCCATGTCCGGTTCTAACTGTTGCTTCTTGACCTGCATACAGATTTCTCAGGAGGCATGTAATGTGGTCTGGTATTTCCATCTCTTAAAGAATTTTCTACAGTTTGTTGTGATCCACACAGTCAAAGACTTTGGTGTAGTCAGCAGAGGAAAAGTAGATTTTTTCTGGAACTCTCTTGATTTTTCTAGGATACAGCAGATGTTGGCAACTTGATCTCTGGTTTCTCTGCTTTTCTAAATCAAGCTTGTACATCAGGAAGTTCTTGAAGCTGTTGAAGCCTAACTTGGAGAATTTTGAGCATTACTTTGCTAGTGTGTGAGATGAGTACAATTGTGTGGTAGTTTGAACATTCTTTGGCATTGCCTTTCTTTGGGATTAGAATGAAAACTGACCTTTTCCAGTTCTGTGGCCACTGCTGAGTTTTCCAAATTTGCTGGCATATTAAGTGCAACACTTAAACAGCATCATCTTTTAGGATTTGAAATAGCTCAGCTGGAATTCCATCACTTCCACTAGCTTTGTTTGTAGTGATGGTTCCTAAGGCCCACTTGATTTAGCATTCTAGGATGTCTTGCTCTAGGTAATTGATCACACTATTGTGATTACTTGGGTCATGAAGATCATTTTTGTATAGTTATTCTGTGTATTCTTCCCATCTCTTCTTAATATCTTCTGCTTCTGTTAGGTCCATACCATTTCTGTCCTTTATCATGCCCATCTTTGCATGAAATGTTTCCTTTGTATCTCTGATTTATTTGAGTAGATCTCTAGTCTTTTCCGTTCTATTGTTTCTTTCTATTTCTTTGCACTGATCACTGAGGAAGCCTTTTTTATCTCTCCTTGCTATTCTTTGGAACGCTGCATTTAGATGGGTGTATCTATCCTTTTCTCCTTTGCCTTTAGCTTCTCTCCTTTTCACAGCTATTTGTAAGGCCTCCTCAGACAGCCATTTTACCTGTTTACATTTCTTTTTCTTGGGGACAGTTTTGATCACCTCCTGTACAATGTTATGGGCCTCTGTTCCTAGATCTTCAGGCACTGTCTATCAGATCTAATCCCTTGAATCTATTAGTCACTTCCACTGTATAATCTTAAGGGATTTTATTCGAGTAATATCTGAATGGTCTAGTGGTTTTCCCTACTTTCTTCAATGTAAATCTGAATTTTCAATAAGGAGTTCATTATCTGAGCCACTGTCAGCTCCCAGTGTTGTTTTTGCTGCCTCTATAGAGCTTCTCCATCTTTGACTGCAAAGAATATAATCAATCTGATTTCGATTTTGACCATCTTTTGATATCCGTCTGTAGAGTCTTCTCTTGTGTTGTTGGAAGAGAGTGTTTGCTATGACCAGTGTGTTCACTTGGCAAAGCTCTATTAGCCTTTGCCCTGCTTCATTTTGTACTCCAAGGCCAAGTTTGCCTGTTACTTGAGGTGTTTCTTGACTTCCTACTTTTGCATTCCAGTCCCGTATAATGAGAAGGACATCTTTTTTGGGTGTTTGTTCTAGTAGGTCTTGTAGATCTTCATAGAACCATTCAACTTCATCTTCTTCAGAATTACTGGTTGGGGCATAGACTTGGATTACCGTGATATTAAATGATTTGCCTTGGAAATGAACAGAGATCATTCTGTCATTCTTCAGATTGCATCCAAGTACTGCACTTCAGACTCTTTTGTTGACTATGATGGCTACTCTATTTCTTCTAAGGGATTATTGCCCGCAGTAGTAGGTGTAATAGTCATCTGAATTAAATAATAATTTCTGTCTCTATTTGTATTTCATATATATCTAATTGTTATTTTGCAGTAGGAGTTCAGGGTTTTCATATTAAGTGCCAGAATTCAGAGAAAAGTGATATTCCTGGTTTATCACTCCTCTCCTAATCACTACTTTCTTCTCCTATTGAAAGTGAAGGGAAAGTAAATTTGAAAGTTGCTCAGTCGTGTCCAACTCTTTGTAACTCCATGGACTGTATAGTCCATGGAATTCTCCAGGCCAGAGTACTGGAGTGGTTAGCCTTTCCCTTCTCCAAGGAATCTTCCCAACCCAGGGATCACACCCAGGTCTCCTGCATTGTGGGTGGATTTGTTACCAGCTGAGCCACCAGGGAAGCCCATGAATACTAGAATGGGCAGCCTATCTCTCTTCTCCAGCAGATCCTTCTGAACCAGGAATCGATCCGGGGTCTCCTGCATTGCAGGCAGTTTCTTTACCAACTGAGCTATGACGGAAGCCTTATTGCATAATTCAGATTTCTCAAGAAAGGCTTCCATAAGCTTAAACTAGGCACTACTTTCTAAATGTTCTATTTATACCTCTTGAAGAGTGGCGGACTTAATTTTTTTAAACCATGACTAGACATTCTGGGATGCTACAGTACTCCTTCATTTCCTCATCTGATCCATTTTGCTTGATTTCTACATCTGATGGGTTTTGTTCTTGAAAACCCACTTGCTAATTTGTATTTACTTTCTCTTCCTCCCTGTGTTTCTTCCTTCCAACTTCCCTTGTTCCTCTGAGATCATACCTCCCAATAAATCCTTTAGCCTGGAAGCTTTCATTCAGCCTATTTTTCTGCAGAACTTGGCTAATAAAATTGGAAAGTGGGTTTTTGATGAAGAATATTGCTTTGCTGCGGTTGGTAAGAGTATAATCAGAAGCTGTACGAGATTCGGCACCAGACTGCCCCTGAATTGACATGCGTGCCCTTCTCTTCACCTTCTGACGCCTTCTCACTTAGGACTCTGGTGCTCAATGTGATGTGGTGAGTTGCTGAAATGGAGCAGATGAGAAAACGCATGCTCAGGACACTTTCTCAAGGTCTTTGAACCCTCTCAGAGTGGCCGCTCTAATACATATGTAGGAGGTGTGTGGGTCCCCCACTCCTTGCTGTCTGTGCATTATTTACTATTGATGAGAACTGTGCACTTTTCCTTTGCGGAGCATATCAGGTCACTGCTTTTGATTCCCTTATGCTCCAAAGGGCATTTAAAATAAAGCTTAATATTCAAGTTGAATGTTGATGCTTTGGGAGAGGAGAGTGGTGTGCTCAAATACAGCAGGCTTGCCATGAAATGAATTGCTAGGATATTAAGCAATCTTATTTTTTAGCACTTTTATTCTGCTTCTCCTAAGAGACAGAGTGCCTTACTCGTTTGTCGTATTGGTGGAGATCTAACATGTATTTAAAGCTGTGCTGTTAGAGCTCTCACTCGTGTCCGCAAGTATTGACCAGTCACTTTTTTTTTTTTAATGATTTATTTTATTTTTTTTATTTTTCAGTGGGTTTTGTCATACATTGATATGAATCAGCCATAGAGTTACACGTATTCCCCATCCCGGTCCCCCATCCCACCTCCCTCTCCACCCGATTCCTCTGGATCTTCCCAGCCCAACAGGCCCGAGCACTTGACTCATGCCTCCCACCTGGGCTGGTGATCAGTTTCACCACAGATAATATACATGCTGTTCTTTTGAAACATCCCACCCTCCCCTTCTCCCACAGAGTTCAAAAGTCTGTTCTGTACTTCTGCATCTCTTCTTCTGCCCTGCATATAGGGCCATCGTTACCATCTTTCTAAATTCCGTATATATGTGTTAGTATGCTGTAATGTTCTTTATCTTTCTGGCTCATCTCACTCTGTATAATGGGCTCCAGTTTCATCCATCTCATTAGAACTGATTCAAATAAATTCTTTTTAACAGCTGAGTAATATTCCATGGTGTATATGTACCACAGCTTCCTTATCCATTCGTCTGCTGATGGGCATCTAGGTTGCTTCCATGTCCTGGCTATTATAAACAGTGCTGCGATGAACACTGGGGTGCACGTGTCTCTTTCAGATCTGGGTTCCTCAGTGTGCATGCCCAGAAGTGGTATTGCTGTGACCAGTCACTTTTATCTGGCTTATATTTCCATGCACTCAAACTGAGGAGGATACAAATGTAATCTGATGTAAAACTCATTCTTAAATGGTTGACCATGGAAGAATTTGGGGAAGACGTGGTGACACACATGAAATAATTATATAACCCAAAACCGAGTACAGAAAAAAAAAATACAAAAAGAAACTAAAACCTTTTTTTTTTTTTAAATGAACAAAGCATATCATGAGTGCTACCTGGCAGTCACAATGAGAAGAAATCTTTGAGGACTGAGGACTCAAATCTTTGAGGATTTTGAGACTTCTTAAAGGAATAATGATAAAAAACTGCTGCCTAAAAGGGGAAAGATATAGGCTGGTCTTAGAAAATAAGTTAGAATCATAGTGCATTCACAATTTTTATTCAGATTATTATACCTGCATTTTTGGCAAATGATAACAATATATCAAGGTTATGTATATAGTGGTTTAAGCACACAGGAAGTTGTTTTTAGGACATAATGATAAGACTAGGGAAGGTCAACCCTGGGTTGATGAAGTAACTCCACAGTATCATCAATGTCCTAAGATCCTTCTGTCTTTCTGCTTCACATGTGGTTTTCAAAAAGGAAATGGCAACCCACCCCAGTGTCCTTGCCTGGAGAATCCCGTGGATGGCGGAGCCTGGTGGGCTACAGCCCGTGGGGTCCCGAAGAGTCAGGCATGTCTGGGGCAGACACAGCCACCCACCCACCCACGCACACCGTTCTCACCCGCTTTTCTTTGTTCATCCTGTCAAGGTGGCTCTACAACTCCGGCTTCCGGCTCAGCAGCTGCGGGTGCTATGAGCTCTGCTTAGCTCCCCCTTCAGGACGGGAGGAGCAGTGCAGATTTCTGCTCAGAAGCTGCCTCTGCTCCAAGTCAGCTCTGCGCTCTGAGATGCCTCATCCGGCAGCCCCTGATGGGGGATCAGTCGTTTTGCACAACGTGAAGTGACTCTGAAGGCCCGTCTCGGTTCAGAGCTCCTTGTGACTGTGTGTCCACTGTTCACACCATCTTGCAGCTACTCTTCTTCCTCTACCAGTCCTGCTTTCTTCTCTTCCTTCTACATGTTTGGATCCTCTGAGAACTCCAAATGATAGTTCTGCATGCTAATTTCTGTTTCAGTCTGCTGTCTGAATAGCCCAAGTTTTGATACATTTTGAATACAGATCGGGAACTTCTCTGATGGCTCAGTGGTAAAGAATCTGCCTGCTGTCCCAGGAGACCCAGGCGACATGGGTTGGATCCCTGGGTCCGGAAGATCCCCTGGAGGAAGAAATAGGAACCCACTCCAGTATTCTTGCCTGGAGAATCCCATGGACAGAGGAATCTGGTGGGCTATAGTCTAAAGGGTTACAAAAAGTCTGACATGACTGTGTGACTCAGCACACAATCTTGATATAATAGGAAAAATCATTATGAGGATACTAGTCATTACCTAAAAATGACTAGGTACACTGAAGAGAGAATTTACCATCCACCTCCTATAAGCCAAGTATAAAATGGTGTGATCTGCATAGAATAGCAGCTGTAGGTCCTCAAAATAGAAGGAAGACAAGAAAGATCTGTAATGAGTTTCAAATCTAGGTAGGATGTATTGGTGGTTCTGTGATGAACATATAATTCCACTACCTGGGAACAACTTGACATGGCTCTTGGATTCTCCTTGAAGACACTTGATTTCTCAGGATGAGTGTCCTTTTCTTTACATAAGAAATATCTGGCACTTGTGGATTAATAGTTTACTTCGACTGCTTTGTGCTTATAGAAAAGGATAATTAGCAGTTTGGTTGCTCCTAATTATCATTTGTTTTGTCCTGTCTCTGTCACATTTAGTCTTACCCAGTACTGGTCTTGCAAATGCCATTTTCATTAAAAGTATCTGAACGTCCTGTGAATCCTGTTAGGTACACTCTATTAGTAAAAAAAAAAAAAAAAGCCACCCTTACAAACCTCCTCAAGATAAGCCCTATTCTGCTGCAGTCTGAGCTTCCTGTGAGACTGCTGTGGAAGCACAGTGCTGTGATTCTTAAAAGCCCTTTGTTTAATGGGAAGAATCTGAAAGGCATGCTTTCAAGGTCTCTGTTTATCCTAGTTGCCTTCTTAAATCCTTCAGAGGTCTTAATAAAGGGGTTGATAATTGCATTCTTAGCTTCATCTTTAGACCTGTTTTTGCCAGTGTCTTGGATTTATCTTTCCCCAGAAGTTAGTCATTTCTTTCTTTTTTTTTTTTTCCTTCAGTTTTAGCATTGTTTTCCATCTAAGCAGACTAGAACTGAGGAATAATTTGCTGTTTTTGAACTCAGACACTTCTGGTTTCTTTATAGCATTCTTCTTGAGCTGTTCTGCCCTTTCGCGTTCTGCTGTTGGCCGTGGGTAGAAGCAGGGGGCACCTTTAGGAATCTGCTTGGCGGGCCCTTTAGCTGGGCTGTCCAGCTTATTATGTGCATTTTCCATTTTCTACATTAACACAGGCAAGACAATTTTTTTTTTTCTGTGACTAGCAAGGATCCCCTTTTCTCTATCTTCCAATGTTATTTTCTTCATTTTATTTGCATGTCTCATTCCCAGCTCTCACGGACGGTCAGCTGAGACATGCCTGGTGTCTGCTAACAGCCTCTTCATGACGCCCCAAGCTCCCCCTCACTGCCCTGTCTCGAGGCCGTTTCCACAGGCACTCATCGGTTATGGCAGCGCCCCACTCCTACCTGCCACAGGTGTTATCATACGACCTGAAGACTCAGAGGCTTCCAGTAAGGACAGCGTTTGTTTTGCTGGAGAAACCTTGCTTTGGGCCAGGCTCAATGGGCACGGCTCATCTCAGCTGCGCTCAGCATCTGCAGAGGGCTCGCTCACACACATTCCAGTGGTGCGTGATAAACTCTACTGAAAGGCACACAGGGCACCTCTCTATGTGTCCCGAAGTCCTCACTGTGTCGTGACGACAGGTTTGTGAGGGCAGGCCCTCCAAGACAAGGGGAGGAGGGAGAAAGTGAGAGAAAAAGACAGAGAGACAAAGAGACAAAGGGAGAGAGGACGACAGAAACAGGCAGAGAGAGCCGAGGGGAAGGAGAGGGGACGTGGAAGGGGAGAGAAGGAGGAAAGATAGAGACGCAGAAGCAGAGGCTCACAGAGAGGCTGTGTCCACAGGAGTCACGCGGCTTCGTTTCTGTCGGAGTCTGTTGGTCAGAGCAGGAACAAGCCCCTGAGAAATCCAAGGGCAAGGAACGTATACTGTGACTCTCACTTGGAAGAGAGTTAGTTATGCTATAGGAAGAACATGTGGAATGAAATACACACACTTGCACATGCATGCACACATACATGCAGAGCACAGAGCCATCTTTAGAAAATCCAGGCTGCCATAAAATAATCATGTGGACGCAGCTGGTGTATAGGAAATACTGTGTATTTACAGATTAAGCACAGTTATTTTTAAAATCAGATAGAGGTGAGTTTAATTCCTGTGCCAGATGCCTACAACCTGTGGGGCAGTAACAAAATGAAACAGTGCTTGTGTTTCAGTTTCTTTAATTCAAACAGGTGTTCTTTTGGTGTAGTTGGCGTGTCTTCTGGTATTTCCTTTCCCTTATGTCCTCTCTATTGTTTGGGTAACTGTGTCTTTGCATTAGGGTAGCTGCTCCTGACTATCGGCTTCCCTGAGAGCTCAGCTGGTAAAGAGTCCGCCTGCAATGCAGGAGACCCCAATTTGATTGCTGCGTCTGGAAGACCTGCTGGAGAAGGGACAGGCTACCCACTCCAGTATTCTTGGACTTCCCTTGTGGCTCAGCTTCCCTGATAGCTCGGTTGGCAAAGAATCTGCCTGCAATGCAAGAGACCCCGGTTTCATTTCTGGGTTGGGAAGATCCGCTGGAGAAGGAATAGGCTACCCACTCCAGTATTCTTGGGCTTCCCTTGTGGCTCAGCTGGTAAAGAATCTTCCCCCAATGCAGGAGCCCTGGGTTCGATCCCTGGGTTGGGAAGATCCCCTGGAGAAGGGAAAGTCTACCCACTCCAGTATTACTGCCTGGAGAATTCCAAGAACTGTATAGTCCATAGGGTCACAAGTCAGACACAACCGAGCCACTTTCATTTTCACTCCTTAATATGACAACAGGTCTTGGGAAGGCTGTTAACAAGTCCACCTGTGCCAAGGAGGGCAGGGCGTTCAGGCTAAGCCACTGAGGCTCACACTCTGGGGATGTGAGAACTAAGCACCGAAACAGACAAGAAAAGTGAGTTGAACTGAGTCATTTTAGTGGCAAGAAAGATGCAGAAAAGACTGTTGATGAATTCTTGACTGATGAACTAACCTCCCAAAGACCTGGTCACCCAGCTTTACCTTCAGTTCTGTGAGTTAATATGTAATATTTCCACAAGTGTCTTTTTAGGCTGAAATTAGGTAGTTTAGGTTTTAATTACTAACTCATGAGATGAAAGAATGTAATCAAGCCTACCTCATGGTACAGTTTTAAGCATTAAATAAATAAATCTATGTGTGTGAAATCCCTGACACATTGTAAGGTGTTAAAAAAAAGTTTATTATTAATCACAGTATTATCAAAAAGAGCATGACATCTGCTGTTCACGCTTCCTCCTTCGCTGCTTATCAGCTGAGTCAGCTGCGGCTGATGGTGGGGAAGCCAGCAGGCCTAGTAGGTGATCCTCCAGCCGTCGTGGGCTCGGTCTTGTCTCTGTGTGGTCTTTATTCAGGGTCGTCGTTGAGAAGGACGTGGTGGGTCTGCAGGCCCCGTGGGCTTTGCTCCCTGCACACATGCCTCTCATCCCGTCTGTCACTCCATCCAGCTGTGCTCTCTCTATATGGCTTTTCTTTTCTTTTTTTTCTGTAGGAAAATGCTCTATATTTGAGGGTAGCCGTGGTTACCGTTGTGAAGCAGGTGTGTCTCTCCCTCTCCAGCGTTTACCACAAAGTGAGCAGTTAGCCTTCTCCTTCTCAGGGAAACGCCGCATCCTGCTGAGTCCAAGGGAGAAAGACGCCGTGTCCCTGGGCCTTCTCGTGGCATCCTCTGTCACCCCTGACACAGTGCAGGCGATTTCTGACAAACCAGACATCATTTTACCCATTGCAAGTTTCTAGGGATGTGTTTTATATAACACTGGATAGGATGGCCTCCAAGTATTGTGTATGGTAATTCAAATGACCTTGTAGCATTTTTTATTTTGTATGTTTAATTAGGAAATTAAGCAGAATGCTATTATTACCAAAGGATATTGGCAAGCGATCAATAATAAGAGAGCAAACAAAAGTTCTGTGAAAAGAGGCAGAACTTCAAACTATTTCCAGGTTAAGAGGACACAATGTATCATATTTAAACGTAGTGTTTTAGTGTAGATGTGAGATATTATCCAGATGATTTAACCTCACTCTTAAGTTTGCACACAGGTTGAGTGTGTGCTGAGTCATGTCCAACTCTTTGTGACCCCATGGGCTATATATAGCTCTCTAGGCCCCTCTGTCCATGGACTTCTCCAGGGAAGAATACTGGAGAGGGTTGCCAATTCCTGCTCCAGGTTATAGGAGGATAGTTATAATATCTACCTCACAGGATTCATTGAAATCATGGGTACAAAGTGATTAGCACATGGCTTAAGCAGAGGAGACATTCGTTAAATCTTATTTTAAAACAGCTCATAAATATCTATGCACACAACTATGAGAAAAACTGCTACAATATCTGGTGCAGAGCACAAACTCAGAGATATTTGCTCAAGGAATAAACAAATTATTGACCTATAATCTCTAGAAAATAAACCTCAATTCTATAAAGAACCAGGAACTCAATTCTGACTTGAACTCATGTGCACCTCCCTGATGAATTAGTAGAGATGGGGAGGTCTCTGCAGAGTATATACTATAATAAATGGAATATACTAAGTACAGTAAAAGTGTTACAAGCATAGTGTGATAAACAGTATAATAGATACACTAAGCAGAGTAGTAGAGTAAGTGTAATAATATAGTATAATAAATGTAACAAGTTTAGTGGTAGAATAAGTATAGGATAATAAGTATAGTGACAGACCGCATCACTGATTCATACTCATTCCACCCCGTCTCCTTCTTCAGGGGTCTTAGCCTAGACTGTTCCTTGAGACTAGAATACTTACTCATGAACCTTTCACTGGGTTTGTCCTTTTTACTGTTTCCACCTAAATGTCCCTCATGTGGCGTTTTCTTTCCGCCCTTCCCCAACAACCCCTGTCATTCTTTATGTGTTCCCTATATTGTAGTTACCTCTTTTACCTTGAAGATTTCTTTTTTTTCTTTTTTCTTTTGTCTCTTTCCTCCTCTAGAATGAAATCTTTGCTTGATCAGATCAGCTCTGTCTTCCTTTCATATCTGCCAAAACTATTTGAGTGACTAACTAGTAGAGGACCCATGAATACTTGGTGAATGTATCAATCATCGAATTTGTATCAAGGAACTTTTTGTATTTATACCAGAGCAGGGCACTTGGGAGAAAAGTTAAAGATTAATTTAAACTACAGATTAGCTGTCAGTTCTTTCTATTTTATAAGGCTCAAGTCTTGTGTGAATTTATTTTGAACATTTTTCATAATTTTTCAAGTATCTTCCCAGAATAGATCCTAGTATACACCAGACTTCTCAGTTATCATAATTTTGGAATCAAGTTTATTTTCCTCCCAAATGTCAACTTCACTAGTGACGTATGGCATTTGGGAGAACAGCTGGACAAAAACGAAGGTTAAAGTCTCCAACATTCCAGATGTCAAACAGCTGTCTCTTCATTTACAGGAATCTAAACGGCAAGTGTGTAATGAAAGTTTTAGGGAAGACTCTCAGACATGGGGAAACAGAATATCAAAGTGACAGAACAGGTGTTAGACTAATTGTGGGGAAAAAAGGTAACACCACATTACTAAGTAGATCCTCTGCAACCTGTTGAGTAGCTAATCCCAGAAAAGGAAAAAATAAAAGCAGGCAATTTCCAAGCTTCACAGTATCTGCAGCTGAAGTTTGTGTCTAATTTATGTTGCTTCTATAACTACAAGTGTAGCAAAGGTTTAACGTATTTTTTAAGTGTTGAAATGCCCCATCACTTCAGCAGCTGCAGTTAGAGGTGTGTCTGCAGCCTCAGACCAGGAGAGCAGCAGAGATGCTTCTCTTCTCTCACTTCTCGTCCTTCCTGCCTTGATTTCTTTCTTTCTTTTTTCTCTTCCTTCTTTCCTTCCTTCCCTCCTCTTCCTGTCCCTTGTCTTTTCTTCTCTTCCCTTCTCTTCTCATTAGGATGACTGAATTTTTTGTTCAGGATGTTCAGTTACTACTGCCTCTTCCTTGTTATCACCATCTTAGCACACCCAACAAAGTTGCCAGATGTCAGAAAAACCACACTGAAGACAGAGGGGGGAGTGTTGTCATCAGATCAGCAGCAACTACTAATAATTTTTGTATTAGACTGAATATAGGTTTCCGCCCTCCTGCTATCTCTCATAAGAGCAGCGTTATTCAGATGATGAGCCAGGCTTTGATCAGCACTTTGGAGGAGGCAGAAACCAAGAACATGCTGATGGGGCTGAAAGTGACAAAGGGTTTTCTCCTCTGTGTTCCTCCCCCGTGTTGACCTCTTTAGAACTGGAGTCAGCAAAGTGAGTGAGAACCCACTGAACTGTGAAGAAAGGTCTAGATTTCCTTCTGTTTTCTGACCTTGGACAAGAGTCACAGTTCTTGGGTCTCAGTTTTCTGATTTGTAAACTGGAGGAAGCTTGGGCTCCTGGTATACAAGAATGTTCTCCTTTGTAAATTGAGTTTTTTCTAGTTCTTTGATAGACAAATTTACCAGTAATATTGATAAATATACCTTATGTGGTAGGCACAATTCTAAGCATTAATTTAATAACAGACATCACCTCTTTTAATACTCCCAACAAAACTGGTTAGTCATATTCTAATATTGCCTTTATTTCTAGCTGGAAAAATGTGAGGCACAGAAAAGTTAAGTGACTGACTTGAAGTTACGTTCTGCCATGAACGTGGAGGAGGAGGCTGCTGTTGAGCTGCGTGTGTTCACTGCCTGATCTGAAAAGCCACTAAGCAAAGTGGAGATGTGGCTTTGATCGTTTGTAAGGAAACTGGAAAACGCAGAGCAAATGAGGTCCTGCGTGGTCACTACTTCCTCTGCCACGAATGTGAAGGTCTTCCATAAGATTCCTGCTAAGCGGTTACCACTCAGAAAATAGCCGCTGTTACTGTCATCGGCCTAATCACAATCAAACCACTAACAGAACTTCATCACCTATTTTGGGGCACTTCTAAACTGGTGCTATAGTTTGGATTGCAGCATTTGAACCATGGTGAATCAGAAACAAATACCATACTCTTCTCGCTTTTCAAGGAGCTGAGTTTCTGTCATCTCAGATTTGATTACCATTCCTGACCTTCTTCACTTAGCAGCTGTACTTTAGCTGACTAGCTAGGCAACTAGCTGTACCTCACTTTCTTTATATAAAATAGTGATATTGCACTGCTTTCTCAGCACTGTTTGGAGGAATTTAATGAGATGATACTGTCAGAACAGGCTGGGTTATGTTCAGTAACAACTTTCAAACCTCAGTGGCTTACAGAGACTACAAAGATTTTTTTTTTCCCCACTATGCCTCATGCCCACTTCAGTCTATAGGGCTTCTTCTCCACATGGGAGTTAATGGATTCAAGCTAATGGAGGATCTGACAGCTGAGGAGTCATCTGCCCTGTAGAGGAGGAGGAGACAGCTGTAGAGTTGCATATGTTCACTGTCTAATCTGCATGCAGTCCATGCCCCAGCCATTCTTGAAAGTGGTCACATGATTTTGCCTATTTATTTATTATTTATTTTAAAGGGAGCATTCTTTCCTAAATTTTTAAAAATTTTAGTTTTAATTGGAGGACAGTTAGGTTACGGTATTGTGATGGTCTCCGCCACACAGCATGAGTCAGCCGTAGGTATACACACGTCCCTGCCTCTTAAACCCCTTCCCACCTCCCTCCACATCCCCCCCGGCGGTCACAGTGCACCGGCTCTGGTCCCCTGTGTCTGCATATTCCCCTGGCTGTCTGCATATGGCAATACGTCTGTTTCAGGGCTACTGTCTCAAACCGTCCCACCGTCTCTCTCCCCCACTGTGTCCAAAGTCTGTTCTGTGTGTCTGCATCTCCTTGAAAGGCAGCAATGTTTCTTTTTAGTTTTGTTTGTTTGGCTGAGCTGAGCCTTCATTGGTGCGTGTCGGCTTGTCTCTGGCTGTGAGTGGGGGCTACTCTCTAGTTGAGGAGCACGGGTTTTGGGGTGCGAGGGCTTCGGTAGTTGTGCAGCGCAGGTTTTGTGGCTCCACGGCATGTGGGATCTCCATGGACCAGGGATCGAACGCATGTTTCCTGCACTGGCAGGGGGGTTTTTAACCACTGGACCACCAGGGAATTCCGAGTTTGCCTAGTTATAAGGAAGCTGGAAAATGTAGACCAATGAGATGCTGTGTGGTTACAAATTCCTCTGCCACAAATGTCAAGCTCTTTCACAAGATTCCTGATATGTGGTTACCACTCAATAAACAGCTGCTGCTACTGTTGGTCAGGTGGTTAAAGTGGTGAAGAATCCACCTGCCAATGCAGGACACACAGGTCCCATCCCTGCATCAGGAAGATCTCTTGGAGGAGGACGTGGCCACCCACTCCAGTATTCTTGCCTGAAAAATCCCATGGACAGAGGATCCTGTGGGCTACAGTCCATGGGGTCAAAAGAGTTGGACACGACTGAGCACGCATGCAGGCTTGATTACTCTTATCAGCCTAATTGTAACCAAAGCCCTAACAGAATTTTATCACCTGTTTTGGGGCACTTTGAAACTGGTGCTGTAATTTGGAATACTCATGTAACTTTTTAAGTTACATAGAAATGTATGGAGATTAATGGAAATAATAGAGGATGAGTTTTTTGAACTCTACAGATGAAGTATTTGTTCTTCCTAGATCATAGGACAATTTGGAATAACCATTTAATTGTTCAGCTCTTTTCAACAGTTAATTAACTCTTACTTATCTCCCCCACTCCGGGTAGTTTCCACCTATGTTACTGTCACCTGTTTATAAACAATAAAAAGTTGGGTGTCATCAAAAGAACAACTTACCTTCTCCTTGACTGATAGAATATAAATCATCTACATCCTCCTATGCCCCAATCACCCTATTTAAAGGGTATTGCCCTTTATTATGACAGATTTTATGATATTTTGTGATGACCAGTCATGGGGAGAAAAAGGTTTAATGCACTGACATCTAATTTTATTATCTCTGGTACTGATTCATTTTTTAAAGCATGTCTTGACTTTGTGCCAGTTTAAGCATGAAGCTTTAAAATCTGGATGATGACAGGGTTGGGAATTAAACCTTTAAATCAGAATGGGGTTGGAAAGACAAATCGCTAAGAGATTTCAGTCATTTAGTGTCCCTCCTAGCATGTTAATAAGTGGTGCTCACAAAATCAAAAGCATATCACTGCCTGTTCTCTGCAAGATATGTGGGTGTTAGATGTCGTTGCAGAGCTAGATGATGCGTCCTTAACATTGGCTCAGCTTAGGGGAAGGGAACAGGTATACTGAGTGCTTACTATATCCAGAACATCACACTGGATTTTCTTTTTCTTATGTTTTATCACTCTCTCTTTAAAAATACTGCAAGGCGTTACAACTATTCACATGTTAAAAATAAAAAGTGGAAGAAAAATGAGGAAAATTTAAACCTGCTTCAGAAGTTGGCTCTCTTTCCGAAATACCTGCTGGTTTGTGCTTTGCATCTCTGTTCTTCTTTGATGGAAAGGTCATTGCCCAGATTTTGCATGACTGGCATCACTGCGTCATTTGCTTAATACACATTCCTTGGCCTTGGAGAGCGATCTTTCCTGTAGAAAGCTGAAGCCGCCTCTCTGCTCCCACCAGCTGCTCTCTATTGCATAGTTCTGGGTTTGTGCACATTTCATACTAAGAAAGTATTTTGTTGCTTATGTGCTTATTGCTTATTATGCTTTCATCTTTAAAGGACAAGCTTATGAGGGCGGGGATCTTAAATATCTTATTCACTTCTTTATTTCCAGAGCTTAGACGGCTCTCTGGCAAAGAATAATTGCTTAGTACTATTTCAGTTTAGGACTTCCCAACCATGATGGCTTAGATGGTAAAGAATGTGCCTGCAGTGAGGGAGAACTGGGTTCGTTCTCTGGGTTGGGAAGATACCTGGAGGAGGGAACAGCTGTCCACTCCAGTATTCTTGCCTGGAGAATTCCATGGACAGAGGAGCCTGGCCGGCGACATACAGTCCAAGGGGTCGCAGAGTTGGACATGGATGAGTGACTGTCAGTTTTACTTTCAGGTGGTACTAATAGTAAAGAACCCACCTCCCAGTGCAGGAGACATGAGACGCAGGTTGACCCCTGATCCCTGGAGGAGGGCATGGCAACCCACTCCAGTGTTCTTGTCTGGAGAATCCCATGGACAGAGGAGCCTGGTGGGCTAGAGTCCATAGGGTTGCATATAGTCAGACACAGCTGAAGCGACATAGCACGCATGCATTCATTTCAAGCTAATCAAGTATTTTAAGCTTGAAATACTGCAGCTTCAAAAAATAAATCTTTTACTTAAGATCACACATTATACAAATGGCAGATTCAGATGTAGAACTCAGGCAGTAGCTATAGTAGGTAATGATAGAGTAAATTACTTTTGTACCACTCACTGTTCCTCAGAACAATACTTTAGGTATATTAATTCAGATAATCCACACCAACAACACAATTATTTTTTTAATTTCCATTTTAGAGTTGAGGAATTTGAAGCAGAAAAATGAATAATTTGCCCCAAATCTCCTGGCTCCTTGTCAGCATTCATTATACTGTATTGCTGCCAAAGTTGTTGCTTTTAAAGAATTGTTCATTCTTTTATTTGACAAAATCTAAGAATGCTTTTTAGTCCAACCTTCTCTGCCCAGGTAAGGGAGAAGGGAATCAGAATACAAGTTTTCACTTATCCACACAGAGTTTAATTCTCCAATGCTATGAAATGTAGTTTGCTTAACTATAGGCACCCATTGAATATTCGTTGATGTATAAATAAATAACTTCAATGATATATACTCATCACTTCAGTTCAGTTCAGTTGCTCAGTCGTGTCCAACTCTTTGCGACCCCATGAACTGCAGCACGCCAGGCCTCCCTGTCCATCAGCAACTCCCAGAGTTTACTCAAACCCATGTCCATCGAGTTGGTGATGCCATCCAACCATCTCATTCTCTGTCGTCCCCTTCTCCTCGTGCCTTCAATCTTTCCCAGCATCAGGGTCTTTTCCCGTGAATCAGCTCTTCGCATCAGGTGGCCAAAGTATTGGAGTTTCAGCTTCAACATCAGTCTTCCAAAGAACACCCAGGACTGATCTCCTTTAGGACAGACTGGTTGGATCTCCTTGCAGTCCAAGGGACTCTCAAGAGTCTTCTCCAATACCACAGTTCAAAAGCATCAATTCTTCGGCGCTCAGTTTTCTTTATAGTCCAACTCTCACATCCATACATGACCTTATGGAGAACATTTATCCAAGGATCAGGGAATCTGGTTGGCTGATATGCTAATTGCTTACACTGTATCATTTAACCTTTCTAAGATTTCTGACAGCTAGGGAGTTATTAACCCTCCTTAACCCTCTAAAACCTCAAAAAACTATGTGTTATCATACTTGTTTGCATTCCCATTTTTGGTGAGGATTGAATTTATGTCTGTATTAGGAAGATTAGAGTCAGACGAAACTAGATATTCTCCAGGTAATGGTGATACTACTTAAGGTAGTAGCTGCAGGAATTGTGGGTTTCACTTTCCTTTAAGCTTCCATTTACTCATCTCTAAGATGGACATACTATATAGCACATCTCTAATGGCAAAGGTTTATTGAAACTCTCTTGTGTAGAGTTCTTGATGTGCTGCTAATTCACAGTGGAAAAACATGATGGAAGACCAGTTCTAGACAACAAGCAGACTCCACGCTCTCAAGCCTCTGCTCATTCTCATGTAAGTGAGCTAGTTTAGGACTGAGCAAGGCCTCTGTCACGTCACTGCGCCCCGTGCTGCTGGGAGGGCGGGTCCCGTCTCCTTCTGGGTTCAGTGCGTGGTCACAGCGAGAGGATCAGGCGTGAGGAAGGCTGGCGCTCCTGCTCAGCCGTGCCTGGCCCTGTGACCCCAGGGACTGCATGCAGGCGGTAAGGCTCCCCTGTGCATGGATCGCCCAGGCAAGAATACTGGAGTGGGTTGCCATTTCCTCCTGCAGGGGATCCCCAGGGATCGAGCCTGCATCTCCTGTGTTGGCAGGCATATTCTTTACCACTGTGCCACCTGGGAAGTCCCAAGGAAGGCTAGATCTAGACTTTACCTCTGGTTCTTCCACGTTTTAGTTGCGTGATCTGTGGAAGATCACAGGACTCCTTTAAGACTCAACAGTCTTTAAGTCTGGGGAGCGGAGTGGCGCCTGCGCAGTACGGCTGTGGTGACTGGGAGGAAGCGCTGCACTCAACCTGCAGAGCGTAAGGTCTGACTCACAGTAGCTGGTGGAGAAGTTACCCAAACCCCGGTGCCTTTTACGCACAGATTCATGAGTGGAAATGCTGGTTGTGTCTCTAGTGTTGACCTTCAACTGGATACTCTTCTTTCTTAATTGCCGACTTCCTGTTCCCAAAGCTGTGCGTGCCAGACAAAACCAAGACCTCTCCCTGACATTGCCTTCTGGGCTCGTGGGTTGTGTAATCGTATTGACCTGTCACGCTGGCATCTTTAATCATTTTAAAGGTAGTTCTGACTTGACCATATTCTTGTTTAACTACCTTAAGCAAATTAATTAGCTTTGTGGAGCCCCTGATGCCATTAATTCATGGTCTATAAAACCTCAGACCTAATTGAACTTTTTAATATTGTATCTTTACTACCTGATATAAGTGTCTTTTAAATTATAAGAATTGCTAACGTTAATGCCTTGTTAAATAGCTACATATATATTGAAGTATAAAAAATTTCCAAGATTGCAAAGTAATCAAAATATGGATTAAAACAAAGATGATTCTATTTCTCTTTTATTAAAACCTAAAAATATCAAGAGCGTTGACCGTGCAGCAGAAATAACAGAGGGTCTCGTATTTCTAGCTTTTTGCAAAGAAGGTGTAGTCCCCTGGCAACACTGTGATATCTGAAATTTAACCAGTAAATATTTGTTAACTGAAATATATAAACAAAGAAGTAAGCTCTTTACAACCACCAAATCACAAGCATCACTTCATGCCCAGTACATGTTTATAATTGAAAAGAGAGATAATCACAAGTATTGGTGAGGATGTTGAGAAATTGGGAGCCTCATGTGTAGTTGGTAGGGATGGAAAATGGTAGAGTCACTTTGGAAAGCACTTTGACATTACTTAGCAATTGCATCCTCATGTGTGGACCCGAGAGAAATAAAAGTACATGTTTACATAAAGCACCTACATGAAAGTTCATAGCAGCATTGTTCATAATAGCCACAACCAGAGACAGCCCAGATCTCCATCAACCAGTGGAGAGATGAGTAAAATGTGCTATATCCACATATTAGAGTGTCACTTGGCAACAAAAAAGAATGAAGTATTGACTCTTGCTGAGCATCAATGAACTTTTATAACCTTATGTTGAATGAAGGAAGCCAGTCATAGAAGACCACTTATTATATGATTTATGTATATGTAATTTCTAGAATAAGCAATCTTTTAGAGCTAGAAAGTAGATTAATATATGCACAAGACTGTGGGGGAAGGAAGAATGAAGAGAGTGCTAATTGGTGTGGAGTTTCCTTTTGGAGTAACAACAATGTTCCAAAAGTATATGGTGATGATTGTTGCACAAGTCTGTAAATATACTAAAATACATTTAATTGGACACTTTGTGAAATGTATGATATGTGAATTGTATCTCAACAAAATTGCTTAAATTTTTTTTTAAATCAAATAACCAAAAAAAAAAAAAAATTCTTAGAAAGTATTTGCAAGCCAACTTAAGAGGCCACAGGTATAATAGCCTCAGTACAAAAATGAATAATAAATGCAGTAAGTTCAATACAGTACATATATTATAAGCCCATGAATTCATAATGATATTTTGAAACTCATTTGTTTGTTTTAGAGAATATTAGGGAGCCAATTTATTATTCTAAAGTTAGGTAAATAAAGGGAGAAATCAAATGCTTAACCTATCTTTTCTGTTCAAATAGCATCTTAGACTAACCCAAGCATTCATAAATGCCTCTCTCTGTAGGCATATCCATCTAATGAAGGAAGAAGCAACTGTCGAATTATAATATTAACATTTTGAGTGCTAAATTGCTTCAGTCGTTTCTGACTCTTTGTGATCCTTTGAATCATGGCCTGCCAAACTCCTTAGTCCATTGATTTTTTCCAGGCAAGAATACTAGAGTGGGTAGCCATGCCCTATTCCAGCGGTTCTTCCTGACCCAGAGACTGAACCCGAGTCTCTTATGTCTCCTGCATTGGCAGACGTGTTCTTTAGCACTAGCGCCACTAGGGAAGCCTAATTAACATTTATATGTCCTTAACAAGGGCTTTCCTTGTGGCTCAGCTGGTAAAGAATACGCCCACAATGCGAGAGACCTTGGTTTGATCCCTGGCTTAGGAAATATCCTCTGGAGAAGGGAACTGCTGCCCACCCCAGTATTCTGGCTTGGTGAATTCCATGGACTGTATAGTCATGGGGTCACAAAGAGTCAGACACGAATGAATCATAGCCTGCTAAGCTCCTCTGTCCATTGAATTTTCCAGGCAAGAGTACTGGAGTGGGTAGCCATGCCCTCCTTCAGGGGATCTTCCTGACCCAGGGATTGAACCCGAGTCTCTTATGTCTCCTGCATTGGCAGGTGTGGTCTTTACCATTAGCACCACTTGGGAAGCCTAATTAGCATTTTATATATCCTTAACAAAATAATAAATATAGGCAATCCTCATCAGCAGCCACTGATATATTAAAAAGAGAAATGCTATTAATGAAGTACATCCCAATAGAAGTATGCAATAGCACCTACAGATTTTTTTCTTTTTTTGCCAAAGCAAATGAAGCCTCTAAACAGAGACGTATATTCAGTGACATGATGGAGAGGCAAATAGTGAAATCTTGAGTGTGGGGATGCTACTGTATAGACATCCTAGTTTCATCAAGAAACTAATTTCAAGGGGGAAGATGGATGAGAAATGCTTGATTTAAAGAGAATTAAAAGACATATCAAAGTGTAACATGTGGGCCTTGTTTCAATTTTAATTGGAAAAATATAATTGTAAATATGTGTATTTGACTAACAGAAAAAGTAATGACTGGCTATTTTGTGGTATTAGGGGATTACTGTTGATTTTGTGTGTGATTGGTGTTGGTATCATGGCTATCTTTATAAGAGTCCTTATTTTACTAAAGAGATATGTACTGAAATATATTTGGCTAAAATTATATGATATCTGGGATTTGTTTTAAAATAAGGTAGTTGTAAGGTTAACTCAGTGTGAATATAGATCCTCGGTGGCTCACCAGTAAAGAATCTGCCTGGATTCAGGAGCCACAAGAAATGTGGGCTTGATCCCTAGGTCAAGAAGATTCCCTGAAAGAGGGCCTGGCAACACACTCCAGTATTCTTACTTGGAGAATCCCATTGACAAAGGAGCCTGGCGGGCTGCAGTCCATGGGGTCGCAAAGAGTCGGACATGACTGAAGTGACTGAGCATGCACACGTAAATAAAACAAGAATGATCACATTTGATAATTGTAGGTCAGTGATCCAATTATCTCCCAGAGGCTCTGACTATAAATATCATCATATTGGGAGGGAAGAGTGTTACTACATGAATTTTGGGAGGGCACAAATACAATCCAAAACACTCCATCTTTCTAAATAATTAATGCTTCTGCATACAGTAGTCATGTAGGGATGAGAGAGTTGGACCATAAAGAAGGCTGAGCACTAAAGAATTGATGCTTTTGAATTGTGGTGTTGGAAAAGACTCTTAAGAGTCCCTTGGATATCAAGGAGATCAAGCCAGTCATTCCTAAAGGAAATCAACTCTGAATATTCACTGGAAGGACTAATGCTGAAACTCCAACATTTTGGCCATCTGATGAGAAGAGCCGACTCATTGGAAAAGACCCTGATGCTGGGAAAGATTGAGAGCAGGAGAAGAGAGGGGGGCAGAGGATTAGATGGTTGGATGGCATCACCGACTCAACGGGCATGAGTTTGAGCAACTCCAGGAGACAGGGAGGACAGAGGAACCTGGCGTTCCCCAATCTGTGGGTCACAAAGAGTCAGGCATGACCTTGAGACTGAACAGCAGCAATGTAAAAAGACTCAGACGTATGCTTATAGCATGGATTGGCAGAATGTAAACGGCGACCCAGATCATCCTGCTGTCTATGTTTGAATGATTTTTACAATTAATAAAGAGTTGAAAACAACTATTATTTCTAACACATGATAACTATATGCAATTCAAATTCTCTTGGCCATCAATGAAGTTTTATTGGAATGCCGCCACGTTCATTGATTTGCATGTTGTCTGTGGCTGCTTCCACGCTAGAAGGCAGAGCTGAGGAGCTGTGATGCAGACTGTGTAGTCCTCTAAGTCTAGCCTGTTTCCTGCCTGTTGACTCGTGGCAGATTCGCTTCTTGCTGCCTCTTTTTGATTTGTAGGCAAACCTGAAGAAATTTTGGTCAACGGGAAGAAGACGTAGATCAGTGAGGTAATATGTAGGCCTGAAAACCAGAGTCAAAACGTTAGAAAAGTTTGATGTAAAAGACAAGTGATTTAAGGGTGTTTCTGCGTGTGTGTGTGTATGTGTGTGTATGAGCTTGTGTTTGAAAACTATGATGACCTTTGGCCCAAAGACTATGAAATCAAAAGCATCTGCCAACATTTATAAAAAACTGGTATTGAAGGTTTGAGACTGCCCTGGAAGTAATTCCTGAATCTTCTCAAAACAGCTGACCTTCAAGTGTACTTGCGGCATTCCCACAGGACACAGTCATTCTGTGACCAGGTGATGAATTAAAATAAAGAGTCACTAAGCAAGGCAACGGTCACGTGAATCTTGGATTCGTGGGGGAAGAATTCTGAGATGGCTGGAAGATGAAACAAATGTATATGTATCTGTATATCTAGAAGGTGATAGATATATATATGTATGTGTGTATGTGTATGTATATATATGTATGGGGATTCCCTGGCAGCTCAGTTAGTAAGGAATCTGCCTGCAGTGCAGAAGACCTGGGTTTGATCCCTAGGTCAGGAAGATCCCCTGGAGAAAGAAATGGCAACTCACTCCAGTATTTTTGCATGCCTAGAAAATCCCTAGGACAGAGGAGCCTGGTGGGCTACAATCCATGGGGTCACAAGAATTGGATGTGGCTTAGCTCCTAAACCAGCTATAGGTACAGATGGATATAGATATAGTTTGGCATTCCAGGCAAGGGAAATTGACTTAAAAGGAAGGAGAAACAGCTCAAAGAACTAGCACTCTGGCTAGAGTTGACTATAAGTATGAACAGATGGGAACAATGGGAGATGCACCTAGAAAAGCAGGCAGTAAGCAGTGTGAAAATGTTCAAATACTAAAAAAGGCAGTTGACATTGAGCAAGCCATAGGCTGCATTGATGATTTTAAGCATATGACCTAATGCATGTCACATTTTAGTAAGCTATGTATTCAGTAAATATGTTCTTTAAAGGTTCATTATAAGTGACATCTCTTTCCTGTGAACTAAAATCAATTTCTTTATCTCAAATGGGCTCAGGACCTACGTATTAGGTGAATTTGAAATCTGTGAGTTTTTTACAGCTTATTGACTATGTCTCCCCTAAAATGAAGCATATTATTATAGGTGACAGGTGGTGCAAATATAAATGAGATAATGCATGTGAAGGCATTTGAAAAAATATAACAAGCAATATAAATATAAGAAATTGTTACTGTGCTTATCGCAGTCACCATCATTATTATTATCACTGTGTTGTAACCTTCAGAGGAGCTGACATGCAGCGTGTACCCTCCTGTGTGAGCTTTGAACTTTTTATGAATTAAGATGAGTACAGATTTGGAAACACAGTACTTCCAGCCTGGAACTTATTAACCTTACTAATGTAATTGACCTAAAACAACATTCACAGTTAAAGCAATGGAGTTCCTTGGAGCAGTTGGTATTCTGACATGAGGGATAGTTTCTGTTCTATTAACCCAGGGAAGGCAGGAGAGAGAAAACATTTTAGTGATTTCCACTTGGAACCAGCTGTTCTCTCAGTGGGAGATGGAGGAAGGAGTCAGGTACCCACTTGGCCGTCAAACCTGAAATTCCAGGATTTAGGACTCTGGCTCACCAGGAAAGAGGTGTCTTACTAGCAAAGGAGATCAATATACACTCCCAAGCTCTATTTCATATAAAAGGTTAATGGCAAAGATAATAGCTTTTTCTTTCCTTGGAGAGGAGAGAGGTGGATAACCTGATGATCTTATATAGGAAAAGACACAACAGTACAGAGGAGAAAATTTCTACACTAGTCAGGGGTGACTTACTAATTATGTGAGATAAAGAAGAGGTGGAGAAGGGCGAGCTCTTTATTCAATGAAGTAAACATTATGGTGGCAACAGTGAGAAGTAATGGAAGACGAGAAGGGACTACTTCCACCAGAGGGGGGTTCTCGGGGGTCTCAGTGGTAAAAGAATTTGCCTGCCAACACAGGAGACCCAGGAGATGCGGGTTCGATCCTTGAGTCAGGAAGATCACCTGGAGGAGGAAATGGCAACCCGATCCAGTATTCTTGCCTGGAAAATCCCATGGATAGAGGAGCCTGATGGGTTACAGTCCATGGGGTCGCAAAGAGTTGGACATGACTGAGCACCCCCGCGCACGCACACACACACACACACACACACACACACACACACGCACACAACTTAAAAAGGAAAGCCCGCCTGCGATTCTGGTCTCGTCATTTTCCCAGTCCCAGTGACGCACACAAGCTTCGTCTCCCATCGAGTCCCTTTACCCTCCCTTGTTTATAATATGAGCATCTTGACTATTTTATCTACATATGTTTGGAACCACATTAGACATGGAGATATGGTTTTTGATTCGACCATCAGCATAATTTAGCACGCTCTAGAGGAGAAGTTAAGTGTATTCCATTTATCCATATTCTTGCTTACAGTATTCTTCCTTCCTTCCTCATATTTCAAGATTCCTTATTTTATTATTTCCTTTCTGATTAGATAACTTCCTTTAGCTATTCTTCTAGGATAATACTGCTGGTGGCAAATTTCCTTGGTTATCCTTCATCTAAGAATGTCAGTTTCTCCTTCATTGCTGAAAGATAGTTGTGTTGGATAAAGGATTCTATACTGTCAGTTATTTTCTTTTAGTACTTGAAAAATACTGTGTCATTTCTTTTTGGCCTCCACAATTCCTTATGAGAAATGCAGTTATTCAAATTGTTTCCACCTATATGTAAAGTGTTATTTCTCTCACTGCTTTTAAGAAATTCTTCTTTGCCTTTAGTTTTCAGAAATTTGAGTATATGTCCTGGTATAGATTCCTTTGGGTTTATCCTAGTTGGAGTTAACTCAGCTGTTTGCAACTGAACATTTTTGTCATTTGCTAAATTTGGAAAAAAATTATCCATTGTTTCTTCAAGTATTTCTTGATTTTCATCCTTTTCCCCTCTCTTTCTGAAACTCTAAGGGCATAAATGTTGCATATTTTGTTTGGTTCTGCAGATCCCCGAGCCTGATTCTTTCCCACTGTCTACTCTTTCCTTTTGCTCAGATGGAGTAATTGCTGTTGTTCTTCTTCAAGTTCAGTGTTTCTTTCCACTTCCCACTCTATCCTGACACTGAGTTAATTTACCGGATTTTCCAAGTTTTTGGTTATGGAACTTTTCAGTTCAAAATATTCTCCCTCGTTATGTTCTATTTCTCTACTTATACTCTCTGTTTCTTTGCTGAGACTTTCAACTTAAAAAAAAAAAAAATGCTTCTAATGTGTTAGTAGGCTTCCCTGTGGCTCAGTGGTAAAGAGTCTGCCTTCAGTTCAGGTAATGCGGGTTCGATCCCTGGATCCAGAAGATCCCCTGGAGGAGGAAACAGCAACCCACCCCAGTATTCTTGCCTGGGGAAACCCCATGGGCAAAGGAGCCTGGCGGCTGCAGCTCACAGGACACGCAGAGGACATTACTTAGCAGCTGAACAAGAACAACAGGAAGATGCTAGCAATTGCTCACTGAGGCGTTTCTGTGATGACTGGTTTTACTTATTCTAACATTCTGTCATCTTGGTGTTGGCACTTACTAATTTATTTTTCTCATGAAGCTTCCTGCCCACACTCATCCCAGTGATTAACTCCTACCTATTGTTCAGGTTTTGAATATCACCTCCCATAGGTAGCTTCCCTTGACATTGGTGCACAAGTCTGGGTTAAGTGCCATTCCATGTAGGCGTTGACTCTGCTTTCTCTTCCGTCAAAGCACTTATCAGAATATGTTGTATTTCATGTTGATTGATTGGTATCCCTCACTTGACTAAGAGCTATCTAGTCTTCATTGCAGGATCCAACATCCAGAACTACTCCTAGAAAGCATGGAGTGCTCAACAAATATTTATTGAGTAATTTGCTCCAAAATCACTGCAGATGGTGACTGCAGCCATGAAATTTAATTTAATTAAGCAAAGACACTTGCTCCTTGGAAGAAAAGCTGTGACCAGCCTAGACAACATATTGAAAAGCAGAGACCTTACTTTGCTGTCAAAGGTTCATCTAGTCAAAGCTATGGTTTTTCCAGTAGTCATGTATGGATGTGAAAATTGGACTATAAAGAAAGCTGAGTGCTGAAGAATTGATGCATTTGAACTGTGGTGTTGGAGAAGACTCTTGAGAGTCCCTTGGACTGCAAGGAGATCCAACAAGTCCATCCTAAAGGAAACAAGTCCTGAATATGCATTGGAAGGACTGATGCTGAAGCTGAAGCTCCAGTTTTGACCACCTGATGGGAAGAACTGACTCATTGGAAAAGACCCTGATGCTGGGAAAGATTGAAGGCAGGAGGAGAAGGGGACGACAGAGGATGAGATGGTTGGACGGCATCACCGACTTGATGGACATGAGTTTGAGCAAACTCTGGTAGTTGGTGATGGACAGGGAAGCCTGGTGTGCTGCAGTCCATGGGGTTCCAAAGAGTCAGACACAGCTGAGCAAATGAACTCAGTTGAACTTATTTTACTTTGCTCTTTTTTATATCCTACAAACCGTATGTGATCTCTGAAGTGAATAAATAGACTTTCAAACATAAACTAGGCTAACTGGAAGGCAAAATAATAGATCAAAAACATTTAGGATTTGTTTCCCTATATATTTACAAATATTTTTCCTCCACTGTAACCTGAGTGCTCATGTGTCTGCAGAGGAGGGGGGTCTCTGTGACAGCGTACTGTGTCTCAGTATAGTCTGTGTGCCCTGCCTGCCGCACAGAGAGCCTGTTCCTGTGTCTTATGTATGGAAGACACGCTATAAATGCTGCTTTAATTGCATTTGATTTGTTTGAGTTTTACATCTACATAATTGTATGCTTTGATATGCCCTTTGCAAATTGAGCCTGAATCACTGACAATAAAGGTGACTTTAGCCAATAGGCTCAGACAGAATGTGTTTTAGGTCAGAACAGGGTAAATGGTACTTGGCTCTTCAGTTGCTGCCAGAGACTGTGTCCTGTGAGAACAGATAGCCAAACTGAGGGCCTTGGATAAAGCCAGGATTAGGGTGAGGCAAGTGGGTCCTGCACTCTGGGACACAAAATTTAAGGGGTAAATTTGGTACCCCAGAATGGGCGAATTTAATTCAGATGACCATTATATCTACTACTGTGGGCAAGAATCCTTTAGAAGAAATGGAGTAGCCCTCATAGTCAACAAAAGAATATGAAATGCAGTACTTGGGTGAAATCTCAAGAGTGACAGAATACTTTCTGTTTGTTTCCAAGGCAAATCATTCAGTATCACAGTAATCCAAGTATATGCCTCAACCATAAATGCCGAAGAAGGTGAGGTTGAATGGTTCTATGAAGAGCTATAAGACCTAGAACTGACACCAAAAAGATGTCTTTTTCATCGTAGGGGACTGGAATGCAAAAGCAGGAAGTCAAGAGATACCTGGAATAACAGGCAAGTTTGGCCTTGGAGTACAAAATGAAGCAGGGAAAAGGCTAACAGAGTTTTGCCAAGAGAATGCACTGGTCATAGCAAACACCCTCTTCCGACAACATAAGAGGTGACTCTACACATGGACATCACCAGATGGTCAATACTGAAATCAGATTATATTTTTTGCAGCTGAAGATGGAGAAGCTCTATACAGTCAGCAAAAACAAGACCATGAGCTGACTGTAGCTCAGATCGTGAACTCCTTATTGACAAATCAGACTTAAATTGAAAACAGCAGGGAAAACCACTAATACCATTCAGATATGATCTAAATCAAATCCCTTGTGATTATACAGTGGAAGTGGCAAATAGATTCAAGGAATTAGATCTGATAGACAGAGTGTCTGAAGAACTATGGACAGAGATTTGTATCATTGAACAGGAAACTGTGATCAAAACCATCTCCAAGAAAAAAATTCAGAAAGGCAAAACGGTTCTCTGAGGAGGCCTTACAAATAGCTGAGAAAAGAAGAGAAGCAAAAGGCAAAGGATAAAAGGTAAGATATATCCATCTGAATGCAAAGTTCCAAAGAATAGCAAGGAGAGATGAGAAAACCTTTCTCAGTAATCAATGCAAAAAAAAAAAAAAAACAGGAAAACAATAAAATGGGAAAGACTAGAGGTCTCTTCAAGATAATTAGAGATGCCAAGGGAATGTTTCATGCAAAGATGGGCACAATAAAGGACAGAAATGGTATGGACTTAACAGAAGCAGAAGATATTAAGAAGAGGTGGCAAGAATACACAGAAGAACTATACAAAAAAGATCTTCATGACCCAGATAATCACAATGGTGTGATCACTTGCCTAGAGCCAGACATCCTGGAATGTGAAGTCAAGTGGGCCTTAGGAAGCATCACTATGAACAAAGCTAATGGAGGTGATGGAATTCTAGCTGAGCTATTTTAAATCCTAAAAGATGATGCTGTGAAAGTGCTGCACTCAATATGCCAGCAAATTTGGAAAACTCAGCAGTGACCACAGGACTGGAAAAGGTCAGTTTTCATTCCAATCCCAAAGAAAGGCAGTGCCAAGGAATGTTCAAATGGCCGCACAGTTGCAATCATCTCACACTCTAGCAAAGTGATGCTCAAAATCCTTCAAGCTAGGCTTTAGCAGTACATGAACAGAGAGCTTCCATATATTCAAGCTGGATTTGAGAATGCAGAGGAACCAGAGATCAAATTGCCAACATCTGGTAGATGATAGAAAAAGCAAGAGAATCCCAGAAAAACATATACTTCTGCTTCATTGACTCTGCTAAAGCCTTTGACTGTGTGGGTCACAGAAAACTGTGGAAAATTCTTCAAGAGGTGGGAATACCAGACCACCTTACCTGCCTGCTAAGAAATCTGTATGCAGGTCAAGAAGCAAGAATAGAACTGGATGTGGAACAACGGACTGCTTCCAAATTGGGAAAGGAGTCCGTCACGGCTGTATATTGTCACCCTGCATATTTAACTTTTATACAGTGTACATCATCCAAAATGCTGGGCTGGATGAAGCACAAGCTGAAATCAAGATTGCCAGAAATCTTAACTCATTGGGACTGGCTCATTGCAAAAGACCCTGATGCTGGGAAGGATTGAAGGCAGGAGGAGAAGGGGATGACAGTATGAGATGGTTGGATGGCATCACTGACCTATTGACATGAGTTTGAGCATTCTCTGGGAATTGTTGATGGACAGGGAAATCTGGTGTGCTGCAGTCCATGGGGTTGCAAAGAGTCAAATATAACTGAGTGACTAAACTGACTGAAATACTCTGAAATCAACTAAATAGCAGACAATGCAATTATTTTTAAATATCAAAATTAATGAAAAAATCTTAATGACCAAACTTAGAATAAAGACAAGTTGCTATTGTTTCACAGTCCTTCACTGTTGTGAAATGGGAGCGATAATTCCACATCACCCTTCCTAGGCCATGTGGCCACCATATCTGCCACTGTTGACAGTGATACCCAAACAGATCAGACAGTGCAGTGCTTTGCCGGAAGTCATGATTTTTATATTCAAGCCTTTATTTAGTTATTTTCATTCATTTTGAATTATGAGAAGACATTTTGTTAGTATATGTAGAGGTCCCATAGTTTTTGGCAGGACACGGTCCTTGGAAATACACTAGATGTTATCGTGTAAGAAGCACAGGAGAGCGGTGTGCCTGACTCTCACATCCCAGGGTTTGATCTAAGGACGAGATTCAAGGCAGGAGGAGAGGGCACGAGGCATCCACCTGATCAGCCAGCTTCATGCACCGAAGGTTCTATGAAGTCAAGGAATGGCTACTGCCTGAAGCAGTTAGTTTTCCTAAAAGCAAAGGGAACTGAATTCAGAATTTTCTTCTGGATGCAGTTCTCTTTTCAGTTTCACCACACAACGCACATCAGTGACCCTACATGCTCAGTGAGTCGCTGGATAAGGGGAAGGGGTGGTTGTTTATACTTTAAAAGTTGTGATTGTTTAATTTAAATGCTTTCCTAAGATATAAATAATAATCCCTATACATCTACTTGGCTTAAAAAGTAACTTATTACCCATCATTTGAAGCCTCTCTCTTCATTATTTACTTGTCACTCTCTCCCACCGCATCAAGAGTTAACCATTGTCTTGGGTTTTTATTTGCTATTTCACTTCTGCTTCTGATGAGTAGCCTTCCTCAGTAATAAGTAATATAGGTCTGCATTTTTTTTTTTAAAAAGCACTTTATCTATGTATTTGGCTGAGTTGGGTCTTAGTTGCGGCATGCAGGAATTTCATTGTGGCATACAGATTCCGATTTGTAGCATAGGGGATCTAGTTCTCTGACCAGGGATCGAACCTGGGCACCCTGCATAGGGAGCTCACTGGACCAGCAGAAAGTCCCAGGTTTGCATATTTTAAAATATATCTGTGGCCTAAATTGTACATATTCTTCGGCAACTTGTTTTTATTTTCCATTGGCATGAGGAAAGATATACTGTTGACACATGTGGCTCTGGCACATTTAACTTCCATGTAATACTCCACTGAATCACTGCTCCTAGCTTATCTATTGTCCTATTGATAAAATTTTCATTTCTCCTGGTCTTTTCTGTCATGCAAACCTTGCCACAAATGTTTTTGAACATGTCACTTTATGCAAGGCTACAACTCCGAGGACAAATGCTGAGTTGTGGCTATTCACATCACTGGCTTTAGTAGCTATTGCCAAACTGGTCTCTAAGGCAGTCATGCACATTTGCAGTCCCACCAGCGGTGTGTAAGGACTGCTCGTGAGCCACATCCCTACCTAAAGATTGTACCCAGATATTTTGAGTTTTTGTTCAAGTGTTGGACATAAACTAGTGTCTCGTTTCAGTTTTGCTTTGTGTTCCTCTGATTGTGATGTATGTGTGCTCAGTCACGTTCACCTCTTTGCCACCCCGTGGGCTGCAGCCTGCCGGGCTCCTCCGTCCATGGGATTCTCCAGGCAAGAACACTGGGGTGGGTTGCCATTGCCTTCTCCAGGGGATCTGCCCAGCCTAGGGATCAAACCTGCGCCTCCGGCTTTGGCAGGCAGGTCTTTACCACAGGGCCACTGGGGAGTCCCCGTAAAATAGTGTCTGTCTCCAGTTTTCCTTTGTGTTTCTCTGATTGCACCATTTAAACCATCTTTTACATGTTTATGCTTCATTAATATTTCCTTCTTTTTGAATTTCTTTTGTGTATCCTTTATCCATTTTTGGATTGTGCTTGCTTTTCTTATTGAGGTTTAGAAGGATTTTAAATTTTGCTTGCTAATTCTCTAGCGCTTTGTTATTGCATTCAAACATGTTCCTCCAATTGACATTCTATTCTCAGACTTTAAATGTCTGTTGATGACGATCATAACATAGTCTAATAATCATAATTTATTATGATTTATGTTTTATTAGATTTTATTTTAAAAACTCTCTGAGCCCAAATCATAAATATACATATTTTAACATTTCTTTCTGAAGTATTTAAAATTTTGTTTTTTACACCTTGATCTTCACCTTCCCTATATGTATGTTTACTTCCATTTTTAAAAACTTTTTTGAATGATAACTGATAGTCTAAGTATCTAACTGAGACTTAGACTAAGTCTAAGACTAAGACTCTAACTGAGAGTCTAATTCACTCTCAGATATGTGTGTGTGTGTGTGTGTGTGTGTGTGCGCGCGCGCGCACGCGCTCAGCCACACAGTGCAGTCCAGCTCTTTGTGATCCCAGGGCCTGTGGCCCGCCAGGCTCCTCTGTCCATGCAGCTCTCCAGGCAAGAATGCTAGAGTGGGTTGCCATTTCCTTCTCCAGGAAATCTTCCCAACCTGGGGATTGAACTCTTGTCTGTTGTGCTCTGCTGCATTGCAGGTGGATACTTCAGCATTGTGCCGCCTGGGAATATGTTGTTGGGCTTCCTTTCCTTTTCCACTGATCTCTCCCCAGGCCAGTACTGTACACTCTTAATTCCCATAGCTGGATACATGCTCAGGAGAAAAAAATTGCTTCACTTTCTTGGTCTTCTTCTGCACTGTCCTGTCTGCTTTAGTAATTTATCGTATGTAAATCCTATAAGCAGTTTACCAAACTGCAACAGAAACGCTGTTGGAACTTGTCATGAAATTGCATTACATTTTGATTAGTTTGGAGACATCTTACATTTTATGCTAATGAGTCTTCCTGTCCACGGAGAAGGTCTTTCTCTCCATTTATTTAGGCTTTCTACCAAGTTTGTCAATAACAATTTATAATTTTACCTAAAAATCATAGACGCATTAGAATTTTTCTTCGATGCTCATAATTTTGTTTGCTGTTTTTAAATGTTATTTTTGGGTGTTACTGGCATATAAGATTTTTTACTGAGACTGCATGTGCAGTGGCCTTGCCAAACTGTGTGTCTGTATGTTAAAAGGTCCAGCTGCGCTCCCTGCTTTCCCCTCACAGCAGAATGGTAGAGAGCACTAGCTTTGAACAAACAAATGGGTTGTGGAGGAGGGCGCAGGATTCCTCACTCAGAGGAATGTTTCTGCAGCTTCTTCAATTTTGGGGAAATTAAGTGCCAGCTTAAACTATATTGCAGTCTGACACCTGGAAGAAATTACATAATAATCTCTCAGAACTTCAAGTTTTTTTTACTTATCTCTCTGCATCTAAAACATATTAAATAGTACTGACTACTTATTGCATGAGCAAGCAATAAACCATTGAACATAAAATGTGTGGCATGCAGTAAGTTCTTCATAACTGTCGACTACAATGATGAGGACGCCAGCGGTGATGATGACGATGCTACTGGTTCTTGTCTCCACGACATGTTCCAGTCAATATAGGAGTGAAAATATCTGTGCAGCTTCTTCAATTTGAGGGAAATAAAGTGCCAACTTAATCTATATCATAGTTTATAAACCTCAGTGATATTGACATTTTAGGTTGGATGCTTTTAGAGGGGAGGGTTATGTCCTGTATATTGGGGAATATTTAGCTCTGTCCCTGGCCTCTATAGTTCAGTTCAGATCAGTCACTCAGTCGTGTCTGACTCTGCCACCCCATGGACTGCAGCAAGCCAGACTTCCCTGTCCATCACCAACTCCTAGAGCTTGCTCAGACTCATATCTATCGAGTCAGTGAAGCTATCCAACCGTCTCATCCTCTGTCATCCACTTCTCCTCCTGCCTTCAATCTTTCCCAGCATTACGGGCTTTTCCAATGAGTCAGTTCTTTGCATTAGGTGGTCCAAGTATTGGAGCATCAGCTTCACACATCAGTCCTTCCAATGAATATTCAGGACTGATTTCCTTTAGGATTGACTGGTTTGATCTGCTCACAGTCCAAGGGACTCTCAAGAGTTTTCTCCAAAATCACAGTTCAAAAGAAACAATTCTTTGGCTCTCATCTTTCTTTATGGTCCAACTCTCACATCCATACATGACTGCTGGAAAAAACATAGCTTTGACTAGATGGACCTTTGTTGGCAAAGTAATGTCTCTGCTTTTTAATATGTTTTGTAGGTTGGTCATAGCTTTTCTTCCAAGGAGCAAACATCTTTTAATTTCATGGCTGTAGTCACCATCTGCAATGATTTTGGAGCCCCCAAAAATAAAGTCTGTCACTGTTTCCATTGTTTCCCCATCTATTTTCCATGAAGTGATGAGACCAGATGCCATGATCTTAGTTTTCTGAATGTTGAGTTTTAAACCAACTTTTTCATTCTCCTCTTTCACTTTCATTAAGAGGCTCTTTAGTTCCTGTTGGTTTTCTGCCATTAGGGTGGTATCATCTGCATATGTGAGGTTGTTTTTTTTTCCTGGCAATTTTGATTCCAGTCTGTGCTTCATCCGTCCTGGCATTTCCCATGATGCACTCTGCGTATAAGTTAAAGAAGCAGGGTGAGGATATACAGCTTTATTGTACTCCTTGCTCAGTTTGGAGGCAAGCCGTTGTCCCGTGGCTCTACAGTGTGAAAAGGCAAAAGGATCTGACACTGAAAGAGCAACTGCCCAGGGCGGTAGGTGCCTAATATGCTACTGGAGATCAGTGGAGAAATAGCTCCAGAAAGGATGAAGAGATGAAGCCAAAGTGAAAACAATGCCCAGCTGTGGATGTGACTGGTGATGAAAGTAAAGTCTGATGCCATAAAGAACAGTATTTTATAGGAACCTGGAATGTTAGGTCCGTGAATCAAGGTAAATTGAAAGTGGTCAAACGGGAGGTGGCAAGAGTGAACAATGACATTTTAGGAATCAGTGAACTAAAATGGACTGGGGTGGATGAGTTTTATTCAGATAACCATAGCTCATTCAAAAGGACACATGCCAGTGTGCCGTGGCTCCCAGGACCGTTGCATTCGTTGCCCCTGATCCATGCAGGCCACTGTTGACCCACACTTCTGTCCAAGGCTCTGGACACTCATGGGCAAGTCTGGCTCAGTCTCTTGTGGGGTCCCTGCTCCTTTCTCCTGGGTGCTGGTGCTCACAAGGTTTCCTCCCAGGGGCTGATGGAAAGAGTGACAGACTTTATTTTGGGCTCCAAATCACTGCAGATGGTGACTACAGCGATAAAATTAAATTTTTTGCTCTTTGGAAGAAAAGCTATGACAAACCCAGACAGCACATTGAAAAGCAGAGACATCACGTTGCCAACAAAGTCCATCTAGTCAAAGCTATGGTTTTTCCAGTGGGCATGTATGGATGTGAGAGTTGGACTATAAAGAAAGCTGACCACCAAAGAAGTGAAAGCTGATGCTTTCAAACTGTGGTACTGAAGAAGACTCTTGAGAGTCCCTTGGACTGCCACGAGATGAAACCAGTCAATCCTAAAGGAAATCAGTCCTGAATATTCATTGGAAGGACTGATGCTGAAGCTGAAGCTCCAATTCCACCTGATGCGAAGAACTGACTCATTGCAGGAGACCCTGATGCTGGGAGAGATTGAAGGTGGGAGGAGAAGGGGAAGACAGAAGATGAGATGGTTGGATGGCATCACTGAATTGATAGGCGTGAGTTTGAGCAGGCTCTGGGTATTGGTGATGGACAGGGAAGCCTGGCGTGCTGCAGTCCATGGGATCACAAAAACTTGGGCACGACTGAGTGAGTGAAGTGGCCTCTACTCCTTAGATGCCACCCCTGCTCAAGTGCAGTAGTGACAATCAAAATATCTCCAAGCATTGTCAAAAATCCCTGGTGGCAGAGGGGAGCATATGCCGCTGAGTTGATGACGACTGGTCTGTGTAACCTCCAGCCCCTCTGTAATTGCTTCTCTGTCACTCCCGTAGACTCCTCAGGCTGCCCAGAATGGTTTTCCTCACCACTCTCTCTGTCTCCATCCTGTCTTGTCTCTGCATGCCCTTCCCCTTGTTGAAGGTTGCAAGGCCAGGAGTGCCTATGGGCAGGAAGCCAGAAACTGCACCGATCTGGCCCCTTAGAAACGTTTGACTCTGGTGTTGAAATCCACATAGCTCTGCAGTCCCCGCAGTGAGAATACCTGCCTTCTTTCCCAGGGCTAGCTGGTGCATGGTCCGCTTACCTTTAAACCCCTCTGCAACCCACTCTGTATTCCAGTCTCCTGGGCTTTGTAAGCATAGCTTTTGGCAGAGAACCTGATCTTTCAAATTATGGAGTCAAGGTGCTTAAAAATAAATAAATAAATAAGCTTGAACATAACAAATCAGATTTTACTTTGAGATGAATAGCGAGGAATCCATGGAAAGAATTTCAGAATCCTGAATGGAACAGTTAAGAATAAAAGATTATTGAGAAAAAAGCATTGTCCTCAAGGAGGAAACGTAAGGGCCAGTCAGAAGTTTAGCAGGTGTTGGGGTGTGTTTGGTCACTTTAAATAGCGTAGACCACTCAGGGGCTTTACCTTGCCGAGGTGTGTGTGCAGTGCAGGGCGACCGAGATCGATGTGGCTCTCCTCTGGGCTGGGTTACTGCTGTTTGCTAGTCACTCAGTTGTGTCCAACTGTTCGTGACCCCATGGACTGTAGCCCACCAGGTTCCTCTGTCCGTGGAATTCTCCAGCAAGAACACTGGAGTGGGGTACCATTTCCTTCTCCAGGGGATCTTCCCCACCCAGGATGGAACCTGGGTCTTCCGCATTGCAGACAGGCTTTTTACCAGCTGCGCCACCAGGGCAGCCTCCACCGTGTCCTTAGAGGCAAACCCTGTTACGGAGGTGTCCTGGCTGAGGAGCGCTCACCTCTTAGACAGGCTGGCCCCCCCTTCCCCTGTGCTGGAGTCACAGTGGGTCAGGCGCTACCTGCCCCACGGCGGGATCAGCTTCCCAAGCTTCTTGTCGACACTGCAGTCACCCCAGGAAGTTAGCAGCGAGGAGCAAGGCTCAGATAACAGACACGCTGCCTCTTCCCGGCGTCCAGTAGCTCTTTGCCCTGCACTGTCTAGTTCTTCCGTCTTCGTCCCTTATGCTCACATCCCCGTATCTTTTACCTCTGTCCGGACTTCCTCCTTAAAAGAGTCTGGGACAATGAGGACCTCTTCTTACTTTGCAGTTCTTGGAGGTCAGCACCCTGTCCACTCTAAATAAACAATCTGCATTTCTTTGTTGGTCTTCCCGCCCCTACCCTTCCCTGACCCAGGTTCCAACTTGACTTTCCTTCCCATGTAATCTGAATATTGAAACACCAGCTTCCATTGAGAGAACTATCAAAGAAAAATTGCACCAAAGATGTTAAAATAGGCAAAGGAGGCTATTCAAGATATTTGCCTGGTTTCAAAACTCTTTGCTTATCTCAAGGCTATGAAATGTACTCCTCCTACATTTTATCTACAGAATTATTTATAACAAAATTAAGAAAACATGCAAAATATCTGGTTATAAAAATTGACTTAAAAACAATGCATGTCTGTTGCATGTAATACTAGGTGGCCATTAAAAGACCTATTAAAATAATATGTGATGAAATGTGTTTATACTATACTAGTTGGTTGAGCAAAACAGGTTATAAAACATGTTGGGAAATATAATGCTTTTTTAAAATACATGCAGCATGAAGGCTGAAAGAATGCATACTATTTCTAAAGTAATTATCTTTGAATATTAATATTATTATCTATTATTGGTAGATTATTATTTTCTTTTTGCTGGTATCTATTTTGCAGTATTTGTATAAGCATATGTTCATATTGTAATAAAAAGAGAAAATCTGTTAAAACTAGGATAAACTAACACTAAATTTGAAAATAAATATTTTATCTCATTTCTTAGATTGTTAATGATAAAACATGATATAAATACTAGTTATGATTTAACCAATACACCTGTTGTCCTCTCTGTAGGTGTTTATAGACACAAGCGGAGAGTGCAGGACAGGGGAAATAATTTGTTATTTTATCTATCAAAGCCAAAGTTTCAAAATGTTTGTGGGTTTTAATCAGCTGTAATTATCTGCTGCTTGCTGATGCCTGAGATTTTACCAACTGGCTATCGTCCAGTTTGCAATTGCATATTTAATTAGCATATCAATTTAATCCCATTAGCAAGCCTGTGCTATGGTAAATAATTCAGAAGTTTCTTCAACCAACAAACCCAGCCACACTAACTCTTCAGCTTCTAAGTTGGAAAAGGAGATCCAATGTGTGCATGGCTTTCTTGACTATGTCTTCCCTTTGGAAAACCATAGGGAATAATGTAATTGACTAGATCATCTCACTGTGGTGACATGTGGGTTATCCTTCAGGCCATTCACAAATAACACAAAGGCAAAAAGATCTTTGTAAATCTGTTAACTAGAATCATATTACTTCCAAAATATCACCCTCAGTTTTAACTTTATTTGAATCTCTCAAGAGGTGACTCATTGGAAAAGACCCCGATGCTGGGAAAGATTGAAGGCAAAAGGAGAAGGAAATGGCAGAGGATAAGATTTTTGGATGGCATCACTAACTGAGCGGACATGAATTTCAGCAAATTCTGAGAGATAGTGGAAGACAGAGGAGCGTGGTGTGCTGCAGTCCATGGGGTCACAAAGAGTGGACTGAGCAACAGCAGAGACTACTCCCTTTAGGTTAGACTTCAGGGTTTTATTCCCTGAGTCTTTAATTTCTTCTAGAAGTCAAGTTAAAAGTAATGAAAACTATCAATCCTGGGTCTTCCCAAAACAGGGTGATGCAGAGAACGCTTACAGCAATTAGCAGTGCCAACTTGATAATATGCATGTATTCACTCAACAAATATTGTCCAGGCCAGATGAGTTGCTCTTTGTTGGAATGTGATGGTTAATTTTAAATGTCAAATCAGTTGACCTAAGGGATGAGCTTAGGTCATAGCTGGCAAATGTTATTTCTGAGTGTGTCTGTGATCTGTGAGGGTGTTTCTGAGAGAGATTAGCATGTGGTTTGGTAAACTGAATAAAAGAGATCCATGCTCACTTTCTGACTCATCAGAGAGCTGAAGATACAGGGTGTTAGTAGAGTATGTGTGAAATAAAGAGAAAAGACTTAGTTTTATGCAGTGTTTTCACTGTCCTGGTAAGAACAAAACACATACGCATGTATGAACTACAAAATATCAGGCGTGTAATTTTGGTGTTTCTGTACATGAACTAAATGCTTCTTTATTTGCATCTAAAAGTGGCATTGTATAACATAAAAAGGAATGCTAAAATTTATGCTGATAATTTTAAAGTTTGTTTCATTACTTTATTTTTACTTAGAATGACATTAAATAGTAATACAGACAAAAAGTACTATGATAGGTCAAGAAAGAGATCATAAAAGAAAGTGAAAATCTTTTATGTTTTAGTACCTGTAGCACAGCATGTGTGTTCTGACTTTACAGATCAGAGACCCTGTGTTTACTCTGTACAGGGACCTGCAAATTATGGAGCTCATCCTACCTGTTAGAAACTCAAAGAGACTTTAGCAAATAAACTTTGGGGTTTCCCTGGTGGTAAAGAATCTGCCTGCAGTGTGGGAGACCCTGGTTTGACCCCTGGCTCAGGAAGATCCCCTGGAGGAAGACATGTCAACCCACTCCACTGTTCTTGCCTGGAAAGTCCCATGGACAGAGGGGCCTGGTGGGCTGCAGCTCATGGGGTCACAGAGAGTCGGACAGAACTGAGCAAGTGACGCTCACACTAAGCAGGGAGCAGCTGGGGAGGACGCGTCCTGACCTCTTTCCCTTCCCACTCTCTGATCTCCTTCCGGTGCCTCCTTGGCAAACCCAACAGGAAGCAGTCAGCGGGAGAGCCTGGGGGCTGCAGTCCCGTGGAATCATGTCCTCAGGGCGATAAGACAGGCCAGAGAAGAACATGAGAAGGGTCTGGGGCAAGTTGGCAATAACAGTGGTGTAATCAGAAAAATAAGCCGTTGATCTTTTCCCCCAGTTCTTGGCACAGAGCTCCTAAAACCCTTCGAGTCCCCTTGATAATAAGAACACCTTGCATATGCTCCTGGCAGGGGAAAGTAGACAGCTCAGGATGGGGTTGATCACCAGAAAGACCAAGACAGAGGCAAGATTAGAGAATTGTAGCTTTCAACCCCACCCACCCCAGCCTCTAAGGAGGGGAGGAGCTAGAGATGGAGTAAAACATCAATGGCCAGTGACTTAATCAATCATGCCTACATAATGGAACCTCCATGAAAACCCCGAAACAGTGGGCTCAGAGGGTTTCTGGGTTGGTGAACACCCTGAGGTACCGGGACCGCGGGGCATCCAGAGGATGTGAAACCTTTACACCCCTTCCTGTGCGCCTTGCCCTGTGTCTGCCCCTGAGACATCGTGTTTATAATAAGCAGGTAAATACAAGTGTTTGCTTGAGTTCCACGAGTCATTATTGAACCTTCAGGGTTATGTCATGAAGACCTATACATTTGTAGTTGACCTAGCAGAATGGTGGGTACCCTGGGTCCCCCGTTTGCAGCTGCTATTTGAGGTAGAGGCCGTCTTATGAGACTGAAGTCTTTAATCTGTGACTTTTCTCTGGATAGTTCATGTTAGTATTGATCGCAATTGTTAGACATGCAGTTAGTGTTAGATAATTGATTGGTATTGGGAGAAATAAAAGAAACAACAAGACACAGTTTTGGTGTTAGAAGTGGTGTCAGAAAATGGCACCAGCCCATCGCCCTACCAATCGCCATGACTAGTACTTAGCTCTCCACTAAGCATATTTTATTCATCTCCTTTCTAACCCTCATAGTGGGATTTAATGGACCAGCCATTGTCATCAGGAAATTACAGTTGGAGAGGTTGAAGTCAAATTTTCTCTAAGGAGCAGCTTTTATTTGTCCGGTCAGAGTTCACACCTGTGTTAGTTTCTCACTGCTGCTGAAACAAATGACTACAAACTTAGTATCTTGAGGCAATACAAATTTATTATCTCACTGGGCTAAAAGCAAGGTGTTGGCGGAGCTGCGTTTCTTGAGGAGTCGAGGAGAGAATCTGTTTCCATACCTTTTCCAGCTTCTAGAGGCCGTCTGCATTCTTCAGCTCATGGTCTCTTCCTCCAGCTTAAACTCAGCAGAATAGCGGCTTCCACATTGCTGTCTCTGTCTCCGTGTGTGTCTCTCTGTGTCTCTCTCTGACTCTGTCTCCTTCTTATAAGAACTCTTGTGATTACATTGGGCCCACTTAGATAATAAATGTTAATCTTCTTATCTCAAGGTCCTTAACATAGTCATGCATGCAGAGTCCCTTTGGTCATACTCATAGGTTTCAGGGATGAGAATGTGGACATTTTGGGGGAACCTCGGTTATGCCTATCACAAAACACAGCTCTCCCAACATCTTCCAATGCTAGATGCCAGACACTGAAAATTACTGCCATCTTGAATTTTAGAGTTCAGAGTGTTTTTTTTTAAGCCCACACACTTTGAAAATTTTAGCTGCCAAAATTTGACTCAGTAGTTGTCAATGAAAATCTACATTTCTAACTTCTCTTCAGAAAGGTGGAGCAGTGATTTCTGCAGAGTAAGGACAGATCCTGGTGGCTGCCCCTCCAGCACGAGTCATGGACTGTTCGGTCACTATAGTCTTCACAGTTTTCTGTTATGTCCTCAACATGGAGGCCACACGTGGGTCGTTCATCACCTCACCCTGGTCCCTGGGGCATCTGACTTTCCATCTCAGTCTTCTGTCCTCTTCACTTTCTTCTTTCCTACTCATATCCATCAGGTGGAGTTTGAAAGAATAAGCAAGTTTAGCACAGATGCCTGAAGGTGAATTTTCAGCTTTAAAAATCCAGATATTGCCGAAATACTCAAGCCCTGCTCTGTCTAATTTGGGCATAGGTAGGCAAATGAGAAAGAGGCAAAGCCCCACATGTAGGGATGGCCTGGGCGTGGCTATAACTTAGCTTGAAAGGCATTTGAAAGTCAACCTGCTCTGTGTCCAGTGGAATGAAATGGAGCTTGTTAAAATAAGCCTTTTTCAAGTTATTGAATGTCTGCCAGGAAGACAGAATGTCTGCCTGTTCTGAAAACTCAAGCCTCCTTGTGGTTTTGGAAGAGGAATGCTGCAGGCCTTGCTAAAGTAACAGATGCCCTGTTTGCGTTAAGAGGATAGGGAAGGAAGTGTGTTTGCTCTTTGTTGTTGCTACACAACAGTGTGTTCGCCATTGCCATTCTAGATTCAGTAGCCCTTAACTCACGCTGTTTTGGACATGCAGCTGACTTACTCGCAAGTAGCCCTCACGTCGATCCCACCTCTTCATCAGGAATGCTGGTGCCATGCTCAATTACGTGGCCCGTGACAAGCAGCGGCACGGCAGTTCAGGCTAATATACTGCTGCCGTTCCACACTGTGGCCCTTACAGTCATTTCTAATGAAAAGCCGTGCTCTGTGTCAAATTAATGTGCCATGGAGTTACGTTTTGGCTCAAAAGCAAAGCCAGATAACTAATCTCTGCCTCCCACTTATTAGCAGAAGGCTGAGCTCGTATGGCCCTTATAAACTGGCAATATGCTCTGCAGTGCTGCTCTGCTGAGCCTTGATCAGGAATAAGAGGCATCTTCCTGCCCTGGTAGGTTTGTTATTTTTTTTTTCCCCCTTTTTGTCCATCAAGTTCAACGCAGAGACCAAAAAAAAAAAAAAAAATCATATTGTTGACCACTCCAAATTAGGTACCAAAATCAAAATGAGCACTTATATAACATGTGCTTTATGTCTAGAACCTATTTAGTCTTTTTTATGCTTATCTCTTACATAATAGATCATGATAGAGGGAGTCTATGATATATAGGAATGTATGGTCCCACAATAGGCTTCCCTGGTGGCTCAGATGGCAAAGAGCATGCCTGCAATGTGGGAGACCGGGGTTCCATCCCCGGGTCAGAAAAATCCCCTGGAGGAGGGCATGGCAACCCACTCCAGTTTTCTGGCCTAGAGAATCCCATGGACAGAGGAGTCTAGCGGCTACAGCCCACGGGGTTGCAAAGAGTCAGACACGACCGAGTGACTAACACGCATACTCGTGGAGCCGCGACACAAGCTTATGGCACTCAGTAGATTTTTTTTTCTTTTGTGCTGTAAACCCTCCTTGCTCTTTATTCCGGAAGCTTCACCTGCGTTCCTTTCCTTCTCCCTCCAGGCCATGGTGGTGGACATGTGATACAGATCAGTCCTGTAACAGTACTGCATTCTTGCTGTCGTAGTGAAGGAACCAGCAGTGGGCACACGACCCCAGCAAAGGCAACCGAAGCCCTCCTAGGAACAGACGTGCTTAGAATGATTTACAGGGAGTTAAGGCCCTTTCCCCTTTCCTGGCGTGCAGTTGACAACATGTACATCTGGGAACACGAGTGAGACAAGCGAAGTGCTTAGGTCACAGAGCCTAAGAGAGGAGTCACGCTTAGGGTCATGCAGGTGGGCGCAGAGTTGGTGCTCAAGAGTAACGCCTCCGTAACCGCACGCCCTGAGCCCCGGCCCAGGAGACTCAGCCCGAGAAGGTGTGAACCTGCAGTGCCCGCAGCCCTTCCTTCCCCAGTGGAGCTGCAGCTCCAGCACCAGTCCTTTGAATGAATGTTCACGGGTGATTTCCTTTGGGATGGACTGGTTTGATTGGCTTGCTGTCCAGGGGACTCTCAAGAGTCTTCTTCAGCACCACAGTTCAGAAGCATCAGTTCTTCAGAGCTCAGCATTCCTTATGGTCAACTCTAACATCTGTACATGAGTACTGGAAAAGTCATAGCTTTGACTCTACAGACCATTGTCAGTAAAGTGTTATCTCTGCTTCGTGATATGCTGTCTAGCTTTGTCATAGCTTTTCTTCCAAGGAGCAAGTGTCTTTTAATTTCATGGCTGCAGTCACTATCAGCTGTGATTTTGGAGCCCGAGAAAAGTCCGCCACTGTTCCCTCTTTTTCCCCATCTCCATAGAGACAGCCATTTCACATGAAGAGAAGGGAGTCAGTAAGCTGCGTGGGCCTCCCTTCACACTTGCAGGGCCCAAGACAAGAGGACAAATGCAGATCACAGAGCGAGTGTCAAAGTTTAAAACTGCATTTTTTAAAGTTGTTTTCTCATGTGGATCATTTTTAAGGTTTATCTATTTGCTCCATTGGGTCTTGGTGGTGGCACGCAGGGTCTTCTTTGCATCAGGCTGGATCTTTTTAGTGCATGTATGGCCTCTCTGCTTGTGACACATGGGCTCTGAAGCACACGGGCTTGGTCGCTCCACAGCGTGTGGGATCTTAGTTCCCCAGTCAGGGATCAAACCAGCGTCCCCTGCTTTGCAAGATGATTCCTTATCCCTGGGCCACTGGAGAAGCCCCTGAAGCTTTATTAATTAAGCTCTGCCGATAGCCTAGCTGGCATTTGTGCCCAAGAACCACCAGTCACTTCCATGTCTCCCCTTAGTGACCCCGAGGTCAAAGGGGCTGAACCCTCTCCTGACCTTCCAGCCTTGCTGCGTGGGAGCCGACTCCTATGAGCTGTCTCCCACGGGTGACTCGCTGGGGCTGTCACTGAGAGGCCAGGATGAGGGCCAGCAGGGAGGATGTCCTTCTTACCCGCTTTCCTGACTTACAGCTTCCAGACTGTTCTAGAATAGCAGCCCTGGATCGCAGACAGGAGAGAAGGGCACAGGTGTCTGCAGATACTAGTCTTCCAAAAAACCCACTTCAGGTTTTAGGATTTACATCAAAGCTTCCCATCTGTCTTGTTGTTCCAAGACAGGAACTCTAATTTTCTTCTCCTGATTTCCTGTTCACAAAACTTGCCAAACTTTAGAAGTTGCTTTTATAGAGTTGAAAGGAAAAAACAAAACAAATATTTTCACAGGCAGGGCCCTGAAGGTGCTACAGTCTGTACAGACAAGGGACCCGAGGCTCAGAGACATTAAGATGTGTGGTCTCAAAGTGTGTGGTCTCCAGCACGCAGGGCCTCCTTAGGTGGAGCATCTTTAAGATGCTGCTAAAAAGAGGACCCCCTGATGTGGGAGGTTCTGAATATAAAGAGTCCCTTCTCTGAGAAAGTGTTATAAGGGAACCTCAGGGAAATCCCCTTTAAGGAGCCGAAGCATTTATTTCTCTCTCTTTATGTATTTGGTTTTTTTGTGTGTGTGTGGGAAATAAGCCTGATTTTTATTTGTTATTAAAGATCTTTGTGGCCTTTCTCTGAAAAGAGTTTCAGAAATACGAAAAAAACAAAAAAGACAATGCTATCTACAAAATCTCTTATTGCTCCTCATTGCTAAGGTACTATGATAGCTTACCGTTATATTAATCTATTAAAGATTACATAGGAAAAATTCTGTCAGCGTCCTCATCGAGTTAAGAGAACTATGATTAGATTTTACCACTGACCCATAATTTCTTCCCAGATGAAAAACGAAAAGGCTCAGAACTTCCGTTTCTCGTTAGGATGGTTGACTTCGTGCATAAGTGTGACTGGACTGAAGATGCCAGAGAGCCAGTGAGGCACTGTTTCTGGCATGGCTGTGACGATGTCTCTGGAGGAGATTAATGCGTGCATCTCAGTGCTGGTCTCACCGATGCAGGTGGCCATCATCCTCATCTCTTGAGGTCCTGCAGAGAACAAAATGGTGGAGGAAGGTGAATTTACTCTGCCTGAGGGGGTCCTCCGGTTTCTGCCCTTGGACATCAGCGCTCTTCAGCCTCAGACTGCTGGCTCCCCTGGCTCTCAGACCTTCAGACTGGGGCTTGAGTTAGAGCACCTGCATTCTTGGACCTCAGCTTGCAAACAGCAGAGGCTTCTCAGCTTCCATTGTCGCTTGTGCCTGTCCTTCATGATAAATATCTGTCTATCTTCGAATATATCTAGGCTTTGGAGGTGGCACTAGTGGTAAAGATCCACGTGCCAATGCAAGAGGCTTAGATGTGAGTTCCGTTCCTGGGTCAGGAAGATCCCCTGGAGAAGGGAGTAGCAACCCCCTCCAGTATTCTTGCCTGGAAAATTCCGCAGACAGAGGAGCCTAGCGGGCTGCAGCCCATGGGGTCTCAGAGAGTGGGACGTGGCTGGGTGAGTGAGCGCACACATCTATTTATTCATCTGTCTGTCTCACGTCGGCTCTCTATCTCAGAAGAGCCCTGGCTAATACACCCGTCAGAACGATGATTTGCCTTGTGCAGACTGAAGTTTGACTGCCCTTGACTGGTATGTTTTTCACCCTCCACTTCTTATTTAGTTATTCCTGTTGATGTACTCATCATCCACTCTAGTGTCTGAACAAACTGAGCGAGCTCTGCTGTTCAGAACCCTAGAGACAGTGGAAGGATTCCACCTTCAAACTGAGAGCAGGTGAAACTTGAAGGATGAGCAGGAGCTAGCCAGGTGAAGGCCAGCAGATGTCAGTGGAGGAGGGAGTCCTTGCCAGACAAAGAAATGTCAAAGAGGGCTTAAGGCAAGGAGGCGTTAGCAAATTCAAGGTACGGAAGTGTCTTCAAAGGGAAGAGTAAGAGGTGGAGAAGGAGGAAGGGGGCGGAGGAGGAAGGGTTGGTTAGGAGAGAAAGAGAAAGAGATTTGCTGAGGCTGGAGAAGTGGACGGAGTTCTGCCAAGTAGGAACTGCTAACCTCACCTAGGGAAGACCTTGCATATTATATCAAATGCGTCAGGAAATCACTGATGGGTTTTAAAGATATGTCTAATAAGATCTGGTTTAAGCATTTTAAAACTCATTTTGTGATTGAAGGAGAAGCAAAGTGGATCCATCTGAGATCCAGGTTGGATTAGGGTGATGACAATGGGTACATTAGAAATGGAATGACCTGCCTATCATGCACATGTAACATATTATGCATGTAGTATGAATAACATGTTATATAACACAAATGTATGTTTACATGGAATGAACTTCTATCTCTTGTGTCTGAGTTCTGGGCATATTTCTTACAGTCATTTTCTCTCCCTGCCTCTCTTTCTAAGCTGTTCAGCCCAACTTTACCCGTGACATGGAATAGGCCAGCTATGGTAGGAGGGCTGTTTTATCTTCATGTCAGATTAGAAGCACAAAAAGTTCCCTGGGTTACAGGACTGGCTTCATAGACTGTTGGAGTTTTAAAAATAATCCTGTAGACCAACTTGTGCATGAAATGAGCTCAAAGAACAAAGAACACAGAGCTTTGGTAAATGTGAACACCCCTCAATCTCTCTACCATCCATGCGGTTTTAAAATGTCATACTCAAGACAGATCAAGAACAAAAGCTGTTTCTACACAAGCTAAGGAAGTGTGCGATAGGACAGTTACCTTCCCAAACCTATCTGCAACTTTGCCTGAATTACCTGTATAGTTTAGGCCAAAATATAATTATTCAGATTAGATTAGAATATTGTGACTTTTACTTGCACATAGAAGTAGCCATTCAGAAGTCTTTGACATCTCTTTTCTGTTTCCATCTTTTTCCTCCTCTTAGAAAAAGCACTGGGAGAAATCACAAGAAACTCAAAATTACCTTATTACAATATTTATCAATCAAACACTTTGTCATGGATAGTGTTAACCAAAGCTCTCGCAGGATATATCATGGGATTTGGAAGTCTTATCCTAAAGCAAACTTCATCTCAAAATATGAGCTTGTGCATGATTTGATAAAATACTTCCTCCCTCACTGGAGAAGAATCCAAAGGCAAATGTAAACAGAGATAAAAATGAAGAATCATTTAAAGCAGAGAAATGCCAAATGACCAGCTTCTGTGTTCTGTGTTGGGAGTATTGAGTTTCCTGGTGTTCAGGAAAACGACTGTGCTCACCACAGTAGCACTGCCTGAATCCACCGAATGCCTTCTAGTCGACAGGACTTTGTGCTTTATCAGTGTTCTAGTATGCATCTGCCTAGGGAGTCTTTCATCTTCACAATAATTTTGTTTTGGGATGGTTAATTCTTAGGCCTGCAGAGTGGGAGAAGCGTGTCATGTGCCCTGAAAAGTGACTGGCAGCATCTCTGGTCTCTGCCCGTTAGATACCCACAGCACCCACCCCCATCATGAAACACATCGCTAGGCGTTGCCAAGTGGCCCCTGGGGGCAAAATTGCTCAATTGCTCCTGGTTGTGAAACATGGTTGTAGAGGACGCTGGAAGATGTTTTGACCACCAAATCTGAGTTTCTTTGTGAGGAATTACCTCTGTTCATCAAGATAAATTCATGTGCCTGTTCTCCCATCATAAAAGCTGGCCTCACTGCCTGTGTGCTCACTCACGTCCAACTCTGTGTGACCCCGTGGACTGTAGCCCACCAGGCTCCTCTGTCCATGGGGTTCTCCAGGCAAGAATCCTGGAGTGGGCTGCCATGCCCTCCTCCAGGGGATCTTCCGAATCTAGGGACTGAACCTGCGTCTCTTATCTCTCCTACACTGGCAGGCAGATTCTTTACCACTAGCACCATCTGGGAAGCCCCAGAACTTTGTGGCTCCTAGCAAACTGTTCGCTTGCCTCTCGGTTCTGTGTATGGATTGGACAGTTTTTGTCTGAGCTGACCTGGTTTATTTCCGCTAGGCTCAGTACTGCCCCTGTGGTCAGCTGGTGGTCTGAGTAGGTCTCAGTGGCCTAGGCTGTCCTCACTCACTTATTCGGTTGATGGCAAACTGTCGAAGGGACAGACATGCTGTGTATTCTCATCTACAGGCTGAAACTGGGTCTCTTCCTATGGTAGGCACAGGCGTTCAAAATAATAAAAGGGTAAGCCTCAAAGAAAAGGGCTTTCTAAGCATCTATCTCTGCCATATTGTGAATATTCCATTGACCAAAGGAAATCATACAGCCTATCCAGGTTCAAGGGCTTGAGAAATAGACTCTGTTTCTTGATGGGAAGAATTATAGCATCACATTCCAAGGGATGCAAAAGGGAAGAATCAGTAACCTCTTACACATTCTATCACAAGTTTATTAAAAAAAAATCATTCAGAGCTTGGAGTTAGTTTTGAAGATCAGTTGGTTTAACATGCTAACTCTGTTATCACCAAACTTCTACTCAACAGGTTGTTAAGTGAATGTGGCGGCCATGTTTTGTCTACTTTCTTTTACTACTTTGCCTTATGTGTTGTGAATTTGCTCACACACGTTATGTGGTCTGGCATAAGCTTGGCTATTAAATTAAAGGAGAGTGTAGTACTGCCACAATCCTGATCATGCCTACTCTGTGGAGAATACCTTTTATAGCAATGATTTGTCTTGACAACTAAGCCTGATTCAAAATTCCCGCAATGCAAGATGAGCTTTGATTTTGTGTGATTCTGAATAAATATTTTAATACTTTAGAGAGATTAGAATTATTTCCAATTTTGCATAAGGTCAGAGTTTTTAATATAATTGCATAATATCAGTTTCTCCTAAAATGTAGCCATGATGTATAATCACAGATAAAGCAAAAGTAGTTTTATTCCCAGTGCTACATAAAAATGAATTAATCTGACAATATGAGTTTAGCACATTTGAGGATTGCAGTGTGCTATTGCTTGGTATATAATACTTGATGGGGCAGAACAATTTATTATAGCTTTAAAATAATTTAATAATATTTTAATGAAATTCAAATAAAACTTTTGCACAGTCCTTGAAATACCTCTGCTAAAAGGAGCATAGTTTTAAACCCCCTGTTTCACATTTTGTCTCTGCCACAAGATGACAGATGTCTGGAGAAGAGAACCCCTTAGTATGTGTCCTAAACTAGGGAGTAAAGATCCTCAATGTTTCCCTTAACTAATGTTTAATCAAATAACAAAGCATTAACAACTTGGTTAGTGGTGAGATAAGTTTTGTCCTTGATTTTTCTTTTTATGGTAAATTCTAAGTTAGGCACCATAAATAGCATCACTTATTAATTTATTCAGTAAACATTATTGAGTCCATATTATGAACTCAGGTGCTGTGAAAAGTCTAACAGATACCAATAGGAATAATGAATAGTCTTTGTAAATATACAGCTCACATTCTAGAAGTGGTAATAAATATAATAATTAAAATCACTATTAACACATGTATCATTGTTGAGACACTGAAAATAGATCAGTGAGACTTAGGTAATCAAGTGTCTCCTAGGTGCTAGAATATAAGTCCCATGACTGTAAATTTGTTCTCTACTCCACCTGCAGAGACCCAGAGTAGTCCTTGGCACAAAGTCGGCAGAGGGACAATATAGTCTGAGTGAAGAATGCCAGGTCCTGAAGATGTACGTTCTTACTATCAAGCAGCTTGATGGGCAAGAAGGAATGTCCACACGCATCTTAGCAAAGAGTGATGACAGTTTTGAGAATGTTGCCTGCTAGGAAACAGACTAGAAAAGTTGAAAGCTGTGATGTCATTATCCACTGGTCATTGCTGAAACCAGTGCTCAAATCCTAGCCTTCCAAGTTGTTTTAAATAAGAATACAAAGTACAATAAATAGGGCAACTTAGTCAGAAGGATTATATACCATGGAATGGGGACATAGGGAATCCCCATTTAATCTGATCAATTTATGAAAACTACATCTCCCCTAAAATAAAATAAAATGAAATGAAATGAAATTCAGTGTTACTCAACAATGATTTCTCACCAACCACAGTTTATTTGTAGTTATTATTGGATTAGTCTGCAGATATACATGAAGACTGTATTTAAGTGTGATTTTAAACTGTTTCTATTGCACGTGATACCTGAGCATACTTTTGCCTGACCAGTTTCACGCCAGAGGAAGCTAATTCATGTTGTCACTTGTATAATAATTACTGCATTTACGAGACAATTGGACACTCAGTCTGGTACTATTTTCTTTTTAGTGTTCAGGAATAGTGTAATTTAACTACTCATTATATATGCTGTCATAGGAAGTATGGAAACATTTTGGGATAAAAATTTTCAAAATCCAGTGACTTCGTGTCTTTATTAAGGCGACTCTAAAATCTTACAGCGTTCATGCCAACATCTGTCTAACCCAGGAAGCGAGTCTGTTCTGGTGAGAGAGCCGTGAGCATGAACGTGAGCACTCTGCTGTGGGATTCTGGGCACCTTCCTTCTTGAATTATTGTTCTAGTGATGCCAAGTTTGCTGCGATAAAGTACCTTTGGGAGTGACTGAAACCAGATGTTGTGACATCCTATCCTTTTAGTTTTTGGAGGCTATTATTTGCCTGGGTTGGCACAATTGTTGTTGGTAAATTGAGAGTATTTATCTAGAATTTAAGTCACAAATCTGCTCAGTGATGCATATAGGAAAAGCTCCCAGAGACTCGGGGTGTAGTCTGGGCCAGCTGGATGTAAAAATGTCAACAGCTGTTCAGAACGCCTGACTTTAGCACAGCATAGGTCCAAACAGAGCCCACGATCATCTGTGTGTGTAAAAGCAACGAGCTGGCGTGAAGGGGTAACAGGAATTATCCAGAAAATATCCACAGTGGTTGACAGCTAGTGTTCATTTTTTGAGACCTCTTTCGCTACTTTTTTCCTTTTGAGAAGTGATACATCTTTTTGGGGCTTTCCCAGGGTGGCTTAGTGGCAAAGCATCCGCCTGCCAATGGAGGAGACGTGGGTTCAAGCCTTGTGTCAGGAAGATCCCATTTTGTAGGAAATGGCAACCCACTCCAGTCCTCTTGCCTGGAGAATCCCAAGGACAGAGGAGCCTGGTGGGCTGCAGTCCATGGGGTCACAAAGAGTCAGAATGCCTGACTGAGCACACATGGACAGACATACATCTTTTCAACAACAAAGGTAATCATGCCTCAGATGGTTAGAATGCTGAAGCAGAGACCTAACTGACGCTTCAGTCATTCACCCTTTGGTAAAAGCTTGAATAGCAGGTTGGAAACCCAGGGCTGTTGACCTTTGAATAATATGGATTTGAACTGAGAGTCCACTTTTACACAGATTTTTTTCAACAATATGCTGGAAAATGGTGTGTGTGTGTGGGGGGCCAGATTTTCGACAATTTGAAAAACTTCACAGATGAACCACAGAAATTGCAATTTTTCCATTTACAGTTCCCTCATAATTGAGAAGACGTGACTTAGCAGCAGCAGCAGCATAATTGAGAAATTGTGTATCAACATGTCATCACTGATTTTTTTTAACACAATGATGTTCCCAACACGGTGTTATGATCATGACGGTGGTGATTCTGTAAAATCCTGTGACATTCATTCATTCGTGTTTAGGCTAGGCTGTGTGTGTCTGTGCATGCTGAGTCAGGCAGTAGTGTCTGACTCTCTGTGACCCCGTGGACTGCAGCCCACCAGGCTCCTCTGTCCATGGGATTCCTCAAGCAGGAATGCTGGAGTGGGTTGCCATATCCTGCTCCAGGGGATCTTCCTGACCCGGGATTGAACCCGGGTTCTTCTGTGTCCCCTGCATGGGCAGGTGGATTCCTTACTGCCTGAGGCATCGGGAAGCCTCCCTAGGCTAGGCTACCTGAGGCAACTGTCTCACTTATACCAGGTGATCATGAAACAATCATACTTGGGCTTCTTCCTTATCAATTATCATTGTACCTGTAAACAAATGTGAGTTTCTTTTTCACGTTGTCTCTTCATTTTTGATGTCTAGTGTTAGTAACACATATCACATCTATAGTGTTTTAAATCGTATATAAATTTTGATGTAGGTACTGGCAGACCACTCATCTTCTAAACAGATGACATAAACTCACACTACAGGACTTACAGCTGTATGTTTTCTTCCTTGTGAGTTTCTTAATAATATTTTCTTTTCTCTGGCTTACTTTACGTAGGAATACATTATATAATGTGCATGTGCGTGTGTGCATGCGTGTGTGTGTGTGTGTGTGTGTGTGTGTGTGTGTGTGTCTGCTCAGTCGTGTCTGGCTCTTTGTGACCCCATAGACTAGCCTGCCAGTTCCTCTGTCCATGGTTTTTCCCGGGCAAGAACACTGGAGTGGGTTGTCAGTTCCTCCTCCAGGGGATCTTCCTGACCCAGGGATTGAACCCGTATCTCCTAAGTCTCCAGCACTGCAGGGAGAGTCTTTTACCACTGAGTCATTGGAGAAGCCTGATATATAATACATATGACATACAAAATATGCATCGACTATGTTATCAGTAAGGCTTCTGGCCAACTGTAGGCTATTAGTGATGAAGTTTTGGGTGAGATAAAAGTTATATGCAGTTTTTCGATTGTGCCGGGGTCAGGGTCCCTAATCCTTGAATGTTTCAAGGGTCAACTGTATTAATAAAAGTTCAAAAGGAAATCCAGGGTCCAAGGAATCCATGATCCAAATGATTAAAAGCTAGCAAGTTTAGCAAACCCCATCTGTGCTTCCTGTGCTCGTGGCAGGCAGTGCTAATCTATCAGACATGCTTCACCACTGCCCTGAGGAGGCACACCTCTCAGTCCCATCCTACACGGGCTAGCTCAGAGGGTGAGGTCTGCTCACTACCCCTGGCCGAAAAGGAATTAGCTTAAGTGATTTAGCTCACCTTTCCAAAAAGACCAGAGTGTGCATCCATACAATGGCTGCCCTTGAATTTGCGTTTTGTCTTACGTTAGCCAGGCTTCCCCAGTGGCTCAGCAGTAAAGCATCTGTCTGCCAATGCAGGAGGCAAGAGTTTGATTCCTGGGCCAGGGAAGATCCCCTGGAAGAGGAAACGGCAACCCTCTCCAGCATTTTTGCCTGGAGAATCCCATGGAAAGAAGAGCCTGGCAGACTACAGTCCATGGACTGGCATAGAGTCAGACACGACTGATCACACACTCACATTCAATTAGCACCAACCACGGGTGGGAGACGGTCTTCTCAAACTCTGCTGAGGGTGTGGCCTCCAAAGCAAAAGAAAGAATTTTCCAGTAACTCAGTGGCTCTCAACAATGGTTCTAAAAACAAAACAAAACAAAACAAAAACAATGGTTCTGCCACTTTCAGAGAATTTGTGCATTTTACTGAAGTAGCTCTACTAGATTTAACTTATTCTGCTGACTTACATTACTTGGAAACATATCTGTTTCCTATCGTGTTGGATTCTATGAGCGTAGTTGAATCTCATTTATTATTTCAATAATAGGTGCTTTTATGTGTTCTGGGAATCTAAGAAGATGTTGTTCTTCATAAAACTCCATTACCTATGGGGAGAATGTGTTACATTCTGGATGAGACATTCTGTTACAAGCTGGCCCCTGAGCAAATGTTTTTGCAGATTATTTACAGACAAGTAACATTTTGCTTCTTCTGTCATTTACCAGTGAGCCTGTGACTCTGAACTGTCTGCCCTTTGTCACCATATTCATTTGTTCTTTTGTGAATTTTAATATCACCCATTTATATTCAGGTTTCTTTCTGAATATAGCCAAGTAATTTTGGATCTTGTCAAATTCTCCTCTGTATTTCCGCTGTCACTGTTACAATTCTTTTATTGCCATGTTATAACTTTAAAGATTATCCATCAGCAGCAAAAGACATTTTGTTTAATATGACCTGATCTTCAAGAGCTTTCTTCACATTTTTCTTCATCTTTGGGGAAGAGTAGTATTGAAAATGGCCAAGAGCATGCGTGAATACATTCTGCCGTTAAACCTTGGTGGAGCACCATGGACGCACTTTTATGGTCCTGTATAAGTTCAGAGAGAGGTTTTGTCGTAAACGTAATTTTCGAGTCTTCTTTTTTCCCAAATAGCCTGTGATTTGTAAATAAGTGAACATTGTTTCATATTATGCTGAACCAACCACGTTTTTTAGTTATATATATTCCATGTAAAATGTTATTTTATTAAATGCATTTATTTATTAAATATACCTCAAATAAATATGAAAATAAAATAAAAATATGATTGACAGGCTAATGTAGCATTTAAAATGTATTAACCAATATTAATGGTTGCTATTAATCAAAGTTTTCCCTGTTTGTTTCTCTTTAACATTGGCTGAAATTGGTTCGGAAACTTTATTATTAGATAGAAAACATAAAAATGTTATCCATCATATAAATGTAATATCATATACTTGATATTTTTACTATTTGGAGCATTTTGTTATTTTCTTAGTTTCTGATTTAAAATTTAGAGTAATATTTGTATTATGAAGATATCTATTTATTATAGACTCAGTAGTAAATACATAACAGTATGAAAAAAGAATGAACTGAGGCTTGTTTTCTTCTTTGTGTTTTGGTACAGATGTCTTCAAGGCACTTATGTAATAAATATTTCAGCATGCTTTGCAATCTGTTTTCTGATTCCATTTACCTCGTTTTTCTTGGTCAGTATATCCGGGTCATTCTTTCTCCTTCCTTCCTTCCCCCACCTTTTCTTGCCTTCTTCCCTCCCATTCTTTTGTGCCGATTCTGGAGGCTAATATTTACCTAGAGGTATTTCTTCTATAGTTATAAAGGAGATAAATACGACTTTGGTGTATGTGTGTGCATTTGTATGTATGCGGTTTTTTTTCAGAGTTTGCTCTCAAAGTTGTAGTAATTTTTGAAATATAAAATAGGGATGATACTCCCTATAATTTTTCTTTTTCTGGGATAATGGAGAAAAAAATCAGGATTATCTGTTCCTTCACTCTTAAATAACTTATCCTGTAAGTGTATCTATACTTGGCATAATAAAATAAACTGATAGAACAGAAAAGAAAGCCACAAAGCATGACCACACATCTGTGGACTTTGTGTATTACACGCCACCACTGTGGGTTCCTACAGAAATAATGTGCTGTTTAGTAAATCAGGCAGTCAGTTCTGCATAGAAGCATAAAGTTGAATTTCTGCCTCATGCTAGACACAAAAATCAATTCCAGATAGATTTATTGTTTAAATGTGAAAGATAATGCTTTAATTTTTAAAAGAAATCTTAGAAGAATATCTTAAATCATTAAAATAGGTAATTTTAAATTATAAATATGATAAAAATGAGAAATCATAAAGAAAATTTTAATGTTGAATTATTTTAAGGACTGTGTTTCACCAAAAAAAAATATTATAAAGCCATATGATGGGAAAAGATATTTTCAAGATATGTAAACAATAAGAATTTGCATTCCAAAAATATAAGCAGCATCTACAAATCAACAACAAAAAGAAAGCATCCCAGCCCATTAAAGGCGTTAAAAAAGAAAATAGGAATGGTGATATTCTCTAAGTCTTTGGTAGTCATGCACACAAATCAAATCCACAGTGACACAGCATGTGACACACATTACAATGGCAAACATTAAACAGACGAAACTGAGGCGATTTCTTACTTCGGGAGTGCAGGTTGCCGCTGCTGCTTTGAGAAATAAGTGGTGTGGCTTAGTGAAGTTATGGACGTGTGTGTGTGAAAACTGAAAATTTCAGCTCCTGCACCTGAGAGAATCTCTCTGGTGTATTCACACGGAGACTGATGAAAGCACACCTAGAGTGGAGCTTTCCTAGCCATCTCACTTCTCTGCTCACAGTTGGCTGGGCTGGATCTTGGCTGCTGCAGGGGCCCCTCCCTGGCTGTGGGTGCAGGGGCCCCTCTCTGGCTGTGGCTGCGGGGGCCCCTCCCTGGTTGTGGCTGCGGGGGCCCCTCTCTGGCTGTGGGTGCGGGGACCCCTCCCTGGCTGTGGCTGTGGGGGACCCCTCTCTGGCTGTGGCTGCGGGGGCCCTCCCTGGCTGTGGGTGCGGGGGCCCCTCTCTGGCTGTGGGTGTGGGGGCCCCTCTCTGGCTGTGGGTGCGGGGGCCCCTCCCTGGCTGTGGGTGCGGGGGCCCCTCTCTGGCTGTGGGTGCGGGGACCCCTCTCTGGCTGTGGGTGCGGGGGACCCCTCTCTGGCTGTGGGTGCGGGGACCCCTCTCTGGCTGTGGGTGTGGGGGACCCCTCTCTGGCTGTGGGTGCGGGGGCCCCCCCTGGCTGTGGGTGCGGGGACCCCTCTCTGGCTGTGGGTGCGGGGCCCCTCCCTGGCTGTGGGTGCGGGGGCCCCCCCTGGCTGTGGGTGTGGGGACCCCTCTCTGGCTGTGGGTGCGGGGGACCCCTCTCTGGCTGTGGGTGCGGGGCCCCTCCCTGGCTGTGGGTGCGGGGGCCCCTCTCTGGCTGTGGGTGCGGGGGCCCCTCCCTGGCTGTGGGTGCGGGGCCTCCTCTCTGGCTGTGGGTGCCGGGGCCCCTCTCTGGCTGTGGGTGCGGGCTTCTCACGTGGAGCTTCTCTTGTAGAGCATGAGCTCCGGGGCGCGCGGGCTTCAGTCGTCGTGGCCGTGCGTTCATTAGTTGTAGTTCCCAGGCTCCAGAGCACAGGCTCAGCAGTTGTGGCTAGGCGGCTTAGTTGCTCCAAAGCTTCTGGGATCTTCCCCAACCAGGGGTCAAACTCATGTCTCCTGAATCGGCAGGCAGATTTTTTACCACTGAGCCACCAGGGAGGCCCTAGAGTAGATCTTTTATAATAGCTAAAAATTTGGAAGCAACCCAAGTGTCCATCAGCAGTATAATGGATAATAGTAGATACACTTTTAACATTTAGACAATGGAACACCAGAAGAATGAAAGTCAATTAAAGTGAGATGAAAGTCAAAAGCTTCCTTTTTACCCAGAGGGCTGGTGAGAGGGGAGAGATTCACAGAACGCAATAATCTTGGAATATAATTCCATTTATACAAAAGATACACATGGCAAATTCATATACAATATTGTTAAAGGTATTTGTGAATGTGTTAAAACTGTGTTTTAAAAGAAAAGGAATCAGTTTAAATTGAAATGCTATATAAGAATCAGGACAGGCATTGCCTCCTAACAACAACATTTATGGAGGAACACACTGAGGGTTTCAAGCACACTGTCATTTTTTTGTATTTCTTAAGCATTTTGATGAGCAAATCAGTGCTAATTTTATTTTTAAAAATTTTGATATATATGTACTCTTTCATATGATAGATATGCATATATACGTATGTGTATGTATTTCATAGCTGTGAAGTGTTGTGAGTGAAAGTGTTAGTCACTCAGTTGTGTCCAACTCTTTGTGAGCACATGGACTGTAGCCCGCCAAGCTCCTCTGTTAATGGAATTCTCCAGGAAAAAGTTCTGGAGTGGGCAGCTATTCCCTTCTCCAGGGTATTTTCCTGACCCAGGGATCAAAGCTGGTTCTCCTTCTTTGCAGGCAGATTTTTTACCGTCTGAGCCACCAAGGAAGCCCTGAAAGATGGAGGTGTAGTATGTTCTGTAGGTTTAATTATATACGGTTTTAGTGTCTTTCATGTTGGTTGATATATTTGTTTCCTTCCCCTTTTTTTGCATCAAGTAGCACATTTTTTTGTACAAAATTTCCTATTATTTCACTGAGTATAAATTCTAAATTGGTAATGATTTTTTGTCATCATTTGAAAATACTATTTTTGTGTCATCTGACTTCCACTATAGCCATAGAAGAGTCAGCTGTCAATCTAGTCAACTTTGTTTTGTAGGTAATTTTTTTATTCATTATGACTGTTCTTATACTTTTAATGTTTGGTGTTCTGCAGTTTTTACTACAATGGCTTAATGATTTATATCTGTCATAACAGGTGGAAAATTCTAAGCAATTTTTCTTTTCATAAATTCCTTCTGTAATTCTGTGTATTTTCTTTTGTTGGACTATGGTTAACCATGTAAAATTATCTATCCTGCTTGCTTTTAACTTTTTTGCCATATTTTTCTATTGCTTTCTGGGCATCAGTAGTATATTTATATTTATCTTTCAGTTCCCTAATTCTCTCTTCTTCTGAGATACTTATGAATAACCTATACATTTAAAAATGTTCAATTGGAATGAAATTTCCCATTTGAGATGTATCCTATGCTTCCTTTTTAAAAAATGTATGTACAGTCAGTTTCCTTATTTCTAGTTAATATTTTTACTTGGTCTCCGGCTTCTTTAAGCATATGCAATGCATTTATTTTATACCCTGTATTCGATAGTTTCAGTGTCTGATACATTGTGGAGCTGACACCGTTATGTAGTGCTTCTGCCTTCCTCCCTCCTTGTACCTGGTTTCCCTTTGTTCTGTGATGTTCGGTATGGCCCCTTATTTGCTGGAACCTTATCTCTAGACTCCTGTGAGACTTGGTTTGAGAACCTACTACCTAGTGAGGACCTGCCTTTGTTACTGCGGCATTTGGAGGTTCTACTACACCAAGACTGCTCATAAAAATTTCCTGGGGTTGAAATGTTTTATATCACACAGAATAAGTGAATTGAAACCCTAAATCCATGTAAGGGCCAACTGTAGACTGCACAGAGAGGGAAGAACAGATCTTCCCTTTTGGGTGGTTGTTGTTCGGTCACTAAATGTGTCTGAGTCTTTGTAACCCCATGGACTGCAGCATACCAGGCTCCTCTGTCTCCCACTACCTCCTGGAGTTTGCTCAAATTCATGTCCATTGAGTCAGCAATGCTATCTAACCATCCCATTATCTGTCTTCCCCTTTAATCCTCTTTTGCCTTCAGTCTTCCAGCATCAGGGTCTTTTCCAATGAGTCGGCTCTTTGCATCAGGTGGCCAAAGTGTTGGAGCTTCAGCGTCAGCCCTTCCAATGAGTATGCAGGGTTGATTTCCTTTAGGATTGATTATTTTGATCTCTTTGCAGTGGAAGGAACTCTCAAGAGTCTTCTCAAACACCACAGTTCAAAAGTATCAATTCTTTGGTGTTCAGCCTTTTTTATGGTTCAACTCTCACACAGAGCCAAAATTGATTCAAACAAGTGTCTTTGACACTCCTTTTGTGAAATGGGATGGGTTATTTTTATTTTAACCAATGAATCACTGAAGGTACTGGAGATTCTGGAAGACACAGGAATCTCTGCTCCAACTCCTTGCCTTCCAAGGGATGAAGTACTCTCCCATCTCCCTTAGGGACTCTCAGCTAGGAGCTTCACATGACTCATGAGACCGGCAGACACTCTCAGGGCAGCCCCCTGTCCCTGGATGTGGCCCCAGTTCACATCACAGCTGTGTGTTTAAAGACTTTGTTAACACACCTTTTATTCAGCATTTCAGACATTTTGTAGCATGGGGATTTTAGAATATTTTGTCTATTTTTAGAAATGGGTCAAGTCCCACATATATTAGAACCTAAGTCAAACTTTAAGTTTTAAAACTGATTTGCTGTCAACTGTACTTAGAAGTGACCTCACACTGCAAATGAAAAACCAGGAGACGAGAAGAACTACCTGACATCTTTTCAAAAGCTTGATTTTTGCCTCTTGGTTGGTTGCTTGTTTTTCAGTGGGATCTTAAGATGAGAGCACATCCTTGTGGGAGTTAGACTTTCTACAGATCGGTTTTGATGTAATGCTGGAGAAAAACAAAGTTCAGTTAATGAGACTCTTCAGCTTGAGAGGCAGAACACAGTAGGGGAAGGACCCTGGGGCTTTGGAAAGCCAACAAGGTCTACAGAACACCGGGTACTTTTTAAGGCAGAGAAACCATGAAAGATTAGGGGAAGGAAGAAGAGACGTGGGAAATGATGTCAGTCGCATATTTCTCGGTTCAACGGATGGCCGACCATTCACATATCTGGGTTGAACATTTTGTGGTTTTATTGTTTATTTGTCGGCTGTGCTGGGCTCCTCAGACTTTCTCCAGTTGCGGGGAGCAGGGCTGCTCTAACCGCAGCGCACAGGGTTCTCGTTGCGGCGGCCTCTCCTGTCGCAGGGCCTGGGCTGGCTCGGTAGCTGCGGCTCCCGGGCTCCAGAGCACAGGCTCCAAAGGTCAGCAGTTGTGACCCACGAGCTTCGTTGCTCCACGGCAGGTGGGAGCTTCCTGGACCAGGGAGTAAACCCGAATCTCTTGCACTAGCAGATAGATTCTGTACCACTGAGCCCCCAGAGAAGCCCTGGATTAAGCATTTTAAAACAGGTTATTTTCCAATAATGCATAAATTTACTTGTGTGTAAAAGATAATTATTTAAAATTGTAAAATTCAGTCTCTTCAGATCAGAAATATTGATTTGACTCATATTTTCTTTATTAGCTGTGTAATTTTGATTTGTTTTGTTTTCAGAAGAAAATATGCAAGTCACTGCTTTGGAAATATGTAGACCCTATTTTCAATCTAAATATTGTATCAAATCCAAAGTGAAAAGATGGGGTTCTCATAAAGATAGTGCAGTTTTTATCTGTGATGGGCTGTGTCAATATATTCAATCTAAAAAAAGTAAAGAGTAATTATCTATATCTTTTAGCCTAACAGGTAAAATAAGAAATTGTTACAATAGAATGAAATTTCACCCAAACTCTGAAACTGTTTCAAACTCTAAATTTTCTTTAGCAGTCCTATTCCATGATAAACGCAAACACAAAGGCAGCCTTGGTCGTTCTCCACCCTGCTTCTATTCCTCACTCAGACCTCCACTTTCAGTCAGATTCAGCCGCTTCCCACTCAGCTCCTACAGACTGTAAATCCTCCCTGTTGGGTTGCATAGCAACTGCCACTCAATCTCACCTGCAAAAGGTTAGTCCAGCATTTTTTTTCCTTAATTTTTTAGACTCTAGAAATAAGCAAGCCAGCTGGTAGCGTTCTAAACAGCCGTTCAGACCTGGGTTGTAGGCACAGCGCTGTTGTCTTCCCACTTGTGGCAAGTAAAGGGATCTAACAGACAGAACTCTCTATAAGGAGACAGGGCGTTTGAAATCCAGGTTTATCTCTGGCGGTAACTGGCCATCTGACTATAACTTCTGCCTTCCCCTTTCCTGAGCTGTATTCTCTCTCCTATAATGAAATATTTAAATGAGGGATCTTTTGGATTGCTTCCAGGTCGATGCTCCGGCAGTCACACGAGGAAAGGGTTGGTTTGGTCTCGGTGACCGTCTGTGCATTTTTAAGGCTGCCCCGTTGTTCAGTTTCTGGTGTCAACACTCCTGACATGTGTGCATGCTGAGTCGTGTCTGACTCTTTGTGACCCCAAGGACTGTAGCCCACCAGGCTCCGTCGTCCATGGGATTTCCCTGTCAAGAATACTGGACTAGGTTGCAATTTCCTCCTCCAGGGGATTTCCCAACCCAGGATGGAACCCATGTCTTCTGTGTCTCTTGCATTGGCAGGCGGATTCTTTACTCACCCGGGAAGCCCTCAACACTCTTGCCACTGTGTTCTGTAGGAGGAGAGACTTCTAGAGGGCTCTCCAGGGGGGGCTGCTCATGGGGATTAAAGCAGCGGTCCCCAGCCTTTTGGCCCCAGGGACCGGTGTCATGGAAGACAACCTTTCCATGAACCGGGGGGGAGGGTGTGATTTAGGGATGATTCAAGTACATTACGTTTACTCTGCACCTCGTTTCTCTTATTTATTATGTCATGATGTCAGCTCCACCCCAGACCATCAGTCATTAGATCATGGAGGTTGGGGACCCCTGGGTTAAAGTATGCAACTCAACCTCTATGTCCTGATTAAATACTCATAGAATCTGCAAGGTGTAAGATTCGGAGGTCTAAGCTTTCTATATGAAGGATGGAAAATTCAGAGTGATTATATCCATTGCTTAGGGTTCTATAGTGTATAAATTCTTGGAATTTGCGCCTTAGGTAACCACAGTGCACCTTTAATCATACGTCAAGGTTCTTCCACTTGACCATAGTATCTACATATCTGTAAATATATTTAGATGTAGATATGGATCTAGCTAGAAAGATACTATTTTTCAGGACTCAGTTGCATTTGGCTAGAAGATAGAAAGCCGTTTCAATTTAGCTGAAGATGTAAATAAATAAAAATTAATTAATACTAATATTAGTTAAGGTAAATGAATGGACAAGGAAGTGGCAACCCACTCCAGTATTCTTGCTTGAGAATCCCGTGGACAGAAGAGCCTGGAGGGCTACAGAGAGTCAGACATGATGGAGTGACTGACACACACAAGGGAAATGAAAGTTTCAGATGTGTATCATGTCAGGCTTCAAATCACGCCTTCTCCCTGCACCTTAAAACTCTGCTCTGCACTGCATTAGCTTTGTTCTAAGGCAGACACACCCCATGTGGGGATGAGATGACAGCCAAATGCCGAGGCATACATGCTCAGAAACCCCAGTGCGAGGACACAGCCTGCTGTCTGAAGCGCCCAGGGAAGGTGTAAGTTCTGCCCAGGGCCCCAGTGACCGGTGGGAAGGGGGTTCTCTGCCCTTAGGACTGGGATGCCTGCTCGGCCCTGAGCTGTGTGAGGGAAGTGTCAGTCTCGTGATCACAAGGATGGAAACTGTCAGGCGTGGGCTCTGAGAAGAAACTCACAGTGCTGGGAGTGGGGACAGGTGACTGCTGGGTGAACAGAGTACCACGTTCACCCAACACCAGGGTCTTCATTTTCCAAACCAAGGCTCAACAGCTGTCACTGTCAGACTCAGGAGTGAGTGCAGTGAAAGAAGGAGTTTTGCGTTTTGAAGCCTCCTATTCTCTGTAATATTGTTCAGCTGAGTTGACTGGTGTTGCATTGTGGCACCTGTCTGTTGCCAGGCTGTACTCTGGTTGACATGAGAAAAAGATTCTTTTATAGAAACCCCCTCCTTCTTTGCCCTCCATGCCGTAGCTTTGGTATTCTCTCAGAAATGGAGCTGCACAGAAGGAGACAATATTATTTGTCAGCGGCGATATGGCAGGAAACCCACTGATTCTTCCAGCAGAATTCCCTTTGAATATCTTTAATGTCTTGCAAAACAATCACAGGAAACTGGCCTTCTCCCTTTGCAGGAAGCGCTCTTCATCTCACAGACCTGGGCAGAATATTGACTTTTAGCATCCTTCTGTTATTTCCAGAAATTATTAACGTGTCATCTTTCTATTGATATGAATTTTTTAGGAATATCTAGTATTCTCTCAGGTGAGTTCCCAGGATGAATTTTTGAATGCCTCCACAAGAAAAAAAAGTGATCAAAGTTTAGCTGATAATTTGAAAAGACAGTTCTATTTAATGACGATGCTGACTGAACAGATTTCTGTCTTTTAAATGAGAAGGGTCCATTCTCAGCAATAGAATCTGTGCTTTTCATTTCTTTTGTGGCTCCCTTAGCAAGCAGTAGGTACATACTTTGTGTTCATTGCAAGAGCTAACTCAGCAAACTGGATTTCAACATTAGCAGGTGAGAGTCCATGTAAAAGATTCAAATTTATAGTGTATTTATTGCAAATGCAAAATAATGTAAAACTGATATTGAAAGGGGAAAATGCCTCTCATTGCTGGTATGAAAAGCACAGCTCTTTCATTAGACCTTTCTTATTCCACAAAGTGGGTTCACTTTCCTTATTCTCAAGAATATAGTGATAGTCCTTGGAGAAAGTTCCTGTGGACCTTTCCCAGTTATCCCAGTAGGGGCAGTCTTTGCTTCCTTTTTCTAATTCCGCTTTTCAGCAGGTAACATAGGGTCTAAAACACATTGCTTGTTTAATAAACATTTGTTGAATGAATTAACAAGTGCAAATGAATCATTATTTTTAACTTCATGATTTGATTAGTTTCAGAGACTTGAGAATCCACTTATGGGACAGAAAACGTCTCTACATTTACTGTGAGCAGAAATTATTTTGACAGGAACTTAAATAGGATATGAATCTCTTGAAAAAACAACATAGTTTACTCTTTGAAGCATAGTAGCATGAATGTGTTTTTAAAATAAAAAGAATCAACTAAAAGAGGCCCAAGTCCCTCAAACAGTAAACCATATTTCCTACTGAGTAGTAACAAGTAGCATTTAATTTATGAGTCCTAGCAGGTATCCCTGCTTCAGAAACTAGTTGAATTTCACCCCAGTATGAATTTGTAGTATGAAATGAACAGGAGGCAGTAAGAAAAAGCAAAACTGACCTTAACACAGTGACCGCATCATATTAATACTTTCAGGCAGTGGAGATCACAGCCGATGAATGATCTACAGGACAGCATAATTGTATCACTACTGCAGAAGTAGAAGCTTGATGTTTACAAAATAAAGTCTGATTAAGTGTCATCAAAATGACACCAATGGATGAATAGTCTAAATCATGTCATGTCGAGGTGGAAACACTAATTAGTTGTTCATTGTGTCATTAAAAAGAAAAAAAAAAGTGATACCTAACATGGTCAGTTGCCATTTCAATTATGAATGGGCATTCTTTTCTTGTTATACAGGGAGACTGAACAGCTGGTTTCTTAAATTGTTTTTTCCTGGCATCTGGAATAGACATTGTCAGTCAGAGAGTAGTTTCAGATTTAAATCATTCCGACCAGATACTAGTAGATCCAGAATGGTAAATTATAATGGTTCGTTCATTAACTTCTCTTGGTATAAATGCATACTAATTTCAGACTCTCCAGGAAAATGCCTTCCTGTAAGAATAATCTGTTTAAATCTGTGGGATTTTCTCCAAAGTTTCTCTAGAGGAAAGGGGCTTTGCTTACTGAGAAGGCTGTGGCTCCAGCCCTGCTTCACTGTGGGGCAACAGGAGACTGTGCCCTCGAGATTTATCCTTAAGGTGAGAGGAATCAGAATGATCTGACTCCACGAGTGTGGAGTGAGTTTGTCACCAGATGTTCACATGAGTAAAAGCTTAGTCCCAGCTGGTTTTATCTGGCTCTCAGGCTCCGCATCTGCCCTGTTTTCCAGTTCCAAGTGCTCGTGCCATTGACCTCTTGGAAAATGATCACGATCTTAAACCCCATCTGGCCACTGGCTTCCTTGATACAATTGATGGATTCAGTTTTTGCTCCTCTCTCTCTCTCTCTTTATCTGGATTCTTGTTCCAATATCTCCTTGTATCAATAAAAACCTTAGTTGTCAATGATAGGAAACTATTTTAAATTGTTTTAATTAAAAAAAGAGGACATTTATTGGTTTGTTTTTTCAGTTGCTCAGTTGATCCAACTCTTTGCGACCCCATGGACTGCAGCATGCCAGGCCTCCCTGTCCTTCACTAACTCCTGGAGCTTGCTCAAACTCATGTCCACTGACTCAGTGATGCCATCCAACCATCTCATCCTCTGTCATCCCCTTCTCCTCCTGCCTTCAGTCTTTCCCAGCATCAGGGTCTTTTCCAACAAGTTGGGTCTTCCCATCAGATGGCCAAAGTATTAGAGCTTCAGCTTTAGCATCTGTCCTCCCAGTGAATATTCAGGACTGATTTCCTTTAGGATTGGTTGGATCTCCTTGCAGTCCAAGGGACTCTCAGTAGTCTTCTCCAACACCACAGCTCAAAAGCATCAATTCTTTGGTGCTCAGCTTTCTTTATGGTCCAACTCTCACATACATATATGACTAATGGAAAAACCATAGCTTTGATTATATGAACCTTTGTCAGTAAAGTAATGTCTCTGCTTTTTAATATGCTGTCTAGATTGGTCAGAGCTTTTCTTCCAAGGAACAAGTGTCTTAATTTCATGGCTGCAGTCACCATTTGCAGTGAATTTGGAGCCCAAGAAAATGAAGTCTGTCACAGTTTCTATTGTTTCCCCATCTATTTGCCATGAAGTGATGGGACTGGATGTCATGATCTTAGTATTTTGAATGTTGAGTTTAAAGCTAGCTTTTTCACTCTCTTTCACTTTCATTAGGAGGTTCTTCCTTCCCACCAGCTTCTCAGGTGACTCAGTGATAAACAAATCTGCCTGACAAGCAGGAGACATGGATTCAATCCCTGGGTCAGGAAGATTCCCTGGAGAAAGAAATGACAACCCTCTCCGGTATTCTTGCTTGGGAAATCCCATGGACAGAGGAGCCTGATGGGCTTCAGTCCATGGGATCGCAAAAGAGTTGGACATGAATTAGCAAATAAACAATGATAGCAATGATGGGGGCAGAAGTTACGCTGAGCAGCCTCAAAGTACTGCCGCATAAATTTTGTGTGGGTTCAGGAATTCATTTAGATGTGCAGTAGGCTCACTAATTTCCCAAGTTTTCCTTTTTTGCCAGACTCCTCCCCCCCTCTGCACTCAGACTAGAAGTCAACTAGAAACACGCAGGAATGTATAATTCTCCCACTCTGCTTGTCACTGTTTCAGTTGCTAAGCCCTGCCCTACTCTTTTCCACTCCAGGGACCGCCGCACATCAGGCTCCTCTGTCCTCCGCTCTCTCCCAGCATTTGCTCGAGTTCCTGCCCATTCAGTCAGTGATGCCGTCTAACCACCTCATCCTCCGCTGCCCCTTCCTCCTTTCCTTGTTGTTGCTGTTCAGTCACTACGTCGTGTCCGCCTCTTTGTGACCCCATGGACTGCAGCATGCCAGGCTTCCCTGTCCTTCACTGTTTCCCGGAGCTTGCTCAAACTCATGTCCATTGAGTCAGTGGTGCCATCTAACCATCTCATTCTCTGCTGTCCCCTTTTCCTCTTGCCCTCATTTTCCCCCAGCATCAGGGTCTTTTGCAGTGAGTCAGTCCTTCGCATCAGGTGGCCAAAGTATTGGAGCTTCAGCTTCAGTCCTTTCAATGAATATTCAGACTTGATTTCCTTTAGGATTGACTGGTTTGATCCCTTTGTGGTCCAAAGGACTCTTAAGAGTCTTCTCCAACACTACAATTCAAAAGTGTCAGTTCTTTGGTGCTCAGCCTTCCTTTTGGGCCAACTCTCAAATCCATACATGACTGCTGGAAAAACCATAGCTTTGACTAGACATAGCTTTTGTAGCAAAGTAATGTCTGCTTTTTAACAGGCTGTCTAGTTTTGTCATAGCTTTTCCCATTCTCATTATCTCACATTTAAATTTCTAACTGCTCTGTTACCTACCCCAAGCTAAATCCACTACCTGGCTAGTGAAACTCTGGGCTCTCATTACTTAAGCTGGGAGGAATGGACACACCTTCAAGCAAGAAGTCAATAAATTCATCGTTCTTGGTAAAATTCAGTTGCCCACGAGTAAACACTTCTAATTTGGTGCTTCTGTTTGATCATTGTTCAGTTGCTTTTAAAATCGCTTTGTGCAGTTTCTTGTCTGTTTTCTTTGGAGGAGAATTGCCTGAGCTTCTCATGCAGCCATACCAGTAGCAGAAATGAATACTTGAAAATGAAAAGTGAATGCCTTCACATGGTTGAAAATACAGTAAATATATAGAGTACAGTGAAAAGTCTCCTTTTCAAATCTGCCTCCCTTAGCCTTCTTGGAAAGGAATCAATAAATATCAATACATTAGTATATATCCCTCTAGAGATATTCTATATATATGTGTATATGTATATACATGTACACACACACTAGCATTTGTGGACATGTATTCATTTTCTCCTTTTTTTCGCAAGTTTCTCTGCCTATTGCTTTTCTTACTAGAATGTTTTGCATCCATATATAAAGCTATTTGTTTTGTATTGTTTGTTTGGACTGTGGTGGGTCTCTGTGGCTGTGCAGGGGCTTTCTGTAGGTGCAGTGTGAGGGCTTTTCACGGGGGTGGCTTCTCTCCTTGCCGAGCACCGGCTCCAGGGCTTGAGGCTTCAGCAGCTGTGGTGCACGGGCTTGCTTGCCCGCAGCGTGGACTCTTCCCAGACCAAGGGTCAGACTCGTGCCCCTCTGTTGGCAGGTGGACACTAAACCACTGGACCACCAGGGAAGTCCTACTGATATTTCTTAATTTTATGTCTGTTTCACCTAACACACACACACACAGACACACACACACAATGTTTTTATGTTCAGTGCTTACATTTAGATTTTAAAAATCTTTTGTTACTATAAAAATGCTTCACATAATAAAATAAGAGCTATATTAATTATATATTTCTATGTAACTGTGTATCCAAATTTAGCTACTTAAAACAGCTTCCATGAATCAGAAGTGTCCATGAACCAGCAATTTCCATGAATCAGTTTGCGTGGTTCCAGCTGAGAGTCTCAGGAGCCCACTGTCCAGGGCCTGGCATCTGCCCAGGCTAGAGAACCCGCCCCCGCAGGGCAGCGACAACCAGCCCACTGTTGGGGGCGGGGCGCTCAGCCCCTCGGCTGCACTGGTCTCTCCTCAGGGCTGCTCCGGGGTCTTCATGACACAGATGCTGGCTTTCCCAAATGACTGAGCCCAGAGAGAGAGTAAAGTGAAACCCACAATGCCTCCTGTGAACTAAGCTCAGAAGATACACTTCATCCTTCTTACAGTGTATTGTTGATTAACCACATTCAATGTGGGAGGAGATAACGTGTGTGCTAAGTCACTTCAGTCCTGTCTGACTCTTTGCGACCCCCTAGGGACTGTAGCCTGCCAGGCTCCCCTGTGCATGGGATCCTCCAGGCAGGAGGACTGGAGTGGGTTGCTGTGTCCTCCTCCTGGGGATCTTCCCAGCCCAGGGGTTGCACCTGCAATTCCTGCATTGGCAGGGGGTTCTCCACCACGAGCACCACCTGGGAAGTCCAGTGAGTGCTTGGCTTAGCTGCTCAGACTGTGGCCCGCCAGCCTCCTCTGTCCGTGGGGATTCTCCAGGCAAGAACACTGGAGTGGGTGGCCTTTCCCTTCTCCAGGGGATCTTCCCAAGCCAGGGATTGAGCCCAGGTCTCCCACACTGCAGGAGAATTCTTTACCATCTGAGCCACCAGGGAAGCCCAAGAATGCTGGCTGCTGCTGCTGCTGCAGCTCAGTCGCGTCAGTCACGTCTGACTCTCTGCAACCCCGTAGACGGCAGCCCACCAGGCTCCCCGTCCCTGGGATTCTCCAGGCAAGAATCCTGGAGTGGGTTGCCATTTCCTTCTCCAATGCATGAAAGTGGAAAGTGAAAGTGAAGCCTCTCAGTCGTATCCAACTCCTAGGGACCCCATGGACTGCAGCCTCCCAGGCTCCTCCATCAAGAATGCTGGAGTGGGTAGCATATCCCTTCTCTAGGGGATCTTCCCAACCCAGGAATTGAACCAGGGTCTCCTACATTGCAGGTGGATTCTTTACCCCTGAGCCACCAGGGAAGCCCCACTGAGTCCTTATCAGGTACCAACTTCAAGGAGAAGGAGGGAGGAGACTACACCAGGGAATAAATACCATGAACTAAAACTCATGTCCGAAGCTGGCTGAAACAATATTCGTGTCTCTTTTTCTATACCTATAGCTCTCTATCGCCATATCTGTTTTGTATCTGCCTATCCAATTATGTAAATTTTTTGCTCATGTATAAGGATATGTTCCTAGATGTTATTACTACACCAAATGGTATGTGCATTTGTAATTTTGTTGGACATTGCCAAGATGCTCTCCGTAGGGTCCAACTTACTTCCTAATGAGTAGTCTTGCTTAAATTTCTAGTCTCTTAACTTCATTGGGTTATTTTACACTGTTAGAGTTTGTCATACTTCCTATGAAGTATTGAAGCCTCTAAAACTGCAACTGTTAGGTTTAAGGGAAAATTTTACAGTAATGAAGCTATGTGTGAATAGCAGCTTTCTTAGCAATATATGGTGCCTGAATAAATAATGAGTTGCATTTTGATCAGAGGAAAATTTAAGCTGTTTTTGCCAGAGAATTCCAAGACTGTCCTTCCAGGCTGTAGTTCTCAAAATGTGTTCACAGAGCACATGTCCTCTGAGAGTTTCCACAAGCAGAAGACAGAAAACATATTTAGGAAATATGAAGACTCACAGAGCACATTAGTAAACTAACAATTCTGTGAAGTCTTTCAGAAATTAAATCTACTCAATTTAATATTTCTCAAACTTTCTTGACAACGAGACCTTTTATTTTTAACATAATATGTATTGCAACAATATTGCATATGGTTTCCAGTGGAACCTGTTATGTGGAATTTTCTGACAAGGCATTCATTTCTTTTCCTTTTTAAAAAAAATTGCAATGAAATTCACATATCATAAAACTTATTATTTTAAAATGGACAGTTCTGTGGTTCTTAGCATATTAACAAAGTTGTGCAATGATCACCACTTTCTGATTCCAGAATATTTCCATCACCCTCAAAGAAACTCCATGCTTACATAGTTTCACTCTATCCCCACCACCCTCCTATCCCCGTCAGATCTGGAAATCACTGATATGTTTCTGTCTCTGTGAATCTGTCTTTTTTTGACAATTCATATAGATGATGGAGAAGGCAATGGCACCCCACTCCAGTACTCTTGCCTGGAAAATCCCATGGACGAAGGAGCCTGGTAGGCTGCAGTCCATGGGGTTGAGAAGAGTCAAACATGACTGAGCGACTTAACTTTCACTTTTCACTTTCATGCACTGGAGAAGGAAATGGCAACCCACTCCAGTGTTCTTGCCTGGAGAATCCCATGGACAGCGGGGCCTGGTGGGCTGCCATCTATGGGGTTGCAGAGAGTCGGACACGACTGAAGCGACGTAGCAGCAACAGCAGCAGCAGCATGTAGATGGAACCATGCAATATATTGTTTTTAGAGTTTGGCTTCATCTACTTTGCGTAATGTTTGCAAGGTAAATTCATGTATCGGTACTTAATTCCTTTGTTTTTTTATTTAGAAAGCTTTGCTATTTTGCATCGAGAGAACTGAAACTTCATTAAACAAATCAGAATTGTGTATAAAACAATAGTGATTTTGTGCTAAGCCTTCAGCAGCAGATTTGTGTTGAAATATTTCATCTTCATTTTGATTCAGAGCTTTTGGGCTTTTAGGTTGCTGTTCCTTCAAATATGTGGTTTAGGTACAAATGCTTACAGATGTTCCAAGCTTGATTTATTAAAATAGTTTCAGTACAAATCCCTTATGCAATTAAATGCCTATTCATGTGTTCTTTTCACAGTGAAATGTTGTTAACAAATAGTTCTAATATAATAGCATAACGGTTAAGGGAAAACTTGGGTGCAAGTGGCTAATAGTTACAAGCTGGTGTAAGTTTACAAAAAAGAGCATGTATTTTTTTAAACTCTGATTAAAATGCAGTGTGTGCACTTTGTGAAAAATTTGGAAAAGTACAAGCAGTATATATTACTTTTAATTCCAATACCCTATGATAAGCACTCTTAATAATTTGTCATTTTTTCCAATGTTCTTATTGTTATTAATCTTAAAAGTTCAGGAATTTCACCCCAATTTGTCCTAATGAGCATCTCTTTTCATGAATTTTGCTTATTGGTTTCCTGAATAGCTTCCCATCACACGTAGGAAAAAAATCAGTGCCAGCAGCAATGGGAGCAGCAGCACAGTTGTCACACTTGTTCACTTTGATGTAAACAATTTGCTTAAAATGTTGATATTAATTTGTGTCAGTTTGTATTGCATCTTTGAATTTTGAGATCATTTTAACCATTTAAAACAGAAAACTTTTAAAACAAAAAATAATATGTGTGATTTACACAATCTACTTCTACTTTATTTTTTAAAATCCTTTAGTCCATTGATGTCCATAGAACACATATTTTGTGGAAATGTTGATTATAACTGTGGTGTTTGAGAAGACTCTTGAGAGTCCCCTGGACTGCAAGGAGATCCAACCAGTCCATCTTAAGGAGATCAGTCCTGGGTGTTCATTGGAAGGACTGATGCTGAAGCTGAAACTCCAATACTTTGGCCACCTGATGCTGAAACTCCAATACTTTGGCCACCTGATGCGAAGAACTGATTCATTTGAAAAGACCCTGATGCTGGGAAAGGTTGAGGGCAGGAGGAGAAGGGGACGACAGAGGATGAGATAGATGGCTGGATGGCATCACCAACTCAATGGATGTGGGTTTGGGTAGACTCCGGGAGTTGGTGATGGACAGGGCAGCCTGGCGTGCTGCAATTCATAGGGTCACAGAGTCGGACACAACTGAGTAACTGAACTCAACTGAACTGATTATAACATATTCATTTGTGATTTTACTGAAATATTTAATGAAAATATATTCCATGTTATAAGTATAAAGCATTTTATGAATTATGGATTTTATTTCTTATCCAAATAGAGTACACAGACATCTAAAATAAAAGTTAAATTTGACACTTTGGCAATTTGCAAATTCTCAGTCAATAAGTGATTTAAACTTACGTATTTCAAAAAATTGTCAATGTGGCAATATACTCGCCCAAATATGAAGACAGATTACATGCTACTCAATACAGCATTTAATGCAGTGTTGTGCTGTTCAGTCGCTCAGTCATGTCTGACTCTTTGCGACCCCATGGACTGCCGCACGCCAGGCTTCCCTGTCCTTCACTATCACCTGGAGCTTGCTCAAACTCATGTCCATCGAGTCAGTGATGCCTTCCAGCCATCTCATCCTCTGTCGTCCCCTTCTCCTCCTGCCCCCAATCCTTCCCAGAATCAGGGTCTTTTCCAAAGAGTCAGCTCCTTGCATTAGGTGGCCAGAGTATTGGAGCTTTGTATGTAAATATTCCAGTGAACACTCAGGACTGATCTCCTTTAGGATGGACTGGTTTGATCCTTGCTGCCTAAGGGACTCTCAAGAGTCTTCTCCAACACCACAGTTCAGAAGCATCAAATAATTGATGTTAAATATTTAGACATAGGGCTGCAGGCATGTATTTATGTGATGGGATGGGGAGAAAAGTGAAGAAGTCAAATTACTTTTAAGCCTTTTCTAGGAGATTTCCTATAACAGAGTGGCTACTAGTGTCTGGTGAAAGTGGTTCTGGCTGATGCAGAGATGAAAACGTGGAAGAAGTGATGTATATGTGTGTTACCCCTGGTTCTGTCTGGGCCCTTTCACCCTCTTTTTCAATATAGAGACAGTGTCGAGCGTACGTGCGTATCAGTCATTCTTATGCCCTGCTCTGATCACTGCCACAACTTGGCCTCTCTCCACATGTTTATTGAGGAGACACCTGGGGAAGGTAACGGATCGAAGCACCAGGCGCTTCAGGGCTCCCACTTTAAGCTGGAGGAGTCCTTTCTAATTTAGTTTCCACTATCCCCACGTTCATAGTGTTACATTTCTTTCTTAAACAGGTCGGTTATATTTTGGCTGTGCTGGGTCTTTGTTGCTGCTCTGGCTTTTCTTCAGTTGTGGTGAGCGGGGGTGGGGGCCCCCTTCAGGTGTGGTGACTGCGTGGTGGCGGCCGCTCCTGTGGTGACTGAACGGTGCTGTTCCCTCTGGTGGCGGCCGCTCCTGTGGTGACTGACTGGTGGTGTTCCCTCCGATGGCGGCCCCTCCTGTGGTGACTGACTGGTGGCGGCCCCTCCTGTGGTGACTGACTGGTGGTGTTCCCTCCGATGGCGGCCCCTCCTGTGGTGACTGACTGGTGGCGGCCGCTCCTGTGGTGACTGAATGGTGGCGGCCGCTCTGGTGGTGGCTCCTCTCGTTGCAGAGCGCAGGCTCGAGGGCGCTCCGGCTTCAGTAGCTGCAGCAACTGGGCCCAGTAGTTGCGACTCCCAGGCTCTAGAGCTCAGACTCAGTAGTTGTGGCATCAGCGTGTGGCATCTTCCAGGATCAGGGATGGAACGCGTGTCTCCTGCATTGGCAGGCAGATTCTTTATCACTGAGACACCAGGGAAGCCCTTACATTTCTTGAGTTTACCTGCTTCTTCATCCTGTTTTACCTAGGCCTTCTCTAGTCTGAGGCAGAATGACTGTGCAACATGTGAATAGTCACACACTTAGGGTTTAAATGAATACAGATGGTTAACAAGTTAATGACAATTATACCGAAAGTGCACTTCCATTATGTTTTCATCTGTCTAATGGCGATTTTAAGAATCTAAATATGTTTAAGGAAAATTTCCATGGCGTGTTTGATTAATTTTATTTTAATCACTGTTATCATAATTTAAACAAATTGATGAGTCTGTGAGAGTTATCCTTCCAGGAGGTTATCAAAGGATCTTTACATACAAGTTTAAAAGTGGTTTTATACCATTTGGGTGTTAATGTTTTATCTTTTTTAAAGTAGTACTCCATATATGTCAGCCCTAGGGAATTTCTTGCTTCTGTGTATCCAATTCAAGACTGATTTGTCTTTAAAATTTGAGCTCTAGCTTGTAGGCGTTAGTCACAAATGAAATGATTCCTTCCATCATGGCTTTGCATGCTTATCATCCTAGTCCATAAACTTGTCTATGCAATTAACACATGTGGCAATCCTCTGGACTGGGTGTCAAGGCTGCTGTGGCTACACCCACATAGGGTTTCATGTCTGATGAAGGACATCATGTTTATGTGAAGGCTAAGGCTTCAGTCATGTCCGACTCCCTGTGACCTCATGCACTGCAGCCTGCCAGGCTCCTCTGTCCATGGGATTCTCCAGGCAAGAATACCAGAGTGGGTTGCCTTGCCCTCCTCCAGGGGATCTTCCTGACCCAGGGATCGGACCTTTGTCTCCTGCATTGGCAGATGGATTCTTTACCCCTGGGTCACAGGGAAGCCCCAATGACAGATGTCAGCAAAAGATAAATCTCATCAGTTTTCCTATGGAAACACTTGTCTTATGTATTTACTCCAGAACAGGGAATAAGACAGGAAGGAGAATAAGATATGGAATGGACTCTCCTTTAAATTCAGCACTCTGAAGTTTATTGATGCCAGGAATTGAGTTCTGGGTTGTGCCACTTTGAGTTAAGGAGATTTATTTCTTTATAAAGAGCAACATAAAATAACCAGTTGCCCACTCCAGGTAACATATATATATAATCAAGAGTTAACCTACATTGTATATATCTTCAAGGGGGTTGAATTCTCACTATTACTTGTATTAAAGTTTCATGATTCTAATCGAGAATCAAAGGAATTTCTGAGATTTTATTTGTTTTATCTAACTGAATCTAAAATACCTTAAAGTAATGGCTTATAGTTTACATTTTCATTTGGTGTTAGAGTAATTGAGGGCTGTTTGTTCTACTAACCACTATGGTTATTTCCAGCCATTGATTATTATTTACATTTGAAGAAAAGGGTTTGCAATCTTTCCCTTCAAAAGAAACCACACCACCCAACATTAAAATTTGTCACAGAAAGTCAATAAAGCTGGTGAATTCCCTTATGTAACACCTCATTCTTCAGTTTCTCTTTGAAACTAAAACGGTTGGACAGATATCATATAGGTCCTTCCTCATGACTTGTAGTGTCTGGGCAGCCAGGTTAAAATGATTTAAGACTGTGTCTATGCCACAGACACTATTGTATTGGGGAGCAAGTGACAGTTGATTCTACAGTGTACTATGTATACATTGATAGAGTATCTCAATACTATCCTGGAATCAATCAAAATCTAAATGAAAATAAATTTAAAAAGTAGAAGTCACTCAGTTGTGTTCAACTGTTTGTGACCCCATGGACTGTAGCCCACCAGACTCCTCTGTCCAAGGGATTATCCAGGCAAGGATACTGGGCTGGGTTGCCGTACCCTCCTCCAGGGAATCTTCCCAGTCCAGGGATTTGAACCCGTGTCCCTTAAGTCTCCTGCATGGGCAGGTGGGTTCTTTATCACTAGCACCACCTGGGAAGCCAGAAAATAAATGACCACTGGAAAAAGCAATCTTAACTGCTTATTTTACAGTTTAATGTATGTGTGTGTGCTCAGTCATTTCCACCCTTTGTGACCCGTGGACTGTAGCCTGCCAGGCTCCTCTGTCCATGGGTTCTCCAGGCAAGAATACTGGAGTGGGTGGCCATTTCCTTCTCCAGGGTATCTTCTCGACCCAGGGATCAAACCCTTGTCTCTTGCATCTCTGGCATTGGCAGGCGCATTCTTTACCACTGTGATACCTGGGAAGACCCTTTTATAGCTGAATACCATACTTTTTTGTGAGGTGATTAAGTGACCATTATTAAATTTTTAATAGCACCAAAAAGTATATAGAAAATTTTTCTCTTTTCTTTCTTTTTAAAAATTTTTACTCTAGTCTCTCAATTCCTTAGTGCTGCTCTCACAGGCGAGCAACATTCCTTCATTCTCTAAATCAAATCTGTAAAGATGCATGTGTGTGTGTGTGATTCTCCAGATCACGTCTGTAAAGGTGTGTCTGTGATTCTCTAGATCACGTCTATAAGGTGCGTGTGTGTGTGTGATTCTGTAGATCACATCTATAAAGGTGTGTGTGTGATTCTCTAGATCACATCTGTAAATGTGCTTGTGAGTGTGTGATTCTGTAGATCATGTCTGTAAAGGTGTGTGCGTGTGTGTGTGTGTGTGTGTGATTCTCTAGATCACGTCTGCAAAGGTGGGTATATGTGATTCTTTAGATCACGTCTGTAAAGGGGTGTGTGTGTGTGTGTGTGTGGTTCTCTAGATCATGTCTGTTAAGCTGTATGTGTGTGTATGTGTGTGTGTGTGATTCTCTGGATCACGTTTGTATAGATATATGTGTGTGATTCTCTAGATCACGTCTGTAAACACATGTGTGTGATTCTTTAGATCACACCTATAAAGGTGTGTATGTGTGTGTGTGTGATTCTCTAGATCATGTCTGTAAAGGTGCGTGTGTGTGTGTGTGATTCTTCATAGCATAAATGGGAGAAAACCACTAGGTTATAATTTAAGCACATTTTCATGTCTAAAGAAGTTAAATATTGCTTCATATTCTTTCACTTACGTACCTCATTCTTCTTAGTATTTAAAGAGAATTCATGAATGTTCTTTAACTTATCATTCTTCTATTGGAGGATATTTAAATTATTGCTGGAATTTTGTGACTGTAAACCATAACCCACTATACATCCTTGCACAAGTCTTTTTAAACAAACATTAGTGATTTTACATTCCTAGGAAAAGATTTTTTAATCTAAGAATATAATACTTGTATTTTTAATATTTCATGGAGCTTACTGTTGGAAGGAAAGTATGACCAGCATAGATAGCATATTAAAAAGCAGAGACATTACTTTGCCAACCAAGGTCCGTCTAGTCAAGGCTATGGTTTTTCCAGTGGTCATCTATGGATGTGAGAGTTGGACTGTGAAGAAAGCTGAGCACTGAACAATTGATGCTTTTGAACTGTGGTGTTGGAGAAGACTCTTGAGAGTCCCTTGGACTGCAAAGAGATCCAACCCATCCATCCTAAAGGCAATCAGTCCTGGGTATTCATTGGAAGGACTGATGCTGAAGCTGAAACTCCAGTACTTTGGCCATCTGATGCGAAAAGCTGACACATTTGAAAAGACCCTGATGCTGGGAAAGATTGAAGGCAGGAGGAGAAGGGGATGACAGAGGATGAGATGGCTGGATGGCATCACCGACTCGATGGACATGAGTTTGAGTAAACTTCGCTAGTTGGTGATGGACAGGGAGGCCTGGCATGCTGCAGTTCATGGGGTCGAAAAGAGTCACATGACTGAGCGACTGAACTGAACTGAACTAACCTTTTCTGCATTTATAATTTTTATACCATTGCAAATATAACTGAAATAAGACCATAAGGAAGAGTGTGGCTTTAGTGACATAGGGATACACGTAATAATCATGATTATTATGTTTCAGTTATTTTGCTATTCCACTAAAGAGCCAGCATCAGTGATCATACCCCTGGTCCAAATCAGAAAGTTTAATATCAGCCACTACCTGTATTAAATATCTATTAAATTCTTGCTGCCATGAGTCAGGATTAGTGTTTTACATGCTTTATTTTATTTAATCCCCACAATATCCCAGAAAGTAATCACTGTTGTTATCCCTACTTTAGAGATGAGGAAACTGAGTCCTTAAAAAGATAAATTAAATTCCAAGGCCTCACAAGTATTGTGACTTAGACGTTAAATATAATAATGATATACATGCTAGAAAAATCAGATTTCAGGTTACACATAAATTGTTTTATATATTTGATGATTTTAAAAATATTTTATCAGCTTATATGAAATAAAAGATAATATTTGCCTTCAAATGTCATTTATTGATAATAATTTTGGAAATATGCCCAGGAAATAACACAAAAAGTTATTTCTATAAAATACTGTGATATAAAATATTGATAACACTTCTAAATTTCAAATAGAGTCCTTGTCTCCTTAATCACAGAATTTTTATCTTTAAGCATTTCAGTGACAGTATGAAGTTTCAGAATGTTCTCTTGAAATATATTCATTGCAGTCACTTCATCCTCATTTCATAATAGTCAAGACGATATCCATGGACATGAATTTAATTTTCTAAAGTATTTAAGACTGTAGCTAATGAGTGTATCTTTGCTTTCATCTACGTCAGCAGTTGGCACAGTGCCTTCTCTCTTTGTGTCCATGTAGATTTCATGCTTACTGCAGACCGCCTGTGTGCATTTGGTTTTTTCCAATGTTACACAGGCTTTATAATGGAATCAAAATCATTCCGCCCTCTTCTCTGTTCTCCACCTTCCTTTTCATATAAACCCATTCATTGTCTCAGAGGGTGCTGAGAGTCAAATGAATAAATCGTATTCCTTTGCCTTTCTCTGTAAGCAGTATGTTGGTCTTAATGTACTGAGTTCTTTTTGTCATTTTTTTAAATCCTAGGAAGGCTTCCCAGGCGGCCAGTGCATAGAGTAAGAGACAGGTGTTCAATCCCTGGATCGGGAAAATCTCCTGGAGAAGGACATGGCAACCCACTCCAGTACTCTTGCCTGGAGAATTCCATGGACAGAGGAGCCTGACGGGCTACAGTCCATGGGGCTGCAAAGAATTGGACACAATCGAAGTGACTTAGCACAACACAACAGCAGGAAAGGTCTAGAAAGATCCTTTTGATCATAAATTAGATTCCAAGTAGACTTTTAATTGTGTCTATTTTCAGTGTCTATTTCAAGTCTCCATTTCTAGAATTTATGGTTTAATATAAAGAAATATTCTGTTCTGAACTTTAGCTGTTTGGTAGAGATGCAAATAACACTTGAATTAGCCATGAGCAGGGCATCAGTCAGTGGCTGTTATATGAATATGATAGTAGTTGTTAGTAGGAGCTGAATTAGAGTGACTCTGTGCTCTCTGAAGCAGCTGGCTTGGTGTTCTGTGTGTATTACATTATTTAATCTCTTTAGCATCATCTTGGAGTGGATTAATAATAATATACCAATTGTGCAGATGAGGAAGTTGAGGCTTTTAGAACTTATTCCCTGGATTTGCTTACAAGTGAAGTTGTAGATCCAAAATTTAAAGCAAGTTCTGTCTAAATTCACAGCCTTAGTTCCACCTGTGGCATCCCCTCTTTCTCTGACTCTTCTCTCTACCCTTGTTTCCTCTTTTATCCTTCTCTTTTTTCCCTTCCCGTTGACCTGGGTTCGAAAACAAATAGTAACATCTATGGATAGAATCTCTATAAAAATGATCATAGTTCTGATCCCTGTGCAACAAAATAAAATGGAGTCTAGAGACAGGAGCTTTTGTCCCAGGCTTTACACAGAAAGAAGGGCAAATAGAGAAAAAAGGAAGGAAAATAGCGCTTGCTTGAATAAGACTCTTGCCCAAGAGAAATTACACTCATGTTTTGAAATTCTAACAGAAAGTCGCTCCCAGTGAAAAATCCTCCTGTGCCATACGCTAGTAGAGGCGATTGATGGAGGTGGGCACCCACGATTCACTGCCCTAGTGATTCAGGCTCGCACTTTGTATTCATGGAGAGACACTGGTCCAGCTGAGGATGTGCTGAGTCAGCTGACACCCACGCACACAGCACACAGAGCGCGATGCAGAAGAATAACCCTCTGGATGCCCCATTCGCAGTGCAGAGCAGGAGCCTGCTAGAAGAATGAGAAGGCAGGAATCACCTCCTTAAGTCATTCTGTCACTGGTTGAAATACAGCTTTTAGAGTGCTGAGAAGGGAAGGGCCGTCGACTTAAACAGGAGGGGTAGATTCACGAAGGGCGAACTCGGGGGATCTGAAGACCCGAGGAGACTCCAGTGTCCTGGAGTGTCCGTCACGCCTCTACCAGGAGCCCTTTCGCATGGTCTCACTACCACCCTGTGCAAGGTGTCAGACTTGCTCCATTTCACAGATGGCAAAACTAAGGCCAGAAGTTGTGAAGCACTGTGTTCGCCAGGCTGCAAGACACCGGTGTGCAGTGAAAAGGGCTCTTCTTTGAAAAAATAATACTAAAATCCTTTTTATTGTATATGTTTTACAGTTATTTAAAGGTACTTTACATCTGCTGGAATATGATAGGAAATCATGAGATAAAGGTCGTCAGTAATATTCTGCCACCCTTGGGAAAATATGCAATGACAGAGTTAAAAAAGGGTTATTTGGTAGCAAGGAACTCTGCTGGAACATAATGATACATCTGTGTTCTGAAAGGTTAGAGTTCGGTGAATGCCTCTCCCTTTCTCCCTTTCATCAGTTGTATCGCTGTGGTTTCTCATTTTGTTAAGAGAACCGCTGTGAAAATGTAACTGTTTCATAGTTACTGTTTAGTCTTGTGTTTCTGAGAAAGGACAGAATTGGAAATCATTATTTTGTGTTTTGGGCTTAGGTCTCAGGTGGCTCAAAGATCCTGCTCACCAATGCTGGAGAGGCGGGTTTGATCCCTGGGTGGGAGAGACCCCCTGGAGGAGGAAATGGCAACTGTCTCCAGTATTCTTGCCTGGGAAACCCCATGGACGGAGGAGCCTGGGGGGCTACAGTCCATGGGGTCACAAAGAGCTGGACACGACTTAGTGACTGAACACACACCCATTGGTAATTTGAACACAATTTGTGTGTGTGCACACATTTTGTTGTATTGTGTATGTAGACATTCACATGCATACCCTTATGTTTGTAAATTACGTGCCAGACAAAAATGTCATGGAGCGATGCTCTTGTCATTTTCCCATTGGGACTCTTATTTGATGGCTAATATTACCTAGTCTTTAATGATTCTAAATAAGACTTGTGTCTCCAAGCTACAGAGTCATCATCAACATCACCAACATCATCGTCATTATTTTATTAATAGTAGCAAGAATTGGTCTAAAGCTTGTTAACAGTTAAGAACTGTGCAATGCATTTTATATTCATTTGATCATTTAATTAAATGCATTTCTTATATATTGCATTCCAAATAGTCTTACCTTAGTCATAAAGGAAAACATAAGTAAAGCCTGTCAATATTCAACCTCTAAATACCTAATCACTATTTATAGATTATTAAACCTCCCAAATTCAACCTGTAATAGACAGTCATCCATTTTTCTGATAAATATCAGAATTTTTAAACATAGCATAAAGCAAAGACTTAATTCTCAAACAAGTTTGAATATTAATTTATGGGCACCCTTAAATAATGACAGTGGCCTATTCCGGCCTCTTCTATCTCTGCAAAGAAGCTGTGCTTAAATTGCAAATCATTTTTATCAACCCATTAAAACATACGCTCCATTAGGCAACACTTGGCCTGCTTTCATTCAGTTTGTCCAGGTACTCGGACATTAAAGCGTCATAGAAATAAATCCATCTATATTACTTTAGAAGGTTTCTCGATATAACGGGAGGAAAGAAATTATTTTTTAAGAGCTGGCTGAAGATTGAGCTGAAGGTTATGGTAAAGGTAAAATAAGAATCCACTTACTATAATGATAATTTCTTTTTCTTGGGAGAAAAATACCTCAGTGGACATGTTCTCTAAGAAAGTGAGCTTTTTCCTCTAATATGGGAGAAATTTATACAAAAAGCTTGCAGTATTTATTGCTGTTTGCTCCCATCTCTCATTCTTCTGACAGTACCCCCAATTTTTATTTGGGGTTTCCCTAAACTGTTCATTTCTGTGTGCTTTCTGTTGCCTCTCAAGGCCTGAAGCTCTGACCCCTGCCTGAATCACGGCTGGCTTGGCAGTTTGAGTCGGCCACGGTCAGTCCAGTTATAAGAACTTTAGGGTTGTTACAGGTCCTTTAGAAAAGGCACCCTTTCTTTCCCACTATGCTTGAACATAAGACTACACTCACTGGCCCTGCTGCCTACTGCATGGAGTCTAACTGTGGAGCCAGCACAGGGATACAGAACCAAGCCCTGGAGAGAGATGCCTTGCCCTTGTCACTCTGGGAAACCTTGCACTCAGTTCTGTTTGGAATCAGCTCTGTCCTGGAACTATTGATCGTGTGGTGCAGTCTGTTCCATTTTACATTAATTTGGCTTGGGTGTTTTGTCACTTGTAGATGATAACTCTATTTATTACAGTGATGGGGTTTTGACTCTTTAGTGGATAGGGGAGATAGGAATTTGCAAAGTTGAAAGCCTGGGGGAGAGAAAAATGTAGAAGGAGAAGATTCTTGGTAGGAAGAAAAGGGTCCCGTGACATGGTTTTGGGTGGTAATTGGAGAAATAAAAGATTTCCTGTGTCATAAGGAGAGTGTGGACAAGCACACCCTTTGTAATATGTCATCTATTTTCTGCCACACTGACGTGTTGGAGATGGTGTGACTTCCCATATGCTTAAGAGAAGGGTTCATGTCATTTTGTTGAAAATTAGACTGCATCAATATTGAAAAGATATGCTTTTAATTTCACTTTTTTAATATAAATATGACCTTTAAAAATTACTTGATTTCAGGGGTGGGGAAATAAAAAAAATTACTTGATTTCATCTAGGAGGAAAAATGAGAAGTTGAATAATTTTTTTAAAGTATTTAAGTACTTAACTAGATTTGACAAGCATTGCTATAAAATTCTAAGTAATAGGATTTTAAAAATATATCAACTCATTCTGAGATTGGATAGGTTTAAGGTTTTTGAGAGTTTCCCAGTGGTAAACAATCTTCCTGCCAGTGCAGGAGACATGAGTTCAATCGCAGGGCCGGAAAGATGCCCTGGAGCAGGAAATGGCAGCCCGCCCCAGTGTTCTTGACTGGGGAATCCCGTGGGCAGGGTAACCTGGTGGGCTGCAGCGCACAGGTTCGCGAAGGAGTCACCACGACTCAACGGCTCAACAACAGCAACAGAAGGGTGTTTGAAGCGCCATCATCTTCTGCCTACTTTGGTACGTAAAGAGCGGACCCAGGCCAGAACGTCCTGCTAGTTGGTGAAGACGCTCATCTCAGGAGTCACGAGGGACAGTTTGGAGGCCCAGCAAGCCAGTTCACCCACCTAAGCTCAGTTTCCTTGCTGGGATAGCAGCAGAAGCTTGTGAAGGCGAGAAGCGATAAGGGACGTGCGTCTAGAGCGGGCCCTTGCAGAGCCCCTGGGAAACGTCTCAGCCAACATGCGCCGGCTCTTTCTGTTGTGACTACCCTTTTCTTCCCATTAGATGCAGGCTTTACAGGTTGGGAGTTTTGAATATCTGGATTCCAGTGCAAGTTCTGTTACTGGCCTGCAATGTGACCCTTGGTCTTTTGGACTTCAATCTTCCTCTCTCTACAGTGAGTCTACAGCGTCTCCCATGTGCCTCCCAGATCTGAGCATCTGGGTATTTCAGTGTCTGCATAGCTCTGGGTCCCTGTGTCTCCGCTCTGTTAACACACAGCCTCTCCTTGGTAAACATAAAGAGTGAAGGCGAGTGTCCTGATGCCTGCCTGGCGTCTGTCTGTTCAGCGTGTGTTCTTCCCAGGCGGCGAGCCGCATTCCACGTATTTTACACAAATATGGAGACGCTAGCGTCCCCAGCCAACACTGTGAAGGCAGAAGCTGGGCCGGAGGGCCCGGGCGCCGCAAAGCCAAGACGCCTGCCTCCGGGTTCCGCTCGCCTCTCCTCTGGGTCAGAGCTCCCACTGCCCTTCTGGCGCCTCTGATGCAACACGCGGGAGGCGCGAAGAGGACAGAGCAGCACGGAGGAGGCAGCCCAGGCTCTCTCGGCCGATCTGGGGAAGGCCGCCTTCTTCAGAACTCTCCCATCCACTTCACTTCTCCCTTCCCACCCTCCCCTCTCAGGCCCAGCATTTCAGTAGGAGGCAGGGTTAAACCTTCTGTTGGTGAGCAAGTGTGAGTAATTAGGTGCATTCAGTGAAGAGAGAAAATATTTTATTAGCAGACTGCTGCTGCGGAAAATTGATCTGACTGCTTTATGAGGGAAAGTAAATGTTTCCCTTTAACCTAAAGTTGTACATCGCACTCTACCAAGTCCAGTTATCTTGACAAAAATGACTTACTCAACCACAGAACAACAGGCAGACTGAGAAGAAGGACTAGAGGACGAAAAAGATGCTTCGAGATCAAACCTTGGGTCCCCTGCAGCAAGAAGCCTCAGAAGTGGAAGCAAACGCGTCGTGGAAGGGGCGGGCGCTCTGGGAGCCCTGCCTGCAGAGCAACACTGTGCTTCTCCTGTCGGAAGGGTGTCCTCTTTCCGTGTCTGCTGCGCAAAGTCGCTGTCTTGTTTTCACTTCAGGTGCATCATTTCCATCTGCTTGGAGGATGAGGTGCGATCCCACATTGACTGGTTGCTGTTTAGTTGCTAAGTCAGGTCCAGTTCTTTGCGACCCCATAGACTGTAGCCCCCCAGGCTCCTCTGTCCATGGGATTTCCCAGGCAAGAATACTGGAGTGGGTTGCCATTTCCTCCTCCAGGGAATCTTCCTGAACCAGGGATCGAACCCATATCTCCTGTCAACAACATAACACATCATTTCCATTCACTTGCAAACATGAGATGAGATCCCATATTAACCACAAGTAAACATATAAAACCCCATGTAAAACCAGATGTAAAAAATCATGTAAAACCAGAAGTAAACATTCCTCAGTGGCTCAGCAGTAAAGAATCCACCTGCAGGTCAGGAGTTGCAGGAGACTTGGGTTCGATCCCTGGGTTAGGAAGATTCCCTGGGGAAGGAAATGGCAACCCACTCCAGCATTCTAGCCAGGGAAATTTCATGGAAGAGGAGCCTAGCGGGCTACAGTCCACGGGGTTACAAAGAGTCAGACATTTCTTAGTGATTAAAAGCAGCAGCAACAACATATATGTATGCCTGCATGCTAAGTTGCTTCAGTCATGTAGGACTCTTTGTGACCCCAAAGACTGTGGCCCGCCAGGCTCCTCTGTTCATGGGATTCTACAGGCAAGAATTCTGAAGTGGGTTGCCATTTCCTTCTCCAGGGGATCTTCCCAGTCCAGGGATCGAACCCTTGTCTCCTGTGCCTCCTGCGTTGGTAAATGGGTCTTATATCACTAGTGCTGCCGGGGAAGCCCCACATTTATGTATACATACACACACACACACACACACACATGCACACACATGCATGCATGCTAAGTCACTTCAGTCATGTCCGACTCTGCAACCCCATGGACTGTAGCTCTCCAGGCTCCCCTGTCCATGGGATTCTCCAGGTAAGAATACTGGAGTGGGTTGTCATTTCCTACTCCAGGGGATCTTCCTGACCCAGGAATAGAACCCATGTCTCCTGACTTGCAGGCGAATTCTTTACCGAGGAGCTACTGGAGAAACCCATATACATAACCATATGTGTGTGTGTGTGTGTGTGTGTGTGTGTGTGTGTGTGTGTGTTCTGATTGTTTTTACTTATTCTAAAGTATCAGTTCTCAGGATCCTGGGAGACAAATTACAGCAAGGCAACAGATTGCTTCACAGAGTAGGGACTGCCTTCTGTCTATAGAAGATAGAGCTGCATGTCTTCATGGTCCCCACCAGACTCACAGTGCTAATTTGTACCATCTACGCAGGTTCTATAGATCCCAAATTTGCCCACTATTGATCTACTTGATCATGCCCAGTGGAGACACTGTTATGTTAATCTACCTTGACAAACTCCCTAATTCTATAAAACGAGTCTGGTGGTGAAGGCTACATGTGGACGTGTAGAGCCTGGATGAAATGTCAACAGGAATACAATCAGAGGATGTCACTCTCTTTCTAAAAAGATTAGACTTGAACACACACACACACACAAGTGCCTGCCGGCAAGCATCAGAATACTAAACCAACAGAACAGAAAGTCTCGGTGACTCTGATAAAAACGGTTTCCATGCATCATCTCCATGGTGATGACTGGTTTTTAAGGAGGGTGCTTTATAAATTAATATACCTAAGAGACAAAGAAAGCAAAGTATACAGACTAAAAGAAAGATTAAGAGGGCTTTGTTGGGTTTTGTTTTGCAACAGATCCTACTCTTCAGTAACATTGCTCCAAACCTTTGTGTCTCCTTTCTAAGAGACCAACAAAACCATTTCTTCACCTTGCAACTTAACAATTACATTGCTTATCTCTAACTGCCAGTGCCATTTAGACTTTCATCATAGCTTGCTTTTGTTAAAAATGCCTGAAATTCCAACAGAGCCTCGCTGGGAGCTTTTGATTGTTAGTATTCATCAGTTCAGAAAATTACCTTTCTTCCCCTCATTTTTGAATTGAAAGTCCAGCATGTAAATGGAATAATAATGTCAGGACAGGATGATTCCCAACTTTTGGCAGGTGCTATTTTTGAAGTTCCCAGCCTGATAACACTGCTTCCTGTTATTCCTAAATATACTTTATTTGAAATTATTTTGGCATTATGTTATCCTTCATGAAAATGGGAATGGTTTTTGAAAATTGCTTTCCAGTTACCTGTAAGTCAGGAGTTGTTATCTTTTCTTTCTCCAAGTAATCAACATTTAGTCTACTTTTTCCTTTTCCCTTGGTTTCATGGTTTTTTGTTTTTTTTTTTTACGACTCAACGTTTGTGGGCTATTTGGAGCTGAGTTTCTCAGAACTGTGATTTATTTGGGTTGTCCAAAAAAGTTCGTTGGGGTTTTCCATAAGATGTTATGGAAAGCTCAAATGAATACATTACTCAGTACTTTCCCCAAATAAGAATAGGGCCTAAAAGACACACACAGGGTTCCATTATGGTTAAATTCCCAAAGTTTATGTTTTAAAAAATGCTCATCTTGTTACTGAGTCCCAGCTCACTCTGCTCGCTGCACGGCAGGCCAGTGAATTCGAGGCATGCGGTGTTGTCAGGCGAGTGTATGCTCCTCGGTTCTTTGTCTCATCACAACAAAAGTTTGGAATGACGGACATTGAAGCCCCCTCGGCAGGTCACAGCTCTTGGATCTTGGGCAGACCATGTTATAGCTCTTAAATAAATCAGTGTTACAGCTCTATTTTATTTAGATGATAGCAGGAAAATCTGTCTTCGAGGCGTGAGGGCACGTCGATCCAAAGACGGGAAAAGAGCACTCCATCATGCAGGACAGAGAGAAGAGGTCTTTGGCTCCTCTTTTTATATGTTTCTCTGTCCCTGGGCCTGTCTTATGTAAATTGGGCCAAGCAGGAGTGTTGTTTGTTTTACCTGAGGTTCTCACTCCAGTCCTCAGACTTTCCTTTGTTCTATTTTCGTGGGCGTTTCTCTTCCTTTTCTTTTAGCCACAACCATTTTGGACTTCTTTTCCCTATTCTAACTACCTAACAGTGTCAAGGCAAGGAAGCAACTTTACTCGGAAAGCAGCTTCCCAAGAAGATGGCAGGCTAGCGCCTCAAAATAACCATCTTAGTGGTATCTGGATGCAAGCTTCTTTTATAGATGAGAGAGAAAGAAGCAATAAGGAACTAGAGTCAAAGGCAGACTAGAGAGGGAGAGACAATGGGGTAGTGTAGGGAAACGGTCTTCAGTCTTGCAAAGCATCTCCAGGGAGCAGCCCGCCTTTGGAAGGGGAGTGTTCGTCTCTTCTGTTCACAGGCGGCAGGGACAAGCTGTCCTTCCGTGAGCTGAACAAAGGTACTTAGTTCACAGTCATGCAGAGGGGCAGGGTCTTCCAGGCAAGACCCTGAGTCAATGAAAAGCAAGTCAAAGAAAGTTCCCCACATGGAGTCAGAATTTGCTTCCTCCCTGCAACAGTGAGAAAGATTTACACAAGCATATAACAGAAAAAAAAAGAAATATGTAGGATGATTATTCTTTTTTTGTTGTTATTGTTCAGTCACTAAGTCTGAACAGTGTCTGGCTCTTTGCAACCATGTACTGCAGCACACCAGGCTTCCCTGTCCTTCACTGTCTCCTGGAGTTTGCGCAAACTCATGTCCATTGAGTCAGTGATGCTATGAGGACAAATTCATGTTAAGATGTCCAAGCCTTTCACAGAATGTTCCTATTTGGAAAGCTACTCTTTTATTGGATTGTAAAGTTCCATAGATTATCCCTTGCCCTCAAATGCCTGTGTATAAATTTGTAACAATGGGAGAAGTGAGAGTGTCCTTTGAACAAGAGATGTTTCTCTCCTGCACCTGAGTTTCCTTAAGCAGGGACACAGTGCTCCTCACAATAACGGTTTGCACTGAAGCTGTTAGTTAGCCTTGCAGATTCCCCCCCCCCCCCAGTACCTCCAGAGACTGAAGCCCTGGTTTCCTGCACCCTGTTGTGCTGACATTCTTATGCAGAATTCTTGTTAAAAGCATTGTCATGCATTCCCAAGGGACCTTAAAAATAATGCATCCAAACCATCTTGCTACTATTTTCATGAGTAAATGCCAGCATCTGACCTTATCTCTTGGCTCCACCTGGCAGTAACTCCTCTGCACCTCTTCACTAGGGGTATTGTCAGAGAAAAAGACTGCAGAGTTTTATTATTTAGGGAATTATTCCATCTTCCTCAGACCTTTTTTTCTAGGAGGAATAATTCTACATGGGGATAAACAAAGGCAGATAAAAATGGGTCACTCCATAATGTAACTTTATTTTTTCTCCACCGAAAACCAGAAAACAAATTGGGATATTGTAAACCCTGATCCGGGCATAAGTCAGTAAGAGGATGCTGTAGAAGGCAGGCCAAACTAGAGTTCACAACTGCCTGAAATAGAGTGAAAATGCTTCATGGTAAAAGCCATCGCCCACAGCTTTTGGCATCTCTGTACTCTCTCCAAAGTGTGGATTTATAAAGTTCACTTGATTATTTCCTGCCACTCTAAGTATAAATATGTTGTTCCTACTGGTTAAAGTTCTCACGTTTGTGAGGCATTTGTCATGTGCATTTAACAAATGAATGAATGCATTCATAAATCCCTGAGAACTACTTGCTTAAGGGGAGTTTGACTAGCCTGCAGTTTTCTCTGGGCGTCTTTCTGTAAACACTGAAGACAGTGCCACCGACTCTTCCCGGCTGTTGGTTGCATCTTGCTCATCTTTAAAACAATGTCATTATTATACATAAGTCTTCAGTTCATACATACCAACTATTTGATGTTTATACCACAAATTTGGGCTTCCCTGGTGACTCAGATAGAAAAGAATTCGCCTGAAATGCGGGAGACCTGGGGTCAATCCCTGGATTGGGAGGATCCCCTGGAGGAGGGCATGGCAACCCACTCCAGTATTCTGGCCTAGAGAATCCCCATGGACAGAGGAACCTGGGGGGCTACAGTCCAGGGGGTCGCAGAGTCAGACACGACTGAGCGACTGAGCTCACACCATGAGTTTGAAAGACAGAGACACGGGGTGGTTTGCCTCGCGTGTGCGCTGCCTTCCTGTTTCCGCCCTCTCCCTCCCGTGCGCGCTGCCTTCCTGTTCCCGCCCTCTCCCTCCCGTGTGCGCTGCCTTCCTGTTTCCGCCCTCTCCCTCCCGTGTGCGCTGCCTTCCTTTTTCCACCCTCTCCCTCCCGTCTGCGCTTCCTCCCTGTTTCCGCCCTCTCCCTCCCGTCTGCGCTGCCTTCCTGTTTCCGCCCGCTCCCTCCCGTGTGCGCTGCCTTCCTGTTTCTGCCCTCTCCCTCCCGTGTGGGCTGCCTCCCTGCTTCCGCCCGCTCCCTCCCGTGTGCGCTCCCTCCCTGTTTCCGCCCTCTCCCTCCCGTGTGCGCTGCCTCCCTGTTTCCGCCCTCTCCCTTCCTTGTGCGCTCCCTCCCTGCTTCCGCCCTCTCCCTCCCGTGTGGGCTGCCTCCCTGTTTCCGCCCGCTCCCTCCCGTGTGCGCTCCCTCCCTGCTTCCGCCCTCTCCCTCCCGTGTGGGCTGCCTTCCTGTTTCCGCCCTCTCCCTCCCGTGTGGGCTGCCTCCCTGTTTCCGCCCGCTCCCTCCCGTGTGCGCTCCTTCCCTGCTTCCGCCCTCTCCCTCCCGTGTGGGCTGCCTTCCTGTTTCCGCCCTCTCCCTCCCGTGTGGGCTGCCTCCCTGTTTCCGCCCGCTCCCTCCCGTGTGCGCTCCTTCCCTGCTTCCGCCCTCTCCCTCCCGTGTGGGCTGCCTTCCTGTTTCCGCCCTCTCCCTCCCGTGTGGGCTGCCTCCCTGTTTCCGCCCGCTCCCTCCCGTGTGCGCTCCTTCCCTGCTTCCGCCCTCTCCCTCCCGTGTGGGCTGCCTTCCTGTTTCCGCCCTCTCCCTCCCCTGTGCGCTGCCTTCCTGTTTCCGCCCTCCGCCTCCCTTGTGCGCTTCCTCCCTGTTTCCGCCCGCCGCCTCCCGCGTGCGCTGCCTTCCTGTGTCTGCCCGCTGTCCTCAGTCCTTACCGTCAATCAGGTATTCTTAACCAGGTGATGTGGAAGAGACCTTCTTCTCAGCATCTCTTGCTTCTGTCAGTTCTCTCTCCCTTCTTTGGGCTTCACAGGTGGCACTAGTGGTAAAGAACCTGCCTGCCAGTTCAGGAGACATAAGAGACCCGGGTTCCATCCCTGAGCTGGAAGATCCACTGAGGGATGGCATGGCAGCCCACTCCAGTACTCCTGCCTGGAGAATCCCCAGGGCACAGGAGCCTGGCGGGTCTCGAAGAGTCAGGCATGCACACATCCTTTCTTCATGCAGACTCCTTCCTCACTCCATACTGTCCTGGTGAAGCCCACAGAGGTGGGTCAGTGACCTAGGTCTCTTTTTTAGGGAAATAATGCAGGCCAGGCTGATCTGTCTTTATCCAGAGTGTTATTAACTGGAATTTGGGAGTTAAATCTCTGTAGCTCTTGCATCATGAGATATAAACATGTGTCCTTGAGATTATTATAGCGATCGTTTTAGAAAGTCTCCTTTAGGAGGGAGTAGAGCAGATCGATTCAAGGAAGCGTAGCTAAAAGAGAACTGGGGAAAAAATACACACACAGACACACACAGACACACACAGACATACAGACACACACAGACACATACACACACATACACACACACAGACTGAAGGCAGGAGGAGGGAGGGATGCCAGAGGATGAGACGGTTGGATGGCATCACCGACTCAATGAACGTGAGTTTGAGTAAGCTCCAGAAGTTGGTGATGGACAGGGAGGCTTGGCATGCTGCATTCCTTGTGGTTGCAAAGAGTTGGACATGACTGAGTGACTAAACACACACACACACATACACACATATATATTTGACTCTTGAACAGCGTAAGGGTTAGGAGCAATGACTCTCTGAATGGTCAGAAATACACGTGTAATTTATAATTGGCTCTCTTCATCTCTGGTTCCTCTGTATCCCTGGTTCTACATCCATTGATTCCGCCAACCTCAGATTGGGTAGTACTGCAGTGTTTACTGTTGAAAAAGGTACCCATGTATAGGTGAAACACACAGTCCAAACCTGAGTTGCTCAAGGGTGTTTTCTCCTCCGCTTAGTTAGTTTATGAGTTAATGATCATGGTGAATTGAGAAATGTATTGAGATTCTGTCTTTCATCAGCAACTATTCCGATATGATGAGACACATGGGGGTGGGAAGTGATTTGGGTTAGTCACAGAGGCAATTTGAAGTCATGCAATGTGTGGTGAGGTGCTGAGTCAGGAATTAGGGACTGGTTTAGTGCCATATAGTCACGTGACACTGCTTAAACCACTGAACACCTCTGAACCTCAGTTTCCCATCTGCAAAGCCCTGTGATGGTAAATAAGCCCTTCATAGCATTTTTACAGAGGCAAGATTAAGTCATGAAAGGAAATGTGCTTTGAAAACTGCAAATAAGCTATGTAAGTTCAAACTCTTACTACTAAGAAGTAGCTGGTTATAAGAACTGCTTGATATGAAAGAAGATTGAAGTGGAGGGAGGGAAAAGGCATCTTGCTGTTTGTTTAAAACAATATTGCTGTGAGGTGTTTACTTATCTGAGGTCACAGATCCCTGTGAGAGTATGATTATAGACATCCTCTTTCTGAACATCACCCACATATATATATATATATATAAAGAAACACTTTGAAGACAATTTCTGGTTAGTACAAATGAGGTTAAGAGACTCACTGTCTCTTTTAATTTGCTACTTGCCTGACTTTTCTCTCCATTGCTTGAATGTGAGCTTCATGAGCTCGCAGACTTTGACCTGCTCTCTGCTGCATCAACACCAGCACCGGCTCATAGTGGGGCCCACGATGACATGCCAGACACCAGCGGGCTCTGATGTGCGCAGTGCAGAGCCAGCCTCATGGTGGCAAGGAGATGAATAATGCCCAGACCCAGGTTGAGCCATCTGGGGGAGGGAGGCCACAGGCGGATGAGTACATACCTGTTAAGGAAGTATTGATAGGACATACACCAGAAGCAAAGCATGCTGCACTTTAGACATTTTGCAGAGGAAAGAACAGGAGGTCCCGTTTGAGCAGGGCCTGAGTGTGGACTTCCATGGTAGGTGGAGGCAGGGAGCAAACTTGAGAACTGTAAAGTGGCTCAGGAAAGTGTAGAAACATAAGCAACAGGTCAGAGGTTGAAGAACAGCTGCTTTTAGCTGCATTTGGCTAACTCATATGTGCTTTGTTGAAACCTCCTGATGTTTTTAAAACTGGGAAATTTCACTTAAAGACAAAAGTCTCTGCCTTCTCTTGCAGAGTACGATGTGGCTCTTCTGACTCCCCACCTGGGGTGGTGCCAGTAGCCAGTCCCTGTCGATGATGTCAGTCCTCCCCTTCCAACCAGTCTCCTTTCAAACCATCCACCCCCCACCCCCACCCCGCCGTGTGTCATTCATTTATGGAAAACCTTGGTCGAGTCAGAGGAGCCCTAGAGCACGTCTTATGAAAGAGGCGTTTGTGGAAGGGCTCCTGGGGGGCATTCGTTACCAGGAACAGTCACTGTATGTTGAATGCTTGCTACTGAACACAAATAGAACTGAAGCAGATGAATGTAAAACAAATCAACTAAAAGAAACACGACGGAAAAATATGTGTAATTGGTATGAATGACAGAAACAGACATGATCATTGTGAGTAAACACCCAGTAAGGAAATTGCTGCAAATTATGCAGAGGTGATTGCATAGATGAGGGTGTTTTGGGTGATATGAATTGTCAAATTGTGGTGTTGGAGAAGACTCTTGAGAGTCCTTTGGACAGTAAGGGGATCAAAGCAGTCCATCCTAAAGGAAGTCAGTCCTGAATATTCAATGGAAGGACTGATGCTGAAGCTACAATACGTTGGCCACCTGATGTGAAGAACTGACCCACTGGAAAAGACCCTGTTGCTGGGAAAGGTGGCAGATGGGAGGAGAAGGGGACGACAGAGGATGAGATGGTTGAATGGCATCACCGAATCAATGAACATTAGTTTAAGCAAGCTCTGGGTGATAGTGAAGAAGAGAGGAGCCTGGCATCCAATACTTTGGTCACCGATGCGAAGAGCCGACTCATTGGAAAAGACCTGGATGCTGGGAAAGATTGAAGACAGAAGGAGAAGGGGTCGACTAAAGGAGAAGAACAGGGAAGCGTTCTAAGGGATCTGACATGACTTAGCAACTGAACAACAATCATTTAATTCAATGATTGTATTCATTCCTCATAAAGTCACCATTTATAAGGTGTCAATTATCATAGTAATTGCCCCCTCCATCCAAAAAAAAAAAAAACATCTAGGTTCCCATAGCCTGAAGCCAAGCACAAAAACAGACAAAGCAAAGGGGAAAGATTAAAAACCTCGGGAGCCAGGGCTAGAGGAAGAGAAAGTAATTTGCTTTGACCCAGGCAATAAATCTGCCGGGCAGTAATGACCATCTCTTGACACTGGTAGTGACATTGATCAAGTGCAGTGTCCCAGGCTGTTGCCCCCCTTCCCCCAAACCACAGAGCCTCTTCTGATTGTTCGCTTCGCTATTTATGAACAAGTGTCAGAGAGCAGAGATAAAGGGACGATGCAAGTGCAGTGGCCTCTTTAAGTTAATGCGAGCCCTGATGGAAATCATCACAGATGCCATTCTGGGGGCCAAGGAAGGCACTCTTTTCTGCTTATGTCATTTTTTCACCTGTAGAAATGTTCCCAGTACTTGATGTTCAGGTAGTTTCAAAGCTTTCACTGGAACAGAGAAGTACAAACGTAGACCAAGAACTTTCCGCAGTTCAATCGCATTGGTGACTCAGCCACATGGCTGTGGTCACAGAGAGGACCTCATCTGAAAATCCGAGGGCAACACTTCCAACATGCAGTGAAGCAGATATTTTTCCCAGACTGATTTTAGTAAGTCTCCTTTATATAAATTTTTGGATGCGATGTCTCTGATTTTTGACCCAATTGTGTTTTATTTTCTCTGTCACTTAAAATTTGTATGATATCCATAAAGTGGCATTGATCTTCATCTTGTATTGTTATTAATTATTTAATATGTACAAAGTATATTTATATCACATATATGAGAAAAATATAAACACCATATGTTCATCTTTTAGCTTAAGAAATTTTTACTAATACCTACCCCCCCCGCCCCCACCAATCACCGTGATTCTCATGGATCCCATTTATCATTCTCTCCACAAACAAGCCATGATTACTGTGCAAACTGTGATTCATCATCCTGGTTTTCTTTGTACTTATACTGTGTGTTTCTGTCCTGAGTATCATCATATGACTTAGCTCTGCAGGCGTTTGGAATGTCTCTAAGTGGAATTATGCATTATGGATGCTTCAGCTACTTTTTCTTCCTGCTCAACGTTGACTCTTTCAGATTCCTTTATGTTGGTGTGATGGTCTGGGTGGGAGATCAGGAAACAACCATCCAAAGCCAAATCCAGCTCATTACTTCTGTTTCATTATTTTATTTTATTTTATGCCATTTACTTTTTTTAATGACCAGTTAGTTAAAAATGATTTTTCTCCTCACATTTTTAGATGGTTATATTTTAAATAGTTACATAAATGTAATATCTATACATGTCCCTATATATTACCCTCAGTTTTGCTCCTTAGCGGGTGAAGTCTAACACGTTTACTTTTTGGCTCTAGAAGAAAACATGTGCTGACCTGTGTCCCAGCCCTTTAGGTTATTAATTCCATTGTAAGAAAAACGTGGGCTGTTTATCCATTTGGCTGCCGCAGTCTGGGTTGTGGTGCACAGGATACGCCTGCGCCCTGTGCGGGCTGCGTGGCAGGGCAGTCCTGCAGCCGTGGCTGCTGCCGCGGGATTGCAGCGTGTGCACTTAGTAGCCCAGTGGTATGTGGGATCTTAGTTCCCAGACCAGGGATTGAACCCCTGTCCCTTCCATTGCAAGCTGGAGTCTTAACCACTGGACTACCTGGGAAGTCCCGAGGATTTTTTTTTTTTTTTTTTTTTAGGAAAATAACTAGTCTCAAGTTGAAGGCCACTTGCTTGTATCAATTTGTTTGCTATTACAAATGTTAAGGTGTAAATACTCTTGGGCCCGTCCTTGGGTCTACAGGTTTACAGTCTGTAAGTCTGGCTGTAAGTTATGTGCCTCTTCAGTTGTATCAAACAATGCTATGAGATTTTCCAGAACGGTTGTGCCAGTTTGTGGCCCCAGGAGCAGAGGCAGGGAGCAGTGAAAGGAACTGTCTGTCTGTCTGTCTCCACTTTCCCCGCCCCGTTTGGTCTCACGTAGCACCCTGCTTGAGTGTAGGGTTCAAGGAACAGGAAAAATCTCCCATAGCTACATCGTCAGGGATTTCGGACAAACATAACTAAATCTCCTAGTAGCCATCATAGTTCCTTATAAATGACATTTTACAAGACGGTTACAATATTCTATTAATTCATTATAAATATAATTTTATTCAAAACTGTAAAAATACACTGAACTTTATATCCATGATATATAGGTATATACATTCATGGAATTCAAATGTTGTTAATATCTTTGTTGGTGTATGTACTTTTAGAAAATTAAAGAAACATTATCTAATTGTTTGCCAACTTATACAAAACTTAAAGCGACAAAATGAAGTTCCAGCAGAAATAGGAGTAATGTAAATAGTAGCAGTCTGTGCTGGATGAGCTGTGATTTTTGTTCAAGGAGACCAGAGAGTCTGAGGATCAGGTCACCACCTGTAAATACTGCTCTGTTCTCTGAATTGATTTCTAGACCATATTCTCACTCTTGGAGAAACTGTACTTCCTCATGGAAATGAGAGCCAATCCATCGTGGGGAAGAGTGTTTATGTAGATGGCTCTGTTTAGAAATACTATTATAAAGCTAACCCAGCAAGTTCAGTTTCTCTCCTCAACCAGTGTATCTTTGGAATTATTTCTCTTGTGGATAAACAGAACAGAGAATAGAATTGGCTTCTCTGTGGGCATTCTTCCTCCAGGTACCCCCGAGTGCTTTGGTAATGAAAAACAGCAATGTTGGTGACTCTAATGAAACATTGACAGTGATGCTTTCTTTTTCCTGGCTTTACTGCAGAAATGGAACTGATTTAGAGTCAAACGGTATAAGAAGAGATGCATTCTCTTAAGTTAAAATACCTGAGAAGCATACGTGTTATGGATATGTCAGAGTTCTGAAACTGTCAATTTCCCATTATTCAGAGTGGTCAAAGTGTGAGACATCCTTGTTTATAATCAGTTATGTCCCTGTCTTCATGCCTTCTACTGAATAACTGAAGACAGGGACTCTACTGCCTTCATCTGTATGTGACTGGGCATATAGATGCCCAATAGTTTTATTGAAAAAAGATGTGACTAAATGCAGTATATTAAATAAGTACCTGCTATATAGCGATTTCTGCTTTATTGATTACGCCAAAGCCTTTGACTGTGTGGATCACAATAAAAAATGCTGAAAGAGATGGGAATACCAGACCACCTGACCTGCCTCTTGAGAAACCTGTATGCAGGTCAGGAAGCAACAGTTAGAACTGGACATGGAACAACAGACTGGTTCCAAATAGGAAAAGGAGTACGTCAAGGCTGTATATTGTCACCTTGTTTATTTAACTTATATGCAGAGTACATCATGTGAAATGTCTGGCTGGATGAAGCACAAGCTGGAATCAAGATTGCTGGGAGAAATATCAATAACCTCAGATATGCAGATGACACCACCCTTATGGCAGAAAGTGAAGAAGAACTAAAGAGCCTCTTGATGAAAGTGAAAGAGGAGAGTGAAAAAGTTGGCTTAAAGTTCAACATTCAGAAAACTAAGATCATGGCATCTGGTCCCATCACCTCATGGGAAATAGATGGGAAGACAGTGGAAGCAGTGTCAGACTTTACTTTTTGGGGGCTCCAAAATCACTGCAGATGGTGACTGAAGCCATGAAATTAAAAGATGCTTACTCCTTGGAAGGAAAGTTATGACCAACCTAGACAGCATATTAAAAAGCAGAGACATTACTTTGCCAACAAAGGTCCGTCTGGTCAAGGCTGTGGTTTTTCCAGCGGTCATGTATGAATGTGAGAGTTGAACTGTGAAGAAAGCTGAGGGCCGAAAAATTGATGCTTTTGAACTGTGGTGTTGGAGAAGACTCTTCAGAGTTCCTTGGACTGCAAGGAGATCCAACCAGTCCATCCTGAAGGAGATCAGTTCTGGGTGTTCATTGGAAGGACTGATACTGAAGCTGAAACTCTAATACTTTGGCCACCTCATGCGAAGAGTTGACTCATTGGAAAAGACCCTGATGCTGGGAGGGATTGGGGACAGGAGGAGAAGGGGACGACAGAGGATGAGATGGCTGGATGGCATCACTGACTTGATGGGCATGAGTTTGGGTAAACTCTGGGAGTTGGTGATGGACAGGGAGGCCTGGCGTGCTGTGATTCATGGGGTCGCAAAGAGTCGGACATGACTGAGCAACTGAACTGAACTGACTGATGTAGCTGGCATGCTATCAGGCATAGAGTGACTCACCAGGTTAGAGTTCCCCTGTCTAGGGGAACTTAATGGTGGTCTACGAGAAGTGTCATGGAGCTGAATAATGAGAACATCTCTTTTCAACAACAATCCGTATATAAAATTGAATTTACTAGTAAAAATGAGTTGAACTGTTCTCCATTCTCTGAGCAAAAAGAAAACAACCATTGGAGACAACTAATTGCTCTGGTGAAAGCAGTGTCTATAGAGCCAAGCAAAGGGGCTAAGTTCACCTCCCTGGGTTGGCAATTACTGTGACATTTCACAGCATGTGTTGGAAGAAGCAAAATGTTTGGATATGAATTGATAAGCATTGACGCTAAAGTGAACTCTTGAGCAAGTGAAGTAATAGAGTCTGTGAAAAGCAGCTTGTAATAATATTAATATATTTCTGAAAAATGGAATCAACCGGCTCCAGTGCAGTTCATGTGGAAGAGGGGTCAGGCACATGTGGAAAGTAGATATTTCAGGAAAGACTAGACCTGATCTGATCAATGAGAACAGAGAAAATTTCCTTATCGCAGTTTCTTAGGAGAAGAAAATAAAAATTGACATCAGATATCACTAAATAGTATTTACGAAGTACACACAGTCTTTAAGCCATGTACAGCTAAATATAACAGCTAAACAGATTTAAGCCTCATTCCAGAGAGGAGGCCCATTCATTCCAAACATTGTTTTGTTTTGTTTTTTTCTCCCATTAAGTCAAGAGTTAATGAGCCACTCCAAGTATTGGTTAATGATTTAGCAACATCCATGAGGGCAGGGACCTTTTCTTATTTGCTTTCCACTCTGTCATCAGCATCCAGGATAATTTATTTATTCCACAAATGTTTATTGAGCATCTACTTCATGCCAGGCACCAAGAACCCCATCAAGGCATTGAGCACACCTCACCTTCTCTCTCTGAGTCTAGCGGCGATATTTCTGTATATATTCACCCAGTGAGCACTTGTTCACCAAGCCGACTCTTGTCCTAGACAGGAAGCTGCACACGCTGTAAGAAAGGGATGGAAGTTAGCCAAGCTGATTGTCAGGGAGATAAGCAGATGGGGGTTTCTGGGGTGGATTGTGCAAGGAGACAGAGCAGGATGGTGTTGCAGAGCATGACTGCATGGCCCTGCAGATGGGGCTCAGGAGAGGCCCCAGAGGGAGATAACTTTTAAGCTGAGAAATCTGCATAAGAAAAGTGAATCTGCCACCAAAAGTGCTGGGCCTGGAGGATTGAGGACCGACTTATTCAATAAATAATTAAATATTATTGTTTAATTATCATTATGTGAAGTGCCATGCTAATTTTTATAAGTGGCATTTCTCCCTCTTTGAGTTCATATTATTTTCATCTATTCTTTCTAAACTTCTTTGGTTCTGAAAACGCATAAGCAAAAAAAAAAAAAAACCTTTACCAGTTTTCCCTCTAGACAGAAAATGCTTCCCATGTGCTTAGCGACTTTTGATAGTTTTTCTACCTCCTAATTCAGGGTAGTTGTTGACAGTGTTCTGAGGATAAGGTTTTTTTTTTTTTTCCTACTTCTGACTTTAGGGCAAGCAATGCCACCTTTTGCAATGTTAGTTTTTAATTTTTCTGGGTTCAGGATACCAAGACTAACTGGCATAATAAAGAGAAGAGAAGTATTCAGCAATTGACAACCACCATTTCAAAAAAAATTAAAAGCTATGCTAAATGGATCATGACATACTCAAACACATGAAAAAAATACTTCAAAACACAGCTGGGGAAAGATGTTTGTTTTTATTAAAAGTTGTTCAGAGGCATCATCATAGCGACAGAATCTTTAAACATCTACCAACACAAAGACCTGAAAAATAACTCTTCATTGATTTTTTTTACCTGCTGTATTTGATATATTCTGAAAGCTATTGGTGCTCTCTTAGCAAGGGCTTCTTCATATCTGCCAGATTTTATGAATGATCATTTTCTGCTGATTCAATCTGGGAAAATCCCTTCTGCTGAGACAGTCCCTAACGGCCACCTTTATAGTCTTCTCACTCGTTTTATTCCTCAAGGGAACTTCCTGTTTCTCCAGTCTAAGCTCTGAGGATCTGAACAACCGAAAATAGCTTTAGCTGGATTTTCCTTCAGTCAGTCCTCTGCCAGGCAGTATGGATTTTTAGATCTCAGAGTTCAGAGAGATTTTCTGGTTCGTATCACCAGAGGCCAGATCACGCAGACACAATATCAGTAGATTGTTGCTTCATTGAGACTAAAACTCTTGCCTTCTGCTTTTTCACTTGCGTTTGTCAGGGCTCCTTCCAGACCTCTCCGATGCCGGCCTCAGAGCTTCGGCTCTCTGTACTGAGGTATGCCTGTGTGGTGGATTGAAGTGATCATGGTGAAGCTTCCATCACCTTTGCTTCAGACCGTGTCTGAGACCGATTCTGATTGGCTAAGGGGGTGCCCTCAGGAGAAGCCTGTAAGGAGGGACAGGAAGCAGGATGGGGGCCGGGGGAAAGCTGGGAAAGATGTGGTTTAGGTGCCGATGCAACTCGGCCTGACCCCGCAGGGAGTTCTGGAGCCGAAGGATCACCAGAGTTGTCCCAGTTTGAGAAGAGGATGGGTTTTTACACCGCGGAAACCGCCGGGCGTTAGCTGTGGGTCCTCCCGGGGGAAGGGGGCTGCTCTTCATCAGGCATCTCTGGGTGGGGCGGGTCCTGTCGGGACCCGCAAGTTCTCCCAAGAAGGCAGCAGCCAGGAGCTCTGAGGCCCCAGCGACCCTGGTGACCTGGAGGTGGGCACCCACCCCTGGAAAGGGGTCCCAGCGGGGAGTCAGTGGTGTCTGCCACACAGGTCAGCTCCGTGCCTTTGTGTTGCTGTTTTATTTTTCCTGCCGTCAGCCGTTCGGGGCTGTGAGGCCCACCGCACAGGTTTCCCTTTGGAGTAAACAGTTACCCATCTGTTAAGTGATTCTTTCTCATCCACTCTTCAAATGGCTCAGCTTGAGTTTGACATGTCAGGAAGCTCCAAACAAAAGGCATAATTACCGAGGTTGAAGATGTCATCGATGACTTACTGTCTGCAGGGTTAGTCATGATGCCCTGGAATGGCATGTTGTGTTTGCCAGTGGAAGACATCTAAACAACAGTGAAGAATTTCCCATTAAGGAACAAAATGTTGATTTAAAGTTTCATGCTTCAGGTGAATCCCCCTCTGCCCGCCTCTAGGGAAAATGCACACGCTACTTAATAGTGCTCAGAAAGCAAACGAACGGCGAGAGCTTGGAAGGGCTGACGTGTAGATGCAAACTTTCAATTCAGCTGTGAGAGGCTAATTTAAGGATGCCTCATTTGGCATCTAAGTTAGAAAGCTCCTCAGTCTTCCAATCTTCTTTTTTTATCGTGGTAGAAGTCACGTGGTGCAGAACATAGTACCTTAGCCACATTTAACGACAGCTCAGTGCCACGAAGTACTTTCACAGTTGTGCAACTCTCACCATCATCCGACTCGGGAAGCTTTCACCTTCCTAAACTGAAACTTTGTCCCCATTAAGCACTAAGCCTCATTCCCTGCCCCTCCAAGCCCTGGTCCCTGGCATCTACCAGTGTATTTTGTGACTCTGTGAATTTGACTATTGTAGGTACTTGGTATAAGTGGGATCAGACAGCGTTTGTCTGCGCCCAGTGCGTATTTTAAGGTTAACTTACTACGTGTCCTACAAAGAGATTGTGCCTTCCTGTTTCTTTCCCGGGTCACTCAGTAGGTTCTCACCGGTCTTCTTAATGTAGGTGGAGCAGCCACTGTTTATGAACTGCAGGGCTCTGGAGAATAAAAATACAAAAGACCCGATGACAGTCGCCATCATTCAAGAACTGTTCTGTATGATCGGGGCACTGTGCCAGGGGCCAGTGTGTCTCATTTAATAGTTAAGGAAACCCTGCGAGGGGCACCTTACTGTTCCTGTTTGCAGGTGAAGCAGCTGAGGCACAGGCTGACCCTCCTGAGGGAAAATTGCCACAGACGCGTGGAGCACAGCCTCGGCCCTCACACAGCAGTGAAGGTAAGATTGCCAAGTGTGCACCCCAGCGTAGAGAGGCGTGTGATTAAGTCAGGTGGATCTAAGAGGATTTCCTTGAAATAAAAAGGAGGACAAAAATACCCTGGCCAGGGGTAACAGCAGGTGCAGAAACCCTGTGCCTGGGAAGAGCAGCGCCCCTGCGGCCGGCTGGAGAGTCAGGGCGGCCTGGAGAGGCACAGCTGAGCAGGGAGGCAGGGGCCAGAACACGCAGGACTCTGCTGCCTGTGTGAACAGGGTTTTCTCCAATGTAATTAGCAATGGAAACCCACTGAAGCACTGGAAAGCCATCAGTTGTTTAAGTGGTGTTAAGGAGGAGAGCATGTGTTTGCCTGTTATGATTAGTTTTTGTTTTTAAAGGAGCCCCTGGTTTTAGAATGATGAGTAGATTGCAAGGAGTACAGAATAAAAGCATAAATTATGAGCTATTGCAGGCAGACTGGGATGAATTCTGATAGTGGCTTTACTAGAGTGTTACTGATGAAGCTTAATAGAAGTTTCATCAGAAAATTGATAGACATTGATAATGGATTGGATGAAGATTTACCCAGAAGAATGCTAAAGTTTATTCCTGGTTTATTACTTATATGATTGTAAGAAGAATGTGAGGAAAGAAATATGGGATAAAGACCAAGTTTTCTGAGACGATCAAGTGTTTGGTTCTAAACATATTGAATTTGAAGCACTTTCGGAACAATAAAACAAGAGAGGACAAGCAGGTAGTAGGAAATAAGTCTAAAATAAAACTCTGAACTAGAGATGGTCATTGAAGCGATGAGTGGGGATGAAACTTACCTAAAAGTACGCAATGTGAAATAAGAAGACACAGAAATAGCCTTAGAAATAACACATGGGGCTTCCCAGTGGGCGTGGGGCTTCCTTGGCTGCTCAGAGAGTAAGGAACCCACCTGCAAATCGGGAGATCTGGGTTCAATCCCTGGCTTGGGAAGATCCCCTGGAGGAGGGCATGGCAACCCACTCCAGGATTCTTGCCTGGAGAGCCCCATGGGCAGAGGAGCCTGGCGGGCTACAGCCCCTGGGGTTGCAGAGAGTTGGATATGATGAAAGCGACTTAGCACGCATAAAAACACTCTCACATTTAGTCACTGGACAGACAAGCCTCAGTAGATTACCACTTGTGGAATGAAGATTTCATCAGTGAGTTGAAGAAATGATATTCTTAGTTTGTTGTCAGGCAGAATAAACATCTGGTAAAATTGTCAATTATGGATTCCTTTCTTTAACTTCTTGTTTGGACAAGGAACTCTTCAAAGTGAGGATGAGAGAATTTGTTTCATTCATAAAGCAAAGGGAACATTTTTAACAGAAAGCAAATTTTTCTCCTTCTTGTTCCCTTTTAAAACTTCCATGTTCTTTCTGAAACACAAATTTCTCACCAAGCACCATAAACAGCACACCAACCATAAGATCAGCCCTTCTTTGTCTAATGATGATTCATCTCTGACCAGTCATTTGCCAAGAATCCCAAGGCATCTCTGAAGAATGTAATTGAAAACCTGAAGTAAAGTATGACTCCTGTGTTACCAATTAGAGCCAAAGAACCCAAGAGCAAGCTTATTAAACCTTCTTTGACGGAGAGCAGGCAACCATCTGAACAAACATGCCATCTGAAATACACAGTAGCCTGAGGCTCCAACGGAGAAGAAATCCAAAAGCAACAAAAAGGAGCATCCGTAGCTCACCGGGGTGATTGGGATGAATCTGTCACCTCTTCCAGGCATAAGCTGCAGCCGTCCCCAGGTAGCCTCGCCTGCGTGTCACCCGGCCGACAGGGACGGACCAGGTTTCTTTCTCGCTGTTCACTGGGCTCACTGCAGACAAATGGCCTGGCGAGTTGTGGTTCATGAAAATAATACTCAACAGGTTAAATCTGTTGCACACGTGCTATCTTCCAGATATGCTCAAGAATACAGTGTGTTTTAGTATTTTATTTTTCAAGTAAAAATGACAAAAGCATGAAATTGTCTACTTAACAGAGGCTTAAGCTTAAAAATTGAAATCCCAGATCAATGGAGGAAAAGCAGTGTTTTTCCAGCTGGCCAGTTCAGTCATAGTCTGCCTTGCAGAGACTCCAGGCTGTGCACTCATGTCCTCTTGTCCCTGTAGCTCTCCTTTAAGTTTTTTTAAAAATTTTTTCTATATTTTAAAAATCCATCTTTATTTGTTTGACTGATTCGGGTCCTAGTCTCAGCATGCGGGCTCTCAGGCTGTGGTGTGGGGGCTGAGTGTCCCTGCCCCGTGTGGGGTCTCCGTTCCCTGATGTGAGATCGAACCCACATGCCTTGCAGTGCAAGCTGAATTCATAACCACTGAAATTGTTAACCACTGTAAAAGTCCCTATCTTTTTTTTAAATCTTAGTCCCTCAGAGGCTTGTTGGTATGGAGATCGTCGCCAGGCTCCCTTGCCTCCTGACTTAGAGTTGAAGCGGCTGATGAGAAGTGCCTGCCCAGTCCCCGGCAGAGAGAGGAGTCAGGCAGAGCTGTTCCGTTGTCCTGGCCTCCGGGTTCCTGTGGGTGACGCCTCCCCTTTGTCACAGATCAGCTCCGCTCCCACGGCGCTCTCTGTCTCCAGGGTTGGAAATCTGCTCCTCCTCTTGCCCTGTCACGCCTGTGGACTGACACTATTACTCCCTCTGTATCCGGCCCCTAGGTGCCCTGCTATTCCTTAAAGCTCCCCTACCCTCCGCCCTCATCTCTGCCTGTAGCCCCTTAATGGAACCACATTACTTCTCTGAGGTCCCTGACCTACGTGGGGTAGCACATATCACAGCCAAGTCACTCTGGAACCTCAAATCAGGAATTAAAAACAAATAGAGACCAAGTAAAATGCCTTAGAAGGATGCTGAAGGACAGAAGCTAACTCAAGTTGTAGTCACTGTTAAAGGTATCTCTCAGTTCACAATGACCTTCCTTCTAGAGGCATCAGTTCACTGGGATGTGTTCTAGACCAGTGCGTCTACGTGGTAACTTCTTCTAGCTGATGTGACCAAGGGTAGTCACATGATAAGGGTCAGTCAGGCCCTTTTCCTGGAAGTTGCCGAAGGTCAGTTACTGAGCTGTGGGTTAGTTACCCGAGCAGTGAATGAAGTCGGAGCCCAGGCAGAGACCGCAGCAGCAGAGAGCGCTGCCAGGGCGGTGCCTTCCCACCTTGGCCTCGCTTCTCCCGTGAACAGAGTCGTTGCCTCGTCTGTAAAATAAAACCCTCCATTTTTATCTGTTAGCCAAAACTGGCTTCTGTTACCTGCAACTAAAAGAGTCCTAACTGATCTATTAAACAACAAACGATGCTTTTCAACCGGCAGGAATGTGGTAGGTACCTGTGGCTCTATTCCAGCATCAGTCCAATGGAACTTTCTGCAGCGATGGAAATGTTCTATAAAACCTTAACTGTCAGTGCAGTACCCACCAGCCACATGTTGATAGCAAACATGTGAAATGTAGGTGATGCGATTAAGGACGCTTTTGTTTTATCTTATTTTAATAGCCACATGTGGCTTGTAGCCATCATATTAGACAGCTGAGCTCCAGACTTTTGGGTTTTCCTTGTTTTTGTGAAGTCAATTTCCAGAGAAGCCTGGGGGTTGAGGGCTATCTGCTGGCAACACATGCCACAGCAGAAGAAACAAAATCAGTCAGCCCAGCAGAGGGATCTATGCAGCGTATTAAAGCAACCAGGACACTGTCCTCTCAGCCCTCAGACGGAAAACCTTAGAGTTATCCATCATTTCTCTCTATATTCCATCCCAGCTCTGCCTTCAAAGTATATCTGGAATTTGACCTTATTTGCCACCCCTACTACTGCCATCCTTATTCAGACCACCGCCCTCTCTCATTTAGAATGAGTAACATTCTTACTGGCTATTAATTGTCCTGTTTTCGCCTGTGTTCTGCTTCTAGTTTATGCTGCGTGCATACTCAATTGCTCAGTCATGTCCCACTCTTTGCAACCCTATGGACTGCAGCCTGCCAGGCTCCTCTATCTATGGCATTTTTTAGGCAAGAGCACTAAAGTGGGTTACCATTTTCCTCCTCCAGGGGATCTTCCTGACACAGGGATTGAACCTGTGTCTCCTACATTGGCAGGCAGATTCTTTACCACTGAGCCACCAGTTTATGCTAGAATATCTTAAAACATATGGTGGCTACATCACTGCTTGCTCCAAACTCCAAAGTTTTCCCATCTCATTTAGGGTAGACGTCAGCATTTCTAGAGCTTTCTACAGGGGTCATGCCCTGTCCGTCCACAGCAATTCTGACACTATTTATTATATATGCTCCACATCAGGCCCTCTAGGCACCCCCTGACGAGGGAGCTTGAAGTAGCCTCTGTGCCCATCTGAGAATGCATATTGCCTGCCTTGCTGTCGGGATTCATCCTTCATTCTACCAGCCTCTGCTCATATGTCACCTTCTCAGCAAGGCCTTCTTAGACAACCTCGGATTAAACAATGATTCCCTATCCCTACCATTTCTCATCACCTTCCTGGACTAAGCGGGGAGATGCTCTTCCTGGGGGAAGCAAACCGGCAGTGAGCTGAACCTCCACGGTCACCCTTAGCAACTGGAATTCATGAAGCCACGTGAGGCTGGACTAGGGACCGCTAGCCTTCACCCGAGCCTCAGGTCAGCAAGACTCCCTCGGGGAGCTGAGCCTGCACCCAGCCTTGGCAGCAATCAAGCAGAAAGAGGGAGGGTAGGTGGGTGAGGTAGTTGATAATCTGCTTTCTCCTTCCTCCAGTGGATGCCAGGGGAAGCGACGACTCCACCTTTCCCAGCGTCAGTGAGGCAGGTGAGGTGTTAGGTGCTGACACGTGGTCCTCCGATTGGTCCTCCTCCCCTGATGTCAGCCGAGCAGGGGGAAGCTGCCCTTCCAGTTGCACGGGGAGGCAGTTAAGCGCCCGGGAGGGTGTCCGCCAGGCTGATGGGGAGTTAAACCCCCACCTCCCCTGCCGGCAGTCAGCGCTCCACTCTTGCTGCGGTACTGACAAGGAGCAGCAAGAAGCCGCACAGACACACCCACGCACACCTGGCCTGCGCCTCAGCAGGGGGGACTGTCTGCTCCAAACAGGAGGTTAAATAGCATCCGGAATCTTACAACATCAACAGTTTACAGGTACAATGGAAAATCACTGAGACCAAGAAAATAATAACTCCCTAACCCTAACTGATAGGAAAAGGATGCTGGATTATTTACTCGAAAACAAATGAATGTAAATAGTACAAACATCTAGTAAAAGATATCTCCAGGCTTTGATGATTTGATTAGGGAACCCTACTGAGCAATCAAAGTACTAACATGAATTCTACTCACTCTGTTTCAAAAAGTAGAAGAGGAAGAAACATGTCCTAATTCATTTTATGAGGCTAGCGTTGCTCTGATACCGAAGACAACAAATACACACAGACCAAAGGCAGAGCGATAGACCAGTCTCTCATTAACTTAAAAACTCAGTAAAATATTAGCAAATACAGTGAAGCAAAATATGAACGGAATTACATACCATGACAAAGCGGGATTTATTCCAAGCATGTAAGGCTGGTTCAAATTTGAAAGTAAATCAAACTGGAGTTTTAAAATTATGAATTAAATTTTCATTAGTAATTATTGTGTTTAAATTGTCCATATCATATTGGGTATGTAGATCACAGTTTGTGCTTTTGATGAATTGATTCATTCCATCTAAATTGTAAAATGTCCTCATCATACTATTAAATGCCCTTACTGTCTTTTCAGGAGTTATAGACTCTGTAGTGATTACCATTTGTTTCATTCTTGATATTGGTAATTCATATCTTTTTACTTTTAATCTTTGTCAGTTTTGCTAGAGAATTGTCAGGTTTTTTTTTTGTTTTCCTGAAGCACCAGCTTTATTTTCCCATTGACTTTGTTTTCCTGTTTTTAATTAATTGCCTAAATCTATCATGTATGCAATAAGGAGACTGCAATATTTTGATCACATCAAATGATGAAAATTTTGAAATATGAAGTAGCAACTAAAATAGAAAAATTAAAAGTTATTTGTTGATCAACTAAAGTTCTATTTAAAACCTAAGCCTATACTCCTATTTATGACATTCTCTAACATAAATTTAACACTATTCTTTGTTTCGTTTATTTCTAACTAGACCTGGGTAGTTTTTAATAGGAAAAAGGCACTTAAATCAATTGAATGGTGTTAATATATCTCAAACATCTCAATTTGATCTCAGTTTCTTTTCATTTGTTTGATTGTACTTAGGTAAATAATTTCCAAATATTGCATATATTAAAAACAGTGCTTTTTAAAAAAAGATGTCAGGGTTAAATTTTTAATAAAAATAGAATCACTTTTAAATTTTGTTTCTCAGGTAACACCTTAATCATCATGTTATGTAGGATTTTCCATTTTGATATAAACAAAAATTTTGATGGATAGCATTAGTTAATATAAAGAATTAGATGCAACTTCTAGTAGTTTTTAACAGTTTTTATTTGTGGATTTTATACTGCAGACAGGAAAAAAAAGAAAGAGTAGCAATCAAATTTCTTCACTTACCATGGTGTTAAAATGCAAATGGAAGTGGATTTAATACAAAGCTTTCTGCCCTTAAGATACAGTTTGATATGTGAGAACAGTCTCTTACAATAACTCTAGTAAATTAAAACATTTGCAGACTTTAGGGCATTGTGTTGTAGCTTAGTTTAATTTTACTTCAAAAGACCATTAAGCTTACTATAGAAAGCTGATCTTTATGAGTTGTTTTATGAATGAGACATAAATAAATGAGTAAACATTGAAACTAAAAGTCTAAGCTTTAAGTGGCATGTAGACATATTTAAACAAAAACAAGAGAAATCTTATTGTGATTGGTTCTGTTGATCTCTTCTGTCTTCTGAACATAAGATTTCTTAGTTATAACAAGTTATAAATTCAAATGTATGGGATATTTTTTAATCACACAATGATGTTGCAAGCTTATAAAATAAAGCAAATTTGTGCATATGGCTTTGAAAATGAAAATCTACATTCAAATATTCTGTACAGTTTTAACGTTCATATATTATAAAGAAAATCATGCTAGTGGAAGCCACTTCCTGTCAAGGAAATAGGATGCTGAAGTAATTACAATGCAGCTGAAATGCCCAAAGATATGGAATGGTAGAGAAAAAAGATGATAGCAGTAGAAACTTAGGAATAAATAGATCAGATTTTCAGAGCCCTCCTAGGAGAAGGTGAATTCAAAGTATAGCTATTTCCTGATTATTTGAGAGATGAGCATCCAATTTATAGATTCCATGGGCTAGGGCTAGAGTGTGAAAGGCTTCTAGTAAATTGCTTCAGGCAAAACAACTCATCAGTCTTTTTATGCAGCAAAACCAGATTAACATTGAAATGAAAGAAACTGGAAAGAAAGAAAGAGGACAAAACAAAAGTCTACAGTCTTGGAGAAAAGAAGGGATAAGGTGGAGTGTAAAGATTAAAGTATAAATGCTTAGGACCCCCCTCGTGGTCCAGTTGTTAAGAATCTGCCTGCTGGTGCACGGAGACACAGGCTCAACCCCTGGTCCGGGAAGATCTACACCCATGAAGCAACTAAGTTGCTGTCCCGAAACTACGGAAGTTCACGCACCCCAGAGCTCCTGCTCTGCAAGGAGAAACCCTGGGCTGCAACTACGGAGATGGCTGCAGGCAGAGGTGAAGACCCAGCACAGCCAAAGATTAGTAAATAAATAGAACTGTTTTCTAAAAAAAAGGGTAAATGCTTAGAGTTCAGTGTGGTTAGCAGGGACAAGATTAGGCTGTATCCTAAGTGGAATGTATATAAGCCACTGGTCCGTTTTATAACCATCACAAGTATGCATATGTTCTTTACAAGACTTCAGTTATAAACACTGCAGACATAATTTTTCAAGCCAGATAATGATTTTTATCTCATATAAGATACACATGTTTATTCATTAATTCAAGGAGTATGTATTAAGCATGTGCCAGACCCTATTCTAGGCAGTATGGACACAGCAATGAAGACAAAAAGCAGTGGCCTTTGGTGGTTGATAAGGGGAGAAACATAATAAAACAGAAAAGCGAAATACATAGTGTGTTAGAAAAATGGTGACTGCGATGGAGAAAAACAAATCCAAAAGAGTAGATCAGGAATTCCGGGGTGAGGAGAGGTGCACGCTTAAATAGTGATCAGGGCTGCATGCAGTGAGAAGGCAACCTCTGAGTCGGGAGCTGGTGGATGAGAAGGGGAGGGCAGTGTGGATGTCTGCTGGTGTTGTGTAGTTACACAGTTATGTCCGACTCTTTGCAGCCCCATGGACTGCAGCAGGCCAGGTTTCCCCGTCCTTCACCATCACCCAGAGCTTGCTCAAACGCATGCACAGTGAGTCAGTGACGCCATCCAGCCATCTCATCCTCTGCCACCCCCTTCTCCTCCTGCCCTCAGTCTTTCCCAGCATCAGGGTCTTTCCCAATGAGTCAGCTCTTCGAATCAGGTGGCCAAAGTATTGGAGCTTCAGCTTCAGCATCAGTCCTTCCAGTGAATATGCAGGACTGATCTCCTTTAGGATGAACTGGTTGGATCTCCTTGCAGTCCGAGGGGCTCTCAAGTCTTCTCTAGAACCACAGTTTGGAAGCATTGGTTCTTCAGTGCTCAGTCTTATTTACGTAGATTTCTGTGCATGGCCTAAAGCAGAGTGTACCTGGAATTTTCTGAACTAACCAGTGTTGGTGACTGGTGAGGTCACATGAAGGAAATGAGGTCATTTAGGATGCTGTGTGCCTCCCTCCAGGCTTGGCTTTTTTTTTTTTTTTCTGAGTGATGTAGTAAGCTCTTGGAAAGTTTAGGTTACCGGACTGTCGACAAGACTTACATGACAGCTGCTCTGCTGAGAACAGGGGCTTCCCTGATTGTGCAGCGGTAAAGAATCTGCCTGCCATCGCAGGAGACTCAGGTTCAGTCCCTGGATCGGGAAGATCCCCTGGAGGAGGAAATGGTAACCCATTCCAGTATTCTTGCCTGGGAAATCCCATGGACAGAGGGGCCCGTGGAGGCTACAGCCCATGGCGTCACAAAGAGTTGAACTGAACACACATGCGCGTGCTGAGAATAGACCCTCGTGGTGGACACAGACAGTAGTGCAGTCAGACACCAGTTCTGCCATTTTCAAGAAGCTCACGTTCATGAAACTCTAAGCACCTCAATCCCCTCTTCTATGAATTAGGGATGCTTGCATGCTAAATTGCTTCAGTTGTGTCTGACTCTTTGCAACCCCGTTGACTGTAGCCCTCCAGGCGCCTCTGTCCGTGGGATTCTCCAGGCAAGAATACTGTTGCCATTTCCTACTCCAGGGGATCCTCCCAACCCAGAGATTGAACCCACCCATGTCTGCTGTTTTGGTAGGCGAGTTCTTCACTACTGAACAACCTGGGAATTATATTGGCAAGCCATTATATCGACAACTATTTGTTAATATTATCATTATTGGACTAACACAGACAAAAGATGATGGTTGTGTCAACTACACTTCAAAGAAGTGATGAGATTCTGGATACACATTTAAAAGTGAAACTAATGGGATTTGCCAATCAATTGGATAGGAGCATAAAAGAAAGAGGATGACATCGAAGCTGGTTTCAGTAACTGGGGTTAGTGTCTACCAGTTTGGGCAGGGCACTTTAGAAGAGCTGGAACTCTATCAGGAGCTCAGTTTGACTTGATTTTTGTGATGCCTTTTCCTTACCCTAAGGAGAGCTTGAGTGAGCAGCTGCATGTCGATGGGGGCCCTCGCTGAAGCCTTAGCCCACGTTGTTAGCCATCCATAGATTACCATGTCCATCATGTATTCCATACTTAACATTAGTTTATGTGGATCTCCACTCATATGTTTAACTGGCCAATGTGTTTATACTGAAATACCATTTGATATTAAAAAGTCACAGCACAAAAATTGTTTCTCAGTACAGTATAAGAATCACCACTTCCAAACCAACCGCACAAATCAGTGGAGGCAACTAATGGTCCTTGCAGCTGCTGCAGAATCCCAGTTGCTTTTGGAATTTTCTATGTTATTAATGTAATAGCAGCATTTACCATTATCTGTAGCATGCAATTATGAGCACATCTCATCAGTCTTAACCAGTTTCATACTTGAACTTATTTCCATTACTGGAAACATTTCCATTTTAAAGTCACCAGACAGGGAGTTAACGGTGACTTAAGCACATTTCCTTCCCCAGCCAGAATGTGGGTGCTGCTGATGCTCATTTGGTGCTGGATAAGGAAAGTATTTTGGACCCGTCCACCCGTCAGTCCCTCTGTCCCTTCTCTACCCACCTCTAGTGTAAGTAGAAACAGATGTTGCAAAAATAATAACAGTTAAAATGTATGGAGTCACTTATGTCCTACTGGCTATACTCAAGGTTTTCCATTTTTAGGAAAGAAAGCTGAAAGCCTTTTTGACTTTCAAGCCTGCAGTCCTCACCCCCCTCCCCACCACAGTACAGGACTCCAAGCCCCACCCCTCCTGTACTTCCTACTTCAGACCCTAGAGTTCCATTCTCCTTCCTGCTTCCTTGCTTGTTTTTGTCTAGTTGCTTCCCAAATGGCGCGAGTGGTGAAGAACCCGCCTGCCAGTGCAAGAGACATAAGAGATGAAAGTTGGATCCCTAGGTTGGGAAGATCCCCTGGAGGAGGAAAACGAAACCCACTCTAGTATTCTTGCCTGGAGAATCCCATGGACGGAGGAGCCTGTCGAGTTATGGTCCATAGGATCACAAAGAGTCGGACAGGACTAAAGCGACTTAGCAGGAACACAATCGATAAATCGTGTCCAAATCTTTGCAACCACATGGGCTGGAGTCCACCAAGCTCCTCTATCCATGGGATTTCCCAGGCAAGAATATTAGAGTGGGTTTCCTTCTCCTCCTCCAGGGAATCCTCCTGCTTCCCAGTGGTCATTTTTAGATGGGATGAAAAGTGTACAGAATGGTTGAAGCTTAAACCAGGAGAGCTTTCTCTATTTCAGGGACGCTTTTAGGTGGTCCGACAATGAACAGTCAGTGGATGAAGAGAACAGGTGCAATGCAGAACAAAATTAAAAGCAGACAGGTCTGTGTATTATCTATGGGTTTAGCTTCTGGTTATTCCATTCAATACACTGTGTTCTTTCTAGTGGCCAGAAGTCAGGGGCTTGCATAGAGCTCTTTAATTCCCTCTTAAACAACTGGTTTGTTTTGTGGACTTCTACACCTGTCACATCTCACGGATACCAATCCCCTAAATATGAGGACTGAAAACGTGGAAAGTGCTGATGCAAACCTGATCCACCGGAAAAGGGACTGGCAACTTCCTTTCCTTTGGATTAAGTTAACGGTGTATATTTTCATCTGAAATAAGTTCTGTTACTGACCTGGGGCAGGGGGGCAGGCCTTCAGGAGATTTAAAATATCTTCAGGAGAGGGGAAGACTGTATTTTATTGGGGTCAGATTAAATAATTTAGTGAGTGGTTTTACTTTTCTTTCTGAAAGAAAGAAACAGAAGATAATTCCTTTGGCTGTCCTCACTGATGATAAATACTCACCGTGACAGACAACACTTGCATTTTGTTCGTCCATAGTGAAGAATGGGTCTCTTGCCTGGAATGTCAGGGTGACCTCCCAGGATTTGAATTAAATTAATTTTAGGAAAAATTCTAGTATTTAGAATTAGCTCTTTATTAGAAATAGATGTGAGCAAGTGGTTGATTAGGTGCATATATTATTCTCTGTGTGGCTAGATAGATGCCACTCCTGATTATAGGATTAAAGAATTATTTTGGTCACTTTTGTTTCCTTTTAGGAAACTGTTTCCCAAACATACAACCTAGCAAATATAGACACACAGAAAGGTGAATATATTACCTAAAAAAAGAGCTAACAGCCAAAGTGAGACCAGTGGCCACGGTGTCTCAGCCTCTCTGCACCAACGGGGCTGCTTCTGTAGCCCAGGCTTGGCTTCAGATGCGGCTGCTGCTCCTGTGATGCGCCTTTCAAGCCTGGTCCCCTAGACTTCTCATCACCTCTGTAACTGACAGTAGGCGACCGCTACACACCTTCTATTCCAGTAACCAAGAGTTGGTTCCTACAGTTTTCAACTCAGGATCTGATCTATAGAGCCTCTGTAGATATTTACTTTAAATTTACTTTTCTGATTACTAAAAGAACCTGTGCTAAATCATAGGTTACAAGAAAATATATGAACGAAAGAGAAAAAAAATTAACTATAACCCCACCATCAAGATATAACAGATTTTAACATTTTAGCATATATCCTTCTCATATTATTTTTCATACTCAGAATGAGATATTTGCTAGTCTTCTGCCTGCTTTTTGCTTAAAAATATATAGCAAACAATTTTCTATTTCAGAAATGCTCTCTGATAACTTTGTTCTTTTTCTTTTTAGTGGGGCTGGGGGAAAGGATGTGGGATTTATTATAAAGTCCTGGTTTCAACTGAAGTGTAGTATCTTTTCCCACCTAGCTTTATTGAATTATTAAGAGATATACAATTAAATATAAATTTTTTATCACTGTATATGGGAAGATGTATATGTATCACGGATTCTCATCTGGGAGTGGTTTTGCCATCTGGCGACATTTGACCGTTTCTGGAGTCCTTTATGGTTGTCAAAACTGGAGGGTGTTCCTGACAGCGGGCAGGGATCAGCGGTGCTGCTGGGCATTCCACACTGCACAGGAGAGCCCCACAATAGAATATCGTCTGGCTCAAGACGGCAGGAGCACAAAGCGTGTTGCTGCGTGTACACACGTGAATTTACCAACCCGGTTCCTTCCTGTGAGTTTGCTTCCAAGTTTTCAGTGTCATGATTAGTGCTATTATAAATACCCTTTGCACACACACATCTTTCCACACATTTCTGATTATTCCCTCTAGGTAAATATGTATAGTTAGAATTGCCAGACAATAGAGACAACGATTTTTAGAGTTTGTTTGTTTGTTTGTTTTTTAATAAACACACCCAGGTTTCCGTTCTAAAGAGTCTGTACCACTTAATGCTCTCCTCATCAGCTGGAAATCCTGTCGTTTCCATATCTTTATCATAACTATGCATGGCTGTTTGTAAATTTATAAATAATTGAATATTTTCTGGGAAGAATATAATTAATTTTGTATGTATTTGTTTCACTACTGGCAAAGTTGAAACAATAGTGTTAAAAATGGCTTTTCTCACTTTAATTATAATGCCATTAGTAATTATAACGCCATTAGTATTTAGTAAACATGATGTTGGCTGTTGATTCTAGAACTGTTTAAGTTTAATAACTGTAAGTTGGTGTTGACCATTGGGCAAATGATCTTGTGAGTGAATGAATCTTTCATTCTATGAATGAATGTCAAGGCCGTGTGAACTTGAGTGAGTCACCCTTTCAAGGACTGTGTGGACTGTGTGGGTCCCACACAGATGAGATGAGGGAAAAGTGAAGACTGAATGGAGAGTTAATTTCCTCAGTTGGGGTGCCTGGGAGAATTTGGAAGGACCTGAGCAGCAGGGAGTCTGGAGGCTTGTAGTAAAGCATTTTTCCTCGTATCTGTTGCAGTAGTCTAAAAGCCCAGTGTCCATATGTGTTTGTAACAGGTTGATGATGATGAGAGATGTCATGTATTGAACACGTGTGTTTCAGGTAACTATTTTGGTGTGTCTGAAAAGCAAAAGTGGGATGAAAGATACAAGTGTGTGCATTGGTTAGGAATTTGTACAGTCGTGGGTGAGAAATGGCTGGTGTAAGCGGGCTGGCTCTTTCTTATGGGTGCGTCATAGTTTAAGGTAAGCTAACTGCAGGCCGAGTAAAGCCTTGGCTGGGATCTGTTTGTCTCTCTTTTATGTGGTCTCTCATTGTCTACAGGGATTAGGTGGATTTATTTTCATGGTGGAGACACGGTTCCAAGAGAAAACAAAAGCATTCAAGAACCTCTTGAGGTGTAGGTTTGAAAGTGCTATGCCTTTACTCTTGCCCCATTCTGCCAGCCAAAACAAGGCAAAAGGCTCCGCCAGGGTGAGAAATAGCTTCCCCCTTTTGATGGAAAGAGCTACAGAGTCACAGGGCAAAGGGTACGGATACAGGGAAGGATGGTGAACTGCAGCCATCTAAGCAGTCGTCCTACCATAACTTACCACGTGGCAGGCCGGACATTAAATGTGTGTGTGTGTGTCTGTGTTTGATCCAAAAGTCTTGTACGACTCTTTGTGACCCCATGGACTATAGACCAACAGGCTCCTCTGGCCATGGGATGTTCCAGGCAAGAATACTGAGGTGGGTTGCCATTTTCTTCTCCAGGGGATCTTCCCGACCCAAGGATCAAACCTGGGCCTCTTGCATTGGCAGGAGGATTCCTTCTGGACTGAACTACCAGGGAAGGCATAACATACTTGCAGAGTATTATCTATATTATATAAAATTATTATATTATATTAGCCTACATATTAATTTAACAGTCACAAAATGTAAAGCCAATATAATATCAGAATACCTATCTGATGATAATTTAATTACCACAGTATATAAAACTATGACAGATCTAGACAGTGTATTAAAAAGCAGAGACATTACTTTGCAGACCAAGGTCCGTATAAAGCTGTGGTTTTTCCAGTAGTCATTTGTGGATATGAGTTGGACCATAAAGAAGGCTGAGTGCCGAAGAACTGATGCTTTTGAACTGTGGTGTTGGAGAAGACGAGAGTCCCGGGATCAGCAAGGAGATTGAACCAGTCCATCCTAAAGGAAATCAGTCCTGAATATCCGTTGGAAGGACTGACGCTGAAACTGAAGCTCTAATACTTTGGCCACCTGATGCGAAAAGCTGACTCTTTGGAAAAGACCCTAACACTGGGAAGGATTGAAGGCAGGAGGAGGAGAGGATGATAGAGAATGAGATGGTTGGATGGCATCAGTGACTCAATGGATGAGAGTTTGAGCAAGCTCTGAGAGATGGTGAAGGACAGGGAAGCCTGGTGTACCGCAGTTCACGGGGTTGCAAAGAGCCAGACAAAACTTGGTGAGTTAACGACAACAGCACAATGCCAGCATAATGTCAGTGTTCCTATCTGATGAGTCTGGGCGGGACAAATGGAGTGGTACCCTGGCGTGAGAAGAGACCGTGTCTTTGTAGAAGATAGAGAAGGGGTCTTCTGTTTTCTATGCTATGTATTTCTAAATCAGAGAGAAGATAGCAGCTTTCATAAGTTTTCTTTATCAAATGGTTAAGTATGTTAGAAACACTATGCAGTACATTTCTGTTCCAAATATTTCCTTTATCAAAAATCCTATGTAGTAGCTGTGGTGAAATTTTAACTTCAGTTGGAGTTGCAAGCTTATATTTACAAATTTCTATCAATAATTAAATATAATTTTGGAACAGGTTGATATGACAACTACTTGTCAGGTTCTATCTATTTAAAGTCAGAGAATCTTTGATACAGAACTTAGTGTTGGCAAGTCCTCCACTCCAGAACACTCCCCCAAGTGGAGCTTGCGCCTGATGGGATTCTTAATGAATTCTTTCTTCTGTGGCAGCAAAATCTGCCTTAATCCTTCCCGTGGGTCACATGTGATCATCATGTCTGGTAGCACATTTCCCCATCTTTGTCTGTTCCCCCACTTTGCTCTAGTTTTTCTTTTTTTCTTTTAATAGTATTTCTCACATCCTTTTCATTGTATCAGTTTCGGTTTGTTTGTGAACTGTTTGTTTTCCCGGTTAGAATGTGGACTCCACGAGGTCAGGGACTTGATTTTGTTCACTACTGTATGTCCAGCGGCTGGAATGGTGCCCAGCACATAGCAGGCACCCAGGAAATACTGCTGAATAAATAACTGCTCCTTCTCCACACGTTAGTCCTTGTTACATAAGGTTTTATGTTGCTACTCAATGTGAGCATCGTCCACAGCTGTGACAACATTGCCTTCCATGTGTTTACCGAAATTGTTGGAGGAATGTTGGACAAAATGAAGTTATATTAATATAAAGAATAGTATGGAAGGTATGGAAGCTCCTGTCACTGAGATACTGGAAAAAATCAATATATCAGTTGTTTTTCAAAGTTACTAGTGTCCTGCCCCCACTTTGAGGCTTCCCAGGTGGCTTGGCTGTAAAGAATCCACCTGCCAAGCAAGATACATGGGTTCGATCCCTGGTTGGGAGGATCCCCTGGAGGAGGAAGCAGCAACCCACTTCAGTGTCTGTGTGTGCCTACAGAATGCCATGAACAGAGGAGCTGGTGGGCTACATACAGTCCATGCGGTGGCCCAGAAACCTGACTTACCAGCTGAGCAAGCATGCACCTTTAATCCAAGCTATTTTCCTCATAATTAAAAATAAAATGGAATCTAGATAGAATAAAACATGACTAAAACTAGTAATATGTATGAAGAAGGGATCAATGAAAATTAATGGACATAAGATCAACCAAAGAAAGACATTCACAGAGTAAAACGTCAGATGTCCATCCCGGGGGCGGCGGGGATCGAAGGGTCCTTCTAAGAGAAACTCTGTCTCTGTTGCAGAGGTATGTGGGTCATCAGATTCAGTGAGTCATTAAACATGCAAACAGGCATTATTACCTGCGCTTATTCTGATGCTACAAAACCAAATAGCCCTCTGACCATTTTGCTTTTGTCAGAGCTTGCCTACAGGGAGAGAATGTGCAGTCAAGCTAGCGTCCTGTTTACCTGATGATTTTATTCTCATTGGAACTCAGTAGTTGTCATTCTGTCTCTTTGAGCTTTATCAGTGTGGCTTGGTATCCACAAGTCAGATCAGCTCCAGAACAATGACAAGAGCGTGTATCTGAGTTTGGAAGGCTGATTTCGTCATTCTGGACAGCCAACTAGCCCTCCCTCATCAGAAGTACTAACCGTTCTACTGGGTGTGGAGTGCTTTGAATATATTATTCAAGTCAGGAATCACTTTACAGATGTTCCCAAAGCAAACCTCTGGGATATTTTCATCAAGAAATCTAAGGGTTTTTTGTTTTTCCTCCCAAAACAAACACATGTCAGAAAGTGATTGAAAGATAGCACAGAATGTGTATCTTGGTCCCAGGATAACCCCAAAATTTATTTCCAAAAAATAGCTGATGTATTCATAGAAAAGGTCATGAATCTTTCTCTCTGATTTTTGTGTTTTTGTTTACTATGGATTATTTCTTGGAATTTGAAGCACTGTTTTTCAATTAGTGAAATTAATGCATACCTATTATCTTTACCTGCACACGACTGTGAAATCTAACGGCCAAACCCTTTATGTGCAGGTTCTCATTGCAAACACCATTTTGTTTCTTCCCTTCTTTTATTCTTTTTTCCCCTTGTATTAAGTGACACAAAAGAGTTGTGATCCGCTCTGGGGAAATGAACGTGTTACTTGCTTGATGCAATGCACAAGCTTAAACTTTAATGGATTCTTTAAGAAAGACCAGTTCACAGCCAGAATTCTTTTATCCCACAATGGTGACAAGGAAAGAGGAACTGAGGATTTTCAACAGTGAAGAATAAGAAATATGGGAACTTTTTCAAAGGCTAAGATGATGTACAGGTTCTAAAAATATTTCATTTGCATTTAAAATATGCCCTTCTAGTCTAGAAAGGAATACACATTTTTGTTAGATTTTAGATAATTATACTGACATATTGGTGCCTTTAAAAGTCACTGGCCATTTATTATTTAGAAGAAAATAGAGTGGATTTAGGTATAAAACCGTGCATGAATGTATCAACATAGTGAGAAATATTAGTCATTTTTTCCCTTAGGCTTTCAGTTGAATAATAGCAGCACACAAAGTTATTTTTATAGCTTGTTTATTTAAAAATTAGTACTTCTAAGGCTGAAGTCAATGGTTTTCTTCCACTGGTTTAGGTCAAGCCTAACTAATTCTAGTACAGTCAACTCATGCTTTCTTCCATTTGCACACACATCAATGCAAGTTGAGCCAATAAATAAGTGAATAAATTAATTTTGTGTGCTTAGTATGGCTAGAAGGTGTAGGTGAAGACATAGAGAGGTTAAAATTTGATCATCACCTTTGAGAAGCTTTTAAGTCAATTGTTATGGCAAAGCCTGGGCTTTGGGTCCAGTAGGAAGGATGTGGTGAGGATGACACCTGGATTTACCGTTCACTGGTGGGTTCTTGATTTTGGATTTTCCTCCTCTATGAAGTGAATTTTTAGACATGTTAAGATGAAATAAAATAATATATTTAAAAAAATCTAGCTCAGTTCTTGGCATAGATAAGCATTCAAAGGTATGAGCTCTGACCTATATAACCATTGATCACTCTATCCATTTTTTGATCCATTGTTTTTCAGTTGTTAAGTTGTGTCCGACTCTTTATCACACCATGGACTGAAGCACACCAGGCTTCTCTGTCCTTCACTATCTCCCAGAGTTTGTTCCAACTCTTGCCCATTGAGTCAGTGATGCCATCCAACCATCTCATCTTCTGTCCCTCCCTCTCCTCCTGCCGTCAATCTTTCCCAGCATCAAGGTCCTTTCCAATGAATCAGCTCTTCACATCAGGGGGCCAGAGTATTGGAGCATCAGCTTCAACGTCTGTCCTTCCAGTGAATATTCAGGACTCATTCCCTTTAGGATTGACTGGTGTGATCTCATTGATGACCAAGGGACTCTCAAGAGTCTTCTCCAGCACCACGGTTCAAAAGCATCAATTCTTTGGTGCTCAGTCTTTTATTGTCCAGCTCTCACATCAATACATGACTACTGGAAAATGATAGCTTTGACTATATGGATCTTTGTCAACAAAGTCATGTCTCTGCTTTTTAATACTCTGTCTAGGTTTGTCATAGCTTTTCATTCAAGAAGCAAGCATCTTTTAATTTTATGGCCGCAATCACAGTGGTTTTGGGGCCCAAGAAAATAATATCTGTCACTGTTTCCACTTCCTCCCCCATTTTATTTATCATAAGTGATAGGACTGGATGCCAGGATATTAGTTTTTTGAATGTTGAATTTTAAGCCAGTTTTCTGCCATTGAAGTGGTAGCATCTGCATATCTGAGATTGTTGATCTTTCTCTCAGCAATATTGATTCCAGCTTGTGAGTCATCCAGCCTGGCATTTCACATGATGTATTCTGCATATAAGTTAAATAAGCAGGGTAACAATATACAGCCTTGACATACTCCTTTCCCGATTTTGAACCAGTCCATTGTTCCATGTCTGGTTCTAATTTTTGCTTCTTATCCTGCATACAGGCTTCTCAGGAGGCAGGTAAGGTGGTCTGGTAGTCCCATCTCTTTAAGAATTTTCCACAGTTTTTTGTGATCAACCCAGTCAAAGGCTTTAGCATACTGAATAAAGTAGATGTTTTACAATAGACATATATAATATGGCACTATTTTATGCATCAGTAACATAAAGATGCCCCTTAATGGATCAATGTCTTGTTGTGGCAAAGAGGCTTGCATAACTCAGTGAAGCTATGAGCCAATGCATGCAGGGCCAACCACAATGGATGGCTTCTAGCAGAGAGTTCTGACAAAACATGATCCACTGGAGGAGGGAATGGCAAACCACCCCAGTATACTTGCCTGGAGAACCTCATGAACTGTACAAAAGGCCAAAGAGATAAATGACACCAAAAGATGAGTCCTCCAGCTCTGAAGGGGTCCAATATGCTGCTGGGGAAGAGTGGAGGAGAATTACCAATAGCCCCAGAATGAATGAAGCAGCTGGGCCAAAGCGGACATGACGCTCAGTTGTGGATGTGTCTGGTGATGAAAGTAAAATCAGCGCTGTAGAGAACAGTATTATATAGGAACCTGGAGTGTTAGGTCCATGAATCAAAGAGAATTGAACATGGGCAAGCAGGAGATGGTAAGGATAAACACCGGTTGAATGCAGAGTTCCAAAGAATAGCTAGGAGAGATAAGAAGGCCTTCTTCAATGAACAGTGCATAATAATAGATGGAAACAACAAAAGGGGAAAGACTAGAGATCTTATCAGGAAAATTAGAAACATCAAGGGCGCATTCTGCCCAAAGATGGGCAAGATAATGGATAAAAATGGTAGATACCTAGTAGATGCTGAAGAGATCAAGAAGAGACGGAAAGGATACACGGAAGAGCTGCATAAAAAGATCTTCGTGAACTGGATTACTGCAATGGTGAGGTTAATCACCCAGAGCCAGACATTCTGGAGTGCAGTCAAGTGGGCCTTAAGAAGCACTGCTGTTAATAAAGCTATGGATGCAATAAAGTTCCAGAAGAACTATTTAGATCCCTAAAGGATGATGCCATCAAGGTTTTGCATTCATTATGTCAGCAAATCTGGAAGACACAGCAGTGGCCCCAAGACTCGAAAAAGTCAGTCCTCATCCCGATTCCCAAGAAGGGTAATACTAAAAAATGTGCTAACTGTCGGATAGTTGCACTCATCTCCCATGCTCATATGGTCATGCTTAAAATCTTGCATGCCAGGCTTCAGCATTATGTGAACCGAGAACTTCCAGATGTCCAACCTGGGTTTAGAAAAGGAAGAGAAACCAGAGATCAAATTGCCAACATTCACTGGATTATAGAGAAAGCAGGGAATTTCAGAAAAAAAAAAAAAAAACCTATCTCAGTTTCATTGATTACACTAAAGCCTTTGACTGTGTGGACCATGACAAACTAGGGAAAGCTCTTAGAGAGATGAGACTACCAGACCCTCTTACCTGTGTCCTGAGAAACTTGTATGTGGGTCAAGAAGCAACAGTTAGAATCCTGTATGGAATAGCTGATTGGTTCAAGATTGAGAAAGGAGTAAGGCAGGGCTGTCTCCTGTCACCCTGTTTGTTTAATCTGCATGCTGAGCACATCATGAGAAATGCCAGGCTGGGTGATTTATAAGCTGGAATTAAGATAGGTGGGAGAAACATCAACAACCTCAGATATGTGGATGACACCACTCTAATGGCAGAAAGTGAAGAGGAACTAAAGAGCCTCTTGATGAGGGTGAAGGAGGAGAGTGAAAGAGCCAGTTAGGACTAAATATTAAAAAACTAAGATCACAGCATCTAGCCCCATTACTGCATAAAAAAAATAGAGGGGAAAAAGGTGGAAGTAATGACATATTTCTTCTTCTTGGGTTCCAAAATCACTGTGGATGGTGACTGCAGTCATGAAATCAGATGATTGCTTCTCAGGAAAGCGATGACAAGCCTAGATAGTATGTTGAAGAGCAGAGGCATTACTCTGCTGACAAAGGTCTGTACCGTCGAGGCTGTGGCTTTCCCAGTGGTCACATACAGTTGTGAGAGCTGGACCATTAAGAAGGTAGAAGACCAGAGAATTGATGCCTTTGAGCTGTGGTGCTGGAGAAGACTCCTGAAAGTAACTGCACAGCAAGGAGATCAAACCAGTCAATCTGGAAAGACTGATGGTGAAGCTGAAACTTCAGAATTTTGGTCATCTGATGAGAAGAACTGATTCATTGGAAAAAGACACTGATGCTGGGAAAGACTGAGGGCAGGAGAAGAGGGCAGCAAAGGATAAGATGGTTGGATGGCTTCATGGATGCAATGAACATGAACTTGGGCAAACTCCAGGAGATGGTGAGGGACAGGGAGGCCTGGCATGCTGCAGTCCATGGAGTCACACAGAGTTGGACATGACTGAACAAAAACAAAATATAAAGATGAATCATCCCCTTCTCTCTATGGGTCTAATGAGGGAACCCAAAAACATTGCTGATAGGATAAAATTTTCATTATTCAACTAAATGCACATTTATAGAAAATTTTTACTCTAGCTATTCCATATGACATATGTCTATGTCATGGAATAATTAGATAAAATAATAGAATGAGAAAAACGGAAGCTAATAATTACTGATTTCATGCTCTATGGCATATACTTGCAATATCTGATCTCAAATATTGTCTTAAACAATAATGAAAAACAAATCACCATGAGGTCCTTGTAAAACTCCTGTTTTACACACTGGGAGATGAGGCTAATCAGTCACAAAAATAGCTATATCTGGAGCATAAACTTAGTTGTGTTTACAGCAATACTATAAAATTTATAATTACATGGCAGTCATTAAGTTTTAGAGAAGTTGAATGAAGCCATTAGGAAATGTACAATGACGTAATTCAGTCATCTTTTATTGAAGTGTCCTAGGTGAGAGCCTAATCTAGCAGTTCTCCAAGATAACAGTCAATGTTTATGAGGTTAATTCCTAGCCCATCCTTCTGATAACTGCCCTTCAGGCCCCAATCACATGGTCTCTATGGAAGATACCATATTCTTACATGGCTCTATTATCCTATTCACAATCAATTGTTTCAAGGATGAACATGACCCATGTGAGTGAGCCCCATTCATAAGACTTGGTCTTAAGAGCGAGACAGCTGAGATGACTGTATCTATATAGCTATTGGCTCAGTCGGTAAAGAATTTGCCTGCCAATGCAGGAGACACGGGTTCAGTCCCTGGGTCAGAAAGATCCCCTGGAGAAGGAAATGGCAGCCCACTCAGTATTCTTGCCTGGGAATCCCATGGACGGAGGAGCCTGGGGGGCTGCAGTCCGCGGATCGCAGAAGTTGGGCGCAGCGCCTGAATCACCACAGCGTGCGGCCAACTCTCTTCAGTCATGTCGAGTCTGTGCGGCCCCGTGGATCACAGCACACCAGGCTCCTCTGTCCGGGGATTCTCCAAGTGAGAGCACTGGAATGGGATGCCATGCCCTCCTCCAGGGCATCTTCGTGACCCAGGGATTGAACCCATGTTTCTTATATTTCCTGCACTGGCAGCTATTAGGACTTGGTATAATTTAGATAAATTTAACCAACACTGAGTTTAGTTTAAGGGATCCATAGTTTCATTTAAGTGAAAATTTCAGAGCAGCATTGGATTTGTGTTAGTGTCTGAGACAGTCAAAAGACGTCCACAGCCCAGTTTCTCCCTGTCTTCGCTCCATGGTGGAAACTTTACTTTCTAACTTAATTTGATAGAAACCCACAATTCCAGACATTTTCCTTTTGATACCAAATAGTGCAGCAATTTCAAACCTCATATTCTTAAGCTATATAGTCCAGGGAAGAAGAATCTTCTAGTAGTCCTCAGGTATTGCTTGGCATTCTTTCTCTTATTTTAGTCCAAATCAGTCCTTACGTACATTCCTATAGGAATCACTGCGCCTAAGGTTGGGGTAGATGAGTGGGATGTAAGATTAAGCTGGCTTACACTTATCTGTATGTAAACCTAGAGTCGTGGATGTGCTGAATGCTTACAAAGTGTCATATCTGGATGTGGAATGTAGATGGAAAGGTTTTAAAAACTCCAAAGCACAGTTGGTAGGAAAAGTTTAGGGGAAATGAAAGCTGAAGAGGTGTGTGTGTTATATATATGTCTTTATGAATATTATACATACGTAATTATGATTATATATTTAAGGCTAATTTAATTGTTCAGAAGGTGAAGAATCTGCCTGCAGTGCAAGAGCCCAGGTCTGACCCCAGGTCAGGAGGGTCCCCTGGGAAGGCAATAGCCACCCTCTGCAGTATTCTTGCCTGGAGAATTCCATGGACAGAGGAGCTTGGCAGACTTACAAAACATCTCATCTGGGTGTGGAATATAGATGGAAAATTTTTTAAAAAGCAAATCACTGTTAGTGTATAGGAATGCAAGGGATTTCTGTGTGTTAATTTTATATCCTGCAACTTTACTATATTCATTGATTAGCTCTAGTAATTTTCTGGTAGAGTCTTTAGGGCTTTCTGTGTAGAGGATCATGTCATCTGCAAACAGTGAGAGTTTCACTTCTTCTTTTCCTATCTGGATTCCTTTTACTTCTTCTGCTCTGATTGCTGTGACCAAAACTTCCAACACTATGTTGAATAGTAGTGGTGAGAGTGGGCACCCTTGTCTTGTTCCTGATTTCAGGGGAAATGCTTTCAATTTTTCACCATTGAGGGTGATGCTTGCTGTGGGTTTGTCATGTATAACTTTTATTATGTTGAGGTATGTTCCTTCTATTCCTGCTTTCTGGAGAGTTTTAATCATAAATGAGTGCTGAATTTTGTCAAAGGCTTTTTCTGCATCCATTGAGATAATCATATAGTTTTTATCTTTCAATTTGTTAATGTGGTGTACTACATTGATTGATTTGTGGATATTAAAGAATCCTTGCATTCCTGGGATAAAGCCCACTTGGTCATGGTGTGTGATTTTTTTAATATGTTATTGGATTCTGTTTGCTAGAATTTTGTTAAGGATTTCTACGTCTATGTTCATCAGTGATATTGGCCTGTAGTTTTCTTTTCTTGTGGCATCTTTGTCTGGTTTTGGAATTAGGGTGATGGTGGCCTCATAGAATGAGTTTGGAAGTTTACCTTCTTCTGCAATTTTCTGGAAGAGTTTGAGTAAGATAGGTGTTAGCTCTTCTCTAAATTTTTGGTAGAATTCAGCTGTGAAGTCATCTGGTCCTGGGCTTTTGTTTGCAGTTTTTGGTTTTTGATTACAGTTTCGATTTCCTTGCTTGTGATGGGTCTGTTAAGATCTTCTATTTCTTCCTGGTTCAGTTTTGAAAAGTTATACTTTCCTAAGAATTTGTCCATTTCATCCAAGTTGTCCATTTTATTGGCATAGAGCTGCTGGTAGTAGGCTCTTATGATCCTTTGTATTTCAGTGTTGTCTGTTGTGATCTCTCCATTTTCATTTCTAATTTTGTTAATTTGGTTCTTCTCTCTTTGTTTCTTAATGAGTCTTGCTAATGGTTTGTCAATTTTGTTTATTTTTTCAAAAAACCAGTTGGTAGGAAAAAATTAGGGGAATTGAATGCTGAAGAGGTATATATGTTATATATTTGTGTCTTTATATATTATATGTATGTATTTGTAATCATACAACCTACATTTGTATATGTAACTAGGTACACAATCAGATTTGATCCAAATCTGCCTGGTTTCAGTCCCCGTCTTTTTATAAGTCACAGAATCCTGCTGATTAACCTTATCTTTCTACAAAAGGAACAACATAAAGGCATTTATTGGAAAGTTATTAAATAGCTCACAAAATGGAAGTGCTGAAAAGCGAGGCCTTATGAGAGAGAAGAATAAGCAAAATCAGGGGGCCTTAGAAATGGAATCACACAGTCAGTTTCTTTTCAGTTCTGCCACCGACTGTCTCTTTCCAGAAATACCCAGATGATCATGGGCTTTGTGTGGATGATATGTCTACCCTTATAAGGGGGTATTGGTCCAAATACCTGCAGAAGTTTGGATCCGCATGAGATGGAGGGTGGAGTGTTTACCAAAGGAAGGAGTACAGAATAACTTCTCCAGGTTGTTCACGCCCCTGTAAAGCCCCATCTTCCCTACACAGTTCCTGCCCTTTTGAGCCTCTGAACAGCCATTTTTTTTTTTTTTTTTTTTTAAAACAGCCATTTTTGTGAGAAAAATCAGGCAAATCAACAACTGAGCTGAAGTTATTTGCAGTTTTCATCCTGTTTGGCCACCTGGTGTGAACAGCTGACTCATTCCCTTTCGCTGATGCTGGGAAAGTCTGAGGGCAGGAGGAGAAGGGGACGACAGAGGATGAGATGGCTGGATGGCATCACCGATGCGATGGACTTGTGTTTAAGCAAGCTCCGGGAGATGGTGAAGGACACAGGAGCCTGATGGGCTACAGTTCATGGGGCCACAGAGAGTCAGACATGACTTAGCAGCTAAATGGCAGCAATAACGCCAAAATACTGTTTGTTTCACTTAGATGTATCCTCAGAGCTTCCTCAGAGCTATTATGCTGAACTTAGTATATTTGTGTATTTCAGTTTGCCTTGGGTGGAAGACGTGCTAAGTCATGTTAGAAGCTTCCCTGTCACACTCTTTGGATAGCAGATGCCTGAACGCAGGCAATGAGGAATACCTACCATTCTCAGTTCCCCACTGTTGCTTGTGTTGATGCCAGTGATAACATTATGTAAAAGTCACCTTGACAGATCAAAATAAGCAAAGCTAGTTCACAATGCAGAGAGCTGAAAATATTCTCTAACAGTCACATCCTGAACCTACAGGGCTTAGAAAAGCAAAGGCACATCAAAATTAAATAAAATATATCATTTAAAAAGTCTGATCTTACCACTGCATTTTTTCAATCCCCAAACCAGACAGTCTTTAAATAAAAAGAACTAGTTGGTGAGATTTTGCTGCTTTCAGAATGCTAAGATTCAAAACTGAAATAATTGCTATATTTTGGTGACCTTAAACACACACTTGAAATCATTGTATGTGTCAGATTGGTATCTCAAAAGATCTATGTAAATCAGAGTATATTTAAAGTATCCTAGAGTTACTGTTAGTAAAAAATAAAAGTATTCATATAAATCGAATGATGAGCCTCTAATTGAATTAGTTTTTAAATATTTACTTGAGTTTTGATGGTCCATCATTTAAAATGTTTCATGTTACCCTTCCTTTCTGATCCTTCTCTCTCCATTGTCTTTTATTTATTTATTTAGCAAATATTAATGCATGATGCTATCCTAGGTGTTGGAGATAAAATAGCAGCCTGTCAATAATCTCTCTCCCCATGAAATGACAGTCCAGTTGGGAGGAGAAAGACATTAATCAAATAATCAAATGCACACATATATACATACATAATTATAACCAAAAAAAATGCAGTCTGTCCTGAGAATATAATTTGGGCTGCCTCATCTATACCGGGGTGTCAGAAAGACTGCAGGAGGAAATGGCATTTTTGCTGCAACCTGACCATGAAGAGGAGTTAAGGAGGCAGGCGGCATGCTCACACATGTGAGCATGTGGAGGAGATGAAAGAACATTCCAGACAGAGGAGACAGCATGTGCAAAGGTGTGAGCGCCAGTAAGAGTAGTTTCCTCTGAGAGCTGAGAGCAGGCTGTGTGTGTGACCAGCGCTAGGGTGTGAAGGAAGAGGGGACTGAGGTGAGCTTGGGGTGAGAGGTCAGGGGAGAGATCACAGGAGCACGAGCAAGCCTGGAAGGCATCTAAATGGGGAAGGAAAATAGATCTCTTGCATTCTAAAAGACTTTTCTAGCTACCTGGTAAAGAAAGCACTGGAAGAAAGCCGGAGTAGATGCCAAGGAAAGCCGTTTGGTGCCTACAGGAGTAGACCGGGTGACAGAGACAGACGTGGGTTTCAGTTTGTCTCTGTGCTCAATCCCTTTGGTCGCTTTGCTTAACCATCTAGAGCTTTATTATTCTCACCTGTAAAATGGAAATTAAGGTAAATATTTCTCCAGTATGCTGTCTGTGAAGACTGAGATGTAAGATATAGAAGGTGATACCGTGACACACAGGAAGTCTATCACTATGGCATACTAATTTTTAACCTCTGGTAAGATTCCTTTGTCTGAGATCTACTTTGATGTTGGTATAGCTATTTCTTTCCTTTTATTGTTGTTTAATTGCTCAGTCATGTCCAATTCTTTGTGACCCCATGGACTGCAGTATGCCAGACTTCCCTGTTCATCATCTCCCGGAGCTTGCTCAAACCCACTTCCATTGAGTCGGTGATGCCATCCAACCATCTCATCCTCTGCCGTCCCCTTCTCCTCCCACCTTCAGTCTTTCCCAGCATCAGGACTCCTTTCCAGTGTGTCAGCTCTTCGCATCAGATGGCCAAAGTATTGGAGCTTCAGCATCAGTCGTTGAATATTTAGGGTTGATTTCCTTCAGGATTGCCTAGTTTGATCTCCTTGCTATGCAAGGAACTCTCAAGAGCCTTCTCCAGCACCACAGTTAAAAGCATCAATTCTTTGGTGCTCAGCCTTTTTTATTGTCCTGCTCTCACATCCATACATGACCACTGGAAAACCATAGCCTTGACTATATGGACTTTTGTCAGAAAAGTAATGCCTCTGTTTCTTAACATGCTGTCTAGGTTTGTCATAGCTTTTCTTCCAAGGAGCAAGTGTGTTTTAATTTCATGGTTGCAGTCACCATCCAGAGTGATTTTGGAGACCAAGAAAATAAAGTCTGTCACTGTTTTCATTGTTTCCTCATCTATTTTCCATGAAGTGATGGTACCAGATGCCATGATCTTCATTTTTTGAATGTTGAGTTTTAAACCAGCTTTTTCACTCTTCTCTTCCACCTTTGTCCTTTAGTTCCTCTTCATTTTTTGCCACAAGGGTGGTTCCATCTGCATATCTGAGGTTATTGATATTTCTCCCGGCAGTCTTGATCCCCACTTGTGATTCACCCAGCCCAGCATTTCACATGATGTACTCTATGTAAGTTAAATAAGCAGGGTGACAATATACATCCTTGAAGTACTCTTTTCCAAATTTTGAACAATATTGTTCATGGTTCCATGTTGTTCCAAGTCTAGTTCTGTTACTTCTTTACCAAAATACAGGTTTCTCAGGATGCAGGTGAGGTGGTCTGGTATTCCCATCTCTTTAAAAATTTTCCACAGTTCGTTGTGATCTACATTCAAAGGCTTTAGCATAGTCAATAAAGCTGAAGTAGATATTTTTCTGAAATTCTCTAGCTTTTCCTATGATCCAGTGGATGTTCACAATTCAGTTTCTGGTTCTACTGCCTTTTTAAAATCTAGCTTGTCTATCTAAAAGTTCTCAGTTCATGTACTGCTGAAGACTAGCTTGGAGAGTTTTGAGCATTGCTTTGGTAGTATGTGAAATGAGAGCACTTGTGCAGTCGTTTGAGCATTCTTTGGCATTGCCCTTCTTTGGGATTAGAATGAAAACTGACCTTTTCCACTGCTGTGGCCACTGCTGGGTTGTCCAAATCTGCTGGCATATTAAGTGCAGCACTTTAACAGCATCATCTTTTAGGACTTGAAATAGCTCAGCTGGAATTCCATCACCTCCACTGGCTTCGTTAGTAGTGATGCTTCCTAAGGCCCACTTGACTTCATACTTCAGGATGTCTGGCTCTAGGTGAGTGATCATACCATTGTTGTTATCCAGGTCATTAAGATCTTTTCTATGTAGTTCTTCTGTGTATTTTTGCCACCTCTTCTTAATATCTTAAGCTTCTGTTAGGTCCATATTGTTTCTGTCCTTTATTGTGCCTATCTTTGCACAAAATGTTTCCTTGTTATCTCTAATATTCTCGAAGAGATCCCTAGTTTTTCCCATTGTATTGTTTTCCTCTATTTCTTTGCATTGATCATTTAGGAAGGCTTTCTTATATCTCCTTGCTATTCTTTGGAATTCTGCATTCCTTTTCTCCTTTGCCTTTTGCTTCTCTTCTTTTCTCAGCTAAGACCTGAGAAAAGAAGAGAAGCCTTCCTCAGGCAACCATTTGGCCTTTTTGCATTTCTTTTTCTTGGGAATGGTTTTGATTACTGCCTCCTGTATAATGTTACAAACCTCTGTCCATAGTTCTTCAGGCACTTTGTCTATCAGATCTAATTTCTTGAATCTATTTCTCACTTCCACTGTATAATCATAAGGAATTTGATTTAGGCCATACCTGAGTAGTCTAGTGGTTTTCCTTACTTTCTTCATTTTAAGTCTGAATTTTGTGATAAGGAGTTCATGATCTGAGGCATGGTCAGCGCCTGGTCTTGTTTTTGCTGACTGTATAGAGCTTATCCATCTTTGGCTACAAAGAATATAACCAATCTGATTTTGACATTGACCATCTGGTGATGTCCATCTGTAGAGTCATCTCTTGTGTTGTTGAAAGAGGGTATTTGCTGTGATCAACACAGTCTCTTGGCAAAACTCTGCTAGCCTTTGCCCTGCTTCATTCCGTACTCCAAGGCCAGCCTTGCCTGTTACTCCAGGTTTCTCTTGACTTCTGCTTTTGCATTCCAGTCCCCTATGATGAAAATGACATCTCTTTTTGGTGTTAGTTCTAAGTCTTATAGCTCTTCATAAAACTGTTCAACTTCAGCTTCTTTGGCATTACTGGTTAGGGCATAGACTTGGATTACTGGGATATTGAATGGTTTGCATTGGAAATGAACAGAGATCATTCTGTCATTTTTGAGATTGCACCCAAGTACTGCATTTTGGACTCTTTTTTTTGACTATGAGGGCTACTTCAATTCTTCTAAGGAATTCTTTTCCACAGTAGTAGATATCATGGTCCTCTGAATTAAATATGCCCATTCCTGTCCATTTCTTTCCTTTAGATTAGTATATACGCGTTATAACTTGTTTTTATCCTTTTGCTTATATCCCATCGGTGTGTTCATATTTAAAATAGATTTCTTGCCAATTTATGTTTGGCTTTCCTCCACTCCATGGCTCTGGTCAGAAGCTCTCCTCCTGCTGGGAAGCCGGGACGGTCGCGGAGCTTGCGTCCTTCGTCTCCTGTCTCGTGAGTCGTGCTTCCGCGTGATCCGATCCTGTGCTTTTCCGGTGTCCTTGGACAGTCCTTTTCTGTATTCTGTCTCGTTTTCTAGCAGGAGGGTACATTCTGGGCTCTTCACATGCATAAGGAAATGAAAGTGATGTGATGTTTGACCAGAGACTTGAAGGATGATGCATTTTGTATTTTAGCTTAGTTATAACCAGTATTTTTTAATTTTGAATTTCTTTGATCTCTTGAGCACTTACTAACAGTTAACAAAAGAATCAAAGTTATTTTCTAACTAGTTATAAGTTTCTAGTTCCATCCATCTGACATTGATATTGACATGACATTCTCACAGTGGCTTCAGGATTCTGTAACTTCTAAACATCATCAAGCAAAATGGTTATTCTGGTGTAAAGAAAATAAAAATCTCATAAAAATCTTAAAATAGGATGTTATTCAGTGCTTAAAAAGTTAATGTGTGGGCCCCAAATATATAAAATTGATATTGGGGGAACCATTAAAATCTCCTTAGAATACTTTAAGATATTTACAAAGCACTTTATTAATAACAGCACTTCCTACTTGATGTTTAATAGCCCAGGCCCTCAAATTATATGTGTGTGTGTGTATATATATATATATATATATATATATATATATCACTAGAATTAACATCAGTGAAAATAGTGCCTAGTATGCGCTTTTCCTGTTTTTACTTTATTCCATTTCCTTAACCCTTCAGATGGGCTCAAATTCTCGGTTGCAGCAGTGTAAGCAGTGTTCTTGTAAAATATCCAGTTGTCCCAGCTCATCTGCACTGGCTGCCTGAGAGGGAATCCTGTCTGCCCTGTGCGATCCCCAGGCAAAGCAGGAATGTCACTGTGATAGTAAAACACATGTTTACCTCTTCTGACTTAGATGAGCCGTGGAAGGTTCTTGGGAACCCCTTGTGCAGACAGGCCCAGTGAAATTTCTTTCCCAACATTCTACTTTAATTGCAACTCCATTGCTATTGCCTCATTGGCCTATGGAGTAAATTCTCACCAAACTCATTTCAGTCCTTCTGCCAAAATGGAGCCTGGCTAGCTCACATGTTGTTTTCCTCCAGATTAGTGTTTATTCCATAGTTATGTGGTTTTTCTCATTTTGGTGTCTTTAACCTCAGGAGAAGACTTGGTGACCAGAACAGACAGCAACAGGAGCTGGTAGAAACTGATTATCTTCATCAGACTCCCCCTGAGCATTCAAGAGAGCTTGCTCTTGTTTTCACAGATGTACCAAGATCATCAGGCCTTCTTCCTTCTTAATACATTACTGTCATATAAATATGAAAATTCTTCAGGTTTGTCTTGATGATCAGAAAAATTTAACAGAGCATATGATATTAGCTTCCTGTGGATGCCATAATAAATACCACAAACTGGGTGGCTTAAGACAACATAACGTCTTTTTTCTCATAGTCCTGGAGGACAGATGTCTGAAATCAAGTTGTCATTGGCAGGAGTCTTGGGTTCAATCTCTGGTTCAGGAAGATCCGCTGGAGAAGGGAATGGCAAGCTACTTCAGTACTCCCACCTGGAGAATCCCATGGACGGGGAATCCTGGCAGGCTACAGTTCATGAGGTCGCAAAGAGTTGGATACAACTGAGCGAGTAAGACTTTTACTTTCAAACCCGTGTCACACATAGAATCTTTCACACTCTGATATCTCTCCATATCATTATTTTTCTCATTTTTCCCCAAATACCAATGTTACTTTTCATACTGTATACATAAGTATGTATTCACCTATAAACTGCTATTATTCTCATGCTAATGTGCTCAATTTCACGTGTTACTTACTGGTTCCATGTAGATTGCTAGACTGACAATCACTAGAATTATCTTTTCAAAGAATTACATTTTTATTCATAACTGGCCAAAGTTCTTAATTTCCGTTTCTTTTCTCTCCGCTATTATCTCTCAGATCTCTTCTTAGGAGTTCAGATTATTTTCCCTGTCATTTTTCTTTGTTCGTTTTCTTTATTTCCCTTTAATAATTTTCCTGTGAAAATGCACCTTTTCAATGTGTGCCTGTAATGCTTTCAGTTCAGTTCAGTTCAGTCACTCAGTCATGTCCGACTCTTTGTGACCCCATGGACTGCAGGACGCCAGGCCTCCCTGTCCATCACCAACTCCCGAAGCTTACTTAAACTCATGTCCATGGAGTCGGTGATGCCATCCAACCATCTCATCCTCTGTCATCCCCTTCTCCTCCCACCTTCAGTCTTTCCCAGCATCAGGGTCTTTTCAAACGAGTCAGTTCTTCACATCAGGTGGCCAAAGTATTGGAGTTTCAGCTTCAGCATCAGTCCTTCCAATGAACATTCAGGACTGATTTCCTTTAGAACGGACTGGTTGGATCTCCTTGCAGTCCAAGGGACTCTCAAGAGTCTTTTCCAACACCACAGTTCAAAAACATCAATTCGTCGGGGCTCAGCTGTCTTTATAGTCCAACTCTCACATCCATACATGAGCACCAGAAAAACCATAGCCTTGACTAGACGGACCTTTGTTGACAAAGTAATGTCTCTGCTGTTGAGTCAGATAATGTAGAATTGGATGTGATCGTGTGTGTTGTGATGTGTGATATGAGATATGTATTTGTTTTTCAGTCCATTTCTGATGTAGGGCTCCTAAAACTCTGTATATCTCTCCTTCTGGTTGTTTCTGAATTATATTCTTTTAAAACATTTGTCTGAGTTCTCTGAGTCATTTTAACAGATTAATAGAACCTGAGGCGTGGTCTTGGGGGTCATCTGCTTTATAGCCAGTTGGTCAGAATTTTAGGTAACAACCTGGACTTGTGACTGGCATTCTGAGTTAGAGAATGTCTAGTTTGTAACTGATTGATCAGAAGCACAGGTAGCAATCTGGGTTTGCCACTGGCCTCTGGAGTGTGAGCAAGGGAGGCTGCAATCCTGTTGGAATGAACCTTTAACCGGTACAATCAGATGCTATCTCTGGGTAGACGGTGTCACAGTTGAGTTGAATTCTTGGACACCATGCTGGTGTCTGAAAGTTGTTGGCATAAGGGGAAGACACAGACCTCCACGTTGCAAGTTGAGTCTCAGACAACAAACAGATCGTGATAAAAACAATGTCTTTCCCAAGCCTCTTGTGCAACATCTGTCTGGGAAAGAAATCATAAATTATCCAGCCTGGGATCGTGAGTCACTGTATGACTTAACCCTAACTCCTCTCTTCCTCTAGTACTTACCATCTTATTTCTTCTCTCCTAAAACTCAAACTGATGTCTGCAAAAGCCGTCACAGATGACAGTCTGCAGTGGAATAAGGGAGGACCATGTGCACTTAGGAACATGTCTTTTCTCTTCTTTGTGTGGCGTCTCAGTTTGGGCCTTTTGTTTGTGCTTTTGTGGGATTTGGGGGGTTCTTGTCAATGAATGCTGCATGGCCATGGGAAACTGAGTCCTAAAGTTAGACAGGATAAGCCAGAATTGAAGCTCTTACGGTGAAGACATTTCTCTTGGAGGTGACTTAGCTAACAGCTTCAGACCCCACCTTAAAGATGACATGGGGCAGCGTTGGCGCGGAGTTTGTAGTGGGAGGGAAGTAAGTCATGGCGTTCTTTCTTTCTCTCCTGTTCTTTGACTCACCTTTCCCCTTACTCACTCTGTAATGCCTACACTTTTCATTTTGAGTAAAACCGAAAAATGTATGAATGATTGCCCCCTTAGGTCCCTCTGTCTAACGTCATTGCCTGCCCTGCCCCCTGCTGACTTGCTACCTGGAAACGTTCTTTCTTAAAATCACTGAGTCCTCCTGCTTCTCACTGCCTTTACTCCTCCTTCTATTTGAGGGCCTCAGCCTCTCTTTTTTGAGATTTTTATGACACAGTCAAATACCAGCTCCCACCACAACTGCCAAGTCCATCACTCTATACCATATCCGCCTTTTAAATGTCACTTTAAATGTTCACTTATCTTCTTCATTAGAATATAAGCTACAAGAGGGGTGAGATCTGTGATTTATTTGTTGCCATCTTCTCTCAGTTCTGAGGTGAATGTGCTGTATGTAAAGAGTTCTCCAAGAGAGTGTTTTCGGAAAATTAAGTCTGCACCCCCCTTCTCATTCTTATAATAATGAGGAGTGGAGTGATGTGCACCCATGTGTAGACAGTAGAATTCAATTATAAGGTTTCCAATAAGAACTGCAGTAAGGTAACTCTTCACTCTGCTTCACCTCAGTCTTTGAGTGTGAAGCAGACAATGGAAAACGGATTAGAAACCTGCGTCCAGACCTGCTAGATTGACGCAAGGCTGACTAGGATGCTGAATTTAAGGAAGAACTTACTTGCAGAGCTGTACAAATGGGGACCTTGTAAGTGAGTGGCCCTGGGAGTGAGCATCGTCTTAAATTTTGAGTCATAGGTCTCTTGCTTGCTTCCTCATAGCCCTAACCCTGACTGTATTTTACTGAGGTCAATTTGGGAACTTAAAACAGGCTCCTACAATACTGGATGGAGGTTTGTAACATTGTCCAGGAGGTGGTGATCAAAACCACCCCCAAGAAAAAGAAATGCAAAAAGGCAAAATGGCTGTCTGAGGAGGCCTCACAAACAGCTGTGAAAAGAAGAGAGGTGAAAGGCAAAGGAGGAAAGGAAAGGTATTCCCATCTGAATGCAGAGCTCTAGAGAACAGCAAGGAGAGATAAGAAAGCCTTCTTAAATGAGCAATGCAAAGAATCAGGAAAACAATAGAATGGGAAAGACTAGAGTTCTCTTCAACAATATTAGAGATACCAAGGGAATGTTTCATGCGAAGACGGGCACAATAAAGGGCAGAAATGGTATGGACCTAACAGAATCAGACAATATCGAGAAGAGGTGGCAAGAATACACAGAAGAATTATACAAAAAAGATATTAATAACCCAGGTAACCACAATGTTGTGATCACTCACCTAGAGCCAGACATCTTGAAGTGTGAAGTCAAGTGGGCCTTAGGAATCATCACTACGAACAAAGCTAGTGGAGGTGATGGAATTCCAGCTGAATTATTTCAAATCATAAAAGATGATGCTGTGAAAGTGCTGCACTCAATATGCCAGCAAATTTGGACAACTCAGCAGTGACCACAGGACTGTAAAATCTCAATTTTCATTCCAATCCCAAAGAAAAGCAGTGCCAAAGAATGCTCACATGCTAGCAAAGTAATGCTCAAAATTCTCTAAGCCAGGCTTCAACAGTACGTGATCCGAGAACTTCCAGATGTTCAAGCTGCATTTAGAAAAAGAGAGGAACAACAGATCAAATTGACAACATCTGTTGGATCATAGAAAAAGCAAGAGAGTTCCAGAAAAATATCTACATCTGCTTTATTGACTACGCCAAAGCCTTTGACTGTGTGGATCTCAACAGACTGCAAAATTCTTAAAGAGATGGAAATACCAGACTACCTTACCTGCCTCCTGAGAAACCTGTATGCTGGTCAAGAAGCAACAGACTGGTTCCATATTGGGAAAGGAGTACGTCAAGGCTGTATATTGTCAGTCTGCTTATTTAACTTATACACAGAGTACACCATGAGAAACACTGGCCTGGATGAAGCACAAGCTGGAATCAGGATTGCAGAGAGAAATATTGATAAATATTCATAACCTCAGATATGCAGATGACACCACCCTTATGGTAGAAAGTGAGGAGAAACTGAAGAGCTTCTGGATGGAAGTGAAAGAATAGAGTGAAAAAACTGGCTTAAAACGAAACACTGACAAAGCTAAGATCATGGCATCCAGTCCCATCGCTTCATGGCAAATAGACGGGGAAACAGTGGAAACAATGAGAGACTTTATTTTCTTGGGCTCCAAAATCACTGCAGATGGTGACTGCAGCCATGAAATTAAAAGACACTTGCTCCTTGGAATAAAAGCTATGACCAACCTAGACATCCTATTAAAAAGCAGAGACTTTACTTTGCTAACAAAGGTCCATCTAGTCAAAGCTATGGTTTTTCCAGTAGTCATGCATGGATGTGAGAGTTGGACTATAAAGAAAACTGAGAGCTGAAGAATTGATGCTTTTGAACTGTGGTGTGAAGACTCTTGAGAGTCCCTTGGACTGCAAGGAGATCCAACCAGTCCATCCTAAAGGAAATCAGTCCTGAATATTCATTCGAAGGACTGATGCTGAAGTTGAAGCTCCAATACTTTGGCCACCTGATGCGAAGAACTGACTCATTTGAAAAGACCCTGATGCTGGGAAAGATTGAAGGTGGGAGGAGAAGGGGATGACAGAGGATGAGATGGTTGGATGGCATCACCGACTCCATGGGCATGAGTTTGAGCAAACTCCGGGAGATAGTGAAGGACAGGGAAGCCTGGTGTGCTGCAGTCCATGGGGTCCCAGAGTCCAACATGACTGAGCAACTGAACTAAACTGAACTGATGTTCCAAATATTTCACAGGGTGTGGTTATACTAAAAATTCACTTGATGTTTAGCTGAAATTCAGATGTAAGCATGCATCCTGCATTTTTATTTGTTAAACCTAACCACACCTACCTGGAGGTTTTCTGGGGGTAATGATCTCATGATGGTTATGTTGTGGCAGACTTCACATCAACAATGATATTGTAGAAGGATGATTTCATCTGTCCTGTGAATAGTTAAAAGCCAAGTTAGGGTTCTCAGTCATCACTGCTGTGCTGTTCTAGTCTCGCCAACCCTCTCGATTTTCTCTGCATTGAGAATATATCAGATGAAGCAAACATTACCACCTGAAGCTTTTATAAAATACTGGAAACTTAGAGTTTCTCAAAGCAGACAAGCCTGCTCTAACTGTTTGAAAATTTGGTGCATTCACTAATAAAAGATCCCCAGAGCTTTGTGCTCTATGGCCTAGAGTGGACCGAGCAAACCCCTTTGTTCCACTACGTTCTTTCCAAGAGGCTTAAAAATAGGCCAGATATGCAACTTATTAAGAAAACCACCTTTAACGCAGATTGTGTTATGGTTCCTGGAAGATAGCCATGCCCTTTGGGCTTGGGAGAGAGGATTTCAGTTAGAGTAAGATACTTGCTTTTCTTCTTTGAGTATCAACTTACTGAACCTTTCTCAGAGCAAGAAATGAGTGTATGAAGGTAGAGGAATTCAGTTCAGCCACATCAGATAGGAAGATGCATCCAGGGTAATTGAATATCCACAAGATGAATTCTCTATGATAGGAAGAGAGTAGTCATTTATCAAAAGGCAGTGTGTTAACAGAATCTAAAATGCAGAACCAATAATCTAGCATCTTGTAGTCAAGAAGTAAAGGCAATGGTTATCTTAAAATGAACGAGTAGCAAACAGCTGTAAGGAAGACAGAAACATCTTAGGTACATCGGCATCAGTATGGTCACTTATCTGAATACTACAAATACAGTGGGAGTGTCAAGGAGGGCATTACCCTATTTTAGTGGTTTCAAACCTTGCTGAAATATCAGATCAACAGATATATTGAGGTGAACTATCCTGGCCCCCAGGTCTGAGGATCTATATTTTATGTCTCCCTGAGGAACACTGATATGACACATTTGGGGATATAGTCACATTTATTTATTTACCCACTGACATAATAAATGGCAGGAAGCTTGCATGAGTGCAAGCTAAGTCACTTCAGTCGTGTCCGACTCTTTGAGACCCCGTGGACTATAGCCTGCCAGGCTCCTCTGTCCTTGAGATTCTCCAGGCAAGAATCCTGGAGTGGGCTGCCATGCCCTCTTCCAGGGGCTCTTCCCGACAGGGATCAAATCTGCACTCTTGCATCTCCTGCACTGGCGGGCAGATTCTTTACCACTAACACCACCTGGGAACTTGGTTTTTTGTCGTTGGTTTGTTTTTCTTCATTTCCAGCTTTCATAAAGGTCCATTCTAATGGAGAGAAAATTCAAACAAAAATGAATAAAGAAAATAAAAACTAATAATATGGTAGGGACTTCTCTGGTGGGCCAGCGATTAAGACTTCTTCTTCCAGGGCAGGGGGCACAGGTTCAGTCCCTGGTTGGGGACTAAGATCTCGTATTCCTCGTGGCCAAGACAGCAAAACATAAAAACAGAAGCAATAGTGCAATAAACTCAATAAAGACTTTAAAAACGGTCCATGTCATTGAAAAATAAGACAAATAAATACCGTGACAAAGTGTGATACATGCTGTAACAGAAGGTAAGCAGGAGGAGAGTGTATGTGCTGGAGGAGAGTGGATGCTGTGTTGAATGTGGTGGTAATGGAAGCCTCTGCGGTGAGACAGGAATAAAAAGAGCAGTCCAGACCTGGAGGCCCTGCACCTTGAAGCAGGAATGGATTTCGGAAGATTCCTGGAGGAGCAGGAAGGGGAGGCAGTGAACACGGAAGGGAAGCGTGGAAGGTGAGCCTGAGGGGCACGCACGGATCACTCATCCAGGATCCTGCAGGCCGAAAGCAAGGTTGGATTTCACTCTGTGGATAATGGAACGTCACTGTAGATTTAGGACAGGGAAGTGATCTGAGCAGATTTTATTTTAAAATCTCACCCTGGTTGTAGAAATTAGGGACATCGAGTACACAGCTAAGTAGTTATCCAAGTGTGTAGCGATGCTGGCTTGTGCCTAGTGGGTAGGAATGGTGGAGGTGAGAAGTGGTTGGTTCAGGACATGTTTTTAAAGGTCAAGCATCAGTAGAACTTGTTGATTAATTGGTTGTGGGTTATGAGGTAAAGGCAAGATTCCAAAGTGACTGTAAATGTTTGGTATGACAGCTTGACCGATGGAGATACCAGTGTTAGGGTGGTGGACTCACTGAGAGTAGCAGGCGTGCTGAGGTCTTCAGGATTGGTTTTAGATGTATTATGTTTGGAATGCTTCTGAGACAGCCAAGGAGCAATGTCACATCAGGCAGCTGAAGCACAGAGAGTCAGGTTTAAAGCAAGATTTCAAGACTAGAAATATGGAATTTGGGAATCATCAACATATAGAGAATTTAAGTCATGAGAGATTTTAGGAAATGTATGTAAATGGAGAAGAAATGGGATATAAGAACAAACCTTGTTGTGGCTAAAAAACAAAATTTAGAGATAAGTTAGATGATATAAAGGTGTTGGCATCTTGGGTTGAATGGTACTTTGCTACTCAAGACAAGTGTGAGGATTGTAGGATGCTTAGCATCTCTGGATCTGTGTGTTAGACACCAGTGTCACCTGCTAATTCTTGTGACAGCAAATACAGCTCCATATACTTGCACGCCACTCCAGAGGTGTGTCCTGGTGGAAAATCCCTGACTCTATGGTTATTGAAATCAGTAACTGGCTTCAGAGATTTTAGTTTAAAAGATTATGTTTCAGATATACTTGCATTAATAAAGTATATATTATGAAGGGTTATGGTATTACGGAATAAAGGAAAATTTGTTTGCTAACATTCTCCCAGGGCCAAGAAAATAAAGCAAGCTCAGAAAAGCATTAAATCCACTCTTAGCATTTTTACTACTTAACCGGGATTAACTGATTAATTGATTCCTGTAATATCCTTTGTAAAACATTCAAAACATAATAAATGCTGGATTAGTGAACAAATTTTGGTAATCTAGCACACTTCCCAGCACCCATCCCGACCTTAGAATTATAGGTGCAGGTGTTTTTTCTCAAATCTGTTCTGTAAATTGTCCATAATGTCATAAATACACTTTTAAAATTTGATATTATTTACATATAAAATAGGGCTTCCCTGGTGGATCAGATGGTAAAGAATTTGCCTCTGATGCTGAAGACCTGGGTTCAATCCCTGAGTCGGGAAAATCCCCTGGAGAAGGGAATGGCTACCCACTCTAGTTTTCTTGCCTGGAGGATTCCATGGACAGAGGAACCTAGCATGCTATAGTCCACAGGGTCACAAGAAGTTGGACATGACTGAGTGTCAAACACACACAAACAAAATAAATGCTATTTAGTGCATTATTTCAAGATCATCATTTTGTCGAGCATTAGTTCCGTGAGATGGTATCCATTTATCTCTGGGGTGATGGTAGCGTTCTGTGTGTACCTTAATAGGGGTTTGTGGTACCAGATGTGTGTATCCTGTGTGCTGAGTCACTCAGTCATGTCTGACTTTTGTGACCTCATCGACTGTAGCCCACCAGGCTCCTCTGTTCATGGGATCTTTCAGGCGAGAATTCTGGAGTAGGTTGCATTTTCTCCTCCAGGGGATCTTCCTGACCCAGGGATCAAGCCTGTCTCCTCCATCTCCTGCATTGACCATGTCTCTTTGCTTCTGAGCCATCAGAGAAGACCGGATGTATACATTTGTCAAACCCCCACCTCTAGAGCTAGGTCCTTTTGTTTTCCCTGACCTTAGATTATTTTTAGCTGTTGTGTGTCTGTGTGTGTGGCAGCATGGGGGGCGGGAAGCGGCATTCAGTCATGTCTGACTTTGCGACCCCATGGACTATAATCCACCAGGCTCCTCTGTCTATGGTTTACCTGTTCTATAATTTTGTATAAATTGAATTTCACATGAGTTGCATCCTATAGTTTGTACTCCTTTGGTGGAAGGTGTCTTTCACTCAGCATGTTTTAAGATTCATGGGTGAGGTTTTAAGATTCATTAAGTGTATCAGTAGTTTATTACTTTTTATTGATGGGCAGTGTTTCATTGTGTAAATAAGCCACAATTTCTTTCTGTACATACCTCTTTGTGAGCATATATTTTCATTTCTCTTGGGAAAATACCCAGTTGAATTGGTCCATTGAATAGGTGTATATATAGTTTTAGAAGAAACTGCCAGAATTTTTTCCAAAGTGATGGTATTATTTTAAATTTGCATTACAAATTTACATTCCCATTGCAAAACATGGGAAAGTCTGATTGCTCCATATCCTTACCAGTGCTTGATATTGTCAGCCTCATCAGTTTTAGCCCTTCTAATGGGGGGTGTAAAGGTATTTCTTTGTGGTTTTTATTTGCACTTCTTCAGTAACTGTTGATACTGAGTATTTTTCACTTATTTATTGGCCATTTATATATCTTTTTTTATAAAGTGACTTCAAGAATTGACCCACAGAAATCTGTTCAGCAACTCTTTAAAAACTGAGTTGCTATAATAAATTTGCCTTAGAAGAGTTACTATCAGTCAATATTGGGGGGAGTTTGTTTATGTAATACTCACTAGTCAAGAAGGAAGTTATTTAGGTATATGTTTAAAAATAATTATAGAAGATCACAAATACTTTTTTTCTCTATTGACTGAATAATTAAGCTGGTTTCCACTGAAAGTTAATTAATGCCCTGTACTTCTGGAGAGTAATATTGATGTTAGTCAATGCATATAATTTATGAATTTTAATTGTAAAAAAAAATAGAAACCCCAAGACACTTATTAACTTAGGTAGCTTTTCTGATACTTTTCAATTATGTAAAAACAATTGAACTTTGTTCAAGAAGCAGTATCCACATATTGTTTTGACAAAATACCTTAAGTTTGACATGCTTTGCTCATTTTATGTGAAAACCAATTCATAATAAATACACAGCTGGGTATGTTCCTGAATGGGTACATCATACCTTTCATTATACAGAAAAGAGACTGAAACTCAAAGTGAAGAAATCCAACCTGTTAGATCACTAAGTAGTCATCCACCCTGAAGAAGCTGAGGTGATACGTAAAACACCTATTTCGATAGTAAGAAACCAGAGTGCAGTGTGTTCCTCCTTATGGAGCAAATAAATCTAGTCTCTGAATCTGGACAGTTAGCGGCCATCCGAGAGATTTTCATTTGCATAAGTATACTTTTAACCTCGCAAATAAGATAACATTTACATAATTCAAAGGAATAAGAAAGAAAAGAAGGGATTCAACTCAAACTTTGGTCAGCAGCCATTTACCTACAAGCCTTTCCAGACGACAAAATAGCGTCGCTCAGTCATGTCCAACTCTTTGCAACTCCATGGACTATACAGTCCATGGAATTCTCCAGGCCAGAATGCTGGAGTGGGTAGACTTTTCCTTCTCCAGGGGATCTTCCCAACCCAGGGATGGAGCCCAGATCTACCGCATTGCAGGAGAATTCTTTACCAGCTGAGCCACAAGGGAAGCTCATGATTTATAAAATAATGTATTTAAGTATCAGGTGCATATATACAAAACAAAAAACATTATCACAATTTTCCTGAATAGTCTCTTTTTCTCATGTTAAATTTGCTGTCAACCTGGTTTGGGCTGCTCTTGGAACAAAATCACCTACTACGATTCTAAACAGCTTCCCACTCTCCATAATAACACTGTTTTGCAACTGGCACTTGCTAGGGTAAATCTGCCTTGAAACAGCTGACTTGTCAGTCAGTACTGAGGGAGGGTCAGCCCTGCGAAGAGAAGGCTCCTTGCAGTGTAACAGCTGAAGTCTTTTATGCATGGGTGCCTGCTGAGTTGCTTTAGTCATATCCGACTATTTGCAACCCCATGGTCTTTAGTCTACCAGGCTCCTCTGTTCCGTGGGATTCTCCAGGCAAGAATACTGGAGTAGATTGCCATGCCCTCCTCAAAGTCTTCTATGAGGCTTATAAATTAATAACATAATGTGTGAAAAAGGCTTAAGCTAAAGGAAGATAGATCGCTGTGTTTCGGTGAGTTTTCATTCGTTGTTCTGTTGGTGTGTGTAACTGAGTCTTGTTAGGTTTGCACTTCCTTACAATACTCTGTGATGTCTTTTGGCAGAGAGCAGATCACTGTCTTAAGTCAAAATACATATATTCAAGTATAGACTCTGTGGTACTCAAAATATGTCCTTGAGTCAAATTTACTTCTTGAGTTTATTTTCTAGTTCCTGGAGATAGCATTTGCCCCACTGATCTCCACAGAGCTCTGAGGTTATGGAGGAGACAGTGGACGTGAGAACGTGCTTTCAGAAAAAGTGCCATCAGACCATCCTTGATGATGCCCTTCGACAGTCGACAGCTGTCCATTTCCAATGTTTTTCACTGCTCCTGCCATGACCCCAGAGTGTTGGAAATGTTGCTCATGAAAACATCATCCTTTGTGACTTCACTGTCACTGCCAATGTCTTATTTAGATGGGCTCCGGTTTGTGTAAACAGCCCAATAAATAGTTTATTTGTTCTGAATCTTTCCTCTGGGAATTCTCTTTAGAAGTACAGCCTAGCATCTCATTTCAAAGAGGGCAAGGAAAACATCAGCCACGGAATGACTGCATTTTCTAAACGTACAGCTTAAAAACATCGCATCTGGTGTGCCTAGAGACACATCTGTCTGTGCAGCTGTAGCGCTGGGTCACGCTCTTCACACACCCAAGCGGCTACTCTCCCGTGGGATCCCTGTGGCTCCTGCAGGGTCTTCCTGGCATTTGCAAGCAGTAGCCACAAAAGCTCTTTCTTTTATAATATCTACCTTTTGATGCTAAAGATTCTATATTAAAGTAAAGCAAAAGTAGGTTTGTGTATCTGAATTTCCAAGTTGATTACTGCTGCTCAAGTCTGATAAACCGCAGTTACAAAGTCAGGCCAAGCAGGTAAGTAATCAAAGCAGCGACGAGCGCACAGGCACTCTCTTCTGCTGCCACATCAGAGGGCAGCACGCAGAAGCCCTTCTGATTGTTGGGTCTCAGCATTAGAGGCAACAGCTTTCTCAGCCCCCTTAGAAGACAGAGATGAGAAAACGTCATCTGATGCAGAAACTCGAGTTACAGCTACATTTTTTTTGATCAAGAATGAATAGGGAGGCCTCTCAGGTGGGGTTCAGGAGCTCAGAGAACAGTCTTTTTGCACGCTAAATGCCCTGCAGCTGCAGTCATGAGCGCCTTGGGCAAGGAGAAACATCTGGCGTTCTGCTTCTCGGGCTGCTCCCGGCACTTCGCTGGCAGCCCCTGATCCTTCCTTCCTGACCTGGGCAAGTCATACTCGCCCGGAGTCACAGAAGAGGCATTACAGGTTCCCACCCACTTCTTCAGCTATGCACCTGCCATCTATCTGTTATTGTTCTCAAATGTGGTCTGTGAAGGTAAATTTAAATTTATACTACTCATTGTCATATGAGTATCCTGTTATTCTTAATTTGGCCATTCATTTATTCAAGGAATATTCATTGAGAGCCAACTTTCCTGCGTTTATTGATGGAGATGTGTAGATGCAGAAGGTGTGAAGGTGCAGCAGACAGGACGCCCTCCCAGGCGTCGGTGCTCTCACACACACGTCCCCACGGGGACTCAGACACGCCTCGCTCCGCGGTGGGGGCAGGCTTGACCGCCGCTTTTGTCTGAGCAATTTCAGCTGAAGCCCAGTTTATATCTTATCTCCCAAATGAACCTGTGGGCTCATTCAAGCCTCTGTGCATGGTTTTAAGATGTTTTCAGCTCTTCCTCTGGTATATAGGTACACTGGGAGCCTGACGTGTGGAAGTGCTTGCAAGGCCTGGGGCCTTCAGAACAGGAAGGTCGGTTCTGGATCAACGGTGTCTCTATCATCTACTCCATTGTCCGTGGTAGACACTGGCAAGAGTTTAGCTCACACTTCCTCACTGAAATTTAGCACTGCCTTTGACCTGTTCATATCTTCCTGGAGGCTCAATGGGCTTCCGGGGAAGCTCAGCTAGTAAAGAATGAATCTGTGATGCAGCAGACCCCAGTTTGATTCCTGGGTAGGGAAGTTCCCCTGGAGAAGGGATAGGCTACCCACTCCAGTATTCTTGGGCTTCCTCGGTGGCTCAGCTGGTAAAGAATCTGCCTGCAATGCGGGAGACTTGGGTTTAATCCCTGGGTTGGGAAGATCCCCTGAAGGAGGGCATGGCAACCCACTGCAGTATTCTTGCCTGGAGAATCCCATGGACAGAGGAGCCCGGCAGGTTGCAGTCCAAGGGGTCACAAAAGAGTCAGACACGGCTTAGTGACTAAATAGCAATTGACCTTTTTGTAATGTACTGCTGCTCCTGGCAACCAAATAAACTAGTTAGTACTGACCCAGGATAGCCCCTTATCTTCTCCATCAGAGGGCAGACAGAGTAAAAACCACAATCACAGAAAACAAACCAAACCTATCACATGGACCACAGCCTTGTCTGACTCAGTGAAACTATGAGTCATGCCAAGTAGGGCCACCCAAGACATATGAGTTGTGATGCAGAGTTCTGACAAAATGTGGTCCACTGGAGAAGGGAGTGGCAAACCACTTCAGTATTCTTGCCTTAAGAACCCCATGAACAGTATGAAAAGGCAAAAAGATAGGACACTGAAAGATGAACTCCCCAAGTCATTAGGTGCCCAGTATACAATTGGAGATCAATGGAGAAATAACTCCGGAAAGAATGGAGAGACAGAGCCAAAGCAAAAACAATGCCCAGTTGTGGATGTGACTGGTGATGGAAGTAAAGTTCGATGCTGTAAAGAGCAATATTGCATAGGAACCTGGTATGTTAGGTCCATGAATCAAGGTAAACTGGAAGTGGTCAAACAGGAGATGGCAAGAGTGAACATTGACTTTTTAGGAAGCGGTGAACTAAAATGGACCAGAATGGGCATATTTAATTCAGATGACCATTATATTTACTACTGTGGGCAAGAATCCCTTGGAAGAAGTGGAGTAGCCCTCATAGTCAACAAAAGAGTCTGAAATGCAGTACATGAGTTCAATCTCAAAAATGACAGAATGAAGTCTGTTCATTTCTAAGGCAAACCATTCAATATCACAGTAATCCAAGTCTATGTCCCAACCACTTATGCCAAAGAAGCTGAAGTTGAATGCCTCTATAAACTGTGGAAAATTCTGAAAGAGGTGGAAATACCAGACCACCTGACCTGCCTCTTGAGAAACCTGTATGCAGGTCAGGAAGGAACAGTTAGAACTGGACATGGACCAACAGACTGGTTCCAAATAGGAAAAGGAATATGTCAAGGCTGTATATTGTCACCCTGCTTATTTAACTTATATGCAGAGTACATCATGAGAAACGCTGGGCTGGAGGAAGCACAAGCTGGAATCAAGATTGCCGGGAGAAATATCAATAACCTCAGATATGCAGATGACACCACCCTTATGGCAGAAAGTGAAGAGGGACTAAAAAGCCTCTTGATGAAAGTGAAAGAAGAGAGTGAAAAAGTTGGCTTAAAGCTCCACATTCAGAAAAGTAAGATCATGGCATCTGGTCCCATCACTTCATGGGACATAGATGGGGAGACAGTGGAAATAGTGTCAGACTTTATTTTTTTGGGCTCCAAAATCACTGCAGATGGTGATTGCAGTCATGAAATTAAAAGTCACTTACTCCTTGGAAGGAAAGTTATGACCAACCTAGACAGCATATTAGAAAGCAGAGCCGTTACTTTGCCAACAAAGGTCCATCTGGTTAAGGTTATGGTTTTTCCAGTGGTCATGTATGGATGTGAGAGTTGGACTGTGAGGAAAGCTGAGTGCCGAAAAATTGATGCTTTTGAACTGTGGTGTTGGAGAAGACTCTTGAGAGTCCCTTGGACTGCAAGGAGATCCAACCAGTCCATCCTAAAGGAGATCAGTCCTGGGTGTTCATTGGAATGGCTGATGCTGAAGCTGAAGCTCTGATACTTTGGCCACATGATGCGAAGAGTTGACTCATTGGAAAAGACCCTGATGCTGGGAGGGATTCGGGGAAGGAGGAGAAGGGGACGACAGAGGATGAGATGGTTGGATGGCATCACCGACTAGATGGGCATGAGTTTGAGTAAACTCTGGGAGTTTGTGATGGACAGGAAGTCCTGGTATGCTGCGATTCATGGGGTCGCAACGCGTCGGACACGACTGAGTGACTGAACTGAACTCACTGATGAAGACCTATGAGACCTACTAGAACTAAAACCAAAAAAGTTGTCCTTTTCATCATAGGGGACTGGAATGCAAAAGTAGAAGTGAAGACATACCTGGGGTAACAGGCAAGTTTTGCCTTGGAGTGCAAAATGAAGCAGGGCAAAGGCTAACAGAGTTTTGCCAAGAGAATGCACTGCTCATAGCAAATACCCTCTTCAAGCAACACAAGAGACGACTCTACACATAGACATCACCAGATTATCAATACTGAAATCAGATTGATTATATTCTTTGCAGCCAAAAATGGAGAAGCTCTATACACTGAGCAAAAACAAGACTGGGAGCTGACTGTGGCTCAGATCATTAACTCCTTATTGCCAAATTCAGACATAAATTGAAGAAAGTAGGTAAAGCCACTAGACCATTCAGGTATGATCTAAATCAAATCTCTTATGATTATACATTGAAAGGTGAAAATTGCTCTGTGTGACACCATGGACTATACAGTCCATGGAATTCTCTAGACCAGCATACTGGTGTGGGTAGCTGTTCCCTTCTCCAGGGAATCTTCCCAACTGGGGGATCAAACCCAGGTCTCCTGCATTGCAGGTGAATTCTTTGCCAACTGAGCCACCAGGAAATCTGAAGAATTTTGGAGTGGGTATTCTATCCCTTCTCCAGGAGATCTTCCCAACATAGAAATCAAACCGGGGTCTCCTGCATGGCAGATGGATTCTTTACCAGCTGAATTCCTAGGGAAGCCCCTCGATTATACACTGGAAGTGACAAATAGATTCAAGGGATTAAATCTGATAGACCAAGTGCCTGAAGAACTATGGACAGAGGTTCATGACATTGTGCAGGAGGCAGTGATCAAAACCATTCACCATAAGAAGAAATGCAATGAGGCAAAATGGTTGTCTGAGGAGGCCTTACAAATACCTGAGAAAAGAAGAAAGGGGAAGGCAAAGGAGAAAAGAAAAGACATATCCATCTGAATCTGAGTCCTAAAGACTAGCAAGGAGGCATAAGAAAGCCTTCCTAAGTGATCAATGCAAAGAAGTAGAGGAAAACAATTGGATGGGGAAAACTAGAGATCTCTTCAACAACATTAGAGATACTAAGGGAACATTTTATGCAAAGATGGTCACAATAAAGGACAGAAATAGTATGGACCTAATAGAAGCAGAAGATTTTAAGAAGAGGTGGCAAGAATATACTGATAAACTATACAAAAGAGATCTTAATGACCCAGATAATCACAACTGTGTGATCACTCACCTAGAGCCAGACATCCTGGAATGTAAAGTCAAGTGGGCCTTAGGAAGCATCACTATGAGCAAAGCTAGTGGAGGTGATAGAATTCCAGCTGAGCTATTTCAAATCCTAAAAGATGATGCTGTGAAAGTGCTGCACTAATATGCCAGGAAATTTGGAAAGCTCACAGTGGCCACAGCACTGGAAATGGTCAGCATTTTTTCTGACCCCAAAGAAAGGCAGTGCCAAAGAATGTTCAAACTATCACGCAATTGCACTCATATCACACTCTAGCAAAGTAATGCTCAAAATTCTCCAAGCTAGACTTCAACAGTACATGAACTGAGAATTTCCAGATGTTGAAGCTGGATTTTGTAATGGCAGAGGAACCAGAAATAAAATTGCCAACATCTGTTGGATCATCCAAAAAGCAAGAGAATTCCAGAAAAAAATATCTACTTCTGCTTCACTGACTATGTTAAATCCTTTGATTGTGTGGATCACAACAAACTGTGGAAAATTCTTCAAGATATGGGAATACCAGACCACCTTTCCTGCCTCCTGAGAAATCTGTATGCAGGTCAAGAAACAACAGTTAGAACTGAACATGGAACAATGGACTGGTTCCAAATTGGAAACTTTGAGTACATCAAGGCTGGATATCATCACCCTGTTTATTTAACTTCTATGCAGAGCACATCATGTTAAATGCTGGACTGGATGAAGCACAAGCTGGAGTCAAGATTGCTGGGAGAAATACCAATAAACTCAGATATGCAGATGACACCACCATTATGGCAGAGAAGCAGAGAAGAACTAAAGAGCCTTTTGATGAAAGAGAAAGAGGAGAGTAAAAAAGTTGGCTTAAAGCTCAACATTCAAAATACTAAGATCATGGCATCTGGTCCCTCACTTCATGGCAAATAGATAAAGAAACAACGGCAACAGTTCATTTTCTTGGACTCCACAATCACTGCAGATGGTGACTGCAGCCATGAAATTAAAAGACACTTGCTCATCAGAAAGAAAACTATGACACACCTAGACAGCATATTAAAAAGCAGAGACATTACTTTACCGACAAAGGTCCATCTATGAATGTGTTTGATAAACCTTAAAGAAATCTGAGCTCTGAAAAATTGATGCTTTTGAGCTGTGATGTTGGAGAAGACTCTTGAGAGTCCCTTGGACTGCAAGGAGATCAAACTAGTAAATCCTAAAGGAAATCAGTCCTGAATATACATTGGAAGGACTGATGCTGAAGCTGAAGCTCCAATACTTTGGCCACCAGATGTGAAGAACTGACTCATTGAAATAGACCCTGATGCTGGGAAAGATTGAAGGCAGGAGGAGAAGGGGACGACAGAGGATGAGATGGTTCAATGGCATCACCGACTTGGTAGATGTGAGTTTGAGCATGCTTTGGGAGCTGGTGATGGACAGGGAACCCTGGAGTGCTACCGTCCATGGGGTTGCAGAGTCAGACATGACTGAGTGACTAAACTGAACTGGGCTCACCCAGGAGATGAAATCTATGTGTTATCCTTGCTTGGAATTCACTAATCTTCTTTTATTTTGATGGGACCATGATCCTCATCCATAACTAAGTATTCACAGTGCCCACAGATGCAAAGCCTCATGACATCACTGAGGTTTTATTCATTTGGATCCCAGGAGGCACCATTGTCACTGAGTATTGAGCTCTGACTTCATTTTAGGAGAAATCTAATCTCTGTAAAGTTCATCTGTAGCCACAACTTCCACAGCTTCAAGTCCTTTTAAACTTTGGTTTTATACTCACATTCAAGAATCTCCAGCCTTTATCACTTATTGTGCATCAGCAAGCCAACCAAATAACACCAAATTAGTTTTAATTGTTGTTCAGCATCCAGTTTAATATAGGTTTTTTGGATGTGTTGGAGGGGAGGCTCTCTATTCCTTAAAATCATTCAGAGATCCATGACCTTTCCTCTAGAGTACTGTTATCTTCCAGGGGCTCAGGGTCATCTACCGGATCCACTCCACTGAGCCAGTGAGAAAACGATGTGGGAATCATGTGTGTGTGTGTTAGTCACTCAGGCGTGTCTGGCTCTTTGCAACCCCATGAACTCTAGGTTGCCAGACTCCTCTGTCCATGGAATTCTCCAGGCAAGAATACTGGAGTGGGGAGTCATTTCCTCCTTCAGGGGATCGTCCCGACCCAGGGATCAAACCCTGGTCTCCTGTATAGTGGGCAGATCCTTTACCGTCTGAGCCACTAGGGAGGAATCATACATACTGCTTTTAAAATTTGAGGCCCTGGAAGTCCATATGCATCATTTCTGCCACATTCCACTCACTTAACTGCAAGGGACGCTATGATGTAGTTCCTGATAATTTGACTAAACTAGATAAGTTATGCTTGCTGACAGATAAATTCACGGGTTCTTTTTTTTAATGTAAGAAAGCTTATTTCGCTTTTGTAGAAATTCTAATACAATGAGAACAGTCTAAAAACAGTTTGAGCAATACTCTAAGACAGTTTGTCTCATGATTCAGGATGCTTTTCTCTCATGGGTCTGCAGGATGGTCTCCATGGTTACTCCCAAAGGGAAAGGAAACATGTAAAGGTATACATTGGGTTGAAATGCCTCAACCTGAGAAGCAGGACATCTCACTCTGCCCACATTATTTTTTGCCTAGAAATAGTCACATGACCTTGCCTTGCATAGGGGCCAGGAAGGAGGTCTTCACATGCCCAGGAAGGAGAGGAGACCAGGGTGGTCACTTGCTACCCTGCCACATGGGGACAAAAATGTGCTGTTAGAAGGAGATGGAAGTAGAACGTGGCAAACACACAGCATTACAACAGCCACAAGGCATTCTTCTTCTTCTCTCATAATGTCCTACAAGATCTCGAGGGTACTCATACTCCAGTATAATTTTAATAAGCACCAATTGCTAACTGGCATGTAATTAGAATGTAATTTTTAAATAAAGGAACTGGTAATAATGTGATTTTTCAAAAAGTGACTTTATTTCCAAGCATATCCTGGTTTCAGAGTTGGAGTTTGAAGGTATGCACAAGAGAGGAATTTCTTGGTCAAAAATGAGAGAAATCTAATTTGAATAACCATGAGCCAACAAAAGAATTTCATTGGCTCATGCAGTTGAAAGATCTTGGCATAGCTATATCCAGGTGCCTAAACGGTAGTGTCATGAATTTGCAGGATTCATTCTCAAACAGGCCCCTCTTAAGTTGTGGCAGATTACCCAGCAGGAGCTCTGGGTCACCCCAGAAGAGAGAATGTGTTTAGCTCAGTGACTGTAGCAAAAGTCAGACAGCAAACGCTCACAACCGCACTGGGGTAGCTGTGCACCCATTTAACTGATCACGGAAGAAGCAGATAATAGAACTGGCTGGGTTTGAAGTCAGCTGTTACATCGTCCCCATCTAAGCCACAGAATAAAGACGGGAAGTGAGTAGCTTCCCAAAGGAAACTACTGATTGCTGTCACAAGAAAACAGAACCAGAATACCACCCCTCCCCCAGTTTCCCACTGTGTGGTACAAAGAGGAGGAGGTCGCCTTGCTGTCTAATTAGGTCCTCGTGGTGATCCTGCCCTTTAAAAAAAGAAAGCAAAAGCTACTGTGGCCCAGAGTCTGATCATTAGATTTGCAGGTCTAAAAACCTCATTTGTTATTGCTGTAGGTTATCCTTGGTCTCTGGGATAATGACTTGTGCTAACCTACCTCATAGAGACTGAGGCATAGACTAGAACTCCGGCCTGTTCATTGTCCGTAAAAATCATAACTTCTTACTGGACCAGCAGATTTGAGCTACACTGAACAACAGCTTGTACACATGACAAAGTAAACTGAAACCAGTAGGGAATTAGTTAAGCATGAAATCAGACTCAGGGCATTAGTTACATCACGACATGCTGTGACAGATAACTGTTATTGCTCAATAAATGCATCTTGGAGGCATAACATACCTACTTAGGAGACTGTCGTTCAAAGAGGTCACCTTCACACTCATCTCCCACCCCCAGCAAGTTCTGGGTGACTTTTGTTAAGTTTTGCCTTTCTGACGCTTAATTCCTATCACTGTATTTTCCCAGGAACCGTTTCCTTTCACTGATACCTTATTTAACTGAGTTGTCTTCATTTGCTTCTTGATTAGTTAACAGTCCATTAATAATTACTGTATCTTTATTTAATTAGGCAAAGTGTCAGAAATCTCAGCTTAAGTATCAATCACAAGTGTTCAAATAGTCTCTTCTGAGAACTCTGTGGAATTTCCAAGCATCTTAATGGGTTAAGCTCTTTAAAATATTGTGAGGAGAAAATACTTCCTGGATTTTTACATTATCAGAGTCTTGCCTTTATTCCTGGAATTGTGCAGACCACATTGGTGAAGTTTGTCAATGGGGAATATTTTCTTTTTATATTGAAACAAGTTCAAATTAAGTATGTAAAACATGGCCATTATTTTGAAATCATGTCACATTCACATCAGATCTCAAGAGTGGGGTAAGCAGCTTCCCTTTGTCTTTCTCCTACATTCATCCAGTTCTCCATGTTTTGCCCCCCAGCTCTTTCAGTCTCTCTCTATGGGGTACGTTCAAAACCTAGCATCCTTCTCCCTAGATTCTATAGAGTACATATCCTAAAGGCAAGGATTTTTTACATAGCTACATAATGACAATCAAATTAGAAAATTTAGCATTGGAACAATGCTATTATTTACTCAACAGCTTATTTAATTTTTTGAAATTGCTCCAATGATGTTATTTTTTTAAAAATTGCTTTCTTGCTGGTTCAGGTTGCATCCACCATTATTATGCATTGGATTTAGCTTTCTCTTCTTTTTGGAATTCTTTATCACTGAGCAGCTGCATTGCCTTTTTCTGTCATTTCTGATGCGGATGTTTTTAGTGAACTTCTGTTTATTCACTCATCTTTGGCTGTTCTGTGTCTTGATTGCTGCGCCTGGGCTTCCTGTGGCTGCAGTGCAGTGGGGCTCCTCCCTACTGGTGTGCGGACTTCTCTTTGCGATGGCTTCTCTGGTGTGGAGCGTGGGCTGTGTGGAGCGGGGGCTCCAGCAGTCATGGGCTCCGTAGCGGTGGCTCCCGGGCTCCAGAACGCAGGCACAATAGCTGTGGCACATGGGATTCGTTGCTCCAGGGCACATGGGATCTTCCTGGATCAGGGATGGAACCCTGTCTTCTGCCTTGGCAGTGAATTCTCGACCACAGAGTCACCAGGAAAGCCCTGACCCAGACATTTTTGAAAGGTATGAAACTAGCTTTTTGTAGAATGTCCCTAAATTTGGAGGTTTTCTGATTTTTTGCATGATCAGATTCAAGTTATATTCTTTCTGTGCATCTTGCTCTGTCTCGTTACTGCATCATGTTCAGATGCCCATGGTACTGTCCCCGTTTTGATGGCGATATTGATCACTACTTTAATATTGGTTTATAAAGTGTCAGTGTTAAGACGGTGTCCATCAGATTTCTCCATTGTAAAGTTAATTTTTCCTTCTGTTTGTAGTTAAATAATTTAGGGAGAATTTTTTTTGAGATTATGTACATATCCTGTTTCTAATATCTGCATCCTCTTTTACTCCTCCCTGTGCGTGCTTGCATGCATGCTAAGTCACTTTGGTAATGTCTGACTCTTTCGTGACCCCATGGACTACAGCCTACCAGGTGCCTCTATCCACGAGATTCTCCAGGCAAGAATACTGCAGTGGGTTGCCATGCCTATTTCCTTAGGATCTTCCCAACTCAGGGATTGAATCCATGTTTCTTAGGTCTCCTGAATTGGCAGGCAGATTCTTTACCATCTGGGAAGCCCTTCAGTTCAGTTCAGTTCAGTTGCTCAGTCGTGCCCGATTCTTTGCGACCCCATGAATCGCAGCACGCCAGGCCTCCCTGTCCATCACCAACCCCCAGAGTTTACTCAAACTCATGTCCATCGAGTCAGTGATGCCATCCAGTCATCTCATCCTCTGTTGTCCCCTTCTCCTCCTGCCCCCAATCCCTCCCAGCATCAGGGTCTTTTCCAATGAGTCAATTCTTGGAATGAGATGGCCAAAGTATTGGAGTTTCAGCTTCAGCATCAGCCTTTCCAATGAACACCCAGGACTGATCTCCTTTAGGATGGACTGGTTTGATGTCCTTGCAGTCCAAGGGACTCTCAAGAGCCTTCTCCAGCACCACAGTTCAAAAGCATCAATTCTTCGGCACTCAGCTTTCTTTCTAGTCCAACTCTCACATCCATACATGACCACTGGAAAAACCATAGCCTTGACTGGACAGACCTTTGTTGGCAAAGTAGTGTCTGTGCTTTTTAATATGCTATTTAAGTTGGTCATAACTTTCCTTCCAAGGAGTAAGTGTCTTTTAATTTCATGGCTGCAGTCACCATCTACAGTGATTTTGGAGCCCCCCAAAAAATAAAGTCTGACACTGTTTTCACTATTTCCCCATCTATTTGCCATGAAGTGATGGGACCAGATGCCATGATCTTAGTTTTCTGAATGTGGAGCTTTAAACAAACGTTTTCATTCTCCTCTTTCACTTTCATCAAAAGGGACTTTAGTTCTTCTTCACTTTCTGCCATAAGGGTGGTGTCATCTGCATATCTGAGGTTATTGATATTTCTCCCGGCAGTCTTGATTCCAGCTTGTGCTTCTTCCAGCCCAGCGTTTCTCATGATGTACTCTGCATATAAGTTAAATAAGCAGGGTGACAATATACAGCCATTGTCGTACTCCTTTTCCTATTTGGAACTCCTTACTCCTCCCAATAAATTGTGTCAAATAAGCACACATATTCTTAATCCATTTGACACGTGAATGAATGGAAGCCAATGAGTTAAAAGAATTGCCTTCACATGTACTAGATATGGGATTAGAACCCAGGTTTTACATTTCTTTGTGTGACATTTCTCCCACTTAACTTTTTGTACGAAATCCTGGTCACCTGCTCCACTGCTTTGGTGCATAGTATTTTATATTTGGAACAACTTTGGAGGGTCAATTAAACCTGGGACAAAACTGAACTGTCCCTTGTGGGCTATGTATTCTTTGTAAAGTTCTTACTCTCCATAAAAGAGATATTACTCAACTTTCAATGTTGCTTTGGGATTAAATGAGACAATACATTTTTTTCAGGTACTATGTAATCATCTATAATGCAGTAAGTGGTTAATAAATGTGGATTATTTTTCCTCTTGATCCCTTCAGTTTGTTGTTGTTGTTTGCTTGTTTGTTTCTTGTTTTTTAAATGAATGGCATTTGCTAGGTCCTGTCTATATTCTGGGGATGTAGCCATGAGGAAACTCAGTTTTTGCTGAAATGGAAAGAAAACATTCATCAACAAAGTGGATTTGTGGGTCTGGTAGGCATGTGGGAGAAGAGAGATCCAGGAGAAGAAACAAGATCAGAGGACCCAACTGGCCATGTTCTTGACATCCTTGAGGAAGAATAAGGAAGTCAGTATGGCTGGGGTAGAAAAAGTGAGCCAAGAATGAGAAGGATGTGATCAAAGAGATGGTCAGGGACCAGATCGTGCAGGTCAACATCAGAGTTGGAGATTTATTCTTACGGAGATGAAAGACACTGTAGGATTTGAGGCAGAAAAGTAATGTGTTTCTTTTCCTATTTTAAATGAGTCACAGCTGTGTGTTGAACTGTGTCAGCCACTAAGATATATTCAAGTCCCAATCCCCAGTGTCTGGAAATAAGGTCTTTGCAGATGTAACCAAGATAAGGTCATTCGAGATTAAAGTAGGCCTTAATCTAATATAACTGGTATCCCTGTGTGAAGAGGGAAATCTGAATGCAGAGGTGAAGACCATGTGAAGAATGAGGCAGGAATTAGAATGATGCATCTGCAGGCCGAGGGGCAGCAGAGCTTGCTGGCAGCCACTAGAAGCTAAAACGGCAATGAGGGAGTCTTCCCTGGAAGCTTTAGAGGGGCTGCAGCCCTCCCAGCACCTTAATCTGGACTTACAGACTATGCAAGTGTGAGGGAACATGTTGCCTCTGTTTTAAGCCACCTAGTTTGTGGCAATTGTTGCGGCAGTCCATGTTATGGACGATTATAAAGGGCGGATGTGGAAGCAGGGTTAGAAAGACCACAGCGACATGAACCAAAGCAGTGGAGATGGAGGTGCAAGATGCGGCCAGACTCTCGCCGACAAACTCTACTTGCCATTGGACTGGGGCCCCAAACCAGGAACGCTTTCCAGTAAACGATGTGTTGCTGATGAAACGAGGGACACCAGCCAGAACCTAGGCCATGTGCTTAGTGTACTGATGGACTGAATGAGAAACGTGAGTCAGCAATGACTCTGAGATTTTGACCTAAAGTCTGGGATGAACAGAGTCAACGGTTTATCAGATGCGGAAGACCATAGAAAGCGGGGTATGGAGGAGAAAATCATAAATTCAGTTTGAGATCTGTTAAAATTTTAAATATCTCTTAGGTACACAGGTGGAAATGTGAGTAGACAGTTGGATCAAGGAGCCTAATGTTCAAAGGGAAAAGTTTGATGTACATGTATACACTGAGTTGTTATTTAATAATGATATTTAACACCATGACTGCGTGAGATCTAAAACCTAGAGGATGAATGACAGAGAAGGTAATGAGTCCTCCACATTCTCCTAATAATTATTAGATCCACAAATAATAGTAGGTGCCTGTGTTTATATTTGCTGGTTGTCTGAAGACTAGATGTTTAAACTTGTACAGTCCTGTCACTCAGTCGTGTCCCATTCTTTGTGACCCCATGGACCGCAGCGCAACCAGGCTTCCCTGTCCATCACCAGCTCCTGGAGTTGCTCAAACTCATGTCCTTCAAGTCAGTGATGCCATCCAACCATCTCATCCTCTATTACCCGCTTCTTCTCCTGGCTTCAATCTTTCCCAGCATTAGGATCTTTTCTAATGTCAGCTCTTTGCATCAGGTGGCCAAAGTATTGGAGTTTCAGCTTTAGCGTCAGTCCTTCCAATGAATGTTCAGGACTGATTTCCTTTAGGATGGACTGGTTTGATCTCCTTGCAGTCCAAGGGACTCTCAAGAGTCTTCTCCAACACCACAGTTGAAAAGCATTAATTCTTCAGTTCTCAGCTTTCTTTATAATCCAACTCTCACATCCATACATGACTACTAGAAAAACCATGGCTATAACTAGATGGACCTTTGTTGGCAAAGTAATGTCTCTGCTTTTTAATATGCTGTCTAGGTTGGTCATAACTTTTCTTCCAAGGAGAAAGCATCTTTTAATTTCATGGCTGTAGTCACCATCTGCAGTGATCTTGGAACCCAAGAAAATAAAGTCTCTCACTGTTTCCATTGTTTCCCCATGTATTGGCCATGAAGTGATGAGACTGAATTCCATAATCTTAGTATTCTGAATGTTGAGTTTTAAACCAGCTTTTTTACTTTCCTCTTTCACTTTAATCGAGAGGCTCTTTAGTTCCTCTTTGCTTTCTGCCATAATGGTGGTGTCATCCACATATCTGAGGTTATTGATATTTCTCCCGGCAATCTTGATTCCAGCTTGTGCTTCATCCAGCCTGGCATTTCTGATGATGTACTCTACATAGAAGTTAAATAATCAGGGTGACGATATGGAGCCTTGATGTACTCCTTTCCCAATTTGAACCAGTCTGTTGTTCCATGTCCAGTTCTAACTATTGCTTCTTGACCTGCATACAGATTTCTCAGGAGGCAGGTCAGGTGGTCTGGTATTCCCATCTCTTTAAGAATACTCCACAGTTTGTTGTGATCCACACAGTCCAAGGCTTTGGCATAGTCAATAAAGCAGAAGTTGATGTTTTTCTGGAATTCTCTTGCTTTTTCAATGATCCAATGAATGTTGGCAATTTGATCTCTGGTTCCTCTGCCTTTTCTAAATACAGAAGCAAAAGATGTTAAGAAGAGGTGCCAAGAATACACAGAAGAACTGTACAGTAAAGATCTTAATGACCCAGATAACCATGATTGTGTGATCACTCACCTTGAGCCAGACATCCTGCAATGTGAAGTCAAGTGGGCCTTAGGAAACATTACTATGAACAAAGCTAGTGGAGGTATGAACATGAGAACATAATAAATTTTGATAAATTGAATCATACCTTTGAAACCATAAGAGTTTAGCTCTTTATATTGTTAATGCTCATTGTTAGGGTCCTGGGGAATTAAATATTAAATTGCTGCACCTCAATCTCTTACATTCTCTTTCCATAGCTCCAAGGCAAGGTCCAGAATTCTTACTTTGTGAAAAGTAAAGTAAGAAATTATAATTCAGGGAATCACAAGCTACATTTTTAGAGACACTTCTTTGACAAATCTCTGTAGTTAAATTTTCTTTTGTAGTATTCACACCAAATTTTTATGTTGTGGATGTTAAGAGTTTTTGTGCATTTGATTTCCTGAAATTGTGCCATAACCGTAGCAGCTGCCTAAGTCATATAAACAATCTCAGGATGACAAGTGTGTATAAAAATGATGTCAGCATTTCTGAATTTGTAAATCTGTCTTGAACAGAGAAGCTACAGTATAATCGGTGAGTGATATATGGTTCGGGCTTCCCAGGTGGCGCTAGTGTGAAGAACCCGCCTGCCAGTGCAGGAGATATAAGCGACGCGGGTTTGTTCCCTGCGTTGGGAAGATGCCCTGGAGGAGGGCACAGCAACACCCTCCAGTATTGTTGCCTGGAGAATCCCGTGGACAGAGAAGCCTGGTGGGCTATGGTCCACAGGGTCGCAGAGTCAGACACGACTGAAATGACTTAACACACACATGCAGTGATGTCCGGTTGGTGGGAAAGAGTCAGAAGGATGAGGGCCATCTCCTGTCTGGCCATCCTCAGCATCAGACAGCCTTCCCATCCATCCTGCACACTTAGAAGCCCAGCCTGGAAATGAAAGGGCCCCATCTCTCCTTTTGATAGTTTTCTCATCTGCTTCTTGTGTCTCTTTGAAGTGTGTTGGCTCTATTTCACCTGTAGCTCTAGTCATTCCAAACTGATTCCTAATCAGAAAGGCAGCATGACTCCCCTCTAGCTCTGTCTACGGGTAATTGGCCCTTTTTATATTAATATCATTCCCCATGAAAATATATTAAAAATGTGGTACAGTGACAACAGCCTATCTACAACTTCAATTACTTAAAAATGCTCTTAATGCTCTCAATTAGCTAATTACAGCCTGTGCAGGATTAGAGGAATGTTATAGGTTAAAGTACATTGTAATCACTGTGGGGGTAAGAGAAGATCTGAGCATTTCTGATTAGATTTTAGAAATGTGTCCTCCTTGTAATGATAATTGTAGAACTAGCATTTTTAAAAAGAACGACAATTAAGGAGAAAGTATTAAAAAAAAAGAAAGTAAGAAAAAATTGAGAAAAACTTTTCTCTCAACTGAAAGATTCTTTAAAAATGTCAGAATTATTTTTGTATCACTTAAATATTTTACCCAAAACTCTACTACGATAGTGGAAAGAGACTATGCTTCCTGTGTTGAATCACTTTTGCACCTGGGTCAAGAATCAGACTTTATGTGGAGCTACTCCTGAATCCTCTGTTTCATTGATCTATGCATCTGTTCTTTTGCAAACACCACATTGTCTTGATTGCATAGCTAAGAAGCAAGTCTTAAAAATAACTTAGTGTGATCCCTCCAACTTTATTCTTCTTTTACAAAGTTAATCTTGATATTCTAATCCCTTTGCCTTTCTATATAAATTTTAGAATCAATTTATCTATTAATATATCTGCAAAGAATCCTCCTGGGATTTTTGAGCATAATTGCGTTAAAGCTCTAGATCAGTTTGTGGAGAGCTGACATCTTTACTATGTTGCCTCTTCCATTCTGTGAACATAGAAGGTCTCCATCTCTTTCGGTCTTCATTGATTTCTTTCATTAGCATTTTGTAGTTTCCAGCTTACAGACCCTGTGCATGTTAGATTTATATCTAATATCTTTTATGCTTTGGAGAGTGATTGCAAATGGTAGCAAAAATATTTTAGCACTAAGTATCAAACATCGATGTAGCCCTTTGAAAATACAGGAATTTGTTCTTACATTTCCCATTTTGCAGATAAAATATGTAAGGACAAGTGTTCAGAATCTACTGTTCTAAATACAAGCCCACCAAATGTATAGGATTGTGTATCTTTCACTGACCCAGAATAGAGTCTAATATGTACTAGGCACTGTAAACTTGCTGAAGGAATGAATAAATTTAAAACCTTTTCAGATGTTTTCAATTGATGTGAATGTGATGGTGAATCACTGACACAAAAAAAAATCCACGAATTCTTATACATATTACTTCTCAAAATTTCTCTACAGGGTGGGACATGCCCCAAGGAAATCTTCGCAGAACATCTGAGAGAATAACTATGTGCTGAAATTGCTCTGCAGTGTTAAGTTCTGTGAGAGTCTAGAGTGTAAGCGCCTTGTTCATTAATGACGCTCGCCGGCATCTAGTGCCCTCGGTGGGACAGAGCCGCAGCGCAGTGGACATTTGTTGAATAATTAAATGTATGGCTGAGGGAAGGAGTAATTAAGATAATAAAAAATATATGACCTCTAGCTGTTCAGCATGGTTTATATCATTGAATTCTCTGCACCCAGAGATATGGTTTTAATTTTCAAGTTTGGATCATCATATATTATTTTTTAAAATTAAACTGGTGAGTATATATAAGCATCCCCTAAGTCATTAAAAATTCTTTCTATTATATATGATGTTAATGGGTAGACAATATCCATTAATATTTCTGTAACATATTATGATACGAATAGTCTACCATTTAAAATAACAACATCCCCGGTGGCTCAGTGGTAAAGAATCCGCCTGCCAATGCAGGAGATGCAGTTTCCATCCCTGGGTCAGAAAGATCCCCTGGAGAAGGAAATGGCAGCTCACTGCAGTGTTCTTGCTGGGAAATACCATGAACAGAAGAGCCTGACAGCTTACAGTCTATGGGCTTGCAAAACAGTCAGTCAGCTTAGCAACTCGACAACAGCAAAGTATATGTTATCCTCTGATTTTTTACATTTGTCATTAATAATTACATAAAATATGTATATATTTATGTTATTTCTTTCCTTGGTATACCTTGGTGGGAGAATATTTATTGACTTAATAGGCACACATATTTTAAGATAAATGATGCATATGCAATATGGCTCTCCCAAAAGGATTTTCCAGTTAATCTTTGCCAAGAAGTGTTAGGGTGTTCTGTATCTTAGACTTCAGCCAATGCTGGGAAACACTGTTGTTTCCTATTCAAAAGTTGAAAATGAAGCCTTTTGCTTTCCACTCTTACTTCTCTAGTAACTTAGAAAGATAAACATTTTCTCCTAAGTGCAGGGACATAGAGGAGGAAGTTGTTTTTAGCGTCTGTGTGTCCCTTTAGCCCTTTGTCATGCTTGCCTCGGAGAAGTGTTTGCACATTGGCAATTGCAGGGCTTCTCCTTATTTCCCACCTTGATGTACGTATAATTCGCACTAGAATCTTTCTTTCGAACCTTAGATGAGGGCTGTGGTTCACATATGCCTTAAAACATTCCTGCAGTCATTGTGGACTGCTCCTGACGTGTGTACTGAAACATTGCGAGGTGGCTGAGCTGGTGGTTGGGAGAAGTGGAGAGCAGACAGGACAGGACTGTGGTTTATTGAGCAAGCGCCACTAGAGGGGCAGCAGATCAGCGCGTCTGTCTTGTGGTCTGTGTCCTAGGCACAGGGAGAGAGAACCAGAAAATATGTCGGATGCAACATTTTATGGTTTAAAAATACAAATACAGAGACTCATCTTATTTCCTGTGGATAGATTTAGGACCAGCTTGACAATGTTTATTCATTTTATAAACTGAATAATTTAACTTCCTTTTATTAGTTTTGGAGTTTCTACATAAATATCTACACTTTCACTTTTGAATACTCTCATGACTGATGAGCGAATACTAGGAACTTCCCTTTAAAATGAAGAGAATATGTTAATTTAGGAAGCTTTGGGGTTTGTTTCCAATAAATAAAATTTTGGAAATATTAAAAGTCAAATGATCTTTTGGATGAATTTTCCACAGAAGATACCTATTTAACTAGAAATACAAGCATGTATGGATGGGGGGATTGTTTATTTATTTGGAAGTGAACCATTCAAGAACCATAATAGCCTTTGCATTGAAGGAGCCGTGTTCAGGAGCAACCATATTCTAGAAATAGGAACAAAACAGTGGCTCTGGAAATGAAAGTGGGGTGAAGACGCCACCTTCATCCTGATGACACCAAAGCCCTTTCCCTAGAGGAGCTCTCTGCCTGTCAGCTGCGGGGTGACTCCCCACGCCCGCGCCAAACACTTCCCTTTCTCCCGGGCACTGTCAGCTTCCCACTTGCTTATTTCAGCTCTGTCTCTAGTCCTTGGATCTCTGTATTTCTACCCTTCTTTATAGGCAGTTCTCAGCTATTCAGGACTACCTGGAGACTCTGTTCCTATCTCTGCATTGTCCTGTGAATTTAAAACTTCTCTAAAAACATAGTCTTAGAATAAAAAAAAAAAACCTGTCCATTTTTTCATCCTAATGGAAGCCCTTATAAAGATTTGATAATATGACCTAGCCTGGTCTTGAAGCTAAAGGGTTATTTATGATGTTCAACTTGGGCTAAATAGTTTCACCAAAACCAGCATGGGGTGACATGTCCACAGAGATGACGAAACTTCAGATGCAGGGCGGAGGGCGATAAGGCTCAGCTACCCCTCTCCACAGGGTCATTCTGGTTTTTGGTCAACTAACACACTTCTGAGCAGCATTTAATTTTGAGACATTTCTTCATTAAACCATTCATTCACCCATCTCAAATTCAGCAGACACGTAGTTGAGTAGGTCTAATGCGCTAGTCCAGTGCATTGGAGTAGTATCACTGACCATTCTTGTGTTTCAAACACAACAGTGACCAGTACTATCTTCCTGCCCTTGAGGTGCGTTTAGTCTAATATAGTTATTTACAAGTGAAAAATATAAGTGAATGTTATAATGAGTAAAAGATATGAGAATGATAAATAAAGAGATGTGGAAGTTCATGGAAGGATGATATTTTTCATGATTGTGGATATCCACACAGAATTAAGCAAAGGGTGAATTCTGTGAATACACAAGTTAGGTATGGGAGGAACAGGGCCTATTTTAGTGAGGGGAAATGATAATGATTATACAGAAACCAGAGGACAGAAGCATACTGGGAATAGGTATAGGGTCCAGTTTGACTAGAAAAGAATGTTGAATAGATGAAGAAAGTAAGAAGATCAAGATAGAAAAAGATCAACTGGTAGAAGGATAGATTCATTTTGACTATGAATCTTAAGAAAACAATGGAAAACATTAATAGTGAAGATCAGAATAAAGGTTAAAATGTTCCCAATAAAATCTCTTCTGGATCCCCTAAGGCTAAAAAGGATAAGTGAAAAGAGTCATTTGCGATGTACAGGAAACCCAGAGAAAGCATTATCACAAAAGATCATTTCTGAAATTGAGACTATTAAGTAAAAAGAAGATAATCCCCACTTCCATGGAAGCAGTAAGAAAATAGGTGCAACTGGCCTAAGTTAGGGATATTTATTCCCATACTTGCATTTTACATTAACAGTTCTTGACGTGTGATGCATAAAGAGATTAATAGAATCTGATTAAAATGTAAAATCAGCTTGGAGTGGCAATGCAGAAGGAAGAATGAATTTTATTGTAAATAAGGTAATTTCAAAATTTTAAGGAACCTGTTTATGCATCTTCCATCACCTCCAATACCCACCCCACTACTTGGATATTTTTTTCAATAAAAAAATAAATAACTTGGGAGAGTAACTGAGTTACTATCAAAGGGAAGTGATTCCGGCTGTTAAGAAAGGCACTCTGCAGTGCCAAACTCTTATTACTAATTCGCAGTGTAATGACAAAGAGTTGCCTGGGCTGGAAGCCTCCTCTTTGCGGAGGAGGAGGAAAGAAAGAGCCTGCTGTCCACGCTGCCTGTGGCCCGGCAGGGGATGGGGGCCGGGCCAGGAGAGGAGAGTTTCCCAGCGGCTGAAATTCCCTTCTTGGCATCTTTAGACACAGAGGATCATCAGGTAGCAGCAGCAGAGTAGGAGGAGGAGCCCGGATGCCCGCTACATGTAAGCGTCTCGGCATCGTGTGGTCCCAGCCGCCAGGACCGGACTCCAGACTCTGCTGTTCTGATACGGGCCGTCCCCGGGACGCGCCTGCGCCAGCCATCTGTGTGCTGGCAGTTCGCGGGATGGAAGCGCGAAGCGGCCGGTTTTCTGCCTGGGTGTGCCATCCCTCACCGAGGATTTAGTGTGCGCTTTAGGGCAGTTGTAAACCTATATGCAGGTCAGGAAGGAACAGTAAGAACTGGACATGGACCAACAGACTGGTTCCAAATAGGAAAAGGAGTATGTCAAGGCTGCATATTGTCATGTCACCCTGCTTATTTAACTTATATGCAGAGTACATCATGAGAAATGCTGGGCTGGAAGATGTACAAGCTGGAATTAAGATTGCCAGGAGAAATATCAGTAACCTCAGATATGCAGATGACACCACCCTTATGGCAGAAAGTGAAGAGGAACTAAAAAGCCTCTTGGTGAAAGTGAAAGAGGAGAGTGAAAAAGTTGGCTTAAAGCTCCACATTCAGAAAACTAAGATCATGGCATCCGGTCCCATCACTTCATGGCAAATAGATGGGGAAACAGTGGAAACAGTGTCAGACTTTATTTTTTTGGTTCCAAAATCACTGCAGATGGTGATTGCTGCCATGAAATTAAAAGACGCTTACTCCTTGGAGGGAAAGTTATGACCAACCTAGACAGCATATTAGAAAGCAGAGCCATTACTTTGCCAACAAAGGTTCGTCTAGTCAAAGCTATGGTTTTTCCAGTGGTCATGTATGGATGTGAGAGTTGGAGTGTAAAGAAAGCTGAGCGCTGAAAAATTGATGCTTTTGAACCATGGTGTTGGAGAAGACTCTTGAGAGTCCCTTGGACTGCAAGGAGATCCAACCAGTCCATCCTAAAGGAGATCAATCCTGGGTGTTCATTGGAAGGACTGATGCTGAAGCTGAAACTCCAATACTTTGGCCACTTCATCCGAAGAGTTGACTCATTGGAAAAGACCCTGATGCTGGGAGGGATTCGGGGCAGGAGGAGAAGGGACGACAGAGGGTGAGATGGCTGGATGGCATCACCGACTCGCTGGACATGGGTTTGAATAAACTGGGAGCTGGTGATGGACAGGGAGGCCTGGCGTGCTGTGGTTCATGGGGTCGCAAAGCGTCGGACACGACTGAGTGACTGAACTGACTGAACTTGGGGCAGGTGCTCCAGGAGCGGATGAGAAGGTAGGGAAGGAGCAAGCCGCTCCCGGAGACCACCGGCGTCTCAGAGCCAGCAGAGGGAGGGGCTGGCGAGGACGTTCCGTCTGAAGGTAGCCAGCGGATTCACACGTCTGAAGAATTCTGCGGTGAGACTTGCTTCCTGCCAGGGGTGGAAAAACAAGAGGAACTGAGGGGTTTTTCTGAATGCAGACTTGTTTTCTTAATGAAGTGGAAGTCTGGCACAGAGATGGTCGGCTCGTGCTGTGTCCTCGTAGAATGCTCGGTTCTGTTTGTGTGGTGAGCCGGCCAGAGTTGGGACACAGACCCTGAGAAATAACATCATCGGGTCTGATGAAAGTCTGATTTCCTTCCGATAACTACTTGAGCAGCCACTGTAGATGCCTATTTCTGTGTTTCTTTCTGCTCATTAGACAGTGTACTCGTTGAAAGCAGGGGGTATATTCATCTCAGGATTCATGCTGTCTGGCACAGTGTCCAGCATGGAGAATATAAAAGCAAATATTTAAAGAAAGAATAGCAAGAGAAATTAAGGGCTTAAACATAGCACAGGTCTATGATCAGGTTCTGGTGTCCAGTCACCTGAGATGACAGTGTAAATGATCAGTACCTTGGGGACCTTGTGCAAAAGTCTCGTGGCTCTCAGAGAAGCCACACTGTAGCAATCACATAAGTATATGTGTTTCCAGGCAAAGAGGGGTGGCAAGAGGCTTACCAACTGCACGGAAATAAGTTACCCCTGAACACAAGGAAGGGTCCGGATTTGATTATGCACACTTCCTACCCTTGGTTCCTCGCTACACGCACCGCACACCCTAGGCCCCTCGTCATGATCTGTAATGCCGTTGTGACTCAGCTCCCTCCTCACACTCAGCCTTGCCCAGACCACTTCCTCTCCAGATCTTTCTGCTCTGACCATACTGGGAGCCTTGCTCTTCTTAGAGTTTTCAAGCTCATAACGATCTTATAAACTTTGAATTTGCTGTGATTTTCTCTGATTTTAAATATTATCCCTTAGGCCATTACATGGCTGCCTTTCTATCGTCAGATCTCAGCTTTGCCAAGAGAAACGTTCGTTGACTAACCCATCTAAAGTCCCCTCACTAGGTTAGTCTTCTTTACCCTCCCTGACTGATCTTCTTCATGTAAGTACGTGAGAATTTACATCTTTCTTGTCTGTCCTTGCTGATTGCAGTGTGTTCTCTTCGGAGGTGAGGTCATGCTCACCTCATCCCTATCTATAGTCCTCTGAATCTAGAAGACCCACAACAGAGTAGGTGCTCAATAAACATGTGGTGGGCTTTTTAAATGAAGTAAGTAATTAATTAAAGGACAGTAAGTTGGGATAGACGGGCATGCCCAGCTCCTTAACCCTGAGGAGGTTTCTCTCCGCCAGTTGTTGGCTAAAGAAACAAGAACAAACAGTAAAATGAAAAATCCATTGAAAACCAGACAAATTAACAGTGAAAGCATTTTGGCTAGCTACCCCCAAAATTCCCAAGCCAACACAAAAAACTTGTAACTCCTGCTTTTATTTAACATATTTCACTCTTCCTGTTGAAGACTCACGTCTTGCCCGGACTGAGGGCCGTCTTCAGCTCTTTCAGCCACCACTGGCTTTCCCCAGGTTTCTTCTCTGCCTGCTGAGTCGCTTCAGGCCTGTCTAACTCTGTGCAGCCCTATGGACCACAGCCTGCCGGGCTCCTCTGTCCAGTTCACCACAAGAACGCCGCAGTGAATTGCCATGCCCTCCTCCAGGGCTTTTCCAGACCAGGAACCGAACCCTCATCTCTCGGTCTGCATTGGCAGGCGGGTTCTTTACAACTAGCACCACCTGGGAAGCCCCATTTCTTCCACCCAGAGTAATGCTTCCTCCACAGATCTACCACCACAGCCTTCCTGTAGATATTACAGCCATTTCCCTCCCAACAGGAGGAAGAACAGCTGTCTTCTCACAAGGGGCCCCCAACACTTCCAAGGTGGCATCTTTTTTTTTTCCTTTCCAGCAATGTAAATGCAATCTAAGGCACACAACAGAAGCAGCGTCAACCAAGTCTGTTCTTGTCGGCCTCACAAACAGCCTCCTTATTTGCTAACTGCAAACATGGTTTGAAGCTGCTGCTGCCGCCATGCTGAAGTCTTCGGGTGTCAGGGTCGAGTGATTGAAAATTCCCGATTGCAGGCAGACGGGGATGAAGAGTTGTTCTTAGTTCTTCCTCATCGGCTAAAAGCCTCTGGCCAGAAACAGCTCTCTGTATGAAGGAAAATAAATTTCTTCCAGAGCTGAAAATTAATGTGTTTTGAGGGAAATCTTAGCAGGATGTGTGGCAGGGAACATGGCTTAAGGGCCTGGGGAAGGCGTGAGGAGTATGAACAAGGAGTCATTTCTTAAACCAGAGAGGTCTCAGTCTGACAGCAGCTGAGGCTGGGAGCACTAAGACTTAACTGCTCCCACCGTGAGATGGGATTAGTTTGCCTTTGCAGAAAAACGCCTCTCTAGGTTGATCACAGCTGTAATTTAACCGTATCACATTTAATGTAAGGGTTCTGTTCTACCTGACACTTTGAAAACCTGGGCCACACTTCCTTGGACCTGGAGGTGCCAGGATTCTGGTTGAAAATTCAAAAATGTCAGGACCTTAGCTGGGTTACTGAAATCTCTTCATCAACTGTCCTTAAATTACAGCTCCATGTAGGAAGAAGAAACAGGAGCACATTATGTGTACTCACACTTCCTCAACATCCAGCAGATGCACACATGTTCATTCATTCAGCTATTAGAGATTATGGATTGAATTCTTTCTGACACATGTTAGGTGGTGGTTATGCAAAGTGTCTGTAGCGATTCAGTAACATGGTCCCTGCTATCAGCCGCCTTGTATTCCCCCTGGGGAAGCAGAGCAGACGCTTAGACAAATACTCCTGATGGAATGTGATGAGCCCTACAGTGTAGGTAAATACCAAGTTTTGGAGAGCTCAGATGTTGGAGTGATTTGCTGTGCTCACTCTTGGAGAGGACTTGACAAAATCACAGAAGTTAAGTAGAATGAGATTTCTAGATCTAAATTGGGGATGGAGGGATTGAATAAGTGATTTTCTAAATAAATAAACCCCAGCAAACAAACATCTTTAGAGATTATTAGTTCTAGGGGTAAAGTTGTGGACAGATCCCTTGAAGAATATGATGAAATGTTACCTTTCTCACTCAAAAAATAATGCCCATAAACACACAAGTTTTAAAAATTGTGATTCCAGGGAGGTCACAGACGGCCCCAGAACGGGTGCAGGTTAATACTATTTGAATGTGCGACCCTAAATTCCCCTAGCTCGCTTTCACCTCAAAGCAGTGTTTCTCACGTAAAGGCTTGAGAAAGCTGCCTTAGAAACACCTGGAATGTTAGCTTAGAATGCAGATTCCCTAAGCCCCATCCCAGATCTGCGTCTCTAGTGTGGTGTTCAGGACTCTGCATTTTAACAACCTCAGTTGTCTGAGTCTGCCCAGTGAAAACTTTACAAGCTCCTGGAAGTTCCTGGTGCATACACTCTAAATCCTTGAACATTCCGGTTTGTTTGGATTCACTCTGACCCCTCCCTTGTGAACTAGGCGTGTTGTACTGTCTACATCTGCAGAGAGGCTTAGCGGAAAGTCACCTACTTAGGATAATCTGATCCCCACCCTTCCTGTCGCAGTGAATTTCAGCTTTTGACAGAAAGCACTGTTTATGCCTACCTTGTTCCCATGGATTTGTCTCATCTGCCTAAGAAGATTGCAAATTCCCTGGACTGTTGAGTCCTTGCTTCTCATCTTCAAATGGCTGGGCGCTTGGCATGTGCTTAATAAGTATTTATTCATTGCTTATAGAGTCAATGTTCTTTTTTCTTGTTCCTTGAACACAGCTGGTCAGCTTTACTGTCATTCCATCAGGGTCCAAATGGTTTCCATTTGTCTGTTTTTTCTTTCTTTCTTTCTTTTTTCTTTGCATTTTGCTTTAGGCTCGTCTTGCAAACTCCTGTGTCTACATCATCTGGTCTGTTTTACGAAGAGATGTTTTGTCAGATTCAGCTTTGCTTCCCCCTCCCCGGCCTCCCTGTGGTTCTTTCACAGAAAGCCCTTTGTTTTGAACAAACAGCCTCTAATCTGCACGTCTTCCTCTGCACTCCAACAGGGCTGCCAGGTGACCAGCCCAACGCCAGCCTTGGTGCAGCTGTGGGGTGGTCCAGAGCAGCGGGCAGAGATTGTGTGTGCAGTTTTCTTGTCTGATGGGCCCTGGGTCCAGCATGCTTGGGAGGGCAGTCACAACACAAACGTTTGCCTCGCGACTGGGGGTCCCCGAAACAGGTCCTGCTGACTGATGATAACTTGCACAATGACATGGAGGGTTCAGATGCTGCCAGGAGTGAGGGAGACCCTGTGAGCTCCCCAGCGCGGGCCCTGTCTGCCTAGCCAAGCCCTTATCTCTCAGCATGCAGGCAGCAAGCCCGGCAAGAGCCAGAAGGTCCGGGTCCAGGGGCGCCCGTCACACCCCTGACGGCTCATACTCAGAGGGGGCGAAAGAGGGGGAGGCTGTCCGCTTACAAATGCACTAAAATCTGCACACGGCGCTCAGCGATGACGCGGAGCCTCCGCATCAGAGTCTCGGTGGGATATACTAGTATCTGTCTGATGAAATGATGAAATGGACTGATGAAATGCTGATGAAATGGACTGCATCATGGAGCTAGTGAAATTGGCTTCTAGAAACATTTCCTTTTTTTCCCCCTCATCAACCTTGCCTCTTTAATGGTTTTTGAGAAGTGAGCAACCAGACTCCACTTTCTGTTAGGACTTCTTCGGGGTTTTTTTTTTTTTTTTTTGCTACATATTTTTCTAATTTTATTATTTTTAATTGGAGGATAATTAAATTACAATATTGTGATGATTTCTGCCATACATCAATATGGATCAGTCACAATCATACACATGTCCCATCCCTCTTAAACCTCCCTCCCCATCCCGACCCTCTAGGTTGTATTAACACGTATGCATGGAATCGAGAAAGATGGCATTGGTGATCGTATTTGCAGGGCAGCAAGAGATGCAGGCACAGAGAATGGACTTTAGTCACAGTGAAGGAAGCAGAGGGTGGGATGGCTTGAAAGAGGAGCACTGAAACACACACATTCAGTTCAGTTCAGTTGCTCAGTCTTGTCAGACTCTTTCCGACCCCACAGATTGCAGCGTGCCAGGCCTCCCCGTCCATCACCAACTCCCGGAGTTTACTCAAACTCATGTCCATTGAGTCGGTGATGCCATCCAACCATCTCATCCTCTGTCATCCCCCTCTCCTCTTGCCTTCAATCTTTCCCAGCATCAGGGTCTTTTCCAATGAGTCACCTCTTGGCATGAGGTGGCCAAAGTATTGGAGTTTCAGCTTCAGCATCAGTTCTCCCAATGAACACCCAGGACTGACCTCCTTTAGGATGGACTGGTTGGATCTCCTTGCAGTCCAAGGGACTCTCAAGAGTCTTCTCTAACACCACAGTTCAAAAGTATCAATGTTTCGGCGCTCAGCTTTCTTTACACTCCAACTCTCACATCCATACATGACCACTGAAAAAACCGTAGCTTAATTTCTAGAAGGATTTTTGTTGACAAAGTAACGTCTCTGGTTTTTAATATGCTGTCTAGGTTGGTCATAGCTTTTCTTCCAAAGAGCAAGCTGCTTTTAATTTCATGGCTGCAGTCACCATCTGTAGTGATTTTAGAGCCCAAGAAAATAAAGTCTGTCACTGTTTCCACTGTTTCCCAATCTATTTGCCATGAAGTAATGAGACTGAATGCCATGATCTTCATTTCTTAAATGTTGAATTTTAAGCCAGCTTTTTCACTGTCCTCTTCCAATTTCATCAAGAGGCTCTTTAGTTCCTCTTCACTTTCTGCCATAAGGATGGTGTCATCTGCATATCTGAGGTTATTAATATTTCTCCCTGCAATCTTGATTCCAGCTTGTGCTTCATTCAGCCCAGCATTTCTCATGATGTAGTCTGCATAGAATTTATATATGCAGGATGACAATATACAGCCTTGAGGTACTCCTTCCCCAATTTGGAAACAGTCTGTTGTTCCATGTGCAGTTTTTCACTGTTGCTTCCTGACCTGCATACAGATTTCTCAGGATGCAGGTAAGGTGGTCTGGTATTCCCATCTCTTTAAGAATTTTCCACAAGTTTGTTGTGGTCCACACAGTCAAAGGCTTTGGCGTAGTCAATAAAACAGAAGTAGATGTTTTTCTGGAACTCTCTTGCTTTTTCTAATATCCAATGGATGTTGACAATTTGATCTCTGATTCCTCTGCCTTTTCTAAATCCAGCTTGAGCATCTGGAAGTTCTCTGTTTACGTACTGCTGAAGCCTAGCTTGGAGATTGAGCATTACTTTGCTGGTGTGTGAGATGAGTGCAGTTGTGTGAAAGTTTGAATATTACTTATTTGGCATTGCCTTTTTTGGGATTGGAACGAAAGCTGACCTTTTCCAGTCCTGTGGCCACTGCTGGGTTTTCCAGGTTCGCTGGCATTCTCATTGCAGCACTTTCACAGAATCATATTTTAGGATTTGAAGCAGCTCAGCTGGAATCCATCATCTCCACTAGCTTTGTTCATAGTGATGCTTCCTAAGGTCCTCTTGATTTAGTATTCCAGGATGCCTGGCTCTAGGTGAGTGATCACACCATCATGGTTATCTGGGTCATTAAGATCTTTTTTGGATCGTCCTTCTGTGTATTCTTGGCACCTCTTCTTAATATCTTCTTCTGTTAGAACCATACCATTTCTCTCCTTTATTGTGCCCATCTCTGTGTGAAATCTTCCCCTGGCATCTCTAATTTTCTTGAAGAGATCTCTAGTCTTTACCATTCTATTGTTTTCCTCTATTTCTTTGCATTGATCACTGAGGAAGGCTTTCTTCATTCCTTTCTCATTTCTCCTTGCTATTCTTTGGAACTCTGCATTCAGATGGGTATATCTTTCCTTTTCTCCTTTGCCTTTAGCATTTCTTTTCATAGCTATTTGTAAGGCCTACTAAGGAAACCATTTTTCTTTTTGCATTTATTTTTCTTGGTGATGGTCTTGATTGCTGCCTACCGCACAATGTCATGAGCCTCTGTGCATAGTTCTTCTGGCACTCTATCAGATCTAATCCCTTGAATCTATTTGTCACTTCCACTCTATAATTTTAAGGTGTTTGATTTAGGTCAGAGTTCAGTGGTCTAGTGATTTCCCCTACTTTTTTCAATTTAAGTCTGAATTTTGCAATAAGGATTTCATGATCTGAGCCTGCAGTCAGCTCCCAGTCTTGTTTTTGCTGGCTATATAGTTCAGTTCAGTTCAGTCGCTCAGTCGTGTCCAACTCTTTGCAACCCCATGAACCGAAGCCCACTAGGCCTCCCTGTCCATCACCAACTCCCGAGTTCACCCAAACCCATATCCATCAAGTCGGTGACTATGTAGAGATTCTCCATTTTTGGCTCCAAAGGATATAATCAATCTGATTTTGGTATTGACCATCTGGTGATGTCTACACATAGGGTCATCTCTTGTGTTGTTGGAAGAGGGTATTTGCTATGATCAGTGTGTTGTCTTGGCAAAACTGTTAGCCTTTGCCCTGCTTCATTCTGTACTCCAAGGCCAAACTTGCCTGTTACTCCAGGTATGTCTTGAATTCCTACTTTTGCATTCCAGTCCCCTGTGATGAAAAGGGCATCTTTTTTGGTTTTAGTTATAGAAGGTCTCATATGTCTTCATAGAACCGTTCAACTTCAGCTTCTTCGGCATTAGTGGTTGAGACATAGACTTGGATTACTGTGATATTGAATGGTTTGCCTTGGAAATGAATAGAGGTCATTCTGTTGTTCTTGAGATTGCACCCAAGTACTGCATTTCAGATTCTTTTGTTGACTATGAGGGCTACTCCATTTCTTCTAAGGGAGAAGTAGTAGATGTAATGATCATCTGAATTAAACATCCATTCCAATCCATTTTAGTTCACTGATTCCTAAAATGTTGATGTTCACTCTTGCCATCTCCTGTTTTACCACTTCCAATTTACTTTGATTCATGGACCTAACATTCCAGGTTCCTATGCAATATTGCTCTTTACAGCATCGGACTTTACTTCCATCACCAGTCACATCCACAGCTGGGTGTTGTTTTTGCTTTGGCTTTGTCTCTTCATTCTTTCTGGAGTTATTTCTCCACTGATCTCCAGTAGCATACTGGGCACCTACTGACCTGGGGAGTTCATCTTTCAATGTAATATCTTTTGCCTGTTCACACTGTTCATGGGGTTCTCAGGGCAAGAATACTGAAGTGGTTTGCCATTTCCTTCTCTAATGAACCACATTTGACAGAACTCTTCCCCGTGACCCATCCTTCTTGGGTGACCCTACACAGCACGGTTCATAGTTTCATTGAGTTAGACAAGGCTGTGGTCCATGTGATCAGTTTGGTTAACTTTCTGTGATTATGGTTTTCAATCTGTCTGCTCTCTGATAGAGAAGGATAAGGGGCTTATGGAAGCTTCATGATGGGAGAGATTGACTAAGGGGGAATCTGGGTCTTGTTTTGATGGGAGGGGCCATGCTCAGTAGATCTTAAATCCAATTTTCTGTTGATGGGTGGGGCATATATATAACCATATGTAAAAAGCATATACATTGCCATACATAAAATAGATAATCCATGGGAATTAGCTGCATGATGCAAGGAACCCAAAGCTTCCACTCTGTGACATCATAGAAACATTTCTTAAAGATATTTCTTATGATCCCAGAGCCTAAGCCACCCACACTGTTTGCTCAGTTCAGTTCAGTTGCTCAATTGTGTCCGACTGTTTGCGATCCCATGGACTGCAGCATGCCAGGCTTCCCTGTCTATCACCAACTCCTGAACCTTGCTCAAATTCATGGCCACTGAGTCATGGATTGAGTTGGATGATGATGCTATCCAACCATCTCACCCTCTGTTGTCTTCATCTCCTCCTGCCTTCAGTCTTTCCCAGCATCAGGGTCTTTTCCAGTGAGTCATTTCTTCACATCAGGTGCGCAAAGTATTGGAGTTTCAGCTTCAGCATCAGTCCTTCCAATGAATAGTTAGGACTGATTTCCTTTAGGATGGATTGGTTGGATCTCCTTGCTGTCAAAGGGACTCTCAAGGGTCTTCTAAAACACCACAGTTCAAAGGCATCAATTCTTCGGTGCTCAGCTTTCTTTATAGTCCAAGTCTCACATCTCTATATGACTACTGGAAAAACCTTAGCCTTGACCAGACGGACCTTTGTTGGCAAAGTAATGTCTCTGCTTTTTAATATGCTGTCTAGTTTGGTCATAACTTTTCTTCCACGGAGCGAACGTCTTTTTATTTCATGGCTGCAGTCACCATCTGTGGTGATTTTGGAGCCCAAGAAAATAAAGTCTGTCACAATTTCCATTGTTTCCCCATCTATTTGCCGTGAAGTGATGGGACCAGATGCCCTGATCTTAGTTTTTTGAATGAACACTGTTTGTTACCTTCCCATAGAATTTGACTTACTGTTGTGAAAAAACTATATGGTCTTTGAAATTAAAATGACCTTCCAAATGGTTAAAAATGGCAACAAAAAATGGCAGACTACCAATGGACAATATACTGCATCAACGTTCCTCAAATCACTCTATCTCATCTATTGTTAATGCTACTAATTATTCAAAACCCTTACAGCTTCTGTTGTGATCCTAGCGGGTTACCTTGCCTACAGTCTGACCCTGCTCTACTTTTCTTTCCATGGGGCAGAAAGATTTCCCAAAGTCTTCCAGGATCAAGTTATTCTTTTTATCAACTCTCTCCATGGTTGCCTTTGGAGGAAAATGTTGAAAATCTCTGATATAGAGGGTACATGATGTTTCTCCTGTTCTCTCTAAATGCAGGTAAACAAAGGGGTCTCTCAGTGTCTGTGTGATCAGGCTTTTTCCTACATCTCCATGTGCACAGGACTGTCCACTCTTTATCCCTCAGCTTGTTCCTTCCGCCCTGCCTGGCCTGTCTTCTGTACTGGCAGACCATTGCATTCATCACTTTGAATTCTGTAGAATGTTAAGTCATGAAAGATGTTAACTGAAGCTGCTAAAATATTTGGTCAAAAATTTTTGAGAAATTTGTGATTATTAAATCACACTATCTTCCTAAATTCTCTAAACACCCTATTCTGAAAAATAAAAAATCAAGCAGCTTTACTTGTTTGACCAAACATTTCCTAATCATAGCTGAACTCAGAATATGTATTTTGGATACACACCTGGGTGACTCTGTTTCACAGGTCAACAATCTGGAAAGAAAATCACTCTTAAGACTCACTGTATCCTGGTCTCTCTTTTGCCCTCTCCCATCCATACACTGGGGCTTCCTGGTGGCTCAGACAGTAAAGAATCTGCCTGAAATGCAGGAGACCAGGATTCAATTCCTGAGTTGAAAAGATCCTCTGGAGAATGGAATTAGCTACCCATGCCAATATTCTTGCCTGGAAAATTCCACGGACAGAGGAGCCTGGTGGGTACAGTCCATGGAGTCACAAAGAGTCAGACATTGCTGAGTGAATAACACTAACTAACTATGCATACATTGATTTAAAATCTTCTGTTTTCCTTATCACATACACCCATCACCCTTAGTACAGTGCTCTGACATTTGCCTATCTCAAGATTTCCTTTGGATGTAATTTACAAAATCCAAATTCCGATTAGTTTTCATAGCTCAAAGAATTGGCAAATGGTAAATTTGTCCCTCTTAATTACCACCCCTAGGAGATATTTGACAATGTCTGAAGATACTTTTGTTGTCACAACTGCAAGAAAGTGGGTGCTACTGGCATCCAGGGCCAGATAGACGTCAGTGCAGGACCGCATCCCTTACCATTACCAGGAGGAAATATTGAGTTTATCTTTGTCTGAAATTCAAATATAACTGCTGTTCACATGAGGTTCACTTATATTTAGTTCTATAACCTAATGGAAGTCTTCTTCACTAGTTTCAATCAGAAAAATACACAAGGATGTAATTAATTGGCTGGAGTTTGAGCATGTGTTTACTACAAAATCCCTCCCTCTAGATGTTTTAGTGATTTCAGCATAGGGAGGAGCACCTCCATCTTTGGGCAGATGGCATGAGACCCGGGGGTGGGATGGGCAGAACTGTGTTAGTCAGACAGAGCAGCATTTGTCATTCTTTCTTGGAATTCACATCCTTGTTTTAAAATAGAAATGATAATTTATTTCATAAATCATCATTGTGAGGCGTTTTTGATGCATGTACCGAGTCTGACAGAATGTTTGACATAAGAGATTTTTAGCAAATGGTAGGTATGATTTATAGATCATTTTAATGTTTAATTGTGGTAAGGGCACTTGACCTGAGCACTTCCTTAAGTGCGCCGTGCGGTGCCGTTGGCTGCGGGCGCGGTGTGGCACGGCCGGTCTCTAACTCTTGTGTCGCTGCCGTCTGAGGCCCTTCGGAAAGCAACTCCTTCCTTTCCCCATCCCCTAAGCCCTGGGAGCCACCTTTCCACTCTCTATTTCTGTATGGTTGACTATTTTTGAGATTTCATATGAGCAGAATCGTACAGTATTTGTCCCTGTGTCCAGCTAACTTCACTTTGCATAATGTCTTCTGAGCTCATGAATGTTGTCATATATGGCAAAATTTCCCTCTTTTTCTAAGGTTGAGGGGTGTAACTGTGTGTGTGTGTGTATGTATGTATATCAACTTTATCCATTCATCATCAGTGAACGTTTAGGTTGTTTCTATATCTTGGCTATTGTGAATAATGCTTCAATGAAGAGGGGTGTGTGTATATTTCTTATAGAACCTTATTTCAGTTCTTTTGGTTATATAGCCAGAAGCAGAATTGCTGAATTATATGGTAATTCTCTCTTTAATTTTTTGAGGCGTCTCCATACTGTTTTTCAAAGAAGCTGTACCCACTTTACATACCCACCAAGTATATGAGTCCCAGTTTCTCCATAGCCTCACCAACATGTGTTTTGTTCTATTTTGATTTAAAAACAGACATTCTAATAGGTGTAAAGTGATATATAATTGTGGTCTTGATTTTTATTTCTCTAATGATTAGTGATTCTGAGTGACTTATCTTATACCTATTAGCCATTTGTATTTCTTCTTTGAAGGAATGTGTATAGAAGTCCTTTGTCCATTTTTGATGATTATTTGAATTTTGCTATTGAGTTGTTGGAGTTCCTTGCACAACTTGGATGTGAATCATTTTGCAGATAGCTCCTCTCAGCCTGTGGGTCGCTTTCTTGCCCTGTCGGTTGTTCTCTCCGTCTGCAGAAGCTTGTTGGTGTATGTAACCCGCTTGCCTAGTACCACCTTCACTGCCTCTGCCTTTGGTGTTGCATTGATTGCTAACTATTTAATGATGACGCTGGTTAGAATACAGATAATAAAGCAATATAAACAGTCAATGCCTGACATGAAAAAAAATAAGTATCATGTGTAGTCCAGCAATCATAATAGAAAACAGTATTTTGCCTTTGGTTTCAAATTTTATTTTTGAATATCAGCAACTGGGCTTTTAAATTTGCTTGCTATGGAAGTATACCACAAGCTGATAAAATATATCTTGTAGCTGTGGTCTCAGGAGTTCATTTAAAGTTGTGAAATATACACAGTTTGAAATATATGCTGTCAAGATAGCATTTAAAATCTCACATCAATTAAATCTAATTATTGAGTGAATGGTAATACTTTTTTCAACAATGTGAAAGTTAAAACTCATTTTCAAATTAGAAGGTAACACCTACTCTCTGTCAATCAGTCAAATATTTATTTGAGGATCTGGGTAGGAAAAAACAGAGATTAAATATACTAATTTAAAGTCAAGTGTTTCTTATATTCTGAGCATTTTACTTAGACTATACATGAATCTTGCTTTTTAAACCAGTGGCAAACCTAAAACAGACCTTTCTGAAACTCATGAACAAGGTCTATTAAAAGATGCCAAGCATATTTGAATTAAAGGTAACTCATAGACTTGGGAGGGCTTCCCTGGTGACTCAGTGATAAAGAATCTGCTTGCCAGTGTAGAAGGTTCTGGTTTAATACTTGGGTCAGGAATATCCCCTAGAGATCCTCTAGAGAAGGAAATGGCAACCCGCTCCAGTATTCTTACCTGGGAAATCCCATGGATAGAAGAACCTGGCGAGCTACAGTCCATGGGGTCCCAAAAGAGTCAAACATGACTTAGGGACTAAACAACAACCTAGGCTTGGGATGGCAGAAGCATCCCATCAGTTGTGAACAGGCAACAAATCTCATCGCTATATTCTCTCCAGCTATATTAAAAATGCATCGTATTTCCCCTGTTTGATATGAGCTATGGTGAAGAACTATAAAAGGTAAACAGATAAGCACCTGGCTACAGAGATTGGTGAGTGAGGAAAATCTTACCATCGCAAAGAAAACCATGTTGTTGGGTATAAAAATAAATAAGTAAATACACATGAGATAATATTGGGTTGGCCAAAAAATTCATCCCAGTTTGCCATAAGATGCTATGGGTAAACCCAAATGAACTTTTTGGCCAACCCAATACATAAAGAATATTCCAAGCTTCATCCACTGTTCTACGGGAGTACCTATACTGAGCTAACACCTTGCTTACTGCAGCATGGATAACATCATAAGTGCTGTGCAGTGTAGAAACAAAAGCGTCAGAAATGGCCAGTGTGAACCATGTTTTCTGATGATGATCAATAAATATGGAGCGGGCTCAATTTTATGTTCAATTTTACTTTTAATAAAGACATGCGACAAATTATAAAGAACAAGTACTTATGGGTCCTACTACCCCACGTCATCACTCATATGAATAAACCATCCTGGGCTATAAATCAGCCTCTCCAGCCATACCTTCTCCCTGCCGTTTCCCTTCTTATGACTCGACACAGGTTTCCAAGGTTTATTAATGTTAACGTATGTAGCTTAAAGGGCTTCCCTGGTGGCTCAGCTGGTAATGAATCTGCCTACAATGCAGGATACCTGAGTTCTATCCCTGGGTCAAGAAGATCCCCTGGAGAAGGAAATGGCAACCCATTCCAGTATTCTTGCCTGGATAATCTCATGGACAGAGGAGCCTGTCCTGGTGGGCTACAACTCATGGGACTGCAAAGAGTTGGACACGACTGAGTGACTAACACTTTCACTTTTTTCATGTAGCTTCATATGAACCTATATTCATATAACCTATAACTTAAAGAATCATTAATATCTTTATACTTTTTCTCAATATACCAGTCACTATGTTAAGCCATTTTATTTTTTTTCAGTTTATATAAACATACAATAAACCTCATAATTGGTATTATCTTTCCTATTTTCTTGCATATTTGAGAAAAAGTGAGTCTTAGAGAATATAGACAAATTGCCAGGATCATGCCCCAAAATAGAAAATAACAAATCACATTCAAATATTCAAGAATATTTTGGAGGATAAGTGTGCGCTTTTTTGGGGGGGCGGGTGAGTTTCCATGTTGCTTTTTCCATACATCTCACCCTCTCCTCCCCTCTCCCATGCCCATAAGTCTATTCTCTATGCCTGTTTCTCCATTGCTGCCCTGTCAATAAATTCTTCAGAACCATTTTTCTAGACTACATATATGTGCATTAGAATATGATATTTATCTTTCTCTTTCTCACTCTCTTAACTCTGTATAATAGGTTCTAAGTTCATCCACTTCATCAGAACTGACTCAAATGTATTCCTTTTTATGACTGACTAATATTCCATTGCACATATGTACCACAATTTCTTTATCCATTCATCTGTCGTTGGGCATCTAGGTTGCTTCCATGTTTTAGCTATTGTAAATAGTGCTGCAATGAACAGTAGGATACATGTGTCTTTTTCAACTCTGGGTTCCTCAGGGTATATGCCTAGGAGTGGGATTGCTGGGTCATATGGAGGTTTTATTCCTAGTTTCTTAAGGAATCTCCATACCGTCTTCCATAGTAGCTGTATCAATTTACATTCCCACCAACAGTGCAAGAACATTCCCTTTTATCCACACCCTCTACAGCATTTATTGTTTGTAGACTTTTTATGATGGCCATTCTGACCAGTGTGAGGTGATATCTCATTGTGGTTTTGATTTGCATTTCCCTAATAATGAGTGCATTAATAATGTGTGCAAGGAGATCCAACCAGTGGGAAAGACCCTGATGCTGGGAGGGACTGGGGGCAGGAGGAGAAGGGGACAACAGAGGATGAGATGGCTGGATGGCATCACTGACTTGATGGACATGAGTTTGAGTAAACTCTGGGAGTTGTTGATGGACAGGGAGGCCTGGCATCCTGCAATTCATAGGGTCGCAAGGAGTCAGACACGACTGAGCAAATGAACTGAACTGAACTGAATAATGAGTGATGTTGAGCATCTTTTTATGTGTTTGTTAGACATCTGTATGTCTTCTTTGGAGAAATGTCTATTTAGGTCTTTTTCCCACTTTTTGATTGGGTTGTTTGTTTTCCTGGTATTGAGTTGTATGAGCTGCTTATATATTTTGGAAATTAATCCTTTGTCAGTTGTTTCATTTGGTACTATTTTCTCTCATTCCGAGGGTTGTCTTTTCACCTTGCTTATAGTTTCCTTTATTGTGCAAAAACTTTTAAGCTTAATCAGGTCCCAATTGTTTACTTTTGTTTTTATTTCCACTACTCTAGGAGGTGTGTCATAGAGGATCTTGCTTTGATTATGTCATTGAGTTTTCTGCCTATGTTTTCCTCTAAGAGTTTTATGGTTTCTGGTCTTATACTTAGATCTTTATCCAATTTTTAGTTTATCTTTGTGTGTGGTGTTAGGAAGTGTCCTAATTTCATTCTTTTATATGTTGCTGTCCGGTTTTCCCAACACCATTTATTGAAGAGGCTGTATTTGCCCCATTGTATATTATTGCCTCCTTTGTCAAAAATAAGGTACCCATAGGTGCATGGGTTTATTTCTGGGCTTTCCATTCTGTTCCCTTAGTCTATATTTCTGTTTTTGTGCCAGTACCATACTGTCTTGATGACTGTAGCTTTGTAGTATAATCTGAACTCAGGAAGGTTGATTCCTCCAGCTCCACTCTTCTTTCTCAAGACTGCTTTGGCTATTCAGGGTCTTTTGTTTCCAAATGAATTGTGAAATTTTCTGTTCTAGTTCTGTGAAAAATGTCATTGGTAATTTGATAGGGATCACATTGAATCTATAGATTGCATTTGGTAGTGTAGTCATTTTCACAATATTGATTCTTCCTACCCAGGAACATGGAATATCTCTCCATATGTTTATGTCATATTTGATTTCTTTCATCAGTGTCTTATAATTTTCTGTGTACAGTTCTTTGTCTCCTTAGATAAGTTTATTCCTAGATATTTAATTCTTTTTGTTGCAATGGTGAATGTGATTGATTCCTTAATTTTTTTTTCTGATTTTTCATTCTTAATATATAGAAATGCAAGTGATTTCTGTGTATTGATTTTCTCTCCTGCAACTTTCCTAAATTTACTGATTAGCTCTAGTAATTTTCTGATACTATCTTTAGGGTTTTCTATGTATAGTATCATGTCATCTGAAAACAGTAAGAGCTTTACTTCTTTTCTGATCTGGATTCCTTTTATCTCTTTCTCTTCTCTTATTGCTGTAGCTAGGACTTCCAGAACTGCGTTGAATGATAGTGGTGAAGGTGAACACCCTTGTCTTGTTCCCGATCTTAGGGGAATGCTTTCAGTTTTTCACCACTGATAGTAATATTGCTGTAGGCTTATCATATATGGCCTTTACTACATTGAGATAGGTTCCTTCTATGCCCATTTTGTGGAAGGGTTTTAATCACAAATGGGTGCTGAATTTTCTCAAAGGGTTTTTCTGCATTTATTGAGATGATCATATGGTTTTTATCTTTCATTTTGTTAATATGGTATATCACACTGATTGATTTGTGTATATTGAAGAATCCTTGCATTCCTGGAATAAACCCAACTTGACCATGGTGTATGAGCTTTTTGATGTGTTGCTGAATTTTGTTTGCTAAAATTTTGTTGAGAACTTTTGCATCTATGTTCATCAGTGATATTGGCCTGCAGTTTTCTCTTTTTGTGTTGTCTTTATCTGGTTTCGGTATCAGGGTGATGGTGGCCTTGTAGAATGAGTTTGGAAGTGTTCCTTCCTCTGCAATTTTTTCGAAGAGTTTTAGAAGGACAGGCATTAGCTCTTCTCTAAATGTTTGATAGAATTCTCTTGTGAAGCCATCTGGTCCTGGGGTTTTTTGGGGGAGAGCTTTTTGATCCCAGCTTCAATTCAGTGCTTGTAATTGGGTTGTTCATAATTTCTATTTCTTCCTGGTTCAGTTTTGAAAGATTGAGCTTTTCTAAGAATTTGTCCATTTCTTCCAGGTTATATATTTTATTGCCATTTAGTTGCTCATAATAGTCTCTTATAATCCTTTGTATTTCTGCATTGTCTGTTGTAACCTCTCCTTTTTCATTTCTAATTTTGTTGACTTGATTCTTGTCTTTTTTCCTTGAGGAGTCTGGCTAAAGGTTTGTCAATTTTGTTTTTCTCAAAGAACCAGCTTTTAGTTTTATTAATCTTTACTATTGTTTCTTTCATTTCTTTTTTATTTATTTCTGCTTGGATCTTTATTATTTCTTTCCTTCTACTAATTTTGAGTGTGTGTGTTTTGTTGTTGTCCTTCTTTTGGCAGTTGTTTTAGTTGTAAAGTTAGGCTGTCTATTCGATGATTTTCTTGTTCCTTGAGGTAGGATTGTATTGCTATAAACTTCCTTCTTAGGACTGCTTTTGCTGCATCCCATAGGTTTTGAGTTGTCATGTTTTCATTGTCATTTGTTTCTAGAAATTTTTGGATTTCCTTTTTGATTTCTTCAGTAATCTGTTGGTTATTTATAAATGTGCTGTTTAATCTCCATGTGTTTGTGTTTCTTACAGATTTTTTAATTGTAATTGATATCTAGTCTCAGAGTGTTGTTGTCAGAGAAGATGCATGATACAATTTCAATTTTCTTAAATTTACTGAGGTTTGATTTGTGACCCAAGATGTGGTCTCTCCTGGGGAAAGTTTCATGTGCACTTGAGAAGAAGGTGTATTCTTCTGCATTTGGATGGAATGTCCTGAAGATATCAGTGAGATCCATCTCAATTAGTGTATCATTTAAGACTTGTGTTTCCTTATTAATTTTCTGTTTTGATGATCTGTCCATTGGTGTGAGTGGGGTGTTAAAGTCTCCTACTATTATTGTGTTACTGTCAATTTCTCCTTTTATGTCTGTGAGTGTTTGTCTTATGTATTGAGGTGCTCCTATGTTGGGTGCATAGATATTTACAGTTGCTATGTCTTCCTCTTAGACTGATCCCTTGATCATTATGGAGTGTCCTTCCTTATCTTTTGTAATCTTCTTTATTTTAAGGTCTATTTTGTCTGATATGAGGATTGCTACTCCAGCTTTCTTTTGCTTCCCATTTGTATGGAATATATTTTTCCATCCTCTCACTTTCAGTCTTCTATGTGTCTTGAGGTCTAACGTGGGTTTCTTGTAGACAGCATATATATGGGTGTTATTTTTTTTATCCATTCAGCCAGACTGTCTTTTGCTAGGAGCATTTAATCCATTTACATTTAAAGTATTTGTTGATATATATGTTCCTATTGCCGTTTTCTTAATTGTTGGGTTTTGATTTTGTAGATCTTTTTTCTTCTCTTGTATTTCTTGACTATATAAGTCTATTTAACATTTGTTGTAAAGCTGGCTTGGTGGTACTGAATTCTCTTAACTTTTGCTTGTCTGAAAAGCTCTTTATTTCTCCATTAATTTTGAATGAAATCCTTGCTGGGTACAGTAATCTTGGTTGTAGATGTTTCCCTTTCAGTACTTTAAATATATCCTGCCATTCCCTTCTGGCCTGCAGAGCTTTTGCTGAAAGATCAGGTGTTAAGCATATGAAGTTTCCCTTGTATGTTACTTGTTGCTTCTCCCTTGCTGCTTTTAATATCCTTTCTTTGTATTTAGCCTGTGTTAGTTTGACTAGTATGTGTCTTGGCATGTTTCTCCTTGGGTTTATCCTGTATGGGACTCTTTGTGCCCCTTGGGCTTGATTGACCATTTCCTTTTCCATGTTGGGGAAATTTTCAGCTATTATCTCTTCAAAAATTTTCTCATACGCTTTCATTTTCTCTTCTTCTTCTGGGACCCCTATATTTGAATGTTGGTGCTGTGATATTGCCCCAGAGGTCTCTGAGACTATCCTCAGTTCTTTTCATTCTTTTTACTTTATTCTGGTCTTCAGAAGGTATTTCCACCATTTTATCTTCCAGCTCACTGATTCGTTCTTCTGCTTCAGATATTCTGCTATTGATTCCTTCTGGAGTATTTTTAATTTCAGTAATTGTGTTGTTTGTCTTTGCATGCTTATTCTTTAATTCTTCTAGTTTTTTGTTAATTTATTCTTGAATTTTCTCCATTTTGCTTTCCAGGTTTTGGATCGTCTTTACTATCATTATTCTAAATTCTTTTTCAGGTAGTTTGCCTATTTCCTCTTCATTTATTTGGACTTCTGTGTTTCTCGCTTGTTCCTTCATTTGTGTAGTATTTCTCTACCTTTCCATTATTTTTTTTTAACTCACTGTGTTTGAGGTCCCCTTTTCCCAGGTCTCAAGGTTGAATTCTTTCTTCCCTTTGGTTTCCGCCCTCTGAGGTTGGCCCAGCGGCTTGTGTAAGCTTCTTACAGGGTGAGGTTTGCGCTGAGTGTTTCTTTGTTTGTTTTTCCTCTGATGGGCAGGCTGGGTGAGGCGGTGATCCTGTCTGCTGATGACTGGGTTTGTGTTTTTATTTTGCTTGCTGTTTAGATGAGGCGTCCTGCACAGGGTGCATTGGTGGTTGGGTGATGCCGGGTCTCGTATTCAAGTGGTTTCCTCTGTGTGAGTTCTCACTATTTGATACTCCCTAGGGTTAGTTCTCTGGTAGTCTTGGATTTTGCAGTCAGTGGTCCAACTCCAAAGGCTCAGGGCCTGATCTCTTCAAAAATACTGTTCTAAGCTCAGCTGGACCTGCTCCCTTGGTTAAGGCCACATTGGGAAGCTGGCACCATGGAAGACCGCAGGCTCCTGGCTGCCCCCTTACTCCTCCATGCCCCCTGCTCCAGCAAAGGTCAGACGTGCGCTGTCCTATTAGTTATACGATGGGCTCTCTACTCTGGTTTTCCTATGAAACAGAAAAAGTGATTTAATGTCCTTGAATATTAGAGATTCCCATTCCACACATTGAAGTTTTCAGGTTTAAAGAATTAACAGGACCTTATTGTTGTATGCTGAACATGCATGCCACTCCATCATAAACATTTTACTGCAGAAAGTGGGAAAAAGAGAATGCTACTTGACTGTTTCACCCTATGAATATTCAAATGGCTGTATATATGTAATTTCATGAATCCTCTATATTTAAGTCCACATTTAACTGGGATGATTCACCATTTGTAAATTTGTTTTATTTAACACAAATATTATACTAAAGCAACTCCTCCTATCGCCAAGTATAGCCCATTGTTAAGTTTTGATGATCACTTCTTATGTTTATAACAGTCACCTTTTAACAATTCTCATACATCTAAATTGTGTACAACAGAGTGTTCTAAAATTATTAAAGCCAATTTAAGAAACTACCACTTGTGACAGCAAAATATACAAGAATTATTAATTCCTCAAAGGTGCACATATGAGAGGTTGTATTAGAATTTTGTCTTAATTGTGTTAATATTTTCTTTCTACCTTTTCCCAACCCCCTCTCCCCAAAAAGGAATTTTCAGGGTGAAGTTTGGGTACATACGTCTACCAAGCTATATATTAATAAATGATTCAAAAAAAAAAAAAAAAATGATTCACTCTGGCACCAAATCTGTGTTTATAAGATACAGTTAGATGGCCATCTGTGCAATTTTCACCATGTCCTCTGTAAATTATTCATCTCTTTTCTAGGTAGAACAAAATATGTTTTCAAAATATATATGAAACAACTTCCTTTTCTTCATGAGAAAGGAACAGAATTTAAAGCATTGATTTTTCCTTTCAGTTCAATACTTGTTCTTTTTCTGAAAGAAAGTTTCAAAAAGTCATAGCAATGGAAGCAAGAGGACTTGAGTTATTTTTCCTGTAATGAAACTTTACTTAACCCACCTTAATCCTCAAACCACATCCCACTGTCAGGATCGCAACCCAGTCTGCTAAATGTAATAAACTCACCAGTGAACGCTAAGAAACTGGGTTCTCTCAAATCCCTCTGACCACGCACCTCCCCTCATTTATTCTTTGGTACCTGCAATTCTGTCATTTAATATTCTTGTTTTCAATTAAAGAGCAGGTTCTTTTTTTCTTTTCTTTAGTATTTTTATTAATTTATTTTGTGGCTGTTCTGGGTTTTTCACTGCTGCATGGGCTACACATTGGGGTGGCTTCTCTCGTTGCAGATCATGGACTCAAGGGCATGAGGACTTGAGTGGTTATGGCATGGGGGCTCACCTTCTTGGATCAGGGATCGAATCCATGTCTCCTGTGTTGGGGGTGGATTCTCAACCACTGAGCCACCAGGGAAGCCCAAAGAATAGTCTCTAATCGGCAGCCTCTGGGTATCAAAAGGTTGACAAAGGTACTTATCGAAACGGAGTTCTTAGCAAAGTGACTATACATATTAAGGCTTCTATACAGTAAGAGTAAATTATAAATGTGTTTGTTCAACTAGGGATTTACTGTCTCAAAGTTGAGCCACGCTTTTCAGCCTTCGCACTGTTGGCGTTTGGACCAGTTAATCAGTTTGTTTCGGGGGAAGCATGCTCTCCTGTGTGCTGGAGGATGTCCAGCAGCATCCCTGGCATCCACTGGATTCCTCTGGGGCCCACCGTCCCACCTCCAGCAAGCTGGCAACTGAAAATCTCTCCAGACACTGCCTCGTGTCCACTGAGGACAGATTGCCCCGGAAAGCAGATCACTCCATTTGAAAATCGGTGAAGCAGTCTTCATAAGAAAAATGGACTGGAAACACTTCCTCTTTATGCCTTTATTTAGAACACAAGCATCTTGTGGGCAGAGAGCTTGTTTTGTTCAGACCATGGAACTTAGAACCGTGCCTGCCACATAGCAAGAGTTGGGTAAATATTTGTGAAACTAATGATCGATTGAAGTGTCCAACACAAATGATGTTCCATTCATAAAGTAGAATATTATTCAGCTATTTAAAAATGTTTGATGTTTAATATGTCCATTAATATGGTTCAATGCTCATGAAATATTAAGTGAAAAAGCCAATTATAAAAAGTATGTCTCATTCATTCCTACTCTGTTGTATGAAAAAAATGTCCATCTTGAAGTGTATGCAAAACCTGTTGTTGTACTTGGTGGCAGGATCGCATGCTGTTTTTATTTCTTATTTTTAATTATTGCTTATTGTGTGCAATTGTTTTTATTATGCAGAGTTTGGTTGCAAGTTTACAGAATACATAATAAAGAGCAGAGTAGGGCAAACACACCAGAGAAAGTCCTTTCATAATTTTAACATCTGCATAACAAGGAGCTCTAAACACACTAGATTTCTGACCTGCAAGGAATTAACTTTCTCTAGAAACCTGCTCTGGAGAATTCCTGTGTTTCTAAAACTCATTATTTGTGTGCCCATTTTGGTACTGGGTACCAAGGAGATGCAAGAGGAGTTTAGAATCTCAGTATTTGCAAGTTTAAAATCTAAATGGAGAAATAAGACCTATACACGGGACATTGTCAAAACAAAATAAAACAATGTTTAATGAGATGTTAAATTGTGTGCTATGAACCATGCTTTAGAATTTCATGCAGGAGCGGTATCAAGGAATTAGTCTCTTGGAGAAGAGGGGGCTTGAGCTATGCAGGGTCAACCAGACTCAGATAAAAGGAGAACGGGAGGGACATTCCACGCGGGGAGAGAAGGCAAATGTCCAAGAGCCGGGCACGGCTGAGCAACTGAACACCATGAATGAAGCCACAAATGGACGAGGAGTTCAGCTGGAAGGCATGGGCGGCTGGTGTCATGGGATCAGAGAGGTGTGAGGATCACCTACAAAGAGAGGTGGAGCTGGCGTCTTGGGAGAGACAGTACTTTGTTAAGTAGAAATGTTCCAGGCAGTTTTCACACTTTGAGCCCTGACCTCAGGTGGCAGAAGCATCCATACCTAGCAGAGGCAATCGCACACAGACCTCAGAGGCTTTCAAGACGTGCGGTCCCGTAAGTTTCACCCGTGGGTCCTGTTTCTCCGCTGCCCTGACTCAGCCCCTGGAACAAGGAGCGGCTGGCGTCTCCCCAGGTGCCCGCTGGAGGCTGGCGGTGAGCCAGCTGAGAGCCCGCTTCCTGGTGTGGCTGAGCTGGCCGTGGTTTCCCTCCACCTCCTGCTCAACCCCGTGCTGGCTTGGCCTCTGCTCAGTCGTGTCCAGCTCTCCGAGGCTCCATGACCTGCATGAAACCCACCGGGCTCCTCTGTCCACGGGACTTCCCAGGCAAGGATACTGGAGAGGGTTGTCATTCCCTTCTCAGGGGATCTACGCAATCCAAAGAACTGTCTCTTGAGTCTCCTGCGTTGGTGGCGGCGTTCTTTATCAACTAGTGCACCTGGTGGGTGCTGGGTGCTAAGTCGCCTCAGTCGTGTCCGGCTCTTTGCGGCCCCATGGACTGTAGCCCACCAGGCTCCTCTGTCCACGGGCTTCTCAGCTGAGGATACTAGAGTGGGTTGCCATGCCCTCCTCCAGGGGATCTTCCCGACCCAGGGATCGAACGCAGGTCTCTTATGTCTCCTGCATTGGCCAGGCGGAGTCTTTAGCACTAGGGCCACCTGGGAAGCCTGAAATCACCCAGTTTCTCATGATGTCCAAAAAAGCATGAGACCCGTGGCAGAGCAGACTCTCCAGTCGGATGCACTGGATTCAGACGTGTGCTGTTCCACTTGCTGGGTGCGTGGTTTGCACAAGTTTCTCAGATCCTCAGTTTTCTCATCTGTAAATAGGGCTATTGGTGGATGGGAGGGATAGGTTGAACTGTGTCCCCCAAAGATGTGTTGAGGCCCTAACCCTCTGAGGAGGTGCCTTCTGAGCTGAGAGATGGTGGCTGAGAACCAGCCAGGCTGAGATCAGGAGGCAAGTGTACCGCGAGGCGGGTGCGGAGGGGGAGACTGTAGTCAGTCTTTTTTCTGTAGTCAGCCCTTTTCTCAAAGGGCCCTGGGATTGAGGAGGACAGAGAGAGTCCCGGCGATTTCAGTCCAGGTGCGCGAGATGCATTCAGAGCTGAGGAGTCGGGCTGGGAAAGGCCCGGGAGGTCAGTGGCCACAGGTTGAATTTGAAGGTGATGAAAGGCATTTGGATGGTTTTCAAGTGAAGGAAAGAGAAAGGAGAGAGCCTGAGGGGAGGGAAAAAAATCTAGATTCCAGAAAGAGGATTCTTCTCCAAGGAGGTTTATGCTTATAAATTAAATATTTTCAAGCAATTCGGTCTCCTGCATGGCTGTAATGTGCATTTATGAAGATGGTCAAGCACAGAGTTGAAGAGAACAGAATCCAAACTGCATCCTGCCCCTTCCCCAGCGAGGTGTCAGCGGCAGCCCTGTCCTGTAAGGGGCGGCGCCCTGGGCAAGTTGCTTGTATTTAAGCTTCAGTTCCCAGGCTCTAAAATGAGACTTTACTCCTCAGATTTGTTATCAGGAAAATGGGAAGGAGAATGTATACACATGTGTATTGTTAGCATTAAATAATTTAGCATCCTTAGTGTTTTGCCCAGTGCCTGGCACAGTAACTGTTTACTATTGTTACCGTTGTTATTAGTATTTTATTTCCTTAAATATCAATGTGTACTGTTTTATAATTTTCATTTTCTTTTGGGTGACTTAGCTGTTTCCATCTTTCATCTTTTGGATTTTTGAGGATTTTCTATTTTTAACTTAAGATGAGGTATTTATAACACTTCTTATTTGACATTCATACTGATTATCTTCTAATCTTGAATCTTTTATTGTATAAAAATTTAAATATTTTATTTGACCTAGTTATCATTTCATATATTCTTCTATGGTGTCAATCTGAGAGACATGTTATAATCATTCTTCCAAAGAACTGTGTGGTTTTCTGCTAATTTTTAAATGACAAAGTAACTACTTATATACACCATTTGAGGGTTTGAGTTTATGCATTAAAATAAACCATTGTCTTGCCTCCCTTTTCCTGACCACAAAGTTACCTAGTTATCCCAAAACCACTTAAAAAGAATATTGTTTTAAAATAATTAGTTAAAATGAGGCTTTACTAAGACAAGTCATTACATCAAAGCCTGGAGCCTAATAAGCACCTTAAATGTTAGTGATTTTATAACAGCGCTGCCTCTGTCATCAACACTGACAGACTGTATCATGGCAGACAGCTTTGCACATGGTACTGGCAAGATCTGAGTTATCTAGGGGGAAGTAGGGACCACAGTTAACTTTTCATAATTACTTTTCTCAATGTTGTACCAAGGTTTTTGCATGTAGTAGGGAATCAATCAATATTTGTTACATTGCTAAAAGGAAGAATGCAGGTAGTCAGTGAGCATTTGATGAATTTCTTAGCTGAACCACTTACAAGCTGATTTCCGGTCATCTGTGCCTCATGGATGGTACGTCCTTTCATGAAAGAAAGTGAGTGTTAGTTACTTCGGTCAGTTCTGACTCTCTGCAACTGCGTGGACTGTAGCCCACCAGGCTCCTCTGTCCATGGGTTCTCCAGGCAAGAATGCTGGAGTGGGTTGCCATTTCCTTCTCCAGGGGATCTTCCCGACCCAGGGTTGGAATCCGAGTCTCCTGCATTGCAGGCGGATTCTTTACCATCTGAGCCACTAGGAAAGCATGTCCTTTCATATGTATTCTCAATTAGATGACAGTCTTTTCAAGGCCCATTTGAATTAACAATCATGATTTTTTTTTTTAACATTCTATGGATGAATGTTTAACATTCAATGTTTAACATGAATGTTTAACATTCTATGGATGAATTTCACCTTAGGGTGAAATGGAGGCTGTAGCTTGTCATGTAAAGATTTTGTATCTATCTGAGACAATATACTTTTGATAAAATGCCTCTACTTATACAAGACCATGGCTGAGTTGCATAAAATACCCATACATATTTCATATTATCTAAGCCAAGGCTTCGGATTGAAAAATGAAGGTTGTGCCGTCAAACTCAGAATTGGGGCAGACATTGTGAAACAGAATCTGTCGACAAACAAAATTAATGTTCGCAGAATGAAGGGGACACAACAGTGATGCAAAGATCTCGTTGGAAAGAAAGTCCATAGCTCAGCAGGGTCTTGCACATAGTAGGTGGCTGGTGAAGTTTGCCGAACGACACTGACCACAGACCTCAGCAGCAGAGAGATGCAAAGAGCTTTGGTGACAAAGATAATAAACAATAGTGTTACACAATGTTAAAATAAGTGTGCCTTGGGGATAAGATAACTCAAATTCAGACCGTCCCATTCCAAGTTATGTTTTCTCGAGCGAGACACTTATTCTATGTCTCCACAGGAACTTAGCATGTGAGACTGTGGGCCTGTTACCAGCATCGCACTGGAGATGAGTGTGAGCACCTGGTAAGGATCCCATACATATTACTTGTCGGTTCTGCTGTTGTTATTATTCTTATTATTCCATGTTCATCAGTTCAATCACGAAAGAGTAGGAAGGGATTTCCAGTTCTGCCATTACAGAAATAAGGGTAACGTGTCAGACTTAGCACCACCCCACCGCACTAGAACCAAAACACTGAGTAAGACATTTGAACCTATGAATTCAGCTCAACTCACTGACGGAAAAGGGGGACATTATAGAATCATCACAGTAGGTGAGGAGACACATTTAACAAGATCAGAGACTTCCTCAATCTGTTGAGATTTCATGGTAGAAACCTGTGAGAAAAGTCTGTGAAACTCTGTAAGATTTCATGATGGAAATCCATGGCCTATACAAGTACCACAATATCTAGTTGTGAGACTGAGCAATATCCTCTGAAAACAGAACAATGCAGAAATATCTGTTCTTAACTCTTTGATTCATCTTTGTGGAGGAGGCACTAGCCAGCGCAGTAGGGCCAGAATAAAGAAATACATATGCAAATACTTGCAAAAATAAAAAAAAAATTAAATTGAAAAATAAAAGCTATAAATTTAGAAATAAGTAAAAGCATCTTCTTTTGCAGATGACATAATGGTTTATATAGATATTCCTAACACTGCTAAATCTAATAAGAAAAATTAACAGGATTGCAAGAGCCAATTGTCAATATATGAAAAGAAATTTTATTTCTCTATACATCCCAAAAGTTGGAAGATATTTTTAATTACCAATTCCAAGAGCATCAACATTTATAAAATAATTAGGGATACATTTTATGAAAGATGTACAAGAACCTTGTACTAAAAACTACAAAATGTTGCTGAGAAAAAATTAAGGGTAACTAAATAAATTAAGAAATATAGCTATTTTTTGGTAAGACTCCATATTGCTAATTGCTAAATGCATCTATAAAATCAATGCAAACCTAATTGTAATCCCAGTGGGTGATTTTGTTAATTTGGCAAAGAGATTCTAAAATTTATATAGAAATGTAAAAGATCTAGGCTTTGACCTATTTTGAAACAACACTTTTAAACACTGAAAACAATATTCATTTTAAATAAGAAAATCTTTTCACCTCTCTAAGACTTGCCATTATTCTGTGTACGTATCAAGGTAGCGTGGCGTTGGTACAGACATAGGTGAGTGAGTCTATGGGTCTGAGCAGAGAATTCAGAATAGACACATACCTGTACATGGTCAATTGATTTTTGTTTTTTGTGGGGGAAACATACTGAAATGTTTCAATGGGGGAAAAAAAAATCTGTTCAACAAGTGAATAATTGCATATACATATGGGACAAAAGATGAACTTCAATGTCTACCTGACTCATAATGTAAAATTTAAATGAAGAGAGACTTAGACTGAAACATGAGCAAAAGCTAAAAAGCTTTACACATAAAATGTTAGAATATGTCTTTAGGACCTTAGGTTAGACAGATATTTCTTAGGACACAGAAACACTATCCAAGCAAAAATTTGATAAATTTGACTTCTCACTAGACATTTTAAGAAAATTAACATGCATCTCCTTGCATGCCATAAGGAGAATATATTCAGAATAAATGAAGAAACACTAAAACAATAATAAAGAAGCAAACAAACCAACTGCAACTAGGTATTTTAGCTAATATATGCATGAAGAAAAATGCACAATATTATTAACCATCAGGGAAATACAAATTAAAAACCACAATGAGACACCAATGAACTTTTTAAGTGGCAAAACAAACAAACAAACCATCTGACCTTCACTAGAAGCTGGCAAATGTACACAGCAACTGAAATTCTCTTATGTTACTGGAGGGAGTATTAAATTATGTAACTAGTTTGAAAACAGTTGGCACTTTCTTATAAAGTAGATCATTCACCAGTTCTGTGACCCTGCAACTCCACTTTTAGGTATTTATCCCAGAGTAAAATGTTCACATAATGAGTATTCAGAAATGTTCATAACCACTTTAATCATAAGAAAACATTTTAATGTGGTATATCCATTCAATGACTTGTTGCTTAGCAATAAAAAGAACAAAGTGACAGATACCACAACATGGATATGTCTCAAAAATATCCACATACATTGCCCTGTTTATCTCTTCCATTTGGCTGTTCCTGAGTTATATCCTTTTATAATAACTCAGTAATCTAGTAAATAAAATGTCTCTCTGAGTTCTGTGAGCCACTCCAGCAAATTAATCAAACCCAAGGCGGGGTCGTTGGAACTTCCTATCTGTGGCTGGTGGGTCAGAAGCGCTTGGACCTGCTGTTGGCACCTGAAGCTGGGGTGGAGGGGGCAGTCCTACAGATCTGGGCTCCTAACTTGGGGGATCTGATGCTCTCTCCTGCTAGATAGCATCAGAATTGAGTTGAATTGTAGGACACCCAGCTGACATCAAAGAATTTTTGAAGATAGAAAACTTTCCCACACTCATATGTTGGAATTGAGTTCTAAACCCCTTAGTTAGAATTATGCACTTAACATGTGTGCATTTCAGTCTGTGTAAATTTGCATCTAAAAAATAAATATAAAAGTGTCATAAAACATCATCATCTAATTCCAAATAAGACACTTTTATAGACCATTCTAAAATTTAATAGTGTTGTCCATAAAGAAGGTAAGAGTAATACTTACATTCTATAGTTAATCTTAGATTTCAGATGGCTTTCAGTTCAGTTCAGTTTAGTCACTCAGCTGTGTCCGACTCTTTTCGACCCCATGAACCACAGCATGCCAGGCCTCCCTGTCCATCACTAACTCCCGCAGTTTACCCAAACCCATGTCCATTGAGTCGGTGATGCCGTCCAACCATCTCATCCTCTGTTGTCCCCTTCTCCTCCTGCCCCCAATCCCTCCCAGCATCAGGGACTTTTCAAATGAGTCAGCTCTTCACATCAGGTGGTCAAAGTATTGGAGTTTCAGCTTCAGCATCAGTCCTTCCAATGAACACCCGGGACTGATGTCCTTCAGGATGGACTGGTTGGATCTCCTTGCAGTCCAAGAGTCTTCTCCAACACCACAGTTCAAAGGCATCAATTCTTCTGCGTTCAGCTTTCTTCACAGTCCAACTCTCACATCCATACATGACCACTGGAAAAACCATAGCCTTGACTAGACAGATCTTTGTTGGCAAATAATGTCTCTGCTTTTTAATATGCTGTCTAGGTTGGCCATAACTTTCCTTCCAAGGAGTAAGCCTCTTTTAATTTCATGACTACAATCACCTCAGATGGCTTTAGAGTTCACATATTCTGTTAAAAGGGCAAGCTTTACACTCAGGGTTAGTTATTTCCATTTGTTTTCACCAGGAAAATATAGAAACAAGCTGCTGTTGAAGTTCATTCTATTTATCCTATATTCTCTAAGAAAAGTGAAATAAAACATTTCTAATATGGTGCATTTAATAGAAATGCTAATAGACATATCTTAACAAAATGTTTTAAATAAATATTTACCCAGAAATATTATATACATAAGAAAGAGTTATTTTGTGTGTGTGCATGTGTGTTAGTTACTCAGTTCTATCCAACTCTTTGTGATCCCCCCGCCAGGCTCCTCTGTCCATGGGATTCTCCAGGCCAGAATACTGGAATTGGTTGCCATTCCCTCCTTCAGGGGATCTTCCCAACCCAGGGACTAAACCCATGTCTCCTGCATGGCAGGCAGATTCTTTCTGTCTGAGCCAGCAGGGAAGCCCCAAGAGTTATTTTACCTAAGTTAATTTTCATGGTAACATCACACTAACCCTTAAATGTGCCAAAATGTTTTTATTAATGCTTTATGCCAGTCACAGTAAGTGCCATGATATAACCTCGGTGTTTCATTGACCAATAACCCTGTAAACTTGTAATATTACCTTCTCCAGCTCTCGTTGGAAACAGAGGCCCTCAAGCTTTACAGAAGCTGAATTCATGACTCTGAGCCGGTTCTCAATATCTGCTTATCTACCTGTCTAAGTGGTTAGTAACTTAACTCCAAGCAAAATGAGTTAATCAGACTTAGGAGTATTATCAAGTATGTATAGATTTTTGTTTGCCAAGGTCCATGGGCATCGAAAGAGAGTTGTGTTCTTGCCTCTTTGAAAAGCAGAGAGTTAGGTTTATCAATTCAGAAGGGCCTGTGTTTCCACTCTCTAAATAAGAGACTGTTAACAAATGTCATATCATTGTGGCAAAAAACTTTCTTACAATGCCAGATTCCTTTGTTTCATTCTCTTGTACCTTAAATAGACTGGTACATTTAGGTACTCAAAATCAAATCATTGGAAGATGTTACATAAAAGTCCCTTGGTGCGTTCCCTTCCCTTCTTGTTAGAATGTCAGCACCCAAGTCTAACCTTGGAGAGTGTATTGTTTGCTGGGTGAGTAATCTGGGCCAGTGAGTGATGCTTTCCCTGATTCCTGCCTCCGTCATAGAGGATGGAGCTACTGTTCCCTCAGAATTCAGTACCTGGAGTCTTAAAAATGATGTTTTTCTTTATGAAGTCAAACAGTCGCAAGTTACTGATTTTCCAGGTTCAAATTATGACCCTCAGTAAACCTGTATGGCATTCCTGAGAGGGCAAAACCTGTTTTCTTTTTTCCAAATGATGACAAGAAAACTCTATTGAATACCAGGAAAGGCAGAATTAATCAAATGTTGGTAGCACTGAAAAAGGAAAAAGAAAAGAAAAACAAACAGTTATTAATTATTGAGCATTTTACATGCACTGCCTCATTTATCTTTTCCTTGGTAGTGGAAATATTGCCATTATCAGAGGTAATTGTGGCTCAGTTCAGTTCGGTTCAGTTCAGTCGCTCAGTCGTGACCGACTATTTGCGAGCCCAGGAATCACAGCACGCCAGGCCTCCCTGTCCATCACCAGCTCCTGGAGTTTACTCAGACTTACGCCCATCGAGCCGGTGATGCCACAGTGACCTCCGGTAGCATGCTGGGCGCCTACTGACCTGGCGAGCTCCTCTCTCAGCGTCCTGTCTTTGCCTTTTCATGCTGTTCATGGGGTCCTCAAGGCAAGAACACTGAAGTGGCTTGCCAGTCCCTTCTCCCGTGGGCCACACTCTGTCAGCCCTCTCCACCATGACCCGACCGTCTTGCGTGGCCCCACACAGCATGGCTTAGTTTCACTGAGTTAGACAAGGCTGTGGCCCTGTGATCAGATTGGCTAGTTTTCTGTGATTACGGTTTCAGTCTGTCTGCCCCTGATGCCCTCTTGCAACACCTACCGTCTTACTTGGGTTTCTCTAACCTTGGACATGGGGTATCTCTTCACGGCGGCTCCAGCAAAGCGCAGCCGCCCTCCCTACCTTGGACGAGGGGCATCTCCTCACGGCACCCCCTGGCCTCGGACAAGGAGTAGCTCCTCTTGGCCCTCCTGCGCCTTGCAGCCGCCCTCCTTGGTCTTAGGGTAGCTCCTCTCGGCCACTCGGGGCGGCGGCTCAGTGAGGCGATATTAAGGGTTTCCCGGGTAGCTCAGTGGTAAAGGATCTGCCTCCCAAAGGAGACACCGGAGACACATGTTCTGTCCCTGGGTTGGGAAGATGCCTGGAGTAGGAAATGGCAACCCACTCCAGCATTCCTTACTGAGAAGTACCATGGGCAGAGGAGCCTGGGGCGCTACGGTCCATGGGGTCACAAAGAGCCGGACACAGCTGAGCACACAGGGTGATGGTATCACAAAATCGCTCAGATGCTAAGAGGTACATTGGGGATTTTTTTTTGGCCATGCCTCAGAGCATTTGCAGTCTTAGCTCCACATCCAGGGATCAGTGGAAGCATGGAGTATTAACCACTGTATCACCAGGGAAGTCCCTGAAATTGGGATTTAAACTTAATTCATTTTTTACTCCATATCCCTTATGTGTGAACATTTAGTCATTTGAAGGATTTCCTCAAAACTCACTTTGCTCTTTTCTCATAAGCTTAGGAATTACTGAATATTACTGAACATTTATTCATTTGAAGGATTTCCTCAAAACTCACTTCTTTGCTCTTTTCTCATAAGCTTTTTGATTCTTCCTCACAGAAGGGAAGAGAAAAACAGCATGCACCCTCAGGAGCCAGCGTTGTCGGGCCCTGTTTTCCCTCCCGTGGTTCCGCCCCTCCCCGGCTTTGTCCACTGGACTTCGTTCCATGAGCTGAAAACTCCTGCTGGTAAGATAGAAGCTGTTAAGAATGGAATTCAACATCGCACTCCAGTTCTTCACACTGGGCGCTTGAACAGCAAGATCCCAGTCTTTTCCCTGTGTTTCCCGTCTGCTTTCCATGGGTGATCTCACTCACAGCCATGGGCTGAACGATTCTATCTGTGTTGCTTGTTTTTGAATCTCACTTCCCAGCCCATGGGTCTTCATTGTGCTCCAAATTCTTGAGTTCAACTAATTCTTCACTTAGAACTTTCACTGGCACCTAGAATTCAACAAATCCAAAGCCAGACTCAGTCACCTCTCTGCAAAATAAACATCACAAATGTGATAAAGCGAAAATGAAAGCCACTCAGTCGTGTCTGAGTCTTTGTGGCCCCATGGACTATGCAGTCCATGGAATTCTCCAGGCCAGGACACTGGAGTGGGTTGCCTATCCCAGGGCTCCTGCATTGCAGGCTGATCCTTTTCCAGCTGAGCCACAAGGGAAGCCCAAGAATACTGGGGTGGGTAGCCCAGTATTCTCCAGGGGATCTTCCCAACCAGGAATTGAACAGGGCATCTCCCGCATTGCAGGTGGATTCTTTACCAGCTGAGCTGTCAGGGAAGCCCAAGGAAGGGATGAAAAGCAGATGTGGAAGGAGGGAAGCAGCAGTGTCACATTCTGGGCTCCACTTTCCGTGGACGGGACCAGCCACGCAGGGACCAAGCTAGGCGCCCGAGCCCCACCTTTGATCACTCTTCGTTTCACGCAGCCAGTCAGTCACCAGGACTCCCTGACTTTACGGTCTGCGTGTTTCTCAAATAGCCATCCTTTTTGCCGCTAATGCTATTCAGGCTCTGACATCTGTTTTCAGGGATCAACCCACTAGTTCTCTAGAGGGGCTGCTAGTTTTCACTGTCCGCTCCTTCAGCCCAGACTGCATGCTGTCACAGGAGTGTGCTGTCTCTGGTCGTGTCCGACTCTGTGACCCCACAGACTGTAGCCCCGCCAGGCTCCTCTGTCCATAGGATTTTCTAGGTATGAGTACTGGAGGAGGTCACCATTTCCTCCTCCAGGGGATCTTTCCAACCCAGGGACTGAACGTGTGTCTCCTGTGTCTCTGACATTGGCAGGCGGGTTCTTTACCAGCTGAGCCGGGGAAGTCACAGGAGGTAAAGATTTAGCGACGAAAACCTGAACATGCCGCTCCCTGCTCCTACTGTGGGACTAGAAGGTGTAAGGCCCAGGCTTGATCCTGGGTCTGTCATTATGACCTTGGGAGAGCTACATAACCTCTCTATGCATCGAGTTTCTTTTTTGTAAAATAAGGATAAACTTATGGGGTTATTATGAGATTAACTGCATTAAAAGCATACTCTGTAAATGCTATTGAAATGTTGATTTCTTTAATTTTTTTCTTATTATTGCTTAAACACTTCAATAAAGCCCCAAACTCCATTACAAGACTTCCCAGCTTTTTGTGTGTGTGTTCTGACCACCATGGACCTCACTGGCTTAATTCCTCAACACTTTCCACCTCTACTGCAGAAGCTCTGGCTATAAATTTCTTTCACTTTTTCCAGTGTATCTTGCTTTCTTTTGGCTCTGGTTAGTCCTTATGTCTGGAATATGTTTTCCTAAGCTCCCCCCTCCCTGTCTCCCTTTAAGTCTCAGTGTAGGTATTTCTTCTTCATGGAAGCTTTTCTTGGACCCCCTCACCTGGTTAGGTGCTCTTCCGCAGTGATGCCATGACATCCTATACATGCAGCGTCTACACTGACCGTATCTCTCCAGAATGTTGTGACTGGTCATCTGCACGTCTGTTCTCACCACTGAATGGGCCGGCACCATGAGGGCAAGCCCCCATCTGCCTTGTTTCCTGTGACGTGGTGTCCCGTGCAACAAACGTTCTTAATATTTACTGAGTGTGTTAAATGAATGGACTTTGTGAATTTTGTTGATGCACAAATGTTCAAAATCAAATATTCTCCCTACTATGACCAGTTTCTAATGGAAAATATAAAGAAAATAAATAAATTAAATACGGAAGTTGGTAGAGACATTAATTTGCCAACAAAGGTCCGTCTAGTCAAAGCTATGGTTTTCTCAGTAGTCATGTATGGATGTGAGAGTTAGACTATAGAAAGAAAGCTGAGCACCAAAGAATTGATGCTTTGGAACTGTGGTGTTGGAGAAGACTCTTGAGAGTCCCTTGGACAGCAAGAAGATCCAACCAGTCCTTCCTAAAGAAACCAGTCCTTAATATTTATTGGAAGGACTGATGCTGAAGCTGAAACTCCAATACTTTGGCCACCTGATGTGCATAACTGACTCATTGGAAAAGACCCTGATGGTGGGAAAGATTGAAGCGGGAGGAGAAGGGGACGGCAGAGGATGAGATGGTTGGATGGTATCACTGACTCAATGGAGGAGAGTTTGAGCAAGCTCTGGGAGTTGGTGAAAGACAGGGAAGCCTGGTGTGCTGCAGTCCATGGGGTCACAAAGAGTCAGACACCACTGAGTAACTGAATTGAACTGAACTGAAAATTGGTAGATTGGATTGTGGAGAAGGAAAGTCTCCTTGCCTCCCAACAATTTGCTATTTTTGGCTACAGTTCATAAACTCATCAGTGAAAAATCAGTGAGGGTCATAATTTTGATTTGATTTTTCTCCCACTGTCACTGGGTAATCACTCTATTGATTTCTCAAAACTTAATAAAAATTACTGTCTTTCATAACCATTATAGTGTAGATTATCACAGTCTCAAGACCCAAAGATTAATGAAGAATTATAATTTGAAGAGCTATGATTTATTAGTTACATGAATTTTATTTAAATCAACAAGAGAATATAAGCTTCCCCTTAAATTCATTTATAATTCCAAAGAAGTTTCCACAGATATGTGTGTGGTACAGTCATAACCACTTAATTATGCTCCCACTATATTAAAAACACTTTTAATATTTGCCTGAATAATTTTTTTCTTGAATTGCCAGTGATGATACAAGCACCGTACAACATTATATTTGGAAGTGAAGGAAGCATTCTTCAATAATCCCAAAGGTAGTGAATTAAACTACTAAAAGGTATCATAAGTAATAGGAAAAGTACAATAAGTAATAAACTATAGCAACATTTTCTAAGCTAATTTTCAAGATACTAAATTGCTACAAATATTTTTTTTCCAAAGCAAAAGAAAATAAAAAGAATGGAATTGGATAAGAACTTTACAAAATATGATTTTCTCAAAAAGAGGAACATTTTAAATGCAAAAAAGATTGCCTTGCAATCTCCACACTATCTGGAAAAATAAGCGGTGAGGGGAAACTGTAGTAACTTCTCTAACCAATCTCCCCTTTTCTGTCGATTGAATGGACACATTTTAAAATAAAAGCCCTGAAATAACAAACCAGATTTTCCTTTCTTCTCTACTATCCCTGAGGCCATTTTAATCCTTTACATGATAAAAATAACTCCCAAAGTAGGTAAGAATTTTCCGAGAGAAAGCAGTATTTCAATCTTCTTCATTCAATGTCTGCCTTCTCCATATCATCTGAATTCTAATTCTACAAAGTTCCTTTATGTCTTTCCTTATGAAAATACAGTAGTAATTTAATAACTTCCTTCCTCCCTCCCCTATCCCCTCCCTCCTTCCCTCCTGTCTTCCTTCCTTTGAATCTTTAGCACAGGCTTGTTTTGTGCTACCAATTTGTTTATGACCCTTAATTCCCCCTTAAGGAATCGTGGCTCACACCCTGAGAGCCTGGGGTTGGGGGGGAGGGGAGTGATATTTCTCTCCATCTGTTGTTTGTCATGTTAAATTTAGATATCTCTGGCAGTGCCCGGATTTGATAATGATAGGTGAGGGCATGTTATATATGTGCTAACAGAAAGGTATTTTATAATTCCTGCATGCAGTGAGTAATTTTCAACCCACTGCAGTCTTTCCTGCTTGCAACCTTAACTACAAAACACTCAGCCGGAATTACTAACGAAATAACCTTTTCAAGTGATGCCTTTTTTCTTTTCCTAGCATCATTTGCAGCATGATGCCCAGTGAGGTAGAACTTTAATTTCTAAGTGTGTATTTAAATAAGAGAGCTGACACATAAAAATTGCTTGCTTCTTTCCATTTCCGGAAATAGTGTTGTCCATTTATCTTGGGGTATTGTTGTTTGTTGTTTAGTCACTACGTCACGTCTGACTGTTTGTGACCCCACGGACTGTAACCCGCCAGGTTCCTCTCTCCATAGGATTTCCCAGGCAAGAATACTGGGGGGGTTGTTGCCATTTCCTTCTCCAGGGGATCTTTCTAACCCAGAAATTGAACCTGTGTCTCCTGCGTTGGCAGGCAGATTCTTTACCACTGAGCCACCCAAAATTTCTCTTTATCCCACCTGGTTTGGTGAGAAAGTGGACATGTTTGCATATGGAGCTCAGAGGCCTGCTGGGAATGAAAGGATAATGATCCAGACTCCCTCTCATTGAGTTTCCATGTTTTTCAGTGATGTCTGAAGGACCTGGAGTTATGACTGGGGCACACAAACCCCTGAAAGGAGAGAACTGGAATGAAAGGAGGAGTTAGTGCTGGCACCCCAGACTCAGCGCCCACCTACTGGTTTTTACACTTCTTCCCTTCCTGACCCAGTTGCTCAGGCACCGTGAGTGTGGAAGAAGGCCCCCTGTACGCCCTGTTTCACATCTTCTGCGTGCTGGTCCTCCCAGCTGGGAACAGGGACACTCAGAGCAGCAGCAGCAGCCGTGGAGGCTGGAGTCTCACCTTCCCTTCTCTGATGACCGCCAGCACGCCACAGCTGTTAGATCCTGCGAGTGAGACTTGGAGAAGTGGAGAGTGAACTTCCCAAGTCAGTGGGATGAGAGCGCAAAGGCGTTTAATCTGAGCATGTAGGTAAGTTTGCCCCTACTGTATACCTTCACCTAGAGAACTGACACCGTCCTGTAATACAATTTTGTTGTTGTTGTTGTTGTTCAGTTGCTCAGTTGTGTCTGACGCTTTGCCACCTCAAGGACTGCAGCATGCCAGGCTTCCCTGTCCCTTACTGTTTCAGCGTGTGCTCAAACTCATATCCATTGATCACGGATACCATCCAACCATCTCATCCTCTGTTGCTGCCTTCTCCTCCTGCCCTCAATCTTTCATGAACTTTAATTGTTATTCCAGTTGAGTGATCTGAGCAGAGATGAGATATTTTTGAGGTTGGAGGGAGTAAAATAGACTTGTGATGAAGAAATGTATGCTTTATCTCAAGGTGATGTGAATGTTTGAACTGCTCAGAAAGTTTCCAGTACAAAATTGAGGCAGCAGGTGCTGGCTTTGCATGTGCTGACGTGGCCCCTGGAGCCTCGTCTCCTGGAATCAGGGCAGAGACCCCGTGTGGAGTCACGAGGGCGTCGTGAAGCCGTGGCCCCCGGGTGGCCCCTGCGCACAGTGGCTACTCATCTGCTGGCTCGCTCCTTGGCCTGAGCCCCCAGGCAGGTCAGCTGGAATCCAGTTTCCCTGGGGCTTCCTTCAGCTTCTTTAAGCTCTGGGCCAGCTGTGTGTTCAGCTTCACGATGAAAGGTCCAGCTTCTGTAGGACACAGAGATCATCACGGTCAGGAGCAACAGAACAGACGCAGGTTCCTGTTCATCCTGTCGATCCCAGCTCGTTCCACTCCCATCCACTTTACATCAGCTTGCCCCGTACCACACCCACCTCCCTGTCCAAAAAATACCAGCTCCAGCATCAGAAATGGGGATAATAAGCTTAGAGCAGCTAAGTACTCAGCTTCCACAGCTACTTATCGCAGTTCAGTTCAGTTCAGTCACTCAGTCATGTCCAGCTCTTTGCGACCCCAGGGACTGCAGCACGCCAGGCTTCCCTGTCCTTACTGAATCCATGTATATTCAGTCTAGAGTTCTGCTTCTCAGATTGATCCCCACTGGTATGCTGTCACCTGGCACCAGATCTAGGACTATGGTGGTTACTTGGACACCTCTAGCGATATTACCTTTCAGTCAGTCTTTTAAAGGTGTATATACTGAGGCAATTAACTCCCTTATTCTTCCAATTTGAAGAAATCATTTTAAGAAAGGTAATGCTTATTCTTCTGACAAATGTGTTTCCAAATCTGCTTCTTTACCTTCTTTCTAAGGCAGTCTCTTTCCATCCTTTCCCACCTCGGTTAGATTAAGAAAGATCAGGACAACAGATTTGAATCTGAAGTTCTAGAAAGCTGAAGTGTATCTGTTTCTCCAAAGATGAAAGGGGAGCATTTATGACACTGTTTTAGATGGCTGTGTCTTCAGCAGGGCTTCCCTGGTGGTTCAGAGGGTAAAGAATCTGCCTGCAGTGCAAGAGACCCAGGTTTGATCGCTGGCTCAAGAAGATCCCCTGGAGAAGGGAATTGCTACTCACTCCAGTATTCTTGCCTGGAGAATCCCAGGGACAGAGGAGCCTGGTGGGCCACAGCCCATGGGGTCGCAAAGAGTCAGACAGGACTGAGTGACTATCACTTTCACTTTCTTTTTTTCTTTAATAAATCCCTAATGCAAGTGTGAGGATGTGGGGATTTTTCTGATGTGCAAGATTTTAAAATCTGAAACACCAGTGCACAGAATTCTTCATCAGTGTACATGTTATATCATCAGCACCACCTTCACCTGGAAGTTGGCAAGAAAAGAAAGAAAATATCTAAGAAGGAAGGTGAGGATGAAAATGAAGCTTGACTGATCGCTTACATAATTATCAGTACACATACTAATCCCAAGCTTTTTCTGGTGCTCCTTCTAACTTGTAAAACTAACCTTAATCATTAAATTCCACTAAATGAACAAAAACCATAACCATATTTCAAACACTTGTAGAAAATTAGCTCATAAGAAAATAGTAAAAGTGCTTCATTAAGAATTTAATTCTAGTAAAATTCTTATAAATAATATGTTGAGTCAGGGTAATAACAATTTATTATAAGATAAATAAAGGAACATACTACTTGATGTTGGAAAGCTGAGTACAAAGAGAGACTCCTGGTATAGCGTTTGAAAGGATCATTTCAGCAACAACAAAGGGCTCACGTTTTGAGAGAGTCGCATGGAAATATGTGCGTCACCACATGTAAGATAGACATCCAACAGGACTTTGCCGTATGACCCGGGAGCCCAAAGCCGGTGCTCTGACAGCCTAGAGGCGTGGGGTGGGGAAGGAGCTGGGAAGGAGCCTCAAGGGGAGGGAACGTGTATATACCTGTGGCTGAGTCACGTTGATGTATGGCAGAAACCATCACAATATGGCAATTAATCATCCTCCAATTAAAGTGTGTTAGTTGCTCAGTCACGTCTGACTGTTTGCAACTCCATGGACCTATGGACTATAGCCCACCAGGCTCCTCTGTCCGTGGGATTCTCCAGGCAAGAATACTGGAGTGGATTGCCATTCCCTTCTCCAGGGGATCTTCCCTACCCAGGGATCAAACCCGGTCTGCTGCATTGCAGGCAGACTCTTTACCCTCTTAGCCACCAGGGAAGCCCCAATTAAAAATAAAATTAAAAAAACTCAAATGTCCAAAATATCATATATAATATGTAATATATATGTAATGCATATGTAATATGCATAATATAGCTATGGATATAAAATATAAGTACACTTAACTTAGTATACATAGGCAAATATATTTAACATAAAAGTTATATATGCAAACTAATTCTTTGTTCTTTATAAATTTTAGAAATATATTTTTGAAAATAGTAATACAGCAACCATAATGGAAATCATAAGTAGATATAAAGTTGGACACAAGTGCATTAGTGATCTGAGGTGACTCAAGACCTTCCCCATAACCACAAATAGGTCTCAGGAAACAGCAGCATTTGAATTACTCATTTTACAGATGAGGAAACTGGCAGTCAAGGATGTAGAGACCTGTGTGGTCACTGCAGGTCAGGATTCCAGGGCACCCTGACTTCTAATTCAAAATGCTAGCAAGCTAGTATTTATCAACAGGGGGAGGGGCAAGATGGGGACTAGGACTAAAAGGAACAAACTACTGGGTATAAAACAAAAGAGATACAAGGATGTCAGCTACAGCGTGGGGAACATAGCAAGTATTTTATCTTAACTTTTTATGGAGTATAAAGGGGTGCTTGGGGGAGAACGTATGCATGTGTATGTATAGCTGAGTCCCTTCACTATTCACCTGAAACGATCACAGTATTGTTAATCCACTATACCTCAGTAAAAAATAAAAAGTTTAAATTAAAAATATCAGATCAATATGTAGTACAACTGAAACTAATATGATATTGTAAGTAATTAAAAAGTATAAAAGTAGACAAATGCTGACTCCCCACACTGGCCCCTCTGTCGGGAACAGTTGGTTATGGATAAAATAAAAGTGTTGTGTCCTAATGCCATGATCACTGCAGCATTAGTTGCAAAGAAAGTGCACACCCCATCCTTTACATAAAAACCCAAATCCACACGCTAAGAATGTCCCTTTTGTTGGTGTGAACAGACTGCACACTTCACGAAACGATGCAGACTCAGCAGACACTGGTGGCGCATGCTCCCTGCAAACTCAGGCACTTCTCTGCGTCCGATCCCGCTGCAGGGTCTCAGATTTAGGCTCGTGCAACCTCCTTCCACTAACAGAAGCCAAACTTCTTCATTCAGCTTTTGTAAGTTATATGTGAAAAGTAGAAGATTATAGCAGATGATGAGAGAGCCGTACAAACGACAGGGGCAGCTTGCTTCTACCTTCAGGACCAAGCTGGAGGTTAAATGAGTTATTATTTCACCTTTACAATTGTTAGAAAATGCAGCAAGGGGGAAAGAGGTTTGGGGCACAGGTCTCTGGATGTGATGTTTAAAAAGTTGCTTAAACATGATGTATGGCAGAAACCAACACGGCATTGTAAAGAAATTATCCTCCAATTGAAAATGTTAAAAAAAAAAAAGTGCTTAAATGATTCATATAGGTCTAAGCACCTTTTTTTTTCATTTTATTTCAGCCAAATAAATATACATATATGTGTGTATTTATTTGTATATTTATTTGTCTGCACCAGGGCTTAGTTGCTCCATGTGGGATCTAGTTTCCTGACCAGGGATTGAACCCAGGCCCCCCGCATTTGTCTTAGCCACCAGACCACCAGGGAAATCCCTCACATAGGCCTTTCGACAGCCACTGTTCACCTGCTAACCCAGTTCCACTACTTATGGGCTTGGACTTGTCAACTTCTCTGGGCCTCAGTTTCCTAATCTGTAAAATGGGAGTGTGCTAGTGGCTATGCTCCCCCGTAGACGGATCAGCCTGCGTCAGAGCCCAGGAAACCCTTCTCACGCAGTGGGTAAACTTGAGCGAGAGCTCTGACTTTCCTGCCATCCTTTCTGTTCGACCTCCTCTCCAGAACACTGTGAGGACTGGAGGGGACTAAGACCTGAAGGGCCGGAGTGATACGGGCAAGGCTGGGGCTGGGCGGTGATCACAGTGCTCCCTGTCGCGGTGCTCCCTCTCGCGGTGCTCCCTCTCGCGGTGCTCCGTCTCACTGCGCCTACCTCGGCAGTGGGACCTCCAAACGCCGGCTCCGGTGACCAAGTCTACATGATGCTTAAGACCTTTCACTTTGTAGTTGTGAACCTTAGCTTCTAGGGAGAAACTCACTGGGAATTTTATTAGGAATGTTACTCTATTTATTTATAATTTTATTAGGAAATTTTATCTGTCACAGGATGACATCCCCACCATAGACTGTGGAAGGCAAGTAATAATCCAGGCTGTCTTATGATGATTTCAAAATGTCAGTGATTAGGAACCCGTTTTAAACAAACTAAGCCTGCACACACACTCACAGAGTTTGGAGGCAGAAACTCAAGAGGCTGTCTTGTCTCTGCCACACTCTCTCCCGCATCTGAAGCAACCTACGTGATGCCCTCAGCGTACTAAGTTCTCAGTGAGTAGTTATTGAGTGACAGCTTTGTCCACTAGACTTGTCTTCTGACATTTTTTTTTTCTAAAGAGAATGAATATTTTGAATTCTGGATAAGAAATCAGTCTAGATTTTTTTTATACTTTACAAAATTACTTCTGTTTATTTTGTTAAATATGTTCTGTTAAAGCCCTGGGAACTTACTCTTCATTGTAGAAGAACAGAACAAAATAAAAAATAACATTCTCAGCTTTTTCAGTCAGATGTTTTAGACATCCTGGCCTAATTTGAAAAAAGAGAACACTGTTTTCAGAACTTTAACATTAAGACATTTTTGTATGTCTGAACTTTAAGGTAACTGAAAGATGGGGAACATTTTCATGGCCTTCTTTCTCTTTCAATAGAGTGTTATATATCACTCATAGGGGACAATTTGAGGAAATGTAAGAGGCAACATTTGCCCTAAAATTTGTCTCAAAATGGGCTTCCCAGGTGGCACAAGGGGTAAAGAGTCTGCCTGCCAATGCAGGAGACACTAGAGAGGGAGCTTCAAGCCCCGGGTCAGGAGGATCCCCCAGAGGAGGAGATGGCAACTCCTCCCAGTCTGCCTGCTTGGAGCCCTGTAGACAGAGAAGCCTGGTGGGCTGCCTGGGGCTTATCGAGCCTCTCCTGATTATCCGGGCTTGTGCTAAGCTCTGGGGGTGGAGATGTAAACAGGAAAGACAGAAGTGCTGTCCTTACAGAATTTAAAGGATAGTGAGTGAGAAGCCAACACTCGGATGGAGCTGTAATCTCTGGGAGTCGTAGGAGGTGACAGTATAGAAAGTGCTCGTGGTTATTTTCAACAGAGAGGGCGGTGAGAAAAGACCTCTGAGGAGGTGAGCTGTGATCTGAGGACAGAAGGGGCTGAACGGTGAGGACAGACCGTGCGAACAACGGGTAAGAGAAGGCTCCGAGCCAAGGAGCCAGGCCTGCCTGTTACGTAAGGGGTGATCCGGAAAGGAGAGAACCGTGTGAAAAGACGGGTGAGAGGACGCTCGAAGCCAAGGAGCCACAACTGCCAAGGTCCTGCTACATAAGGGGTGATCTGGAAAGGAGATGAGGGTGGGTAAAATGTCACAGTGCAAGATGAGAAGTGCAGAGGGGTGCTAGGCAAGATGCAGTGACAAATATGATGCCTTCCCTTTGGTTAGAGCTATGACATGAATGGCTGATTAGCATCAATCCAGTACCTATGTGTTGTATAAGGGATCAGAACATCAGAGAATCTAGAGATCCACGTCAAAGATACAGAAGCAAATTCAAATTTACAGAAAACTTGAGAGAGCAGGGCATAGAACCCCACACATCCTCTGCCTGGAGGCCTCTTCCCAGGTTCTAATCTCCCCGTTGATGTTCTCTGAAGTCACAGATGCTAATCCAAGCTTGTGTACCACCAGTTGGCAGCTCTCTGATCTCCTCTAATCTGGGGCAGGACCCTAATCCTCCGCGGACATTAATTTTCAGTGCGAACAGTCGGTTATCACGTGGAGTGTGGTTTCTCCAGTATCTCTTTATGGTTTGACTGGGGTATGCCTTTCTTCCTTTTCTCACCAGATCATGACACACGTGGTGCTTTAGTCCTCTGCTCGCACCCCGCCCCGTGGCTTGTGAGCCAGCTGCGTTTTGTTACTGGGGGTGCGAAGTCTGGTCACTTGATTAAGATGATGCCTGTCTGGCACTATTGTCTCTAAAAAGCAACTTTCCTCCCCCGTGTAATTAATAATGTTTTGCAGAGAGGTAATTTGAGACTAATTAAAATCCCATTCTTCTCACTTTTACCACTGGTTTTAACACCACTAATATGCCTTGCCTGAATTAATTATTAGTATGATTATTACTATGGAAAGGAGATTTCTAATGACATCATTTCTTTTATAGTTATTGGTTTGCACTTTATTGTATGGAACCCCTCATTTGAGTCATACAACTGTTTGTTTGTTAGTGTGGACTTACAGATTCCAGTTTAATTTAATGAGTTATAATGGCTGGATAGCATCATTGACTCAATGGACATGAGTTTGAGCGAACTCCAGGGGATAGTGAAGGACAGGGAATCCTGGCATACTGCAGTTCATGGGGTTGTGAAGCTTTAGCACAACTTAATGACCAAATAACAACAATCTCTTACATCTTTACTGATTTTTAGGCCCAGATTTCCCTCATTTTATCCAGCGGGGAGCCCCTTCGAGCTGCCTTTTTCACATGAACTTCCTCATTACTTTTTGAAACTTTTTTAGATTTCTGGTACATCGAAGTGTTGCCAGCTCTCTTGTTATTTCCCTGACACTGACCTAGGGATCTGCCGTTTCCCTGATGAGACCTGGCTCCTTTCAGTAGAGAAATGGGATTTAGAAACCAAGATCTGGACGCTAGCTGTGCGCATGGCCACTAGGATGTCAGTGATTGTAGAATCTCAGGGTGAATAATTCATATCCGTGTCTCCAATTCCAATTCAATAATGTAAAGTTCACTCTAGCTTTTCCCCTTTCCATTTTCCTCTCCCTTCTCCTATTCCATTTCAAAACCCTCCTCAGATAGACCACAACTCCCAGCAGGCTGAAAAAATTTATGAAAAAAATAAAGAAGGTAGATATTCAGTTTTTTTTTAATGAATTAATTTAGTGATCCCTCAGTGAAATAATTTCTACTGACTGTATTTTGTTTCAGGCCCATTCCATTTACAACCACATCCAGCCTCTTTTAATTTAAATGGTTAGTCAACCAGCAGCTTTCCCTTCCAACATCACTGTTGTGTCCGTCTAACCTAGCCAGTGGCTGCATGGATTTTCCTTTGAGAAACCTCTTATTTGGGCAAGGCACAGATAGGGGAGAGGAATTTATATGTTACAGTTGTTCAGCCATAAGTGAAGGCCTGCTCAGCAGTAAAGCAATGACCGTATCTCAGGAAAGGCTCTGATAGATTTTTGTCATAAGAAAAAAATAAACTGCATCAAAGAGAGAAGGAGGGAAAATAGTTATCTAGAAACGGAAGGTGTTTTCACCAGCACTTACTTTGTATTCTACCTCATTCTTGTTTGGAGAACAAATAAATACCTAAGAAAAGATAAAACTGCTAGATTTAATAGACTCTGCAGAAGACCTTAAACTAAACACATCTAACAACAGCAACAACAACAAAAAAATCAATGATGGAAATGTCAATTTCCTTAACAGCTTCTTCTATTTTATTTTCTGATGCCAGATACAAATTCACTCTAAATTCTGTCAGGGTTTTAGATGTGGATTTTATATAAAAAGACTATGGGTTTGCAGAAATGCCTGAGTGGAGACGCATGGCTCATGGGGAAGCGGGCCTCCCTTACCTGTTTCCTAGGCGTCTTTCATCACCAAAGGCAAACATTTAACCCCGAAGTCCCCATGATTTGTGTATCCTATCCAGCCAGTGCTAAATCTTTCTGCACTATTTTTATCTTCTTACAAAGAAGTCATTCATTCATTCAGTCAACAAACTCTAATAATTCTCTTCTATCCCGTCAGCATGGGATATAGAGAGGTGTCCGAGATTCCTGTATTTATTCACAGTTCCCTACTAAGTAGTGAGTGCGTGATAGGAACTGTCCTCGTGCTGGGGATGACACCGTGAACAAGGCAGAGGCTTGGCTCTCATTAAGTGTGTGGGAGATTGACATATAAATTAGTGAGTACTTTTCAGAAGCCAGTAAATGCAAGCGAAAGTGTGAAAGTGAAAGTCGCTCCGTCGTGTCTGACTCTTTGTGACCCATGGGCTATGCAGTCCATGGAATTCTCCAGGGCAGAACACTGGAGTGGGTAGCTTTTCCCTTCTCCAGGGCATCTTCCCATCCCAGGGATTGAACCCAGGTCACCCACATTGCAGGCGGATTCTTTATCAGCTGTGCCACAAGTGAAGCCCGGGAATACTGGAGTGGGTAGCCTATCTCTTCTCCAGGGGATCTTCCCGGGCCTCACTTGTGGCTGCGTTGCAGGCAGATTCTTTACCAGCTGAGCTCTCAGGGAAGCCCAGTAAATGCAAGGAAGGCAGTAAAATGGGCAGCACGATGGCGTGCTGAGGAGTTCTAGTTTCAGTTGGATGGTCGAGGAAAGGCATCCCTGAAGAAGCGTTGCTGGATCTGAATGACAAGAAGCGCCCAAGTCTAAAAAGATTTTGTAAATATAATGTTATTTATTTTGTCTGTGCTGGTTGTGCTTGCTGCGTGGATGTTTTCTCTAGTGATGAACAGAGGCTGCTCTAGTGCGGCATGGGTTTCTCACTGCGCTGGCTTCTCTCGTTGCGGAGCACACGCTCCTGGGCACGCCGGCGTTGGCAGCTGCAGTTGCTCAATAAACATGCTGATTGTTGAGAGAATTAATTAATCATGAATTAATAGTAGAATATCACTTTATAAAAATGTCGGTGATGAGGTATGGGGACATCCTCCTTGGAAAATCAGGACAGGCTCGGAAGAGAGCGTGCCATTGCCCCTAGACCTGAATGGATGCTGGGTCTGGGATGTGCAGAGAGGAGAAGCAGTCTGGGTTATGAGAGAAGCCTAAGTACAAACGTGACACCAAAACTGCAAGATGTGTTTTCATTGGTGAAACATTTTATTTATTTTATGTACTTTACTTTGGCTGGGCTGAGCCTGCAGTGCCGCGAGGGCCTTCCTGTGGCTGCCGGGAGCGGCCGACTCTCGCTGCGCGGTGAGGCCCTCGGCTCGCGCCGGCGGCTCTGGCTGCGGAGCGCGGGCCCCGGTGCGCATCCTCGCGGCGCGTGGGCTCCGCAGTCGCGGCTCCTGGGCTCCGGAGCGGCTCAGAGCTGTGGCGCGTGGGTGTGGTCGCTCGGCAGCGTGTGGGATCTTCCCGGACCAGGGATCGAATCCACGTCCCCTGCGTCGGCAGGCGGATTCTTTCCCTCTGGGCCACCGGGGAGGTCCCACGTTGTGTTTTCACTCAGCGGGTGCTCGAGCGATGATTAACCTCTATTCCTTGTCAACCTGCACATTTTCCAGTGGGATAAATCTTACCAGGATTCTTCAGTTGTACAAAGAACGTTTAAAATAGTCGATTCTCCCGCTGGGTTCCTACAGAGGATACGCACCATGCCAACACTTTTCTTTTTCTTTCTCTCTCTTTTTGTGTAAGAAACTCTCCGTCTGCCATTGGAGGGCATCTGCCCCGACTGCAGGACTGTGGGCCGAGTTTGAGCCCCGGTTCACTGAGCAGTGATGTTCCTCAGCTGAATCTCGCTCTTCCTGGGGAGGTACCCTCTTCACCTGACTGCAGAGGACCCCAGAATAAGAGCTGTCGGTCCTGCGCTTTCCAGCTCAAGGCTCTTGTCACCACCAGAAGTCACTCATTAGGGACCAGATCGCCTGGCTTTGGCCCCAGCTTTATCTCTGAACAAAGCAAAATAAATGGGCGCTCCTTCTTTACATCACCCATGACCAAATTCTATCACAGTGTCTTTAACACTTGATCACTCACTGTGCCTATACTTGACTTTCCGTGGATAATGTGCCTTTGGTGGGTACAGGCTTATCTTATTCTAGTTCGTATTCCTGGCCAGAAGGGTCTCAAATGTTAGCTGAATGCATGAGTTTTGTAAATGATAACATGAATAAACATCAGACTCTGCAAATTACCATAAATATTGAATATATAAAATATATTCTCTACATATTTGTATGACTTCTCAAGACTAAATAAGAAATGTTTAATGTCCATCGTAAAGATATCTATTAAAACTCTTGTTCAGATTTACCTTTTAAAATAATAACCTTTGTGTTAGAAGTATAAGCATTTTGGGTTAGAGCCAGAAATTTACTGTTTGAGGAACAGGGAAAAATGTTGTCACAGATTTCCCTGTAGACATACCATGTTTGGTCTTCACTGGGCACTTTTAAACTTCATTTTATTTACCCTGTCTTCGGCTGTGGGTCTCCGCTGCTGCATGGGGGTTTCTCTAGATGCGGAAGCGAGGGCCATGCCGTTTGAGGTGTGCAGGCTTCTCCTGGCAGTGGCTTCTCCTGTTGCGCGGCGCAGGGGCGAGGCGCAGGGACCCAGGAGTCACGGCATGTGGGCCCAGCTGCTTAATAGCATGTGGGATCCTCCCACACTTGGGGACTGAACCTGTGTCTCCTGCATCTCGAGGGGAGTTCTTAACCACTGGAGTAGCCAGGAAGCCTGGTCTTTGCTGGATTTTCATGATCTGGTAGCAAATGCAAATTCAGCAACACCAAAATAAATATTTGAATATACCTTTATATATTGGTTTAGTTTATTAGAATTTTTACATAATTGCTATGTTCCACTGATAATGTACTTCATGGCAAGTGTCTTGCTTCAAAAATCATATAATACAAAAAAAATTTGGCTATTAAACATCTATTGAATGACTTGCTATTCTGACAGCTGGCTTCCCAGGTGACACTAGCGGTAAAAAGCCCATCTGCCAACACAGGAGACATAAGATATGTGGGTTTGCTCCCTGGGTTGGGAAGATCCCCTGGAGGACAAAGTGACAAACCATCCCAGTATTCTTGCCTGGAGAATCTCATGGACCAAGGAGGCTGACTTGAGAAGAGTCAGCACTGAATCAGCACATATGCACGTGCTTATCATGAAGCAGCCTCATCAAGTTAAGTCTAACGACATTAAATTAGTAATAATTAGTATGGTTCATGTACAGAGGAATATGCAATAAGCACATGTTGGAAGTTAGATGATCATACTTAAATTTCTCTCCTCTATTTTTGGAAAAATGTATAAAACTTATGTAATTGTCACCATTTATCCAGCTCAAACAGAAAATTGAGGAATTATCCTTGCCAGGCCCTTCTTGATGGAATCTGTCTGAGGCCCAGTGTCTGTGATATTTCTCCAAGGATGAAAACCAGAACCTTTCTGGCAGATTGCACAAAGGGCTAGATGAGGATTTCCACAATTCCATCCCCTCTCGCTCCTCACGTGAGAAAGCAAAGCCACACTGTTCTCTGGGTTCAGAGGGCAAGACTTGGTTTAGCTTTTGTCATGTGTAGGAGTGTGGCTGAGAAAGAGTGTCTTGGGCAGCAGAAGAACTCGGCTGTACCTGTGCATGAATCCGTTCCGCCCACACGTGCCTCCTGCAGCCGCCTCACGGCTTGGGGCAGAGTTCCCTGGGCTCTGCAGTTGTTTTCTTTAGCCTCGCAGAGGGAATGAGCACCATCTCTAAGGTGACAAGCACTGTATATAGTGCAGGTTTCTGAGTTCAAGCAACAAAAACGCTTTCAGCTGTCTGAGGCTGAAAGGAGGCTTTCCTATGTGGCCACAGGGATGTTCCAAGAACCAAGGGCAGGAAGACACCAGGGGTCAAGCAGACGACAGAATCAGGAAGCAGCCCAAAGACATTTCTCTTTCTTCCTCTCTGAGCCTCTTCTCATGTGGGTTAGTCTGTGTTTTGTTTCCCTTCCCTGCTCCACAGGTTCGGTGAAGTATTGACACCCTGCACGTTCACTGAGGCAACCTCTTTTCTCCCTCTCTCTTTCACTCTGCTAGATGCTTCTAAAATAATCTGTTTTCCTCAGTAATAGATCCCCAAAGTATCAACAAGATTCACACTCAGCTCAAGTGTTTACACACCTCAGATTCTGCTGGAGCTCCCTGTGGCACTTTTGTTGTTGTCAGCTGCTAAGTCATGTCTGACTCTTCAAGCCCATGAACTGCATCACGCCAGGCTTCCCTATCCTTCACGATCTCCTGGGGTTTGCACAAACTCATGTCCATTGAGTCAGTGATGCCATCCAACCATCTCATCCTCTGTCACCCCTTCTCCTCTCGCTTTCAGTCTTTCCCAGCACCAGGGTCTTTCCCAATGAGTCAGCTCTTTGCATCAGTTGACCAAGTATTGGAACTTTACCTTCAGCATGAGTCCTTCCAATGAATATTCTGGGTTGATTTCCTTTACGGTTGACTGGTTTGATCTCCTTGTCCAAGGGACTGTCCAGAGTCTTCTCCAGTACCACAAATCAAAAGCATCAGTTCTTTGGTGCTCAACCTTCCTTATAGTTCAACTCTAACATCTGTACATGACTACTGAAAAAAACATAGCTTTGACTAGATGGATCTTTTTCAGCAAAGCAGTGTCTCTGGTTTTCAATATGTTGTCTAGGTTTGTCATAGCTTTTCTTCCAAGGAGCAAGCATCTTTTAATTTCATGGCTGCAGTCACCGTCCACAGTGATTTTGGTGGCATATGACTGTCAAACGAGATATAAGAAGACAGAAGTACAATTTTGCAAGACATCTTCTTAAAGGGAATGGCATGGGAGAGAACCTTTAGTCCGCATTGCTGCATGATTGATAAGTGTACCTGAAGCAAACAGGCAGTAGAGAGGACCATGGGAAAGGTGGTAAAACGTGGAAGGAACCACGGCATAGAGAGTAAATGAACAGCCAGAGGTTGGGAGCCTGAGACCCTGAGACCGTGCCGCACGGTACAGCCTGCACACCAGTTCCTGCAAGCTGGCGCGAGAGCTAAGCCCATGCTTTGTAAACTACTCTTAACTTTCTGTGTTAGTTTCTTAGCTTAATCCTAACTGATAGGTATTACTTCTATCCTCCTGTCTTCCCAATATTCTATGTCTCTTATATTTTTTCCTACTCTCTTCCTATTTTCTGAAGACCTTTACCCCTGATCCTGTGACTGTGCATGAGGCTCTTTCACATTAAAAGAAAGTGATGGCCCCTCCAACTCCCACTTGGTGAGAGAACCAGTTATGGTGTCTTTGTGAAAAAGAGGGACTTTCTAAAGATTCAAGCAGGCTGTGAATGGGGGAGGTGGAGTATTCAGAGGGGAGTCTTGGAATAAATTGTTCACTGAATCTCAGGGAATATCCCTTGAAGCCTGAAAAGTATTTTCTGCTAAAATGGGTAAACCCAAGCACCTTGTTACACAAAAATATTACATTTATAGAACTCAGCCCTTCAAGAAAGTAAAGTTACCTCCAATGTCAACAGGTTCAGAAAGCGTTTAGTGACTACCTCACAGCTTGATCAATAAGACATTTTTAAGGGTTCTCTGGGGTGCAAACTTAATCTTGAAGTTGAGGTCAAGGAAGGGCTGCATGCTCTTCCATGGTGTCTTTTTTAGAGTTGCCACAAAGGAAAGATTCAGTCAAAGGATTTGGGTCGAAGGACCAAAGTGTTCGCCAATAAAGATTCTTAGCTTCTTATCATGGTTTCTAAGGAGAAAGAGGAGGGAAAGTGCTTGTTTATGGTAGTTGGCCTCAAAGATGCAGAAGCAGGGCTCTGTGAGCTGCGTACACCCCGCAGGCGGTCGCGTGGTCTGAGAGCCCAGCTGCTTGCAGATGCTTCCCCCTGTGTCCTGTGGCCAGAAGGGGGCAAAGCGCCGGGGAGTTCAGCCCGTAACTCAGCCAGCACTCCCCTCACTTTCCCTTCATCAGCCACCTTTCATTATCTCTTTTTATTGGGATGGTTTCTTTGGTTCACTGATAATTGGAATACTGGCCCTCTTTGCTGGTCTATAAATTTGGCAGTTACTGCATTTATGGCTGTGTCAGTCTGACACAGTATTTCAGCCCTGAGAACTGCAGCATGAGTTGATTTGTCGAGGGAAGGCAAACATTCAGAATATCATTCATGATCTGGGATAGAGGCAAATCTATAATTTAACCATTGCTTCGGCATATCAGTTGATGGGGTCAATTTGGTATGCATGGGAGAAATAAGTATCTCGAGGCTATTCTTGTATGAATCCTATATTGAAAAAAGAAATCTGCTGACCTAAAAAAAATAGTGGACTTGGGTTTAATCCTATCTTTTGTTACTTCATGTGCTATTCACCAGGTACTTACCAGATTACTTAAGTGTAAAAAATATTTAGTATTATCTATGTATCTGATATAATTTGGGTCTCTTTTATTTTCCTTAAATTTTTAGTTGCTAATTTTTTGGTCAAATATTCAGAAAGTCAGCTTCACCTTGTGGCTAAGCTCAATCAGGCGTGGGAATCAGGTGGCTCCTTTCAAGCCCAGCACCACCTCTTCTAGCTGATGACCATGGGGAGGAGCTTTAAATTCTCAGAACCACAATGCCTTCTCCACAGTACAGTGGCATAGAGCGTGATACCTGCCTCATAGTTCTGTTGGGAGGATTAACTGAGATCACGTCCATAAGTGCTCTTTGAATGCAATCTATCCTTGTTTCCTGGGTTTCCCATGTGTTTCAGTGATAAAGAATCCGCCTGCCAATGGAGGAGCCGAAAGAGATATGGATTCGATCCCTGGATGGGGAAGATCCCCTGGAGGAGGAAATGGAAACACTCCAGTGTTCTTGCCTGGCAAACTCCATGGACAGAGGAGCCTAGCAGACTTCAGCCCCTGGGGTCACAAAGAGTCGGGCACGTCTGGAGCAGCTCAGCGCCAAGCCTCCTTGTTGCCCGTCCCAGACCACAGCTGAGGCGAGTGGGGCCACCCGGCAGGCTTCTGGGAAACCCTCCAAGGAAGTGTTCACCTGCTCACCTGAAATAGCCTCAGTCTACCTCTTGGGAGCCTGGGATAGTGAAAGCCACACGGCCCGTTCAGTGGTTTGCCATGCCTAGCCATGACTTCTGAAGCTCAGACTGAAGTGACTATGATTGTGATAGGAACAGCATATTCTGAATGGACAAGAACCATCCCAGATCTTCCTCTCTGGTAAAGAGCCTTCACGTGGCCATCCTGCCTTTGCTAAGGTGTTTTACATTCTTAATTGATCTGATGGAAGTCAAAGATTAATAGACCACTGGGGGCATGAATATGCTGTTGCCCACAGAGGGTGAATTTGTATGTTTTTACTTGAATGTTTTCCATTAAATTTCTATTCTCAGAGAAAATAAATCATTTCCAAAGAGGTTCAAAACACTCACCTGTAATAAAGCGCTTCTTTTTATTTTTGCAACTTGCTGTATTTATCCATCCCTGCATCCGTTTGTCTATGCATCCACCCAGGAAGCATTGCCTAAGGGTGTACTTCATACAGGCACTGTTCTGGGTGTAGGGACCTGGGAATGGGCAACGCTTGGGTTGCGTTCTTCTGTATCTCACTGTTCAGGACTGTTTGCAGATGAGCTCATCTACCCGACGTGATGTGAGACGTAAGGTACAGGTGAAGGATTCTCCAAGAACACAGTGGGGCAGTAGGAAAGAACAGCACAGGGTGTGAAGACTGGATCGTATTACAAAAGATGGAATAGAGACCAAGGACAGTCGGTGATAAATCCCAGGAGAGGAGCTGGCGCTGACCTTCATCCCCTCCTCTGCCTCTCTCTGACTGAAACTTACACCCAAACTTATCTGCCCTCGCGTGCATGCATCCATGCTCGGTCATGGCTGACTCTTGTGACCCCATGGACTGAAGCCTGCCGGGCTCCTCTGTCCATGGGGTTTCCCAGGCAAGAATACTGGAGTGGGCTGCCGTGCCCTACTCCAGGGGGTCTTCCTGACCCAGGGATCAAGCTACATCTCTTGTATGTCCTGCGTTGGCAGGCGGGTTCTTCACCACTGAGCCGCCTGAGAAGCCTGTCCTTCCTTAGTGCATTATTCTCTCATTTGTGCAATGGAGACAGTATGTGCAGTATCTCAACTCAGAATCTCCTGTGTGGAGCTTTTAAAAATATAGCTGCTGGAACCCTGTCTCAGATGTGTTATTTATCCATTCATAAATTCAGCCTATTTCTTTGTTTAAAAAGAAACGACTTTGTATTGGGGCATTGCTGATTAACAGTGTTGCAATAATTTCAGGAGGACAGTAAGGGTCTCAGTCACATATGTACGTGCATTCATTCCCCCCACCCCCCATGACTCCCCTCCCATCCAGGCTGCCCCATGACATCGAGCAGAGTTCCCCCTGTTGTACCTTAAGTCCTTGGTTATTCATTTTAAATGGAGCAGTGTGTGCATGTCAACACCGAACTCCTTCATTATTCCCTCCCCGTCTCCCTCCCCCAGAAACCACAAGGTTGCTCCCTGAGTCTGCTTCTATGTTGCAAGCTCATTTGTAGCCTTTCTTTTTATATTCTGCATATAACAGATGCCATACAATATTTCTCCTTCTCTGACTTACTTCACTCAGTGTGACAACCTCTAGGCCCATCCATGTTGCTGCAAGTGATAGTATTTCATTCATTTTAATAGCTGAGTGATATTCCCTTGTATGCATGTACCACATCTTCTTTATCCATTCCTTTGATAGACATTTAGGTTGCTTCCATGTCTTGGCTTCAGCCTAAGTCTTGAGCATACATTTATTAAGCACCTGGTTGTACCAGATATTGTGCTAGGAATTGGGGAGCAAAAATTAAATGTCCTTGAGAGGATATTAGGGCAGACAAACAGAAGTAATCACTATAAGAAAAAGAAAATAAATATTCAATGGAGAGTTTATATTAGTATCCACCAGCTTATTAAGAGGGCAGATTCCTGGAGTAAGTGAATGGTGAACTGGGGGGTCAAGGATGCGGCAGAAGAGGAGCAAGTTAATTAAGCCAAAGGGGGGAGACCATGGCCGGAAAGAAATTGCATAAGCAAAAGTTCTGTGAAATCAAACTCTTGGTAAGTAAGGCCAACAGAGCATTTTGAACTCTGAAGGTGATCTGGATGTTCATTCAGGGTTCAGAAGCTCTTGCTCACCCGCAATGCTTACTTTTACAGGGCTGTTGTGTGTGATCAAATAAAAAGAGGCTTTCAAGCCTTTGAAAAGTAAAAAATGCTTTACACAGAGTGTTGTGTATACAATAGCCTTCAATGATCATCAAATAAGAGTTGTACTCAGGGTATTAAAACAGATGAGCCCTTGATATGATCATAAATTTAGAAGATTACTCATATTTCACACCAAGATCGACATTTCATGTCCCTTTAGCCATAGTGATATGACTCCTACACTATTTATTGACAGCTTCTCCATTTTCCATTTAAGAGGTCTTGTACCTCAATGTGAACACTAATGGTGTGTAAGGATTGATGTTTATGAGAGTGAGGGAGAATGCCAGGTGAGTAGGACAAGCCTGGGAATGAAGGGGAAAGTCTGACTACTTGCCAAAAGAAATGGGAACGTACTCTGTAATGATCTCCCTGGGGGAAAAAAAAAATCTAAAAAAGAATGGATATATGTATTCATATAGCTGATTCACTTTGCTCACAGCAGAAAGTAAGGCAACATTATAAAGCAACTATACTCCAATAAAAATTAATTTAAATAAAAGGAATAGGAACTTGGAGGCATGGATTGGACAGCTTGTGGAAACAAATACATCACTTCATCTGGGGGGCACACTAGTGTGTGAAATAGGTGATGGATATTTCCTACCAATTAAAACAAAGACGTTTGAAAAAGTAAGCATTTGGCAGCTCAATAGGTGTGATTTTCCCTGCCATAGTTAGACCTGTAACTTAATGTACAATAACCAAACCAACCATTACCCCAGCCTCAGTTCACTATAACACCAAACCGTATAGCTAGATGTTTACAGAAAAGTGTGAAGCTGTTTAGTCGTGTCTGACTCTTTGCGACCCCATGGACTGTAGCCTCCCAGGCTCCTGCATCCATGGGATTTTCCAGGCAAGAGTACTGGAGGGGGTTGCCATTTCCTTCTGAGCTAATATCCTAAAGGGATATGCCAAGTCCTGAGGAGCTCAGATGAAATGACAGAAATGCCAAGCTTAGATTAAGGAGATACCCAGTAACCACAGTCCCTGTTACTTACAGGAGGGGGGCATTCTGCATCCGATAGAAATCAGACAAGTGAAGGGAGGTAACGAACCAAAGAGCTCCTCGGGGCAAGCCACTCAGGCACAGAGCTGTGGTAGATTGGGACTCACAGTGAAATGAGTCCTGCTTGACTTGTGACTGTGGATGAGTGACTCAGCCTATCAGCACCCAGTCATTCTCTCACATGCTACACGGGGTAGTAGCTATGATGAGATTAAATGAGACATTGATGTTACAACGTTTGGCACACGCACAGAAGAGTTCCAAGTAATGGATGGAGACGCCCTCTCCGTCTAATCCCCACCAAGGAGGCAGAGCAGGACTCACTACCCATCCCCTGGACTGTCTAGAGTGACTTCTCCGCAGAGGGTGCAGTACAGAAAGCAGGGCCTTAAAAGGAGCTTACAAACGGGTCGTCAGCCCACAGGGACCCATCGCGTGGATAACAGGGAACGTGTCCCCTTGATGGGACAGGGTAGGAGGTCTCTTCCCTCTGCGGTCTTCTCTCCCTGTCTGCAAACCCCGCGCAAGCAGGAGCAGCAGCAAACAAGCCCAGATCGAGGGTCTTCCACAAAACCCTCATGAAAGAAAGAAAGAACGATAGTGCTGAGTCGTGTCGACCCTTGCGACCCCATGGCCTGTAGCCCGCCGGGCTCCTCTGTCCCTGGAACTCTCCAGGCAAGCATACTGGAGTGGGTAGCCATTCCCTCCTCCAGGGGATCTTCCCGACCCAGGAACTGAGCTCAGGTCTCCTGCACGGCAGGCAGATGCTTTACCAGCTAAGCTACACTGTAAAACCGGCATGAGCACCAAAAATAAGGAACGTGGGAGTCATTGTCCCATGGTATCTGCATGGGATCCTGACACAAAAAAAGAAAGGATGGAAGGAGGAGGATCTAAATGAAATACTTAGGTCCAAATCCAAATAAATAGAATGCACTTAATAATAAATGTAACAATATTGGTTCATTAGTTGTGACAAATGTACATAATAACGTAAGATATTAACAACAAAGGGAAATAGATGTGGGGTATGTGGAACTCTCTGTATTGTCTCTGAAAAGTTTCTATAAATCTAAAGCTGTTCTGAGATTGTAAAAGTTTATTTTAAAAGGCACTGGCGCGCACCAAGAAGGCAGTGAGGGCTCAGTACCGGGTTCCGTCTCCACGTCCGCTTCCTTCTGCTCCCTTCAACAGTTTGTACGGTTTGAAACCTTGACTTAATCCGTGTTCAGAGGCCATGCCTCTGCATACATGGGTCTAATTCCACACACATGCATGTCTGTGTTTCTCAAACCTAATGTATATGTAAGTATATAAGGTATGAAGATTCCGCTTGGAAATAAAATGGCTTATAAATTAAACCCATGTTATTGTCTCACAATATAAGAAGTCTAGAAAAAAAGTAGATGCCAGAATGTCCTGGAAGTCAGCATTGCCGTTAAATTTCCAGGTCTTTCTATCCTTTGACTTTTCCGTCTTCAGAACACAGATGATGTCATTTCTCTGACTCCCAGTGATACCTGCTTAATCCAACTTTCCAAATAATAGGAGAGTCTATGTAAAAAAGTCACAACGTAACTAGAAAAAAAGAGAAGCCTTCTAGAACAAGTGGGTTTGGTGAGGGCAGAGGATGCATGATAAATATATGAAAAAAAAATCACTGTTATACTAGCAGCAAGCATGTACGCACTGAAATTTATAGTAAGATGCCTTATGATTGTTGAAAAATCACTGTGTTATACTAGCACAAGCATGTACACACTGAAATTTATAATAAAATGTCGTTATGATTGTTGAAAAATCACTGTTATACTAGCAGCAAGCATGTACACAGTGAAATTTATAATAACGTGCCGTTATGATTGTTGACAAATCAAACAGCATAATTGTTACACAAGATGTTTAGGACATGTAGACTGAAAACTACAACATGCTAATGAAAAAAATCGAAGATGAGGATGGAGTCTCACTGCGTGTAGGCACTGGAAGGTTCAACTTCGTAAAGAAGTTAGCACCCTCCAGGTTCTTATACAAGCTTAATCAAGTTCCTATGAGAATCTCAGCAAGATTTTCTGTAAACGGAGACAAAATTATTCTAAAATTTGTATGGAAACGCAAAGGAATTAGAATAGCTAAAAGACCCTTAGAAAAGGAAGGTGAAATGAATCAGACTACCTGATTTTAAGAGTTATTATATAGATATAGTAATCAAGGCTATAAGGGGATTGGCAAAAATACAGAAAATAGATAATAGAACAGAATAGATAGACTGATCAATGTAACAGAATAGATTCCAGCACGTACATGTTCCCAAGTGATTTTGAACAAAAGTACAAAGCCAATTCAATGAAGAAAAATAGCCTTTTTATGCATGATGGTAGAGTAATTGAATATCCACAGGCAAAAAATAAACAAAAATAAACTTCTACTCAAATTGCATACCTTGTACAAAAATTAACTCAAAACAGATCCTAGTAGTAAATGTAAAACTTGAAACCATAAAATTCTCAGGAAAAAAAGAGAAGTCTTCAAGATATAGAACTAGGGAAAAACATGTTAGACTTCACAATGAAGACACAGTCCATAAAAGGAATATAAATACATTGGACCTCACCTAAATTAAGAAAAAAAAAAAAGCTTTTGTTCTTGAAGAGTCTCTGTTAGAGGATGAAAAGCGAAGTACCAGACTGGAAGAAAATATTTGCAAACTCTGTATCTGATGAAGGTTGAAGAATATAATGAGCATTCAAAATTCAGCATTTAAAAAAAATCTATTGAGATAATGGACAAAAGACATTGAGAGACATTTTGCCAAAGAGGATAAATGAATAGAAAGAAGCATGTGTAAAGGTTTTTTTTTTTTTGTATATTATTAACCATAAAACATAAGCTAAAACCCAGTGTGCTGTCACTCCACACATAGTATAATGACTAAAAAAAAGAAAAAGAAACAGTGACAAAAGCAAATACTGGCAAAGATGCAGAGAAACTGGATGAATTGTATATTGCTGCTGGAATTTCTTAAATAGTTAAACATTTGACTGCCATACAATCCAACAGTTGCACCTCTGGATTTTTATCCCAGAGAAAAGAAAAAAAAAAACCTATGTTCACACAGGAACCCATATGTAAACATTTATAGCATCTTTATTCATAACAGCCCCAAACAGAAGCCCAGATGTCCCTAACTGGGTGAACAGTTAAGTAAACTGTGGAACATCCATGAAAAACTACGACTCAACAGTAAAAAGGAACGAGCTCTTGGCATGGATACCACCCAGATGAATTTTCAGAGAAAAGTGACCAGTGAAAGATGCCAGTACAAATGGTATGTATTGTGTGATTTCAATTACGTATTAGTCTTGAAACGAAGGACAAAGTTACAGAAACAGAAAACAGGCCAGTGGTTTCCAGGAGGTATAGACCATTTGGGAAGGAGGTGGGTGTGGCCGTAAGAGCAGCAGGAGCCCTCCTAGGGCGTGGGAACCTGTTCTGGATCTTGACTGTATCCACGTCAGCATCCTGACGGAGATGCTGGGAAGGTGGTCCTCAGCCTACGATGGGAGCTCTGTCCCGACAAACCCGTCACAAGTTGAAAGTACACATCCATAAGTGGAAAAACCATTTTGCACATCTAACCTACCAAACATCATAGCGTAGCCTCAACTACCTTAAACGTGCTCAGAACACTTGCATTAGCCTGGAGTTAGGCCAAGTCATCCAACATAAGGCCTATTTTATAGTAAAATGTTGACTATTGCAAGTCATTCATTGAATACTGTACTCCCAGTGAAAACCAGAATGGTTGTCTGGGTCCAGAACGGATGGAAACACCCAGGTGTTTGACCTTGTGACCCCTTGGCTGCCTGAAAGCTGCAGCCCCCTGCTGCCTGGCAAGAAAGCATGGTTCCACACACAGTGAGTCCAGGAGAAGATGGACATCCAAAATTTGAAGTACAGCTTCCAACAGGTGTGCATTGGTTTGCACCTTTGTAAAGCGGTTCAATCCCTAAATCAGGAAGATGCCTGGAGGAGGAAATGGCACCCCACCTCAGGATTCTTGCCTGGAGAACTCCGTGGACAGAGGAGCCTGGGGGGTTACAGTCCATGGGGTTGCAGAGTCAGACACGGCTGGGGTGACTTAGCAAAGCTGAAGTCGGGGATGATCTATGCTACACTTCTGCAAGATGTAGCCCCTGGGAAAACTGGGGAAAAGCACAGGAGGTATCTGTGTATTATTTTTACAACTGTGTGGAAATCTACAAGGATCGCAAATAAACAGTTAATTTAAAAATAATCACGCTAGCCTGAGTCTTAATACATCATCTGTGCAGTGAAATTAAATCTGCTGGCATTTGCTGTCCTTTATTTCTAGTTTTCTAGGCACTGTTAGATACTGCAAGAGTCCAATACATTTATGTCTGTGATTTGTACAAACTCATAAGAGAGCCAAGCGTGGAAGGCCCGGGACATCCTCTGACGTTTTGGGAAAGGTTGGGAGAGTCTTTTCGTCAGTCTCAGCTGCCGTATCAGCCTCACTGGCAGAAGGACTTCCAGGGGCATGCACTGTACTTTTAATGAATTATTACTGGAATAGAGTTGCTTTACAATGTTGTTAGCTTCTGCTGTGTGGCACAGTGGACCCGACACGCTAGATTCTCTTCCTCTATTCCCGCATGGGTCACTGCCCAGCGTCGCGTAGAGCTGCCTGTGCGATACGGTCGGTTCTCCTTGGTTACCGGTGTGATTCGTGGGAGTGTAGACACGCCTGCTAACCCCCGTCTCCTCGGGATCCGTGTATGTGTTCCCTATGTCTGTGTCTCTATGTCTGCTTTGCAAATAAGTTCATCTATACCGTTTTCCTCTAGATTCCACAGATATGCATGAATATACAATATCTGTTCTCCTTGTTCTAACTCACTTCACTCTGTGTGAGTCTCTAGGTCCATCCATGTCTCTGCAAATGGCAAAGTTTCACTCCTTTTAATGGCCGAGTGATACTCCATCGTAAGTCTATGCCACGTCTTCTTTATCCGTTCCTCTCCCGATGGGCGTTAGCTTGCCTCCGAGTCCTGGCTGTGAATAGAGCTGCAGCGGACACTGGGTGGTGCACGCTGTTGGGGGAATGTCGCTTGGTGCAGCCACTATGGAGGACAGTATGGAGCTTCCTTGAAAAGCTGAAAACAGAACTTCCACGTGACCAGAAATCTCACTCCTGGGCGTATCCTCAGAGCAAACCATGAGTTTATGGGTGCTTGCAGATAACTCATGATCACCCCCTTGAAGCAGAAATGACCTTTTACAACTTGCCCGAGAGAGATGTAGATATAGATGATATAGACAGAGGTGTAGGTGATAATTTCCAGTTAATTTATTGATAAGGTGTGGATTTTAACTCCTTTTTGTTGAGAATAGCCTGGAAGTTTCAGTGATTAACAGCAGAGACCCATCTGGGCCCCGAGTGACTGCCTGGCCTGGGCGAGCTGGTCACTGGCTGTGTGGCTCTGAGGAGGATGTTTACCTCCCTGTTCCCCTCTGTCCTCGTTTAGGACGTAGGATAGGAGTAAATGTGACTTCAGAGAGGTCACATGAGCATTGAATGAATCAGTATATGTAAAGCACATGGAACAGTGCTCTCAACAGCATTTGTAAAGTAAATTCACTCTGAATTTCTTCTGTAGTTTCTCCTGAAACTACAGTTTATGAAATGTAAATAATTTCACTCTCTCACTCTTTCATAACTTCTATGCTGATACACTCACAGATTTATATGCCTAGTTGTAAATGATCACTAAGAATTTGAATACTTTTGTAAGAAAAAAAATGAAGTTAAAATAATACTTCCTTTAAAACATGCGATTTGAATGCTTCAATTTGTCAAAATGTTGTTCATTTAAACATTTTGCAATTTTGTTTTGTCTTTCTCGTTTCAGTCCACATGTTTCAAGATGAAACCCTGCAGGCTATATTTTATCATAATTGTCATAAGTGTCAAGAATGCAGATGCATGGATTTGGTTTGTTTGTTGGGCATTAACCCACTATGTGCCAGGACAGCCATATACTTGCACCGTTTTGGACAGATAAACTCCCTCAGGCATATCAATCAAAACATCAACTGTATTGCATTTAACCAGGGAAATCAAATAAGGATATCTGAAACATACATATAGTTCTCGATATGACATTAGTGCTGGGAATATGCTGAACACATAATTGATAACCAGAAAATTTGAACCCCTTTACTCTAAACTTAGAACAATGTCATTTCCCAGAGTGACAGCAGAATGGATGCTTAAAGATAATAAATTCGTTAATCTTTCCCTTGTAACATTTCCAAGGAATAATGAGATATGAGTAAGTGACTCAGAAAGATAAAAAGAACTCACCACCAGATGTCTCCACTTTGTAAGGCAATTAACAAAACAAAATAAAACAAGAGATTCGAAAGGAGGGTTGATTTAGGGCAGTGGTTCTTGACTGGTGGAGATTTTGCATCTCCAGGCGACAGCGGCCAATGCTGGAGACATTTTTTATCGTCACAGCTAGAGCTGTCCCTGGTATCTAGTGGGCAGCAGCCAAGGAGGCAGCTAAACATCCTACAATGCCCAGAACAGCCTCCTTACAAAGAATCCAATCATCCGTCCCAAGGAGTCAGTGGCATAGGGCTTCCCTGGCGGCTCAGATGGTGAACAGTCTGCCTGCAATGCAGGAGACCAGGGTTCAATCCCCAGGTCGGGAAGATCCCTTGGAGAGGGAAATGGCAACCCACTCCAGTGTTCTTGCCTGGGAAATCCCATGGATGGAGGAGCCTGGGCGGGCGGTGTCCATGGGGCTGCCAAGAGTCGGACACGGCTGAGCAACTGACACACACAGGGAGGCTGAGAAACCCTTTCCGGGGCGTTTGGTTTGCTAGGCTGGCTTTGTAACTTACTGAGCAGACCCAGTCTTTTTTTTGTTTTTTTTTTTCCTTTTTTTTTCAGGTTGAATAGTAAAAAGTAAGACAAATGGACATGAGGCTCAACACTTTTCTTCCAGCCTTCAGCAGAAATCTTTGTTACAGGCTTTTTTTTGGATTACTTTAAAATGCTTTCCTTTCTTTTTTTTATTTTTATTGGAGTTTAGTTGATTTACAATGTGGTGTTAGTTTCAGGCATACAGCAAAGTGAATCATATATATGCTTATATGCTTGTGTATCTGTGTTTATATATATATGTATGTTTATATGCAAGTGTATCTCTGTGTGCATATATATATATGTTTATATGCATGTGTATCTGTGTGTGTATATATATATATATTTACATGCGTGTGTATCTGTGTGTGTATATATATGTTTATATGCGTGTGTATCTGTGTGTATATATATGTATATGTATATATGTTTATATGTGTGTGTATCTGTGTGTGTGTATATATGCTTATATGCGTGTGTATCTGTGTTTATATATATATGTATGTTTATATGCATGTGTATCTCTGTGTGTATATATATATATATATGTATGTGTATCTGTGTGTGTATATATATATATGTTTATATGCATGTGTATCTGTGTGTATATATATATATGTTTACATGCGTGTGTATCTGTGTGTGTATATATATATATATATATGTTTATATGCATGTGTATCTGTGTGTGTATATATATATGTTTACATGCGTGTGTATCTGTGTGTGTATATATATATATGTTTATATGCGTGTGTATCTGTGTGTATATATATGTATATGTATATATGTTTATATGTGTGTGTATCTGTGTGTGTGTATATATATGTTTATATGTGTGTGTATCTGTATGTGTATATATATATATATTTATATGTGTGTGTATCTGTGTGTATATATATATATATATATATATATGTTTATATGTGTGTGTATCTGTGTGTGTGTGTATATATATATATGTTTATATGTGTGTGTATCTCTGTGTGTATATATATATATGTGTTTATATGTGTGTGTATCTGTATGTATATATATATGTTTATATGTGTGTGTATCTGTGTGTGTATATATATATATATGTTTATGTGTGTGTATCTGTGTGTATATATATGTATATTTATATGTATACATGTTTATATATGTGTGTATCTCTGTGTGTGTATATATATATGTTTATATGTGTGTGTATCTGTGTGTGTGTATATATATATATGTGTGTGTGTTTATATGTGTGTGTATCTGTGTATATATATATATATATATATGTTTATGTGTGTGTGTATCTGTGTGTGTATATATATATATGTTTATATGTGTGTGTATCTGTGTATGTATATATATATATGTTTATGCATGTGTATCTGTGTGTGTATATATATGTTTATGTGTGTGTATCTGTGTGTATATATATGTATATTTATATGTATATATGTTTATATGTGTGTGTATCTGTGTGTGTATATATATATATGTGTGTGTGTTTATATGTGTGTGTATCTGTGTGTATATATATATATGTTTATGTGTGTGTGTATCTGTGTGTATATATATATATGTTTATATGTGTGTGTATCTGTGTGTATATATATATGTATATATATGTTTATGCATGTGTATCTGTGTGTGTATAAATATATATGTTTATGTGTGTGTATCTGTGTGTATATATATATATATGTTTATGCATGTGTATCTGTGTGTGTATAAATATATATGTTTATGTGTGTGTATCTGTGTGTGTATATATATATATATATGTTTGTGTGTGTATCTGTGTGTGTATATATATATATGTTTATATGTGTGTGTCTGTGTGTGTATACATATATGTTTATGTGTATATCTCTGTGTATATATATGTTTATATGTGTATCTGTGTGTATTCATATGTATATATGTTTATATGTGTATCTGTGTGTATGTACATATGTGTTTACATGTGTATCTGTGTGTATATACATGTGTTTATATGTGTATCTGCGTGTATATACACATGTATATATATATATATGTCTCCATTCTTTCTCAGATTCTTTTCCTATAGAGTTCCCACAGAGTAGTGAATGGAGTTCCCCATGCTGTTCAGTAGGTCCTCATTAGTTATGTTTTATACATAGCGATGTGTGTATGCTAACCCCAATCTCCCAATTTCTCCCCAGTGTGATCTGCAGCACCATTTCCAATAGTGGGGCATGAAAGCAGCATACACACCCCTTGACAGAGGCATGGGATAAGAAAATGTGGTGCATATGTACGATGCAACATTACTCAGCCATCAAAGAATGAAGTATTCTTTACCATGCAATTTCCATTTGACTTCGTCCTCTCTGGGAGGTGACGTCTCACTGACATTGCCACAATCGTTTTCATCTTTATGAGCCTGATGGCTACAGTGTGTGGCATGTAGTACACGAGAAACAAAGTTTGTCCGATGAGTGACGTCATGTGCCATCGTAATAGGATATTGGTCTAAAAGGAGCACTGAGGAAATTCTCCAATTAGAGAATGTTTGTTTCAGAATCACTCAGTCCTGGATTGAAGGGAAGCTTGTGGCATTAGCAAGCAGGGAAAGTATAGTGGAACAGGTGATGTAGATGGTTAGGAAGAAAACGGAGATGTGAACAGAATTTTGAAGGAAGATTTCAAGTAAGAATACACAATTAAGAAGTGATCCGAGTGTAAAGACAGTGGCCAGCCTTCTCAGTCAGAAATGCCTGTGAATTCCTCCTTGGGGGAAAAAAAAACACAATTTGTTTTGATCATCCAGACATTTAAGATTTTAACATACATAACAAACTTCAAAGAGAGGCTGGGCAGAAGGACTGATGGGTGGCAAGTACTGAATGTATATGCATTCGTGCATACATATTCAACATGAACATTTGTATACGTGTGTGTGATTATACATATATATAAATACATGTGTGTGTTTACTCAGATAAAGGTACCACATCACTGATAAACAACTACAGAAATAATGTTTAGGGTATATAGACAGTAAACCTGGGAAAGTGAAAATGCTGTAATGAATAACAAGGTAGCAGAAAGCATTGAAAAAAGAATTACAGTTTCTTATTCATTCAACCGAGTAAATCAAAAGTAAAACTGTGGGCTAAAAAAAATGACTCCTGACTTTTAATATTATTTATATTCTCTCTAAATTTTAGGGATATTGGGAAGATCCTTTTTTGGAGCAGACTCATTTATTTGCCTTTTAATAATTTTTATTTACTTTTTCAGTTTATTTATGTTAAATTTAACAAAATATTTAATTTTTTTAAATTTAAAGCCTCCTATAAAATAACATTTCCCTAGAATATGTCTCTTTTTCTCTCTTCTCTCCTTATCTGTGCACTCACCCATTTATCCACGCAGGTTTGCAGGAAGATCCCTGGGGTGACGTTTAGGCGAGGCTGTGTGTGTGCATGCATAGTCACTTCAGTCGCGTGCAACTCTTTGCGACACTATGGACTGTGGCCCCCCAGGCTCCACTGTCTATGGAACTCTCCAGGCAGTAACACTGGAGTGGGGGCCATACCCTCCTCCAGGGGATCTTCCCGGCCCAGGGATCGAACCCGTGTCTCTGATATCTCCTGCATTGGCAGACAGGTTCTTTACCACTAGCGCCACCTGCGAAGTTCCTTAGACAAAGTTGCTTATGCTATTTTTATATGGTTGGACTTGGAGCCAATTTAAAGTTTTTCTTTTTACTCAATTAATTTTATATAAATATTAATATTTTAGCAAAAATGAACACTGACACTTTTTTTTGGAAGTTCTACCTCAGTTTTATTGGCATACAGTTGGCATGCATCACATCATTCTGGCGTGCGCTCTAAGTTCATAGAGGGCTGCGTGTGGAAGCTTGCTTCTTACGTATTTACTCTGGCTGTGCTGGGTCTTCTGCTGCCCGCGGGCTTCCTCTTGCTGCGGGGAGCGGGGCTCCTCTGCGCTGTGGGAGCGGGCTGTGCCCTGTGACAGCTTCTCTTGGGCAGCACAGGCTCCAGGGCAGGCAGGCGCGGCAGCTGTGCTCATGGCCTTAGCTGCCCTGGGGCAGGTGGGTCTCTCCAGACCAGGCATCCAGCCTGTGCTCCCTGTATTGACAGGAGGATCCTTATCCCCTGTGCCACCGGGGAAGTCCAAAACAACTTTGCTTTTTAAATGCAGTAAAGTTGTTTTTCTTTGGTGCACAGTTCTATGAATGTGGATACATACGCAGATCTGTGTCAGTAGGTTCAGTCGCTCAGTCGTGTCCAACTCTATGTGACCCCAAGGACCGCAGCATGCCAGGCCTCCCTGTCCATCACCAAATCCTGAACCTTACTCAAACTCATGTCTGTAGAGTTGGTGATGCTGTCCAACCATCTTGTCCCCCTCTCCTCTTGCCTTCAATCTTTCCCAGCATCAGAGTCATTTCAAATGAGTCAGCTCTTTGAATTAGGTGGCCAAAGTATTGGAGTTTCAGCTTCAGCATCAGTCCCTCCAATGAATATTCAGGACTAATCTCCTTTAGGATGGACTGGTTGGATCTCCTTGAAGTTCAAGGGACTCTCAAGAGTCTTCTCCAATGCCAGAGTTCAAAAGCATCAATTCTTCAGTGCTCAGCTTTCTTTATAGTCCAACTCCCACATCCATACATGACCACTGGAAAAACCATAGCTTTGATTAGACAGACCTTTGTTGGCAAAGTAACATCTCTGCTTTTTAATATGCTGTCTAGGTTTGTCATAGCTTTTCTTCCAAGGAGTAAGTATCTTTTAATTTCATGGCTGCAATCACCATCTGCAGTGATTTTGGAGCCCCCCAAAATAAAGTCTCTTGCTGTTTCCATTGTTTCCCATCTATATGCCATGAAGTGACGGGTCCAGATCCATGATATTAGTTTTCTGAATGTTGAGCTTTAAGTCAACTTTTTCACTCTTCTCTTTCACTTTCATCAAGAGGCTCTTTAGTTCTTCACTTTCTGCCATAAGGGTGGTGTCATCTGTATATCTGAGGTTATTGATACTTCTGCTGGCAATCTTGATTCCAACTTGTGCTTCCTCCAGCCTAGCGTTTCTATGATGTACTCTGCATAGAAGTTAAATAAGCAGGGTGACAATATATAGCCTTGATGTACCCCTTTCCCGATTTGGAACCAGTCTGTTGTTCCATGTCCAGTTCTAACTATTGCTTCTTGACCTGCATACAGATTTCTCAGGATGCAGGTCAGGTGGTCTGGTATTCCCATCTCTTGAAGAATTTCCCTGTTGTGAAATTTGACTGTGATCCACACAGTCAAAGGCTTTGGCATAGTCAATAAAGCAGAAGTAGATGTTTTTCTGGAACTCTCTTGCTTTTTTGATGATCCAGGGGATGCTGGCAATTTGATCTCTGGTTCCTCTGCCTTTTCTAAATCCAGCTTGAACATCTGGAAGTTCACAGTTCACATGCTGTTGAAGCCTAACTTTGAGAATTTTGAATTTTACTTTGCTAGCGTGGGAGATGAGTGCAATTGTGTGTTAGTTTGAGCATTCTTTGGCATTGCCTTTCTTTGGGATTGGAATGAAAACAGATCTTTTCCAGTCTGGTGGCCACTGCTGAGTTTTCCAAATTTGCTAGCATATTGAGTGCACTGCTTTCATAGCATCATCTTTTAGGATTTGAAATAGCTCAACTGGAATTCTATCACCTCTACCAGCTTTGTTCATAGTGATGCTTCCTAAGGCCCACTTGACTTCGAATTCCAGGATGTTTGGCTCTAGATGAGCGATCACATCATTGTGGAGTTTACTCAAATTCATGTCCATCAAGTCAGTGAGTCCATCCAACCATCTCATCCTCTGTTGCCCCCTTCTCTTCCTGCATTCAATCTTTCCCATCATCAGGTTTTTTTCCAAAGAGTCAGCTCTTCGCATCAGGTGGTCAAAGTATTGGACTTTCGGTTTCAGCATCAGTCCTTCCAATGAGTGTTCAGGACTGATCTCCTTTAGGACGGACTGGCTGGATCTCCTTGCAGCCCAGGGGATGCCCAAGAGATGTAATACCAGAACCTGCCTCATTCTGTCCCTAAGTCCTTTCAGCTACTGATCTGTTCTTTGTCACTATGGTTTTGTATTTTTGCCTTTTGAATAGAATTACATAGTGTTTAATCAGTGTTCTCTGGAGAACAGAACCAGTTGGATGCACATATATTATCAGGAATTGGCTCATGTGATTATGGAGTTTGAGAGTTTAAGGAATCCGAGAGCTGCAGTTGGCAAGCTGGAGGTCTAGGAGCATTGATGGCACAGTTCCAGTCAGAAAGGAGGCAAAACAAGTGAACTTATTTACAAAACAGAAACAGACTCGCTGACTTAGCAAACAAACTTCAGTTGCCAAAGGGGAAGGGTTAAATTAGGAGTTTGGAATTAGTAAATACAAATGACTATACATAAAATAAATAACATGGTCCTACGGTACAGCACAAAGAGTTCTATTCAGTACCTGTGCTCAGCCACAAAGGAAAAGAATATATGTGTGTGTGCCTGTGTATACACACACACAATTATATATATATGATTGAATCACTTAGCTTTATACTGGAAAGTAACACGGCATTGTATATCAACTATGAAAGTGAAAGTGAAGTCGCTCAGTCGTGTCTGACTCTTCACGACCCCATGGACTGCAGCCTACCAGGCTCCTCCGTCCATGGGATTTTCCAGGCAAGAGTACTGGAGTGGGGTGCCATTGCCTTCTCCAGGAGATCTTCCTGACCCAGGGATCGAACCTGGGTCTCCCACATTGTAGACAGATGCTTTACCGTCTGACCCACCAGGAAAGTCAGGAGGACAGTTATCAACCATACTTCCATTTTAAAAACTTCTCTTACAAAAGGAAGAAAAGGCCCCCGTGTTAGGGGGGCAGTCTGCTTCTGAAGGTTGAGACGCTGTTCCCACCCTCAAGCTGGACCTTCACCTTGAAGTCCTGTTGTGGAGACTGAGGCCGAAACTCACTTCCAGGCTTTGGGTAGTATTACAAGTCCTAGCTACACCTGAGGGCAAATGCATGTATATATATTTATATAAAATCACATAGTATGAACATGCTAACAATATGAATGTGACATTTATGGCTGTGTGCGCTTTCCACCAGCACTGCACGCTCTTTGGGTCCTTAGACAACCACTGCGTGTGTCCTGTCCGGGTTATCCGGCTGCGTTCAGTGAGCAAGACCCACAGCGTGTGCTTCCATCACCTCCCGGAGCTGGAGCCCTGTGGCTTCTCAGAAAGGCCTTGAATGCAGAGAGGACGGCGTACCAACAGCAGTGAGTGTTGAGCGGCGGTGGCGTGGGCAATCTGTTTCTTCCTATGCTCTGTATATTTTGCCTTAAAAAGTTAAACAGCCCAAGAGGAGAAAAGTTTTTTGTACATCACTGTATGCAGAGACAGGGAAGACTTGTGTAATTCATCCGAAAGACGAACTTGGGGAGAGAAGGCCGCAGGGAAACAGAACCAGCCCTCCTGCCCTCCTGCTCGTCTCCTCTGGGCTCAGTCCACGCGGGTCCCTGTTGGTCAGCAGCCCGGGTGCCCGCTGCTGTCCGTCACTGTGGACTCACGTGGTGGCCTTGTGGCAGCTGAGAGAAAACACAGAGTTGGAGGAAAGTGACTCACGACCAGAGTCAGAGGGACCCGTGAATATAAATACACTTTATTAAGCTTCACCTGCCACAGAGGAGCAGAACCAAGCTTGCAGACTCTGGGGTGATTGAGCGGCACCAGGCTTTACGCTGAGCTCAGTCATTTCTCTCAGCTATTAAATATTGGCATGTATTGCTGTGCACTTTTTCTTGCCTCTAAATGAACTTCCTTCGTCCCTTTAGATTCATTTATTATGCAGTGAGATGCTACTTAAAAAAAAAAATTCTTTGGGAGAAGTGACTAATATACTTGCACAGACCAGCTTTTGTGCTAACTGGGTTTATTTGTCTGTGTCAATGCAAACTCACAAAGGGATGCTCGAGAGAAAGGGCAAACCTACAGATAGGATGCCTCCTCACAAAATCCCTGTGTATTACAAATGAAATCCGCATATTGCCTAAGGCGAAGTTTTTAGCCACTGAGTTTGGGGCATAACTATACAAAAGCCTTCTTTCTTAAGGATTTCAGTTTATACTGAGTATAAAATAACACTGAAGAAATATGTCCAATTTTTACACTTTTTATTTTGTATTGGAATATAGTCAATTAACAGTGTGATGGTCTGGACAGCAGAGTGACTCAGCCATCCATATTCATGTATCCATTCTTCCCTAAACTCCCCTGTCATCCAGACTGCCACAGAACATGTCCAGTTTAATTGGGAATTTTTTAAAAAGATATATGGGTTGTCCCTTTTTGGTTAATGACTGTATAGCATCTGAATTAACTTGATACTTATGGAATCCTCTTCCCAGTGAAACAGATGTGACTCCCAGGCATAAAATCCTTCATTGGATGTGATTGCCCCTATAGACCAGTGAGAGTTCCTTCCTAAAGGGCCACTGATGGTCCAGAATGAGTTAACAATACCAAGAAGGAGGAGGCTCTCAAAAGCTGGGTTTTCATCTGCAGAATAATGCCCTCCTGTGGGTGCCCACTTCATAATCCCCACAACTCTGGGACTGTGACACTTAAACATGGCGAAAAGGACTTTGCAGATGAGATGGAATTAAAGACACTCAGCCATAAAAAAGAATGAAATTGAGTCAGCTGTAGTGAGGTGGATGAGCCTAGAGTCTGTCATCCAGAGTGAAGTCAGTCAGAAAGAGAAGAACAAATATGTCTATTAATGGATAAATATGGAATCTAGAAAAAATGGCACTGATGAACTGATTTGCAGGGCAGGAATAGAAGCACAGACGTACAGACCGACCTGAGGACACAGCAGGGGACGGCGAGGGTGGGGCGGAGCGGGGAGGGGCAGTGACATGCGTGCACCCCGGGGGTGCAGCCGCCGTGAGCTTGGGAAGCCCCTGTTTATCACGGGAGCTCCGCCGGCACCCGTGACCACCTGAGACATGGGGTGGGGCAGGGGCGGGAGGGAGGCTCCGGAGGGAGTGGGTATATGTATCCTCGTAGCTGTTGTGCAGCAGAGACCATCACGACGTTGTAAAACAATTATCCTCTAATTAAAAAAAAAAAAAAAAAATATATATATATATATATATATACACACACACACATATATAGCACCTTTTTAAGGCACTAACAGCAGGAAGTTAGCCTGGATTATCCAGGTGGGTACAGGGTAATCCGTTGAATTTTTAGAAGTGGAAAAATCTCTCAGTTTTGGCCAAAGGGAGACAATTGACCAAAGGAGAGTCAGAGAGGTGTGATGTGGAAAAGACTCGCTTCATCTCTCCTGCTTGAAGGTGAGGAGGGGCCACGAGCCGGCGGATGCAAGGAGCCTCCAGAAGCTGGGAAGGTGAGGGAGCACACCTCACAGTAGAGCTTGCGGAAAGGAAGGCGGCCCTGCCAACAGCATCTTCAGCCCAGTGAGACCCTTGTCTGATCTCTGATCTGCAGAATTATTTGATAATAAAGCTGAGTGATGTTTAGGCACCAAATTCATGGAAATTTTTATGGCAACAACAAAAAACTAATGCAACGTTCTCATTATATTTTGTGTGAGATCATGACTTTAAGCGTTTTTTAAATTTCAAATTTTCTTTTTCCTATGAAATAATAGAAAACAGTACTGTGTGTGTGAGGGGTTTATTGTCTTACTTTCTGAAATAAAGCGCAGTCATCTTGTCATCAGTCCTCTCGTCGCTGCTCTCCCCTCTTCTCTCCATCTCTCCCTCCCCTCTTTCTTTCCTTTCTTAAAAAAAGAAATTATTTGGAGGATAATCGCTTCACCACGTTCACCTTACAGACCCACCACGGTTCCTGCCGTACATGCAGTCGCGTGATGCAGCCAGGCATACACAGTGTCCCTCCCTCCGGAGCCTCCCTCCACCCCGCCGGCCTCCATCCGCTTACAGACCCGCCTCCAGGTGCTCACAGACCCGCCCCCAGGTCCTCACAGACCCACCCCCAGGTGCTCACAGACCCGCCTCCAGGTCCTCACAGACCCGCCCCCAGGTGCTCACAGACCCGCCCCCAGGCCCTCACAGACCCGCCCCCAGGTGCTCACAGACCCGCCCCCAGGCGCTCACAGACCCGCCCCCAGGCCCTCACAGACCCGCCCCCAGGTCCTCACAGACCCGCCCCCAGGCGCTCACAGACCCGCCCCCAGGCGCTCACAGACCCGCCCCCAGGCCCTCACAGACCCGCCCCAAGGCGCTCACAGACCCGCCCCCAGGTGCTCACAGACCCGCTCCCAGGTCCTCACAGACCCGCCCCCAGGTGCTTACAGACCCGCCCCCAGGTGCTTACAGACCTGCCCCCAGGCCCTTACAGACCCGCCCCCAGGTGCTTACAGACCCGCCCCCAGGCGCTCACAGACCCGCCTCCAGGTGCTCACAGACCCGCCCCCAGGTGCTCACAGACCCGCCCCCAGGTCCTCACAGACCCGCCCCCAGGCCCTCACAGACCCGCCCCCAGGTGCTTACAGACCTGCCCCCAGGCCCTTACAGACCCGCCCCCAGGTGCTCACAGACCTGCCCCCAGGTGCTCACAGACCCGCCCCCAGGTCCTCACAGACCCGCCCCCAGGCCCTTACAGACCCGCCCCCAGGTGCTCACAGACCCGCCTCAGGTGCTTACAGAGCCGGCTGAGCCCGCTGTGCCGGCAGCAGCTCCCGCCACTCATCCCCACGCGGTGACCTATACACGGGGCTTCCCTGGGGCTCAGTGCTAAAGACTCACGGTGCGGGAGACGCAGGTTCCATCCCTGGGTGGGGAAGATCCCCTGGAGAAGGAAATGGCAGCCCCTTCAGTATCCTTGCCTGGAGAATCCCACGGACAGAGGAGCCTGCGGGTTACAGTCCACGGGGGTGCGGAGAGTCGGAGCAGCTCAACAGTCACATCAGTGTCTCTATTTCCGCGCTCCTCGCCCCTCTCTCAGCTCGATCCACGCCTCCTTCGCCTGCTGTGCCCACAAGCGCACTCTCTACGTCCGTGCCTCTTCCTGCCCTGCACGTAAGGCCATCGGCACCGCTTTTCTAGAGTGCATATGTATGTGTTAATGTTTGATATTTGATTTTCTCTCTCTGACTGGCTTCACTCTGTAACAGGCTGAAGAGTCGTCCGCCTCAGAAGCGGTCACGGACCCTAACTGATTCCATACTAAGGACACACGCATTGTCCACGCCTGCGATTCTCGGATGAGCCTTCTGACCCCCATCTCCCCTCCCCTGACTGCCTGTCCTCTACAGAGCGCTCTGCTTACGTGCTCAGTCGTGGCCGACTCTGTGACTGCTGAACTGCAGTCCTTCAGGCTCCTCTGTCCATGGGGTTCTCCAGGCAGGAATACTGCAGTGGGTTGCCATGCCCTCCTCCAGAGGATCTTCCTGACCCAGGGATGGAAACCAGGTCTCCTGCATTGCAGGTTGATTTTTTACCAGCTGAACCACCTGGGAAACCCTAGAATACCGGAGTGAGTAGCCTATCCCTTCTCCAAGGGATCTTTCTGACCCAGGAATTGAACTGGGGTCTCCTGCATTGCAGATGGATCTCAAAGTTACTAGGAAACCCAGTTCCTCTGGGTACTTATGAAGGTTCATGCACCCACTCTCCCACCGGGCACCTGCTGAACCAGCATCTCCTAGGGAGGGTCTGAAAATCTGCATGTTTGGCAGAGATTGCAGGTGTCAGTGAAGCATGGAACGTCATTTCAGCAGCTCCCTTCTGCTGAGTCTCCTGACCCCACCACCTATGCATCTAATCAGGCTCCCTTCTGCCTGAAACTCCCTCCCCAGCTCTGCTTCTCTCCCTGACTTTTTCTGGTAGGCACCTCCTCATGCTTTAATTGACATCATTTGATTCCACGTCTCACTCCCTGGGGAACAGTTCCCAGGCCAACATTTACTCCTCGAATCCTATGGCACATTCAGCATCAACTATATTGAAGGCACTTGCCATATTGCTTTATGATCATCTGTCTTCACCAGCAAGATTCTGCCCTTAAATAGAGAGATTGTACCTTATTCATTTTTCTCCCCAGATGTCCAGTTCAGTGCTGGAGAGGTATCAGTTGCTAAATAAATTAGCTCAGATGGTTTAAGAACCCACCTGCAATGCAGGAGACCCAGGATCGATCCCTGGGATGGAAAGATCCCTTGGAAAGGGAATGGCAACCCACTCCCATATTCTTGCGTGCAGAGTCCCCTGGACAGAGGAGCATGGTGGGTTATATAGCCCTTGTGGTCGCAAAGAGCCGGCGTGACTGAGTGACTAACGCTTTCACTTTCACATGCTTGTAAACTGACTGAATGGAAGGAGGGATACAGGGGTGCGCTAAATAGTAGAGGCATGAGGCCATGCAGACGTTCTCTGCTTTCTCCTTTAAGCATCAGCTTCATTCTTTGTTAATTGCCTACAGACCCAACTTGGAGAATCTGTCACAAACGTCTGCAAGAGAAGAGAAATCTGGTGTATGTGTTTTCTGTGTTAGAAATTCTCACCCTGACAACGTTACCTTCAAAATATATTGTACGTGTGTGTGTGTGCGCGCTCAGTCGTGTCTGACTCTCTGTGATCCCATGGACTGTAGCCCACCAAGCTCCTCTGTCCATGGATTTCCCAGGCAAGAACCCTGGAGTGGGTTGCCATTTCCTCCTCCAGGGGATCTTCCCGACCCTGGGATCAAACTGTATCTCCTTTGTCTCCTGCACTGGTATGTGGATTCTTTACATACCGGGGAAGCAAATGTATCTTACTTATCTAAACACTTCTCAAGAACAGCCCGCTGGTCCAAGCTTCTGCCATCTCCATGGCCTCCCTGTTGTCGTCCAACACGAGGAGCCTATGGGCCTTGATCTCACTATGCCCTCTGCTTGAGAAAATCTGCGTGCCATGCATGTGGATCATAGCTCAGTCCCTCCCAGAGAGGCCGTGCCTAGCCAGCCTATCTAAAATGTGCTCCTTTCACAAGCTCTTCATTTACTTTGCTTTATTCTTTTCTTTTTGAAGCACTCATATAAAAATGCCTGTTATATATTTAAATGTTGTTTTTAACCTGTCTCAACAATTAGAATTTAAGTTTCATGAAGGCAGAAATTTTTGTTTCCTTTGTTCACTGCCCTTTCCTAGTGCCTGGAGTATTAATACTTAAACATACATTGTAAGTATCCAATACATGCATTAGACAGTGAATATAGCAGGCGTTCAGTACGTTGAATGCAGTAGGTGCCCAGCGCCAGTGTATGTTGAAGGGTGCATACGGGCGTGGCCGAGTATTCCATGAAAAGCAAGCAGCCTCACACAAGACACGATGCGTACGTGTGTTCATTAGGACACATCAGCTATCATAAAGTCCATTTTTAAATAATTGCACTTATCTATTTATTTGACAGTGCTGTGTCTTCGCTGAGGCGTGGGCTTTTTCTAGCTGAGGCGAGCAGGGGCTGCTCTCCAGCTGTGGGGCCCGGGCCTCTCGTCATGATGATCGTGGGGTTCTCTCGTTGTGGAGCCCAGGCTCGGGGGCCCGTGGCCATCAGCAGGTGAGCACGTGCGCTCGGCAGTTGAGCTCCGCGGCCCTGGAGCTCAGGTTCAGTGGTTGTGCCCCACCAGCTGAGCTGCTCCGCACATGTGGGAATTTCCTGGCTCAGGAATCGGACCCCCGTCTCCCGAATTGGCAGGTGGATTCTCAGCCAGTGAGCCGCCAGGGAAGACCTCTTAAAGGGCATTTTAACTGCACATCAGCTGTGCCTGCGATTGCCACGGATTGCATGCATATTTTGTTTCTCAGTTGTATATGTCATTTCCTAGGAAAGCATGTGGAGGTTTTCCTCTTCTTTTTTTTCCTTATGAAAGTGGTCCCTGACTTCTACTCACTGAAGCCCTGGGGAGCACAGCTGGGCTTTGTTGTGGTCAGTGATGTTCCTGGACACAGTTCCAGGTTACCTTTTCCGGTTCTGCTGCTGAAATCCAATTAAACATCAAATAAGCAAAGGGCTGGAGGTGAGCCAGAGACAGCGCAGCCCCGGAAGCCTTGCTCGCTTGGGCCAGACAGCCACGCGCTGTTTCCAGCTCTGTCCGGAGCACCCTCTTTGTTTTGAATTCCTGGAGTGGAGCGAGCGCCCATCTGCAGGATTTGATCCTGGGATTGTCTTTTTTTAACTGCCTAGTAACTGTGATATCCAGCACAGGGCTTTTTGTTAGCTTCAGGCCATGACTGCCTGTATTATCTTCCTGCCTAGGAGTCTCTGGCTTCATTTTGCTCATGCCCTGGAGGGATTTCTGACCTCTGAGCCATTTCTTTTCTACACTGTGATGCTTTTTCCTTTTTTTTTCCTTCTGGACTATAGCTGCAGCAACTATAGCCTTAACTCTTGGACACTGACTTCCTTTCTTTGCTTTTCAGTATGTCTTTCCATTTTTGGTGAACCAAATATCTCCTGACTGCAAGAATGAGACACTCCAGAACCCGGTGTCCAAGGCTGCCTGGGTTTCTCTTCTGAGCCCCGCTTGTTTGCTTCCCTGCCCTGCCCTTCACATCTCTGAGCCCAGGCTGGCACAGTCAGGATGCCACTGTCGGCATACGACCGCGCCTTCGGGGCTTGTCCATTCGCTGGGCACGAACAGTTCTGGGACATGCTTGAGCTGTCTTTTCAGAGAAGCGACCCTGCCTTTGAAATTATATTTTAAAAGCTCTCAGATGTCTGGGTCCATATCTCTTTGCTTGAAAAGGAGTAAAAGGAGAGGAAGAATGTGCTGGATGTATCAAAGCAGAGCACGCCTTTCTTCCCCGGCTGTGCTCCCTGTCTCCACGCGCTCTGTCCGCAGGGACGCAGCGCGGGCGTCTGCTTTGAACTCGAGAGGGGCTGTGTGTGACGCCGGTCAGCGCAGGGTGCTAGTTGGATGAGTCTGGGCTTTGGGACTTCTCCAGAGTCAGGCTCTGCTCATCCAAAGTGACTAACTTGTCCCAGTTTTCCTGGGGCTTTCTTGATTTTAACACTGAAAATCATATATCCCAGGGCAAACTGGGAAGGCTGTCCATCAGACGGTTGTAAATGCCTCCTGTGAGCCAGCCTGCCCCTTAGGAAGCCTCCAGTTCGGTCAGCCCATCCTTTCTCCCCTCCTCATCTGCATTTTCCACCCTTCGGCTCACGCAGACCTTTGGCGGTTGCCCTTTCGGCAGCAATTTCACGTTCACGCCGGTCTTGGCTGTCCGGAACGTTTGACCCTCTGTTAATCTGATTTTATTCTCTGACTCGACCTTGGTCTCTCAAAGACCCAAAATGAAAACGCGTTTGGAGTGACAACAAGAACTGAATGTGTGCGAACCTTCGGGAGGATACTGACTCGTAGAGGAGAAGCGGTGCGGATCACAGGCGCCGCAGGGTGGGGCTGTGTCCCGCCCCCACGGCGCGGCGGAGGACGCCCTCAGGTTTGCACAGGCGCTGTTAAAAATGTCAGGAGCAGGTGTTTCTTCTTTTTTTTTCGTTCTGAGCTTCAAGCTAACATGGGCATTCAGCTAAATCCCTCCCAGGTGCTGAAACTGTGTGTGGTTTAGGATTTCAGGGGTAATTATTGCTGAATGCATTGCACGGCCAGTGCGCCTGCCAGGTAGATGTATGAAAGCGTGTGTGTGGGGTGGGGGGACTGAAAGTATGGGGTGACGGCTTTTCCTTTACAAAACCTCTTAGAAGCCTATTAAGGCCATCGGAAGTCGGTCACTGAGCTAAATATATTCACAGTATAGTTAACAACACAGTGAGGAAGATTGAACTAGGAATCCTAGCATGATCAGCCAAGAGTTCCAGGTCAGAGAAAATAGCAGCATTGCCCGAGAAGTCCAGGATCCAAGATGACACCCCTGTCCTGCAACTGACTTTTACTGAGTTATCATGCAGTAAAGCTGGATGTCTAGATATTTAGACTCAGAGATTTAGATCTTGGCTTAGGTACCTAAGAGAAATACTTGGTCAGATTCTCTAAGATGAAAGTGTGTTCTTTAATATGGTTCTTTATTCATTAGAAATATGAGAGTTTCCCAGGCCCTGGACAAGCCCTCGGAAGAGAATGGAGAACAGTAACAGCAGAAAGCCAGCGTCCCTGCCCTGAGGGATCTTGAGATCCCCGGGAGGGTCAGAGACAAATAACTGACAAGTTGAGGTACAAGCACCTGTGGGAGGATGCCGTGAGAGAGAGGGACCGAGGTTTCTGAAAGCAGAGAGTGCGAGGATCGGAACCGGCCGTGTGGCTTCCCTGAGAAGTGGAAAACTGGACTTGGATTAATAATGTCAAGCCTTGTCCAGCGCTCAGACTGTGCTGAGCACTGCCTGCAGCTTCACGGGCACTTTCCCGATTAATTCTCGTGTATCACATTTTGGGGGTAGGCAATTATCCTTTCAAACTGCCTTCACTCTAAGAAGAGTATTCCAGCATTGTCTATAGTCAGGTGGTGTTCATCACTATCAGTTACCCAAGAAGGACTATTCCAGCATCATCTATAATGTCGGGGAGGGGGGTTCCATCATTATCAGTTACCCAAGAAGGACTAGTCCCTTAAGATCTCCTAGAATGGAGTCGAAGAGACAAATTCTCCTAGAATTTGTCACCCAAATGTGAATCTTTGGCATAAAGATTCCTTTTTATAATTTCATTTATTTTTGGCTGTGCTGGCCTTTGTGGCTGTTGGAGCTTTTCCCTGGCTGCTGCGAGCAAGGCCTGCTCCGAGGCGTGTGGTGTGTGGGCTTCTCCCTGCGGGGGCTCCTCTGCTTGGAGCGCGGGCTGCAGGCGCCTGTGCTCAGGACTCGCGGCTCCCACGCCCGGAGCCCAGGCTCGATGTCTGTGGCGCCCGGACCTGGTTCTCCACAGGCCGCTCGTGGGATCTTTGTGGGTCAGGGATCAAAGCCATGTCTATTGTTTCTTCCCTGTTAACCTTTTATTACAAAGGAGTCTAAGCTTAGGACTTGGAAAGGGAATGGTAGGGCTTTCCTGGTTTTCCTTCCCCACGGAGCTTCTCTCCTGAACCTCTATGACCTTGCCTAGAGATTCTGCAGAAGTTGTTGCAGTTCAGTTGCCAAGTCATGTCCAACTCTTTGTGATCCCGAGACTGCAGCACGCCACGCTTCTCTGTCCTCCTCCATCTCCAGGAGTTTGTTCAGATTCATGTCCATTGAGTCAGTGATGCCATCCAACCATCTCATCCTCTGTCATCCCCTTCTCCTCCTGCCTTCAATCTTTCCCAGCATCAGGGTCTTTTCCAAGGAGTCAGCTCTTCTCATCAGGTGGCCAAAGTATTGGAGTTGCAGCTTCAGCATCAGTCCTTCCAACGAATATTCAGGACTGATCTCCTTTAGGATGGACCGGTTGGATCTCCTTGCAGTCCAAGGAGTTCTTTGGTGCTCAGGCTCCTTTATGGTCTGCAAAAGTACAAGTCCTGCAAAGACTAAACCTCAGATGTTACTTGAATGAGTTTATTTATCCTCGATATACAGAGTAGAAAGGTCAGGCAGTGTAGTTGTCGCTAGTGAGAGGCAGAGGCAGGGTTAGAGCCGAGCTGTCTGTCTCTCGGCATCCTCCCAGGGACGCAGTGGGGCACGCAGGTCTGAGGGCGCAGCGGGCGCACAAGCTCGTCCCGCACGGCTCACTGCCTCCCGGCCCCGCACGTGGGTCCTGGAAGGGCTGCTCCCGCAGCGCTGCCTCAGGGACCTGTGTGTTCCCCCTAAAAGCAGAATCCAGGGAGGGCCCGCCTCATTAGAGAATGGTGTTACACACATGGCAGATGGGGCCGCAAGACATCAAACCTGGCCCTTCAAGGCCGTCTGTCCTGCTGATAAAGCTGCAGACAGGCACGCCCAGCCTCCGTCCTGGACCGACATCCCGGCCATGAGTGCCTGCGCGCCCACAGCTCCTCCAGGAACCTCAAAGGCGTCTCCCGAGAGCCGCACTGCCAGGGGCTTTCATATAGCACAGGCACAAAAGCCTGAAACCTTGAGGCTTCGCCCACATGGACTGAATTAAATGCTTTAGGTGACTTTGGGGCTACTTAGAGAAAACAGTTTACGTAAGTTGCTGTGCTGTTGGAGGAGGGTGCGGAGGGTGGTTCAGATTTTTCTTTTAAACTTTCTCTTCCCTTTAGCTTAACAGCTGCAGAGCCCTCCAAGAGGCCAACCCTTTAAAAACCCCATGTGTAAGTTTCCTGAGGTCAGCGGCCCTAACTCAGGCTGCCGTTAGCCCCCTCCCCTCCACCCCGGCCCCGCCTCACGCTTCTGGGCCCTGGGGTGCGGAGATCATTACAGCTGCTTAACTGCTGAAAGCCTTCGAGGTTTGACTGAAGAAGTAGGCAGTGCTCAGAAGTTTTACCCTGCTGTACTTCATGAAAATGGACCCTGGAGGACCGAGATGGCAGCACACAACACTCACACACACGCACACATAGATACAGCACACGTATGCATGAACACACACACAATGCACATGCGTGTATAGCATGCATACTGCACACACATAAACATGCAGACACAGACACATATACATACAGACGTGTGCACACATGTATACGTATGCATAAGATTGTGGGGAAAATATCAATGATCTAAGATATGCAGATAACACCACCCTTGTGGCAGAAAGCAAAGAGGAACTAAAGAGCCTTTGATGAAAGAGGAGGGTGAAAACGACTTAAAGCTCAACATTCAGAAGACTGAGGTCGTGGCATCTGGTCCCAGAACATTCAGAAAACTGAGGTCGTGGCATCTGGTCCCATCGCTTCATGGCAGATAGATGGGGAAACAGTGGAGAGAATGTCAGACTTTATTTTGGGAGCTCCAAAATCACTGCAGATGGGGACTGCAGCTATGAAATTAAAAGACACTTGCTCCTTGGAAGAAAAGCTATGACAAACCTAGACAGCATATTAAAAGCCAGAGACACTACTTTGGCAACAAAGGTCCGTCTAGTCAAAGCTATGGTTTTTCCAGTGGTCATGTATGGATGTGAGAGCTGGACCATAAAGAAAGCTGAGTGTCAAAGAACTGGTGCTTTTGAACTGTGTTGTTGGAGACAACTTTTGAGAGTCCCTTGGACTGCAGGAGATCCAACCGGTCCATCCTAAAGGAGATCAGTCCTGGATGTTCGTTGGAAGGACTGATGCTGAAGTTGAAACTCCAGTACTTTGGCCACCTGATGTGAAGAACTGACTCATTTGAAAAGACCCTCATGCTGGGAAAGATTGGAGGTGGGAGGAGAAGGGGATGACAGAGGATAAGATGTTTGGATGGCATCACCAACTCAATGGACATGAGTCTGAGTAAACTCCGGGAGATGGTGATGGACAAGGAGGCCTGGTGTGCTGCAGTCTGTGGGGTCACAAAGAATCAGACACAACTGAGTGACTGAACTGAACTGATATATTTATTTATTTTATCTAGCTTGGTTTTATTGTTAGTTTTGAAGAGGTGATATGTGTATAAGATAAAGATTTCAAATGGACTTGATTATTTTTCACATTAGGAGTAATTCTCCCTCCTTCCCTACCATCACACCAGTTTTCTGGAGATAACAACATGGTGAATTTCTTCTAAATTTTTCCAGAAATATGTGTTTATCTAAAACATATTTTCCCATTCTCTAATGTATATTTTTATGCACATGAAGTAACATATAGACATAATTATGCACCTGGATTTTTTAGTTAATAGTATACCTTTGAAATATTCCGCTTCAGCGATGAAGACGATGGTGGTGGTGATGGTGGTATTGACACAGCATATGCTCCCACATAGAGCATTCTAAATCCGACACGACTCTGAGTTTTCATCCTGGCAACGATCCTTACGTGGCTCTGACTGCATTCCCCAAACCATTCTGCAGCATCGGCTCTCAGCCTGAAGTCACTGCCTCTCACTTACGGGGTGCCTCGTTCTTTTAAGGGATACTCCTTTAAACAGATGTATCCCACTGACATATCTTGTGTACTGTTAATGATGTCTTAGGTTTATTTGTCCTATTTTTGCTATTGCGAGCAGTGTCTCAATCTTTCAATACTTCACTGAACACCTTTGAACTTGTACTTTGTGTATTTGTAATATCAATTAATCAAGTTGTAATAGCTGTTTTTTAAGCACCAAATGATGATTTTCTTCTTACTGAGAGGAGAAATGGAAAGGACTTAGTGAAGCAGGCGTTTCATGTATCTCTTGCAACCAATTCATGGCCCCGTGAAGTCCAAGGGCTCACTAATTATTTGTTAAATGAATTAAATAAGCAAAAGCTGCCATGTTTTGAATTATATACAATACATAAAATACTTTTATTTACTAGATGTCATTAAATTTATAGAAACATTATCCTTATGCTATATATCAGGAAAGGAGGCAAACAGTTTCCAAGATAAGAAGGAGCAGTCTCGTTTTTGAAATTCAGCTCTTTGGAATCCAAATCTATACACTGTTTCTCCTAGATCCACTCTCAGGATCTGACTCAGGGAATGCTCCACTTTGTCTCCACTTGCATAGGATGAATGCTCATTTGCAAGAGAAAATATTGGACACAAGAATCAGAAAGACTGAAATGGCACCTAACATGCCTTAAATGCTTATTACATGAGACATGTTATCGAGCTTACAGAGGAGTCATGCTGGGAGGCTCAGGCTACTGCTGTTGCCATTTTAGATTAGCAAGAGAAGACTGAAGCTGAGCAGTGTAGTAACTTGCCTAGTATCACAGGAACTAGTTAGGAAGACTCACCTCCAGACGGGACTGTCTGTAGAGCCCTGAAGCCTTAAATGCTGCTTCTCTACTGGAAATTAAAATAAATATGACACAGACACCTTTGAAGACCTTGAAGATGATATGGATCGGTTGTGCTGAATCCCAAATGCATCTATATTTCCCACAGCTTCCTGTCCTTTATTTTGGAAAATCTTCACTATTCCTCTTGAGGAATCTGTCTCAGCTTCTATTATAATATGAACTCTCCTATAGTGAATATTCAATTGTTTAATAATTATCTATGTATTTTTAAGTGACAAACTCACCAGAATTGGCCATTACTTAATAATCACAAGCACCAAGCTTATGAATATTTCATGCTCACTCATTTCTGCTGAGACTGTAAGCAACCCCCATTTCTATAGCTACAGATTATGCAGGGAACAATGGAAAGCATATGTTTTGTGTGTTTTCTTTAACACTCTGATGATGGGGGAACACCTGGCAGTGTTGGAGATAATGTAAGAAACGGTCGCCTTTTGTCGCTTGATGCTTGAAATAAAAATCTCAAATGGCAACTTGTAATCCAAACCACAGTAATTATAGAAGACTGTATAAAAAGGTATACATTTGAAATTCATAAATCTAAATGAGTCTATCTGCAAGTAAGTAAACTTTATTCAGTTTTCCGCAGCAACTACCCATCAACGCCCTCGCCCAAAATACCCGCAGACACTGTGCTGTTCAAACGTTAAAAAGTTTCAAGTTTGGGTTCAGTTGTTTCTTTGTCTCCTGTTTTGTCTCCATCAGTTAATGGTGGAGTTGTGATGTGAGAGAGGAGCGCGCAGCTGAACGCAAGTGCAGAACACGGGGCCTGTGAAGGATGGGGTACAGGAAAGGTTCCTCCAAGGGGAGTGTTTAAACCTGATGGCGGGATCCCGAGGAGGTGACTTGGCAGGAAGGTAGGGTGTGAGGAGGTGACAGACATGGGAAGAGCCCATGGGAGAAGCAGGGCCCTTTCTCTAAGCTGGAGAGAGCCTGGGAAGTGATCAGTTCAGTTCAGTTGCTTAATCATGTCTGACTCTTTGCGACCCCGTGGACTGCAGCACGCCACGCCTCCCTGTCCTTCACCAACTCCCGGAGCTTGCTCAAACGCATGTCCATCGAGTCAGCAATGCCATGCAACAATCTCATAGCTCAGTGAATGAGAGGAAGAACAGTGTGAGATGGGCAGGAGCCAGATCCTGCAGAGACTAGCAGACCATGAATAACAAAGAATGTGAACATCTGCCCAGGAACAGTCGCAAGCCACTGAAGGGTGGGAAATCTGGGGAGAGATAGATCTGAGTCCTGTTTATAAAGATTGGGATCAGTCCAGCTGCTAGGTGCTGAGGGAGAGATGGAGAGAGGGGATTTAGGACACACTTGCCTTAGTCCAGGCATGTATGAAGATAATGCTGGTCTGAAGGCCTGGATCAGAAGAATGAAAGTGAGCTGGAGAGATGTGCTTGTACCTGAGAGCAACTGTGGACGTGAAATACACGGACAGTGATGGATTAGATGTTGGCAGTGAAAAGAGGGAGTGTCAAGAGTGTCTTGGAGATGATGATTCTGCAACCTGGGGAGTCTGTAAGCTCTGTTTTGGACTTCATAACTTTATTTCAAAATTCCCTATTTCCTGGGAATTTGTAGCAAGAAGAGAAAAACATGTATACAAAGGACTGCTTCCAAACTGTGCTTCACAACACCAAGATTTCTAGCCATATCGTTGTGGCAAGGATTGCTCTTCCTGTTAAGGTTGTCACTCTATTCCCGGTGGCTGCTGTGATGCCTGGGCAGACGGTAGGTCCCCAGGAACGAGTCTATTAGAGCAGATGAGCCGTGTTCCAGCCTGGCACGTGACAGTCCTGGGGAGGAGGCTTCCTTCCCTCCCCTATCTTTACTTCTTTCTGAACTTGTGCCTAAGTTTCTCATTTATGGACTATTTTATGGAGTTAGGTAAACTGATACTAAAGTTCACATGGAAAAACTAATATATAAGTAGAGCCAGGAATAAAATAAACCTTGAAAAGTAAAAAGGTCTGATGGGGGCTAGTCCTAGCAAACATTAAAACATACTACACAGCTTCTATGAGTAAATCAGCATGGAATGGATACATAGACTGACAGACCAGTGAATGGGGCTTCCCAGGTAGCACAGTGGTGAAGATCCAGCTGCAAATGCAGGAGACACCAGAGACGGGGGAACGAGCCCCTGCTCAGGAAGCCCCCTGGAGGAGGAAGTGGCACCCCACTCCAGTGCGCTTGCCTGGAGAACCCCATGGACGGAGGAGCCTGGCGGGCTACAGTCCACGGGGTCAGACATGACTGAGCGACTGAACACGCGCTCGCAGACCAGTGAAACAGAAGAGAAAGCCTAGTATGCAGCCCGAGGTCTTTATGGAAACTTAGAATATAATGAAGGTAGCATTTCAAAGCACTGAGATAAAGAACAGCTTTTTAATAAATGATAGTGGGACAACTGAGTAGCCATCTGGAAACTGATAAAACTGGGCCCATATTTCACACCGTGTATAAGAATGCACTCCAAACAGATCAGGGGTCTAGAGTAAACATGGGAAACTGCAAGTACTAGAAGAAGACCTGGGTAAATTCCGCTTCCGCCACAGTGGAAAGAAAGCCTTCCAACTATGACTTCAAATTCAAAAGTAATACAAGAAAAGACTGATAAATTTACTACAATAAGAGAAAGAAGTTACGTGGGGGGAACCCCAACAAAAACATACAAGAAATCGAAAGGTCACCAAAACTATAAGACAATATGTATAAAATACACGCCAGTAGTGTCTTCAGTAGACTAAAATCTCCCAGAAATTGACACACTAGGGGGCAAAAAGCTGGCATTTTTAATGTCAAAGAGCAGGGACAGCGTTCTTCGGTCTAGTGTTTAGGACGGGACCTTTTCAATTCCAGGGCCCGAGTTAATCCCTGGTCTGGGGACTGAGCTCCCACAAGCTGCGCAGCATGGCCAAAACCTGCTCTGAAATGTGTGAGGAACGGGCCCTCATAACTGTGCATGGCCCCGTCGCCTCAGTCGGGCCCAAGCCGAGGCGACCCTGGGGACTGTAGCCTACGAGGCTCTGCTGTCAGGGAGTCTAGGCAAGAACGCTGGAGTGGGTCGCCGTGCTCCCCTGCTCACGCGTGATTAGAAAAGTGAGCGAGCCTTAAAGTACCGCCTCAGGGTTCACCACCTTCACAACGGCAGCGGTTTAACAGTACGCTCTGTTGCTGAGCTTGTGGGAGACAGGAACCCTCAGACACTGCCGCGGGGTGCTGATGGGGAATTGCGCAAAATCTGGCCAAACCTCACACACGTGTGCCTTTGACCCGCGGTCCCCTCTGGAAGCATGCTCTGAAGGCGCGCTCCCAACAAGGCGAACGCATCCGTGCCCAAGGCTGTCCATCATCGCAGACTTTCGGGGAGAACCTAGATGGCCGTCCGCAGGAGAGGAGTCGGTAAATGGTGTGCGTCCACAGACATGGAGCGTTGCACAGCGGTAAGGAGAGCGGGGCGAGCTCACAGTTTGACTCGGAGGGGTTTCCAGAAAATGCTGTGAAGTAACAGAGCCCAGTTCAGAAAATGCCTGGAGGGTATTCTTCTAGTAAGAAAAAGGGGCTCTCAAATATGCACAGATCTACTCGTTTGTGCAAAGGAAATGCAGGATGGCTACATAAGAAAGTAAACAGATCCTCTGGGGGTGGGTGAGGAAAGGGTGGAAAGAAGTTGAAAATGGGAGCAAGGTAACAGGAGAGAAAGGAGAGACAATTCCGAGGAGACTCTGTGCTCAGGCGTTCAGAACCAGAGTCACGGAACACACGCCAAAAAACAAACATGTAAGCAAAACTTCTGTTTATAAGCAAGTCAAGCAGGGTGTGAGGGGAACCCGAATCCGGGGTGTAAATAGTAATACATGAATGTGATTGTGTCACAAGTGAAGGGGTAGAAGAAGCAGCTACCTAAGTTACTTTGGGAAAGAGAATTTTAAGTGGATATTATAAGGCCCAAGGAAAATAAGAACTGTTTTAATGCCGGTCTTGACTTTGTAAATCTCTTTCTCGTGGAAGAATGTGTGAGCAATTCTAACCTATTTTTTTTGTGTATATGAAGATAAAAAATTGTAACTATGTGAAGTGATGGATGTTAACCAAATTTATTGTGATGGCCAATTCACAGTATATATGTGTGTGTGTGTGTATATATATATATATATATATATATATGAAGTTACTTAGCAGTACACCTTAAACTAATACAATATTCTATGTCAGTTATATCTAAGGGGTGTGTCTGTTGCAGTTTTGGAAACTAGATTGGTGAGACTGAGATAAAACTGAGACCCAAGTAGAAATATTAATATCAACCTCAGTATTTCAGCTTTTCCTATAATCTGAGAGGCTCTTTTTTTCCCCACTGTGTATCGTTTCCTACTAACATCACAAATAGGCATTCAGTAAATATATTTGTTATAAGAGAAAAAAGGAGCAGATATCATTTAGAAAAAAGAAACTTGGGATAATTAAAAAGGAAATGTGTATTCTCACAGTAGTTGGCATGACCTAGGAGTTAACAAACTTCCTGTAAAGACAGAATGTAAGTAAATATGGCTGTGTGGAGCAAGAGGCAAAATTGAGGATTCTATCAGGTACTTTCATCAAAACAGAGAAGATGGGGTTTGACAAGTCTTAGGCGAATTTCAAAATATTAAACAATGAATTTATTCTTATTACATAGCAAAAGGTTATTACTATATTAAAATATACACATACATTTTTTATAATACTCAGCTAATAATTACAAGAATAAAATTCTTGTTTGTGAGTGAGATAGCATTACCTGATTTTCAAAGTCAGAGTCCCCAGTTACACTCCAGTTAAAAACATAAATTTTTAAAAAAGAGCAATGAAACTTGAAAACAATAAAACAAAACAGTCAGTGTCCCCGTCATCATAGAGATTGCAAGTGGACATCTGTAAAAACAAATTATCAGTTTACCGAAAACAGGTAGCTAGGAGGATAGTCCCCCAGAGCATAGGTTGCAGCCCTGACCTGGCCCATGCCTCCCAGTCCAACTTCACCTCTGCCATCCACTCCCCTCTCACTCTGTTCAAGACCCAGCGGCTTTCTTTTCATCCCTCCAGCCGCTCAGGTTTCCCCCTGCTGCTGGGGCTGGAGGGGTCTTGACCCTTCCCATTGCCTCTACCAGATGCAGTCCCCAACTCTGCACTTGATCAGTCACGTCATTTAAATCTCCGTTCAAATGTCAGTTTCTTAGGGAGGCTCACTCTGATCAGCCCGTCTAAGAGACCAGCCCCCAACTCAACCACGTCCTATTACCCGAGTTAAAGTCTTTATAGTCTTATCACTCTACATTGTCACACTTATGCATTTGTTTGAAGGATTTCCTGTCTGCACCTCTAGTTTAAGGTCCATGACACAGAGGGTTAATGCTTGGTTCCAGCTAATGAATTAACCATTGTTTGGCATGCAGTGACTTCCTAATAAACACCTGAATCAACAATGATTGCAAACAGGGAAAGGGGATTCCCGTAGCCCACATATCGCATGTGCAGTACAACGAACGCTGGGCAGGAAAGACACAGCAGTCACAGTGGGGGCTGCAGACATGAACAATGTCCCTGCTGTTCTGTTGGGATCCTGAGAGAAAGTGGTATAACCTTGTAATTGCTTGGTAAGGACATCCATTTCACGATTGTCATGAACTTAGTTTAAGTCTGGAATCACTGCTAATGGTTCACCTAGCTTATATCTTGACCACTGGAAGCAAATGAACATTGGATGAGACAGACATTCACACAGACTGGTCTGCATCCCATGAGAACTACAAAAATAGCCCAATGAAGCATTCATATTTAAAACGGCATGACCCTACAGCTCCCCAAATAATCAGGGTTTTCAGAGTCACCTGTTAGGCTCTTTGTTGCTGTCCAGTCAGTAAGTCACGTCCAGCTGTTTGCGGCCCCATGCACTGCGGCAGGCCAGGCTCCCCGTGCCTCACTGTCTCCTGGAATTTTGCTCAGATTCATGTCCATTGAGACAGTGATGCCATCCAACCATCTCATCCTCTGCCGCCCCCTCCTCCTGTTCCTTCAGTCTTTGTCAGCATCAGGGTCTTTTCCAAGAGCTGACTCTTCGCATCATGTGGCCAAAGCACTGGAGCCTCAGCGTCAGTCCTTTCAGTGGATATTCAGGGTTGAGTCGCTAGGTAGTCGTTCGCTGGGAAGATCTGACTTACTAGGTAGAAAGATTTATAAGAGCACATGTTGGTAGCCAGTGTCTCTGAGAATAAAAGATTTCCCATTCTAAATGGAATGGCATTCTAAGTGGAGATGGTAAAATGCAAATGACTGAGTATCAAATTTTAGTATAAAAGCTGCTGGGTGTACAGAGAAACGAGAAGGAAAAAGGAAGCTGGGATTAGAAAACATTCTAAAATCATAATTGTCACAAGTTTAGGGGAGAAAATTAGCCATCTTACCAGACACTGCAGTGAGGAGAAAACTTGTAAACTAGATTTATGAGAAAGCAACCTCAACATAGACAAAAAATAAACAGAAAAGGACAAAGTCAAGCACCGCTTGTAACTAACCTTGGAGAGATCAGCTCTTTGATGGATTAAGTAGCCTACCTAGAGTACGTGTCTGTCTAGTGATGACTAACTACTGAATCGAAAACAAATTTATGTGTAGTTTAGGACACCCATTTGCAAGAGCAACATATATTAAAACTTTTACAGAATAACCCTTTATATGAAAGTCAAACAAGGAAAACTTTTGCTTCCCCTCAATGAAGTCAGTGGGGATGGTTCAAAATCGTTAGACAGCTTGCTTTCTTTCAAAAATCATATGAACAGTTTAAAAATTGTTTCATAAATACCAAAAATAAGACAGTATCATCTACAATCCAATTTCCCTACTATTCAACTGACTACATTGCCTGGGCAATGTTCTTCTCTTTGTTTTATGCATGTAAAATACTATATAGTTATGATAACAGCTATCAAAACTAAATTTATGTTCAGTATATTCCTACTGTATCACAAACATTCTTACATTGCCGTATTGTCTTTATTGTTCTCATTTTTTATGACAACTGAAGAATCCATATCACCAATGCATGACTGTTCGTTTTTGTATTTTTTCCTAATTTTTCTTTATTAAAATATTATTGAAGTTTTATATTGTTTTTGAAGGGAAAACATTTTAAATTTATTGCTTTATTACAGACTAGTTTGAAAGTAAAATCAACACAAGAAGAGAATTACTCACAAAAGCTGTTCAGAAAACACCCATGTTTTATTTATGTGCATCTTCAATTTCATGTCATAAAAAAGTGTAGAGAGAGCGTTGCGTCCTGTACTTCCCGTTAACACCACGCCGACGCACTCTGCTTCATCAGGCGTCTTTGCGCCCTCTGCACGCAGCGTGCCTCACACGCGCTCTTCCTTCGCGTGGCTCTGGCTCTGAGCCCAGTCCTCCCACGGCCGGATGTCCTGGTGCGTCCCTGCCCCGCCCCGGAAGTGTGAGTCCGCCCGGCGCTGGCTCTGCAAGGCCTCGGTGGGCTGGACGTGAACCGCGTCCTCGGTCAGTAACCGGATGGATGATGTGCAAGTGCAAGTCACAGGGCTGCAGTGTTTAAGTGTGGGGCCAAGTGTTCATTTGTTGGTTTTTTATTTTTAATTTTTATTGGGGCATAGCTGATTTGAAATGTGGTATTAGCTTCTGCTATATAGCAAAGTGAATCAATTATACGTACATATATGTGTATATATGTAAAGAAAGCTGAGCCCTAAAGAATTGATGCTTTTGAACTGTGGTGTTGGAGAAGACTCCTGGGAGTCCCTTGGACTGCAAGGAGATCCAACCAGTCCTTCCTAAAGGAGATCAGTCCTGGGTGCTCATTGGAAGGACTGATGTTGAAGCTGAAACTCCAATACCTTGGCAACCTAATGGGAAGAGTTGACTCATTGGAAAAGACCCTGATGCTGGGAGGGATTGGGGGCGGGAGGAGAAGGGGAAGACAGAGGATGAGATGGCTGGATGACATCACTGACTCAATGGGCATGAGTTTGGGGGGACTCTGGGAGTTTGTGATGGACAGGGAGGCCTGGCGTGCTGCGGTTCATGGGTCGCAAAGAGTTGGACACGACAGCGACTGAGCCGAACTGGTACATGCATCCCCACTCCTTCTTAGCTTCTTCTCCCATGTAGGTCACTGCGGGCTGCTGAGAAGAGGCCCCTGTGCAGGGTCTCGTGTTGGATCCCAGAGCTCGGGCTCCAGAGTTGTTCTCTGACGCTCAGGGGGCGGGTGACCCCGTGGCACTTCTGCTGTACCCTCAGCGACACAGTGCACGTTTCCTAAAAGGTCTGTAACTTCTCGTGGTTTAAAGGGACTCTACAGTAAATCTTCCCAGCCTCTCCACAGAAAGGGAAATTTAGATTCCCAAGATCTAGCAACTAAGAGCAGAATATGGATGCTTAGCTGTTCTCTACTATCAATACCATGACACACCATATTATGACATTGTTTTATGTTTCAGTGTTGTGATAGGATATGAGCTTTGAAGTCACTTGGCAGATGACATAATATCAATTCTGTAATTCCCAGCTGCATAACCTTGTGCAAACCACTTCCTTCTTTCTGCCTAAGGTTCCTCTTCTGCAAAATAGGGGAAAATAATAATGCTTTTTCAGATGTTTGTGGTGAGAACTGAGGGTTGGGTAAGTTGATATAAAAACAACTATACAACTTGATGTCTGCATTTGCTTATATTTGGGGTACTGATTTTGTGTGTAGAAAACATTCCATAAATATCATCATCAGTATCATCATATAATGGTCACTTTTTTTTTTTTTTTGCAAATCCAATGAACTTTCCACTTGTAGAATTAAAATACTGGAGTTCACAAAGTATTTCCTTTACACAAGTCGGACACATTCAAGGCTATTTTTTGACTATTCCTCTCATTTGCATTATACTCTGTCTCTTGACTGGAAGAGAGAAGGATGACCAATATTTTGGTGGAAATGGTGCATAACTGTGGCTTTGAACATGCAAATGCATCATTCATGAGAATGTCATTCATCATGTGTGCTCAGCAGGGATGAAGGGTGTGGGTGTTAAGTGCTGCTGCTTTTGACTAGAAAAACCCCAGGGGCCAAATTATGTAAATTCCTATTGCACTCAGGATAGGATCCTGCCAACCAGTGGACATAATAAATGTTGTTGATGTTGTAATGAAGATGCTTAAGTTTCTGATAAAATGACTTCTTTCTTCAGATGATTGCTTTAGGACCAAAGGCTTTCCTTGAAGGTGAAGGGGATTTATGTTTTTACCTAGACTCATAAATTAAGAGCAAAAAAAAAAAATAAAAATAAAAAACCCACCCATGGCAAAGACACTTCTCTCAGATGTAGGGACATTCATAGGCTCTAGCACATTCTTTCTCACAGGCAGCACCTACTAGAAATGTTTTAGTAAGAAACATGACTTACCATACAGACTCTCCCCACATTTTCAGATTTTTTTTCTTTTCTTCCAAATATTTGTCAAGTAATGATGGACTGGTAAAATCTGCACATGTAATTTTGGCTAAGAAAATAATCCATTGTGTATGGATATAATCCCATACCAAAGGTTAAAAATGTCATCTACAACAGCTTCACTATAGACAGAGTGGCCAGGATCAGCTCTGCTGCAGCAACATGCTTCAGAACCTCAGTGGTTTAACTATAAGAGCATATATTCTTCCCATGCAAATTCCGTTCTAGTCTTGTATCTCTTCATGGCCACTGTCTTGAAATGCTGACTCAGAAATTCAGATTCTTCTGTCTTTTGATCCCAACTTCTTCTTATTTGGGTGTTCATCCTTTGCAGTCACTACTAGGGGGAAAGATAGAGCCTATAGAATTCCTTCTGTGGTGCCTTGGTTTATTAACGACCACAGACCAAAACTGTGGTCTTAACGCCTTGCCTAACCTCAAGAAAAGTGGAAAAGGTTTGGGGGGAGGTGTCACAAATGTTTATGATCCTTAAGAGTATAAAGACACAGTTATCAGAACATATTCTGAGAAATATCAGGGCTGTGAGATATTCTGAGGACCTTCCCAGGTGGCTTGGCGGTAAAGCATCTGCCTGCCAAAGCAGGAGGCACAGGAAATGCAGGTTCAGTCCCTGGGCTGGAAGGTCCCCTGGAGAAGGCAATGGCGACCCACTTCAGTGTTCTTGCCTGGAGAATCCTGTGAATAAAGGAGCCCGGCAGGCTACAGTCCATGGGGTTGCAAAGAATTGGAAAAAAAAATTTAAAGACCAGAGGCATCCAGTTAACTAAGACACTATTGCTAATGTGACCCTCTAATTTCCCTACTTAGTAATTCTCCGTGCACATTAGGCTGTTGTCAACTCTGAGAAACCCTTCTACAAACAGGCATGGTTATCTTTGCTTAATCCAGTTTTATTTTTCAAATTTGATTGACCTTAGAATAATTCCTTTTCACAACATCCATGAACCTAATGTCCCACTGAACTCATTTTAGGGAAATAGTCCATTAGGCATCTTGAAATACTAAAATGCAAAGCCTGCTGGGCACTTTATACATATTTATTGTCAGAATATTACAAGAATGAATGCAGAGTCACTTTTCAGATTCAGGGACACCCATTGAATCAAATTTTCCCAGAACCGAAGTTCTACCTGACACCAGCCCTAAGGATGAAAAGTAAGCACCCTAGGTCAGGCAACTGCCTTTTGCTTATAAGAGGCTGCACAGCAGTTCTGATGGTTTTGTTGGTGTTTTTACCCTGGGCTGACTTGAGTGGTTTTTTTCTGTGTCATCAGCCACAGCTCATTTGCCCAAAGTTTCACAGTGAAATTATCAGGGTGTTTTGCTCAGCATGTGCCGTCAATTCCCTACTTCCCTCCGCATGGGACTTTAGGTCTAGAAAACAAGCCCCACCTTGTGATGGAGAGAATTGAGAGTGTATGTTTTAAAGCTGTGCTCTAGATGGAGTTCCATGTTAAAAACATCGAAGGCTCAACATTAACAGAGGTTAATGCATTAACAGAGGCTGAGCGGATGTTCCCATCCCACGCCTTCCAGCGCAGTGAGGTTTCCAGCGGTGCTCAGGCGTTGGGACAGCAGCTGACGGTTTGCCTCGCGGCCAGAGGCTGGCTGGTTGCTGGCGGCGAACCACGGAACCTCACTGGAGAAAACAAGATGGAAGCAGCCCTCTCTGCCATCTAGTTTTCTGTAATCCAGAAGGGTGGCTATGCTGGATGATAACACACAGAGGAAGGAGCCAATATAATGCAGCGCTCACACTCTGCATCAGAAGTTACTGCTTCTGGCACCGTGGAGGCGGGCGGTGGGCACTGGCCACTGCCTGGAGGTGTCCCTGAGTGAGTGGCACTGAGGAACAGAGTCGTCTGTGGGGAGAATGACAGCAATGAGCTGTTGCAATGCTGTGGAAACTCAATGAATTTGATTAAGCACAGACTGCGGAGCCGTTTCCTGGACGACCCATCGGACACAATCGGTGCTGAGACGTGCTCTCTCCCGGCGGCGGATCTGACAGGGGAACCACCGTTTCTGCTGCCAGTTTGCTGAGCATCTTGACAGAGAGGGCGACCGAGGAAAGAGCTCTAGCCCTGCCCTCCCGCCCCCAGGTCAGCGGGTCTCCGCGCGCAGTTGTCTGACGGTGGGAAGGTTTGCCAGGCGGGGCAAGGGGAGCAGGATGACTCGCCATCCTAGCCCCGGAGACAGATGCATGTAAAGCATTTGTGAGATCTTACCTGTATTCTCAGCGACCACACTGCCTTCTCAGATTAAGCTGTACACGACACAGCTTCTTTAGGGTGGATCGGGGGGAGCGACACGGTGGTCACAGAGCGGATGTCTGTAGGAAGTTTGCGCCCTCACGTCGAAGACGCAAATAGAAAGAGATCAGAATGGGGACGCGTATAGATGTACCAGGCGGGGCTCCAGGGCCCACAGGGTGAGCTCTGGACACTTCCTTACCGCTCATGACAACACAAATGCAGAAACTGGAAGCGACCGTATGGAAGTGTCTAACCGTTTGACAGTCATACTGAACCTCATGTGAAACAAATGGGTTTTGCATGATTTGGGCCGTTGTGAATTTTTACTTTTCTGGTAAGGTAATTCGTTTTTATTATACTTTACAAAAGTTCTGTGATGCATTGGGAATTTCACCACAGATAGTTTAAGAACCAGGGCTTCCCTGGTGGCTCAGTTGGTAAAGAATCTCCCTGCAATGCAAGCGACCACCTGCAAGGCAGGAGACCCAGGTTTAACGCCCGGGTCAGGAAGACCCCCTGGAGAAGGGAATGGTTACCCACTCCATCATTCTTCTCTGGAAAATCCCATGGACAGAGGAACCTGTGGGCCACAGTCCATGGGGTTCCAAAGAATCAGACATAACTTAGCAACTAAACCACAGCCACCAGTTTAAGAATCAACAGATTGTAGTTGCAGGGGAAGATTTAGTCTGCATTTCTTACAAGATTCATGGTTTTTAAGAACAATAGTAAGTTGTCTACCTATTGGTTTTCTCAACATTTGATAAGCAGATTACATCATTATTAAATAACTGGATATACCAGGAACCTCTCACATACACCATTGCAAAAGAAATAAAATATTTAAATAATCTATACCAACTCATTTGCACATTGCACAGGAGAATGATCAGTTAAGTTCAATATTGTAGAAGAATGAACGGGACCTCCCTGGTGGTCCAGTGGTTAAGAATCTGCCTGCGGACACAGGGGACATGGGTTCCATCCCTGATCCAGGAAGAGCCCACATGCCGTGGGGCCGCGGAGCCCATGCACCAGGACTTCCGGCGCCCACACGCCCAAAGCCAATCCCCTCCAGCAAGAGAAGCCGGCACAGCGGGAAGCCCGCACTCAACAGCAGAGTGGCCTCGTTTCGCCGCAGCTAGAGAAAGCTCACGTGCAGCAAGGGAGACCCAGCTCAGTCACAAATAAATGAATAAATACTTTTGAAAAAAGAATGAATGGGTCAGGTGACAGCCAGCCTTGCTTCTTTCCTGTATGCAGTTTATGCAGCAAATATTTGTTAAGCATTAGCCATGTTGCAGAAGACATGGTTCCAATTGCTGAGGCTGAGCAAGTGAATAAAAATTGCTGAGGCTCCTACTACAGGAAATTTATATATAATTGGGGCTAATCTGAGACAGAATAGTTATAATTAACAAGTAAATATTGCGATCAGTTTACATGTCTCAAGATATCAAGTGTGCAGTTGTAGTCCTGAGTTTGTAGGAGCTATAAATTTAGAAATAATTGCAAATAAACACATTGAAGGCAGTGGGAAGGAATGAGATTACCAAAGGAAAGAGTAAACATGGGGAAAAGGGCTGTGGAATGAGATCTGAGACACTAGAGATGAAGTTGTGGAAGAGAGGAGAAACTGGCAGAGGAGGCTGAGAAGGAGGGACTGACGGGACGGGGCTGGGGCTTGGAACCGGGTAAAGAGAGCGGACCCGAGAGGCAGGGCGCATCGCCGGTGTCAGACGCTGCTGGGGCCGCGGACGGGGGCACCCGGGCCTTCCGATGCAGAAAGGCACAGTGGAAGGCGCTCCGCAGTGTCCGACTCAGCAAACCCATGGATTGTACAGTCCATGGAATTCTCCAGGCCAGAACCCTGGAGTGGGTAGCTGCTCCCACGGATCTTCCCTACCCAGGGTTCGAGCCGGGGTCTCCTGCATTGCAGGCAGATTCTTGACCAGCTGAGCTCTCAGGGAAGCCCTCGGATTCAGAAACGCGGAGCTTATGGACGACCATGCAGCAAGACAGTTGTGCGCAGAATGACAGAGGCTAAGTCCGATGGAAGTAAGTTGGAAGGAGCCCAGCCAGAGATGAATCGGAGCAGGAGCAAAAACAAGTCTCTTCAGGAGTTATTATCCCAAGGGAGCAGATATACGGGGCAGTCGCGGGTGGCAGAAGTGCAGTCAAGAGAGAGATTTTATGTAAATTCTAAGAGCACTTCTTCTGGGGAAAACATCAACTAAGTAATAGACAGGTCATAAAGAGGGAAGACACACTCCAGTGTGGACTCATTGAGCTAATTTGGGAGCTTAAGTAATGGTCGTGAACAGGCTCACAGGAGAGAATCCTCTGAAGCAAGAGCAGGAGCTGAGGTATGAATCGCTTGTCTGATTTTGGGGCCTACACTGTTTAAATTCTGTAAGCGGTGCTTACCAGGCAAATTGCAAGACGTGTGTTTGCAAATGCAAACGCCTTCGTAATCACCATTGAGCAATTTGTACAATCACACATTTCTTCACTCAAGTAATTAATACTGATACTTAAATACTAAATTGATAGGCTCTCTTGCTTACAAACTCTTCACATTTCAGCTGCAATTAGGAACCAGCAGAGACAGTTCTCTCAGGGAAGGGGTGCAAGACAACTTTCTGCAGTCTCCTCTGGCCTCAGCTTTGCCCGGATGTGTAGTAACTAAAGGAGAAGCACGAGCAACAGTACACTTGTCATTCTTTTGCCTTCAGGACTGTTTACCCTAGTGAAGGAAAAGTAAAGTGTAGCACATGTAATCATTCTATATTTATTCTATAATATGTTATAATGCAATGTTACTTTAACAGTGTATAAATATATAGAAGTATGTAAATGCAATTATATTTACATAATGCAAATACAAAAATATTAAGAATACAAAACATTTTATATATATCTGCCAAATGTGTGTATATATGTGTATATACTACATGAATATAAAATGCATTTACTTATATATATGTATAAAATATATATGCACACATATACACACCTTTGACAAGTATATGATACTTTATATTTTACAGTGTTCTTTGTATTTACATTCTGTATTTTGTCAGTTTGCACGCACGTGTGCTCACTCAGTCGTGTCCATGGGCTGTAGCCCGCCAGGCCCCCCGTCCCTGGGATTTCCCAGGCAAGAACACTGGAGTGGGTTGCCATTTCCCCCAGGGGATCTTTCTGACCCAGGGATGGAAGCTGCATCTACTGTGTCTCCTGCATTGGCAGGTGGCTTCTTGACCACTTGAGTCACCTGGGAAGCCCCTTTGAAAATTTATACATTGCTGTATTTTGTACATAATATATAGTCTATTTCTATATCATGGTACACACTTATATGTTACCATTTCAGAGGCATAATACGAAAGGAAAGTTTTGGTCAGCTGTTTCATTGTTCATTGCAGATGCACCTGGTCAGTGGATGGTTTACTTCAGTCATGCTGGGTCCCAGACTTCTTCTCTCTTGTGACATCGCCTTCCTTTAGAGTCTTGGATAAAGCATGTCTTCTTACCTACTTTGACCTAGAAGTGACCTAGATCCCTTCTATGCACATTCCATCAGTGAGAACTGGTTGTTTGGCACCTCTTAGATGCAAGAAGCCTTGGGGACCACAGATATGTTTACTCTCATCAGCCCTTCTAACAACTCTCTGCTATGTAAGGAAACCATGTCACTCTGGGGGCCAGCCAGCTATCTACTACAGGAAATGAGCATTTCAAGGTCAAAAGCAGTCACTTTAATATGTGGTGCTCTTTGCCTACACGGTATTTGAAAGAATTTAGAGTTCTTCTCCAGTAGACTTGTGTGGATGTGAATTGGGCCATAAAGAAGGCTGAGCACCAAAGAATTGATGCTTTCAAGCTGTGGTGCTGGGGGAAACTTTTGAGAGTCCCTTGGGCAGCAAGGATATCAGACCAGTCGATTCCAAAGGAAATCAACCCTGAATGTTCACTGGGAGGACTGATGCTGAAGCTGAAGCTCCAACACTTTGGCCACCTGATGTGAAGAGCTGATGCATTGGAAAAGATCCTGATGCTGGGAAGGATTGAGGGCAGGAGGAGAAGTGGGCAGCAGGGGATGAGATGGTTGGATGGCATCAGCGACTCAGTCAGTGGTCATGAATCTGAGCAAACTCTGGGAGATATTGAAGGACAGAGGAGCCTGATGGTGCTGCAGTCCATGGGGTCGCAGAGAGTCAGCCATGACTTAGTGATGGAGCAACAGCAGAGTTTTACACAGAGAATCTCAAAAAGGGAACAAGGGTTGTTCAAATATAACTCAGTCTTTGATGAATAAGACCCTCTGAATATCATTTAAGTGGGAAAAGTTGGGAGTTTTTTTCTTTCATTTTTTTGTCATGTAGAATTTATTAACCCGGAAATCTGAACATGAACTATGAATCTTGTCATAACCTATACTTCATAGCTAGCACTAATGATGTATTTGGACCAAAGGCATTTATTGCTTTCTTATTTACAAGATCACATTAGTGACTAGTGGCAATGATGAAGAACAGTTGACATCAGTGCCATTCAAAAGAGTATATAACAGGAAAAATAATGTCCTGAGACAGCCACTAAAACCAAGCTTGAACTGAAGGCTAGGGAAATGGTCATTCCTCATCATAATTGTAGCATATGAAACATTAAATGGTTTCTTCATTATGACATTTTAATCACATCACATACTCTTCCTATAGAAATAGTTCTTTGAATTTTTGTGAATTCTTTATACAATTACATATATTTATTGTATTATACTTACACATTTAACACAACATTTGGTTTGTGTCTTTCATTTTTTGGTGTTGGTGAATTCTTTTCTTCTTTTGAAAGTGTAATATCTGAACTGAGGGCTATGCTCCCGAGAGGCAGAATATTAGAATCTCAGTGAGTCTGCTCAGTACAGTGAGCTGAATTCCTTGTATTAATACTTTAGGTGTCACTTTGCTCTTTTTTTGACTTAGTGCATATTGAGGTCTCTGAAAATATATAGACACAATGAAAGTCCAAGGTAGATAGCAAGTTAAAATGGAAAAGAATTCTTGCTTTTTAAAGAATCTTTGGGAAGACACGTATGAAATTTAGGAACAAAGTGGATCGTTTTTCACTGGGCTCCTTCCCTGCCCCTGTGCCAGGAAATTTTCATTTTTAATATCTGCATCACTATGTCACCATCAGTTTATTGAAAAGTCATCTCATAAGAAATATCATAGGAGTACACATTTGGGGAAAGGAAAAAAATAAAAGGCTTTTCCTTTATCACTGAGATGAGCAGAGTGCAAAAGTATACTTGTAAATAAATTGTAAGGAAACCAGCTAGACCTTACAACCTTTAAAGTATCTCAACCTCCTCAAAATGTCATGAAGTTGTATGTGCAGCTTGAAAGGATACTTCACAAATATTTTTAAATGCTCAATTAAATTAATTTATGAAGTGTAAAATGGTGGTGACTGTGTCAGAATCCTGCTCCGCCTTCCTCCACCCGATTTGCTGCCATAGGGGACTAGTCGGTGTGGGGTCATCACACTCCTTTGTCCTCTGTCCTTTGACTCTGAGTGATGTTTGGCCAGTTGGAGCGTCAGCAGATGGTCATAGAGGAGAGAAGGATGAAGAGGTGGTGTTACTGCATCTAGACTGTCTGTACAAGGTTGTCTCAGGCTGAACTTTTCAAAAATTGATTTGGCAATAAGATTAAAAGGTTGAAAGGGAACATTTGGGTGGAATTGTTAGAGTTCACAGGAGTGTGTAACGGGTGGAGCGAGGTGGAAAAGTTGATAGAAAGTGACCGAAAGAGCTACAAGTCTGGAGTAGGAGAAGCAGCCTGCCGAGGCAGGCCTGGGAGGGATGTGTCAAAGATTACTCCAGACAGCAGGCAGGAAGGGTAGAGGTGGCACTCACGGTCACCTGGAAGTCATCATGGGAAACAGTTTGCAGAAGAAAACAGCTTCCATTTGGATAAAAACAGACATCATTTCTGCCAGCTTGACATTAAGATGAACCTGAGGAGCAGATGGTCACAAATGTGAAGCTGGATCGTGGTGAAGAGGATGGAGCCGGGATATAGACCCGGCAGAGGGAAAGGTCTGGAAGAGAGGGTTGTTGACTCACACACAGGAGATGAGACTGGGGTGAACACTCACTCACAGGAAGTGGGGGATGAGAAGGCTGAGAGGCATGAAGGTGGAGTTAAACGTAATGCAGTGGAGAAAGGATTTAGTGCAGTGCCTGGTTCAGAGCAAGTGTATTTAATAAAAACTTGGCTATTGAAGTCACTGTTAGTATTGAGTTATAGCGAGTCAGGACGATGAAATATTATGGATGTTAAGAGGCTTTAAGCAAAGGTTTTGCTAGCTTTAAATGCTATAACACTGCTATATAGAGAAATGTATAGGGAGATGGAGAAAAAAATAGGTAAAGAGATAGGCTACCCTCTGGTTGTCCTCAAATCATTTTGACTATCTTGGGTCCGTATTTATCTTCTGCATCCCTTCCAGTGAACCGTGGAAGGCTTCGTGACTCACCTTGAGTGTTGTCAAAGTTTGCCTTTTAGGAGCTCGGGCCGTGCACGCAGACGGCCTGCACTGACCCTTGGCTTCACGTCTCACTAGTTGTGAGGCTGGACAAGTGCTTAGTCCCTCTGTTCCTCAGTTTTCTTCATCTGTAAAGTGGAGTCATGGTGTGACCTGCTTCCGTTCTGGAGTTGAGTTCAGTGCTTCAGCTCCTCTTCGTACTGTGCCGGATGTCCGTTTCAGCGTCTGTGTGTGTGGGCATCCCTCTCTGGTTGGAACATACGGGTTTAGTTGCCCTGTGTCCTGTGGGATCTTCCTACCCCAGCCAGGGGTCGAACCACATCCCCTGCAATAGAAGGCGGGTTCCTAACCGCTGAACTGCCAGAGAAGTCCCAAGTTAAACACTTTGAAAGCACCCTTGCTAACACAAGCTGTGAGGCTAGCTAATACCGTGTTCCTGCTGTCTGCTTCTGCATAGTTACGTGTCCCCATTCTCATATCACTTTCTGCACCTGCTTTACTCTTTGTATCCATGTTGCTCCAGACCTGGATATCCTTATAATTGATGCAGCTGAAGTATTGGAGTAAATCTGAGGAAGACAACACAGTGAAAAGCATAATGAGCATCAGATTGCCTTGAATAAGAGTCGTCTGGAGCCGAGGTTACTGGCCATCCTGACTGTCAGGGATTTGTAAGAGTTCTCTGTCTCACTAAGGACGTGTTCCACTGCTGCAATGATATTCTCAAATCTGTGCTACTCCCTATGTCTGGGCTGAGAGACATACCGTGATAAGGTGTAGGGAGGTTAAATAAACTGTATTTTAAAAAACAAATGAGTGAAACAGAAATTGGCAATTAGCATAAGAATCAAAATCAGCTCTGGAACATAAAACCATGGAATCCTCTCAACATACCAAAGAATACTGCAATAATAGTAGTACATTCACCAGCCCCGGACATAGTTTGTCAAAGTTTGACGCATTCATAAACAACTTCAAAGTCTCTTCCACACTCTTCTGACTAAGTGGAACTAAAATTGCTCTTTTAAAACAAAAGCCCCGCATGTGATATAAATCAGAGTAGTGCATGATGGCCCTCACCTTGCGATGACAACTGTGTTGTGATTTTGTACAAATATGGAATGCAAATGCTGTGAAGAGGTAAATGGTAGCCATAAAACCCACCATCCCCAACTTTAAAGTCAATCTAACTCACATGGGTGTGTGTGTGTGCGTGTGTGCCTGTGTGTGTGTGTGCCTGTGTGTGTGTGTTCCAGGATCTGTGCTGTTTGACTTTGTAACTTAATAGGCACCAAAGGAGGGGCTTCCCTGGTGGAGGCTCAGACTATAAAGAACCTGCCTGCAATGCAAAGATGCATTTTGACGATCTTTATTGGATTTTTATATATCCACATCATTGAGGGGCATGGTGCCCAATTCAAGTCAAGACAAGTAATTTATTCAAAATACATTAAAAGTTTACATTGAAACTTTTATTGACAGTATGATGTCATTGATGTTTTATTGCCTATATCTCGAGTGTCAGAAATATTGTCACTTTTCATTTACAAATGTGGAACCCACCTGACATGCCTCAGGGAAAGGAACATGAAAAGCTTTTGTTTAGTGGCCCAAAACCTAGATAGATACAATTTTGTTCTTGTCAATCATATCTCAATAAAGCTGGTGAAAAAAAGAATCTGAGCTTTCATAAAATCCAATAGACTCATTTATCCCTATTCTTGTCAAAGGCATATTTTCATAAACATTCCCACACTCTAAATCTTGGAGGAGCAGAATATTAACTAGTTCTATTTTTTTTCTAATCACTGGCTCATTTAACATGAAAAAGTAAATGACATTCATATTTTTTATGCTGCTTTTTCACTAAAACTGTAAAAGAAAAAGGCCTTAGGTATCATAATGTGCAGCAGGAATGATTAGATGGATGCAAATACTGGCTTAATCACCAAAGAAAACCACTTTGGGGTCTGCATAGCCTTCTTTATAGTGGCAATAAAGACCACGGGATATTTTGGCATAAATTTTTCACTTAAGGCATTAACGAGATGCACAATGGATGGCTAGCCTTTCACTTCTGGATTTTAAAAAGATGATCTGTGCTGATTCTGTTTATCCAAAGAAAGACTTAAAAAGTATTGTTCAGTTGTTAAGTCGTGTCCAACTCTTTGCCATCTCATGGACAACTGCATGCCAGGCTCCTCTGTCCTCCACTGTCTCCTGGAGTTTGCTCAAATTCATGCCCGCTGAGTTGGTGATGCTGTCTAACCATCTCATCTGCTATCGCCCCCTTCTCCTTTTGCCTTCAATCTTTGCCAGCATCAGGGTCTTTTCCAATGACTCAGCTCTTCACATCAGGTGGCTGAAATTTTGGAGCTTCAGCATCAGTCTTTCCAATGAATAGTCAGTGTTGGTTTTCTTTAAGATTGACTTTTAAGTAATATGTTTCTGATGAATTTTTTTTTTATCAGTGGGTTTTGTCATACATTGACATGAATCACCCATAGAGTTACACGTATTCCCCATCCCAATCCCCCCTCCCACCTCCCTCTCCACCCGATTCCTCTGGGTCTTCCCAGTGCACCAGGCCTGAGCACTTGTCTCATGCATCCCACCTGGGCTGGCGATCTGTTTCACTATAGATAATATACATGCTGTTCTTTTGAAACATCCCACCCTCACCTTCTCCCACAGAGTTCAAAATTCTGTTCTGTACTTCTGTGTCTCTTTTTCTGTTTTGCATATAGGGTTATCATTACCATCTTTCTAAATTCCATATATATGTGTTAGTATGCTGTAATGATCTTTATCTTTCTGGCTTACTTCACTCTGTATAATGGGCTCCAGTTTCATCCATCTCACTAGAACTGATTCAAATGAATTCTTTTTAACGGCTGAGTAATATTCCATGGTGTATATGTACCACAGCTTCCTTATCCATTCATCTGCTGATGGGCATCTAGGTTGCTTCCATGTCCTGGCTATTATAAACAGTGCTGCGATGAACATTGGGGTGCACGTGTCTCTTTCAGATCTGGTTTCCTCAGTGTGTATGCCCAGAAGTGGTATTGCTGGGTCATATGGCAGTTCTATTTCCAGTTTTTAAAGAAATCTCCACACTGTTTTCTATAGTGGCTGTACTAGTTTGCATTCCCACCAACAGTGTAAGAAGGTTCCCTTTTCTCCACACCCTCTCTAGCATTTATTGCTTGTAGACTTTTGGATAGCAGTCATTCTGACTGGTGTGTAATGGTACCTCATTGTGGTTTTGATTTGCATTTCTCTGATAATTAGTGATGTTGAGCATCTTTTCATGTGTTTGTTAGCCATCTGTATGTCTTCTTTGGAGAAATGTCTGTTTAGTTCTTTGCTCCACTTTTTGATTGGGTTGTTCATTTCTCTGGAATTGAGCTTCGGGTGTTGCTTGTATATTTTTGAGATTAATCCTTTGTCTGTTTCTTCATTTGCTATTATTTTCTCCCAATCTGAGGGCTGTCTTTTCACCTTACTTAGAGTTTCCTTTGTTGTGCAAAAGCTTTTAAGTTTCATTAGGTCCCATTTGTTTATTTTTGCTTTTATTTCCAATATTCTGGAAGGTGGGTCATAGAGGATCTTGCTGTGATTTATGTCAGAGAGTGTTTTGCCTATGTTCTCCTCTAGGAGATTTATAGTTTCTGGTCTTACATTTATATCTTTAATCCATTTTGAGTTTATTTTTGTGTATGGTGTTAGAAAGTGTTCTAGTTTCAGTCTTTTACAAGTGGTTGACCAGTTTTCCCAGCACCACTTGTTAAAGAGGTTGTCTTTTTTCCATTGTATATCCTTGCCTCTTTTGTCAAAGATAAGGTGTCCATAGGTTCGTGGATTTATCTCTGGGCTTTCTGTTCTGTTCCATTGATCTATATTTCTGTCTTTGTGCCAGTACCATACTGTCTTGATGACTGTGGCTTTGTAGTAGAGTCTGAAGTCAGGCAGGTTGATTCCTCCAGTTCCATTCTTCTTTCTCAAGATTACTTTGGCTATTCGAGGATTTTTGTATTTCCATACAAATTGTGAAATTATTTGTTCTAGTTCTGTGAAAAATACCGTTGGTAGCTTGATAGGGATTGCATTGAATCTATAGATTGCTTTGGGTAGAATAGCCATTTTGACAATATTGATTCTTCCAATCTATGAACACAGTATGTTTCTCCATCTGTTTGTGTCCTCTTTGAATTCTTTCATCAGTGTTTTATAGTTTTCTATATATAGGTCTTTAGGTAGATATACTCCTAAGTATTTTATTCTTTTTGTTGCAATGGTGAATGGTATCATTTCCTTAATTTCTCTTCCTGTTTTTTCATTGTTAGTATATAGGAATGCAAGGGATTTCTGTGTGTTAATTTTATATCCTGCAACTTTACTATATTCATTGATTAGCTCTAGTAATTTTCTGGACGAGTCTTTAGGGTTTTCTATGCAGAAGATCATGTCAACTGCAAACAGAGAGTTTCACTTCTTCTTTTCCTATCTGGATTCCTTTTACTTCTTTTTCTGCTCTGATTGCTGTGGCCAAAACTTCCAACACTATGTTGAATAGTAGTGGTGAGAGTGGACACCCTTGTCTTTTTCTTGATTTCAGGGGAAATGCTTTCAATTTTTCACCATTGAGGGTGATGCTTGCTGTGGGTTTGTCATATATAACTTTTATTATGTTGAGGTATGTTCCTTCTATTCCTGCTTTCTGGAGAGTTTTAATCATAAATGAGTGTTGAATTTTGTCAAAGGCTTTCTCTGCATCTATTGAGATAATCATATGGTTTTTATCTTTCAATTTGTTAACGTGGTGTATTACATTGATTGATTTGCGGATATTAAAGAATCCTTGCATTCCTGGGATAAAGCCCACTTGGACATGGTGTATGATTTTTTTTTAATATGTTGTTGAATTCTGTTTGCTAGAATTTTGTTAAGGATTTTTGCATCTATGTTCATCAGTGATATTGGCCTGTAGTTTTCCTTTTTTGTGGCATCTTTGTCTGGTTTTGGAATTAGGGTGATGGTGGCCTCATAGAATGAGTTTGGAAGTTTACCTTCATCTGCAATTTTCTGGAAGAGTTTGAGTAAGATAGGTGTTAGCTCTTCTCTAAATTTTTGGTAGAATTCAGCTGTGAAGCCATCTGGTCCTGGGCTTTTGTTTGCTGGAAGATTTTTGATTACAGTTTCGATTTCCTTGCTTGTGATGGGTCTGTTAAGATCGTCTATTTCTTCCTGGTTCAGTTTTGGAAAGTTATACTTTTCTAAGAATTTGTCCATTTCATCCAAGTTGTCCATTTTATTGGCATAGAGCTGCTGGTAGAAGTCTCTTATGATCCTTTGTATTTCAGTGTTGTCTGTTGTGATCTCTCCGTTTTCATTTCTAATTTTGTTAATTTGGTTCTTTTCTCTTTGTTTCTTAATGAGTCTTGCTAATGATTTGTCAATTTTGTTTATTTTTTCAAAAAACTAGCTTTCAGCTTTGTTGATTTTTGCTATGGTCTCTTTAGTTTCTTTTGCATTGATTTCTGCCCTAATGTTTAAGATTTTTTTCCTTCTGCTAACCCTGGGGCTCTTCATTTCTTCCTCCTCTAATTGCTTTAGGTGTAGAGTTAGGTTATTTATTTGGTTTTTTTCTTGTTTCTTGATGTAAGCCTGTAATGCTATGAACCTTCCCCTTAGCACTGCTTTTACAGTGTCCCATAGATTTTGGGTTGTTGTGTTTTCATTTTCGTTCATTTCTATACATATTTTGATTTCTTTTTTGATTTCTTCTATGATTTGTTGGTTATTCAGAAGCGTGTTATTTAGCCTCCATATGTTTGAATTTTTAACAATTTTTTCCCTGTAATTGAGATCTAATCTTACTGCACTGTGGTCAGAAAAGATGACTGGAATGATTTCAATTTTTTTGAATTTTCCAAGACCAGATTTATGGCCTAGGATGTGATCTATTCTGGAGAAAGTTCTGTGTGCACTTGAGAAAAAGGTGAAGTTGATTGTTTGGGGGTGAAATGTCCTAGAGATATCAATTAGGTCTAGCTGGTCCATTGTGTCATTTCAGGTTTGTGTTTCCTTGTTAATTTTCTGTTTAGTTGATCTATCCATAGTTGTGAGTGGGGTACTAAAGTCTCCCACTATTATTGTGTTGCTATTAATTTCCTCTTTCATACTCGTTAGCGTTTGCCGTACATATTGTGGTACTCCTATGTTGGGTACATATGCATATATATTTATAATTGTTATATCTTCCTCTTGGATTGATCCTTTGATCATTATGTAGTGTCCTTCTTTGTCTCCTTTCATATCCTTTGTTTGAAAGTCTATTTTATCTGATATGAGTATTGCGACTCCTGCTTTCTTTTGGTCTCCGTTTGCATGAAGTATTTTTTTCCAGCCCTTCACTTTTAGTCTGTATGTGTCTCTTGTTTTGAGGTGGGTCTCTTGTAGACAGCATATATAGGGGTCTTGTTTTTGTATCCATTCAGCCAATCTTTGTCTTTTGGTTGGGGCATTCAACCCATTTACATTTAAGGTAGTTATTGATAGGTGTGGTCCCGTTGCCATTTACTTTTTGTTTTGGGTTCACGTTTATACAACCTTTCTGCATTTCCTGTCTAGAGAAGATCCTTTAGCATTTGTTGAAGAGCTGGTTTGGTGGTGCTGAATTCTCTCAGGTTTTGCTTGTCTATAAAGCTTTTGAATTCTCCTTCATATCTGAATGAGATTCTTGCTGGGTACAGTAATCTAGGATGTAGGTTATTCTCTTTCATTACTTTCAGTATGTCCTGCCATTCCCTTCTGGCCTGGAGGGTTTCTATTGATAGATCAGCTGTTATCCTTATGGGAATCCCTTTGTGTGTTATTTGTTGTTTCTCCCTTGCTCCTTTTAATATTTGTTCTTGGTGTTTGATCTTTGTTAATTTGATTAATATGTGTCTTGGGGTGTTTCGCCTTGGGTTTATCCTGTTTGGGACTCTCTGGGTTTCTTGGACTTGGGTGGCTATTTCCTTCCCCATTTTAGAGAAGTTTTCAGCTATTATCTCCTTGAGTATTTTCTCATGGCCTTTCCTTTTGTCTTCTTCTTCTGGGACTCCTATGATTCGAATGTTGGGGCGTTTCACATTGTCCCAGAGGTCCCTGAGGTTGTCCTCATTTCTTTTGATCCTTTTTTCTTTTTTCCTCTCTGCTTCATTTATTTCCACCATTTTATCTTCTACCTCACTTATCCTATCTTCTGTCTCTGTTATTCTACTCTTGGTTCCCTCCAGAGTGTTTTTGATCTCATTCATTGCATTATTCATTTTTAATTGACTCTTTTTTATTTCTTCTAGATCTTTATTAAACATTTCTTGCATCTTTTCAATCTTCGTCTCCAGGCTATTTATCTGTAACTCCATTTTGTTTTCAAGATTTTGGATCATTTTTATTATCATTATTCTTTTTCAGATTACCTATCTCCTCCTCTTTTGTTTGACTTGGTGGGCACTTTTCATGTTCCTTTACCTGTTGGGTATTTCTCTGCCTTTTCATCTTGTTTAGATTGCTGTGTCTGGAGTGGGCTTTCTGTATTCTGGAGGTCTGTGGTTCCTTTTTATTGTGGAGGTTTCACCCAGTGGGTGGGGTTGAATGATTGGCTTGTCAAGGTTTCCTGGTTAGGGAAGCTTGCATTGATGTTCTGGTGCGTGGGACTTGATTTCTTCTCTCTGGAGAGCAATGGAGTGCCCAGTAATGAGTTTTGAGATGGGTCTATGTGTTAGGTGTGACCTTGGGCAGCCTGTATGTTGACGTTCAGGGCTCTGTTCCTGTGTTGCTGTAGAATTTGCATGGTATGTCTTGCTCTAAATCTTATTGGCTCTTGGGTGGTGGTTGGTTTCAGTGTAGGTATGGAGGCTTTTGGACGGTCTCTTATTACTTAAACTTCCATGTAGTCAGCAGTTTTCTGGTGTTCTCAGGCTTTGGGCTTAAGTCTCCTGCCTCTGGATTTCAGTTTTATTCTTCCAGTAGTCTCAGGACTTCTCCAACTATACAGCACTGATAATAAAAGTTCTAGGTTAATGGCGAAAAGATTCTCCCCTGTTAGGGACACCCAGAGAGGTTCACAGAGTTACATGAAGAAGAGGAGAGGGAGGAGGGAGATAGAGATGAGCAGGAGGAGAAAGAGGGGGACTCAAGAGGAGAGAGACAGATCTACGCAGTTGTCTGTTCCCAGAGTGCTCTCCGTAGCCCAGACACCCACAAAGATTCACAGAATTGGATTGGGAAGAGAAGGGGAAAGGAGGAATTAGAGGTGTTCTGAGGTAGAAAACAGAGAGTCAAGATTGGGAGAGAATAATCAACACACTCCTGAATAAAAATGGGAACTGAATATTGGATTCTTAAATGTTCACAATTTATATCATATACTGAAAAACAAAAATTAAAAATCTAGAGTAGTGGTTAGACTCTTAAAAATACTATATTAAAAACAAAAACCAAAGCACACACAAAAAATTTTAGAAATATATATGAAGTTTGGTTTAAAAATAGGGCTTCTCTTCTTTTTTTTTTGTAAGGTTGTAGTGTATTGAAAATGAAAAGTAAGGAGTAGTAGAGGAGTAATAGAGGAATTTAAAAGAAATAAGAGAAAAAGAAAAATAGACAATAGAAGAGGAAAAGGAAAAAAAAAGAAGAAAAAAAAGAAAGAAAAAAATTTTCCCTAATTAAAAAAATCGTAAAAAATCTATGAAAGTGAAAGTCAAGGAGTAATGGGGGAGTAATAGGGAACTTTAAAAGAAAATAAAACAGAAAAAATAAAAAAGAAAACATAAAAAAAAATTTTTTTTCTTACTTAAAAAAAAAAGTAAAAATATATCTAGGAATTTCTCTGGAGCTGTTGTGGTCAGTGTGGGTTCGGCTCAGTTTCAGATAGCTCCTCGTTCCAGCTTACACTTCTCGATATCTACAGGCCCTTCCGGTGTAGTTGGTGTTTTCTACGTGGATTTTAATCTGTTGCACAGGTCCCTTCTGAAGCGGTTCCCTTTGTTTATTTGGCTTCTGTCTGCCGGTCTCTTCAGGGCCTCATTTCTGCCCTGACATACAGGTGAACGGAGGTGGTCTCTTATTCAGGTTGCTAGTTCCGTCGCGCTGCGGGGAGGGGCGGGCGCCGCGGGGGGGAGGGGCCGGCGCCTAGGAGAGGGGCCGGCGCTCAGGGGAGGGGCCGGCGCTGCTTTCTCCGCCTGCGCTGCTCAGGCTCTCGGCTGCTCTTTATGGAGAGTGCCCTGCGCTCGTGCAGTTCCAGCCCTCCTTTCGAAGACAATGGGCTGCTTTTCTGGGCGCCTGATGACCTCAGCTAGCGATCAGAAGTTGTTTGTGAAGTTTGCTCTGCGTTCAGTTATTGTTTTGATGAATTTGTAGCAGAGGAAGTGCTCTCCCCGTCCTACTCCTCCGCTGTCTTGGCTCCTCCCTCGTGATGAATTTTTGTTTAATAGGTGACTAAGAAAACAACATAAAACAACCCAGTAGCTGAAATATAATCATTGATAAGCACAGAGTGCTTTGCTGTTATCTTTGGTTAGGCTCCCCAGCAGACAGAGTCTGTGATGGAGATAAAACGAAAATTGTCACAGTCTCCTCCTGGGAAGGAAGAAGATAACTGAGAAGAAGAGATGGGTTGTGATGAGCCACAGTGAAGGTCTAGGCCAACCCCATGGGGCACTGCAGCTGAACTGGGGCTTTTGTATTTCTCTCTCGACAAATCCTTGCATGTGGGCTGCCTGGGAAGGAGCCGTCACCTTAAAGTGAAAGTTGCTCAGTTGTGTCCGACTGTTTGCCAGCCCATGGTGCAGTCCATGGAATTCTCCAGGCCAGAATACTGGAGTGGGTGGCCTTTTCCTCCTCCAGGGGAGCTTCCCAACCCAGGGATCAAACCTGGGTCTCCCACATTGCAGGCAGATTCTTTACCAGCTGAGCTCCCAGGGCAGCTGGGCAAGGCAAATTATTTCAGTTGAGGCATTTCAAACAGCCTCTACATATCTGGGTTTCTTCCTCTCCCCGCCCCAGTGTCTCTACCAAAGCAGCTGGCTGTAGGTCCCTTGGGAAGATGACAAGAGGAATGCGTGGTGGCTGGGGCTGGGGTCTTCCTCCCAGGTACCTAGCCTCTTCTTCAGTCAAATGATCCCTGCTCTGAGCGTTGGCTTTCTTGCAGAAGCTGGGGAAAGGACGGGAGTTGTTTGTTGAGGCAGCTTCTCTCGGCTCCTGGTGCTCTGCGCTTCTTTTGATGGTGTGTACACAGCAGCACACCTGGGGGGAGGCGTGCCCGGTCATTCAGTCGTGCCCAACGCCTTGTGACGCTGTGGACTTCAGCCCTCCAGGCTCCTCTGCCCATGGAATTTTCAAGGCAAGAATACTGGAGTGGGTTGCCATTTCCTCCTCTGGGGGATCTTCCCAACCCAGGGATGGAAACTGCACCTCCTGCACTGGAAGGTGGGTTCTGTACCACTGAGCCACCTGGGAAGGACTTCCTATCAGTGTGGATGCAGGGACAGGCTCTATTAATTATCTCCGTCACTGGGTCTGGCCCTCTGGCTGCCTCACTGACCTGCCACTTATTTCCGTGCTCCTGTTCATCTGGCCTCTATAGTTTTAGGGTCCCACTGTTCCTGTCTTTACTGACCCCACTAAATAATGACATCTCCCACCATTAGCCGTGGTCTACAGAGAATGGGCTTCCCTGGTGGCTCAGATGGTAAAGAATCTGCCTGCAGTGCGGGAGACCTGGGCTTCATTCCTGAGAGGGGAAGATTCCCTGGAGGAGGAAATGGCAATCACTCCAGTGTCCTTGCCTGCGAAGTCCCCTAGACAGAGGAGCCTGGCTGCAGTCCATAGGGCTGCAGAGAGTCAGACACGACTGATCGACTAGCACTCACAGAGAATGGACCCTGACCTTTGTGACGAGGATGTTTCTCCCAGCAACACATCCCCCCGCACCTGGGTAAAGTGCTGGTCTTTCTCGGCTCCCATGGCTCAGAGTTATCGAGTGGGTTTTCCAGACGCACAGAATGTGCCCGTCCCACTGCCCACTGAGCCTTTCAGTCCCCTCCTGCGGCATCTGCCCTGGCCCTGGGCCCTTGCTGTGTGCCTCTGCTGCTCCTAGCTGCCCCCTGGCAGTGCGTGTGGGGCCTGGTTGGACCCTCTCTGCTAGTTTCTGTGCATAACAAGGTGAGCTGTTTGAAACAGCCCCCACCTGTCACCAGTCTCTTCCATCAGAAGCCCAGGTGGGCTGCATGGGGCTAGCTGCAGGACTGCCGCAGCTGATGCCCAGATGTCGGCTGGACGGAGCTCTCCAATAGAGAGTCGAAGGGAGGATTCCCTTGCCAGGTCCTTCGTGAGATGGAGACTTTAGAAAACGTGTTGGAAAAATTCCGGATTCAAGTGTTTTTGTCCCTGAGGTTGTGGTTCTGGCTGGACCTTCCTTCCTTCCTCCTTTCCTTTCTTTTCCTGTTCGTAACTTACCCAGGAGAATCTGCCAACTGTCTCTGCAGTGTGTGACTGACGGTGTCTGGCACTTCAGTCGCTCAGATGTGTCCGACCCTTTGCGACCCCATGGACTGCAGCACCCCAGGCCTCCCTGCCCATCACCAACTCCCAGAGCTTGCTCAAACTCATGTCCATGGCGTTGGTGATGCCATCCAGCCATCTTATCCTCTGTTGTCCCCTTCTCTTCCTGACTTCAATCTTTCCCAGCATCAGTCTTTTCCAAGGAGTCCATTCTTCGCATCAGGTGGTCAAAGTATTGGAGTTTTAGCTTCAGCATCAGTCCTTCCAATGCATATTCAGGACTGATTTCCTTTAGGATTGACTGGTTTGATCTCCTTGCAGTTCAAGGGACTCTCAAGAATCCTCTCCAACACCACAGCTCAAAAGCACCTTGCTGACCTTTAAAACCTCTTAATTTTGCTTTTAACTCTAACTTCCTAGGAGGTCACCCTTGTGTCTGCATGAATTTATATCAGCCAGCAATCACATAGAGTTTATGCTCACTTCAGCTTGAGTCAGTAAGACTTCCATCTCTACCCATGGATTTGTTTCTAGGAGAGACACATTCAAGGTTCACAAGGTTTTCACTTCTGCCCTAGAGTTCAGTTTCTATCGGGTCCTTTCAGATCTCCTGTGCAAATGTTGCCTCCTCAGTGTGTGGTTGGCCTGGGCTCCTCCAGGCTCCATTGCTTATATTTGCATCCTCAGTCTAGAATATGCTGCCCTGACCTTGAATCAGTTAGAACTGGACATGGAACAACAGACTGGCTCCAAATAGGAAAAGAAGTACATCAAGGCTGTATATTGTCACTCTGCTTATTTAACTTATATGCAAAGTACATCATGAGAAATACTGGGCTGGAGGAAGTACAAGCTGGAATCAAGATTGCCAAGAGAAATATCAATAACCTCAGATATACAGATGACACCACCCTTATGGCAGAAAGCTGGAATCAAGATTGCTGGGAGAAATATCAATAACCTCAGATATACAGATGACACCACCCTTATGGCAGAAAGTGAAAAAGAACTTTCATCAAGAGCCCTTTGATGAAAGAAAGAGGAGAGTGAAAAAGTTGGCTTAAAGCTCAACATTCAGAAGACTAAGATCATGGCATCCGGTCCCATCACTTCATAGCAGAAAGATGGGAAAACAGTGGCAACAGTAGCTGACTTTATTTTTCTGGGTTCCAGAATCACTGTAAATGGTGACTGCAGTCATGAAATTAAAAGACACTTACTCCTTGGAAGGAAAGTTTTGACCAACCTAGACATCATATTAAAAAGCAGAGACACTGCCAACAAAGGTCCATCTGGTGAAGGCTATGGTTTTCCAGTGGTCATGTGTGGATGTGAGAGTTGGACTGTGAGGAAAGCTGAGCACTGAGAAATTGATGCTTTTGAACTGTGGTGTTGGAGAAGACTCTTGAGAGTCCCTTGGACTGCAAGGAGATCCAACCAGTCCATCCTAAAGGAGATCAGTCCTGGGTGTCCATTGGAAGGACTGATGCTGAAGCTGAAACTCCAATACTTTGGCCACCTGATGGGAAGAGTTGACACATTGGAAAAGACCCTGATGCTGGGAAAGATTGAGGGCAGGAGGAGAAGGGGAAGGCAGAGGATGAGATGGCTGGATGGCATCACTGACTCAATGGACATGGGTCTGGGTGGACTCCGGGAGTTGATGATGGACAGGGAGGCCTGGCGTGCTGCAGTTCATAGAGTTGCAAAGAGTAGGACACGACTGAGTGACTGAACTGAACTGCACTGCCCTTGCATCCTCAGGAGGCTGTATTATCCCCAGGAGGCTGTACCCAGTGGCCGGCCCCACCTGCCCCACTGCTCTGTAGTCACTGCTGACGTCATGGCTGCTGACTTGGCCACAGCCTATGGCTCCATGCAGCAGAAGCGCCTTCCATCTGGGCAGAGAAGCTGCCAGTCTCCATGATCTGTCACATTGGGCGAAATCTGTAAGCCTACCAAGGTGGGAGCAGGCCCATCTAAATCCCCACTGTTCTAATCAAGAGTTGAGCAAATTTTTCACAATTCACCACTTCTCAGATTGTCATGTGATGTCGATTGACTCCGAGAACACATAAGTTGTTGTGTTTACTTGTCCATCTCTCTAGCTGTTTTCTGGGGAGAGGATTTGCCAGCTCCGTGCTTGATTGTGGTTCAGGTTTGGGAGACTTCTTTTAGAATCTGTGACTTCTCTCAGACTAAATTAGAGCCAGTTCAAGTTACTTAAAAGCAGAGAACCATAATGAATAGAACTAGGCTTGTTTCACGAGGCAGCATGTCAGAAATACACTTTGCTTTGCTCATTTCATAAAGTTTTACAAAGTGCTTTAGATGAAGGACTTTTGCCTTCTCTTCAAATACATGCAGGTGAGTTCTTAACTAAAGAAATCAGGAAAATCCTAAAGGAAGCTCCATGGTGAGATTAAGTATCTGCTTCTGTTAGTTCACAGGCACTGTTGACGGAGGGCCCTGTTTTTGTCTGAGAACTCTGGCGTGAGGGTTTGAGCGTGGTTAGAGAGGCCAGGTACAGGACTTCCGTGGTGGTCTCATGATTTCCCTGTTGTGCTTTCCCTGTTGTGGGTCCAAGTTTGATCCCTGGTCAGGTCAGGGAACAAGATACTGCAAACTACTCAGCAGGGGGAAAAAAAAATCCCAAGTGTGAGAATGCAAACCAGATACCAACTGCAGGCCAAAAGTGATATTTGAAGCGCTATTTGAAAGGCTAACTTATGAGAATGCTTAATACTGGAAACAAAATATTTGGCAATGTCTCCACAACTATTTAATTTGAGAAGGAAGTGCACACCATTCATTCTAAAATGCAGTCTGGGAAGAAGGCACCTCCATTTCGTCAGAACATTAGAAGAAGGGTTTAGAGGCTAGTTTGAGACTTTACAAAGGCTCTGGCGGTGGGGTGGGCTGCTTCCTGCTAGCAGAGGGGTTCGGGCCCTACAGCTCCCATCGGAGCTCCGGCAACAATCAGATGTGTACTTAACAGCTTGGGGAGGGCAACAACTTGGACTGGATTTAAATAGCAATGACCTTTGAGTAGAATTATATGTCCATTTACCAGGGCACTCAAAAGGCAAATGGGAAAATCTAAAATAATTCACCTGAGTCCCTTCCTTTTTGTTTAGCAAATTAAGCATAATTATGTGTCTAGACATGATGAAAAACATTCCTTCCTTCACAGCTTTGTATCTGAGCTCCGATGCTCTTGAAAGTCCACCAGAAGTTCCTTTTCTTTGCCAGGAAGGTCAGCATGTGTAGAAGAATCATTGTTTTAATGGTTCTATAGAAAAGCATGAGTGGTTCTTCTCTGAAGCTAAACAAGATTCTTCCTCTGAGGAACAATCACGGAGGGGTCAGACCCCTTCCTGGCTGCCCTTTAACGAGCCGCGTGAGAGGACTCTTCAGAGAACGCTGGCTCTGCAGCTGGGGCTTCAGCGGTCTTCCTGGTCTTGCACAGAGGGTATAGATGTAGTCCTCAAAGAACTTCCGTGGGCACCTCCGTATTCTAGAATGTAATAATGCTTGGGCTTGTGAGTGGGGCAGGAGGCAATGGTAATACACAGGCACCTCTTTAATCTCTGTGACAGTTTCTCCCAGGCATCAGTTCCTTCTGACACAGTCACAGTATCTGCAGGCTAAGCTTCAGCCCCCAGTTGTGTTTACAGCAGTGCAGTATTTCCTGTGCATGGTTTGGAAAGGATGAAAGTAGATTCATGATGAAAACCAGTGCTGAAAGGCCCAGTTTATTTTGACTCTTACAGATAAGAGTGAGTGCATATGTGTGCGTTTCTGACCCTGTCTGTCTGTGTGTCTGTGTGTGTGTGTTAGGAAATGGTTAAACTCTGGTCAGTAGGTAAGGCAAACATCTCGTCCAATCAAAATTACCCTTGAAAACGTATCTCAGAATAACCACGACTGCCAGTTTTCCTCCGGTATTGGAATAGTTGCTCTTGAGTTGAACACTGGATGAAGTAGGTAAATTGTGTTTAGGGACAAAGGCAAATGAACAAACGGCTTATCTATAAACATTAGAATCCTTGGCACACAGTGTGAAGGATAAAAGACTGAGGCCAGAGGAGGGAAATCACCACTCACGCCTCCCGCATCCTGCTTGCTTTAGGGCTGCCAGGAGCAAAATATAGCCACCACAATTTAAATTAGCCCTTTATCTCATTTTAATTATTATTCTAAAATTAGCTGCTAAGCACACATAGCTGAATTGTATTGATTTAAATATGTGTGTTGTGCCTACATGATATATTCATAGTAAACCGCGCACACACACGCACACACACTTTGGAATAGTGGTGATACATGCGTGTCAGCTTCCACATTCTCCTAAAATTATTTTTCCCCAGGGACCATGGAAAAATACCAGCTGACTGAGACATCTCTGAGACTCTTCCCCTACCAAACATGCAGCCCTGAAGTTCTCCTCTATTAAAGCAAGTTCAACAAGGGGATGTCGTCAGGAGCTCTTTAATCAGTTAGGTACACTATCCTGTCCCTTGAGTTACCCTGATGATTTGAATGGTTTGATTTCCACAAGATTTGAAATTGCATATAAAATAGGACGGTGAGGGGAAACCCTGGGAGGAAGTCAAGGATACTTTCAGATGCCAGATGAAAAGCGGTGATAGACTCCCTCAAGTAATCAACACTCAGCTTTGTTTGAAACACAATTGATCTTGTCAGGGCTAAAAACCCATCTGCCTCCACTGTTGATATCCCCAACAAGGAAGAATAATTAGAAAATTCCTTAATTAGTGTTCCATTTAATCTTCCATTGTCAAGGTAAACACTTTGATTAAAGTAAGTAGCACTCAGGAGTAACTGCAAACCTATTTGAATTTCCATAAACTTATTTAATTTTCTTGTCTTTCACCATCTCAGGCAATATTGCCCTTCCTGAGGCTTGCAGGAACAGGCAAGGATCTTCAGCAAAGCAAGTGAAGTGTTGGTTTTCACCAGGATTGGAACCCGGAGGAGCAGACTATCAGTCTTTCTTTTCTGCTGAATATACAGACGAGTTCAGAAGCCATCTTCAGGGTGCTCCTGCTAGCAGGGTCCGCCTTCAGGGACCGTGAAACTTCCTCTGTGGGCCACACGGGGGTCACTGGGGACTCTAATGCGGCACATTCCTGAGCCCACTGTTGGCTTTTGTTTCCATCATTGGGTGGTGGTAGAGTGCAGGTATCTGAATTTCTATCTCCCCAGGAATTCTAAAGCAGAAATACTAGTTTTTCACTCCACCTCTGACTCCTGTTTACCATATTACAACTAATACTTGATGGTAAAGTTTGGGCAAAACCAGCTTTGGGAATCAGTTGTTACTGTTGGAAAGCCCCCTAACTTAGAGATATTGTTGTTGTTTAGTCGCTAAGTTTTGTCCAACTGTGTGACACCATGGACTGTATAGCTTGCCAGGATTCCCTCTCCATGGGATTTCCCAAGCAAGAATACTGGAGTGGGTTGCCACTTCCTCCTCCAGGGAAACTTCCTGACCCAGGGATTGAACCCACATCCCCTTGCACTGGCATGCGGCCTGTCTACTGCTGAGCCACCCAGCAGCCCAGCTTAGAGCTGTAAGTCCCACTGATGTTATCTTGGGACTTCCCTGGTGGCTCAGCTGATAAAGAATCCGCCTGCAATGCAGGAGACCCTGGTTCAATTCCTGGGTTGGGAGGATCTCCTGGAGAAGGGATAGTCTACCCACTCTAGTATTCACAGGCTTCCCTCATGGCTCAGATGGTAAAGAATCCACCTCCAGTGCGGAAGACCTGGGTTCAATCCCTGGGTCAGGAAGATCCCCTGGAGGAGGGCATGGCAACCCAATCAAATATTCTTGCCTGGAGAATTCCATGGACAGAGGAGCCTGGTGGGCTGCAGTCCATGGGATCGCAAAGAGTCAGACACAGCTGAGCGACAAAGCACAACACACTGTTATCTTTTATCTACTTTCTTGATTTGAGCCTCTTACTCATTCATTCATTTGTTAATTCTTGATCACTTACTATGTGCAAAGCAGTTTTAGGTGCTGGGGATTCAGGAGTGAAAAACAAAAATATTGATATCATCAGGGGCTTATATTCAAGTGAATGGAGACACTCAAGGAAGAAGTACCCACGTCTTTAGAATATCCAGAGTGATGAATAACATGGAGAAAGTTAGAGCAGGGGTCAGGAGGAACGTATTGGAGGTAGGTTCTGATTGTTAAGTGGATTGACTTGGCAGCTGACCAGTTAGGTCTCTGAGTGGGTTGCCCGTGTGGCTGGGACTACTCCGTTCACTTAAGCGTTGCATTCTGCTGGAAAGTAAAGCCAACAGAGGGGAAAACAGGGAGAGAAACTGGCTCAGGCAACTTTGCCACAGCCCTTGAGTTCAACCATGCCTCTGTTTTTTAAATTTATTTTGTTGAAATGTGGTGGGTTTGTAATGCTCTGTTAGTTTCTAGTGTACAGAAACATGATTCAATTGTAGGTACATATAATAGGTTGCATCCTCGAGCCCCAAATTCCCAGTCCATTCCTCCCCAAGCCCGCCTCCCTGTTGGAAACCACAAAGTCTGTTCTCTCTGTCTGCAAGTCTCTCTGTTCCGTAGATAAGTTCCTTTGTGTTGTATTTTAGATTCCACATGTAAGTGATATTGCATGATATTTGTCTCTGACTTACTTCATTCAGTAAGTGAATGATAAACGATAATCTCGAGGTTCATCCATGCTGCTCTAGTGGCACTGCTTCATTCTCTTTGTGGCTGAGCAGTATTCCATATACTACTTTTAAAATTTAATTTATATATTTTAATTGGAAAATAATTTTTTCTTTACAATATTGCAGTGATTTTTGCCATTCCTCGACATGAATCACCCAAGGGTGCTCATGTATCCCCCCGTCCTGAACCCCCTCCCTCCTCCCTCCCCACCCACCCCTCTGGGTTGTCCCAGAGCACTGGCTTTGACTGCCTTGCTTCATGCATCGAACTTGCACTGGTCATCTGCTTTACATATGGTAATGTACACGTTTCAGTGCTATTCTCTCAAATCATCCCACCCTTGCCTTTTCCCACAGAGTTCAAAAGTCTATTCTTTACATCTGTGTCTCGTTTGTTGCCTTGCATTTAGGAGTTTTGTTACTGTCTTTCTAAATTCTATGTATATGCATTAGTGTACTGTATTGGTGTTCTCCTTCTGACTTACCTCACTCTATAATATGCTCCAGTTTCATCCACCTCATTGGAACTGACTCAACTGTGTTCTTTTTTATAGTTGAGTAATATTCCATTGTGTATATATAACATAGCTTTCTAATCCATTCATCTGCTGATGGACATCTAGGTTGCATCCATGCCCTGGCTATTATAAACAGTGCTGTGATGAACACTGGGGTACATGTGTCTCTTTCAGTTCTGGTTTCCTTGGTGTGTATGCCCAGAAATGAGATTGCTGGGTCATGGCAGTTCTATTTCCAGTTTTTTAAGGAATTTTCACACTGTTCTCCATAGTGGCTGTACTAGTTTGCATTCCCACCAACAGTGTAAGAGGGTTCCCTTTTCTCCACACCCTCTCGAGCATTTATTGTTTGTAGACTTTTTGATGGGGGCCTTTCTGACCAGTGTGAGATGATACCTCACTGTGGTTTTGATTTGCATTTCTCTGATAATGAGTGATGTTGAGCATCTTTTCATGTGTTTGTTAGCCATTGGTATGTCTTCTTTGGAGAAATGTCTATTTAGTTCTTTGCTCCATTTTTTGATTGGGTTGTTCATTTCTCTGGTATTGAGTTGCATTAGCTACTTGTATATTATGGAAATTAATTCTTTGTCAGTTGTTCCCTTTGCTATTATTTTCTCCCATTCTGAAGGCTGTCTTTTCACCTTATAGTTTCTTTCATTGTACAAAAGCTTTTAAGTTTAGTTAGGTCCCATTTGTTTATTTTTGTTTTTATTTCCATTACCCTGGGAGGTGGGTCATAGAGGATCCTGCTGTGATTTATGTCAAGAGAGTGTTCTGCCTATGTTTTCCTCTAAGATTTTTATAGTTTCTAGTCTTACATTTAGGTCTTTAATCCATTTTGAGTTTATTTTTTTTATGGTGTTAGAAAGTGTTCTAGGTTCATTCTTTTACAAGTGGTTGACCAGTTTTCCCAGCACCACTTGTTAAAGAGATTGTCTTTTCTCCATTATATATTTTGCTTTCTTTGTCAAAGATAAGGTGTCCATAGGTGTGTGGATTTATCTCTGGGCTTTCTATTTTGTTTCATTGATCTATATTTCTGTGTTTGTACAGTACCCTACTGTCTAGATCATTGTAGCTTTGTAGTATAGTCTGAAGTCAGGAAGGTTGATTCCTCCAGTTCCATTCTTCTTTCTTAAGATTGCTTTGGCTATTCCAGGTTTTTTGTATTTCCTTACCAATTGTGAAAAGACTTGTTTTAGTTCTGTGAAAAATACTCTTGGCAACTTGATAGGGATTGCGTTGAATCTATAGATTCCCTTGGGTAGTATATTCATTTTCAGTATATTGATTCTTCCAATCCACATACATGGTATATTTCTCCATCTATTTGTGTCCTCTTTGATTTCTTTCATAAGTGTTTGATAGTTTTCTATATATAGAAAACTGTTTCTGTAGGTCAACTTTTTCCTAAGTATTTTACTTTTTTGTTGCAATGGTGACTGAGATTGTTTCCTTAATTTATCTTTCTGTTTTTTCATTGTTAGTGTATAGGAATGCAAGGGATTTCTGTGTATTACTTTTATATCCTGAAAGTTTACTCTATTTCTTGATTAGCTATAGTAATTTTCTGGTGGTGTCTTTAGAGTTTTCTATGTAGAGGATCATGTCATCTGCAAACATGAGAGTTTTAAATCTTCTTTTCCAATCTACATTTCTTTTATTTCTTTTTCTTCTCTATTACTGTGTCTAGAATTCCAAAACTATGTTGAATAGTAGTGGTGGGAGTGGGCACCCTTGTCTTGTTCCTGATTTTAGAGGAAACACTTTCAATTTTTTGCCATTGAGGATAATGTTTGCTGTGGGTTTGTCATCTGTGGCTTTTATTATGTTGAGGTATGTTCCTTCTATGGCTGCTTTCTAAAGAGTTTTTTTTTTTTAAATCATAAATGGATGTTGAATTTTGTCAAAGGCTTTCTCTGCATCTATTGAGATAATCATATGGTTTTTTATCTTTCAATCTGTTGATATGGTGTTTCACATTGTTTGATTTGTGAATATTGAAGAATCCTTGCATCCCTGGAATAAAGATATCTTGGTCATGATGTATGCTCTTTTTAATATGTTGTTGGTAGTGTTTGCTAGAATTTTGTTGAGGGAGGATTTGTGCATCTGTGTTCATCAGTGATATTGACCTGTAGTTATTTTTGTGTGTGGCATCTTTGTGTGGTTTGGCGTTAGGGTAATGGTGACCTCATAGAATGAGTTTGGGAGTTTACCTTCCTCTGCAATTTTCTGGAAGAGTTTGAGTAGGATAACTGTTAGCTCTTCTCTAAATCTTTGGTAGAATTCCCTTGTGAAGCCCTCTGGTCCTGGGCTTTTGTTTGTTGGAATATTTTGATGACAGCTTCAATTTCCATGCTTGTGATGGGTCTATTAAGATTTTCTCTTTTTTCACAGGAGGAGAAGGGGATGACAGAGGATGAGATGATTGGATGGCTTCACCAACTCAATGGATATGAGTTTGAGCAAGCTCTGGGAGTTGATGATGGACAGGGAAGCCTGGCGCTGTAGTCCATAGGGTTGCAAAGAGTTGGACACGACTGAGTGACTGAACTGAGTTTTGGAAGATTATACTTTTCTAAGAATTTGTCCATTTCTTCCAAGTTGTCCATTTTATTGGCATGTAATTGCTCATAGCAGTCTTTTATGATCTTTTGTATTTCCTGTGTTGTCTGTTGTGATTTCTCCATTTTCATTTCTAATGTTATTGACTTGATTCTTCTCCATTTTTTTCTTGATGAGTCTGGCTACTGGTTTGTCTTTTATATTTAGCTTCTCAAAGAACCAGCTTTTAGTTTTGTGGATCTTTAGTCTCCTTCATTTCTTTTCCATTTATTTCTGCTCTAGTTTTTATGATTTCTTTCCTTCTACTAACTTTGGGTTCTTCTATTCTTCTACTAGTTGCTTTAGATGTAAAGTCAGGTTGTTTATTTGATATTTCTCTTGTTTTCTGAGGTGGACTTGTATTGCTATGAACCTCCCTCTTAACATTGCTTTTCCCGAACCCCATAGGTTTTGGGTAGTTGTTTTCCTTTTAGTAAGGTTCTATGCATATTTTGATTTCTTTTTTGATTTCTTCCATGATCTGTTGGTTATTCAGAAGTGTGTTAATTAACCTCCATATGCTTGTGTTTTTTATAGTTGTTTTTTTCTCCCTGTAGTTGACATCTGATCTTACCACATTATAATCAGAAAAGATGCTTGAAATTGTTTCAATTTTTAAAAAATTTACCAAGGTTAGGGTTATGGCCCAGGATGTTTTTTTAGAAAGACGTTTTGTAAGGAAGCTATTAAGCCCACTCCTCCATTTTGTAGTGAGACAAAGCATTAAATTCCCTTTCTGATTATATAAAGAATGCATTGTATTTGTCCTTTTCAAACAAAAATTCTAACATAAACTCTGACATTTATGTTTCAGAAATAAAACCTAGTTTTCTTATTCACTATGTAAGAATATTATAGAAAATACAGGAAGGCAAAGATTAAAAAATAAATCTTAGAAGATCATTGTAATGTTTTGCTAAGTATGACTTAATTGAACCAAACTCTACTGTTGTGTATTTACAGTTTTTATCACTGTTGTTGGCAATGCCTCCCAAGCAAATTGTGAGAAGCATCTTTGAGGTGAATTCTTCCCCATCCATAGTAATTTCCTTAGGATAATTACTGGGAGTGGAATTGCAGGCTCAAGCAGTATACACATATCTGTACCTGTTGAAATGAAACAGTCAATTTGCCCTCAATTACAATTGTTACCAGTTTTGAGCACCATTACAAGTAGGTTAAAGTGCTTATTTCTTTATACATTCAACAGCAGAAAACAGAAAAAGTTTTACTCTCTTTCTCTTATCAAATCAGGGATATCATTATTTTATATGTATGCATATTTTTCATTCCTTATAAGATTCCTTTTTCCACCCTATTAAGAATTTAATATATTTCTTCCTTCGTGAATTGACAGTTCCTTGATTGTAATGCCTTTAAAATATTTGAGTACCTATCATGTTCTAATTGACTTTTAAAAATAATTTTATTTATGTATCTGGCTGTGCTGGGTGGTCTTCACTGCTGCTCAGGCTTTTCTCTAGTTGTGGCAAGCAGGGGCTACCCTCCACTTGTGGTGTGCTGGCTTCCCTCTGAAGTGGCTTCTCTTTTTGAGGAGCAGGGGCTCCAGGGTGCATGGGTTTCAATAGCTGTGGCCGTGGGCTCACAGTTTTGGCTCCTGGGCTCTAGAGCACAAGCTCAGGCATTGTGGTGCATGGGCTTCATCACTCCATGGCACGTGGGATCTCCCCAGACCAGGGATCCAACTTCTGCTTCCTACACTGGCTGGTGGATTCTTTACCACTAAGCCACCAGGCAAGTCCTCAAATTGACTTTTAATAATACTTTATATATGAATTGTGTTCCTTTGTTGATGACAAAAATTCAAATTTAATCATTGTTATTTATTGTGCCCATAACAGTTAAGTTTTTCATATACCATTTACTTTTCCTGCTCTAATAATATGATCTGTTATCATGCTCTTCTCTTAGTTATACACTGTCCAAGATTTTCACTTAACCAACGATGAAATTGCAATTTAGCTAAATGAACATGTTGGAAATCACACAGCAAGGAAACAATAGATTTGGAATTTAAAGTCAGGTCCACTGAATCCAAACCTGTGTTTCAGTTCAGTTCAGTTCTGCCGCTCAGTCGTGTCTGACTCTTTGTGACCCCATGAACTGCAGTACGCCAGGCCTCCCTGTCCATCACCAACTCCCAGAGTTTACTCAAACTCATGCCCATCAAGTCAGTGATGCCATCCAGCCATCTCATCCTCTGTCATCCCCTTCTCCTCCTGCCCCCAATCCCTCCCAGTATCAGGGTCTTTTTCAATGAGTCAACTTCACATGAGGTGGCCACAGTATTGGAGTTTCAGCTTCAACATCAGTCCTTCCAATGAACATCCAGGACTGATCTCCTTTAGGATGGACTGGTTGGATCTCCTTGCAGTCCAAGGGACTCTCCAACACTGCAGTTCAAAAGCATCAATTTTTCGGTGCTCAGCTTTGTTTATAGTCCAACTCTCATATCCATACATGACCACTGGAAAAACCATAGCCTTGACTAGATGGACCTTTGTTGGCAAAGTAATATCTCTGATTTTTAATATGCTGTCTAGGTTGGTCATAACTTTCCTTCCAAGGAGTAAGCGTCTTTTAATTTCATGACTGCAATCACCATCTGCAGTGATTCTGGAGCCCAGAAAAATAAAGTCAGCCACTGTTTCCACTCTTTCCCCATCTATTTGCCATGAAGTGATGGGACCAGATGCCATGATCTTAGTTTTCTGAATGTTGAGCTTTATGCCAACTTGTTCACTCTCCTCTTTCAGTTTCATCAAGAGGCTCTTTAGTTCTTCACTTTCTGCCTTAAGGGTGGTGTCATCTGCATATCTGAGGTTATTGATATTTCTCCTGGCAATCTTATTCCAGTTTGTGCTTCCTCCAGCCCAACGTTTCTCATGATGTACTCTGCATATAAGTTAAATAAGCAGGGTGACAATATACAGCCTTGACGTACTCCTTTTCCTATTTGGATCCAGTCTGCTGTTCCATGTCCAGTTCTAACTGGTGCTTCCTGACCTGCATACAGGTTTATCAAGAGGCAGGTCAAGTGGTCTGGTATTCCCATCTCTTTCAGAATTTTCCACAGTTTATTGTGATCCGCATAGTCAGAGGCTTTGGCATAGTCAATAAAGCAGAAATAGATGTTTTTCTGAAACTCTCTTGCTCTTTCGATGATCCAGTGGATGTTGGCAATCTGATCTCTGGTTCTTCTACCTTTTCTAAAACAAGTTTGAACATCTGGACGTTCACAGTTCATGTGTTGCTGAAGCCTGGCTTGGAGAATTTTAAGCATTACTTTGTTTAGCATGAGGCTAAGTTGCTACTGGGGCTTCCCTGGTGACTCAGAGGTAAAGAATCTGCCTGCCAATGCAGAAGATACAGGTTTTATCCCTGGGGTGGGAAGGTCTCCTGGAGAAGGAAACAGCAACCCACTCCAGGCTTCTTGCCTGGAGAATCCCATGAGAAGAGAAGCCTGGCGAGCTACAGCCCATGGGGTTGCAAAAAGTCAGACAGTTTAGCAATTAAAAGGAACAATAGCACAAGTTGCTACTGATTCTTGTTTCCTCTCTATCTCGTAGTTCAAGAATCAGCAAACTACATTTCTCAGGTCAAATCTGGCCTGCCACCTGATTTTTTAAATAAAGTTTTATTGTAACCCAGCCACAGAGTCATTTATTGTTACTCTCCTGTAACAAGGGCAGACTTGAGTGGCTGTGACAGAGACCTCATGCATACTCTGTGGAGCCCTAAAATATTTCTCATCTGGCCGTTTATAGCAGAAGTCTACTGACTACTGCAGTAGCATTTTGCCCCTTGAAAATAATGTGGATATTGGAGGTCCTGAATCTATCTCTGTCTCTCTATATCTTAGTGTTCTCTCAACATTTCTATCTAGGATTAAGTAAACTGCTATAGTGCTTTTATTTTACATGGTGCAAAAATGTGATGCATTGCCTCTACTGACACTTTCATTTAAAAACTAGCTAGCATTTTTTTTATTTCCAAAATACCTTATTCTCAGCCCCATGTTTCTTAGCATCTTGCCTTGTTTTAATGACACAGCAGCTTCCTGAATGTCAGTATGAGTACTGTTTATCGTTTTAAAGATGTTATTCTGAATGAAAGCTGTTTTCTTTATGAGGTTGCTTCTGGTATTTAATCAGGTGTTCATATGAATTTCTGACTCTGTCATTGCTGGAAGTCACTGTGGAGCTCTCTCAGAAAAGGAATTATTGTTTAATCACTCAGTTGTGTCTGACTCTTTTGAGACCCCATGGCCTGTAGCCCACCAGGCTCCTCTGTCCATGGAATTCTCCAGGCAAGAACACTGTGGTGGGTCGCCACTTCCTTCTCCAGGGGATCTTCCCATCCCAGGGATCAAACCCAGGTCTCCCGCACTGCAGGTGCGTTCTTTACTATGTCCATGGTCCCACTTAGACACCCAGGTGGGTTTCCTCCCAGTGGCCTCCCGGTTCACTCCTGCACACACGCACCCTCAGTCCACGGCCCGCATGCCAGCTCTGCCTCTGCTGCTGTAGGAAGCTGGACTGTGTGCACGTGTGTGCAGGCACCTGTGGGGAGGTAGGCTGTGATGTCTGCATTCCTAACCCTCTCCCTCGGTGTTACGGGTAAAATTCCCCTGCATCTTCACTGCTATGAAAATTTAGTGTGCTTCTGTGCTATTATGACCTATAAGAAATATGTATTTGGTGACTAAGATAGATGTGTGTATGTCTATATGTATATATCTATGGTGTGTGTGTGTGTGTGTGCACGCTCAGTGGTGTCAGACTCTTCATGACCACATGGACTGTGGCCCGCCAGGCTCCTCTGTCCATGGGATTCTCCAGGCAAGAATACTGGAGTGGGTTTCCATTTCCTTCTCTAAGAGACCTCTCCAACCCAAGGATTGAACCTGAGTCCCCTGCATTGCAGGCAGATTCCTCACTGCTGAGTCACTGGGGAAGCCCGCTGTCCTTGGTAGATGGTGTAGAAGTGAGTTGAATTCTCATATACCATGCTGGTGTCTGATATTTTCTTACTGGGTGGGGAGCCCCCCACACACATGTTGAAATTGGGTGCAGGACCCCTTATCAGTGTCTAAGAAGAGCTCATCAGGTGGATAGATGTATTTCCTTTCATGGTGATGTAATGGAATTTACTCTGGCAAACGATCTTTGTTCTTTGTAGTAGGAGGTTGGGCCCTTCCAAGACGTCAAGGCAGGCAAACCTCTATTCTCTGTTCAACAGAAGTAAATCTGTGGGAACATTTTGGTTGGAAGAATACATTATGCAAGAGCTGATTGCTCTTAGTATGCAGTATTTTATTTTTTATTTATTTATTTTTTTGATAGCCAAATAATGGGTTTCATCAGTGATGAGGTTCAGTATTATACTGAAGAAACAATTCTGGTACAAAGGTCAAAAATGGCTGCTTTTCACTTTTTGTCCTCTGCTCCAATCTTTTTTTTTTTTTTTTTTTAATTAGTTGGAGTCTAATTACTTCACAACATTTCAGTGGGTTTTGTCATACATTGACATGAATCAGCCATAGAGTTACACGTATTCCCCATCCCGCTCCCCCCCCCACCTCCCTCTCTACCTGATCCCTCTGGGTCCTCCCAGTGCACCAGGCCCGAGCACTCGTCTCATGCATCCAACCTGGGCTGGTGATCTGTTTCACCATAGATAATTTACATGCTGTTCTTTCGAAACATCCCACCCTCACCTTCTCCCACAGAGTTCAAAAGTTTTTTAGATGAAACTCAATAGAACCTGTTAGGTGAGACACTTTGCTAAATAAACGAAGGCAGCAGGCTGACCACAGAGCTGGAACGCAGTGTGCAGATCAGGGTAATGAGGGCTCACCCCACAGAGCTGGAGACAGTGTGCTGGGGAAGCTCATTCCCAGCCACGCGCCACATTTCCAAGGGGTGCTGACAAGCTCCTCTACCTCAGGAAGATGGCAGACATAATAGAGAATTGTCTGGAGATAGAGTCACATTGTTGAAGATTGTTTCAAATTGTGTTGGGGCTTCCAGATCGAAAATAGAACAATATTATGAGTGACTTTAATCAGTGGAAAAAAATATGAATGATGAGAGGTTATAGGGAGACATTTTTTGGTTTATATTAAGTAATATCATCTGTATTTATTTTTAGTTTAGAAAGAGAGATCCTTCTAACAGAGATATCCCCAAACTGAATAGGTCACTTTCTGAAAAACATTATATCATTTTAGTTAAGAGGTTAGTTTGAGATTAAAGTAAGCTTTGATTTGAATCACTAAGTGTCACCCCAGAGCAAATTACCAAACTTCTATCAGCCACTAGTTCTAAATTCTCACATGTACCCCAGTATTCACTGAAACACTATTTACAATAGCTAGGAAATGGAAGCAACCTTATCAATATTGATATTATTGATAAAAACAACCATATCATTCCATTGGCAGATGAATGGATAAGGAAGTTTTGGTACATATACACAATGGAATATTAATCAGCTACAGCTATAGATGTTTCCATTGTTTCCCCATCTGTTTGCCATGAAGTGATGGGGCCAGATGCCATGATCTTAGTTTTCTGAATGTTGAGCTTTAAGCCAACTTTTTCACTCTCCTCTTTCACTTTCATCAAGAGCCTCTTTAGTTTATCTTCACTTTCTGCCATAAGGGTGGTGTCATCTGCTTATCTGAGGTTATTGTTATTTCTCTGGGCAATCTTGATTCCAACCTGTGCTTCATCCAGCCCAGCATTTCTCATGATGTACTCTGTATAGAAGTTAAATAAGCAGGGTGACAATATACAGCCTTGATGTACTCCTTCCCGATTTGGAACCAGTCTGCTGTTCCATGTCCAGTTCTAACGGTTGCTTCTTGACCTGCATACAGATTTCTCAGGAGGCAGGTCAAGTGGTCTGGTATTCCCATCTCTTTCAGAATTTTCCACAGTTTGTTGTGAACCACACAGTCAAAGGCTTTGGCATAGTCAATAAAGCAGAAATAGATGTTTTTTCTGGAGCTCTCTTGCTTTTTTCTGTAATCAAGCGGATGTTGGCAATCTGATCTTTGGTTCCTCTGCCTGTTCTAAATCTAGCTTGAACATCTGAAAATCATGGTTCATGTACTGTTGAAGCCTGGCTTGAAGAATTTTGAGCATTACTTTGCTAGAGTGTGAGATTTGGGCTCCAAAATCACTACAGATGGTGAATGCAGCCATGAAATTAAAAGATGCTTACTCCTTGGAAGAAAAGTCATGACCAATCTAGACAGCATATTAAAAAGCAGAGACATTACTTTACCAACAAATGTCCATCTGGTCAAAGCTATGTTTTTTTTCCCCATATTTGGGTATGGATGTGAGAGTTGAACTATAAAATGAGAGCTGAGCACCAAAGAATTGATGCTTTTGAACCATGGTGTTGGAGAAGACTCTTGAGAGTCCCTTGGACTGCAGGGAGATCCAACCCATCAATCCTAAAGGAGATCAGTCATAAATATTCTTGGGAAGGACTTATAAATGAAGCTGAAGCTCCAATACTTTGGCCACCTGATACAAAGAACTGACTCATTGGAAAAGACCCTGATATTGGCAAAGATCGAAGGTGGGAGGAGAAGGGGACGACAGAGGATGAGATGGTTGGATGGCATCACCCACACGATGGACATGAATTAGAGTAGGCTCCGGGAGTTGGTGATGGACAGGGAAGCCTGGTGTGCTGCAGTCAATGAGGTTGCAAAGAGTCAGACATGACTGACTAGCTGTAGCTATAGTTTAGCTTATATATGTGTATAGTTATAGCTCTCTCTATATAAATATATGTATAGCTTTTTTATAAAAAAGGAACACATTTGAGTTAATTCTAATGAGGTGGATGAACCTGGAGCCTATTATACAAAGTGAAGTAAGTCAGAAGAAGAAAGACAAACACAGTTATTAATGTATGTATATAGAATTTAAAAAGGCGGTATTGACAATACTACATGGAGGGCAGCAAAGGAGACAGGGATGTAAAGAACAGACTGTTGGTCTCAGTGGGAGAAGGTGAGGGTGGGATGATTTGAGAGAATAGCACTGAAGCGTGTATACTCAGTTCAGTTAAGTTCAGTCACTCAGTCATGTCCGACTCTTTGTGACCCCATGGACTGCAACACGCCAGGCTTCCCTGTCCATCACCAACTGCTGGAGCTTGCTCAAGCTCATGTCCATCAAGTAGGTGATACTATCCAACCAGTTCATCCTCTGCGTCCCCTTCTCCTGCCTTCAATCTTTCCCAGTATCAGGGTATTTCCCAATGAGTCAGCTCTCCACATCAGGTGGCCAAAGTATTGGAGCTTCAGCTTCAGTATCAGTCCTTCCAATGAACATTCAGGACTGATTTCTTTTAGGATGGAATGGTTTGAACTCCTTGCTATCCAAGGGGCTCTCAAGAGTCTTCTCTAACACCACAGTTCAAAAGCATCAGTTCTTCTTTATAGTCCAAATTTCACATCCATATATGACTGATGGAAAAACTATAGCTTTGACTAGATGGCCGTTTGTCGACAAAGTAATGTCTCTGCTTTTTAATATGCTGTCTAGGTTGGTCATAGCTTTTCTTCCATGGAGCAAGTGCCTTTTAATTTCATGGCTGCATTCACCATCTGCAGTGATTTTGGAACCTAAGAAAATAAAGCCTCTCATTGTTTCCCCACCTATTTGTCATGAAGAGATGGGACCAGATGTCACAATCTTAGTTTTTTGAGTGTTGAGTTGGTTGAATGTTTATATAATGGTTATCTGAATTAAATTTGCTGATTCCAGTACATTTTAGTTCAGTGATTCCTAAAATGTCAATGTTCACTCTTGCCTTCTCCTTTTTGACCACTTTCAATTTACCTTGATTCATGGACCTAACATTCCAGGTTCCTATGCAGTATTGTTCTCCTCCAGCATCAGACTTTGCTTCCATCACCAGTCATATCCACAACTGTGTCTTATTTTCACTTTGGCTCCATCTCTTCATTCTTTCTGGAGTTCATTCTTTCATTCTCTCTTCATTCTTTCTTCTCCAGTAGCATTTTGGGGAGTTCATCTTTCAGTGTCCTATCTTTTTGCCTTTTCATACTGTTTATGGGGTTCTCAAGGCAAGAATACTGAAGTGGTTGGCCATTCCCTTCTCTAATGGACCACATTTTTTCAGAACTCTCCCCCATGACCCATCCGTCTTGGGAGGCCCTACATGGCATAGCTCATAGTTTCATTGAGTTAGACAAGGCCTTGATTCATGTGATCAGATTGGTTAGTTTTCTGTGATTGTTTTCAATCTGTCTGCCCTCTGATGGAGAAGGACAAGAGGCTTATGGAAGCTTCCTGATGGGAGAGATCAACTGTATGGGAAACTGGGTCTTGTTCTGACCTCGCTCAATAAATATTTAATCCAGTTTTCTGTTGATGGGTGGGGCTGTGTTCCCTCCCTGTTGTTTGGCCTGAGGCAGACTGCTGACCTGGCCTCCCCTGGAGACCCTTGGACACTCACAGTCATGTCCAGGTCAGTCTCTTCTGGGGACACTGCTCCTTTCTCCTGGCTCCTGGGGCACACATGGTTTTGTTTGCACCTTCTAAGAGCCTGCTTCCCCAGTCCTGTGGAAGTTCTGTAATCTGATCCCACTGGCCTCCAAAGCCAAATTCCCTAGGGATTCTCAGTCCCTTTCCCAGATCCCCAGATTGGGAAATCTTTTGTGGGTCCTAGAACTTTCTTAACAGTGTGAGAATTTCTTTGGTATAATGGTTCTGCAGTGTGTGGTTCCTCTGCTCAGCAGCTCTATGATGGGGCTAATTATGACCTCCTCCAAGGCGGCTTATGCCACATGCTGGGTGGCCCAGGTCTGCTGCAACCATGTACACCACTATATGTAAAAGTGCAAATTCGATGACCAGTGCAAAGTCGATTCACGCAGCAGGGCACTCAAAGCCTGTGCTCTGGGACAACCCAGAGGGATTGGGTGAGGAGGGAGGTGGGAGGGGTTTTGGCATAGGGCCGTTGCATGTGTATATCTGTGGCTGATTCTTGATATATGGAAAAGCCATCACAATGTTGCAAAATAATTATCCTCCAATTAACATAAATTAATTAAAAATAAATTTTCAAAGTGATAATAGCAGTAATATTCATTAAGTGTTGTTATGCAGTAAAGGTATAATGAAATATTCTTAGAACAGCCTGCACACTCAGCAATACGTTCCTGTTGCCCTTGATGAGTGGTGACCGTCCTGTTTCCCAGGTACATTCAGGTAGAGTAGGGATGCGGTGCCTGGGATAGTATATAGAGGATTCTGATGTTGAATTGGAGATTGGATTAGATTGTTTGGGGGTTTCCCTTGTAGCTCAGGCAGTAAAGAATCTGCCTGCCAATACAAGAGACCCAGGTTCAATCCCTGGTCAGAAAGATTCCCTGGAGAAGGAAATGGCAACCCACTCCAGTATTACCTGGAAAATTCCATGGGAAGAGAACCCTGGTGGGCTACTGTCCATGAGGTCACAGACTTGGCACAACTGAGCATGCACAGACGATGATGATGATAGATTGTTTTGGTCACATATGAACTGACTTTAATTTGCATATATTTTGGTTTGCCCATTTGTCCCAACAAATATTTACTAACTGCCAATTATGTACCAGGGCCAGGCTAGGTTCTAGAATTCCAGCTGATGGAGGAGATAAGCTAAACCCTTGGTCTCTTAGAACTTGTGCTTCAACGGGGAGAGGAGATGAGAAATAAACTCTAAAAAGCAAGGAAACATCAGATAGTGGTAAATGCTCTGCTTTAAATTAAAGGAGAAATAAGTAACAGAGTGTGACGGGAAGGCCTCTGGATTTGTTCATTAAAGCAGCGCAACCTAGCTCAGTCTGACTAATTCAGTGAGTGACTGGTAGTACAGGATATGGTTAGTGACACAGGCAAAGGCCAGATAACACTGGGCTTTTTGATCAGAATAAAATGAGGTTTTGTGAACAAAAGGAATGAACACCCCCTGGACTGCAGGTGAATTTTGTGATTTCTCAGTTACTGATTCACAGCATTGCTGTAACTCAATTCTCAAACCCAAATCTCTAAACATTTGCATGCTCTGCTGAGGTTCTATCTCTTTACCCTACATCAACTACATAATGGTATGGGAAAGTCAACTGCAGATATTTTATGGATTTGGGGGCAAAAGAAAGCAAAAGATGCTTTAAGTCCTGAAAGGATACCTTCTTAAATAGTGTTCCCTCCTTGATCATTTTTTCTTCACTATAACCACTATTTTTCTTTCTTTGTTTTGTTTTGTTTTTGCTTTCTGACTGTTGGCAAAGTAATTTGCCAAGAAGTATTTATCAAATAAAGGACTAATTTATAAATATTTGTTGTAATTTTATTCTTCTATCTTTGTATTTCCTTTTAAAGAAGGAAAGATTGCCAAGTTCCAAACTTCATCAAATGCACACCTGTCTGAACACTAAATCTGAATCATAATGAACAAGAAATGAGCCAAATAACCATATTCTTTTTTTGTCAGCAATCAAATACAATTTTATGCCATACATAGAAGTCAGTGAATGCATGGCCACATGTCTAATTATAGTTTTCAAATGTCCTTGTTATGATGATATCATTGCCTAACCGTTACAGAGGGTTTAGTACTGATAGAGGCCAGGCAGAGTCCTACTCACTATATATGTGCACGCTAAGTTGCTTCAGTCCTGTCCAACTCTTTGAGATCCCGTGGACTGTAGCCCACCAGGCTCCTCTGGCCATGGGATTCTCCAGGCAAGAATAGTGAAGTGGGTTGCCTTTCCTTCTCCCTTCCTGATGCATGGATCAAACCAATGTTTTGTATGCCTCCTGCATTGGCAGGTGGGTTCCATACCACTAGTACCAACTGGGAAGCCTACACACACACACACACGCACACACACACACACACACACATGTATGTAAAGATACATTTAGTCTTTACAAAGACTCTATAGCAGATTTTATTGTTATGCTATTTTGTCTGTAAGGAAACTGAAGCTCAGGAAACGTTTATCAAGTTGACTAAGGTTCAAATCAAGAACTTTGAGCATGGATCCTACATTCTTGATTATTCTAAAAACCATGATAACATAAGAAAGCTAGTGAGGAAACATTTACTTGAAGTCAGAAGGTAATCTGCTTACAGAGGGACCCCTCTATGATTTGGGACAGATATGTAGTGAATGACATTTTCTCTGTCCTGAGGTGGAAGGTTAGCTGTGGGCACTGGAGAAAGATGTGTTATGTAGAATAGATTATTTAATCTCTTTGAATCTCAACTTTCTTGTTTGTAAAGTGGGGTTTAGAATACTTAACCATAGCAATTCCTGATGGAGATTAAATAAGATGGTGCTGAGTATACAGGGCAAAGAGTAGGTGTTCTATAAATATCAATTATCTGATTAAGTTTTTTATTTCCTTCCCATCTCTCGTGGAAATCTTGAAGATGAGAGGCATCTATTTGGAAATCATTTTATAATCCAGGGATGAAAGCTGATGCAGACATACAATGTTATAATTCCTTCTGGAATCAAGAAAGATTTTTAAAATATCCTTTGATTTATTGTGGAGAAAAATGTCATGTGCACTAAAGGTAAATTAAGCAAGGCTATTGCTACATGGTTATGGCAGTCCCTTGTATCCTATCCAAGTTCATGGGGTAAGTCAAGGATGCAGGATTCAGAAGCCACTGCTGTTGCCTTCTTTTCTAGCCACTTTCCTCCATATCCCTCTGAAAAGATACAAATTTGCTATTTGGTTTCTCTAAACTACAAATCACCTTATTTCCCCTTATTCTTCTAAATAATTTTACTGGACAACAAGCTACAAAGAAAGTCTGTGTATCACTGCCAAATCTCCTTTTGGACAATATCACCTGCTATGTTTCTGTCGAACTGAATCTGCAACATGGACAGGAGAAAAATATTTAAAGTTAAAGTCTTCATTGTTCATTCAGGGACTGTGTCGGCTAGAGAAAGCCTTGGCTGGTGGTATCCCCAGGTGGACTGGATACAGTGAGAAGAGGCTGGGTACAGCCGTGTTCTCTGGCGCTTCTGCAGTCACTTAAAAGGGCGATTTTGTTTGGTCTCGGTCCTGGCTCTCATCCCATTCTTGCGGGTCACGGCCGTGGCCGACCCCAAACACCTTTATACTGTGTGTGTGGACAGTGTGTTGTGACTTCTTGACCTTGCTTAAGAGATGAGAACTGGAGGCTCTTTCTTCTAAGCGTGGGGAAGCCAGCTATGCTGGTGAGTACTGCATGGAATGAAAGGATGCTAGAAGCTGTTTTTAGGATTTCCTCAAAATCAGGAGAATGAAGCTAGAGTTGAGAGCCTTGACAGTATTTTTATGTGTGATTTGAATTTTCTTTGTGAACTATTGTATTTCTCTGTGAACTATCCAAAAAGTGCTGGTATCACAATGCCCACTTGTAGAGCCCTGTGAAGAGTAAAGAGGGGTCCTTTCCCCTCGTCCTTAGCGCGGATTCCAGGGCTTACCAGGAATGCACGTGAAGGGTGTGAACGGAGGCGTGTGCTAATTGTTCCGACTGTTACCTATCCGTCTGTTAAATGGTGCGAAAACGGCGCCTTGCAGGAAGACGTTGTTGTTTGTTTCCTAAGTCTTGGTGGACTCTGAGGCCCCTTGGACTGCAGCACACCCGGCTCCTCTGCCCGTCACTATCTCACAAAATTCTCTCAGTGTCAAGTCCATTGAGTCAGTGATGCCGTCCAACCATCTCAACCTCTGTCACTCCTTCTCCTCCTGCCCTCAGTCTTTCTCAGCATCACGGGCTTTGCAGTGAGTTGGCCCTTTGCACCAGGTAGTCAAAATATTGGAGCTTCATCATCACCATCAGTCCTTCCAATGAATATTCAGGGCTGATTTCCATTAGGACTTACTGCTTTGATCTCCGTGCTGTCCAGGGGACTCTCATGAGTCTTCTCCAACACCACAGTTCAAAAGCATCAAATCTTTGATCCTCAGCCTTCTTTATGGTCCAACTCTCACATCCATGCATGACTACTGGAAAATTATAACTTTGACTATATGGACTTTTGTCGGTAAAGTGATGTCTCTGTTTTTAATATGCTGTCTAGGTTGGTCATAGCTTTTCTTCCAAGGAGCAGGCATCTTTTAATTTTACGGCTGCAATCACCATCTGCAGTTAATTTTGAGCCCAAGAAAATAAAGTTTGTCACTGCCTCCACTGTTTCCCCTTCTATTTGCCATGAAGTGATCAGACCGGATGCCATGATCTTAGATATACTAAGTTTCTGAAAGTTAAGATGTTGATGTTCATCTGCCTGACAAAATTCCATCAGGGTCCCCATGATAAGACAAAGGAGAGGATCTAAAAAGTGCATTTTCTGAAAATATTTTGAGAGTCATCTTTTGGTATCCAGGTATATGCATTATCCTGTAAGAACAATTTTTGACTTGAGGGATAAAGACAAAATTTATTACAAATGATAAGTTATTTTTACTTATTATTTTTACTTATTGTTTTTACTTATTATTACAAATAATAAGTTATTACAAATAGCAAAAAATAAAGGTCAGGAAAGTGAAGATTTGTGCTCTGGAATTGTTTTCTTACTGTTGGGTTTTCAAAGTTCATTATGTACCCTGCATAAAAGTTCTGTAGGAGATCTGTTTGGCAGATAGTTACTCATGGTCAGTGGCTTGTCTTTTCATTCTCTTAACTCTGCCTTCTGAAGAGCAAAAGAACAAGACTTCTCAATTTTGGTGAAGTCCAGTTAATGAATTTTTAAAACATTTTATGGACCATGATTTTGGCATCATATTTAAGAAAATGTTTCCGAACTCAGGGTCACATAGATTCTTCTGTGTGTGTGTGTGTGTGTGTGTATGTGTTTCCAAAAGTGTGTAAGGGTTGCTGTTGCCTGACCATGCCTTGAAAATCTGAAGCTCACCATAAATGTTTGCTTTTGTGTGGTTGTTTGTACACTAAATGCTCCTAGAAAATTGAGGCTTGAAATTGCAACATTTAATGGAGTGTTCTCCTGGCCTGTATTGCTACAAAATAAGCCATCCCGAGTCTCTGTGCTTTAAAACATTTATTATTGTCCCTCATGGTTCTGCAGATCGACTGAGCGCAATGGGCCAGTTCGCACACAGATTCCAGCCTGGAGTTGCCGTCAGATGGTGGTTAGAACAGGAGGCATCTCACAGACCCATCTCTCAGCTGGGACGAACATCCCAGACGGCTCACAGGTTTTCCAACCCCAAGCCTTCGTGATATCACTTGGCAAAAAGAAAGCATTTTTCAAGTAGCTACCGCAACATATCTTGAAGGAGCCACCAAGTCAAAAGATTTATGTATTCTATAGATTACTTACTATTTAGACTACCTACTGCTTCTCAGATATTTCAGAAGTATGGCTGGTGAGAACATATGAAGCCCCTCAGAGGAAATAAACATATAAAATCAACACACCTGAACTGATACATATTGAAAGACCCTCAACATTATCCTCACCAAATAGAAATACTTTAATGTGTGTTTACGAAATTATGGAATATTAGATTTCTGTAGCAAGACTGCATTTCAAAAATTTCTTTTATAAAAAAGATTTGCTATAAATATGCAACACAATGTAATTTTTAAAATCTTGAGCAAAATCAGGTCTCCATAAGTTATCCTGCCTCCCTCCATGAGCTTGTTATTATTTGGTTATTATGAAGTGCGGTGGAAATTGAAAAGTGTTGCTTAGTTAGAATGAATTTATCAGTATCCTTTCTCACTGTTTCTTTTGAACAGGGAAGAAATGTAATCATGTGCAGTTTATGACAGTGACCCAAGGGAAGAGGTGAGATGAAGTGTGAACGTGAGCTTGCGAGGGAGCCATGGGCCAGCACGGTGACCGAGCCTCCCCTCTTCAGGTACACACAGCTCAGCGTGGAGGGAGGTGGGACAGAGTGGCAGGTGAAAGGTCCCATTGAAGCAGAAGCCTCTGCTCATCAGATTTGTGACCTAAGGGTTTTAAGCTATTTGAAAGCATATTAAAATATATGTATGATACTTGCCTTGGAGACTGGAGGGTTAAAACATGATTAAGCTTTGCAAGTACTTAGCAGAATCTGGCACATACTAAGCGGTGGTAAACACTGGCTTCCGATTCTAATAAGTTAAGAACATTGTGACCTTTAATCTTTCCATCAGATCCTGCGCCCAAGCTTCTCTTGTCACTCCTTTCTCTGCGGGGAAGGCGCCAGTGCTCACAAATACAATTTCAGCTCATTTGGAAGGAGAACATTTCCTCTGACCCTTCTGCTCTTGGACGTCGTGATTCTGGTCAGAGCTGCGATGTAGAGTAACATCTCTAGGGCTTTGTGATCGTGGGCAAATTATTTAACCCATCTCTGCCTCAGATTTTTTCATCCGTGAAACAGGGATAACGTTGTGCTCAGTTGTGCTCAGCTCTTCACAATCCCGTGGACTTTAGCCCGTCAGGCCCCTCTGTCCATGGAATTTTCCAGGCAAGAATCCTGGAACAGGTTGCCATTTCCTGCTCCAGGGAATCTTCCTGACCCAGAGAGCGAACCCATGCTTCCTGCGGCTCCTACATTGGCAGGTGGATTCTTTACCACTAATGAGCACCTGGGAACCGACCATATAATGCAAATATGGGAATCATAATATATGCTAAGTGTCTAAAACAACGACTGGCATACAGAAAACATACTTTTTCATTATTACGCTTCTATTAAAGATGTTTTGCTGTGGACCATTTTTAAAGTCTTTTTGACTTTGTCACCATGTTGCTTCTGTTTTACACGATGGTTTTTTGGCTGAGGCTTGTGGGGTCTGAGCTCCCCAAATAGAGACCAAACCCCCACCTCCGCATTGGAAGGCGGAGTCTTAACTGCAGACTGCCAGGGAAAGCTCTATTATGTTTCAACAGCTATTATCAGAATAAAAACTATGGTGAGGTGTGTAATTAATACCCTGACATTGTGGTTGCCAGCCATTGGTCTTTTCCCTGACCATTCTTTCAGACAGTATTTGTGTGTGTGCCCAGTCATGTCTGACTCTCTGTGACCCCATGGACTGTAGCCCACCAGGCTCCTCTGTCCCTGGAGACTTCCAGGCAAGAGTACTGGAGGGAGTTGCCATTCCAGACTCCAGAGGATCTTCCCAGCCCAGGGATTGAAACTGTGTCTCTTGTGTCTCCTTTACTGGCAGGCGGGTCCTTAAACCCTGTGCCACCTGGGAAGCCTCAGACAATATACCTGAGGTTAATAAGATGAAGAAAATACTAATATGGTAAGAAGGGGCATTTGGTGAATCTTAGGAAAGATATTGCTTTAGTTGTACAGTTGTGTTTTTTTAAAGGTATGTAGGTTGCTGGGTGAAATATTGAGATGTTGGCCAACAGAACTCAAGCGATAAGCCTTACTAAAATATTATGGAGAACATCTCCAAAAAAGAGAGAAGAGAGAGTTGAGAGGGGCCAAGAAGGAGGGGAAGAGTGAAGCATCGCCTGTTATAAGGGGTGTGAAACTGCAGAGTGGAGGCTGGGGTCGAGTGGTTCTGAGAAGACGCGTGTTCACATGTTGTGTGTTTGGTTTACTAAAGAATCCTCTTCTTTCCAACAACCCCGTCCCTGTTATGTGACAGTTTATTTCACTCACAAATATGCTGCACACATAGCAGCGTTTGTGTGCACACACTAAGAAGGTGGATATCCTGCCTGGGGAGGGGTGGTGGGCAGCAAATGACACGTGCATAGAGGAAGGAATTCAAAACCAGGGAATCACCTGCCTCATTTCTTACTCAGTGCGAAGCTGTAGAGAAAACACCGACTGTCTCAAATGTCCGTAAGTTACGGGATGGAGGACTCATGACCATCCTACTAAGGTCGTACATCACGTCTCTGTGCCCAGCCTAGGACCTTGCATGTGAAGAACGAATGAATGAATGAATGAGGTCGCAGCTGACATCTGGGTTACATAGTCTCAGGCGTGGTATATATAAGTCGTATTTACAGCAAAGTATTCATAATGCTCTAGCTGCTCTCTGAAGCTGAGTGAGAAAGTGTGTGTTGAACCAGACTATTTAAAATGTATTCATTTTATCCAAACATTATTTATTCAATGTAGTTCCTCTTTAATACTTACAATGCGCTGTTCCTGGTAGACAGTGACGCCCTTGTGAAACTCTCGTGTTAGGCAGAGAAAACAGAATACACACATGTAACAAGCGTAATAATTTCACATAGTGCTATGCAGAGCATAAAAGAGAGTGTTAGGTTAGGGGGGGGGGGTCTTGACAAAGGATTAAGTCAGGAAGCCCCTTACAGAGGGTTTGGGGGTTGAGACATAAATGCTGAGAATCAGCCATTGGATGATTTGGCAGTAAAGCCATCTAGACACAGAGGCGCGCTGTGATGAGGATGAGTTAATGAGATGCAGAGAAGATGAGTGCGCTGGACTGAGTGGGTACAGAGAATGGAGATGCCGTGCAGTGAGTTCAGAGATGTGAGGAGGCATCAGTGAGCGAAGAGTCGATTCTATTTTGAGGGTAATGGAAAGACTTAGGGAGATTTTAGACATGTGAAAAACATAGTCTTAGTAGAAGAGTGTCTGTTTCCATAACCAACGTCCATCCCATCTACATCTCGTTTGTCTGTCTCCACGAACCTGGACTCTGAGGTTTTACGCTGCACCTTACGAGAACGCAGCTGATGCTCAGACTGGATATTTGCTTTCTCCAAGGTCATTTAGGGTCAAAGGGAAAATTGAGGATTTTATAGCATGGGAAGTGAGAATTGGCTGCCTCTCAACTAGAGCGCTCTGTTTAATAGTTGATGGGAAGGTAAAGGGACCTTTCTAAAATCGCTGCTAAAAGACACAGTATGGTACTGTGATTTTTTCAATACTCTTTGCAACGTAAGCTAAACCTCATCCTTCAAAGAAGCAAGAGTATAATGCTCTTCCTTACTTTCTTACAAGTCTATCTTTTTCTTTGCTGAGTCTGCATATGCACCATCCATGCCAATTTCTAAGGCATTAACTGATGACCTGCAATCTGGGGAAAAGGGTCAAGAGAGAGATTAGAGCTGAGGGAATGTGGGGCTTAGAAAGAAGCAGTGACCTCCGCAGTGGGATTCAGCCAGTCTGACCCAATATCACCGGCAGTGTAGAAAAAGGATTTTGTGATGTTTAGATTTTTGTGAAATGAAACTATGTACCTTGATACAAGATTTCCTAGTTTCTAGAACAGTCTAAGTGAGCAATTTTAAAGTTAGCTTCAATATGGCTGATTAACTTTTTGATTTATGTAATTTCATTTCTGTGATAATGTTACTGTATGTGTATTTAATGTATTGCGTTAAACTTTGCTCCGTGCTGTGGAATTCATGACACATTGTTCTGCATTGTGTATGGACCCTTTTAAAGCATTGCTGGTCTTCCTTATAATCAGGGTTTGGTAATTTATGCCAAAACTTTTATTGGAAGCAAACATAACAAGATACCATTTAAAGTGTGGCATTAAAACACTAAAGATATTTTGATTTAAAGACAATCAGTTTACTAAAAGGAGTGGGTCTCGGTTAGATCAGGCAGACGCCGAGCGCGTCCGGTTCTTACTTCCCCTCACCCCGACCTCATCGCCCAGCGTTCAGGGACCCGAGTCCTTGCGTTGCTTCGCCGAGCAGCGCGGTGGGTGGCGGGGGCCCCGGCGAGGAGGGCAGACACCGGCCCTACGGAAGCGGAGGGCGGCGTGCAGACGGCAAGCTAAGGGGCGCGGGTGGGGAACCAACACACCGCTCCGGGCGGCACTGAGTGCTGGGTGCGGAGACGGACAGCAGCTAGGCCTCGGCAAGGGGCGGCGCCCGCTTCCGGCTCCCCGGCCCCAAGGCCCCCGTTCATCCCTAGCACTGAGGCTATGTGCGCGTTTCGCCGCTTTCGGGGGTGGCTTGCTCGTTCGTTCTTCGGAGCGTGGACGTGCTGCCGGTTTTTCTTTCCCGGAGTCCTTCTGCAGCAGAGCGAGCCTGTGACGGGCCCTGGCCGGTCGGCTGAGCGGAGGAGCCGCCCCAGATGGACCGGTCCCAGAGGCTCTCCTCTCCCCCAGGAGTGCGGACAAAGTTCTGGGGGGAACGCGGTCGTGTGGGGCGTATAGGGCAAGAAGCATGCGCAGAGAGGCAGAAGCAGCTGGTCCCCCACGGGCTTCCAGTTACGTGCAAAAGCAAATACAGTTATTTTAAAATACAAATTTTATATATTTTGCATACGTATTTACACATGATCCATAATTTAAAATATGTGTTAGTCGGTTTTCAGACTAATTCAGAGCGTTATGTGAGAGCTGAGAACTTGCCTAAGAGATGGAAAAAGTGGAAGAGAATTCAGCGCTGGGCGACCAGCAGGTCTCCGAAGGTGTTTGGCTCTGATACAAACACGTGCTTAAGAAACACAAACTGAAGTGTTAAAAGACAAACACACACCGTCCTTACACTGAAAATGTTTAATAAAAAGTACACTTGGCGCACACATGTTCACACGGCTGTAGTCACCTACTTCTCTGTGTGTGCAGACCTGTATTTAATGAGTAAAATAGAAGGAGCTACTCCTGAGGTGAAGCTTTCGTTTCTGCTTTTGATGAAAATAGTAGTGTATGGGAAACCTGTAGAATGATACCCAGCTCCAGGCCTCACCCAGACCGGATGATGCCTAGAGACTCGGATTTCGGGGGGTTTGGTGCTGTGGCTGGGGCCAGGACATTGGGAGGTTTAGAGCACCCCCGGGAGCTGAGGTCGGTGCTGTGATGACCTGCGGGGCTGGGACGAGGGTGGCGGTGGGGGGAGGCTCAGGAGCTGGGGGCCCGTGCACGTTTGTGGCTGATCCGTGCTGCTCTGCAGCGGAGACTAAGGGCACTGGAAAGCAATTTCTTAAGTTAAGAAATGAAATAAATTCGCCCGTGATTGTCATATACAGCCAGGGCTGAGACTGACCTGGAGGAATGGACTGTAGCTGGGCCATTTCAACCTGGTTCACCTGAGCAGAAAAGGACAGTTAGGGAGAAGGGCCTAGTGCCTAAGAACACCCTCCATCCCATCAGGAGGAGAGTCTGTTCAAGTTCTATCTTCACTAGGAAACAATTGGGCGATCTTGAAAAAACTAGCAAACCTTTCCAACCCTCCGTTCCCTCACTGTGAATGAAATGAAATGATAGAGGTCATGCACCCACATGTGAAGACCATGCAACGTAGTTAAGACGTATGTCGGTGCAACAAGTTTCTGCGTCCAGCACAACCACACACAGATGACTGACATTTTGCAATATGGAGGGTATTTGGGGGATGGTCTCACTTAAAATGGGGCTTCCCTGGTGGCTCAGATGGTAAAGGATCCATCTGCCAATGCGGGAGACCCCACTTCAATCCCTGAGTCAGGAAGATTCCCTGGAGAAGGGAATGGCAACCCACTCCAGTATTCTTGCCTGGAGAATCCCATGGACAGAGGAGCCTGGCAGACTACAGTCTGTAGGGGCGCAAAGAGTCAGACACAACTGAAGCGACTTAGTACTCACATGAGCCCCACAGACACACTCCAGGTGTCAACAACCAGTGCACTTGAAACTAGCTGCAGTAAGAAACCTAAATGCATTTGGAGGATTCATGTCATGTTTATTCAGTTCAGTTCAGTCACTCAGTTGTGTCCGATTCTGCAACCCCATGAATTGCAGCACGCCAGGCCTCCTTGTCCATCACCAACTCCCGGAGTTAACTCAAACTCATGCCCATCAAGTCGGTGAGGCCATGTTTATTAAGATACTATTAAAAAGTAAAAAGCAAATTTTAAAGGCTGTGATTTTAAATATGAGCCTTCACCAAAAGAATCCCTAGAGCAGGCCTTCTAAGCTGCAGGGTCCAATTTGCAAGCCAGCTCCTCCTTTGCAGGACAAGCCTGTGTCCCTGCTCCATAGTGGTTCTCAGCGGGAATGTTATTTACCTAACCATGGATAATGGTTTTTCAGAGCAACTCCAGGGAAGCCAGAAAGCAAAAGTTTGTTCATTATGATAACAGTATCATCATCTTAGAGTTAAAATAAACATTTAAGACCATCTACCCTGACCTGTTTATTTTAAAGATTTAAAACCCATAGCCCTTGGGTTCGGTGCCTTGGTTAACTTGCTCGAGACAGTTGACGGAGGGCAATTGCAAGCCTCGAGGCTTGTTGATATCAATCCTAGCACTATGTATATTTCTCTTGGAATTGTGGTTTCTGATTCAGCAGCCAGAAGCTGTGTGTGGTTCTTGAAGTCTTGAAATGTGGTTATCTGAGTTGAGATGTTCTGTTTTAGTCCATTGGGGCTGCTATAAAAACAAAAAAAAGTACCATGGACGAGGTAGCTTATAAACAACAGTGATCTATTTCTCACAGTTCTGGAAGGTGAAATCAGGGCGCCACCACGCCAGGATCTCCCAGGAGCCCTCTTCTGGGCTGCAAACTGCCGCCTTGTCCTGTATTCCTCACTAGGCAGGCAGAGGGTGAGCACGATTTGGTGTCTCTTATAAGGGCACTGATCTCATTCGTGAGGTCTCCACCCTCATGACCTAATCACCTTCCATAGGCCCCCTCTCAAATCACCACCCTGGGGTGTCAGATTTCAGCATATGAATTTTAAGAGGACAAAGGCATTCAGTCCACTACACGTGCTATAAGTATTCTATACCTCAATTTTAAAGACTTACTATGAAAAAAATTGTTATGCTGATTACAGGTTGAAATGAAAATGTTGGGGACACATTTGTGTTAGATAAAATATACTATTAAATTAATTTCTTCTTTTTACTTTTAAAAATGTAGCTACCAGATAATCTATAATTTCATATGTGACTCACATTTTATTTCTGTTGGACAGCTCTGTCTCAGATTCCTTGCACCAAGGCAAGTTAAAAGGACCAGGAAATACAATTAAAATGTTCATAATCATTTAAAAGCTGTAAGGACATGGTCAGAAATCAGAAATAAGGGGAGAAAACTTAATAGAATAAAGGGGTTCAGATCTGTGTAGTTAGGTTTGAAATTCTAGGCATATTTTTCAAATGGCTCATCTTTTTGACATGAACTTGAACAAACTTTACGAGATAGTGGAGGACAGAGGAGCCAGGCGTGCTGCGATCCGTGGGATCACAAAGACTCAGACCCGACTTAGCAACTGTACAACATCTTCTAGAAACATGGAAAAGTCCTTCAAAGAAAGAAGATGGGAGAGTTTCACTCAGTGTTTTAGGGGCAAAACACATCAACATTTAGAGGCTGCCAGTTGTTCGCCTTTCAATGTGTCTCGCTTGCACATAACCCTTAGCTAGACGCCAACATGACTGGTGCAGACGGTTGTAGTACAGATAAGCTATTTTTATCTGAGACACGCCTAGCAAGTGTGTACATTTTCTGTTGTTATTTTCTTAAATTATATGTTTGTAATACACTGTTTTGAGGCAAACAGTAAATTCAGTCAATATGCTACTATAAGTTAGACCACTGTTCAACAGAGTGTTCAGTTCAGTTCAGTTCAGTCTCTCAATCATGTCCGACTCTTTGCAACCCCATGAATCGCAGCACGCCAGGCCTCCCTGTCCATCACCAACTCCTGGAGTTTACTCAAACTCATGTTCATCGAGTCGGTGATGCCATCCAACCATCTCATCCTCTGTCGTCCCCTTCTCCTCCTGCCCCCAATCCCTCCAGCATCAGGGTCTTTTCCAATGAGTCAACTCTTCGCATGAGGTGGCCAAAGGATTGGAGTTTCAGCTTCAGCATCAGTCCTTCCAGTGAACACCCAGGACTGATCTCCTTCAGGATGGACTGGTTGGATCTCCTTGCAGTCCCAGTGACTCTCAAGAGTCTTCTCCAACACTACAGTTCAAAAAGCATCAATTTTTCGGCGCTCAGCTTTCTTCACAGAGTGTTAGAGTGAGGCAACTCTTTGTCAAGCTGTTTTTTTTTTTCCTTTTTTCCTCTTTTTTTTTTTTTTTTTTGATGGAGATTTATTTCTTTCAGGTTTAAGATGGAAATGGAAACTTGTACCATTATTCATTCTGCATCACAGTAAATAAGCTTCATTACCAACAGATGTTTTAATTTCTTGTGGAAATACATTCCTTGCTGATTAATTCCATCTTCCCTTCATTTTCAAACTGCAGAAGATTTGCTTCAAAACCCACAGATCAGGTATATCTCATTCTTTATTGAGCCAGTAACAAAAGAAAATACATTTATATTATTCAGGAAGCAATCATGGAGATACTTTACGGCTCATTTATATCAATACCAAACTAATTCAATGACAAGTCAAACATGGTGCCCTTTAATCACAGAAAACTGTAAGGTATTTCAGCTGAATAAATTAAGGGCAATTAACTAAAAAATGAGCTACACCCATGAAGCTCATTATTTTTAGGTTGAGGGATCCTTTTCGTTATTAGAATTGTTCTCTTTGATCTGCCAGATGCCTGGTTTGCCCAACAAAAATCAAAACACCTTAGAGCATAAAAGCATGCACCCCGTGTGTTCTGTAAACTTGACTTGATAACTAACATCCGCCATGTCATTTGCATCTATTACCTTCGTGAAAAATACCTATTTCTCATCCAAAGGAAAAGCATGAGTTTAGAACTCCAAAAACCCTCCAAATAATAAAATCCAACAGAAATCAGATGCAGTTTTATAATCCGTGCTGGACAGTCAGTTACAACCAGGAAAAAACAAGTTAGGCATTGACCAGAAATTCCTGTGAAAGAAAATAGACCACATGCTGGTGGGCTTCTCTAAATACGGACAAAACAAAGAGGATGTGTCTTGTACAAATGCCTGTTCTGGGTACAGATGTTTGTGACTACATGCCGTTTTCCTGAAGATTTTAGTATAGATGTGTATATTTACACATATAGGGGCTCCCCAGGTGACCCAGTGGTAAAGGATCCGCCTGCCAACGCGGGAGATGCAAGAGACGTGAGTTCATTCCCTGAGTTGGGAAGAGCCCCTGGAGTAGGAAAGGGCAGCCCACTCCAGTATTCTTGCCTGGAGAGCCTACAGAGAGAGGAGCCCAGAGGGCTACAGTCCGTGGATCGCAGTCAGGGGTGCCTAAGCACACATCACACACACGACTCGCGTGCACGCTTAGTAGCACTATGGGACGTTGGTTTTCTGTGTGCCAGGGTTAAAGCAAATTTAGTCAATCCATGACTGATTTTTGCCAGTGATGCCAATGAATGGGATGAACAGACTAAAGAAAAGTCACTGTGTTCTGCTGTGTTTCTTGGTTTAGCTGTGTGTATATGTGTGGACATTACACTTTTAGTTCATGTCAAAAGATGCATTTCCCAAGAATCTGTCAACTATTTGAAGGAAAATAATCTCAGAGAAACATGTTGGGTGATTGATATGAATTTGCCGTGAATTAAGATTTTCAAAAATTATTTTCAGAAAAAAATATTTTGGGGCATCTTTTAGCATTGTGTGAAATGTTCAGGATATAAGAGGTGATGAATGTAAAGGCGCTACATGCATTCTATCCAGAAAGATGGCAGAAAAAGTTACTAAAAATAAAACACTCTAGTGATGTTAAGTTAATGTTCTGTGATGTGAATACTGGCATAGATTGCATGGGACAGTGGAGACTTCAGTGATGGAGAGGCAGCCTCTCTAAGGAGGTCATTTTTTTTTTTTTGAACTGTTCATTTTGAAAACACATCAAATCTAGAAAATGTTACAAAAGTAGTATAGTTAACTCTGATAACTCCTTCACGTTGTTTAACCAGCTGCTAACACTTTGCCATATTTTCTGTGTAATTATATTGTCCTGACCCAAAGAGGAGCTTTGGGCATCTTGATCCTTCACCTGTGTTACTCATTTATGAATCCTTCAGTGTGTGTCTCCTAAGAGCAATGCCATTCTAGAAACCACCATAGAACAGTATCATAGCCAGGGCATTTAACAAGGATACAAAGCTAGAATGTAACGCACAGTCTATATTTTGCATTTGCCAATTGGCCCAGGAATGTCTTTTCTAACATGAAGAAGTGACCTGGACTAATAGCTAAATGATAAACCAAACACAGACACATGAAAGGGGTTTTCAGGAATAAAGACAGAAGGAAAAGAAAGTCCAAAGACCTCTATATAACATCTATGTAAATAATGTATTTAAAAAATGACAGCTGTAGCCAATATTCTAGGAATTATGATATTAATGAATAAAACCTGGCTTTACATATGCTAGTTAAATGGCTAAATTTTAAGATTCTATGTAATAAGAAATCTTGTCCAAATTGATAGTTGTTTAGTTTCTGTTTGGTTTTCCTCTGTTTTATCCGTCCGCTCCCTACCTGATCCACTGCATCATCAACTGAAGTAATCTGCCATGGAGCACCACAAGCACGGTTTAGGAAATTGTTGCCTGCAGAATTTCAAATATGGATATGAGGCATTTGGAAGCAATTTCTGATAAGAGAGTACTGTAAATTGGTACCCCAAGGTACATCCTGCACATTACCCAACCAAATGTTTTTTCTTTAAACAAGATTCAGAGGGAGGAGGGACGTATTAGCCGTGAAACTTAATGGACTAAGGTGCCATTACTTATTAAACAGGACTATCTATGTGAAAAATGAGCAGTTAATGTACATATGCAGATAATGTAATCCATTTTATCTTATCTACATACACAGAAGATTCTGATTGTAATGGACCTGGTGGGCCCTTTTTGCTCATTCCATTTGCCTGAGCACTGTGTCTGGATTAATAAAGAGCATGTTTTCCCAAATGAACATAGACAGAAAGGCACTCTGGCCCTCTCCCAAGGACTGAGGGGTCTCCCTAGGACGTTCAGAGGCACCGAAGGTCAAGCGGCCCTCACTGGGACTGTGGAAAGGTTGTAGCGTCTTTCATGTACAGCAGAGAAGCAGCCTGGAGTGTCTGATTCTTTCCAACCTTTGAAAATCATAAAATAAAGCCACAGCATCACAGACCATCTGGTACTCACAACGCAGTATCTCTGGATAAGTCTGAGCAAAGGGCAGACTGTTACCCCATGGGCAAGGAGTTCGGTTATGTTTCATTTTACTGCACTTGCCTGATCACGGCCAGAAATACCAAACTCTCTCCTGTGCAGCCCTGCTCCTCACCCTTGAGTTAGTCACTTGTCTCAATGTCTGCATTTTCTATTTTTTAAAATAGAAGCAAAAATAACGGGAGCTCTGAGCAAGAAAATGTCACATACAGACTTTCAAGTCTTATTACTGACATTTGGACTTCCCTGGTATGCTCAGCTGGTAAAGAATCTGCAGGAGACCCAGGTTCAATCCCTGGGTCAGGAAGACCCACTGGAGCAGGGATAGCCTACCCGCTCCAGTATTCTTGGGCTTCCGGGCGGCTCAGCTGGTAAAGAATCCCGCCTGCAGTACAGGAGAGCTGAGTTCGATCTCTGTATCAGGAAGATCCCCTGGAGGAGGCATGGCAACCTACTTTTGCCTGGAGAATCCCCTGGACAGAGGTGCCTGGCAGGCTATGGTCCGTGGGGTCGCAAAGAGTCGGACACGACTGAGCGATGAAGCAAAGCACAGCACATTAATGACTGTGGCAACCTTGGGAAAGCAAAGCAAAACACAAACCTGAAAGCTTCCTGACGACCAACGAGACTAGGTGATTAAACGAGTCACCTAGTAAATATCAGCCGTGTTAACCACCTGACACAGAAGGACAGATCACGCATGTCTCTGCTAAAGCAGAGCCACGGTGTGCAGAAGGGAATGAGGACAGCACAAACCCGGAAAGCTGATTTCAGAGTTATGCTTAGAGGAACCCCCCTGCTTTTTTCTTTTTTCTTTTTTTTGGTAAAAGCAAGCAGGCAAGCACTGTGTATGCTTGTGTGCCACTGGATATTTATTTGTTCGTGTGTGTGTGTGTGTGTGTGTGTGGATTAAAGAACTAAGCTTTCACAATAGTTCCCTTTGAGGTGTGGTATCAAGAACTGGCTGTGATGGGGAGAGGAGTGCCTTTTTACATTTATATTCATTTTTATATTTGTTTTAAGCCTGGACATTGCCACTTAAAAATAGCAAAGATAGAATCATAAGGTAATAGAGATAAGTGACAGCTTAGCAAATATCCAACCTAGTTCCATATTCTTTGAACATACCCCATTTTAAGCAGGCAGTGAAAGTTGAATTAACTCAAGCTCCCCAAACCTTAAAGAATATAATTTGGGCAATTATTTATTTAATTTAAATAAAACACTATTACCCCCAACCTACTTTCCTTTTGAACATTTGGATATTTTAGCACAAATAATTTTAGATAATTTAAATGATTAGCTTGCATGTTTTAAACAATTTAAAATAAGGTTATAATCACTGAGGTATTGAGTTCAAGTTATTCTGAGTCATGTTTCCAAACATTTTCATATTGATTGTAATTCAAGAAAATTCTCAAAACTTCTAATAAAGTAGATTTTCGTGGAATTAATTTTAAGCTGAAAACTGGAGTATGATCTCATCCCTGGAGCGTGGAGAAAAGAGAGATAACTACTGGCCAGTTGTAACCACAGCATTCATTTTGTGCCCTTTTTTCTATGTAAGCTTATGAAAGTTAGTATGACTTTTTCTGTTGCCCTCCGTTACCTTCCTGTTGTTTTGCAAAGCTCAGAAATGGACAAGAGGAGACAAATGCTCTCCCATTTAAATTCAGGGTTCCACCAGCTGTGCAGGGTTTGCCCAGAGGTTGTGGCTCTGGGGCATCCCCCGCCAGCCGCACGGAGGGGGCGGCAGGGCAGTATTTGGTGGCCTTTGGACAGAGCAGAGGCTGCGCTGCGTATTCTGGAATTGCACCTCGCGGTGGAGAAGTGAAGAAGGTGTCACTTTCTCAGGCAGTGTTAGTGTGTTCGACTCTCTGTGACCCCATGGATTGTGACCCGCCAGGCTCCTCTGTCCATGGGATTCTCCAGGCGAAAATACTGGAGTGGGTAGCCATTCCCTTCTTCAGGGAATCTTCCCCACCCAGGGATCAAGCCTGGGTCTCCTGCATTGGCAGGCGGACCCTTTACCTCTACCCAGCTGAGAGATTTTTAAGAGGACCACATTGAGAGCTAGCCATATGTTCGTCCTTGACTTTGGGGACATGGGGGTCAGCATCGGATGCTGAAGGAAGGAAGCCCAGGGATGGAGAGCTTCGTGGAGCCTGGAGGGCTGCCCTGCACGCCGTGCGTGCCTCCCTTGGGCTCAGAACAGGAAGGCGCGCTTCTCACGCACCAGCCCTGACCTTCTGAAGGCAGCGACCTAGGGTGGTAAAGGATGCCCGCGAGAAGCCCCACAGACCCGGCGCCCCTGCACAGAGGCGGCATCTGCACGTGCAGCTGACGGTAGAGAAGGCTCTGTTCCTTGTGGGGGAGCATAGTTGGGGACCCCCAGAGGGCCACTGTCAGGAATGCTCCCCACGCAAGGGAAAGAGCAGAAACGGCTCCGCCGAGGCGGTCCGCAGCTGGGCCACCGCTGGCCCTAGGCAGGCCCCGTGCCTCCTGCCTCTCTCCCCGGGTACCGAGCAGTCCTGCTTGGCCGATGGGGAGGAGGGAGGAGCCACAGAGATGAGGAGGGAGAGCCAGTCTGAGGTCGGTGCTCCCCCACGTACCCAGCAGTGGCGCCTGGCTGATGGGGAGGAGGGAGGAGCCACAGAGAGGAGGAGGGAGAGCCAGTCTGAGGTCGGTGCTCCCCTGCGTACCCAGCAGTGGCCCCTGGCCGATGGGGAGGAGGGAGGAGCCACAGACAGGAGGAGGAGGAGGAGCCTCAGAGAGGAGGAGGAGAAGGAGGAGGAGGAGCCAGTCTGAGGTCATTGCTCCCCGGGGTACCCAGCAGTGGCGCCTGGCCGATGGGGAGGAGGGAGGAGCCACAGAGGAGGCGGAGGAGAAGGAGGAGGAGGAGCCAGTCTGCGGTCGGTGCTCCCCCCCCCCCCGCGTACCCAGCAGTGGCGCCTGGCCGATGGGGAGGAGGAGGAGCCTCAGAGAGGAGGAGGAGCCACAGAGAGGAGGAGGGAGAGCCAGTCTGAGGTCGGAGGAGAGAGAGCCAGTCTGAGGTCGGAGGAGACAGACAGGAAGTACAGCGCTGGGAAGAGTGGTGTTTCCTTTGGCTGGATCCTTTTCTTACCAAAATGACCGTTCTTCCGAAGGAAGGACCCTGAGAAAGCGCGCGTCTTTCTAGAGACTTCAGAGTAGACAAGGGGGCTGCACGCAGGGGGGAAGGGAGCAGAGGGGAGGGAAGAGTCCCGTTCCTTCCGCCCGGCCGTTCCGTCCACAGTTACCGCAGACGCTCCCGGTGAGCTCCTTACACGCTGACCGTCTGTCCCACCTCAGACGTTTATGAAGCCGCTCTGAGGAGACTCCCCGTGCCCTGCGCGCTCTGCGGGCCCTCGGGCGGCGTCTGCGCGGTGCTTTGTGAGGAGCAGCCCACAGCGCTGAGGGCGGCGGGCGAGGCCTGGGACGGGACTCTGTCAGCAGAGGCTCAGGGTGCCTTTAACCCGCATCTCCTGCCGCTGTGAGGAGGAATTATGTGTGAACGTCCAAAGGAAAACGAGTTCTGCCTCGCGTGCCGTCTCTTGCTGTGAAGAGACCCTGGGCTCTAATCAGAACCTCTGCCCGGCGGCCGTCAGACCTTTCAGAAAGAGCTGGCTTGGGTCATTCAGGGATCGGAGTTGGAACCGGGGCTTGCTTTGTTAAGCAGGCGGCAACAGGGCCCCGTTTAGGACACGTTTCATTTTGTGATTTAGTGTAGGTGTTCGGGGCTGTGTGTATTCTCCCAAAAGTAAGTCGTAAACACAGATCAGAGTTTGCAAACTCATAGCCCAGAGCCCCTGTGTGTTGCCAACCTGGTGTTGACCTTTTAAAATCCATGTGATTGTTTTGTTTTCTAATAGCTTTACTGAGGTCTAGTTGACATTTAATTCCAAACATATTTTAAAACTATAATTTTATAGAATTTTTTGTACATATACACCCACTAAATGATCACCATTATCAAGATGGTGGACGTGTCCATTATCCCTAAATATATCCTCATGAAAAAAAAGTGAAAGTGTTAGTCACTCAATTGTGTCCAACTCTGTGTGACCCCATGGATTGTAGCCCACCAGGCTCCTCTGTCCATGGGATTCTCCAGGCAAGAACACTGGAGTAAGCAGCCATTTCCTCTCCAAGGGATCTTCCTGACCCAGGTATTGAACCCCTGTCTCCTGCATTGCAGGCAGATTCTTTACCATCTGAGCCACCAGGGAAGTTCAAATATATCCACATATGCCTCTGTATTTCCTCCCTCCTGCCCCTCTGCCCTTCCCTTTCTCTTTGTAACCTCAATCTTCCTTCTGTCACTAGAGATTATGCAGTAGACTAAGAGTCTACGTTCCCCCCATATTCATTGGTTGAAACCTAACTCCCAATGTGATGGTATTAGGAGGTGGGGTCTTTGAGGGGTGATTAGACCATGAGGTGGAGCCCTCATGAATAGGATTATTACCCTTAAAGAGGCTGCAGAGGTCACCCTCACCCCTTCCCCCAGGCGAGGACATGGCATCTATAAACCAGGGAGCAGGCTCTCACCAGACGAAATCTTAACCTTGATTTTCCCAGACTCCCGAAAGGTAAAAAATAAATTTCTATTGTTGCTAATACAATACCAGGCTATGGTATTTCTGTTATAGCAGCCCAGATTGACAGATTAGTTTACATGTTCTAGAGATTTATAAAAAAGATTCATAGAGAATATAATCTTTTGGTTTTTCTTTACTGAACATAATTATTTTGAGATCCCTGATGTAGTAGATATTAATACTTCATCCCTTTTTTGTGGACTGGTCTGCCATTGTATAGACATACCACAGTGTTTATCCATATGCCATATGTTTATCCGTATGTTTAAATATGTCCATGTGTTTATCCATCAATAGATGGGTATTTGGGTTATTATCATTTGGGGCCACTGCAGATGAAGTTTCTGTGAATATTTGGATATACATCTTTGTATGGACAATGCATTTTTCTCTCCTCAGTAAATACCTGCATGTGGCATGGCTAGCTCATAAGATAAGTGTATATTTAGGTTTTTAAGAAATTGCCAAACTGTGTTTCTAAAGTGGTTGCAATGTTTTTAACTTCCAACCACCATTTTCTTCACATCCTAACTTCTTCACATGACTACCATCATTTGGTATTGCCAGTATTTTTAATTCAAGCCCTTTTAATGGGTTGTAAAGGTATCTCATCAGGGTTTTAATTTGCATTTGACTACTGGTTAATAATGTTGAACTTCTTTTGATGTGTTAATCTGCCATCTGTGTATCTTCTTCGGTGAAGTCCATTCAGATGCTTTGTTGATTTTTTTATTGAGTGCCATCTTAGTGAGTTCTTTTTTAAAACTGAAGTATAGTTTATTTACAATGTTGTGTTAGTTTTAGGCCATATATGTATATATGACTTTTCGGGTTCTTTTCCCATTTAAGTTACTGAAAAATATTGAGTGTAGTTCCCTGTGCTATACAGTAGGTCCTTGTTGTTTATTTTATATATTGTAGTGTGTGTATGTTCATCCTAAACTCCTAAGTTATCCCTACCCGTTTTGCCCTTATTAACCATAAGTTTCTTTTCTATGTCTGAGTCTATTTCTGTTTTGTAAATATTAATACAGTTATTTGTGTCAATTTTTTAGATTCCACATGTACGTGATACTATGTAATATTTGTCATTATTGAGTTTGGGGAGTTCTTTATATATTCTGAACACAAGTGCACTACCAGATAAGTGCTCTACAAATATTTTCTTTCAATCTTTTCATTCTCTTAACACTGTCTTTTGAAGAGCAGAAGTTTTAAATTGTGGTGAAGTTAAATTTATCAGTTTCTTCTTTTATGCATTTTCTCCTGTGTTTCCTACCTTTCAGGATCATTGGCCTTCATTACCATGTCCATTATTTTAAGTATCTGGTGTAGTTTTTTGCTACGGAGTAGTAAATTCAATTCCTATTATTCTACTTGACAAGAAGCAGATGCCTGGTGTGTTACCTTAAATTTACTTTATGATCAATATTTAACAATCTGGAAGCTTCACATAATAATCTACTGATTTGGATTCCCTTAAAAATATCTGGCTACACAGTAGTCTTATTCCTGCATAAACTAGCAGGCTGGAGCAGTGTGACCTTCAGTTTGGTTACTAACCACTAACTACTAACCACTATTGACTCAATTCAACTTTCTGATGATAGAAAACAATATTATAATAATTAAAAGGTTACTCAGCTTCGTTTGCATTCAAATAGAACCATATCTCCAGGTCATACACTTGATCAGCAAAGAGTTTTAGTCATTCAGTGAACAATTTTATTATTAAGTGGAAAAAATGCATATCTTCTTGAAATGGTATAGGACTGCTACATTTATTTGCAAAGAAAGGAAGAAGTAGACATTTTCAGTGCCTACCTACCATGTGTTTTAACATAAAATGCTTAGTTAAATCCATGAATTCAAGTCCTAAAGCAGTGCTATGATTAATTCATTTAAACGCTTATTTACGAGGCTTCAGTGCAGAGGGGAGCTGCCTGATGACTGAGATGGGACAGATGTTAAGATATCACCCCCCCGCTCACAGGTGCAACCTGCGGCCATCCTACAAGACTTGCAGCCTTCTTGTGGGCTCTGTTCCTCTAGGGCAGGGGGGCTGGGTGATTTACAGAAAACACATGATCACTCTCATCAGCGAGAGTTACCTGAGGGTGGCCTGTTGGACATAGCAGACTTCTTTCTAATTTGGTATCACTACAAGTGTTATCTGATGGTTTCAGAGACAGATTGAGCTGTCTCCTCTGGACTTGTGAACAGAAATGCTTTCTCCAACTTACTTCCTATAAGGTGGTTTTTAACTTCCCCCAGAATCGTTGGTCAGTCTAGTTCCTGTGAAAGAACTGATGAGAGGTACCAAATGAAGACCCAGTGACCAAAAAAGATCAAGTCCATTTGGACTCCCAACCAAGCACGGGGTTGGGGGAGGTGTGAGAGAACATGGATTCCTGTGCCATGAAATAAACTTGAGAGTCTCAAGCTCTCAGATGCAGGCTCCTCATTGTCTTCCCCATCCTAGCTGGTGGTTTTAGGGTCAATTTGGGTAAGAAATGCAAAAGTATTGTATAAAATTAAAAGCAATATAAAATATAGGAAAATAGGTTCTTGCTGTGAAATGATAATGTTAACAGTTGGTTGTTGCTGTGTCTGACTGTTTGCGACCCCACGGGCTGCAGCAGGCCAGACAGCTCTGCTCTCCACTGTCTCCAAGAGTTTGCTCCAATTCGTGTCCACTGAACTGGTGACTCCACCTAACCATCTCAGCCTCTGCTGCCCTCTTCTCCAACAATAAACAGCCCTTCTTGAGTGTCTGTGATATACAAACATTACTCTAAGCACTTTACAATTAGGAGCTCATTTAAGCCTTTTAGTAACTGGGTAATAATAGCTATGAATATTATCTCATTTTACAGATGGGGTAACGGAGGCACAAAATGTCTCAGGATCTTGTCCAAAGTTTCAGCGAGAGGGTGGCAGAAATGGAATTAAGGCCAGACAGAAGTCTCTGAGTCCGTGCTCTTAATTACATCATGATTCTCCTCTCAATATGGGAGCCAAGTTATTCACAAAACGTTTTAGAAAACAATAGTTTTCATGGGGAAAAAAATCAAGTTGGGATTAAAGGATTTTAAAATTCCATCTACACAAAGTTTGTTGTTGTTGTTGTTTTTAAATTTTTTTTTTTCCTTACAGGGATTTTAATAATGAGATTTTCTTTACAGAGAAAAAATCCAAGACAAATGTAATCACACTTGATTTTAATTATCTGCTTAAATTTTTCCCAATACACTGTGATCCCAATACACCATAATATCTTTTGAGTAAAATTTTTGTTTCTTTTCCTATTCAAAAAACAAAAGAATGAACAAAAGTGTAATAGTTCCTCAACAGATACTTGATAATAAATTTAAAGTCACATTTTTAATTTGGTTTGCTTCAAAGGAAACATATTGATATGGTGTCTCCACTGAAGGTAGATATAGAATTTTAGTTAACATCTATATATTACCAGGAGAATTTATTCAACCTTTTCTATATTAAGTGAGCTTAAAGTTTAAGAATTAAGGGATAAGGAGTCATATTTTAGTGTAAAATTATCTTTTAAAAATGATTTCTAACTAAAAAGGGTATTTAAAATAATTGTACATTCAACAGATTAATTTTAAGGACAGTGTAGGCATGAAAAACTCAAAATCATAGGTTCTGAACCCGATTATCATGTTTCATGGCAGCTACTCTGACACCAGTGACATGAAACAGACTCGTGGAGCATTACTGCCCAACCCTGTAACTGGACATTAAGGGAAAAGACATCGAGATAGATTGCACAGGAGAAAATTTTTGTCTGACTTCAGACATATGTTGCCCTTCTAGTTTAGCTTTATAGGTCACTCAGTATTACTAAGTAGCCAAAATATTCCCAAATTCATTTTTTTTCTCATCTATATAAAATGTGTCAGCTTATATTCCAAAAGCATGGTGTTCTGTTTTGATTTTTGTTGCACAAAACCCCACCACTCATTAACGAAGCACATGCCCTGGAAGCTGCCTGGGTGCATTTGAAGTCACTCAGTCCTGTCTGACTCTTCCTGGGTGCATGCTGAGTCACTCAGTCCTGTCTGACTCTTCCTGGGTGCATGATGAGTCACTCAGTTCTGTCTGACTCTTCCTGGGTGCATGCTGAGTCACTCAGTCCTGTCTGACTCTTCCTGGGTGCATGCTAAGTCACTCAGTCCTGTCAAACTCTTCCTGGGTGCATGCTGAGTCACTCAGTTCTGTCTGACTCTTCCTGGGTGCATGCTAAGTCACTCAGTCCTGTCAGACTCTTCCTGGGTGCATGCTGAGTCACTCAGTCCTGACTGACTCTTCCTGGGTGCATGCTGAGTCACTCAGTCCTGTCTGACTCTTCCTGGGTGCATGCCGAGTCACTCAGTCCTGTCTGACTCTTCCTGGGTGCATGCCGAGTCACTCAGTCCTGTCTGACTCTTCCTGGGTGCATGCTGAGTCACTCAGTTCTGTCTGACTCTTCCTGGGTGCATGCTGAGTCACTCAGTCCTGTCTGACTCTTCCTGGGTGCGTGCTGAGTCACTCAGGTGTGTCTGACTCTTTTTTGAAAGCCCATGGACTGTAGCCCACCAGGCTCCTCTGTTCATGGGATTCTCCAGACAAGAATACTGGAGTGGGGTGCCATTTCCTTCTCTAAGACATCTTCCTGACCCAGGGATCAAACTCGTGTCTCTTGTGTCTCCTTCGTTGACAGGCAGGTTCTTTACCACTAGTACCACCTGGTTAGACTCAGAAGCTAAACTCGGTAAAATTAAGGGAAAACATGTCTACAATATATTGGGATCAGGGTTTCTAGGGATTCTTGGCAGGAAAGGAAATCCTGATTTCTGAACTCCTTTCTTTACATGCAGAGTTGACCCTAGTTAGAGTGAAATCTGACCAGGGCTATAGAACAACGTCTGGTAGCTATTCAAGAGCCATGTCGATAAACCAGAGATAAACGTGAGAAAGTCTGAGCAAAGGACGTAAACATGGAAAGATACAGTAAGTCACATTATACTGGAGTCAAGCTCGGTAATGTTTTAGAGCCAAACGGGTTCTTTTTGGAAGCACAGAGCTGTGGCGGTCAGGACCCAATATAATATTGACTTTTGCTTTCAGTCCTGGCCTTGCGTGTAATGGCCAGTAGCCTCTTGCTTATCTCCCAATCTGTCTTCAATGTGAGGGTGGTTCATTCAGGACTTTGTAAATAGTCAGGGATTGAGCTTTATCCTAAAGCAATGGGAACCCACAGGTGGTGGTGCCTCGATGGGGTTTATCAGTCCTGTGTCCTTAAACTATCTGTGAGACTCAGGTTTTGCCCATGTGTGGCTCAGTTGCTCAGTCATGTCCAACTCTTTGCCACCCCATGAATGGTAGCCCACCAGGCTCCTCTGTCCATGAGATTTCCCAGGCAAGAATACTGGAATGGGTTGCCATTTCCTACTCCGGGGGTTCTTCCTGACCCAAGGATCAAACCTATGCCTCTTGGGTCTCCTGCATTGAAGGGCAGATTGTTTTACCACTGTGCCAACACGTGTAAAAATGTTAATCACATAGAAAGGGCAGTCATGAGCACCACGTAAGATAATTCATGTAAAAAGTCTAGCGTCCTTCCTGTTTACAACCTTGACCCAGAACTTAGCGCCATTTTAAGTGTGTGAGCATCTTGGTCTTTGCTTCTTTAATTATTCACGCCTCCACGTGACTGCAGTCCTGTGAGGTCAGGGAGCCCATCGAACTGCAGCCAACGCTGAAATCTAAGGGCCTCGCATGGAGAAGGAAACGCACATCCGGAGCTCAGATGAAGGCATGAGCGGACAGGCGGATGTGTGAGAACTCCTGGGAAGCATTCTTGCTGAGGAGCTCTCCCCCTCTGCACTCATCTCAGAGGGTGCCCTTATGTGCTTGCGAATGATTACAGCCTCGGTCCCGCACGTGAGTGCAGCTCCATCAAGGCCGCCGCTGTGTCTGTTTTGCTCACACACTGCTGTCTCCTCACTGTCCAGTAGCCTCTGGAGCACAGCCCTGAGATATAAGCATTTGTAAGATAAATTACTATGGGGCCCACAGTCACAGCAGAGGGTGTCTGTTGCCTTGTAAGTGGTCATTCAGTAGCTCTTCTGGCGTGTATCCATGTCCTCCTCCAGCAGGGAGGCCCCGGTTAAGGGGGACGCCCGTGTCTCCCACCGCCAGCCCCCCAGCTGCCCAGAAATGTTCCTGTGGCACAGGAAATACTCAGTGCATATTCTTAGCTGGATGACATAGCTCCTAAACTAAATGTAAATAAACGTGCTTGATTAATTTCATCTTGAGGAAGAATCTTGAAAAGAATGAAAGTTCCACTGTCAATTTAATTTTTGTTGTGTTTTATTTGTGTTGGAGAAGAAGTCAGAAGAATCTGGAGGCTTAAAAAAATTTATTTCTTTTAAATTCATGCTTTGGAATCTCAAGAGGCCTTTCTTTCCCCTTGGTATTAAACAAGGCCACTGATATCACCAAGCTGAAGCTAAACTGGCATGAATTATTCAGAGCAGCAGGAAAAGCAGCCGCTCATCTTCTCTGCCCCTAATTTTGAAGGGTGGAGAGTTGGAGGGCAGTGGTGACAGCACCAGGGGAGGAAGAGATGAATTGTTGCCCTAAACCTCATAAACTACAACATCTGCAGCGCTGCATTTAATTTGGCAGAGTTCACAGTGCCTGCTGTAGGTAACAAGGGCGAAAAATGAGAGGAAGCATATGAATGCCTGCTTGGAGGGGGAAGGAGGTGGGAAGGGGAGGCAGGTGTGTCCATCCTAGAAGGCAGGAGAGCACATTCGAGTTAAGGGATAATACCAGGCTGCGAAAACTGTATTCCTGAGCAGAAAAAAGCTCAGAGGAAATTTAAAGTGTAGAGATGGGTGCAAAGAAAAGTATTTACAATTTCAATCAGAAGGAGAAAAACAAGTACATTATATTAACACATGCACGTGGAATCTAGTGAAATGGTATTGACGAACTTATTTGCAGGACAGGAATGGAGATGCAGACGCAGAGACGAGACCTCGGGCGCAGAGAGGGAGGGACGAGTGGGAGAGCATCGGGGACGTGCACACCCCGTGAGAGAAACAGGCAGCCCCTGGGGTTTGCTGCGTGACGCTGGGAGCCCCAGGCGAGCTCCCTGACCCCCGGCAAGGGGGGCGGGGGAGGCCCAGGAAGGGGGCACATGCGCGCTTACGGCCGATCCACGTTGTTGCGTGGCAGAAGGCAGTGCAGGGTTGTCAAGCGGTTATCCTCCAACTAAAAATAATTTTTTAAAAAAGTATTTACAAATTAAAGCACGTTGTAATACTAAAGTAGAATGACCTCGCCATTCAGCTGAAGAGAACCGGTGCCTTCTGGATAATGTCCATCTCTTTGATCCAGGCTATTGGAAATATTGTGCACTTCTTGGGGTCCAGTGTGTGGCATACAGACAGGAAAGTGATACAACAGAGAATGTGGGGGACGTTGTGGTTATAAATACAGATACTGGCGTCTTACATCCCAGGACTTTAGGACTGGAATGCACTGTAGAGGTCCTACCGCGGGGTCTTGGGTTGTAGAATGTGAGACGTGTCCAGCTTTCTTCTGGACTGAAATGACTTTTACATGCTGGGTATGTTGATAGCTGGGGAACAGTCTTGAATCTATAAAGTTTTGTTGAAAATCACTCTTATGACATGCTGACCACATCAACTGCTTCCTAATGTTGCAAACCAAGAGCAGATGGATTGAGTGAGAAATGGGAAGACAGTCCAACTCGCAATGCGATGCTTTCTGGCAGACAGACGCTCAGCGTTACCCTGTCTGACATGAAGGAACCAGATGAGGTCCATCTAGCCTTTTCATAAAAGAAAATGTGGAATAAAAATAGGGACTGCAAAGCCAGCAACTCATTACATTCATTAAAGCAAACTTAAAAAATGCAACTAAGATGTTTCCTCAACAACCTGTACAGACACACACGTACATCTCAGGACATACATACCCATAAAGAAGTGCCAGGTTTCTCCCCCTAGAGCAGCGATCCTTGACGAGGAATGACTCTTCCTGCAGGGACATTTGACGTTATCTGAAGACAGTTATGGTCGTCACAACTGAGTCGGGGGCAGATGATGCTGGCGTCAAGTGGGAGGAAGGTAGCCTGTGTGTGTGCTCACGCTCAGTCGTGTCCGACTCTTTGTGGCTCCATGCACTGTAGCCCAGCATGCTACTCTGTCCATGAAATTTCCCAGGCAAGAATACTGGACTGGGTTGCCATTTCCTTCTCCAGGAGATCTTTACGACTCAGGGATCAAACCAGCGTCTCCTGCCTCTCCTGCATTGGCAGGCGGATCATTGACCCCTGAGCCACCAGGGAATCAAGGCAGAGGTAGTCGTGTCCGATTCTTTGCGACTCCCTGGACCATAGCCCGCCGGGCTCCTCTGTCCATGGGGTTCTCCAGGCAAGAACACTGGAGTGGGGTCCCATGCCCTCCTCCAGGGGATCTTCCCATCCACATTCCCTGCAGCTCCTGCATTGTAGGCAAAGTCTTTACCACTGAGCCAACAGGGAAGCCAAAGAAGGTATAGATGCAGCAGTGTCCGCCGTGTGCAGAGCAGCCCCCACCTCCGTGATTTCACCGTCGGTGTCAACAGGAGAGAAGTTGAGAGACGATCCAAAAGGAGGAATAACAGAGAACTGTCTCCCTTCAAACAGCAAAAGCGGTCATTGTACCCAGCACTGCAACTGATTATGTATAATGCCTCTGATTAATTCTCAAAATCCACAAAAGGTCATTATTGGCATTTGCTGAAGAGAAGCTTGGAGAGGTTCAGTAAGTTAGTGACACTTGACTCTTTAGAAGGAAGGATGGACAGAAAGTCAACATAGATGTACTTATCTAGCTGGGCCCAGATTCCTCCAAGGGAAGACACTCTCTTGGTAGAGCAGATGAATGTGAAATAGACCCCAGGTAAAGTTATGGGAGAGGGAACCAATAGGAAAAAAAAAAAAAAAGAAATTGATGTGCACAGTCCCCCAAAATAAGTAACAGTTTTTCTATGAAAATAGAGATGGCACTTCTGCCGAGGTTCTCCCGAAGGCATGTGGTTTCAAGAAGTGAATTGTTTCTGCACCATTTCATGCAACACATGTTCTTCTTTTTCTTCTTGCTTTAAAAAATAGAAACCACCCATCTATTTTTTTTAATTACCTATTCTTATTTTTAAATGCTTTGTTTGAAGCAAGTAGGTAGGACTTGTGATTAGTTGAAAGAATATCACTTTTTTTTCTTCACAGATAGGCTATATTCACTAGAATTCCTGGCAAAACAAAACAAAATAATTATACCTCAATCTCAGTATGTGAACTCACACACACAAACTTGCTAAAATTCACAATCCTCTACCTGTTAAGACTGAGGAAGCAAAAATTCAGTTTATCTTGGATGTTTTTTTTTCTTAGATAATTCTTCTTAACAGCCACTGTATGAGCTCATGCCAGAGTTGTAACAGCATTTCTTTAAGGGCCAGATGGTAAACACTCCAGGTCTACTGTCCATGCCACTGTGGCGATGGGCAACAACAACAGAAAACATGAGCGTAGCTGTGTCCCAATAAAGCTTTGCAAACACAGGCCTGGGGCCAGGTTTAGCCTGCTGACGGTAGTTGCTGGATCACTGCCTTGAATTGGAAGACTCCCATCTGACACCCTCGATACCAGATTGTGGTACCCAAACCTGAGCAGTTGTGTGAGGGGCTTTGAAAAATACTCGCACCCGAGATCCACACCCAGAGATCCTGGTCTCGACTGCCTGAGGTGAGGCCAGAGCACTGCTTTTTTATCGGCTTCCCAGGACTGAGGATCTGGGTGCTGGCTAATGCCTCAGGTTCAGAGGAGAGGTTCAGAAATCACTCAGCGCCCACCAAAGCCTTGTCTATGCGATATGCTCTATTTCATACAAGTTGGCTCCCTCTCAGTTGCTCAAGAGTCTCGTTCGCCTTTGGACCTGCTCCTCTCCACTCCTGCTCCTCACACTGCATAGGAAAGCAGGTCAACAGCAAATGATCACCACGAACCAGATAACCAACTTGGGGCTGTTTTCAAACCACTGTTAAGGTGCCCGGAATATCGTGATGGATTGAGCAGATCTCCCCTGATGAGCATCACACAGGCTCCCAGTGCAGCATTTCTCAAAATGTAATGTGAACACAGGTCAGCAAGGAGTCCTGCTTGCATGCAGGTCCTGATTTGGTCATTTTTGAGCAGAGCTCACAGTTTGCCTCAAACAAGCTTCAGAATGTCGCCGAAGCACCTAGTTTGCAGACCAGCTCGGTGGTCGTGGTGACCCACCCTCTGACTTGCTCTGAAAGGTTGACTGTGATGATCTTAACACGTTCCCTCACTGTCCTGGCCCATAAAATATATCTGGAGGTGCAACAACCCTATGTTTAAGTCAGAGTGTTGCAAACAGACCTACCAAATATTTTGAAAATCCAGACTGGACAGTTTTAGTTTATTTCTTTATTTTTCAATGAGCAAAGATAGGCAAAACAATTTTATTTATGTAGATAAAGCATTTGACACTGATTTGTAAGCAGTCAACAATGATTAATGAAGTTGTATGGGATAAAATGGCTTTTTTTCCCATGTCTAATCTTGTTGCTCTAGGCTGTGTATGCCTCTATTTTTGCTGAGCATCCACAATCAGGCAGACATTTTTGCCAACTTGACAAAATTAAGTGGTTCATCCTTATTTACTGTGTAGGAGGCTTGAGTCCTTAACAAGGCTATTCATGTTTCCATGGCAAAGTCTGCGATGGAATTGTGCAAGGAAGACTGACTTCGTAGCTGTGTAAGTCATCTATGCTGTGTAACAAATTACCACAAAATTAGTGGCTTAAAATGACACTCATTTATTGTTGTTGTTCAGTTGCTCTTTCATGTCCAACTCTCTGTGACCCCATGGACTGCAGCCCGACAAGCTTCCCTGTCCTCCACTATCTCCTGGAGCTTGCTCAAACTCACGTCCATTGAGTCGGTGATGCCGTCCAACCGTCTCATCCTCTGTCGTCCCTTCTCCTCCTGCCGTCAGTCTTTCCCACCATCAGGGTCCTTTGCAGCGAGCCGGCTCCTCGCCTCGGGTGGCCGCTCATTTCCCGTCGCTCAGTCTCCTTGCCTCCGTAGCTCCTGGTTCCCACACTGCTTAGCTGGGTGCTCTGCGCCGGTCTCACCACGCGGCAACCAGGCGTCAGCCAGGGCTGCAGCCTCTTCAGAGTCTTGACTGGGGGTCCACCCCAGTTTGGGGGCAGAATTCATTGCATTGTGGCCGTAGGAGAAAGGCCCCCATTGTCTTGCAGACTATAGCCAAAATCCACCCTCAGAGCTCCAGTGCCCAGGAGCCTCCCACAGTGTCCTTTGACACGGGCTTCCTCAATTTGATGGCTCACTTGATCACGCCGGCAATGGGAACCTTTTGCTCCAGCTTCACGAGATGGAGTCTTATACAATGAATCTTGTGTGTGAGTGTGAGTGTGAGTGTGTGTGTGAGTGAGTGTGTGTGCATGTGTGTGTGAGTGTGTGTGTGTGAGCGTGTGTATGTGTGTGAGTGTGAGTGTGTGAGTGAGTGTGAGTGTGTGCGTGTGTGTGACAGTGTGTGAGTGTGTGCGTGTGTGTGAGTGTGGTTGTGTGTGAGTGAGTGTGAGTGTGTGTGAGTGTATGTGCATGCTTGCTCTCAGTGGTGTCTGACTCTGACACCCCACGGACTATAGCCATTCAGGCTCCTCTGTCCGTGGGACTTCCCAGGCAAGAATCCTGGAGGGGGGCTGCCATTTCCTCCTGCAGGGGACCTTTGTGACCCAAGGACTGAACCCGCATGTCCTACATCTCCTGCATTGGCAGGCAGATTATTTACCATCATGGGAATCTTTGCCATATAATGAAATCTAATCAGGAAAGTGGTATTTTATTAGCTTTGCCATGTATTGGAACAAGTCACAAGTTTCACTTATATTCAAGGGGAAGGAACTACACAAAGACATGGAATTCAGAGGAAAAGAATTATTGGGAGTCATCTTAACATTTGTGTGTTTTGTTTTCTTTTGTCTTTAGAAAAGCCAGAGACCCAACCACCTTGAGGCCATTTAATATTCGTAGATAAAACGGGCATAACGCAAAGCCTGACTGTATGGTTTTAAGAAGCAAAGTGAGGTAATGTGCAACATCATTGTAAAGGTTTATACAAATGGTAGGTGATGTGTTATCAATGACCTTTTTGATGTTGCTGCTGGAGCTAACTGAAGGCTCAGACGGTGGTTAGCATTTTCTGGCAATAAAATATTTTTAAATTAAGGCATGTGCCTTGTTTCTTCAGACATAATGCTCTCGCACACTTAATAGACTGCAGTATCATAACATATGTGCTGGGATCCAAAACAACTTGTGTGGCTTGCTTTATTGAAATACTTGCTTGATTTCAGTGGTCTGGAACCAAACTCTCAGTATCTCTGAGGTATGTATGTTCTGATACGTTATTTTTTTTAAAATTTAGATCTTTAAAAAATGTATCCCTCATTTCATTTGACAAATGCCCCTTGTGCTCGATGCCAGGTTCTCCGCTAGACACTTTGGGGAGTGTTTAGAAGCCTCTGACTGAGGGGCGATCTTGAGTGTTCCCAGAAAAGGAAAGGAAAGAAAGGGAAGGAAAACTATGTGAGGTGATGCCTATATTAATGAACTTCATTTTAGTGATAATTTAACAATATGCAAATATTAATTCATGAAATCATCACATCTTATGCCTTAAATATATGCAGTATTTGTCAATTATATCTCAATAAGGCTGGGAGGGAAATTTACTGTGTGACTCTTCAAGCCTCATTTTCTGCAAAGTACATCAGTGCCTCTCTATTTTTAGTGAGGGCATGCACACCCCAGGGATCTTTGTTTAGAGATGAATATGTGACCTCTCAGCGTCATCGTGATGCCATGAGAATTTTCTGAGTCTTCTAAGAGAAAACAGACACTCTTTCCTCTGGATGGGAACAGAATAGGAGATAATGGTTGGAGCTGCTGCAGCCGCAATACAGCCTTGAAGAAAGAATCTGAGTTTCGAACCAATATGTTGGGAGTGTAAGTGAGAAAAAGGAGACAAAGAATGTGTGTTAGAGGGAGTGAGTATTGTTGCTGTCTAGTCACTAAATCATGTCCAACTCATTTGCATCCCCATGGACTATAGCCCATTGGGCTCCTCTGGGCCATGGGATTTCCCAGGCAAGAATGCCGGTGTGGGTTGCCGTTTCCTCTCCAGGGGATCATCCTGACCCAGGGATCAGACCCGAACCATGTCTCCTGAATTGGCAAGTGGGTTCTTTACCCCTGAGCCACGGTGGAAGACCTGAGAGTATACTCGTGAAATAATTTGAACCCTTGATCAAGCTGTGCTTGGAGGTTAAAAGCTCTAATAATTTTAGTTCTATGACCTACTTAATCTCCCTTTAGTTTATGGCAGTTTGGGTAAGACTTGTAAATGAAAGATAAATAACTGACTTACACTGTCTGTCATGGATCTGTCAAAAATACTCTCAAGTTTATAAGTACAACAGAAGAGATGACTTAGAAGTCCCCTTCATCACAGAGCTTTTTTGCAACACATGTGGAAAAATGTCTGTTTCAAGCTTGTGGGGACCCCATTGATAAGACCCATATTTCACAGTTGGTACCATGGTCCTGAAAATCTATATAATTGAGTATATCAGAGAGTGAGACCCTTAGGATCTTCATCTATGATTTGTTCAGAAACCCTAATTTCTGATTGAGTTTTAATTTGGAGGCTAAAAATATCTTAAAGCTGTACTTTTTCCAGTCTTTATAAGATGCTCATTTGAGAGCAATTCCTATTGTTTTTTTGGTTTCAGGGGATTTCATTATTTGAAATTATTTATTGAGCATACATAATTAATTCAGAATGCTTTTATATTGATTTGGATTAAGCTGAAAAGCATCCAAATGCATACACTCTGAGGCCATAAAATGAAATAGAAATCAGTTAGTGAGCGAAGCAATGGATTAGCTCAGGAAGAGTTAGACCAGATGAGTCGCAGATAGTCAAGAAGGAATTTCGGGTCTGGAGCCCACAGAAGTTTCTCAGGCAGTTAGGTTTGCCGTGGGGTTCAGCCCAGTTTCTTTGGCAAGTGAGTGACTAGCAGAGGCTAAAGCAAGACGAGGAGGGCTCGGGGAGAGACCAGTGCCTGCCGGCCACCCCTCTCCCTGCCCCAGGAGGCTCCAGCAGACAGGCATTCCTTTGCTCTGACCTGGGGCACTTAGTTTTCCCCATCAATTTTCAGCATTGATGTAACCTGGTTAATTTTCTGTAGGGGGAAGAAAACCTTTCTTTCCTTATTTATGTTTGTATCCATGACTTGCATCATTGAAAGACATCCGTATCTGTGGACAGATGCCTCGTTTCCTTCCATTTCCTTGCAAATGATATATTTCAGAGAGGATAAATCTTCTCTTTACCTTAGCTGGGCCAGACACCACTGTGAAACTCACTGTAACGGGGCGGAGGTATATTCAGAGGTGAGAAGTGGGCTGTACCCCAGTCAGGGAGCCCAAGAATCGGTCCCTGACTTTTCTATGAGCCGATGATGTAACTTCTACCCCAAGGGCCTCAGCTTCCTCTTCTGTATTTGAGAAGCTGCTGTGATCAAGCGTGCCTACCTCACAGAAATGTGGGACCAAAACTGAATACACTGTAGTGAAAGCAGGCTTGTACGACTCGGGATGAGAATATAAACTGCCATTATTCACATGCCTGGAGAAAAGAGGTGAACAATAGAGACGGAGATCCCATTCAGCCCCTTGTCCACTCTCTGTGGGACATTTCTGATAAAAGACTGGGGGGGGGGGGGGCGGGGAATAAAGCCATCCGTCCCAGGAATCTGTCCCTCTCTCGACATAACTGTTTGCATTTTTATTCACTATTTACTAAGACGGTGGCGGCGCTGGGTCTCCCCTGCGCACGCGGGTTTCTGCAGCTGCGGGTCAGGGCTTCCTGCTGATCTCGAGGGCTCTGCTCCACGTGCCTGGGCGCTGGGCTCCGCCGTCCATCGCACAGTCCTCTCCAGATGTGGCGCGTGGGCTCCGTTACCCACGGCGAATGGAACCTCAGCTCCCCGACCAGGGTCAGACCCTCAGCCCTGGCACCGGAGGGTGGATTCTTAACCGCTGGATCACCAGGCAAGTCCCTTGACGTGATTTTTAAATGAACTTTGTATCTGATCTCAGAGACCTTCTCCTCCTTACTGAATTCCATGCATAACTTCACCTATGATTTTATATAAACCCCAGAAGGCTCCCATCAAATCAAATACTGATCAAAGTTGAAATTACATGGCTTGGAGGGTCTGGGGAAGCACACTGTCTGCCAGCTTGCCTTCTCTGCTTCCTCCTAATCACCTTGCCTTCCAGGGAGAGACGTCAGGAAGATTGCTTCTTCCCTAATGCCTGGCATTTTTTCTTATCAATACCATTCACTCTCACTTTCTCCAATAAGTTCCCTGATGCACTTTATTTTATTTTTTATTTTTTCAACACCAAGAGCATTTTGTATTGGGGTGTAGCTGATTAACAGTCTTGTGGTAGTTTCAGTGAACAGTGAATCACTCAGCCTTACATACGCACATGTCTATTCTCCCCAAACCCCCTGCCAGCCAGGCTGGCACGTAGCGCTGGGCAGGATTCACTGTGCTGGTTATCCATTGTAAATATGGAAGCGTGTCCTTGTCCACCCCAAACTCCCTAACTGTCCCCTCCGCCTGGCAGTAAGTTCTTTCTCTAAGTCCCTCTCTTTTGGTTTTGTAAGTAAGTTCATTTGTTTCATTTCTAAGGTCATGGCATCCAGTCCCATCACTTCATGGCAAATAGAAGGGGAAAACGTAGAAGCCGTGACAGATTTCCCTTCTTGGCTCTAAAATCTCTCAGATGGTGACTGTAGCCATAAAATTGAAAGATGATTGCTTCTTGGCAGGAAAGCCTTGGCAAACCTAGACAGTGTGTTAAAAAGCAAAGACATCACTTTACCGACAAAGGTCCGTGTAGTCAAGGCTACTGTCTTTCCAGTGGTCAGGTATGGTTGCAAGAGTTGGGCCATAAAGAAAGCAGAACATCAAAGAATTGATGCTTTTCAAACTGCAGAGCTGGAGAAGAGAGTCCCTGGGACTGCAAGGAGATCCAACCAGCCAATCTTAAAGGAAATCAACCCTAAATATTCATTGGAAGGGCTGATGTGGAAGCCAAACTCCAATACTTTGGTCACCTGATGTGAAGAGCTGACTCATTGGAAAAGACCCTGATGGTGGGAAAGATTGAAGGAAGAAGGAGAAGGGGACAACAGAGGATGAGATTGTTGAATGGCATCACCGACTCAATAACATGAACTTGGGCAAACCCCAGGAGATGGTGCGAGACAGGGACGTCTGGCGTGCTGCAGTCCGTGGGGTCATGGAGAGCTGGCACAAACTGGCAACTGAACGGCAACACCCCTCTCCCCTGGCAACTGTAAGTTCCTCTCTAGGTCCCGGAGTCTCTTTCTGTTTTGTAAGTAAGTTGATTTGTATCATTTTTTTTTTCTTTTTTTCTTTTTAGATTCCACTTATAAGGCATGCCATAGGTTATTTCTCACTTTCTGTCTGACTTCACTCAGTCTGACACTCTCTAGGTCTATCCTGTTGCTGTGATCCACTTTCTTCACAGAAGTGAGCATCTCCATTTAATTTGATCCTGGGGACATAGGCTGTGGACAGAGAACGATTTATGAGGAAGAGAGAATGTGGGCTATGCACAGATTTATTGGCGTGAGAAATAAAGTCCAGATGTGACTCATTTTTGAGGAATACCATAAATATGCCTGATTTGTCTCATTTATTACAAAGGGGGTCGTCTGGCTTACAGCAGCCTGCTGTTTCTTCAGTGAGTTCCTCAACTTTTGTCTTCTCTTTCAGGGGAGAGCTAAAACTGGAGGAGTTAGGGGGTGATTGATGGGGGTTTGAATATTGTAGCTCCTTCAATGCCCCAATTGGTTTTCTAAATTACTGCCTCTTCACAAGCTAATCATTTATTACCCTGGCTTCCTGCAAAGTTTACATGTTGGTAACTATCTCCTGCCTTTACCATTTTTAAGGCCAATGTTTAATAAGAGGGGTCGATGACTTTTATAAATCCATTTAGTGTTATTACTTAAAATATTGGAAGCACATACATCAGAAGAAACAACAACAAAAATATCCTGCTTCTTTTACTTCCTGCTGCATCAAAAAAGGCTGCTACCAACCACCTGGCTTACTCATGGCCTTCCTAAAAGTATTACATATGTGTTAAAACTTGCATGGGAGATGTATCTTAACTCCTTGCCATTTAAAGTGTGGTTTGTAGGCCAGTCAGATTGAGCGCCCTGGGAATTTGATATGAATGCAGAATCTCAGGCCTCAATCCAAAACAGAATCTGTACTTTAGCAAGATCCCCAGGTGATCTGGGTTCACATTAGACTTTGAGAAGTTTTGTGACACTTTTGTTAGTAATGCCGTAAGGGGCTTCCCCGGTGGCTCAGACAGTAAAGAATCTGCTGAAATGCAGGAGATGTGGGTTTGACCCCTGGGTCGGGAAGATCCTCTGGAGGAGGACGTGGCAACGCACTCCCGTATCCTTGCCTGCAGAATCCCATGGACAGAGGAGCCTGGCGGGCTGCAGTCCCGGGGGTCGCAGAGTTGGACACGGCTGATTGACTAAGGACAGCACGGCACCATCAGACCAGAGGATTGCCCAGGTGGCGCTGGTGGTAAAGAGCCCACCTGCCGATGCACAAGATGCAAGAGTCTAGGCTCCAGTCCCTGGGGCGGGAAGATCTCCTGGAGGAGGACATGGCAACCCACTCCAGGATTCTTGCCTGGAGAATCCCGTGGACAGAGGAGCCTGGCGGGCTACAGTCCATGGGGTCACAAAGAGTCAGACACAACTAAGTGACTAACACAACCAGCAGCCAGAAACGCCGTAAGAGACTTAAGGATAGAGAAGGGTCCACATTTCCCACAATAGAGTGGAGCAGTGTGGCTCAGATCCGTCCTTGGCTCCCGCTGTGATGATATCAGAGGAAGATGTGCTAATTGGGACATAATGTCGCTTGTGACTCTTTCATTATGCTGTCATTCTTTTTAAGCCATCAGTGGGATATATCTTAAAAAGCATGACGCAGCTGTCACCGATTAGTTGATGAAAAATGACGTGTGTGCCGGTGAGGCCTGGACCGTACATGACAACATGCACTCTGGCCCCACCGCTTAGCTTCTTGCATCAGCAAAGCTCAGTCTTGCAAACTCTGCCTAAGATCTCTCTTCCATTGAGCAAACATGATTTCCCCAACCAGCTAACATCATTTGTTTTCCTCTCCTTCTGATGTAGTAAAAACACAAAACTGCAAAGCATCCAATTTCTGAAAATCAGGGCAAAAAACAAGATATAAAATGTAAAAAAATGTGTCTGCCCCCAAACAGAATATATTTTTATATCAAGGTATCATTGTTGACTCAATTAGGTGTGATGTATTGAAGGTAAACTGCTCACAGAACAATAAAAGTTTTATCTCTCTAAAACTAGAAAGCACTTTGAAAGTCTCATGGTCTACATTTTTTGAAAGAAACAAAAAGAGAAGTTGCTCTTTTTTGCTATTGTTGTTGTTCAGTCACTAAGATGTGTCTGACTCTTTGGGACCCTATGGGCTGCAGCACGCTAGGCTTTCCTATCCTTCAGTATTTCCTGGAGTTTTCTCAAATTCATGTTCATTGAGTCAGTGATGCTGTCTAACCATCTCTTCCTCTGCTGTCCTCTTCTCCTTCTGCCTTCAATCTTTCCCAGCATCAGGGTCATTTCCAGTGAGCCAATTCTTCGCATCAGGTGGCCAAAGTATTGGGGTTTCAGCTTCAGCATCTGTCCTTTCAATGAACACCCAGGACTGATCGCCTTTAGGATGGACTAGTTTGACCTCCTTGCAGTCCAAGGGACTCTCAAGGGTCTTCTCCAGCACCACAATTCAAAAGCATAGTTCACTTTTTACTCTTATTTTAGTTGGCACCAAATTTACCTGAATCAATATCATTCCATTAACATATTCATGAAGAGACAGAAAAAGGGAAAATTGTAACAACCAGAAGTGCCCATTAGGACTCAAAGGAGCTGGTGCTGGGCTCTGAGGAAAAGCCCAGCCAGGCGCACCGTGGAATGTGTACAGCGTGTCTAATAGCACTGAGGATGTGGGGACACTGAGGCGCCGTCCTTGCATTTACGTTCTCGGCCTCGACCTTAGCTGCAAAAACAGATGCGGCAGTTCTCTGACACTGCCCCCTTTCTATATTTGCTCATATTTGGGAGTTCACAGCAAACAGCAGAGCAAGAAATTCGGGGTGAAGGTGTAGGTAGCTGAGGAAAAGTACCCTCAGAAGGGAACCATCTCCCAGAAAGACTGTGTTACTAACAGGAAGCTCTGTGCTCAGACTTTTCCGGAGATGATAGGTTTTTTCCTCCTTACTTTCGAGTGTTTCATTCATTCTGGTGATCAGAGGTTTAAGCATTGTGGGTACAGGAGGATTTTAAATTCAAGGATAATCACTTTGCCTATCCCTCCCGTTCCCAAGCACCCCCAGCCTTCTGCAGAGGTGAGGCCCCCTGACGGGTGGTAGGGGGTGGTCTCTGGTTCTCGCGAGGCTGGAGCTGCTCAGACAGGGCCTTGATCACGGGGTGCAAGCGTGTCCTGCTTCTCAAGAACTAGAGGCGGGAGAGAGGTTGGTGTGCCCTGTGGATCCAGCCCGCGTTGCCCTCTCACCGAATGTCCTCCAGCCTAGAGTCTCCAGTAACGAAAGTCTTGTTCTCCAGCTGGTGACACTTTTGCCTCACCTCACAGTTGGGTAAAACATTTGAGCAGGAATGATCAGTGATGCCTGAAAGAGTACATGATACAGGAAAAAGTGATCAGTTAGGTTAAAATGAATATATTAGGTTAAATATATGTGATTACTGTGACCAGTATGTTAACTAATCTCAAGCTATAAACCTGAAAAAGGAACTTGACCAAGAAACTCTCAATGAAGGATGTTAGGAAGGACATTTACATAAACTTCACAAGGAACCCTACATTTAGATATTTTTCTAAATAAGTTTATAGATCCAGTTATTTTTCCATGTGTACATATTAAAAAGTAGCAATTTGTTAAATCTGAATATGTTGAATATGCCACAACACTTTAAATATTATACTGCAATTTTCTTTTTTCTTTTTAAATATATCAGAAGCTGGAAAAATATAAGCAATCTGGGTCTCGCTTGACCCCTCAAAGATCTTCATAAAACCCCACTGAAGTGTCTGCAGACCTTGGTCAAGGACCATCCCCACTCACTTTGACAAGGTCTCGGTTTAATCTCCAAAAACTCTAAAAAAGGAACATGACCTCCAGGTGCCACAAAGATGGTCCCTCTGGAAATTACTCGTGCAAAAACAAGGAGAAATTGCATGAAGGTGTTTATCGTCCACAAGGAAATGCAAAAAAGGGCATTCTCTGAAACAGTGGCAGAAAGTCACAGGTAAAAAAAGGCACTGAGCAGTTCATTTATCTTAGAAGAGATGGATGAGATTAGGAAAGGTTCAAGGAAATTAAAAATGAAGAAGTGGAATTCTGTTCCACACCAGAGACGTTGAGGAACTGAGTACCCTCTGTAGCTGAAACACATCCCTGGCATAAGGGATACACGTGAAAAGTTTCTGAAAATATAGCAAAAGGAGTCCATAACATGAAATCAATTTAGAGACACAGAATGAAGACTTAAGAGATCTGTGCTCTGGGTTCCAAAAGAAAAGACCAAAACAGAACTAACAAAATGTATGGAATATGAGGCTGTCTGCTTATGATGACAACAACAGTAGTCTCTCTGATTTTATCAAAATACAAAAGGGAAATCTGAGAAAGGGCACTGTGCTCTGAGCAAAATCAGAAGAGAACCACAACTAGGTGCAAATGGTCATGATTTTTAAATAACATCAAGAATCCTAATGAGGAAAGGAAAACAGTTCCCTAATCAGTTCAGTTCAGTTCAGTGGCTCAGTCGTGTCCGACTCTTTGCAACCCCATGGCCTGTAGCACGCCAGGCCTCCCTGTCCATCACCAACTCCTGGTGTTTATTCAAACTCATGTCCATCGAGTCAGTGATGCCATCCAACCATCTCATCCTCTGTCATCCCCTTTTCCTCCTGCCCTCAATCTTTCCCAACATCAGGGTCTTTTCAAATGAGTTAGCTGTTCACATCAGGTGGCCAAAGTACTGGAGTTTCAGCTTCAACATCAGTCCTTCCAATGAACACCCAGGACTGATCTCCTTCAGGATAGACTGGTTGGATCTCCTTGCAGTCCAAGGGACTCTCAAGAGTCTTCTCTAACACCACAGTTCAAAAGCATCAATTCTTCGGCACTCAGCTTTCTTTATAGTCCAACTCTCACATCCACACATGACCACTGGAAAAACCATAGCCTTGACTAGATGGGCTCTTGTTGACAAAGAAATGTCTCTGCTTTTTAATATGCTGTCTAGGTTGGTCATAACTTTCCTTCCAAGGAGTAAGCGTCTTTTAATTTCATGACTGCAATCACCATCTGCAGTGATTCTGGAGCCCCAAAATTAAAGTCAGCCACTGTTTCCACTGTTTCCCCATGTACTTGCCATGAAGTGATGGGACTGGATGCCATGATCTTAGTTTTCTGAATGTTGAGCTTTAAGTCAACTTTTTCACTCTCCTCTTTCACTTTCATCAAGAGGCTCTTTTGTTCCTCTTCACTCTCTGCCATAAGGGTGGTATCATCTGCATATCTGAGGTTATTGATACTTCTCCCGGCAATCTTTATTCCAGCTTGTGCTTCCTCCAGCCCAGCGTTTCTCATGATGTACTCTGCATAGAAGTTAAATAAGCAGGGTAACAATATACAGCCTTGACATACTCCTTTTCCTATTTGGAACCAGTCTGTTGCTCCATGTCCAGTTCTAATTGGTGCTTCCTGAGCTGCATACAGGTTTCTCAAGAGGCAGGTCAGGTGGTCTGGTATTCACATCTCTTTCAGAATTTTCCACAATTTATTGTGATCCACACAGTCAAAGGCTTTGGCATAGTCAATAAAGCAGAAATAGATGGTTTTCTGGAACTCTCTTGTTTTCTTGATGATCCAGTGGATGTTGGCATTTTGATCTCTGGTTTCTCTGCTTTTTCTAAAACCAGCTTGAACATCTGGAAGTTCATGGTTCGGGTACTGCTGAAGCCTGGCTTGGAGAGTTTTGAGCATAACTTTGCTAGCATGTGAGATGAGTGCAATTGTGCGGTAGTTTGAGCATTCTTTGGGATTGCCTTTCTTTGGGATTGGAATGAAAACTGACCTTTTCCAGTCCTGTGGCCACTGCTGAGTTTTCCAAATTTGCTGGCATATTGAGTGCTGCACTTTCATACCATCATCTTTTAGGATTTGAAATAGCTCAACTGGAATTCCATCACCTCCACTAGCTTTGTTCGTAGTGATGCTTTCTAAGGCCCACTTGACTTCACATTCCAGGATGTCTGGCTCTAGTGAGTGATCACACCATCGTAATTTTCTGGGTCATGAAAATCTTTTTTGTACAGTTCTTCTGTGTATTCTGGCCACCTCTTCTTAATATTTTCTGCTTCTATTAGGCCCATACCATTTCTGTCCTTTATCGAACCCATCTTTGCATGAAATGTTCCCTTGGTATCTCTAATTTTCTTGAAGAGATCTCTAGTCTTTCCTATTCTATTATTTTCCTCTATTTCTTTGCATTGATCACTGAGGAAGGCTTTCTGATCTCTCCTTAGTTCCCTAATAAAGCAAGACAAAACAGACTGGGGTCAGAACAAGTATGTACAACACTTGAGCCAAAGGTCACCTGCAATTTTCAAAGTTGTGTGGTCAGTCCAAGAATGAATGCCTTGCCATACAGTATTTCACGGATAAAGGCAATTGATTTTAGGTCATCAAGGGCTCAGAAAATATAGCATGCTTGGAGCAAAAATGATAGGTGAATATATATTTCACTTATAAGAAATGGAACAAAATTAAGAGCTTGAGAACAGTGAAATCTTAGTATACAAGTATTAGAGGCAAACATCTAAACAGTCAGAGAGAGTATTGAAATTATACAATTTTATACCTCCAGACACAAAACGAGGCATGCATCAGCGCTTACTCTTGAATGAAAAGTTTACTGAACAGAATAGATGTTTCCTTTTTTTTTTTTTTGCCTTTAAAATAAATTATTTCCACATACCCAGTTGTTGTTTTTCAGTAGCTAGATCGTGTCCTACCCCGTGCAACTCCTTGGGCTACAGTACAGCGGGCTTCCCTGTTTTCACTATTTCCTGGCATTTGCTCAGACTCCTGTCCTTTGAGTCGATGATGCCATCCAACCATCTCATCCTCTGTCGCCCCCTTCTCCTGATCTCAATCTTTCCCAGCATCAAGGTCTTTTCCATCGAGTCAGCTCGTCACATCAGGTGGCCCAAGAATTGGCACTTCAGCGTCAGTCCTTCCAGCGGCCAACAGACACTTGGATTGTGACCGGATGGACACGCTAACTCAGTGAGATCTGTAATGACGCCCAAGATGACAAGTGGCATCTCTAGCGAAACAAAGACCCTTCTGCACTCAGCGTGGCGTCTTGCTCCTGACTTTCTCTACAGACTCTCAGAAGTTGCAGTGGCACCTCTGTGGGTTTCCTCTGGGCCTTCATGGGATAGCTGATCCGTTCAGTACGCTTAGCTGGATTGCAGCCGCTTGGCTGAGCAGAGGGGAGGAGGACTCTCTGGTGCACAGGTGAGGAGGGCTCTCCAGTGCAGAGGGGAGGAAGGCTCTCCCGTGCAGAGGGGAGGGAGGCTTTCCGGTGCAGAGGGGAGGGAGGCTCTCCGGTGCAGAGGGGAGGAGGGCTCTCCCGTGCAGAGGGGAGGAGGCTCTCCCGTGCAGAGGGGAGGGAGGCTCTCAGGTGCAGAGGGGAGGGAGGCTCTCCGGTGCAGAGGGGAGGGAGGCTCTCCGGTGCAGAGGGGAGGAGGGCTCTCCCGTGCAGAGGGGAGGAGGGTTCTCCCGTGCAGAGGGGAGGAGGCTCTCCCGTGCAGAGGGGAGGGAGGCTCTCCCGTGCAGAGGGGAGGGCACGGCCTGCCTGTGACGTCTCGGACCGGCCAATGCCGGAGAACTGCCGGCCGCTCTTCCTCCGCGCTGTGAAATGTTCCCGTTTCTAAGTCTGGACCTCTTTTTATTTTATTTTGAGGAAGGACATTTGGAAACGGGCTGTCTTTGCTCCGTTGCAGTAGTTTTGGCTCTGTCTGGCTCGTAGGAAGTCGTCCTGGACAGCCTCTCCGAGCACCGCGTGATGTAGGCGTTCATTAGTGGGCAGAGAGCCCCACGCAGGCCGCTCTCGGCGAAGAGCCGACACTTGGGGGCTGTCAGCCGCTTGGATTTATCCTGAATACAGAATCCGCATGAAACATTCCCTCTAGACGTTTATGAACACGAGAGGGGCGGGAGTGGAGATTGGCAGGGTGGGAGGGAGTCAGTTTAACTTATTTTATATATTACACAACACGGTAAATGACGTTTGGAATTAACGAAGCGTATAATCATAATTACATGGCTGGTTCATCATCCTACCTCCCAGATCACGCCTGAAATCAGCAAACATCATAATACATGCATGAGGCTTCCTTCAGTGGCTGTCTAGCTTGGAGTGAGTGTTCAAAGCTTAACTCTCAGGGTGAATAACCAGCTAGTCCTCCAGCAAAAAACCAAATCAGGCCCTGACCAAAGGCAGTGCAGGATTAAGAGAAGTAGCATGTGTCTTCCGCTCCTGACTTCCCAGTTTGGGGAGGTGGGATGACGGGCCGGAAGGCTGCGGTCCTGGAACGCTGGCTCTCCCCACGCGCCCAGGGCAGCAGCGTGAGAAGGAGTGCCGGATCCTGCTGTTTGCTGAACAGTGGCCCTGCTCCAGGAACTGTGCCAGTCTTGTCTGTGCCAGCAGATGGAGTGCAGTATTTTACACAGAATAGACGCTCAATAGGTATTCAATAAACAAATCAATATTTGATTTTGAAATATATATGTATTTACACAAATGTATTGCTGGCCACCTAATGTGAAGAGCCAACTCCTTGGAAAAGACCCTGGTGCTGGGAAAGATTGGAGCTTCAGCATCCATCCTTCCAATGAATATTCAGGACTGATCCTTTAGGATGGACTGGTCGGATCTCCTTGCAGTCCAAGGGACTCTCAAGAGTCTTCTCCAACACCATAGTTCAAAAGCATCAGTTCTTCAACACTCAGGTTCCTTTATAGTCCAACTCTCACATCCATACATGACAACTGGAAAAACCATAGCTGTGATTTTACAGAAATTTGTCAGCAAAGTGATGTCTCTGCTTTTTAATATGCTATCTAGGGTTGTCATAGCTTTTCTTCCAAGGAGCAAGCATTTTTAATTTCATGAGCTCCCTAGATTCAGATCCTGTGGGCACACTGTACATTGTGATATTTGGCCCAAACCCCTAATGGGGACGCTGGGTCATTCTCCTGCCTCTGGAAGGGAAGCCTGGCCAGTATCCTTGCAATGTATGGACAGCCGAGGTGACCGGGATGCCATCCGGGGTCTCGCTCGCTGTGAAAGCCCAGCTGTGCGTGGCTGGCAACGAGCTGCCCGGCGGCCCTTCCCATGTTCATCAAGCAGGTAAACACGCTTCCACTCCTGGTTTACTGTGGCATTTGGGGTTCTGGATATTTCAGTGTTCTGCAGACTAGCTGTGTAGCACTTTGTGCGTATCTGATATAATGGAGAGAGTGTGAACTCACCCTCTATATCCAGTCATAAGAAGCTAGTTCTCATAGGCCCTCTTTCCCATAATTAAAAATAGCAATGACGGTATTTGTGCAGCACCACTTAGAGGACTGCTGTTTCAGTCGCTGAGTCGTGTCCGATACTTTGCGACCCCGTGGACTGCAGCACACCAGGCTCCTCTGTCCTCCACCGTCTCACGGAGCTTGCTCAAACTCATGTGCATTGAGTCGGTGATGCCATCCAACCATCTCATCTTCTGATGCGCTCTTCTCCTCTTGTCCCCCATCTTTCCCAGCATCAGAGTCTTTTTCAGTGAGCCAGCTCTTTGCATCTGGTGGCCAAAGTACAGGAACTTCAGCATGTGTATGTTGAACGCTTAGTCATGTCCGATTCTTTAGTCCTTCCAATGAACACCCAGGACTGATCTCCTTCAGGATGGACTGGTTGGATCTCCTTGCAGTCCAAAGGACTCTCAAGAGTCTTCTCCATACCACAGTTCAAAAGCAGCAATTCTTCAGCCTTCTTCATGGTCCAACTTTCACATCCATACACGCGTACCCAGAGGTCTAGCAAGAATACACAGATACACAGATAGTTTGAGGAGCCAGGAGGGGACTGTGAAGGCCTCAGGGATCAGCTGCAGGGGGTGAGTAGACAGACGGAGGGGCAGGGAGAGAAGAGGTTCCTGGAGCCCGGCTGTGCTGGTCCGCTGGAACAGGCCCGGGTGGAGCAGACTTGCAGGCGCAGCATTCCACTGACTCAGCGGACCAGAGCAACACAGAATAGACACCCCGCCTCTTTCTCTTTTGCTGTGTTTTTCGCTGGAGCCGCCCTTGTTTCGTCTCTACTGGGCGAGAGGGCGGCGTCGGGGGTGAGACCACAGAGGGCCGCCTCGCTGGGCGATGCCGGCAGAGAGTGCAGACCGGGCCTGGGCAGCTTTCCTTTTGTCTTTCCCGCCCGGGTTCCCCTCCAGCGGCTTCCCTCCGCTCCTTGTCACAGACTTCTGAAAGGGCAGCCGCCCCCTGCCCCGAGCCCCTGCAGCCCTCTCCTGTCCTACGTGGAATCCACTCTCTCTGTTTCGCTCCTTCCTTGGCACTTACTTGGGCTCCCCTGGTCGCTCAGCTGGTAAAGAATCCGCCTGCAATGCGGGAGACCTGGGTTCGATCCCTGGGTCTTGAAGATCCCCCGCAGAAGGGAAAGGCTACCCACTCCAGTGTCCTGGCCTGGAGAATCCCATGGACTGCATGGTCCATGGGGTCACACACAGTAGCACACGACTGAGTGCCTTTCACTTTCACTTCACTTGCGCTTATTTATCAGTTTTTCTGGGATTACACTACCTGAGGAACAACCTTAGAATCCTAGTGGCTTATAATCATGTTTATCTGAAAAGACTGCCTTTGCATCTCCGGAGCATCTCTGATAGGTACATTCCCCCGGAGTCATGTTTTATTTGTGGCTTAGTGTGTTACTTTTTTCATGTAAATTTTTCTTTATGTGCTAATTTGTCTAGAGCCTTTCTTAAAGTCTTTTTATGAAAAGAAATTATAAGGCTGTTCCTGGGAAGCCTTTTTCAAGTAATTCTAAGGGCCGGGGGCTCCCTGGGGGCTCAGCTGGTGCAGAGCCTGCCTGCAGCGGGAGGCCGGTGCAGCCCCTGGGTTGGGGTGCGCTGGGGAAGGGCGCGGCCGCGCTCCCCAGCGTCCCTGCCTGGAGAGTTCTAACACTCTCACCTTAGGAGACTTAGGGCAGGGCAGGCCTCCTCTCGGTGCTCCCAGAGAACCTAGAAGCCTCTTCCATCCTTAATCGGCTTTAATCTTAAGAAAAGAGAAACGCTGTGTTTTTCTAATGTTGACTTTGATCACATGAAGACTGATCTACCTCACGTCTCAGTGAGTGCTCAGTTGCTCAGCCGTGCCGACTCTGTGACTCTGTGGTTCGAGTCCGCCAGGCTCCTCTGGTCATGGGATTCTTCTGGCAAGAAGACTGGAGCAGATTGCGGTTTCCTTCTCCAGGGGATCTTTCTGATCCAGGGGTCAAACCCGTGTCTCCCATGTCTACTGCATTGCAGGCGGTTTCTTTACCACCGAGGACCTGGGAAGCCCTGTCTCAGTGGGACCTGAAAAAGCACTAAAATTATTAGTGTCTATAAATGGTACATTGAGTACAGTATCACTTACAGTATCCTGCTTATCTAAGACCCTAGGCAGATGCCAGAAACCGTAGACAGTCCCGAGCCTTGTATGTGCTATGTTTTCCCCTAAATCTGCGTACCCATGGGGGACTTCCCCGGGGCGCTAGTGGTGAAGAGCCTGCCTGTCAACGTAGGAGACGTGAGAGAGGCAGGTCTGCCCCTGGCTCGGGAAGGTCCCCTGGCGGGGGCGTGGCAGCCCACTCCATTCTGTGGTGTATTCCGTGGTGTGGGACACCACTGAGACTTACACACACACCTGTAATAGAGCTGAATTTATACAATAGGCACAATAGGTGACAACAAAAACTGACAGAAGAGCTATAACAGCATGCTGTAGCGACAGTTATGCGAATGCGGCTCTCTCTCAGAATACTCGGTTCTACTGTACTCACCCTTCTCATGAGGATCTGAGGTCACAAACCGTCTGCGTGACGGGGTGAAGTGAGCAGGATGAATCAGCCCTGTGAGGCAGCGTTAGGCGGTTATGGACCTCCTGGACACGTCAGAAGAAAGATCAGCTGCTTCGGGTGACCCTGGGATGTGGAGCTTTGACGACATGGAGGGTTGGGAGCCAGAACATGTGACCACGACAAGACATTCAGGGCGGGACAAGGTTTAATCACACTACCCGGAATGGCAGGTGGTGTGAATCTCATGAATTGTTCACTTCTAGAACTTTCCATGTCATACTTTCACACAGGATTGACTATAGGTAACTGAAACCACGAAAAGCAAAACTGCAGATAAGGAAAAACTACAAACTATCAGTGAGGCATATTTAAATTTAGAGCCAGTTATCATAGGTATCCAACAGGAAGTGGGCAATTAACTCCATGCCTTGATGAGGAGTATGTTACCGGACCCTTCTTCACAGAAAACAAGGGTTGCCCAAGTGTTTGGGCAAAAAGAACGTTTGTTGGGGCCTTAACTCTAGAGCAGGAAATTTCCAGCTGGCTCATTGGTAAAGAATCCGCCTGCCAATGCAGGAGACACAGAAGATGCGGTTCGATCCCTGGGTTGGGAAGATCCCCTGGAGAAAGAAATGACAGCCCACTCCAGTACTCTTGCCTGGAGAACCCCATGAATGGAGGGGCCTGGCGGACCACAGTCCATGGGGTCGCAAAGAGGTGAACACAGTGAGTGGCTGAGCACACACACAGGAAATTCCTACCTTAGAAAACCCCAAAAGCTAAACTTGTGGGGAAAAAAGACAAAGAAGCATAAGGAAAACTAAGGCCCCAGTACCAAGGAAAGCACATAAAATCTCCAGATCAGTTGGGAACCAGAAAAGGGGGTTAAGGCAAAAATCACAAAGGCAAGAATTGAGAACTCAGGGGAAAGAAAGGAGAAAGATGAGCAAAGGTTGTATCTTCTATAAATGTCCTTAAATGCCAGAGCATCTAAAGGAGCAATAAAGGTCTGATCCATTTACATCTTTAAAATATTGCATCATTTTAAACTTCATAGTGAATTTCCACTCAGAAGTATAAAACTCATGGTATAGATTGACATTCATTTTTAACAAATTACTGCTTTTAACAAAAAAGTTTTCGGTGAAAATGTGTGTTATACAGAAGACAATTATACAATTTCTGAATTAAAAGCACACATACACACATAAATTCGTGGAGCAGTGTCGTCCAGTTTGAGGAACCAAACTTAAAGTTTAGTGCTCCCCTCTTTCAACCCTTGAGTGTCCCTCCGTAACTGAGTGCATGATCTCATTTGTGCCTGATGTTAGAGCCCTGAACTCGGGGGTTTAAATGTCTATGAAGCCTGACCCGAGTCTCCTTGTCTTGTCTCCTCTGCCCATCCCAGAATGGATCTTGAAAATCACTGCTGGTAACTCATTTTTATCAGCCCTCTGAGTCTGGCTGACTTCAAGGGTTAGACATAATGCTATGAGTTTATAGGGCATGGAAAAAAAAACTGGTTTAACATTTCTTGTGCATTTACGACAGGCAAAATGCCTGAGAGACATGTTTTATTAATGTTTTTGTTTGTTGGCATCTTTCATTGTTTTGCACACTAATCCTTCTTTGTGTTTTAATTTTGTCAGGACATGTGGTTTTCACAACCAGAGGAAGTCTAAAAAGGAAGTTTCGGCAAGTACCTCTTTAATGTGATGGTTATAGACAGAGAGTATGAGTAAATCGCGTGAAAATGTACTAATTATCCGGTGTGGCCGTCGAATCAGTTTCAACAGGAGGTGGCCAGTGTTCATTGTTTTCTGTTCAGCAGTCACAGCCCAGAATCATTTTCAGAAACTACAGAGCAGAGAACATTAGGAACATACCAAAGTTAGCAAAAGGAATAATAAGTGCTGTTTGCAGAACTTCTCCACTTAAACAGTTGCATTTATATTACTAATTCACTTCTTTGCAAGGACAGCTTAGCTGAACATTGGAGAAAAGAAATTTGATTGCAGTAGTTTGGAAGGAAAGTAACACTCCACGATTGCCTGGCGGTCCAGAGGGTCCCAAAGAGTCGGACAGGACTTAGCGAGTAAACGGCGGCAGCAGCCCTCCAGCGCGGAGTCCATCCCTGGGGACACCGTGACACACAGTCTAACGTCTTTCATTATTTTAAATGGGATTCGTTTAAAATGTTGCTTTTAAATTAGTTTCAACAACATACGTTTACCACAGCTTTTGAAGTTAGCTTTTAGATTCCTAGAACGCTACGTATTAATTCATATAAAGATTCGCGAAGGTGTTCCTCATCATCACAGCTGATATGAATCCTTATCACACTCCTAACCTATCTTTTGAGGTATTATCCTTTTTATCATGAATTATTTTTGTTTACATCTTATCTACCAAATTTTAGTCTACATAAAGCATGTATTTGAAGGAACTCATAGCTGCAAGTGACAGAAACCCAGTTCCAAATAGGGAGTTTACTGACTCGTATACCTGGAAGGCCAGGGATAAACCTCCTTCAGGTAAGGGTATTTAAGGTATAAATATCCTTAAATACCAGCTTCCTTCTATGCCTGCTTTCTGGAGAGTTTTAATCATAAATGGATGTTGAATTTTGTCAAAGGCTTTTTCTGCATCTATTGAGATAATCATATGGTTTTTATCTTTCAATTTGTTAATGTGGTGTATTACATTGATTGATTTGTGGATATTAAAGAATCCTTGCATTCCTCGGATAAAGCCCACTTGGTCATGATGTAAAAATATGGAATGCTTCACAAATGTGCGTGTTCATCGCAGTACTGTTTATAATTGCCAGGACATGGAAGCAACCTAGATGCCCATCAGCAGATGAATGGATAAGGAAGCTGTGGTACATATACACCATGGAATATTACTCAGCCGTTAAAAAGAATTCCTTTGAAGCAGTTCTAATGAGATGGATGAAACTGGAGCCCATTGTACAGAGTGAAGTAAGCCAGAAAGATAAAGACCAATACAGTATACTAATGCATGTATATGGAATTTAAAAAGATGGTAATGATAACCCAATATGCAAAACAGAAAAAGAGACACAGATGTACAGAACAGACTTTTGGACTCTGTGGGAGAAGGCAAGGGTGGGATGATCTGAGAGAACAGCATCGAAACATGTATATTATCAAGTGTGAAACAGATCACCAGCCCATGTGGGATGCATGAGACAAGTGCTCAGGGCTGGTGCACTGGGAAGACCCAGAGGGATCGGGTGGAGAGGGAGGTGGGAGGGGGGATCAGGATGGGGAACACATGTACATCCATGGCTGATTCATGTCAATGTATGGCAAAAACCACTACAATATTGTAAAGTACATAGCCTCCAACTAATGAAAATAAATGAAAAAATAAAATAAAAAAATAAAATATGTGCCCCTCTAATGCTAGGAATGGACTGATAATTCTGTCACTTGACATGCACATATAAAGGAAGGAGAAAAACAATATTTTTATGCTTTGAGACAATATTTTACTCTTCTCATTTTGATTTATACTCGACTCAAGATGAAATATTGTGGTAGAGTTATCATTTGTATACTTAGTATCAAAGGAGATCAAACTAGTGAGTCCTAAAGGAAATCAATCTAAATATTCATTGGAAGGACCTATGCTGAAGTTAAAGCTCTGATACTTTGGCCACCTAATGCAAAGAGCCAACTCCTTGAAAAGACCTTGATGCTGGGAAAGATTGAAGGCAAAAGGAGAAGGGGGCAGCAGAGTGTGAGGTGGTTAAGAAGCATAACCAACCAGTTGGCATGGATTTGAGAAAACCCAGGGAGATGGTGGAGGACAGAGGAGCCTGGCATGCTGCAGTCCTTGGGGTAGCAAAGAGTCAGACGTGACTGAGCAACTCAACAACAAGAAGGAAGGGGATAAATATTCAGTCTTTTGCTTCCCTTCCCTTCTCCTGTATGCCTGCCCATGCTTCCTCAGGGGTATCCACACTGATATGCTTTGCTTTTCAGCAGCCCCAGGAAGGTAAGGGAATTGTCATGCTGGCTTCAGGAAGCCACCTGTTGGCACTATTTAGTTGTTATTTGAGGAGATAGAGGAGATCTAAAACTTCAGTCGTTTGTTCGATATTAAATCTGACCAGGCATAGCATTTGTTTTTATACACTGACAATGAGATTACAGAATGTCATTTAGCTATGGGGCTACTGGAAAAAAAAAAATCTTGTAACAGTACCTTGATGTGTTTCCCCATCAAAAGTTAGTTCAGGTAGGTGTTCAATAAAGATAATTGCAAGATATATGCGTGAGTGCTGCGTGCTGAGTTGCTTCAGTTGTGTCTGACTCTACGTGAGCCCATGGACTGTCGCCCACCAGGCTCCTCTGTCCTTGGGGTTTCCCAGACAAGAACACTGGAGTGGGTTGCCATGCCCTCTTTCAGGGGATCTTCCCGACCCAGGGGTGGAACGCATGTCTCTAATGTCTCCTGCATTGCCAGGCAGGTTCTTTACCACTAGCGCCACCTGGGAAGCCCCTAAGATACATGCGTGAAAGTGAAAGTGAAGTCGCTTAGTTGTGTCTGACTCTTTGCGATACCGTGGACTGTAGCCCACCAGGCTCCTCCGTCCATGGGATTCTCCAGGCAAGAATACTGGAGTGGGTTGCCATTTCCTACTCCAGAGGATCTTCTCGACCCAGGGATGGAACCCAGATCTCCCATATTGCAGGCGGAGGCTTTAACCTCTGAACCACCAGGGAAGCCCTAGATATGTGTGTGGACAACACCAAATCCTATCCCTATGTAGAGTTTGGGAAAACCAAGGACAGAACAACAGCAACAATGACAACAAACTCCTGTGTATTTTGCAAAAGGCTAAGAGGTACTTTATAAAAGAAGCAACACCTGCCAGGTGAGATTGATCAAGCCAAGATCATGGTTTTTTGCTGTCACCCTATGTAGAGGTGGCTCAGGACAATTTCACCAAAAAAAAAAAAAAAGAAAGCTCCTGAAGATGTAATTGTTGCAGGGAGAAATCAATTCTCACTCCATGTTGACACTGTTTCTTTGACTTGCTTTCCGTTGCTTTTGTTATTATAATCACACATAATGGCCAGCCTCAGAGAATCCTGCTCTTCTGCCTGACTGTTAAGCTAACTTGCTTTTGTTCAGAACCCTGTCCACCAGTAGATAGCAGGAAGAAAGGAATTAACACATCCCCCTGCTTGCAGGTTGCCATTCTAGGAGATACTTGCAAGATTAAAGGCCTTTTCACTCTGTTTCCTCACCTCCCCCATCTCTGATCCATAAAAGAACTTGGCATTCAGAGCCCATAAGATGCCAGATCCTCCTTACTTTTATTTTGAGAATTAGTCTGCCATCTTCTCGGTCTAAAGTCATATTCCTTACCTCAACGCCTCCTCTAGACCTGTCGTGGGGAGAGCAGAGTAAGAACGGAGTCGGTAACATAACCAATCCAGCCTCAAGTACTATTCTCAAACATTATCTAGCTTTGAATATTTCAGTATGTTTCAAACATTTCCACAAACAAGACTCTAAGGATGGAGAAGAGCAAATCCTTATCTCTGAAAGGGGAATAGACTGAAGTGACGATGTTTTACTTTAAAAAGTAAGTTACATATAAACTTTCAATATATACATTTTATTGGTCAATTACACCTCAATAAAGCTGGGAAAAAGTAATTTACATATTTTGTTGATCAGTCCTGCAGTAGTGTCTGACTCTTTGTGACCCCATGGACTGTAGCACACCAGGCTTCCCTTCACTATCTCCCAGAGTTTGCTCAGACTCATGTCCATCGAGTTGGTGATGCCATCCAATGATCTGATCCAATGATCGGATCCTCTGCCACCCGTTTTCCTCCTGCTCTCAGTCTTTCCCAGCATCAGGGTCTTTTCCAGTGAATCAGTTCTTCTCATCAGGTGGCCAAAGTATTGGAGCTTCAGCTTCAGCATCAGTCCTTCCAATGAATATTCAGGACTGATTTCCTTTAAGATGGACTGGTTGGATCTCCTTGCAGTCCAAGGGACTCTCAAGAGTCTTCTCCTACACCACAGTCCAAAACCATCTATTCTTCAGTGCTCAGCTTTATTTATGGTCCAACTCTCACATCCATACATGACCACTGGAAAAACCATAGCTTTGACTAGACAGACCTTTGTTGGCAAAGTAATGTCTCTGCTTTTTAATATGCTGTCTAGGTTTGTCATAGCTCTTCTTCCAAGGAGCAAGTGTCTTTTAATTTCATGGCTGCAGGCACCGTCCACATTGATTTTGGAGCCCAAGAAAAAAAAATCTGTCACTGTTTCATGTTTTCCCTATCTATTTGCCATGAAATGATGGGACTAGATGCCATGATCTTAGTGTTTTGAAAGTTGAGTTTTAAGCCAGCTTTTTCACTCTCCTCTTTCACCTTCATCAAGAGGCTCCTTAGGTCAGGGGAAGAACAAGTGACCCGCGCAGTAGACTGGGCCGGACCTGCCTGTGACCGTGTGCGGGTCTCCCGTGGGGTCAGCAGCAGCCTGCGTCGGGACAGGCTCTGGCTGCAGCAGTCCTGAGGGCTCCGCGTGTGGCCTGTCTTCTTGGGGGAGAGCACATTAGCCCCACTGCAGGGACGCAAGTGGGCTCTGGAGAACCATTTTGCCAGAGACGTTCTCACACTTGGAAAAGGTCTAGGGCCTGCAAACGGACCGGGAATCCCCAGGGAGTCTGACTGTGCAGGGCTGCAGGATTTGGTTGCAGAGCTTCCACAGGACTGGGGCAATGGAGGCCCTTGGAGGGCACAAACAAAGCGCTGTGCTCAGCAGGACCACGAGGGAGGAGCGGCGAGCCCACGGAGGCTGAGCCAGACGTGCCCGTGAGCGTCGGGAGTCTCCGCTGGGTGCCGGGCGACAGCAGCCTGCCCCGGGGTCAGGGGCGCTGACAGCTGCAGTCCCGGGGGGCAGGGAGAGCTGCCCAAGTCCTTCGGGAGGAGGCAGCCCGCACCCTACCATCGTCTGGCCTAAGGCCAAACCGCAGGGAGGGAACACGGCCCCGCCCATCGGCAGAAAACTGTATTCAACATTTACTGAGCATGGCCTTACCCCCAGAGCAAGACCCACTTGTCCCACAGCCAGTCCCACCCATCAGGAAGTCTGCACAGGCCTCTTACCCTCCTCTATCAGAGGACAGATAGAATTCATATATAGATGTACGAAATAGAAAACAATGTACATTGCTTATGTAAAATAAATTGCAGGGACTTCCCTGGTGGTCCAGTGACTAAGACTCTCTGCTCCCAATGCAGGGGGCTGGGATCCATCCTTGGTTGGCAAACTTGATCCCACACGCTGTAACTAAGAGCCAGTTGTGTCCAACTCTTTGCAACCCCATTACCGGTGGCCTGTCAGGCTCCTCTGTCCATGGAGTTCTCCCGGAAGGAATACTGGAATGCCATTTCCTTCTCTAGGGGATCTTCCCGACCCAGGGATCAAACCCAGGTCTCCTGCATTGCAGGCAGATTCTTTACCATCTGCGCCATCAGGGAAGTCCAACTAAGACCCAGCACAGCCAAATAAATAAATAAATATTCTGTTTTAAAAGTTGTAAAAACACTTGAGTTTATTCCCACTTAACTGACTTTTCCACCAAGTCTTTGAATACCTCCACACTGCGGCCAGACCTTCGTGACCATCACTGTGCTATCTAACACAGCACTCTTCTATAAACACCAAAGAGAATCGGAACTGCATCTCATGTCTTCCTTGCTGAATCTCCGGGGCCTAGGCAGTACCTGGCACGGAGTAATACTTGGTAAATGTTTGTTGAGTGAATGAAAGAATTAAGTAATTAACATGCCATGTTTATCCTCTGACTCCCATTTTCTTAGCACACAACCCCCAGAGGATGTGTGCTTGCATTTGAAAAGCACTGCTCAATGCGATGCAAATTGAAGCCAAGATGTGGAATTCACAGAGACAAATTAATGGAACTGCTTTCTCTCCACTTCTGTGGTTTTATTAGCTGAATTATGGGTGCGGCTGATTTCATGGATCAGATGATTCCAGGTCCATAGCCTCTGCGCTCAGCAATTATCCAGTTAATATGATTAATGGCGACAGTAAAAATGAACATCAGCATGATCACGGGGGTCTCGTGTTTCTGAGACGGGGAAATTACATCAAATGTGGGGAAGAAATGCTCTTTTGAAAGAATTAAGCTCCAGAGGATATACCTTGTTCCTCTGCATCGCCTCCATCTGCCTCCTGCCCTCGCTTCCCTTCTGCTCCTGGAGGCGATCAATATTTCTGTAGATCTTCACTTCTGGCCACATGGCATGTGTGTTGTCGGTCTCAATAATCTCTAATTTCTTGAGCATTAGAAAGATGAGGCTAATCTGCTACTGAAACATGATGACCAAGTACTGACTAAATAAGGAGCATCGTGACCCCGGTCACGGTGGACGGGAAAGAAGTGCTGATCTAAAGTATCCTTTTACACCAGAGATGCTCACTTTTAAATGAAATGTTGCCTTAAAGAAATTCAACACCACATTTTTTTTTAACTTAACATCTTAAGCAGCTAATGGAGTTTCTGGCTTCTTTTTTATTGAGCACACCTTAGGTGCTACGTGGGAAGAAGGGAAATAGTGACTGTTTTAGTCACTTAGTCGTGTCCGACTCCTTGGCAATCCCATGGAATATAGCCCACCAGGCTCCTCTGTCCATGAAATACTGCAGTGTTTTTGCCATTCCCTTCTCCAGGAGATCTTCCCAACCCAGGGATCGAACCCTGGTCTTCGGCACTGCAGACAGGCTCTTTACTGCCTGAACCACCAGGGAAGACCCCCGTTACACCTCACACTGACCTGGGGGGTGGAGGCATCCTGTGCCCATGCTGAGCAGGACAGGAAGCTTTGAATGCTGAGCCCTCTTGCTTCATCGCCGGTGGCCCTGTGGCAGATAGACCCTTGGGAGAACAAGGGTCCAAATGCAGACCTGCCTGAGTCTAAAGTCTGAATGCTTATTTTTCAGAACTATTAGCTTTAGTTGCAGTGTAATTTCTTTACAGTGCATTAGTTGCTACTCTGCAGAGAAGGGAATCAGCTCTGTGTATACATATATCCCTCCCCCCTGGGCCTCTCCCAACCCGTCCTTCCTTCCCGCCCCTCTGGGTCATCACAAAACCCCGAGCTGAGCTTCCCGTGTGTTACGGCAGGTTCCCACCAGCTCTCTGCTTTACACAGGATAGTGTATGTATGTCAGCCACTTGCGGAGATGTGGATGGACCCAGACTCAGTCATAGAAAGTGAAGGAAGTCAGAGAGAGAAAAGCTCACATCGCATATTAATGCATGTATATGGGATCTAGAAAAATGGTACAGATAAACTTTTTTCCAAGGCAGGAATAACGTCTGAATCCTCATCACGCATCATGACACTGTATAGCAGGCTGAAGGAAGCCAGATGGGATGACTTAGACTTAGGACCATCCTGTGAATGTGGAAGTTTAGCTCAGGAACAAGGAGAGGAGGATATTCTGGAAAATGTGGCTAGGGGACTATGAAAATGCACCCTGCTAGAGGCCGATAATCTGAGCAGACAGGGCGGAATCCGCCACCGTCGACCCTCTTGCTTGAGTTCTAATATCCTCTGGCTCCACAGTGAGTCTCTTCGTTATGCTAAAATATCTTGTGTTTTTGAAACAATGATCTGAAGGTTTCAATTAGAAGCTTCCCATTCTCTGTACCCTCATCAGTATGACTAGTTTGTTAGCTTGGGTTAAACTTCACCAGTGGATTGAGACTCATTTTTATTTTAAATTTCTCTTTACAGTGCCAAAATTTCCACACATAATTCTTTAATTGCCACATTCCCCCTTTAAATCGTTTAGGATAATGTCTGTATGCCAAGAGTCCTAATTTATTTATAGTACAACATCACGTGGGGTTTTTTTTTTTTTATCATCTCCATTTGCAGAAAAAAAGAGATTTCCCCCAAGGACACACAGAATGTGATAGAACTTGTATGTTAACCCAGGTCCTCAGCGTTTCCATTTTGAACTGTCACACCATATAAGGATTTTAGAAGTAAATGCCCGAACAGAGCCTTAGAAACTGGAACACTAAATACTAAGTTTTGATTAAGACTTACCTGTGGAAGTCAGAACCTGGCAAGGGCATGTATTAAGGTAACAGTAGCAGGGACCACATGAAGATCCCAAAGATCAAAGTCAAACGAGGAGCCTGCTCTAATTATACCTCAGATTTGCCCAAAGAAAGTCCAACTGTAAAGTCTGAGACCCAAAGGGTGGTGACTGCATTATACTGAAGAAAGTTTTTACAGGCAAAGATAGTTTCCATTATGAGCAATTTCATTTTAAGAAATTAGTGTTCCATTCAGAAGGGAGCTTGGAAGACCTCCTCAGAGAAAAATGAGAGTGGAGATTACATAAAATAATTTGATTATAAACATATTATGTGCAAGGGTCATGTCAAGAGCTGTGCAATCACAAGGTAGCTGAGGGTGAAGTGCAGGGTCAATAGCTGCAGGCACCGCGGGGTTGGGAGCCAAGGATGAGGGAGACGAGGGCAGAGAGACGGGGGCACCCAGGTATAGATGTGGGGGCAGAGAGACGGGGTCATTCGGGTATAGATGTGGTGCAGAGAGACGGGGGCACTCTATACAGACGTGGGGCAGGGAGACGGGGGCACTCGGTTATAGATGTGGGGCAGGGAGACGAGGGCACTCTATACAGACGTGGGGCAGAGAGATGGGGGCACCCAGGTATAGATGTGGGGGCAGAAAGACGGGGTCATTCGGGTATAGATGTGGGGCAGGGAGACGAGGGCACTCGGTTATAGATGTGGGGCAGGGAGACAGGGGCACTCTATACAGACGTGGGGCAGGGAGACGGGGGCACTCGGGTATAGATGTGGGACAGAGAGATGGGGGCACTCGGGTATAGACGTGGGGCGGAGAGATGGAGAGTCCACAGGAGACAGAACTGGAATGAACGGGCCTTTAGGATAAGCGTGAGGACTGAGCGGGATCATTAACAGAGGGTGTGGATTGGCAAATACTGGACAGCTGGTCAGACATTCAGTTTGAGAATTAAATGCAATTAGAAATCATTTCAATTAAAAAAGAAGAAAAATTGCTTGTAGAGTTACGTAGAAGAGCTCTATTTCAGCTACCGTACTTGGAACAGGGAAGTTCTCTGACTGCAGGTGAGAGCTCAGGCTCCCTTCATCCTGGCACCTGGCCACGGCCGGGAGCGGTGCTCTCGGGAGCACGGAGCGCTCCGGTGCTCCCCACACCTGCGAGGCCTTTTCCCTGCGCCGTGGGCTCCCCTGACCGCGGGCACCGCCCCTGTGTGGCCACCGCTGCCTCTGCCTTCTCCAGCCTCCTGATAAACACAGACTCAACGTCTTCCACCCCCTTCGTCTCTCCAAAGGTCCAGTTGTAGATCTCAGCAGCTGCCCTGTTTCTGAGGGGCTGAAGTTCCCGTTCAGAACTGGACTTGAGGCTTCCCTGAACCACTCCTACCACACCCGTGAGCTCCAGGTCAGGGCCGAAGGCAGCCTGAGCGGAGACGCGCTTCCTCGGCTGCTCCCGGAGAAGGAGCTGGCCGCAGGGGGATCTGCAGGGACTGACTCCCTGCTCACAGGGAGCCTCCTGCTGCTTCTTCTTTTCGTGCGATTGGTGACGACAGCTTTCCTCAACACTTCCCTTCCTGGGCTCTTGACAGCAAGAGGAAAGTGGATGCGTAGGGCTTCCTGGGATGCAGAGCGGTAAAGAACCTGTCTACCAGTACCAGAGACACAAGACATATGGGTTTGATCCCTGGGCTGGGAAGATCCCCTGGAGAAGGAAATGGCAATCCACTCCAGTGTTCTTGCCTGGGGAACCCCATGGACAGAGGAGCCTAGCAGGCTAAGGTCCACGGGGTCGCAAAGAGTCAGACACGACTGAGCGGCTGAGCTCACAAGCAGATAAGCAGAGGCAACAAGGAAGGATGTGACTGGTGGTCTTCCTTTTGTTCCCTTCTTCCTCCTGATATTTCATTCTCCCCTTCATTCCTCCTCTAAAACTTGCCCTGACATTGAGCTGGATAGATTGTGGAGACTAACTGATTTATTATTCTCTGCAAAAGAACATTTTCCTTTCAGATGTGTGCCTTTGGAAGTCCTGTTTTAATGTCCATGGGCACCCCACAGATAGGGGAGAAAGAGAATGTCTGCCAAAACCAACTTAGACAATTCTGTGAGGGGGATCAAAGAAGTTCAAAGGCAAATCAGGATGCGTAAGAGAGGACCAGGGGAAGTGAACCAGACCAAAGCTTGATGAGCTCAGTCACGTGGAGGACACAGGCTTTGAGGACAAGAGATGGTGAAGACGAGATCAAGAAATAGAGACCTACTCGTGCTTGAGCTAGAAAAACATCTGGCAGAGGTTAAGAGGTGGCAGTTTAGGGATTTCTGAGTAAGACGGGCATGGGAAAACAGGTAAGGAGATCCCTATCATCTCTCTTGAAACTCATAGGTATACAGACCATGGCTGATGCTTGTTTTTGTAAAGAAAGTTCTCTTGGAACACAGCTATGTTCAAATCTATCACTGTTTTTAGATTATAACTACTGAGTCCAATAATTATGATGGAGATGGTGTGGTCAGCAAAGCAAAAATAACTGGTTGTTGTCGCTGTTTAGTTGCTTGGTTAGTTTAGTTGCTTTAGTTCTGTTTAGTTGCATAGTCATGTCCGAATGGTTACAACCCCAAGGACTGCAACACTCCAGGCTTCTCTGTCCTTCACTGTCTCCCGGAGCTTACTCAAACTCATGTCCATTGAGTTGGTGATGCCATCCAACCATCTCATCCTCTGTCGTCCCCTTCTCCTCCTGCCCTCAATCTTTCCCAGCATCAGGGTCTTTTCAAATAAGTCAGCTCTTCGCATCAGGTGGCCAAAGTATTGGAGTTTCAGCTTCAGCAACAGTCCTTCCAATGAATATTGGATCTCCTTGCTGTCCAAGGGACTCTCAAGAATCTTCTCCAGTTCAAAAGCATCAGTTCTTTGGAGCTCAGCTTTCTTTATAGTCCAACTCTCACATCCATATATGACCACTGGAAAAACCATACCATTGACGGTATGGACCTTTGCCAGCAAAGCGGTGTGTCTGCTTTTTTTTTTTTTTTGTCTCTGCTTTTTAATATGGTTGGTCATAGCTTTTCTTCCAAGGAGCAAGCGTCTTTTAATTTCAGGGCTGCAATCACTGTCTGCAGTGATTTTGGAGCCCAAGAAAATAAAGTCTGTTACCATTTCCATTTTTTCTCCATCTATTTGCATGAAGTGAGGACCAGATGCCATGATCTTATTTTGTTGAATATTGAGTTTTAAGCCAACTTTGTCATTCTCCTCTTTCGCTTTCATCAGGAGGCTCTCTGGACTGTTACAGAAACTAATAATTAGACTTCCTCTATATTAAGGAATTGGAAACTCTTAGCTAAATGGATAATATTGTCAGAAAATAAAAACTCTTGAAATTTATTCAAGGAAAAAAGTCATAAAAAATGAAAAGGAAAGCAATGAGTGGTAAAACCGTTGTTACATGGATGCATCTCGAGAGGGCTTTGTGACTGATATGCTCAAATCCCCAGTGCTCTACAATCTGCTCTAGAGCAGAGTAAAATAATAAAATATTTCTAGTTAATTTTATGAAGCATATCTTTGAAATCAAAACCTAACAAAGCTTTATATGAGAAGCTAAAAGGTATCAATCTCACATATTAATATTGATATAGAAATAAAATATTAGTCAATTTTGTCCATTGCTATACAAGATACATTTGATACCATAAAGTAAGGTTGATTTGAAGAATGTTAAAAAGTCTTAGTGTTACAATAGCTTTTAAACTAATTAATTGATTGGTATGTGTAAAAAGATACATTAAGATGAGGAATCAAATTGATTATATTCTTTATAGCTGACAATGTAGAAGCAAAATCCAGATGGGAAGCTGACCGTGACTCGGACCATGAGCTCCTTATTACAGAATTCAGGTTTAAATCGGAGGACGTAAGGGAAACCACTAGGCTGTTCAGGTATGACTTAAGTCAAATCCCTTATGAATATAAACAGGAAGTGACAAATAGATTCAGGGATTAGATCTGATAGACAGAGTGCCAGAAGAACTATGGACGGAGGTTCATAACATTGTACAGGAGGTGGGAATCAAAACCATCCCCAAGAAAAAGAAGTGCAAAAAGGCAAAATGGCTGTCTGGGGAGGCCTTACAAATAGCTGTGAAAAGAACAGAAACAAAAGGCAAAGGAGAAAAGGAAAGAAATCACTCTCTGAATGCATAGTTCCAAAGAATAGGAAGGAAAGATAAGAAAACCTTCCTCAGTGAACAATGAAAAGAAATAGAGGAAAACAATTGAATGGGAAAGACTAGAGATCTCTTCAAGAAAATGTGAGATACCAAGGGAACATTTCATGCAAATATGGGCACGCTAAAGGACAGAAACAGTATGGACCTAACAGAAGCAGAAGAAATCAAGAAGAGGTGGAAGAATACACATAACAGTACAAAAATCATCTTCACAACCCAGAAAATCATGATGCTGTGATCACTCACCTAGAGCCAGACATCCTGGATGCAAAGAGCCAACTCATTGGAAAAGACCCTGATGCTAGGAACAACTGAAGGTGGGAGGAGAAGGGGGAAACAGAGGATGAGATGGTTGGATGGCATCACCGACTCAATGGACATGAGTTTGAGCAAGATCCGGGAGATGGTGAAGGACAGGGAAGCCTGGCGTGCTGCAGTCCAGGGAGTCACAAAGAGTCGGACGTGACTGAGCAAATGAATAAAACAACAACCGGAATAGAGGAAATCACTTTTATAGCTGGAGACAGCACAGACTCCATCCATAGGTGAGGAATTAGGAGTCTCTGCTAGAAAAGTTACAGGGAAAAATTACAAAATAAAAGAAAAGTCGTCCACTGGCTAGGGCCAGCTGGAAAGAGTCTGTTTACAATGATAGCACATTCTTAGAAAGAAAATGCGTCACCACAGCGCGGAATGAGAGATGAAAGGAAAAACAACTAAATCTGCTGAAGAATAAAGGACATTTGGTAAAATTTATCATTATCATTGTAAAAGTAGAAATAAATAAAAAGGAGCTTAATAAGACAAAGAAGCAGCATCAGACTCAATGCTGAAACATTTGGGCATCATCACTAAGGTTAGAAGCAAACCTAGGGACCGCTATCACATAGCATTGTCTGGGAATTCTGGCCAAGGCAGCAAGACGAGGTAGAAACCGCCTTTCTGATACGCCGGCTACGACTGTTGCTGTTGGTACAAACCCGGTTTCCTCTCTGGCCCGCGCGTCTCGTGCTTTCTCTCTGGCCCGCGCGTCTCGTGTCTCCTCTCTGGCCCGCGCGTCTCGTGTCTCCTCTCTGGCCCGCACGTCTCGTGTCTCCTCTCTGGCCCGCGCGTCTCCTGTCTCCTCTCTGGCCCGCGCGTCTCGTGTTTCCTCTCTGGCCCGGGCGTCTCGTGTTTTCTCTCTGGCCCGCGCGTCTCTGGTCCTCGCGTCTCGTGTCTTCTCTCTGGCCCGGGCGTCTCGTGTCTTCTCTCTGGCCCGCGCGTCTCTGGTCCTCGTGTCTCGTGTTTTCTCTCTGGCCCGCGCGTCTCGTGTTTTCTCTCTGGCCCGCGCGTCTCGTGTTTTCTCTCTGGCCCGCGCGTCTCGTGTTTTCTGGTAGCAAATTGTCCTCCAACGTGGCTGCACCACTTTGCATGCCTCCAGCCCAGAGTGAGAACTTCTGTGCCTCCACGTCCTCACCAGCGCTTGGTGGAGTCAGTGTCTGGATCTTGGCCATTCCAGTAGGTGTGTAGTGTTGTTTTAATTTACATTTCCCTGATGACATACATTGTGAGTATTTTCATATGCTTATTTGCCAACCATATGTCTTCTTTGGTGAGGGGTGTGTCAAGGTCTTTGGACCATTCATTCACCAGGCTGTTAATTTTTCTGTTGTCAACACTTAGTTCTTTTATCAGATACATCTTTTACAACTATCTTCTCTGTGTCAGGGTCCTGACCTTTCATTCTCTTGACAGTGTTTCTTAGAGCAAGAGTTGTTCGTTTTAATGAAGTCCAGTTTATTAATTGTTTCGTTCTTGGATCATGCCTTTGGTGTCACATCTAAAAGTCATTGCCAAAATAAAAAATATATATATAATTGCCAAACCTAAAGTCATCTAGATTTTCTCCTATGTTCTGAGTTTTACATTTGACTTTGTGATTCATTCTTAGCTAATTTTTGTGATGGTATAAGGTCTGTGTCTGGAATTTTCTTTTTAATACAGATGTCCAATTGTTCCTAATCTTACTGTGTTTTAAAGAGTGAAAGTTAACCAAAAAGAAAAGAAAAGAAGCAACAGAAATCTATGTAAATATCATCTAGATTTTACATATCCTAGCATGTTGCACTGTGCAGTTTCCTCGTCACTCTTTCTGTCAATAAGCATTGTATACTCTCCAGTAGACCCATTTCCTCACAAACTTCCTCTTCATCACTCCTTCTTCAGAAACGAGACAATCTTTTTTTGCTTAGCACTCACATGCACTTTGTCTACTTTCACTGTGTGTGCAGCATGCACCCACAAACAGCCCGATTTTGTTCCGTGTGTTTGCAGAGTGTGCGTGTTATCCCTTGGACCGTCCTTTTTGTAGTCTGCCTTCTGTAGCACAATGATGCTTCTAAAAGCTACCCAGGTTGACACATGTAGATCTGGTCCATTCATTTTATCTGCAGGAAAGTAGTCTATGAATAGACTACAGTCTATTTCTTCAATTTCCCCTCGGCACAAAATCTGTTTCCACAAATACTAGGGCCATTTTCCAAATGGAGAAAACTGGACATTATTTGTTGCTATGTTAAGCCGCTCCAGTTGTGTCTGACTCTTTGAGACCCTGTGTACCATAACTAGCTAGACTCCTCTGTCCGTGAGATTCTCCAGGCGGGAATATTGGAGTGGGCTGGCTGCCTTTCCTCCTTCAGGGGATCTTCTGGGCCCAGGGATCAAACCCGCGTCTCTTATGTCGCTTATGCACTGGCGTGGGCTCTTTACCACCAGCGCCACCTGAGAAGCCCTCTGAAACCACAGAGCTGTCTACAAAAGCTGGCTGCTGCTCAGGACGTTGTTGGCCGCAGAAGCAGACGCACGCCCGGGCACACCAGCTCTGCACCCAGATCCAAGGTCACCCATGCGTGGGCACTGGGTCCCTCCCCGTGGGAGACCAGCCTGAGCAGCCCTCTCCGGCAGACCTGGGGACCGCTGCAGGAGGGGGTCTCCTAGGGAGAGGACACGCATCTGATCAAACAGGCCCAGGGTCAAGGCTTCCCGGCCCAGAGCCAATGTTACATGTTAGTAAGAACCTTTTCTCTTTTGCACTTTCCACTCACAGAGTGACTCAGTGGTTTGGATTGACAGTATTGGTTAACTGTGTCTTTGAGATTTTCCATAACAAACTAAGTTCACCTCTTAGTCATTATCTCCCTTGGAAGTTGATAGGTCAATTGCATTTTAACTGCATACTTTACATCGGGTCTTCCTTCCTTCCTTTCTTTCTTTTCTCTTCCTTCCTTCCTTCCTTTTCACATTATGTTGTTCTCTTTGTGAGAATCAGAATCCCACTGAGGCCATCTTTTTTCTATTCTCCCCCATGTCCATGTACAGAAAAAGGGAGACAATTTCTTCTAGTCCCACATGTGAGGTACTGATGATGATAGACAATGTTGGCGTTTTCTGAGTATTTCATTTACCATAAATATTATCAATTAATTTAAAGTAGTAGTTCTCAGAATTGATGCTTTTGAACTGTGGTGTTGGAGAAGACTCTTGTGAGGACTTTGGACAGCAGGGAGATCAAACCAGTCCATCCTAAAGGAAATCAACTCTGAATATCCATTGGAAGGACTGATGCTGAAGCTGAAACTCCAATACTTTGGCCACTTGATGCGAACAGCCGGCTCATTGGAGAAGACCCTGATGCTGGGAAAGACTGAAGGCAGGAGGAGAAGAGGACGACAGAGGATGAGATGGTTATACAGCATCACTGACTCAATGGAGCTGAATTTGAGCAAATTCTGGGAGATAGTGGAGGACAGAGGAGCCTGGCATTCTATAGCCCACAGGGTTGCACAGTGGTAAAAAATCTGCCTGCCAATGCCGGAGATGCGGGTTCAATCCCTGGGTCAGGAAGATCCCCTGAAGAAGGAAATGGCAACCCACTCTACTATTCTTGCCTGGGAAATCCCATGGACGGAGGAGACTGGTAGGCTACAGTCTATGGGGTCACAAAGAGTCAGACATGATTGAGCAACTGAACACACACACATACATTAGATCATAGTAGAGGCTTTTTTGTCCTTTTCACTTTTTCAAGCTAAACAATCACTAAAAAAAAATTTTTTTTTTTTCCAAATGACCTAGTTTTTGTCCCTTTAACCATTTTGATTTTTCTTTTCCCTTTGTCATCATTTGCAGGACAAAATAGAAGACCGAAACTTTAAAAAAGCATGACAATGGTAAAATATATTGAAAGGCTATTTCCAGCCTTTACCTTTCAGAATTGTATTAAAATAGCCTGAAATTATTTTTTCTAGTTTTCTAGCTTTTTGTCTAGTTTTGTGGCGATATCACTGACATAAAACACTGTGTAAGTTTAAGGTGTATAACATCACATTTCAACTTAAATGTACTGTGACATGATTACCACAGTAATTTAGTTAACATTCATCATCTTCTATGTGTACAAGAAAAAGAAAGAGAGAAAAGAGAAAATGTTTTTTCTTGTGGTAAAGTCTTGGGATCAGCTCTTTCTCTAAATTAATTTATTTATTTTGCGTCTTCATGCTGCACCTGGGCTTTCTCTAGATACAGCCGGTGGGGGCTCCTGCCTACGTCTGGTGCATGAGCTGCTTATTGCAGTGGCTTCTCTTCGTGTGCCGTAGGCTTGAGGGTGCATGGGCCTCAGCAGTTTTGACACATTGGCTTAGTCGCCCCAAGGCCTATGGGATCTTCGCAGACCATGTCTCCTGCATTGGCAAGAGGATGCTTTACTACTGAGCCAGCAGGGAAGCCCAGGACCAACTCTATAGTCACTATTATATTGCACGTTACATCTCTAGTACTTATGTATCCTACTGCTAAGTTTTTACCTTTTGACTACCTTCATCCAACACCGCCCTCCTCTCCCCTGCCAAGTAACCACAAATTTAATCACTTTTTCTGTTAGCTTGGTTTTTCTTTTTAGTCAGAGGAATGATGTGACCCAACTCTGATGTCTTTTTACTTTTTCTGACTCTGTTGTGTGCTGAAGATAAAATGGACTGTCAGCAGGTGGGGCTGGAGACAGCCCAGCTAGCAGTCCTCGCTGGGGACACTCGGGGGGTTTCAACAAGGGAGACAGCAGGGGAGGCGGTGGAAATGCAGAGAAGTGGGTGCGGGCTCCGTTCTAGAAGGAGAGAGAGCACACTCACTGTTTGGGCGGGAGGACTGGGCACAGATTAGAATCAAGGGCGACCTCAAAATGTTTCCCTGGGTCAAGTCAGTATTAACTGTGAAGTAGGAATGAATACTAAAAGGAAAACTGGTTTGGTCCAATGTTGAACATGCTAAGCTTGAGAAAGATGCCTGAGAAGTGTCTTCATGGATATACTTTAAATATGGTTGAAAATTTAAGTCTGAAACTCAGGAGAGAGCTCAGGATTTGAGAAAGAACTGTGAGAGTTGTCAGAAAGTTAGGAAATTTTGGAGACCCAGAATAGAGTTCCTAAAACAGAGAAGAAATTGGAAAGTGCACTTTAAACATTTAGACACACGAGACTCTTTCCAACAGCAGCAACCACTAGGCAGTGGGCTGTCTGTCATCAAAGAGGAAGAAAAAACTCCTTATTCCACCTTAAGTCTGTTCCCTCCAGCAGGAACAGAAACGGGAGCCTGTTCTGTGTAGGGAGATTCTGACAGAACAGAATCCCAGCAATGCCTGTGCTTTCAGCAAGACTTCATGTGTTTAACATTTGCTGGGAATGGAGCCCTAAAATTTTACCACCTTCCATAAACATTTATTGTTTTTCTGGGTTTCCAACTCCAAGCGGAAAGTACTCGTGCTCCATCACACATTCCTTGAAGTATGTCAATGTCAAAGACACAGAAAGTATTAAGCACATGATCCCAAGAGAAGGGAGGCTTAGACAGAAAGAGACATGAGCGTGGTTTCCTACAACTGTTTTTACCGCGCGGCTGGTGGAGTGTTCACCATCCTTATTGCAGTTTTCTATTCAGCTTCCACAAGCTTTGCAGAACACGAAGTTCATACAAATTCTACCAACATATTTACATATTTCACATCTCTTATCATTCAGCTCAAACCTTACTACCAGCTCACTGTGTTGCAGTAAGGGTTTAGGTTTTCTTATAACCATTTTCTCAAATTCTGGGCACTTTATAAATGTATGACTTTTATGGCAAATCAATAAATTTTATCTACCTATTATTCAGCAGGGAACATTCCTTACTGAATAAACTATGTGGTTACCATTAACTTTTCAATCCAGTTGAAATTTTAAATTAGAAAAATTTTAAATTAAATTTTTAATGAAATTTTAAATTAAAAAAGATTCCTAGTATAAGCAGGAATGAGGAAATACAAAAAACGGAGCTGGGATTCAGGAATAAAGTAGAAAAATCATGAATGCAACAAGATTTTGCTTTTCTTACATAATGCAATAGATCACATGAACCAGAAAGGACCTTTATATCTTTCAAAAATTATTGGAATGATTGGTTTAGGACAGGGTTTTTCAACAGAGGATGATTTTTTTCCTCTCTCCTAGGGGACATTCAGCAAAGTCTGGAGACACTTTTGGTTCTGACACTGAAGAAGAGGAGGTTTTACCGGCTTCTAGTGGGCAGAGGCCAGAGATGCTGCTAAACTCCTGACCATACACGGGACACCCGGCCTCCCAGCAGAGAATGGCCCTGCCTCTGTCAGTACTGCCGAGGTAGAGAGGCCAAGCTCAAGACGTGGGGCTTAATAAGTTTGCCCCTATTCATGCTAAGCCAGACCCTCAAATAGAGCTTTTAAATTTTTTGTGTATTTATATTGTTTTCAAATAAACCACTAAAGATGACATTTAATATAGTTGCAATAAATGACTAATAATCTAACTCTTTGATGAATATGAACAATCTGGTAATGTGTTCAAAATGCCAGTGACTGGTTAAAGCTGAGTTGCTTAGACATAGGACTTCCAGGTGGCGCTAATGGAAAAGAACGTGCCTGCCAATGCAGAAGACGGGAGACCTGGGCTGAATCCCTGGGTCAGGAAGATCCCCTGGAGGAGGGCACAGCAACCCACTCCAGTGTTCTTGCCTGAGAATCCCATGGACAGAGGAGCCTGGCGGGCTAGAGTCCAAGGGGTCGCAAAGAGTCCAACTCGTGTTGAAGTGAATTAGCACATACGCAGCTTATAAACCGATTAGGGAATCAACTTTAACCATTGAAAGTAGTCTCTCAAGTCACACACTGGAGTTAAATTGTTGATGACCAATGTATTTAACCTTGATTTCTTCAGAAACAAACAATTGGCTAATTGACCGGCAAAGAAACTTGTTAGATTAACAAATGAAATTGAAATCATTGTTTTATTTATGGTTTTAAAGTTGCAAATCTCCCAGCTTTAATTCAGCCAAACACCTGTAGATCATTTTAGAACAATTACCCACTATTTAAGCTTTAAATTTATATATTTTGTGTTTTATTTGTTTTATTAGGGCCTAGCTCTTGTGCTAATTTTAGAAAGTGAGTAGTTTGCCTAGAGCAGATATTAGAAGAATAAACTTGTCAAACTTTTTAAGATAATAGGGCGAATTTAAGTGACTGGAGGCATAAATGTACAAATCTGTGTCACTTGAAATATTGGCTGAGAAATCCTGAAGTTTGCAGATGGTTTGAAAGGAGTCTTCAGTCTGTGTACATCATAGACAGGTGTTCAAAAGTCATGATAAAGTGGTGATCGGCAGCCCTTATTGGCCAACAGTTGTGTCCTAAGAACTTTAAGTGCATCAGATTATTTCATAAAATGTCCAATAGGCTGACACCATACTCTCTCCATCTTGAAGGCAGGAAACACAGAGTTTGTTGAGAAAGGTTATAAACTGCTCCAGGCCACACAGTTGCTAAGAGGCAGAACTGCGTTTGTCTCAGTCCTGAGCTCTTCACCAACCTGCTGTACATAAATGTATCTGCAATGATTAAACACACGAGTCTGAAAAGCATTACCGAACATGGAGGACTCCTTATGTCACTCTGACCTTTCTCAAGGTACTGGGGAAACAAGAGCATACAAAGTTTTAACTTTATAAAGACCGAGAGCCGTGCCAGTACATTTCTCCCCTCATTTATTTTTGCTTATCAATTATTCATGCAGCATGCGGCGTTAGAGGTGGTTGATGAGATCCTCAGCGCACACAAGCACATTCAGAAGCTTAATCATGGATCATGAAACAACACACGATCCTTCTACCTTTGTCTCTAGCTTTAGCATTCTACTTCAATTAATATGGCTTCCAGACATATTACTGTACCTATTAAAAAATAAGTAATTGTTTTCTGCAGGGCTGTGTAATTTAATTGAATCAGGATATGCGTCTCCCTCGCAGACTAATTAGGTCCTCAGCCAGTCTTCTGTGTGATGAGACTGTTAGGACTCCAAAGAGAAACAATATCCATCAGTACAGTTAGCTGTTAAGTCTGGGGAAGCAGTAGAACATATTGGCGGTTCTTAGAGCCAGCGTGCGTGCGTTCTAAGTCACTTCAATCCTGTCCAGCTCTTTGCAACGCTACGGATGGTAAGGCACCAGGCTTCTCTGTCCATGGGATTCTCCAGGCAGGAATACTGGAGTGGGTTTCTATGGCTTCTTCTAGGGGACCTTCTGGAATCAGGGATCAAATCCTCGTCTCTGACATCTCCTGCATTGGGAGGTGGGATCTTTACCACTAGCACCACCTGGACAGCCCCCCTTAGGAGCCAGAGCCCTTGGCAATAGAAGGAAGCAAAATGGACATATTTTCCTGGGTTGGAATCCTTCATAATGTTTGTTTTCTCTGGTCATTCAGCATATATTTATTTACGTGAAGGAAGTTTATTTTGGGAAAGAAAAGCAATATCAAAAAAGTAACTGCTTTTGTATATATTTATGGTACAAAGTTTTTAAATCAATATAAAATCTTATTTTTTTAATTGGCACAGAGTTGCTTTCCAATGTTGTGTTCGTTTCTGCTGCACAAGAGTGAGTCAGCTCCGTGTGTGTGTGTGTGTCTGTGTGTCCCTCCCTCCGGAGCCTCCCCGCACCCCCGACCCTGGCCTCCAGGTCATCACAGCACCGAGCTGAGGTCCTTATGCTGCGCGGAAGCTTCCCACCAGCTCTCTCTTTGTACGTGGCTGTGCATCTGTACCAATGCTGTTCTCTCGGCTCATCCCCTCCTTCCTGCGCTGTGTCCCCGAGTCCATTCTCTGCATCTGCATCTCTAGTCCCGCCCTGCAAACAGACTCATCGGTACCATTATTCAAGATTCCATATGTGTGCATTCATATACGGCATGTTTTTTTCTATTTCTGACTTTAGTCCGTATGACAAGATCTAGCTTCATCCACATCGGTCCCGATGACTAATTTCACTCCCTTTTATGGCTGAGTAATACCCCCTTGCATATATGTGCCACATCTTCTTTATCCATTCATCTGTTGATGGACATCTAGGTTGCTTTCATGCCCTGGCTATTGTGAATAGCGCTTCATTGAACATGGGGGTGTGAGTGTCCTTTTGAATTATTATAGTTTTGCTATAGTTTTCTCAGGGTATAGGCCCAGTAGTGGGATTGCTAGGTCACATGGTGATTTTATTTTTCGTTTTTTTTTTTCTCCATTTATTTTTACTAGTTGAAGGTTAATTACTTTACAGTATTGTAGTGGTTTTCGTCATACATTGACATGAATCACCCATGGATTTACATGTTATTTTTCGTTTTCTAAGGAACCTCCATACTATTGCCGATGGTGGTTGTATCCAGTTTTAGTACCATCAACAATGCAAGAGGGTTCCCTTTTCCCCACATCCTCTCCAGCATTTATTGTCTGTAGATTTTTTTTATGATGACCATTCTGAGCAGTTACCAATAGATTTAAAAAGAATCAGTGAAACTCATTTCATTTCCTGCCCCAGCATTTATTTCATCTTCAAACTGCTTTAACTTCCTATTATCTTCACACTGAGCTCAGCTCTTGAAACTGTCTACTCTTTCACAAGTCCAGTGGCATCTTCCTGATTAGACCAGGACTAAGGAATGTGTTAACTTCTGCCCCCACCTTTGAGTGGACCTACTGGGCAAGTGGCACAGAGACAAGCATTCCCTCCCAAGTCCTCTTCAGTTGCCGAGGTCTGAGTGAGGAAAGTTGTCTTTGATTTAAGCCACTTAGTTTTGGGATGTTTTGCTATATTGCAATAGCTAACTAAAACAAGCTAACACAAATCTTTATCGTTCATTTATACATCCGTTCAGCAATTATTTATTAAGCACCTCCTAAGTGTCAGGGTTGTTCTTGTTGTTTTTAAGTTGCTCACTCTTTGTGACCCCATGGCCTGCAGCACACCAGGCTTGCCTATCCTTCACCATCTCCCAGAGTTTGCTCAAGTTCATCAATCCATCTCATCCTCTACCATCCCCTTCTCCTTCTGCCTTCAATCTTGCCCATCATCAGGGTCTTTTCTAATGAATCAGTTTTTCACATCAAGTGGCCAAAGTATTGGAGTTTCAGCTCCAACATCAGTCCTTCCAATGAATATTCAGGACTGATTTCCTTTAGGATTGAGTGGTTGGATCCCCTTGCAGTCCAAGGGACTCTCAAGAGTCTTCTCCAACACCGTGGTTCAAAAGCATCAATTATTTGGCTCTCAACCTTCTTGATTATCCAACTCTCACACACATGACTACTGGAAAAACCATAGCTTTGGCCTTTGCCGGCAAAGGTCTCTGCTTTTTAATATGCTGTCTAGGTTTGTCATAGTTTTTCTTCCAGTGAGGAAGGGTCTTTTAATTTCATGGCTGCAGTCACCATCTGCAGTGATTTTGGAGCCCAAGAAAATAAAGTCTGTTCTACTTGCTGGGTGTTTAGCTTTAAAGATGGTAATCTTTCTCATGGAGGTTATTTTGTAGTGGAGAGAGACAAAATTAATGTATATATAGAGAAAGATTATTAAACAAAAGTATGAGCATCAGATGTTGGAAAGGAAAATAAATGGTGGGTAGAGATTAAAAGAGGTGAGGTCTCTGAAACAGAGACTTCAAAGAAGTCAAAGAGCAAGTCAAGTTGATATCTGGAGCCAGAATGTTCCATGCAGAAGGGGAGCAAGTGCAAATGTCCTGAGGCAGGCATGTATCTGGTTTATCCCAAGGAAAGCAAGGAGGTGACTGCACGGCAGTGGATAGAAGGGAAACTGTTAAGAGCCTGGGTCAGAATGGATGCTGGAGGCCAAGTTACAAAGAGTCTTGAGGAATCTGCATCATCTTGTGTGTGAGATGGGAAACCATGAGGGGTCTGACAAAGTAGGGGCTTGGTATGACTTACGTTTAGAAGGACTGCTGAGGACATTCATTGATGGCTGTGCTGGGTCTTCACTGATGCACGCAGGCTTCCTCTAGGTGTAGGGAGGGGCTGCTCGCTAGTCGCTGTGTTTGACTTCTCGTGTTGCGGAGCATAGCATCTCGAACGCAGGCTTCGGGAGTTGTGGCACACAGCCTGCAGTATGAGGAATCTTCTCAGACCAGGGATCGAACCCACATCCCCCGCATTGGCAGGGGCATTCTCAACCACTGCACCACCAGTGAAGTCCCAAGGCATTTATTTATTATGTGACAGGCATTGTCTCCACTGTTTCACACTCATCAACACAGTTAGTCTTCACCACTGTGTCAAATAACCTTTAGAAATGTAACAGTGTTGTTTTATTTCTTTGTAATTTTTTATGTTATCACCTAGTATATCTAACAAATAATACTTCCATTTAGTTTTCAATAATGCATTTAGGTTTAAAAAGATCAGTTAAGACAGCAATTAAATAATGGCACATGATTATATAAGGTCATGAAAGTGACTGGTAAAGATTGAAGTTTGAGAACCATTGATCTACAGTAGCACTTCCCAAAAGTTAATGTGCGTTTAGTTCACCTTAAGAGCTTCTTGGGTTCCAAATTCACTGCAGATGGTGACTGCAGACATGAAATTAAAAGATGCTTACTCCTTGGAAGGAAAGATATGACCAACCTAGACAGCATATTAAAAAGCAGAGACATTACTTTGCTGACAAAAGTCTGTCTAGTCAAGGCTATGGCTTTTCCAGTAGTTGTGTATGGATATGAGAGTTGGGCCATAAAGAAAGCTGAGCACCAAAGAATTGATGCTTTTGAACTGTGGTGTTGGAGAAGACTCTTGAGAGTCCCTTGAACAGCAAGGATATCAAACCAGTCAATCCTAAAGGAAATCAGTCCTGAATGTTCATTGGAAGGACTGATGCTGAAACTGAAGCTCCAATACTTTGGCCACCTGATGGGAAGAGCTGATTCATTGGAAAAGACCCTGATGTTGGGGAAGATTGAAGGCGGGAGGAGAAGGAGATGACAGAGGATGAGATGGTTGGTTGGCATCACTGACTTGAAAGACATGAGTTTGAGTCAACTCCAGGAGTTGGTGATGGACAGGGAAGCCTGGCATGCTGCAGTCCATGGGGTCGCAAAGAGTCATACATGACTGAGCGACTGAACTGAACTGAAAGAGCTTGTTAAAATACAAATTCTGATCCAGTAGATCTGGGGTGGGCCGAGATGCTGCTTTTTAAATTAAACCCACGTGATGCTGCTGGTCTGTGGGCTCAGCTATGGAACTTAGATCCTGTGAACTCAGGATCCAGGGGCCTGTCAGCTACTTTCCCAAGTCCACTCAACAAGTGAAGAAAATTAGGGGAGAGTCAAGTTGAACCCTGGTTTCTTGGACTGTGGTCTCACAGTCATTGTATAGAATGTGAACTCATTTGACAATGTTGATGCAAAATATTCATCAATGAGACCTCTGAAGAAACTTCCAGGGCTCCCATATTTTCCCACAGGTACTGAATCAGGAGAAAGTTTAAACTGCTTTTAAAAACACAAATCCTCCAAACAATATGGTTTACATCAGGTCCTAACAACTATTTCCCTTCTGTTGAATGAGATAGATTTCTTCCCATCAGAACCTGCAATGTATAATTTGAGCTGATGCCACATATGATTGACTCCCTTGTAAGGAATTCGTTAGGACAGCCATTTCTATTCTCAGTAATTTCATATGTTTATGTATGACTGTGTGGGGTCTCTCTTGCTGCGGGCTTTTCTCTGGCTGCAGCACGGGCCTCTCTTGTGCTGGCTTCTTTTGTTGCCGAGCATGGGCTCTGGGCACTGGGGCTTCAGGAGCGGGGGCTCCTGGCCCCAGAGCACAGGCTGAGCAGTGGCGGCATGGCCTAGTTGCTCCGTGGCATGTGGGATCTTCCCAGATGAGGGATCGAACCTGTGTCTCCTGCACTGGCAGCTGGATTCTTTACCACTGAGCTGCCATGGGAGCTCAGCCATTTCCTAATTACTTTTTCATCAAATCTTTTAGTTCCTAACTCACCTTATTGCATCAAATGTCTTCAGATGGTCATAAAAACTCTCGTTTCTCTTTTAGACAGTCAGACCTGTTCACCCCTGGACCCTGAATGCATCAGCTGAAACAAGTGACAGAGTCTGACACGACCCTGATGGCTATGGCAAAAGCCAAGCCCCATTCGTGTTCACAGCTGCCACGTCCTTTCTATAAAATATTCATTCACGTCGTGTCATTCTTTTTCCAGCTGCCAGAAAATGAAATGGTCGAGGAACCTTCAAGTCATCAGGATGTAACTGCTGCCCAAACAGATGAGTCAACACATCTACAGTTGATTGGAGTGTAAAAGGAACAAGGCCCTTGCGCTCCTGTCAGTACTTTTAGAAACAGTTAGGAAAAAGTTGCCAAGCAGTACCTTCAGACCACCCCAGCTTCCGCTAGCCGGCCGTTGTGAGAATAAGATTGCCTACATTGGAAAGAAATACTTATTAAGTTGAAATGTCAGTTAAAAATCATGCTGACTGCACAGTAGGCAAAGATCAGAGCCCCACCTTTGGACTATAATCCAATAGCAGGAATTTTACAGGAAGCCAGAGACTGGAGCTCTATCTGGCCAGGAGCTTCTGATTAATCACAACTACTCACTGAGCATGTGGCTAAGTCACTTCCATCATGTTTGACTGTTTGCAGCCGTGTGAACTGTAGCCTGTCGGGCTCCTTGCCCATGAGATTCTGCATGTACCAACACTGGAGTGGGCTGCCATGCCTTCTTCAGGGGATCTTCCCACTCAGGGACCAAACCTGCATCTCTTACCTCTCCTGCATTGGCAGGAGGGTTCTTTACCATGAGCGCCACCTGGGAAGCCCTTACTTGAGGTCTGGCTTCAGCTCCCACAGTCAGCCGTCCCCAGAGAAGGATTTGGGACTTATTCCAACCCGACAAAGACTCCTGATCAACTCAGATCACCCAAACAGTGAGGGAAGAGAATCATCATGTCATTGTTACTACTTTTCTGTGTTTTATAGGTTAATTTCTTGCCTTGATGAAAGAACATTCTCTCTAATTCCTCCTTTCAGGTTCATGGTGTGTAAATATAGTTCTCCCTCTCCCCCAAGTGGAAACACAAATGAAGGGAATTGTGAACTGAAACTGCACGGGTTGGTTCTCCCTAGAGTGATGCTCCAGTGTGTGCACATGCTCAGTCGTGTCTGACTCTTTTTGACTCTGTAGACTTAGCCTGCCAGGCTCCTCTGTCCATGGAAATTTCCAGGGAAGAAGACTGCAGGGGGTTGTCATTTCCTATTACACACACACACACACACACACACACACACACACACACACACACACTAGCTCGCTTAGTACAAGCATCATTTATCCTCATGGACTTCCGTCCACGGGGACACAGTCACTCTAGACTGGGCTTGGCGGGGCAGCAAAGGGCCACTGCCCGCCGTGGCCCAGGGCATCCTTGGGTCTGGGGGCTGACATCTTCGCGTGTCTCCCATCCTTCTTGGACCAGTGATCTCACCACACACGGGCCTTTACTGACAGTTGCAGAGGCCCAAGAGGAAAGGCAGAAACATGTGAAGCACAGAACTGCCCGGCTGACACTTCCCCAGAGCTAATGACCAGAGCAGGCTGGGCTCAGCCTCAAAATACAAGGACGGGGCCTCAGCACAGGCACAGGTGCAGCGGGTGGGAGGAACCGAGCCTTGCCTCCAGTCCACCGCCTTCCTACCACGGAATCTGACTGCCGGCTGACTCCGTGTCCATGGATTCCCGGCCCGGGAGAGCTAGGTTGCTCCGTCCCCTCCCCTGCTACAGGCAGCTCCCCTCTGCAGTTCAGGATGCCCCTTTTCTGGTCTGTCATCTTGAAAATGAAGTTGCTCTCAGGTGAAAATAATGATTGACTCCCAACAGCATATATTAACCAATGTGAAGAGAAGTAAATGCATTCCTTCTTGCCTAAGAACTTTCCCTGGGAAGCAGATCCTGTGTGTTCACTGAGGTCCAAACTTCTCTCTCAGAACCTCTGATCCACACAGATAGCCGCTAGTCATTGGCGCCTGTGGAGGAATATTCTACATGGTGAACTAGTCAGCGGAGACGTATGGAAGAGTCCATGTGCAACTCATTTTCCATACAGAGTGTGTTCATCCTTAGAACAATGCACATCGATTCTCCCACTTGCCCCCAGTCTTGGGACATGTGCAGGAAATGTTCTGGTTTTGCAGTAGAACTTAAACGAATAGGTGTGACCTTCCAGTGACTTGTCCCGCGTTCTCATAAATTTCTTACGTTTGCTAACGATGCTCCAGTGAGCTACACTCTGGAAGCTTCTGACATGAAAACCCACAACTTTGGCATGATTTTATATTTCTATGAATCTATTAAAAATAAAATAGAGACTTAACTTACCAAGGTGCCTTTTTCTTCTTCTTCTTGGTGGTGTTTGGAAATTATTCTTAAAAATTATTTTGGACTCAAATCCCTCTCTATCTTCCAAAAGTAAATTATTTGGTGGTGTTATTAAACATCAAATGAGACCCTGACAAATTGTTGATGACTGCTTCCTGCAGACCCAGCTGTGTGAACAGCATTGCTGGTGGGGAAACGAGAATGTTTTCTGATGCCTTTTGGAGCCCGAGCTGCAAAACTAATATTTCTCTGTTCATTTCTTTCAGTTTTGTTCAGTTGTGCATGCCAGGGGGAAGTGCAGCAGCAGGGATTTGACAGGAAGGGAATATTTTAAACACACAGAATGGCTCGCTCCTCCTCCTCCGTCGGTTCACTTGTGGGGGCCTGTCAGCCTCTAGTCCCTGCCATCCTCTCTGGCTCTCAGCTTTGCTCACACGTCCTAAAATAAAGCCAGTGTGCTCATTACATAGCATATTAAATTCTGCAAATTACACCTTGCTGAACTCTAACGTTTAGGGACGCGTCCATCCCTGGAATACACGCTGCCTGCCTTCAGGGACCCTGTCTGTGTTCTTTCTTCCTGTAGCCAATATTTTGCACATTTTGGGTGCTAAAAAACATATCTGTTGACTAAATAAATGGCTGGTGGCTACAGACCACCATTTCTGATATGAAATGATGTCAGCCTATCAGGAAAGCTTCCTAGCCATGTGAAGAACCACTGACTCTGGAGAAAATGCTTCCACTCTTTAGTTGACATTCAAGGTTTTCCACTTTCCTGATGGACCAAGCCTGTAGCTGCCATATGCTAGGCGCTCCTCCATGGATGGGCAACAAGTGCGGGTCAGGGTTGATGTCCTGTGGAGTCCTGGCTCAAATCACAGCTCTGCTTCCATTGGCTGGGCTAGTTTGAGACAGACAGTCAGCCCCTCCCATTCGCATTTCTTTATCTGTTAGAGAAATGATAGCAAAGCTTTATCTGGCCCTTGTGAGGATTAAATGTATTAGTATATGTGCAACCAACATATTGAATAGATTATAAATGTGGTTGTAATCAAAATTCAGTTTTATTTTCTCCTGTTGTCCTTTCCAATTTTTTTTTTTTTTTAATAATACAGCTTTATATCATTCCTGGCAAAAATTCAGGGGCCAAAGTGGAATGTTGAACAAACTAGACCAGGCCAGGTTCAGGTTTGGGAAATAATTATCACTGGAAATTTTGTTTTGGAAGCTAGTGGAAATTGGTCATTAAGAGCATAGGTTCCAGGGACTTCCCTGGGAGCAGCGGTTTAGAGTCTGCCTTCCAGCGCAGGGGACGGGGTGTGACCTCGACGGGGCATCTGAGGTCCCCTGCCACGCTGTATGCCCCGACGTGAGAAAGCAGAACACGGGCTCCCAAAACAGATCAAGCGGGCGTGAATCGGGACTCCGCCACGGGGCAGGCAGGACAGGTCACTGATGACCACCATGCTTCAGGGCGCTCATCCGTAACGTGAACTCAATAATGACATGCTTCTTAAGAAAACAGAATGAATATACGTTCAGAGAACTTAGAACCGTATGAGGGACACAGTAGACACTTTTCCATGTTAGCCATTTCTCCCAACAGAGAAGCATTTATTTCCCATATGTGTTGTGTTCTTTTATTCTATCTTATACCCACACATTCTAACCCAGAAATAATAATAATGATAATAACAATAGATGAATGATAACTGCAAGGTAAATGGCATTTAGACACATTATCTACTGTGCTAAGTGCTTTTCATACAGTTACTCTTTTAATGTTCAGAACAAGTCTGTGAGGTAGAAATAGTTATCTCAGACTCTAGTATTTTTAAAGCAGAGGAAACTATGATTCATTTACAGCAGAGGTAGGAATCTGTACGTGGTACCAAAATACAAGCAAGGGTTCTGAGATTTGAAGACTGGTTTCTCTGATTCCTAAGCCTCTGTTTTTAGTCACTATGCCCCATTGCCTAAATCTTCAATTACAGATCATTTTTTAGAGTAAATTATAGTATATCCACACAAGGGGACATTGTACAGTTATAAAAAATAATGTTATAGAAGTATGATTATTTAGATGAAAAGAGGGATGAAGTATAATCTTTGAAAAAGAAACAGACTGCAAAATAGAATGTGTATTCTGATACTGTTTTTCTTAAAAATGCAAATATATGTGTACTCAGAAAAAAAATGGAAGCTGTTTATAAAATGTGAATAATGGTACTTTCTCAGTGAGGGATTAGGTATTATCTTTTAGACAGTTATTTTAAAGATAAATATGTATTTCAGAGGAAACCCATTTTTCTTTAAATCACTTATTTTTTTATATAGCTATGATGAAAATTTTAGACACAGAACCAGACATCAAACAAAAATCGGAAAAGGAGTACGTCAAAGCTGTATATCGTCAGCCTGCTTATTTAACTTCTATGCAGAGTACATCATACAGAATGCCAGACTGGATGAAGCACGAACTGGAATCAAGATTGCTGAAGAAATATCAATAACCTCAGATATGCAGATGACACCACCCTTCTGGCAGAAAGTGAACAGGAACTAAACAGCCCCTTGATGAAGGTGAAAAAGGAGAGTGAAAAAGCTGGCTTAAAACTCAACATTCAGAAAACGAAGATCATGGCATCCGGTCCCATCACTTAATGGCAAATAGATGGAGGAAAACTGGAAATAGTGACAGACTTTTTTTTCTTGGGCTCCAAAATCACTGCAGATGGTGACTATAGCCATGAAAAGACACTTGCTCCTTGGAAGAAAAGCTATAACAAACTTAGACAGCATACTAAAATGCAGAGACATTACTTTGTTGACAAAGATCCATATAGTCAAAGCTATGATTTTTCCAGTTGTCTTGTATGGATGTGAGATTTGGACCATAAAGAAGGCTGAGCACCGAAGAATTGATGCTTTCAAACTGTGGTATTGGAGAAGACTCTTGAGTTCCCTTGGACTGAGAATATATCAAGCCAGTCAGTCCTAAAGGAAACCAACCCTGAATATTCATTGGAAGGACTGATGCTGAAGCTCTAATACTTTAAGCCACTTGATGCAAAGAGCTGACACACTGTTTCCAAAAGGCCCTGTTGCTGGGAAAGATTAAAGGCAGGAGAAGGGGACGACAGAGGATGAGATGGTTGGATGGCATCACCCACTCAATGGACATGAGTTTGAGCAAGCTCTGGGAGATAGTGAAGGACAGGGAGGCCTGGCATGCTGCAGTCCATGAGGTTGCAAAGAGTCAGACGTGACTGAGCGACTGAACAACAAATGATGAACATGTGTGTAGCCATATTGTAGCATGCTTCAAAGAAATAGGTCATGATACAGTGGACGTGCTATGAACACGCTTTTCACTACAATCCCAGTTTTGCTAATTTTTAAAAATTAGTAATATTTTAAGTATTACTAAGAGCAAAATATTGTATGTTGGAATCTCTGAATATAGAATTCTGTGTGGTTTTTTTTTTTTTACATTTTTATAATTTTCTAATTTTCTGGAATTAATCATAGAACAAAAATTAGAGCTAATATTGTGTGTGCCTGTGCATGTGTGTATGCTTCTGCTTATTTTGTGTTGGACAACATCCTAAATGCTTTCTATGCTTATGTCATTTTAGTCTACCATGCAATAGATGCTGCAGAAACATTTTGCACTTGTGATAATTAAGGCTGAGACTAAGTGTCTTGTTCAAGATCACATAGCTAATACATGATAGAGTCAGAATTTTAACTCTATTAAAAAAAACCAAAAACAAGTCTTTGATGAATTGTATAAATCTGCATTCTCCCAGGGGGAGAGAGAGAGAAATTTATTATAGGAATTGGCTCACATGATTAGGAAGGCTGAGAAGTCATGTGATCTGCCTTAGAAATCAAGGGAAGCTTGTTAAACAAGGATGTGGCGGGGATCACCAGTCCTGCGTCTTTCAAGCGCTGATTGCGACTCTGACCTCTGCGATCCTCCAGCACTGCGGTATTGCTGTAGATTTACCGTTTTCCTGGGGTTGACACAGTTCTAATGGGTTCCACGTGGCCTTTTCCACCATAAGACCCCTACTTTCTATGCAGGGAAGCAGTGTGAGAATTCACCAGCTGCTAAGCATGTCTATTCTGATTACGCTTTCTGGACCTGGGGAGACAACTGCAGAGGAGGTTAGGGGAGCCTCTGGACCTTCTGTGAGATGAACCAGAGCTAAAATTCCATTGATCTGACCAGAGGTCTGCAGTGATGTTTGGGGTGTTATGAACAGTATCAGTTCAGAGTCAGTGCCAATAATCTGCAAAATGTTTGATTATTTCCTTCCCCTGATGAACTGCTATTCTGGTAAAAATGAACAAACTAAAAAAACCTGGGTCCCTTTGAGGAAGACTGGGAGAAAGATAACAGTTTATAAAACTTGACTGAGATAAGGGCTGCCCAGATGCTATGTGAAGCATTGTTCTGGGTGTGTCTACTGGGGTGATTCTGGAAGAGATAATCAGCATGAACTGATAGACTGAATAAGGAGCACCACCCTCACCACATGCAGCTGTCCTGGTGGGGAAGCGGCAGAGAACCTGCTTGCCAATGCAGGAGGCCCAGGTTCAATCCCTGGGCTGGAAAGACCCTTGGAGAAGAAAATGGCAGCCCTCTCCTGGATTCTTGCGGAAATCTCATGGACAGAGGAGCCTGGAGGGTCACCAAAGCATCAGATATGACTTAGAGACTAAACAAAAAGAAATGCACTTCAGATGGCAAATCTGCTTTGGGGAATAAGTGCATGGGGCTGAAACATGTAAATCTACTGTGATTCATGCCAGTTAACAACCCTAAATTAGGGTTAGGGTAAGACATGTCTACTAGGGGTAGTCACTTTACTAGGACTTGCAGTCCTTCATCTACATATACTTTTGAGTGGGCGCTGAAATTTCAGACAAACTGTTGACAAGTGTCATCTACAGTGTTTCCCTAGTTAGTAAGCTGAATAGTTGTCTATCAAAGAAATGCACAGCTAGTCTCCTTTCAAAAGAGAACAATTTAATGAGTGGCAGTAGTTGGTTTTTTTTTTTGGATGTGAGAAATATTTAAGTTGATTTGCCACACCTTAATTACAATCCAGATTGTGTGTTATTTTTACATTGTTTCAGAACCTCACAGGTGCCATTTCTCAGAATGAGCTGTGACATAATTACTTACTCACCTGTGACTCAGAAAACTTGTCTTAGTCTCCCTTCCTCTACATAAGGGTTGACATTCATTTCAATAGAGCACAACTTTGAGGCTTAGATTTTTTAAGCTTCCTAACTGTAGGTGCCAATAAATGCTGCACTTCCTATAAAGTGAATAATGGAAACAGGAAATGTCGGTTTGTTTCAGAATAAGATAAACATCATCATGGTTTTCCTATTTCCCTGGAAAGTACAGGGTCAAGTTATAGCCTTTAATGTGATCAGCAATACTTCAGAATCTTGATTAAAGAAAATGCTTGGATTGAGAGACACAATTAATATCTTACTATCCTAGTTGAGCTAGATTGTAGATAAGAATCCTTCTATCCATGCAGTTCTTTGCTCTTCTCAAAATTCTTCCTTGTAGTAATGTGTTCCTCCTGTTACCTTCAACATCAGAGAACTGAATTTTAGGTCCATGTTTTGTAGAAATCAAAAGACATTCTGAGTGGTGGAGGGACTGGCTCAAGGTCCCCTGACTGACAGATGGTGAAGCAGAGTCACAGGCGGGGTGCAGACCGGACGCCCGCCGCTCGTCTCTGCCGCAGCGTGCTCCCACTTGAGACACGAGGGCCCCTTCTTGCGCGCATGCTCAGCCACTCAGTGGTGTCTGGCTCTGTTGCAGCCCCGTGGACTGTGGTCTTCCAGGCTCCCCTTACTGTGGAACTTCCCAGGCAAGAATACTGGAGTGGTTTCCGTTTTCTTCTCCAGGGGGTCTTCCCTACCCAGGGATCTGACCCATGTCTCCTGCGTCTCCTGCATTGGCAGTGGATTCTTTACCACTGAGCCACCTGGGAAGTCTTAGATGGGATGTATGAATAATAAATCAGACACATCCAAGTACAAGAGACAGAACACTGAGCCCAACCTGGGGAAAGCCAAAAACAGGAATCAACTACCTGTTCTTAGAGGCTTACCTGTAATTTTAGAGGCCACAGGTGAGACCACTGAGACTGGGCTTAGTCAGAGTGATGCATTATGATGTCATCACAAATGCATTTCTCTCCATCTTTCCTCTCCTTTGTTGGCATTAGTTTCAGGTTCAAAGTGGAGGCATCTAGCCAGTCCAGAGAACACGGTTCCCCAAATGTCAGCATACAGCCTGCCTTTCTCTGAGACTGGATGGCTCAGACCATTTGTCCATCTGTGAATCCTTCACACCAGTCAGGGACGTGACATCACACTGAAAAACAGACCCAGGGCTCCGTCCCAGCGGTAGGAACTGAAAATGGAGGGGTGGGTCCCGAAAAAGTTTCAAAGACGGTGATGGATGGCAGATCTTTGAATCAACAGGTATCCACCCATTGCAGTCATAAGAGATGGACTCCTGCTGACATCCCCAGAAAGTGATTTTTTTTCTTTTTTTAAAGTATGTTAAGCAGCAATTACATTGCAGTATGAAAATTTGTAATTGATTCATCAATTAATAAATCTGTTGCTATTTCTGGTTAAATGCCTTTCAGTCATGCTGTTTCACTGTATCCTTCTCCTTAGTTGGCTTCTGGAGTAGCAAGCTGGCTGACTCAGGTTCAAATCAAAGCTGTCACTTTTCCAGACTTGGACAAGTTAACCAGCTTCTTTGGGGCATAGTCCTTTTTCTTGATTTGTAAAGTGGAGATAAAAAATAATATTCACCTTGTGGGGTTGTTGGGTGAGATAGAAATCATGCATAGAAAATTAGAGAGAACGCACAAAATTGGCAGGTACCAGTGCTCAGTGACGTTTGACTCGGTTACTGCTTATCTTGTATAGTTATCATTGTCATCAATACCCATAGCTAATGGGCACAGTTCCTAACACCTAATAAGTGATCAGTGAAGGCTTTCTCTTTGCTTCCTCCCCTCTAAACAGGCATCTTCTTACCTGGTGTTCCCTCATGCGTGCGTGCTATGGCAGGCTAGAGTCCATGTAGTCACAGAGTTGAACAAAACTGAAGCGAATTATTATGCATGCACATAATTTATATTCCATATCCCAAGAAAGAACAGGTTCAAACATTCTGTTTTACACTGTATTCGGGTCAATAGTCACAAAAGGAAGCCTTCACAATTGCTGTGTGTGAAGCCCACACTCATGGCTATTTGACCACAGCTCTAATTGCTCACTAGAATCCTTTTAGGAAATAATTGCTTTCTTACAAACAGACTGCACTTGGCAAAAAGAGAAAGCAGTCTTGTGTTCCGAGTGACTGAGCTCTCCCCAGTATACAGGACAATGCTCAGAATGGAAGCAAACATGTAAACAGCAGCAACAGAAAATGCAGAAGCCAGATCCGGAGCATGCCAATTCAGCACCCCTGGGAAATTAGAGACACAGCCTCCTTCTAATTTAATCTCTATTTGACTCTAAAGATAAGCTTCATCTACATTGTTCCAAAGAAAGATTTAAGTTACAGTCAGAATTAAGTTTCCTGACACCCAAGTGAATATGACCCTTGTCCCTTCTCTTCCTTAAAGCTATAAATTCGGCCAGAAATGCTTGCATGTAAATGTTAAACAAATGCTCTGGGGTGGTGAGGAGAAGAGGCAAGAGGAGTTGGCTCTAGCTGTCTGAGTGAGTCACACGGATGACCAGCTTGGGGTCACACCCTTGACCTTCGGAACCCCCATTGCCTGTCCCACCAGGCACCGCCAATAAGCCAGGTTCTGTGTAGCTCTGGTTGTATGTCAAGTGCATAAACATACTCAAAGCAGGAACTGACACTTAAAAAAAAAATAATTTTAGTGATTTATTTTTGGCTGTGTTGGGTCTTCGATGCTTCTTGGACTCTTCTCTAGCCTTGGCGAGTGGGGGCCTCTCTCTAGTTGTGGGGCACGGGCTCGAGGGTGGGCAGGCTCTGTAGTGCAGCACGCGGGCTTAGCAGCTCTGAGGCATGTGGGGAGCTTTCTGGATCAGGGATCGAACCCGAGTCTCCTGCGTTGGCAGGCAAATTCTTTACCACTGAGCCACCAGGGAAGTCCTGGATACTCCCATGTTAATGGGACAATATTGTGATTATTTTGGCATTGTTCATAACACTCTATATGTACATAGAACTTTCAGAGATGTTTCAATTCTATCTTGTCACTGTTTTAAAAAAATTAAAGTTGTTTATCATCTCTGTTTTTTTGGAAGTGGAAGAAGTAGTTTAATGAGGCTGAATTTAGTAGTTCAGGGACGTTCAGTGTAAGTTTACCTGTAAGAAATAAGGCGGCCAGGCAAAAGCAGCCACGGAGTCAGTTGAGGATCATGATTAACAGAGTGAGTTTGGGAGCTGGGCTCCACCTGGGTGGTCTGGAGACTGCTGCTTACTGTTCTAAACCCCAGTTTCCACCTTTGTAAATGGTTATAATGAGGCCTGGCAAGGATTCAATGAGCTAATGTGTGTCATTGATTAGTTCATGGGAATGACAATTGTAATTGTAAAATCATTGCAATAAATGAGGCTTTTTTTGTTTTGACGTGGACCATTATTAAAGTCTGTATTGAATTTGTTACAATATTGCTTCTGTTTTATGTTATTTGGATTTTTGGCCGCGAGGCATGTGGGCACTTAGTTCCCTGAGGAGGGTTACCCCTGCACGCCCCCCCTGCCCTGGAAGGTGATGCCCCAACCACTGGACCGCCAGGGGAGTCCCTTCATGAAATACGTTTTCTGATTTTACTTGTATTTATTTACAGCTGGGCTGGTTCTGGATTGCTGCGAGGGGCTTTGTCTAGCTGTGGAGAGCAGGACCGCCTCTTCTCGCCACGGTGTCATCTCTTGCTGCAGAACATGGGCTCCGGGGCCTGCGGTGCGGGGGCTCAGCTGCCCTGCTGCGTGAGGGATTTTCCTGGACCAGGAACTGAACCAGCGTCTCCTGCATGCAAGGAGGATTCTTAAGCACGTGACCACCAGGGCCCTCCAAAGTGTGTTTTCTCTTTCTGTAGTCAGCAACATATCTGCAGAGTCCCTAGCACGGACATTTTCTATAGAGAAATGAAAATAATTTACTTTATTTCTCCAGCAAAAACATAGTCTCTTCGTTATTAGCGATTAGTTCATGATGATAGAAAAGAAGGTAGAAAAAAGTCTACAGTGCTCACATAGGTATTACGGTGAGACCAGGTTTTCTGAGATTATACATGTAGGTGTTTGCTTAATCTCCACTGAAAATGGTTTGCTTTCAAGACAAACATGCTTGAAATAGCCAAAGAAATATGCATAGAGTCTCCTAGATTATTGACTTGAAAAAATGTTGAAATGTCAAATAGCTTCCTGAAAGCCTTCTGACAGAATGACAAGTTAAATTTTTCACAAAAGAGTTTGGTCTCTAAAACAATGAGTTGCAAAATGCCAAAAGAAATCAAGAGGGATGACTCATGACTTCTACACCTGTTCAGAGGTGGGAAGAACCAACCGTGGGTGGCAATTACATCCAAGCAGCCATTTGGACTCTCCTCCTTCTTGGCCAATTAAGTCTAAAAAAGATCCTTGGAGTTTGTGAGGAAAATGACTTGGGCCTAATTTTTGAAAATGTTCAGGTTGCCATACATAGGTGCATCCTGCTATGTTCTGATCATTGGAAAAGAGAGAGGGAGAGAGAGAAAGAAAGAGAAATGTTATAAATAACTTGGAGTTAGCAAAGCTGGCCATTTTTTCAAGAACCAGCTTATTACTGATATGCGTTCTCAGAGCATGGCGCAGAGCTCACCACTTTTCTTTATTTGGAGGAAAATCGCTTTACAACGTTGAGCTGATTTCTGGCATACAACCTCGCAGATCCCCCCCTCCCCCCGCACCCCCAGGTCACCCCAGAGCCCTGGGCGGGGCTCGCTGCACTAGAGAGCAGCTTCCCAGCACGGATCTGCTGTGCCCGTGGCCGTGTGCCCGTGACCGTGTGCCCGTGGCCGTGTGCGTGTGACCGTGTGCCCGTGGCCGTGTGCCCGTGGCCGTGTGCGCGTGGCCGTGTGCGCGTGGCCGTGTGCCCGTGACCGTGTGCCCGTGACCGTGTGCGCGTCAGGGCTGGTTTCTCAGCGCGTCCCACCCTCTCCGTCCCCCACCGTGTCCCCAGGTCCGTTCTCTGCAGCTGCATCTCCATTCCTTCCCTGCAAATAGGTTCATCAGTACCGTTTTCTAGATTTCATATCTATCCATTAGTATATAATGTTTATTTTATTCTTTCTGACTTACTTCACTCTGTTTAACAGGCTCCAGGTTCTTCCACCTCACTACAACGGACTCAAATTTGTTCCTTTTTATGACTGAGAAATACGCCATTGTGTCCACATACCACAACCTCTTTATCCATTCATCAGCCAGTGGACATCTAAGTTGCTTCCATGTCCTGGCTGTGGAAATGGTGCTACAATGAACACCTTTATAAAAATCACTCAAGATACTTAATAAAGATTCAGATTCCGGGTTTTGCCTCTGATGTACTAAATTGGACTCTTGGAGCCTAGGGCCTGGAAATCTTCATTTCTGAAAAGAACTCCAAGTGAGACTTCGGCACATTAAATTGCACTCACTGACTCTGACGCACAAAATAGAGCAGACATTAACAGCAGAATGTGTTGAATAAACTTGTGTGCACATGTGCAGATTTCTTCTGATTATTCAGGTTTTGAAAAGTCAGTGTTTGGTTGGATTTCAGTTCAGAATTCTCACATCCTTTTCTAAATATGTCTCCTCTCCCAGCACGCGCAGCCCCAGGTTTCCTCCAAGCTCAGCTCTCAGAGAGAGAAAACGCTAAGAGCCGTGGCAGATGTGCAGTGTGGTGAACTGAGTCCATCGTTGCGACACCCGAGTGCTGGCCCCCGGGGAGTCGGGAACTTGCCCTCCCCCGGCGGTGGCCGTTTTCTCCTCCTTCTCTCGTATCCATGGTGCTCAGCTCAGTCATTTGGAAAATGGGATTAGAAATAAAATTCCTGAGTCTGCTTGTCGATATTTAAGCAAGTCACTAGGCAAGCATGGTAAAGTCTTTTTACATTTCTCGTTTTAGCAACGTAAGGACTTAGGTATACGGAAAACACAAGTCCTCGTGAGACTGGCGCAGACACAGACACCCGACCGTGAGATGTCCAACTGTAAAATGCTCAGCGTGTATATTACATTGATATATTAGTAATTATATGATTACATAGTATAGAGTATAGTTATATAATTGCATAATAATATGTAATTACGGGTTATATATTATGATTAATTATATACATATACATATATATATATTACCTGTATATATTATGACTAATTATATACATATGCATGACTTCCCCGGTGCTCAGAGGTAAAGAATCCGCCAACAATTCAGGAGACTTGGGTTCGATCCCTGGGTTGGGAAGATCCCCTGAAGGAGGAAAGGGCAAACTACTCCAGTATTCTTGCCTGGAGAACCCCATGAACAAAGGAGCCTGGCGAACTACAGTCCACGGGGTCATAAAGAATCAACATGACTGAATCGACTGAGCATACACTTATACACATATATACCTGAAAAAAAGACAATCTTCTTCCAACTTATATTTTAAAGTCCCTTCATACTTCATCCCGCTATTCTACAGAAGATCCCAAAATGTGAAACAGAATAATTCTTCAAATTAAAGGTTAGGATGTTCTTCCTCATTCTTCCTTGTAGAAGCAATACTGTTGGCCCCATCCTAACACAGAACGTAAAATGCCCTTTGCTGCTGCTGCTGCTGCTAAGTCGCTTCAGTCGTGTCCGACTCTGTGCGACCCCATAGACGGCAGCCCACCCGGCTCCCCCATCCCTGGGAGTCTCCAGGCAAGAACTCTGGAGTGGGTTGCCATTTCCTTCTCCAATGCATGAAAGTGAAAAGTGAAAGTGAAGTCGCTCAGTCGTGCCTGACTCTTCGCGACCCCATGGACTGCAGACCACCAGGCTCCTCCGTCCATGGGATTTTCCAGGCGAGAGTACTGGAGTGAGTTGCCAGTGCCTTCTCTAAAATGCCCTTTGCTTCCCCTTAATTAAAAACAAAATTCATTTTTTCAAATCATGAAATTAACACAGGAGAAGAAATTTAATCTATGCTATGCAATTAGATAATTTATTTCCACATCACTTCTCTAGAGTTAACAAATGGTGAAACGTGCAATGAGGAGCCCTCCTTCCATCTGTAAAGATGCTTCATGGAGTTTCAGGGTCATTCTCAAAGTCAGGGTTGGGGGAACCCTGGGGTGTCCCCGAGCCGGTGGTGCTGCCTGAAGCCTTCCAGCCAAGCACATTACCCTCATCTTGTATTCCAGGTCATAACAGGGGCTTCAAGCAGGACAGAGGGAGCTAAAGTTTACTGAATGCATTGAATGTGTCTGTTGTGAAACAGACACGTGTGTTGTTTCATTTAATCCCAATTAGTGCCCTTCCAAACAGGAATGGCTACTCCCCTGGTGATATGAATATTGAGGGAGGCTAAGCCACTTTCTCAAGGTCGCAAAGCTGGTAAGCATCAGGAAGTAGCCCACATCAGGCTGGCCTGATCAGGAATCATCTGCCGATTTCCACCATGGGCCCTCAATCCAACCTTGTGTGCTCTGGCCCTCACCTTCCTCAGGGTCCTCATGTTGAACCACACTACCTTTTATTCCTCACTTTCTTGCCCAGGAATTCAGTGGTCCCCAACCTTTTGCCATCAGGGTCTGATTTCGTGAAAAGTGATTTTTCCATGGACCAAGGGGCAGAGGCGTGGTTTCAGGATGATTCAAGCACATTACATTTATCGTGCACTTTATTTCTATTTTTATTATATGAGTTCCATCTGAGATCATCAGGCATTAGATTACAGAGGTTGGGGACCCCTGGAAGAATTGGCAGACTAAGGCCAAATGCAGCCTACTGCCCGCTCTTACAAATACAGTTTCATTGGCTCACAGTCACCCCACGCACTGCCGTCTTGTCTGCGGCTGCTTTTGCTCTGCAGCCACAGTTGAGTAGCTGAGACAGACAGGGCTACTGCGCAGCCCCAAAGATGAGAGCGTCTCGTATCTGGCTTCTCACAGAGATAGACTGCCAGGCCGTGCTCTGCATACACGTGTCCTCTCTGCCCCAAGGCCAGGCCAGTTCTTTTCTCTTGCTTTAATCCTCCCCAAATGCTAGTCCTGTTGCCTGAACTCACTTTCCCTACATCTTCCTGTGGGGACACGTGCTCATCTTCCAGGCCTTGTTTCAAACGTCATTTCTGGGGAGGACTGCACGCACACCCCGGCCGAGGAGTTCTGACGTCATTCCTTGGCCTCGTTGTTGTAAGTCATTATGTGCTTTCTGTGTTGCCAGCCCTAGAATGGAGGTCCCCATTCATTTATTCTGCACACCCAGGGTCTAGCAGAAGCTCTGTCATGCAGCAGACACTCATAAAATGAATGAACATTCTAGAAGAAATTGGGCAGAAAATAAACTGTAGCCAAGATCTTCTCTCTGATTTACTCCAGGAAAACTCTTCCCTGTTTAAAATAAGAAATACTCTTTTCAGAACTACCATTACCTCTAGATGCAAGACTAGAGCTAAAAATATATTCATAGATGTAGGAACAGATGTGACTAAGCCAGTGTTCAAAAGGGTTACGCTACTTGCCCAATTCTAGTAAGAACAGGTAGCCCCCGGGATCAGGGCAAGTTTTATTTCAAAAGTTGGTTTAGTATGTATTTTTTCAAAGCTTTGGTATCATGGTGGTTAAATTCCAGATCAGCTCTCAAAGTCTGTTTAATTAAGAAGACATTAGTAATCTGCGTTGTCTCCGGGAATGGCAGATATTCCGGGCAAAAGAGAAGTTTCTGATGTCTCCTCTTTCAGGTGGAAAGCAGACACCACAGGTATTTAAAAAACAGATCAAAAGCTGATCTTATCTTGGTCTGTCTCTCCCCCTGACTCTGTCTGCTTTTCTTACTTTCTAATCAGTCCCTTCCTGGCCCCCAGGAATGCATCATTTCATGTAGCAAATAGGAACTCAAGAATTTTACAGTTTAATGGAATAAAGCAGGCATACATATCATTGTGGCAGGCAGTGTCCCCAAGGAAAATAATAGAAACAGCACAGCGATGCCTAAAAAAGCACTATGCTACAAAGTGGTTCTGAAGCATAGGATTAGATTCAAATCCATGTGTGTGAGTGTGTGTGTGTATACAGAATATGTTTGGTTAATATTTTAGTGTAAATGTTACATGCCTTATGTATAATTCTGCCCGAGTATTTCCACTCAGCAATACGGTATTTTGCAATCTTAGATACCCTCCTGTTTCTTTTTAACTGATATATAGTATTCATTGGAAAAGACCCTGATGCTGGGAAAGATTGAGGGCAGGAGGAAAAGGGGATGACAGAGGATGGGATGGTTGGATGGCATCATTGAGTCGATGGACATGAGTCTGAGCCAACTCCAGGAGACAGTGAAGGATGGGGAAGCCTGGCGTGCTGCAGTCCACAGGGTCGCAAGGAATCAGACACAACAGGGCCACTGAACAACAACAGCAATAGTATCCTGTGATAACCTGGTGAACACTCTGGTATTCTCTAAACACTCCAAGATTCTGCTACAGTGATCCCCCTGACTGTGAAGCTGAGGCAATTTGAGCAGCGGCAATAGTTCTAATTGAAAGCTTGTTTATATCTGGTTTTAAGTTAGGAGGGTTTCCCAGATGACTCAGATGGCAAGGAATCAACTTGCAACACAAGAGACCCAGGTTCAATCCCTGCGTCAGGAAGATCCCCTGGAGGAGGGCATGGCAACCCCGTCCAGCATTCTTGCCTGGAGAATCCCATGGACAGAGGAGCCTGGCGGGCTGCAGTCCACGGGGTCACAGAGTTGGACATGATGGAGCGACTACATGCACTGGATGGACTTAAAGTTTTTAAAAGCACTTAATACCTGAAATGAGAATATACAGTAAGGGATCAGGAAGAGTGTTATTACTAGGTATAGCTGAAAATAGATTTAGTGAAGAGAATTGATTATTTACATGTTTGGGGCCCAGAGATAAATCTGAAATGTTTAGTTAGCAGCAATAGACTTTGGCAGAGAAATACCTTTTCAACAAAATTCCAATATATTGTTACATTGTTTTTCCCCCATGTTCTCATTCTCGATGATATTGGTATGTCTTACTATTCTTTGTAGACACCTGTATTATTGCACTGTCTTTATTAGATCACATGTCTGCTTCCTTTAATCCATCCTAAAGTTATTTTGATGGTTTATTCATTTCTACCAGTAGTCATGTATGGATGTGAGATTTGGACTATAAAGAAAGCTGAGCACCGAAGAATTGCTGCTTTTGAACTGTGGTGTTGGAGAAGACTCTTGAGAGTCCCTTGGACTGCAAGGAGATCCAACCAGTCCATCCTAGAGGAGATCAGTCCTGGGTGTTCATTGGAAGGACTGATGCTGAAGCTGAAACTCCAATACTTTGGCCACCTCATGTGAAGAGCTGACTCTTTGGAAAAGACCCTGATGCTGGGAAAGATTGATGGCAGGAGGAGAAGGGGATGACAGAGGATGAGATGGTTGGATGGCATCACCGACTCAAGAGACATGAGTTTGGGTGGACTCCGGGAGTCAGTGATGGACAGGAAGGCCTGGCGTGCTGCAGTCCATGGGGTTGCAAAGAGTCAGACATGACTGAGCAGCTGAACTGAACTGAACTGATTCATTTCTACACCACCTAAGTCTTCTGGTGTACCTGACACAAAATAGATGGTCAAAAAAGATTTTGGAGTGAATTAACTAATCAATGACTTCCTAAAAGATATTTGATTCATACAACAATCTCAGGGAGCTAGTTTGCTTTGGAATCAAGAAAACCCATTTTTTAAAATGTGTTGTCATTTACCAAGTATGTAACTTTGGGGAAAGTAACCTCCCTAAGCTCCAACTTTCCACGTGTAAAAAGTGGGTGGTACTAGCATGCTACTTTATATGAATGTTGCAAGAATGACATGAAACAATGCCTCTGTGTCGCTTAGCTTAAAAAAAAAAATTATTTATTTGCCTGTGCTGGGGCTGGGTCTTCGATTGTTTGTTGCAGTCTGGGGAATTGTTTAGTTGAGGTGTTGTGGGATCTAGTTCCTGGCCAGGAATCAAACCCCCTCTGCCTACGTTGGGAGCAGGGAGTCTTAGCCACTGGCCCTCCAGGGACGACCTTATTGCTTAGCTTCTGATGCCTGATGGACCACCTGAAAACCGGCAACTGAAAACAACACATGCCTCTAGTCTTCGTGCATCCGGGCCAGCTGGTCTAAGCTGGCCTCGCTCACCCGTGTGACCACTGGCAGGTCGTGGCTCGACTCTCCTCCACAATGCCTTTCCTGTCACACTGTCTCAGGCTTGGTCTTTACTACTATTTTATGTATTTATTATTTTGGTTCTGCTGGGACTTCACTGATGTGTGGGCTTTCCCTAGTAGTAGCAGTAGCAGGGGCTGCACTGCCACTGCAGAGCAGGGCTTCTCAGTGAGGGGACTCCTCTGTTGCAGAGCACAAGCTCAGGAGCTGTGAAAGGGGGCTGAGGAGCTGTGACGGGGGCTCAGGAGCTGTGACGGGGGCTCAGGAGCTGTGACGGGGGCTGAGGAGCTGTGACGGGGGCTGAGGAGCTGTGGCGGGGGCTGAGGAGCTGTGACGGGGGCTCAAGAGCTGTGACGGGGGCTGAGGAGCTGTGACGGGGGCTGAGGAGCTGTGGCGGGGGCTGAGGAGCTGTGACGGGGGCTGAGGAGCTGTGACCCGGGCTGAGGAGCTGTGACGGGGGCTGAGGAGCTGTGACCCAGGCTGAGGAGCTGTGACGGGGGCTCAGGAGCTGTGACGGGGGCTCAGGAGCTGTGGCGGGGGCTGAGGAGCTGTGACGCGGGCTCAGGAGCTGTGACGGGGGCTCAGGAGCTGTGACCCGGGCTGAGGAGCTGTGGCGGGGGCTGAGGAGCTGTGACGGGGGCTGAGGAGCTGTGACCCGGGCTGAGGAGCTGTGACGGGGGCTCAGGAGCTGTGACCCGGGCTCAGGAGCTGTGACGGGGGCTCAGGAGCTGTGGCAGGGGCTGAGGAGCTGTGACGGGGGCTGAGTAGCTGTGACCCGGGCTGAGGAGCTGTGACGGGGGCTGAGGAGCTGTGACGGGGGCTGAGGAGCTGTGACGGGGCTCAGGAGCTGTGATTTGGGCTCAGGAGCTGTGACTGGGGCTCAGGAGCTGTGACGGGGGCTGAGGAGCTGTGACGGGGGCTGAGGAGCTGTGACGGGGGCTGAGGAGCTGTGACGGGGGCTGAGGAGCTGTGACGGGGCTGAGGAGCTGTGATTTGGGCTCAGGAGCTGTGACGGGGGCTCAGGAGCTGTGACGGGGGCTGAGGAGCTGTGACAGGGGCTGAGGAGCTGTGACGGGGCTCAGGAGCTGTGATTTGAGCTCAGGAGCTGTGACGGGGCTCAGGAGCTGTGATTTGGGCTCAGGAGCTGTGATGGGGGCTGAGGAGCTGTGACGGGGCCCAGGAGCTGTGATTTGGGCTCAGGAGCTGTGACGGGGCTCAGGAGCTGTGACCCGGGCTGAGGAGTTGTGACGCGGGCTCAGGAGCTGTGACGGGGGCTCAGGAGCTGTGACGGGGGCTGAGGGCTGTGACGGGGGCTGAGGAGCTGTGACGGGGGCTGAGGAGCTGTGACCCGGGCTGAGGAGCTGTGATGGGGGCTCAGGAGCTGTGACCCGGGCTCAGTAACTGTGATTTGGGCTGAGGAGCTGTGACGGGGGCTCAGGAGCTGTGATTTGGGCTCAGGAACTGTGACGGGGCTCAGGAGCTGTGATTTGGGCTCAGGAGCTGTGATGGGGGCTGAGGAGCTGTGACGGGGCTCAGGAGCTGTGATTTGGGCTCAGGAGCTGTGACGGGGCTGAGGAGCTGTGACCCGGGCTGAGGAGCTGTGACGTGGGCTGAGGAGCTGTGACGTGGGCTGAGGAGCTGTGACGGGGGCTGAGGAGCTGTGACCCAGGCTGAGGAGCTGTGACGGGGGCTGAGGAGCTGTGACCCGGGCTGAGGAGCTGTGACCCGGGCTCAGGAGCTGTGATTTGGGCTCAGGAGCTGTGACGGGGCTCAGGAGCTGTGATTTGGGCTCAGGAGCTGTGATGGGAGCTGAGGAGCTGTGATGGGGCTCAGGAGCTGTGATTTGGGCTCAGGAGCTGTGACTGGGGCTCAGGAGCTGTGATGGGGGCTGAGGAGCTGTGACGGGGGCTGAGGAGCTGTGACGGGGGCTGAGGAGCTGTGACGGGGGCTGAGGAGCTGTGATGGGGCTGAGGAGCTGTGATTTGGGCTCAGGAGCTGTGACTGGGGCTCAGGAGCTGTGACGGGGGCTCAGGAGCTGTGACGGGGGCTGAGGAGCTGTGACAGGGGCTGAGGAGCTGTGACGGGGCTCAGGAGCTGTGATTTGAGCTCAGGAGCTGTGACGGGGCTCAGGAGCTGTGATTTGGGCTCAGGAGCTGTGATGGGGGCTGAGGAGCTGTGACGGGGCCCAGGAGCTGTGATTTGGGCTCAGGAGCTGTGACGGGGCTCAGGAGCTGTGACCCGGGCTGAGGAGTTGTGACGCGGGCTCAGGAGCTGTGACGGGGGCTCAGGAGCTGTGACGGGGGCTGAGGGCTGTGACGGGGGCTGAGGAGCTGTGACGGGGGCTGAGGAGCTGTGACCCGGGCTGAGGAGCTGTGATGGGGGCTCAGGAGCTGTGACCCGGGCTCAGTAACTGTGATTTGGGCTGAGGAGCTGTGACGGGGGCTCAGGAGCTGTGATTTGGGCTCAGGAACTGTGACGGGGCTCAGGAGCTGTGATTTGGGCTCAGGAGCTGTGATGGGGGCTGAGGAGCTGTGACGGGGCTCAGGAGCTGTGATTTGGGCTCAGGAGCTGTGACGGGGCTGAGGAGCTGTGACCCGGGCTGAGGAGCTGTGACGTGGGCTGAGGAGCTGTGACGTGGGCTGAGGAGCTGTGACGGGGGCTGAGGAGCTGTGACCCAGGCTGAGGAGCTGTGACGGGGGCTGAGGAGCTGTGACTCGGGCTGAGGAGCTGTGACCCGGGCTCAGGAGCTGTGATTTGGGCTCAGGAGCTGTGACGGGGCTCAGGAGCTGTGATTTGGGCTCAGGAGCTGTGATGGGAGCTGAGGAGCTGTGACGGGGCTCAGGAGCTGTGATTTGGGCTCAGGAGCTGTGACGGGGCTCAGGAGCTGTGACCCGGGCTGAGGAGCTGTGACGCGGGCTCAGGAGCTGTGACGGGGGCTCAGGAGCTGTGACGGGGGCTGAGGAGCTGTGATTTGGGTCAGGAGCTGTGATGGGGCTCAGGAGCTGTGAAAGGGGGCTGAGGAGCTGTGATGGGGGCTCAGGAGCTGTGATGGGGCTGTGGAGCTGTGACGGGGGCTCAGGAGCTGTGACCCGGGGTCAGGAGCTGTGAAAGGGTGTTGAGGAGCTGTGATGGGGTCTGAGGAGCTGTGATTTGGGCTCAGGAGCTGTGACGGGGGCTGAGGAGCTGTGATTTGTGCTCAGGAGCTGTGATGGGACTGAGGAGCTGTGATGGGGGCTCAGGAGCTGTGACACAGTGTCAGGAGTTGTGGCACACGGATTGAGTTGTTCTGGGGCATGTGTGATCTTCCCAGGCCAGGGATTGAACCTGTGCCTCTGCATTGGCAGGCAGATTCTTTACCGCTGAACCACCAGAAAAGCTCTTAGGCTCATTCTTGTGGTGTTCTTGATCAGGTGAAGCAGGAGAGTAAAAACCCAGATGCTCAAGCCCCTACTTGCTTCACATGAGCTACTGTCTCATTTGCCAAAGTGAGTCATGTGTCTAATCCCACAGTTCATGTGGCAGGGGACCATCCAAGGGATGGATGGAGGCGGGGTGAGTATTGTGATCACTTTGCAGGCAATCTACTGCAGCATCAAAAGGGTTAGCACAGTATCTGGCACATTAAAAAAAATAGAACACACAAAAAATGTAATTAAAATTAGCAATGACAGTCATAACTATTGTTGTTGCATGGAGAAACACTTCTATAAAGCAAACTGCCATCATCGTCATCGTCATTATTAAATATAAACCTTGTGACACTTCTGTGGATTCCTCGGTAACTCCTCACTGCTCTGTTCTCAGCTTGCTTCTTCATCAGGAATCTGTCGCTTCTTGTGCATCCAGTGATCAGCCCCCATCAGCAGATGGTGATATTTAGATCTTGAAAATGAATCTGAGTTGGGTTCACCCCCAAACCAGAATCTGAGCAAGGACGTGGAGGTGAGTGAAGCTGGGAAGCAGGAGAAAGGCCAAATGAAAAGGGGAAGGAGGAAAAGCCAACGTAAGTTCTCTGTGATGTTGTGGGGAAGGCAGCTTCATTTCTTGAGGACCTTGAAGAGTCAGTGATCATGCTTCCCAACACTGTCTAGACAGAGATAGGAGGGCTAGCGCTTACCCTCCAGCTCTTGCCTCCCATGGTTGAGGGCTGCCCGTGGGTCATCGGGTCACACTCTCCCTCCCGGCACGTGCTGGCCAGCTCGTACACAGGCCTAGGGCTCTCGGGTCAGCCCCGTAGCAGACTTTACAGAGGCTGTCAGGGCACAGTTGAAGGAGGACCGTCTCAGTGAGAGGTCCGTCAGAAATGGGCACCCCAGCTGTAGCTGAAGCAGAATGTGGGTCAAAGAGACGTGGCTGAGACACCCGACATCATCTACAGATGGCCCCTGAGAGCTGAGGGTTTGCCGATGGAGCCTCAGGGCTTCCCAGGAGGTGCTGGAGGTAAAGATTCCTCCTGCCAATGCAAGAGGTGTGAGTTCCAGCCCTGTGTCAGGAAGATCCCCTGGAGGAAGGCACAGCAACCCACGCCAGTGTGCATGCCTGGAGAATCCCCGGGACAGAGGGGCCTGGCGGGCTACAGTCCCAGGGTCACACAGAGTTGGGCCCAAATGAGGCGGCTTACCCCATGCACGCCTGACACCGGGATTCCACTCCACACTGACCCTCCCTGCCCTCGACGGCCTTCCACTGCTGCTGCATCTCTGCTGGCCCTGGAAACACATCCAGGAAAACCATAGCGATGCTCCACCCATGAAGGAAGAAGCACAACCTGGTCAGGAAGCTTCCCTTTGCGTCACAGTTGAAAGGAAACAGTATTCGTTTCAGGCAGGTCCATCTTCAGAGATCATTCGTGAGGTGTTCTGTGCTGCAGGTCCAAGTATCTATTTGTCCTTCTCTGTGAACACGTGTCCTCAAGAAACTGCCTCTCCTCCAGAAAACTCTGGCTATCAGGCTTTTCACACAAGCACTCAAAAAAACACAAAGAACAAAAGCTTAGGGTCATGTTTGTTCTAATAAGCTGGTGCTTAAGTATTCAGTGTGATTTTCTTTCTTGCCTCTTAGCAGCAATAGAGACAAAAAAAAAAAACAAAAAACTATTCTGTCTTGGCACATTCTTCACCAAAAAGCCAATTAAAATTCTCTGTATTTATGTGTCCTTATATTTGGATGAAATGCTTTTGAATATCGGCATCATTGACATAGGAATGGTACTCCGTCCAGATGTCTTTCATACACAGGGATCCTCATAGTTTAAAGATTCCTTGCAGACTACTTGTTCGTGAAAGAAAGAAAGAGAAAATGAGAGAAAGAAGGAGTCAGTTAACTTGGCAACAGTGAACAAATATCTTGACATCACAACAGAAAGTTAAAGACAAAGATGCCAGGCCATCCCAGGCATTTCTGTCTTCTTCCCAGCTTGTATAGAACAGGCTATGTTTTCTTTCATAATTAATCACAGCCTAGGCATGTAGCACTTAAGTGTCTATGACTTGCTTGGAAGCCAGTAGGAACCAAGCTGGGCTGGGTGGACTGTAAGATCAAGGCTTTTATGATTGTTCTTGGGAATTAGCTGATAAATGATGCATGTAACATCCCACTGACTCAAGGAGCACCAGGTTTGATCTTAGAAATTCACTTACAGAAGTTTTGTAAACAGATCTCAAATGACTTCTGATATATTGCATGCTTTTCCATGCATTTTATTTAAATACATAGGCACATGGAGGCAGTCTGATAAAGGCATATATGTTTGTGTTATTTCCTTTCCTTTTCAATTTGACAAAGCTATTTTTACCTCAAAGTGGTTTTAACCACAGATAGATGAAAAATGTGCTCTTTGGTTGCTCTTGTGATTGTATCTGAAATAAAAATAATGACATTGCCTGGTTCTCTGTAAATATGATTTTTTTTAACAAAGTGAAATATACTCAAATGCAAAAATACCATATTATGATTCCAACAGTTATATTATACACCTGAAATCTCTGGTGATATTGATGGAAAGGATAAGTACTGAAGAAAAGAGGTTTGAGAAAACTGGATATGAAATTTCTGCAATGATGCATGATCTCACAGACAAGAGCTCGATACGCTAGGCTGTGAACAGGGAATAGTTACTTCTGATTAACATGTCGACAAGATGTCATTCACATATTCTCTGGGCTGCAACTGACAGGCCATTTACTGGTGTTACATCTGAGTTGTTCAAATGAGGAATCAGAATCAACTAAGGCATTTTAACACATGTCACTTAAGCAGTATTTTCCAGGAAGCACACCCCAGGCGGAAGAACATGCGCTCAGTCCCTGAGAAAGGAAGATGGTTCAGATGAATGAATTTGATCTAAAACTTCACTAATGAAGTAATTCACAGTCTGGTTTTCAAACTAAATTTTCACAAGTTGATATGCATTTTATACTCGGGGTACCTTTTCATTCAGACTAATCACATTTTAAATGCTCAGTAGCCACATGGGATTAACACCCATCATATCAGATGACACAGGTCTAAATAACTCCAGGTCCTCATTCCTGAAAGAAAAGCTTCATCTATTAAGAAAATAGTAATATAACAAGAGTAGCAGTAAAAATAATAACAGCTAACACTGATACAATGCTTATTATGTATTCTGTTCTAAGCTCTTCATAGGCATGAATTCATTGACTCTTCACAATTATGCTATGAAAATAACATGCCTAACAGATGAAGAACATCAAGGGTGGTTGTACTGACTCAGACAGTAAAGAATCATCCCAGAGATCCAGGTTCGATCCTTGGGTCAGGAAGATCCCCTGGAAAGGGAAATGGCAACCCACTCCAATATTGTTGCCTGGGAAATTCTATAGACAGAGGAACCTGATGGGCTACAGTCCACAGGGTTGCAAAAACATCAGAGATGACTCAGCAACTAAGCAACAACATAGAAGAGAAAAGGAGACAGCAAGGAGACAGAGTGAGCTTCTACTGATTTCAGAAATAAGAACAAAGAATGTCTCAACTGTAGTACATCAAATTTCATATTAATTAAGAAGACTTTCAGGTTTAGTCAAAAAATTAAAATATATTGTATTACAAAATATATACTAAAACAAAGTGACTCACACTGTTTTAAAATAAAAGGGTAAGGACTTCCCTGGTGGTCCAGGGGTTAAGAATCCATGCTTCCAGGGCAGAGGGTTCTATCCCTGGTCAGGGAACTAGGATCCCACATGTTTCTAAATGCAGCCAAAAAGCTAAGTAAATAAATAAAGATAAAAGGATGGGGGGAAATATGCCATAGAAATGAAAAAAGCAAACAAACTTGGGATCAGAGCATCAGGTCTGGTATTACTATCTGTTGAAGGACTCCTGTAGAAAGAAGGTGTTAAACAAAGGGAAAAGTCAGATTGGTGATTTAAAGTAGAAACAAACTATTACACTAAATTGAAGAGCACTGAGATATATTTTAAAAGTGTCTCCAAATTTTAGTAATTCACATTCTGGTTCCATGAGTTTTTACTACATCTTCATAAAATTTATAATTTGCTTAATATCATTTCTTTAAATTGACTTATTTTCAATCCAATAAAAACAGAAGCTCTACATCCCTATCAAAAATACAGAAACAATTTCTCCTGCTGTAAAAAAGGTTACTATTTCACAAATCAAAAAAGAATTAGTAAAATTCCCCAGATGCTATTGTCACTGAAGAAACAGTGGGAGACGGCACCCTCAAACTGGATACAGAAGGAGTTTTGAATAAAGACTGTTTACAAGGTTGTGGGATGGTGGGGGCGAGCTTAGAAATCAACAAGGAAAAGTGCAATGACAGGGAGACAGCAACAACGTGGAGCAGTCGCCAGCTTGACTGGAAGGCAGACATGGAATGATAACTGCACAGAACGAACAGCTGTGGGGGGACCAGCAGACAGAAACTATGCATCTGGATGGAAAACAGCAACCAAAGCGACCCCAGCCGAGAACGAGCCAGAGACACAGGACCCTTCCCTCACGGTTTCCCAGCCTTGCCGGTGTCCTCTCGGTGGGGTCCCGCAGAAACCCAGAGCACAGGAGGCCAGATTACTCAGATCACGCTGGTCTCCTCCCGGGCTGGCGATCCGAGCGAAGTGCGTGCGGCTCGAGATGCGCCGACCGTCTCCAGATCCTGCCGAGGAGCCTCTCCCGAGCGGCTCTTCTCTGTCATCATGTGGGATTAGCGGAGTTAGCAAAGTCATAAAAATATGCCGACACCACTGAGTTCAGATTTTCTTCTATCATAATGAAGACAAATGGAAAAGAAATAACTTCCTCCCCACATTATCCAGTGTTATCCATAATATGCCCTTTAAAACATCTTACTATTTAAACCACCTTACCATTATCTTTATAAGAATTGCCCAATTTGAAATATTTTTCATCTTTTTGAGATACAGCAAGAGCAGAGAAATCATAAATGTGTTGGTTGTTGGAAGCATCATCATAACTTTCCATCCTTGACAAATCAGAAGGTTATAGAAGAAAAGCTAAAATATAGAGAAACCTGAAGAGCATCGTCCAAGAGTACAGAATTTAAATATTGCTGGAAATATACAGAATGTAGCTCTTTCTTAGGTGTGTGTAGGTTATTTATAAATACTGGTCATAAGCTAGACACAAAGCAAACTCAAAATTTCAAAGATTAGAAGATAGAATCACCCTCAGCTCCCGACAATAATGCAGTACAACCAGAAATACACAACAATTGAAGAAACAAAATTTCCTGACCGCCTGGAAAGTAAAAGGAAAATATTTTTAATATTAAATAACTCAGGCCACAGAGATAGTCAAAAGTACAATTACTGAATTACTAGAACATGATGATACTGAACACTCTATAAAATGCCAAAGAGTTCCTAAAAAAGAAAGAAAAGAAAAGGGAGAATCATAAACATTTTCCTTAGCCAAAATAGAAAGAAGCCGATGGTGTGCTCAATATAAAAATGTAAGAAAAAGAACTTAGGCAAGTAGAACAATAGAATTAATACACTTAAAAAAATTCATTTATAGGGAAGCAGAAAAAAGTAGAAATGACAAATGCATGAAATAACTGAAAATAAAATTGAGTTAATACATATAAAAGTGTACATCATGTACTGGGATATAGAAAAAGTAAAACTGATAAATACATAAAATAGTTATTTGAATAAAAAATAGATAAACTCCTTTATTAGTAAAAAAGAATATATTAACATCCAAACCTAAGGATGTGAAAAATGGAACTGATTATAAGGATTCTAAACGAATATTTCCTCCAATATATGCTAATAATTTTGAGGCTGTGAATAGACCATTTTCTATAAATATAAAAGTATTGTACTGCAAACTGACTCAACAAAAGATAGAATACTTGAATAGATCCCAAACCAAGGAAGAAATTGAGAAAGTTGTCAAAGATCCTCTTCTCAATAAAGTTCCAGACAATTTCATGCATGAATTCATTCAGACCTTCAAGAAACAGAGCTTTTTAAATTCTTCTAAAGCATAATGTTAGAATTAATGCTTCCTAATTCTTTCTGTAAAACTGCTACAGATTAAATACCTAAACTTAACAGGGATAACACTGAAAACAAAACCTATAAACCAAACCCACAAGTTGCAGAATTTCAGCAAACAGAATCCACATTGCATTTAAAAAATAATAATGCACTGGACCAAGTGGGGTTTTGTTCAGATAGTCAAGGACAATTCAATGTTAAAATATTTTAATTCAGATTATAAAGAGTCAGACAAGAAAGTAATAAAATAATATGGTCATATCCATAAGTGCCAAAAACTCATCTGGTAGAATTCAGCAGCCAATTCTATGCTTATTAATGTAAAAACATAATGTCATTTACTCTAAAGCAAACTGGGCTGCTAAAATTTTAACAAGATTCAAATAAAATTAAACTCTGAATCAATTACTAAAGAATGAATCACAATGATTTGTTTTCATATCTACAGCTTTCAGTTTTGACAGGAGAGAATCACTTGCTTCTGAGACAAAAAGGGAAGTCTGAATAGGACAGTGTGGACTTCAGAATCTGGAAACAACGGGGCAGATGGAGCCAGGTATGAGCGTGGTGTTGTTTAGTCACTCAGCGTGTCTGACTCCTTGCAACCCCATGAAGAGCAGCACACCACGCCTCCCTGTCCTTCACCAACTCCCGGAGTCCACCCAAACCCATGCCCATTCAGTTGGTGATGCCATCCAACCATCTGATCCTCAGTCATCCCTTCTCCTCCTGCCCTCAATCTTTCCCAGCATCAGGGTCTTTTCTAATGAGTCAGCTCCTCGCATCAGGTGGCCAAGGTATTGAAGCTTCAGCTTTAGCGTCAGTCCTTCCAATGAATATTCAAGGTTGAGTCCCTTAGGACTGATTGGTTGGATCTCCTTGCAGTCAAAGGGATGCTCACTCATAATCATTATCCAGGAGGAAGGACCACAGACACAGTGACTGGGATAGAGTCCCGCCTGATGTCCTGGGGGAAAGCTTCATAATTTATCAATTTGACAAAAAGTGAAGTGAAACCTGGACAATTTTCCAGTTAGTCTCATCAATGTAGACAACTCAACTGTACATGTGAGTTCCTCAGTGGCAAGTGACACAAATGAACTCCTGTGTCTCCTTGAATCTTGAATCTAGTAGAACTATCTATACAGCTGAGATGAACCAAGTAATCACCAACATTCTAATTTCCACTGGGCTGTTGAAAATCTCAATACACCGATAATAGTTCAAAATCTTTGCCTGTTCAAGGTTTTTATGCTGCCTATAGTTAAAGTTGGCTGCAATTAAACAGAAGTTATTGTCTAAAAAGCCCATTATTGTCCTTGTTTAGCTGCCTAATTTCCTTCCATTAATATATTCTTAGAGGTGTTCCCAATCACTTTTTCCTAGCTAATTTGGGAAACACACTTTACAAAGAGCAGGTAATTTTTAAAGCATCATTATAATGTTGGTCTTTCATTATTTCTCTAATAAACAACATAATTGGTACCGGCTGAGGCCACCTACAGATCAACCTTTAGACAAACCTTGTATATTCAAGTTATAAAACTTCTTCCTGAGCCCAGTCATATTGCCTTAGGGGAAATTTTGGGAAAGACTGAAGTTGTAAGTTTCCTCTTTCTTGCTTCCTTCACCCCGACTTCAACCCCTCTGAGACATCATTTACCAGTTCATGTCCTGGAGTAATAAACATAATTGCAGGAGCTCTAAGAAATAAAGGGATGAATCTGTCACATCCTATTTTTACCAATTTTGTTTTGAAAGCGTTCGATGTGTAACTTCTTTTATTAAATGCATTTATGCATATGTTCTCTACAAGAGAGGAAGCTGCGTGATGCTGTCCGCTGTATCTAGGGTGTCATTTGGAGAATCAACCTCAATTAAATCTAATTACATTCCCCTTCAACTCAAATAGCATGAAAAGGGTCCATAAACTTTATTTTAATTGTAAGTCAATTAGATTGTCAAGACGCAGAAAAAATATTGAACGGATATGACAGAGACATCCTACATGTACCATAGGCTGCCAAGCAAAGAGGTTTACTAGTACTGGGTTAATTTTTCAGTCCACATTCAAGTGTTAGCTAAACTGTTTTTTCACTCTTGAACTAATACCATTGTTTCCAATGGAGATGAAATCTCATGTTGAAAAGACATCCTTGTGGTGTAGAAAGCAGGGTGAAGCATTCATGCAAACCAGTCATGCAAGAGAATAGACGAGACAGGAATTCCCTTAAATTCAGATAACCAGCATTATTGGAAATTGTGGCCAAAAATAACAGTCATGAATCTTATAGACATTTCTGATATTTCATAAGCTTCTGGGAAATAAGCCCATAAAATCACCCCAAGGAAATGTGATACTGTGATTGGTCAGGTCCAAGTCACACAATCCCTCCTGCAACTGAGGGTGGAATTAACTCCCCAAGAGCACCTGGGCCAAGAGTATGGGAGGGCATCCCAGAGCATTTTTTTAAAAGTGTATATAATTTTATGTATTTATTTTGGCTGTGCTAGACCTCTGCTGCTGTGCAGGCTTTCTCACGTTGTGGGACTGCTCCCGAGCTGTGGTGGGCGGGCTTCTCTTGTGGCAGAGGGCAGGCTGCAGGCCCCCGGATTGTCACTAGCTGGGGCTCACGGGCTCCAGAGCACAGGCTCCCGAGCTGGGGCACGCGGACTTAGTTGGTCCACAGTGTAAGAGAGGAGATCTTCCCAGATCAGGGATCGAACCTGTGTCTCCTGCATTGGCAGGTGGATCCTTACCACCGAGCCACTAGGGAGGCCCTGGCACATCATTAATGTTACTGAGAATAGGGTCTGGCTGCTCCCCGCTCAGAAGCCAGTAAAGAGGCAGAGTCGCTGGAAAGGAAAGTCTACTTCGGAGGCAAACAGCTGGGGTTGGGGGAGGGCACAGGGTGGTCTGGTGTCCAAAGGCTGACCCCCCACTGATGACCAGTGGACAAGAGCTTCCTTTCACAGGCTTAGGGAGGGGGCTACACGCAAGCACAGAGTCATCTCCAACAGTCGTCTGGAAATCGTCATGTGGGGTCTGATCAGCGTCATCTTGATTGCTTTGAGCGCAGTTACTCTTCAGTCCCAGGGTCAGCGCATCCCTGTTTCCTGAGGTCAGTGCCAGGAATTGTGGACGGCTACATCACGCCTACAGTCTGGTCATCACTGGTAACATCTTCCGCCTGCCGGGGGTTTCAGTACCTATAAGACAGCTCACAGGACATGGCTCAGATTATTCTCTACACTTCTTCAGGAGGAACTAAAGCTCTCAACTTTGTTTAATTATCAATAAATAATGGTTTATTATTTATTAATAATATTTAATAATAAACTATTTTTTGGTCTTGACTGTCTTCCTTTGCTTCTGCATTTTCTCACTTCTCTAAGCTTATTCTTTGAGTAAACATTTTCTAGGACATGGTGGGGAAGGACCACAGGGTCCTACTCCTTTTAATTAACAGGAGACAGGTGAATGGATACAGGTAGCATAAATGTCCATCTTCTAGTATCATAGATACTCTAAAAGTGCTTCCTTGATTAAAATTTTAATGGATGTTTTAGTCCTTGGATATTACTTCTCTCTCCAAGGCACCTTAGTGGAACTAGTCTTTCTTATAAGATTAAATGATATGGCCTTCTAGCAATAGTCCTCTTGTTTGTCGTGAAAGTACCAGTGGAAGCGCTTCTTGGTCTAACCCACACTTCCCTTTGTCGAACAGAACCCATCTGAGAACTTTTATCTGCTCTGAGCTTCAGCTGTGATTCTTCTCAGAACTGTGCTCAATTCCATCTTCTCGAAATTGAGGCTTGTGTAGCTAAAGATGTTTCGCAGTAAGTGACTTCTTAGGGCTTCCCAGACAGCTCAGCTGTAAGAATCTGCCTGCCAAGCAGGAAACACGGATTCCATTCCTGGGTTGGACAGATCCCCTGGAGAAGGAAATGCAACCCACTCTATTATTCTTCCTTGGGTAATCCCATGTGCCAGAGAGCCTGGAGAGCTGCAGTCCACGGGCTTGCAGAGAGTCAGACACGACTTAGCGACTAAACAACAACAATGATTCCTTATTTTTACCTCTGAAAGAGTGTTAGGGTCCTACCTTTAACAAACAAATGTACACAGAACATATGATGATGATTATATGGGTTCGCCTTTTTCATTCCTCTCTACTTAGAGATAGTTAAGTGTATTTTATATATTCTTATAATATATAATTATTTTATATTATTATATATTATTTACTTGTATTATTATATATTTTACTTAATTATATTCTATAATTTAAAATGTTTTTATATTTTAAATTATATAGTTAAATTAGTATATACTATATAATTATAATATAAATATGATTATGTATCTATAACATAAATATAATTATACATCCTTTTTTCCAGAACAAAGAGCAATTATAAATATATCAGGAGTAAGACAGTCAGTAGCTTACAGGAACTGAGGAAGTGATGAAAATGATGACGCGTCTGTGTGGGGGCTAGGAGAGGGCATGCACAACTCTTCTAACGGAAAAAAACTGTTTTTTAGGCCCAACCACTTAGTGCCAAGTACAAAAGTGAGACCCACACGACCAGATCTTTTAAGAGAAACTAGAACTTTATCCTAACCCTAAATCACCTTCGAAGATATAACCTTAACTTTGGTGGATAATATGGAAAGTTAAAGGTATTCCTAATTATTTATTTTTGTCTTTATTAAAGGCATAAAGTAGAAATATCTGGTTTATTAAAGTGGCAAAGAGACTGGTGGAAAAGGTGTTAGCTAGATCGCAGTGTCAACGAGGAGTCTGCACAGCGGGCGGGAGAGGGGGCCAGAGCCGAGGCTTAGAGGCAGAGCACGGCTTTCCTGCATGCACGGGCTCTCAGTCGTTCCTGATTTTTGGGACCCATGAAGGGTGGCCCACCAGGTTCCTCTGTCCATGGGATTTTAGGAATACTGGAGTGGGATGCCGTTTCCTCCTCCAGGGGATCTTCCCAACCCAGGGATCGAACCTGAGTCCTTCGCACCTCCTGCATTGGCAGGAGGATTCTTCACCCTGAGCCACACGGGAAGTCCTTGCAGACCCGGTTCCGGGACGAGAAAGCCGTGGTCCTGCCTCTGCTGGATGCTCACCAGGGCAGGCACAGTCTCCACCTCAGTGCTAAGTCCCAGGTGCACCCTGCCTCTTCCGGGAGCACTCAGCAACTGAGCTTAGCCACGTGCTCAAAACGAAGCTGCCAAGGACGGATAAGAACATGTATCTGAGATTTTGGCATCCTCTGTGGGACCTTAAGACGTGCTCAGTGATTTTCTAGACAGCAGACAGGGGCACACGTGCGTGGCATGCACAAACCAAAGGGCGAACGGCTACTATATGCCCCGAGAGCAAGAGCCTGTGAGCAGTTTCCTGAAACAACAACAAAAAAACAACTATTTTATGTTAAGCAATATTTTTTTCTTTTAAAACCTCCAATTTACTATGCCTTTAAATAAAAAGGAAATAAGATCACTTTTATCTTTGGAATCACTAGTTTTTATTCATTAGTGTTAAGGTTCTACTTTTGAAAGTTACACAGGGTCATAAAATAATAATGTATCCCTTGTTTGGGACATAAAACAAAAATGTAATGTAATGATCTCCCTGCAAGAAGTAAAAATGGAAATATTTGGATGAGTGAGCAAAAGCCTTGCAGCCACCTTTGGAGAGAACCCACTGGGGGGTCCTTAGTGACAGCTGACATCAAAAACCACTGCTCAGACTTTTAGGTTAGAATCACCTGGAAAGACTGAAAGGGCTTAAAAGTGCTGATGCCCAGGCCTTCCCCAGGGACTGGGACTTAACCTGTCTGAAATGAGGCCCAGCATTACTACCACTGGGGCTTCCCTGGCGGCTCAGTGGGAAAGAATCTGCCTGCCAATGCAGGAGAGGTGCGTTTGACCCCTGGGTTGGGAAGATGGCCTGGAGAAGGAAATGGCTACCTACTCTAGGATTCTTGCCTGGAAATCCCATGGACAGAGGAGCCTGATGGGCTATATATAGTCCATGGGACGGCAAAAGAGTCAGACATGACTCAGCTACTGAACAACAACAAATATATATATACACACAGGCTGGGGCTTCCCAGGTGGCGTTGGTGGTAAAGAACCTGCCTGTCAATGCAGGAGATGTAAGACACATGGGCCTGACCCCTGGGCCGGGAAGATCCCCTGGGGAGGTCATGGCAGCCCACTCCAGTATTCTTGCCTGGAGAACCTCCTGGACAGGGTACCCTGGTGGGCCACAGTCCATAGGGTCGCAAAGAGTCGGACATGACCGAAGCAGCTTAGCAGGCGTGTGTGTGTGTGTGTGTGTGTGTGTGTGTGCATTCCAAAGCCCTGTGTACCTTTGTCTCCCTGTTGGTCTACCATCTGCCTCTGACAGTGAGCACCTCCTGGAGTTTTATACCCTGAGCACCTCCTTGGCTCCGTCCTATGTCCCACCCTGTTTTCTTCAGAGCACCTGATCACTGAGGTTACCTTGAATATTCACTTCTTTTCTCTACCTACAGTTGATTGGATTTCAGTTATCGCTTATAGGAGACGGATTACAAAAATGTTCCCAGTTTTCCTCTTTCCTGGAACCATGTCCCTTGCAGTGTGGATCTGTACCTCCTCCCCAAAGAGGCAGAATCTATTTCCCCTCAGCCCCGTGAGTCCAGGCTGGCCTGTGGTTTGCTTTAGCCAACAGAATGCAGAAGAGCGATAGCGGGTCAGTTCTCAGCGTGGGTTCAAGGACTTTCCTCTCTTCCTCTTGGGGCTCACATTTTACTATGAGAACAGGTCCTCCTAAGTTGAGGATAAAAGGCTGAATGGCTGTTGCTGAACCATGAAAGATGCTGGGATTCTTGGCCTCTGGAGAAGAATTCAATCCGGGGCCAGAGACGAGGCTTCATCACTCAGAGCTTCTGTGTGATAAAGTTTTATTAAAGTATGAAAGAGATAGAGACAGCTTCTGACATAGACATCAGAAGGCAGCAGAAAGAGTGCCCCCGCTAGCCTTTAGCAGTAAGTTATATAGCTACCAGCAGTCTGCTAATTAAAGAAAGGAAATGTCTCAGAGAATGGCACCAGGCCCCTCACCCACAGCATGCATTGAGATAACCTTGGCATCAGGTGAGTCAACACGATTGACATGAATCTTGAAGAAAGTCAGATTTCCATACAAACATATAGTCTCCTTAACATAGAGTAGGAGAACAAGGTATGAGCACAACATGCAGGTTTGTCAAGTCAGTTCTGAGCCTTTAGGCAGAACTAACGTGCAGACAGAGTCTAGGGTAAATACATAGCACATTAACACAGCTTAAGACAAAATTTTCCATAAGAAAAATGCATTGGGTAGCCCAAGGTTTGAGAAAAGTTATGTTTAGGTGGTACCAGGTGTCATTGTGGCAGCACAGAATTTTAAGAGAAACCTCTTTTTAAATTTGTATAGAGAAGGGAAAAAATATAACACTAGTTTTTGTTAGTTTCTGCCGCTTAAGAGATAAAAAATGCCTGACACTTGCAGCCTACCTCCTCTGTTTGGAGACCCCTGGCCTCCCTGCCTGTTACCCTCTAAAGACCACGCACAAGACAGCCTGCCGTCCCAGGCAAGGCCCTTGTAGGCTAGCCGGCAGCCAACCCGACACAGTCAACCCGACACATCTAACCCGACACAACTAACCCAACACAACTAACCTGACACATCTAACCCGACACAGCTAACCCGACACATGTAACCCGACACAGCCAGCCTGACACATCTAACCTGACACAGCCAGCCCGACACAACTAACCCGCCACAGCCAACCCGACACAACTAACCCGCCACAGCCAACCTGACACAACTAACCCGACACAGCCAGCCCGACACAACTAACCCGCCACAGCCAGCCCGCCACAGCCAAGGCCAGCCAAGCTGCCTTGCCACAGGAGGCTGACTTCAGGTGTGTGGACAGCAAGCAGCCCAGATGTCCCGTAGGCTCCTGAGCGATTGTGAGTGCTTTCCTTTAGGCAGCTTTCTGTCACTGTTGAGGGTGACTCACAGCGTTATGGTGGCAACAGGCAATAGATTTGAAGGAGGAAACAGACAGAACAGGCTCCATCCTGACAGCCGGACTCCATCTTGGGCTGGACTGTGGACGCTGAGCTCTATGCCCAGGATCCATGGAAACAACATTCCAACTGGAAAACCAGACCCCCAGATGGAAGAGCCCAAGGGCTCGTATCGAGGCTCTCCGTCCCTAAAAGAATACCCTAATCATTTGTGTAACCGAATAGAATCATGCATTCTGTTATGCTTATTGGGGTATGACCACAGGCTTATTGATAATTGTCTGTTAACTACCTAGGCTTAAGGCATATGAATCACGGGTTAAGTTTGATTGTGTCTTTCTTTTCCTTTGTTCAGACTAGTTTCAGGGAATTTGGGGAGGCGGGCTTGGGCCCGTACTCTTAAGGTATAGAAGGTTTTCACAAAAACTGGTCGGGATCCTTGGCTGAGAGGAGACTCTGCCTTGGGCGCCAGTGTAATCAACTGCACTCCACTATCTGCATTGTCCTTCTGAGCGAGTGTTTCCCAGAACGCGTGGCTACAACAGCATCACCCTCTGTTCCAAGAATCAAAAGTGATGCTTGAGACATAGAAAAATATTTGCCTAAAAAATGTTGGTAGGTGTTTGAAAGGATGAAGAATTGAACAACAACAAAAAAATACCTCTTCATTCTCTAGCCCAATTACACAGAAAATATTTGTATAAAAAATAAGTTGGTAGATGTTTGAAAGCTGAAGAATTTAACTTAAAAAATTTTTTTTTTCATACACTAGCCCAATTACATTTTCCCAACTTGGTCTAGAACTAACCTCAGCAATGTAATACGTTTGTTCATGCAATTAATTCAGTTCTTCTGGGCATACACACCAATTACTGGAAAAGACAAAAATCAACATTAGAATAGACACTGCTACTAAATAAAAGGTATTCAAGTATTTATATCTACTCTCTATCTCTCTCTGCAGAGTCTATAAATACGCCAACCCAGACAAGCTCTATAGGTGTTACCTGAAGCTGATTACAGCTGAGAGACCACCGCGGTTTTCCATTTCCCTTTGGGCAATTGATCACTCACAAAGAAAGAAGAGTTCCCGGTTTTGTTTCTGCCTAATCATTTATTGTGATGTCACAGGGAAGAAAAGAAATCTTGGAAACTCTAACCAAAATCAGTTTAATTTTTCCATTATAACAGCAGGAGAGGAAAACGTGGGTATTCAGTGTTAAAGATAATCTTCTCTAAAGTGTATGCAAAAACTAGCTAAGTCTAAATATCAGGAGCATTTGAAATGTTTTTAGATGGATGCAGGGCTGCCCTGGTTTCTGCTTTTAGATCACAAAGTCCTTTGACTGCCAGCTTTCATCTCCTCTCAGCAGTTGCAAAGGAGCTATTGTCGTCGCTCATTCGTGTCTGACTCTTTGCGACCCCATAGACTGTAGCCCGCTAGGCACCTCTGTCCATTGGATTCTCCAGGCTAGAATACTGGAGTGGGTCAAAGTGTTAGCTGCTCAGTCATATCTGACTCTTTGCGACCCCAGGAACTGTAGCCCACCAGGTTGCTCTGTCCATGGAATTTTCCAGGCAAGAATACTGGAGTGGATTGCCATTCCCTTCTCCAGGGGATCTTCCCAACCCAGGGACTGAACCCGGGTCTCCTGCATTGCAGGCAGATTCTTTACCGTCTGAGCCACCAAAGGTGCTGAGTACTCTGCAAATTGTAGATATCGCTAACTAATTGACAAGTTCCTGGCTTAGAACTTTACAGATGAAGTTACTGCTTAAAGATTACTGTTGTCATTTAAAAAAAAGCAAAGTTAATCTCTGATTTAAATGTGATTACTGTTTTCATTAATTTCCATTTATATGCACTATCAATTAATTCAATTAAAATGTTGGGTTTTTAAAAAAACATTGGGCTTTTAAAAAATTGAATATCTTATACTGGAGTGAGTTTCTCTGTGCATTTGCTGACAGACTTCATGCATCTGTCTGTGTGTCATGAATTGATTTTTTTCCCCTTTCCCTTCCTCTCTCCCTCCTTACCTTTCTTTTTTGTAAATTATAGTTGATTTACAACGTTATATTAGTTTCAGGTGATTCACAACTTCTTCTCTTCTCTTTTTTATTGGCTGTGCTGAGTCTTGTTGCAGCAGGCGGGGACACTCTCTGGCTGTGGTTCCTCGGCTTCTACCGTAGTGACTTGACATGTTGTGGCCCCCGGGCTCTGGAGCGCTGGCTCAGTGGTTGTGGGGCATGGACTCGGTTGCTTCTTGGCGCGTGGGATCGCCCTGGGTCAGGGATTGATCCCGTGTCTCCTGCATCGGCAGGTGGTTCTTTGCCACTGAGCAACCAGGGAAGCCCTGATCAGCAACCCCATTTAAAGCTATGACAAAATAATGGCTACATTTCCCTGTGCTGTATATCTTTGCTGCTTAGCTATGTAATACATAGTCATTTGTATGTCTTAACCCCATACCCCAATTTTGCCCCTCCTCAATTGTCTCTGAGATAAAGTTGTGAGATATATAGATATACAGTGGAATATTACCATAAGAAAGGAGAAAACAATGCTATACACAACAGTGTGATGGACTAGAGAGTATTATGTTTAGTGAAATAAGTCAGAGAAAGACAAATACTCTATGCTATCCCTGATATGTTGAATTTTTAGAGTGAAACAAACATGCCAATCACAGTTACAGACGGATGGCCTAGCGGCTCCCGGTCCCTCCTCATCCAGCTTCCCACCCGACCCTCTTAGCTTTGCTTTCCTCCCCCTTCCTTCTGTGTTCTTCCCTCGCTTTCTCTCTCTGCTGTTCCTTTCTTCTCCTCCTCTCTCCTTTCCTCGGTCACTCTCCTTTCTCCCTCCCGTGACCGTGTTGTAAGAGCCAAGGGGTTGACGCTGTTTTCCAGTCACTAAGCTGTGTCCAACTCTGTGACCTCATGGACTGCAGCTGCCAGTCTCCTCTGCCCTCCACTATCTTCTGCAGTTTGCTCAGATTTATGTCCATTGAGTCAGTGAGGCCATCTAACCATCCCATCCTTTGCCACCCTTGTTGCCTTCCATCTTCCCCAGCATCAGGGTCTTTTCCAATGAGTTGGCTCTTCCCATTAGGTGGCCAAGGGGAGAAGAAGGTTATTTCTTTCGTTAGCACATTCACTGTAGTAACACATAGAACAGGCTCAGCATCACTGGGTTGGTCTGTTTCCTGAGCTGACTAGTATTAAAGGCTCCCTACCAGAACACTTGCCATATCCAGGAATCACTCAACTTTTTAACTTTGCAGTCATAAGCTGAATTCTTTCTTTTATATCTTAGAGGTCAGAAAAAATTACATCTTTGGGCTACTTTCCTTTTTCCAATTCACCTGCTTTCACATTTTAAGTATTTAATTTTACAGTTTTAGGCAAACCATGGGGCTGTGTGTGTGTGTGTGTTGATATTCTGATATGCATCACAACCTGTCTTTCTTTTATGAAACGCCAGTTGAATACCAGAGACTGTCATTTGGTCAATTTGTGAAATATACCAGTTGTGCTTGTATCTATTTGCATTAATCAGGACAAGTATCTAAACTAAATTGCTGTGCTAGTTCATTATGACTCAGTTTCATTAATTTTATCAGTTGATTACCTCATTTAGTGGGTTTTTCCATTTTTCTATATAACTAACCTCAAAATGTAAAACTAGCCTTGTCATTGGGAGTCCAAAATTAATTTAATTTCTAACAAGAGAATGAGAAGGGGTGCAATTAAGATACTTGATAAACTAAGTTTTAAATCAAAAAGATCAAATTTAAAACATAGAATAATAATCTGACAAACTGGGTTTAATAATTACTGTGAATTTTGACCCAATACAGATGTAAATATCATGAAATATCTACACTTAACGTATATCCATCAATAAGGTTTATTGGCAGAAGTCGTTTGCAAGGTAATTTGATAATACGTAATATAATAACTAGAGAAATGATTATAAACTTCCTGACTTACCACAGGGAAATAAACACTCCATCTTAAAAATCTGGGAAAATAACTGGGCATGAAGACATCTATCATGGTGCTATTTATAATAGTAACACATTAAAATCAGCATAAACACCAGCAATAGGAAAATGACCAAGTGAGAGTATCGTGAAGCCGATAGAATTCTGTACAGCCATTAAAGGAGCAGAAGTCACGGCGGCTCTGTAGGAACAGAGAACACTCCCGCAGTACACTGTAACTGCTGCCTGTGCTATCATTTGATTTATGTGAGAACCCCGGAACTGTAACCCCTCATCCAGGGTGTGTTCACTGAGAGTACGTCAGACCCTGAGCTAGGAACAAGAGGCAGGAGCTGGCATGTGAAGCCTTTGAGCATTCAGTACGTTTTTACGTGCAGTTTGCTTAATGCAGTGCTTGCTGTGTTAGTTTGCTGGGGTGACCGTCTGGAAGCCCTGGAGATACCTGCTTCCTCACAGTTCTGGAAGCCAGAAGTCCACGCCCAAGGGGCGGGCAGAGCTGGCCGCTCCCGAGGGTCCGGACGGCCTCTCTTCACGACTCTCCCTTCGGTGCGAGTGGTTTGCTGGCAATCACGGGCTCGCCTTGGCTGATGGAGGCCCCGCCCCAGTCTCTGCCTTCGCCTTTACATGGCATTCTCCCTGGGTGCTTGTCCATCTCCAGATTTTTGCTTTCTTAAGGATGCCACTCACGTTGGACTGGGCCCACCCAAGCTTGGTGGGGAAGTGCCTGCCAAGCAAGAGACTTAGGTTCAACCCCTGGGTCAGGAAGGTCCCCTGGAGAAGAAAACGGCAACCCACTCGTGTTCTTGCCTGGGAGATCCCATGGACAGCAGAGCCTGAGGGCCTACCGTTCATGGAGTTGCAAAGAGTTTGACACAACCTAGCGACTAAACAACAAAGTGTGTGCATGCATGCTAAGTCACTTCAGTCGTGTCTGACTCTGTGTAACCCTGTGGACTAAAGCCTGCCGGGCTCCTCTGTCCGTGGGATTCTCCAGGCACGCATACTGGAGTGGGCTGCCGCGCCCTCTGTCAGGGGAGCTTCTCCACCCAAGGACCGAACCCATGACTCATGCCTCGTACATTGCAGGCAGGTTCTTTATCACTTTAGTGGCAAGACTCAGTGCCCCCTGGGAAACCCCTAGCAACAACAATGTGTGACCTCTTATGAAATCGATTCCCTCTGTAAAGACTTGTTCTCTAAATAAGGTCAGCCTCTGACGCACTGGGGGTTAAGCACTCCAACAAATGAATTTATTATGGGTTGGGGTCAATTCACCCCATTACATTTAGTATACTATAATGTTTTAATAAATATTGGCTAATATTGTTATTATTCTTGCCAATAGTATTAAGAGCAGTAGTCATAGAATATCACGAGATTGTTGTGAAACCAATCGCATTAACCAAATAGGATGAAAACCATTGATTTTCTAGGGTGATAAGTTTCTAAGTAATAAGGAATTTTTTGTTTCCTTCTTCTGTTTTTCTCACTCTTATTTTAAAAATTTTATCATGCCTTTCCTTCTATAGATTTTGTACTGTTTAAAAAGGGGGAAAATCTAAAACATCTCTTAAATATTAATATAAGCAATAGCCATTCAACCATAAATACAAATTCCCAGGCTTTCCTCTCTTTTCCATCTTCAAATAGTGTCTTTTTCATCTCAAATAGAAACACGCCCATGAAAAGTCCAGCTCCCCGATGGAGGAAGAGGGAGGCTCTCTTTTCTTTCATCCGTGTCTTTAACTATTGCTTGAAATGGCAGCCTTCTCACCTGCCTTTGCGTCAGTGCCTGGGATTTCGCTTTCCTTTTTGGCCACACCCTGCGGCATGTAGGCGCTTAGTTCACCAACCAGGGGTTGAACCCTTGCCACTGGCATGGGAAGCGCAGTGTCTGAACCACCAGACCTCCAGGGAAGTCCCAGTTCTTAGAATTTTATTTCAACATTTCTGCTTTTCCTGGCCAGGAAAACAAGGCATCGTGTTTAAATTTCTCTCATCTCTGCTGACCACTGTGTAGTGATTACAAAGTGCATGTTACTGCCTAAAGACTGTTTGCAGGCAAAAGGCCCTCAGGCCAGGTGACAAAATCTTTGCCCTTTTAATAGTTATTCTTTTCTGTCATGATCTTTTAAAATATTTGTTTTCCTCCAGGCATCTGGTCTGTTGGATTTCCGTCTTCCATGTGTGTTACCATTCTTGAGTTAGGACCCAGTGTTTTGTTTTCAGAAAAAAAAAATCTTGGATTGGGTAGCTTTCAGATTAAGAGGAAATGAATGATAAAGGTAACCATCATTTTGGAGTATTGATGAGCCACTTCTTAAAAAAAAATATATGTATATATATTACTCAGATTATTCAGCTAAAACCTTTATAACCTTACTGTATTTGACTGTGCTCGTCTCCGTTGCTGTGTGGGCGCTGTGCGGGCTTTCCCCCCTGCAGATGGCGGGCGCTCCCCTCGCCTGCAGAGCTGGCCCCGGGCTCGCGGCTCCGCGTCCGGCCCCGGGGTCCTGGGCGCAGGCGCACTAGCCGGGGTGCGTGGCCCGTCGCTCCAGGCCAGGTGGGATCTCCCGGCACCAGGGATAGAACCTGAGTCTCCTGTACTGGCAGGCGGATTCTTTACCACTGAGACATCTGGGAAGACCCCAGGAAAGAAATTGAAGACTGAAAATGTATTGTTTTCACCTCACAAGATGCAAACTGTCTTAGCATAGCTTACTATGTCTTAACTCAGTATTAACAGGAGGGTGAGGCAGAAGCCACGGCCCCTGGGACCGCAGTCACGAGCCCTTCTGTCTGGCGCCGCTCCTGATATCTCAGGGTCCTTACAGCTTTAGAAAGAAATTTCATGCGCAAGAAACAGAGGATCAGTTAAATGAGTTATTATTCATCCAAATGATGGTACACCCGATGATCATTAAACATTGAGTTAAGGACAATATTTCATGGAAAATGTTCACCATATATCAAGTGAAAGAGCAAGCTAATAAATATAATACACATTCGATTTTCTGCAATAATGATTAAAAAGAGTGGAAGTCTATACATCAAACTTAAACCATAATTGTTTCTAGGCAATGGCACAATAGAAAAAGCTTTGTGATTTTAGCATTTTATAGATTTTTTAAGTGAACATGCACTGATTATGAAGTTGGGTGGAATGAAGTTGGGGTTTGTTATAATATTGAGGGGTGAGGTAGAGACATTATATAAAGAACCTTGACTACGTAACACACTGGAGTATTAACACCCATTCATTTGTTTAATCACTTAACCACTAATTCATTTAGCAAATACTTTCTACCCTTTTACTCTATGCTAATCACTGAGGAAGGGCTTCCCAGATGGCTCAGTGGTAAAGAATCCTCCTGCCAATGTAGGAGACACGGGTTCAATCCCTGGGTCAGGAGGATCCCCTGGAGTAGGAAATGGTAACTGTCTCTGGTATTCTTGCCTGGAGAATGCCGTGGACAGTGAGCCTGGTAGGGGCCTCCTATGAGCCAGCCGGGGTTTAGCAAATAAACAACAACAAAAAGAGCACAGTGGAGGCCACCATGGATACACAATAGTGAGCAAAACAAACTCAGTCCCTGCCCTTACGGAACTTAGTGGGGAAAAGGAAAAGTAATGAGAATCATTCAAGTACATGTATAATTATATCCATGATAAGTGCAGTGAAGGAAAGGAATAGTGCTATGAGGGTCCATGGCAGGAATGCAATATCCATATTAAAATTTTAAATTATTATCTAATCAAAATATACAGTGCCTCCTTGTGTGTGTGTGCATGTGTGTGTATTGTATGTTGTCACCAGCAGCATCATCTCAAGAGAATATTCTAAAACTAGGGAAGGGAAATTCTAGGAGAAAATATCTAGAAATACCAGAAGAGTCTGAAAATTCTTCAAAAGTAATATTGAAAAAAAAATTGAACCTTTGTATAATGAATCCCGGATAATTGGCTGAAGGTGAAGCCCTGAAGATTTAGTTTTCCACCATGCTCTTATCATTCATGCTTTTTCCCTCAGAAGCTGAAAGATAAATCTGAGAAGCTCTGGGAAACACTGGCTAAGACTCGACACTTTCTGGGTGTGGGAAGGCGACATGACTTATTCCCTGTTATCATCGGGTCTCCTATTAGGCAGCCTCGGGAAGGAGTCTGGATAGATCAACATGTCAGGCTGGATGCTTGGTGATAATTCAGACTAGGGTTGAGTTGAAGTCGCCACTCAAACAACTGGGAGTGTACAGCTGTGCACAATTCCATTTAAACTGCAGGAAAGTGAGAAGAGGAATAAGGTTTTGAACTCTGGCCTCATGGTAAAGAATCCGCCTGGCAATGCAAAAGATGCAAGGGACCCAGGTTTGATCCTTGGGTCAGGAAGATTCCCTGGAAGAAGAAATGGCAACGCGCTCTGCTAGTCTTGCCTGGAGAATCCCATGGACAGAGGAGCCTGGTGGGCTGCAGTCCGTGGGGCTGCAGAGAGTCAGACACAACTGAACACACGCACACATCACTTTGTAACATATTTATTTAGTCTCCTAAGAAAATGAAGGGGGAGCAGAAGAAACTACACAGCTGGCACTGGGATTTGCAGCTGGAGCGGCTCATGGTTCACTCGCCTGGACTCCGGGATTTCTCTCTCAGCTCAGACACGCTTTCCTGATTCCCCAGTCTCCTTACAAAGCAGAGTCAGGCACTGTTTCACTTTCCAACATCAATAAAACAGGTCTAATTTTCCTAAGTCGATGAGGGCTTGATAGATCTGATGACCTTTTGTTGGAATGTCATTTACAAGTATGATTAAATTATTCTCTGTGGCTGAATTGATACCTATAGTAGATATATCTTCCTCCAGAGGCAGCAGAAAAGTCTACCACTTTACCCTCTCAGGCACTGCAGAGATCTTTTGTAGGCAGATTACAAATTTTCAGTTTTGGACTTGAAAAGGTGGCCCTAGTGATAATGACTATTTTTTCTAATCTGTTTAGGAAATGCTATCATTCTTCTTCAATCTGATATATCTCCTATAGATTTAGATATCTATATCTGTCTATATCTTCAAAGGCTATGTATTTATTTAATCTAATAGGGAAAATGGAAAAGGTGACAAGAATGCTAGCCAAATTTCTTGGGCTCTTTTTTCACGGAAGTAAGAAAAGTAATAAATTGACATTTCAGAGCATTGTTTATTTAAGTGTTGTACATATATGATTTTATTTAATCTTAATAATAACATTTGATGTATAATCTTTGCATTTAGCTTATACTGTGAAGGTCTCCTATGTATTAAATACTATTTACATATCTTGGAAACAGCAAGTCTTGCTCTCATCAAATTTATCTTTACATGAGGAAAATGAGATGCATGCTTTTGAGGTGTCCATGTCTTGTGCCTGGAACTTAATAAGTGGTCCGTAAATACTGACTGTGTAGAACATAATACAAGTTCAGTCAGGGCTGCCTGCTTCCACAACCCAGGCTTTGTTCTGAGGTGTGTGTGTGTGTGTGTATGTCTTTGAGAATGCTATTCAGCCACAAAAAAGAAGGAAGTCTTACCATTTGCAAGAACATGGGTAGATCTTGAGGGCATTATGCTAAGTGAAATATCAGACAGAGAAAAATAAATGCTGTATTATCTCATTTATATATGGAACCTAAAAACAAAAAGCAAACAAACTCATAGAAAAAGAGATTAGGATTGTGGTTGTCAGAGGCAGAGATGAAGAGTGAGGAAATGGATGAGGTGGTCAGAAGGTAAAAAACCTTATGAATTCAGATTTTTTTCCCCACAGTATATTCTTTATCAACTCTCTCAGAGTAAATTTTGGAGAGGGTCACTTTCTTAATTCAAATATACCTGAAATGCCTTTTTAAAAATGAACTATTGGTGCATGCAAACATAAAGAAACAGTGCAAGTCATAATGATGTAGTTCAACAGATTTTTAAAAATAGTAATAGTAATAATAAAAATAAAATCTTAGATAACCAGCACCCTTATCAAGAAACAGAAGCTTCCTACCATCTCAGGAGCCCGCATTGAGTGTCTCTAAGTCACTGCCTTCTCTTCCCACCTGAAAGATAATCTTTATCCTGATCTTTTTTTAAATTTTGGCATGTGGAATTGTCGCTGCAGCATGCAGAATCCTTAGTCGCTGCACGTGAGATCTAGTCCCCGACCAGGGATCAGACTCTGTCCCCCTGCATTGGGAGTGTGGGGTCGTAACCCCTGGACCACCAGGGGTGGCCCTGTCCTGAGTTTTTACCTCAGAGTTTAGTTTGCCTGGGTTTGAACTTCAAGCTAATTTTAGAACAGTAGTTCCCTCTTTTTCCAGGGAAGAAAATTCTACTCTTCAGGAAGGTTGCTTTACCTAATACTGACCATGCAGGTGGCATGTCTCCCAGCTTGTTCTAAGTCCCCTAAGGATAATGTCCATACCATAGTCAACTTCCAAAATCAAGGTGGAACCATCCAATGTTTGATTCAGATGTCAAGGTTGATGTCCCCCCACACACCAAAAGGGTAAGGTAAAGAGGGCTTCCCAGGTGGCTCAGTGGTAAAGAATCCATCTGCCAATGCAGGAGGTGCAGGAGACTCGGGTTCAATCCCTGGGTTGGGAAGATGCCCTGGAGGAAATGGCAACCCACTCCAGTATTCTTGCCTGGAGCATCCATGGACAGAGGAGCCTGGTGGGCTACAGTCCATGGGATCACACAGAGTCAGACATGGCTGAAGCAACTTAGCACACACATACATACACATTGTCAAGATCTGAACATGTATGTCCTTCCAAAATTCGTATATTGAAACCTAACCCCCAAGGTGAGGCTTGGGAAGTGAGTCAGTCAAGAGGCAGAGCCCTCATGAATGGATTAGTGCCTTTATAAAAGCAGTCCAACACATCCCCCTTGCCTTTTCCACCATGTGAATTTTCAGCAAAGTAATGGTAATCTAGGAAATGGGCTCTCACCATACATCGAATCTGCCAACTCCTTAATCTTAGACTTCCCAGCCACCAAGAATCATAATTTATCCAATCCATGGTGTCATATCTTTTTGTCTTTTCACACTGATCATGGGGTTCTCGGGGCACAAATGCTGATGTGGTTTGCCATTCCCTTCTCCAGTGGAGGTTACGTGGAATGGCTCACAGTTTCATTGAGTTATACAAGGCTGTGATCTTGATGCTGGGAAATATTGAGAGCAGGAGGAGAAGGGGACAACAGAGGATGAGAGGGCTGGGTGGTATTATCGACTCAATGGTCATGAATTTGATCAAATTCCAGGAGACAGTGAAGGACAGGGAAGCCTGGTGTACCGCAGTCCACGGGGTCACAAGGAGTTGGATGCAACTGAGCAACTGAACAAGAGTCTGTGGGAGTGAGTCATAGCAGCCAGAACAGAATAATACACCATACTTGTTGCATGTTGGTTTTATGTAAGCTCTCAAACCAGTTAACTACACTTAGGTTAGAGTCTGTGGCTTTAAAACTAAAACACAATCTTGATTCAAGAAAACACACTTACTGACTTTTTTTCTCTCAACCCTGAAAAGTTTCAATCAATTACATTTGGTCATGAAAAAAATGATAATAGCATGAAGGATAAACTAAAAATTTTAGCCAAAGAAATACTGGGATCATTACACTGTTATTACTGGCCACACCTTGGGGCATATGGTATCTTAATTCCCAGATTAGGGATTGGGCTTGTGCCCCCTGCATTGAAAAGCAAAGTCTTAACCACTGGACTGCAGGGGTAGTTCCATTGATCATTACGTTACTAACTTTGACACCCTCAGAAGTTTACTTGGCAGTCACAACCTCTCTGAAAGGATTAAGTAAACTTTTAAATACCTGTTGCTTTACCACTGAAAGAAAGGCATCATGTGTATTTCACAAGGTACCCCTGAGGTGTAGATTATTTCAGATGGTAGTTTCTGAGAGCAAAAATAATAACAATAATAAAGCTTTATTCCCTGCCTTTTCATACCCAGAAGTCTTAGAGAAAAATTAATTGGGGAGTTTTAATTATTTTACTTTGGCTTTAGAGCTCTTTAATTGTAATTAATCAGAGAATAAACATCTTGTATACAATTTTCACTTCCAAAGTCATGTACCAAATATCTGTGATTTTTCATAGGTTTGCCAGTTTACATTTCATTCTTCTTGTCAAGGAACCCACTCTCATAGCAGCAATTCATCTTACCCTTGTGGCCTCTTGATTACAGCAAGCAATGTGAATCCAGTGTTTCAAAGTTATTTTTCACATGGAAAAAGAAAATACACACGTTAACCCTAAATGACATTGTCAGCTGTCATCCTATCAATGATTGGCATATTTCACTGGCTCAAATTGAAACAAGCTGCTTTGTGATGTCTGAAGACTGATTGAGAAGAGTCCATATGCCGTGAGCCTGCTTATTCTTCCAACGACGACACCCCTCTGTCCAGGGGTGTGGTTCTGTCCAGGGGTGTGGTTCTGTCCATGCACAAGTACACCCTGGCGTCTGTACCGCTGTTGGCGTGACTGTAGGAAGAGCTGTGAGCCGTCCTCTCTGGGGATAGGGTTAGAAGAGACTCGTTACATTTTATGTCTCCGTATTGTTTGACTAACAATCAAGTTTATTAGGTATAAGTCTCAGGCTGTAAACTCAAGTGTACAAAGAACATTTTTCTCAATGTGATTTTCCGATTTTTTTTTTTAACCTTTTGTTTCGTGTTGGGGTATAGCCGGTTAACAGCGCTGTGGCAGCTTCAGGTGGGCAACGGAGGGACTCAGCCACATGTACAGCTGTGTCCACGTGGGCTCAGTCATTAGGTCACGGCCGAGTCTTTGCGAACCCGTGGGCTATAGCCCCTGCCAAATTCCTCTGTCCATGGGATTTTTCCAGGCAAGAATATTGGAGTAGGTGGTCATTTCCTCCTCCAGGGGATCTTCCCAACCCAGGAATCGAATCTGTATCTCTGAGTCCCCCACATTGCAGGTGGATTCTTTACCACTGAGACTCGGGAAGCCCCATATGCATGTATCCGTTCTCCCCTTAACTCCCCTCCCATCGAGGATATCACATGACGTTGAGCAGAGTTCCGTGTACTGTACAGTAGGTCCTTGCTGACCATCCACTTTAAATGTAGCACCATGTACTGCAAGAGGCCACACCAACACGTCTAGTGTTGACTCAGCAGCCGGAAAGGCAACAACCTAGATTTTCACATTTTCTTCCTGTAATGTGGAGCCTACAGACACCCTTGCTCCCATCTGGTTTTTACCTGCTGGTCCATGGAATCAACTGTGTCCTCCTCTTCCTGACTGTGGGGCTCACCTGCTCAAACATATGAAGGTTCACAATGAGCAAGGCTAAGTCAGATAGTAATCACTGTTGGGAAGGATGTTGAAACTGAATATTAGAGTAGGAGGTTCCTGGGATGGGGCAGTCAAGGATGGCTCCTTGGAAGTGGTGCTACTTGAGTTGACGTGCATATTGCTGTCTCCATGATAAGACTGTAAAGTTAAGGTAGGACATGATCAGATTCATGGACGATCTCAAAGACCTGGTCTGAAAAGGGTACAAAAGGGTCCAGCACCCCTGGGCGTGGGCTCCCGCGAGGAATTAATCCCTTACTTGTCTTCTCTGCCTGTTAGGGTCCATTCCTTTCAGGACTCAACCTCCATAGGTGAAGTCTAAGAGCGCAGGCTGGGTCACGTGCTCCCCACTGCGTAGGGAAGATCGAGCTATCTTTATTTCTAATTTCACCAGTAATTCTCCAAAAAGAAGTTGCCCTGTAAGTTATGCCACCAAAAACGGGTGAGTGCGCGATGGACATCACTGCAGGTTTTCACCTTCTTCTTGGTATCTGCAGCGAGGCTCCTGCTACAGCTTCACTTAGAATATTCCATCTTGAGAAGGAAATCTTTTTGTGTAGTGATTGGTTCAAGAAGTTTCATCCCTAGCATGGACTAATATAAAATTATTGCCTGCCCTTCCCCAAATCTTGTTTAAGAAGGTTAACAAGTAGAATTAAAAATAATTAAAAACGAGGCAGACATCTTGATCCACCCCAAGGAGGTTTATTTGCAAACCTTTCTGCAGCCCTTCCCAGGGCATGGCAGATGCTTAGTGATCCCAGTGCTGAGACAGACTCTGGAGTTGGAAGGAAAAGACTGGGTCTGGCTTCTGTCTTTATTCATCTCTAATAATATGGTTTGGGATATTTATTAATGCCACTAAAGCCTCTTTCTTCATCTTTTAAGCAGGAAAATAACACCACAACATGGGTTTTCATGAGAGCAAATAATGTAAGGTCTGCAAGAAGGAAGCACTTAATTAAATGCAATCCCCTCATGCTAATCACTAACACCAGTGTTCTGAAGCCAACTCTTTCTACCAACTTAGCATTTGTACCAAAGAAAATTGATCACAGTGGGGTTTAAAACCATAGAGGTGCTCTAAACTCTGACTCTAGACATTGAGCTTCTTCTTTACCTTAAAGTTATCTTTTTCCTTCTACAAGCTTATATTTGCTTGTATTGTTATGAGACTGCATTTTACAAATTTTTTTAGGCTTACATTTTAATTTTACATTCAGTGGCTCAAGCAGATTAAACTGGATTTTCAACCATCCCAAGCAGCCCTGATATGGCCAATAATCGTGTATAATATCTATAGTCTCTGAATAGCACTGGTCTATTTGATAAAGGAATTTAGACCTTCTCAACACTTTCCGTTTTACATTCCATCCATCTTTACTTTGACACATTCCTTTGTTCCAAAAACCTCCTTGTAGTTTATTTGCCAAAACAAACATATTGTTTAAAAGCTATAAAGCTCTTTAGGTTTGGCAGGAAGTCTTATCATTGGACAAGCTTCTGATGTAATTATATTGTTGGTTGGAAACTTGAGTACCTCTCCTTATTTCAGTGGAGTGCAACATAAAGGATGATTGGAGTCCAAGGGAATATAATCAGATAGGAACTGAAGTCAGAGGATTTACCCCACCCATCAGCTTCGCCTCTGTGGTTTACATTAATATTAAAGGTTAGATTGAATGTCCCACACCCCCTGAGGCTCTTTACCTCACTACCACTAGGGAGCAGAAATCTGCATTATTAGGCAGGCTTGATTCTAGACATAGTGAGGCTTTTTAAACATAATCCTGTTTATGTTCGGCTGTGCTGGGCCTTGCTGCCGAGCGGGCCCTTCTCTTGCTCTGGTGGGCGGGCTCCTCACTTCGGTGGCTCCTCTGGTTGCAGAGCAGGAGCCAGGTCAGGGCACTCAGGTTGCAGCGGCTGCAGCGGGTGAGCTCGGCAGCGGGGGCCCCGGGCTCGAGAGCACAGGCTCAGTGGTTGTGGGGCCCGCACTCCGTTGTGCAGCGCATGGAATCTTCCAGAACCAGGATCCAAGCCAAGTCCCCCACATTGGCAGGTGGATTCCATACCACAGAGCCACCAGGGAAGCCCAGTGAGGACTTTTGCTAAAGAGCAATTTAAAGTCAAGTCTTGCCTAAGCAGTTGCTTAAATTAAGGGCTGACTGTGTTGTTTGGTGAAAGCACAGAGACAGAAGACAGCAAGCAGCAGTGAAAAGAAAGAGGCAGAGGTCAAGGTCTGCAGTGATTATAGGTATGTACTGTTCAGCCCTAAAATGTATAAGAACTGAGCCTTAAGCCAAGGTTAACATCGCTTCTTCCTCTATGAGACAAATTGTTGGTGTTTAGTCACTCGGTCATGTCCGACTCTGTGACCCCTTGGTCTGCGGCACGCCAGGCTTCCCTGTCCTTCACCGTCTCCCAGAGTTTGGCCAAACTCATGTCCGTCGAGTCAATGATGCCGTCCAACCATCTCATCCTCTGTCACCTCCTTCTCCAAAAATCCTGCCCTTAATCTTTCCCAGCATAGGGGTCTGAAATAAATAAGCTCACGGAAAAGACAACAAAACCCATCGCATAACAAACACATTGAGTAGCCGTCTCTGGAGACGGCACGGCCGAGTCTGGGCGCCAGGGCCCCCACATCCAGTGTGGGGCTCACGTGTCTCCTTGTGTGACATTTCACCACACCAGACCCTCCCGCAATTAGGCTTTGTTCGTCAAATGCTTGTTGCGGTGTGTTTCCCTTCTGACTGTGGGTTTAAAAGGATTTAGAATACTCAAGCTTCAAAAGTCAAGCAGTTTCTTGGCTGAAGTTAGGTTTTTACTTTTTTAAACAAAGAAGCCAAGGTTGGGGAATTGAACATCCTTCCTGTCGGTATCTATTACTGATGGAATCAGTTGCCAAGGCAAGGAGGGCTGTTTCTACACTGGCAGAGAAAATTATCTTGATTGTTGTTAAAATTCTCCAATACAAGAAAGGTGATCATAATTAGTTTCTCTTTCTTCAACAATGAGTCCTGCTGCTTGTATTCTTTTACGAATTTATTTCATTTTGCCAGGTTCTATAGCCAGTTATTCATATGTCTGCCTGCCTCTAAGCAGAGAACATAATTTAGACATTTCCCCTCTCTAGTAGTTAAAACGCTACCTGAAATAGGTGATGAGAGAAACAAAATGAATGCTGGATCATAAATGAAAGAACCTCGGGGTCACAGAGACTGAAGTTGGCGTTCCTCAATTATAGCAGGGGATGCTATGCTTTTGGAACAGAGAATATATGGATTAATGGCTTCCTTTCCAAATTATGTTTAAAATAAACTTAGGAGAAACGAAGAGAGCTGCAGTGTTAGACCGTGAAGTCTTCTCATCTGTGTTTTTAAATCTAGTCACTTGGGTGTGCCAGGTCTGAGTTGTGCGGTGTGAACTCCCAGTTGTGCCACATGAATTCTTCCTTATGTGGGCTCTGGTTCCCTGACCAGGATCGAACCTGGGCCCCCTGCACCGGGAGCAGAGTCTTAGCCACTGGACCACCAGGGGAGTCCCCGTCAGGTCTTTATTTAGGTTATCAGGTCTTTCATATATACAGCAGTATATTTCTCATTTCATGTTTATTTTCATATAATTTTACTAGTAAACCAGTTAAATCACATCAATGACTCAAAGGTTTAATATTACCCATGCATTTGCAATGGATCTTAGACACACACACACACACACACACACTTTTATTGGTGTTTTTGTCTGTGCTGGATCTCTGTTGCTACATGGACTTTCTCCAGCTGCAGAGAGCAGGGCTCGCCCCCAGGGCTGCGGTGTTCTGGCTTCCCACTGCGGTGCCTTCTCTTCTTGGGGAGCACGGGCTCTAGGCCTGTGGGCCTCAGTGGTTTCTGCTCCCAGGCTTTAGAGCACAGGTTCAATAGTTGCAGTAGAAGGGCTTAGTTGCTCTGCGACGTGTGGGATCCTCTGGGATCAGGGATCGAACCCGTCTCTTGCGTGGCAGGTGGATTCCTCATCCTCACCACTGAGCCACCAGGGAAGCCCCTGCAGTGGCTCTTTATTGAAGGGCTGGGAGGAACTCAAAAGTTTTCTCCTCAAAGTTGGAGGTCAAGATTAGACAAGACCATAATTGCAGTAGGAAAAAAACCAAGGCGTTCCTCTCATTTCACAGAATCTACCTCCCCTTTTACACGTATTGGGGCAGAGAATCAGAGTGATATAATGGAGATATAAAAATTCCTTTCCATGTGGAATAACCAGGATTCCACCCATGATGAGCATCTGCAAAACTGCAGGCAGACACCAACATGAAGTTGAAGGTGACTTGAAGTTATGGTTGCAACTAAAATGAAATCTGTTGAGGTGGTTTTCTCTCTTTCCTTGGGAGATTTTCTAAGGTGACAGCCAGAGAGGATATGGCACTTCAATGCAGTTAAGCCGTGACAGAGCTAATATTCATTGTTTCAAGGCAGCATCAATGCCACTTTGATTGGGCTGTTTATTTTTAAGGCCACTGTCTTTTGGATCTGGATTGGCTACTGAATCACCCCTTTATTATTGACTTGGGTATTGTTATGGAGCTGATAAAAATGTTTGGGTTGGTTACAAGTTCCAAAGAGCTCAAAGCAGCCCTACAGCGCAATTCTATGTGCTCTTTGGAATCATTCATTTTCTGAGTGTCAGGATGCGAAAAGACTTCTCTGAATAGAATTGAAAATCGTTTGTGCCTAAGGACCTAGGCTATTTTTTCTATTGCACACTGTTGTTTAAAGCCTTCAGTAGTTTTTTAACGAGATTTTTTTTTTATAAGAAGAAAACGCATTCATCACTTCAGAAAAATAATTGATAAGGAAAACATTTTGACACATCTTGAAAGCATCACAAATGATAAAAGAGGTCTTGATTAAGAGTCCTCCAGTTTCTGTTTGTTTTCCACATCTAGCTACAGAAGACTAACTAGCTTGTTTATGTGGCTGGTGCCATCCTTGACTTTTCTTTTATGTTTTTCAAGCAATGAAATTCAACACATACTTATCTGGTATCCCTCCCTCCACTAAACACTATCTACCTGTATGTTTTAAACCAAAAAGTTAAATGAATCTTTATTCATCCTGTGCAAACTCCCTTCCTCACACAAAGGGAAATGGAAGGATCCTTTTAAAATACAAATTCACTGAAGCCACTGCTCTGCTCAAAACCATGTAATTAATGGGAACCTTGTGATGATGGACTGACTGTGTGTCCAAGGTGTGCGTGCATGCATGAGCACGCATGCTCAGTCGTGTCTGACTCTTTGTGACCCCAGGGACCGCAGCCCACCAGGCTCCTCTGTCCATGGGATTTTCAAGGTAAGAATAGGGTTGCCATTTTCTTCTCCAGGGGATCTTTCTGACCCAGGGATTGAAACTGGGTCTCCTGGGCTTCCTGCAACACATCAGGGTAATTGCCACTCTACTTCATGAATTTGTTGGCTGATAAATGAGTTAATTCATGCAAAGTACTTGAAAATGTATCTGATACACAGGAAACACGGAATAAACATATTTTTAGACTCAGTGTTATTAACAATGATTCCTGCATAAACAAGTCCTTATAGTCATTTTAGATATTACTTTTATTCATTTAATAAAATGTCTATTTTATTCATATTTGTTTATTTATTAAGTGAATGCTAAATACTGAAGATGTGAAGGTAAATACTATCATCTCTTTCCTGAGGAAGAGAGGAGTGTAATGTACAAATCATTATAATATAACTGGAAAAATTACTGCAACATTTGAAGTCCAACTGAGTTGTTGCTTTTTTGACTGTGCTCTGCCTTCGCTGCTGTGTGCGGGCGTTTCTGCGGCTGCTGCGGGCCGGGGGCGCTCTCCAGGTGCACGATGCGGGCGTTTCTCCGGCTGCTGCGCGCCGGGGGCGCTCTCCAGCTGCGCGTGCGGTGCGGGCTTCTCCTGCGGCTGCGTCTCTCCTTACAGAGCTCGGGCTCCAGGCGAGCGGGCCTCAGTCGCTGCAGCACCAGGCTCCGCAGGGCGGCGTGCAGTCCTAGAAAGTCGGGCCTCAGTGACTGCGGCACGCGGCGCAGCTGCCGCATGGCTTGCGGGACCTTCCCGGACCGAGGGTTGAACCCGGTCCCCTGCATTGGCAAGTGATTCCTATCCACTGTACCACCCAGGAAGTCCTTTAAATGAATTTTAAAACACGATTTAGCTCGCTCACAGTAGACTCATTCATAGCGACTCCATTTTATTGCTTTTACATAAGTAACAAATTTATTTTAAAACAAAATAATCAAATAGTGGATGATAGCAAATATTTTAGAGAAGACTTGGATGCAGAAACAATAGATAACTCGGAAAGATGCATCTCAGCCTATGTGGAAAATGAAATGTCAACGTTAAGAATGAAGTGTGACATTGATAAATTAATTTTTAAATCAGTAAGAAAACCAATAGATTGAACTAAATTGTAGTTGAGAAAGATGTCATTATTATTTTATAGCCATGTTTACTTCTAAACTCATGCAGAAATTAAAGGATAATAGACCGGATCTATAACTAAGATCATTGAATACAAAGGAGAAATAATTGGTATAAAAAACTGAATTAAGGGACTTAAATTCAGGTTAAATTCTCTATTCAGCTCCTGGGCCTCAGGGAGCAACTGAAGGCTGGGTGACTGCCCATTAAAGCGGGATCAGGGTTTCACACGGTAGGGAGACGGGCGCACCCCCTGAGGCTCCGCAAGGCAGCAGCCGGCATCCTGGCCGAGCCTGGAGGCGGGGCTGGGGCCTGCTTCTGTGCCTCCGTGGTGCGCGGGCGCCGCCGGTGCAATTCCAAAGGCCGGCGGAGCGGTCATCACCGAGAATTGATCGAAAACCTTGCAACGTGTTAGCCAAGGCCATAGGTAAAGAAAGATGTAGGGAAGAAAAAAACAGAATGAAATAAGATGCAAGACAAAATAAAAAAAATACTAAGGTCAAGAGAGGGCAAGCGGGGTGGAAGCCAGAGGAGAGCGGGCACTCCTTCCAGATGTCTGTCTCCTCGTCCTCGTCCACTGGCTTCAGCAGGTGCCCCTTAATGGACGGACTGCTGCAGGCCATCTCCAAAGAGGGTGCAAATTCCTCCAAGACAGCTTGAATGTTGGAGAACTGAAATCTCTGTTTCCACAGGGAGTAGGGGTTCCCTTGAGGCACCAGGTCTTGACTTCTGTTTTCTAACATAATTCACAGTTCAGTGTTTTTGTTGTTGCTTTGGTTTGTCTGCTGACCTGAATATGGAGGAAATTCAATGTGATATAATCAGAGGGAAGGTGGCCACTAATCTGGGAGTAATATATAAACTGTTAAGCATGAAAACAAGAAGCCGCTATTTCAAGGAAATGATATTCCCACCCCAGGATAAGGGCTTTTCAGCTTTCTTTTTTTAATGCCTTACTCAGGTAAAAATGCCATTTATTAATATAAAACAGTAATATCATTTTTTACTAGGGCTGTTTAACACAGTATGGAGGTCTAGGTACAAATGATCACTTTAAAAATAAGACACTCCCCCATCTTGATTTGATATTTGCCAGGAAAGTCATTTTTATAAAATGATCTATGGAGCCTTTCTACAGGATTAGAAAAAAATTATAAAATATTTAGAGTGCAATAAAATGCAGTGTTCTTATTGCTTCCTCATACTAATTGCTACATCTATTTTTATATCAAGGAATATTCAATAGTTTGAAAAATGAAAACCTTCACAAGGGGTAGGGAGTGGATAGTAAAGCTTGAAGACAGTTGTAGGATGGTCTTCCATTTTGGCTGCTGCCCCTGGAAGTTTGCTGTAGTTGCTGCTTAGTCTGTAAGTCACGTCCATGTTTGTGACCCCATGGGCTGCAGCACATCAGGCTCCTCCATCCTCCACTATCTCCCAGAGTTTGTTCAAATTCATGACCATTGAGTCGGTGATGCCATCCAACCATCTCATCCTCTGTCATCCCCTTCTCCTACCGTCTCAAACTTTCCCAGCATTAGGGTCTTTTCCAGTGAGTCAGTTCTTTGCATCAGGTGGCCAAAGTATTGGAGCTTCAGCTTCAGCATCAGTCCTTCCAGTGAATGTTCAGCACTGATCTCCTTTAGGATGGACTGGTTGGATCTCCTTGCAGGCCAAGGGAGTCTCAAGGGAATCAGACGGGCTTCCCTGGTGGTCTAGATGTTAAGAATCTGCCTCCCAACACAGGGGACTTGGGTTTGATCCCTGGTTGATGAACTGAGGTTCCCCATGCCTCAGGGCAATGAAGCTCAAGCAGCAGACTAAGACCTGACATGGCCAAAATTAAATAAGTAAAATATTTTTAAAAATAAAGAGTAGCCAAGTGGATGCCTAGTGTTGGCTTCAAAGACCACGAACAGGAACAGAGAGGCCCAATTATTTTTAAAACCATGCTCCCCTTTGATAAACAGAAAGCATCGTATTTCCCTCTTTTAAAGCTTTGTGAATTCTTAGGATAATTAGCTGTTATTAAATATGAATGAAGGGAGAGAGGAGAAAAGCACTGATTTATTTTCAAAGTCTACTTTATCTCCCCAGGATGCAGTCCCTCCCTCCCAGGGGCACAGGACACGACCTGCTCTCTGCACCCCCTCCGCCCACATAAACGACTGCCCAAGTTCCCACAGATTTATGCATATTCACCAGCTCTTTTTATGTTGTAATGTCCTCAACAATTTGGGGGAATATCAAAACAGGTAAAAATTATTGAGGCCTGACAGCTGCGAAAGGTCACCAGATTAAATCCATCAGGGTTATCTCCGGTGCATCATAACACGCAGACAGAGAAATTAACTAACCCTCGCACTTGCTGAGGGACATCCCCCAACCCTTTCCACGTCTGGTTTCATAAAAGAGTCAGGATCCTCTGGCTATTTTAGACTCCACACAAATCAGAATATACATTAGCCAGGTGCAAAACATGCATTAAAAAAAAAATCCCTTGATTATCAGAATGAAACTCAAAAAGTTACGAGAAAGGGGTTCGGGAGGCTTCCCTGATGGCTCAGTTTTAAAGAACCCCCCTCAATGCAGGATACACGAGTTCGAGCCCCAGTCCGGGAAGATTCCACAAACCCCAGAGCAGCTGAGCCCGAGCACCACAGCTGCTGAGCCTGCGCCCAACAGCCGGAGCTGGAGTCGGAGCCAGAGCCGGAGCCGAGGCTGCTGAAGCCTGGCGCCCAGAGCTGAGCCCCGCGGGAGGGAGACCTCCTCCCGAGAGGCCTGTGCACCCTGCCGAGCGACCCGCACTCCCTGCAGCTGGAGAAAAGCCTGAAAAGCAGCGGCGGCCCAGCACAGCCAGAAATAACATGAATGTATATATATATTTAACTGGGGTTGGTTAGGGAAATTGAAGGAGAGAAAAAGGGAGAAAGATGTAGAAAGTTAAAAATCTGATTCAGTCACTGGTAGTCAAGAAGCTCTATTCACACCCTAAAAATTTCTGGGTTGAATTTCTCAAAGAGCCAGAGGTCAGATTTGGGTTTAATGTAAGCAAGGAGATTTATATGTTTCTTTCTTTTTCATCCTGAAGCTTCTTAAACAATGTCTGATATCACATAAATTTTAAAAACTAATTATACATATACATTTTTTAAAAGTTAAATTATTCTCAAATTAAAATTCTAATAATTAAATTTAAATAAATTTAAAACATAATAATGGAGGCATCTAGTGGGAAGGCAGAGAGGATGGTTGACAACAGAGAAGGGTATATGGGGAAAGAGCTGTCAGGCCCAAGGGAAATCAAGAAGGCTAGTTTTCACAGTGGGGGCACTTGAAATGGGGGGGGTGGGGGTGCTCCCAGATCCGAGAGGAAGGAAGTCTGTGGAGAAGTCCCTTTTCTGCTAACTGGGGCACTGCAGTCTGGAAGCAGAAGACAGGCCCATGATGAGGGTGGAGGCAGGTTCTGAGATGCCCCCAGGGCGCCCACAGCTGGATTCACACTCTTGCATAATCGCCTCCTGTTTGGCCTAGGCTGGGCCTGTTCACTTCCTCCTACGGAAGAGAATGTGCAACAGCGAGCTGGTGTTCAGAGATCAGCGTGTCACGGATGGTCACTTCCGCCTGCTCACCATCTCTCTCTCAGTCACTTCAATGAAGACAGAGCCATCTGCTCGGGGGCCCGTGCAGCAGAGAGGGCCCCCAGCCAGCAGCTAGTGAGGGCCTAAGACTCCAGTTCAACTGCAGGGAACGGAACCTTAGCCACGGCCCTGGGCGAATGTAGGAGCAGGGCCCGGCCCGGGTGAACCTTGAGATGCGGCGGGTGGCTGACGCCTTGACGGCAGTCTCCAGGCAGAGCCCAGCTAGGCTGCTACACTTTCCTGGCCCGTGGAAACTGACATAATGTGACACGTGTGTGCTATTTCAGCAGCTAAGTGTTGGCGTGGTTTGCTTTACAGTAATAAATAACTGGGGCTGCGCAGGCGGGTCAGTGGTTAAGGATCCACCCGCCAATGCAGGAGACATGGGCTCGATCCCCTGGTGAAGGAAATGGCAAGGAACTGCCAACCCGCTCACTCCAGGGTCCTTTTCTTCTTTTTCCCGATCATTGTCTGCGTTTCTAAGTGCAAGAGGGTATCCCAGTCATGTCTTGCTCATATTCATGACCACTCCGGTATTCTTGCCTAGAAAATCCCATAGACAGGGCAGCCTGGCGGACTAAAGTCCATGGGTTCAAAAAAGAGTCAGACACGGCTTAGCAACTAAACAACAGCAACAATAAATAAACAGTAAATAACTAAAACAAGATTCCTTAAATGTCAGTCATGAACTGACAGCACGTTCTTCGTACGTTTCTTGATATGCTGTGATAGGCTGAACAATGCTTCTCCCTACAAAGTTGTCTACTTGTTAACCCCAGGAACTTATGAATATGGTATGTTATATGGTGAAAGGGACTTTACAGATGTGATTAAATCAAGGGTCTTGAGATTGGAACATGATCCCAGAATTTCCAGGTAGAACCACTGTAATCACAAAGGTCCTTAAAAAAAACAAGAGAGCCAGACCGGAGGGTCAAGGTCAGAAAAGGAGATGAGATGACAGGAGAGGTCAGAGGATGGGGGAGGCGACACAGGACAGGGGAGGTGGTGCCCAGACGCATGGAGCGGCCAGCAGGCTGATTTTCTCCAGACCCTCCACTTATGTCCATATCTTAGCCCCCAAGCCTGTTTTGGATTTCTGAATTTCAAAACTGCAAGGTTTTTTTTTTTTCCTTCCAGTTATTAAAGTGAAAGTTGCTCAGTCTTTGTGACCCCACGGAATGTATAGATTCTCCAGGCCAGAATGCTGGAGTGGGTTGCCTTTCCCTTCTCCATGGGATCTTCCCAACCCAGGGATTGAACCCAGGTCTCCTGCATTGTGGGCGGATTCTTTACCAACTGAGCTACCAGGAAAGCCCTCCAGTCATGAAGTCGGTGATAGTTTTTTCAGAAGCAGTAGGCAACTACATATATGTATGTACTCCATCCTATTGTATTCATTAAATCAGCTCACTTTCTGTGCATGGAAACATTTACTCTGAAGAAGACTTGGGCAATGAGTTTTGGGGCGCTGGTTGTGGCTCCAACCCCATCTCCCAACACACAGCATATATTATCACGGTGAACCCACTTCTGATGAAATGTAAAGGCCTACATGTGCTAGTGTACATGTGTTCCTCCTAATCCCCTCCACCGCCCCACACACCCCTCTGCATCTGCATCTCTGGCCTTCTCCTGCGAACAGGATCGGACCACTCACAGCAGACAGCGAGAGGGAGCCTGCTGTGTGGGGCAGGGAGCTCAGCTCAGGGCTCTCTGATGACGTGGGTTGGGGAGGGCGACTCCGGAGGGAAGGAGTATATGTATACAGATGGCTGATTCGCTTCATTGTGCCGAAGAAACGGATACTGCATTGTAATGCAATTATCCTCTGACTTAAAAATGTATAGGTCTGCATCGTGCCAGCTAAGATCACCGTGCGTAACAAATCACGTGAGCATGGTGCTGGGAACCAGGGGTCTGGAAGCCGTGTCATGCCTTTCAGAACTCAAACCTGTGAGCAGAATAAGAATCTGTTTGCTCAAGTTCTTTTCGGCTGTGAGTGCAATAGAGTTGGAAGTGATCACGAACAGCTACAAATACCAGATGAATGTGCTGGTTTAATTAGGCTTCTCAGAGCTGGAGAAGACCTCACTGGGTCCCAGTCTGCTGCCTACGTGTGAGACTTCCCCTTAGAAAGCACAGATTTTGCTTCATTAGGAAAATCACTAGGCTAGAACGTGCTTTGCTCTGCGAGGCTCTTGAAGAGGGAGCGGTGGTCTACTGCAAACCCTGGTCCACGGGTGAGTAAAGGCAACCCGTCAGGGTCTTCCCCGCTGCTGCAGTGCTAAGCAGTCCAGTGGCAGGGCCGGAGCCCGGGTTGGATCCCTGGTCTGGGAAGGCCCCACGCGCCGCAGAGCAGCTAAGGGTGTCACCGCCCATGCCCTGGGGCCGGGAGCCGCAGCTGCAGCGCCCGGACTCGAGCCCGTGCCCCCAGCGAGAGACGCCCTGCAGCGGCCAAGCCCACGACCAGCAGACCCCGCTCTCCGCAAACAGAGAAAAGCCCGAGCGGCACAGCCAGAAACAAACAAACAAATCCTATAAATAATGAGAATCAGCCCGTCAGGACTGGAGGCTTTTACAGTAGGCAGCGGTTTCTAACACGGGGTGACTTTGTCCTCCAGGGAACACTGGCAATGCTGGGATACTTTTGTTGTCGCCACTCAGGCCGGCTGTTGGTACCTAGCAAGCAGAATCCAAGGAGGCTGCAAAAGACCCTTCAAGGCCCAGGACACATCCCCACATGCACAGATGCCCAAGAATAACTAGTCAGCCCAGACAGCGTCGTCACTGCCCAGGACTAGAACTTCTGCAGCAGACGGTAAACATGCTAGGTCGACTAAACTGTTAAAAGGTTTGGGAAGTGCAGAATCAGACAAACTGGTTTCCTGGTATTACTGTCGACTGCCCTTTGGAAGCATATGGGATTAAATACAAACAGCCTACTCAAGGCATCAGGAGCAGGAGAGTACATCGAAGGAGAAAAGAATTGTGACAGAGGAGTCCTCATAGGATGACTTTCCTGCAGTGTGTCTGGCGTACCATACCATCGTGGCATACCACGCCATCCTGGCGTACCATACCATCCTGGCGTACCACGCCATCCTGGCGTACCATACCATCCTGGCGTACCATACCATCGTGGCGTATCACGCCATCCTGGCGTACCATACCATCGTGGCGTACCACGCCATCCTGGCGTACCATACCATCATGCTGTACCAGGCCATCATGTCCTCTGTTGTTGTTGTTTAGTGGCTAAGTCATGTCTGCGGCCCCAGGGACTGTAGCCCGCCAGGCTCCTCTGTCCATGGGATTTCCCAGGCAAGAAGGCTGGAGCAGGTTGCCATATCCTTCTCCAGGGAGTCTTCCAGATCCAGGGATTGGACCCGTGTTTCCTACATTGGCAGGCGGGTTCTTTACCGCTGAGCCACTGGGGAAGTCCATTTCGTGTTCTACCAGCCATAAAATTGTTCTCCTCACACCAAAAGCAGGGGGGGAGGGCTATGCAAGCTTAAAGGGAATGTTGTATTTACTATCCCCTCCCTACCCTTAACCATCATAGCACAGAGAGTCAGAAAGCAAAGAGATGCGCCAACCACAGAGAGCAACTTGCGAAGGCTGACACTGAAATGTGGGTAAATGCCTGTCTTGTTTTGTATGTAAAACACAGACTCTCTCCCAGAGTGGCCGTGCCAGCCTGCATTCTCATCAGCAATGAGCGAGCATTCCTGTCGCTTCACACCCTCACCAGCATTTGGCGTGGTTGGTTCTCTAGACTCCAGCCGTTCTAACAGTCGTGGTGGTATCTCCTTGTTGTTTTAATTTGCATTTCTCTGATGACGTGATGCTGAGTCATCATTTCATACACTTATTTGCCACCTGTATAGGTTCTTTGATGGGATGTCAAGATCTTCATTCTATTTTTGACCAGGTTGGTTTTTGTTTTTCCTTGTTGAGTTTTAAGATTTCTTTGTATGTATTGGATAAGCCCTTTATCAAATGTGTCTTTTTCTCCTGCTCTGGCTTGTCTTCTGTTTCTCTTGACATTGTCTTTCCTAGAGAACCAGTTTTTAATTCAGTGAAGTTCAGTTTATCAAGTATTTCTTTCACAAATCATGTCTTTGGTGTTATATGGAAAAATGTATTACTGTATTCAAGGTCATCTAGGTTCTCTGTTGCTGTCCTCCAGGAGCTTTCAGTTTTGTGTTTTACGTTTAGGTCGACTATCAGTTTTAATTTTTGTGAAGGGTACAAATGTGTGTCTCGGTCATTTTTTTTGTTTTGGGGTCATTTGCATATTGATGCTCATTTGCTCCAGCATCATTGAAAAACTGTCTCTGCTTCATTTTATTGCCTTTGCTACTCTGTAAAAGATCAGTTGAATAAATTTATGTGGGTCTATTCTAAAACTTTTTATTCTTTTCCACTATTTGTTTAATTTTTCACCAAGACCACACTCCCTTGATTATTGTGTCTTAGTAATTAGGTCTTGAAGTCAGGTAATACAAGTCCTTCAACTTGGTTCTTCTCCTTCAATATTGTGTTGAATATTCTGGATATTTTGCCTTTTATATTAGACTGACCCTACCTGGACAATCCCAGATAATCTTCAACTGTTAAGATTCAGAACCTTAAAATCTGCAGTTTTATTTTTATTTATTTTGCCATGTAGCATGAATGTTATGAAGTTCACAGGGATGAGGATGTGGGCATCCTAGATATCATTCTGCCCACACAGACAGTGATACTGAAGTTTCACCACCTGATAGATGGTGAGTTTTCAGGGGCCCATACTGATACCATGACCACTGACATGCACAAGAAGTCTCTTGCTGGTGGATAGTCCCAACTAACTACCCCTCACCTTCACACCCATGCATGCAGTATTGTTGCTGTTTAGTCACTAAGTCATGTCTGACTCTTTGTGACTCCACGGACTGAAGCACGCCAGGCTCCTCTATCCTTTACTGTCTCTTGGAGTTTGCTCAAATTCATGTCCATTGAATCGGTGATGCTATCTAACCATCTTATCCTCTGCCACCCTCTTTTCCTGCTCGTTTGATCTTTCCCAGCATCAGTCTTTTCCAAAGAGCTGGCCCTTTGCATTCAGCTTACAAGTTCTTCCAATGAATATTCACAGTTGATCTCCTTTAGGATAGACTGGTTTTATCTCCTTGTAGTCCAAGGGACTCTCAAGAGTCTTCTCCCATATCACAATTTGAAAAAGCATCAATTCTTTGGTGCTCAGCCTTCTTTATGGCCCAACTCTTACATCTGTACATGACTGCTGGAAAAACCATAGCTTTGACTATACGGACCGTTGTTGGCAAAGTGATGTCTCTGCTTTTTGATATGCTGTCTAGGTTTGTCATAGCTTTCCTTCCAAGGAGCAAGTGTCTTTAAATTTCATGGCTGCGATCACCATCTGCAGTGATTTTGGAGCCCAAGAAAATAAAGTTCATCATTACATTCAGTATTGTCTTACTACTAGTACTCAGGTAGTAACTCCCATGAACTGATCCTGTAGGGATTTTCACATGGGATTTGCAGAGGTCTTAGCTTTACCCCGGTCCAATTCCTAGGTCGGGAAGATTCCCTGGAGAAGGGATAGGCTACCCACTGCAGTATACTAGCCTGGAGAATTCCATGGACTGGATAATCCATGGGGTGACAGAGTTGGACATGACTGAGCAACTTTCACTCACTAGATTTACCCACTGCCAGTGTCAAGAATCAGTTTTTGCCATTTTCCATATGGTCTATATATATCTTATTTATTGTTACTTGTCTTTCAATAGAGAAGGCTCAGACATTCTCAGTCAATGCTTACTCTTCAAGTAAAAGAATCTCCTTAAGTATTAATGCAAATAGTCCATGAAAGTATATGGCATACACATAACTTCTACTCTTTTCCCGTGCCCAGGGTAGACACTGTTCATCAGTTGTGGCACTCTTCCCAGAGAACTAGCACTCAGCCTCAGTTCTCCTAAGATAGACCCAGGAAGCCACTCTCAGTGAAGCAAAGGTAGCAGGGTTTTCTTTCTGGTAACTCACAGTCAGCTGCTCAGTAAACAAGACCTTGTGTGTTGGTATACCTTTCCCTACTTTTATGGGGTTTTTTTATGTTAAACTTCATAGATTGCATGCTAGACTTGCTGATGAGTTTTTTTTTTTTTTAAACAGGAAAAAATACTTCTTAGAAATAACCCAGTAGGGTAAAAATGAAAGCCCCCACATCATTTCCTGTGTGTTTTGGAGAGGGGACTCCCTTGGGCGCTGGATGCTGTGCATGCAGGCTTTCTCTGGCTGTGGCGAGCAGGGGCTGCTCTGGACTGTGGACGGCGGCCTTCCACTCGCGGTGGCTTCTTGTGACCGGCTCTACGTGCTTGGACTCGGTCGTTGCAGCTCCGGCCCGAGAGTCTGGACTAAGGACTTGGGATGCACGGGTTTGGCTGCTCCCTGGCCTGTGGGGTCCTCCTGAACCAGGATCAAACCAGTGTTCCCTGCATGAGCAGGTGGGTTCTCAACCACTGAACCACAAGGCAAGTCCCATTTTCTGTACTTCAGTTCCTCATTCAAACATCTTGCTGAGTTCAGAGAGGCCTTAATTCAGTGACAGAATCTGGAGCTGGTAATGTCTGAGCTCGGCAGAATGCAAACTTCTCTTTGCAACAGTAGGTTGCCTTTGCAAAATTTTTCAGGAACATTTGGAATGGCTCTAAATTTTATATAATAAAGCTCTATTATGAAATATCTGGTTATATTATGATGCTGGCTCTTCTGCCAGTTAAATCATATTCTCTGTACTCTATCACAGTGAAATATCATGGTAGGGCTCTCTAACTTCGTGTGGAGATGCAAACAGTTGCTCTATTTCTTGCACCTCCAGCAACTGTCTATTATACATCCCTTGGGACATTGCATTTACATCAGTGTTTGCAGCTTTTAAAATCTCAAGATGAAGATCATATATAGAAAAGGATAGCAGTGTCCTCTGGGGATGCCTAAGCTTACAAGTTAGCCCTTCACAGATTACATGTTACTGTTGGTTGCTAAGTTTATCTGATTATTTTCTGTCCATAGCCCACCAGGATCCTCTGACCATGGGATTTCCCAGATGAGAATATTGGAATGGGTTGCTATTTCCTTCGCCAGGGGATCTTCCCAATCCAGGGACTGAACCCGCGTCTCCTGATTTGGTGGGCAGATCCTTTACCACTGAGCCACCAGGGAAGCCCAGTGGACTGCCTAGTATTGCTAAAAGATTCATTCAGGTAGGATTCATTAATCTAAACTCACAGCAGATGCAGACCTCAGACAGAAGGGGGCTGTCAGACCCCAGAACTAGCTCAATGTGGTGGTGGTGGTGGTTTAGTCGGAACGTCGTGTCCAACTCTTATGACCCCGTGGACAGCAGCCCCCCAGGCTCCTCCGTCCATGGGATTCTCCAGGCAAGAGTACTGGAGTGGGTTGTCATTTCCTTCTCCAGGGGATCTTCCCAACCCAGGAATCGAACCCAGGTCTCCTGCATTGCAGGCAGATTCTTTACCAACTGAGCTATGAGGGAAGCAAACAAATCAGCTGGCAAAACCATGGCAACTCTGTGTTCCATCAGCAAAAAAATAAAAAAAAAATGCTTTAGATATAAAATGTATTTTATAAGGTGATGCCATAGGCTGCCATCAATGGCTCATTAAGCCACTCTCTTGTAAGCCAGCGTGAGTTTGAGGACTATTGAGCATGGTAAATTTGCCCTTCTGCACCAGAATTAAATAAACACCGACCCTGAATAACACTGCAGTGATCTTCCTAGATCTCTGCTGGAGTAGTTAATAGCCCTTGGAATGTCTCATTTCCTCCTTGACACCGTGTGCTCTGAACAACCGCGGCCCATTTGGAGGGCTGTGCAAAACAAGACACACGCTCGTTCAACACTTAACGGTAGATTGTTGGTCTTTTTTTTGTTTGTTTATCACTGTCAGTGTTTTTAATGGTTACTGTTTTATACAGAAGGAGTCACAGATATGCTCAATTTACAAATGTAGCACAAAAGACTGACCTGCTAGAGGCTAAACACAGCAATCCTTTTAAAAATATATTTTTTGTTTATTTGTCTCATGAGTTGTTTTTGAAATTTGTGAGTAGGTTGCCAACACGGATATAGAGATTTTATATGGCAATACAGATTCTTTTGGAAAGACGTTGGCAACGCCAGACTTGACTTTTATAAGGAGCCTGTAGAGAAGACCCATCAGTTTCTCCAGTTCTTCATAGACCCAAAGGTTCTGCTCCCTAGCGATGTATGTGTGTGTTAGTTGCTCAGTCATGTCTGACTCTTTGCGACCCCATGAACTGTAGTCTGCCAGGCTCCTCCATCCATGGGATTCTCCAGGCAAGAGTACCATACTAGAGTGGGGTGCCATTTCCTTCTCCAGGGGATCTTCCCAACCCAGGAATTCAACCCAGGGCTCCCACGTTGCAGTTCCCAATCCAATTAATGACTTTTACACCTTCTTGTTGCCCCTACCCAGCCTAAGTCCTTGCTACTCAGTGTGGTCCATGGATGAGCAGCCTCAGCGTCACTCGGGAGCTTCTAAGACACTCAGCATCCAGACCACAGCATCCAGACCACAGCATCCCAGACCGCAGCATCCCAGACCGCAGCATCCAGACCGCAGCATCCAGACCGCAGCATCCAGACCACAGCATCCCAGACCGCAGCATCCCAGACCGCAGCATCCAGACCGCAGCATCCAGACCACAGCGTCCCAGACCGCAGCGTCCCAGACCGCAGCGTCCAGACCGCAGCATCCAGACCACAGCGTCCCAAACCGCAGCGTCCCAGACCGCAGCATCCCAGACCGCAGCATCCAGACCGCAGCATCCCAGACCGCAGCATCCCAGACCGCAGCATCCAGACCACAGTGTCCCAGACCGCAGCATCCCAGACCGCAGCATCCAGACCGCAGCGTCCCAGACCGCAGCATCCCAGACCGCAGCATCCAGACCACAGCGTCCCAGACCGCAGCGTCCAGACCGCAGCATCCAGACCGCAGCGTCCCAGACCGCAGCATCCCAGACCGCAGCATCCAGACTGCAGCATCCAGACCACAGCGTCCCAGACCGCAGCATCCAGACCGCAGCATCCAAGACCACAGCGTCCCAGACCGCAGCATCCAGACCACAGCGTCCCAGACCGCAGCGTCCCAGACTGCAGCGTCCAGACCACAGCGTCCCAGACTGCAGCATGCAGACCGCAGCATCCAGACCGCATGTGTTTAACCAGATCCTTGGGTGAACCGAGTGCCTGTTAGAGACGCAGATGGAAGCCATAGATGGCTTCCTTCTGAGGGTTTCTTTGGCATCTACTGCCTCTGGTGTTTATTTTAGTCTCGCCCCCACCTTCCTCCTCCATTTACTTTGTTCTTTGAATTTAACACTTGGGCTGATACACTCCGTTCCGCTCCAGTCTCCCCTCACTCTCTGCAGACACTCAGCGGACACTGATGCCTGAGCAGGCCCAAACACTCTCGTGGTACATTAAGAGCACCAGTAAAGTGAGCGCAATGGGGACCTCCCTGGAGGTCCTGTGGTAAGAATCCACCTGCAGTGCTGGGGATGCGGGTTCAAGCCTGGTCTAGGAGGATCCCACGTGCCACTAAGGACTGAGCCCACGCGCCTGGAGGCTAGTGCTTCCGACCAGAGATGCCCCCAAAAGGAGAGGCTCTCACACCAGAACCGTGAGAGAAAGCCAGTGTGCAGCAAGAGACCCAGTGCAACCAAAGGTAAATAAATTATAAAAGCAAAGTGAAATGGACAAGCTTTCCTATTTAGAATTGCAGGGTATCTGGCTTGAAGGGGACGTTATGGAGGTTATGAAGTCACAGGCTTCCTAGGGTCAGTTGACTGGTCGCCCTCAAACTGTATGTCCCTATCCTAAGCCCTGGAAGCTGTTATGTGACTTTACATGGAAAATAAAAGGATCTTTGCTGACATGATTATCAAAGCTAGGTAGCTAGATGATAGACAGATAGATACTGACAGATGAAAAGAGTACGTGCGTGCTCAGCGGCTCAGTCCTGTCTGACTCTTTGCGACCCCATGGACTGTAGCCCACCAGGCTCCTCTGTCCACGGGATTATCCAGACAAGAAGACTGGAGTGGGTTGCCATTTCCTCCTCCAAGGGATCTTCCTGACCCAGGGATCGAACCTGGGTCTCCTGCATTGCAGGAAGATTCTGGACCATGCGGGAAGCTGAGACAGAGAGAGAGAGACATGTTAAATATGTTAGGCCTGTTGGATGTGTTAGACATGGAGGATCAGAGGCCCCAAACCCACTGAATGAGGGACTGCATTTTAACAAGATCACTAAGTGATTCACATACAGATTAAAGCATGAAAAGCCTGGCCCTAAACAATTTCAATTAGCAACCTTGCCAGTGTCTTTTGATCCCATGTTTGTGTTACTGGGGCATGTAAAGCCTACCTTCTCCTCTGTCTCCCCTAAGTCTGTGAGATAATGCTAGAAGGAACACAAATTCCAGGAGACTAAAGACACCCAGATTCTAACTCAGAGGGTGGGGCCCCTCCAATGCCTTATAAGACGCTCTGAGAACAAAGGCAGATAATGTGCCAATGAGCTGTTTGAGGCAAAGAAAGGCAGGGTTGCTAATGCCTTCACTTCACTTTGTGTTACCACCCAGGCAAAGGGTGTTTATTAAAATGTTTACCTGGAAAGGGGTTCCACATGACAATTGAAAGCAACAAAGTGCACAAAATTGCTACTGAATACTTGAATATAAAAACCCTCACCTAGGACTCAAAATAATAGCCTATTAAAATGCGCTGGGAGAATGGAAATTTACACAAAGTGGACAATTAAAGAAACGCATCTGCTGATCCTAAATTCAGACATGCCAACCCCACACAGCAGAGCCTGCAGGAAAGGGCTTCGCTGCTTCCAGCTCTTCCCCAGGCTGGTGCTGCCCACTTTTCCTGGGTAACGGTGCATCCGATCTAACAGGAGAGAGGAGTGAAGGAGTTCTAGACCATCTGCAGATTCTCATGACGGCAGAAAAGAGGCAACAATGGGTAGATTAGAGTGAATTTGAATTTCCTCCCTGAGGGAAAATTTGGGAGGCACTTTTGAAGTCAAAATACTCATGGTGTGTGGAGCAGAACACGTCTATTTTATTCTATCTAGAGACATAAAAGGTAAACCTGAGCAAATATTGGAAGAGAGTCAGTACAGCAAAAATAAGAGAATTTTAAAAAGGACACCCAACCGCTTAGGTAATCCATGGCATGGCAAGTGGAGGACAATACAAAAACAAAAGAAGGGAGGCTTCCCTGGAGGCTCAGTGGCAAAGAATCTCTTGCCAAGGCAGGAGACATGGGTTCGATCCTCGATCCAGGAAGATCCACAAGCCGCCATAGAGCAATTAAGCCCACTTGCCGCAACTACTGAACCTGTGCTCTGGGACCTGTGACCGCAGCTACAGAAGCCTGCCTGCCCTGGAGCCCAGGCTGCACGGCAGGAGAAGCCGCCGCAGTCAGACACCTGCACGCACCTGCGGAAGAGCCCACACGCAGGAAGGCCGGCACGGCCAGAAAGAAGTACAATCACAAAAGGAGGGACTTGAACACCTCTGTACCTGCCGTACTTCATATCATCTCATTTACCCTTAGAAAAGTGGTCACAATGGATAAATACTATCTCTGTTTTCTAAGTATGGAAATTGTGACTCAGAGAGAGTGATCAAGTCACACAAAGAACAGGTTGTGCAGGAAAATAGACAGCACAAGTTTCTAGAGACATGATTGGTTTATCACTGAGGTATGGAGATATTATCTTTAGCAGAATTCAAGGGTATTTGTGCTATTCAAAACATTTACAATGGCCTGCATATTCTATGTAAGAAATAGTATTGACTTACAGCTCAGTGGTAAATAATCCACTTGCAGTGCAGAAGTAGGAGGTGTGGGTTCGATCCCTGAGTCAGGAAGATCCCCTGGAGAAGGAAATGGCAATCCACTTCAATACTCTTGCCTGGAGAGCCTCATGGACAGAGGAGCCTGGCGGGCTACAGTCCATGGGGTGATGAAGACTCGGACCGCACTCAGCAACTAAACAACTCCGAAATGAATAACAGGCTTATTTCAGAGGGTTTTCAATTCCTCCGGAGCCTGGGAATTAGCATGGCTCTGGAAACATGGAAGTGAAGGGAGCTGCTAAAATTGGCAGAAGGAAATTATCTATTCCACATAATTAAGTCTCACTCATTTAGTCAGCAACTTGTATGGAATGACCATTTCTGGGCAGCACTGCTAGGCAGTAGGGATGCGAAGGTGATTAAAAGGAAGTCTTCATTCTTGAGGGCTTCTAAGGCCGCGAGGCGCAGGTGATCAGACATTATAATTCAATGTGAGAAGTGCTGTAGTGGAGATACGCAGCAGACAGCACACGGACAGGCGGAACAAAAGGAGAATCAATCAGAGCATCAGGCTTGCTTGCCGTGGGAATTCAGGCAGCCAGAACAATGGAGGTTTATTCTATCTGTGAATAAGGCCAAATACTGTAGACTATAAATGAAAGAACACGCCAGGGAAAGGGACCAGCGTTCCATATGGAAACAATCATGCCCGTGTCCTATACGTCTCCGCTTCCAGTCTGAACGCTGCAAGTTCTCATCATTATTTGGTTCGCAGCTCCCTTTGGGCATGCAATCATCTTGGCTGTTATATATGAGCAGCTTTCTAATTGGTCTCCCCGTATCCGTTCTGGCCCAACTCCAAGGCAGTCATCTCGCCAAAGGCTTTTTTTTTTGCAATGCAAATTAGATCAAGCCACCTACCCCTCTCACTTCTTTTGAAACTTCAATATCTTCTCATTTCTCTTAGAATATTGTGAGATCTTTAGCACAGCCTGAAAGCCTGCAAAGCCCCACCTGGTCTGTGGCCCCGTCCGCCCCTCTGTCTTCCCTTCTCCGGCTGCAATTCTGTTTCCAGAGCTTGGAAGCTGACGGGTCCCTCCAGCAGAAGTCTCTGCACTTCTGTTTCTTGGCTATGAAAGTCTCTATATAACTGAATCAGCAAGTTGACTTTTTCTCGCCGTCTTTGCTGACTGAGAAGTGTGTGTTACTCACCCTTAAAAATAAACTGTTTTTTTACAATAACAAGTAGCAGAGCTGAGGGACCAAGTCTGTGTTTCTGAAAACACAAAACCAGAGTTTCCATCCTGGCTCTGCCCTTACCAGCTGTGTAATTTTGAACTCAGTTTCTTCATGGCTAAAGACCATACGTCTCCTAGAATAAATAAAAAGATCAGATAAATAGTACATGTAAACTATTTTTCCATGATAGTTCTGATTCAGAATTTATTCTCTCTCGGTGAACATTTTTTCACTTCAGCATACTCTCTTCTCTTAGTTTTTTCCTGCATCTTGTTAACGTCTGCGGTTTTTCTGCGACATGTCTGATTCTGATAGTTACTTCCCAGCCGTGTTTTGCTACCCCGTGGACTGCAGCCCTCCAGGCTCCTCTGTCCCTGGGATTCCCCAGGCAAGAATATGGGAGTGGGTGGCCATTTCCTTCTTCAGGGGTCTTCCCAAGTCAGGGATCACACCCATGTCTCCTGTGTTTGCTGCATTGCAGGCAGATTCTTTACCGCTGCGCCACCAGGGCAGTCCAACGAGGAGGCAGGGTGGATCTAACTTTATGCACCTGCTTGTTCACAGAGTGAGGTGTTGGAATAAGGGCTCATGTCCTATTTTAAAATGTCAATTTTTAAAAAAAATGCATTGTTTCTTTACCACTCTCTCCATCGTTATTTTTTTGTTTTGTTTTTAATTCTATTATTCATGTTGAGAAAAGTTTCTCAGCGGAACACTGCCCTGTTTAGAAGAGCGGGCTAACGTTTTCTAAAGGTCTAAATAGTAACTATGTCAGAGGCTCTGTCAACCATGTCAGTCCTGCCGTTTGGCATGCAATCACCATAGACAACAGCAGACGGCAGGCATGGCCTGTTCCGGTGAAACTGGAGGCTGGATTTCACCGAAGACTGCAGTCTCCCGGCCCCTGACTTGGAGCACACTCCTCTGTGTTATCTGGTTCCAGCCTTTCTTTGCCTTTGAGCTGCTTCACAACTCGACATCCAGTCCAGGTGGTGCCAGTGATGAAGCACCCGCCTGCCAACGGAGGACTTCCCTGGTGGCTCAGAGGGTAAAGCGTCTGCCTTCAATGCGGGAGACCTGGGTTTGATCCCTGGGTGGAGAAGATACCCTGGAGAAGGAAATGGCAACCCATTCCAGTGTTCTTGCCTGGAAAACCCCATGGATGGAGAAGCCTGGTGGGCTACAGTCCATGGAGTCATAAAGAATCGGACACAACTGAGTGACTTCATTTTCACTCACTGCCGACAGAAGAGACCCAAGAGACACAGGTCCCATGGCTGCGTCAGGAAGACCCCCTGGAGGGGGGAATGCCACCCACTCCAGTGTTCTTGCCCGGGACATCCCAAGGGCAGAGGGGCCTGGTGGGCTGCGGTCCACGGGGTCACAGAGTCGGCATGACTGGGCGGCGGAGCGCGGCACAGCGGCCCCGCTCCCTGTGAGCAGCAGTGACGGGAGGAATCCCTGGGCTGGTGCACTGGTTTGAGATGATTTCAGATCTACTTGTTTATGACTCATCCACTTATTTATGACAAAGACAATGCAAAATAAGCCAAATAAGAAGCTGCTCTTTGGGGTAAAGTTGCTTTCAGAATGAGGAGCTTTGTCAGGATGGTTGATAAGTTGCTGGAGGCGTCTTGACAAGAGCAGGGGGAGACGCAGCCGTGGAAGGTAACAGAACGTGCATACGGGGACGTGTGAGGAGGGTCTGGGAGTGTGCATCTTGGCGAAAGTCACCCTTGACGTGGCCCTGGGGAGACCTGAGACACTTCCCCTGTGCTGGCGAGGTCACGCTTGGCAGCTGGTGCCCTTAGACCGGGCAGCAGCTTCAGGAGAGAAAGGGCCTGTGCCCCTGCCTCAGGGGGCTCCTCACAGGCAGTGGCTTTGCAGTGGCTCCTGGAGCGATAACCCCCAGAGCAGCCCGCTCTGCAGGCCAGCATGGCGCCTGGGTCCCTGGCAACCAAGGTCCACAGCAAGGGACCTTCCTTTCTGCGCCGGAGGCTGCGAGTCAGCTCTCGGCTGGTCACACCCTCTGCCCCTGCGCCATCCCCTGCAAAGGGGCACCTCGCGTTAACTCTGGACTCTTCCTTTCATCTCCCCTCGCCTGAACCAACAGGCAGTCAATTTATCATCTGTTTGGAGTACGCTGTTTCTCTGTTGGCTTCTTAAGAGACTTTATCTGCTATTAGCTTGGAAAATTCTTATGAATCTTGCTGTGAACTTATGTTAAGTAAGCTGTTGGCAAAGACAAATTCCGTCTCTGAGCGTAATTTGCCATCCCTGAAACAGAACATCCACAGATACGAGAAAGTCTGACCCATGGAGGTTCAATTCATTCAGGCATGAACCTCAAATCTGTTTGTAAAAAACCTCTTTTGCATTGTCTATTTGTAAATTTATTTCAACATTCCTTTAACTCAGTATAAATCTATTCTTCTTTAACTGCTTCAAAACAGTTGTAACATCTTACAGATTTCCTCATTAATAATGAGCTAAATCCAGTCTTTAACTTGTGTTCATTTTGCATCTGTATGAAAGTCATGAGTTCATCTTTAAAACAAAACATCCTTTAACATACATATGTTGGAACCTCTCAGTCTTCATGACACCTTAGTGGCCTTTCATAATTTATTTCTGTATTATAGACTCTTAATATTATACTGGCCAAATTATTTCAACAATGTCCATTCTATATTCTAGCTATTTAATGAATGCCTTGTTTGAATGATGATGCTTCTCACTGCTAAGATTTCTATTTGATCGCCACTTTTTAAATTTCACTGCTGCTTGTTTTTCCTTTATAGTTTCTTATAGATTCATAGTTCCTTGTGTATGCAGCTTCTGTACTTATTCCTTTGAGTTTCTAAAACATGTTGTAAAAACATAAGCTGCATCAATTGGAGGCACTGTAAACAGTGCATGTTACACACTCAAGGGCCAGTACTTGCCTTAAACTAGAGTTTTCCAGATGAGTTTAATTGTTCTAATTGTTTATTTTGCAGCTTCCTCGGCACTAGATAACTTTATGTGCTTGGTTTGCAAACCATTCTGACTTAGCACATCTGTGCTTACTGGACGTGCATACAAAATCTTTGAATGGAATAGATTATTTTCTTTTTATATTTTTCACTATTTATCTGTGGTCTCTCTCTCCCTCCCTTCCTCTCTTTCTCCCTCTCTCTCTCACACACACAAATGTATCTTTACTTCTTGACTGAATCCTCTGAGTTTCAAGAATACACGGAAGAACTCTACAAAAAAAAATCTTAATAACCCAGATAACCATGATTGTGTGATCACTCACCTAGAGCCAGACAACCTGGAATGTGAAGTCAAGTGGGCCTTAGGAAGTATCACTATGAACAAAGCTAGTGGAGATAATGGAATTCCAGCTAAGATATTTCAAATCCTAAAACATGATGCTGTGAAAGTGATGCACTCAATATGCCAACAAATTTGGAAAATGCAGCAGTGGCCACAGGACTGGAAAAGGTCAGTTTTCATTCCAATCCCAAAGAAAGGCAATGCCAAAGAATGCTCAAACTACCACACAATTGCACTCATCTCGCACACTAGTAAAGTAATGCTCAAAATTCTCCAAGCCAGGCTTCAGCAGTGCATGAACTGAGAATTTCTGGATGTTCAAGCTGGTTTTAGAAAAGGCAGAGATCAAATTGCCAACATCTGTTGGATCATCGAAAGAGCTATGAGTTCCAGAAAAACATCTGCTTTATTAACTGTGCCAAAAGCTTTGACTGGGTGGATCACAACAAACTGTGTACAATTCTTAAGGAGATGGGAATACCAGATCACCTGACCTGCCTCCTGAGAAATCTGTATGCAGATAAAGAAGCAACAGTTAGAACCAAACATGGAACAACAGACTGGTTCCAAATTGGGAAAGGAGTATGTCAAGGCTGTATATGGTCACCCTGCTTATTTAAATTCTATGCAGAGTACATCATGAGAAATGCTGGGCTGGATGAAGGACAACCTGGAATCAAGATTGCCAGAAGAAATATCAATAAACTCAGATATGCATATGATATCACCCTTATGGCAGAAAGCGAAGAAGAACTAAAGAGCCTCTTGATGAAAGTGACAGAGGGGAGTGAGAATGTTGGCTTAAAACTCAACATTCAAAAAACGAAGATCATGGCATCTAGCCCCATCACTTCATGGCAAATAGATGGGGAAAGAGTGGAAACAGTGACTTTATTTTCTTGGGCTCCAAAATCACTGCAGATGGTGACTGCAGCCATGAAATTAAAAGATGCTTGCTCCTTGGAAGAAAAGCATGACCAACCTAGATAGCATATTAAAAAGCAGAGACATTACTTTGCTAACAAAGTCCATCTAGTCAAAGCTATGTTTTTTCCAGCAGTCATGTATGGATATGAGAGTTGGACCATAAAGAAACCTGAGCACCAAATAACTGATGCTTTTGAACTGTGTGTTGGAGAAGACTCTTGAGAGTCCCTTGGTCTGCAAAGAGATCCAACCAGTCCATCCTAAAGAAAATCAATCCTGAGTATTCATTGGAAGGACTGATGCTGAAGCTGAAACTCCAATACTTTGGCCACCTGATGTGAAGAACTGATTCATTGGAAAAGACTCTGAGGCTGGGAAAGATTGGGGGCAGGAGGAGAAGGGGACGACAGAGGATGAGGTGGTTGGACAGCATCACTGACTCAATGGAAATGAGTTTGAGCAAGCTCTAGGAGTTGGTGATGGACAGGGAAGTGTGGCGTGCTGCAGTCCATGGGGTTTGCAAGGAGTCGGACGCAACTAAGTGACTGAACTGAGTTCCCAGTCTAGTGTTGGTCTTTCACTGGCAATTTGAGACTCCGCATCTGTAGAGACAATGAGAATGTTCCACGTCCAACCACCAAGTTGGGAGGGTTTTGTTCTCAGTTTCCAGGCTGAGTCTGCAGCCTCATACTTCCCTAGGTCTTCAGCTTTCTGGATGTCTTAGCCCCTGGCATCAATCCATGCAGTTTCTTTTTCAGTTTCCTCCCAGAGCAGCCCCAGCCCAGCCTGGCCCTGGCCTCCAAACAGGGCTGAGTTCTCTGACTCGGGTGGTGCTTCCCACGTGGCTCAGTGGGTAAAGAATCTGCCTGCCGAGTCAAGAGGCTTACACGACATGGGTTCGAACCCCGGGTCGGGAAGATCTCCTGGAGGAGGAAATGGCAACCCATTCCAGTGTTCTTGTCTGGAGAATCCCATAAATAGAGAAGCCTGGTGGGCTAGAGTCCATAGCGTCACAGAGTTGGCCACGACGGAAGCAACCGAGCTGGTAGGTACACTGACTGACTCCTTACCTACAGGCAGCACCCTGCCAGCGGGGCGGCCTGCTTCCAGACCAGCAGCCTAGCTCGAGAGAAGTGTAACCTCTTCCCAAGCACAGCCACGTCCTCCTCAGTGTATCCTGTCTGTTACTTCATCTGTCGCTGCTTTTGCAGCTGAGACACTAAGTCAAGTATGAAAACATCTGATCATCTTGACTGCAGTTGTGTTACTGTTTACATTGCATAAGACGATTCATTTAAATGCTGAAAAACAAAAGGAAGTGAAATCTTGCATCTGTAACTCTTGAATTTGATGAGTCCGTTAGATACTTGGAAAGATGTAAATAAACAGAAATAATGTTAACTATTTGATGAATGGGACTTTGGTAATTAATTTTTTCTAAACCTCTGGAAAAGATTAATGAATGCTGCACTAATATCCACAGCTGATAAGGTTTTGCTGCCACTTCAAATAATGAAATGGGAAAACATTAAAAAGTTCAAAGTCACTATAAAAAGTTTTAACCCTTGCATTTTTCCCCAGAAACTTCTAGTTTGAAAGAAAACTCACCAGTCTGGCCTATGTGCTTGAGCTATGCCATCTACCACCTGCATGCTAAGTCTCTTCAGTCCTGTCTGAGTCTTTGTGACCCGTGGACTGCAGCCCGCCAGGCTCCTCTGTCCATGGGATTCTCCAGGCAAGGACCCTGGAGTGGTTTGCCATGTTCTCCTCCAGGGGATCTTCCCGACCTAGGGGTCGAACCCGTGTCTCTTAGGTCTCCTGCAATGGCAGGCGGCTTCTTCACCACTAGCACCACCTGGGAAGCGCCGTCATCTACCTTCAAATAATGAGATGACATCTTGGGGTGTCCCTGGTGGCACAGCGGTATCGCCTGCCAGTGCTCAGGACAGGCGTTTGATCCCTGGCCTGGGAGGAGTCCACGTGCCCCTGAGCCACGAGGCAAGCAGCAGAGCCGCTGAGCCTGCTCTCCAGAGCCTCAGGCCACAGCTGCTGAGGCCACGTGCCATGGCTGCTGAGGTCACGCGCCCCAGAACCTGTGCTCAGAGGAAGGGAAGGCACCACACCCAGAAGCCTGGGTGCTGCCAGGAAGAACAGCCCCTGCTCACAGCAGCCAGAGAAACCCTGAGCCAAGCAACAGAGACCCGGCACAGCCGTAACTAAAGATAAAGTCCACACACATGCTCTTAAAAAAATACAACATCTCAGTTTAAAGGAGATCCATATAAAGAGACACGAGATTCAGTGCTTAATGCATGTGAGTGTGCAACGACTCCTTTCAAATAAATTTAGCATGTCAGCACTTACTGGGCATATCATGAAGAGTGAAGTTTGAGTTTGTTCCCTGAAGCCTTAGTACATGCAGGATCCGCAGACATCTTCCTACAGTGGTGTCCAGTGATTTCTTGTGTATCTTTTGCTTTTTTTCTCATCAGCAATTAGGGTCAATAATTTTGACCTGGAGGTCGTCCAGTGGTTAAGACTCTGAGCTTCCACTGCAGGGGGCAGGGGTTTGATCCCCGGTTGAGGACTAAACTCCTGCTTGCTTCACAGTGGGGCTACAAACTTTAAAAAGCAACAGCAAAAGGGGTCACATATATTGGTGACTTTAACATTGGGCAAGATCGGTTAGGTTGGTTGTATCAGGCGATTCTGACTCCCAAGGCACATTTGACCTGGAGACATTTGACCTGGAGACATTTCTGGTTATCATAACAGGGGAAGGAGAGGCCATTAGTATCTAGTGCATAACACAGCCCTGCAGCAGAGATTTATCTGGTTCAAAATCTAAGCAGGGCAGAGGTTGAAAAATTTTAGGATAAGTTTAATAATCTCATTTGAGAGATGTTTAATAAATTTATGTGTAATTTTATACATATATATGTGGACTTCCATGGTGACTCAAATGGTAGAGAATCTGCCTGCCAATGCAGGAGACCTGTGCTCCATCCCTGGGTTGGAACCATCCCCTAGGAAAGGGAATGGCAACCCACTTCAGTATTTTGCCCAGAGAAGTCCATAGACAGAGGAGTCTGGTGGGCTACAGTCCACAGGTTTGCAAAGAGTCAGACACAACTTTGTGACTAGCACTTTTATATATATGCACACATTAAAAAATTTCTGTATATTGTCTCACTGTGCACATATATGTGAGAGTGTTATATACTGCAGGAAACCATGATGCGGTTTCAGGGGGAATTTCTTGCTATTGGTCCTGGTTCTTTCACTGGAGCTTCCAGTGTTCAAAATACCATCCTGCACATGTTCTAATTAGTTCACTGAACCTTCATAACAACCTTTGCAGGTGGGTAACATTATTATTCCCACATTGTAGATAAGGAAACAACAACAACAACAAAGATTCAGAGAGGTTAAGTAGCTTCCTTCGGGTCACAGAGCTAGTAAGTTGGAGGTTCATGACTATCATTCAGAGAGTCTAAGTGACCTGAACCACTTCCTAATATCACCTGACTGCTGAGCCCCAAAGACCTTTCGGGGCCTTTCCCCTGGGGCCTCCACGAGCCCTTCCGCCTTTCCTTCTGTAAAAGGCACGCTCAAACTCTGGTTTGCACTTGAGCAACGGTGAAGTTGAGTCGTTAAGGCTTCAGGGGGGAGTGAAGCTGCACATCAAAGCCGCTGAGACGAATGCTAATGAGAAAAGCAAACCGATAAAACTGATTTTTTTTTTCAAGAACGATTTCCAAGTCCCTAGCAGGTGCTAGTGCAGATAAAGCCACGTCGCGGGGATGTTTCTCTGCCAAGGATGAGCAGGAGGTCCCCCGAGGCCCGGCCTCAGCCTAGGGTGTTTCTTACAGCAAAGTTGAGCATGACTTTGGTTCACAGTGTCTGGATTTCACTGCAGGATCCAGGAATACCCAGGAAACACTTTGAAAAAGGCAGGCTCAGGCCGTGATCAGAAGAATCTTATTATCCAAGTTGCAACATGCAAATATCTTCTTTGCATTCTGCTTTCTGCAAACAGAGTTGGAAAAAATAAGCAGGGGAAAATGAGGAGGAACAAAAAACAAAAAAAGCCACACGATTCATGCTTCACAAAGTCCTGTAGGTTATTACCATGTTTTAAATTGTGAGTTGCAAACACAAGCTGTTCTTAAACAAGAACAAAAAGAAAAAGCAGATGGTTTCTTTTTACATCCTGTGAAACTTTTCCTGAATGTAAGCGTATGTTCCCTTCTCCCCAGCTGGCATTCCCCATGCAAATGATCCGTTTTCTGTCATTTTGAGAAAAATTCTTGATTCCCCCACCCTCCATCCCAAATGCCAAAATACCTAGAAATGAGAGCAGGGAGAGAAATTGCCAAAATATTTTTATCCCACATGTCTTTGAGACTCCAAAGACCATACACCTGCATAGAAACACGATTGGCATAAGGCAGGTGCCACCGTGATCTTATTTTTACCTTTATTTTTTATGTGATGTACGTTTATTTCAACAAACATCTTTATCGATGATCAGTTGCTTTGGCTATGTATGACACTGTGGAAAGAAAGTGAGATTTGCAGTTATATTGGTTTCTGGATTATATAGATTCTTGGATTCAAATTCCAGCTCAGCAGCTTATTAAATAAATGCATCCTTGAGAAATTTATTTAAAATGACTTCTTCTCTGTGACTCAGGTTTTTTTTTTTTTTCCACTTGCAAAGTGGAGTGAGTCAAATCTGCCTTTTCAGGGAATATTTCGAAGATGAACTTCAGTTTGAGAGCCACTGCACAGACTCGTGTTTGCCTCACTGACATAAATAATAAAGTGAAAGCACTTTCTTCATAGAATTATTTGAGGATGAAATAACACAGTGTATTATTCATACAACATTCTAAGTTCTAAATAAATGGTAGTTATTATGAGTTGTTATTGCTTTATTGGTATTTATTGGTACTATTAACCTGGAAAAGTATATGAGGACCCGAAGAATCTTGAATCAGTTTTACTCACGTATCTGCACTGTTTTAAAATAATTTCCCACAAATATTTACTGACATCCTGGTTTAGTTGGATAGCAATTGCATTAGCTTCACAACAGATCTTAGCAGCCAAAAGTGGGTCTTCCTAGATATTATGCAAGCTTTCCTTGTGCCTTAAGAGTCTTAAGAAGAGGAAATTCTAATTTTTCTGATCAGTTTTATTTTATAGCCAAGATGTACTTGATCTGCGTGCATGTGTGCCAAGTTGCTTCAGTCCTGTTTGACTCTTTTGTGACCCCATGGACTATAGCAGCCAGGCTCCTCTGTCCATGGGATTCTCCAGGCAAGAATACTGGAGTGGGTTTCCATGCCCTCCTCCAGGGGATCTTCCCAACCCAGGGATCAAGCGCAAGTGTCTTAATCTCCTGCTTTGGCAGATGGGTTCTTTACCACTTGTGCCACCTGGGCAGCCCATACTTGATTTAGTAGCAGGCATTTATCCCAAACTTAGTGACTTAAAAGAAAAAAAAAAAAGGCCATTTAAGTCATGCGGTTTCCGAGGTCAGGTCTCCAGGAACAGCAGAGCTGGGTGGTTCCGGTTTGGAGTCTCTAAGAAAACTGCAGCCAAGCTGTCAGCCGGGTCTGTTGTCGTCCAAGGCTTGACTGGGGTAGCCTGTGACGTGGCTCACTCGGGCAGCTCCTGGCGTGAACAAGCAGGGGACACTGAGTGGAGTGAGAGTGGAAGAGAGGACAGAGTCCCCCCAGCGCATGCTCAGGAGTGGGCACGCGTGTGCTCCGTCACTCAGCCGTGTCTGACTCTGGGGACCCCAGGACTGGAGCCCGCCAGGCTTCCCTGTCCATGGGATTCTCCAGGCAAGAGCACTGGGGATCGGCCTGACTCAGATGGAGCCCGTTCTCATGTCTCTTGTGTTGGCAGGACCTGTTCTTTATCACCAGTGGCCCCTGGAAGCCCATACTACCACCTCCCCTGGGTTCCGCTGCTCACACACCAAACCTGGATAATGAGGGTGTGAAGACCCAGACGCTGGGACCCCCGGGGACTGGCTGCCGCAGTACCCAGCCCCGAAATTTACCCTAAAAGAGGTGAGTGCAGTAAGTGAGGATGGGGAGCAGTGCCGCCTCCCACCCGAGGCATTCAGCCACTTCTTTCTCTGAATACCAAGCTTAGCTTCTCTCCCTGCCAAGAAGCCTTCTGACAAGACGTATTTCCAATCATCTCCTTCCTATGAATTCTGACAGCATTTGTTCATACCTCTCTGCTTGAACAATGTCATATTACTCAATTTTTATTTCACAAAAACTAGTCTAGTCATCATGAGGGCAAATGTGATGTCAATTTATTTTTGGATTCTTTAAAATTCCTCGCATGTGCTAAGTACATGGAATCAGTACAAACTCAACCCCAGCTCTGTGGCCTTTCCAACGAATAGACCTGAGTGATGAGCGTTCCAGGCTGCATTGCCCTAAAGCTCTCGAAGTGCTCCCCTGGCGGCTCAGATGGTGAAGAATTCGCCCAAGATGTGGGAGACCTGGGTTTAATTTCTGGGCTGGGAAGATCCCCAGACGAGGGCACGGCAGCCCACAACACTACTCTTGTCTGGAGAAGCCCACGGACAGAGGAGCCTGGTGAGCTACAGTCCGTGGGGTCCCAAGAGTCAGACACGTCTGAGCGACTGAGCCCAGCACGACGCTCTCTCAAATCCTCGTCGTTACAGTGCCGTTCCGTCCTGGCCATTGATGGTTTTGTCACCAAAGGGTGTCCGACTGGTGGTCCAGTGGTTGAGAATCCACCTTCCGAGGCAGGGGACGCAGGTTTGACCCCTGGTCGGGGAACTAAGAGCCCATGTGCTGCGGAGCAGCTGAGCCCAGGTGCCACAGCCAGAGCATCCGTGTGCCGCGTCAGCGGGCCCCGAGTGCCGCGGCCAAGACTGGGCACAGCCAAATAAACACGTCTTTAAAAAGTGTCTTTGATGGTGAGTTTTGAGCCTAGCAGACCTTTTAGTTAACAAAGACTAGTTCCCCAAATTGAAAAGATAGCCCACAGACTGGGAGAAGATATTTGCAGGTGATGTGACCGACAAGAGGTCAGTCTCCAAAATTTACAAATAGTGCATGATGCTTAACAGCCTCAGAGCAAACAAACCAATCAACAAACGGGCAGACCTAAATAGACATTTCTCCAAAGAAGACATACAGCTGGCCGAGAGGCACGTGAGAAGATGTTCAATATCACCAATATTAGAGAAATGCAACTCAAAACTACAATGAGATATCACCCAACACCAGTCAGAATGGCCATTGTCAAAAATCCACAAACAATAAATGCTGGAGAAGGTGTGGACAGAAGGGAATGCTCTTGCACTGCTGGTGGGAATGTACACTGGGAGAGTCACTATGGAGGACAGTATGGATGTTCCTTAAAAAATAAAAATAGAGCTACCATATGACCCTGCAGTCTCACTTTGGGCAAATATCCACAGAAAAACAGGATCCTAAAGGGTACATACACTCCTATGCTCACTGCAGCATTGTTTACAATAGCCAAGACATGGAAGCAACCCGAATGCCCATTGACAGAGGAATGGATAAAGATGTGGCACATATACACAGCAGGGTATTACTCAGCCATTAAAAAGAATGAGCTCATGCATCTGCAGCACCATGGATGGCCTGAAGAGTGTCGTACTGAGGGAAGAAAGACAGAGGAGAAACACTGTGTGGCATCCCTTGTATACTGGGTTCCCTGTCCCTCACTATTTCCTGGAGTTTGCTCAAACTCACGTCTCTTGAGTCGGTGATGCCATCCAACCGTCTCCACTGAACCAGTTGTTCATTATTAAAGTGCATTGGTGGGACTTCGCAGGCTGTCCAGTGAAGACTTCACCTTCCAACGCAGCAGGTGTGGCTTTGATCCCTGGCTTGGGGGCTAAGATCCCACACGTCCTGCAGCCAAAAAACCAGAATGCAAACAACAGAAGCAACATTGTAACAAATTCAATAAAGATGTGATAGAGAAAAAGTACACAGGGACTTTGCTGGTGCTGCCAGCGCATGGGCAGAGGTCCCACCGGGGAGCAGGAAGGTCCCACACGCAGAGGGGCGACAAAGCCCACATGGCGTGACTACTGAGCCTGTGGGCCCAAGTACTGAGGCCTGCGTGCCCCAGAGAACCACGCTCCGCAACAAGAGAAGGCCCCATAACAGCGGCCTCTGTGCTGCAGCTGGTGAGGGCCACACGCCCGGAGCCTGCGCCACGAGAGAAACCACTGCAGCGAGAGCCACGGCCGGCAGCCAGGGAGGAGGCCCGGCCCAGGGAGGGAGGAGGCCCGGCCCAGGGAGGGAGGAGGCCCCGCCCAGAGAGGAGGAGGCCCCACTCAGGGAGGGAGGAGGCCGGCCCAGGGAGGGAGGAGGCCCTGCTCAAGGAGGGAGGAGGCCCCACTCAGGGAGAGTGGAGGCCCTGCTAAGAGAGGAGGCCCGGCCCAGGGAGGGAGGAGGCCCCGCCCAGAGAGGAGGAGGCCCCACCCAGAGAGGAGGCCCCGCCCAGGGAGGGAGGAGGCCCCGCCCATAGAGGAAGAGGCCCCGCCCAGAGAGGAAGAAGCCCCACCCAGAGAGGAGGCCCCACCCAGGGAGGGAGGAGGCCCTGCTCAAGGAGGGAGGAGGCCCCACTCAGGGAGAGTGGAGGCCCTGCTAAGAGAGGAGGCCCGGCCCAGGGAGGGAGGAGGCCCCGCCCAGAGAGGAGGAGGCCCCACCCAGAGAGGAGGCCCCGCCCAGGGAGGGAGGAGGCCCCGCCCATAGAGGAAGAGGCCCCGCCCAGAGAGGGAGGAGGCCCTGCTCAAGGAGGGAGGAGGCCCCACTCAGGGAGAGTGGAGGCCCTGCTAAGAGAGGAGGCCCGGCCCAGGGAGGGAGGAGGCCCCGCCCAGAGAGGAGGAGGCCCCACCCAGAGAGGAGGCCCCGCCCAGGGAGGGAGGAGGCCCCGCCCATAGAGGAAGAGGCCCCGCCCAGAGAGGGAGGAGGCCCTGCTCAAGGAGGGAGGAGGCCCCACTCAGGGAGAGTGGAGGCCCTGCTAAGAGAGGAGGCCCGGCCCAGGGAGGGAGGAGGCCCCGCCCAGAGAGGAGGAGGCCCCACCCAGAGAGGAGGCCCCGCCCAGGGAGGGAGGAGGCCCCGCCCATAGAGGAAGAGGCCCCGCCCAGAGAGGAAGAAGCCCCACCCAGAGAGGAGGCCCCACCCAGGGAGGGAGGAGGCCCCGCCCATAGAGGAAGAGGCCCCGCCCAGAGAGGGAGGAGGCCCTGCTCAAGGAGGGAGGAGGCCCCACTCAGGGAGAGTGGAGGCCCTGCTAAGAGAGGAGGCCCGGCCCAGGGAGGGAGGAGGCCCCGCCCAGAGAGGAGGAGGCCCCACCCAGAGAGGAGGCCCCGCCCAGGGAGGGAGGAGGCCCCGCCCATAGAGGAAGAGGCCCCGCCCAGGGAGGGAGGAGGCCCTGCTCAAGGAGGGAGGAGGCCCCACTCAGGGAGAGTGGAGGCCCTGCTAAGAGAGGAGGCCCGGCCCAGGGAGGGAGGAGGCCCCGCCCAGAGAGGAGGAGGCCCCACCCAGAGAGGAGGCCCCGCCCAGGGAGGGAGGAGGCCCCGCCCATAGAGGAAGAGGCCCCGCCCAGAGAGGAAGAAGCCCCACCCAGAGAGGAGGCCCCACCCAGGGAGGGAGGAGGCCCCGCCCAGGGAGGGAGGAGGCCCAGCCCAGGGAGGGAGGAGGCCCCGCCCAGAGAGGAGGAGGCCCCGCCCAGAGAGGAGGCCCCGCCCAGGGAGGGAGGAGGCCCGGCCCAGGGAGGGAAGAGGCCCCGCCCAGGGAGGAGGCCCGGCCCAGGGAGGGAAGAGGCCCCGCCCAGGGAGGAGGCCCCGCCCAGGGAGGGAGGAGGCCCCGCTCAGAGGGGAAGAGGCCCTGCCCAGAGAGGAGGAGGCCCCGCCCAGAGAGGAGGCCCTGCCCAGGGAGGGAGGAGGCCCGGCCCAGGGAGGGAAGAGGCCCCGCCCAGGGAGGAGGCCCCGCCCAGGGAGGGAGGAGGCCCGGCCCAGAGAGGAGGCCCCGCCCAGGGAGGAGGCCCCGCCCAGGGAGGGAGGAGGCCCCGCTCAGAGAGGAAGAGGCCCTGCCCAGAGAGGAGGAGGCCCCGCCCAGAGAGGAGGCCCCGCCCAGGGAGGGAGGAGGCCCTGCTAAGAGAGGAGCCCCCACTCACAGAGGGAGGAGGCCCCACCCAGAGAGGAGGCTCCACCCAGGGTGGGAGGAGGCTCTGCTCGAGGAGGGAGGAGGCCCCACTCAGGGAGAGTGGAGGCCCTGCTAAGAGAGGAGCCCCCGCTCACAGAGGAAGGAGGCCCCGCCCCGAGAGGAGGCCCCGCCCAGGGAGGGAGGAGGCCCTGCTAAGAGAGGAGCCCCCGCTCACAGAGGGAGGAGGCCCCGCCCAGAAAGGAGGCCCCGCCCAGGGAGGGAGGAGGCCCCTCTCTGGGAGGAGGCCCTGCTCACTGCAACCAGAGAAAGCCCGTGCATAGCAACGAAGGTCCAGCAAAGCCAAAATAAATTAATAAAATAAAATTGAAAATAAATAAAAATAATAATTATTATATTAATTGTTCCAAAGTTCTAAATAAAAGTGGTTTTTTGTTTTTTTGTTTTTTTGTTTTTTTTTTTTTTAGCTTTAACCTCTAAAACTCTTAAATATGACTGATATCTTCTTTCTACTTTAGGACATATGCTGAGAATTTACCCCTCATTTTGGTCTCAAATCAGTAATTCCAGTAATTCTAAAAGAGGTTAAAGCCAATGTATTTTGAGAAGAAATGATATTATAAGAATAATATAACTTTGTGATCAAATATTCATGTTTTTCTAAACATTTACTGTGCTGTGAAGTTAAATAATTTCCATGCATGGACAAAATAAACCACATGTTCAGCCACAGAAGAAATGGTAAATATCTGGCTATTTCACAGCATTTTCTTTATGTTCAACACTTGCAGCGTTCTGATTCTTGAATTAATCCCTAGAAGAAATTTTGAATTACAGAGCAAAAATTACAGAAAATGCTCTCATGACAGGGAAACACACATTCTAATTGTGTAATTATCAGAGTCCAGAATTCACAAATTACATCTTGTAGTGATGTTTAACTTGTTTCACTAACCTTTCTTTATATAAAAGCTAATTAATTATCCCTGAGTGACAGTGTTCTCTTTGGAAGATCATGTTTAACCACTTGCATTAAAATTCTATACTCCTTTCTTCTAACACAAGCAATGTGCATATGATTAAGGCACCTACATGAAAAGTCTATGATCTCAAGAGTTGACATGTTGTCCTAACAATTTATAGCAAATTAGTGTGGAACTTGCTTGATGACCACTTCTTAAATAACCCCTTAGTTCAACTGTCACAAAGTAGAGAAGACCAAGGCAGTATTCTGAAATGCACATTTATTTTTTAAAGGGGATTTAGTAGATAAAGGACTCCGAGAAGCTATTATTGTGCAGCAAGTCCCTGATAAGTCTATGACGGTAGAAAGAATGCGATAGTGAAAGGTATGACCAATAGTCACATTCTTCTACCATCAGTTCAGTTCAGCATATATATGTTTTAACTTCATAGTCTTAAAATCTTCTCTTAATGAATTGATGTTGTGAACTTAACTGTTATAAAAAAAACAATAAATCGAATACAGATGAAATTTGTTTTGATATGACCTTGATCTACACATCCACCTCTCATGTAGGGAGTAGTAGTAGACCTTATAAGAAAGATAGGATTAAGGAGATGGGATTGAGCATGATACTCAGAGTCTGAAGATGACACACATGAGCTTCACGTCCTGGTACTTGCCCTCTTGTGTAACCATCTAGTCCGGAGTTGACTATGACTTGCCTGTAACCTATACGGTATTGTGCTTTGCAGCTTGTGGGGTCTTAGTTCCTTGCCTGTGTGCATGCTCAGTGAAGTCCAATTCTTTGTGACCCCATGGACTGTAGCCTGCCAGGTTCCTCTGTCCATGGAATTTTCAAGGCAAGATACTGAAGTAGGTTACCATTTCCTATTCCAGGGGATCTTCTCTCCAGGGATCGAACCTGTGTCTCTTTCGTCTCCTGCATCGGCAGGCAGACTCTTTACCATTTCTCTAGTTAATAGAATACAGCAGAGGTGCTGGGAGCTCAGTCTGTGATTAGGTTACACAAGATAGTAACTTTCTCTCTCCTAACAGACTCTTGACTGCTGTCCCTGAGGAAGCCAGCTGCCACAGTGGAGAAGCCCGAAGGGAATGAGGCGGATGCCCAGCCAATCCCCAGGAAGAGCTCAGTGAGGTCCTCCTTGGAATTAAATCTTTCCGGTAGCCAGCGAGGAGGCTTGGAAGTGAATCGTTCCCCAGCTGAGACTTCAGATGAAACCCCAGCCCTGGCTGACACGCTGACTGAAGCCCCATGAGGGACCCAGCCCAGCCTGCCTGAACCACGGAGACTGTAGAGGAATACCTAGGTGCTGCTTTAAGCGGCTAAAGTTGGAGGCAATTTGCTCACCAGCCAGAGACAACCAGTCCAGATAGTAACCTTTGAAAGAAACCCTTGAAAAGCCAGTCCAGAGAGTAACCTTTGAAAGAAACCCTTGAAAAGTACATTCTTGTTTACTAAAATCAAACAATAAAAATAGTACTGGAGAAAAGGCCATGAAGCAGAATACATGAATTAGGAACAAATGGAAGCCAAAAACACCTGAAAGCATGGCATTTTGGGTGAGAGAAATAGAGTTTATAAAAAAAGGGCCATGGCCCAATACTCTGGTGCCTCTTCCATGTGACTTTGATTCTTCTTTCTTCCGTCTCTCAACAAATGAACTGATACACAATCAGGTTTTCTGAAGACCAGATTTCTCTGAGTGACTCACAGATCCTTAAGGTACAAAGTCCCTTTATGGTTGCCATGGGAGAGGGATGGGCGTGGACACACTGCTGTATTTCAGATGGATAACCAGCGAGGACCGCAGTACAGCAAGGAACTCTGCTTGGAGTTAAGCGGCAGCTGGATGGGAGGGGTTTTGGGGGAGAGTGGATACATGTACACTTGTGGTTGAGGCCCTTCATGTTCACCTGAAATGATTACAACGTTGTAATTGGTGATACCCCAATACAAAATTAAAAGTTACAAAAAAATAAAATGCAGTGTGCCTGATGTGAGTCTATTTAATTAAAGAATGTCACCTATTTTATTAACATTTAAAAAACTTAATCCAGAGGTTCATGATTTTTAGGATTTTTCACACCAATTTGAAAAAGATTGGGAATGACACAGTATTGTCAGTTTACTGATTCATTCAATAAAGACATGAAAACATTCACCAAAACAGTAACATCCTACCACCAGTTATCATCATCATTTTATGGAAGAAAATGTTTTTAATAATAAAGGAAAAAAACAAAATAAATGATTATGATTTAAACTTACATATGTTATAGTGTTATAGGTTTATCATGATTTTTCCTCATCCTGCCATGAAACAGTGTAAATTTTTCTATAAATGTGGTCTTATTTCAGGAACCACTGATTTAGTCTGTACAACTCTATTAGCAACAAGCAGCAGCAGTATCCCCAACACCAGATCAGAATAAGATCTGCCTCATAGAAATACCTGATTTATTTTTGTTGCATAAGCATACTCTCATCCTCTTGAATCCTTTCTCCAACCAAGCATGCCCTGCAGAATCCTTTAGCCCATAATTTGTCATCTCAACCACACAGCCATACTCTCTCAGATCCAACCAAGCATGCTCTGCAGAATCCTTCAGCCCATATTTGTCATCTCAACCACACAGCCATACTCTCTCAGAGACTCAAATGGATGTCCTGTGTATTTGTTGTTGTTTAGTCGCTAAGTCATGTCCTACTCTTTTGCAACCCTGCCAGGTTCCTATGTACATGGGACTTCCCAGGCAAAAATGCTAAAGCGGACTGCCATTTCCTCCTCCAGGGGATCTTCCCAGCTCAGTGATCGAACCTGGGTCTCCTGCATTGGCAGGTGGCTTCTCTGCTGCTGAACCACAGGGAAGCCCTTCCTGTGTATTAGGGTCTCCCCACAGGTGGGGGAGAATGGCAGGCATCTACTGAAAGTGCTTAAATATTTGAAGATACAGTTGTATAAAACCCCAAACTTGGACTTCCCTGGTGGTTCAGTAACCACTGAACCAGGGGACATGGGTTCGATCCTGGATCTGGGAAGATGCCACTTGCTGCCAGGGCATTGAAGCCCGCGCGCCAAACACCTGAGCCTGCATGCTCTAGAGCCCGGGGTCACAGCAAGGGAGGCCACCACCCCGAGGAGCCCACACAGGACAGAGCGTGGGCAGCAGTGAAGAGCCAGCACAGCCAGAAATAAACAACAAATAATTTTTCAAAAACCAAAAAACTTGAAGCTGCCCCTCTTTTCATTAAAAACAGATACTGACCTGTGGTAAAAAGTGTTACAGCCACATAGCTGCAAAGTGACTTTCAATTATTCAAAAAGATTGAAGAATAACTCTTTTAAGTTGTTCTTGAATATAACTCAAATTTAATAGCGCATTATCTTCCCAGCTAAAATGATCTCAGACTTAGGCTCTAGCCTTTGATGGGCAGAGGTCTACCCAGCATCATTCCCCAGATGAAGGAAGGAGAACCTGGCCCAAGGTCTAAGGCAAAATGACCACTTTTGAGGAGGTGCTTTCTTTTCAGTAAATTAAGAACCATCATCTAAGGCAGTGAGGGGCTGGAGCGATGCTTCCTGGGGAGGGCAGACACGCTGCCTGTGATGGCCCAGCAAGTCCTGGAAGTTCGGAGCAAGCGGAAGGAGACCGTCAAACTTCCTCATTCGTACGCGGGTCAGAAAATGGTTTCCGCAAACCTGTGAATTTGGGCTTCCAAGGTGGCTCCGACAGTGAAGAATCCGCCTTCAATGCGGGAGACCGGGGTTCGATCCCTGGATGGGGAAGGTCCGCTGGAGGAGGACACGGCAGGCCGCTCCAGTGTTCTTCCCGGAGAGTCCCATGGACAGAGGAGGCTGGCGGGCTAGAGTCCGTGGGTCACAGAGTCAGTAGGACTGAGCCACTAACACTTTCCTTTTCAAACCTATGAATTAAGCTGTAAAACTCCGCCAGACTATTTTCATGCCGCTCTTGAGTCACAATGTGTGAATAATTCTCAGGTGTTTGGTTTATACTTTTCCAGCAAGTTCTTCTGCTCAATCCAAACCTATTGGAGCATGGCCTTCAATTTCCCTGGCTCCTGGATCAACTGGGGTGACTATTAAAAGTGCAGAATCCTAGGAGGAAGCATCCTTCCACTGGCTTTTTTTAAAAACAAGACTCTTTCCAAGGAGTTTCAGGTTCGATAACCATTTCCTGAACCGTGATTGAGCCCCGTATCCATCCCCAGTGACTGTTTTCTGACCCTTGCTAAGCCCAGTGGTGAACGTGGGCACGTGGATGCCCCTTCTTGTATGATGATGCGTTTTCTAGGTTGAGATTGTAGATGCATCATCTGCCAAGAGGTTACTCCAAACTGTTTAAATGTTGAGGGGGAAGTGAAGTGTGTGTGTCTGTCCCTTCCCAGCGTGGGTGCGGGTTTGACCCTGGCTGAGGATCTAGGATCCCACATTTCCTGAGGCCCAAAACCCAGAAACATGAAACAGAAGCAGTCTTGTAACAGATTCAGTGGGGAATTTAAAACAAGAAAAAACCAATAGAAAGAGTCGGTCTAGCCACTCTGTCGGCTAAACTATAGTGAGAACATCTTAGACCAATCAGATAAAGGTGCCCAGGGCTCTGCGCACCGTGCCAGCAAACCCACACTGCAGCTTCTAACAAGACTAACAAACTCTTCTGTTTTAAAAATTATTTTTATTAAACTTAAAAAAAATAATGACCCTATTTTTAATTTAGCATTGTCCGAATATGCCGTAATAACAAGGGCCACACAGTTCTTTTACAATTCCACCCTTTAGATGAGGGATTTGGGAGAGTGGCTGAAACCCAATTCTTTCTTTCTTCTAAAGAGTATAATCAAAATGCTGTCTCTAAGTGGCTCCTTTACTGCCTGAGAGAATATGTTATCTGCCTTTTTTCTCCAGAAAAGGTTTTCCAGCAAGTGCTCTTGGTGAAAAGATTTTGACAAAGTCTGGGAGACAAGACTGATGCCCGACCATAAAGCCGTGTGAAATTCAGCAGCCCAGCCGCAGCCGCAGCCGCCCCTGCCGTCCGTCACCGCCCACGGCTAATCAAACAGAGGTAGCTTCTCTCCTCCCGTCCCATCGATCGCGCTCCACGCTCGGTCTGTAAGCAGGTTTTCCTTTGAGTTGTGGGCCATGGGAAAAATCTGTTCACATAAAAGTATTTGAAAGTCTTCTCCTCTGTGGCCCCAAAGCAAGCTGAAGCACTTCAAAGCAATGACAACCACCCCAGGAGGAGAGCTTCCTGAAATCCGCCTGCAGTAGAGGACCTGCCTGAGAGCGAAGGCCAGGCGGCACACCTCGCGGCGTCCCACGCCTCTCGGGCCTCTGAGGGTTGGCCATTCCGCCTCCGTCCTGAGGCAGAGCAGACTCGTCTCCAGCTATACTTTCAGCACACGCCTGACAGTCCAGCATGCTTTTTGGAGGACGCTATAAATTTCAAATCAGAGAGCAAAAAGAGGACCACAGTGTTCGGTGACTGGTAAACTTTGGTGAGTGATAGCAAGATTGAACTGTAAAGAAAGTCTTTCAAACCCCATCCAGAATCAAATGCAAAAATAGCGATGCCCCAAAGGTACGCTATCTGAGGACCCCCTTCGACAAAGGAGAGTGTCTTCTGGTCACGAAATGACCATGCTCATCAATTTTCTCTCTTGCTCCTTGTGTTTCATAATCTTTTATTGTTCCAACAAAGACCAAAAAAAGCCAGAGGAAATTTAAGTCAGTTACATGGTCCCAGGATCACACCTGGAGAGACGATATGAAGGTTAGATACACTCCTTCGTGGTCACAGGAGTCACCTTGGGCTTTGACCTTCAGCCAAGTCCACCCCAGGCCCCCCTAACTGAGAGACACTACCCCCCATCCTGCAATAGGAATCAACAGAGAGTTTCCATAATGGGTCTCAACCCTGGTGCACATGAAGAGTTGCCTGAGCTTAAAGAATTATCAAGATGGAGTCCCAGATCCCAAGGGTTTCTATTCACTTGTTCTGGGGGTGGACCTCGGCAATAGTTATTTTTATTATTTAAAATTAATTTTAAATAATTTTTATTAAATGCTGCAGAGCCAGCCTAGATGAGAGGGGAGTTTCAGGGAGAAGGGATACATGTGCATGTATATGTAAATGTAACTGTTTATGAATATGTATATATATGCCTGAGTCCTTTTGCCATCCACCTGAAACTATGACAACATTATTAATCAGTTATACTGCAATATAAAATAAAAGGTTAAAAAATAAAAATGCCCCAGAGCAAGTGGTTTCAAGAGCATCAGAACAGGAAGAAAATGAAGCCTCAGCAGGCTTGCTTAGAGACAAGCTGGTGATGCACTCTGAAGGGATGTGAGCACCCACTCACGCCAGCCCCAGACTGGGCGCATTTCTCAGACAGAGAAGAGAGGTTCCAGCTCCCCCCAAACCAACCCCGGACACATTGAATCCAGATGTGGAGACCGCTGGTCACTCACATGACCACAGGTGCATAAGAATGAGTAGAGAGGTCACAGTGGGAACTGTGTGGACACAGAAGCCAGGCCTGGTCCAAGGGGAGCAGGAGAGGAGCCTCAGGCTGAGACAGCGGGGCCAGGAGGACATTTCCCAGATGGCCCAGTTCTTCAGGAACTCTATGAAATCTCTTATTGTTTCAACATTGGCTCTTCTTTCTTTCAAGCACAGGGCCAGCAAGAGAAAGGTGTCTCTGGGCCCTGGCATTTGTGGCACAGCTTCTGGTCCCCGGAGCTCCTGGGGGGTAAGCAAACCCCTCCGGAGAAGCTCTCTCTCTGTTCAGTTCATCAAAGCCTCTTTCTCAAGCATCTGTCCTAAACATAAAAGTGTGACACGTTGCCTAAAACTCCATCAATCGGATATGAGTTTGGATAGAAGGAAAACTTTTTAGCTTGACAGTCCTCTCGTACCTTGGACTGGGTCAGTTCATTAGGGTTCACAGTGAGGGACACAGAGACTGTGAGATGATGCTGAGAAAGCACAGGCTATTTTGCCACTGAAGCATCGCTAGGACGGGGACAGCTAGGAAGTCTGGAGGCAGCGGGGGATCCCAGGGGAACTGGCAGACTTGTCTCTTGAGAAATGAGAAGCTGGCCTTGAGAAATGGAATATTCCCTGCTGTAGTCCCAGGCATCAGGGATCCTAGCCCCCCGGGGGAGGAGAACTACGCCTGGGAGCCGGTAGGCACTAACTAGGCTGCAGCCACACCCTCCAGTCAGCCCTGAGGAAGAGCATCGGCTCCTGGCTCCAGACAGACGCAGGCGTGTGATAGGGATGTTTCGTGAACCCAGACTCGGGCATCTTCTATGCACAGAAAAGCACTAAATTCCTTAACTTGAGACATCTGGTTTTCATTCACAAAACTACTTTTGATGCCCAGACTACCTGCACTTTGTTGCAAACTTCTTTGTAACCTGACTCCCGACCCCCCTCACCCCCCAACCCTTGGGCCATCTCCTCAGGGCAGGTCTTTCAGAGTACCTTGAGATGCTGTCTCCTGGACTCGAAGTCGTAAACATTCCCACCAAATAAAACAGAACTCTCAACTTTTAAGTTGCAACTGTTCTTTAAAGTCAACAGCATAAACAGAAAGGAAGCCAGAAATAATAACATCGGGCTACATAAATAAACCTAAACATGTTCCTGCCTTCCTGGAATTTACATTCTTGAGGAGGAAACAGACCACATACAAATAAATATATAAAATGTCCAGTGTGTGTGAGAGAAGAGGAAGGTGATGTCGTGTGCATCGGCGTGGAGGCAGGGCCCCGGGAGTCCCTGCAGAGACACCATCCTTGACCCTGAGGGAGACAGGAAGGCAATGCAGACTTTGCGATGGACGAATCACATCTGATACATTGGGAAAAGATCACCCCACACTGAAATGTCGCAAATATGCTATAGGGGCCAATGGTAGGAGCTGGAGGCTCAGCTCAGAGACTAGTGCAACAATCTAAGCCACAGAGAACATCTCCAAAACCAACTCAGGTTTTTGCCGGGAGAATGTAGGGAAACACAGATTAGGGAGGTGAAGATGACACCAGACTCAGCTTAACCACCTTGCATTAAACTGGACATTAACGCCTGCCTTAAGCTACTGCCTGGAGTTAAGAGTCAAAGGACTGCTACCTTCTCCACCAAGCCCATCTTAAGGAAAAGAAATTTCTCCACTCTGTGTCCCAGGGGTCGAGGGGTGGAGGAAGTCAGGATAGTAAAAAGAGAATGATTGCTTTTACTGTGTTAACAGCCAGCAAATGTGTGAGTTATGGGTAACAATTAAGTCCTAATTGGCCATAATGTAAACCTCTTCTGAATGGATGTGGTAAATATTGAAACAAACGAGCTGCTATTTTTCAGACCTGGATGGCAGTCAGTCAGAATGAAAAGCTAATTTCAGCCTTGGAGGCGAACTCTGTATTTTAATCAAGTGTGACAGAGTGGGAACAATAAATTGGCATTTAAGGTGAGGGGCTATTTACTTCCCTGTTGCAATGCTGGTGATGATAAGTCACACTGCCCCTTTGCAAAATGAAAGCAAGCACGGTTTTGATTCAGAGCAGGAGAGAACACCTGAGGAACTGCGACCCAAGGTGGAATTCAAAGACAGCTGAGTGAGGAAGGCAAATGACCCGTCCCAGACGTCCTGCCGGGGCGGAGGGCCGGGGCGGAGGCGGGGGGCGGGGCGGGACTGGGACTGGGGCGGGGCAAGGGCAGGGGCGGGGTGGGGCGGGGTAGGGGCAGGGGCAGGGGCGGGGCGGGGGCGGGGCGGGGGCAGGGGTGGGGTGGGGCGGGGCGGGGCGGGGGCAGGGGCAGGGGCAGGGGCGGGGCGGGGCGGGGCGGGGCGGGGGCGGGGTGGGGGGGATCCTGCTGATACAGAGCAGGACCTCGCCCACCCTGTCCTCAGCCTGCCTTCCCTCCGTGGAAAAACAAGCCAAGGAGTAAGTTAAATCCGAGAAGTTAGAAAACACAGAAACGAAGGAGAACAGTCAGAGGAGGCCAAATAGCAGTCCTTAAGCAAGGACCTTTAGTTCCTTCTCAATGGCTATAGACGGTATTCTGAGCCCTACCCCATGAACTGTCTTAGACGCTAAACACCAGGTGGAAGCAGGTAACTGCATGATGGCGAGAGTGTACCACGATGTAAGCGACACAGTTCTGAGAACTGGCCTCCAGGAAGCGGAACCAAGTGGCCCTGACACTGAAGACTAACTGGACCTGGACCAGTCAAGACGCCTCTAGTCAGACCACCGATGCCTGGTTTCGGGATGATGGTCAGAACTGACCGCTGTTCCCTGTGTAGCGGCTGCTTCCCTCTGTCTGTAAAAGGCCTTGCCCGCTGACTGTCAGCGGTGGAAGGGCGAGGGGACACGCGTCGGCCTTCGGACAGGTGTCCGCCCCCCACCCCAGTTGCTGGCATCCAAAATAAATCAACTTTCCTTTCCACCAGCCTGGGCCTCTTCCATGGCTTCTGAGTGGTGAGCAGCTGGATCCCACTTGGAGCTACAAGGCTATTTGGCTGTCCTCCGTAATCAAAAGTTTATGCTGAGAATCATAAAAATAAAGGGGTATGTGTGCGCGAGCGCCTGTGCGCACTGTTTACCATCCCGCAACCCAACCTTAAAATCTACTTATTAAGGATCTAGAATAGTAATTTAGTAATTAATTTGTTCAAGAATTATTAGTGAGGTGCCAGTTATGTCTAAAGCCTTGTTCTAGGCACCAGGGAATCAAAAGCAGACAAAACATACAGAGTCCCTTCTGCTGAGTAACCTACATTCTACTAAAAAGAATAACAACTGGGCTTCCCTGGTGGTCCAGTGGTAAAGAATCTGCCTGCCGATGCAGGGGACACAGGTTCCATCCCAGGTCCGGAAAGATCCCACAGGCCACAGAGCAGCTAAGCCGGAGCACCACGCTGCCGAGCCTGCGCTGTGGGGCCCGGAGCTCAGGAACCGAGTCCAGGCGCGGCAGCATCTGAGGCCCCGCCTGCAGCCGTACCCCGCAGCCGTGCCCCGAAGCCGTGCCCCGTGGCCGTGCCCCTGCACCCGTGCCCCGCGGCCGGGGGGTCACGGCAAGAGCAGCCCGTGCGAGGCTGCGAGAGAAAAGCCTGCTCACAGCCAGCAGGGAGGCTGCACGGGCGACAGAGACCCGGGGCGGAAATGAAGGCAGCTTAGAACGAAGGCAGCAAGGTGACCGCAGCCTGCACCGCGCGCCTGCCTCAGGAAGTCTGCGTCCTTCTAACTGTGCTCCCGGCGCCACTTTACTGCCTCCAGTTTACGGATGAGCAGCTGGGGCGCAGGGAGGCCGAGCGAGGATCCCCAGGTCACACAGCCCTGGCTGCCGGGTCCCGGTCCAGCTCCCAGTCTAGAGGGAAAGGCCGCGTGAAAGGAGGGATTCCAGGCTTTCACCGCCGCGTGGGAGCCGCGCGGGGAGGCCCAGCCCCGCTGAGTGCTTCTATCCTGGCCGCAGGCATGTGCCTGTTTCCCCGGCGCACGTGTCTGGCAGGTTTGAGGACAGCAGTTGGCTCTGTTCTTTAGAAGACGCGCGGTCTTGGGACCCGAAGTTCCCTTCTCCGTGTTCATTGTGGCCTTCCTCCCCTCCAGCGGGCGGGGCTGAGCAGGGGAGGGTGACGTGGACATTTTCGAACACATTCAACTTCTTGAGTCACACGGTGTACATAATTTATACCTGTAATGTTCCGAAGATTTCATATCTTCTGTGAGTCCCTCCATATAAATTATTTATGTGTTTTAATATTTCAATAAAGCCAGTAGGTTCATGTTGCTCTGAATCACTCATTCTAATACTCAAGAAAGAAAATCAGCTTGTAAAATATTTGCTTTATTAATCTGAACATATTGAGGGGATTTTCTTAATTGTTCAGGGTTTAAGGGTATGATTTGAAAAATGAAAAGAAAAACTCTTTCAGTCGCTGAAGCCTTAGCACTTTACCGGATGACCGGGGCAGCATCCCCCTATAACCCCTGCTCTGATTCCCCAGCAGCGAGAGACGCAGAGAACTCTGCTGAGTGCTTACTTGGCCTAGCGGACAGACTGATGGACAGCGGCGGGGGCAGGGAGGAGGGTGAGCGACGAGCTCGGACACCACAGGTACAACGGCCAGCCAGCGGGAGTTGCCGGTGACCCAGGGGGCTGCACCAGGCCCTGTGACATGCTGGAGGAGGGAAGGGCGGGAGGGGGAGGAGGCTCAGCACAGGGACGTGCGGACACCCACAGCTGATCCACAGGATGCCTGGCAGGGATGGAACCGATATTGCAAAGCAGCTCTCCTTCAATTAAACTTAAATAAAGTTTTAAAAAATGTTCGCTTCCTAAATAAGCTTTGCTAACTACCGGACAAAGGAATGGTAAACTTTCTCAGTTTAGTGGAGACAGTAAGGACACAGTTGAAACTCCAAGTTTCAGGCCACATTCTTCGAAGGTGTTGGTTGGTGATCTTTCAAGCTCCACCCAGAAGCACAGAGTCTGAGTTCCTTTGGTCAAATCATCAATGTATCTGGCAACTTATTCATTCCCTCTGTTTCTCAATAAGTGGGGGTAATAATTGCACCCATGTCATTAAACTAATATCAAAGTTCAACTAGTCGATATAAAAACACCTAGAATAGCACTTGACATGTAGCCAGTATAAGCTGCCATGCAGTTTTGCTGTTATATACTCATTTCACACAAATTACTGAATCTCCACTGTACTCTTTCCCACCTGTGAGGGACACACAACAGATAAGACAAGACCTCCATCCATCACGACACCTTCTTGCAGGGAAAACAGACAGCAAATAAAGAAGATAAACTTCGGCTTCCCGCAACAGTCATGATGAAAGTAGAAAGGGCTGATGGGAGAGGATACCTCCTGGGGTTCCCTCAGCTCAGGGGGAGCAGAGACGCCTCCCTTTGCAGGCGACATTGGAGGTGGCCCCTGAACAAAGGATCTGGCCAGGGGAAGAATCAAGCGTGATCGGCAAAGACAGGGAAACGAATCCCGTGCCGAACACGTCAGCTTCTTAAGGGGCAAGAAGGCGGCCCAGCCTGGGGAGCCGGAGCAGAGCTGAGGTCCCAGGGGAGAGGGACCACGCCCAGCCAGGCACGCAGAGGAGGTGCCGGCTCCTCTCTCCACCACAGTGGGACCTTCGCTGCAGTGCTGCAATGCGTGCACTGGGACACGCTGCTCCTCCAGCAAGAAAATGCAAAGAAACGGGCTGGGACTAAAAACAATTGCTGCAAGCAAAGTTGGGGCAAATTATGGACAAAAGATACAAAGAGACAAAAAAAAAAAAAAAAAAACACCCGACTGCCATTCTGAGGAGCCTGGAGCAAAAGCAGGGTTCTGCGCATGCCCCCTGTACACACACCTCCTAAGCCACCCTGCCCTCCATCCCGGACACCACCCACAACCCCGCCCCCGTGTGAGGAATAAGTTTGCCGTCGCCTCCGGGAGCAAACGAGGGAGCCTGCTGCTCGTTCTCCTCCTGCTGCTGCAGGAGGAGCCCCGATAAGCCCTACCTGAATTTCTAGTCAATTTCTATTGATTATGGAGGCCAAGAACCCAATCAGTAACAATATGGGAAAGCCACTGGGATCATAGGAGCTTGGAAATAACGTCCTTTAAGCTATCTCCTGGGCTTCCCAGTGGCTCAGCGGTAAGAATCCGCCTGTCAATGCAGGACACCTGGGTTTGATCCCTGGGTTGAGAAGGTCCCCTGGAGGAGGAAATGGCAACTCACTCTAGTATTCTTACCTGGGGAACCCCATGGACAGAGGAGGCTGGCGGGCTACAGTTTATGGGTCGAAAAAGAGTCAGACACAGAGATTAAACAACAACAAACCTGTATCTTAAAAGACGCCCCTGACTACAGTTTGGAACCGTGTGTCCAGTGAGCAGTGGACACGTCTTTCCCAGAAACCGAGGAGAAGAGTCGGGGGGATTTACTGGGAATGTGAATTTCACAGGTGTCAGAGCTGGAGGAGACCTTGCAGGAAAAAGCCCAGCATCCTCTTTTCATAGAGAGGGGAACACACGTCTTCCCATACATCAAGCTCAGACTTGAGAGAAACATCGATTGCTTTTCAGAGCAGCTGCTGAAAAAATTCAAGGGGAGGCTTGAGCGTGCAGCTGCACCTGTGCTTCACAAACAAGACCGTGACTGGTTCTTATGACCCACAAACACGTTGGTGCTTCTCCCCGAGTCTCCCTGAAATAATCCTCCAGCCCGTCATCCTGCTCACTGGCGGGCAGGGCTGCAGACACGGGCCACGTGCAGGGACCCACCTGAGGGCAGGTAGGGGAAGGAAAGGCAAATGCATCCAGGAAACGTGTCCCTAGATGAGGTGTGGGCACGAGGTCCCCACCATCAGACCTGCACGAGTGTTCCAGCCACCCTTGGTCAGGGGGTCCTGACATCAGGTCTCCAAGCAGGAAAGACATGGTCTTCAGGAGAGGAGAAAAGAAAAGTGCACCCCGCGCTCTGCTGCAGAGCCCCTCAGAAACCAGAGTGGCAGATGGGACCTGAAGAGCTGCGTGTCGGCGCCCGAGGCATGTCTTAATTTGTTACGTGGTTCCATTCCTCTCTTTCTCTAATGGTTCACTTAGCCAAACTTGGGACCAGAAAAAGATCAATCTTAAAAGATGCCCAAACTCTTTGGGAAATAAAATATGTTGGATTAAGTTGGTTAGAAATTAGTTGAGGATGGATTTTACTACTTAATTTACACTGTCTGGAAGACCACATAAATCCATGGTTGCAGTCCCCAGGAGGCAAATTAAGTATCTGGTTGAGGCACCAGCAAAGTCAGAAGCATTCATGTGGGGGGTGGGGAATAAGAAATGGATATTTTACAATATTAAAAATCTAAGTAATAATTGTGGGGAAAACAGAACTTTTGTAGGGCATTCATTCATGCGTGCATTACTTAGATTATTTAGAATTTCTCATGAAGTAGGAATTTAGGTCATAATATGCCTAATAGTAAGGATATTTAAAAGGCTTAGTCTAATGGCTGTTATAGGGAGACCATGAGATGATAGGTGTAAAGTGCCTGGTTTATTCCAAAGACCTCGAATGTTAGTTAGTGCTCATCCAAGCTCAGCACATCACCCAACACCTTAGATGTATTTTCAGGTGATAGACTTAAAAGAGCTTTGGAAGCCATTATTTCATTTGATTTTCACAACAAGCCTGTAAGGCAGTGTAGACCAAAAGGCTCTGACAATTGTTGGGTTTCTAATGACACATTAGAGTCACTTTAAAAACACAAATGTTCTCCTTCACTGTAGATTTTTTAAAAGGTGGGGGGTGGGGGAGCTTTCCTCGTGGCTCGGTAGTGAAGAATCTGCCTGTCAACGCAGGAGACACAGGTTGGATCCCTGGTCTGGGAAGATACCACATGCTGCGGAGCAACTAAGCCCGAGCGCCCCAACCACTGACCCCACATGCTGCCACCATGACGCCCACCCCTTCAGCTGCAGCGAGAGCAGCCTCGGCAAGGAGCCCACCGCCTGCAGCAGAGAGCGCCCCGCCCTCTGCAGCCAGAGAGAAGCCCAAGCGGCGGGCAGACCCAGCACAGCCAGAAATAAACAAATACATATATGCGTTTAAAGGGGGAATTGTAGGAAGGAGGAACTTGTAAGTCTACTTACAGCTAATACAAATGGTAAGACAAACATTATGAACACTTGCCTAGAGCATAGTTTATGACACATTTTCTCTAAACTTTTTACTCTAGAGTTAGCACAGTCTTGGGGATGAAGGTTGGTGCCCTAAAGTTAAGAAAGTCTGTATAGTCTAAGTGTTTGATGGTTCTGGAAAGATTTGTCTTCTTTCCATTGAATCTGAGAAAACATGGGGAGATTATCTAACTTACAAAAAAGAACTGATCATTATCAAATCTAATTTTACCTGGAATCATTGCCCCATATTTCATTCATGAATTTTAAATATTCTGTGCCCTTCTTTGTCTTGTTTATAAAGAAAAATGCTGCACATCATAGCATCTGAATAGGAAGATATTTTTAGGCCCATAGGATTGCTTCTTTTCTTTGCCAAATCCCTTGCCTAACTTATGATTCCTTTCATCAAGGCTGGGTCAGAAGAGATAGAGAATGTAGTTGGGGGAAGATAGAAATAGAGATCTATTTCACATTTTCCTTCTGAAAAAGGAGACTTAGCTTTCTGATTTCACAATAGGAGACAAAAACATTACCAATCTTATTACACAGACAGGTTTAGGTGATTTGCCCCAAATCCCACAGCCAGAACATTACTGTGAGGGGATGTGAAGTCTGTCCCTTCAACTTGGAGAGATTTCAGCCATGCTACACCAGGAAATAGACAGTCCCCTTTAAATTGAAGAGAAATGTCCACTTTTTACAAGTTGACATGATCTTGAGACTTACTTTGAAAATCACAGGATAGAACCAAAAGAGAAAGCTCCGCACCTCGTGTGTCACTCATTTCACTTCTATTTTGTTAAAATGTCACCATTCTTTATCCTTTGTCAAGGCTGCTCCTCCCCAGTGAATCTTCATTCAGGAATTTACATGTTCATTTTCTTTTCATTCATGCAAACAAATGTATAAATGCTTACCAAAAACCACATGCTCTTCTGGAAAAGGGTGCTGAAGCACTGAACAGACATGCCCCTGCTCCTAAAGCCTAAATTCTGCTGTGAGAAGACAGAAGTGTGATGCATATGAGAGAGGAAGGAGCCAGCACGGCCTTGGACAAAGGCCAAATAGCTCAAACAATCTAAAGACGCTGCTTTCCAGAGCAGGAAAGCCCTTGAGGGTAAGCATTTCCTGTTTCCCTGCTTCCTCCGCTGGCCTCGTCTCTTTCTGTCTCTGTCTTCAGAGCGCCCTTCGTGGGTCACAGCCTTGTCCTGGTGAGGGGTTTGCAAAACTCAGAGAAGTGATGAGCCATGCTGCGCAGGGCCACCCAAGACAGACGGGTCATAGTGAAGAGTTCTGACAAAACGTGGTCCACTGGAGGAGGAAATGGCGACCCACTCCAGTATTCTTGCCTGGAGAGTCCCATGGACAGAGGAGCCTCGCAGGGTACAGTCTGTGGGGTCGCAAAAAAGTCAGACATGCCTTAGTGACTAACCAACAATGGCAACAGAACACATCGCGGGGTGCGTGACGTACAACAAGCCTTCAATGGCAGCAGCTTCCCTTATTATAAACGACGCTCTTTTAATCAGTCTCCACTTAAGGAATCTGACAGTCTCCACTGCTCCAGTAAAGCGTCGTGACGGATGCTAACTAGTCCCTGGGTCTCTTGTTTGCCGCACACCTGTGCTTCCAACGGGTAAATTCTGCACTAGCCAAGATCAGTTATAATTGCTTATGCTATTTGTTCCTGTTGTTAAAAGCATATAGATGCTACATAAATTAGTGAATATTAGTGAAAAATAATTTGGAAATTTTTGGAAACTGGAAAGGGAATTGAACCAGGCTTGAGTGAAAAAAAAAATCACATAAAATTAAAAAAAATTTTTTTTAATATCTTAAAATAGTCTACATACATTGCTTTACAATATAGTTTTTCTAATTTCCTCTTAATTAAAAAAAGTAACAGAAAAATCAATACGTGTTAAGGGTACCATTGATGTTAGAAAGATGCAGAACTCAAATACTCAAAGAGAAAGTCCTTTCTTAAATAAGATTAGCAAGTCAATGGAAACTTATTGTTTTCATTTAAAATAAATTATTCTATACAAGCTATTATTTCCATGTTACAGATATAAACATAGCAGGTAGAATAATAGTCACCCCAAAATATCCATTTCCTAATTCCCAAAACAGATAAACCTTACATGACAAGGGACAGCATTGCAGACAGAATTAAGGTTGCTAAGCAGTCAACCTGGAGATGGAGAGACGGCCCCTAGATTATCCAGGTGGGCCTAATGTAATTACTTCTGCTGCTGCTGCTGCTGCTAAGCGCTTCAGTTGTGTCCAACTCTGTGCGACCCCATAGATGGCAGCCCACCAGGCTCCCCCGTTCCTGGGATTCTCCAGGCAAGAACACTGGAGTTGGTTGCCATTTCCTTCTCCAATGTGTGAAAGTGACAAGTGAAAGTGAAGTCGCTCAGTCGTGTCCAACTCTTTGTGACCCCATGGACTGCTGCCTACCAGGCTCCTCTGTGCATGGGATTCTCCAGGCAAGAGTACTGGAGTGGGGTGCCATTGCCTTCTCCAAATGTAATCACAAAGGTCCTTAAAAACGGGAAAGGAAGGCAGAAGAGAAGGTCAGAGTAAAGCGATGGAAAAAGATTCAACGGGGACTTCCCTGGTGGTCCAGTGGCTAAGACTCCTCCCAACACAGAGAACCTGGGTCCAGGGAACTCCATCCCACGTGTTGCATCTGAGTTCACGCCCGGCGACTAAAGATCCCTCCTTCCACAACGGAGATCCTGAGGGTCACAATAAGACTCTGCCCAAATAAATAAAGCCAGATAAATAAATAGATATTTCTAAAAGATTGAAAATGAAAACCAAAAAATCTGACAGTGCTACAATTAAACATAATAGGACTTTATATATTTAAAAAAGATTCAACCAGCAGTTGCTGACTTTGAAGACAGAAAAAGAACCAAGAGACAAGGAATATGGGCTGATTCTAGAAGATGAAAAAGCTAGGGAAGTGCTTCTCCTCTTGATTTTTGCCTGAGACCTGTGTCAGATTTCTGAACTACAGAACTGTCAGACAATAAATGATTGCTGTTTCCAGACACTAAGTTTGTGGCCATTTGTTAAAGCAGCAACAAGAAGCTAACACAGGAGCACCAAGGCACAAAGTTTAAAGACTTGCCTCGGGCTACGTGATAAACCCAGCCTTGCGACTTGTGTGTGTGTGTGTGCAATAAAGTTTTATTAAAGTATAAAGGAGATAGAGAAAGATTCTGATGTAGACATCAGAAGGGGATAGAAAGAGTACCCCGTTGCTAGTGTTAGCAATGGAGTTATATACTCTCCAATGAATCCAAAGAATGTCTGGAGGTTGTAAAGACCTCACCAGACCCAATCCCATAATTTACATTTTAAGATAACAGAGTTGGCTAGAAGGTTTAATCCAAAGACTGTGCTCAGGCAGGATACATCATTGTTATATAATCCTAAGGAATGTAGAGGGAAAAAAGTAAAAAAGTTTGTCCTTTCTTCCTCTTTGAATATCCCAGACCTCTCTCTCCTTGGGGACCCCTAGACTTCTTATCAACCTGCCTAGGAAATGACTCTCATTCCCCCCTTTTCTTTTAGGAGAATTATGTTGCCAAGGGAAAGGGGCATCGTTTTCGTTCCATAACTACTTCCTGCTGTTTAGGGGCCTTGTAACTTGAACACAGGATTCTTTCTACTATCGTCCACCTCCTTGTTAAACGTAAAAACAAAAATGAAAAGTTACACTTCTTAAAATGCCAAAATATATAATTGATAATTAAGCAGCCCTTATTTATGACTGTTGTTTTGGTTTTAAACTACCACTTCCTAAGTGTTTATAACGTGTCAAGTTCTTTAAAGTTCATCACATACAGAGTTACTCTCAATCCAGAACTCAATCTGTAATGCACAAATAATGTTCTCTGGTGAGGAATAAAGCTCAGAGAGTTTCAGAACTTCCCAAGAACTAGAGATGACCCGCAAAAAACTGAGCTGATGTTTAAACTCAGGTCAACCTAACTCTAAAACTTGGGGAATGAAGCGCCTTGGCCACTTTGCTTACTCCGCCTCCCTCTCCCTACCCTTTCCCCCCTTTCCTGGTGGCCCAGTGGTTCAGAATCCATCTGCCAATGCAGAGGACACGGGTTCGATCCCTGGTTCGGAGTGATCCCATGTGCGGTGGCACAATTAAGCCTGTGTGCCTAGATCCTGCGCTCTACCAAGAGACGTCACCACAATGAGGAGCCCGCAAACCGCAAGGAGAGAAAGCCCTCCTGCATCAGTGAAGACCCAAGGCAGTCCAAAATAAATAAATAAATATAAAAAAAAAAATGACCAGAGCATCATGAAACTTCCTGGAGCCATAACTCACTTTAGTGACCGTCTCGCAGCGTGAACAGCCCCTAGCAGAAACCTGAAAGGCCTCCCTGGAGGGACCCAGAATTCAGATGCAGGTGAGGAAACAAAGCTAGAGAGAGCATGACACTGACAGAGAGGCCTCCCTTCCTAGAACTGGAGCGCTGAGAGCTTCATTTTGAAATGCAGTGTCTCCTGCTCGATTCAGAGCAAGTGACTTTCTTACATCCTCTTAAAGAAATGGGAAATATTGAATGAATTCAGCTAAGAGCTAGCACAGAGTATAAGCTATCTGCCTCATGTCGCTATGCCTATGAATGGTACCCTTTAATCACTCAAGTCTCCAAAGCGCCTCCCCCACTTTAAATTCCTTTTTATCCTCAGTTCTGCTTATTCCCTTAGATCTCGCAAGCCTTCTTACAAGACTGAATACATTATTCGCTTGTAGTATGGTATTTAAATACCCTCTGTTTGATTTTTTTCCTGCTAATCTTAACCTCTCTCCTGAAGTAGCACCTTTGCATTTCCTAGATCCAGCATAAATCCAACAGGGAGAATTTTAATTTCCATCATTCCAGAGAAGAACAATACTTTTTAGAACCCTAATTTTAGTTAGAGAATTTGAAACAAAGGTCCCTGAGCATAGCAACTTCTTTCAAAGTTGAAAGCAATGGAATTTGTTTTATTAATATTTAATATTTACTGTGCACCAGCCAAGCAGACAATTCTGCATTAACTTCCACTGATATACACTGCACCTTCCAGGGGGCTGCCAATCTAGGGATCAGATTTTCTCCCATGTCCATTCAGTTTCCACAGCTGGCACCCATCCTTGAATTAACACCAAAATCCACCCAAAGGGGCCATCCTTTCCTCTCCACCAAAAAATAAGGTGTTTTTTTTTTTTTTTCCTTTAGAGAAAAAAAAAGACAGGTGAGGAAATGAAAGGTTGTGAAATAAGTTACATAAGGAAAACAATTTCCTTTTTCTAAATTAAATGGTCTTCAACCCAGAAAACACACATGCATTTTAGAACCGGAGTTCCAGTCTTTCCACCAGTGGGTCCTTTTTATCTGCCCCAGTATCTCTTCTCCTGCTCACCGTATCCTCTCCAGCCATCACTGTGGGGAAGACATTTTCTTTAACACGTTGCCAATCTGTGTTTGCAGCATCAATGCAAATACTTGTTCTACCGGTTGTTAATTTTTTTTGCTTATGTCTCCCCGCAGTGCTGCCAGCCGCCCTCTAGTTGCGTCTCCTCGCGGGAGGAAAGCCTCCGATGCCCAGTGTTTCACCCCCGGTGTGTGATCAACACTGCGGAGCAGGTTCCCCCACCAGCGTCACATTCGGGCTCGTGCCATGCGCCATTAGGCTACACATTTCGACCTGTTCTCTTATGTTAAATCCTTCTTGTTTCTGAAAGCCACTTTCACGATGTGGGCAGATACTATTTTTATTCCTTGTAATTTCCAGGGCTAGAAAATGCTAGATTGAAAAGAGCTCAAGAATCCACGGCCAGCCACTCCCTCTTCATGTGGCGTTGGTTTTGGTCGCCAGGTTGTGTCCAAGTCTTTGCGACCCCATGGACTGCCTCCCAGGCTCCTGTCCAGGGGCTTCTCCAGGCAAGAATACTGGGGTGGGTAGCCGTTTCCTTCTTCGGGGATCCTTCTGACCCGGGGTCAAACCCTGTCTCCTGCACTAGCAGCAGACTCTTACTGCTGAGCCTCAGGGTGGCTCCCCACCCGCCCACTTCATCTACAAACTAAAATCCGGAGCCAGTGATTCCATCTTTCCATTCTTCCTCCCTTCACTCCAACGTCTTGTCCCCCTGCCCCCACCTGGCTCATCTTTCCCCTCTTCCTTCCTTTCATTCTCAAAACGTGTATTGAGTGATCCTTTCTTCGTCCCAAGCACGGTCCCCGGTGCTGAAGGTGTAGCCATGTTCAAGGCAGACAGTCCCCTGTCCTCACGGGGCTTCCATCCTGGGGGAATGTAAGGCAGCAGACCAAGTGTTCACTTGCAGCAGTGATCAGCATTGCCGGGGACAAGACAGCATGAAGTCAAATAGCAAGTGACAAAGGCGCTGTTGGGACGACCGATTCGGGCACACGACTCATCTGTGTTAGACCTCTCACAGTGTTCGTTCGTTTTAATCTAGAAACGTATGCTGCCGGATAGAAATGTGCTTCCAACACGTATTGACGAGGGCGATAGTTACAGTGCAGGTTAGCTAGCTGCGAATGCCCCTCTTGGACAACGGCACTGGGTGACGGAGACATGCCCAGCCACATGTGAGCAAGTGCTTGTTCAGAGTCATGCTGCAGAAATGTCCACTGGTCTGGGGAAGTGCTCACAGTACTAAATGGGGAAAGAGAAAGGCTAGGGACTTCCCTCATGGCCCACTGGTTAAGACTCGCCTTCCAGCGCAGGGGATGCAGGTTCAACCCCTGGTCAGGGAGCCAAGATCCCACGTGTCTCACAGACAAAAACCCAAAACGCAGAAAAAGAGCAATACTGTAACCAACTCAACAAAGACTTTAAGGAATGGTCTCCTCCATCCAAAAAAATATTTTGAAAAAAGAAGAAGGCTATACCTGTTATGCAGAGTGAAGTAAGTCAGAGAGAGAAAAGCAAATATCGTGTACTAGCGCACAGGCAGGGAATCTAGAAAGCTGCGCTGATGAGCCTGTGTGCAGGCGGCAATGCAGACGCAGACAGCAGGCTCGTGGACACGGGGGAGGACGGGGTGGGGCGGATTCAGAGACCAGCCCCGAAACACATGCATTGCCAATGTAAAGTAAAACACAGAGCCCGCGGGAACCTGCTGTGTGACGCAGGGGGCTCACACCCGGCTCCGCGACGACCGAGGGGGCGGGATGGAGGCGGGGGGCGTAGGAGTACTTCCGCCAATTCATGGTGATGTGTGGCAGAAACCATCACGGTACTGTAAAGCAGTTATTCTCCAGTCAAAAGTAAGTACACTTTTAAAGAAAGGAAGGCTATAAAAGAGCATGCGTGATGTGGTCCTGTTTCACACAAAATCAAAGTGCAAGGAGCAGCGCGGAGGAACCGGCCGGGGGAGGCCCAGCAGCATCGCAGCAGAACTGGTCTGCGAGGAGTGGGACTGATGCTTCACTCCTTCTGATGTTTCAGGGGTCCACGTTTTCCTAAGTGAGTGTGTGTTCCTCATGTAATGGACCCACTTGGTATTAGTTGCCTAAAAGCATGTGCTAAATCACAGGTTCTATATCTCCGGTACATAGGATGTGCTCTCATTAAGTGGTGAACAAACAAGATATTCAAAACAGCAAAGCTAAAAGATTAGCGAATTAAACTCCACAAGTCAAAAAAAAACCAAACAAACATGTTATTAAAAGTGTGCATGTGTGTGTTAATAGTTTAATTCTAGTTAAAGGCTTGTGAAGTTTTGCAAATATCATACTTAAAAAGGAAACAGCTTCCTTCAGCAGGAAGTTTCCAAATGTCTTCTCATTATACGGTACCTATGCTGGGTAGATTATGAAAAAAAAAAGAAAAAATAGTTGAAAAAAAGAAAACACATAAATTCCAAAATTGGAAATGTGAGCTTCTCATAAGAAGAATGATAATAATGGCTCATTACACTGAATAACCCTGATAAATGCAAATTCACTCTTCAGTCCTTTCACATTTATTATTTATTACTTTTTGTCAGATAAAAATTCCTTGTATCCCAATTTTGCATTCACCCTTTACATCTTCAAATAAAGAAGTATATTAAAGTTTAGTTAAAATTCCATCTCCAAATATCTAATCAGCTGCAGTCTTTCCATCAGTAACCTTTCAGGGATTTCGGCGTCATTCATTAGGTGGTTAGAAATTTCTGAAATCTCCTTTGTATGCTAACTTCTTCAATTTAAAAATAAAGCCTATTAACCACAGCTGTCAAATAGAAGAGGATTCGACCTGCAGCGTGTGTAGCACAGGAGCTCGTAGACAGGGCAGAGCCACGCCACAGGCAGAAGCAGAGAAGTCTCCTGGGGAAGAGCCGTCTCCGGCTCGAGAGCACGTTGGAAAGATACAGGACAAAATGCTCAATATTATACAATGAAATCAGGATTTTCTTACCTTGGGTAAACTAAATGATTTTCATCTCACCTGAGTGAATTTTTTTAAAAATTTGCATCACTTGAATCTATCCTTGGGAGGAAATGAAGTAATTAAAAATGGTATCTTCTCATGACGTAATTTTGCTTAACAAAAACGAGCGACAATCCTCAGCTGTTACCTGGTATTAAAGATCCTGCGTTCCTCAGTCACATTGAACAGTCAGCCCATGTGGGAGACTTTCGTGCACCCGGCCTTCTCACTCTCTCCCTACCCACTCCCTGTATCTCAATGCTCACAAATCAAAGTTGATTAGATGGTGAAGATTCCTTCCAAAGGGTCTGAAATACCAAACACGTCACACAAGGCTCAATCTCATGAATTACCATCACAATCAATTAGCTCAACACACCTTAGATGCATTCCACAGTTCCACACACACCTTTTCAAATGTGTACTAAACAGGTTTCATTATGCTGCTCTCAGTTCACAAAAGTATGCAGCATTTGGCAGTGCTCCCTATAGGCCCCATCTTTCTGCTTAAATTCTAAAGAAAAAATTCAAAACAGATCTGAGTCATCAGATTACACTAATTGTCATGACACAAAGGAAGTCTAGAGTAGCTTGGGTCTTTTGGTAGACATTGGAAGCATTGAAACTGATGATACTAAAACTAGATGGCTTATTAAAAAGTAGAGACATCACTTTGCCAACAAAGGTCTGTATAGTCAAAGCTATGGTTTTTTCCAGTAGATGATTACAGATGTGAGACTTAGATCATAAAGAAGGCTAAGCACCAAATAACTGATGCTTTCAAATTATGGTCCTGGAGAAGACTTTTGAGAGTCCTGTTGACTGCAAGGAGATCAAGTCAGTCAATCCTAAAGGAAATCAGTCCTGAATATTCATTGGAAGGACTGATGCTGAAGCTGAAGCTCCAATACTTTGGCCACCTGATGCGAAGAACTGATGCTGGGAAAGATTGAAGGCAAAAGGAGAAGGGGGCGTCAGAGGGTGAGATGGTTAGACAGCATCACCTTACTCGATGCACATGAATTTGAGCAAACTCTGGGAGACAGTGGAGGATAGAGGAGCCTGGCATGCTGCAAGCAAGAGGGTCACAGGGAGTAGGATATGACTCAACTGCTGAACAACAGTAACACATGGTCCTAAGCACCTCTGGGGCTTCCCACGTGGCACTAGTCGTAAAGAACCCACTGCCAATGCAGGAAACATGAGGGACTCAGGTTCGACCCCTGGATCGGGAAGATTTTCTGGGGGAGAAAACGGCAGCCCACTGCAGTACTCTTGCCTGGAGAACCCCATGGACAGAGGGCTGGAGGGCTACCGTCCTTGGGGTTGCAGAGTCGGACACGACTGAGTGACTCAGCACTCACACAACCTTTGCCTCAACCGTTTACAGGTTCATTTCAAAGGGGCTCTAGGTAACAGGCCTCGTCACATGACACGGCCGGATGTGGCCACGTAAGAGGCCAGTAGGACGCGGGCTTGGACACAGACATCACAGAGGGCAGCTCCACTTAGGGCTGGGGATGGAACCTGCACCCCCATCTCCATGCCCAAGGAGGGCAAGTGTGTGTGTGTGTGTCTATATGTCTGTCTGTGTGTCTGTCTGTGTGTCTGTGTGTGTGTGTCTTTGTGTGTCTCTGTGTCTATATGTCTGTGTGTGTGTGTGTGTCTGTGTTTGTGTCTGTGTGTCTGTGTGTGTGTGTCTGTGTATGTGTGTATATCTCTGTGTGTGTGTGTCTCTGTCTATGTGTCTATGTGTGTGTGTCTGTGTGTCTATGTCTGTGTGTGTGTGTCTATGTCTATATGTGTGTGTCTGTGTGTGTCTATGTCTATATGTGTGTGTCTGTCTGTGTGTCTGTCTGTGTGTATGTCTGTGTCTGTGTGTATATCTGTGTGTGTGTGTGAGAATTGCTCAGTCCTGTCCCACTCTTTGTGACCACATGGACGGCAGCCACTAGGCTGCTCTGTCCCTGGGGTCCTCAAGGCAAGAAGACTGGAGTGAGTAGACATTCCAGTTTCCAGGGGGTCTTTCTCCCCAGGGATGGAGCCCCTGTTTCCTGCACTGCAGGCAGGCTCTTTACCATTTGAGCCACTAGGGAAGGCAGAGGGCGATCGCAGTCTTAGTTAATCTGAAAGAGGACAGGCTGTAAGTGCACATGTGAGCCAGCCCTGCGGTGCTCTGCAAGGAGAGAGTGCTCTGGGGGTGGCCTTCAGAGCAGGCCTCCCGGTGGCCGCGAGCACACTCTGCTGTCTCATTATTCTTTATGTGCTGTGATCCTAGGTCTCACTGCCAGGCCCCCATTCTTTCCAAAACCAAACATCCTAACCCCTCTGAGTTTAAAATGGTGTGTGTGTGATACATGCACCTTCATGCCAGATGTCTCTCCTTCCTCTCTTCAGCGGTCCCCAACGTTTTTGGCGCCAGGGTCTGGTTTCATGGAAGACAGTTTTTCCAGGGACCACGGTGGGGGGTGGTTTGTGATGATTCAAGCTTATCACAATTACAGTGCACTGAATTCCTACTGTTATTGCATCAACTCCACCTCAGACCACCACGTATGATTGGGGACCCCTGCTCTACACCACTTGCAGGCACATTTGACACATGATTCAAGGCCTAGCTGTTCTTCTACTAATCTTTACATGATGCATATAGCTTCACCATTTGCTAGGCCGGGTTCTAAAAACTTCAGGTGTGATAAGCCACATTTAATCATCACAGCAAATGTATGAAGAGCACACTCATTATCCGTGTTTTACATGTGAGCTAACAGAAGTGTAAAGAGGCGATCAGCCAAGTGTGTGCTGTTAAAGAGAACAGCTCTGGTAACCCACTTCCAAAGCTTATTCTTTTCCATTATGCATGGCTTTCATATGACACTGAATTCAGAAAATTCTAAAATTGAAATTAGAATCTAATTTCTTTTGTTTTTCAAACTTTAATTTTTTTTTTCCTGTAACTACGAGTTTTATTTTTTTTTCCATTTATTTTTATTAGTTGGAGGCTAATTACTTTACAATATTGTAGTGGTTTTTGTCATGCATTGATGTGAATCAGCCATGGATTTACATGTATTCCCCATCCCAATCCCCCCTCCCACCTCCCTCTCCACCCGATTCTTCTTGTACTGCTGCTGCTGCTGCTAAGTCGCTTCAGTTGTGTCCGACTCTGTGCAACACCATAGATGGCAGCCCACCAGGCTCCCCTGCCCCTGAGATTCTCCAGGCAAGGATTCTGGAGTGGGTTGCCATTTCCTTCTCCAATGCATGCATGCATGCTAAGTCACTTCAGTTGTGTCTGACTCTGCAACCCCGTGGACAGCAGCCCACCAGGCTCCTCTGTCCATGGGATTCTCTAGGCAAGAATTCTGGAGTGGGTTGCCGTGTCCTTCTACAATTTTGTACTGAGATATTCCCAATTAACAATGTGGTAGTTTCAGGTGGACAGTAAAGGAACTCAGCTATACATACACATGCATCCATTCTGCTCCAGAGATAGGACACTGGAAGAGGAACTCCCCAGGTCGGAAGGTGCCCAATATGCTACTGGAGATCAGTGGAGAAATAACACCAGAAAGAATGAAGAGACGGAGCCAAAGCAAAAACAACACCCAGTTGTGGATGTGACTGGAGATGGAAGTAAAGTCTCGTGATATAAAGAGCAATATTGCATAAGAACCTGGAATGTTAGGTCCATGAATCAAGGTAAACTGGACGTAGTCAAACAGGGGACAACAAGAGTGGACACTGACAATTTAGGAATCAGTAAACTAAAGTGGACCGGAATGGGAGAATTTAACTCAGATGACCATTATATCCACTACTGTCGGCGAGAATCCCTTAGAAGCAATGGAGTAGCCATCATAGTCAACAAAGAGTCCAAAATGCAGTACTTGGATGCAATCTCAAAAACGACAGAATGATCTCTGTTCATTTCCACGGCAAACCATTCAATATCACGGTAACCAAGTCTATGCCCCAACCGGTAACTCTAAAGAAGCCGAAGTTGAACAGTTCTATGAAGACCTACAAGACCTTCTAGAACTAACACCAAAAAAAGATGTCCTTTCCATCCGAGGGGACTGGAATGCAAAAGTAGGAAGTCAAGAGATACCTGAAGTAACAGGCAAATTTGGCCTTGGAGTACAGAATGAAGCAGGGCAAAGGCTAACAGAGTTTTGCCAAGAGAATGCACCTGTCATAGCAAACACCCTTTTCCAATAACACAAGAGACAACTCTACACATGGACATCACCAGATGGTCAATACTGAAAGCAGATTGATTATATTCTTTGCAGCAGAAGATGGAGAAACTCTATACAGTCAGCAAAAACAAGACAAGGAGCTGACTGTGGCTCAGATCATGAACTCCTTATTGCCAAATCCAGACTTAAATTGAAGAACATAGGGAAAACTACTAGACCATTCAGGTATGACCTAAATTAAATCCCTATGATTATACAGTAGGAGTGACAAATAGATTCAAGAGATTAGATCTGATAGAGCGCCTGAAGAAAAATGGACAGAGGTTCGTGACATTGTACAGAGGGCAGTGATCAAGACCATCCCCAAGAAAAAGAAATGCAAAAGGCAAAATGATTGTCTGAGGAGGCCTTACAAATAGCTGAGAAAAGAAGAGAAGTTAAAGGCAAAGGAGAAAAGGAAAAATAGTCCCATCTGAATGCACAGTTCCAAAGAATAGCAAGGAGAGATAAGAAAGCCTTCCTCAGTGACCAATGCAAAGAAATAGAGGAAAACAATAGAGTGGGAAAGACTAGAGATCTCTTCAAGAAAAATAGTGACATCAAGGGAAAATTTCATGTAAACATTTCATGGCAAATAGATGGGGAAACAATGGAAATGGTGACAGACTTTATTTTCTTGGGCCCCAAAATCACTGCAGGTGGTGACTGCAGTCATGAAATTAAAGACACTGCTCCTTGGAAGTAAAGTTATGACAAACCTAGACAGCATATTAAAAAGCAGAGACATTCCTTTGCTGACAAAGGTCTGTCTAGTGAAAGGTATGATTTTTCCAGTAGTCATGTATGGATGTGAGAGTTGGACCACAAAGAAAGTTGAGCATGGAAGAACTGATGCTTTTGAACCGTGGTGTTGGAGAAGAGTCTTGAGCGTCTTGCACTGCAAGGAGATCCAACCAGTCCATCCTAAAGGAGATCAGTCCTGAATATTCATTGGAAGGACTGATGATGAAGCTGAAACTCCAATACTTTGGCCACCTGATGCAACGAGCTGACTCATTGGAAAAGATCCTGATGCTGGGAGGAATTGGGGGCAGGAGCAGAAGTGGGCAACAGAAGATGAGATGGTTGGATGTCATCACCGACTCGATGGACAGGAGTCTGAGCAAATTCTGGGAGTGGTGATAGACAGGGAAGCCTGGCATGCTGCAGCCCATGGGGTCACAAAGGGTCAGACAGGAGTGAATGACTGCACTGAACTGATTCTCCCTCAAAGAATCAGAGAGATGCAGGGAAGGAGCAGGAGAGGGCCCGCATCCCATGTCCCCCATGTTACTCTTTTTTTCAAGGCACATTTTCCAAGATTGCTTCAGAGAATTAGATAATTTAGCTAATATAAGTGTGTTTTACATTAAAAAAGAAAGTTACACTTTGATCTTTATAATTAATGAGGTACCACCCAAGAGTTTAATGTGGAGAATCATGATCAGGCTTTCCAGGTAGCTCAGATATTAAAGAATGCCCTTGCAATGTGGGAGACCTGGGTTCGATCCTTGGGTTGGGAAGATCCCTGGAGGAGGGCATGGCAACCCGCTCCAGTATTCTTGCCTGGAGGATCCCATGGACAGAGGAGTCTGGTGAGCTATAGTCCATGGATCACAAAGGGTCACACACTGCTTAGCAACTAAGTATAGCACAGCACTGGAGCCCGGGAGCTGCAACTGCTGACGCCCATGCTTCCTAAAGCCCAGGCTTGGCAACAAAAGAAGTTGCCGCATTGAGAAGCCCATGCACCACAATCAGAGAGTAGCCCCTCTTGTCTGTAGCTAGAGTAAAAGCCGAGTGCAGCTACAAAGACCAACTACAGCCAAAAATGTGTAAATAATAAAATTAAACAAGAAGGGCTTCCCCAGTAGCTGAAGGGATAAAGAGTCCTCCTGCAATGCAGGTTTGATCCCTGAATTGGGAAGATCCTTTGTAGAAGGATGTGGCCACTCACTTCAACATTCTTGCCTGGAGAACCCTATGGACAGATTCGCCTGGCGGGCTACAGTCCCTAGGGTCACAAAGAGACACGACAGGGCACATTCAAGAAAGAATCAAGGCAAGTAGAGAAATGGAAAAGTGAGATGGTGCTCCCAAGCAGAGGAGACCAGGGTAGAAAGAACAGGTCCTCTGAAATCGCACCAGTCTAGCCGTATGCCCGGCTTACACTACTCCCCCGTGGTGCGATCTGGACCGAGTTCCTTAGCTGTCTGTGCCTCCAGTGACTCAGCCTTAAAACTAGAGAAACAGCCACCACCTCTATCATTTGGGTCTTTGAGGAATAAAGGAAATAGAGCACGCGCCTTTCCTAGCCTAGGACCTAGTACCGGAATGATACACTCTCCTCCCTGAGGATGCCACAGGTGGACGTGCGAATCCCAGCTTCTAGGATTGCTTCTCTGAGCTTTGCTTAACTTCAGTTGTTGTTCAGTCACTGAGTCCTGTCAGACTCTCTGCAATCCCACAGATTGTATCCGGCAGGCTCCACTGTCCATGGGGTCCTTCAGGCAAGGATATTGAAGTAGGCTGCCATTCCCTCCTCCAGCTGAACCCCAGTGCTCAAATCTATAAAGTGGGGAGGAAATAGTCTCATAGAGAGTTAATGAGAAGACTATAGAAAACAGTGTGTGTAGCTTCTGGAAGAGGTTCATCAACGCTAGATCTTCCTAGTGTTTGACATAGGCTAGACCTTCGGTGAGTATTTATCAAACTTAATTGAATCACTCTGCTGTCATTAAGGCTCACCCCTCCCCTCTGCCCTGCCAAAGGCTTTAATATTTTGGTCAATTGGACTTTAATGGTCAGTTGAGTTTATGAGGCAATTACTTAAAATCCTTAACATTACAACCCAAACACCCAAGGACAGAAGTGATTTAACCTCCTGGCCACTTTCGTGAGCTTTGCTTAGAATCTGCAGTGCTGGTTATCAGAGACATACTCATACTCCTCTTGCCCAATGCTTTGAGACACTCGAACCGCGTTCAACCCAACAATCACCTTCTTTCTCTTTTCTGCATATTTCCATGACTGTTACATTGTCTTCTTCACATTTAAAGATGAAAAAAGTCCTGCTTCTTGTTTTTCTCCCGTGTTCCCTCCATGTAGCAATAATTTTTTTCTAGTCCTATAGTTATGTAAACCAGAACTGCCTTTAAACATGTGGGGTTCATTTTATTCCCATTCATGTCCATTTAAATGACTAGGGGAGAGGAAAACTGTATCACCAACCAGTTGTCAGTGGTGGTGAGATTGCTGTGGGGCGTCACATCTCAAACATGACCAGGAACTTGGGAAAGAGTGACAGCACCCCAAGATGAGAAGAGGAGAGGCTACAGGCGCCTTCCACCTGCGTCACTCCTGGGCTGTCAGCAGCCTCAGTGCAGCCTCCCGGGGAACGTCCGGGGCCTGAGAGGACATTCCCTCTGGTTGTCACAGTGAGTGGGGGTGAGCAGGGCTGATATGGAGTGTGAGTCCCGGGAATCCAGACTTTTCACCCAAAGAACAAAGGATGCTCCTATATTCTGAGTGTTTCTGAAGAGTTCCCGTGGACGACCATGAAGGAGGCAAACTTGTCCATAACCTTATAGGAGCCTAGAATCTAACCACCCCTCACAGACAAATCTAAAATAGCTCTTCACAGTTTTGACCACTCAATTTTCCAGAAGCACACTCTCTGTATAAAATGATGGAAACTTTTACTGTGGTTCATAACTTTACTGAGTCAGTCATTCACCATTTTTTGGAAAACCTCAGTATTTTCCAGATGCAACAACCAACACAATAAACTTTCATTAGTTGTGTAAATATGTCTAAATAGACAATTCTGTATCTAAGTGTAAATATTTGACAATTACATTTTGTCTTCTAGCATGGTCAGGACGAAATGTTCCTATATTAAAATATCTGTAACATTATTATTGCTATAAAGCACAGTAGTGTTCTCTTAATTCTCATATTATAATTATGATAGTACATGTTAAAGTTATATAGTACAAAGCTCATATTACCTATGAACTTTACTTCATAAGAGTAAACGATATAGTATGAAATATTTGCTATAAAAATGACATTGGTTTTGGTATGTTAAGAACCACTGGTGTAATAAAAGCTTATAAATAATGAAATAGCATCAGCACAAATATTACATGCATTTCCATGTATTTTACTAACAATTCCTGACACACATGAACTGTAGTTTAAACAGGATGTTTGTGAATTCCTCCTGATTAGAAGAAGACCTGTTTTCAAGATTATACCATAAGTGAAAGTGAAAGTCGCTCAGTCGTGTTCGACTCTTTGCAACCCAATGGACTATACAGTCCATGGAATTCTTCAGGCCAGAATACTGGAGTGAGTAGCCTTTCCCTTCTCCAGGGGATCTTCCCAAACCAGGGATCGAACCTAGGTCTCCCGCACTGCATGCAGATTATTTACCAGCTGAGCCACAAGGGAAGCCCATATATCCCCATAGATTAGGGAGGTACCAACTTACCACAAGTTCATTAAGCATCTCTGAAGTGCAAGGCACTATTCTGAATAATAAGCAGATCACATCTTCCTGACTTTCCAGGTTTTATTTTAACTGTGGTCAAAGTGGTCTTGAAGATCTCATCAAAAACCAGATGAATGAGATGAAGGTTACTCGATTTTATTTTCCAAGTTTGGACACCCATTCTATCCTCACTGCAACAAGATTTTCTCAGTAAAACATTTTTATTTTGCAAATATTTATCTACAAACATCTGTCCTTTTCCTCCCTTTTCTAGGAGAGCTCTGGGTATGTACTTGACTCCATAATAAAGATTTTGATTTGTAGAGGCATCCAGGATGTAAAACATCGCCAGACTGCAAACCCAAAGTGCTATAAAAGTTTTAAGACATTGGAGATCATTTCCTAAATTATTGACAACTGTATTGTTTGAAAGACTTACAAGTGAAAGGTGCGTATTTAAGGAGAAAGACAGCTGATGTGGAATCTCTCAGGCACTGACTTATCAGTCGGTATGCAACTCTATCTCCATAGACCACCTTTGAAATCAACAAGAATTCTGCTGATTTCAGGAGATAGGAGCATGCCTGCAAGAGTAACGCGTGTGCCTCGGGTACCCCGTCTCCCCCAGGAGGACTCCACGTCACAGGTCTGACTACAAAGTCAGTCACCTACTCTTCCCCTTCTAACATGTAACTTATGAGACGTGCTCTTTTTCAAAGGGAATGACAATACTGTACAAATTCAGGCTTCAGGCCCATGGGTCTTCTCTCAAATTACCACAAATATCCAACATTTACACACATATAAGCAGGACATTGCTATAACTAACAAGCTGAAATAAAGATGGACTCTTGTTACCATTGGAAGGGTTCATTTTATGTGTTAACTTGACTGCCCTTAGGGATGGATGCCCAGGGTTGGGAAAACATTCTTTCTGGGTGAGTCTGTGCATGTGTGCCTGGAAATGACTGGCATTTGATCTAGTAGATGGCATGAAGCGCCACCCTCACCAATCCAGCGGGCCCTCGCGTGGGACAGAAAGGTGAGCGAAGGGCAAGTTCTTCCCTCGTCTTGAGTGGGAAAGTCATGGACACGCCAAGACACGGCAGCTCCTGCTCGAAGACCTTCAGACCTCGAGACTTAAACCAGCAGCACGCTGGCTTTCAGGACTTTGAACTCGGACTGAAGTATACCACTGACTTCCCTGGTTCTCCAGCTTGCAGACAGCAGATTGTGGAGCATCTCAGCTGCCACAGTGGCTCAGATGGTAAAGACTCTGCCTGCCTGCAATGCAGGAGACCCAGGTTTCATCTCTGGGTTGGGAAGACATCCTGGAAAAGGAAATGGTAACCCACTCCAGTATTCTTGCCTGGAGAAATCCATGGACAGAGGAGTCTTGTGGGCTCATGAGGTTGAGTTCATGGGGTCAAGTTCATATGGTCGAAAAGTGATGGACATGACTTAGCGACTAACACTTTTCACTTTCAGCTGCCATAAGCGCATGAAGCAACTGCTAATCATAAATCTCCTCTTAAATCTACATTTATATCTATATCTATTACTATATGTTGCTGTTGTTCAGTCATTAAATCATGTCCAACTCTTTGGTCCCCAGTGGACTACAGAACACCAGGTTCCTCTATCTCCCTGAGTTTGCTCAAAGTCATGTCCATTGAGTCAGGGATGCTATCTAATTGTTATCCTCTGCCGCCCCCTTCTCCTGCCCTCAGTCTTTCCCAGGATCAGGGTCTTTTTCAATGAGTCGGCTCTTTGCATCAGGTGGCCGAAGTATTGGAGTTCTCAAGAGTCTATATATCTACCTCTACTTCTATATCCCATTGGTTCTGTTTCCCTAGAGAACCCTGACTTATACCCCTACTTTGCAAAAATAAGCCTGACTTTTGATGGGACACTTTGAAAGGTGAAATATTAAAACACACACAAAAATGCTTTCTGATTTCCTAACTGAAAGATTTGGTGTGTCAGCCACACCACGGTAAAGCCTCACCCTGCTTTCTGGTACAGTGTTTATAGCTCTGGATTTTTATTTGAAAGATTTGTCTATCGTAGTTGTACATCCCCACCCAGAAATATGAGGTCTCTGACAATAAGGATTTTGTCTATCACATTAATTTATATGTCTCCAATGCCTACTCACAACGCTTGATATAGAACAATAAGTATTTGGTGAATAAATGACCAAATGTTGCCTTATCTTACAGATCAGTAATTTCAAGCTGAAGGGCAACTATAGAGTACGAGGGGGAGATGCAGATAAATAGAAGAATTTGTGGGCTGTTAAATACTGTGAGTCTACCTTCTGAGATGGTAGCCCTAGGTTATTCTGTGTCTGATGGAAACTCACAGCTTTTAGAACTTGCTAGACTTTCCAAAGTCCTCACAATATGTGGGAGACTGATTGAAATCAGTGTGCCTTGCACCGGCGGTAATTTTTAGTAGCAACAGAATATAAAGCACTTTCCCCTTCATCCTCCCCTAACGACTCTTTGGTTCTAGGGACAGAACTTGCCAGAAATGAGCCACGCCAAGACCGAGCATCTTCTTGACTGACCGTAGGGACTAGATTGTTTCAGAGGCCTCTGGTTGAGGGCATGAGGGAAGTCCTGCAAGGCCAGAGAAGGCCCCTGGGATGATGAGAATGTTCCCGTTTCCCCCCATGCCTGTCCTGAAAGCGGGGTTTCATGTTCTGGATGCGGAGGGTTGCCGATGGAGCAATTCTCACTGTATGTGCGTTCAGATGGGGAAATCGCTTTGGTCTGGAAAGTTATCCTTTGAATGTTTTTGTTTTTATTCAAATCTGTCTTAGAAATGCCCTTGCTATGCCTTTATCTGACGCAATACCCTTGGATGTTAGTTTGCCTAATATGGGACTTTAGAAATATTTAAGATTCTCCACAGTACTGGTTGAGAATGGGCAGCTAACATTTTATTGGCTTGGCTTAATTTATACTTAGAGCTAAGACAGTTTATGATTCCAATTCATAAAATGACTCTGTTCCAGGATACAAATAATAAGAGCAGTGTGGTTTATCCAGAGAGGTGAGTATTTTATTACACATGATGATGTTCCATTATTATTTATGGTATAAAAATTAAAAGAAGGCTCTTTGGAGGAGGAAAAGATCTCATTTTATAAAAATATTTTATTAGAAAGGAATATTATATTTAAACTCTGACCTAGATGTTCCTTCAGTGTAAAGTGAAGGATAGTCAAACATCACAATTTTGTACTAATTGGGATCCAGGTAAATTACAAAACTATTTCGATGAAATGCAATTTCCATGCTGTCAAGTCCTTTAATAAATAGATAAGATGCCCCTTGGGAAAATGCTTTTACACAGAATAGCTAATTTTCTTTGAATAGAAGACACAAGTCAATGTCATTCTAACTAAGACACATTATTATGAACTACAAATTAGTGAACTGCAAGTAAATCAGATTTTAGTGTATATTTAAAGTTTTCAATATCTTTAAGTAAGGATTCTTTGGAAAAAAATTCAATGTTTAGCATACGACTCCTTCAAACTATTGGTGCTTGAAACCAGATTCTTCAAATTTGACTTTCCTGTTCAGTAAATTATAATTTAGAGTTTGGTTCATTCTGTGACTGCAATCAACATATTTTATATTTTCAGTGTCCTGATACATGTTAAATTTTCCATTTAAATACATACAACTAAGCATCATATATCAAGACTGCCCAAATGTTTAATATTATCTGCACTAATAAAGTAAATTTATCTAATCCAGGGCCCTATGCACAAAATAAAGCATTAAAAAGTGAACCATTAAATGAACTATCCCAGGAATCTTTTCTTTAATTCACCAATTAATTGTACATGGAAAAGATCACTCCTTTATAACTCTCAATGTGTCATCTCGGAAACTTCTCTGCTGTTTGTACTCCCTAAAGGCAGGCTGAATAACCAAGCTTCTCTTCCTGATGGATCCATTGGAAATATGATGCTGTATAAACCCCCAGCAAACAGCTATAAATCTAGCTAACATCCACTGTGTCTGTGAAGATGGAATGATTCTCCCCAGACAAGCTTTGGAAAATAATGTATTGATTTCTGATGGCAATTTATTGTTCTTTGCAATCAACTGTGTTTATACTGTGGCCTTAAATTATAACCCTTCCTCTTCCATTCTTAGTTTTTGGAATGTGAAATCAGAGAGCCAGAAAGCTTCAAAGAGGTCACCTCAAAAATCCATGAAATGGAGATGAATTTTTTGAGTCATAAAATTTCTACTCACTCTGGTTTTATTTTAGTAGTCATAGCAAATGACACAGCATTATCTAACCTTGGGCTTCCACTCAAAGTACCTCCAACCCATTTAAAGCAAAGAGCAATTACCAAGTCCCTAAACTCAGGTCTCCACTCCCTCAAAATACTGAATCCCAGTGCCAGCCAAGCATGCGCTCAGAGGTTTCCACACTGTACGTGTCTTATAAATGTGTGTGCCCACTTCCTCAGTCATGTCTGACTCTTTGTGACCCCATGGCCTGTAGCCCGCCCGGCTCTTGTGCCCGTGGGATTATCCAGCCAAGAATACTGTAGAGGTTGCCATTTCCTTCTCCAGGGATCTTCCTGACCCAGGGATCAAACCTGTGTCTCTTATGTTTCCTACATTGGCAGGCGGGTTCTTTACCACAGTGCCACTTCTGAAGCCATGTGAATTTGATTTGAGTCTTCATCCAAAAAAAAAAAAGAGTAAAATAGGGACTTCCCTGGTGGTCAGGAGGTTAAGAATCTATCTCGTGATATAGCAGACACCAGTTTGATCCTTGCTTGGGAATTAAGATCCCATAAGCTTCAGAGCAACTAAGCCTGTGTGCTGCAATTACCGAGCCCCACAAGTAAGAACGAATGAGCCAAATGAATAAGTAAACATTCTTTAAATGAGTAAAATATCAATAATAAGCTCTACAAGTTGTCTTTGCTCTGACAGGGATCAGTAGGAATTATTCTAACTTCCTTATCCATATGGGCATAAGCGTCCAAAAACTGAAAACCATTGTCATCTGCCATCTGAGATCATACAATGAGAACGTCTTCTCCTGGACACAGTTCAGGATCGTTTCCTTCCTTGCTCTCTTAATCTAGATTCCATAAAGCAGAGCCTGAGCCGGGGATTCAGGCACAAGTTTACTGGGAAAAATATTAAAGCATACATTCTTCTCCACTAGACTTAAAGTTGGAATACTGTAGATTGAGGGCTTCTGGGCATCCGCCTTGCCATTAGTATAACCTGAGCATGAAATTAGCACAGAAAAAAGTGGAGACACCTGCCCCCCTGACATTGTTGACTCCCTAAAAACCAAATTTATTGTGGGAAATCATCATTATGTGGTGGTTTAGTTGCTAAGTCGTGTCCAACTCTTGAGACTCAATGGACTGTCCATGAGACTCCTCTGTCCATGGAATTCTTCAGGTAAGAATACTGGAGTGGGTAGCTATTCCCTTCTCCAGGGCATCTTCCCAACTCAGTGGTTGAACCGTTGTCTCCTGCATTGCAGGCAGATTCTTTACTGACTAAGCTGTGAGGGAAACCCCAAAACCAGCTACCATAAGGGGCTTGTCCAGGATTTAAACCCAGGATCTTTCACACCCAAAGTGAGAAACATATCACTAGACCAACAAGCTACTGGGCTTCCCTGGTAGCTCAGCTGGTAAAGAATCCTCCTGCAATGCAGGAGACCCTGGTTCAGATCCTGGATCAGAAGATCCGCGGGAGAAGGGAGAGGTTACCACGCCAGCATCCTTGGGCTTCTCTGGTGCCTCTGCTGGTGCAGAATCCGCCTGCAATGCAGGAGACCTGGGTGTGATCCCTGGGTTGGTAAGATCCCCTGGAGAAGGGAATGGCTACCCACTCCAGTGTTCTGGTGTGGAGAATCCCATGGACTGTAGTTTCATTATATATACTTAAAAACTGATTTTCTCTTTTTTGCATAAGTTAATTAGCATAAGAATATCTATTATTTGAGGATCAAACATTTTCACTTATGGAAACATCAGGCTAACTCCTTGACAACACCAGGCTCAAGAATATTGAAGAGTCATAGAAACTTCTGTGAACTTAGTTTCACTTGCCCTCTGGAAAATTCTACCTTCTGTCCTCCATATCTTTCGCTGTAACAGAGCTAAAGATATCCCTGATTATAGATGGCTGGTTATATATTCTGCTTCATGCACATAAATATTTTAAGAAAAAGTAAAGCTTTAAAAGAAATGCACTGATGAGAACCATATCAACAGAAGAGAAAGTATTGAAAGCAGGATAGACAATGGTGACATTTAAGCAAAGAGATGGTGAGCCAGAAGTGAAGGAAGTTGCCAGTTCTTTTCTGTACACAACTTTCTTGATGAATTGTTTCAAACCTGGCGCACATCCTGCAGTTTACCACAGCTCCTACTCATACATTATCTTACATATCAACCATTTCAATTCAGTTGAATCTTACATATCAACCAATTCAATTCAGTTGAATCCATACCCTGTATGGATTTGCTTGATAACCCTGACTTTAACATTTTTGTTGCCTGTAAGTAAAACTGGAAGTGAAAGCTTCTTGATGGGATCTTTAATATCCATAGCTGCTTACAAACTAAAACAAAAGTAATGGTTTCAAGTTGAAGCTTTTCCAGTCACAAAATAAATATTAAGCAATCTGCTAACTCTCATAGATGTATGTATTTGGGGAAAAGAAAATTCAGACAAATTAAAGCACCGTATCAGTAATTCACAGCGAACTGAGGCAGAGATAAAACTGGGTGTAAGACTCGCTCCCTTGCTAAGTGGTATCCAACTTTGCAGCCCCGCGGACCCACAGCCCACGGAAGTCCTCTGCCCACGGGACTCCCAGGCACGAAAACTGGAGCAGGTTGCTGTGGGGAGGGAGTGATTTAGCCCAGGTGGCGTGTTCAGGCCCCCTCACCCCGCGTTTTGTAAATAAGGACTATGCAACAGCTGAGGTCACTTACAGCAGTGAGCTGGGCCAGGGGCTCCTGTGTGCGGTAGCCCTCCGCAAGCTCCACCTGAAGGGCGGCGGCCTTCCCGCTGCGCCCGGCGGGGTCCTGGCGTCCGCCCTAGGCGCCCTGCCGCCCCGGCCTGGCGGGGAGACAGCGCGGCTCCGGGGGCCCCTCCAGCCCCGAGCGCTGCGTCCGCCCCGGGCCCAGGGACAGCGCGGTCAGTGAGGACAGTGAGGCGGCCGCCGTTTCCTCTCCAGAGGGTCCTCGCAATCCAGGGCTCAGAGAGGCGTCTGTCTCCTGTGGCTCTTGCACTGGCGTGCCGCTTGGGAAGCGCATCCTCGCTCATATATTATCGTCTCTTTATCTTTTGTAGAGATCTTTCAGATCGAGTGATAGAATCCTTTGGCCTAGTATCTCCACACCTAAGAATATATCCCAGGTAATTTTAGTGACAATAGTGATATTCACAAACATTTAAGTATAAGAATACTCCTTTCAGGATTGCTTAAAATCCTTTTTAAAAATAATGCCTAGCAATAGGGACTTTTTTTTTTTAACTTATGGCTAATTCTATGTAATGGACAGTCATGCAGAAATCATATTTATAAAAAAGTTATAATGACTTGAGGTGGAATGATAGGTCCACATAGTCTGCTTGATGTCTGTATATTTAACCACCCAAAGCCACATCGAAGGAAGGACAGCCAAATAATCCAAAAGGCTAATACGGAGATAAAGATATGACTCCGTGCTTGGAGAGGGTGTTTTTATTTTCTCAGAGGCCAGAGGATGGAAGATGTTAGATGGAGAGGAGACACAAGTTCTGTAGAAGCTGGATTCCTGGGCAGACTGTGTGTCCTAGAAATGGGAGGGAGAAGGCAAGAGTATTCCGTTGCAGGAAGCAGAGAGAGGAGTTACGACTACTTTACTACCACTAGTCATCAGTTGAAGAGCCGCCATCCAGCAGCCTCATGGGCTCTTAAACTTCCCGGGAGAGAGGACCAGGGGGATGGGCTGATCAGCGGGAATGAGAAGGGGTCCTTGCTATCTTGGACAAGGCAGAACTTGGTAGAACTAGCAGGAAATATCCACAATTATGATGGCAGTGGATGAATCACATAGTAAAACCTTTTTAAAAAATACAATATGTGGCCATTCTGAGATGTATTCTTTCCCTCAAGGACTATTTCACAAGCATCTGTTATCTGCCAGGTACCCTGCTAGGGACCGGCTGTGCACCATGGAACATGATAGGTTTCTGCCCTCAGGAGGCTGTGCGTGTTCATGAAGGAACACTCAGGTCAGCGCTAACAGGACACGACAGAGAGCACGATGGTGTTACACTGGGCTCATGCTTCTCTGGATAGAAATACAATACCATTAACATGAATGGTTTCATGACGAATTTTGAGCTTTACTGGTCTAGCACATAAGTCAGTCTTCAATAAATGCCTGGAGGGGCGGTGATAGATGGCTTCTGATTTGATTTCTTTCAAAAATTTATGTTGAAACTTGGGGAAAGAACTCTCTCATCAAGTGTCTGAGTGTGCAGTTCTCAGTGGTATGTATTGACATCTGGCATGTTGGAGTCAGTTTTGAAATGTATCACCAATAATTAGTGACTGGTATACAGCGCCAACAGGCTCCCCTGGTGGCTGATGGTAAAGAATCTGTTTGCGATGCAGGAGACAAGGGTTCAGTCACTGAATTGGGCAGATGCCCTGGAGAAGGGAATGGCTACTCAATCCAGTATTCTTGCCTGGAAAATTCCAGGGACAGAGTAGCCTGGCAAGCTACAGTCCATGGGGTTGCAAAGAGTTGGATATGAATGAGTGACTAACACTTTCATTTTTCACATAGAGTACCAAAGGTTTTAAAAATCATTTTTAAAATATCGTAAATCATATTCAAGTAACATAATGGCTTGCATCATGATACCTAGGAGAGGAAAGATTAGACTTACAATAAGAGAGATGGAAATTGTCATGAAACTTATAGACTGGTCTGTACATACTGAGAATATTTCTTATGTAATTTTTATTAACTTAGAGTGAGGGACAGAACTCAGCCCTTGGAAAATGTGATGGGTCAAACCGCAATGGCCTGACGTGCAGGTGTCTGGGAACGTGTAATTGACAGTTAAGTTCTAACCTCTGCATCTTCCTTTTTCTTCCATTAAGTAAGGGTCTCATTCCAGAGGGGAAAAGAGTAGAGCTGAGTAACTTCTGATAACACAGATTTTTGCTTTTTTAAAGATTAAAGTCAAGTTGACTTACAATATTATGTTAGTTTTAGGTGGAGAGCACAGTTTTAACAAGGCAGGAACCCAACCTCGCAGGCATTATAGTTTCTGTATTTGGATACGGTGCATGCTCAGTCACGTCCAACTCTTGGCAAACCCCATGGACTGTAGCTGCCAGGCTCCTCTGTCCATGGGATTTCCCAGGCAAGAATGCTCAAGTGGCGATGGAACCTACACCTCTGGCATCTCCTGCATTGGCAGGCCGATTCTTTACCACTTGCACCACCTGGGAAACTCTGTATTTGGAGAAGACACAAAAGTTGGAGCTGTTTTCTTTCCTTCCAGTTTCATTCCAAAAGCAAGCAGGGAGAATGCCTTTTCTTCCCAATGGGCAAAGGGGAAGGTTACAGAAGCACTAAGGAGAACTCCATGTGCCCATGTGGGCCTTAGGGAGTTACATAACTTTATCACTTTTTTTACGTTAGAAGAGCCCAGTGAAGCCTTCCATTACCTCCCACACATGGACGCATACTGCCACCCCTGAGATGTCCCCAGTGACAGAGGGGCTGGTGTTAGTATGTCTAGGTTTACGACTTAGAAAATGAGAGCAATTTTACTTGACGGCTCCCTTAGGGTTTCCAAAAATACTATCTTCTTTATATGCATACTTGAAATCACAGTCCATTGTTCTCAAGAACATCCCTGTCTAGGATCACAAAAAATTTGTGGGGCCCAGTACCAATGAAAACATGGGGTCCATTGTGCAAAAGTTATTAAGAATTTCACAACAGAGACAGTACAGTAAAGCAACAAGCCTGGGGCTCTTCTTTGTGTGACCAGTGAAGTCTTCCATATCACAAAGACAAACCATGCTACCATCTTCATGGCAAAGCCTCCCAGAAAGAACAGCCCTTTGCAAGAAAGAATGAGATATGAGTATTGCTACTCCACCTTGCTTTTGATTTTCATTTGTATGCAATATCTTTTTTCAGCCCCAAAGTGAAGTCAGAAAGAGAAAAACAAATATATATTAATACATATATATGGAATCTAGACAAGTGGTACTGATAACTGATTTGCAGAGCAGGGATAGAGAAGACACAGAAAATGGATTTGTGGACACAGGGGGGAAGGAGGGGATGGGATGAACTGGAGAGCAGCCTTGACGTGTGGACACGGCCTCCTGTGAATGAGATGGCTCCTGGGAAGCCGCCTGCAGCAGAGGGAGTGCAATCCCTGCTCTGTGAGGACCAGAGGCCTCTGTGGGGAGCATCGGAGGCTTTGTGATGACTGGAGGGCAGTGAGGGGAGCGTCGCAGGCTCTGTGAGACCAGAGGGCAGTGTGGATGGAGGCTCTGTGAGACCAGAGGACTGTGTGGAGGACCAGGAGGCTCTGTGAGGACCCGAGGGCGGTGAGGGGACCCAAGAGGCTCTGTGAGACCAGAGGGCAGTGAGGGGAGTGAGGAGGCTCTGTGAGGACCAGAGGGTGGTGAGGGGAGTGAGGAAGCTTTGTGAGGACCAGAGGGCGGTGAGGGGAGTGAGGAGGCTCTGTGAGGACCAGAGGGCAGTGAGGGGAGTGAGGAGGCTCTGTGAGACCAGAGGGCAGTGAGGGGAGTGAGGAGGCTCTGTGAGACCAGAGGGCGGTGAGGGGAGCTAGGAGGCTCTGTGAGGACCAGAGGGCAGTGTGGGGAGCAAGGAGGCTCAGTGAGACCAGAGGGCGGTGAGGGGAGTGAGGAGGCTCTGTGAGGACCAGAGGGCAGTGAGGGGAGCGAGGAGGCTCAGTGAGACCAGAGGGCGGTGAGGGGAGTGAGGAGCCTCTGTGAGGACAGGAGGGCTGTGAGGGGAGCTAGGGGGCTCTGTGAGGACAGCAGGGTGGTGAGGGGAGCAAGGAGGCTCTGTGAGGACCAGAGGGCGGCGAGGGGGAGTTAGGAGGCTCTGTGAGGACCAGAGGGCGGTGAGGGGAGTGAGGAGGCTCAGTGAGACCAGAGAGCAGTGAGGGGAGCGAGGAGGCTCTGTGAGGACCAGAGGGCGGTGAGGGGAGCTAGGAGGCTCTGTGAGGACAGGAGGGCGGTGAGGGGAGCAAGGAGGCTCTGTGAGACCAGAGGGCGGTGAGGGGAGCAAGGAGGCTCTGTGAGACCAGAGGGCGGTGAGGGGGGTTAGGAGGCTCTGTGAGGACCAGAGGGCGGTGAGGGGGAGTGAGGAGGCTCTGTGAGACCAGAGGGCAGTGAGGGGAGCAAGGAGGCTCTGTGAGACCAGAGGGCAGTGAGGGGAGCGAGGAGGCTCTGTGAGGACCAGAGGGAGGTGAGGGGAGTGAGGAGTCTCAGTGAGACCAGAGGGAGGTGAGGGGAGTGAGGAGGCTCTGTGAGGACCAGAGGGCGGTGAGGGGAGTGAGGAGGCTCTGTGAGGTCCAGAGGGCGGTGAGGGGAGCGAGGAGGCTCTGTGAGACCAGAGGGCGGTGAGGGGAGCGAGGAGGCTCAGTGAGACCAGAGGGCGGTGAGGGGAGCGAGGAGGCTCTGTGAGGACAGGAGGGCGGTGAGGGGAGTGAGGAGGCTCTGTGAGACCAGAGGGCGGTGAGGGGAGTGAGGAGGCTCTGTGAGGACCAGAGGGCGGTGAGGGGAGTGAGGAGGCTCTGTGAGGTCCAGAGGGCGGTGAGGGGAGCGAGGAGGCTCTGTGAGACCAGAGGGCGGTGAGGGGAGCGAGGAGGCTCTGTGAGGACCAGAGGGCGGTGAGGGGAGCGAGGAGGCTCTGTGAGAAGAGGAGGGCGGTGAGGAGAGCGAGGAGGCCCAGGAGGGAGGCGTGTGTGAAGCTTCCACTTCTGCAGGTTGTTGTGGAGCAGGAACCAGCACAATGTTGTAAACATTTACCCTCAATTTGCATAATTAATTGATTTTTTAGGAATAAAAAAAATGAGAGTCTAGAGAGGCTAATTTCGTTAGGATTGAAGAGCATACCAGCACTAATATTTTGAACCATATAAAATAGCCAACGTTTCCCCTATAAACACTGTGATTTCACATGGTTGAAACCTAATTCATACTAGCTGTCGTAGTAGCAGGCTCTCCTTAGGATTAATAATCTTTGGAGTTGGCAACACTAAAAGGAGAAAGATGATGCTGACGGTTGCCACACACAGGTCCTTGTGTTTCATATTTGCAGTCGATAACTAGTATCTCCATGTGTACACGTGTTCATAAAAGTAACCCCTCTGTGTCTCGGACACCTAGAAAATTTTACAAAATTAATTTTAAAATGAACACGATTATACGCTATCATTGTAAAATTCGGGGTTTTCTTTTCTGTTTAAACAACTCACTTGTATTTATGTGTTATTTATTTATATATTTACTGGCTGTGTTAGATCTCCATTATTATTTATTTATATGTTTACTGACTGCATCGGACCTCCGTTATTATTTATTTATATACTTATTGGCTGTGTTGGATCTCCATTATTATTTATATTTATTTGTATATTTACTGGCTGCGTTGGATCTCCTTTTTGGCACATGGCTTCTCTTGTTGCTCTGGGTCCCAGAGCCTCCAAACTCGAGCTGAGGCTCACAGGCTTAGCTGCCTCTTGCCACGTGGGATCAGAGCTCTGCCACCAGGGACTAGACCCCCATCCCCTGCATTGGAAGGTGGGTTCTCAATGACCACACCACCTGGGAAGGCCCCCAAAATTCTGGTTTTCATTCCAGTTTTCTGTTACGTATATGGATGGATTAATGGATAGATCAGTTCAGTTCAGTTCAGTTCAGTCACTCAGTCATGTCTGACTCTTTGCCATCTCATGGACTGCAGCATGCCAAGCCTCCCTGTCCATCACCAACTCCCAGAGTTGACTCAAACTCATGTCCATTGAGTCAGTGATGCCATCCAACCATCTCATCCCCTGTTGTCCCCTTCTCCTCCTGCCCCCAATCCCTCCCAGAATCAGGAACTTTTCCAATGAGTCAGCTCTTCCCATGAGGTGGCCAAAGCACTGGAGTTTTAGCTTCAGCATCAGTCCTTCCAAAGAACACCCAGGACTTATCTCCTTCAGGATGGACTGGTTGGATCTCCTTGCAGTCTAAGGGACTCTCAAGAGTCTTCGCCAACACCACACTTCAAAAGCATCAATTTTTCAGCGCTCAGCTTTCTTCACAGTCCAACTCTCACATCCATACATGACCACTGGGAAAACCATAGCCTTGACTAGACGGATCTTTGCTGGCAAAGTAATGTCTCTGCTTTTTAATATGCTGTCTAGGTTGGTCATAACTTTCCTTCCAAGGAGTAAGTGTCTTTTAATCGCGTGACTGCAGTCACCATCTGCAGTGATTTTGGAGCCCCCAAAATAAAGGTAGATACATAAACTCAGGCATAAATGCATAGGTAGATATGTGTGTGTGTTCAGCTGCTCAGTCATGTCCAACTCTTCATGACCGCATGGACTATAGCCCACCAGGCTCCTCTTCTCATGGAATTTTTCAGGGAAGAATACTGGAGTGGGTTGCCGTTTTCCTCCTCCAGGGGATCTTCTTAACCCAGGGATCAAATCAGTGTGTCTTGTGTCTCCTGCATTGGCTAAGGCACTTCTGTTGTGCCTGACCCTCAGTGACCGCATGGACTGTAGCCCACCAGGCTACTCTGTCCATGGGATTCGAAAGGCAAGGACACTGGAGTGGGCTGCCATGCCCTCCTCTGAGGCAGAGGACTCCCGGCACTAAGACCCCCACCACAGACAGAGCTCCTTTCTTTTCAGAGGCACACACTCTCAGATGTCTTCTGTACAGTCAGAGTCACATATACGCCCAAGGACACAGACTGTTCATGGCTGTGGTCTCACGACTCACATTGCACTGCAGTGTGATTTATTTTCTGGGAAAGAACTGAAAATATTTTGATAATTTTTTATCAGTAAAAATTGGCTATGTCATTCTTTTGTTATGGCTTAATAGCATTCCATAATGAATCATAAATAATGTCTCCGTGGCCTTATTGACTTTTTGATATCATGATACATATTTATTTGTGCATCTGTTGGCTGTTTATCTGAGACCTCACAGGAAGGCATGCTCCCTGAGGTCAGGGTCATTGTGTGTCTCTTCCAGGCTGAATTTCCATAAGCTGCGTTATTTTGGTTGTGCTCAAATAACACAAGAATGGAGGAAGAGGGGCATTTAGATTTTTCTCCACTGCTAAAATGGACACATTTGAACATGTATCTCCATGCACATAAATGAGAATTGCTGGTTTGTTGTTTTTTTTTTTTTTTTTTCCCCTTTCTGGCCCTGATACTCAGCTTGCGGGATCTTAGTTCCTCAGCCAGGAATCAAACCTGTGCCCCCTTCAGGGAAAGCGAGCAGTCTTCACTGGTGAACCACAAGGGCAGCCCCAAGAATGTCTTAAAACTACCCCACTAGGGCTTCCCTGGCGGTCATTGGCCAATAATTCACCTTGCAGCGCAGGACTCTGGTTTCGATCCCTGGCCTGGGGATGCCACACGCCATGAGGCAGCTAAGCCTGTGAGTCACAACTACTGAGCCCAGCGTAGCAGCTACTGAAACCTGCGCTCCTGAGCCTGCGACACCCAACACGCGAAGCTGCCGCAGAAAGAAGCGTGCACACCACGAGAGAGGAGCCCCCACTCGCCACAACTAGAGGGAGCCCACGGGGAGCAACAGAGACCCAGCACGGCCAAAATAAAATCAGCTAATTAAAAAATGGCCTCCTAGAAGAAGAAAGCCTTGCTCAAAGTGCATATAGTGGTTAATTTCTGATAGAACTGCCCTCCTCAAGAACTGAACAACTTTCACTCACACCGATCACGTCTGGGAGTGTCTGCTTTGCTACATACTCTCCAGGACTAGGTACCCACGAGTGGCTAATGAAGCGGTTTTGATTTTGAAAGAGAAAAGCCCCTTTGACAAGCATCAGCAGGAGTGCCATCTACAGCTGCTCAGGCTGCACACTGTTCAACTCTGAGGGCTCCCTTCGCATCACCTCCGGTACCAAGGGCAGCCGCAGCGTCCTCCAGCGTGGCTGCTCTGGGAGTTCAGGGGATGGTCTCTGAGCGTTCGCTCCTTTCTTCTTCTGGTGCAGATGCTGACAACTGCAAGCTGACCAATCCCATGCTGCTTATGGAGCTTAACTAGATAAACGGCAGTTTCTTGAAAAGGCTGCAGGACCTCAAAAGAATTTTACTATATTTTGAATTCAGACTACTAGATATGTATGATATTTTCACTGTCTTAACATTTGTCTCCCTCACAGCTAATTTGATAGCATATTTTAGCTGATTGCCTTTATCATTTTTTTTCCAAGGTGTTCAATTGAGTTTTCATAGAGATGATTCTCTTTTCACACTTACAGTTTATCAGTTTATATAATACTTAATTAATGGTATAATTATAATAGCAAGTACAATTACCATGGACAGTTTTAAGACAACAAAGTGAACACTTAGCAAGCACCAAGCTTTAATAGAAGTGTGCGGGAAAACTAGAGATTAGTCTACCAGCCCGGAGTCTGCAGCGTGGAGGTGGAAGGAGTCAGGATGCTTTCCAGAAGGAACATGGGAGTTAATTAATCCAGCACGGTGGTCGAGTGGAGGTCAATTCACAGAGCGTCAGAAATGCCTGCCACAGTGCAAGCAACTGCCCCTTCCATGCAACTAGTGAGTAAATCATTCCAGAGTAAGAATGATATAAGGAACACAGATTTGCTATTTCTTTCTCCGTCTCCCTTCTCCATTGCCTTCCGCAATATAACCATCAGACTCACCCGGGCTTAATGACGCAGAATTCCCTTTTCTACAGCCTTGTCTAAAAATACAAGGCAACTGCTTCTTGGGATGCTTAGACAGAAAAACAGAGTTCTCTTCATACCCAAGAGCAAAAGTGACCAGATTGAATTATTGACCTAATGTATGTCGATTTCCAATAGGGATGCCCTCCTAAAGAGATTTTCACAGCTAGTTCACCCTGCAGTTGATTTCTGCCTTCTGTACTGACATTAGAATTTGTGGATTCCCTGAGATGGCTTTTGCACTGAAAAGATGCCAAATATTTTGCAATTTAGCCTTTAATGTATAGACAAAACACTAGAATCATTTCTAAGTGGCATTCAGCGTTGCTGGCATCTACAGAAAATTATCACCTCCCCCCATAGTCTCATCTGACTGAAAAGTTGCCATCTCCTCTCCCTCCAATCCTATGTTTTAAAGGCACAGTGCTTGTATAATGCTGCTCTAGGAGGATTTATTTCTAAATAATTGAACATCGATCTTAAAGTTGAATTACCTGACCCGGAATCTTTCCTTATGTTAACAAAGTGACTGATTCCTGTGAAAAACCAGCTCATTATTAAATTTAGACTTTGAGATTCTTGGTTTATTCAGAAAGTATGGAAATAATTTATTTTATTCATTTAAAAGCAAGATATAACCATTTAAGTCTTTCTTTTTATTTTTGATTTTACAGCAAGTAGTTAATAACATATCAGACAAAAGAGTATTTTATTGCTGTATATTGATGTTAGACTATCTTTCCTCTGAAGAATGAAACAAAGTTATTTTTCTTAGTGGATTAATGTCTCCATAAATTGCTGCAAAACTATGCTTGTGTTGACAAACATAGTATTTGTTGGTGAACCTGAAATACGACATTTCTGCTATATTTCTTGGGATGTAAATACGTGCTTATGGATTCATCAAACATTCATCATAACCTTGCTTTGCACCAGATTTGCCCAGGGAGCCAAGAGTACAAGATAGACAGAACCTCTGCCGTCACAGACTGTCAGTCCAGATGAGAAAATGGACAAAACTATAGGCAATTTAAATGTTCAATACAGATAATTACACAATGTTAGAAGGTTTACAGGGGGCACCTAATGTAACTTGGCTATTTAGAACAACAAATCTGTGGTTTTCTTAATCCAGTCTCTCTTAGTTCAGTTCAGTTCAGTCGATCAGTCATGTCTGACTCTTTGTGACCCCATGAATCGCAGCACACCAGGCCTCCCTGTCCATCACCAACTCCCGGAGTTTACTCAAACTCATGTCCATTGAGTTGGTGATGCCATCCAACCATCTCATCCTCTGTCGTTCCCTTCTCCTCCTGCCCCCAATCCCTCCCAGCATCAGGGACTTTTCCAATGAGTCAACTCTTCCCACGAGGTGGCCAAAGTATTAGAGTTTCAGCTTCAACCTCAGTCCCACCAGTGAACACCCAGGACTGATCTTCTCTAGGATGGACTGGTTGGATCTCCTTGCAGTCCAAGGGACTCTCAAGAGTCTTCTCCAACACAACAGTTCAAAAGCATCAATTGTTCAGGATGAGCTTTCTTCATAGTCCAACTCTCACATCCATACATGATCACTGGGAAAACCACAGCCTTGACTAGACGGACCTTTGTTGGCAAAGTAATGTCTCTGCTTTTTAATATGCTGTCTAGGTTGGTCATAACTTTCCTTCTAAGGAGTAAGCGTCTTATAATTTCATGGCTGCAATCACCATCTGCAGTGATTTTGGAGCCCAGAAAAATAAAGTCTGACACTGTTTCCACTGTTTCCCCATTTATTTGCCATGAAGTGATGGGACCGGATGCCATGATCTTAGTTTTCTGAATGTTGAGCTTTAAGCCAATGTTTTCACTCTCCTCTTTCACTTTCATCAAGAGGCTCTTTAGTTCTTCACTTTCTGCCATAAGGGTGATGTCATCTGCATATCTGAGGTTATTGATATGTCTCCTGGCAATCTTGATTCCAGCTTGTGCTTCTTCCAGCCCAGCATTTCTTATGATGTGCTCTGCATATAAGTTAAATAAGCAGGGTGACAATATACAGCCTTGACGTACTCCTTTTCCTATTTGGAACAGTCTGTTGTTCCATGTCCAGTTCTAACTGCTGCTTCCTGACCTGCATACAGGTTTCTCAAGAAACAGGTCAGGTGATCTGGTATTCCCATCTCTTTCAGAGTTTTCCACAGTTTAACGTGAGCCTCACAGTCAAAAGCTTTGGCATAGTCAATAAAGTAGAAATAGAGGTTTTTCTGGAACTCTCTTGGTTTTTTGGTGATCCAGAGGATGTTGGCAATTTGATCTCTGGTTTCTCTGCCTTTTCTAAAACCAGCTTGAACATCTGGAAGTTCACACCTCACATATTGCTGAGGCCAGCCCTCCTGACACTGAACGTGGAGTAGCTCCTCTTGGTCCTCCTGTGCCCGCGCAGCCACCCCAGTCTCAACATCTCTTTATAAAAATCGTGACTCTCATCTAAGAAACTCACATTTTTAAATTACCTTCTAGAAGATGCTTTAAATCGTTTTGCTGAAAGATATTCTCAGACTGTCTCTTTACTAAGAGCCGGGTAGCTTGGCTTTGGCCTAGAGCAGAGGTCAGCCAATGACTATGGTCCATGGGCCAAACACTTCTGCCACTTATCTTTGACAAAACTTAAGAATGATTCCTGTGGTTGTTTTTGTTTGTTTGTTTGCTTGTTTTAGTGGTCAAAAAACAAGCAAAGGAAGTTTCCTGAACACAGAGTAAAGAAGTGTGGATGACCCTCTCTTTTAGAGCAAAGACTGACATGAAAGAAGGGAAATACAAGCTCAGACACAAAATCTAAGGGTGGAAGGCAGAATGCCAAAGCATTCAGTTATCCAGGTGCATCACGTTATAATGTAGTATTTTTCAATCAAAATTAATATAAAACATCCATGATAAGCAAAATAAAACTTTTAGTGCACAATTACTAATATTAATTCCTTTAACTCATGGCTTACCTTAACACTACTCTTGACCCAGTCTTTCTTTAAAGTTTTGACTTCATTCATCACTGGGTTTTTTGCACCGGGTCTTCACTGCTGTGTGAGCTTCTAGCTGCAGCGAGTGGGGGCTGCTCTGCGCTCCAGCACGGGGGCTTCTCGCTGCAGCGGCTCCTCTCGCGGCCGAGCGCTGGACCTGAGTGCTGCAGCAGCTGTGGAGCACGGGCTTCGTTGTCCCACAGCACGTGGGACCCTTCTGGGCCAGGGATCCAAGCCGTGTCCCCGGCACTGGCAGGTGAGCTTATCCCCTGTACCGTCAGGGAAGTCCCATCATGAGATTTTAAAGTGATTTTGACTTTAAAAACTATGCGTTAAAATTTTATTTATCTGGGTACTTCCCTGGTGGTCCAGGGGCAAAGATTCTATGCTCCGTAGACAGGGGGCCCAGTTTGATCCCTGGCCGGGGAACCAGATCTCACATGCTGCAAGTATGAATTCACGTGCTGCAACCAAGACCCGGTGCAGTCAAATAAATAAATAAAAATATTATATAAAGTAAAGCATGATTTATCTGGATTACTAGGTTTTTTGGTGACCTCTTAGGTTTTGCACCTAAGGCCAGTGTCACATTCCCTCTGTCCTAGCTGCCTTCGTCCATCTGGGGCTGTAATAGAACACAGTAGGCTGGATGACTATAACAACAAATGTTTGTTTTCGTGCATTCCGAAGGCTGGGAAGTCCAAGGTCATGGTGTGGGCAGGTGTGGAGTCTCATGTGTGCCCGCTTCCTGGTTCACAGGCTATCATCTTTTGTAGTGTCCTCACAGGGCAGAGAAGGGAGGGGAGCTCTCCATCATCTCTTTTGTAAATGGTACTAATCTCATTGATTTGGTGCTCCACCCTTCTGAAACCATCCAGAAGGGGTTCGGCTTCAACATATGGATTCTGAGGGTGCCCAAAACAGTCTATAGCTCCAGTGTTGGCCTGCTGCTGCAGGTTCATGTTTGAAATTCCCCTAAGTGTGAATGTACTTGTTCTGGGAAGAGAGAGAATAGCCCTTAGCATTTGAAGGATATGGCAGAACTCTTTCAATTTAGGGAAAACTGAAGCCCACAACACTTATCATTTCTATAACAGAAAAGTAAAATCCTCCCAGGGTTAAAAAGTCCATATATTTGAGGCGAATGGGAAGACTCGGACCTTCATTTGTTACCTTTTAATGGGAACCCTGAGTGACCCTCTCTCAAGGTTATGGATGAAGTGGAATGGCTGTGCTGTGAAGCTGTCACGTGGGGGTAACTCCCGGAATGTGTGGGTGAAACCACCGCAGAGCCGCAAATGACAGGCTAGGAAAATGCTCCATCGTATCTGGGGAGGCCAGGCACTACCAGATTCAAAATGATTTCAGAAATTCATTAAAAATCCACATCTCTGAAAGACTGGTGATGATTTACAGCAAGCCCTGGCAACAGGAGACAGTGAGTTTGGAGAAATGGCCAGGATGGAAGTGACCTTACTCAGTTCATTGAGGTTTGAACGCATATACCCCACATGCTGGGAACTAAGGATGCACACAGCAAGTCAAGGGCTTCCCTGGGGGTCCAGTGGTTGAGAATCCACCTGCCAACACAGGCAATACAAGTTTGATCCCTAGTCCAGGAAGATCCCACATGCCACTGGGCAACTAAGTCTGTGTGCCCCAGCTATTGCAGTTTGTGCACCCCAGAGCCTGAGCACCACTGCAGGAGAGTAGCCTCCGCTCCTGCAGCTAGAGAAAGGCCAGGCGCAGCAGCAAACGCCCAGCACAGTCAAAAATTATAAATAAATAAATCCCGTAAAAATTTTTTTTTAAAAAGTCAAATGATGCTGGGTCCTACCATGTGCTTGGGGATGATGGTGACCAGCTAATATGTGCAGAGGCATTTACTCCGCATAAGATCTCAGTAGAAACCAATATTATCTCTGTTTCACACTTGAAGAAACTGAGGCTCTGAGGTGCTTAGTAACTGCCTCAAGGTCACCCAGCTGCTGAGGAATTGCCTGAGATTCAAACCGAGATTATAGGCTGCAGAGATGAGAGACCAAACTGAGATAAACAAAGCATGGTAGAAGAGTCATTTGAATGTGGGGGTCACCTAATTTCCTACGGGAAAAATCAGTCACTTTACCCATTTATTGGAAGAATATCCTTACTATTAAATACAGGGTCATTCAGCTAGAATTAAGGTCCCTGAAACTTAAGCTCTTGAGTTGGAAGGGCCATTAAAGAGTCTCATTCAAATTCCCTTCCCTGTATTACAGATGAAGAGTCTGGGGCACCCAGAAGGAATAGGTTGTTACAGTTGTAGAAAATCATTCATCTTCAGCCCTCCTGAGAAACAAGGATTCAATAGAGCGAATGTTTGGGGGAGGAGGGCAAGCTAAAAAATGGAAAGACTAAAGAAGGAGAATCTGATCATTAAGAAAGAAACTTGTTTATTACCAGGAGCTAAAACTTTGCAAGAAGGATGAAGGTCTTCCACTTAACTAAAACAAAATTGTGCCCTAGATATTTGCATGCAGCTGTGTGTGCATTTCAAGTTAACATTTGCCCTCAAATCTTCCTCTGGTTTCCCCTGACAGCACAATAACATAAATGTGCAGCTGAACAAGTCTACTGTAAGGTCCCTTTTAGGGAGATTATACCTTGCCTGTTAGGAATAAATTTTCCTCATCTTGTTTGTGGTTACTTAGACCTTCCTGTAAATTTAGTACTTTCACACATAATGAGGCTAAGACATATGAAGCAAAAGAATATTGCTTTTGCCTTTTCTCCCTTATTTTTTTCATCCCTAAATTCCACATGGAGAAAATCACATTCATAAAGCCTACATGGTCATCAGGAAAAGCATCGGTGATTCCGTTAATGTGTCTGCACACGGGGGCACATTCATCTCACCCTGCGTCAGTTACAGAGGGCAAGAACTGAGCTTCCTTACAACCTAAGCCTTTGGGAGAAAGCACATGATGGTAACTTTGTGCTTTTGCTCAGAAGGGTCGTTGGCCCCAAAGTCAGGGAAGGAACACTCCACCCAAGTTCCTTTAGAGTAATGGCTGTCAGTATGGGCAATGCCATCTCCTGGCAGTGGGCATTTTGGAGATCTGGTGGGGGCATTTTTATTGTCGTAATATCTAGGGGCAGTACTAGCATTTAGTACTTAGTATTTAGTCAAGGACACTAGAAATTCTCTGAAACACTGGACAGTCTGACCAAGAAAAGAAAAAAAGGGCATTTCACATCCACATGGCCTTTGAAAGACTCACACTGAATGTACGGGCTTCTGTGACGGCTCAGTGGTAAAGAATCCAGAATTCACCTGCCAGTGCCGGAGATGCAGGATTGACCCCTGGGTCAGGGAGATCCCCTGGAGAAGAAAATGACAATCCACTCTGGCACTCTTGCAGGGAAATACCATGGACAGAGGAACCTGGTGAGCCACAGTCCAGAGGGTCACAAGGAGTTGGATACAACTTAAGAGCTAAACAATAATGACACTGAATATATAGAAATAACATATGTGGGGATAATTTTTAATAATAGTGAATTCTCCAGGAATGCAATTATCATATAAATTAAGGGCAGTGCTTTTCCTTAATTTTGTTAAGGAGGTATGTATTTTATTAAGAATTTTACTAAAAGTTATTTTCCAGTTATTTATTTTGCTTTATGTTATGGCTTATTGTGAAGTTAAAAATTAATCTCATGATGATGGTGGAAGAGGTAATCATCAATAAACCTAAATATTAACTTGTTTCTATTTTGCATGGCTTTCTCAGAGCATAATACAGAATTACAAGATAATTTAGGTGCTATCAGTTGTAGATGAGGACAGAAACAAGCAATAGTCAAGCTGCTTCGTTTTTTCCTGGGAGAAGACAAAGTAGAGACGAGAAAGATGGAGGAGAAGCCACGCAGACAGAGCATCTCAGGAAGAATAAAGCTGTGCCTTTTTGGGTGAGTGGGATAGTTGCCCAACATGGGATCTAAGTTCCCCGACCAATGGTCAAACCACATCCCCTGCCTTGGGAGGCAGATTCTTAACCACTGGACCACTAGGGAAGTCCCAAGCAGCGGCTTTTTAATAGGAAACTAACTGGTATGTCATAGGAAGAAGAATTCCAGTGAGGGGATCGCAAAGAAGGACTCAGGAGGCAGGAAGTTAAAACAAGAGCCTGAAGAAAAGAAAGCCAGAGAATCAAAGGCTGTGAGGACATAGGCTTTTCTCTATGATGGGCAGCTATGGCCTAAGAGCTTAAAGATGACTACACCTAATTCATAGTCAGGAAAGCAGACACATTTCTGAGATTAGAGGAGGAAGAAACTGGGAAAGGATGGTGGCAAGTCAGGAAAACGTTGTTTTGACAGCTTAATTGTTGCTCCGCCATTTCCCCCCTTTTGCTTACTTTACCCAACAAAATTTCAATGCCAAAGTTTTTCAATGAGTTTAGTCACCTCTTGTTATTTATTAGAATCAAGTGAATTTACATGTTAAGAGAATAGGAAGATAAAAGTAATAGAGAAAGAAAGTGAAAGTGTTAGTTGCTCAATCTTGTCCGACTCTTTGTGACTTCATGGACTAGAGCCTACCAGGCTCCTCTGTCTATGGAATTCTCCAGGCAAGAAAACTGGAGTGGGTGACCGTCTCCTGGGCATCCTATCTTTCTCCTGGGCATCTTCCTGACCCGGAGATGGAACTCGAGTCTCCTGCATTGCAGGCAGGCTCTTTATCATCTGAGCTACCAGGGAAACCCAGAGAAAGAATGTGGGGTTTTTACAGGAAAATGTGCTTCTGTTTTGGGACCCATTAATCTTGATAATAGTTCTTTGGTGAGAAGTTAAATGCATTTGAGGAGGGAAAAGGAATATATATTTGAATAAGTATGTTGGATACGGGGGTTCAACAGATTTTTATTTCTACCTATGGTCAATGTGGGAAAGTGAAATCTCCACTCCAAGCCATCAATGTTTTTAACCTTTCAAGGAAACTCTTCTGTGGAAGGGAGTAATTATATATAATCAGATTTAATTATATTAAGTGGGATGAGATGTAACATCCTTGCCAATTATGCCAGCAAGTTGCTTGCCTAGCCTTTCTGAGTGTGTCAGCAAGAATTCCTCCAGCACTGGAGCAGATTTCTATTTGTGGCCATTTCTCAGATAAAAGAAAATATAATAATCTTTCATGTTGAAGACTGATTGGACAAAGAATCTTCCTTACACCTCTGTCAGTTGTCCTCCTTCCAGATTGGAGAAAAGCCAGGGAAATGACCCTCATGACTTTACGTCTAAATTCCAGTGCTAGGAATACCTTCTTGGAATTCATTGGGAGACACCTTACCTAATGCAACAGCAACTAGAATAAGAACTTGAATTGCTCTGATTTCTCAAAAAACTCAATTCACTTTTTTTTTTAAAACAAATTCATGGGTGGGGTGGGAATGGATCCTCTCTTTTGGAGCTAAACTTCATCGAGTAAAACCATAAGGAAGGTCACCTTCTATTTATCATTCTACAATTCTAAGATTATTTACCATTGGGGATTTCCCTGTTGGTGCAGTTGGTAAGACTCTGACTGCCAATGCAGAGGACACGTGTTTGATCCCTGGTCCAGGAAGATCCCCCATGCCCCAGAGCAACTAAGCCTGGGAACCACCGCTGCTGAGCCGGTACTCTGGAGGCTGTGAGCTGCATCAGCTGAAGCCCAGACGCCTGCAGCCTGCGCTCTGAAACGAGAGGAGCTGTCACAGCCATGTCTGAGCCCTGCAGTGAAGAACAGGCCCCACTCCCCGCAAGCAGAGAAAGCCCACAGTGAAGCCAAAAATAAATAAATTATGTTTAAAAAAACTGATTAAGATTGTTTACTATTGAAGATTATTAAACTAAGATATCAGTAAATTGGAGATATCAGAAATGGATATTTCAAATATTCAGGATAAACAGATGACTGTGTGGAGAGAACCTCTGCAAAGAACAGATTCAGCATCGCTAGGGCTCAGACAGAGTCTGGGTGCCCACTCAGCAGGCGGAGGGGTAAGGCGCCAACGTACACTTACAAAGCAACTCCACAGACCCACCACTGCTCCAAGCCTTGGTCAGACAAAGGAGCTTGGAGCTGAGGTTGGGGTTAAGGCCACAGGGCCTGTCTTCACGGCGTTACATTTTCTAACCTTTTAATCTAAGATCTCATGATTCTGTATTTATAATGATAAGTAGCCTAGTCAAAGCATTCTATCGTAGGGAATTTTCTGGTGGCCCAACGGTTAAGACTCTGCCTTCCAGTTCAGGGAGTACGGGTTTGAACCCTGGTCAGAGAACCAAGACCCCACACGTCGTGCAGTGCAGCCAAAAATTAAGAAAAAATATTATACAGCAAAATATAATGAAGTAATAAAACTAAAAAGAAAATAACTATTAACGTTATTATTGAGAATCACTGTTAATAGCAATGAGCTTCCCATGTGGCTCAGGGGAAAAGAAGCTGCCTGCCAGTGCAAGAGACAGAGGAGACATGGATTCCATCCCTGGGTTGGGAAGATCCCCTGGAGAAGGAAATGGCGACCCACTCCAGAATTCTTGCCTGGAGAATCCCATGGACAGAGGAGCCTGGTGGGTTACAGTCCACAGGGTCACACAGTCAGATACCACTGAGCAGGCACAAGCACAGGTTGGCATTAATAATAACAGACGAGTTGCCAGAGGTCGGATTCTACACTAAGTGGGAAATATTTCATTTAATTCTTAAGCAAGTCTATTACAGATGAGTAAACAGGATTATAGAGATTAAATACATGATTTATTCCCAAGAAAAGTGGGAGGGTCTCTAGGCAAGAGGAGACGTTTCATGAAGTAACACAGATGAGACCCTACTCTCTGATGCTAGTAACTGCAGCGCTGCCCTTCAGATACACTTCTGCATGTCGATAAGCGCTGTAGACACACAAGTTAGTGGAATTCATGCCATACATGGAGCTTTCTGGATACTGAAGATTCAGAGTGAAAAGACAAATGAGATTCCATCCCCAAAGGAAATTACATTCTAGAAACTGTCAATAAGAAAGCAAATAAATGAACAAGATAGTTACAGTTAATGATGGGCCCGTGGAGGAAATTAAAAGAATGTGGTAGAGAAAGGCTCTGGGGAAAGTGACTGTTTGCATAGTCTCAGGGAGGAAAAGGCTTCATTGAGGAGATGAGATTCGAGGAGGAGGAGAAGGAGCTTGACATGCGACAATCTGGGGGCAGAAGCGGACGAGCAGCAGAAGGAACGAGCGGACACCAGAGGAGGCAAGGACGCCAGGATGTCTGAGCACAGGCCAAAAGGCCAGAAAAGGTCAAAGAGCTGGTCAGGAACCGGAGCTCAGAGCCGCCAGGGCGGACTGTGCCCTATGCCAGGGGCAGGGAGAAACAGACGCCAGGATGGGGCTTTGCTTGCGGGACCCCCCGAGGGCGACACCCGTAGGAGACATGTAGGAGGCGCCCCTAGGCCCCGGGAGAAGCTGAGCTGCAGGGCGGCTGCAGCAAAGGCCCAGACAGCGCAGGTGCTTCTCCGACCGGACTCCCCAGCAGAGGCGGGGACCTTCGGTCACCGTGTTCCTGGTAAATCTGAGGTTCTTGCTTCATCGAGAAAGAATGTGGAGATGGAGTGATAGATAAGAAGTGTACTGACTTAGAGAGAAACACTCCACAGGCACAGAGTGGACCATCTCAGAATGCAAGAGAGCGAGCTTAGAAATAAGGCCTGGTTAGTTTTTACAGGCTGGGTGACTTCATAGGTTAATGAGATGAGGGGAAGGATCATTCCAATTGTTCGGGGTAAGGGCCACATGGGCCCTTCCAGGAACTGGGCGACCACCCACGTCTTGGCCTTCCATGGCTAGCCTCAAAACTGTCAGGGCGCTGGCGGGTGGGTACGTCATCGAACTTGCTGAGGTATTACAATGGCCGTATAATGAGGCTGAAGGTCTACTGGGAGTCGAATCTTCCGTCATCTTGGACCCAGTGGGTTCTAACCAGCTTCACCACGTCCTATAGCTGTGCCACGCTTTGAAAGGTTGTGCCCTGCCCCCTTCCCCCTGTTCCAAATGAAGCAGACCTTAAGCCGACCGTCCCTCCTTCATTGACCAGCTAGCCCAAGAAAGGGGAGGATCACGAGTGAGTCCAGAGTGAAGCTCTTCACCTGAAGGCAATTTCCAGATAAGAGCTCACCGAGAGCCGGAAGCCATCCGCTCCCAGCCCCTGGGGACGTGGGTGGCTTACTCCTGGAAGAGCGAGCTGAGTGACCCAACAGCATCCAGGGCGATGACCGCACCGTCCACCACGCAGACCAGGATCGCTCTGAAAGTGAAAGCGGCTCTCACTCATAATGAAGAAGGGGAAACGGGCACTTACCAAGGGCGCCCCAGGTAAACTGAGATACCATCTCGGGCCAGAGCAGAGAGACTGGATCTTGTTCTAAGTGCTCTAGGAGGCAAGCTCCTCAAAATGTACATGCATACGAGGACTTGGAACATGCTGAGAAGCCCCGAATCTATCCCTCAAAGGCAGAGCCACAGGTTTCTCAAGAAGGAAACAATTAGGGCTTCCCTGGTGGCTCAGTGGTAAAGAATCTGCCCGCCAATGCAGGAGACAGGGGTGTGGTCCCCTGTCCATGAAGCTCCCACATGCCACGGAACAGCTAAGCCAGTGAACAGCAGCTGTAAGCCTGTGCTCCAGAGCGCCCAGGAGCCACAGCTTCTGAAGACCAAGTGCTCCAGAGCTTGGGCTCAGCACCAAGAGATGCCGCCACACCCCACAGCTCAAGAGCAGCCCCCACTCGCTGCAACCAGAGAAAAGCCCGCACTGCAACGAAGATGAGCGCAGCCAAAAATAATGAATTAATTAATTTAATTTAAAAAGTAACCGCACACAGACTGGGTGCTGTTGTTTCCTTTGTTTGGGGTTCTCCTGGGCACCGCCACCACTGTGGCCTCCAGCTGCCTCGATGCCTTTCCTGTGGAATATCAGTATTGCCACGGAATTGGCAACCAGTAAGCTGTTTCAAAGACAAAGTGGGAACAGTTCAGTATCGGCTGAGATGTTAAAATGACATACTCCAAGGCTCTGTGCCTTGAGGGGACGGTGCATAAAGACTCCAGACTCCCAGGAGGGGACTGAGGACCCAGGAGGAGGAGCGGGAGAGGCAGGGCATGTGGGCGCCCTGTGCTTGGAGTCCACACTGCAGGTGGTTTACGCACAAGCCAGACGGGATTATCAGCCTGGCTGGGAGTATGGAAAAGTCAATTCACAGATGGTCGCTAACAGTCTATGAGAACACAGGTGCAGAACAGTGCCCCCAAAGGAGGAGGTTCTCAAATGTGGGTCCATATGTGTGAGCGTTGGGCCATAAAGGAGGCTGAACACCAAAGAATTGATGCTTTTGAACTCTGGCATTGGAGAAGACTCTTGAGAGTCCCTTGGACTGCAAGGAGATCCAACCAGTCCATCCTAAAGGAGATCAGTCCCGAATATTCATTGGAAGGATTGACATTGAAGCTGAAGCTCCAATACTTTGGTCACCTGATGGGAAGAGCCGACTCTTTGGGAAAGACCCTGATGCTGGGAAAGATTGAAGGTAGGAGGAGAAGGGGATGACAGAATATGAGATGGTTGGATGGCATCACTGACTTAAGGGACATGAGTTTGAGCAAACTCCAGGAGACAATGAGGGACAGGGAAGCCTGGCGTGCTGCAGTCCATGGGGTTGCAAAGAATTGGACATGATTTAGCGATTAAACAATAACAAGACCTCAGAAGGAGTTCAAAGACAAAATCCAAGGAATCTATATACTCAGATGCAGAAGAAAACAAAAACAAATACACCTACATCTTTATTTTCATTATCACTAACTGAAGTTTATCATCCCTGCAATTAGAAATGTGGGCAACACACCATAGTAGAATAAAGGCGCCCATGACCTACACCCAGCAGAAGTCACTATGTGTTCACAAGTTTTTGCAGATACCCCAACACATCTTCTCCTCTTTTCACTGTTTTTCAATTATAACAGTTATTAGACCTGCTACTAGGTCTTATTTCTTAGTGTGTGAGTAAAATAAATACATCAGTGTATTATTATAAATGTGGCAGTTTAAATATTTTTATAATTATGTTTTAATATGATTGACTTTTATTTGTAACTCTATGGTGTGCACTTAAAATTATTATTCCTAGAGGGCAGGCATTCTTTGATTTCCCCAGTCTACCAAAGGGTCTGTGGAACGCACATTGAAAAGAACCCAGCCCTGCATGCCTATGGCTGGGGATATGACCCCATATCTTCATTTACCATCAGACAGTTTTCACTGCACAATTTAAGTAGACGAGAATTATGACATTTCTTTGAATCAAATGTTGGGCTGGCTACACTCTAAACTTGCCCCTTTGAGATCCCCTATTATGATGGGGGGACACACAGAGAGAGGCAGCAGTTGGTGATACAGTCCTAGTCACACGAAACTCGCTTTCAACAGCCCTGGATCTCACAGTGCACCATGGTGGGCCTGGTGGTACCGACAGGAAGGCTGAAAGGTGAATAAGACAGTTTATTGGGTCTGCTATATTCTGAGGTTTAGGAAAATGGGCCGACCCCTGGTTCAGATGCAAAAAATCTGCCTGGAGTGCAGGAGACCTGGGTTCCATCCCTGGGTCAGGAAGATCCCCTGGAGAAGGGAATGGCCACCCACTTCAGGATTCTTGTCTGGAAAATCCCATGGGCAGAGGAGCCTGGTGGGCTACAGTCCATGGGATAGCAAAAGGTCAGACATGACTGACTCGCTAACACACACATTAACCAACTTAGGAAAGTAATGAGAAGCATCCCTTAAACAACAGGAAACTGTGATTTGTGATTTGTCCTGGAAGGAACTGACCACCCATTCATGTGCAGTGTTACCTCTGGGTGTTACCAAAGGCTTCTGGTCAGTAAGGCAGATGCCACCGGGGACTGCAGAGAATCCATTTCAAATGTACACTCTTCCAAGCAAGATGACTCAAACACTTCAACCACTTAAAATTCTTCACACTCACCTCCAGGAACAAAGTCTACTTCTTCTGTTACTATGACATCATCTCTTTAAAAAAAACAATCACTCTTTTAGAATCAATTTAACTCCTTGCTTTGAAGAATTCAAGGTCTGTTGCACACAACCCAAACACCTCTTGGAAACAATTTTATTTATGACCGTCGAGCATGCTCATGACCTTCTGAAACCAGTGCCTGAGGGGAGTTACCATGAAATTCCCTTTCAGGGCTTGAAGGTTATCTGGTATTGTCAACTCAGATATGATCTTCTGGTTTCAGGGACACATAAAATGCGACTGAAGTACCGTGAGGGTTTATCCTGGTGCACTGGTGCCCCTTTCATCCTCAGTCATGTGCTGGTTTGGATGGTGAATTTCACGGCCATCCCGGTCATTAGTCGATAGTTACGGCTCCATTCCCCCCCTGTCTCCTGGGCCCCCAGGTATCAGGGCTCCAGTTACCCAGTTTCCCACCCCTACCCCATCCCACACAGGATCCACCTCCGAGTTCTGAAGAGCCCTGCCTTCCTGGCAGCATTGCAGAATTCCTGCTCGATCTTCTCCACTTTTCCCAGCCTCCAAGTAGAGCCTCTTCCAAGAGTTAATGTTTTACTCCATGGAAGAAAGGAAGATGGCAATATTGTTGGTTCTGATCCTCCGAAATATAAGCTTCCACTGAGGCAAAGAGGCACAAAAAGCCCTCTGCATGGAAAAAATAAAGATGTCAGAATGTGTAAAAGAGATGACTTGATGTCGTTTCAGTGAAATGCTGGAGCCTCTCCAGGGATTGTTTTATTCGATGGGAGTGTGTCCTTTTTAAAATACTTATTTTTATTCATTTTATTTATTTGGCTGTGACTGGTCTTAGCTGCGGCACCCAGGACCTTTAGTTGCCGCATATAACTCTTAGTTGGGCACGTGGGAGCTATTTCCCTGACCAGGGATAGAATCTGGGCCCCTTGCCTTGGGAGCATGGAGTCTTAGCCACTTGACCACCAGTGAAGATGAGACTTCTTTTTTTTTTTCAATTAGGCTGTTTTCTGTGACTTCCCCGGTAGCTCAAACTGTAAAGCATCTGCCTGCAATGAGGGAGAACTGGGTTCAGCCCCTGAGTTGGGAAGACCCCCTGGAGAAGGGTGTGGAACACACTTCAGTATTCTTGCCTGGAGGATCCCATGGGCAGAGGAGCCTGGAGGTTATTCTATAACTCTGCAGAAATAGAAGCTAACATAATGCTAATATTGCTTGTCCACACATGCAAACACATAACAAAGGACAGTCCCTCTCCCCACTGTAGAAAAATCCAGTTTTCACCTGTTTGAAATTTATTTCAGCATTCCTAATCTATAAAAGTATCGTACCTTGAATTCTCCTTTGAAGCAGTTGTAAAAACCTTACTGGTTCTCTTGTTAATGAGTTAAGTAAAATCTTTGGCAGGTGTTCATTTTATATCTGTATGGAAGTCATGATTTTACTGTTTTGGGAAAATTATCCTTTAACACCTGGTTACCGCTGGAAACAAATCAGCAGAAAGAGGAAAATCAGGGAGGGGAGACCAAGCTAACAGCTCAATGCAATGCCTGTCACACCTGCTTCTTTCCCCTTCCAGTCCCAGGCTCAGTTTAGGGGTGACTGGGATATCTGCAGGATGGCCAGCACTTCTGGGTTTTCCCCTCTGGTTCTTGAGGCGAATTCTTATACTTTAAACTCTGAGCACAGCTCTTAGCAAATCTACTGCTTCCTCCCTCGAGGGGGTCTACATTAGCACTGTCTCCAGAGAGTAATTGTGAAAACCATTTGTGTTCTTTTTGCATGAAAATGACAGAATTGAATAGAATTTGCATGTACATTCTTCTGCCAGGCTTGAACTAAAATATTACCCTTGAAAAATCCCAATTCAGCCCGTTTCTGAGTGGCTGTCCAAAATCTGCTGCTCAGCCTGTCAGTGCTCCTCTCAAATGACGTTCGTGTTTCCCCCACAGTGCCCAGAGAGTGGCTCCAAGCCACTTATTTTCAAGTGTTTAAAGTCCTTTGGCATCTGGCTCACTCCATCCTATGACCCAGCCCTGCCCTTGGTACACAGAACTTAGACAGAGGACGTGCCATTTCTAAGCTTAACGAGTGGCTTTTGGGTCCCCTCCACCATCACGTGCCCTCAACCAAGCATTCTCTGCCGTATGGACTTCTATTCACTCTACAGACTAAGCTCTGATTCACTTGATTGACTATCTCTATCACACTTTCCCTCCCAGAAAAATTTAATGAACCCTTCATGTGTAACCTTATAACATTTTGCCATATCTGGAACACGACACACAGTCATAGGACTGGCTACCAAATTTGCAGGACTCAGGGCAACACACAAAATATGGGGCCCTTTCCTCAAAATCATGAAGACACTCAAGATGGCAAGAGCTGGGCATTAAGGAATTCACTCCGACCTTTACTTCCCCTCTCTGGGACTTTGCCAAAGTTTGGGAGAGGGCATTCTTTCTTACCAGGGTAAGCAGTTAACTCAGTTTGTTTCATCAATAGGTTGCACTGGTGATATCTGGGGAGCCAGCCATCGACAAGCTGCCACCTTCTCTGGGGATCCCTCCGGGTTAGTCCCAAGGCTAAGAAATCACCTTAAGAAGAACCCAGAGCTTTTCATGAGGTCCCACCTGTTGTATCAGACAGCAGTCTTCCTCAAAACTGAGTTACTCCTGAGCACGTCCGAACTTGGCTGAGCACCAGGAGGGCAGCAGAACTCTGTCGTGGGCCTGCCCCCTTCTCAGTACGCCTGGCCCACAGTTTGTGCTCAGCACATGAGTGTGAAAAGGTGCTTAAGAAGAATGAAGAGAAGAGAATGTCACGATAGTGAAGACCTACAGGAAAATAATTGTGCTTCAGTGGAAAGCAGTGTAAAGTCTTGAGCAAACTCATATGGGTTACCTAACACTATGAGAATTATTTACAACTATGGAAATTGGAGAGAACTGCTAGCAGTATTATAAAATAATTATTAAGTAGAAAAATGCAAATCCTGTCCAATAAAGGTCCAATTGACCTTCTACCCCCTGCAGAAAAGCTAATGTCACCTCCATTTGCACCCCATTTTAGGACCTATAAATGTCTGGTATTTCTAGTGCCCTCTGAAAAAGTTTTACCATCTACCTGGCTCCCTCATTTAATTACTGAGCTCAATAAAAATTTTAACACACATACCTTTTTATGTCTGTATGAAAATCATGATTTTACCTTTTAAAAACTACCCTTTAAGATGAGACCTTCAAGAAATGAACCCATAGAAACAGAACAGGTTGGTGGTTGTCAGAGGTAGGGGTTGAGGGGTGAGAGAAATGGATGAAGGTGGTAAAAGGCACATGCATCTAGTTACAAAATAAATAAGTTCTGGGATGTAATATGCAGCACGGTGTTATAGTTCACAATACTGTATTGGATATTTAAAAGTTGCTAAGAGAGGAGATCTTTAAAGTTCTCATCACAAGAAAAAAATTATAAGCAGGTGAGGTGATGGATATTCACTAAACTTATTGCAGTGATCTTTTCCCAGTATATACATTTATCAAATCATTGCATTGGGTACCTTAAACTTACACAGTGTTACATGTTAACTGTATCACAATAAAAATAGGAAAAAATAAATAAGATAAAATTCTCTGGGATTCCAATGGTGGTATAGTGAATGGGAATCCACCTGCCAAAGCAGAGGACAGGGTTCCCTCCTTGGTCTGGAAAGATCCTACCCCCCTCAGAGCAACCAAGCCCTGAGCCACAGCTCCTGAGCCCGGGGCCTGGGGCCTGTGCTCCATGCAGAGACGCTCCCGCCGGGACCAGCAAGAGGAGCCTCGCTCCTCTCGCGGCAGTGCAGACCCAGGGCCACCAAAGATAAACATCGATTTCGTAGAATTGTCCCTTGACAGGGTCTAATTCTGTTACAACAAATGCTGTTGGGATTCAAAACGGACAGAAAGGAAGGAGGGAGACAGAGGAGCGAGGTTGACAGGGCCTCTCTCTCTTTCTTCTGTGTCAGATGTTTTAATTGGGATATCACTGCTGTACGCAGTCGTGCTCATCGCTGCTGCGCAGTGAAGTGAACCAGCTGCCTGTGCACACACGCCCCCTCCCTCCCGAGCCCCGCTCCCGGCCTCCCCACCCACCCCCTGGGTCATCACGGAGCACCGCTGAGTTCCCTCTGGTGTGCGGTCCCCAGCAGCTAGCTGCTTTACACACGGGAGTGAGTATGCTTCAACGCTACTCTGAATTCATCCCACCCTCTCCTTCCAACACGGCCAGTTAGTGTTCCCCTCGGGTTGACTATCTTTTTGATGGTTTCTTTGTGATCACAGTGCCCCTTTGACCCCCCAAACCTCCCTTCTCTTGGAACATTTGCTTGAGAAAGCTCGCAGTTGTAAATCTTTCTCTGCCTCTTGGAGACGTCCACCTTCCCCCATCCTCTTGTGGGTTTGCAGCCCAGGGAGGGCTTTCTCTAAGCCCTGGGCACCATCCCTTTGAAGTGCAGTTGTGAAGACAGAGGCTGAGTCTCACCGGAGACCCGATACTGCCACGCATCCTAGGTCTTCCTGGAGGTCAGTGGGAAAGAGACTGCCTGTCAACACGGAGGACTCAGGTTTGATCCTCGGGTTGGGAAGATCTCCTGTAGAAGGAAATGGCAACCCACCCCAGTATTCTTGCCTAGGAAATCCTGTGGACAGGGGAGCCTGGCGGGCTATAGTCCACGGGGTCACAGAAGAGTCAGACACAACTTTACAACTAAACAACAGCAACGGAGGACGGTGAATTCCTGGAAACGGACAGAAGGGTGTCAGGGCCTGCGGGGGCTTAGCCCTTCCAATAGAGTGAAAGTCACTCAACCGTGTCTGACTCTTTGCGACCCCATGGACTATACAGTCCATGGAATTCTCCAGGCCAGAATACTGGAGTGGGTAGCCTTTCCCTTCTTCAGGGGATCTTCCCAACCCAGGGATCAAACCCGGTCTCCTGCATTGCAGGCGGATTCTTTACCAGCTGAGCTCCCAGGGAAGCCCAAGTAATTTCTAGAGATCTGCTATACAACAGATTTAAATACTGTACTGTGCACTTAAAATCTGCCAAGAAATCTCAACTTAACTGTTCCTACCAGAGTTTTCTTAAAAAAGAGAAAGAAAGAAAGAAAAGAAAAAAGATATGGCCCCTATCTGCCAGTATCTGTAGGGGATTAGGAGCCCAATTTAGATAAGGACCCATCACAGACGGCTTCATCATATCACCAACATTAGTCCAGCACTTAAAAACTCTCCACTTTTTGTTTCAGAGGAATTGAGTTAATCTCCCTCCCTTAGCAGGACAGTCTTTCTTTTTTTATGTAGTTGGAGTATAGTTTAGTATAGTTTCAAGTGACTAGATCTGGTAGACAGAGTGCCTGAAGAACCATGGACATGACATTGTACAGGATGTGCTACCAAAACCATCCCCAAGAAAAAGAAATGCAAGAAGGCAAAGTGGTTGTCTGAGGAGGTCTTACAAATAGTGAGAAAAGAAGAGAAGTGAAAAGCAGAGGAGAAAGGGAAAGATATAGCCAACTCAATGCAGAGCTCGAGATATTCATATTCAGCGATATGAATGGAAGGAGAGATAAGCAAGTCTTCCTAACCGACCAATGCAAAGAAATAGAGGAAAGCAATAGAATGGGAAAGACTAGAGATCTCTTTGAGAAAATTGGAGATCCCCAAGGGAATATTCAAGCAAATATAGGCACAATAAAGGGCAAAAACAGCAAGGACCTAACAGAAGCAGAAGAGTTTAAGAAGAGGTGGCATAAATACACAAAAGAACTGTATGAAAAAGCTCTTAATGACCCGGATAACCATGATGGTGTGGTAACTCACCTAAAGGCAGACATCCTGGAGTGTGAAGTCAAGTGGGCCTTAGGAAGCATTAGTACAAACAAAGCTAGTGGAGGTGATGGAATTCCAGCTGAGTTATTTCAAATCCTAAAAGATGATGCTGTTAAAGTGCCGCACTCAATATGCCAGCAAAAATGCCAGTGGCCACAGGACTGAAAAAGGTCAATTTTCATTCTAATCCCAAAGAAAGGCAATGCCAAAGAATGTTCACATTACCATACAATTGCACTCATCTCACAAGCTAGAAGATTATGCTCAAAATTCTCCAAGCTATGCTTAATAGTACATGAACTTAGAACTTTCAGATGTTCAAGCTGAATTTAGAAAAGGCAGAGAAACCAGAGATCAAACTGCCAACATCTGTGGGATCATAGAAAAAGCAAGGGAATTTAAAAAAAAAATCTATTTCTGTTTTGGTGACTATGCTAAAGTCTTTGACTATGTGGATCACAACAAACTGTGGAAAATTCTTTAAGAGATGGGAATACCAGACCACCTTACTTGCCTCCTGAGAAACGTGTATGCATGACAGGAAGCAACAGTTAGAACCAGGCATGGAACAATGGACTCATTCAAAATTGAGAAAGGAGTACGTCAAGGCTGTGTGTTGTCACCCTGATTATTTAACTTATATGCAGAGTACAGCATGAGAAACGCTGGGCTGGATGACTCACAAGCTGGAATTAAGACTGCTGGGATAAATATCAGCAACCTCAGATATGCTGATGACATCACTTTAATGGCAGAAAGTGAATAGGAACTAAAGAGCCTCCTGATGAGGGAGAGCAGAAAGAGGAGAGCAAAAAAGTTGGCTTAAAACTCAATATTCAAAAAACTAAGAACATGGCATCCCGTCCCATCACTTCACGGGAAATAGAGGGGGAAAAGTGGAAACAATGTCAGATTTCATTTTTCTGGGCTCTAAAATCAATGTGGGTGGTGAACGCAGCCATGAAATTGAAAGATACTGGCTCCTTGGAAGAAAAGCTATGACAAACCTAGGCAGTGATTTAAAAAGCAGAGACATCACTTTGGCAATAAAGGTCTGTATAGTCAAAGCTATGGTTTTTCCAGTAGCCATGTATGGATGTGACAGTTGGACCATAAAGAAAGCTGAGTGCTGAAAAAAATGATGCTTTTGAACTGTGGTGTTGGAGAAGAGTCTTGAGAGTCCCTTGGACTGCAAGGAGATCCAACCAGCCCATCCTAAAGATCAGTGCTGGGTGCTCATTGGAAGGACTGGTGCTGAAGCTGAAACTCCAGTACTTTGGCCACCTGATGCAAAGAGCCAACTCCTTGGGAAAGACCCTGATGCTGGGAAGATTGAGGGCAGGGGGAGAAGGGGACGGCAGAGGATGAGATGTTCGGATGGCATCACTGACTCAGTGGACATGAATCTGAGCAAACTCTGGGAGATGGTGAAGGGCAGGGAAGCCTGGTGTGCTTCACGACCCTGTTTATGGGGCCACAAAGTCAGCCACGACTCAGGGACTGAACAATAGCTGCTTACCGCATGTGTCATTTTCTGTGTACAATGGAGTGTGTCAGCCACATGGATACGTATACTCCTTCCCTTTTGGATTTCCTTTCCATTTAGGTCACCACTGTGCACCAAACATAGTTCCTTGTGCTACACAGTCAGTCCTCATTAATTGTTTTGTACATAGCTCAGTCATGAAAAGGAAGAAAACTGTGGCATTTGCAGAGATGTGGATGGGCCTAGAGGCTGTTTTACAGGCTGAAGTAAGTCAGAAAGAGAAAGGCAAATAATGTATATTAACGCATATACGTGGAATCTAGAAAAACGGTGTTGTTATTCAGTCTCTCAGTCTGTCTGACGACTCTCAGGTTGTGTCTTGCGACCCCATGGACTAGGGCACACCAGGCTTCCCTGTCCTTCACCATCTCCTGGATATTTTTCAGACCCATGTCCATTGAGTCAGTGATGCCCTCCAGCCATCTCATCCTCTGTGGCCCCCTTTTCCTCCTGCCCTCAAATTTTTTCAGCAACAGGGTCCTTTCAATGAATTGGCTCTTTGCATCAGGTGGCCAAAGTATTGGAACTTCAGCTTCAGCATCAGGACTTCCAATGAATAAAAAACGGTATAGATGAATTTATCTGCAAAGCAGAAATAGGGCAGTCTTGAATAACGTCTTCGTTGCCTGTTTAACTCAGTCCAGTATAATCTCTTTCTGACACAGGAGGGAAGGAGGAAATTGAAAAAAGTAGAAATCCTCAACAACAAAATCCCAATCCCAAGTTTCAGATGACATCAGTGCGTGACAGTGCAGCAACCAGTTTGCAAACTAGGGCCCAGGTCTTCAGGCCTGCGGGACTGTGCTGCGGGCAGTCTCCCACGCTTGAGTCTGGGCTCCAAGGAACAGACTGGGCAGAAAATCAACACGTAAGAGCTGTTCTCAGTTTGTCAGAGTGTTTTATTCCAAAAGCATCCCCCAGGCCAGGATGTCTGTGCCCTTCACTAGCAGCCGTGCCAAGGGCCACACAGCGGTCTTCTCCGCCTTCGCGCGCCTTGTGTCCCGGGGCGGGCAGAGGATGAGGCCCCTGGGTCGTGTCCGAGGGCCGCAGACGGCGGTGCGGGGGACTCCAGGACTGGCATTCCGGCCGCGTGGGACCCAAGCGCGCAGCAGAGGCGTGCCGGGGCTGCGAGCGCCTGGTGAAGGCTGACTCAGCGCTGGCTGTAGCTCTTACCCCCGCTGAGTAAGAGAGCGGGCCGTGCTCTGCCTCCAAGAGAAAAACAAGAGTGAGCACGGAAATTTAGGAGTCAATTAAATGTTCGGATTTTTAAAATCTCACAGGATGCACACCAAGCCCTCCAATCTGGAAACACTCCCACCCCCGTCATCGCCGGAGAACCATCCCGTCATCATCGCAGGGCCACCTCCGTCATCACTGGAGAACCGCCCCCGTCATCGCCGGAGAACCACCTCCGTCATCACCGGAGAACCACCCCCGTCATCACTAAAGAACCACCCCCGTCATCACCAGAGAACCACCCCCGTCATCACTAAAGAACCACCTCCGTCATCACCATCCGTCATCACCGGAGAACCACCCTCGTCATCACTAAAGAACCACCCCCGTCATCACCATTCGTCATCACCGGAGAACCACCCTCGTCATCACTAAAGAACCACCCCCGTCATCACCATCCGTCATCACCGGAGAACCGCCCCCGTCATCACTAAAGAACCACCCCCGTCATCACTAAAGAAACACAGCAGGCGAGCAAGCCAGCACTTCATAGGGGAGACAATCTGAATCTAGTTTTATCTTTATAAGGGAATATGATGAAAGATATTTTATATGGGGAAATTAATCTAAGGATTCACATAAATCAAAGTTCAACTGAGTTAAACCCTTTTTTTTCCCTAAAAAAATTATCTTTAGGAGAAAAATAAGGTATTTTTGAGTAGAAGATTTATTTGTTCATTTACCTAATATGAATTGAGGAACATACATGGATAGGTGCCAGAATACAGTATTTTTTAAGCTCATTTTTAGTGTCATATAGCTGATTAACAATGCCGTGTAGTTTCAGATGAACAGCAAAGGGACTCAGCCATACATATACATGTGTGCATTCTTCCTCAAAGACGCAATATTTTTAAAATGGAGTTGACTTAGAGTGTAGCACACAAGATGGCGATTAGTAAAAATTGTTGCTTTAATAAGGGATTAAATACAAGTTGATGTTAAGGTGCTATCTGTGACTGTATATGACGAAAGAGTTTGACCTTTGTCTCAAGCTTTTTGGAGAAAGTGATTTTCAGGTGAAGGTCAGTAGAATGACTACCAGTTAACTGGGAGAAGGAGTGAGAGGCGGGGGTATTTATATTGAAAAATGAAATCATTGAACTGGTAAACCTAGCAGTGATTTATAGATCAAATTAAGGATTTTGATCTTTGGCCTAAGGTAGGAAATGGTGGAGGAGGGTCCAAAGTCTGTATTTTGAACCTCCTACTTTCCTCCCCCAGTTCAGCCCCTCAGTTAGGTATAAAATAAGCTGTAAAAATATATTGTAAATCAGGTATTATAGCCACTGTTTTTCTAGTAACTATAAACGGAGTATAATCTTTAAAAATTGTGAATCTAAGTTGTACACCTGTAATTTATATAATATTGTGCAACAAATATATTTTTAAAAATAGTTCACAAAAAAAAGACTTCTTTTAAAAAGTTGTATTGATTTACAATGTTTCAGGTGTACACCAACGTGATTCAGTTTTGTGTGTGTGTGTGTCTGTGTCTGTGTGTGTGTCTCTGTGTGTGTGTGTCTGTGTGTGTGTCTGTGTGTGTGTGTGTGTCTGTGTGTGTGTCTCTGTGTGTGTGTGTCTGTGTGTGTGTGTCTGTGTGTGTGTGTGTGTGTGTGTGTGTGTGCGCACGCCATGTTCTTAGTCATGTGTGACTCTTTGGGATCCCACGGATTGCAGCCCGTCAGGTTCTTCTGTCCATGGAATTTTCCAGGCAAAAATACTGGAGCGGGTTGTCATTTCCTCCTCCAGGGGATCTTCCTGATCCAGGGATAGAACTCGCATCTCCTGTGTCTCCTGCATTGCAGGTGGATTCTTGTGGATTCTTTACTCACTGAGCCGTCAGGGCAGCCCACACATATGTAAGGTATACACATAAAATCTATTCCTTTTCACACTCTTTTCCAACATAGGTTAGTACAAGATACTGAGTGTAGCTCTCTGTGCCCCACCGTATGTCCTTGTTGTTAATCTATTTTATACACAGCACTGAAAAAGCCTGTCTTTTGAAAAGATCATTCTGGCTGCTATTTAGAGATGGATTCCAGAGTGGGTGCAGGACAGCATGCTCTGCATGAAGCAAGATTAGCTGGAAGTTCACGATCTGGTCAGGTGAGAGATGCTGGCGTTTAGACATTTAGGACCCAGTAGGATCTGGAGAGAGCTGAACAGATTTGAGTGACAGTGGGGGTTTAAACTAGCCCCTACTAAATGAGTAAACCAAAATAGATCAGAGCCCTTCGAGCAACGGCGTGTGTGATGAAAGTGCAGAACCTCTGTACAGTTTTGTTGCCGAGGCCATGCCACTAACAATCTTACTGGCCACCTTTCGGAAGTGATGACTAAATCACCAACCCCTAGCCAGTTTGTCTCAAATTGTAAAGTCATTCATTTTTTTTTTTTTAAGATTTTCTTCTTTGGTGTGGATCATTTTCCTTATTGAATTTGTTACAGTACTGCTTCTGTTTTATATTTTGGCTTTCTGGCCACGAGACATGTGGCATCTTCGCTCCCCGACCAGGAACTGACCCTGCACCCCCTGCATCGGGAGGAGGAGTCCTCACCTCGGGGCCTCCGGGAAGTCTTGTAAGGTCATTCTTTAACTGAGACCAGAAAAGGCGCTTGTTGTCCATGATTGCTCATCTCAGAATTCACAGTACAACCATGTCAAGGAAGCCCTTTTGCGCTGATCCAGGGCAAGGTTCAGACTGGGCTTTCTGTGTCACTCGCTCAGTCGTGTCTGACTCTGCAACCCCATGGATGGTACCCTGCCAGGCTCCTCTGTCCATGGGATCCCCCAGGCAAGAATACTGCTGTGGGTTGCCGTTTCCTCCTCCAGGGGACCTTCCTGACCCAGTGGTCGAACCCATGTCTCTTTCATTGCAGGCGGATGCTTTACGCTTTACCATCTGAGCTGGGGGTGGCAGATTAGACTTGACTCAGCAGAATTTTCCCATTGCAAAGGTACTGAAGGCAGGATATTTGCTTGTAGCGGGAAAATCAAGGCATGGTTTTTTTTTTCTTTCATTATTTGTTACAAGTCAGGTTAAAGCTTGACATTCTGTTTGTCAAGTGGTAGAAATTGATCTAGTTCTAGAATCTTGTACCTTAATCCATGCATAATAAATTTTTATAAAGTTGACTAAGGAGTGGGACATTATTCAGAAAAAAAAAGATGTTTAATTAAACATTACCAAAAGAAGTTGCGAACTCTCTAAGTGGCAATTAAGTGCCACATGGTTTTTTAATCTAGGCTGAGCGAGCAATTCTAAAGCCAGAGGGTTTTAAACATTAGCATGGGAGTCATCTCCCAGTGATCCTGAGTCCAGACCTGAAATGGGACTCAGGAGTCTTTTAGAACCCTCAGCTGAACACAAGGAAATAGCAGATGGTTTAAATAGGTCAAATAGTGACTCTATATGAAATACAAAGCAGGGTATACAAACAGGAGACAAATACAAGCACCTCCGAAAACCATCCACCAGAGTGGGTGAGTTCTTGTTTCCCAGGATTGCTGTGACTCATCCTTTCCGAAGGTGAGTGTTTTCTGAGCATTCTACCTGTTTCCACTAAAATTCTCTACATTGTTACATACACTCCACTCTCCTCCATAAACTCCATCCTGTTGTGGATACACCTTTGAAGAGAAACTTTTTTACTCTTGACTAGAACCAACATTTCCTGGAGGACTATGGGTTTAGGAACAGAGATACTTTTAACTAAAGAATTTCAAAGTGGCAGCTAAATCAGGGTCCAGTAACCCCCACTTAATCCGGTGGTCTACAGGAGTGCACTGGCTCCAGTCCATACCCCAAAACGATGATAAAAGTTTTCCTCAAGAGTGAAACAGCAGGAGAAAATTGAGGAATATTTGAAGGTTAATGGATAAAATGAACTATGTATAAGAATAAACTACCAGTTTGTTAGGAAATATCAGTTAATAGACGGCAATCTAGTTGAACTTCTTAGAAATGATCATGTCCTACAGGAAAAGACAGGGACTTCTCTGGCAGTCCAGCGACTGAGATCGCCGTTCAAAGCGGGAGTTGCAGGTTCAGTCCCTGGTCGGGGAACTGAGATCCCACGTGCCACTGGGTGCAGCCAAAAATAAGTAAATAAATAAACACAACATTCTAAGTTAATTCTACATCAATCTTTTTTTTTTTTTTTTTAATTTAAGAAAGACGATAATAGAGAGCAGAGGTTAAAAACATGGTCCACACCCTCGCCACCCTAGTCAAATATATGACTTGGCATTTGATAATATCTTTAAATTTCACATCTTTTATAGGTAAAATATGAGCTTTGAAATGATGATATCTGACAAAACATCTGTGAAGATTAAATGAGACTTTTAAACTTTTTAAATTATTGTCCATCATAGGTTATTGCAAGATATTTACTCTGGTTCCCCATGCTATATAGTAAATCTTTGTTGCTTGTTGTATATCTCTTTTTTAATTAGAAATCTGGCATTCTATTTATACTAAGTCAAACAAGTTGAATCAAAATGTCATAAAATTTTTAGTTAGGCAAAAATTTAAAAGTTTTCTAAAATGTATATATTATACATATATATATATATATATATATACACACACACAAGCTTTTCTACTACAAAAGGCTTGAGGAAGAACATCAAAAAAAAAAGAGAGAGATAGAAATATTGGAGAACATGAATTAAATGAAATGGGGCCACTGAATATGAAATAGAAAAAGTGAAACAAACTAAATAAGAGTAAAAAATCATGTAGCCCAGTTGTTTTTAAACATGACTGCTCATTAGAAACATATTTGGAGCTCTGGAGTAAAAAAGCAATACTGAGCATTTACATTATTCAAAAAAATTCAAGATAATTCTAACATGCATCTGGATTTTAAAAGTGATTACAGGTTTTTCTATTAGATCCTAGTTTTGGTGATATAGAGCTCTATTAATTTTCTGTTGACCGATTATGATACAATGGTATTGAGTAATAGTTACATAATCACAATAGTAAGAGATGTTTATCAGTTTTCACAATCAATAGCCGACAAAAAATAAAAGACAGTTGCAAGCCACAATGTGAACATGATTGACTTAGCAACATAAAATAATTACATGCAATGGGGGAGGATCAAGCAGAGAGAGGTGGTGAGTAGGTGCATGCACGCAGGTGTTTCATCCTCCGGCCAGTCTGCCTTTGGGTCGGTGCTTTTACTCCATTTACATTTAAGGTAATTATCAATATGTATGACCCTATTAATGCTTCCTTAACTGTTTGGACTTTATTTTCTGTAGGTAGGGCCTTTCCATCTCCGTTTCCTGTCTAGAGAAGTTCCTTTAGCATTTGTTGTGAAGCTGGTTTGTGGTGCTGAACTCTCTTAACTTTTGCTTGTCTGGAAAGCTTTTGATTTCTGCATCAAATCTGAAGGAGTCTTGCTGAGTAGAGTATTCTTGGTTGTAGGCTCTTCCTCTTTCTTCACTTTAAATATATCATGCCATTCCCTTCTGGCTTGTAGAGTTTCTGTTGAGAAATCAGCTGAGAGCCTGATGGGAGTTCCCTTGTATGTTATTTTTCATTTATACCTGTTGCTTTTAATATTTTATCTCTGTCTTTAGTGTTTGTCATTTGAATTACTTTGCGTCTCAGTGCGCTCCTCCTTGGGTTTATCCTGCCTGGGACTCTGTGCTTCCGGGACGTGGTTGACTGATTCCTCTCCCACGTTCAGGAAGTTTTCAGCTGTCAGCTCTTCACCCCTTTTCTCAGATCCTTCCTCTCTCTTCTCCTTCTGGGGCCCCTGTAACGGGGGTGTTGGTGCGTCTACTCCTGTCCTGGAGGCTCTGAGGCCGTCTGCATTCCTTTGCACTGTTTTCTATATTCAGTTCTGTGGAGTGATTTCCACCCTTCTGTTCTCCAGCTCAATTGTCCCTTCTTCTGCCTCAGATATCCTGCTATGGATTCCTTCCAGTGTTTTATTCATCTGTTTGTTTGTTCTTTAGTTCTTCTAGGTCTTTGGCAAACATTTCCTGCATCTTCTCAATCTTTACCTCCATTCTTTTCCCGAGATCCTGGATCATCTTCACAATCATTATTCTGATTTTCTTTCTTTCTTTCTTTCTTTTTCCTGGAAGGTTGCCTATCTCTACCTCATTTTGTTGTTTTTCTGGAGTTTTATCTTGTCCCTTCGTGTGGGACTTAACTTTCTGCTTTTCATTGTGATTAACTTTCTGTAATATGGTTTTTGTTTTAGCCACTGTGAGACTGTGCTTCTTCTGTCTGCCCTCTGACGGATGAGGCTAAGAGGCCTGTGTAAGCCTCCTGATGGGAGGGACTGGAATGGGAAAAACCGGGTCTTGCTCTGATGGGCAGGGCCTTGCTCAGTAAAACTTTAATTCAATTATCTCCTGATGGGTGGGGTTGCACTCCCTCCCTGGTGGGAGTTCAAGTCAAGATGAAGTCTTTGTCTTTGGACATGGGGTATCTTTATGTGGAGGGCTCCAGCATCCTCCTGTTGATGGTTGCTCAGCAGTTAGTTGCAATTTTATGCTCTCACAGGAGGAGGTGCGCACACATGGTTCTACTCTGCCATCTTGAACCGGAACTTAAAGGAGATACTGATCACAATATCCTTAGACATTGCAAATTTCATTTGAATGTTTGATATCTTTATTTTTAACTTAAAGGTTAATAACATTAAAAAATCAATGTCTTTCCTATATGCTTTTTTAATCAATTAAATTTTATTATAGAAAAGACTATATTTGCATATCAAATATCCAGGAATAAACTTAATTTAAAACTTCAAGGCTATTTAAGAAGAAACCATAAGGCTTTACTGAAGAGAGCTTAAGATGAAAAAGTTCAATACTGCAAATCTATGCATTCTTCCAAAATTAATAATTAATTTTACCAGTATTAATTCAGTAAGATTCCCATAAAGCCCCCATGGTATGTCTTTTAGAACTTGAGAGATTGATTTTAAAGTTCAACTGAAAGAGGAATTATAGGAGAAGCATGCAAAATTATTTTGATAAGGATAAAGAACTTAGCTTACTAGAATCAATGTATATTATGTTAAAGTCACTCAATCATGTTTGACTCTTTGTCATCCCTTAGACTACAGCTTGTCAGGCTCCTCTGTCCATGGAATTCTTCAGGTCAGAATATTGGGGTGGGTAGCCATATCTTTCTCCAGGGGAATCTTCCCAACCCAGGAATTGAACCCAGGTCTATCACATTGCAGGCAGATTCTTTACCATCTGAGCCACCAGGGAAGCCCAGGAATACTGGAGTGGGTAGCTTACTCCTTCTACAGGGGATCTTCCTGACTGAGGAATCAAAGCAGGGCCTCCTGCATTGCAGGCAGATTATGTTAAAGCCCCAGTATTTAGCAGTATAATAACTGACGCAGGAAAAAGTATATACAAATATTTTAATTCCTCATCTGCACCTAAAACAAAACAGGAGTCTAATATAAAGTTTATATAATATTTGGCCCCCAACTTTTGATGTCATCAAACTATCCTACAGAAATATGCCTTGTGATGCATTAAGATACTTACAAAGATATTTATTATGTCATTATTTGTCCTTGTACAAAACTGGAAAAATCTAAGTGTCTATGAATAGGTGACATCTGAGCCCAAAAAAAGTCTGTCTAACTGGATATCACTTCATGTAAGTGAAATCTCTTCCCAACATTTTAACACCTGACAAAGTTTAACACTAACAAATTCTTGTAATGGTGATGATCCATATTTATTGAGCTCATACTAAGTTCTAGGCACTTTGCCTATTTTTCACTATCTCATTATGTATCACAAAAAGCCCATGAGCTGGACCTGGATGATACCATTATTATTCCTAGTTTATGAATGAGGAAATCAGCATTCAGAAAAATTAAGCTGGTTGCTGAGGGTCATGCACACAGGACTCATGAGAAAGCCAGCCTAGTATCAAGCAACACTCAGCACTGCCTCTTGCCCCCAAAGAAAAATAGCATATTATAAAAAGCACTGATTAAACTTCTTGATGGGGACTTCCCTTGTGTCTCAGAGGGTAAAGTGTCTGCCTGCAGTGCAGGAGACCTGGGTTCGATCCCTGGGTGGGGAAGATCCCCTGGAGAAGGAAATGGCAACCCACTCCAGTATTCTTGCCTGGGAAATCCCATTGACGGAGGAGCCCAGGAGGCTACAGTCCACGGGGTTGCAAAGAGTCAGACATGACTAAGGGACTTCACTTCACTTCAAACTTCTGAACTTAGATCTTGAATCACCCTCATACATCAGAGCTTGATGTTTTATTAAAATATGCTGAGCTCTGACCTCTGGAGATAATATTGCTTCCTATGATCACCATTCCTATGAGATTCTACTGAGAAAATACATCACCCATTTTTCTTAAAATTCACATGTTACCTACAGAAAATGTTTAATACTATGCTATCTTGTTTATTAGTGATTCTTCCATATACAAATTCATATTTATATTTGAACCACACACCTCATATTTCATTGTAATTCTTGCAACAAAGAACATGAGTAAACCACTCAAACATATATGATCATAGTGATAATAAAGGCTTCCCTCATGACTCAGTTGGTAAAGAATGTGCCTGCACTGCAGGAGACCCCAGTTCAATTCCTGGGTCGGGAAGATCCACTGGAGAAGGGATAGGTTACCCACTCCAGTATCCTTGGGTTTCCCTTGTAGCACAGCTGGTAAAGAATCCACCTGCTATGCGAGAGACCTGGGTTCAAGCCCTGGGTTTGGAAGATCCGCTGGACAAGGGATAGGCTACCCACTCCAGTATTCTGGCCTGGAGAATTTCATGGACTGTATAGTCCATGGGGTCGCAAACAGTCGGACCTGACTGAGCGACTTTCACAGAGAGATAATAATGATGATGATGACAAACAGCCGACATTTTATGTCAAGTTCCTTTCTCTCTAGAGGCAGATTCAGAACAAAGTTTTGATGATGAAAAAATAAGCAAATGTGGAAAACATTCTCAGTTCTTTCCTTTTTCCTAAAATTGCACTCACTCTGCTTGTAACATGACTGTCCCATGTGTAGAGCATCGAGTTTTAGTTTTCCACTGTTCCATCTCTTGGAGAGACAGAAGTGGACATGTATTAGTTTCTTATTTCAATTACAGTTTATCATAAGACATGTTGCGGCTGCCACCAAACCAAGAAATTGGTTTTACCCTGATTCTCATATACTGATTTGAAATGTCTTTGGCACATTTTGTTCCTAAAATAATTTCACTACCTGCAACCTCTCCCAATCTCAAAGTAAAAGCAATTTGATCATATTATGCAGATTTGCTTTCAAATGGGTTTTAATATCCAGTTAGTGTTTTGGGGTTTTCTCTACAACAAGGGTTAAATATGCTGAATATGTATAAATTCTGCTCTTTTACTAGTTAATACAATTTAATCCAAAGCTATTACTGGCTTAATCGGGTTTATTTGCGCCTTGGCTTAAGGTCTAGAATATAGCACACTTAAAGGTCTGAACAGAGTGAGGTTAATTATGCTTAAAACCTGCCAAGCAGCTGGTTTTAGGTCCATTACACACACATACAGACACACCATGAGGAAAAAGAACCAAAGAAATTCTTCCAAGGAGAAGTGAAATCACACCTTCCTTCTTAAATCTGTGCGTCATTGGAGCCCAGATTTTTAGCACAGCCCTGGTTTCCTTCCCTTCTCACAAGGCAGTTTTCTGCCAAATTATTTGTCCTCAAGGGCTATTCAGCTGACAATCCTGTGCTCACAAAGACTCCCTAGTGCCTATAAAATTAAATATGAGCTCCTCACTCTGGCTTTTGAGAATTCTCTAATTTGAACCCAACTTATCCACACAGTGGCATCTTCCTCTGGCCCACTTCATGATGTTTACCCTCATGATGACTGGTTGATTATCGCACACTCAGGCAACTTGTTTCTGAGCCACCGCTAACGCCCACACTGTCCCACACTGCCCTAAAAGACGTTGGCATCCTCTCTTGCTCTCGGTTCCAGAGGACTGTGGCAGGTATCTGCAGGAGAGGGAGACCCCCAAGGACGCAGGCCTTTGGGTCCTGGAGACTCAGAGGGGAGCCAAGCGCCACTGGACTGGGCAGAACTCCAACAGGTTGCCTTTTGTGTCAGTCTATCTGTCTCGTGTGTACAATTTCCAACAGTGACGATTGAATGGATTCCGTTCTTCACCATGAGTTATAAAACTTTCTTACTGGAATGGTATGTTATCAAGGAGCCTCAGGGGCAGTTAACTTCTTTATGGTCCAGACTGTCACAGATCTCTAGCTCGTGCGTCCATCCTTTACCACCGTGGGTCGTGGCCACATGACCGGGCTTGGAGAGCAGAGCAGACAGGGCTGAGTGCAGATCAGCACTCAGGACCTGACCAGACCAGACCAGGAGAGCACGCCCGAGTCACGGCAGGTCCTGGACACCGACAGGCTCCTTTCTGCGGAGCCCCCTTTCAGGTCTTTGAATCGCCCAGACAGATAACAACTCTGCCTTATTTATTAAGACACAGAGCAGGAGAGCATGGCTACACACTCAACAGAATGTTTGGGGGACATTCATTCATAAAAACGAATGAACCATTCAGTTCAGTTCAGTTCAGTTGCTCAGTTGTGTCCGACTCTTTGCGACCCCATGAATAGCAGCACACCAGGCCTCCCTGTCCATCACCAACTCCCGGAGTTTACTCAAACTCACGCCCATCGAGTCGATGATGCCATCCAATTTTCTCATCCTCTGTCATCCCCTTCCCCTCCTGCCCCCCAATCCCTCCCAGCATCAAGGTCTTTTCCAATCAGTCACCTCTTTGCATGAGGTGACCAAAGGATTGGAGTTTCAGCTTTAGCATAAGTCCTTCCAATGAACACCCAGGACTGATCTCCTCTAGGATGGACTGGTTGGATCTCCTTGCAGTCCAAGGGACTCTCAAGAGTCTTCTCCAACACCACAGTTCAGAAGCATCAATTTTTCGGCACTCAGCTTTCTTCACAGTCCAACTCTCACATCCATACATGACCACTGAGAAAACCATAGCCTTGACTAGATGGACTTTGTTGGTAAAGTGACATCTCTGCTTTTTAATATGCTATCTAGATTGGTCATAACTTTCCTTCCAAGGAGTAAGCGTCTTTTAATTTCATGGCTGCAATCACCATCTGCAGTGATTTGGAGCCCAAAAAATTAAAGTCTGACACTGCTTCCAGTGTTTCCCCATCTATTTCCCATGAAGTGATGGGACCAGATGCTATGATCTTCGTTTTCTGAATGTTGAGTTTTAAGCCAACTTTTTCACTCTCCTCTTTCACTTTCATCAAGAGACTTTTTAGTTCCTCTTCACTTTCTGCCATAAGGATGGTGTCATCTGAATATCTGAGGTTATTGATATGTCTCCTGGCAATCTTGATTCCAGCTTGTGCTTCTTCCAGCCCAGCATTTCTCATGATGTACTCTGCATATAAGTTAAGTAAGCAGGGTGACAATATACAGCCTTGATGTACCCCTTTTCCTATTTGGAACCAGTCTATTGTTCCATGTCCAGTTCTAACTGTTGCTTCCTGACCTGCATATAGGTTTGTCAAGAGGCAGGTCAGGTGGTCTGGTATTCCCATCTCTTTTAGAATTTTCCAGTTTGTTGTGATCCACACAGTCAAAGTACTGACACTCAAAACAATGTGGATGAATGAATCTCAAAACTATCAGGCTAAGCAAAACTGAGGGCTTCCCGGTGGCACTGGTGGTAAAGCACCCTCATGCAGGAGACACGGGTGTGACCCTGGGTCAGGAAGGTCCCCTGGAGGAAATGGCAAACCATTCCCAAGTTCTTGCCTGGAAAATTCCCTGGACAGAGGAGTCTGACAGGTTACAGTCCACAGGGTTGCACAGAGTCAGACATGATGGAGCGATGGAGCATGCATGCACATGATATATATGTGTGTGTGTGTGTGTGTGTGTGTGTGTGTTTGCTGAATTCAGTTGAAATATATTGTAGCTTATTGAGGGTTCACATTGGAATATGTACCTGTCAGTTTAATTAACTGTCTTCACCATATCAGTCTACTTAATCTGTCAGTTCCTTGGATGTCAAGAGAGATAAGAAGTGGCCAATCACGTTATCCCATGAGAGAGATTAGTGACAATGTTATGCCCCTTGATTGTATATATTTTTAATTACTTTCTTTTTAAAAGAAGTGTCAACAACAAATAGAGAATGAAGTTAACACATCTCTGAGTGGCTTTTTGCAGCGTGGTTGTTTAGTGACATTTGACCATCAGCATTCACAGTGTTTACAAAGCAAGTTCCACCTGTGAGCACCTTCAGACTAGGATACCGAGGATTACTTGGCTTTTAGCGCCCTCAGAATCCAGCCCCCCTGAGATTGTCTTCAGATGCTGGGCCCGGAGTACACACAGATTCCCTGCACTAATTTTCAAAAGAACTTGTAAAATTACTCAGAAAACACTAGGTACATTAGGAGTCATTTGAGGCAGTCTTTTCCCGGAGAAGGAGCTTAAGACCTGGGTCCCTTTGGAAATTCTTATTTCACAGGAATGTAAACTACCAAGGAATGAAGCCCTGAGAAATGAAGAGCCTTTGGAATCCGGATACAAGAATACAGAGCAGACACTTGGCCGAGCCCCTTGAGTTGCTGTGTGCACACTCAAAGCACAGAATCCTTGCTTGTCTCAGCTGATCATTCTGCGGCACCATCTGCTTCACAGCCACCGAGTTCCCAAGTCACACACGCAGAGCCTTATTTTAGAGTGTCTTTGGGGTTCTTGGACCCACATCTAATGTGAGCGTGTGTGTGTGTGTGTGTGTGTGTGTGTGTGTGTGTGTGTGTGTGCGCGCGCGCAAACTTCCTCACACCAGCAAGCAACTCTTGCGTGTCTGTGAATTCATCTCAATCCTGATCGTATCTCCGCAGAGACGGCATTGAGTTCCATGGATACAAGGCTCGGTCCCACAAGACCGCCCTCTATGTCAGACGCCAATGCAAGCCCAGTTTGTCCCCCGTGCTGCTAACTTACTAGCGATAAATCAGAGGTCCCTGCGCCCCTGTCCTTGGGGTTGATTAATTTGCTAGAATGGCTCACAGAACTCAGGAAGCCCATTTACTCATGAGATGACCGGCTTATTACAAAGGATATTAGAAGATACTAATCAAGAGCCAGAGGAGATACACATGGTGAGGTTCCAGACGGCACCATGGAGCCCTCGGCCCCGCGTGGCGGCGGCGGTTTGGTCCCCCAGCCTGGAAGCTCTCTGGAGCCCGTCCATTTGGCTATTACTGAGGCTTTATTACATAGGCGTGACCGATGAACTCAGCATCCAGTCCTTTACCCTCCGCAGAAATCAGGACAAGCGACTGAAAGCTCCAGCCCTCCACGCAGACTTGGTTCCCATGGCAGCCAGCTGCCTCCTTGGGTGCTTTCCAACAGTCCCCTCATTAACATACACCTGATGTGATAGAAAGGGGCTTGTTATGAATAACAAGACAAGTGGTTCGCCTGTACTCTGAATGAGTCAGGAACTGAAGACCAGAGACCAAACACGGCTGTGCCTGGGGGTAGGGGGAGGCTGGTTTCTGGAGCCCCCAAAGATACCAAAATCCATAGATTCTCAGGCCCCTTAAGTAAAAAGTACCATGAACACAGCGAGCCCTCCATATCCTCAGATTCAGTCAACTGTAGATGGAAATTTTGACAGAATCCAAAGATGCAAAACATGCAGGTACATAATATGCGGGTATAGATGCTCCCATTGCTTTTATCGCTCAGGAAATTCCACCAAGATAGGGAGATTTGAGCCAGGACTTTGTCCAAATACATGAGAAATATTATTGTGGCCATGTGAATATATATATCTTATAAGTCACAGCATCGTTGAGCATAATTGTCCACAGCCAGCCTGCCCTCCAAGCCGTTTCATGCCCTCCATAATCACTTATTCCTCCTGCGGGTATCCACTGACTTCTTACTGTTAATGTGTATAGCATTTTGGTTGTCCTGACCTGGGGAGGCAACCAAGTAAAGGCCAGGGAAGATGCTAAACATCCTAACCAGTACAGGACAGCCTCTCCACACCCAACAAAAATGATCCATCCACAACGTCAGAAGTGCCAAGGCTGAGAACCTGTTCAGAAGAAGAGAGCTGGGACTTTGCTGAGTTTATGGAACAAGTCACAGGCCTGTTACGTATCTGCTTTGCTAATGATATAGACACATATTCAAACTGAAATAGTTCACACTTCATTTCACTTTATTTATTTATTGGCCAGGCCACAGGGCATGGGGGGTCTTAGATCCCTGACCGGGGATCGAACTTGTGACCCCTGCATTAGAAGCAAAGAGTCTGCAACACTGGGCCACTGGGGAAGACCCAGCTTTCACTTTAATATACCACCTGCAGCAAAGGTATGATGAGGACTTACAGCTTTTTCCTACCTCCAGTTATTGAAAACTACCAACACGTATCTTTTTTTTCTTAATTGACCAAGTTGTCTCAGGGCAGTTTGCATAACCTACTACCAATTATCCCTGCTCTCCGGGACCGTGCCCAGCTCTGCTTTACACTGTCATTGATTCAAAAGGCTAAAAACAGAACGGGAAAAAAACTCAGGAGTCAATATCACCTCCTGTGATGCAGCTGCTAGATTTGGGCAACCTCCCCAGGATTCTATTATGAATGCTTGAATACTCTATTTTCTTATTTTATAGAACCCTAAATTACACATAGAAATAATTTCAAATACTGTATTTAACTTTAATCTGATTATTTTAAAAGTAACATACCAATTGCTTAAATTAAACAGATATTTTATCCAACTGGGGTTCCTACTAATTATGCTGTTGCTCTTATTAAAAATTACTCACTATAGCATCCATTTCAATTTCTGTGAAACAATGAAAAGGTCTGCTCTCATGTTTTTATTTTTAGAATGAACTGTGAGACAAAGAGAATGTTTAAATGTGTCCTATTAAAACAAGAATTTTGTCTTGAAGAGTTAAATTTATGGATGCTACAAACCTAGATTTAAACATGTCAAGTCTTTTAAACTGAATGACTGACTTATGATCTCTGTAAAAACCGCTCGTAGAAGCCACAGAGTTAATTTAATTATTTACAAGTCTATTTCTTTATAGCAGCTGATCTGGGGACTTGTTTTTACTTGGGGGAAAGTATTAATATCAAGCCACAAAGCCAACATTCAGTAAGCTCCTTGAGTTTTAATGCTGGCATGGATACTTAGGAATACTCTAGCTAAGTCCTTCCTCATCTAGGCTGGGAAATTAAGGCACATAGATGGGCATGCCTTGGATCCAGCAAGTAAAGCTACAAATATGAGGAGGAAAGAAGTCTAAAATGATTCCCAGCGAGTTCCGTTCTTATTGTTGTTCAGTCACTCAGCTGTGTCTGACTCTTTGCAACCCCATGGACCGCAGCGCGCCAGGCTTTCTGGTCCTTAACTACCTCCCAGAGTTGGCTTAAATTCACTTCCTTTGAGTCAGCAATGCCATCCAACCATCCAAGAGTCACGCTCTTCTCCAATCCTCTCCCCTGTAAATGTGACATGATATCACTCCCTTGATTGGTTTATGTGTTATGGAAAAGGTGAAAGGATTTCATAGGCGTAAGATGACCAGTCCAAGTTTGATGCATGAAACAGGGCACTCAAAGCCGGTGAACTGGGACGACCCTGAGGGATGGGATGGGGAGGGAGGCGGAAGGGGGTTCGGGCTGGGGACACATGTACACCCATGGCTGACTCATGTCAATGCGTGGCAAAAACCACCACAATATTGTAAAGTAATTAGCCTCCAGTTAAAATAAATAAATTAATTTTAAAAAGTCTAATTGCTTGACTTTAAGTTAATCAAAAGGGAGGTCATCCTGGGTGGGGTCCAGCGGTCAGAGACTGAAAGCATCAGGCTGTCTTGTCTTGGCCTCGGGGCAGAACCTTCCACGCTGTCAGAGGGCACACGGGGACAGCCGGCAGCCTCCAAGAGCTTCAGGCATCAGTTCTACAACTGTGAGGATCTGAACTCTCCCACCCACCTGCGGGCTTGGAGAGCACCCAAGCCTTAGATGGGAATGCAGCCACAGTCAGCCTAGTGAGAAGCTGACAGAAGGCCCAGCTAAGGCACCCAGACCCCTGCCTCCTGCACGCACGCTGAGTCGCTTCAGTCATGCCCGCTGGTTGAGACCGCATGGACTGGAGCCCCCCGGCTCCTCTGTCCACAGGATTCTCCGGGCACGGACACTGGAGCAGGCTGCCACCCCCTTCTCTGAGGGAGCTTCCTGGCCCGGAGATCCCACACATGTCTCCTGTGTCTCCTGCCTTAGTAGGCAGGTGCTTTATCACTGGGGCCACCTGGGAAGCCCTGCCTCATAGAAACTATAACATTTAAAGCATGTGTGTTCTTTTAGGCCATTAGGTTAGTGGTAAGTTGCCCATCATAAAAGACAAATTATAATAACCTTGTCCTATGACATTTCCACACTTAGAACCGCCTCCCTCTCCTCTCTGGGCCAGACCGTTCTTAAATTCTTTCATTGGGATGAGATGGATAGATCAGCACACAAATTAACAGAGAAAACCAAAGGGTTCTGGTACCCTTCCTTCCTCCTTATCCAAAGTCCTGCTAATACATGCCCTACCTCCAGCCCTCCACTGAGGACCCTCAGAAGTCCTAAGCCTTCATGCTGATAGATCCTTTGGCCTACATAGCATCATAAGAATAATAAATATAATGAATTAAAATATCCAAATGAATGTAAATCCATGCATTTACACTGATCCTAAAGATAAAATCAAGCAAAATTCCTCATTGTTTATCTCTGCAGGAATTTAGTGAACCAATTCATTATTTTAAGAATGTTAAGTAAAATAAAGAAAAACAAATATTGTATACTAATGCAAATATGTGGAATCTAGAAAAATAGAATAAATGATCTTATTTACAAAGTAGAAATAGAGACACAGAAGTAGAGAATGAATGCATGGCTACCAAGGGGGAAGGAGGTGGGTGGGAGGAATCGGGAGCCGGGGGTTGACAGGCGCACACTGTTTGGCTGTGAAGGGCGCAGCTGAGGGGCCGCGCTCACGGCACGGGGCGCTCCGCTTGATGCTCCGAGGTGGCCGGATGGGAAGGAAGGTCAGGAGGAGGGAAGACAGCTACAAGGGCGGCTGATTCATGTTGCCGTACAGTGAAAACTAACACAACACGGCAAAACAGCTATACTCCAATAAAAATTAACTAAAATGAAATGTAAAAAAAATGAAGAATGTTAAGTAAGGGAAAGAAGACAGCATTTATTCCTTCTCTCTTGCGTGGATTGGACCTCAGGGCAACCAAGATGCTGATAAGGAAATTTCTATTTACAAACTATTCCACTTACTGAACAAGAAAAGAATGATAGAATTCACACATCACTATTTTAAAGACTCCAATAAATTAATGAAATTGACAATGATCATCAAAGACTGCTAACATCATGAAAAGAGGGGGAAACAGACAATTATGTACCTTTCAAAGGTCAGAACACCACCTATGGAGTCAGTTTGTCAAAAATTGAATCTACAAGGGAACAAGCCTCTAGAGATCTAACTATCAATTTGCAAGAAATAGTGAAAGCAGAGGCATATTCAAAGCTACCATGAAGAAGCACTGATCAACACTCAGTGGGGAAGGCAGCATCGTAAATAACACGAATTCCTTAAAAGTGAACTGCAAGAGATAAGAACAGAGGTGGTAGAAGAATGTATAGATTAAATAATTGCAATAGATATGTCTTCTTTGGACTCTGATTTGAAGAAGCTGTGTACACACACAAACACAAATGCACGCACGTGCACAGAGGCACATACACTACACATACGTGATATGATAGGGAAGCTTTGAACACCGACTGGATACTTGATGACATTATGAAATATGAGCCATTGTTCTTTTTTAGGCTTTTGTGGTTATTTTTGGAAAAAGACTCCTTGACTTTTAGAGATATTCTTGTTGGTGTCATTTCATCAGTAAGTCGACTCTTTTGTGACCCACCAGGCTCTGCTGTCCATGGGATTTCCCAGGCAAGAATACGGAGTGGATTGCCACTCCCTTCTCCAAGGGATCTCCCAGAGATAAAAACCACATCCTGCATGGACAGGTGGATTCTTCACCACTGAGCCACCTGGGAAGCAGAGAGATGCTTAGTCATATGATAATACAATATTTGGGATTTACTTTAAAATAAATGTAATGAGACATAGGAAACATGGACTGGATTTTAGATGAAACATGATTGACTGTGAGTCGAAAAATATTAGCTGATGGGAGCACAAGTTCATTTTTTTAATATGTTTGAAAATTTCCATAATAGTATTTCTAAAAATCAAATGTCACCCTGTACTTAATTATTTTCAGAGACTTTTCATTCTTCTTAGGATAAAAAAATCAAACTCCTAATTCACGCTACAAGGCTTTGAACACTCTAGCCCTGATTATCACCCCAGCCGCAGCACACCTCACCTCCCTTCCCTCTGCTTCACCTGCCAAGGCTTTTCGTCCCCCAGTATCTCAGGGCATCCATGCGCTCTGCCTTCTGCTGGATCCTTCCTATCCTCCTTCTATTAAACAATCTCACAGCACCATGGACAGCTCAATCAAGCAATTACACTGGCAGCAACTGCATTTACATTTGGTTGAGGATTTTATTAACATGTAACTCCCAATAGGGAACTGGGGTGGATTTGTTCTAGTATCTTACTTGTAAGAAGGTACTTAAATACTGAAGTGTCAATGGAATGAAATAAATAAAATTAGTCGATGACATCCAATCAATTGCTGGTAAGTAATTTATGTGTAGTTTGAGCATTCTTTGGGATTGCCTTTCTTAGGGATTGGAATGAAAACTGACTTTTTCCAGTCCTGTGGCCACTGTTGAGTTCTCCAAATTTGCTGGCATATTGAGTGCAGCACTTTCACAGCATCATCTTTCAGGATTTGAAATAGCTCAATTGGAATTCCATCACATCCACTAGCTTTGTTTGTAGTGATGCTTTCTAAGGCCCACTTGACTTCACATTCCAGGATGTCTGGCTCTAGGTCGTGATCACAGCGTCGTGATTAACTGGATCATGAAGACCTTTTTTGTACAGTTCTTCTGTGTATTCTTGCCACCTCTTCTTAATATCTTCTGCTTCTGTTAGGCCCATACCATTTCTGTCCTTTATCGAACCCATCTTTGCCTGAAATGTTCCCTTGATATCTCTAATTTTCTTGAAGAGATCTCTAGTCTTTCCCATTCTGTTGCTTTCCTCTATTTCTTTGCATTGATCGCTGAGGAAGGCTTTCTTATCTCTCCTGGCTATTCTTTGGAACTCTGCATTCAAATGGGAATATCTTTCCTTTTCTCCTTTGCTTTTCACTTCTCTTCTTCTCACAGCTATTTGTAAGGCTGCCTCAGACATTTCTTTTCCATGGGGATGGTCTTGATCCCTGTCTCCTGTACAATGTCACGAACCTCCATCCATAGTTCATCAGGCACTCTGTCTATCAGATCTAGTCCCTTAAATCTATTTCTCACTTCTACTGTATAGTCATAAGGGATTTGATTTAGGTCATACCTGAATGATCTAGTGGTTTTCCCTACTTTCTTCAGTTTAAGCCTGAATTTGGCAATAAGGAGTTCATGATCTGAGCCACAGTCAGCTCCTGGTCTTGTTTTTGCTGACTGTATAGAGCTTCTCCATCTTTGGCTGCAAAGAACACAATCAATCTAATTTCAGTGTTGACCATCTGGTGATGTCCATGTGTAGTGTCTTCTCTTGTGTTGTTGGAAGAGGGTGTTTGCTATGACCAGTGTGTTCTCTTGGCAAAACTCTATTAGCCTTTGCCCTGCTTCATTCCCAAAGAATGCTCAAACTACCACACAATTGCACTCATCTCTCACGCTAATAAAGTAATGCTCAAAATTCTCCAAGACAGGCTTCAGCAATATGTGAACCGAGAACTTCCAGATGTTCAAGCAGGTTTTAGAAAAGGCAGAGGAACCAGAGATCAAATTGCCAATATCTGCTGGATCATCGAAAAAGCAAGAGAATTCCAGAAAAAAACATCTATTTCTGCTTTATTGACTACGCCAAAGCCTTCGACTGTGTGGATCACAATAAACTGTGGAAATTTCTGAAAGAGATGGGAATACCAGACCATGTGACCTGCCTCTTGAGAAACCTATGTGCAGATCAGGAAGCAACCGTTAGAACTGGACATGGAACAACAGACTGGTTTCAAATAGGAAAAGGGGTACGTCAAGGCTGTATATTGTCACCCTGCTTATTTAACTTATATGCAGAGTACATCATGAGAAATGCTGGGTTGGAAGAAGCACAAGCTGGAATCAAGATTACCGGGAGAAATATCAATAACCTCAGATATGCAGATGACACCACCCTTATGGTAGAGAGTGAAGAGGAACTAAAAAGCCTCTTGATGAAAGTGAAAGAGGAGAGTGAAAAAGTTGGCTTAAACTTAGCATTCAGAAAACTAAGATCATGGCATCTGGTCCCATCACCTCATAGGAAATAGATGGGGAAACAGTGGAAACAGTGTCAGATTTTATTTTTCTGGGCTCCAAAATCACTGCAGATGATCATTGCAGCCATGAAATTAAAAGACGCTTACTCCTTGGAAGGAAAGTTATGACCAACCTAGACAGCATATTAAAAAGCAGAGATGTTACTTTGCCAACAAAGTCCATCTAGTCAAGGCTATGGTTTTCCCAGTGGTCATGTATGGATGTGAGAGTTGGACTGTGAAGAAAGCTGAGCACCGAAGAATGGATGCTTTTGAACTGTGGTGTTGGAGAAGACTCTTGAGAGTCCCTTGGACTGCAAAGAGATCCAACCAGTCCATCCTAAAGGAGATCAGTCCTGGATGTTCATTGGAAGGACAGATGCTGAAGCTGAAACTCCAGTTCTTTGACCACCTCATGTGAAGAGTTGACTCACTGGAAAAGACCCTGATGCTGGGAGGGACTGGGGGCAGGAGGAGGCGGGGACGACCGAGGATGAGATGGCTGGATGGCATCATCGACTCAATGGGCGTGAGTTTGAGTCAACTCCAGGAGTTGGTGATGGACAGGGAGGACTGGTGTGCTGCAATTCATGGGGTCGCAAAGAGTCAGACACGACTGAGAGACTGAACTGAACTGACCTCAATTTATGTGTAAGGTGATACTGAAGGTTAGACACAAATTTTTGAAAAAGAGGGGGAGAGAAAATGATAATGCTGAGAAAGCATGTTTTCCTTTTTTAGAATGAATCTTTTCTACGAGTCTTTGAGGATGGATATCCTACACTGGGACGGTGGGGTGGGGGTGGGGGGGTTTGAGAAGCTAGCTCAGCAGTAAAGAATCTGCCTGTAATGCAGAAGGTGCAGAAGACAATGGTTCTATCCCTGGGCCCAGAAGATCCCCTGGAGAAGAAAATGGTAAGCCACTTCTTGCTTGAGAAATCCCACAGACAGAGGAGACTGGCGGGTTATGTCCATAGGGGTCACGAAAAGTCAGACACGACTGAACGACTGAACACACACACACATCCCACACTGAAGCCACCACACCAAGCTCCCCACTGACTCCAGGACAAGAAGGAAATTAAGTCGAAGGGGTCGTGCTGATGTGAGTTACACAGTACAGAGTCTGTAACAGCCAGAGGCTCTCAAGAGCCGGCGACCAGCTGTGATGGCCCGTTACACTAGGACCGGAGCCCAGGTCCAAAAACGCCAAGGGTTAGTCGTCAACAGAGGGCTGGACCTCACTTTCCCCCCTGCTCTGTGCTTGACAGGAGCCTGAGATGGGCTGGAGAGTGGGGCAAGGGAGGGCTCATCAGCTCTCGTTGCAAAGGATCTCCTTTTAGCAGAACTGAAATCTGAACCTCTCCCATCCCCTTTATTCATTACCCCTTATGTGCAATACATCCTCTACATTCAGAGAATCCCTGTGTGAATATATCCCCTCCTGGCATTCTGTCACCTGCGCAGAAAGAATATAGGTTTCTGTCCCTGCATCAGATGTATTTTAAGCGTCTTCTATGAGCAAGGAAAAATAAACAAAGCCATTCTGGGTCCTTGCCTTGAGCGTTGCTGTTTTGGTTGCTAAGCTGTGTCAGACTCTTTTGCAACCCCATGGGCTGTAGCCCACCAGGTTTCTTTCTCCATTGGATTTCCCAGGCAAGAAACTGGAGTGGGTTGCCATTTCCTTCTCCAGGAGGTCTTCCCAACCCAGGAGTTCATCATCATACAGAAAGTTTACCAAGAAATTAACAGCAGTTTTATCTGGGGGGTGTAGGTATTTTTCTTTTATATTGTTCTTTCTTTTTCACACAACATTTTCTACAATGGACTTTGATTGCTTTTTATAATCACAGCGAAAAATAAAAATTATCAAGGGAAAACTGGAAAATACTACATGGAACATAAAATTTTATTAATGAGAAAACAAAGTTAATAATAACATTGTCATAATGAGAAAACTAACTTAAAACAGAGTACCTCACTTTTAACCATTGTAGAAAATTGAAATTCTTTTTAGATGAATTCATTTATCCGTCACTTACTTATCAAAGAGATTTCAGGCATTCAGTGGGGAATTCACTAGAGTTGGGTTTATTTCCATACACTATCCCTTAAGTTTAGCTAAATGCTTAAATTGAAAAAGTCTCAACGTGCCTACAATAGACTAGTTCCCTGAATTCCAAGCTAGGAAGCAATAGGTGTTTATTTCAATTACAAATTGTAAAAAACAACAACAACATAAATTTTAGTAGTAATGTTCTAACACATAACTTTCCAATCAAGCAAAAATGCCAATTACTCAGTATTTATCATCTATTCATCTGCCCATGTATTCATTCTGCATGCACTGGCTGAGCGCTTGCTGTTGTAAGCAGTGTGTTGAGACTCTAAGCACATACAGAACCCAGCTCTCCAGAATCATCAGGCTAACACTGGCAGGACACCATGAAGCATGTGCAAGGGAAAGAAAATACACCACTTCACCTCCAGTCATTGTCTTATGAGCTAATAAATGTGTGAAAGAAAAGAAGGAAGACCAGTAGTGGGTGGTTGAAACACAGCTATGGAATTCCAAAAGGAAAATGATTTATAAATTGAATGAGAAACAACAACCAAGGAATTCAGTCAAGTGGTGCATATTGCCAAATTACCAGAAAACTTCTGATTTAAATCAGATCAAGTTACAAGTTCCTCATTATTAATATATGTCTTAGAAACGATGCCCAATAGATGGCCAACAGTCACATTCACAATTGCCTGAGAGCTATGGGTGATGCTCAAATGCACGGCCTGTCTAGTTAATAGGCATTGGAGCTAGCAATGCAAAAGTGACACATGCCTGATGGACAGATTTATAATTATTACAGAGAAAGTTGCAATTGTCCATAGCCACAATCAGCCCCTTTGACTTGATATGTTTCTGAGCCAAACAGCATTGCTCTGAAAGTAATCTACTCACGATCAAATGGGTCAAAGCAGATACAATGGCAAATGCAACGGTAACGGTCCTCAGTGAGAGAGGAGTAGGGAAGAAAGGAGAAAGGAAGACTAAATAAAAGTAAGCAAAAAAAAAAAAAACAAAAAAAAAACAGAATATGTGTCCTACTGTTGTGTGAAAATTGTAAAAATCTTAATTATGTTGATTGGTTCACAGTGCTTTTTAAGTCTACTATATCCTGCTATTTCTCTGTATATTCATTCTATTAATTTTTGAGAGTTTGATGTTGAAACTCCAACTAAAAATCTCAATTTATCTACTTAAAAATTGTAAAATATAGTGGAACTATATGTAACCTGTATTTTCCAAGTTTCTTGTAAATTTGTTATCATACTTTCATAATTTAAAAAAATAGAGACAAAAAATAAAAATTAACAAAGGAAGCTTTTGCATAGATCATTAGTTAAATGCCATTTTTGCAAGTTTTAAGTATCTAACCTGCACAATGCTCTCAAGTTTGTGGCCCCTTTTCTGCGGACACCCTAAAGATGTCCTTCTTCCGCCACCAATAAGCACGAGTGGTCATCACTGTATGAACGATGACCACCCTGATGCCAGATGCCCACCTTTCCTCCTGACCCCAGCCTGAGGGTGGGTGCCTGACTCTTTCCAACCCCTAGACTGCAGCCCACCAGGCTCTCCTTTCCATGGGGCTCTCCAGGCAAGAACACTGGAGTGGGGGGCCATGCCCTCCTCCAGAGATCTTCCTGACCCAGGGAACGACCTGCATCTCAAGCTTCCTGCATTGGCAGGGGGGTTCTTTGTCACTTGCGCCACCTAGGAAACCCCCAGCCTACAGCAGAGGCTCTCAGACCAGGAACCCAGAGCCAGCAGCAGCAGCTGTATCTGCATTTGTTGGAAATGCATGTTTCCAGGCTCCATCTCAGAGCTACTAACCGAGAAACTCAGGTCGGGGTCCCACGGTCTCTTCAACAAGCGCCTTCAAGTTACCCTGATACTCAGGAAAGTGTAAGAATCAGACCCTGGAACTTCTGCCAGGCTGAGAGCGGCCACAAGGCACTATCCTCTATAGGCTGTGACCTTGCTGCCGGAAGAACAGGTGGAAGGGTCCGTGTCATCTCCTGGTACACGGCTCAAAGATCCCTCGCCAGTGATGCGCCAGCCTAGTGCCTAGTGACGCACCAGCAACTCAGACCCCAGCACAGGGTCGCAGAAACTCCCACGTGGGTCCAGAGGGCCGTGTATAATAATCCCCACTGCAGGAGGTTAAGGATTGATCTGTGTGTCCATCACTGGCGGAGATAAAATGTAAAATGAGAATGTAAGAAAGCAACATAGATGGAGTGCAAATCCGGAGTGTAGAAGAAGCAAAGGTTAAGTTAGAAAAAAGAACAATATTGATCACCTTGTCTTATTAGGTATTAACCACCTATATTTGATAGAGGGCTAGCTCACACCTATGAATATCAAGTAAAAATGCAGGCATACTCAACAATACTAGTTTTGAAAGGACACATGTAAACAAAAAGATTCAAATTAAACACCTCTGAATGGCTGCCCAGGAGCTGAGCAGTCAGTTGAGTGGGAGGGAACCACAGAGGTGAAATGATGAATGAACGAACGGATAGTTAACTAATGAAAGAAAAGCCCTCTGAGGACCATCGGCAATAACATACCACCAACTGAGCAAGGTGACTAGTGCAGAGCAGAGGGAGCGGGAGACAGAGAGAGAGACACGACACCTTTCCCACGTCACACACATTCTGTGTCAGAATTTGAATCCATTAACCCATTGCCTTATTCAAAAGCCTAGCTGTCTCCTTTTAAGTGCTGCCTCTGATGAAGAGCTGGGATCACATAAGTTTTGCAGATATGCTTGTGCTCATTCATTGCCCCAATATTTAGGGGGGTGTCTAGTAAATTTGATCTGGGTTACAGAGGAAAGCAAGTTGGCACTCACGGTCTGATGAGAATTCCATGACTCGGTGTTGGAATATTACATTGTCATCTCCTGTATTAACTGTGTGAACCACAAGGGCAAAGGGCAACCAAACGTCCAAAGGCCCTACGGATCCAGGTGCAGGAGTCATTCTTCTCCTCTCTGACAACTAGGATCGCAACTGGGAGCTTAGGGTATCTCTAGAAAGGGGACTTAGAGACATGAACCACATCATGCCACTGGCTCTTTTTCGTGCTGTAAGAACACATGCTCTCAGGGACACTCAGCATCCCAGGGGAGTGCAGACCAAACCTGGTGTAAGAATACAACCACTCAGAGACACTCAGCATTCCAGGGGAGTGCAGACCGATCCTGGTGTAAGAATACAACCTCTTTAACAAGTGGTGCTGGGAAAACTGGTCAACCACTTGTAAAAGAATGAAACTAGAACACTTTCTAACACCATACACAAAAATAAACTCAAAATGGATTAAAAATCTAAATGTAAGACCAGAAACTATAAAACTCCTAGAGGAGAACATAGGCAAAACACTCTCCGACATAAATCTCAGCAAGATCCTCTATGACCCACCTCCCAGAATATTGGAAATAAAAGCAAAAATAAACAAATGGGACCTAATGAAACTTAAAAGCTTCTGCACTACAAAGGAAACTATAAGTAAGGCGAAAAGACAGCCCTCAGATTGGGAGAAAATAATAGCAAATGAAGAAACAGACAAAGGATTAATCTCAAAAATATACAAGCAACTCCCGAAGCTCAATTCCAGAAAAATAAATGACCCAATCAAAAAATGGGCCAAAGAACTAAACAGACATTTCTCCAAAGAAGACATACAGATGGCTAACAAACACATGAAAAGATGCTCAACATCACTCATTATTAGAGAAATGCAAATCAAAACCACAATGAGGTACCATTACACACCAGTCAGGATGGCTGCTATCCAAAAGTCTACAAGCAATAGATGCTGGAGAGGGTGTGGAGAAAAGGGAACCCTCTTACACTGTTGGTGGGAATGCAAACTAGTACAGTCACTATGGAAAACAGTGTGGAGATTTCTTAAAAAACTGGAAATAGAACTGCCATGTGACCTGACCCAGCAATCCCACTTCTGGGCACACACACTGAGGAAACCAGATCTGAAAGAGACACGTGCACCCCAATGTTCATCGCAGCACTGTTTATAATAGCCAGGACATGGAAGCAACCTAGATGCCCATCAGCAGACGAATGGATAAGAAAGCTGTGGTACATATACACCATGGAATATTACTCAGCCGTTAAAAAGAATTCATTTGAATCAGTTCTAATGAGATGGATGAAACTGGAGCCCATTATACAGAGTGAAGTAAGCCAGAAAGATAAAGATCATTACAGCATACTAACACATATATATGGAATTTAGAAAGATGGTAACGATAACCCTATATGCAAAACAGAAAAAGAGACACAGAAGTACAGAACAGACGTTTGAACTCTGTGCGAGAAGGTAAGGGTGGGATGTTTTGAAAGAACAGCATGTATATTTTCTATGGTGAAACAGATCACCAGCCCAGGTGGGATGCATGAGACAAGTGCTCGGGCCTGGTGCACTGGGAGGACCCAGAGGAATCAGGTGGAGAGGGAGGTGGGAGGGGGGATCGGGATGGGGAATACGTGTAACTCTATGGCTGATTCATGTCAATGTATGACAAAACCCACTTAAATGTTGTGAAGTAATTAGCCTCCAACTAATAAAAAAAAAAAGAAAAAAAGGAATGCAACCACTCAGGGACACTCAGCATCCCAGGGGAGTATAGACCGAACCTGGTGTGAGAATACAACCACTCAGAGACACTCAGCGTTCCAGGGGAGCGCAGACCGAACCTGGTGTAAGAATACAACCACTCAGAGACACTCAGCGTTCCAGGGGAGTGCAGACCGAACCTGGTGTAAGAACAGGTGCTCTCAGGGACACGCAGCATCCCAGGGGAGTGCAGACCAAACCTGGTGTAGGAATACAACCACTCAGAGACACTCAGCATTCCAGGGGAGTGCAGACCGAACCTGGTGTAGGAATACAACCACTCAGGGACACTCAGCATCCCAGGGGAGTGCAGACCGAACCTGGTGTAGGAATACAACCACTCAGAGACACTCAGCGTTCCAGGGGAGTGCAGACCGAACCTGGTGTAAGAATACAACCGCTCAGAGACACTCAGCGTTCCAGGGGAGTGCAGACCGAACCTGGTGTAAGAACAGGTGCTCTCAGGGACACGCAGCATCCCAGGGGAGTGCAGACCGAACCTGGTGTAGGAATACAACCACTCAGAGACACTCAGCGTTCCAGGGGAGTGCAGACCGAACCTGGTGTAAGAATACAACCACTCAGAAACACTCAGCGTTCCAGGGGAGTGCAGACCGAACCTGGTGTAAGACACGTGCTCTCAGGGACACACGGCATCCCAGGGGAGTGCAGACCGAACCTGCTCTAAGAACACATGCTCTCAGGGACACGCAGCGTTCCAGGGGAGTGCAGGCTGACCTTGCTCTGGCCACTGGGGCAAAAACTGACAGCCATCGTGAAAATAATCCCTTGCTTCTGGATGGCCCTTTACAGTGGAAAAAAACATTTTTCCTGCCCTGCTTCATGTGAACTTCACCATAGGCAAAGTACGACTCATCATGCCTGTTTCGTAGGCTCTGAATATGTTTAAATGCAGTCATTACTTGAGTTTTATTCTTTGCATATTCTAAATGAGTATACAACGAATCTTTCCCCAGCCTTAAGATAAGGCTTTCTACTGGAGACTGTATTTAAAAACAAAACAAACACCAATGAAATAATTCCCTTCATCTCATCTCATTTTTTTACTACTTTTTTTTTCTCTCTGTCTCTCCCTACACACAGTGCTTTAGTCTCTCCGTCGAGGCGGCTTCCTTGTGACCCCATGAACTATAGCCCCCCAGGTTTCTGGGTCCATGGGATTTCCTAGGCAAGAGTACTGGAGGGGATTGCTCTTTCCTTCTTCAAGGGATCTTTCCAACCCAGGAATCAAACCTGGGTCTCCTGCATTGCAGGCAGATTCTTTACCGACTGAGCTACGAGATATCCCCATACACATCTACCATAACGTTTATCATTACAACTAGTTTCTTTTATTTTTCCCTCTACGTAAATTACATAAAACTACTGAAGCTTAAAAACACAGGGAGACTGTGCAAGTGAGCCATCCTCATTTACTCCCTATCCAGAGTTCTTATTAAGGGATGTAAAACTTTGTGGCAGGTGGGGTTTTATGAGATGAATGGCTGTGATTAACATTTCACAAAGGCATTTAATTTGGCAGATCAAAACCACAACACTCAGAACTTTGATTTGAACTGAGGTTTGCTGGGGTACACAGGACAGCTAGTTGACAATTTTCTTTTTCTTTTCATCTCTTTTGAAACTGCTTGCCATTGCAAAGACTTGTTAGAAAGCAGATGTGTTGCAAAAGTCTGCATCAAGACAAAAGGAATCTGCATTGATTCTCCTCTTGCTGACTTTCTGTGTGAGCTGGTAAAGGAGACTTAATTTATGTGAGCAAGCCTTTCTGGCTTCGACTCAGCCCCTCAGCTGCATCAGACTTGCTCATTTGTCCAAGCACAGAAGTGGCCTTCAGTCACCTGGGTTTTCCAGGGGGGCAGTGAGAGCCCAGGAAAGCACTGAGCACGTAGTTAGCCTCACAAATGATTTAGTCTTGATTATTTTCTTTTCTTAAAATATATTTCTTCAATGCTTAGGTTTTTAAAAGCTTTCTTATAGGAGCACAGCTGCTTAACAATGTCAAGATAGGGTCTGGTGTGCAGCAAAGTAACTTAGTCATCCAGATACATGTTTTTCAAGACCTGTCTTCCATTCAGGCGGTTACGTAACATTGAGTAGAGGCCCCCGTGATACTCGGGAGAACCTTGCTGGTCCGTCTCCGTCAGTTGCTGCTGCTTTGGCTACGCAGTAGGTCGTGTTGTGTTCTGGGCTCAGTCACTCAGTCGTGGCCAACTCTTTGCAGCCCCATAGACTCTTGGGTCCATGGAATTTTCCAGGCAAGAATACTGGGGTAGGTTGCTGTTTCCTACTCCAGGGGGCCTTCCTGACCCAGCGATCAAACCGGCATCTCGTGGGTCTCCTGCTATGGCTGGAAGGTTCTCTACCACTAGCACCGCCTGGGAAGCCCAGGTCCTTGTTGGTTATCCATTTTAAATATAGCAGTGTGTACATGTCAATATTTAAGTTTCAAAATATTTTCAAAAGTAAGTTACATTTGACAATCAATGTGCTGTATTTAATGTGATTCTGTTGTATTTTTTCCTTCTGTAAAATAAAACACTCCTTAAACTGAAGGCATATTTTGAAATAATGATCCATTAGAATAAGAAAAAGTTTTATTATGTTTATTTAGTTTTATTATGAGGACTTAAGATAGAAATCATCTTTTGTTTTGTTTTTTTCCCCCCCAGTGATAACATCTTTTATCAACTGTGCTGGCTCATTTTATTATGTCTTTAGGGGGGACCAGACCTGAAAAGTGGTTTCGATGCTAATTGTGATCAGATTTGTGAATGGCTTAATTATCATCTTTGCCCAAAATGTTTTGATCTTCCTTTCAGGGACTTTAAATCTGCCTGATAAAGTTACCTGATAAAATCAACTACAATGAAAAATTAAAAAACAACAACTGTATATTACCCAAGTTTCTAAGTTTTGTGCTCATAGCTAAATACTGGGCTTCCTAGCTGGCACTAGTGGTAAAGAACCCACCTTTCAATGCAGGAGATGGAAGAGATGCAGGTTCGGTCCTTGAGTCAGGAAGGTCTCCTGGAGGAGGGCATGGTGACCCGCTCCAGTATTCCTGCCTGGAGAATCCCAAGGAAAGAGGTGCTAGGCAGGCTACAGTCCACAGGGTCACACAGAGTAGGACACGACTGAAGTGCCTTAACACGGCATACAGAGCACAAGCTAAATACCCTCAACCAGGACACAGAAACCCATGGGAAAACCGTCTACGAATGCTCAAAGATAAATGTAGCCTAGGACCTGGGCAAGCTGGCCCGTTGTCTCTTTAGGTAGGAAGGACTGGGTTGGACCTGTATGAATGGTGGGTCTTGAACTACCGGTAAATTGAAGCGTACAGAGATGATTATCTTCCTGTGTCTCCCCCTCCCCCGAGCACCCTGAGCTCAGCCCTGCTGTGCCCTCTGCCTGGAGCCCCGAAGGAGGAGCCCCAGCCCCACCCAGTTCACTGTGCCCTCGCCTGCACATTCCTTCAGGTTCTGCTGCGTTTTTCTAATCTCAGCTCAGACCTCTGGCTCTCAGGCAAGCCCGCCTTGACCTCCCAAGTCACACCCCACAGTCCCCTTCACAGCTCTCTCTGACACTGATCATGATGTCCACCGTGGGCTTTGATGGCTCCTGGATCAAGGTCTGTCTCCCCTGGCGGACTATGAGCCCAGGAGGAAAAAGTTGGGCATGTAGTTTCAGTGCCAGACACTTGGTCCAAGTTTAATGACTATTTAATTTCTTTTTGCAGGGAGGAAGGTGGCCCATGCGGCATGCAGAACCTTAGTTCCCAGACCAGGGGTTGAACCTGTGCCCCCAGCAGTGGAAGCACAGAATCTTAACCCTGAACCACCAGGAGGTCCCTGTTGCATCAGTAAATGTGGAACACACGCTTCTGCTAGACTGACCAGCCTGTTTCTCATGCACACTCACACCGCAAGTTAACCACCTTTCCCCCTTTCTGAGCTGGGTCACCTGTTACAGATGCTTTGTTAGCACCCTGTACACACGGCCGGTGAGGATTCCAGAGGACAAAGCCGTGAGAAGCACCAGCGGCTGCGGGCGGATGGTCCCTGGGCTCCACGTGCTGGCCCGCTGACCGTGCCACTCAAGCCTCCGTCTCCACAAAACACCAACGGCCACCCGCACCCTGCACCTTGGAGCTGTCTCGGGAGAGGTTGAAACTGACCGTCAAAACTGTGAATGCTAAAGATCACCGTGAGTTCAGAATATTTTAAACTATAGTACCTACAACTGGTAGAAAGGTTGGTTCGTTTGGGGAACAAATCATTACTATTTTCATACAACAGGTGTTTCAGATCTTTCTTTGACTCTTCTATGTTATATAGGATGTCATCTCTCTCCTCAAGAAATATCTTACAGCCCAATAATATCCACAAGATTATGGTTGCTCAGTGGTAAGGAATCCACTTGCCAAGCAGGAAATTCGCCTGCCAAGCAGAAGACGCAAGTTTGACCCCTGGGTTGGGAAGATCCCGAGGAAACAGAAACGGCGACCCACACCAGTGTTGTATGGATGCTCTGTAACTTTTCTCCTTCCATCTGTTGATGAACATTTGGGTTGTTTATAGTTTTGGTGATTATAAATATAGTTACAATAATATCCCATGTATAAGTTTTGGCGTAGCATATTTCTTCTTTCAGGAAAACGCTTTAGGTGGGATTTCTGGGTCTTATGATGAATATATGTTTAATTTTTTTAAAAATTAAACTTTTTGCCAAAGTCAATGCAACATCTTACATTCCCACTGACAGAGTTTATAACCTCCAGCTGCTCAAAATTTCTCCAACAATTAACATAGTCTTATTACTATTAGTATTTTCACTAATCTAATAGATGTGATTTTTATTTTCATTTCTCTGTTGACTCTTCATATTGAGCAACTTCCCTTTTCCTTGTTGATCATATATCTTAGTTTGCAAAGCGCCTATTCCAATCTTTTGCTTATTCTTTTTTGACTGATTTGTCTGCTTGTTACTGTGTTGTAAGGCAATTTTTATACATTCTAGGTGGAAGTTCTTTGTCAGTTACATGATTCACAAGTATTTTCTGCCAATTCAAGACTAACTTTTGGTTTTCCTTCTTATTGTCTTTCAAAAAGCAAAAGTTTTAATTTTAATGAAATGCACTTGGTCAATTAAAAATTAAATTTTGTGCTGTTTGTGTTTTATAAGTGTTTTTAAATGTGTTTTCCACATTTTTAGAACAATGGAAATGTTAGATTCTTCCCCTTCTTTCTCATGCAGGCTCATGTCCTCAATTATCTGTCACTCGCCTCCCTGACTGCAAGTGTTTCATTAGCCTTGAGGACACTCACCCACATAATCCCTGGGCCCCGGCCAAAGTGAGCCTGCTCTCTTACAGGATCTGATTTGGTTCCCACTGAAGCTCCTAGAGACATATCTGGGTCTCTGATTTCTTAAAATGAAGCACCAAATTAAATTCAGCTACAGAGCTTTTGCCATTGTGATTTCCCTTAGCAAAGAGGGAAAAGTCAGTAACTACATTGAAAAGTCATATATCTTTTCAACCTGCCATTTCCAAAGAAATATTTTTGAAGCAAGAAGCTACCGGCATCCATTCATGAGGATAGGTACATTTTTCAGTGTATCTTCAGGCCTATCACACTGTAAGTAATAGTATGTTTTTCTTTTCTAATTGACTAATGGACAGAAAAGGTATCGCCCTAACAGAAGCAGAAGATATTAAGAAGAGGTGGCAAGAATACACAGAAGAACTGTACAGAAAAGGTCTTCATGATCCAGATAATCACGATGCTGTGATCACTCAGCCAGACATCCTGGAATGTGAAGTCAAGTGGGCCTTAGGGAGCATCACTATGAACGAAGCTAGTGGAGGTGATGGAACTCCAGTTGAACTAATTCAAATCCTAAAAGTTGATGCTGTGAAAGTGCTGCACTCAATATGCCAGCAAATTTGGAAAACTCAGCAGTGGCCACAAGACTGGAAAAGTCAGTTTTCATTCCAATCCCTAATAAAGGCAATACCAAAGAATGCTCAAACTACTGCATAATTGCACTCATCTCACATGATAGCAAAGTGATGCTCAAAATTCTTCAATCCAGGCTTCAACAGTACATGAACCGTGAACTTCCAGGTGTTCAAGCTGGATTTAGAAAAGGGGCAGAGGAACCAGAGATCAAATTGCCAACATCCACTGGATCATCAAAAAAAGCCAGAGAGCTCCAGAAAAATATCTACTTGCTTTATTGACTATGCCAAAGCCTTTGACGGTGTGGATCACAACAAACTATGGAAAATTATTAAAGAGATAGGAATACCAGACCACCTGACCTGTCCCCTGAGAAATCTGTATGCACATCAAGAAGCAACAGTTAGAACTGGACATGGAACAACAGACTGGTTCCAAATCAGGAAAGAAGTATATCAAGGCTGTATATTGTCACCCTGCTTATTTAACTTCTCTGCAGAGTTCATCATGAGAAATGCCAAACTGGATGAAGCACAAGCTGGAATCAAGATTGCTGGGAGAAATATGAGTAACCTCAGATATGCAGATGACACCACCCTTATGCCAGAAAGCTGAGAAGAACTAAAGAGCCTCTTGATGAAAGTGAAAGAGGAGAGCAAAAAAGTTGGCTTAAAGCTCAACATTCAGAAAACTAAGATCATGGCATCCGGTCCCATCACTTCATGGGAAATAGATGGGGAAACAGTGGAAACAGTGACAGACTTTATTTTGGGGGGTCTCCAAAATTACTGAAGATGGTGACTACAGCCATGAAATTAAAAGATGCTTGCTCCTGGGAAGAAAAGTTATGACCAACTTACACAGCATATTAAAAAGCAGAGACATTACTTTGCCAACAAAGTTCCGTCTAGTCAAAGCTATCGTTTTTCCAGTAGTCATGTGCGGATGTGAGAGTTGGACTATAAAGAAAACTGAGCACTGAAGAAATGATGCTTTTGAACTGTGGTGTTTGAGAAGACTCTTGAGAGTCCCTTGGATTGCAAGGAAATCCAACCAGTCCAATCTAAAGGAAATCAGTCTTGAATATTCATTGGAAGGACTGATGTTGAGGCTGAAACTCCAATACTTTGGCCACCTGATGCGAAGAACTGACTCATTTGAAAAGACCCTGATGCTGGGAAAGATTGAAGGTGGGAAGAGAAGGGCACAACAGAGGATGAGATGGTCAGATGGCATCGCTGACTCAATGGACATGAGTTTGAGTAAACTCTGGAAGTTGGTGATGGACAGGGAGGCCTGGCGTGCTGCAGTTCATGGGGTCGCAAAGATTCAGATACCACTGAGTGACTGAACTGAACTTAATGTTTTCAAATGATTTAGACCAGTTATACCTTTGTAGAAGTTAAATGTTACAGTGTAAGTTGTAATTGTATTACAATTCTGAAGATTGTCATTGAAATAACTGCCCATCCTTTTGAACCTAAGTGGCAGGAAATGCAAACGGCCATAGCTGATCTGCAAACAGCATTGAAAAAATTACTCAACGTAAGTAAACCACGTTTACTAGGAAAATGCCCTGTGAGCATCAGCAGACATGCCTTCCAGACTTGCCAGCGACCTCTTTCTGTTCTTTTGTCTAAATCCCTGCAGGACTGTGTGTCTTCTTACATTTTAATACGGGGATTTTTTTTTTCCCAAAAGAAAACAGAAAGATAGCATTTGAGGCTGGTCTTTCTGTTTTACAGATGAACGTTAGAAATGCATCTCAAGGGTACTCTGTTACATACGTATTTTAAATCACAAGGGCCAAGGGGATATGTGTATACTTACATCTGATTCACGATACACAGCAAAACCAGGACAACCTCGTAAAGCAATTATCTTTCAATTAAAAACAAATTTGAAAAATAAAAAAATAATACAAATGAATCTATACACAAAGACCATATTAGGTGTAGACTGTATTATATTTCATGGGTGTTGATTTATAAAGCAAACCTACCCCCAAACAGGTAGCTTTTTTTAATGAGCTTATAAAATTTCCTTATAGAAGTACTGTGTTTGTATATGCAGATATTTCTGCCTCCGAGCAACAGATTCGTGCTCCTCCCTCCTCAGAGTGGACCAGACTTGGTGACTGTTCGCTGGGAGCAGAGTGTGGAGTGGAGAAAGGTAAGACTAGCAACCTCAGTGGGGAAAGCTGGCAAACGCCGCCTTTCCCAAGGGATAAGGGTCAGCATCACCAGAGATGTCTCGGGGTTTCGTGCACAACCTCGTCTGATGTGCCAAGCAGGACACTCACCTTTTGCTTTTCTTCCTCCCAGTCTATGAGCTCAGTCAAATCATAAAATCATCAGAAAGGCTCAGACTGGAGGGCATCCTTCAGGACACAATCCTGTACTCCCCAAGGCTTTCAGGGGTCAGCAAAAACAAAGAAAAACTGAGAAATTGTCACAGACCAGAGAGGACAGAGGAGATGTAACAACTGAAGGCAAGGTGGTACTTGGATTGAAACCTAGAACAGAGAGAGAGGACATTAATGGGGAAAAAATGGTGGGGAAAAAAGTCTGGATTCCTGGACCTTAGAATTTTGTTGAAAATGGATTTAGCAGTAGGAAATTGTGCTTTTGCTATTAACTAAAACCTCATAACTTCTGGGAGTATGAGGCATGAGTCACATCCCACTGCCAGTAAGTTTTATCCTGCTCACTTTATTTTCACACCAAGCCTGCAATAAAAATATCTTAACACCCTCTCAGTAAACACGGTGATTGGAAAACGGAAACATGAGACTGTGGTCTCCTTTGTTGGAAAGCTGCCTGCACATCCAGAAACAGTCCTCAAAGACCAAGTAATTTTCCTCTTTGCTGGATAATTTTGAAAATGAAATGAAGAGCTGAGAACTGAAGTGAAAAGAAAAAAAAAAAAAAGACTCAGGATGAACTCAGGCAAAAACCGTGTACTGGGTGGTGGTGGATACAGACTAAAGATGAGACCCAGATCTCACTGAAGGGAAATCCTCAAAATATTGCAGAAGACAGAGGACAGCGTGAACATCTCCACCACACGCCATGTTCTAGACACTCTGTCTTTTGTCTTCTGAAAAGCTCAAGGGACTTGCCTGGTGGTCCAGGGCTGGAGCTTCAGCTTCCAGTGCCGAGAGATGCGGGTTCAATCCCTGGTCAGGGAGCTAGGACTCCACATATCTGGCAGCCAAAAAAAACAAAAAAGAAAAAACACCAAGAGGCAATATTGTGGCAAATTCAGTGGAGACTTTGAAAATGGTCCATAGCAACAACAACAAAGATTTAAAAATAATAAGAGGTTTTAAATTAGGGATCCAAAACCCAAAAACCAATGCTGTAGATTTCATTAATCCATGGCACAGATTTAAAAACTGAGCTTCAGTGAGATGGGTTAACTTTCTCATGCTGTTACCTAGTAAATCTGAGATTCAAACTATGATCAGACTCCAAAAATGCATATTCTGTTTACCAAAATATTTCCCAAAGTTGGTCATTCACAGTGACCATAATACCTGTGTACCATCTACACTATCATTTTCTTAATACTTATCTGAACCACTTACTTTTTAATTCAAAGATTCACTAAAGTGGACACATGTGGGGGTGAGTGTGGGTGTGCTTTTGTGCACGCGTGGACTCAGGGCTACATAAGCTACCAAAACAGAAAAAGAACAGGATTTCTGGAAGACAACGTGAGCTCTTTACAGGTGAGTGCTATAAACGGCGATTACTCTGAGAGGCGTGCGTAGAGTGCGGGTCAGGGCAGGGAGGGACACGGGGCAGAGGAAACGCTGGCCACCAGGAGACGCGACCTGTGTCCCGAGGTGAGGTGTAAACCGAGGAAAACCCGCTTTTTTTTTCCTACCCTGTTTTTTTTTTCCATTTATTTTTATTAGTTGGAGGCTAATTACAATATTGTACTGGTTTTTGCCATACATTGACATGAATCAGCCATGGATTTACATGTATTTCCCATCCCGGTCCCCCCTCCCGCCTCCCTCCCCACCCCATCCCTCTGGGTCTTCCCAGTGCAAAACAGAAAAAGAGACACAAATGTACAGAATGCACACAAATGTACCCGCCTTTTGACGGCCGCCTGTTCCTAGGATGCAATGGGCTCGGCTTCCTGACAAAGTGAGAATTATGTGGCTGCAAACCCTCCTGAGTCCATAGCAACCTATCACGTCCTCACAGGCACCGAAGGAAGGAGTCGCCACAAATGCCCCTCACAACCAGCTCCCAGTTTGACTTCATTGGGAAGATCGCTCGGAACCTGCGCGCTCCGATTTTCCCAGCGCCTCTTGGCCCTGGCGGCGTGGATCAGCTCGCGGACCGGCGCCCGCCTCTCCGGACGTTCAGGGCGCAGCGCACAGGAGCCCGCCCAGGTCGGGGCGGCACCTCCTTTCCTGCAGACACCGGGGCCTCGTGACGTGCTCCGGGCCTCTGACAGCCTCCCCCTTCACCCTCAGCCCTGCCCTCCACCCAGGCTAAGCCCCACTCACCCACCCTTTGGTTTCAGCTCCGGCATGACACCCTGCGGAAAGCAGCCCCCAGCTTCGCCAGCACGGCCTGCGACCACTCTCGAGGATGACGCCTTGCCCCGTTCTCACAGCGGAACCGGGGACTGCTGGAGACCCAGCTTTCCCACCAGCTAGAGCTCCCCCGGAGCAGAGACCACACTGTTTCCTGTTGCTCCAAGCTTTGGAACAGAGTGTGTATGCAGTAAACGCCAGTACCTTGGAAAGAATTGCCATATATACAAATATCATCTGAATAATTTGGATTTCCAAGCAGTTCCGGGATTGGAGACACTGTTTGAGAGTCAAGGGCAAGATTACCACTGACTCTTACGACGCGTCAGTGCAGGGACCTGCCCTGTATCATGATCCTGTCGCCTTGACTTCATTCACATAGGACAGGACTCTATTAATAATCAAAACACATTCATTTATGAATGCATCTGTGACAGAATCAGAGGCAATGCTTGTACTAGGATACTATCTTAATCCAGTGGGTTGTATAATCAAAATCTGTTTGTTTAGAAATATGTCATTTGCAATAACATGGATAAGTCTAGATATCATCATACTAAGTGAAGTAAGACAAATCTGTGATATCATTTGCATGTGGAATCAACAAATGATACAAATGAACCTATTTACAAAACAGAAATAGATGCACAGACATAGAAAACAAGTCTTTGGTTACTGATGGGGAAGCGGAAGGGCAGGTGGAGGGACAAATTAAAATTGGTATTAACTTGTATCTATTGCAGTACTGCCCATAAAATAAGCAGCAAGGATCTACTGTACAGCACAGGGAACTACGCTCAATATCTTGTAACGACCTATCCTGGAAAAATCCTGAAAAAGAATACACACACACACACACACACACAAACTGAATCACTTTGCTGTTCATCTGAAACTAGAACAGCACTGCAAACTAACATTGTATACCTCATTGTATAACATTGTATACGACGCTGTATACTTCAATAAAAAAACTACTCATTCACTGACTGTGGTAGGCCTTCTGCTAAATGCTGTGGCAGACGCAGAAACGGGAGCTGGCAATCTAGGGTGCAGGGTAACTAGGAGTGCCTTGGAAAAGTAACTCTATATTCATTTTCCCAAGAATATATACCTTGTATATATTCACATATATACAAATTCTATGTGAATAATTTGAACTTCTGAGCAGTCCCAAGATTGGTGACAGTGTGTGAGAATCAAAAACAAGACGGTCATCTTATGGGGCGGATGTAACTGGTTCACACCAAGTGAGCCGGACAGTGACGGGTTCAAGGCTGTGTAGGTAACTTAACGCCCGTCGTACCACGCTCAGCAGGCTGGGCATGCACAGGTTTAGCTCTTGCAGTTGCCACTCTCTGTGGGGGTGCAGGAGGCCAGGGGCACGGCCTTTTTGAAGAACCCGTGTGTCAGTGAGGCCCTTGATCTGGTGCCGGGTCTATAGTCTGACTTCAGTGTCACCATTCTCTGCCTGTCTTCATATACAGCCATTCTGGGGAAGGGATGAAACATCCCAGATCTGGGTGACTGCATGGCCAATATTAAAATTACAATGCTATAACATGCAATGGTACAGGGTTCATTTTAAGGGCAGGATTCATTGTAATAGTTTTATAAGTGACTTTAGTCTTGATAAAGTCATAAGCGTGGGAAGAAATCGTGAAGATTTCTCAGCTTTGCTCTGTGTGAAAATCTGTATGCTGTGCAGCAGTGTTAGCAAACTAAATCTGGCCCTTCATTTGCCTCTGTAAATAAAGTTTTATTGGAACACAACCATACTCATTGCTTTCCATATTGTCTGTGGCTAATTTCATGTTATTATGGCAGAGTGGATTAGTTGTAATAGATACTGTATTATCCACAAAGCTGAAAATAATTTATATCTTCCCTTAATGAAAAAGACTTGCCAACATCTGCTATGGAAATGTTCTCATGTTCAGAAGTTTACAAAATTTCACATTGGATCCCAAGAATATTATGCCAATGTGGAGGTTCACAAGGGGTTAACAAAGACAGGTTCAGCAGGAACCTATAGGCAGGTAGGCAGGAAGGTAGGCAAAGAAAGATTCATAGGGAAAGAACTACAGGTAAAATGTTGGTTAAAAATTTGGATGCATCCAAAGAGAAGACCTAAAGCACATTAAACATTATCATGCATTTAAAAAAGAACAAATTAGTTGCAGGTGTAAGAGAAGAAATAGGTCAATGTTGAGGCAGAAAATAACTTTCTATTTCTTTTGACTTCCTGTCATTTGAAGGATTGATAGCCCATGTATCAGTCCCAGAATCATGAACTGAGGTATTTGAGCAGGCAGCCTGGATACATCAGGCAAAAATATATTTTTGCAAGTGTGACTTCCATGCGTTGTCTGCATTCAATAGGCATTCAGTAATTACTCATAGGAAAAAAGTCATTATTATTCAAGTAGATCACCTTTATGCTCACCTGCTGTTGCAGGAGAAGTTTGAGAGTTAGGGTCTGGGCAGGCTGGGGTGGGGGCAGCCCATGAGGAGAGAAGAACAGAGTTTTGAAATTTTAAATAAGAGGGAAAACACCCTCTAACTCAGTCCAGAAAAGTCTTTGTAGGATAAAACAAAGGAGATCTACAAACAAACCGACCACTGCAGTAAGAGAAGAGCTGCAGAGAAAGCATCAAGAGCATTCGCAGACACTTTGGAAGAGTCTGTTGCAGAGATCTTTAGCGCTAGAGAAAGCTTGTTTCCAACCTTCGCATTTGGGATTGGCATAGTAGTGCTAGCACGCAAACAGCCGGAACAGTCAAAGTTCGACTCTAAAATCTGTGCAATTGAGGCAAGAAACTCGTCCAATGCTGGCACTCGAGCCATGTGCCCAGAAGGCTCGAGAACTCCCTGAAGATAGCACTTCAGTTCTGCGAGCAGGAAATGTCTGAGCAGCGTGGCCTTGGCAGACTGTCTTGGAGTAGAACTGCGTGGGTCAGATCAGAAAAAGATCCAGAAACATTTGGAAGGATGAAATGAATCAGTAGAAATAGCAGGATTAGGGTGGTTTATGATGGTACCTTAACCCAACAGTTCTCCAACCCACCTTGGAGTCACCTAGCAGTTTAGAAGAAATCAGTTCAGTTCAGTTCAGTCGCTCAGCCATGCCTGACTCTTTGTGACCCCATGGATTGCAGCACACCAGGCCTCCCAGACCATCACCAACTCCTGGAGCTTGCTCAAACTCATGTCCATTGAATCGGTGATGCCATCCAACCAGCTCATTCTCTGTCATCCCCTACTCCTCCTGCCTTCAAACTTTCCCAGCATCGGGGTCTTTTCCAATGAGTCAGTTCTTTGCATCAGGTGGCCAAAGTATTGGAGTTTCAGCTTCAGCATCAGTCCTTCCAATGACTATTCAGGACTGATTTCCTTTAGAATGGACTGGTTGGATCTCCTTGCTGTAAAAGGGACTTTCAAGAGTCTTCTCCAACACCACAGTTCAAAAAGCATCAGCTCTTCAGTACTCAGCTTTTTTACAGTCCAACTCTCACATCCATACATGACTAGTGGCAAACCATAGCTTTGACTAGATGGAACTTTGTTGGCAAAATAATCTCTGCTTTTTAATATGCTGTACTGACTCACATATCCCATATATTCCTTGGTGGCTCAGATGGTAAAGAATCTGCCTGCAATGCTGGAGACCCTGGTTCGATCCCTGGTTCAGGGAGATCCCCTGGAGAAGGGAATGGTAACTCACTCCAATATTCTTGCTGGAGAATCCCATGGACAGAGGAGCCTGGTGGGCTACAGTCCATGTGGTCACAAAGAGTCAAACATGACTGAGCAACTGACACATATCTCACATCCAGAGATTCACAGCTAATTGGTCCCGGATGGAGGTTGCACTGATATTCGTAAAAGCTTCTCAGATGATTTCAGTGCACAGTTCAGTTTAAAACCCACTAACCATTTGGTATGGGAGACTGATCATTAACTCAGAGTTCCCCAATCCTGTCATTCTCACTGCACTTTAGAGATTTTTGCCATGAATTATTCATGCTATTGGGCTTCCCAGATGGCACAGTGGTAAAGAATCTGTCTGCCAATTTGGGGATGCGTGTTTGATCCCTGGTTTGGGAAGATCCTCTGGAGGAGGAAATGGCAACCCACTCCAGTATTCTTGCCTGGGAAGTCCCATGGACAGAGGAGCCTGGCGGGCTACAGTCCAGAGGGTCACATAGAGTCGGACATGACTGAGCACACTCACTCTTGCTATTAAAGTTGATGATGTTTTTCTTTAACTCATTTTCTAAAACTTTAGATATACTTGAGCCTTATTCTAAGCATCTGGAAAATCACAAGTTTGGTATACTGGTGGTGCTTTTTACTAATACTTATTAAAAATATGCAGTGCTAACATAAGTGTGATACCAGTACACAAGATGGTTTAAGGTGATTAAAACAATTGAGAAAAGTTAGATATATATTACCTACAGCCTGCCTGTGTACAGATACCCCAGAATCGACAGCATTAAACAGCCACTTCCACAACAGTCTGGAATACCCACCATAGGTTCACCGTATTTGGTAATTTATAATTCTGCTCATTTGTTAGTTTGAATTGTGTCATTGCTGACACTACTGCAGAGCGGGTGGGGAAAAGGTCCTCAGCAAATGAGAAAGTCCCACGGATCTGAGTCAGTGCAGGATCAACAGTGGTTCCTTATATGTATTCAACTTGTTAGTAGCTCACTCCTGTCTCTTTTTGACCCCATGGACTATAGCCTGCCAGGCTTCTCTGTCCTTGGAATTCTCCAAACAATTCTCCAGGCAAGAATACTGGTGGCTCAGATGGTAAAGAATCTGTCTGCAGTGCAGGAGACCCAGGTTTGATCTCTGGGTCAGGAAGACCCCATAGAGAAGAGAATGGATATCCACTCTAGTATTTTTGCCTGAAAAATCCCATGGACAGAGGAATCTCAGGGACAGAGAAGCCCGGTGGGCTACAGTCCATTGGGTCACAAAGAGTTGGACATGACTGAGCTACTAACACTTGCACTTTTCACTCAATTTTTATGCCATAACACTGACAAAGGTATGTCTTAATAGATTTATGAACAAAATCATGTGTTATGATGATATTCCAGAATCTGGGAGCTTCAGGAAGATCTTGGGGCTTTGCCTTTCAGGAAGACAAAGGTGTAGTGATAAAAGTAATTTGCTATTGGGAGAAGCTGGTTGGTATTGCAATGTAGTCTATTCATAGATATACCTAAAAAACAATATTATCTGGTGCAAATAAGTGCATTTGTTTAATTATAAGTGATGTTAATTAGTTTTTTTTGTTTGTTTTTTTACTAACTGGGAGATTTCTCTGAAACTTTAATATGCAAACACATTTTGTAGATTTCAAGGAGACTTAGTATATGAAATTTTCCAAGTTTAGTAGAGCAGAACACCCTTTCTCTTTGGACCACTAGATAAGGACCAAGGAATTAGCATTCTCTGGTACATGGTTTGAGAAACAGCAGCCTACTGTGTAACAGCATGACTTATTCTACAGTTACCCCCAGTTATGTAGTCTATAAATGCGTCACAGTTAAGTTTGCCCATCAGTAAAGCAGGGCTGCTACTGCTGCTGCTAAGTCCCTTCAGTCGTGTCTGACTCTGTGCGACCCCGTCCCTGGGATTCCCCGGGCAAGAACACTGGAGTGGGCTGCCATTTCCCTCTCCAATGCATGAAAGTGAAAAGTGAAAGTGAAGTCGCTCAGTCATGTCCGACTCTTCGCGACCCCATGGACTGCAGCCTACCAGGCTCCTCTGTCCATGGGATTTTCCAGGCAAGAGTCCTGGAGTGGGGTGCCATTGCCTTCTCCGCAGTAAAGCACATGTATGGTTAATTCTGTTTTGTCCTCATAGAGTAGAACCCTTTTTTCACAAGCTATGCTTTTTGGAATTCTGAGATGTCTTACATGGAAATTAAGTACCTGATGGAATCCTAGGGGAATTATTTGTCTATATGATGTATGTAACTCATCAGAAGTCAAGCAATGCTTAGGGCCAAGCCTGATACAGGATTAAGAGTTTCACAGAGGGTTTTTAAGCCCCACTTTCACGGATCTGTGGGATTAGCTTCCTCTCTGAGCAGTGTGAAGAGCAACAAAAATTATTCTAAAGCAATTAATTGAAGCAACAGAAAAGGAAAGAGATAAAAGGAAAATAATTGTGTGAATCTGTTGGAATAATTACTCAAAATTGTTCAGACTTTTGTCCTGCTTTTCTCTACTATACCATGTCTCTTTGCCAACATTCCTAAAAATTCTTTAAAAACATTGACTTGGAAGGCTTCATGCCATCTCGTTATTAAGGATGTGCCAAAACATATTTAAAATAATTCCTTACTGTTCAACACTTAGGTTTCCCTTGAAACCACACAAGAAAAAATATTCAGTGGACAGTTCTTTGTATAAACTTTTTCAACTCACAAATGTTTGTGTGTCTCTAGCATCAAGCAGTATTAACTCTGGGGGTTAAACGGTGAGCAAAAAAATTAGCCTCTGCCCTTGTGTGTGTGTGTGTGTGTTAGCTGCTAAGTCATGTCTGGCTCTTTGTGACCCCCTCTTTGGACTGTAGCCTGCCAGACTCCTCTGTCTGGGATTCTCCAGACAAGAATACTGGAGTGGGGTACCATTTCCTCCTCCAGTCCTTGCCCTTGAGGAGTCATAAAACAGGATTTAAAATCTCAACCTTGAACGTTTCCTAATGAGAAGACGACCATGGTTTAGGAACTTGAAACAAGAGATTCTTTGGGGGCCGAACTGAGAACAGCTTCTTTGAGGAAGGAGCTGGGATGTCCTCTGTCCATTGAGTTCACTTCATTTATATTTTGATTTTTTTTTAACTTGTCCATTTAGTGGCTCAGATGGTAAAGAATCTGCCTGCAATGCAGGAGACCCAGGTTCAATCCAGGGGTAGGGAAGATCCCCTGGAGAAGAAAATGGCAACCCACTCCAGGATTCTTGCCTGGAGAATCCCATGGATGGAGGAGCCTGACGGGCTACAGTCCGTGGGGTCGCAAAGAGTCAAACAAAACCGAGCCACTAACAATTTCACTTTATTTTACTCAGCAAATGATTTCTTTCCTACTATGGTGATCACTATTTTCTCTCCTCAAAAATGTTGTAAATCAAAGGCTTTGTCTAAAAATATTGAAGTGTGTTATTAGCTTACACAAAACTTTAAAGGGTTGTACTTTTCATTAATCTGTACAAAATATCTGTTCTGAGCTTGATATTTGTATAATTTTTTTGTTTTGTTTTTCATTTTGTAGTCCTGCGGTTTTTTTTTTTTGTAGTTTCTTTTTCTTTTACTGTTAAAAAATGTTATATAAAGTGCAAAAAAAAAAAAAAAAAGGACTTCATATGGTGGTTGTTGTTGCATTGTTGATAATTTCTCAGTTTATTCCAAAGCCAGGGTATATTGTTCTCACGTAAGCACTTATCATTCTAATAAGCTCGGTGGAAATTGTTAGGAATTATCTGAACTAGGTGCATCACCTTTGGCAAGGAGGTTAGCCTCAGATTTGCTAGTGGGGCCTCTCACTTGTGTCAGTCACAGCGGTCGTCTAGGGAGTGTCCATCGACAATTTTTAAACTTTCCATCTTGCTTTGGATGTGTGGGGAAAGGAATGTTTATTTGGGGTTGTTTGGGATTGCTTTTTCCCATTCTTCACCAACAGAGTCTGAGTGAATCGCAGGGTGATTTCAACGTGTGTGTTGGAGTGGGGATCTGATAAGTTTTCTGTCTTCATCAAATGATGCAATCTGTCAAACAATACCACGAACCGTTTTTCAGTTTTAGGTGTTTTAAGTCCTATCACAGTTTGTAAATAAGATTTTGTTAACTTGGCACAAACAGTGCATTTTTGCTGAGACAGGATGGAAAAAAAGATAGGAAACGCTCTCCAGTCTGATGAGAGAAGTGATGGACAAAGGAGACCACCATGACAAAATAGCTGCAGAATACAAATGTGCCTGTTAGATGGCATGGGGGAACCTGTAAGAGAAAGCGCTGCTGGGGGCCAGGTCCCGCAACACAGCATCCCAGAGCTGTTTCTCATTTGCATGAGCACCATCCTATATCTTTTCTCTGAAAGCAAAATCAAGTCTTAAAACATGTCTGCTGGGGAAAATATTAAATTATGGAATCTTTCCAACCAGAAGACACCATGGTGAAGAAATAAAAAAAAAAAATCAGTTATGTATATTGCCTCTAAAATGACCATGACTGTGAATATGCAAAAGAAAATATAAGTGAACATGCTGATTGCAGAAGGTAGAAGCACTGACTGCCCCTTAATAACAATAATGCCTCAAATTGGTGTGTTTTTCTCTGAATTTACGATTAACCATAAATCATCAAAAGGCTTACTATTTCGCTTGGACTCATTTGTGTTTAATGTTCCAAAGAGTCAGAGATGGAGACAGGATGTTTTTGTAAAGAAAATGATCCACTGTTTAATGCTTTTCAAATCTCATTCTACTAACAGTATATCTTTCCTAAATAGCTTCCATTTTTACGGCCATTCCATCACCATGAGTCTTGTTGATGAATAGGACTCTTATTTATCAAGTGTGTAAATACTCAGAGGCAGGTGGTTAGGACTATTCAGCATCTTTCCTTCATAACTCATGGACCCACCTCAACAGGAGAGGAAGGTTTCTAATCACCAGTCCTATATAAAGAGTAGGAAACCCTTACAGCAAACCATTTATTCAAATTTTCTAACTAATATCAAAGAAAGAGACGCCTGAGCCTCAGATTTTCTTCTACCCTAATTCTATATTCTCTGGATTTATAGGCTAATTTCTAAAGAAAACTGAGCACCGAAGAATGGGTGCTTTTGAACTGTGGTGTTGGAGAAGACTCTTGAGAGTCCCTTGGACTGCAAGAAGATCCAACCAGTCCATCCTAAAGGAAATCAGTCCTCATTATTCTTTGAAAGGACTGATGCTGAAGCTGAAATTCCGATACTTTGGCCACCTGATGCGAAGAGCTGACTCATTGGGAAAGACTGTGATGCTGGGAAAGATTGAAGGTGGAAGGAGAAGGGGACGACAGAGGATGAGCTGGTTGGATGGCATCACTGACTCAATGTACATGAGTATGACCAAACTCTGGGAGTTGGTAATGGACAGGGAGGCCTGGCGTGCTGCAGTCCATGGGGTTGCAAAGAGTTGGACACAACTGAGCAACTGAACTGAAATGAACTATCCTTGCAGTCCTTATCATGAAACCATCTAGACTTGATTTTTTATTTTTCTGGACCCTAGACCCTAGATCCTCTAGATACTAGAGTATCAAGTTAGAATACATTTATTGTTTTACAAACCTCTGAAAAACATAGCAGATCTGTTTAAGTGCTTTTGATTGCAAATGACAAAAATTTACACTTCAAATTTGCTCAAGCTAAAAAGGGATTTCTTTACTCACATCACCGAAAAGTACAAGATCCTAAGAGGCTCGCTGTGTCTCTGGATCTAAGGGGTCAAATGACATCCCCAGGGTCTGAATGCTCCGGCATCTCCTCCTCCTCCTGGCTGTGGTCCTCACCTTCAGATTCCATCTCAAGGAGGATGGCTGCCATCAAAAACAGACCTACGGATTCTGAGATTCAAGACCCTCAGAAGAGAAAGGGTTCTCCTCATTTCACATTTTGAGGAGATGTCCTGAGTTTCACATGCCCAAGTCTAGACTAGTCCCTGTGACAGGAGGAAGAAATGATACACCCAAGTCTCATGGCACATGGTCACCCTTGGAGCCGAGAAGAGTGTCAATCCCAACTAAACCTCATTAACTGAAAAGATTGGTTTTCCCCCGATAAAGTTGGGTCTACAACTAGAAGAAGGGTCAATGGAATTTAAGTGGCAAATAAAATAACAAGCACATAAAAATAAATCAGTTAGAGAAACAAAATCAAAACAAACAAATATGCACTACAACTATCTTACCCTTTAAACTCAGAAGAAATGTAAGCCTTCCTTCCACTATTTTCCATTGAAGATAATAAATAGCATCCTTTGTTATCCCACAAAGTAACTCATAAAGGGCTGGTAATACATTGGGCGTTCAGGGAAGAGAATGAACCAGCCCACCAAGCTCTGGTCAATTGCACATTCAGATGTTCAAGTGTGCTGCGGAGTGAAGCCAGACAGAACCCATTTTTCCAGAGCTACAGAAATAGTTTTTATTGTGCTTTGGGTATCACCACAGGTCAGATCTACTCAAATTTAAATTCTAGTCATTCTCAGAATACCTCAAAGTTGGAAAAATATCTCTCTTCGTAAACAAGAAGACCAAACAATCAATTTTACCAAGAGAACAAAAGATTGGGACATTTTCTACTAACCAGTTTAAAGACAGGAGAAAAATATATACATATTTTTAAAAAACCTAGCAAATAAGAGACCTGAAAAAAAAAGAGGCAAGATTCACAAGAATGTTGTATCTTGTATATTTGACCTTATAGCCACTTTAAATAGTTCAAAATAACTATTAAACTACAAGTTGAGAGTGTTATAAAACCTTATAACACATATTTTAATTCTACCCTTTAGCTATCTGAAAGATTCGTCTATTTCAAACTACTTTATTAACCGTCTACTATAGGGAAAACAGCACCGGTCCATTGAGGTTGACACCTCTGTACTCCATCACTCAGCTCAGCGTGGACCACCCTTCTCACTGAAATACTAGGAAGCTGGTGTCTGCAGCGTGTAGCTGGTGACTGAGGCCATGGGTGTGGGTGGACCTGTGAGGAGGGCAGGGGGTGCCCGAGGCCTAAAGAGGCTCAGTGCCATGGAGCGTCAATCTAGAGAGGAAACGAATGAGTTTCCAACTCTTCTACCTTCTGTTGAAGATAAGGAAACTGAACTCAGATCTACCGAGTGCTTGCAAGTCTGCAGAGAGACGACTACTCTAATAAATTAGTCGGTATCAACCACTAAAGACATCTGGTTGCTGCTGTTATTGTTTTGGGCTTTCCTGGTGGCTCAGATGGTAAAGAATCCACCTGTAATGTGGGAGATCTGGGTTCCATCCCTGGGTTGGGAAGATCCCCTGGAGGAGGGCTTGTTGTTCTTTAGCCGCTAAGTCATGTTCAACTCTTTTGGGACCACTTGGACTGTAGCCCACCAGGCTCTTCTGTCCATGGGATTTCCCAGGCAAGTGAACAGGGCGAGTTGCCATTTCCTTCTCCAGGGGATCTTCCCAATCCAGGTATTGAACCCGTGTCTCCTGCATTGGCAGGGAGATTCTTTCACCACTGAGCCACCTGGGAAGCCCATAATTACAGTTATCACTTAGGAAATGAAGGGAAAAGTGGGATTGACATTGGTATCAAAAGGAACTTCAAATTTACCTGAAATGTTTTATTTCTAGAAAAAAATGAAATAGTATGAAAAATTCTTAACAATGGTCAATTCTGAATTGTAAAAAAAAACAGTTATTAAATTATTTTCTGAACTTTTTAAATCACTCATAAAAAAAGTTTATAATATTCCCACAAATAAAGGAAGAAGTCAAAAACAAGCAACTCTCTGTGCTAAAATCTGTCCGTCATGAGAGCAGTCACATGTGGATTATTATGTCCAAAAGTCATTCTGAGCTTGAAATAGAGCCTGAATATTTCAGAGGAAATCCATAAAATTGATCAATTCAGTAAAACTCATGGTTTGATATTCAGAGTGTAAACATTGAGAATTGGGGTATTTTAGGAAACGTTACTGGTTGAAAGTAAATTTTAAGATGATTTCCTTTCTCTGTACAGACTGTGAGAGCGTCTCACAGTGTTTTCATGTTTTCTACTTAGAAGGGAAAAGGTGCCCAGATCTCAGCTCCCCAGACCCGCCCGCCTCTGCATCCTCTCCTCTAACTCTAGCCCTCCTCCCCCGGACCTTTCTATCCGATCAGAGCTCTGAGATCAATCCACAGGCTGAGCTCCGTCTCCGGCTGCGTGTGCATGCTCGGTCACTCAGCTGACCCTGTGGCCCGCCAGGCTCCTCTCGTGGAGTTTTCCAGGCTAGGATAGTGGAGCTACTTGCCATGTCCTACTCCAGGGGACCTTCCTGGATTGGGGATCGAACCTGTGTCTCCTGTGCTGGCAGACAGATTCTTCACCACTGCGCCACCTGGGAAGGCCTCAGTCCCTGGCACCACTTCGGAAGACAGCCACAGGACCCTCAGGGGATGGTGGCGACAAATCGGAGGCATTTTTCTCCAGCACCATATTGTGTTAACTTTCTTTGTTTGTTTCCTTTAAATCACAGGATGACCTGCTTTCAGCTTGGAAGTTATAACCAGTGACTGAATGAGAACAATACTTTTCATCAAAAATAACAAGAGAGCCAAAGATTCCTCAAAGATTCCAGGGCACTGAGAAGACAAATGAGCAAACACGAAATCTGACCATTAAACTTAGAGGCACAGACTTCGAAAGCAGATAAACTTTCCACATTAAAATACGATTTTTCCCACACACTGGTCTGTAGATATTTATGCAACTGTAGCCGGCTGCTGTATTATTGAATATATTTGGCGTTAGATGCACAGTACATTAATGTGATGGATTATCATGGCATCTAGTTAACTTCATCTTACATTTTACCTTCTAGGCCTGTGGTGCTGAAATACTGATCAAACTCATTTCTCAGTAAATGAGTTCATGTAAAGAAAGTTCTCTGCCCCAAGGCCTCTTTGGACCCCAAATATAAATTTACATATTGCAGCAGTAAATGAGTACGCAGCAAATTAAGAGAAGACCTAAGTATTGCTCTTATCTAGCACTGGAAGCTAACAGTCTGTGTTTCATGAGAACTGAAAAACTAGCACGAATTGTTTTGAGTGTAAGCAAACCAAACAGGAGGACAGACAAGCTTTTAATTAAAATAGCTCACATCAATTAGAAAGGATTGTTATGGAATTGTTGAAATGAATGATCTGAATAGTACTAAGATTTTGAAATAAAGCTGGGAAAATATCAGAGATTTATCCGCAATAAACTAATTCACAATGAAAAGAGAAAGGATCCCTGAGCGGTGTTTGACTGATCTTAGAATAGCACTACTCCATATATATGTGTTAGTATGCTGTAATGGTCTTTATCTTTCTGGCTTACTTCACTCTGTATAATGGGCTCCAGTTTCATCCATCTCATTAGAACTGATTCAAGTGAATTCTTTTTACTGGCTGAGTAAAGTACATGTGTATTATCTAGGGTGAAACAGATCACCAGCCCAGGCTGGATGCATGAGACAAGTGCTCAGGCCTGGTACACGGGGAAGACCCAGAGGGATCGGGTAGAGAGGGAGGCGGGAGAGGGGATCGGGTTGGGGAACACATGTAAATACATGGCTGAGTCATGTCAATGTATGACAAAACCCACTGCAATATTGTAAAGTAATTAGCCTCCAACTAATAGAAATAAATGAAAAAAAAAAAAAAAAGCATAGCACTATTTCAGGAGGCATCTACTCTAACCCACAGAATGCATCCCTTGTGTGCTGGCTCAGCCACTCAGTCGTGCCTGACTCTTTGTGACCCCATAGACTGTAGCTGCCAGGCTCCTCTGTCCATGGGACTTTTCAGGCAAGAGACTAGAGCGAGTTGCTATTTTCTACTCCAGGGGATCTTCCCAGGTCAGGGATCGAACCTGTGTCTCCTGCACCTCCTACACTGGGAGGCAGATTCTTTACCACTGTGCCACCCGGGAGGCCCAATGTATTCCTTACAGACCATCTTCCAGTCTTTGTGAACATCTGGTCTTTGTTTAAATGTCTCCATCTCTAATCAGCCCCTTACCTCTCCTGTCATTTTTACCCAATGCCCCCGAGCTTCCTCCTGACGTCCTGCAGAACGCTGACCCCCTTCTGGGGAGGGCTGCTCTTCAATGCTAGGACTCAGCTGGCACACCTTCTCAGTCTTCGCATGAACAGGTTAAATATCCCAGTTCCTTCACTGTGTTTCTTGTTTTGTTCTGCTTTGTTCAGTTCACATGGTTTTGCAATGGTCACTTTCAACATCATTTCAAACAGTCATCTTAAAGAAAAGTCCAAATAGGAAACTGAATACTCAAAGAATTCCCTGATAGGAAACAATGCATTTTTAAAAAATGAAATTTAATTTTGGCTTTAAAAATAAATACCTGAACAAATCTAGTCAGATATAATTAGATGGGTAAATATTTTATTATATGTATATGTATAAATATGTGTATAATATATACATATAGGCTATATGTGCATGTAGACATTCAGATATATATGTATCCACACACCCACACATCCATATGAGAGAGAGAGAGACTCCCTTCATTTTTCCTGGAAGGTACACCCAGTTTAAACATAAGTTCTGGCAAAATTTTTTCATCACTAACCTTGTTAAGAAAGCCCAAAGGCTTCACATTCTCTGGCAGAACACTGGATGTGAAGATCAGGATTCCTTCTTGGGGCTGGTGTCTGTGTACGTGGGGATGTCATTTCAGGGGCGGTGATAATAAAGCCCTATGGTGTGCAGTCCTGACTCTTTGCAACTCCATGGACTATAGCCCATGAAGCTCTTCTGTCCAAGGAATTCTCCAGGCAAGAATACTGGAGTGGGTTGCCATTTCCTTCTCCAAAACTCTATAGTGTGGAAGGTAAGAATTTAATGCAGCAAATATATACTATGCAGCTGATGTGTGCAAACATGTGGTTGTGAGATACACAGGAATAGACACCATAAAATGGATGTTAGAGGCCAGTGCAAATTAAGCACCCCATCCCTTTAGGTAAGACACTTCATTCGGTCAACCAATACTTATTGAGCATCTACCATGGATAAGCATTGTTCTGATAAATACAAAGAGTATCAATGTGCTTAGAACAGAATGAGCAATAGAAAGGTGGACTGCAAATAATTTTAGATGACTGGAGTTGTTTTAAGTGGTCTTGTAGCTTCAAATAGTACAGGACAAAGAATAATCCAGCAGAAGGCATTTTCTGCATTCATAAATAATCCGGCATATGGTAATAATAATAATAATAATAGAGTGTTAATAGCAACCTTGACTTGAGTTTATTGTGTGCCCAAGCAACGAGCTAAGCCCTTTACATTCATTTTATAATTTAAGCTTCACAATACTTTTATCACTATTTTCCATGCAGAGAAGCTAAAGATTAATTACCCAAGGTACTATAGCTCATAAGCACACATAGTATATTATTTGCAAAAATGACGACAATTCTCCCTAAAGCCATGCGCTTCGCAATGTAACATTGCCGCTCATCCAGTCAAGAGGCAGGCTCTATTTTCTGTTTCTTTGAATGGCCTTGCAACTTGTGTTAGTCAGCTAGATACAATAGAAATGGCAAAGCACCAGTTCCCAGCCTCAACCTCAGAAGACCTTGCAAACTTCTGCTCTCTCTGTCTCTGACCCCTGAGATCACGATATGAAAAAGCCCAAAGCAGCCAGCTGGAGAATGAGCCGTGCGCGGGCTTCCAGGTGAGGTCACCGCAGACAGCCAGTATCAAGTGGCGTGTCCACTGACGCAGGAGCATGAACGAGCTGGCAGAGGACAGCTGAGCCAGCCAAGAATAGCCAGCAGCCCCCTGCAGGCTTGTGAGCAGTAATAAAGGCTCCTTGTTTGAAGCCACTAAGTCTTGGGATGGTTACTTAGGATTCTGAAGCCCAAGATGGTCTGACTTCAGATGTTGTATATTTAATCACTGTATAACATCATGTCATCTAATGAGATATGAATGTCTACCTTAGAATTATGGGATTTTTTTTTCTGTATCAGATGACCTGCTATTAATAATACATTTTCAGTGATTTTGCTTTTTCCTTAATTCTCCCAAACAAGAAGAGGTCCATCTTGTTTATGCAAATTGATTTCCCTGTTCTAAGATTGTTTTTCTCCCCAAATGCTCGTTTCCAGCTGCTCTGGGTCAGGGGTAAAGACAGAGCATTCCAACAGCCTTTTGGCACCCCGGAGCCGAGAGCCATCTGTTTGGCTGTAGGCTATTCACCAAGGACCCGGCAAGTAACATGTTTCTGACCAGTGGTGGATAATTTGATAGCTCATCATTACCCAATAAATATGCTAATCATTGCCCCTGAAGTGGGACTGAAACAGTAATTTGGTTGCAAAGCATCCAGTGCTTGTCTGGAAGATAGAGAAGGCCTGTGATCCCGGCCTAACTTCATAAAGCTGTCATGTTGTTATTTATCCTATTTTACTTGCCCCCAAACTCTGATCTATCCGTCATCATGCACGAAAGATTAAATGGTCCTCCCTGTTATCTGATAAATAAGTAGATACTCACTTTCTTTAACATGTTATCATTTTACCCTTTTCCCATCCAGTTTTGTCCAGATGAATTTTCCTCTTCAATGATTCTAATAGATTAGCTTAGATTTCCGAGGCAGAGTAACAAGAGAGCAGTGTGGATCAAGCAGTCACTCATTCCCTCCAAATCTGACTGTCCAATCATTCAGTAAGCGACGTCTGTTTGCAACATGACTTAAAATCAGATTCTGGAATCTACTAAGCCACCTCAGTTGGATAAATATTCTTCTTAATTAAGTAGTTATGATGATGACACCTAATATTGAAAACAATGTAAAAGTGTTTAAACCAATTACTTTCAGAGTCATCATTTTATCTTTTTAATAATGATCAAGAAAATGAACCTAAAAACCACTAAAGTACTTGTTCCTAACCTCACCATATGCATTCCCTTGTATTTAAAGATTTCTGTTGTTAGTAGATTAATAGGGAATGAGAACCAGAACGCTATGCATTGCCTTGAGTATTTATATCACCTTCTGAGTGAGCAGTGCCCCTGGGAATGGGTGGTGTTTAATCTGTGAGGCTTTACAAGGCAGTGGAGGGGAGATGGTCATAGATTTACCAGAAATAAGTATTTGATAATAATCATTTTAACTGACCTGCCTTTCTGGGTAGATTCTTCAAAAGATATCCACTAGATTCTGAATGGAAATAACAGTAATAATTATTAAGCACACATGTGTGCTAAGCATTAAATACACATTATTTCACTTAATCTTTAAAACAATCCTCTGAATTAGGTATTAGAGACCTGATGCCGGGAAAGACTGAGGGCAAGAGAAGAAGGGGATAACAGAGGATGAGACGATTGAATGGCATCATGAGTCTGAGCAAACTCCAGGAGATAATGAAGGACAGGGAAGCCTGGCGTGCTGCAGTTCTTGGGATCACAAAGAGTTGGACACGACTGAGAGACTGAATGGTATTCACTCCCCAGAACTCAACATGCCTCACTCCAGAGCTCAGACTCCACCCTCCTCTCCTCAAGAATCAAACTGCAGTGATTAGAACTCAGTAGTAGAGTTCAATATTGTGGTTTCTAGACGCTCCTCTGTGAGTGAGAGACCTGTAAGTAGAAATACCTGAGTAGCACCTTTGAACACGATAATTTGGCTAAAACATTTAAAAATGACCTCACAAGTTGAAAATCTTCAAAGCAACATAAACCTCCTTGAAAACTGTAATGATTAAGTGGAATCTGCATTTAATGAAAATTACCTACAGCAACCTGCTCCAGTATTCTTGCCTGAGAAATCCCATGAACAGAGACCCTGGTGGGCTATAGTCCAGGGGGTTGCAAAGAATTGGACGTTACTGAAGACTCACACACACACACACCTAATAATTACCTTTCCTTCCTCCTCAGACTTTCAGAAATTCCTAGAAGTGTAAAATGCCTGACCAGACTTCTCTCTCTGTTACCACTTTGCCAGTTTCCTCTCCCACTCCCACCTCAACTTTCTAGCAGAAATACCAAAATTAAATAAAAGTAATTTTCTTTCCATATTTTTAAAGACAGGAATTTTATATTTCTTCATTTTTCCTGAATCTGTTTTTTTTTCTTTTTTGGCGAGATGGGAGTAGGGAGAATGTTCCTCTAGTTTAGGAAGGCAGGATGGTGGACTTTGGCCATCGTGAAAAGAAAAAAAAAATAAATAAATAACTGGGTTAGTTAGCTGGTTAGCAAGTTAATTAGTTGGTTAGTTAGTTAATTGGACCTAGTAACATTAAACAGAAATACCTTAGGAAAAAAGCAATCAATGAGATGTTTCCAAGGGAACCGAAATTCCTTAGAAGGGCAGTCAAGGTATCATGAATGAAGTCTTGACTGAATGTGGCATCGCCCAGTGAAGCAGCTTGCTCTGAAGCTCTACAGACAGAGCCTCCGAGAGCCCCAAGGAGGCAGTGAGCATGCCCTTCCTGTCTACTCTTCCATCTCAACGAACTTCAGGGAAAATACAGGTAATGTGAGAGCTTCCCTGGTGGCTCAGATGGTAAAGAATTCACCTGCAGTGCAGGAGACCCGGGTTCAATCCCTGGATTGGGACGATTCCCTGGAGGAGGGAAAGGCGACCCACTCTAACATTCTTGCCTGGAGAAACCTATGGACAGAGGAGCCTGGAGGTCTGGAGTGGGCTACAGTCCATGGGGTCGAAAAGGGTCAGACATGACTGAGCAGCTTTCACTTTTCATAGCCAATGTGAACATAAGGAGCAGCCGGCAGGGTCGCCTGTACAGGACCAGACCTCTGAGCAGCTGGTGGAGGCCACCGCTTTCACCCAGAGTTTCTGGGGAGCCCATGTGGCTCCACGCCCCTCCCTCTCCTCCTCTTCTCCGCATCTCCCTCCTTTGCTTCGTTTTGAAAAGATGCAAACCTACAGGAAAGCTGCCAGACTAGTACGCTAGCATAAATTGCGTATACTGCTCACCTAAATCACTAGTCGTGTCGTATTTGTTTCTCTCTGTGAATGTGTGTGCACATATATAATATGCACATGAAATAAATGTGTATACTACAATTGTTATTTTGCTGAAAAATTTGGTCTTTAATTCTAAATACATTTGCATGTATCTCCTGAGAACAAGGATACCATCTGACCTAATCCCAATTCAGTTACTGAATTCAGGAAATTAATCTTGATATAATACTATTGTCTAATAGACAATCCATATTCAAATTTCACTAACTGTCTCAATAGCATACTTTGTACCTTTTTCTTTTCTTATCTAGGATCCAGTCCAGGGTTATGCACTGCATTGAACTGTCTGGACTCTCTAGTGTCTGAAACAACAGACTGACGTCTTTTGAAGGACACGGGACAGCTGTTTTCAGCTGCTGTTGTCCAGTCCCTCGGTCATATCCAACCCTGTGACCCCACGGACTGCAGCACGCCAGGCTTCCCTGTCCTTCACCGTCTCCCAGAGCTGCTCAAATCATGTCCATTGACTAAGCCTCAATTTGAGTCTGTCTGATTGTTTCCTGTGATTAGATTCCAGTTATATGTATACTGTATCAGCGATCATGTGTCATTCTCAGGACACCTTTCTGAACTTTCTTTTTTTGTTGTTGTTATTGAGCTTTCCTTTTTTAAAACTTTATTTATTTTAATTGGAGGCTAATTGCTTAATAATACTGTAGTGGTTTTGCCATATACTGACATGAGCTTTTCAGTTTTCATTTTATTTTAATCAGTGTAATTGCTCTCCAACCTTGTGGTCGGTTCTGCTGCACAACAGTGACTCAGCCGTGAGTGCTCATTTGGCCCCTCCTCGGAAGCCTCCCTCCCCGCCCCATCCCACCCGCTAGGTCCTCACAGAGAGCGGAGCTGAGCCTCCCGCGCCGTACAGCGGCTTCCCACTAGCTGCCGGCCTCACACACGGTGCTGCTCCGCTCATCCCACCTCCCCACTCTGCTCACCCGTCTGTGCTCTATGTCTCTGTCTCTTTGCCTGCCCTGCAAATAGGCTCATCAGTTCCATTTCTCTAGATCTTATGTGTGTGTGTGTGTTTACATATGATATTTGTTGAACTTTGATCACATTGGTGAGGCCATTTCTGGAACATGTTGCTTCAGATGATCCGTTTTCCCTCAGTAAAAGGAATCTGTGGGGAGACACACTGATAGTGTGCAAATACTCTCTTCCCTACAAACTCACCCACTGATTTTTGCACAAACTCCTCTCATTTTTGCTCGTAATGATAGCCAAGTAGTTCATCTAAACAATTCTGCAATTTAATAACATGCTCAATCCTGAACTTACATATCCTATCAGATTATTGCAGGCTGTGAGCATTTCCATTCATTTTAAAACTACTCCCTTTTTATCTTAACATGTGAGGATTGAGAGAAAAGCCTACATTCACATTATACCTCTGAGCAATGAGAACACAGAAGGCTGCTAGTAATGATACATTTCCCCTTTCCTATTTCACTCCACGGAGAGGAAGAAAAGTGACCTTGCTGGACTCGGTCCATGTGAAACTATGGTTGTTTTAGAAGGGCTGGGCAAAAGCAGGTGGTGGAAAACTCCTCAATTCAAAACCAAACCAAATCCCAGCCAATATGGGAAGCAAAACGCCCCAGTCAGTCTGCAAGCTACCGCAGGGCATCCTGCTGACTTCTGAGCAAAATAAATTGCACGAACCTGGCAAGGCTCCAAACATCGGCCATCCCTGCCTTCATTACCACAATCTCTGCTGTCACTTCTTAATCAACGCTGCCTCCATGATTCGATAGATGGTACTTTGCTTGCATTTAGAGAGGGATCGGTGCAAACACTACTTTCACTAGGCAATTATTTTTTTATAAGGATTTAAGTTAGAGCTCATGGTTGGACACGATATGGAATTTAGGCAGCAAAAGCCTCTTGGGGCACTCTGGGAACCATACCAAACTCATACCTACATTGGTTAGACATGTCTCAAGGTCATGAAGATACACCCTGCAAATATTGGCCCAAAAAGTGTAATCAGCAAGCTTTCTCTCTCTCTCTCTCTCTTTTTTTTTTTTGCTTGTAGTGGAAAAATAAGAGACAAATAAAGAACAGTTGGCCATAAAGGGGAAATACTTTAACATTTATTGGGACATTTTCAATAGCTTATTTTTCTGCTTGCTATGGGAATACAGGGAAGCCTGCCATGTTGCAGTCCATGGGATCACGAAGAGTCAGACACGACTTAGTGACTGAACAACAACATTGGGAATATTTATAAGATGTCACATGTTTTTTCCTCCAGATATTGTCTTCATGCTCCAATCCTTTCCTTACCTGTGATGCCAAATAATTCAAACCAAGTAGTAAAATACTGTTAGGATAGGGTATATTATGGTCACTGACACTGAATATCAAACAATAAGCTAATGAGACAGAAAACTGGGATTTGAAGGAGCTTGTTCTAATGATAGCACAAGAAAAACATGCACACTTGCAGAATCCAGGTGAACTAGGGGTTTAAGAGAGGCATGAAGAAGGCCTCTGTTATTAAACAAATGAGGTAATTCAAGGCATTTTTAATGTTTCTCTTTTCATTGGAAAATTTGCATGACCATCTGATTCCTGGAGAAGTCATGCAGTCTAAAACTCAAGCATCAAATAAAACTGCCAATGGCCCAAATCAATTCTCTTAAAAATTCTTCTGGGATAAGCATTCTATAACCTCTCTGAAGAAGAATGAAATAAAAGTTAGTCTGATTGCAAGAGGGAGTCTGTGGTCATACTCTGTTTATATTAAAGGACATAGTCAATTCAACTGGAGTAATTGAGCACCTAGGTATGTTGTGTTGGCATAATGGTATTTGGAAGGTCCCAGGACACTGGTACCTTACTAATATACTTGGCTAGAGTCACTTCTGTGGCTCAAAATTCTCCGATGGCTCCTTCTCTTTACACTGAGAATAAAATCCAAGCCTTTTTCAAGGTATGTAAACCCGCTGACCTGGCCTCTGATTTGTCAGTCTGCCCCTGCATCACCCGCTCTCCCCGGGTTCACGACCCTGCTGCCCGTGGAGTCTGCTCAAGCCCTTGAACCGCCCATACCTCTGTCTCGGGGACTCGTGCCTTTGCAGTTTCCACCGTCTGGACAGAAAGAGGCCGGCAGGCCGGGTCTTCTGGCCTCAACTCACGCAGAGTCCCCGGAGAGAAACCGTCCATGCTCAGGGCACCCAGCGCATCTGTGAGTCTCTGTACACCACTTCTTGGGATCTGTAGCATGTGCTCATTGGTTTCTTTGCCTGTTTATTTTCTCACCCCCTTCCAACAGGTCTTTTCGGTCCTGTTCACAAGGGCATCTTCATCACTCAGTAGATTAGAGCTCAGTAACCATGGGCTGAACTAACAGAAGACCAAATGAAAGCCTGGAGCGAGTGAAGGACACACAGTCTGCACAAAACTGGGTGCTCTTTCACATCAGCTCTTCTGCCTTGCATTTTAAGAATCTGGGATCAAGTTTAATGTTCTCTAAGAGACCAACTGCAGCCATGAAATTAGGAGACAATTGCTTCTTGGCAGGAAAGCTATGACAAACCTAGGCAGTGTATTAACAAGCAAGGACAGTGTATTAAGAAAACCTAGACAGTGTATTAAAAAGCATCACCTTGTCAACAAAGGTCTGTTTAGGCAAGGCTATGGTCTTTCCAGTAGTAATGTAGGGATGTGAGAGCTGGACCATAAGGAAGGCAGAGCGCCAAAGAATTGCTTTTGAACTGTGTTGTTGGAGAAGACTCTTGAAAGTCATTTAGACAGCAAGGAGATCAACCAGTCAATCTTGAAGGAAATCAACCCTGAATACTCGTTGTAAGGAGTAATGCTGAAGCTGAAGCTCCAATACTTTGGCCACCTGATACGAAGAGCCAGCTCACTGGGAAAGACCCTGATGATGGGAAAGACTGAAGGCCGAATGAGAAGGGGGTGTCAGAGGATGAGATGGTTGGATGGCATCACCGACTCAGTGGACATGAACTTGGGCAAACTCCAGGAGATGGTGAAGGACAGGAAGCCTGGCGTGCTGCAGTCTATGGGGTCACAGAGTCAGAAACAATGTGGTGACTGAAAACAGAAGAGGAGATCAACAGTGCTTTGAGGAAAAGTCCTGCCTTCAGCATCCCTCTTTTCCCCTGTCATATACATTGCTTAAGGAAGTTCACTAAATGTGTGCAGGAAGGAAGGAATGGGGAAAGGGAGAGAGGGAAGGAGAGAGGCAGGCAGAAAGGGAGGAAAGAAGGAGCAAAGGAGGGAGGGAAGAGGGGAGGGGAAAGAGAAGGGAAGAAAAGGAAGGAGGGGGGAGTCTGTCACCTGGCGGGCAGTGATTTTTCCCGCAGTAACGCGCTGAAGCAGGCAACCCTGAGGTTGCTGCTGGGGCTTGGAGCAGTGAGGATCCTGCACTCGTATTAATTCAGAGCAGAGAAGCACTGTCAAGCGTCTGAGGGAGTGTGAGGGAGCGTGTGAGGGAGGGAAGGTGGTCCTGGAGAATTCCCTCCCGGGCAGCTCTGAAACCATGGGAAGCCAACGCTGAGCATGTGAGAGACGTGCTTTCCCAAGAGCCCCAAGGAAAAATCTTTTAAATCAGAGAACCAGATGGCCTGCCTTATTAAAGGGTACCTCTCAAAGACAAATCTTTTTATTTTTTTCCCTTAATACTCACCTTGGTGAAAGGTGAACTTCTACCTTGGAATCAATCTCTCCAAGGTCCCCGTTTCAGCCTCTGTTCAGAAGCAGGACACTCAACCTCTGCTGTCTCCTTGGTGTTTATGACGAAGGCAACTGAACACGTCCCCAGCAGCCCAGGGGCACCGTTTTTGCCCATAAGAGGAAAGCTGTATCTCAGAGACCGGGGTACAAATCCCATTTCCACCTAAAGCTTGGCTGTAGGAGGAAGCACCTAAACTGCTGCATTTACACTTCAAACATCTGCTGTGTTCCTGTGACACCATGCTCCTACTAGGATACCTTCTGGAAAAAGCCCTGGAATGGCTCCCCATCGCCCATTCTGTGAAGACAGCATGATGGAGGGAAGAGAGAGAACGGCTCTGAATTTGGCCACAAAGTACCTATCGGATCTTGAACAAGTCACCATCTCCTTGTGTCTGTTTTGTCCCCTGGGCCAAATAACTTTATGTGCCTTGGGAAGAAAACAAGATTAAAATCATGACTGAAATATAATTAAAGATCGTGACTTCTGAAAGGGTTCCAGGACTGTTTCAGTGATTTGTCTTTTGTTTAGTTTGTTCTGTTTGGCTCTAACTCAGTGACTCTCACACTGGTGTCCTCAGACTGGCAGCATCAGCATCATCTGGGGAGCTCACTGGAAATAAAAATCCTCAGGCCCCATCACAGATCTACTGAATCAGAATCTCTGGGGGTGTGACCCAGATTTCTGGACGTTAACAAGCCCCGTAGGTGATTCTGAGGTCCATATTTGAGAACTGCTGGTTTAAACAAATACTTTTTGAAGGGCCCTGCCATGAGCACATGATTTTGGTCTCTCTTGCACTGGGTCACTCTCAGTTCTGTCTATGGGCTTCAGGGTTGCTAAGTCCACGCATCTCTAACGACTGGGCACATGACTTTGCTAAGCTGATCAGCGCATCCCATTTTCCAGTCTAAAGCCACTGGTGCAGGGTGGTCATGTGACCTCAAAAGATCCAAACAAAGGGAGTTTCAAGGCTTCTGCTGGGATAGTGACACTCAAGTGAGGAAGTGCTTTGGGTGACAACTCTTTGCAGGCCATAGAGACAATCAGGCTGAGGATGCCCCAAACACCATGGAAGGAAGATGGGAGACAGGAAGAAACTGAGGCTCTGGTGCCACTGCAGGACCAAGGCTTGTTTGGTGTCAGTTCTGCCGCATCTTTTCTTTTCTGTGTCAAAAGTCAATTTTTGTTGTTTAGTCACTCAGTCGTATCCAACTGTTTTGCCATCCAATGGACTATAGCCCACCAGGCTCCTCTGTCCATGGGATTCTCCAGGCAAGAATACTGGAGTGGGTTGCCATTCTCTTCTCCAGGGGATCATCCCAACCCAGCGATAGAACCTGCATCTCCTGCATTGGCAGGCCGATTCTTTACCACTGAGCCACCAGGGAAGCCCGAAAGCCAATAAATTGTATTTATTTTGATTTATTTGTCTGCACTGAGTCTTAGTTGCAGCATGCATGATCTTTTAGCTGTGACATGTGGGACTGCTTCCCCAGCCAGGGATCAAACCCAGGCCCCTTTCATTGGGAGTGCAGAGTCTTAGGCACTGGGCCACCAGGGAAATCCCAAATTGCATTTATTTTTTAAGCTTGTTTGAACCAGGTGTTCTATCACCTAGAACCAAGTGCTCAAACTCTGAAATCTACATTGAGTATGAAAAATGATAACTCTTTTCACTCTGGTCTAGAAAGAGAAGATGAAGTAAACCACCAAAACAGTAAAGCATTCCCTATAAGAGTTATATGAACTTGAAGCTGCTTCCTGGCTAAGTCTGAGGAGAATGCAGATGGGGTGCGGAAGTAAAGAGATGAGGGGAAGAAAAGAAAATTTGAGAAGGGAAGAGAAGAAAATTTTTAGGCAAAAGTCAGATACTTGTGGGGAATATGGCCATTAAAAAAGGTCTTCTAGTGGAGATGGACTGATATATTTCCAATAACTATGACAGCATTACTCTAAGCTCTTCCCATCCTTTAACTCAATTTAACCCTCCCAACCACCCATAAGAGGCATCGATATCAGGGTGCGAGGCAGAGCTGAGACGCCACAGGAGGCAGCCTGGCTCGTCTCCACTGGCTTCCTTACCAGGACAGATGCAAGCACTCTGGCTGCAGTTACCTGTTGTGCTCACTGAACTTCACTGTCTGCTCCATCACACAGTCTGACTCAGCACCGCTTTGAGAAGAATGAAGAGAGTTTAGAGGAAAGAGGTGGGGTCTGCCTGGGATGCCGTCACGCAGGATGGTCACAGGAAGCAAGGGGGTGGGTGGGAGCCAGGCAGAGGCCCAGAGGAAGACGACAACACAGACTGACCCAGGAGTGGCTGTACCACTGCTGCTGCTGTGAGTCACTCGGTCGTGTCTGACGCTGTGTGACCGCATGCCCTGCAGTCTGCCAGTCTGCTCTGTCCGTGGGATTTCCCAGGCATGAATGCTGGAGGGGGCTGCCATTCTCTTCTCCAACCAAGGGATCGAACCTGAGTCTCCTGCACTGGCACCGCTGAGCCACCTGGGAGGCCCTATTTGACATTAGGGGTCTCTAAAATCTGGACATACCTTATTTCAGAAGCCAGATTTGGCTGGTCAGTAATGTTTTATTCATCCTGAAAAATGCTAATGAAAAACTTATAATGTTTTTGTAGCATTTACAAATTGAGAGAGAACATACAAAATTCAGGTTTCCAGCTTCCCCGGAAAAGCTCAAATCAAGAAACACTGCCCTCACCTTCCTACAGCAGATACAGCTGAGTCAGGGCCGCCGGCCGCAGACGGGACACCCGTCTCCCTGCCAGGGTCCTGCAGACGGGACGCACGGCTCCCTGTCAGGGCCGCCCGCCGCAGACGGGACACATGTCTCCCTGTCAGGGCCGCCCGCCGCAGACGGGACACATGTCTCCCTGTCAGGGCCCTGCAGACGGGACGCACGTCTCCCTGTCAGGGCCGCCCGCCGCAGACGGGACACACGTCTCCTTGTCAGGGCCCTGCAGACGGGACGCACGTCTCCCTGTCAGGGCTGCCCGCCACAGACGGGACGCACGTCTCCCTGTCAGGTCCGCCGGCCGCAGACGGGATGCGCGTCTCCCTGTAGGACCGCCGGCTGCAGACGGGACGCATGTCTCAGTCAGCTCCTCACAGCTGAACTCGTGTCACCCGTCCCTCCCCTGCGGTCACCCAAATTTCATCCTCTTCCTTGTTCAGTCAGTGTTCTCTCAGTCCATTATTTTGCCCCCGCCAGCCTGACTCATCCTGCAATCATTTTGTCCACCATGTCTTCAGTCACAATTTACCCTTTAAGAGTGAAATTCTGTTTTTTCCCTACCTCTTTCTGTCCTACTTCTCTGAATTCACCTGATCTTTCAGGAGCTAGCTTGCAACCATCATATTCAGAAAAGATTTCAGAAAGTCAATTTTGTAAGTTCCTATCATTTGCAAATCTAGCTCTTTCAACACTTTGAACATCTAGCAACTATTCAAATAAATTCTGATTTTAGTTACATTAACCCTCTGACCAGTTTTCTGTTTTTGCCACCAGAGAACCATCACTGATGGTTACTGGCAGTGCTTTAAATGGGTAGGAAACAAGAAGATAGAAAAGTATTGGCGCAACCTAAAGTAGAATATATATATGTATATACATATAAATGAATATATATATGTATGTATGTATATGTAAATGAACCTGGGTCTCCCACATTGCAGGCAGTTTCTTCACCATCTGAGCCAACAGAGAAGCCCATTATATGAAGATATATGCATTATGATCCCCATTAATATAGCTGATTACATATCAGTATATGTGCATCTAGACAAAGATACACATGGAAAAGTACACTTAAATTTTAAAAAGCAGTCATAGTTGGGATATGATATTACAGATGGTATGTATTAAGATATTTTCTGTTATTTTTATTTTATGTAATTTTCTATATATATTAATTTTAATATGCTGCTGTGCCAGCTGGATGAATCACAAGCTGGAATCAAGCCTGCCAGGAGGGAGGGAGGTTCCAGAGGGAGGGCTCATGTGGACACACCTATGGGTGACATATGTTGATGTGGAGCGCAAACCAACACAATGTTGTAAAGCAATTATCCTCCAATTTAAAATACACAACTTTCAAAAAGCTAAGATCCTGGCATCTGGTCCCATCATTTCTTGGAAAATAGAAGGAAAAAAGTGGAAGCAATGACAGATTTTATTTTCTTGGGCTCCAAAATCACTGTGGACAGTGACTGCAGGCATGGAATTAAAAGACGCTTGACTCTTGGAAGGAAAGCTGTGCCAAACCTAAACAGCATATTAAAAAGCAGAGATATCACTTTGCCAATAAAGGTTCATATAGTCAAAGCTATGGTCTTTCCAGTAGTCATGTACAGATGTGAGAGCTGTAAAGTAAAGAAGGCAGAGCGCCGAAGAATTGATGCTTTCAAACTGTGCTGGAAAAGACTTGAGAGTCTCTTAGAAAGTAAGGAGGTTAACCCAGTCAATCTTAAAGGAAGTCAATCCTGAATACTCTTTAGAAGGACTGATGCTGCCGCTGATACTCCAAAGTTTTGGCCACCTAACGCAAATAGGTGACTCATTGGAAAAGACCCTGATGCTGGGAAAGATAGAAGGCAAAAGGAGAAGAGGGCAATGAGGATGGGATGGCATCTCAGAGGTTGGATGGCATCACTGATTCAATGGATATGAACTCGGGTAACCTCCAGGAGATGGTGAGGGACAGGGAGGTCTGGCATGCTGCAGTCCATAGGGTCACAAACAGTTGGACAAGACTTTGCGACTGAACAACAACAAATGTATTTTTAAAATGTATCTGAAATTTCCAAGACTATTACGTGTGATATCATGCTTTTTTATGTTTAACTGTCCAACATTTAATACTTTGCTAACAACTGAACCTCTATTGAACCAGAAATTCATTCTACTTACCTGAAATCAAAATGAACAGCACTAATGGTCCTGAAAAATTCTACATTTTCTCTCACTTTTGCTTAGAAACTATCTCATCACATGACCAAAACACTTCAGTTTTGAGGTTGCATAGCTGCATTAATTAGTAAAGTATTTTTACTAATTACTAAGGGTCTGTTGCTAGAGCCCTTAATAACTTGGAATATTTGATATGTCCTAATCAGTTAAGTGAAATTGGAAAAAGCCACGATAACAAAAGCAAATGGAAAAGGACCACACTGGGAGACAGATATATAATTAGCAAGCCCCTTTATCTAAACCTTCATTAAAGACAAACAATCAAACATTGAGATCTAAAAGGCATAGCTTTTAATTAAAGTGCAGCTTCCTTTCAAGAACTGCCTCACCTTGGGCAAACATTGTCAACACACATTCCAAACCATCACTCTCTCCCAGTCTGGCAAGTTGGTATGTCAGCACATTTTCAGATGGTTCAAAATAATAAATTAATTTATGAATGCAACAACAACAGGTTAAACTGGGAACCACTGTATGGTACTTCATCACTTGCTGAAAAATCCATCTCTTTAGACAATTAAAGGATATTTAAATATTCAGAGTTTAAGATAAAGTCAATTTCCAGACTCATCCCCTCACAGACTTCCCTGAATGCTAAGGACAAATACTATCTAATGCTTTTAATTATTTGCTTTTAGGAATTGCAGAGGAAATGCCCCACACTTCCATTTTTTAAACGTATTTTATAAACCTGAAAATCAGATTCAGAGAGAAAAAAGAAACCTATAGATAACCCCTGCCATCTCAACAGGAAGCCAGGCTACAGAGGGAGAAGGCAAGAGGGTCCTTGCATTGACGGCATCCCACCCAGAAAGCAAATGCGGCTTCCGACTCTTGCACAGGCACAAACACTCCAAGTCTGTCCCAGCCCGCCTCTGCTCTCTGCGGATGACGGTACCCTGGGGCTCCCAGCTGACTGTGTGGTCTGCTGCTGCTGGCATTTTTCCAGTCGGCGCTGCGTGGTCAGGGGACCAGTCTGCTTGCGTACAGCAGGCTCTCTGTCAGCACTTAGCGTGTCCTCCCCAACCTGTGCAGCGTTGCCGTTCAGCTCCTCAAGCACAGAGCAGAGCAAAGCCACCCTGCCACCTCTGGGGAGGCAGGAAGCACAGCCCATGCGATGGTGCGGACTTAGACAGACAGGGTTCAAATGCTAACGGTGTTCCTTATTAGTTGAGTGTGACCTAGCGAGAATCATCTATCTTCTCTGCTTTTATTCCCTCCTCACTATAAAAAGGGCTCATGATACTGACTTTACAGGAGTATTCTAAGGATTTATCAAAGCAAGCTGATGCATATATAAAATGCTTTGCACAGCGCTTGGCATGCAGTAAATACCCGGCAAACGGCAGCTTTCCGCATCTCTCCTTTGCATATTCAGACCACGTTTTGTGCCTAGGCAGCACTTGCCTATATGATCTGTGTGTGTGTGTGTGTGTGTGCTCAGCTGCTTAGTCATGTCCAACTCTTTGTGACACCATGGACTGTAGGCCACCAGGCTCCTCTGTCCATAGAATTTTCTAGACAGGAATACTGGAAAGAGTTGCCATTTCTTCCTCCAGGGGATCTTCCCAACCCAGGCATCGAACCTGAGTCTCCTGTACTTTCTGCATTGGCAGGTAAATTCTATCACTGAGCCACCTGTGAAGCCCTTGCCGATAGGACATAAGGGTTACCAAAGGTGCCCATCTCAAAAGTCCTCTAATTTCTCTGACTAATCCAGATCCCCATCACTCAAATCCCCTGAAATTTTTCTAATAACAGGAGTGCCCTATGTAAATGCAAAAATACTAATGAAAAAGATTGGCACATTAAGCCATTTTCACTCATGATGAGCAATTAAGTTGATCAAATTAACTATCTCAGTCAACATGTGGATTCCTGTTCAATTCAACAAGCATATGCTGAATACTTTTCACTGCAAGAGAGTGCCAGGAGCTGGCTGAGTAGAGGCTGACCTCTGACCTCAAGGGGCTCCCAAGTCAATGGCAACAACAGACGTGCATGGGCGACATAAGGAGCCCCTGCGTGGAGGCCCCTGTTGGACCTCGACAGATAGACGGGCGCTGAGTAGGGGCAGAGGAAGGGGAGGGCAGAAGAGGGGGAAACAGCAGCACGCTGTTTTCTCCCCGTGACTCAATCCCACGTGAAAAGATGCTGCCCAATGGCTGGCTTTGCAGGCTAGCAATCTGGCTTTGAAAATCAAGTACAAGGCTCCATCCCTAGTAGCTGGGTTCAAATTCTGATCAGCCTTCTGTCTTCATATAAGTTACTTTCTGAGTCTCAACTGCTTCAAATTTTTATTGGTCAATGATACGGATAATAAACAGGAGAGTGTTTTTTCCCATTTTACTATCACTGAAATGGGGATACATCATACAATTGACCATTTATAAAATTGCATCATTCCATAGGCTAACTGGCCATTTCTGTTTTGTTTTTTCCCTAGTGGCTGTGGTAGGCAGAATTCTTAAAAAGACCCCACCCTGTGACCCTTGCCCTTGTATAATTCCGTCCTGTGGGGTGTGGCTGGAACCTGTGTATATGATGACATGTTCCTATAGTAACTGAGTTACACTCCACAGGGAAAGGGGGGTCCAGGTGGACTTATCCACACACAGCAGCCCTGAAAGTTTCTCAGCTAATGAGCAGAAGGGAAAGTCAGAAAGATTCAAGGCAAATCAGAGACATAGAGGACCAGAATCTCATACTAAAGATGGAACAAAGAAATAGAGATCTGTTATTTCTGCGGAAGATGGCCAGGCCCATTGTCCTAGCTCAGCGATCTCTCCGGATCCATGTTCCCTCTGACACTTTGCTCCGGCAGCCACCTCATCGCTCTGTCACCTCTTATCCCTGGATCATGGGAAAGGCCACAGACAAGAGAAGCATCCTGATGGGGTTGCCTTTTCCATTGGGAAGAAGAATCTCCTTAGGGATTTCCGTTGCTATCTCTTTGTTGATTATTCTCTCCCTGCTCCCAAGCTTTAAGGGAATCTGGAAGGTAAATATCTTCTGGACACATCAAGACCCTAAACAAAGTCATCCTCGCTAGTGATGCTGTGGGCATTGCCAGAGAGCATGGATTTGGACAGGAAGCTAGCCATGGCGTGGTCAACCCCGACTGCACCCTAGGCGGGGGGCGACCGGAAGTCAACCACTTTCATCTCTTTTCATGCTGGCCTGTGGCGCCCGGGCTCAGTTGCCTGTGGGATCCTCCCAGACCAGGGATCGAACCCATGTGTCCTGCATTGGCAGGCAGATTCTTCACCACTGAGCAACCAGGGAAGCCCTACTCTTGTCTTACAACCTATCATGGATGCATTTCTTAAAATGGCTGATCGTGAACATTTGTTCTAGAATCACTGTGACTAAATTTTCCTGGATTTGAATACTTAGGAGCTTCCAGAATCTTTCACCTGTACTTACTTTACTGTGAACCTACCTTTTTTGCTTTTTGGTGACAAAAGTAATAGATTTATCCTCCCTTGACTTCTTTCTGTCTACACCCAAAGTTCTCAGAAATCATCAAACACAAATAGCTCTTCAAACCTTCTAGTACCTCCACTGAAAGCCCTCAGGCAACTTTCCAAGAAAAAAAGGAATATGAATGTTCTCACCTGGTTGAGAGAGGCAACCAGCATCCTGCACACTTTTGGAATTTCTTCTCAGTATCTAGAAGTTATTCAAATGACAGAAATGAATTTCTGAAGAAGAGAACATTTTATTGACTTTTAAAAATAAACAGAGAATGCATTCCATCTGTGTGTAAGAGTTGCTTTCACCAATATATTTTTTTTTTCTTCTCAGATAGGCAGAATGTATAAAAAAAGAATAATAAACTTTCCAAAGGATGTGGCTTTTACTTAATTTTGTAAATCAAAAGAAATTGCTGAGCATTTCCAAGTGGAGGCTGGGTTTCTTTTTCTCTCATTTATTTTTGGCATCTGTTGGAATATTGGCAACAGCAACATTAGTGAATTGGGGTGTGGGTTTGTTCTTATTCAGTGACAGGGGTGCAGGTGGAAAAAGGGGTCAGGTAGCCAAAGAATTTGTACTTTCTAATCGTGGTGCTGGAGAACTCTTGAGAATCCCTTGGGCTGAAGGGAGATCAAACCAGTAAATCCTCAAGGAAATCAATCCTGAATATTCACTGGAAGGACCATTACTGAAGCTGAAGCTCCACTACTTTGGCCACCTGATGCAAAGGGCCAACTCATTGGTAAAGACCCTGATGCTGGGAAAGACTGAAGGCAAAAGGAGAAGGGGACAATAGAGGATGGGATGATTAGATATCATCACCAACTCAATGGACATGAATCTGAGCAAACTCCAGGAGATAGTGGAGGACAGAGGAGCCTGGCATGCTGCTGTCCATGGTGTCACAAAGAGTCGGACATGACTTACAAGAACTGAACAACAGCAAAGATCTGATGACTTGAGAGCTGAGTTTGCAGCTGAGGCATCATGGATAGAAGCCAAGGTGGGAGCCTCCAAGTGTATCGTAAAATGGGGAAACATTCACCATATAAATTCTTGCTGGTTACATGAGAAGTCAGCATGTGTGTGCATGTATACACAAACATCATATGTATTTCATGAAGGATGCAAGTATTAGATAATTTGGACTTCCAAGTAAACTGCCTATTAGTAGTCTGAGAAAACATGAAGAATGTTATCCACGTACCAGAAACTTTAAGGAATTTCTTTCAGGGGCTTGTCTGGTGGTCCAGGGGTTAAGAATTCACCTTGCGATGCAGCGGACATCAGTTTGATCCCCAGTCCAGGAAGGTCCCCTATGCCTGGGAGCGATCAAGCCCATGAGCAGCACCTGCTGAAGCCCACCCATCCTGGAGCCCGTGCTCTGAAGAAGAGATGCCACTGAAGCAAGAGCCCCAAGCACCGCCGCTGGAGAGCAGCCTCGCTCACTGCAACCGGGGGAGTCTGCACACTCCCACCAAAACCTAGCATAGCCAAAAAATGAATGAATGAACGATTTGTTTAATGGAATTTCTTCCACAGATTTCACAGCTGGAATCAAGTTGAAAAAGGGAGAAAGTGATCCATGGATTCTCAAAACTATCTGGGAGCTGAGTGCACTGTAAGAGGTGGTTAGCGCAACTCCTCTGTAGAACACTCTACCCCAAGGAGTGACAGCCCCCCATGAGGCCGCAGGTTACAGTCAGCATAAGAGCTGCCAGATAAAATAGTATAAGTATGTCTCATCCAGTATTCAGGACATTTGTTGTTGTTGGTTACTTACTAAGCCATTTCCGACTCTTTGTGACCCCATGGACTATAGCCCGCCAGGCTCCTCCATCCATGGGATTTTCCAGGCAAGAACACTAGAGTGGGTTGCCATTTCCTTCCCCAGAGGAACTTCCTGACCCAGGGATCGAACTCCAGTCTCCTGCATTGGCCGGCAGGCTCTTTACAACTGAGCCATCTGGGAAGCCCATGTTCAGGACATACTTATACTGTACTTAGAATATTAATAAAAATGATTCATTGTTTATCTGAAATTCAAGTTTAACTGGAAATCCTATGTTTTTATTTTACTTTATTATATTTGTGAAATCAAACAACCCTAAACCAGCATGATACTCTAAGTGGACAGTGGAAAGTCACAAGTAGCCATAAACCAAGAGTCACAAGACACAAACATTTAGGTTCATGAAAAGCTTAGGCTCAGACTGTAACGAATCCACCTGCAGTGTGGAAGGCCTGGGTTCAACCCCTGGTTTGAGAAGATCCCCTGGAGGAGGGCATGGCAACCCACTCCAGTGTTCTTGTCTGGAGAATCCCATGGACAGAGGAGCCTGGCATGCCATAGTCCATGGGGTCACAAAGAGTCAGACAGGACTGAGCGACTAAGCACACACATGAAAAACTTCAACTCATCCAGAGGGGACCAAGCACTGATGCCCTAAATGAAGTGAAGGAGGCTTTCAGAGAATGTTTAATTCACGTTTCAAATAATCCTTACAGGGCACTTTACATACTGAACTAGAAGTAGCTGGTACATAGAAGGTCAAAACATATGACGTAGTTTTGAGTTACCAAAGAGATAAAATAGACACCTGCAATTTTTTTTTTAACTTGAAAGTTAAGAAAAAAAAAAATCTCAGTTATACGCAAATATGAAAAATCTAGAAATGTATCCATCAGGGTTCCTGGTTGCAAGCAATGGAAATTGACTAGCTGATTAAAGTAGAAAAAAGAAATCTATTCAAAGGCTCTTTCTAGTTGGCACAGTGGTAAAGAATCCCCCTGTCAATGAAGGAGGTGCAAGAAATGTAGGTTCAATTCCTGGGTTGGAAGAAGCCCTTGGAGAAGGAAATGGCACCCACTCCATTATTCTTGCTTGGAGAATCCCATGGACATAGGAGCCTGGAGGGCTACAGTCCATGGGATTGCAAAGAATCAGACACAGTTGAGCACACAATGGGCATTCAAAGGCTATTGAGAACCATGGGGAGTTCATAGGAAGGTTGTCGGAATCAGGTTTAGAAGAGAGGCAGAACGAGGCACTGTGGGCTGAGTATTGGGGTTCTCCATATATACATGTTGGTACCTAATACCCAAAGTGGTGGTATTTGGAGGGGGGCCCTTGGAGAGGCAATTAGCTCATGAGAGCAGAGTCCTCATGAATGGGATTAGTCCCTTATTTTAAAAAAAAGACCACAGAGAGTTCCTTTCACCAAGACACAGCAAGGAGACAGTCATTCATGAACCAGGACATGAGCTCTCACCAGACATCAAAGCTGCCAGCTCCATGACCTTAGACTACCCAGCCTCCTGAACTGTGAGAGATAAACGTGTTTTGTGGAAGTCACTTTGGTCATAATATTCTTCTGTGGAGCCCGAGCTCAGACAAAGTGGATAGGCAAAAAAGAGAACCAAAGCAAAGCCATGCCACAGAGCCAGTCAATTCCTGGGACTTGGAATGACAAAGGTGGTGAAGGGTGACAGAATATGCCACCCCAGAATGCATCACTGGCACAAGGATTATTTTGAGCTAAAAAGGCACTTTAAATACATATCAGGCACAAGAAGGGTGCTTCTTCCCTCACCCCTCCTGAAAGCAGGAGACAAAGCCCAAGTATGGGAGATGCCCTGCTGCACCAGGAGGAAAGTGACATCTCATCACTGGGGGCAGAGAGTCCAGGCCAAGAAAAACCAGCACCGACAGACCTGGGTAAACTAGCCTTTGTCTCCCTCATCACTCTTCCACCACTAACTGCTCTGGCCCCAGCCTCTTTGGTCATACTCTTAATACTATAATACTATCTCTGTCCAATTCTGCATATGAGTACCCAATGCTAACTGGTAGCATTTCCGTAGAGGGGCTCCTGTGTCATGTAAAACTTCTATTAAATAAGTTTGAATGCTTTTCTCCTGTTAATCTGTCTTATGTCCCTTAATTCTCAGGTCCAGGTGAAACCCTTGCGGCAGTGGCCCCAGCATTGAGTCCCAGATGGTCTCCCACTGCTGCAGAGCAGAACCCCGTGTTCGACAAAAGCCATGTGTTCCAACAGGTGACGCTGCTAGTGTTGGTGACACATGCCACCCCAGGAATTCTCTGGGATTCCCGCTCCATCCCGTGCTGGCTGGCAATTCAAAGCAGGAAGTTTCATTCAATCAGAGCAGCCCCCACCACGGCTCTGCAATCCAGCTGCACAAGTGAGGGGAACGCCAAAATTTGGCAGCTGAAATCTTCAGAAATGTGAGGAGGGTTTACCATATGACCCAGCAATCCCACTCCTGGGCATATATCCAGAAAAAAAACACAATTCAAAAAGATACATGCACCCCATTGTTCAGAGCAGCACTATTTATGATAACCAGGACATAGAAGCAAACTAAGCGGCCATCAACAGAGGGACAGATAAAGAATACTGACACATATACACAATGGAATGTTATTCAGCTGTTAAAAGGAACAAAATTCGGTCATTTGTAGAGATGTGGATGGACCTAGAGAATGTCACACAGAGCGAAGTAAGTCAGAAAAAGAAAAAGCAATATCATGTATTAACACATGTATGTGAAATCTAGAAAAACTGTATAGATGATCTTATCTGCAAAGCAGAAATAGAGACACAAACATACAGAATAAATATATGGATACCAAGTCTCCCCCCCTTGGTGGGGGTGAGGCTGGGAGGAATTGGGAGACTGGAATCACATACGCACTATGCTATGTATAAAATCGATGACTGACGACACCTACTGTGTGACACTGGGATCTCTACCTCATGCACGTGGATGTGCGTGGACGGGAATCCAGCAGGGAAGGGACACGTGTGTACCTAAGGCTGACTCATTTTTGCTGTGTAGTAGAATCTAACACAACATTGTAAAGTGACTACACTCCAATAGAAACTAATTTTGAAGGAAAATTTGAATGTGAAAAGGGTTCAAACAGTGGGCATTTCCTTTTTTAAAGACAATTTCCATCCAGAAATAAAAATACATTAAAACACAAGCCCCTGTGTCTGTTTCATCACCTATTTGGTAAAATAAAGGTCTTCTTTAAATTTCCTGCATCTCCTAAATTGTCTATAAGAAGAAAGTATTTCAATTATAGTTTTTGAAAAAAGCTGATTTTAAAAAGACTCCAATATGACCCACCTCCCAGAATATTGGAAATAAAAGCAAAAATAAACAAATGGGACCTAATGAAAATTAAAAGCTTTTGCACAACAAAGGAAACTATAAGTAACGTGAAAAGACAGCCCTCAGATTGGGAGAAAATAATAACAAATGAGGAAACAGACAAAGGATTAATCTCAAAAATATACAAGCAACTCCTGAAGCTCAATTCCAGAAAAATAAACGAACCAATCAAAAAACGGGCCAAAGAACTAAACAGACATTTCTCCAAAGAAGACATACAGATGGCTAACAAACACATGAAAAGATGCTCAACATCACTCATCATCAGAGAAATGCAAATCAAAACCACAATGAGGTACCATTACACGCCAGTCAGGATGGCTGCTACAGTCTACAAGCAATAAATGCTGGAGAGGGTGTGGAGAAAAGGGAACCCTCTTACACTGTTGGTGGGAATGCAAACTAGTACAGCCACTATGGAGAACAGTGTGGAGATTTCTTAAAAAACTGGAAATAGAACTGCCATATGACCCAGCAATACCACTTCTGGGCATACACACTGAGGAATCCAGAACTGAAAGAGACACATGCACCCCAATGTTCATCGCAGCACTGTTTATAATAGCCAGGACATGGAAGCAACCTAGATACCCATCAGCAGATGAATAGATAAGGAAGCTGTGGTACATATGCACCATGGAATATTACTCAGCCGTTAAAAAGAATTCATTTGAATCAGTTCTAATGAGATGGATGAAACTGGAGCCCATTATACAGAGTGAAGTAAGCCAGAAAGATAAAGAACATTACAGTATACTAACACATATATACGGAATTTAGATAGATGGTAGCGATAACCGTATATGCAAAACAGAAAAAGAGACACAGAAGTACAGAACAGACTTTTGAACTCTGGGGGAGAACGTGAGGGTGGGATGTTTTGAAAGAACAGCATGTATATTATCTATGGTAAAACAGACCACCAGCCCAGGTGGGATGCATGAGTCAAGTGCTCGGGCCTGGTGCACTGGGAGGACCCTGAGGAGTCGGGTGGAGAGGGAGGTGGGAGGGGGGATCGGGATGGGGAATACGTGTAACTATATGGCTGATTCATGTCGATGTATGACAAAACCCACTGAAATGTTGTGAAGTGATTAGCCTCCAACTAATAAAATAATATTAAAAAAATAAAAATAAAAAATAAAAAAATAAAAAAAATAAAAAGACTCCAAATGTCTTTCACACACCTAATGATAATTATTTCCACCCAATAAATGTTTCATATCCTTTGGGTGGTAATGAAACATTGTTTACAGTTTTATTTTTCATCAGGATATTAAAATATTTTTCCTGCTCATAAATTCATTCAAAAGTGTCAAGGAAAATTCCCTTAAGAAGAAGCCAGGCAGAGCAGAGCTCAACAGATTAGAAAATATTACCGGTTGCTTTTCGACAAGCTTCCTAGGAGGAAATGAATGACGCTACTTCTTACAGTAATGGTACTTGGTATGGTAGGGGTAAGGCTGGCAGGCAGAGGTGCCATCCATTACTGCCTCTCCAGCGTCTGCACCTGAGGAGAATGGGGGCCATCAGGATAAAATGTGGCGTGCAGCCCATGTAAATCAACCGGGGTGAGTGAAAACCCAGGAGACACTCACATTTGTTTTGCAGGTGGTGCACTCCCCACATCAGCCTAGGACTCTCATTATGGTCTTGTTTATACAGCCACAGATATTTTATTCAGTGTGTATGGCCATATCTTTGTATGCCTTTAAAGAAGGAGGAAGCATTAGATAAAACACAAGTCCTATTTGCATTTCATTGAGATGGATACCTATTAGTAAGCAAAGCAAAACCCAGGTCCTATGGCAAGAACCACGCTTCTGTGAAGATCTGGACTGAGAAATCTGAGCATGTAATAAAACTCAGAGTGGGGATGGGGAGGTGTGCGGAAAGCCACAGTGAGACAAGCCACCTTCATCCTGAGTTGTTGCCACAGTCATCCTGTTCAGCCTGCTTGTAGCATTCCGCCCTTGTCAAGTTCTAGTTCATTTGCAGACACTTGGAAGTAGCCCTAACCTTTTCCTATTCATTACTAGTTACCGACCATGGATAATTCCATTTTTCAGTTCACCTCCCTTGCTGGGGACGTGCGGCGGCATGTGCATTTCTGTTGACTGGCCGCGTCGTGACAGCTGGCACAAACACGGAATCCTGTGCGGCCAGCATGAGGAGGGCTCTGCCAGGGTCGAGAGTTCAGTCTTCCTGGCGTTCACGAGCCCAGATGCTGTCACCACACGCTCTCCCTCAGAAAAGGACACACACCCCGCCTGGGGCAGAGACTCCGTAGCCTGCAGCGGGCTGCGCGCCACGGCCCTGCGCCTCCAAGCCCTTCCCTGAGTTAGAGACACACACCTGTGAACGGGGGCGCGCGTGCCCCATCCCAGAACTCTGTCACTAGGCTTGTTTGACATAGCAGCTTCTAGGCGCTCGGTGTAAATACATAGACACATAGATCACATATAAGCAACACACAGGCCCATGAGTGCGTGTGTCCTTAGTTGCTCAGTTGTATCCAACTTGTTGCTACCCCAGGGGTTGTAACCCACCAGACTCCTCTATCATGGGATTTTACAGGCAAGAATACTAGAATGGGTTGCCATTTCCTCCTCCAGGCAATTTTCCAGACCCAGGGGTCAAACCCACGTCTCTTGCATCTCCAGCATTGACAGGCAGATTCTTTACCTCTCACCACCTGGGAAGCCCAGGGATATGTATACATAAGATGAATTTTTATACTTTATAGAGAATATTCATCATAAATATACTGGGTTGATTTCTTCCTCATGAATCAGGTTCTAAATGTTTTCTACTTATAATTACTTTTGAAAAAGAATTTTTTTTAAATAAAGGATGCAATTTTAACAAAGCTTAAGAGTCTGAACCAGATCATTTTTTCTGCGGTGGTCAGCTAGATCACTGTTTCATTGACTGAGCACCAGAGGTAGGGGCTAACTCACAAGTATTAGCAGCACTCAGAGTGAGAGACATTTGTGCTGTACGGGGCACAGAGACTCTCAGAAGCAGCCCAGGGAAAGCGGATTAGGGTCCCAGCCCAGGTTCAGACACCTCCCTCCCCCAAGTATAAGGGTAAAGTAGGACTTTCATCAGTTATGGTAGCACAAAGAATAAGGAAGTGTGATGAACCACAGCCATAGTGTCAGACTGTGTATTTATCATGTCTTAGTTCAAGATTCTTGTTTTAGGAATGTCTTCTGCAAACATAAGTTCCCTCCAGTCAGCATGGACCCAGTCACTTGATGGATCTGTTTAAAATGCAGATTCCAGAGCCACGCTTCTGGAGAGATACCTAGGCTTGACCCTGGGCCATGATGCAGATGAAAACATGCTCAGAGTCAAGTTCTTAAAGCATATTTGCAGGCTCATTCAGGCCCATTTCTCACATGTGACAAATCCAAGGGAATAATGCCATGCTGCAATTCAGCAACAAATGCATTAATACTGAAGAGACTGCAGGGTATACCAATGAATATAGCAAAGATAGAGGGTTGAATTTTTTTCAGTGAATACGTTTGTTATGGGCTTTCCCTGTGGCCCAGTTGTAGAGAATCCATCTGCACTGCAAGAAATGTGGAGACTCAGGTTCGATCCCTGGATCCAGAAGATCCCCTGGAGGAGGGCATGGCAACCCACTCCAGTATTCTTGCCTGGAGAATCCCATGGACAGAGGAGCCTGGGAGGCTGCTGTCCATAAGGTTACTAAGAGTCCGATACACACACACAACATACCAGTACTGGGAAAATTTTTAAAAACTCATTTTTGCTCCTCCAACTAGGAAAAAAATCAAGAGCAAACATTTCATTTATTAATTCCAAACAAAGATCTCAACATGAAAAGAAGTCTCAGAAAGACAGCAGAACCAAATGTAATAAGGTATCCTGGATGGGACTCTGAAACAGGGGTGGGGGGATAGTGGGAAGCTGGTAAAATGCAAATAAACTGAGAAGCTTAGTTAATGGGAATGCACCAATGCCAATGTCTGAGTTTCATAAATGTGCCATGGTCACGCAACGTGATAACTGGAAACGGGATGAGGGCATTCAGGCACTCTCTCCACCACTCTCCAAAATCTTCTATAAACCTAAAATTACACTGAAATTAAAAGCCTGCGTTTTTTGTTGTTGTTGTTGTTGTTGCTTTTTAAACTTTTTACTTTGTATTGGGGTAGAGCTGATCAACGATGTTGTGATAGTTTAAGGTGAACAGGGAAGAGAATCAGTCCCACATAAACATACCCATTCTCCCCCAGACTCCCCTCCCATCCAGCTGCCACAAAACACTGAGCAGACTTCCCCGTGCTGTACTGCAGGTCCTCGCTGTTACCCATTTTAAACATAGTAGATTGTACACGTCAATCCCAACCTCCCTAACTACCCCTTCCCCCACCTCCCTAGCAGCCCTAAGTTCATTCTCTAAGTCTGTGAGTCTCCCGCTGTTTTGTAAGTACATTTGTATCGTTTCTTTCTCGATTCTACACATAAAGGATGCTACACAACATTTCTCATTCTCTGACTCACTTCACTCAGTCTGACAGTCTCTAGGGTCACCCGTGTTGATGCAGATGAAAATCCTACTTTTCTTTTCTTTTTTAATGTCAGTAGAACTCAGACAATAAAGAATCCACCTGCAAGGCAGGAGACCTGGGTTCGATCCCTGGGTCAGGAAGATTCCCCGGAGGAGGGCATGGCAACCCACTCCAGTATTCTTGCCGGGGGAATCCCATGGACGGAGGAGTCTGGTGGGCTACAGTATGTGGGGTTGCAAAGAGCCGGACACGACTGAGCGATTAACATAACAGAACTTACTATTTATGAGCATGAGTTTTAAGTCAGATGACTCTCAGTCTGGACCCGAGGCCTGCTCAGCTCTCACTGCTGTGTGGGCCTGAGCAACGCCCTCCAACAGGGTCTCCGTGCTTCATCTGTTAAATGGGAATAACACTCATGCACGAAAGTGAAAGTCGCTCAGTCGTGCCTGACTCTGCGACCCCATCGACTATACAGTCCATGCAATTCTCCGGGCCAGAATAATGGAGTGGGTGGCCTTTCCCTTCTCCAGGGATCTTCCCAACCCAGGGATCAAACCCAGGTCTCCCGCATTGCAAGAGGATTCTTTACCAGCTGAGCCACAACAGAAGCCCAAGAATACAGGAGTGGGTAGTCTATCCCTCCTCCAGTGGATCTTCCCAACCCAGCAATCGAACCGGGGTCTCCTGCATTGCATGTGGATTCTTTACTAGCTGAGTGACCAGGGAAGTACCGGCCTTCTAATAATACACATGAAATGTTTAAAACTGCACCATGTATGTAAGAAAGAGTGTTGTCCACTATTACACTCAGCAAGTTAGCCTCAGTCTTTTCCTGCATAAGATGGGGACAAGAGTGGTTCCAACTAATCAACCTGCTGAGATGACTGAGTGAAATGAAGCAAGGAAACCCCAGCACAGTGTCTATACAGAGAGCGCTGGAAATAGAATTTGCACAGATTGAGTACCCAATGAATAGTTGCTGTAATTATTATCACCAGGACTAATAAAATCTGATGGGTGACCTGCCCCAGTTCTGGCTTCAAAGCAACAAGGATTTCAGACTTGAACTCATTAGCTCCTGGGCGCATATCTAAAAACGGAGAGGCTCAGACACTGTGGGGTGTTTGTATCCCTGGCCCTTCCCTTTTTCCGGGAGGTAAGAAGCATCTCTGTTTCAGGAGATCTTCCCGACCCAGGGCTTGAACCTGCCTCTCCTCTACTGGCGCCAGTTGCAATTCACCAAAAGCACAATGCAGAGGGAGCCAGGGACAAAGGGCAGCCACCGGCCCTCGGAGCGTTCAGCGGGGCTGAGTCCAGGGCTCAGAGGATGCCCCGCGGCGCAGCTCGCTTCACTTCTTGGCTGTGCTTTTCTCCAGACTGGCCTCATTCATGAGCTTCCCCTGATGAAGAGTGCCTGTCCAAGCTCTGAGCACTTAGTAGGTCCTCTAGGACCCAAGTCCACAGGGAGAGAGTCTCTTTTCCCTGAAAGGTGAGCCACAGTCCGGAGGCTGATTCTCAAAGAACCCCAGGTCAAGTCCACCCCAGAGCGGTCAGAGTGCTTAGGGAGGCTGGGATTCACCCACCCACTTGACTTGGACGCACCTGTCCCTACCGGGAACCAAGGTGAAGTCAGCCTCACTCTAGGCAAAGGTACTGGGAATGGAGGGGGCGTTGCCCCAGAGAAATTTCCCTACTGCTGCCGAGGCAAAGAGAATGGATACTGTGTGGCTACAAAACAACATATGTTCACTCTAATCATGTGGGCTTTATAATTGATGATCACAGTTGGCTAAGCAGATGAAGAAACTTCGGGAAGAGAAAAGTCAGACATCCCACTCCCCGTCTTCTCTGAGAATCCAGCCGCCTCGGGAATCAGCGCTGTATGCACAGACCTCTCCAGCCCTTTGATTCAATTCAGCACACATTTATCCAGCATGTCTACATGCCAGGCACTGTGTAAGGTCCCTCACTCTAAACTTTTTACACTTCATTAAAAGAAACAATATATTTCAGGGGAGTTCCCTGGTGCTCCAGTGGTTAAGAATCTACCTTCCGGATTGTTGCGGAGTTTGATATTAAGATGCACACACTGCTATATTTAAAATGGATAACCAGCAAGGACCTACTGTCAGCACAGGGGACTCTGCTCAGCGTCATGCGGCAGCTGGATGGGAAGGGAGTTTGGGGGAGAATCAAGGTCAAAGTGTTAGTCGCTCAGTCGTGTCTGCCTCTTTGACCCCATGGATTGTAACCTGCCAGGCTCCTCTGTGCGTGGGATTTCCCCCACTGGGGAGAATGGATACACCTATATGTATGCCTGAGTCCCTTTGCTGTCCACTTGAAACTATCACAACATTGTTAATTGGCCATGCTCCAATACAAAATAAAAAGTTAAAAAAAAAAATCTGCCTTCCAGTGCAGGGGACTCAGGGCCAATCCCTGGTCAGGAAACTAAGATCCCACCAGTTTCAAGGCGACCAAGTCCGTGTGCTGCAACTCGAGAGAAGATGCAACCAGGATCCCGAGTCCCGCAACTAAGACCCAAAGAAGGCATGAATTAGAAAAAAATTCCAAGAACATTAAAAGACACAACCTGTAAAATTTTTAAACAGCTTTACTGAGGTGTCAGTTTCACATCATAAAAGTAACCTATTTAAGTGTTCCAGTCAGTTATCTTTAGTATATTTACAGAGTTGTGCAACCATTACCAGAATCCAGTTTTAGAACATCTCCCTCATTCAAAAATGTCCCTCCTGCCCACTGAAGTGAATCCACGTTCACACTCCTAGTCCCAAGTGCCATCTAGCAGCTCTACTTTCTGTCTTTACGGTTTTGCCATTCTGGACAGTTCACACAATTAAATCAAACAATATATGTTCTATTGTGCCCAGCGTATTTCATTTAGCTAGGGTTTTAGTGGTTCATCTACAAAAATGTAGCAAGCCTTAATATTTTCTTCTTTTTTATTGCTGAATAGTATTCTACTTCAAGGCTGTACCACATTTTGTTTCTCCATCTATCATTTATGGAATGTGCACTGTTTATACTTTTTTAGTATTATGAGTAATCTTGCTAGGAACATCTGAGCACAAATTTTTCTGTGCACATATGTGTTCATTTCCCTTGGGTAAATATGAAGGAGTGGATTTTCTGGGTCATATTATAATTTTACTAAATAAAGATTAAAACACTTATTGTGTGTCTCCTCTTTTTCCACAAATGGAAATGTGTACAACTAAATGAGTGCTCCCCAAAATTAAATTTAAGTCAAGCCTCATGCCAAGCAAATTACATTCTTAGTATTACAGACAAAATCCTAATAAAGATTAGAATTAGAACCTATATGGGCCAGCCTCTCAAGCAAGTTATAAAAAGAAAAAAAAAAAGCACAATGGGGAATCAAAAGTAACTAGCCAAGTAGTCCATCTTTTGATATTGCTCCAGGAAAACTAGTGGTGATTTAATTTATATCCCACAATGCTATAAAATCTGCTTCTGGAATGGAGACACAGATATAGTGAAGGAATTTGTGGACACAGCAGAGGAAGGAGGGGGGGACAGACAGAGAAAGAAACATTGACATGTATACACTACGCAGCAAGACAGCCAGCCAGCGGGAAGCGGATATACAACACAGGGAGCGCAGCCCGGGGCTCTGTGACCTGGGGGGGGGTGGGGGGGGGGCGGTGCTGGCGGGAGGCTGGAGAGGGAGAGGACATACATAACATATATAATCATGGCTGGTTCACAACGCTGTGAAGCAGACACCAGCACAGTATTGTAACGCAATTAAAAATAAGATCATTTACTGGGAAAATGTTTTCCTTCTGATTTCCTTTGCTTCCTTAAAAAAAAAAAAAAGAAGGTCAAAGGATCTCTTCCTTTGATCCACATGGCATTTTTCACCTGTCCCTCCTTTCTTCGACGCTAGCTCCATCACAGGGCCCTCTGGTTTACCTCTGTGCCGGACACTGAGTGAGGGACCAGGGACATGCTTTTGGCTCTTCAGTGCCAAAACCGAGTTCCGGAAAATAAACATCTAACCTGCCATTCCACTGACATGCCTGTGGGATTTTGCCAAGCCTGCTTCTGCGACGGATTACAGGGAATTCAGCTTGAGTCGCTCTGTCTGTGACACGGCCATGGTGTTGGATGAATGCGAACGGGCTGGGGGCACTGGGGCAACAGAGGACCCCCACGTCAGCTCGCATGGCACAGTGCGTGGGCAGGAAGGCGTGTTCACTCACACCTGCCACTCACGGCCCAGGAGCATGGCGGCCACTTCCACGCCTCCAGGACAAAGAACTTCAGAAGGTGTCTTTCTCACTGGTACATAACTGTTTAACCCAGGTGTGACACGTACCACTTCAGCTTGTAACCCATTAGGGAGAATCAGCCAATGCTCCCATTCAGCTACAGGAGGATGCGGCCACGTGCTCAGAACCTGGAGCTACAGGTGTGCCCAGGAACAGGACTAAAGGCCACCATGCCCATCAGATCCCCCATAGCACTTGACATTTGCAAAAATATGGGTGTTCATGAGTAGGATACCTGTTATTTAAGAAAACAAAAAGCTGAATTCCTTTTAGATCACTGGCAGGTTCCAGGAAATTTGTGTGTAACTCACACATTTATGCATTATCTTTAAATTAAAAATATTGGGGGAGGGGGCGATTCCTCATTTAAAGAGAAATTTTGATGTGTTGCTTTCTCCCTTTTTAAAAAACTTTTTATTGGAAGTAACTGGAGAGCTTTCACTTGAGGCTTCAGTCACCAAGAACCCTCCATTTGTGCCCTCTGCCCTCTCTCTCAGGCCTGCTTTGTCCCATCACTGCTCTCTTTGAAGACCACCAGCAGCTCCCAGGGCTCGTGTGTGTGTGTGTGTGTGTGTGTGTGTGTGTGTGTGTGTGTGAGTGTGTGTTCAGTCACGGCCAACTCTTTGTGACCCCATGGACTATAGCTCATGGCTCCTCTGTCCATAGGGTTTCCCAGGCAAGAATACTGGAGTGGATTATCATTTCCTCCTCTAGGGGATCTTCCCAACCCAGGGATCAAACCCCTGTCTCCCATGTTTCATGCACTGGCAGGCAGATTCTTTACCACTGAGCCACTGGGAAGCCCACTGAGCAACCTGTAAATCAGTAAGTGTTGAGCCCAGAACTTACTGATTCACAGGTAGCAAAAGTGATTATGTTACCCTAGTAGCCCTTCTAGAAAAAGAGGAAGTATCTCTCGCAAAGACCCCAAGAGTCATCATATCGCACAGCTCCACCTGTATTAGGGAACATCAATGCCTAAGCCAAAAACAGACATCACAGAAGGATAGCCTCATCCCTGGGACCGAGGGGAAGTCAGCACCCCTCCTCCACCAAACTGCAAGACTGAGAATAAAGAAACAGTGGAGTACTGGAGAAGAAGATAGGTGTTTGGAAAAGGGAGATGGAAGGGTGTTGCCAGGCAAGGCAATCGACCCAGTTGGTCCACAAACTGATGTGATTTGAGAAGCCTACCTCTCTGGGAAAATACTGCATGAGCACTGACCTTTAGGTCACAGGACTCCCCAGTATGACAGACAGGACTGTCAACGCCTACTGAGAGTAAGAAAATAGGCGATTAAGGAAGATTATTGTTCTTAGACTTCAACGGTGTAAGAGCATCACTGTGGCATGAATTTTTAATCCTTCTGTTTTAACTTATGCCAAGTCCTAGTTAAAATCATTCAGTAAAGAAACTCCCTACAATGCAGGAGGCCCTGGTTCGATCCCTGGGTCAGGAAGATCCCCTGGAGAAGGCCAATAATCTTGCCTGGGAAATACCATGAAGAGAAGAGCCTGACAGGCTACAGTCCACGGGATTGCATAAGAATCAGACATGACTGAGAGGCTAACGCTTTCGTACCTTCACTAGTTAACATCATTTCACCTAGATTATCATTTCACCTAGATTATCATTTCACTGTGATGTCATGCTATGACACACGCCACCGCCAATGACTCAACCTCCTTGCTTTTAAAAACAATAATCAAGGCTTAGCGTTGTGCCCCATCTGACACAGAAAATATTTGTTTCAGTAGTCTTCAGAGCACCGTACATGATGTGGTTCAAAGCATGGTCATTAGACTCCAATTTATATTTCTGTTTTTACATTTCTGCCTGTGAAACTAATTCAGACTCATCTATCTCTTTTGGATGATTGGGAAACCTTCAAAAGATAAATACTGAGTGTTGTGAAATGTAGCCAGAGGAGAAAGCAATTCAAATTAATCTTCCTAAATATCACTGTTAGTGAGCAATGATTTATTCCACTCCCTTAGAAAGGAGGATTTTTTTCCACGCCTCTCTAAACTGCTACTTGATATTGTGACCAGCCCTTGTTGACAAGAATTGTCTTAAGAAATGAAAACAGTCAGCACCAGAGCTAATAGTTGCTTTCAGTGTGACCGTAGAAAGCATTTTTTTTATCTGCATCACACTTGAAGATGTGGTATTATAGATATTAAATTAGTATCTGTTGTCTGAGCAATGCTCAAAGCCTGATAAATAGAAGAGTTTTTGACTTACACATGAATTTCAGGCAGGATGAAGGGCAAGGTACACTTTATGATAAACTAGAAGGCTTGCCACTTGGAATGAACCCAACCTCTCACACACTAAATGATATCAGGAAATGAAATAGCATCCATTTCTTCCTATTTAAAACATGGTGGAGACATCAACTCTCAGAGCAGCTGGCTCAGACAACGGGGAAAATAAATTGTACTCAATTGATAATCTCCTCTCCACTGAGAAAAGGAACAAATTGAAGCCACAGAGCACTGAGGTCAGGGATCTTCACCTTGTTTTAAAATTCCCCCCAGGCGCCGTGCAAACAGTGAGCCCTGGCTAATTATCTTTGGTCTCTGACACCCCGGTTCCCGTTGCTGCTCGACTCCGGGCCAGGAGTCCGAATTTGGGGCTCATCAGCTACAGTAGACGTCAGGACCTCGCATAAGTAATTTTGGCCACTGAGTCATGTCGGTGAATTCATAAAATGGATTGTGTGAACCTCAGGAGAAAATATGAGCACATGAATTGATAACTGATGAGTGGGAGTCTAGCAGATGTTTTCAGAGCAGTCTAAGTCAGGAAAACACCAGTGGACAGAAGTCTAGTATTGTGGCTTTGGATCCTGGAGAAACCCCTGATTCTGAGGCTCTGAGCCATTTGAACTCTCTAAATGATCCCTTCTCTGTTTCAAATGGAAGAACAATAATCTGGGGGAAAAAAGTCAGTGGAGAAGAATATCGCTTAGTTTGTCCAGCATCTGTCCCTTTTTTCTTTTCTCTCTTTTTAAAAATATAACCTTACTTATTTCTTTATCTGTGGCTGCATCCCGGTTGCTGTACAGTTCAGTTCAGTTGCTCAGTCGTGTCCAACTCTTTGTGACCCCATGAACCGCAACACACCAGGCCTCCCTGTCCATCACCAACTCCACGAGCTTACTCAAACTCATGTCCATTGAGTTGGTGATGCATTCCAACCATCCCCTTCTCCTCCCGCCTTCAATCTTTCCCAGCATCAGGGTCTTTTCAAATGAGTCAGCTCTTCACATCAGGTGGCCAAAGAATTGGAGTTTCAGCTCCAATATCAATCCTTCCAATAAATATTCAGTACTGATTTCCTTTAGAATGGACTGGTTGGATCTCCTTGCTATCCAAGGGACTCTCAAGAGTCTTCTCCAACACCACAGTTCAAAAGCATCCATTCTTCGGCACTCAGCTTTCTTCACAGTCCAACTTTCACATCCATATATGACCACTGGAAAAACCATAGCCTTGACTAGATGGACCTTTGTTGGCAAAGTAATGTCTCTGTTTTTTAATATGTTGTCTAGGTTGGTCATAATTTTCCTTCCAAGGAGTAAGCGTCTTTTGATTTCATGTCTGCAGTCACCATCTGCAGAGATTTTGGAGCCCCCAAAAGTAAAATTTCTTACTGTTTCCACTGTTTCCCCATCTATTTGCCATGAAGTGATGGGACCAGATGCCATGATCTTAGTTTTCTGAATGTTGAGCTTTAAGCCATTTTTTTTCACTCTCCTTTTTCACTTTCATCAAATGGCTCTTCTTTGCTTTCTGTCATGAGTGGTGTCATCTGCACATCTGAGGTTATTGATATTTCTCCTGGCAATCTTGATTCCAGCTTGTGCTTCCTCCAGCCCAGCGTTTCTCATGATGCACTCTGCATAGAAGTTAAATAAGCAGGGTGACAACATGCAGCCTTGACACAACCTTTTTCCTATTTGGTACTGGGTGCTCCACAGCTTTTCTCTAATTGCTGGATTGGAGGCCACTCTTTGGTTATGATGCAGGAGTTTCTCATTGCAGAGGCTTCTCTTGCCGAGGAGCTCGAGCTCCAGGGTGCACAGGCTTCAGTAGTTGCAGCTCATGGGCTCTAAAGCAATAGTTGTACACACAGGCTTAGCTGCTCCCAGACATGTGGCATCTTCCCCCATTGGGACTGAACCCGAGACGCCTACATTGGCAGGCGGATTTTTTACTACTGAGCCGCCAGGGAAGACCCCATCTCTCCCTTCTTAAGGAGAGTCACTGCCCCGCTTCTCTGTCCAGAGAAATTCCTCCCTAGATACCCAGGTTCTCAGAGGGTTATTTATCCTGAAACCCGCCTCTGGCCACAGAGACAGCACCTACCCAAGATCAGCCAATCAGAGGCTTTCAAAGTGGAAAGAGGGAGGGACTTCGCTGGTGGTCCAGTGATAAGAATCCGCCTTCAGATGCAGGGCATGAGGTTCAGTCTCTGGTCAGAGGACCAAAATCTCACAAGCCTATGAGCTGGCTCAACCACATAAATAAACAATAAATATTTTTAAAAATAGAGGAGGGGGACAGTGTCAAAACCAGGCGCACCCACTTTCCCCTACGGATACAAGGACAGGAAGCAGCTCGGATCATCAAGCGTGAGTTCACTGAGGGCCCATTTGCCAGAAATAAATTTTTTTTTCCAAATGCATCCATTTGCCAAAATTTTGTTTCTTGTAACTATTTATAAGGTTTGCTGTCATCTAGTTAGCACTGGATGGTACACTGTAAGAACACCTGACAATTTCTACCAAAATTTTGTTGAAAGTTGTTTATTCAGACAGCAGTTCCCAAACATCTGTCTTTCTTCCGGCAGACCCCCCCATCCAAACACACACTACCAGTCTCAGCCCCATGAAGACAACCCCCAAACAGGGGCCATATTAAGAACAGACTCATCATGACTTACCCAGATCCAACCAGTCAATCATAAGGAAGTCAACCCTGAATATTCAATGGAAGGACTGATGCTGAAGCTGAAGCTCTGATACTTTGGGCACCTGATGCGAAGAGCCAACTCATTTGAAAAGACCCTGATGCTGGGAGGGATTGAAGGCGGGAGGAGAAGGGGATGACAGGGGATGAGACGGTTGGACGGCATCACTGACTCAAAGGACAAGGACTTGAGCAAACTCCAGGAGACAGTGGAGGACGGGGAAGCCTGGAGTGCTGTAGTCCAAGGAGTTGCAAAGAGTTGGACATGACTTACTGACTGAACAACAACATCATGACTTACATCCTATAACTTTTTAAAGCCACTTACTAACAGAAGTCCAAGTATCTCCCAGCATCTTTCACTTCATCCCTAGAAAGCCAGGACATCCCCAGATCTGAAGTTTCAACCCCCCACAGGGCTCCTGGAATTTACAATGTATCATCAGGAAAAATTCTTGTCCCTTGCCTTTTCTCTGAATGTTCTAACTTATGCTCGACTGTAAGTAAACATGGTCTTCCCATGAATACCCCATGCCCACCAGGCTTGTGAATGAGGTAGATGTCTTTCTAGCTCTTGAAGCCCTTCAAAACCATTTCTCCACCTTTTTGAAGTACGTACCATCTAATGGTGCCATGTAATGTCAGTCCCTGATGTCACCTCCTCAGAACAGTCCGCTCCGCATCGGTCATTGGAGATGTGACCTCTGTGCACCCTCTGGTCTCCCACCAATCCCCTCGATGTCTTTGATGACATCATAGGTGTTCTGTCCACTCACCTGCCTCCCCATCCACTGACCTCAGTGCACACAAAACAGAGTATCTTCCTCGAGCCCACTTCAGTCATACACTGACATAATGACACTCTACCTCATCAGCTGTACTACCTCAAAAAAAACAAAAAACAAAAATCTTAATTCCATGGGTCCCATTTTTGAACCATCACTGCCAATTTTCCAGTTCAGTTTTCCTCTAGTATTCTCACTACAGGGTTTCCCTCATAGCTCAGTTTGTAAAGAATCTGCCTGAAATGTAGGAGACCCGGGTTCAATTCCTGGGTCAGAAAGAGCCACTGGAAAAGGAAATGGCAACCCCCTCCAGTTCTCTTGCCTGGAGAATCCCAGGGACAGAGGAGTCTGGCAGACTACAGTCCATGGGGTCAAAGAGTCAGACATGACTTAGTGACTAAACCACCACCACCACCATCCCCACTACAACAATTCTCCAACCCCACTGGGACATAGTTATCCACCCAACTCCACTGGGAAATTGTCCACCCAACCCCACTGGGACATCGTTATCCACCCAACCCCACTGGAAGTCATCCTCCCAACCCCACTGGGAAGCCATCCTCCCAACCCCACTGGGACATCGCTATCCACCCAACCAAACTGACACATGATGCATCCCCTCTGCCACATTTTCATCCTCCGTCAGCTCTGGTTGCCCCTCACTCTACCCCTGATCACTTGCTTCCACTCCCTTGAACTTGCTGGGCAAAGTCGCCAACATAGACTAGGACCCTCTGCATATGCATCTGACCATCTGAGCCCTATGGGCTACATCCTTGGGCTCCTCTCCTGCCTCTCTCCTCGCCCTCTGCATTCTGGCTGCTCCACTCCCCGTCTTCGAGGACTCAAGTATCCCAAGCCTGTCTCAAATAATCTTACTCTTTCTGTTCCCTCTGCTTGGATCATTCTGGCTTTCCCAGAGTCTCCCTCCTTTACCTGATCACCTTCTCATCCTTTGGGTCTCTGATTCAAACATCCTCCCTTTTATTAACTTTATTGAGATGAAATTCACATAACATGAAATTAACCATTTTGAAGTCAAAAATTCAGTGACATTTAGTAAAATATATGCTCAATGCTGGGCAACCCCCACATCTGTCTTTCCCTCCAAAACATCCCATCACCTTGAAAGGCGACCTGGGCCCATTCAGCTGTCACCCGTTGCTCCCTGCCCCCGGCCCCTGGGAAACCGCCAGTCTGCAGTCTGGCCCCGCTCCTGTGGGTCTGCTTTTTCCAGAACAGCTTCCCTTTGACAGGTTTTCTCTGAAGATCGTCAGCGACCCACCCTCATTCTGCCCTCGTCTGACGTCACTGTTTCTTCTTAACGGAATACAGCACAATAGGAAACCCTATGACTTCCATACTTGTCTGTCTTCCTCTCCAGGATGTGGGCTCCATGAAGCAAACATCTTGTTCTGTTTACTGTCTGCTCCCAATCCCTGTAACAGAGCTTGGCACATGGTAGGTTCACAATACACAATATTTGTCATGTGAATAGAGACAGTCCTATGAGGTCATCTACCATTAGCCTTGTTTAGGCGGCACAAGGGGCTTCCCTGGTTGACTCAGCGCTAAAGAATCCACCCGCAATGTGGGAAACGAAGGAGATGCAGATTTAGTTCTCAGGTTGGGAGGAAGATGCCTTAGAGCAGGAAATGGCAACCACTCCAGTATTGTTGCTTAGAAAACTCCATGGACAGAGGAGCCTGTCGGGCTACAGTCCATGGGGTCTCAAAGAGTCAGACACGACTAAAGTGACTTAGCATGCACGCACACAGGTAACAAATATTAAAATTAAGTTTGAACTAATTCAGGACAAAAATAACTAAATCAAAGAGGTAGGTATCAGCTCATTTACCAAATGTGAGTCTTATGGGAACAGGTCCACTGGCAAAATTTAAGACTGAAGCGCCCAGGAGTCCAGCACTCCGTGTGTGGCTCTCGCTCAAGGCGTCATTTTCTCAGGACAATTTTCTCCACATGGATGGTGTCCGGTTGAACCACGGAAACATTACAGGTTTACCATTGATTCTGCATCCATCCTGTCATCTCTCTGTTCACTCACCGGTTCCCTGAACCCCATCTCTCTGTTCTGGCGCTGTTGTAAGTGTGTATAGCAAGCAATGACCAAGACTCAAAGAGCTAAGATGCTCTCTTTCTCCTGCCAGTAGCATCAAATATAACAAACACGTGGGTGGCTTGTAGGAGAAGGGTGTTCCTGGTGAAGGAAATGACGGAAACCAAGGACCCCAGTCAGAGCTGTGCTGAGTGCGTTTAAAGAGCAGGGAGGAGGGAAATGTGACTGAAGGAGCACTGAGATGAGGGAGCTGGCGCCGCGTGTGGTCAGAGAGACGGCAGAGATAAGGTCACGCAGGGCTCTGTCGAGCACTGCAAATGTGCTCCATTTTGTCTGAAATAAGAAGCCGTGGAGGATCTTAAGCAGAGTAATGATGTTACCTGACTTATGTTTCAAAAGTTTCACTCCAGCTACGATGATGAGAATTAGACTGTGGGTGGGCAAAACAGAACCAGGTGTGGGGGAGGTGGTATCAGATGATGGTGATGGAGACAGTCCAGGAGACAGACGAGTTTGGGCAGGATGGGGACGGCATCTGCGGCAAGTGGTAGGACTTGGAGCTCATTCTGAGTGAGGAGCCCATGGGATTTGCTGACGTACTGTCTATGGAGAGCAGGGTGGAGGTGGGGAGCAGAGCAAAGAACACCCTCAAGGTCTGGCCTGAGCCACGGAAAGGGGGAAGTTGCCGTTTACTGGGAAGGGGATATCTGGGGAGGCTTTTGGGAAATCCGAGCTCAGATTTGGCCGTGTTCAGTCCGAGAGGCCTAATGATGTCTTGAAGGCAATTGGGCATATAGATCTAGAACTCTGGAAATTAGAGCTTGCGAAAAAATGGCTGTTCAAATAAGGTAAAGCCATACATATATGGAAATTTTGTAAATACAGTTCATAGCCTCCTCCTTTTCAACTAGCTTTGCATGGCTGCTTGTCCGAGAGGGCATTCAGAGGCCCTACGATGAGCCCCAGAACCCAGTTCCCCTCTGAACTCATCTCCTGCCCAGCACACCCCTGCTCCACTCAGGCACGCGGGCCTCCCGAGGGGTCTGCCTGGCCGTCCGTGCTCCTGCCTTCACGCGCACTCCCTGCTCCACCTGGCGCGTTCTCCCCAGACAGCTGTTGCTTCGTCTCATCAGCAAGGTTAATTCTTGACATACGCCACCTTCTCAGCTAGGCCTGCACAGACCCCTCTAGCCAAGGTTGCAGTCTCCCCACATCAAAGCACTTATCATACCCTCTCTTGAGCCTCTATCATTTCTTTATCTGTGGTCTATCTCTTCCCTTATAAATTCCCTGTGTTGCCAAAGCCCAGGATGGTAAACACTGGACAAGTACACGTTCTATGAAATGAATGAATGAATGAAAGCACGGCTCTCTGAATGTGACCTAGTCTGCCAAGTACTTCACTTCCCTGAAATTTCGGCCTCCTTCTGCAAAATGAGACATTGGACTAAATGTTTCCTATAGTCCCTTCCAGCTCACACTTTGGAGATTCCAAAGATCAACGGGGGGAAAGGAATTTGTCACTGTTCAGTTGCTAAGCTGTGTCCAACTTGTTGTGACCCCGTGGATTGCAGCATGCCAGGCTTCCCTGTCCTCCACGATCTTTTTGAGTTTGTTCAAATTCGTGTCCATTGGAGTTTAATGCTAGTCAAACTGCCTTAGCTCAAACATGATCTCCATCCATCGACTACATTTCCCCTTTCTAATTGTGTTTCTTTACCTGAAAGGAGAAGAGAAACAACATCTAAAATATAATCAGGAACCAGTGAGAAAGACAGAAGTCACACTAGATATTCCGTCTGCAAGGACTTATCCTGGGGAAGTGGTTATACTCCAGATCCTCTGGGTCTTGATGATGCTGGTATAAGCGACAAGATTCTTATCTAGGCAGTGCTCAAAAGATATAAGCAGTGAATACAAAAAGAGTTAGACATTGCACCTTTAATTTGAAGTTTTTTTTGCCATTTCTCTTGTTGGACGCCTACAAGAGAATTCTTTAGAAGGTAGGGGAAAGGAAACAATAAGAATTCAATGAGAAATTCAAAAGACTTATAATTAAAAGAAGGAAAGTTGGGGTGAAGAGTGGGATAACAGTTGATCAGCTCATCCATTCTTGGCTTCCAAAAGAATGCTAGTGAGAATTTCTGTTTAAGGGGGCAGGAAAAGAAAAGCCAATGTACGCTATCAGAGATAGCCATCATTTTGGTCCCATAGCCCCCTGGTGAGCATATGGTATTTTTACTGCCAGAGTTTATCACTAGCGCTTACTCAATAATTAGATAATCCCTATCTATTGTAGTCATGCCTATAAAATATTCCTTATTGCATCTCCACATATGTCAATAGCTTTCATAAGCCATAAATCAGTAAGATATTGCTGGCATTGGAATTCTAAGCAATTAATGTTAATCAATAGGAAAGCCAGAAGATTGATGTGGTTGGGTTTTCCTCTCTCCATACAATGAAGATGCTGAAACTCTATTTATTTGAATTAGTTCATAAGCCTCTGAGATTTGTCATTTAACTGAAATGGCAATTAGTGTTCAATCATCATCATCATTATCTGATAATTCTTCTACAAACCTACCTTTGCATAGCACCTTGAGAGACTTTGAGTCTGTCTGATATTAGAGTTCATGTTCAAAATAAGTACTAGTGGAGGACAAAGTCTCAAGGGTGGGGGAGACAGTGGTTAAAACACCCTCTGATGTTTTAAAGCACAGTGATTAGCATTACTATGTTGCATGTTGAACAATCTTTCAGGTTAAAATATAGAGGTTTTTTCTGATGTTGGCCATTCTGACCTGGTGTGAGGTGATATCTCACTGTAGTTTTGATTTGCATGTTTCTAATAATTAGTAATGCCAAGCATCTTTTCATGTGTCTCTTGGCCATCTGTATATGTTCTTTGGAGAGCTGTATTTTTAGGTCTTCTACCTACTTTTTTATTTATTTACTTTTTTTTTTTGATATTGAGCTCCATGAGTTTTTTGGATATTTTGGAGACTAATCCTTTGTCCATTGCTTTATTTGCAAATATTTTCTCCCATTCTGAGGACTATCTTTTTGTCTTGTTCAGGGTTTCCTTTGCTGTGCAAAAGCTTTTAAGTTTAATTAGATCCCAATCCCATTTGTTTATTTTCGTTTCTACTTTAATTACTCTAGAAGGTGGGTTAAAAAAAAATCTTCTGGTGGTTTAAAAAAATTAAAATAAAACAATAAAATACAGAGGATGGCATGGAGACACACTTCAGGCAACTACCCATGCCTGGGTTTTTAGTCTTGGTCATGGAGATGAGAAAGAATGTTATCCATTACTGTTCAAGTATCTTGCAGATGACAATGTCTTTTTATACCGATTTTCTGAGGTAGGCATTGTGAGCTGTCTCCTAAGCATCTCCCACCTCTTCTCCCTTCCTGATAAGATCCTGACTTTGTTCAGGGTTCACCTCTCCTCGCTTTAACTATGCACCTTAGAGGAAGACGATAACATTCAGCCTTCCAGGTGGACTTGATTGGAATCAGGGTCCCTGACCCAAGATTCACTTAGAAATTGGCATTTACTAACCCTTATGGCAGAAAGTGAAGAGGAACTAAAAAGCCTCTTGATTAAAGTGAAAGAGGAGAGTGAAAAAGTTGGCTTAAAGTTCAACAGAAAACTAAGAAACTAGTTCAGAAAATTAAGATCACGGCATCTGGTCCCATCATTTCATGGGAAATAGATGGGGAAACAGTGGAAACAGTGTCAGATTTTATTTTGGGGGGCTCCAAAATCACTGCAACTGGTGATTACAGACATGAAATTAAGAGGCTCATTCCTTGGAAGGAAAGTTATGACCAACCTAGATAACATATTAAAAAGCAAAGACATTACTTTGCCAACAAAGATCCGTCTAGTCAAGGCTATGGTTTTTCCAGTGGTCATGTATGAATGTGAGAGTTGGACTGTGAAGAAAGCTGAGCGCCAAAGAATTGATGCTTTTGAACTGTGGTGTTGGAGAAGACTCTTGAGAGTCCCTTGGACTGCAAGGAGATCCAACCAGTCCATCCTGAAGGAGATCAGTCCTGGATGTTCATTGGAAGGACTGATGCTGAAGCTGAAACTCCGATACTTTGGCCACCTCATGCGAAGCGTTGATTCATTGGAAAAGACCCTGATGCTGGGAGGGATTGGGGGAGGAGAAGGGGACGACAGAGGATGAGATGGTTGGATGGCATCACCGACTCAATGGACATGGGTTTGAGTAAACTCCGGGAGTTAATGATGGACAGGGAGGCCTGGTGTGCTGTGATTCATGGTGTCGCAAAGAGTCAGACACGATTGAGCGACTGAACTGAACTGAATAAGACATGGAGTGGCATCTCTTGAGATGATTCTGAGAATTTTTTTGTTCTAAGAAGGACTCAGGGTTGGGGGGAGAGGTATACCCTCTTCTAGACATTGTTCACCTTAAACTTCAGCAAACATCTTGCTGACATCATGAGAATCAATTCAGAATGGAAGCTGTGAAAATGGAGCAATGACAAGAAATGAGTTCATAACCTTGAAGGCCTCTCTAGCCCTGAAATCTCTGTTAATCCTTTCTTTATTGCTTAAGCTGGTTTGAATGGGGGTTTCTGATGTTTTCAGCCAAAGTGTTGTTACCCAAACAGGGCTTCCTGCTGGCTCAGGCAGTAAAGACTCTGCAGGAGACCCGGGTGCGATCCCTGGCTGAGAAAGCCCCCGGGGGAAAGGAACGGCAACCCACCCCAGTATTCTTCCCTGGAAAACCGCAGGAACAAGACGGCCTGGCGGGCTAGATTCAGACACGGACTCGAGCCTGGTCTCACAGAGTCAGACCTGCCTGAGCGTCTAGCACTTTCAGTCCTTCACTTTCAAACTTTAAGTGCCATTCTCAGCGTCTTGTTGCTTTGTTTTCTCGTATATTCATTTTAGCCTCCTGAAGACAGTCACACTTAGTTTATTCAACTGTGAATATTAAAGCCAAATCAAATATCATCTCTTCCTTGAAGACTTCAGATCTGCAAATGATTGGCTCCTTCTATGTTTTTATAGCAATAGTACCTATCTCTACATAGCAGGACTCACTCTATATTGAAATTATTTATCACTTGTCTGCCAATATAACTTGATTTTGACTACATTAAGGTCAGATACCTTCTCCCAACTTCCTTTTGATTATCAGATAATCTCATGTTCCCCATTACTTAGGAGGACCACAATAATAAATCATGAATAAATATCTACAACTCCCACAAACTTATCCTTTTACCCTTTTTTTTTTAAACTTTATGTACCCTGGTGGCTCAGATGTTAAGAATCCATCTGCAATGTGGAAGAGCTGGGTTTGATCCCTGGGGTAAGAAGACTCCCTGGAGGAGGGCATGGCAGCCCACCCCAGTATTCTTGCCTGGAGCCTCCCATGGACAGAGGAGCCTGGCGGGCTACAGTCCCTGGGGTCGCAAAGAGTCAGACACGACTGAGCGACTAAGCACACAGCACGCCGTAATGCCAACTTTAAAAACTATATCTCCCTTCCCTATGTTTCATAAACATGTCTTTTTTTCCTTACACTAATTTAAGTCTTCCTAAAACACCATGGAATGGTATCATCTAAATGTATGTGGGTGCCTCATTAAATAAGCATTATTAGACCTCAAAAAACCTAGAGAAGGCCACCAGTGTGCCCCAAAGAATTAAAGCTGAAATGACTAGGTCAGCACTTCTAATAATATATTCCTCAGAAGAATTACCCTTTATTATGTGAACAGGTGCATAAGGAGCTTTAGGATCAAATAATTTAAACAACAGTGTGTTTAAAATTTTTAAACAGGTTCTCAAGTGCAGAATTGCTTAGAACTTTCTATAGGCAATGGTATGCTATGAACCAAAGGAGAGCTATAATATAAAATTTTCCCCAAAAATGTATTTAACATAGAATTAATGCTCAAGGTGTTCCAAGGTATAGGGGGATTCCCAGGCGGCATAGAGGTAAAGAATCTACCTGCCAATGCAGGAGATGCAAGAGATGCAGGATGATCCCCTGGAGAAAGAAATGGTAGTCCTCTCGAGGAGTCTTGCCTGGAGAATCACATGGACAGAGGAGCCTGGCGGGTTATAGTCCGTGGGATCACAGAAAGTCGGACATGACTTAGTGACTAAAGAACAATGATACCGAGGTATAGCTCATTATCATGATTACTAAAAATTCAGTATGAGATACAAGCTCTAGATCAAGCGACACTTGAATTGGACACCTTAGCTATTTGCCTGTTTGAGGGAAGATGAAAAAGAAATTTTAATTGGAAGTAAGTTATTACTTTTACAAAAAAAGCCTTGTGTATTTTTATATTGCTATACTATTACACTCTCATTGCAACTTTGAGAAATTCAGAGACTGTTGGATCTAGTAGGGAATCTCAAGGACTGGTCAGAGGAGTGATTACTGATTATGCTGCATTCACGAACCACTTTGAGAATTTGATGAAAGCAGCACTTTCATCCCAGAAAGATGCACTATTACACACAAAACTACAGGGAGTTCACAAACCTGTTGACGAATTCACAGGCCCCACATTCAGAATGCTATACATCCCAACCTGCAGGGCTGAGGTAGATGTTGAAGAAACCAAGGCCTGGAAGTCATACAGTTTTTGAGGTCAAAGCAAAATAAGAATTCAAGAATTCTGAAAACCTCTCTGATCACATTTGTATTCATTCCAGATCCAAATCAGTTTCATATCATCATTTTTACACTCTGTCCAGGCTTTCTAATATTTCAAAGCTACCAGTGGAATTGGTTGACCCTAGCTCGGGCAATAATGAAAACAATGGAGTTGACTAGTGTTTTCCGAATGCCCCAAATAGTTGCTCCCAGATGAATTCCCTGCTACTGTCATAATATGATTATGCCACCACTGCCATAATTCAGTTGTCTAGCTAGAAAAGTAAATTAACAAGCATGCTCTGGACCTTCTATGACATGCAAAGTACAAATAAATAAGAATTCTGATGCCTGACTTTGATCATAAATTCCAGAAGAAGAAAAACATGAGCTGTTCTTGGCATGCCTCTTTTTAAATAAGTTTGATGACCCTTGGTGAAAAATTCATAATAAGTAGAAAATATTGCTCATGATAATTACCACCAAAGCTTTATTTATGTATATGCATATACACAGAAAATCAACATGTGCTAAAATTCTTTGATGTTTATGAAATCTTAGAGCTGTGGACAACATTATGAATGCTAACAAATGAGAGCTGCATGCATTTACTAAAAATTTTGGCCATAAAATTAATTTATTAAACAGAACACAGCATGGCACTTGCCCAGCATGGACTGAATCCTAGCACCCCAGCCAGGGGAGGGGGAGTCTTTGTAAATACAGCACTTTCAGATGCAACTCGGTAGCTGATACTTTGCCTGCTACACAGTAATCTACCGATAACCACCCATGTACCGGTACCCAGGTTACTACCATGCACGCCATCTTTCCATTTCATCATCACAACTCCCAAAAGTGATAGGTACTTATCAGTCTACTTTTACAGAGAAGAAAACAAAGATATAGGAGAGTTTGGTAACTGGGCCATGGTCACAAGGCTAGCTGAGTGCTCGAGCTTGAATCTGAATCCTTAACTATTTGTTCTAAATCTTCAATTCCTAACCATTACTGCTCCCGCCCCTTGGTAAACATTGGCATTGCTTAACCAATTTTGCTAGAACCAAATGCAAACTCCCAAATCATATGTTGATTTTCCCCTAACTTGATTAGTGTAATCAGGCATTTCGGCTGAAAGATATTCTTTTCAAAAGTCAGCTATTACTGAATCTCCACTTTATTCAAACTCTTCATCCAATATTCTCATCTTCTGGGTTTCTTTGCCCATCCATCCTTACACCAGATGTATGAACATCTCATGATGGACACTCTGCAAAGCAAAGTCAGTGAAAAATGACCCCTGCCCTCCAAAAACTTGAAAGTCAGAGAAGGATGCAACAACTAATTAGTACAGCATAGCCTAAGATGTCAGCATGTGGGCAGCAGGAGACTTGTCCAAACTGCCCTGGGTTGAAGTGGGGATGGGATTCCTGAAGAAAGGGCCACTGCCTCGGCTGGACGACAAGGGGGACCCACTGGGTAAAGGTCTGGTTGGTCTGGTTGCGAGACAGGCGTAGGCAGAAGGGACAATACTCATGGAGCCTAAACTAGCAGGAAAAGTTCTCAAATTATAAATAGTTCAGCATCTAAAGGGACTTCCCAGGTGGCTCAGAAGTAAAAAAAATCCATCTGTCAACACAGGAGATGCGGGTTCGATCCCTGAGTCGGGAAGATACCCTGGGGAAGGAAATGGCAACTCTCTCCAGTATTCTTGCTGGAAAATCTCATGGACAGAGGTGCTTGGTGGGCTACAATTAATGGGGATGCAGAGGCAAACATAACTGAGCATGCCCGTAGTATGGGAAACCACCTGTGGCTGCAAAGCACGCGGCCCCTTGGACCGGTCAGCTTACATGCAGGAACAAGCCATCACCAAAGCCCTAGGGCCTTGCCCAGAGTGCCTCCTGACATCCAGGAGGGAATGTGCTCAGGTGGAGGACCGGGGCAGGCACAAGCTCTGAAAGAATAGCATGGCCTGAGGACACCACATAAACTGATTAGAACAAAATGAGTCCAAGAGGGCAGACGACTTGACTTCCACTAGACCTTGAGCCTCATCATGTGCTCTCTGTAACACATCAGAAAGCGAAAGCACACGCCAACCAGCGCCCTGACAGTTCCAAGGCCAACCATCACAAAGCAAAAAGGGGGCAGTGGCCCAGGTCCTGGAAATCTCTGCCCTTTCCCCCAAATAGTTGGAATAATCACGCACTCATTGGCCCATGAAATTACCCAGCCCATAAAAGCTAACCACACCATATTGCGAGGCCTCTCTCCTCTTCTGAAATGGCCCTCATTCTGTCTGTGGAGTGCATCTCTCTAAAGAGATTCACTTCTTACCTACCACTTTGTTTCTCACAGAGTTCTTTCTGTGATGAGACATCAAGAACCTCAGCTTCAGTGAGTGCTGAAGCCAGGTGAGTGATCTCAGTGGAAGATCATGGATTTGGCTGTGTTTGAGTTCTGGCCATTGGGTTCGAGTCCCAATCTGAGTCACACGGTTTCACTCTCACTCTCGTTTTGTGTTTCTGTGCAAACTGTGAATGTGTGTGTGTGCTGATTGTGGCGGGGGTGGGGGAAGACTTCTCTCCCAGCCTTCCACCTCGCAGTGGAATCGGCACCCTCCTGAAAAGCCCTCCTCCTTTCCCCTTCCCTGGTGGATGAAGACCCGGGAAACGACCCTTGTCCTTCACGCCCATGGCCATCACTGTATGAACACAGCATGACTCTCCCCGAAACAAAGGCTGCTAGGACCTGCGTCCCTTTTGCAGAGTACACATGTCTGCAGACTAGAAAAGGCAGATCTAATATGCCTGTTAAAAGAGCCATCTTCTTGCAGAAATTAACTTTCCTTCTTTCATTTAAAATTTCTACCAAAGAATGGAGAGAAGCTGGCTTCCTGGTATCCTCACAGACAAATGACTAGAGATTAGATGTCACCATATGCTACACAAGGGTGGCTCAGCAGTAGAAAACCCACCTGCCAATGCAGCAGACACAGGTTTGATCCCTGGGTCGGGAAGATCCTCTGGAGGAGGAAATGATAACCCACTCCAGTATTCTTGCCTGGGAAATCCCATGGACAGAGGAGTCTGGCAGGCTACAGACCATGGGGTCGCAAGAGTCAGACATGACTTAGCGATTGGGCAAACACAGAAGGGTTTGGAATCCCTGATTAAGACAGATCTTTAGGGATGGGGGGAAATCTGCTTCTTCAGAAGAAAGTGGGTGTACACACATCATCTCCTCTCGGATAAGCTGGATGCTAATTGCTCATTTGGGCATGAACCCCTTCCATCTGACACCACTGCTGCTTTCTGATGTACCTGCAACTTTTGTGATTTTACTACCCATGGAAAGTGGCGTCTGCTGCCTCTGGCAAAAGACACAAGCTATTTATTGTCTCGTTGTGCAGAAGCTGCTCAAGATCACATTTAACAATACAAATATCGCAGAATTGTCTTTGGGTGACACAAGCTGCTGAAGTGTAGCTCAATCCCGAGTTTCAAAAGCCGCTGTGTTAATGATCTCACACACATTCTGGGTTTAATTAGATGAGGCTGAAATAGAAGCTTGCTTCTAGCGGTCACACTCTTGTCAATATCTAAACAGGGATGTTTATCTCCTGGTTTGTGACTGATATCACAGTATTTATCATTGCAGCACTTTATTACCAGAAACAAACTTCAAGATTTACCTATATAGTATGCAAAAGTTTACAATAGGCAATTCTATTTGAGATGAAGATACACTTCAAAATAAATGGGAGATAGTCTTACCTGGCAGAGAAGGCAATGGCACCCCACTCCAGTACTCTTGCCTGGAAAATCCCGTGGACACAGGAGCCTGGTAGGCTGCAGTCCATGGGGTCGCTAAGAGTCAGACACAACTGAGCGACTTCACTTTCACTTTTCACTTTCATGCATTGGAGAAGGAAATGGCATTCCAGAGTTCTTGCCTGGAGAATCCCAGGGACGGGGAAGTCTGGTGGGCTGCCGTCTATGCGGTCGCACAGAGTCGGACATGACTGAAGCGACTTAGCAGCAGCAGCAGCAGCAGCAGTCTTACCTGGATATTCATCTTTCATTCCTTGGAAGCACACACACATACTCCACTTCTAATTTGTGCTGAGTTGGCTGTAGAAATATTTAAAACTTTCCAGATTTGCAAGCAATGATCTGCCAGATGGGAGAGTTAAAGTAGCAGCAAGCAAATATACTGGGACTAGGCTGCCTGAGAAATTGTGACAAACCACTTTTATTTCTCTGCCCCTCAGTTTCCTTAGCCTTAAAATGAGATAACAACTCCAGAGCATTCCTACCTGAGGATTAAATTGAGATAATAGGTGTAGATCAAACCAGTCAATCCTAAAGGAAATCAACCCAGAATATTCATTGGAAGGACTAATGCTGAAGCTGAAGCTCCAATACTTTGACCATCTGATGTGAAGAGCTGACTCATTGGAAAAGACCCTGATGCTGGGAAAGATTGAGGGCAAGAGGAGAAGGGAACAACAGAGGATGAGATGGTTGGACAGCATCACAGACTCAGTGAACAAGAATGTGAGCAAATTCCTGGAGTGAAGGCAAGGGGAGCCTGGTGTGCTACGGTTCGTAGGGTTGCAAAGAGTTAAACAAGATTTAGTGACTGAACAACAACAAATAGGTGTAGAGTCCTTAGATCAGAGCTTGCCACTATATGAGTTTTTATAGGAAGTCTCATTATTACCTGTAAGAGGGGCATAAGTCTTGTACGTACATGACAGAGCTGCCATGTGGTTAAATAAGTTCATACAGGGCAGCATTCAGAAAAACATCCACACATGGGAAATGTTGTGCAACCGTAAGCTATGACTACTTCATCTCCTGGAGACCCTGCTATAAACAGTCTTGAGACTGACCTACTGCATTCACTGACCTTCAGTTATCAATTTTGTGGGCTAGTATGCCTGCCTTTGGACCCTGCTTACCGAGTCAAATATTGTGCAGGATGATGAGGTTAGGGATGGTCCAGAAGTCAGAAGGGGAAAAAGGAGAAAAGGTAAAAAGGGAAAGAAAAGGAAATCAATAGCAGACACTGAACTATTTTATGACTCGTTAGTAAGAGCACTGTTTTTCTGCTTCCTCTGTGCTTTTCCTTTGGGGAACTTTCCATCCTTTTTGACTGGTTTCATCCCTGTCCAGTCACTAGACCCGGGCTTAATAGAGAGATGGGAGATTCTCTTTTTATTACTTTGGCCCATGATGCTCTGGTTTAAACTAATCACCAGGAGACCCAAGGTGCTCATTCACTTGCTTTTTGTGATAAAACTGCAATGCCGCTGCATTCAGCAAGAAGAGGTTTAAAGGGTCTGGGTCTGAGGAAGGCATTCTAGCAGGTACCAGTCCTTACCTGTAGTCATGCCAAAAGCTCATGACAATGAGGGTAGTAACAACAGGGCGATCCAGGTGCTGCCTGGGGTCCCCATCCCTTAGGATCTAGGCAGGATCACCCCAATCCCAAGCCACAGCCTGGGGGAGCCCCAGGAGCCCAAGTCCCCCCTACAGGACTGCTAATGTCCAGTGCCTTTCTCATCCTAATGGAACTCCCACGTACGACTGAGCAAACTGGTGAAGGCAGAAGCTTCAGGAAGCACGTGAGCTTCCCCCTCCCTCTCAGCCTCCCTGCCCCCCCGCCCCCAGCTGCTCATGCTTTTCCCTGACTCATGCTAAGCAAAACTGCCGTCTTCTTGGAAGATTTGGAGCCTGCCGAAACCCACCTTGTGCTCAAGGCTGCGATAAGAAAATACAAGTGGAACTAAGAAAAATAAGAAATAAAAATGTAAAATTGCAATCATAATGCCATACTATAAGCTCTGATTTTGAAGGTTCTCAGGTCAACGATCTGATTTAAAACTTCCGGCACGGGGCTTCCCTGGCAGTCCAGTGGTTAAGATCCGCCTTGCAATGCAGCAGACTGGGTCCCATGCCTGGTCTGCGGAGATCCCACACGCAGCGGAGCAGCTGAGCGCACACAACGCAACTGCTGACCCTGAGATGGGGCCCCAGAGCTGCAGCACCGAAGCATGAGCTGGGCTCCCAGAGCCTGCGCTCCACAGCCAGAGAAGCCTGCACACTGCGGCAAAGAGGAGCCCGTTTACCACGGCTAGAGAAAGCGCAAGTGTGGCCCAGCACAGCCACAGTAAATAAATAAATCTTTAACAGAGAATTTCCAACAAGCCCAGAGGACTAATGACTCTTACCATTCCCACTAACCTTACACCAGTGATTCTTGACGGGGGGCAGTTTTGTTCCCTCCCCGGGCATTTGGCAGCGTGTGGAGGCATTTTTCATTGTCACAAATGGGAGCGCCACCTGACATTTTGCAGATAGAAGCCAGGGATGCTTTAACATCCTATAATGCCCCAGACAGCCTCCCAGCTCCAAATGTCAAGTGCCAAGGTTGAGAAGCCTTGCTTCACAACACGTAGAAAAGTAAGTTTTAGTTGGCTACTTTGTCCAAGGACACAAGTATTAAAGGGCAAAGGGAGGAGGGATAAATTAGAAGTATGGGATTAACAGATATTATAATAGCACAGGGAATTTTTTTCAATATCTTGTAACAACCTATAATGGAAAAGAATATGAAATATATATATAACTGAATCACTCTACTATATGCCTGAAATGAACACAATATTATAAATCAACTATTAATTCGTTTTTTGTTTTGTTTTGTTTTTAAAGGGCAAAAGCCTGACTCTACCAGTGCCAATGGCTTTCCAAATCTAGGCTATTGTCTATGACACAAACTTTGTGTTTTAATTATTGATTGCTAAATAACAGCACATCAGAAGCCTAACTTGTAACAGTTCATCGCGGACTTTCTTGGGTAGGAGTCTGTGCAAAGGTGAGCTGGGTTGTCTGCTCAGACTCACCCTCATCTGTCATTCCAGTGTCACCGGGGCTCACCCGGGAAGGACCAGCCTCCAAACTCACTCAGCGTTCACTGCCTTTTGGCTGCAGGACGTCATTGCTTGCCAGCTGTCAGCTGGAAGCCGTCTTTAGCTCCTGGAGGTCGTGCACAGCCCCTTGTCACGTGGGGTGCCCAGCATGACTGCTCACTTCCTCTAAGCTGGCAAAAGAGACTCCAGCACGCAGGCACCTTATAACCTTGTAACCTGCAGCATGACAGGCGCCTTGTAATCCAGTCATGCACATTTTCACCATCTCTGCTGCACTGTATGGATTAGAAACCACTCACACGTCCCAGCCACGCTTACAGGGGGAAGACCACCAGGAGGTGGGGACCGGGCCGTGTTACCAGGCTGTCCCCCACGCGTGTGCACGTGCGGCTCAGTGGCAAAGTTGTGTCCAACTCTGTGCCACCCTATAGACTACAGTCCGCCAGGCTCCTCTATCCATGGAACTTTCCAGGAAAGAATGCTGGATGGCTTGTCCTCTCCTCCTCCAAGGGAACTTCTCAATCCAGGGGTCGAACCAGAGTACCTGTGTCTCTTGCTTTGGCAGGCAGGTTCTCTGCCACTGAGCCGACTCTGTCCCCCACTCCGCTCATGAAATCACTGCCTTGAAGGCAGTTCCTTCAAAGGTGTCAGCTGCATGGGCTATATCCCTGCAAGCATTTATACATGCACCTTACCCTCACAGCCATCAACAGCTATTTACACAAGGCCCACTCCAGGTGTGAAGGCCCCACACTGAGGGCAGCAAGACTTCCTGACCCCAGGTTAAGGCAAACACTGCAAAGATGTTTCTGAAAGTCAACTTGATGAAGCTTTTGGACCCCTTTCCTAAAATCCATACTCAACACCTGACATTGAGAAAGAGTAGATCCGGGACTTCCTGGTGGATCAGAGGTTGAGTCTGCCTGGCAATACAGGAGACACGGGTTCCCTCCCTGATCTGGGAACATCCCACACTCCACAGAGCAACCATCACAGAGCCTGGGCACCGCGTCTATGGAGCCCGGAGCTGCAGCTCCCGTGGGTTAGCTCAGCCCGTGGGCCCAGAGCTCCTGCTCCCTAACCGAAGATGCTGCCGTGGCGAGTGCCTCCCACTTGCCGCAACTAGAGAAAAGTGCATGCAGCGACGAAGACCCAGCACAGCCAAAAGGAAATAAATTAGTCAATTAAATTATTTTAAAAAGAGAGAAAATCAATGGACTCTACCAAAAAAAGAAAAAAAGGAAAATTCAAGTAAGTTGACGAAATTGTTGATAGAAAAACACATGGTGGTACAGACTGTGGTGTCTCATTTAAGGTTGAAGGGCACACAGCTGAACTCTCCTTCTAACCCCATTCTTCTCACTCTTCCCATATTCATCCTTCCATTCCATCTCTTACTTTTCTCAGGCTCTTGGTGGACACACCTGCTGGCTTTCAGATACAGAGGAGTTGGAAAATTGAGAATTCAAATCCTATAATTATTCCAGTAACTGTCATACACATTAGTCAAAATCTGTGGCTGCAAGCAGCAGAAATGAATTTCAGCAAAGCTAAACAAAAAGAGGGAGGAAGTAAACAAGGCATCTTCAGCAGCTCTGAGCAATGCAGCAATGCAAGAATAAAAAAATAACTAAATAAAACAGTACAGTAGGGTTTGGATAAAATTCCCTTGGCTAGGGTGTGGTCATGTGTGGGGAAGGGGGAAATCTTGGGTCTATATCAGTCTGTTGTTTAACATGTTAAATTAATAACAGTTTATAGCAAACCTCAACTTCCACTTCCTTTGGCTGAAGAGGTAATATGTGTTTTCTTTTTTTTAATAATACTGTATGGTTTTGTTTTGCTTCCCAATTTAGTTCTTGCTTTTTTATTAATGCTACTTGATCAAGACCTGTGGCAATTAACTCACCCTTTGGATCTGGCTTAATTTTAATTAAATAATCACCCAGTTCTCAATAGTCTGAATGTTTGCTTCTTTGGCAATTCTCATCACAGGGCTATTTTGTAGAACTTTATAGATTTTCTGAGAAATTGCTTTATCAATTTTTCCCTGCAGCCATACACTAAAGCTGACTTGTATCACTAGCTGTTGCTTTAATTTTTTTCCAGTTTGTTCCCCCCCCTCCCCCGGTTATACTAGTTAATCCCTACACTAATTTCATCACCTTCCTAATAACAGTTAAGAGTAGTCATGATTGGTTCCATGACTATAAAATTGGCCTTGTTGGATCCCACATTTATCTTGCCTTGGTGATCAAATTTGTTTGGTGTAGGAACTTTTTTTTCCTCCTAGACATCAGCTTTCTGTATTCAACCTGGGATCTAAAACTCAAGCTGTGTTCCTTTTGCCTCTTACATCATCACCAGTAATAAAGATTTTACTGTCAGAACTTGGCTGACAAATTCACAGGCTCTTTATTATAAGCAATGATGGACTATAAGAAGCAGAAAAAACACAGCTTGAATTTCATTCCCAGCTTGAATTTGCAGGGCTGGCATTTAGAAAAATTATCTTGTGACTTCATAAACCAAGAAAACTTGTCGATGAAAGTCAGAGAATTAATATAAAACTTCATTCATCTACCCTCCCATCTTCCTCTGAAACGACTTTGGTGAAGTCACTGCACAGTATGGATTTTGCCAAGTCTCCACAAAGTAAAATGTATAGATAATGCATGTGAATCTCTTTTATTTCAATCACCTGGATAATTAACCTTAGACAAATTTAAAGAACTGAGCTATTGTCTCTGTTTTTCACTTGTTTGTTGTTTAGTTGCTAAGTTGTGGCCGACTCTTTGCAATCCCATGGACTGCAAGCTCACCAGGCTCTTGTGCATGGGATTTCCTAGGCAAGATTACTGGAGCGAGTTGCCATTTCCTTCCCCAGGACACCTTCTGACCCAGTGTCTCCTGACTGGCAGGCAGATTCTTCACCACTGAGGCACCTGGGAAGCCCCTGAGCTACTGTCTGAGATGACAAGAATTTGGACTATCATGTTCCAAGAGTACACACTCAATTTGTGGCTTAGTGGAAACATACGTCTTGTCCAAACCAGAGGGTTTTCTGTTTTCAAGTTCTGTGAATTACAGATAGAACATCATTCTTGGCCAGAGGTATACAAACTATGTCCTTTCCAGCACGAGCTGACCTGAGTCCCCTCCCCCAGAGGGAAGGTGTTGGTTTTGCCTCCATTTACACATTCATTGCAACATTCCTTTATTCCATTGGAATGTATGATTTTTAGACTTCTTCATTGCACTAACTATAAAGTCCACTTGGGACTTCCCTAGAAGTCCAGTGGCTGATCCTTCGCCTTCCGATGTAAAGGGTGTGGGTTTGATCCCTAGTCAGCGAGCTAAGATCCCACATGACTCACAGCCCAAAAAACAAACTGTAATGCAGGAGTAATACTGTTAACAAATTCAGTAAAGACTTTAAAAATGGTTCACATAAAAAAAAAAAAATCTTAAAAAAACCCTGGTTTCCTCAAAGATATAGTCTCTAACTGACAGAGTCTAACACATGTTCATTTTCTATCAGAGTCATGGTTTACTTTTTTTGGAAAATTATCTTTTAACAACATTGGATCACTGTAGATACATTCCCAAATTATGCTGCAATAAAGTGGTTGATACTTCGCCAGTCTCCCAGTCGTGTTTGACCCTTTGGGACCCCATGGACTGAAGCACCTCAGGCCTCCCTGTCCTTCACTATCTCTCGGAGCTTGCTGAAACTAATGTCCATTGAATCGGTGATGCCATCCAACCATCTCATCCTCTGTCGTCCCCTTCTCCTGCCTTCAAACTTTCTCAGCATCAGGGTCTTTTCCAATGAGTCAGCTCTTTGCATCAGGTGGCCAAAGTATCGGAGCTTCAGTGTCAGTTCTTCCAATGAATATTCAAGGTTGATTTCCTTTAGGACTGACAATTTGATCTCCTTGCAGTCCAAGGGACTCTCAAGAGTCTTCTCCAACACCACACTTTGAAAGTATCAATTCTTTGACACTCGGCCTTCTTTATGTTCCAACTCTCACATCCATATATGACTACTGGGAAAACCACAGCTTTGACTAGATGGAATTTTGTTGGCAAAGTGATATCTCTGCTTTTTAATACATTGTCTAAGTTTGTCTTAGCTTTCCTTCCAAGGAGCAAGTGTCTTTTAATTTCATGGCTGCAGTCAGAGTTCACAGTGATTTTGGAGCCCAAGAAAATAAAATCTGTCACTGTTTCCACTGATTCCCTGTCTATTTGCCATGAAGTGATGGGACAGGATGTCATGATCTTAGTTTTTTGCATGTTGAGTTTTAAGGCAACTTTTTCACTCTCTTCTTTCACTTTTATCAAGAGGCACTAGTTCCTCTTCGCTTTCTGCCATAAGGGTGGTGTCATCTGCATATCTGAGGTTATTGATATTTCTCCCAGCAATCTTGATTCCAGCTTGTGCTTCCTCCAGCCCAGCGTTTCTCATGATGTACTCTGCATAGAAGTTGAGTAAGCAGGGTGACAATATACAGCCTTGATGTACTCCTTTCCCGATTTTGAGCAAGTCCGTTGTTCCATGTCCGATTCTAACTGTTGATTCTTGACCTGCATACAGGTTTCTCAGGAAGCCAGTAATGTGGTCTCATATTCCCATTTCTTTCAGAATTTTTCAGTTTGTTGTGATCCACACAGTCAAAGGCTTTAGCGTAGTCAGTGAAGCTGAAGAAGATATTTTTTTCTGAAATTCTTTTGCTTTTTCTATGATCGAACAGATGTTGGCAATTTGATCTCTGGTTCCTCTGCCTTTTCTAAAGCCTTATATTAATAAGCCAACTTATACATCTGGAAGTTCTCAGTTCACATACTGTTGAAGCCTAGCTTGGAGGATTTTGAGCATGACCTTGCCAGCATGTGAAATGAATGCAATTGTGCAGTAGTTTGAACATTCTTTTGCATTGCCCTTCTTTGGGATTGGAATGAAAACTGATCTTTTCCAGTCTTGTAATATGAATTATCCTTAAACAGGCTCTAATATATAGTAATGAGTTGTTTAGACATAATCTTGATAGACTGGTGAATTGCTTGAAAATTCCAATTAGACCTCTTGGACCTCATTGCCAAGCTTCTAGCTTAGGGCAACCATCCTTTCACACTAGTAATAATAAAAAAGAAATCTTTGGGAGTGATTTTGTCTCATGAATATAGCATAATAAGTACATAAATGTGTTGGCCAATTTTAATTGTTTATCTACATTAAAAATACATGTATATAAAACTCCAGAGTCAGACCAAGCTTTATTTCCATCTAGTTTCCAAGAAAGTTAAAAGAGTCCAATGAATTTTGTCAGCAAATTCAGAAGACGCCGCAAATCCAGGCAAGAGGAAGGACCACAGCAGAAGCCAGCTTCTGGGACACTGACTCAGCTGCCCCTAGAGTAGCACTTTCTGACTGAGCAGCAGAACCCACATCAGAGAGGCAGAGGAAAGGTCCCACGCTTGCCTCACAGCAAGGATGCTGTTACAGTGACAATGTGCATCCAGAACTTCAGGCTTGTTCCGTTCCTTTGAAGCTGGCATCACATAGTCAGGAAAAGATCCCCCAAAATAATCAGATACACAGACCTAGGTACAATGGGTTTTACCATGGGACAATTTCAGAGTGAAAAGTTAGAGACAACCTTAATACATAACAGAGGAGCCTGCAGGGCTGCCATCCATGGGGTTGCAAAGAGCCAGACACGGCTGGGGGACTAACACTTTCACCATTTTCACCTTTAATACTCAACAAATGTATCTTTCTCATAGTAGAATAACACCCAGCTATTACGAGTCTTTTTTTTAAAACCTTTTTAATAATATAGAAACTGCTCACAACCTAATGTTAAATTTAGAAAGACAGAATATAAATATACATATGTTCTACACTATCGATTTTGTAACATTTCACAGGGACACACACCCAGAGCATATGCACACTTGTGTATACATAAGCTCACAGAACGAAGAGCTGGAGGAAACAGTCCAAAATACTTACAGTGCTTATCTCTAGGTGGTGAGATTCCACCATTCCATTCATTTTTCTTTCAATTATTGTGAATTCCCCAAATTTTCAACAATGAACATGTGCTATTATTATAATTGGTAAGACAGATATTTTAGAAACAACAGGTGAGGGAAAGTAAGAAATACAAACTTCCAGTTACAAAATAAACGAGTAATGGGTGTGAAGTGTACAGTGTGGAGAACATAGTCAATGACAAGGTGATGTCTTTGTACGATGACAGAGCGTAGGGAAACATCGTGGTGACCATTTTGAAATGTAGAGAAATACAGAATCAGTATGTTGTGTAACAGAAACTAACATAGTGTTTAGGTCAATTACACTTCAAAAAGAGGTCAGATTTGTTGCTCTCAGAGGAGGAGGAGGGGGAAGTGGATGAAGACGGACAGAAAGTACAGACTGCCAGTTGCAATTGCCAGGGATGCAACGTGCAGCGTGATGAAAATGGCTAGCACTGCTGACTGTTGCACATGAAAGTCGCTAAGACAGTAAATCCTGAGTTCTCGTCCCATGGAAGAAATCTTCTTTTTCTATTTCTTTACCTTTGATCTTATATGTGATCATGGATGTTCACTAAGCTTCCTGTGGTCATCATTTTCATGTCCGTAAGTCAAGCCATGACGCTGTACATCTTAAACTTACACAATGCTGCACACCATTGCACCTCAATAAAACTGGACAGAAAACAGTGGCAAGTCACTGATGGTACGAATGACGCCACTGCAAGACTGCAGAAGTGGCCACTGGTACCGGAGGCATCAGCCAGAAAGAACAAGCGGAAAGCGGTTGCTGCCTTTATTGCTGTGGCTGCCATCACCAGATGTGCTGTCTCTATTCATCTTTAAGTTTTCTAAGCGGAAATAGAGACACAGGGCTTCTCTGGTGGCTCAGCCGTAAAGAATCCACCTGCCAGTGCAGGGGACATGTGTTTGATCCCTGATCCAGAAAGATCCACATGCCAAGGAACGACTACGCCCACGGGCCACAGCCTCTGAGCCTGTGTCCTCGAGCTGGGGACTGCACCTCCTGAGGCGCACGTGCCCTACGGCCCCTGGTCCTTAACAGGAAAACCCCCCAGCGAGCAGCTCCCCACTGGCCACAACCGAGAGGAAGGTCTGAGCAGCAACAAAGACCCAGCACAGCCAAAACTAAAAATAAACATATATATTTTTAAAGTTTTTAAAGAAGAAGTAAGAGACAAACACTAGACGTAGAGAACAAATGTATGGATACCAAAGGGGAAAGGCACCAGGTAGGATGGACTGGGAGACTGGGATTAACACATACACAATACTGATGGTGTGTGCAAAATAGATTATCTAATGGGGACTTTCTGGAGAGCAGGGAAATGTACCCACGGCGCCACCTTTCATATTATCAAGTGAAAGTTCCCTTTTTAGCTTTCTTTCCCCTGGGATTGATTACCAACAAAAGGTTATAACTGGGTGAAAACCAACTTTGACATACTCTTATTTTGTTTGCACAGCCAATATTCTTCATGGGTCCTACTGGGGCCTTATTGTTTTTCAACCTCAAGCAAACTTTGAAGAGTCTCCCTTTATCAGAAGGAGGTATAAATGCAAAACGGTCATTCTGCAGCCATCAAAGAGGCGTTACCTTTATTTTCCAATTTGGGGAATTTATCTTTTTTTTTTTTCTATAATTTGTATTGGAGTACAGTTGATTTATAGAGTTGTGTAATTTATAGTATTAGATGCTTGCATTCCTATTTTACCCTATTCCTGATGCTGACAAATTTCATATTGATACATTTCAGAGTTTGCGTGTCTTTTTTTCCCCTCCCTCTCTCTCACCATAACCAAGATTCCATTATCAGATAATTAAAGTTTGCACATTTTAAGAGTTTAACATAGAGTAAACTTGAAAACTCCATTAAACTTCCTTACTACTAAAAAAAGTACAGCCTGATTACATAAACATAATTTTAAATAAGAAAATAATATATTCTTGCAATGGTAATAAAATCATTTGGAAAAGAGAGTTTCCTATGCTTGTCATCAGTGCCAAGTTGAGCTACTTTATCTTAAGAAGCAAATAAAAATAAAGCTTATTTTAAATCCTTTTAGAGTCACTATTTTGTTAATGTAAGTGAAAATGCCCTTGTCAGTGATAATTATGATTAAAGATACCCACCCTTTGCCCCCCACCCAGCTTTCAGAGACATAGCACTTTCTCCTCTCACAAAGTGGTTCATCCAATCTGACACCTAATTGAACCTGAAGCTTCCTATGTTCTGCAAGATCATGCTAATCTAGTAGTTTTCTTCATCTCTTAGCTTGGTTAAAGGCAAAGAGTTTATTGAGAAAAGCTATGATTGGCATGCCTTCTGCTGACCAATTGTAATTTCCTCTCCTTGTAAACTCTATTTAGTGTTACAAAAACAATTCACAGGCAGATTGTAGGTGCCAGGCTTTTCCTCTGACCTTTAAATCAAATTTAGAATTTCACAGGGTAGTATGCCTTCAAGCAAAACCTGTCAGCTTAATAAAGTGGAAATTTTCTGCAATAAATTTCAACCATTCGCAAAGAAGGGGAAGCTTTACTTACTGTTTTATAGTTCTGAACAAGGGCTTAAGATTCCTGGGTAAAATAAAAACAAGTGCTGATAAATGTAAGGACAGCTCTGAATAATGAGAGAAAGCGGATGAGTGACTTTCAATGAGGGAAAGAAAGATATTCAGAGGGGGAGAAGAGATGGAAGTAAAAGGAAGAATACACAATTACAAAGAGGCAAGACCAAGAAATAAATGACAGAGAAGGAAGAAAGTACACAAGGAAAAATATTAGCAATGTCTGCCTATCTCTCCCAAGGAGCACAAAATCAAAAGAATCCTAAACTCTCCTACTGCGGATATGAAGAATCAGTGTGGGCATGATGAGTGATGATGACAACACGCTAATCCCTCCTGAGTCCCTCTGTGGGTTTGTTACAGCACAAAATGACCCAATGGCTGATTCCACTTTCTAAACAAGTAAATGTCAAGCATTTGCAAATTGAGGACTACATAATGCCTGTATTGTCAGAAGAAATCCTGGTGATTACCCACAATAGAGGGCAATTGACTTTCAGAAGAGGTAAAAGCAACAAGAAATCTTCCCTGGTGCCAAAGTTGGCCTCATTTCATTTAGCCAAAGCCATTCGAATTGTGGCCTTGGAAGACTCTTGAGAGTCTCTTGGACTGCAAGGAGATCCAACCAGTCCATCCTAAAGGAGATCAGTCCTGAATATTCATTGGAAGGACTGATGCTAACGCTGAAGCTCCAAAACTTTGGCCACCTGATGCAAAGAACTGACTCATTTGAAAAGACCCTGATGCTGGGAAAGATTGAAGGCGGGAGGAGAAGAGGGTGACAGAGGATGAGATGATTGGGTGGCATCACCAACTAAATGGACATGAGTCTGAGTAAACTCGGGGAGATAGCAGAGGACAGAGGAGCCTGGCATGCTACATTCCATGGGATCCCTAAGTGGCGGACATGACTTAGTGAATGAATAGCCACAACAATTCTCCCTTAATACTGGTCTCAGCAAAAATGTTTTCTTCCAACTAAAGCATTCTTCTACACTACAGACAAGTTTCTAGACAGAGTCATTTGCTTAATTACTAATGGAATTTGCATGAAAACCTCTTCTCTCTTCCATCTTCGACTACTACTAAAGATAACAATAATTAACCTTATTTGGGCACTGTTGAAGACTAGGAATTATGTTCAACTTTACAGGCATCATTTCAACTAATCTTCACAGAAGAAGGTTCCATTTTGCAGATGAAATTCAGGCCCTCAGTCAGTTAATCGGCTTGCCCAATTCACGGTTATTAAGTACATCCAAGTTATCACGTGGCTTGACCTCAGCAAGACGGTCCTCTTCACCACCAGTTTAGAACATCTGATTTACGATACCACTTTATAACTCTTAGATCAACTACTTCAATATTCTCATATGAAGCTGTTTGTAGTGTAGCAGTAAAGAATCCGCTTGCAGTGCAGAAATGCAGGAGACATGAGTTCAGTCCCTAGGTCGGGGAGATGCCCTGGACAAGAAAATGGCAACCCGCTCCAGTGTTCTTGCCTGGGAAATGCCATGGACAGAGGAGCCTGGTGGGCTACAGTCCACAGCGTGGCAAAGAATGGGACGCGGCTGAGCACACACACAGGGGCAGTGCTTGAATATAGAAATAAAATGGAAAATTAAGAAAATGAACTAGAATTTATTTTAATTGTTCACAAAAAATAGTAAAACGATGGAATCAATTTCCTCTGAACTACTTCATGAATAACCTTACAGTATTGCCTTCAGTTCAGTTCAGTTCAGTTGCTCAGTCGTGTCCAACTCTTTTGTCTTGGAAAGAATAAATAGCCTGAGAACACCATGAGCTTTAGAGAAAGTGGAGAGACACATATTTTGCTTAAGACAAGACTTTAAATCAAACACATTTGAGGTTATGAAGGAAAATGAATTGAATAACATGACAGCAAGATATTTATGGCCCTGGCCGGTGGCAGGTGTAAGGTGATTCCTTGATACAGTTTTGCCAGTGTGTTTGCACCTTCCTTGGCCAAATTTACTCCAGGACCTTGAGTGGGCCATGCAGCCCCCTTTCTTGATGTTTTTGGTTATGCATCTGTCAAATGAGATTTATTACTCTAGCCCCTGTTAGCCCTACATGGGCAAAGAATAGCTCAGAAATGAAAATCTTTTTTATTTTATTTCTCAGTGAGGTATAGGTGATTTATACTGCTGTGTTAGTTTCAGGTGATATGGAATAGAAAAAATACAAATGAACTCATTTACAGAACAGCAATAGACCCATAGACATAGAAACAAGCGTTACCAAAAGGGAAAGGTAGAAGAGCTGGATGAATTAGGAGTTTGGGATTAACAGATACACTCTCCTGTATATAAAATAAGTAACCAGCAAGGATTGATTGTATAGCACAGAGAACGATAGTAACCAATAAGGGAAAAGAAATGAAAATCTTGACCTGAAAATCATTTGGGAAATAATTCTCAAAGCTGTCTTTTCTCTCCATCTGTACCATTGCCTCCTTAATCAAACCAACATCTCTTTCATTTGCTGTGCTGTAGCCTCCTAACTGGTCTTGAGGATTCTACTCTGCTCTCCATCAAACCTGCTCTTCAAGCTCCCCATTCTGCCACTGGGGTCATCTTTTAAAAACAGAATTACTTGACGCTCCTATTTAAAATATTTCAGCAGCTTCCCAAGGCTATGTGGATAAAAGCCAGATACCCATAACATAGCTCACGAGTCGATCTGACCACTCTCTAAACCCCTTAGACCTCACCTCCTATCTCAGTGGCCTCTTTGGTTTCCCAAATGTTTTGTTCCCAAATCTTCCCACAGGCATTTTTCTCCATCAGAGATACTCTTCACCATCTTCACCACTCTTACTAACTGCTTTGCTATTGTTCAGTTGCTAAATCATGTCTGACTCTTCGCAACTCCTTAAACTGTGGCACGCCAGGCTCCTCTGTCCTCCACTCTCTCCTGGAGTTTGCTTAGATTTCTGTTCATGGAGTCAGTGGTGCTATCTAACCATCTCATCCCCTGCCACCCTCTTCTGCTGTTGCCTTCAAGCTTTCCCGGCATCAAGGTCTTTTCCAATGAGTTGGCTCTTCGCATCAGGTGCCAGAACTATTGGAGCTTCAACTTCAGCATCATCTTTCCAGTGGATATTCAGGGTTGATTTCCTTTAGAATGGACTGGTTTGATGTCCTTTCAGTCTCTCAAGAATCAGTCTCTCAAGAATCAACTAACTGCTAGTTGTTCTTCTAAGCTTTGCTTCTTGTACATGATGCTTAAAAATAAACCCTAATAAAAAAAAATAAACCCTAATAAAGAACTATCATCTGGGGCTTTCTAGACTAACCCAGTATTTAACTTGCCACTGAAATTATCAAACAACTCTTTATCATTTCCATTTTTCCAACCTCAAATCATGGGCCATCAGTATATTTATGCAAATAGGAGGCTCTCAACTTTGGATTAAATTGCTTGGGGGAGATTAATAAAAACAAATACCAACTGAAGATTCTGTCCCCAAAGATTCTGACCCCACTGGTCTAAGATGATGTCCAGACATTTGTCTGTCTGAAGTTCCCAGGTGAGCCTGTCATGAAACCAGGATTGAGACCCACTGACCAGTAAGGAGGAAGCCAGGAGGAAACTGAGCATGTACACAAGCTTTTCCATCAGAGGCGTCATCAGGCCGAAGTGTTTAATAAGCTGAGGTGTCAGCAAACACTGGGTGTAGATATTTAGCTCTACAGGATACATAATCATATTTTGGGTCTACACTTAATTGCCTACCTTGTCCAACAACGTGAACTTATAATAGATGAGGCGATGCATTACAGATCAAAATGTAATCATCTGATATCTCAGCATATTCATTTATAAATTTATAAATACTATAATTATAAGTATAATACTTATGACTAGTGAGGTTGATGAAGGAAGACTTTGACTTAAAAAGAGCAAAGTGTGTGGGTGGATCAAGCACATATCACAAATAAGAAAAGACTTATTATTATTTTTAGTGAGGACTGCCTGTACTGCAGGGTGAGCTAAAGGTTTCTACAGCCCATCTCTCCTATAAAGAGAGCTCTAATTTGTTTTAAATAATGCTTTTCATGAAAAAGTCGATTTATATTTTTATATTGAAAAATGTACTTTTGAAAGAAACAAAAATAGAAACTAGAGAAAACATACTAAGCTAGAAAAAGAAAGTATTAATACACTGTGAAGAGTTAATTCCCTTCTCTATGTAAATGCATGCTTTATGAATCTGGTTAACACACAGTTTTATACCTAAAACTCTATACATAAAATTTTGTACTCTTTTAAAAAATAAATCCAAATGATGTTATAGACATCTTCCTATACCATCACCTATATTTTTCCTCCAGTTTTTATTGGGATATAATTGACATGCAGCACTGTTTAAGTTTAAGGTGTACTGTGTAATGATTTGATTTACATGCACCATGAAATGATTATCACAGTAAGTTTAGTGAATATCTATCATCTCATGTAGTTACAAAATGAAAGAAGCAGAAATTTTTTTTTCCTTGTGATGAGAAATCTTAGGATTTACTCTCTTAACTTCCATCTATAACGTGCAGCAATGTTTTATTCAAGTGTATTTATTGGTGGCTGTGCTGGTCTTTGCTGCTGTGCACACACTTTCTCTAGTTGTGGAGAGGAGGAGCCACTCGCGAGGCGCCCTGCAGCACTCGGAAGCGTCCCAGACGAGGGGACTGAACCGGCCTCCTGCATTGGCAGGTGAATTCCTAACCACTAGGCTACAAGGGAAACCCAGCATACAGCAACATTAATTGCACAATTAATTATATCCCTAGTGCTATATTCCTAGCACTAACTTATCTTAAAACTGGGAGCCATCATGTATTTTGATAAACACATTTCTGCTATACATATAACATCTATTACATAAATCTGTACTTTCTACTTAGCTATGTCCACATTCTGCACATTTGACTTCAAGTTTTCACTTTTAAAAGAATATAAGACTGTGTGTATGTGTTTATTTCCTCTTTTTAATGTTGTTTTTATCTTGAAGGCCATCCCACTATGAAAATTGAACCTAGACTGGAGAATATTTCCCCAAAAAAGGAAGAACATAAAACAACCCAACAAATTTGAAGTCTAGAAAACCTTGTCCTTTGATGGCAAGAACTGAGCCATAGAAAAGAGGTCTTTCTTTTTCTTTCTCTTTTTAAAAGAAATTTCAAAGGCTTAGTCATATCTCAAAGCAAGGTTTATAACAGATAATAGACTCTTTCCAGCACACAGCATGGAAATGACAAACCTTTCTGGACTGGAGTGGGGATCGAGAGGAAAGATAACTCCAGGCAGACCTGGGGCCCGTATCCCAACCAGACCAGAGCCTCGGCAGGAAGATGGCAGAAATCAAAGAAGTTTTATGAAGCAGAGAGGTTGACCTCTTTTCGCATCTGTTAGTAGCACCCAGGAAGTTCTACCCAGGAAGTAGAACCCTGAAGAACCCTTCACAAGCTCCTTGCTCTCATCCAGACAGGCGCCAGTTGGCAGAGCTGCAGTGGTTACGTGAGAAACTGTAGGAAATAGTCCGAGCCCACGGGGTCCCACGCACCCTTGTGGGTCAAGAGCTGTCACACTTTTTCCTTGTTTTGCTGTTGTTTAGTCACTAAGTCGTGTCCAACTCTTTTGTGACCCCATGGACTGTAGCCCATCAGGCTTCTCTGTCCACCAGATTTCCTGGTAAGAATATTAGAGCGGGTCACCATTTCCTTCTCCAAAGGATGTTCCTGACTCAGGCACTGAACCCACATTTCCTGCATTGCAGACGGATTCTTAACTGCTGAGCTATTTTGCAAAAGGCCAAATAGTAAACAGCTCAGACTTCAAATGCCATACCACCTCTGTGGCTATTCAACACTGTCCTTGTCACAGAAATGTAGCCGTAGATGACAAGTAAACCAATGGGTGTGGTTATAGTCCAATAACACTTTATTCTTTGGCATCTGAATTGCACAAATATGACACTGGAATTTCATATATTTGTATATATATGATATACATATATATGTGATATATATATGCGATATTTGTATATCATAAATATTATTCTTTGTTTGAATCTTTTTCAACCATTGAAAACTATACACATCATTCCTCACTCAGAGGCCAGCGGGGCATGTTGGCCAGCCCCTGCGGTAGGCCCCAGAGAGGCAGGGCAGATCAGTAAATGCTTCTACTGCTCAGGACGGGTGGAGAGAGGGATGATGGAGTAGGGAAACCAGAGGACCGCTGGGCCGAGTGGCTACGGCAGAGGGTCCGGCACTGACCACACAGGCAGAGGAGCGCAAAGGACGGCAGGGACCATGGGGGCAGCCTGGGCGGGACGGAGAGAGTGTTCCCACCGGGACCACAAGCCTTTCCCCGGAGGCCGGGGCCGCACACACGCCCTGGACACCCACAGCCCCTCCCACACGCGGGCCTGACCTCGATCATCCCGGGGACAAGGTAAGAATCGTATGCACACAGACCGCACACCGGAAGAGGCTAAGTTCCTGCAATTTGGCAAGCTTATGTTTTCTGCTATCAAAAGAAATAAATGCTTAAGAGTTGGATAGGTAACATTTATGAAGAAGAAAGAAAGCAACAAGTTCCAACACCTAAATTCTAGATGGATCCAGTCTGATGATTAAGAAAGTTTTTCTACTTTCAAGAAAAAGAAATTTTAAATACACTTGAAAGAGCACAGAAAAAAAAAAAAAAAAAAAAAAAAGTCCCCCGATTGGAAATGGTCTGTTCATCACAGATCTAATAATTAGGGCTATTGCTCCAACTTTCTATCCTGTCCATTCATCTCCACAGATCTTCTTGGTTCACAAGAACTATGTGTAAATTGGTATCTCTTTATAAGTATTTAAATAACTGCTAACAAAGTCCCACCTAACTATGCTTCTTTTAAAAAAAAAGAGTCTCATCAAGCTTCCGCATCATTTATTCTTTCAAATGAACATGAGATTTTACTTCGTCAACTAAAGGGGAAAAAAAATGAATTCCTCTGGGGTTTTGATTAAAATTGTTTGCAGCTGCAAATTAATCTAAGATGATGCCACACCTTTAGAAAACTAATATTTACTACTCAGAAATATGGTTTGCTGTATCATAGTTAAGTATTTATGTCTCCACAAATTTTTCCATTTTCTTTACTTTAAAAGTACACCTTTCTGGGAATTCCACTGACAGAGGTACAGATCCAGTTCCTGGTCTGATTGGGGGAACTAAGGTACCACAAACCATGAAGAAAAAAAAAAGCAACAAAAAAAAAATCCCACAAGCACAGACAAAAAAAACACACCTTTCTTTTAGTTTTTTTGTTTTTTCTTCTCTTTGGAAAAATGCAGTTTACTGCTAATGCAAATTTAATGTTTTATTATATATGACTGCTATATATAAAGATACTGAATTATGTGTAATTACTTCATGTATAAACCTTTTTATAAAATGCTGCTTATTCTTTCACTATTTTCAGCTAATTTGAAGTTATCCACGTAGACACATACTATCATTCTGCAGACAATAGAATTTATCTAATCTTTTGTGAAGTTGTACTAATATAAAAATACATAGTTCACAGAAAAGAACACTAATGACCCTTAAAGGTCTTTGGAATGAAAGGCCAACTTTGCTCAGGGTAATGAGCTCCTTTGTTAAGCTACGACCCACTTCTCACCCACCAGGCAGAAATCCAAAGTTGGCAGTGCTTTCTGTTGGTGAAGCTATGGAAGGTGGCTCTTCCAAGTGTTGGTGGAGAGCCTGTAAATGAATCAGTCCCTCCAGAGAGAAATTTGGCAATATACAGTGAGGACACATACAAAATTTCCCTTTGACTCAGAAATTCTGTTTCTCAGAATCAGTCTCAGATACCCTGGCAAATCTATGAAAATGATATGCAAAAATATATATGTGTGTGGTGCTGGAGAAGACTCTTGAGAGTCCCTTGGACTGCAAGCAAATCAAATCAGTCAAATCTAAAGAAAATTAACTCTGAACATTCATTGAAAGGACTGTTGCAGAAACTCAAGATCCAAAACTTTGGCTACCTGCTTCGAAGAGCCAACTCACTGGAAAAGACCCTGTTGCTGGGAAAGATTGAGGGCAAAAACAGAAGAGGGTGGATGAGGATCATATGGTTAACATCAACCACTCAATGGACATGAATTTTAGGGGATCACGAAAGACAGAGGAGCCTGGCGGGCTGCAGTCCATGGGGCTGCAAAGAGTCAGACATGAGACTGAGAGACTGAACAACAGCGATGTGTATGCAAAAGACTATACATCGCTTTTATCCTTAAAACTTTTTATCTAATTACTTATCAATTAGCTCAGCAATGTCTGATCTTTCTTAATAATAAAAGGATTCCGGGATTTCCCTGGTGGTCCAGTGGTTAAGAATGCACCTTCCAAGGCAGGGAATGTAGGGTCAGTCCCTCGTCAAGAAACTGAGGCCCACATGACTCAGGGCAACTAAGCCCACCTGCCGCCAACTACTGAGCCTGAGCTCCGCAACCGGAGAAGCCTGGGAGCGGGAAGGGAAGGTCTCCCGCGCCACAGCCAAGACCCCATGCAGTCAAATAAGCAAATAAATGCTTTTCTAAAAGGATAGTATCAGTTTTTTTAAAGCATTCGAAAAAATAAACTGTTCTCTGAGAAGAGATTTAGCCACGTCCCCCTAAATTTTTATCTCTTGCTTTATCATTCTTTGTCCAAAGTCTTCAATTTATTTAATAGACTTTTCTTCATTTTAGGTAATCTGTTTATTTGAGTCTTCAATCTGGAAAGATTATTTCTTTATGCTTGAAATTCAAATATTTTATTAATATTTGTCTACACGGTCTCTCATTCATTTCAGCAAAATAGTCATTAATTTTTTTTTTTAGTTGTAGATTTGGTGGGTTTTGTTTTTGTTTTTTTAGCTTAGTGAGGTTTCTTTCTTTTATGTCCAATACTTACACTCACTATGCCTGTGTTCTTTTTTCACACAATTGCCATTTTGTCGGTTTCTTGGAACCATTCTCTCATTTTGCCCACTCATCCTATTTCTTCTTCTTTTTATTTGACGGTGTCGGGTCTTGGTTGCCTCATGTGAATCTTTGCTGCAGCACACAGACTCTCTAGTTGTGGCTTGTGAGCTTAGTTGCTTCAAAACATGTGGGATCCTAGTTCCCCAACCAGGGATTGAACTCATGTTTCCTGCATTGCCAGGTGAACTGTCAACCACTGCACCACCAAGGAAGTCCGCCACTCATCGTCTGTAACTCTTCCTTTCATGCAGCACCGTGGGTGAGTTTCTTGCTTTCCCTTCTTTGAGACAAACTACTTCTGCAGTGCCCATGGGTAGTTCCTCATCTCCATCAAATTCAGTCACTACTGAGATTCCCACGCAGACTTTCTGGGGGGAATTCACCCCTTCTCCCTGATTATTCCAACTGTGTAAACGCACTGTTCAGTGAATTACCTTGGTAACACAAACATTCTATTCCCCAAATCTTCCTCTATTTTTGTGGCCAATCTGTCTTAAAGAACTTTTTACTCTGATTCTCTACGGTTGTTCTTTACTTAAAACTTGTAGAAGACCTCATGAATTCTTTTACACAATATTTCTACTGTATCAGAGTTTAGTTCTGTGTATCTGCAGGCCCTTTTCTTGTTCATGCACACCTTTTGAAGTAAAGGATTATGGATTGTTGGGGAGAGAAAATTTTCCTTCTTCCCTTCTGGTTTCTTTGGCTGGTCTAACAATCAAATAGACAACAGACAGATTTTTTTAAATTTATTTTTATTTATTTATTTGGCTGTACCATTTCTTGGTTGTGTCATGAGGGATTCTGCTACAGCATTTAGGATCTAGTTCCCCAACCAGGGGTTGAACCTGGGTCCCCTGCATGGGGAACTTGGAGTCTTAGCCACTGGACCACCAGGGAAATCTCCAAAACACAGACTAACAGGAGAAGCACAAATTTAATTACATACATAAGGGAACCCCATAAAAACTGAGGCCCAAGGACAGGTCAGGCAGTTGAGGTTTAAACATGTTATTCTGATCTAAGCAATGGGATGGTGCCTGCGGCTTCCAGGGGAGGAGGGTAATTTGCAGGATAATAAAAAGAACAGATGTTTGGTAATTAGCTGTTTGTCCTGTCTTATAGATAGGTCACTAGGACAAAGTTATCTCTTCTAATAGCTCTCCCTCAGATTCAGCCCCCCTCCCCACCCCCTGCCCCCACACCAGCTAAATTCTTTTAGGTAGTTAAAATGGAGGAAAAAAACCTCTCCTTGACTCTTTTGAACATTGGTTGTCTTCAGGTCAAATGCCAAAGTGGCATATTTGGGGGTGCTCATCCTGAACCCCTTCTGGTACTATACTATTCTTATCTACTTATTTCCTGGAAATTGTAACATAATTCTCTCAAATATTTACATTCATTTCAACTGCACTCTGCACAGCTGAAAGTATTAAAAGAGTGGACCTACGCAGCACAATTGCCTGAGCTCTGACATGGTTCTTATTTTTATTTTCAGTCCGTCAGATCTAGAAGACTCTAGAAAGACTGGAATTAAATGTCTCTTGTCATATGTTGCCTGTAAGATGTCAAATAATGGATTTAATTTTATATATCAGAAACAACCACTATTTTTTCATCAAATAAGCTCATCAGCCATCACAAATTAAATAAGAAGCCATATCTTTAGAGTCGCAAGGACTGTGGGATACAGGGGGTACCCAGAAGTCCAGGACATACATCATGGTAAAACCATGAGAGTGGTTTTAAAGAGACCCTGTAGCATCTTCCCAACGATGAACTTATTAAAATCCTTCCCTGCTACAGGCCACAAGAAAGGGAGAGAGAGGAGAGAAAAGAAGAGAGGGAAAGGAAAAGAATATTTTTCAAAGCCACATGCACTGAAGCAAAGCCACACCTCCTGAAAGGTTAAAATTCTATAAGTCCTTACATAACACATATTTAAACAGTGCAGTGTAATAATGATAGTTAACATTGCTGAGTTAACTTTGCCACATTCGAAGACCTGTTTTTAAACACCGTAAGAAGTCAGTGAGAATGTGTGTGTTCTTTATTAATCTTTGAAAGTCTCAGCTGGTAGTACCATCCTCCTTCACACTTCCTCTGTGCTTCATTTTCTATGCTTTTTAAAAAAATCCTCATGTCTCTTAAACTTTCCTCTTTCTCCTCCTAATTATGATTATCAGCAGCATCATCTGCTCTTTCTGGAGAACATCTTGTTCCTTCTTTCATTTTTCTCTTAAAATATCTTTAAATATTGTTTTATCATCTTTTAAAAAAATAATTCCATTATCTAAATGAATTGAGAGTATTATTCTGCTGCTGATCGCTTGTTTACTCAGATATGTTATAATTTATGATTGTAAGGTAATGTGCACCAGGATTTATCTCAGAAAGTGGTGATCAACTGGGACAACTTTGCCCCCAGGGGCATTTGACAATGTCTGGAGACATTTTGCTTGTCACAACTAGATGCTAATACCATCTAAATAGGGGTAGAGGCCAAGAGTTTTGCAAAGCATGCCACTTATCTGAAAGATGGACAAGGTGGGAAGACAAACATTGGAAACAATCTAGAGGTTTTCAACAGCAGAAAATGATTTACACACAAAGGCCTGGATGGGAGGAGGTGGTATGACCATAACTCAGAAGTAGAACCACCAGGCAAAAGTCAGAACCGCAGCAGGGACTGCCCTGGAGAGGCAGGGACATGGAGAGAGCTTTCCAGCCAGAAGCTGGGACCGTGAAAAACACACCAACTGCAGGGAAACATCCCCTTGAGCAAGAGGAGAGGGAGAGAAACACTATTAAAAAGAAAAATTCAGCTGAGTGAATCTGAAGATCTAATTGGGTTCATTCAATCATTCATGAGTCAGGCAGCATGCCATCTAGTAAATACAAGGGTGCTCTGAGAAGTGATACAAAATGGAGCTTTTTATAGAGAGGAGGGTGAGGCAAGGGCCATGGTGTTAGCAAAAGAAAATGGGACTACTTGGGGCCAGAACATCCTTCTTCTATGGGGAAGGGGCCACACAGGTTTCATCATGCAGACCACCTCTTCTTCCTCTAGGGAGGGAAGAGCGATAAAGAGGGGCCATTGACAGACTGTCTCACTGCGGCTGAGCAGAAAATTCCAAACTGTCTCATAAGACTACACTCCCAGCTGTAAACTGGTGCAGCCACTCTGGAAAACAGTGTGGAGCAGACTTCAAAAAGTAAAACTGGAGCTACCACATGATCCTGCAATTCCAGTCCTGGGCATATATCTGGGAAAGGTTAAAAACTCTAATTCAAAAAGTGGCATGCACCCCACTGTTCACAGCAGCATTATTCACAACAATAGCCAAGTCATGGAAGCAACCCAAATACACCGCAACAGCTGAATGGATTAAGAAGACATGGTACATATATACAATGGAATATTACTCAGGCTTTAAAAAGAAGGAAATAATCCATTTGCAGCAGCATGGATAGACCTAGAGATTATCACAGAGTCAAGTAGCCAGACAACGAAATACAAACACCATAAGCTGTCACTCATATGTGCAATCTAAAAAGAGAACCCAAATGAACTTATTTACAAAGCAGAGAGACTCACAAGCAGAAAACAGACTTACGGCTCCCAAAGGGGCAGTGCGGGGTAACAGATGTGCCGCTGCAGACCCAACAGACAGACACCGAGGGCTTCCGGCAGAGCCCAGGGAGCCGTGCTCAATGTCTTGCGATAATCTATACCAGAAAAGACCTAGAAAAATACATGTGTGTGCTCTGTCATGTCTGACGCATTGCAACCCCCTGGACTGTGGCCCACCAGGTTCCTCTGTCCATGGAATTTTCCAGGCAAGAATACTGGAGTGGTTGCTCTTTCCTATTCCAGGGGTTCTTCTTGACCCTAGGATTGAACCACATCTCTTGCATCTCCTGAATAGGCAGGCAGATTCCTTATGGCTGCGCCATCTGGGAAACTCATATATGTATGTATGTATTTATAACTATGTATAAAACTATTCTATACATAACTAAGTCACTTTGCTCTACACGTGAAACTAATACAACATTATACATCAATTAAAAAAAACACATTATACATCAATTATACTACAGTAAATAAATAAACATATCCTAAAAAAAAAAAAAAAAAAAGACTACATTCCCAGAGCAGGTTTAAACTGCAGTTAAATCAGGTATTAAATCCAGATTCAAGATTATGGCCTTTACCATAACTGATGCCATTTTGAGCCTGTGATCTTCTCTTCAACAACACGCTGCCTTCTCCATGCCACCCTCCAGTTTTCCATAAGTGCCTCTCCTTGACCAGTCTGTCTGGAAACCAGTTTTTGAGGGATCCTAAGAAGTAGCTTTAAAGAGAAGCTGGGAGGAAGCAGACCTGAGAGAGCAGGGGCCACAGCCACAGGGCCAGCTCGCATCTCTGTCAAGAACCTCACCTCTGGTTTGCAGATCCCGCATCAAGGATCTCCCCCTTTTTTCTCTTCTGTAAGCTCAGGCCTACTTTAGTAAGATGTTTGTTGTAGCAGTACCTATCTACCCTTTAAATTTTCCTCATTATGGCAGATTCCATGGGCTTTCCAGGTGGCGCTAGTGGTAATGAGTCCACCTGCCAAGGCAGGAGACACACGAGACCTGGGTTCGGTCCCTGGGTCGGGAAGATCCCCTGGAGGCGGGCACGGGACCGACTCCAGTGTTCTTGCCTGGAGGACCCCATGGACACAGGAGCCTGGCTGCAGTCCAGGGGGTCGCAAAGGGTCAGACACGACTGAAGAAACTGAGATTGGAGGTTTTGTATATATCTCTACACTATTGTTAGAAACTGAAATAATCTTTTTCTTTTTTTACTTTAATGGATAAAGTTGAAACTGAGTCCCCCTAAAACTGAGTTCCCCTGCTGAGTTTATGATTAACCTAACTAAAACTATTCCCTTTCCCATCCTGCTCTTGTTCCTCTCAGGAATACAGAGAATCAAAGAGAAGCTTGGACTGCAACCAAGCAGGACCCTGCATGGCCCCCCAGGGCACAGAGGCTCCTCTGCTGTCCCTGTTTCTCGTTTGCAGAAAAAGGCTTTCATCTCCCAGGCCTTCCCTGAGTTTCAAAGAGCAGACTCAAGCAGTTGCTAACTAAGGGAGTGATAAAATGCAGAAACAAAGAAATAGCAGTTAAACAAAACAGCTTGAACAAAGTTTTCTTGCTGTTCACTCACTAAGTCATGTCTGACTCTGCGACCCCATGGACTACACCAAGCTCCTCTGTCCTCCACTATCTCCTGAAGTTTGTTCAGATTCCTGTCCATTGAGTGGGTGATGCTATCTATCTCATAGTTAGATGTAGAGAATTACAAGTTACTGTGTTAAAGTGCTATTATTGTTATTAACTTTACTTCATAGATGTAAAGGTAGATGAGTACAGCACAACAGTAGTGAAGAATAGTTGGTGGTTCATATTGAAGCATGCTGTAGTCATTCATGTATTTAATCAACAAGTATTTATGCTAGACCTACCAGCCACCAAGCAGTTTTCTAAGTTTTGTTGAAATAATGAGGAACAAGATTTAGTCTCTGATCTCAATCTAAATGATGCACAGATACATATACATATATATATCCTCAGCATAGATATACTTTTAGAATTGAATCAATGTGCATTATCTCTTTAGTAAGAGTACAATTAGATATACCATATTCCTTAACATATAGGCATTCTAGCCATTATAGGTTGAAAGGAATGTGTGGTTTTGGAGGTGTGTCTCCATATGTGTGTATGTATAGAGCAGCTTTGCAGTAAATGGCATAGAGCACATTGATTATACCAGCATATCCTTTGTATCTTCTCAGCACATCCTTTTTTATAAAGTCCTAAGTTAAAAAAAAAATAGCCATGATTAGTTGGATGCAGCTGAATTTCAAGAGTCTAGAGCTGGTTTATCAAACATCAGCTCTTGCCAGACAAGAGCATTTTGCATGTGGGTGTCCCAGTCTATGAAAATTAAAAAAACAGCAACAACCATATCATCAAACAGCAAAACTAGGTTCAGCAGAGTTTTTTAAGATTTCTTCCTGTCAACTGCCTGCTTGCCTTTCTAAGATGGGTAATATTTCAGGTTCAAGCAACAGAGGAATCACCAGAGCAATTGTTCCAGGCCCCGGACAACTCTAGGTGGAAAAAAGGCTCAGGTGATTCACATTTGAATCTTCGCTTTTATGTTGGGTTTGTTTTTATCTTTCTAACAAGTCTCAGGAAAAAAGAAAAAGGATCAAAAAAGAGGTTTGGAGGAGTGAGACAAGTCAAGCAAGAAGCCCTCGAGATAACGCCTGCCGTGATTAGCTAAGTCAACTCTAGAACCTCACTTCAAGTCGTTTTTACTTTGGCCATATGGCTATACCACTACCTATGGCAGCGTCCACATCCAAATAGCCTTCAAACCTTTAGCTAAAACACACTAGAAGAATTCAGCTGGAAGGAAAGAGACAAGCTCTCTCTTCAGTGAAAGGGGAGGGGCATTTTGACTTTAGGCTTTTAATCAATGACCCATTATATTTATATTGAGGTCAAGGTATTCCTTAACTGAAATGCATACACACAAATAAACTCCTACTCTTCTCATTCTTGAACTTGAACTGCACTTAAAGTTTTGCCAATGGGAGTATGTGACCTACTTTGAAATTCAGTTACATCCTTTTCATTCTTTCATAAGGCCTGTAGTTTTTTGCCTCAATTCACATGAAATGCAATAAACTCACCCTTCAATTGTAAAACACATAAAAATACAGACAAAGCATTTTTTGATATTATTATAGATATTATACAAAATATCAAGTTAAAAGTGAAATTATTTTATTGTAGTGTTGGGATGAAGTGTTGACAAGTATTCAATAGCCTGGATGTAATTTTATTCTCCAGATCTTCCTTACACACTAAACAAGATGTGAAATCTTTGGTTTTTTAAAAGAGAGATCATCATGGGATTTTTTTTTTCTTCTGTTATTTACCAGGATTGGTGGGGACGGGACAATGATGGTACAGATTTTGTTTTCATCCAAGACATTACCCATAAAACAACAGGCTTACACGCTCTCTGAGTAAAAACATATAATTTTGCACTGGTCCTGTATTTTAATAGGAAATGAACTGACATTTTCTCCTGTCAGCTAATGAAACAATTGGGGACTACTGAAGAATGAAAAATGGATGATTAACAGCTTTATCTGATGTCAAAGAAGCTCTCGTCATCTCTTAGTGATGAGTTGGCAATTTCTTATTTGGGGAGCCTGTTTTGAACACTTAGAGGCAGGGAGAATAGAGAATTAGAAGTTACTGTGGTAAGAGTATTATTATTGTTATTATTAATTTTCCTTCCATAGATGCAAATGCCAGCAGCATGGAAAAATCTTGTCTTAGCTCAAGGTAACCATTCTCTCTTATAACATCACAAAAATATTTCTATCAAATTCTTGGTGCAACAAGAAACTTAAAAACTTTAAAATTTGGCAACTGAGATGAAGCAGAGGAATTGGACTCAAAGGAATAGAACAGTCATTCCTCTAGATGTAATCTTGTCTCCAGAGTTAGGTAATCAAACGTGATAAAGATTTTTACCAGCCATGCTAAATAAATTGTGAGATAACACAATGGATTGCAAATCAGTCATTAAAAGTCATCATGTAGACAGTAAAATGTAATGCTCAAGGTCACAGACATTGGTATCAGACAGACCAGGGTTCAAGTCCCCATCCTACCATTTGTTAGCTATATTATCTTGGGCAATTTATTTCATCTCTCCAGAAGTAACCATCTCAGAGAATAGTTGTTCAAGTCACTTGAGATAACGTGCTTAAAATGCTTCTCATAAGATCTGCCAGTTGCATAGACACACAAAAAACCCTTAAATCAATGAAAAAATACTTAATGGATGTTTTTTCTTATCATACTAATTTTAGCATTTGAAATATACACATGCTACTGCTGGGTTTAGCAGCAGAACCGCATGTAAAGTATGACCTCATTCACATACGCTCCCCACGTGCTTCTCTATGGCTCTGTAGTGGCCCATAAGCGGTACAGAAGGGTGTTCTGAAAATGAAAGCAATTGTTATTTCCATGCTACGGTATTTTCAGTGCTTATCACTTTTTGCTTTGCCTTTTTCTTTACACGTCATCTTACAGAAACTATTAAGTTGTCTGAACACTCACCAGACAGGTTTCAACATTTACCCAAATAGTCAGCTAGATGAGACTGACGTCTTGCTGGAGAGAGAGATTAGGGAGAAAAGGCCATCGGGAGCAATTTATCTTTTGTGACCCTTTCCGAAGATGAAAGATACCGAGGAACGGTCTCTCTGCTCTTCCGGGCACAAAGGGAACTGTCTCATCACTTATGTGCTGCCATACAACTGACTTTTGAAGAGTGTCTTTGAGACTTCCCATGAAATAAAAAAAGTTTATCGCCCATTTCAAATGACCTCTCAGATAACTTCGGCTACTACACAGCTGGAGAAATTTAAACAAGAAAAGTGAGGGAAGATAGTTCCTCTTTGGACTCTTGTCAAATGGTACACTTGCTAACCAAATTATTCACCATGGGAATTCACAAAGGTAACCTGATGACACAGGAAAAATCCATTGCCTCAACTGAAATCCATACAAAACTTCACTAGCATTACAGTCATGCCCAGAAAGTAAATCATTGTCATTTGTGTGATAGCAAAACATTCCAAGGAGTCTGGCTTCAGATTTGGTTTGGAAGCTTTTTTAGGACAGATCCAGGAAGGCACTAGGGGAAAATATTAAAAAAAGAAAAAATTTAGGGTTGTCATTTCCTGATCTGTGACATTGAGGAAGCTGACCACCATCTGAGGCTTCATATTCTTTTATTTCATGTCAACTGTCTTCCACAAGCAAAGGCTAAGTTCATGTGGACAATCAGAGGGGCAGCATTGTCCCAGAAGAACCATTTCATCAATACTTGCTTCCCACACACCAAGATCACAGTACTGAAAACAAAATCAACAAACCAAAATGCCCAGAAACAATAGCTTTCCATAAAGGCAAAAATGTGTGGTGCTGCTCTTTAGTCTCCAGTTCGTGTCCAGCTGTTTATGACCCCATGGATTGAAGCCCACCAGGCAAGAATACTGAAGTGGGTTGCCGTGTCCTCCTCCAGGGGATCTTCCCTACCCAGGGATGGAACCCATGTCACCTGTATTGGCAGGTTGGATTCATTACCACTGAGCCCCTTGGGAAGTCCCTAAAAATATGTGTACACGTGTGCAAACGTACCAGTACCCAAGAGATAAAACATATAACATGGAAACTCAACTAGTTTGGCAAATGAGAGTCTTAGTATCAAGAGTCATTTTGTCTAAACTATAGCCATATTTAGTTGCAAATTAAAATTAATTAAAATTCTTTGGTTGTACTAGCCGCATTCCAATAATTCAGCTGTCTCATATGACCAGTAGTTACTGCGTTGAGCAGCACAAAAATAGAACATTTCCATCACTATAGAAAGTTCAATGGATTAGCACTAGATGAGGAGCTGTAATATACTCTTTTGGCCTTTTAAGTTTTGCACTAGGTACACGTATTGCTTACTCAAGAATTACAATTTTTTAAATTGTTAAATTAAAATTTTTAATTTTTAAAGTAATAATTTTACCTGTTTTATATAATTTGTATTGGAAAGTTCAAAAGGACTTTTCTGGTTTTCATCACTGGCTGTCAAAATTGCAAAACACCCTTCAATGGCCGATTTCAGAAATCCTAGTTTAGACTGTTTTCCCTAGAGCACATATAAAATTAAAAAACAATTTAAGGAATGAATCAATTATAATTGTGAAGTACAAAGCCCTAATTTTGTTTCAAAAGCTAATAATAAATTGCTCTTTTTAAGCTGATTTTCACTCCCAGGTACAGGAATCCTGCCGCAGATGGAGGGTATCAAATGTCAGATGGGCCACACTGAACCCCAAGTCTAACTGTGCACAGCAGGACTGCAGAAACGACACTCACAGGTATGTGAGGCCTGCTTCTCTTCCTCCTCATCATCTGTTCTAAGCAGGAAAGCAGACTATTGGGTGAGAGATGTCATCTGAAGTTTTGGCCTCTGTCAGCATTTACAGGAGCCCAAAACAGGACCTTGTGAAATTGTCTTTTACGCTGTTTCTCTTTGGGGGGAGTGACATACTGATGAAGAATTTAATCAAAAATACATATTGAATGCTTGCTATGTGTGAGTCTCCATTCCAGGCCCTGGAGATGGAGCAGATAAAGTCCTTGGACCTCAAGCTGCTTACTTTCTAAGCTAATTGATGGTAAATAGACTATTAAGTAAAAGAACAGTAATAATAGACACATAAGTAAAAGCATGTCAGATGGAGACTGAGTGTGTTGATAGAGGATTGCTAATTTACATGGAGTGGCTATCACAGGCAGAATAAAAGTCCCCCAAAGATATCCACATCCTAATCCCAGAAATCTGTGAATGTGTTACCTGATATGGCACAAGAGATTCTGCAGATGTGAGTAAATTAAATGTTTTGTGATTGGGAGAGTTCCCTGGATTATCTGGATGGGTCTCAGTTAATCACACTCGTCCTTAGAGTGAGGCAGAGGAGGTGTGGCCTTGGAGGCAGATGTTGGACTGATGTGACTGCTGTCTGCCTGCAAGAGGCCCGAGGAACAGGCAGCCCCCAGAAGCTCGAAAAGGCAAGCAAATGGATTCTCCTAAGGGCCTCTGGGAGAAATTAAAACCTACCAACAACTTGATTTTATCCCAGTGAAAAACATTTTGGACTCTGAACTCCAGGACGGCAAGCTGATAAATTTGTCTGGTCTGCGTGCATGTGTACTCAGTCGCTAAGTCACGTCCACTCCACGGACAGTAGCCAACAAGGCTCCCAGTCCATAGGATTTCTCAGGCAGGAATACTGGAATCGGTGTCCATTCCCTTCTCCAAGGGATCTTCCCAACCCGGGGATCACACCTGAGGCTCCTGCATCTGCAGGTTCTTTACAGCTGAGCCGCCAGGAAAGCTCCGGGCCTGTTTGCTGCTGCTGCTGCCAAGTCACGCCAGTCGTGTCCACCTCTGCGAGACCCCATAGATGGCAGCCCACCAGGCTCCTGTCCCTGGGATTCTCCAGGCAAGAATACTGGAGTAGGGTTTGTTTAGGTCACTTCAATTTAAGTCTGAATTTTGCAATAAGGAGTTCATGATCTGAGCCACAGTCAGCTCCCACTCTTGTTTTTGCTGACTGTATAGGGCTTTTCCATCTTCGGCTGCAAAGAGTATAATCAATCTGATTTCAGTACTGACCATCTGGTGATGGCTATGTGCAGAGTCCTCTCTTGTGTTGTTGGAAGAGGGTGTTTGCTGTGATCAGTGTGTTCTCTTGGCAAAACTCTGTTAGCCTTCGCCCTGCTTCATTTTGTACTTCAAGGCCAAACTTGTCTATTACTCAAGGTATTTCTTGACTTCCTACTTTTGCATTCCAGTCCCATATAATGAAAAGGACATCTTTTTTTTGGGTGTTAGTTCTAAAAGGTCTTGTAGGTCTTCACAGAAACATTCAACTTCAGCTTCTTTAGCATTAGTGGTTGGAGCATAGACTTGGATTACTGTGATACTGAATGATTTACTTTGGAAATGAACAGAAATCATTCTGTCATTTGGACTCTTTCACTAACTATGAGGACTACTCTATTTCTTCTAAGGGGCCCACAGTAATAGATGTAATGGTCAATTGAAAAAAATTCACCCATTTCCAGTCCATTTTAGTTCACTGATTCCTAAAATGTTGATGTTCACTGTTGCCATCTCCAGTTTGACCACTTACAATTTACTTTGATTCATGGACCTAACGTTCCAGGTTTCTATGCAGTATTGCTCTTTATAGCATCAGACTTTACTTTCATCACCAGTCACATCCACAACTGGGAGTTGTTTTTGCTTTGGCTCCATTCTTTCATTCTTTCTGGAGTTATTTCTCCACTGATCCCCAGTAGCATATTGGGCACCTACTGACCTAGGGAGTTCATCTTTCAGTGTCATATCTTTTTGACTTTTCATGCTGTCCACAGGATTCTCAAAGCAAGAATACTGAAGTGGTTTGCCATTCCCTTCTCCAGTGGACCACATTTTGCCAGAACTCTCCCCCATGACCCATCCGTCTTGGGTGGCCTTACACAGCATGACTCATAGTTTCATTGAGTTAGAGAACACTGTGGTCCATGTGATCAATTTAGTTAGTTTCCTGTGATTGTGGTTTTTATTCTGTCTGCCCTCTCATGGAGAAGGATAAGAGGCTTATACAAGCTTCCTGATGGGAGGAACTGGCTGTGGGCGAATCTGGGTCTTGCTCTGAGGGGTGGAGCAGGCCAAACTATGATGGGGCAATGGTAGTAGGGGTGACCTCCTTCAAAATGCCAGCATGCCTGGTGTCTCCCAGACTGTTGTATGCAGTGCCCCTAACCCTGTGCAGGCCACTGTTGACTCACACCTTTGTCTGAGACTCCTGGGCCCTCACAGACGAGTCTGGGTCAGTCTCTTGTGGGGTCACTTTTCCTTTCTCCTGGGTCCTGGGGCACAGAAGATTTTGTTTGTGTCCCCAAGAGTCAGTTTCTCCAGCCCTGTGGAAGTTCTGAAATCAAATCCCACTGGCCCTCAAAGTCAAATTCCCAGGGGGTTCTCAGTCCCTTTGCCAGATCCCCAGGTTCTGTAACAATGTGAGTACTTCTTCAATATAATTGTTCTCCAGTCTGTGGGTCGTCTGCTCAGTGGCTCCATGGTGGGTCTAATGGCGACCTCCTCCAAGAGGATTTACGCCACATGCAGCCCCTCCCAGGTCTGCTGTAGCCAGAGCCCTGTGGCAGGCCCCTGCTAACCCATGCCTCCACAGGAGACACTCAGACACCCAAAGACAGGCTTCCGGTCATATCACTTGATGGCAAGTAGATGGGGAAGCAATGGAAACAGTGACAGACTTTATTTTCTTGGGCTCCCAAATCACTGCAGATGGTGACTGCAGTCACGAAATTCAAAGACGCTTACTCCTTGGAAAAAAGCTATGACCAACCTAGACAGCATATTAAAAAGCAGAGATGTTACTTTGCTGGAAAAACAATTCTAGTCAAAGCTATGGTTTTTCCACTAGCCATGCATGGATATGAGAGTTGGACTATAAAGAATGCTGAGTGCTGAAGAATTGATGCTTTTGAACTGTGGTGTTGGAGAAGACTCTTGAGTGTCCCTTGGAAAACAAGGAGAGCCAACCAGCCCATCCTAAAGGAAATCAGCCCTGAATAGTCATTGGAAGGACTGATCCTGAAGCTGAAACTCCAATACTTTAGCCACCTGATGCGAAGAACTGACTCATTTGAAAAGATCCTGATGCTGGGAAAGATAGAAGGTGGGAGGAGAAGGGGACGACAGAGGATGAGATGGTTGGACGGCATCACTGACTTGATGAACATGAGTTTGAGTAAGCTCCAGGAGTTGGTCATGGACAGGGAGGCCTGGTGTGCTGCAGTCCATGGGGTCGCAAAGAGTTGAACACAACTGAGTGACTGAACTGAGCTGAAGTTTATGGTGATTTGTTGCAGCAGATGAGGAAACAAATATGGTGGCCACGAACAACTTCACTGAAAATTTGACATTTGGACAAAGATCTAAGGAGGGGAGGGGAGGGGTGGGTCATCTGAGAGGGACACACATTCCAGGCAGCAAAGAGCAAGTGCAAATTCCCCAAGGCAGGGGCACGGCTGGCCCTCAAAGGGGAGTGGAGGCAGGGGGAGGGGCATTGATGGGGGTAAGGTCAGAGGTGGCTGCTGGAAGATCAAGCAGGCTGCGTAGGTGGGAGGGCTCGGACCCATATCCTGAATGAGATAAGGAGTCATTACAGGGTTTTCAAACAGAGAGATGATGGGATGAGATTTATATTTTAAAAGGATTACTCTAATGACTGCCGAGCTGGGCAAAGTCAGAAGCAGAGAGATGGTATGTCTAATAAGCCAGGTGAGGGACCTCCCTGACCGTCGAGTGGTTGGAACTTGGTGTTCTCTCTGCTGTGACCCTGGATTCAATCCCTGGTCAGGGGGCTGAGGTGCCACTAAGTTATGTGGCACAGTCAAAATGAAAAATAAAGTAAATTTTTAAAAAATCCAGGTGAGAGGTAATAATGACTGGGACCAAGGCAGTGAGAAGTGGTGGGTCTCTTGATGTGTTTTACGAAGATCATCTTGGTTGTGAGGTTGAGAAAAGGTGTAGACAGGGCAAGCAGAGGAGCAGAGAGATGCTGGGAAAATGCTGCAATAATTCGGCAAAAGTTACATCTGCTTGGACCTCCGTCCAAGAGCAGGGATTTGACACTGATCTGTTTTCAAGGTAGGACGGAATTTTCTGACATCTGGTCAGGATGAAAGTTATCCAGGGAGAAAGCTGCCACCCACAGAGATGTCTTTTCCTTTCTCACTCTTCGCAAGCCTAAGCCCCAGGCAGCCTAACTATTCTCCCCAAGAGGCTCATTTTCAGGATCCATTTGAACAATTTACAAGATTATTTATAACAAGCAAAGAAAAAGCTTGGATAATTAAAATCAAGTCAGGTCCTCCAATAATTTGAGGACACATTATTTTCAACCTCCTTTCCCATCAACTTTTTCATCAATACTATATAAGAATAAGGTTACAAGAGTCTGGTGGTAGAAGCAGCATCTAGAAGAGCAAGCCTCACAGGTGAATAAGTTATTTGAACCAGGCATTCCAAGCATAGGCTCCTAGATGTCTAAAAGATCATGGGCTTATGTGAACTACTTTCAATATTTCAAAAATCTTTTTGGAAACTTTACATAGAAGTAGAATATCGCACTGGTGAGGCTATATTAACTGTCTGATTGTGGTGACTTTACAACCAGCCTGTGGGGTCCAAATTATACTAGTCAGTTAGCAATTAACAAAAATAGGAAAATCAATGACTACTGAAGAAATGCAATTTGCTCAAAAAATAATCTTTAAAACCATAGGAACTATAAGAGAATAACACAGAGGGTGCCTAGAGGAAAGCTTTGGGACTGATGGAGTAGTTCTCTTTCACTCAGGTGATTAGCCCATCACCCTCCACAGCTTCTTTGAGATGATAAATTTCATGCCAGTCTCCCACCTACTGATTCAGTGTTGTGGACCATTGTGATCTACCTGACCAGCATCGCTCTCTCACCTCCTGATGACAATTTCCTAATATTCCCTAAGAACCACTTCTCTCTGACTCTCAGGCCACAGAGTTCAGATTGAGAGGATTTTTCTCCGTGGCTAACCATCTCCCCTCCAGCCTCTCCAGGGTGCTGCTGTGATGCAGGCTGCCTGTCCAATCAGAGCATCGCATTCTCCCAGCCTCTCTGATAGGCTCAGACAGGAGCATGTGACTCAAGAGAGGAGCCTGGGAGCTTCACTGGGAAGACCAAGGATAGCAGGACTCCTTCTCCATCTGTAGGTTTGTTGAGCAGTCAGGATGCAAGTCTGGAGCTGTTGGCTCCATCATGCCCTCATGAGGGAGCGTCTGCTAGAGAAGGAACCAGCACAGAGGCACACAAAGGAAAGCCAGAGAAAACAGTCTGAGCCCTGAGCTTTTGCTCAATCACCAAGAATTAAAAGAGAACTGACTAGTTGTAAGAGTTAAATGAAGAGTTTGGAGTCCTATTTCTTTCACCTCCTTGCTGTGGAGTAATCTGCTTAGTCTTGGCAATCATATAAAAACTAATTTATTAGCAAGGCTGTTGAGAGAAATAATTAAGAAAAGTCTTTGAGACTAATTTGAAATGTATAAACACACTATACAGAAACAAAAATGAAAACTGAAGTTATTATCCTGTGCTATTTTCCCTTCCCACTCTCTGATGAAGGCAAGGAGTGAAATGACTGAATGGTGGGAGTTAGCGAGGCAAGGCCCATTAATAGTTGAGAACTGTTGACTGTAAATAATTATTCAGCTATTAAACCTTTAGAGTAGATTCTGTCTGATGCATGTTCTCTAAGAGCGGTGAGTTTTCCACCAACACCTTTTACTTCTGTGCCCTGTAATCAGACCCAAAGTAACTCTGGTTTTGGGGTGTGTGTGTGTGTGTGTGTGTGTTTTTCCCTTCTCCATTAAACTTGAATAGGACACAAGTCATTACAGACTCTCATCCATTATAGGAGTACCGGAGCTATTCCACATTTGCATATGAATATGTAAAAGAGATTTATAATTCTATCTCTGAACATAAAAGCATTTGTTGCATAAATTACACTAATATTTCTAAGCCCATTTGGTTTTCTCTGCTGCCTATCCATCCAGATATGGCTGAGTTGTTTCCATGGCCACAGGGAAGGTCTTAGGTGAGGCAGGCGCATTCCAGGTTGGGAAGGACCGCATCCTCCAGTGGAATCTGCAGATACAGGGTAAGTAGGCTGAGCTCCCAGGGCAGCAGGAAGAGCCTTGCCAAGGTCAGTATCACTTATTTCTGTAAAAGCTGTAACCCAACCAAGGATCTCCAACAGTGTAGACTGAGTTCACACGATACGCAAACAACAATGTGCTTCTACAACAGCATGGAAGACGGCGTATCTCAAGGTCTAGAGTGAGACAATAAACAGATACAAGTAGTCATAATCACTGCTCGTTGCTTAGTTGCTAAGTCATGTCCAGCTCCTTTTTTTTTTTTTTGCAACCCCATGGACTGTGGCCCTCGAGGTTCCTCTCTCCATGGGATTTCCTGGCAAGAACACTGGAGTGGGCTGTCATTTCCTTCTCCGGGGGATCTTCCCCACCCAGGGATCAAACCCATATCTCTGGCACTGCAGGAGGATTCTTTTTTTTTTTTTTTTTTTTTTTTTTTTTTTTAAATATTATTTTATTAGTTGGAGGCCAATCACTTTACAACATTTCAGTGGGTTTTGTCATACATTGACATGAATCAGCCATACAGTTACACGTATTCCCCATCCCGATCCCCCCTCCCACCTCCCTCTCCACCCGACTCCTCAGGGTCCTCCCAGTGCACCAGGCCCGAGCACCTGACTCATGTATCCCACCTGGGCTGGTGGTCCATTTCACCATAGATAATATACATGCTGTTCTTTCAAAACATCCCACCCTCACGTTCTCCCCCAGAGTTCAAAAGTCTGTTCTGTACTTCTGTGTCACTTTTTCAGTTTTGCATATAGGGTTATCGCCACCATCTATCTAAATTCCGTATATATGTGTTAGTATACTGTAATGTTCTTTATCTTTCTGGCTTACTTCACTCTGTATAATGGGCTCCAGTTTCATCCATCTCATTAGAACTGATTCAAATGAATTCTTTTTAACGGCTGAGTAATATTCCATGGTGTATATGTACCACAGCTTCCTTATCCATTCATCTGCTGATGGGCATCTGGGTTGCTTCCATGTCCTGGCTATTATAAACAGTGCTGCGATGAACATTGGGGTGCACGTGTCTCTTTCAGATCTGGATTCCTCAGTGTGTATGCCTAGAAGTGGTATTGCTGGGTCATATGGCAGTTCTATTTCCAGTTTTTTAAGAAATCTCCACACTGTTTTCCATAGTGGCTGTACTAGTTTGCATTCCCACCAGCAGTGTAAGAGGGTTCCCTTTTCTCCACACCCTCTCCAGCATTTATTGCTTGTAGACTTTTGGATAGCAGCCATCCTGACTGGCGTGTAATGGTACCTCATTGTGGTTTTGATTTGCATTTCTCTGATGATGAGTGATGTTGAGCATCTTTTCATGTGTTTGTTAGCCATCTGTATGTCTTCTTTGGAGAAATGTCTGTTTAGTTCTTTGGCCCATTTTTTGATTGGGTCGTTTATTTTTCTGGAATTGAGCTTCAGGAGTTGCTTGTATATTTTTGAGATTAATCCTTTGTCTGTTTCCTCATTTGTTATTATTTTCTCCCAATCTGAGGGCTGTCTTTTCACCTTACTTATAGTTTCCTTTGTTGTGCAAAAGCTTTTAATTTTCATTAGGTCCCATTTGTTTAGTTTTGCTTTTATTTCCAATATTCTGGGAGGTGGGTCATAGAAGATCTTGCTGTGATTTATGTCGGAGAGTGTTTTGCCTATGTTCTCCTCTAGGAGTTTTATAGTTTCTGGTCTTACATTTAGATCTTTAATCCATTTTGAGTTTATTTTTGTGTATGGTGTTAGAAAGTGTTCTAGTTTCATTCTTTTACAAGTGGTTGACCAGTTTTCCCAGCACCACTTGTTAAAGAGATTGTCTTTTTTCCATTACCACTGAGCCACCTGAGAAGCAGTCGTGATTATTATCTCCATTGTAAAAGTTACATCAAGCCCAGGAATCCAATCCAGTTGCAAGTGCCTGCAAAGCTCAAGCTTTAAGCTACCGTGTTAAAAACGCCAACTGCACAAACTCTGAGAGTTGATATTTGAAATCATTCTGTCCATAATTACCTATCTTTCCCTTTGCTCATTCACTTGTATCTGTTGATGCTGTTCTTTAAATGCATCTTGACATCTAGAATCTTGAAAGCTTTGCAAGTTTTCTAGTCCTTTATCCTGTGAGGACCCATCTACTCCCCCTACCAAGCCTGGGACGATGGTCTCAGTGAACCACTCCCAACAACAGGACCACCCTGCAGGTATCCAGGACCAGAAAACCCTCCATGAGTGACCTCCTGAACCCAGTTCATAGCCGTGAGCAAACCTCATCATGTACTTGCTTGGATCACATTTCTGAGCTACCAAATGCAAAAAAATTGAGCTGAATAGTCCCCCATGCATCTTTTTTTACCCAGCAAGACCCACACAGGACAATGGAGGTGGTAAAAATGGCCCTGTACTAGTCATAGATTCTTTTCAAATGCAGCTTCCTGTTTAAAAAAAGAAAAAAACTGGGGCTTCCCTGATGGCCCAGTGGGTAAGAACCCACCTGCCAGGTTGGATACCTGGTCTGGGAAGAACCCACATGTTTCAGAGCAGCTAAGCTCGTGCACCACAGCTGCCGAGCCTGTGCTCCAGGGCCCGGCTGGGGGTCGCAACTTCTCAGCCCATGCGCTACAGCTCCCAAAGCCTGCGAGCCCTGGGGCCCATGCCCTGCAGCGGGGAGCCACTGCAACGAGAAGCCTGCGCACCACAACTAGAGACGAGTCCCCGCTCACTGCAACTAGAGAAAGTCCAGGCACAGCAATGAAGACCCAGCACAGCCAAAAATAAAATAAAAACAACTAAGTGAATAATATCTAACAACAATGACACAAACCCTCGCATACTGAGGCAATCATGAAACCTAGTAGGAGTGACGGGGATGGAGGACCCTAAGAGGGTCTGTGATTTCTCCTCCAGAAGCCCACAGCCCGGACTGCAAGTCAGGGGTGCTCCCCACGTGAGAAAAGGATGTTTGCAAAGAGACGCTCAAGGAAAATCTGTGGAACACAACTGTTGATTGGCTAGCAGCTGGAGATGATCCTGTGAAGACTGAGCTTACCATCACTAGAAGCACCCAAACAAAGGTTTCTGTGCTCCCAGTTTTATAAAAGAGGAATTCCTGTGGGAAGTAGGACAGAAAATAGTGCTATGGAAGGTCTGAGTCTTCCTTAATTCAGGATTAAGGATTCTGCAGGTAAATGTCACAGGTTGGGTGGCTTACAAACAATGGAAAGCTCTCTCTCCCAGTTCTGGAGCCTCAGATGAGGATCTCAGCAAGCTCTGATGAAGGTCCTCCTAAGCTTCATTGCGGGCACGTCCTGTATGTCTTCATGGATTGGATCATGGAGCTCTGTAGGGTCCCCTTTATAAGAACACGAACCCGGGGACTTCCCTGGTGGTCCTGTGATTAAGACTGTACCTTCCTGTTCAGGGGGTGTGGGTTCCATCCCTGGTGGGGAAGTAGGACCCCACATGCCTTGCAGCCCAAAAACCAAAACATAAAATAGGAGCAATACTGTAACAAATTCAATAAAGACTTTGAAAAAATGGTCCACATCAAAAAATCTTAAAATGAAAAACAAAACATGAATTCCGTTCATGAGGGCTCTATCTTTATGACCTAAGCAGCTTCTAAAGGTCTACCTTCACACACCAGCACGTCCGACATTCACATGTCAGCTCACACCTGCTGCAAGGACACAAGCACCCAGGCCACGGCAGTCTGGAGACGTGCAGCTCCCACTCCCCTTCCCTTTCCCGTTCTTTTCACAGCTTCCTCCATGTGGACAGGAGAGAGTTTCATCTCCAAGACCAAAAACTGATTAAATGTTTATTGGGATCATCCACTGAAACCAAGCAATGAGGCCAAGACTGGGGCCAGACATCCTTTTTATCTTTTTGCCAGCTTCATCTGGAGGCCATCGTTGTCTCTTTCAAGTGACTTTGGGCTCTGCGGGCGCCGAGTACATTACCCCGTTCCCTGCCAGCTCCGCAGAGGGCCAGTGCTCTGCCTCATTCCTGCCAACCATGCAGTTTGCCAGCAACATCTCCAAGCTGGGAAAATGCACACACATCAAAAGATCCGCTAGGAGGTTTTGAAACCAGGCACAGAATGGAGGCACAATTGTAATTCAAGTCAAGCCAGCCCACCAGCTCTACTCAAAGGCTTTGTGAATAGCACCTGGCACCCTTCTCCCGCACATTTTGGGGTCTTTCCCAATGACACGGCCGCCGAGAGGTACCGAGGGAACTTCTGTGGCTTTCCCTTCCTAGAAACCAGGCGTAAGAAAGGCGTGTCGCTCACCCCAATCCTAGAGAGCTCTCCCCTATTCTACAAGAGTCTTGGGGTTCCCTCTGCACTGAGAGGCAGGGGTGGATCCTAGCTGCCAGCACCACCCCAGGAGGGCACACACAATTAACAATCTTGAAAAAATTATGCACTTCAAAGGCATCATTCTCAAAAAGATCAGAGATGGACCTGCTTATTAGCAAAATCTGCAAATGGGTGCCAGGGGCATTTGTGCCCACAAACGTTCCCTTCACCTGGAAGCCTGCCACTGGACTCAAAGTGGCCTGTGGCGAGGACAGGTGGGAGAGAAAGTTCACCCCTGAATCCCCAGCTCCCCATGGCACTCCCACCGCAGAGGCCTGAAGAAGTGGACAGAGAGGAAGTCACTTTAAACGCTGCTGAGTTGCTTTAAAGCTTCTGCTTGCTTGCTTGTTCCCCTTGCTGTGAAAATGCCGGCGGCGCTGCTGCGTGCGCAGTCTCGGTCGCGGCACGGGCTCCCCTCTGGTTGTGATGTGGTCTCCAGGGCTCAGGGCTCCGGAGGCGCATCTGCATGCTCTCCGTTGCTCAGCAAGGCTCGGTTACTCTGCAGCACTTGGGATCCTAGCTCCCCAGCCAGGGATCGATCCTGCACGCCCCCTGCCCTGGGACGCAGATGCTCAGTCACTGGACCACCAAAGCAGTTCCCCACTTGTTTGTTTTTTAATCAAGGAGCTGGTTGGCGGACAGTGGGTGGAGTTCTTCGTTTGCCATTTTGGCAGTCGATTTCTTGATCAATACTTATCTTTCCTGTATCTAGTAAGCAGGAACAGCTCAAGGCACTGACTGCCTATTCTAAGTTATTCATTTTCAAAAAGAAATTGCTCTCCTAAGATGTGAATGGTTTGCCAACACAATACTGGGGCACTTGGGCTATATCAGACAGTATTTCTTCTCATTTTATTCTTGAGTGACATGAATTAGTGTTTGCCTATGTAAAACAGGTACCCACTCTTAACATCCAAGAGGGAAGTCCTAATGCAGTACGAAGTTCACCCTAAGCAGTTGGGAGGACAGGAAAACACATGTCATAAGTCAACCAGGGGACTTCCCTGGTGGTCCAGGGGCTAAGACTCCACGCTCCTAACACAGGGGGCAGGGGTGGAATCCTTGGTCAGGGAACTAGATCCCATATGCTACAACTGAAAAACTAAAAAGTAAAAAAGATCCCAAGTGCCACAAGCAAGACCAGGACATCCCAAGTGTGCTGCGCTGCGCTTGGTCACTCAGCCGTGTCCAGCTCTTTGTGACCCCATTGACGGCAGCCCACCAGGCTCCTCTGTCCACTGGGTTCTCCAGGCAAGAATACTGGAGTGGGTAGTCATGCCCTCCTCCAGAGGATCTTCTGAACCCAGGGATCAAACCCAGGTCTCTTGCATTGCAGGTGGATTCTTTTACCATCTGAGCCACCAGGGAAGCCCAAATTAATTAAGTAATATTTAAAAAAGAAATCAACCATGATTTATTGAGTGCTTATTACATGGTGGGCAATATGCCAAGTGCTGTATAAACATTATTTCATCACATACCTGCAAGAAACTCTATGAGATACACATTATTATCCCCAAGCAACACGAAAGGATTCAGAGGCATTGTTAAGTAAGAGGTGACACTGAGAATATGATGAGCAATCGGGTCACTGAATTCCTCAGGCGAAAAGAAAATACTGACCAGATCAATACAGTCAAATGAGGAAAGTATAAAAAAAAGACTTTTCTAAAGTTAGAAGAGACCATTTTAGACAATAAAATGCAGGAAATTTGCCGTTCAACTTCATCTCCATCCTTTGAACTCTCGTTCTCCAAGTTCTGGGCTTCATGGAAGCCAGATGTTAATACACATTTTCTTCGCAAACCTTCAAATCCTGGTTTTCCACATTTAGAATGTGAGCCTCAACCAAAAAGCCCATCACTCCTCACAGGACATAAAGTCCACAATGGGGAATGTGACAGTGACAGCAGTGGCTCTGTCATCTTCTTAAATCAGTGTCCCAACTCTTCTAAAATAACTACTTATACAAGTGCTGAGCAAAAATACATATTATTCTTGTTGTCTGGTTGCTCAGTCATGTCCAAATCTTTGCAGCCCCATGGACTGCAGCACACCACACATCCCTGTCCTTCACCATCTCCTGGAGTTTGCTCAAACGCATGTCCATTGAGTGAGTGATGTCATTCAATCATCTCATCCTCTGCTGTCCCCTTCTCCTCCCGCCTTCATCTTTCCCAGCATCAGGGTTTTTTCCAATGAGTCAGTTCTTCGCATCAGGTGGCCAAAGTATTGGCGCTTTGGCCTCAGCATCAGTCCCTCCAATGAATATTTAGGATTTATCTCCTTTTGAATTGACTAGTTTGATCTCCTTGCAGTCCAAGGGACTCTCAAGAGTCTTCTCCAACACCACAGTTCAAAAGTGTCAATTTTTTGGTGCTCAGCCTTCTTTATGGTCCAACTCTCACATCCAAACATGACTACTGGAAAAACCAAGCTTTGACAAGATGGACTTTTGTCAGCAAAGTAATGTCTCTGTTTTTTAATACACTGTCTAGGATTGTCATTGCTTTTCTTCCTAGGAACAAGCATCTTTTAATTTCACGGTTCTGGTCACCATCTGCAGTGATTTTGAAGACCAAGAAAATAAAATCTGTCACTGTTTCTGTTGTTTTCCCATCTATTTGCCATGAAATGATGGGACTGGATGCCATATTTTCATTTTGTGAATGTTGAGTTTTAAGCCAACTTCTTCACTCTCCTCTTTCACCATCATCAAGAGGCTCTAATTCCTCTTCACTTTCTGCCATAAGGATGGTGTCATTTGCCTATCTGTGGCTATTGATATTTCTCCCGGCAATCTTGATTCCAGCTTGTGCTTCATCCAGCCCAGCATTTTGCATGATGTACTCTGCATAGAAGTTAAATAAGCAGGTGACATTATACAGAATTGATGTACTCCTTTCCCAATTTTGAACCAGTCCTTTGTTCCATGTACAGTTCGACCTGTATTCTTGATTTTCAGACAGGTTTCACAGGAGACAGTTAAGGTAGTCTGGTGTTCCCGTCTCTTTAAGAGTTTTCCACAGTTTTTCATCCACATAGTCAAATGTTTTAGTATAATCAATGAAGCAGAAGTAGATGTTTTTGCTCGAATTCTCTTGCTTGTTCTATTATCCAAAGGATATTGGAAATTTGATCTCTGATTTCTCTGTCTTTTCTAAATCTAGCTTATATGCCTGGAAGTTCTCAGTTCATGAACTTTTAAAGCCTGGCATGGAGAATTTTGAGGATTACTTTCCTAGCATGTGAAATGAGTGCAACTGTGTTGTAGTTCGAAGCATTCTTTGACATTGCCCTTCTTTGAGATTGGAATTGACCTTTTCCAGTCCTTTGGCCACTGCTGAGTTTTCCAAATGTCCTAGCATATTGAGTGCAGCACTTTCACAGCATCATCTTTTAGGATTTGAAATAGCTCTACTGGAATTCCACCTCCACTAACTTTGTTCATAGTGATGCTTCCTAAGGCCCACTTGACTTCACATTCCAGGATGTCTGGCTCTAGGTGAGTGATCATATCATAGTGATTATCTGGGTCATGAAGATATTTTTTGTACAGTTCTTCTGTGTATTCTTGCCACCTCTTCTTAATAGCTTATGCTTCTGTTAGGTCCATACCATTTCTGTCCTTTATTGAGCCCATCTTTGCATGAAATGTTCCCTTGGTATCTCTAATTTTCTTGAAGAGATCTCTAGTCGTTCCCATTCTGTTGTTTTCCTCTATTTCTTTGCACTGATCACTGAGGAAGGCTTTCTTATCTCTCCTTGCTGTTCTTTGGAACTCTGCATTCAAATGGATATATTTTTCCTTTTCTCCTTTGCTTTTTGCTTCTCTTCTTTTTTCAGCTATTTGTAAAACCTCCTCAGACAGCCATTTTGTTTTTTTGCATTTCTTTTCCTTGGAGATGGTCTTGATCCCTGTCTCTTGTACAATGTCATGAACCTCTGTCCATAGTTCATCAGGCACTCTGTCTATCAGATATAGTCCTTTGAATCTATTTCTCACTTCCACTGTATAATCATAAGGGTTTAGGTCATACCTGAATGGTCTAATGGTTTTCCCTACTTTCTTCAATTTAAGCCTGAATTTGGCAATGATGAGTTCATGATCTGAGCAACAGTCAGCTCCTGGTCTTGTTTTTGCTGACTGTATAGAGCTTCTCCATCCTAAAGGAGATTAGTCCTGGGTGTCCATTGGAAGGACTGATGTTGAAGCTGAAACTCCAATACTTTGGCCACCTGATTCAAAGAGCTGACTCATTGGAAAAGATCCTGATGCTGAGAAAGATTGAGGGCAGGAGAAGACGGGGACAACAGAGGATGAGATGGTTGGATGGCATCACCGACTCAATGTACATGGGTTTGGGTCGACTCTGGGAGTTGGCAATGGACAGGGAGGCATGGCGTGCTGCGGTTCATGGGGTCGCAAATAGTTGGACACGACTGAGTGACTGAACTGAACTGAACTGATAGAGCTTCTCCATCTTTGGCTGCAAATAATATAATCAATTTGATTTTTGTATTGAACATCTGGTGATGCCCATGTCTATAGTCTTCTCTTGTGTTGTTGGAAGAGGGTGTTTGCTATGACTAGTGCATTCTCTTGGCAAAACTCTATTAGCCTTTGCCGTGCTTCATTCTGCACTCCAAGGTCAAATTTGCCTGTTACTCTGGGTGTTTCTTGACTTCCTACTTTTTCATTCCAGTCTCCTATAATGAAGAGGACATCTTTTTTGGGTGTTAGTTCTAGAAGGTCTTTTAGGTCTTCAAAGAACCATTCAACTTCAGCGTCTTCAGCATTACTAGTCAGGGCATAGACTTGGATTACCATGATATTGAATGGTTTGCCTTGGAAACGAACAGAGATCATTCTGTTGTTTTTGAGATTGTATCCAAGTACCGCATTTTGGACTCATTTGTTGACTTTTGAGGAATACTCCATTTCTTCTAAGGGATTCTTGCCCACAGTAGTTGATATAATAGTCATCTAAGTTAAATTCACCCATTCCAGGCCATTTTAGTTTGCTTATTCCTAGAATGTCGACTGTATATTGTCACCCTGCTTATTTAACTTATATGCAGAGTACATCATGAGAAACGCTGGGCTGGAAGAAGCACAAGCTGGAATCAAGATTGCCAGGAGAAATATCAATAACCTCAGATATGCAGATGACACCACCCTTATGGCAGAGAGTGAAGAGGAACTAAGAAGCCTCTTGATGAAACTAAAAGAGGAGAGTGAAAAAGTTGGATTAAAGCTCAACATTCGGAAAACTAAGATCATGGCATCTGGTCCCATCATTTCATGGGAAATAGATGGGGAAACAGTAGAAGCAGTGTCAGACTTTATTTTTCTGGGCTCCAAAATCACTGCAGATGGTCATTGCAGCCATGAAATTAAAAGACACTTACTCCTTGGAAGGAAAGTTATGACCAACCTAGACAACATATTAAAAAGCAGAGACATTGCTTTACCAACAAAGTCCATCTACTCAAGGCTATGATTTTCCCAGTAGTCATGTATGGATGTGAGAGTTGGACTGTGAAGAAAGCTGAGCACTGAAAAATTGATACTTTTGAACTGTGGTATTGGAGAAGACTCTTGAGAGTCCCTTGGACTGCAAGGAGATCCAGTCAGTCCATCCTAAAGGAAATCAGTCCTGGGTGTTCATTGGAAGGACTGATGCTGAAGCTGAAACTCCAATACTTTGGCCACCTCATGCGAAGAGCTGATTCATTGGAAAAGACCCTGATGCTGGGAAGGATTGGGGGCAGGAGGAGAAGGGGACGACAGAGGATGAGATGTCTGGATGGCATCACCAACTCGATAGACATGAGTCTGAGTAAACTCCGGAATTTGATGATGGACAGGGAGGCCTGGTGTGCTGTGATTCATGGGGTGTCAAAGAGTAGGACACGACTGAGTGACTGAACTGAACTGAACTGAGAATGTCAACATTCACTCTTGTCATCTCCTGTTTGACCACTTGCAATTTGCCTTGGACCTAACATTCCAGGTTCCTATGCAATATTGCTCTTTACAGCATCGGACTTTGCTTCCATCACCTGTCATGTCCACAACTGGGTGTTGTTTTTGCTTTGGCTCCATCTCTTCATTCTTTCTGGAGTTATTTCTCTCCTGATCTCCCATAGCATATTGGGCACCTACTGACCTGGGGAGTTCATCTTTCAGTGTCCTATCTTTTTGCCTTTTCATACTGTACACAATGAAAAACTCAGTTTAAACTCTGTACTAGGGATTATACAGCAACAACGTACCTGCTTGAGGACAGTTTCTCCTTCCTGAAAACCTTCTGGCTGATCCTGTTATCTTAAAATGCAAATTATGTGGGTGGATCTAGTAAGATCTTTACAACCTTGAGACATTCTTTTGATTTATTGTAATAACTAATTAAAAAAGTATATATCTCCCTTGCTAACACTAATGAGGGTCACTCTCTGTCCCCCTCCTGATGTCTATGTCAGAAGCTTTCTATGTCCCTTTTAACTTTAATAAAACTCAGCTACACTAAACCTCTCGAGTGGATCAAGCCTGGTCCCTGGTCCCGAAGTTAAATCTTCTTCAGAGATCAGGAATCCGACACCATTCACTGCAAGCTATCAGTTTCCCTGGTAAAGAATCTGCCTGCAGTGCAGGAGACCCAGGTTTGATCCCTGCATCAGGAAGACATACCCAGGGGATAGATCTCCAGTAGATGACCACCCACCCCAGCATTCTTGCCTAGAGAATTGCATGGACAGAGAAGCTGGGGTGAACACTCCGTGGGGTCACAAAGAGTCAGACGTGCCTGAGAAGCTCACATTGGACACCTAGTCTCAAGAAGGCTACCTCTGTGATGCTGTTCTTGCCCCAGGCCCCCCAGAGGATCAAGCCGAGGCACCAGGCCAGCTTAGACCACAACCTTGCTTAGATCCTTCCCACTTCCCTCTTCACTTCTCCTGGGGGCACTCCCTCAAAAACTCTCTTTCACATGAATCCTTGTCTCAGGCTCTGCTTCTACGGAATCCAACCCAAGAGGTTCTCATTGCCCTCCACCAAAGGGTTCACTGTGGGCCTGAGACTTTCACAAATGAATTCAGTGACCCCTCAATGCATATATGTATATAATTCCAAACAACTTAAACCGTTCCAGAACACACAGAAAGGAGAAACACATCACAAGTCATTTTGTGAAACCCTGACACCATCAACATCAACTCTGACAAAGCAAGCAGCCAACTGATCTGACTTATAAATATTCATGAAAAAATTTAAATAAAATACTAATAACAGCAAAATTACCATATCAATATGTAGATTTACCATGTGCAAGTAAGGTTCATGACCTATGAACATAATTTATCCTATTGGGCAGTCTGTAGCCACAAAACCTATGATGTTCTAAAAATGATAAAAAAAGACATTAAATTATATATTTATTATTTTAGGAACAGTGGATATTTTAATAACAATTTTGTACACAGATATATAAAATAGATATCAATAGAAACAACTAGAAGTATAAAGGAAGAACAGACTATTTTTTCAAAAGCAAGAAAAAAGGTTTTCAAATACCAGCAAATAAATTTAATAGGAAATATATAGGATCTTTAAAAATCTATAGAATATAACTAGTATGCTATGAGAGGTATTACTAAATTAATACAATTTATTAATCAATTAATAAAAATGATACCTGCCACTCTTTCTTAACATAGGTCAGTTTTATGAAACTATCAAATTTCCCCTAAGGTAAGAATGTAATGTCATCACTATTAAAACACCAAGAGGTGTATTTCATTGACTTGTTCAGTTTTTTTTTTTTAAGGAAGAAAAAAGTTAATTAAAGTCTCAGGGAAAATTAATGATACAAAAATAACCAGAAAAACTGAAAAGGCAAAGTCAGTAGATGGTGGGATTAGCCTTGAAAGATAAAATATTATAAAGATAGAGTAATTTATTGAGATAATGAATGCAAATTTCTTAGCACAATTCCTGACACAGGAATGGAGAGAAAGATTAATGGAACAAAATTGAATGATAAAGCAGACACAAATGCAGATGGAGATTTAATTTATGAGAAAGTTTTCATTTTAAATCAGTAGGAGAAAGATAAATCATTCAACGAATATATTTGGGGCTCCTCAAAGTTTCTAAGTATAAAGTAAATTAAAATTGAAGCTTCAAATCATTTCTTCCACCAAAAATCATCTCAAAGGGTTAGTGATATAACTAGGGAGAAACAAAGCCTTAAAAGCACTAGAAGAAAACATGAAATTTTAAAACATTAAGCTTACTTCCCAAGCAAGATCTTTCCAGTCTAGAAACAGGAACAATCTTTCTAAGAAATGGGTTATAGGTCTCACTAATTGAATTATTTTGCTCTTATTGTCAAAAACACAAGGTTTAACATAGTATTTAAAACCAACAAAATACTAACTTCTCTAGAGCAAAAAGAATGCTCTAAAAGACTATTTTCCCAATTTATAAAAATGAGAAAAAACATTAACTTATTGTTTTAGAGAGGTACAATATGACTTCTGAACATAAAGACATTTGCTTACACTCACAGTTTTAAAAAAGCAAAGATCAGTGCACAGTGCTTGGTGAGCCCATGAATAAACATATATTTTCAAGTGCTACTGTGTAAATGAAGAACAGTACCATCTTTCCAGAGGGCATTATAGAGGCAACATCTATAAAAGTGCAAAGTGTACTTAATGATGATTCCATAAATTCTACTGCTAAGTATTCATCCTATATGCACAACCACTTTTTTTTTTCAATAAGTTCAGTTCAGTTCAGTCACTCAGTTGTGTCCACTCTTTGCGACCCCATGGACTGCAGCACACCAGGCCTCCCTGTCAATAACCAGCTCCCAGGGCTTACTCAAACTCATTCCATCGACTTAGTGATGCCATCCAATCATCTTATCCTCTATCATCCCTTTCTCCTCCTGCCCTCAATCTTTCCCAGCATCAGGGCCATTACCAATGAGTCAGTTCTTTGCATCAGGTGGCCAAACTATTGGAGCTTCAGCTTCAACATCAGTCCTTCCAATAGATATTCAGGACTGACTTCCTTTAGGATGGACTGGTTGGATCTCCTTGCTATCCAAGGGACTCTCAAGAGTCTTCTCCAACACCACAGTTCAAAAGCAGCAATTCTTCATTGCTCAGCTTTCTTCATAGTCCAACTCTCACATCCACACATGACTACTGGAAAAACCATAGTTTTGACTAGATGGACCATTGTTGGCAAAGTAATGTCCTGCTTTTTAATATGCTGTCTAGATCTTTCATAGCTTTTCTTCCAAGGAATAAGCATCTTTTAATTTCATGGCTGCAGTCTCCATCTGCAGTGATTTTGGAGCCCCCCAAAATAAAGTCTCTCACTGTTTCCATTGTTTCCCATCTATATGCCATGAAGTGATGGGTCCAGATAACATGATCTTAGTTTTCTGAATGTTGAGCTTTAAGCCAACTTTTTCACTCTCCTCTTTCACTTTCATCAAGAGGTTCTTTAGTTCTTCCTCACTTTCTGCCATAAAGGTGGTGTCATCTGCAAATCTGAGGTTGTTGATTGTCCCGGCAATCTTGATTCCAGCTTGTGCTTCATCCAGTCTGGCATTTCACATGATGTACTCTGCATTTAAGTTAAATAAGCAGGGTGACAATATACAGCCTTGGCGTACTCCTTTTCCTATTTGGAACCAGTCTGTTGTTCCATGTCCAGTTCTACCTGTTGCTTCTTGACCTGCATATGGATTTCTCAGGAGGCAGGTCAGGTGGTCTGGTATTCCCAACTCTTGAGGAATTTTCCAAAGTTTGTAGTGATCCATACAGTCAAAAGCTTTGGTGTAGTCAATAAGGCGGAAGTAGATGTTTTTCTGGAACTCTCTTACTTTTTTGATGATCCAATGGATGTTGGCAATTTGATCTCTGGTTTCTCTGCCTTTTCTAAATCCAGTTTGAACATCTGGAATTTCACAGTTCATGTACTGTTGAAGCTGACTTGGCGAATTTTGAGCATTATTTTGCTAGCATGTGAGATGAGTGCAATTGTGTGATAGTTTGAGCATTCTTTGGCATTGCCTTTCTTTGGGATTGGAATGAAAACTGACCTTTTCCAGTCCTGTGGCCACTGCTGAGTTTTCCGAATTTGTTGGCATAATGAGTGTAGCATGTTCACAGCATCATCTCTTAGGATCTAAAATAGCTCGACTGGAATTCCATCACCTCCACTAGCTTCCTTCTTAGTGATGCTTCCTAAGGCCCACTTGACTTCATATTCCAGGATGTCTGACCTAAGGTGAGTGATCACAACATCATGATTATCTGAGTCATGAAGATCCTTTTTGTACAGTTCTTCTGTACATTCTTGCCTCCTCTTCTTAATAGCTTATGCTTCTGCTAGGCCCATATACATTTCTGTCCTTTGTTGTCCCATCTTTGCATGAAATGTACCCTTGGTATCTCTAATTTTCTGAGGATATCTCTAGTCTTTCCCATTCTAAAGTTTTCCTCTATTTCTTTGCATTGATCACTGAGGAAGGCTATTCTTGCTATCTCTCCTTGCTATTCTTTGGAACTCTGCATTCAGATGGGTGTATCTTTCCTTTTCTCCTCTGCCTTTCGCTTCTCTTCTTTTCTCAGCTATTTGTAAGGCCTCTTCAGACAACCATTTTGCTTTTTTCTATTTCTTTTCCTTGGGAATGGTCTTGATCACTGCCTCCTATACAATCTCATGAACTTCTGTCATAGTTCTTTAGGCACTGGAAGAACCAATCCCTTAAATCTGTTTGTCACTTCCATCAGATCTAATCCCTTAAATCTATTTGTCATTTCCACTGTACAATCCTAAGGGGTTTGGTTTAGGTCATACCTGAATTATCTAGTCATTTTCACTTCTTTCTTCAATTTAAGTCTGAATTTGGCAATAAGGAGTTCATGATCTGAGCCACAGTCAGCTCCCAGTCTTGGATTTGCTGACTGTATAGAGCTTCTCCATCTTTGGCTGCAAAGAATATAATCAATTTGATTTTGGTATTGAGCATCTGGTGATATTCATGCATAGAGTCTTCTCTTGTGTTGTTGGAAGAGGGTTTGGGATTGGAATGAAAACTGACCTGTTCAAGGCTATGATCAGGTGTTCTCTTTGGCAAAACTCTGTTAGCTTTTGCCCTGCTTCATTCTGTACTCCAGGACCAAATATGCCTGTTACACCAGGTATCTCTTGACTTCATACTTTTGTATTACAGTTCTCTATAAAGAAAAGGTCATCTTTTCTTGGTATTAGTTCTAGAAGGTCTTGTGGGTCTTTATAGAACCATTCAACTTCAGCTTCTTCAGCAGTACTGTTTGGGGCATAGACTTGGATTACTGTGATTTTGAATGGTTTGCCTTGGAAATGAACAGAGATCATTCTGTTGTTTTTGAGACTGCATCCAAGTACTGCATTTCAGACTTCTGTTGACTATGAGGACAACTCCATTTCTTCTAAGGGATTCTTGCCCATAATAGTAGATATAATAGTCATCTGAGTTAAATTCACCCATTTCACTGTTTTTTAGTTCACTGATTCCTAAAATGTTGATGTTCACTCTTGCCATCTCCTGTTAGACCACTTCCAATTTACCTTGATTCATGGACCTAACATTCCAGGTTTCTATGCAATATTGCTCTTTACAGCATCAGACCTTGCTTCCATCACCAGTCACATCCACAACTGGGTGTTGTATTGCTTTGGCTCTGTCTCTTCATTCTTTCTGGAGTCATTTCTTCACTGATCTCCAGTAACATACTGGGCACCTACTGACCTGGGGAGTTCATCTTTCAGTGTCCTATCTTTTTGCTTTTTCATACTGTTCATGGGGTTCTCAAGGCAAGAATACTGAAGTGGTTTACCAGTCCCTTCTCCAGTGGACCATGTTTTGTCAGAACTCTCCACCATTACCTGTCTGTCTTGGGTGGCCCTACACAGCATGGCTCATAGTTTCATTGAGTTAGACAAGGCTGTGGTCCATGTGATCAGTTTGGTTAGTTTTTTGTGATTGTGGTTTTCATTCTGTCTGCCCTCTGATGGAGAAGGATAAGAGGCTTATGGAAGTTTCTTGATGGCAGAGATGGACTGAGGGGTAAACTGGGTCTTGTTCTGATGGTTGGGGCCATGCTCCATAAATTTTTCATCCAGTTTTCCATTGGTGGGCAGGGCTGTTCCCTCCCTGTTGTTTGACCTGAGGCCAAACAATGGTGGAGGTAATGAAGATAATGTCCACTTCCTTCAAAAGGTCCCATGCACTCACTTCTGCACTCGGTGACCCCAACTCTGCAGCAGGCCACCATGGACCCACACCTCTGCCGGAGACTCCTGGACACTCCCGGGCAAGTCTGGGTCAGCCTCTTGTGGCGTCACTGCTCCTTTCTCACGGGTCCTGGTGCCAACAAGGTCCTGCTGTGCCCTCCAGGAATCTATTCCCCAGTCCTGTGTAAGTTCTGGTGGCTCTGTGGAGGGGTTAATGGCGGCCTCCTCCAAGAGGGCTTATGCTATCTATGCCCAAGTCTGCCGACCCAGAGCCCCCGCCCCTGCGGCAGGGGACTGCCAGCCTGTGCCTGCACGGGAGGCACTCGGAGGCGCGTCTGGCTCATCTCTGCGCCTCTCCTGGTTGCACAAGGTCTTGTTTGAGCCCCCCGCGTGTCTCTGGCGGGTCCGGGGTGTGATTCTAAATGCAGTTTTGCCCCTCCTACCGTCTTCCTCCTTTCCCCCCTCAGTCAGTCTCTGCCATCAGAAAACTTCCATAAACCTCTTATCTGTGTTCATCAGAGGGCAGACAGACTGAAAAGCACAACCACAGAAAACCAAATGAAGAAAGGGGCTTCTCCTGTGCCCTTGGACGCGGGGTATCTTTTTTTGGTGGGGTCCAACATTCTCCTGTCGATGGCTGTTCAGCAGCGGGTTGTAATTTTGGAGTTCTCGCAGGAGAAGGTGACCGCATGGCCTCCTACTCCACCATCTTGAATTCCATCCAAGTTTATTTTGCCAATAAACTTACATATAAAAACATTCACTGCAGCATCTATTGCAGAAGACTAAAAACAATCTAAACGTCTCCAGTAATAAAATAGTTAAACCAAAACCAAGACACACAAAGTTTATTTAATCGATACAGTTTAAATAATTTATACTTTTTCATTTATTAATTTAAAATAAATAAATAAATAAATCATAAGCAACACAGCAAAAATTTGATGCAAAAGACCAGATGGTAAACATGGCTTCTCATGCAACATGGTCTGTCACAATTACTCAGCTCTGCTGTTAAATAAACAAATAGGCATGTCCACTTCATGTTTCACTAAAACTTTATTCATACAATTAGGTAGTAGGCTGGATTTAGCCCTCGGTCCAAAGTTTTCCCATCCCTGATTTAGTGGCTTTATTTGTAGATAAAGAAATTATCTATATTTATTTACACATTATGAGTATGGATGTATAAATTGTACATTTGTATATGAATAGATATTCTGTAATAACTTAAGCAACTAATATATATTCAATTGTAGATACAGTATGCAATATGTGTTATATAATATATTAATTACATATGATAAGTAAATAGTTCTGATAAGATAGTCCTCTATAGCAATGAAAAAGAATGAGGTGATCTATGTTATATGATACAGAAAACCTCCAAGTTGTAGTAATACTAAGCAGAAAATGCAAGGAGCAAACCCATGAGAAATGCACAGTCCCATTGGTATCTAACAGTTAATAGGTTTTATGCAAAATTTTGTAAATGACACAGAAGAAGCTGTCACTGCCTCTAGGGAAGGGACTGAGGAACTGGTTTTCTGGGGAAAGAGAAAAACATTTCCTTCCTTTTAAAATACTTTAGCACTACTGATATTTTAACAATGTGTATAGGTAATTTTTAGCTATAAAAGGTATTTTTTAAAAAAAACTAATAATCAGGAGTTAACAAAGTACCTGGTCTGGAAGTCGGGCTGACGGTCAGGTGGTGTAACTGGTCCTGTCGTTTAGTCGCTAAGTCGTGTCTCACTCTTTCTCACCCACAGACTGCAGCCCACCAGGCTCCTCTGTCCTTGGGATTTCCTGGGTGAGAATCCTGGCATGGATTGCCATTTCCTTCTCCAGGGGATCTTTCCGTCCCAGGGACTTAACCTGTATCTCCTGCATTGGAGGCGGATTCTTTACCACTGAACCACCAGGGAAGCTCCATAACTGGTCACGCTGGTTTTAAAATGTTGAAATATATCTAGACCAATTGATAAACAACCACTGTTGTCAGCCTGGCCACCCTGCTCCTTCTCGGGAACCATCTTCTCCCCCCACTCCCCATGATTTAACAACGGTAAGCTCTTAGCAAAGCTTATAACTTCCCTGAGCTTCTCTTTATTCATTAATGAAATGCAGTCAGTAATACTTGGCCTACCTGGCCCTGGGCTTGTTAGCATACAAAAGGAGATAACTTGTCTAAAAGTACTCTGCAATATAGAAAGCACTAGGCCAACATAAAGTAATTAACATCATTTCTTTGTACCTAAGCCTGTCAACAGAGACAATGTGAAGTATTTGTTCTAGGAACATGTTCATTTCCACTATCCAGCCTCAAAACATCACCTTTCTATGTCTATTACAGTGAGAATACTACCGTGGCCTAGTTCACTGAATGTGGGTCAATTTCCTTTCCTATGCAGGGTTATTTGAGGACAGAAAAGGTGGCTTGCTCGGTTGCATACACTCGGGACTCTGTATAATGGCTGAGTCCCAGCTGGCCTGGGATGAAGATGGTGATGAGGCAGGGATGGAAGGAACCAAACACCCAGTAAAGGCACATGTACTATGTGCCCAGTCATCCCTGACTCTCTGCTGTCCCATGGACTGCAGCCCATCTTGCTCCTCTGTCTGTGGGATTCTCCAGGCAAGACTGCTTGGAGTGGGCTTCTACTTCCTCCTCTAGAGGATCTTCCCAACCCAGGGATCAAACTCGCATCCCCTGCATCTCTTGCATTGGCAGATGGTTCATTTTACCACTCTGCCACCTGGGAAACCCTACTAAATGCATAGGAGCTAAGAACTCAGATGGATTTCAAAGACTGAGATTGAGACAGAGGATGAAATAAACCATCAAGAACATAGTATCTGTGGAAACCAGGACCACGATAAGGAAGTAGGAGAAAAGAAGCCCATCTCACTTAGAAATATAGTGCTCTAATTTAGGATCTTTAAGCCTCAGCACTATTGATATTTTTAGCTAAATAATCCCTTGTGTGTGTTGGGAGACAGGGATTGAGTAGGTGGGAGGTGCTTTCCTGCACAACTGTCTCTGCCTAGATTCCAGGAGCAACCTCTTCCGGATGCGACAACCAAAAATGTCTCCAGGCATTGACAAATCTCTCCCTCTTTATTTCATTTTTTTAGTGAACATTTTTCACTGGGGATATGAAAAGAATTGGATGAACACATTCCTACCATCATAGAACTTGTATTCAAGAGTTTGTATTTTCTTTCTCCCACCACTTTGCTCTTAATCTTATGATGGAGTGTCACTAAAATATTTTTCTGAATGGAGTACTATTAGATTTTAGTTCTTCTTTTATCTCCTCATTAAAAAAAATACATTTTAAAAATTTGCCAGACAAGTACGGAGACACATGAGGCATCAGTCACATCCCAGGTTCATGTACCTTTAACAGCTCAGTAATATTTAGAAGCTCTTAGTGTCTAATTATTTCTATGTGACCTTATGTTTCTGCTTTGAAACTCGGAATTAGTTTTCTATCCAGTGTGACAAGTTGTCACAAACGTAGCTAGTGACAACATCCACTTGCTATGTCGTCCTGGTTCTGCAGGTCTGAGGTCAGAAGTCTGCACAGGCTCAGCTGGGTCCTCAGCTTCATGTATCACCAGGTGGAAATCTGGGTCTTGGCTGGACTGAACTCTCTTACGGAGGTTTTGGGAGAGAATCGGCTTTCAAGCTCATTCAAATTGTTGGCAGAATTCAATGACTTGTGTTTTAAGGACTGAGGTCCCATTTCCTCACTGTCAGCCCTGAATAGTTCTCATCTTCCACGCGGTACCTTTTGGTCCTTGCCCGGGGTCCTTCCCATTTTCAGAACAGGACTGCCCTGGTGCCATGATTTCTTCTTAAAGATTCTTGAATGTGTCTGGCTCTTGATTCTGACACAAGCCAGTGAAAATATTTAATTAGAGAAGGCCCTCCATACCTTCAGGTCAGCTGACTCAGGGCCTTCATTACATCTGCCAAATCTCTTTAGAGAAGTATCTAGATTAGTGTTTGATGAAATAATCTGGACATGGGACTCTTGGAGGCCTCTTTAGAACTCTTCCTATCACAACCTTTCTGGCAAGTGGGGAGTAGGGGCCCAGGAGGAGGCCTGGGGTTTGTACAGTTCCCTTTCAGGTCCTCCTTTGCTGAGACTGGGCTCCATGTGAGTTCCGTGCAGACCTGCAAGCCACACGAGGGAGGTGAGTGCTGGGCCAGGTAAGGACAGTACAACCCTCATGCCCACTTGTCCTGGAACACTGAAAAGACTAAAGATAAGGGTGTTGAATGCGGGGAATTCATTTATGATCAAATTTCATCATTCCTGGGAAATGATTCAATATTTACTTTGTTTCCTCTGACTGGGGTTTTAATTTACTTGCCACAGCAGTGAAGGCTCCATGCTCTGCATCTGATTGTGATACTCCTGTTGTGTCTCTAGGAGCTGGATTATAGGCTTTGCAAAAGTGACGGGGCAGAAATATTTTAATTTTGTTTTTAATTATACAATAACAAAACTATTACAAACCAAGAAAGAATACCTTAAAATTAATTATCAGCCAGAATAAGATCTTGATAAAAGCCTTCCAAAGCTTAATCAAGATAAGATGAAAGAACATAAAATTAAATTTAAAAAAATATATGCTTAAAGATGAAAGAATTCAGAGAAGTAAATGAAAAACATAACTTATGGGATAACAGGTGCTCTAAATGAGACATCTCTCTTGAATCACTGTCAAGGACATACCTTACTCGAATATATGATCAAAGACCCATATGAATCTCCCTCTACTGAAAAAAACAGAAAAGAATGACTCAAGTCTATTCTATTTCGCCTTCCAGGTATGACTCAATTCCCAATTCTATGACAACATTCTTTCTGTTTTTATATATATTAAAAAAAAAATCAGATGAACAAGGTAATGACAACTTTGAAAAGAAAGCATAGATCTGAACCTGGTATTTGACCCCAGGCTTAGGAACCTGAGTCAGACATTTGAAGATTCTCTAGCTTCTAGGAAACAGCACCAATCTCGAGGATAAAATGTAGATGTGTTTGTTCCATAAAGCAAAGACCCTTCATGGTTTTAAAATGAAGTATGTGTCCCAAGATGTTATCACAATTCATTTATCTTACATCAAGAGGGACTTTGTTAAAATAAAAGCACTTCTGTCAAGTTCACCAGTGGAGGAACTTCCCCCCTTCTCTCAATCCATTTGACTTGGGGAAGGGGACCATGATCCTCTCCCCAGTTTGGGGAAAAAAAAAAAAAGTATGATCCAGGCATCAGAGCATTGAATATCCTGTATCCTGGCCTCAATGATTGGTTCAAGGATGGACATGTGATATCAGCTATGCCAATAAGACTGTATCTCCAACTTTTGCTAAAAGTACCACCTGGATTGTCTAATTGGTAAGTAAACCTACATCAGTTGACATCATTGTTCAGAAAAAAGCAAAGTCAAGACATGGAGACAGAAAAGGTCTTGGCACCATTATTTGAGCACCTGGATCGAGCTTTACCTGATGTCATTTACATACGTCCTTTCCATCTGTATCAGCAAATACATTCACTTTTCTCCTTGAACCAGCTTGAGCTAGTTTTCCGCCATGAGATTAAGAGTCATGACTCATCACTTTGTCTGGAAAGACTGTCACAGCTGCTCTGCACCATCAGACTCAGCAATTTTTTTTTTCTTTTGCCTCCTCAGCTTCCTCTATACAAACTATGCAAATTATTTTCTCTCTGGCTTTGCTCACTTGCTCCACCAATCTGAGATACCCTCTGAGTCCCTCCTTCATTGTCTTTTCACAGCCCATCCTAATTCCCAGTCTCAAAAAGCTATTCTGATCTTCTCTAACTCCTATTTCAAACGGCCACCACACCACTTGTCATATTCTCTGATGTAATTTACTTGCCAGTTCATTTGTCCATAAATTATATCCCTAGTTACCCTACTGGACCCTAGCACAAAATATTTCTCCATAAGTTCCCATGGTTTTAACACAATGTCAGTTTAAGTCTCCAGCATCTCCCATCTGGGGTTCTGACGAAGTCTTGTGACTGAACTATCCATCCACACACCAGCCCTTTTAGTCTGTTCTGCCCTCATCTGATACACGCCCCTGCTGAAAGCTCTTCAGTGCATTTTGGATGTTCTGAGGATTTTTTCCAAACTTCTTAAATGGCCTACAAAGCTCTACATGGTTCCTGTCAAGCTCTCCACCTGCCTTTCCCATCCCCATTCCTACCTTCTCTCTGCTCTGCTCAGGATTTTCAATCTTTCCTTCCTACCACCATCCCTCCAGCTTGGGACCGGACATGCCTGCCCCATTTTCCCTTCACACTTGCTCCTCTTCTCCTTTCCTAATTAACTCTTGTTTGTCCTTTAGATCTCAGCACAATCTTCACTCCCTTGGGAAAACTTCTGTTTCCCCATGGATTAAAGTACGTTTCCTCTGATTATCAGTATAAGTGCTCATGTCTCTATGACCTTTCTTTCACTGCATTTATAAAATTTTTCATTATATATAATACATGAATATGCATATATAGGATTGTTTTGTTAATGCCTCCGTCCTTGAACACAAACCCTGCACAACTAAGAAACATGACCGTCTCCTCTGTTAACCCCTGACACTCAACAAACTCAACATCCTAAATGTATAGAAGGTAGTTACTGAAAACTGGTGGAAGTGAATGGAACAGTCACATCATTGGGTTATAATAAATGTGCTGGTTGGATGGAAGAGTAGACAGAAGGAAGGAAGATGGATGGAAGGAAGGGTGAGTGAATGACATCATTGATGAATGAATTCTTGTCCTCCAGCTATGACTTATGCCTATATTTGGAAAGCTTAACAAAACAATAGAGCTCTTTAGAAATGACTGCCAACTTGCCTGGAAATAGGAACCCCTGGATGAAACACACTGGGCACAGAGCCCTAAACTGTGGGCAGGACAGCCTCCAAGACAGTGACGAGCTTGAGAATAGCAGAGAAGCTCTGAATTGTTGATTGTTTTGCCCTGTGAGTGGCAGGCAACAAACATGCAATTCTTATGCTTAGCACCCCAGTTCTGTAATTGAGCTTCATATTTGCCTTTGGCCAAAAAAAGCAGCTAGGTAGAGACGACTTATATAACCAGAGAAGCTTTTTTTGGTGTAGGTTTCTAATGAACTGTAGTAATATTTTATTAACACAAGTTTTCTTTGTGTGAAAACTAGCAGGCTTTCCCAGATTTGGTATATTTTTAAGCTACCTTATCATGCCCTGTCTCCACCCAGGTAGTCAAGTTATGGCAAAAATAAAGTCTACAGATTGACAAGAGATTTTATTCATACAAATCATATCGCCTACGGTTTTACACATGGATGATAAAGATTTTGGTGATGTCAAATAAGTTTTCAGTTACCGAGACAAAATGGAATGTAAGAAGGTTGATAAGGAACATAAATTAGCAGTTAAGGGCAGTGGCAGGCACTTACCCGGGAGCTTTACATATACTGCCACATCATGGAATTGGCACTGGAGTCCTAGAGGCTGATATTATTTTATCCACTTGAGACATAAGGAAGGGAGGGTGTGGAGAGAGGTTCAGAGGCCTCCCCAAGGACGTTCAGTAAGCAAGCAACAGAGGAGGCACTTGCACCCACAGCAGCCTTTCTGGCTCAGGGGTGAAGAATTTGCCTACCAAGCAGGGGAGTCTGGTTTAACCCCTCGGTCAGGAAGATCCCCTGGAGAAGGAAATGGCAACCCACTCCAGTGTTCTTGCCTGGGAAATCCCATGGACAGTGGAGCCTGGCGGGCTACAGTCCATGGGGTCACAAAAGAGTCGGACACGACTGAGCAACTAAACAACACCAACAATCAATCTGTTTGCCTGAGACTGAGGGGTTTTCCCTCAGTCTGGACATGGGGACTTTCAGTACTAAAACAAGGACTGTCCCAGGCAGATTGGAACAGTCGGTCAGATGTACGTATGGATTTATATTACCATCTCAACGCTGTCATAGTAAAACTGTTTCATTATATGGATTTGTTATAACTCATCTAAACCGTCCATCACTAATGAAAATTTAGATTGCTTCTAATTATAAACCATTGTTTCTATTACAAACCATCTGTGATGAACATCTTTGCACATATATCTCTGAACACTTGACAATTATCTGCCTAGAATACATCTCTGGAAATAAAGTTGCTGAGTCAAAGGGTGCATCTATGTTGCATTTTGGTTCATACTACAAAACTGTCCTATTTAAACATTTTATTCATTTGCAGTTTTGACCATTTGAACATGAGACATTTTCCTTATATCCTTATCAAATCTGAGTTTTGTCAACGTTAATAAATCTTTTCCAATTTGATAGACAATATAGTTGAAATCCTTAATGCATTTTGTGGACAGGAGATTATTATTTCTCTATTTAAAAAATCAAATGCTTGATTACTGAAATATAATTTAATAACCAGTTTTTAATCAGCCTTTCAGAGATATAATTCACATATCATAAAAGCCATCTGTTTTAAGAGTACAAGTTGAACTGGGACTTCCCTGGTGGCCCAGTGGTAGAGTCTGCCTGCTGATGCAGAGGGCGGGGGTTCGATTCACGGTCTGGGAGGATTTCACCTGCCTCAGGGCAGCTGGGGCTGAACCACAGCTATCGAACCCAGCCCCGGAGCCCACGCTCCGAGAAGAGAAGCCACGGCGGTGAGAGCTGCCGCAGCCAGAGGGAGCCTGTGTGTGGGGCAGGACCCAGAGCGGCCACAGACACACACGCTTGTTTTCAAGAGATGCAGGATTTTAGTGTGTCTATGGAGTTGTCAGCCATCACCACCATCTAAAAGTTTAGAAAATTTCCATCATCCTAACAAGAAATTGTGTGGTCGTTTAGAGGCATTCCCTGTTCTCACCCCAGCCTTATGGAACCATGAACCTTCCTGTTTCTGACTGCCTATTGCAGAATTTAAATCGCTGACCGTAGCGTAGGGTGACTGAGCATGCTGTTTTTGCCAGCACTGAGGGATTTCCAGGGCATGGAATATTCTCTGCTAAACCAGGGCAGTCCCAGGAAAACTAGGACAAGTTGGTTACTCAACTGTGGTGTTTTCATAAACCAAACTTTTCCAGTCTCCCTTCCCCTTCTCACATTTCATTTGACCTCTGCTTACTGGTGTAGCTTGCTTTGGTGAATTGGGGCAAAAGCATCTTGCAAAAGGAGACCCTCTATAAATCAAGGTCTGTACAACATTCTGATTTGAAGAGATTCTGGAAAGAAAGCAAAGAGTCCCTCCCAATTCCACAGCATCCCCAGGCCCAAGGATGACCGGGGTTACTTGACATCCCTCACACACAAGCCATCGCTACCAGCCGCTGTGTTGAGGAAGGGTCAGGCTCAGCTGCCTTAGAAATGAGGTGTGCTGGACGCGGGAGAAGTAACCGAGCCTCAGATGCGCTGCAGACTGCTGGTGTCTCCCCTGCACCCTCACCACACCTCGGGAGGTGGGCCCGGGAGTCCCACTTTACAAATGAGGAAACTCAGCCCCAGAGAAAAGCATTTGTCCAGACACAGCTCTGACAGTTCCAGGTCAGAGGCAGAATTCAAACCCAAGCCTCAGCCCATCACCCAAGCCTGACTCCCTTCAGTGACCCATGTGGCCTCCCGGGACCAGGGAGAGACTGAGAATGTAATTCAGAACACAGGCAGAAATGCACTCTCCAAGTTCACATTCCTCTCCCCCAAACACAGAAACTTAAAAACGCTGTGGGTTGGTTGTTGTATTTTTCCCCTCCAAAATGTTTTCTCTCCAGTGAAAGAGTTTTAAGCTGAAGTGGGGGAGGAGTAGGTTGGAGAGCTAGAGGTGGATATGCAGGTAATAGGGAAACCAATGTAATGCAGAGTGAAATCAATTTAAAATTTTGCTAAAACTTTTTATGCTTGCATATTTTACACTTATAGCATACCTTTAGTCTTATTTACAGTTTTGATTAAATCTATACTTCAGTACTTTACATCGTGTATAAAAATATCATTTTATATAAATATTTTTCTGGGAGATCTGTAAAAGTGTCTCACGTAATTGATATGACATTTCAAAATACAGAGTCAGTGTTTCATAATCAGATTCATGTCCTGGGCTCACGATAGAAAGCACCCCACATTTTTATTTACTAGTCTTTAATTATCTCATTATCCTTAGTTGTGAGTATCTCTGATTTACTCAGACAGGAGATCTGGGGAGTAATATATTTGAAGCTACTGGATAATTTCCATTTATCTTTGCCTAAACCCTTTCTCCTTCTTGGTATAACGGCAGAACAGAGAGAAAAACCTCAGCTTGTCCTCAGACTACCGATGGATACCGACCCTTCTACATGTCGATCTACAGAGAAACCTTGCTGGGCCGTAAAGTTGGAACACGCAGCCAATGTCAGGACCTGCATATTTAAACCCAGACTACTGCAAATAAACACAGAGACTGAATGCTTTAGACTTAATGTTTCCAGATTCCACTGGTAACTATTGCAGTTACAGCGGTGGTATGTGGAAAGCCACTTGAACACGGCTTGTACCGACTTTGTCCACAGCTGACAAGGAGGAATTGAGTCTTCTGACCACTCACAACTTGCCTCTCCTCAAACTGCATGCTGTCATCTTTCAAATGCTCTATTACATGGGTAGATTAATAGAAGAGAGCACCCTTCTATTCTTCAAAGCCACCAAGTTTGTGGTTCGTCTTTACAGCAGCAATCGGGAACAATTGGTCTGACTGGCCCAACGGTGGCCAGTGACAGATGATCAGATTTGTGTTTGGAGAAAACTTCTCTAGCAATGCTTGGCATGAAATCAGAGAAATATGTTGGGAAACTACTGCAAAAGTTCGAATACGAGATGATGGTAGATTGGACCAGGAAGTTGGTGATGGATTTACAGCGGGGTTTCTCAGCCTTAGCATACTGACGTCTGTATAAGAATTTTATTTTTGTGCCTGCAGGGAGCTGACCTGTCCTCTGTAGGATAAAGTTAGCAGCTTTCTTGGCCTACACCCACTACACGCTCATAGCACCTCCCCCACGGCATAGCAACCAAAACTGTCCCTGGAAATGGATGAATATTCTTCAGAGGGCAAAACTGTCCTGGTAGTTGAGGATTTCTGAGTTGGAAAAAACTGGACAGAATGCAGGGTTATATAAATATGTAGGATTAATTGCTTGACATATGTTTTCAAAAATAAATATCAACGTTTTTTATCAAATTCTATTTTTTCAAAAGTTCTAGAATCATTATCCAAGAGGTGATCCAGAACTTTCATCCTCTGATCTATCTTACTGCTCATTTACTCCTTTTTTTAAATGTTTGTGTATTTGTTCTTGGCCGCACTGGTTCTGTGTTGCTGTGCGGACTCTCTCGGGCTGAGCTGAGCAGGGAGCAGGCTCCAGCGCACAGGCTCCTCCCCGTGGGGGCTCCTCCGGTGCAGCGAACCGGCTCTGGGCTCACGAGCCTCAGGCTGCAGCGCACGGGCTCAGCTGCCCCGTGGCCTGTGGGGTCTTACCCAACCAGGGACTGGACGTGGTCCCCTGCCTGGGCAGGTGGACTCCTAGCCACTGGACCACAGGGAGTCCCTCGTCATCTACTCTTGCCCTCGGCAAACCTGCTGTTGTCACTTCTTCAGCTGCAGGGTGGGTTCACACCCAAGGGTGTGCTCCTCCAGAGCAGTAGCATGGAGGCTCATAGGAGACCCCGTGAAGAGCCCCAAAACACAGCACCCGGGGAAAAAGAACTTTGCAGGCTCTGATCAAGCATGCTCTTCTCCTTGGTTTTTCTTTTTCAAATAGCTTTATTGAGATGTAATTCACATATCATAAAATCCACCCTTTTGAAGCACACAATTCAGTGGTTTTTAGTGTCGTCACAAAGCTGTGCATCCATCACCACTATCCAATTCAGGAACAGTTTTATCACCTCAAAAAGAAATCTCATTCCCCTCACTCCCTCCCTCCAGCCCCCAGAAACCACTAATCTCCTTTCTGTCTGTATAGATTTGCCAGTTCTGGACATTTTATATAAACGGAATGTTCTGGACATTTTATATAAATGGATGCATACAACATGTGGTCTTTTGTGTCTGGCTTCCTTCATTTAGCATAATGTTTTCAAGGTTCATCCATGTTGGAGCTGAATCAGTACTTCCTTTTCACCACAGAACAATAACCCCGTCGCACAGACGGACCACACCTGCTTGTCCCTTGGTCAGCTGATGGGTGTGCGGATTGTTTCCGCCTCCCTTTCATTCTTGCTGGTGAGACTGTCCCTAAAATGATTATGTGGAATAAGCCCCTTCACGGTGCAAACTAAAGCTTTCCAGCCTAACTGATGTCTGGAGTAAAGAATAACTGATTCTTTTATTAATCTGATATTCATTAAGACCCTAATGTTTCAGGACTCTGTGTAACACCCTGGGGATGCTATGGTAAACAAAACCAAGACCTTATTCTCAGGGATATTTCATTCATTTCATATTTCATGTCCTCAGGGAGGACACAGGTAATGAGCAAACCGGGCAAGATACAAACTCACGTATCCAACCTCTGTTGAGCATTTGCACATGCAGGCAGTTCACCAGGACTGGGTAGACACGAATGGAGGAGCAACAGAACATAGCTGTCTTCCATTCATGTGTCCCCTGGGAAAGTTCAGACAGACACAGAAAGTGACCACACCAGTTCTAACACTGCTTACTCCAAGCACATTCTACTTTTAAAGCAAAGGGTCTGGTTACCAGTAGATCAAGACAAGGAAGTGGAAATAAGTGGTTTGTTTTCAGCTGCCAAACTGCTCACCTGGAAAGGGCATATAGTCTAGTCAAGGCGGGCTTCCCAGGTGGCTCAGGTAAAGAATCTTCTGCTAATGCAGAAGCTGCAAGAGACACGGGTTTGATCTCTGGGTCAGGAAGACCCCCTGGAGAAGGGAATGGCAACCCACCCCAGTATTCTTGCCTGGAGACTCTCATGGACAGAGGAGCCTGGTGGGCTACAATCCCTGGGGTCACAATAGTCGGATATGACCGAGCGCCTGAGCACGGGCACGTGTTGTAATAAAGCTCTGAGCTAGAATCTTTAGAAGAAGATAGCAGAGGAAAGTCAGAAAGCAGAAAGGACTTCAGGGGTGGGGGACACTTCGAACTGGACCCTAAAGGGCACTAGAGTCTGGGGGTGGAGAAGAGGGGGGAGGGAGCCCTCATGGACGCAGCACCACCGCTCTTCGTCACCACCACTGTGCTTGGACCAGGTTCCTTCCACCTGGCTCCTCGTCTCGATTAGATCCCACCCCTACTGTGGCATCTAGGCCCTCCCGTCCACCTCCAAGGCTTCCAGCTCCCAAAGCAAGTTTCCTCCTCGACATATTTGGGCTTTGAGGCCATGCTTGTTCCTCATCCTCTTGTTGAGTGTCCCAGAAACGAGCAGCCTGGGTGCCTTCGTGTTTGGTCTCAGCTTCACCTGGTCCTTTGTGAATGAGAAGCGCGTAGCCCTGCCTGTCTCTGAGACGATCTGCAAGCACACCCCACCTGCGGGCTGGTGGCCCTGGGATGGGGGATGAGCGGTGATGGAGGGCCCAGGTGTCCTTCAGCAACCCCCTCCTCCACTTTGCCTTAACACCTCTTTGAGATCCAGGTCCTAGGCAGTCACTCATCGGCCAAGGTGGGACACTGCGCCTCCCACGCCCCGCGGTGCCCCCGTGGAGGCCCCAGCATCTGGCACACACCCCTGGGTGGAGGCACCTCGGCGGTTAGCTGCGTGGTCTCTGGAGATGCGCTGCTTGGGTCTGGGTCCTGCCCAGCTCCTTCAGCCTTGCAAGCTTTTGCCAGTTGCCAACCTCTGTGCCTCAGTTTCCTGGTCTGTAAAATGGGGCAGCATTAGAACATACGTTGCTGTTACATTCCTCCGGGATTGGCCAGAGGCTTGAAGGAGAGGAGATAAGGACAGCGCTAGAATGTCAAAGCTTATTCTTGTCCTTAACCACAGTCTACTCGGGCAAGGAGTTGGCTTTTGAGGACACAACAGGCTCTTATTTTCCCTTTAATATAACCGTGCCCTTATGCCATAAAGCCACTGAGTCTTTTTTACTGTTACTATGGACTGTGCTGGCCTTCGTTGCTCCGTGGCCTTCCCAGCTGCGGAGGGTGGGGGCTACTCTCTGCTGCGGAGCCAGGCTCGCTCGCCAGCCTCTGGAGTTGGGGCTCCCCGGCTCTAGGGTGCAGACTCAGTGGCTGTGGCCCATGGACTCCACTGCTCCACGGCAGGTGGGATCTTCCCAGCTCAGGGCTCAAACCCGTGCCTCCCGCATTGGCAGGCAAATTCTTTAACACGGAGCCACCGGAGGAGCCCCATGGTAGACTCAATCAAATATTCACTGACTCTTTCTTCCATGAGGCTGAAGGGACTGTGGTGTTAAAAGCAGGATTTTCAAGTATTCTCTAGGAATTTCTTGAGGGGAATAATGAAGAAAGAAGTAAATTCTTAGGGAAAAAAGAAAGGAGAAGAGAAAAATCTCTCGGGGTTCCAGAAATGATCTTTACCAACATTAGCAAGTTCACCAGTCTTTAAGACGGTCAAGTTCAAAGCGGCTATGCAATACAGGGCAGCCTCTAAATACCATTCAAATAATTTGTCTTATTTTATTTCAAGTCAACCTGAAGTGAAAAAATATTTTTATACAAAGCATAGCAATTTATGCAGCAACCACTCCATAATGAGCTGGTTCAATAACACATAATTATATGGAAAGTTCTTAAATGCTAACTATGTACTTTTAAAATGTTGCAAAAGTAGGTTCATAATTAAATTATAATTACAAGTAAAAATCGAGACAATGATTATTCCCTGAGAAATCGGCACATTTTTATTTCCAGGGTTGAGTGCAATTTCTCTCACACTCTGATTCATTTCTTTTGTTGGTAGCTCCACTCTGATCCAATTCGTTTTGCATGATGAATTTTAAATTTAAAATTAACTGAAATTATCTTGCAGATTACTAATTACCACATACAATGATTTCAATAGAATACCTGGGTTGCCATTAAAAAGTAGTTTGTGAGCGTATAAGTTTGAAATTGTGAAAGATTTATAGTGAGATGAGGGAGATTGTTGGCAGATCATTGAATAGGAACTGAGCTATTGACAGATCTTGAGAAAGTTTTCAAACAAGCTCTGAACTGCTTGTGGGGAGAGGTTATACAGCTGTCAATGTGGCAAAGCTATAAAACCTTTCCAGAACTTTCCTTCACTCAGAGTTGGTCCTTTTGCAAGTGAAAGAAACATATTTGAATTATCCACAGGAAAGAGAATGGTTGACTCATTCATTCATTCATTCAACAAAGCTGAAGCATAGCTTCCCCGCAGCCTGGCAGGGCGCATAGCCTGAAGCACTGTCCCCAGGGTCTAACTTCCTCTCTCCCCAGCCGCCAGCGGCAGTCCTGTCTGTCTCTTCTTCCAGCCAGGTTCCTCCATGTGGTGGACCGCGGCTGCCTGCAGCTCGAGACCCCTGGCCTCAGAGCTGAGGGTGCCAGGGGAAGATCAGCAGCAGGTCTCGGGTCTGAATCTTGTGGATTCAGAGGATGCCAAGCTCTGTGGCGCCCAGGCGAATGCTGTACTCTGGCCGAATCTGGGTTCCCTGCCCTTCTGGGGAGGATAGCAGGAGGATGGACACACATGCACAAATAGGGGCTGAGAGTCCCGAAGGAAAATCCAACTCCTGCTTCCAGAAGGAACGGGAGGAGACACCTGCAGGCCTAAAGCTCTGGATGAGCAACCAGCTGATCAGACTTGGTCCCCGTCCCTCTTCCCCTGCCTCTTAATTAAATGAGCTTCCATCTCTGCTCAGTCAGGCCTTACCCCAGAATGAGTCTTTCTGTCATTCGCTCAAATCCACGCATTTTGGCCAACATATGCTTTAAACAGACTTCCCTGGTGGCTCAGGGGTAAAAAGCAATGGTCTGCCAATGCAGGCGACGTGGGCTTGATCCCTGATCTGGGACGATCCCACATGCTGTGGAGCAACAAAGTCGCTGCACCTCAGCTCCTGAGCCCGAGCTCCAGAGTCGGGGAGCCTCGGCTTCTGAGTCCAAACGCTGGAGAGCCGGAGCTCCGCCGCTAGAGGAGCCTCTGCAGTGCGATGTGGGCACCGCGACCAGAATGACTTAATGGCCCCCTTCATATCCCGTTTGTGGGCCTTGCAACTGCAGCGCGGAGTAAGTGCTAGTGTCCTAGATTACAGATGAGGCACCAAAAACTCAGGGAGATTAAGGAAGTCATCCAGTATCCCCGAGCAAGACCCTCACTGAGCCACGGTTATCATTTATTCAGTTAACAATCCTCTGTGTTTGTGGCCTCATCTTCTGGTAGAACTGCCAGCTGTCCCGGTTTGCCTGGGACAGAGGTTCCCAGCACGTGGCGCTTTCAGTGCTCAAGCCAAAAGACCTGGGACAAACCAGGGCAAGCTGGTCATTCTGTTTACTCTCAGCCACTTGAGGCCTAAGGTCACTCGGTTAATTAAGAGTGGTCTTAAATTCCGGCCTACATTTGTCAGCTCCTACAGCCTGTGCCTGTATAATCAGCCCACAGCTTCACAGCTGATGGTTCGTTTGTAATTATAAAAACAAGGTCTCTGAATATGGTATGACATCCCTTATATGGGGAATCTGAAAAGAAATGGTACGAATGAACTTACTTACAAAACAGAAAGAGACTCAGACTAGAGAGTGAGCCTCCGGTTGGTGGGGGACGGGACCGTTAGGGCATTTGGGAAGGTCATGTACACACCGCTACATTTAAAATGGACAACCACCAAGGACCTAAGGACAGCACAGGGGGCTCTGCTCAGCGTTACGTGGAAGCCTGGATGGGAGGGATTTGGGGAAGAATGGATACATGCCTCTGTATGGCTGAGTCCCTTCACTGATACCTGAAACTACTACAACCATTCTTAATCGGCTGTACTCTAATACAAACTAAAAAGTTTAAAGTTTGAAAAATAAATAAAAATACCTGCAAAAAAACACACAAAAAAATGGGGTCTCTGAAACTTGGATTCTTCATCACCACCATAACTAGACACTGAATCTTTTGTTCCAGAGAAGAACTCCAACCGGGAAATTTTCCCAAATTTTGACTTTGGAGTTAAAAGGACTTTGATATTTCTTTTCATAAGAAGGATTATATACTTTTGTGCGATTCTAAACCTCCCTTCTTTAGAGCCAATGTCCCGACACTCACCTATATTCTCAAAAGATATCAACTACTGCAAATATAGGTTTGCCACAATAAAGTACCAAACTCCAATGTAATTAGACTAAAGCAAAGTACTAAGTCACCCTCAACTGCTCTCTGCATTCTGATGAGGTACAAAACTACACTGAAGCAACTTTACTTATGATGATTAACCAATCTGTTCATTTGTTTCCAGTTTTATTCAAATTTCAATGCACTCACTACATGCCTTAGCCCAAAGAGCAAATGACAGTATTAATGAGCGGATAATTCCTACAATTTAGGGGTAATTGTACAAACAAATCGGAATGTCTGCTAAATTTCTGCTAATGTTCAAACACACTTCTTCAGACTTATCAAAACAGCAAATCAAGTTACCACTTAAAAAGTAGTTCAGTTCAAACAGCCCAACTGATCAGAATATTCATTCACTGTGAAGAGTAACACTCAGTGAAACAGCTTTTAATCACTTCTAGGACACTCTAACCTCGGGGGTTCTGGTCAAGAGATGTCTTTGTTATGCATCCATGAGATCACTGAGCTTCTCAATTGAATCTGAAATCCATTTCCTGCAGGAGGCCTGTCTGAAGATCAAAAGCCAGGTAACATCCTCAGCCAAGAACACTTAGCAGCGGTGCTTCTGTCAGGTTTGTCTTAAGGGCTACCTTCAGTCCTTATTAGGGCCCTCCCTGTGGTTCAGACAGTAAAGAGTCTGCCTGCTAAGGTAGGAGACCTAGGTTCAATCCCTGGGTTGGGAAGACCCCCTGGAGAAGGGAATGGCTACCCACTCTAGTATTCTTGCCTGGGAAATCCCACGGACAGAGGAGCCTGATGGGCTATGATGGGAGTCACAAAGAGTCAGACACAACTGAGCAACTAACACTTTCATTTTCAGTCTTTATTAAAATCACTTGGGTATTTGGCGGGGGGGGAGTTCTAAGTGCTCAGAATCCTCTAAGCAAGATAGACCCATTGGTCAAGATCATGACAAGGAACCAGACCCAACCAACAGGTTCAGGAGCAGATGTTCTAAATAGGTTTATAAAATAATTACAGAGATCATGACAAAATTTATACTTATTAAACAGTTAACTAAGAAAATTTTAAAATAAAAAGCTACATGCCAAACACTGAGCCAAGTAGTGTTAATGAAAAAAGAATAATCAATAGTCAACCTAAGAAAGAAATGAAAATTGTATTCCAGTCAACCTGAGGATTATAACCGGGAGACAGTCTTTCAGAAAGCGGAGTTCCACCTGTTAGAGGTCATAGTTTTATATAAGTTTTGAGACAAATTTTCTTTATTAAGTGATGTATTGACAATTTACAACATAGATCTACACTTACAAATCGAGGTGGGATTCAAGGGTCTTCATGACCCCAAACAAGAGTAAGAAGGAAGGTATCTTCTAAGAAGCTGTGACCCTTTATGAGATTAAGAAGGAATATTATCTCCTAAGGAGGCCTGACGAGTGCAGGGGCACTAATCCCTGTTCCAAATGGGCAGAGACAATTTTTATGCTTAATGTTTTGTCTTACCATAAAATATGAATAAAACTTTATTGTAACATAGCCACGCCCAATCGCATATGCATTGCCTATACCCACTTTCCCAGGCTGACAGCAGGGTTGAATAGTTGAGATAGGGACCATCTCGTTTACAGAGTCTGAACTATTTACCAGATAGCCCATTACAAGAAAGCTTTCCAGCCCCTAGAATAGACACAGGAGGCCCAGAAGAGAAGACATACATGGATAGTTACAAACTGGTTCCAGTTCTATAGAGGAAAAGAGACATTATGAGAAATTATTCATACATCAGTAATATAGCTTGTTTAATGCAGAGATCTGTGTATTTAAGGCCAGGGAGGGCATCTCTCAAAAGGGAGACTGGGGTCTTTCAGAAGATGCTTCTTTTCCAGCTTCCGCTCCCACTGCCCCAGGGAAGCTTCGTCCACACGAGTCCGTCTGAGCCCCTGCGCCTTTCCTCACTGCTTACCATGAGTTCTCACCAAACTCCAGGGCTGATGACCTGGTGATTTGCTTTCCGACTTCTCTTTCCTCTCTTGGCTTCTTCAGCTTGGTATCTTTTCTGCTGCTGATTCAGAATCTCAGCTCAGCAGGCCCTGACCCCAGTTCCAGTCTCTGCACTAGGCTTTGGTCTCAGCCTAGGAATGCACTCATTCCTCGCTTGGTCTCCCCTCCCCAGCCTGCTGCCGATCTCTCAGGCGATCCCTGTTGCGTAAAGAGTGACATCCAACGTCAGTCACATGGATGCAATCTTAAATCTTTAAAAGAAGTTTAAATTTCATAGGTAATATATGAGTTCATTCTGCTCATAAAAGTTCAGACATTGCAGATGAAGCTGAACCACTTCCAGCCCCATTCGTTCACCCAGCACCCAGCAGAGTGCAAGAGACGCCAGAGTCTGGACACAAAGCGCTGGTCCTCGACAGGCAGGCACATTCTTCCAGAGACTGCTGATGAGACAGGAGGGCGTCCTGATAGTTTCCATTAACATTTAAAATTTACAGATTGTATGTCTCAGAAAAACCACTACTTGAGATTTAACCTAAAAAATACTCGAAGGGGCATACACACAGAGGAGCACTGTGCAGTGTTTGTGGCAGTTACAATAAACAACTTTCATATAATTATAAAAGGTGGCATAAATTAATGGCATTTGCAAGATATAAGCTATTGATCCTTATTTCCCAAACCTTTTCTTGATCATTATTCTTTTCACAAAAATCATCCATATTCAATGATGAGGTAAATGCATTAAGTGAGGTAGGAGAAAGATTCAGAGGAGGAGATAAGTGGAGAATCCTGAAATATTTCTCTTGCCCAGGAGAGGTGTGCAGGGCAGAGACAAGAGGCTCAAAGGCATCACGTTGAACAGTAACAGAGGACGTGGCTTGAAAGCTAGGTTGAGGAAGAATCAAAAATTTACATGAAGGTGTTTGTATATTGTTTATTAGCAAGATGGAGTTGCTAAGGACTTATGAATCAGGATGTGCTATAAATCCTGTGCTTCAAGATTAATCTGGCACAATGGTGAGGAGAGAGAGACAAAGACCATTCGGAAGTTCTCTGTTAAAACAGCCAGAGCGTGACGTGATAAGGCTTAAACTTGCTGGCAGAAAGGAAGTCTGAGCTGGAGATTGCTAAGAGAACCCCTCCCCTCTCCACTCTGCATTCCAATCACAAATCTGTATTGTTCCTTCAGGGTACACAGAGCCCTTCCCTCCCTCTTTTGGAATGGGTCCATCCTACATCCCTTCCACTCTGCTCAAACTTTGCTGCACTCAACATGAAGCTGCTGTGCGATGAAATATTATGATGCCTGAGCAATATTCTCAACAGCTCCAGAGCCAAAGTAAGTTAGTGATTCAGAGTAGGGGGCATTAAGGTTAATTACCTAATAATTTACTACAGTGAACGCATGCATAGACATTTTGATTTTTACTAACTGTAGAGTTACACAAAATAAACAACACTTGGTTTCACATCCCAGCATGGAAACCCATCAAGGGGAAGGTTTCCTGTGATTTAAAGCTCCTGGCTTTACCCTTGAGCGCAGGTCACTTACTGAGAAGTCAAAAAGACCAATAGTAATGTCTTGGTTTTAGTAAAGATTTCCCTGATACGAATGTGTGCTGGCCTTTGCTGTGTGCCATTCAGGGAAACCAGGCACTGCCAATGCTAATGGGATTTGAACAGCGGCTGTTAGCATGGATCACCCTCTGTTTTGGGACAAGGGAACAGTGTGGGAGTGGAGAAAAGGGGTAGAATGGTAATGCTAAAATGTAGACAGTTAAACCACTGAGAATGCAATCAAATCATGACTCAAAACCGAACTTCTCCAATTGCTAGCTGAATGGCCTTGAACAAGTGAATTATCCACTTAAAACATCTGTCTCTTCATCTAACCAAGGACCATTCTACAGAATTATTGTGCGAACTAAATGTGACACTCACATGAGGCATATGAGAGTTTTGCAAATACAAGACCTGTTCCCACGCCTCCTGATCTTCTCTCAGGCCTTCCCCCTCTCAGTCCAAGTGATTATACTGGGTCCTGACTACCTGTCTCCAATTTCAAGGACAGATGCTTGACCTTGGTCTGGCTAATCGAAATAACCCATCTCTTGACGACAGTCAACCAGTTTAAAGATGGACACATTACCTGAGGCATAGAAATCAGGTCAAATAAGGCTCAACTCCAGTTATTTTACTTTTCAGGAAATGAGGGATGCTTACCAGTTTAAGTTACTAAAAGAATAGGACATCATCTCAGAACACGTGGCAGCCACATCTCTACCCCCAGAAGCGAACCTAATGAAGGAGAAGGCCTAACAGAGGCACACAGACCAAAACCCTCAAGGGAGGAAGATTGGGGCCTGATGACACTGATGAAGCTCCTGGCCCCAATCATACCTGAAGCTGAACTATATTGGAATGATTTATTTTATGAGCCAACAAATTCTCTTTTTTCTCTTGAAAAGTTTAGTCTTTTGGATCTTGCAACCTAGAGTTCTAGTACCTTAAGTAAAGCTTTAACATACTTTGTGGTAAACAGAGGCACTTAAAAACTACTTATTATTTTGGAAGGCTCCACAAATCTCTCTTTTCTCAAGACATGTTTCTTTTCCAAATCACCAGAAATTCAAGGAAAGGGGATCCATTTCCTAGTTTCTGTCCAAAATTTTAAAAAACAGTTTCTGATTTAGATCTCTTCGAACTAACAGAAAGGTCCAGAGAAGTTTAAAGCAGTAGCAGTTCTGAGCGGGTTCAGGGCTGAGGGATAAAAAGAAACCAAGGGTTTTGGCCTTTGGTCAGATACCTGGAGACCTGGAGGCCACTCTGTCCTTAACACTTACTGGTAGACAACCTAATCCCCTTGAGGTCAGGGACTGTTTTTCATACCATCACAGGATAAAGTTTTGCATATTTGGTATTCTTACCTTTTGAAGCTCATTCATGATGTTGGATCTGTGATAACCACAGGTCACACGCCATCTGATCAGGGTATTATTCAGAGCTCCGCTTTCCAGGTAAGAAAGCCAGAGCTGTAAGAGATGACGTGACACAAGAAAGTGTCATGGCCCATCCTTCAGGAAAGAGCAAGGATCTGAAATCAGGACCTAGGGAGTATGTCCCCAAGTCCCTTCTTCTCCATAGCTATAAGCAGTTGTCTCAGACCATCCTGGCGGTGGATGGAGGAGCGGGTCAGCTCTGATCCCTCGGTTCAAGTACAGCTCACTGTGCCCCTTGAGACAGCTGTTTACCTGAGAATTCTCCTCTCCCTCAACCCTGACATAAACACGACTACAGACCCCATTTTACTAATGACTGGAGATTTAAACGAGACAGTGGTATACCTAACACACTAACTCCAAGCCCAGAACAAAGGAAGAGTCTGGCAAGTGCTTGCTAAGGCTGGATCTGCAGGCACAAATCACACTCTTCCTAGAAACAATGTTGACTGGAAAGTTCTTCCTGGAAGACTCGTGTGGATCACAAGGCATGTCAAGGATGCTCCCAGCAGCCTGTCTGTATGAACAGAGTCAGAAACAGTCTGAAGATCTGCCAGTAGGCAGGCGTGGCAGAGGAAAGTGCATCCCACAACACAGAATTCTACCTAACAATTTAAAAAATGCCGTGCAATTCATTATGCCCTGACACAGCAAGGAATATAAGACATATTTTGGGCAGAAAAAAAAAATGTGACAACGATATGTGTAAAAGAATAAGCCAGGGGGACTTCCCTGGTGTTCCGTGGCTGAGAGTTCACGTTCCAGTGCAGGGGGCACGGATTCGACCCCTGGTTGAGGGCTCAGATCCCTCGTGGCCCAAATCACAAAAACAGTAGCTCTACTGTATCAAATTCAATCAGGCCTTTGAAAACGGTCCACATTAAAAGTAAAAATGTCTAAAAAATAAAAGAATAAACCAGTATATATTTCCAAGGATACATGCGTCTCTTTCCAAAGAAGACACACGTGAATGCTCTTGAAAAAAAGGCTAAAGGACACATGAAACCCGCGGGTTGAGGACTGAATTGAGTGCAGAGGTCAGGAAAGAAACTAGCCATGTCTACGACGTCTCCATTTCTAACAGTGAAAAGCTGGTCATGAGTTACTGACGTGGTTACAAATTAACAGCAAGGAAACACTGAAGGCAGCTGAAAGTAACCTGTCTGACATACTCGGTGCCAAAATAAACAGGACTAAACAGGGAAAGACACCTTCACCCGCTTCCAGAGGTATAACAAAAGGGTGATAAACAAGCTGATTGAATTTCTCCTTTCTTCCCCCCATCCCTGTAAAACTTTTACTCACTCACTTATTTTGCTTTTAACTAGTTGTGTCCCATATACCCAGTGCAATTACCTTCCCTCGTGCCATCACTCAGTTGAACGATCTTGCCACATGAAAAACAGGTTTGGCACAATCATTGCATGTTGTTGGGAAATTATCATCAACTTGCTTTTCTCTTCAAAAAAAATTTTCACAATGCCACTGATGAGTTCTGTTGATTTTTTATCTAATACCTTAACCCAGTTTCAATCCGTAGTCTGCATCAGGTCCTTGAAATGTGACATTAATGGTGGAAATATTCTTAGGAGTTGGAGCATTGCATCCAAAATATGGTTTTGCTGGACTCACCCCACGTGGATAACTGAAGGTCTCCCCCATCACCCCAGCCCACACAGCAGCTCATCCCGTCCCCTTGGATGACTTCTGCCCATTCTCGTGGATTTCAGATACCACCTCTCGGCAACACAAATTCATTCTTTTTTCTGAGTTCTAGAATCAGAAAACCAACGTCCCCTTCGACATCTTTCCTTTGATGACTCATCTGCACCTTCAACTTAACATGTCCAAAATGAAGACCAATGTCTCTCCTCTAACTTCTTCTATCTTAGTAAGTGACCCAGCATTCAGAAGGCAGCAATGTGGGCTTCATCCCGGCTCCTCCTTGTCCCCTCCACATCATCCTTCGCTGACCTATTTGTGTGATCTCCAAAGTTCCTCCCCAGTCCACCCACTTCCCTTCATCCGCACCATCACCATATAGGAGCTATTACCCCCTCTCACCTGGTCTGGGGCAGAGCCTTCCTCACCTGCTCCCCCCATCTCATCCTCACTCCTCTGTTTTTCACAGTGTCACTCTCCTGCTTTTGCTCCTCCAACGGCCCCCCAGTACCCTTAGATCAAAACCCCAACTCCTCACATGCTAGCAGGGCCAGAACCCGTGTGTGTGTGCATGCTGAGTTGCTTCAGTCGTGTCCGACTCCGTGCGACCCTGTGAACTGTAGCTGCCAGGCTCCTCTGTCCGCGGGGCTCCCCAGGCGGGAACACTGGGGCGGGCTGCCACTGAAGCGGACCTTCCCGACCCAGGGACCGAACCTGTGTCTCCTGCGTCTCCTGCACGGCAGGCAAGTTCTCCACCAAGAGGCTGCCTGGGAAGCGCAGCTGGAGCCTGCATAGCTCTGATCTTACATACGCTCCTGCCCCACCGCCAGCACAGGGGCCTCTAGAGTCTCCTAGAGAATAACCTCTTCCTGTCCCAGTTCCTCTTCTGGATTTTTGCATCTGTAATTCCTTCTTCCTCTTCGGGTCTTGGTTTTGGTATCACCTCCAAACAGAACCTTCCTTGACCACCTCTCCAGACTGCTGAAGCAACAGCCTTACTTCCTTCATAGCACAATCCCAAGCTTTAACTGTACCACCCACATGTTTACGTGCCATTACCCACCTCTTCCATGAGAGCAGGAATCATCTCTACCTGTTTACAGCTGTAGACCCACTGCCAACCTCAAGGTCTGACACACAGTTGAGACATAAACAACTTTTTGTAGAATAAACCAATCAGAAACACATTTGTGGAATCCTGTGCTACGTCTCCAGCACTTTGAGTTCACAGGGAGACAGAGTACTCTGTTAGAAACATGAAATTAAATGCCATAATCTTTGCCATTAAGGACGGTGCATTCTATTTGAAGAGACAGAATCTGTGGAATGTAAAGATTCAATTTAAGTATTGAATTTTATGGTTTTGGTCAAGCTAAGTTGATCAAAGAACTTCCAGTGGGACAGGCCAAACAAACGGTTTGCTTATAGATGAAAGGCGTAAAGTTACAGAAGTTGGAGACATGAGACCTGATAAGGTCTGGAACATTCTGAAACAACCCTATGGAGGAGAATGGATGTATAACCTTAGGTCAGAATCAGTTAAAACTACTCAAAACTACCTAGAAGGATGGCCTTCTGGTCCTGAAGTAATGTAAAAATTAAAGAGCCCATTTGTTTGTCAAAAAGGAGGACATTTTATTCTCTCTACTACCGTCCATACCAAGGAGTTCTGACAATTTCCCAGGTCAACCCAGAATTGGAATGAGGTGGGGAGGGGGGATACGAGAGGGAAACTTTCCTGAGAAACAGGCTGGTACCATCTCTGCCCCTTTCCAAAGGGTTTTCCACTCCCGCCTTGTCCTTGACAGCTCTAGTCATTTTTGGATCATTATCATTTTTCCATAGTCAGTGACAAATTAGGACTTTGCAAGACAGCTGGTGCCCCACACTAAACCTCGGAAATCTACTAGCTCAGGGCAAACAGATGCTCCTCACTGTTTCTGCCTAGCTCACCTAGGGCTGTAAGTGGTCCAAGGTCCTGGGCGTGTTTGCTTAACAGATGTATCCTAATTCAAATGAACTTGGAAGGGATGGGGGAAAATAAATAAGAAATGCAAATGTTTAGCTACTCAAATTTTTCTATCTTAACAACACACTCCAGGGACTCACAGGGGAAAGAGAAAAGTTTGAACATTGCCTATCAATTTTGAGTTCACAGGTGATTTTTTTTTAATGTGGGCCATTTTTAAAGTATGTATTGAATTTGTTGCAATATTGCTTCTGTTTTAGGTTTTGCATTTTGGCCATGAGGTACATGGAATCCCAGCTCCCTGACCAGGGATCAAACCTACATCCCTGCATTGGAAGGTGAAGTCTTAACCACTCATCCACCAAGGAAGTCCTGAGGCTAATGTTCTTTTCATACTATACCTTCTGGTGATTAGTAAGAGTATAGATCAAGAAGTTAAGGGAATGGAGAGAAGGAGGAAATTTGGATTAAGACAGAAAGTCATAAGTGTGACCTGCTTAAAGGACAATACAGGGCCAAGTTGGATCCATACAGGTAAAACAGGAGAGCGGCAGTTTGTTTGGAAGGCTGAACAAGAGAACTGGACTGAAGCTGTGTCTATAAGTCAAGCGCACTCTTGTGACTCAGACCATTTTTGCTTCCTCAGGTTTATAGGACTATTGGAAATTATCAAAGGGGCTAAATTTCATGCCTGTCATTTACTGGCATGACTGATGGTGAAGAGAAAAGAGACAGATGTAGTCAAGCTAAAGATGTGCATGAATCACGGGGAGGGAGGGCTGGAGGCTCCAGCTAGCAGACAAGAGCAGGTGAAAGCCTAGAAAACAATGGCAACCGTGGGAAGGAAAGAGAGACACAAGACACTTCCCAGGGGAAAAGTCACTAAGATGCAGTGACTAGATGCATTTAGGATGTGCTGGAGATGCGCACACCTGACATCCCCCAAGGCTGTAGGCACAGCGGGTGTGCGTCAGCTGGGAAGTCAAGGGTACATGTCAGGAAAGTCAGGAGAGAGACACAGGCTGGGGGTGGGGGAACATAATGATGGGCTTGTTTCTCTACCTGCTAAGCGTAAGGTACCAGTGGGATGTATAGCTGAAAATGCCCAGTAGGTTATTAGAGATATAGGAGCCAGGTCCAAAGACTGAGTTAAAACAGCACAGGCAAGAAAACTCACCGGAAATACACAGGAACTCCAGTGCTTTGCTAAAATCTCTGAAGCTTATGAATTGTCTGTTCTTGTTCTTTGTGATGCCCTGAATTATAGATATATATTGTCCAAGACTCTTGATTTCTAAGTCTTTCCAAACAAATAACTATGAATGCAAAGAATTGCAGAGTCTGAAAACACTCCTGGATTCTGCCTGGATCTTGGACATTTGTCTCCTATGTTTATGATGCTTGCCATATCTGGGAACCACTGCATGTCCATCCACAGCGATATAGCCCCAATACACTGCCATTAATTTCTCATCCCTTTGTAAATCAATAGTAGATTTTTTCACCTAAATAAATTTAATTTACAAAGTAGCACTACTGTAAGTGAAAAAATAGCATCACTGGTTGTAAACAGGATACAACTCAACAAAGAGCTGACGGGCAGAGAGCCACTGCATTCAGCTGCTGCGTAGGAGACATTTGTCATTTTTTCATACCCATCCTTGGAAAGTCCTTCCTTTATGGGAGGGGATATATATATATGTATGTGTGTGTGTGTGTGTGTGTGTGTGTGCGCGCGCGCGCGCACATATATATATTTACGGCTGATTCATGTTGTATGGCAGAAATCAACACAACATTGTAAAGCAATTATCTTCCAGTTTAAAAAAAGAAAAAAAAGAATTGAAAAATCAAAAACAAAAACAAACCCAAGACTCTCATGAAGTGTATGCTTTCAGCCACCAAACCTGGGACAATCCCAATAAGCTGGACACTGTCCGAATCTATTATGATAAAATATATTTCTTTCACTATTATACCATTTTCAAGGGAGAGAAAACATCACTGTTCACACCCCACGTTTTAGCACTAAAGTAAGAACCTGAGCTACAGAAGCAGGATGGGGCACCAGTGGTAAGAACCTGCCAGCCAATGCAGGAGACTTAAGAGATGCAGGTCCGATCCCTGGGTTGGGAAGAAGAGGGCACAGCAGCCCACTCCAGTGTTCTTTCCTGGAGAATCCCCTGCACAGAGAAGCCTGGCGGGCTTCAGTCCATGGGGTCACAAAGAATTGGACACGAAGCCAGGTAACATGCACACATGCACGCAAAATAACTGCAGAAGCAGCCTGTGTAGTGTAAATCCACCCTTTGCCTCTAACAGGTAGTGGCAGCCTGGTCGGCGGTTAACTCTGCTGCTCCGTTTCCCACCTGTAAAATCTCCATGCTGGTGGAGCTACACCTCTGGGTTCTCAGGAGGATTACCAGATCACATACAATCAGAAGCACAGGGTGCCCTGCAGAGCCAGAGGAAGAACGATCAATAGGATCGATGGATCTAAACTCCTTAGTTAGAGGAACAGATACCATGAATGCACATGCAAAGCGATGTTCCTGAACCCCATGCTCCTGGGGACTTGCACTTGGTAGGAACTTAACATGCTTGTTTACTGCCAAACAGGAATCCATTGACTGTAGCAACCAGTTACTGAGCAGCTTTCATATACCAAGAAATACACCCACGCCTGGCATAGACCATAAAGATATTAAAATAAATAACTAAATTCATTCTATGCTTTCAAGTATTCCAAACCTATTTCTAACTCAGGAATCTGTTAAAATTTCAAGAGAGAACTCCCCTGACTTGAAGAGAATCTCACCTTTCCAAAAGGTTAAAAAAAAAAAAACTGATTTCATTGAGTTCTATCTTTTATACTCACCCAGAAATCATGATTTGTTAATGGCCTGTGATAAAAGTGTACAGCCCATGTCACTGAGACTGTAGAAATCATGCTGACCACACAACAGTCCCTCTACCTCATGTCCAGTCAAAGGTCCCCATAACTCATGATAACTCTGTAATGGTTTAACACCCAGGTCTGGAAAGAAAGGCTATTTTCCTGAAACATGTTGCAGAAGCATTCTTCAAAAGTAATTCATTCTTGGTGGGAACTCTTTGGCATGTTAGGGGATCATTCATCAAGACTGTTTACAACAAAGGTCTTTCTCCAAACTCAGGATGTGTGAAAACAGCCCTAAACTCGATAAAAATAATTCTAACCACCCAAACAAGCAGACAGACTCTACACAGTCAGCCGTAGGTCAAAGCAGACAAAGTGAACGTGAAGGGGCTGGTGCAGGGCTCAGGGGAAGCTCTGGTTCTTCAAAGGAGCACATCACCGATGAGTACTTGCTCATCACCGCTGAAACTGCTGTCGTTACAGCAGAGTTCCTTCTGCTTTTTGTTCTGAGCCTAATTAAAATGCAAGCTATGAACTCTGCTGTTGGGAGATGGTTCTCCAGGAGTCTCTTGCATTTCTTCCTGGCTTGTGAGCAGAAGCGCTGCCTGCCTTTGCAACAAGCAATTTATTTAAGAATTTTGCACAACAAACAGCCTTGGAAGACAGAAGGGTTGTCTCCTGACACAGAGCAATGGTAGGGTTTGTTTACCGTCCACACTGATAAAGATAACACCTCCCTCTGGGGAAGAGGGTAGATACTGCCCATTATAAAAGATTTGGGGCTTCCCAAATTTGGGGTCCCTGTCTTAGAGCAAAACCCACACCAGGACACCTGTGCAGGCATCGCCAGCCCTGTCTGTCTCACCCTGTGGGAATCGGAGCTCCGGGAGGCAGCACAAAGCTGACACTGTGGCTGTGCGCACCCAGCTGCCCTCTGTCTCCAACCCAAGTCTTGCGTCCTCAACGACATCCAGAAAACCACGGCAGGGCATTTGTTAGCCTGCAAGAAGGGGGAATCTCTGACATCTGCCGTAGCATTAATGACGGGGACAGAGGAGAGAGACACAACAGTGAGTGAAGGGTCAATCCCACCAGGGAACTGTGAGTAGGAAAAGCATGGGGACCACAGTGAGGTGATGATCGCTCAAGAAAGCAGGCTGGCTTAACCACAAAGCCAAGCAGGCTTGCTTTGCAAAAAACACATACAGAGCATGAGACAGGCCCCCAAACAATAAAACGAGGGTGGCATGAGCCCCACATCCTGCCCAGTGAGCTCAGAGAGTTAATGATCCCTAGGACATGCTGTCTGTACACACAGAAACAATAATTTGTGGACCTGGCTTGACCACATGGGACAGGCAAACCCCCTGCCCAAGCTGGAGGAGGAGCTGCTGATGGAAGCATGAGGTCTGCTCAAGAAAGATGAAGACGTGCTCCCCCTCCCCACTCTCCCTCTGACTGCAAAGCCGTGGCCCCGTGGTTATCAGGGCACAGCAGCCCCTTGCCTGCTTCACAAGTCCTGTTCTAATGAATCACTTCTTATCTACCACTTTGCCTCGCGCTGAATTCTCTTCTGTACTGAGGTATAATGGACTAAGGTACTGGAGTTCTTTGGAACCCCTGAAATGACAGCAAACTGTTTCATTAATATTCTTTTATCACTCGGAATCTTTACCAAAAGGCCCTCTGAAGCCTCCTCATGATCACACTGTAAATACAGCAGCATGCTTGGTATATGGAGATGGCTTCAGAACACGTTCTCTCAAGCCCTCTTTGAGGCGCCCTCTTCCTTCTCCTTCTCTCCTGCAAAGAAACTCAGAGACCCATTGCCCTGTGAAAGTCAGCCACCACACACCTGGGAGGTTCCAGAGTGCTGAAGACCCAGAAATCAGAAGAGCTGGTGCAGAAAGAGAAAAATGATAAAGATTATTCCAACATCTTGGCAACTGTGTGAAGAGTCTGCCCTATCAAATATTATTATTTAATTCAGAGTTGAGAGATTCTAAGATTTAGTTTGTGAACGTATCTCTGCTAAGAGTAAAGAATAAAGAACAACTTTAAATCTTTTGTTTAATTTTTCTTAAATTTGAGACCAAACTAATCACCATAATTAATTATCATGCTTAAATATTCTACTGGAATACTAAGGGTTGGCAAACTATGGCACAGTGACCACATCCAGGCTGCTGCCCATTTCTATAGATGAAGCTTTCCTGGAACACCAGCACATCCATTCAGTCGTCACTGCTGACGGTTGCTTTTATGCCTCCACAGAAGTAAGTCGTGGAGACCGAGCCGGGATGACTCACAAACCCTGAAATAGTTACTGTCTGACCCTTCACAGAAGTTTACTGACTCCTGGTAAATCCTAGCTTTCCTTCCAGCAGCCTTGCTGCCTGAGTTATTTTCCTGAATAGCACAGCTGGATACATCCTTCCTTCCTTCCTTCCTGAAGGTCTCTGATGCCTCACAGGATAACCATGTTCCTAGA